>NC_071397.1:16254738-18654738 GCF_022682495.2 Desmodus rotundus | reverse complement strand
TTATAGAAGTTCTATTTGGTTCTTTTTTAAATCTCTTTTTATGGTAACTATAACTCCTGTTACCTATTTTAATATTTTTAACATATTTATACATTTTTCCAGATTTTTCTATAGCCCCTCATTGCTAAATTTCCTATATCTTTCATTTGTGAACACTGTCTCATGCCTGTCCCCTATAATAATCTTTAGTCATTTTATGGCTTTCTTTTTTTAATCTCATCTTCAGTCAGGGTAACTGGTGATGATTTCTGTAGGTGTCTGAGAAGGAAGCCCTGGGTTAGAAACCGATCTCTACAATACGTTTCCAATTCACCCTTGTTGGGACCTAGGAGTTTGACTAGCTCTGGACCTGCTTCCACTTGATCACCCTGATATTTCTAAACCTCCAGCATGGTGTATCACCACATCCTTAAGTTTCCAGGTTGGGTGTCTATTTTACTAACAAAGAGTGTAGGGTAAAGATAATGGATGGATTTATCCTTTGTTTGTTTATGTGTTCGTTTCATGTTTTATCTCCACTGTGACCTTCTAGGCTCTTGGATGTACACAAAGAATGTCTCTCTTAGACTTGCTATGCAGTGAAAGTTCAAATCTAAGCTCCTGGCTCCTAGCACATAGGTTCTGAAGCACCTATGTTCCATTGGAGCTTCAGCTTCTTTTTAACATTCTCACTTGAAGCTCCTACATCATTTCTGGCACGCAGAGGTTTCTCTTTCTTTCAGTTGGGTTATGAAGGCTTATTTTAATAGTTACCATATATTTTATCAAGCATTGTTGCATTTAAATAGGGGGCTGAGTTCACACATCAGCCAAATCTTCAACTTTCATGGAGAATAGTCGACATAAGGATGCATAATTATAAATATACTTAGCTAAAATGTAACAAAGTTGTGTTCCTAAATATTTCTATTCTTGTTAAAACTGCAAACATTTTCCGAGTTTATTATAGATGTGTCAATACTGCTTTTACTCTCTGACAGATGAAATACATTGAACGTTGAAAACTTAGTCGTTCTTATGGCATTACCAAGTACATAGGCTTCTGAACGGCCAGACATAAGGAAGAGGCACGTGCAGCCCTTCTCACAGTGTGTCCAACATTGTTTGTTTTCTGCTTTTGCGGTCACGCCGTTCTGGAGGATAGTCACTACTGGCTGCCGTTTCTGGTTGCTCTGTGGCGGTACGACGTCTTGGCCAAGTGCTCCCGTCTCTAACTGCTGTAGACCAGGGTAATGTGCACTGAGGTTTATGGCTATTCTGTGCAGCACAAAATTGTCCTTCAGAATGTATATCACACTGTTGTTACAGTAGGCAGCTAGTTAGATATTAAAAGTTAGATAAAAGAATGGAGCCAGACATCTAATTAAGCCAGTTTAACTAGGAAGGGGCAGCTTCACATACACTCCTGGGAACAGCCACATCCTCCACCAAAGAGACACTAATTGCCAAGTAGGCAGGAAAGATGGTTTTCCAATGGCCCCAGGGAACAACCAGATCATTCCCCAGATTAACCAGGGAGGGATAAACAGCGAGGGAGAATTACTGTGCTGAGACATATGTAGTAGAAGCCAAGATGACTCAGGGGGAGGTCCTTCTACTACGAGGTGCACACAGTAAGAACAAAAATAGTGACCATAAAGGAGAGGAGAAAAACCTGGGGAAAAGATTCAGTAAGATAAGGACACAACCCCCAGGAAGATCCAGGAAAGGGATTGAATAGGGGGAGGTACCACCTCCTGGGGGGATTCAGGAAAGAGGTTGGGTAATTTAAAAAAGGCCAACTCTGCTCTGGGTATCAACCACATTCATGCTTTCTCTCTGCAGCAGCCCCAGGCCAAAGCACAGCTCGAATGGCCAGCCAGCTGGGAACAGAGACTGTGCTGGAGTACTGGAACCTTGGGTCCTGGACCTCCTACTGTGCTTTGTGGGGACAAGGGTGGGCCTGTGGCCCTGGAGATAGGACTTCTTCCTCAGTGAGATGGGGCTGAACCACATAGTCGTAGATGAGACATTGTGCATGTTATACCTGGGGTACACTATGGTGTCCTTTGTGTACACTCCAATAAATCTTGCCACTATGCCTCAAATCCTCCTATGCATGTACCCTTGAAATACATTTCCTACAATACCATGGAAGAATCCTATTTTTTCTGACAACAGCATTTTTTTTCTGTTCACTTAGAGTTTTGTTTGTAACTTCATAATGTAATATGAGAAATAATGATTTCTTTTAAGATCTTCATTTTTTCCCTTTAGTTCATTTTACATTATTGCAATAATGAGAGAATCTCTATGATTTTCCTTAGTTAAATTAATACTTCTTGTAAAATATGCTGAATTAAATGCATCTTGACTAAAACAAAATATAAATTTTTATCTCAATAATTACAGGAAAGAAGAGGTTATATGCTAACAGTAGAGTATTTGCACAATCCACTGTATGACTAACATTTATCAGTACACTGAGCTAAAGGATATCAAACTATTATAAGGAAAAGATAAAATGCTCAACAAACATATTAGTTAAATTAGGAAAAACCCAACGTATCCAGTCTCCAAAACTCCCTAAAATTTCTTCACTGGGCATCATGACATAACAATAAGATGCTTTAGACATTCCCAGTACATTTTTTTTTTTAGCTAATATAATGGACTCCATATCACTATTACAAGAAATTACTCCCAGAGAAAGGATAGAATTAATGAATATGAAATTCAGGGTACAGTAAATACCTATGAAGCCACTGCAAATCCTTCAGCAAAGAAGAAAAATATTGGCTTATGTGTATTATCATGAATATAAACCATATTCTTTCAACCAACCCAACAATATTAAATCTTTTGAGAAGCCTCCCTCTCCTTGACAAATACAGGTTAATGATGCTTATTAAATGTTGTAGCTATAGTTATGTTATCAAAATTGAGCAATTGATTTTCAAAAGTCAGGAAATATTGTTTGGTGAGTTGAGATGGAGCAGTGAGTGCAGGGAGGAGGCTACTATTTATATGAACAACTGCCTATCAGTCAATTAAACTAAGATAGAGAAGCAACATGAAGTACATAAAAATGAACTTGAAATTAGATTTGAACAACACAACCCTAAGCTTCTGGTCATTTGTGTCTATTCATATTAATACTGATTGTGAAGAACATTAGAGATGAGTGTAAGAATGGCTTTTCTGTGAAACAAAATCCCATAATCTACATTCTATAACCTGGCTTATGGCACCATTATCTACACTTGATGAAGTCTGAAATGAGAAGGATACAAGGCATAAACGGTCTCTCATTAAATCCTTTCTCTTCCTCCTCAGCTAGCAGTAGCGGGATAATTATCTCCCATTCCCTCCTCAACCCCTTCCCCTGAGCATGCCTCAGAAATATTTCTAAACAGTGAAAAAAAGAAATAAGGCTGTCTGATCAGTAGAGTGGAATTTCTTGCTTAAATTGTTCATTACTATTCCTGTAACTCATCAAATCCCTGGTTACATCCTACAGAAGCAGATTTGGACCAGGTCTGGATTTAAGTCACCTCTCAGCCTGAGATCTCTGACTACATTATTGCACCTCACCTCTGAAACACCACCCAGCAACATTCACAAGCATGGCAGTGAGGGGGATTTGTGAGCTGGCTGAATTGGAGACAATGACCTTTATATTTACATATAGTGGAGAATTTTTTAATAAAGTTTCACACTCTTAAATATATTGTGACATTTTGAAAGCAGCATGTATGCAATTATAATGATATTTTCTGCCCCTCAAGCTCATTAAAATAAAATGAGATGTTACCTGTACTCTATATAATATTCAATAAGCCTGTCTCTGTTGTTCCTCTGGAACTTAAAAGTAACTTGTGAAATGTACACAGTTTATAATATGAATTGTTATCAACAGAATGTGATTCCAACCAAGGATTTTTTGACAAATTAGTAATAGCTCCAAATACTTGTCCTATTTGTTGAGATTTCTCTTTATTAAGAGTATACTATGGTTTTGAAATACATGAATGAAGTGAATTTAAACTGATAGTAGTTAATAAAAAATAATACACAGTTATAAAGATAAGTGTAATGCAAAGAAAAAAATGATATTCACCTCCAAAGATAATAGAGTTAAAACAGAATGAAATAGAAATTTAAATAGAAAATTTATTCCTTTACATAGAAGGAAAGAAACTCTTTAAAAAATGGGTGTCATCAAACCAACAGAGAGCAGAGCAAGTGACGTTGTTCCCTCTCAGACCCCCCCCCCACATACAGCATCACAACACAGCAACATGGGTTGCCCCATCCTGGTGAGCACCTAAGGCTCCACCCCTTACTATGTAACAGCCCTGCCAAGACAAAAAAAAAAAGAAAGCCCAAATGAAAGAACAGATCAAAGCTCCAGAAAAAATACAACTAAGTGATGAAGAGATAGCCAACCTATCAGATGCACAGTTCAAAACACTGGTAATCAGGATACTCACAGAATTGGTTGAATTTGGTCACAAATTTGATGAAAAGATGAAGGCTATGCTAAGTGAAATAAAGGAAAATATATAGGGAACCAACAGTGACAGGAAGGAAACTGGGACTCAAATCAATGGTGTGGACCAGAAGGAAGAAAGAAACATTCAACTGGAATGAAGAGAATGAACAGAATGAAGAAACAATTTTAAAAAATGAGGAAAGGCTTAGGAACCTCCAGGACATCTTTAAATGTTCCAACATCTAAATCACAGGGGTACCAGAAGGAGAACAGAAAGAGTAAGATATTGAAAACTTATTTGAACAAATCATGAAGGAGAACTTCCCCAATCTGACAAAGGAAATAGACTTCCAGGATTTCCAGGAAGCTCAGAGAGTCCCAAAGAAGTTGAACCCAAGGAGGAACACACCATGGCACATCATAATTACATTACCCAAGATTAAAGATAAGAAGATAATCTTAAAAGCAGCAAGAGGAAAGGAGACAGTTACCTACAAAGGAGTTCCCATAAGACTGTCAGCTGATTTCTCAAAAGAAACCTTGCAGGCAAGAAGGGGCTGGGAAGAAGTATTCCAAATCATGAAAGGCAAGGACCTACATCCAACATTACTATATCCAGCAAAGCTTTCATTTAGAATTGAAGGGCAGATAAAGTGCTTCCCAGATAAGGTCAAGTTAAAGGAGTTCATCATCACCAAGCCCTTATTATATGAGATGTTGAAGGGACTTATCTAAGAAAAAGAAGATCAAAAATATGAACAGTAAAATGACAACAAACTCACAGTTATTAACAACCACACCTAAAACAAAAACAAAAACAAACTAAGCAAACAACTAGAACAGGAACAGAATCACAGAAATGGAGATCACTTTGAGGGTTATCAGTGGAGGAGTGGGAGGAGGAGAGAGGGGGAAAAGGTACAGAGAATAAGTAGCATTAATGGCAGATAGAAAATAGACAGGAGTAGGTTAAGAATAGTATAGAAAATGTAGAAGCCAAAGAACTTATAGGTATGACCCATGGACATGAACTAAAGGGGGGGAATGTGGGTGGGAGGTGGTGTGCAGGGTTGAGGGGAATAAAAGGGGAGAAAATGGGATGACTGTAATAGCATAATCAATAAGGTATATCTTAAAAAATGAGTGTCATCAGAAATAATCACTCATAAATTATCTGATAAATTATGAGTTAATTTACCTATAAACAAGTGATTTAAAACACTAGCAATATAGTAAAACAGTATCATCATATATTACCAAATACAAAATTATTTATTCAAAGTTAGACTGAAGGTAATTGGACATGAAGAAATAAGTTAGACCCAAAGAATAAATACTTATGGAGAAACTTTTTGAGGAAGACAAACTATTCCAAGCTTTTGTAGATTTACACAAATATTATATCAAGGGATTTGACATGTAGAAGACCTGGGCTGGTTTTACCTACTGTGACTTCTGACACTTGATTACTTCCTCTGTAAAATGGAGACTCTGTAACCACAATATCCACCTCATGAGACTAGTGTAAGGTTAAATGAGATGGTTAAACCTCAACTGGGAGGTGAGAACTTAAAATGATAGTTATTATTGTTGATGAATTTGGCATCTGTTAAAAACAATCCAGTGAAATATTGCTGACAAATCAATATAATCGGTTCTACCATGAACTGAAGATAACCTTAACTTTAATTTTTCTGACTTGATGGTACTTTTACCGCTTCTGGGTCATCCCGTAAAACACCATGGGACATGTAAAATATGTACAGTAAAGAACAAGAAAAGGAAACTAATTATCTTGCATTGGTTTTCTTGTCTTTTTTTAATGGAGAAGAGTCAGCCTTTCACCAAAGGCCCCATAATTAGGAATTGGTCATACAATTTCTCATTATTTAATTAAACCATTTATAATTATCCCAGGAAATTTAGAAATCCAAAGGACATACTGATACACTGAAAACTAGCAACTTTATAAGCTTGTTTTAACATTGACCAGATCTCTGGCCAGCTCTTCTCTAATTTCTATAAGAAAGTATTTGAGGTAGCACAAACAACAATTCAAATGTCAGATTGTAAGAGAAAGTACAAAGCAAAGATTCTCACTGAAAAAAACAAATTTAATCAAAGTCAGGAATCTTATCTGAATCAGAGTTTGTATTTTTCTAGTTTATACTAAATTCATTTGATGATTCAGTGTAAACTTCAAGCGACTCAAATGCCCTCACAAAGTTTGAGCAAATGTTATCCGACTTGAAGTCTGGTAACTGACTGAAGGACAATTTCAAATAACTACCAACTATGGAGATTGAAGCAGCCCCTCAAGACTGATTCCAATTCCCATCAAATTAACCACCACCAGGAAGGGCTGGAAGGAGACATCAACCCTCCATACCTTATTGTAAATCAGTCTAAATAAGAGGTACTCTAATAAAAAGTAGGAGTAAACAAGGAAGAAAAGTGAGAGAGCAAGAAATTCTAGCTACTTTTTCCTGGGTCTTGATCTCATAGAATGTATTAGTCACACAAAGTACAGAAACATCTTTAGGATATTTTCTTTCTTGTACCCAACTGAAGAACGAAGGACCTCAGCTAAATCATGGTGCTTCTAGTCTTTCCAAGGTAGGTGGGAGGAAAAGAAGGGAGGAGGCAGGGATGAAGGGAAAGCAAGGGGGGGGGGGGAGAAGAACTATTAATTATTAAGTGATTCTTGTGTGTCAGAATTACATTAAGGGCTTTTCATATATTTACCAACCTAAGCCTTACAACAACCAAGTAAGGTTATTACTATCCCTATCTTATATATGAAAAAAGTAAGGCATGGAGACATTAAGTGATATTTCTGGGATTAGACTGTTACCAAGCAGCAGTACTATGATGTAAACTTGAGTATAGCCTACTAAATGCCTCCAGTCTTTTAAATATTACACCAAATGGTTTCTATTCATGACAAAAAATTAACAGTGCAAACTTCTAGAAAATGCTGTAAGCAGTATTCCTATCCATGTCTTCTAAACACCATTTCCTGAATGTGATAAAACTCAGTAATTTCACCCAGTTTATTACTCACCTTAACAGAGATTCAAATGAAGGTAGAAATTTATCACTGCGAAAATGTAGGTTACAATATGTAAACTGAATAACTATTTACTCACGGTGATGATAATGATGGGAATACATATTAGAAAATATAACGTATAATAAAATAAATAGCTTAGTGGTTTGTAGTAAACTAAAAACTTGTTGGGAAACAATCTTGTTTCTACTATAATATGAGGGGGGATCCCCCAAAACAGAATTATCTTCCAGAGGGTGGGCCTCTTGTAGTACAAGCTTCTCCCACCTGCTGAGTGTTCCAGGAACCCACCTGTGTCAGTGCAGCAGCTGGTGTTGTAAGAGGCTGCATTTGGCTTCAGTGCATTTTTTTTGAAGACACAACGTGTTTGCCCATTTCATGATGGGAGATTGGTGACCATACCTGCCCACTCCACACTGAGTGTCCAGTAGTTTTTGACCAAAAACGGGATGACCCAAATGCTCCACCCTCTCAATTCACTTGATCTCACCCCAAGTGACTTTTTTTGTTTCCCCAATGAAAAAAGTCCTCAAAGGGAAACGTTTTTGTTGATATGGAAGAGGTGAGACAAAACACAGCAGAAACACCAACAGGCATCAAAATTGATGACTTTAGAAACCGTTTTGAGCAGTGGAAAAAATGTCTCGACAGGTATATTGCATCAAATGGAGAGTACTTTGAAGGTGATTGAAGCTTAAACATGTAAGAATAAATACACCATTTTTTAATAAATAGATTCCAGGGTTTTTGTGTCCCTCCAGTTATGCTTGAACAGAAGCAGAAAGTGGCCATGACAGATTAGGGTGAAGCCTGTGTGCGTGTCTAGGACATCCAGAACAGGCTCTCAATAATTAATTGAATCACGTGTGTGACTGTATTTACACATTCATTATTAATCTATTTTTGCTCATAAGTGAAAATTGGCTTATTTGTTAATAATTTAAATGCAAGAAAGCAACAAATTAGTCAAAATCAACTAACCTGACAATCCTTTTAGAAATGGACAGGCCATTGTTTCAAGTGTATGAGTTGACTATTGTATAATAACCACAATAAACCATTACAGAAATGAGAATGTCATCTAAGCTTTGATAATTAGGAAGACAGAAGCAGGTGTTGAAGTTCTGCTTTACTTAGTGACATTAATCAAATCAGACCTCACTTGAGAAGGAATTTATTTCAATAAACTTACCTGACATAACCCAATTTTCCACATCTAGGTCGGTCATACCATCCTAACCCTTTCCGCTTATGAAAAAAATCAATTCAATTTAAATGATCGTATAATTGAGTTGCCTTCAAAGCATGCGCATGCAGCCATTTAAAAAAGCAGTGTCTATAATTATGAAGGGACTTACATATTTGGTTTCTCGGCCAGCTGCTCTTGGAAGAGTTGTAGGCTTCTGCATGAAAGTAAAAATAATTATAATACTAAAGTAATCAATAAAATAGTAAAAGATTTAAATTCTGGGATAAGTGTTCACCTATTTTTCCTTATTAAGATGTTCTAACCATTACTCCCTTTTTTCTATAAAAAGTCCTCTGTTCCTTTGAAAATCATTTTTTTAAACTATATCATTTTATTAAATGATATTAATGGTATTTATTAAATCATTTTATTACTTTTCCTTACTGTTAGGTATCAGCTATCTGGTAAA
This sequence comes from Desmodus rotundus, assembly GCF_022682495.2. NCBI lineage: Eukaryota > Metazoa > Chordata > Mammalia > Chiroptera > Phyllostomidae > Desmodus > Desmodus rotundus. Next base: position 18,645,536 of record NC_071397.1, on the reverse strand, counting down.
TTTTCCCTTATTTTTGAATGTTGTTTATTTATGAATCATAGTAGTTCCTTACATAATTGTTGGCTACTTCAAAGTTTACGTAGAAATGTCTGTACTCTCAATTCTTTAAGCTGTTCAGGTCCAAAGAAATTCTCATCCACTCCATTTCAGTCATTCATTTCCAGGACCATTCCTATACTTCAATGGGAAACCTCTGAAATTTCAATTTCTAACATTCTACTCTCAGAACTCTGCCCCCAGCCACCATCTTCATTTCTCAAATATCCCTAGTGCGACATTTCTTCAGGCTCAGCCTCATGGGACTTCAAAATCATTGACCTTTATTAGCTCCATTTGGGCTTTATTACCTCTTAGTTTATGTATATTACATATTCTCAGTCATTTTATACCTTCATTTCTCTTGCCTCATTTTCTCCTTGTGAACCCACCCCACCAAACACACACACAACCTGGATGGACCTTATCCATTTTCTCTGAACTTATACCCAAGAAGCAAAACATTACCGGGAAAACTCTCTCAATCAAGCTAATTGATTTCGTTATAAATTAATGATAACAAACTTTAAATGGGCATTCAATACTCCCTGGTAAGTCCCCAATTTTTCTCTTAGACCCTCATTTTCCCACTTTCTGAAATGAAGTGGTTATTTAATTCATTCTTCTATACAACAAATATTATTGTGTATCTACTGTATGCCAGGAACTGTTCTGCACACTTCAGACTTATCAGCGAACAAAAGAGACAAAGATGCTCTGCCCCTGGGAGCTTACATTCCAGCAGGAGCTAAACTAAACAATACAACTATAAATCAGTAAATTAAATCATATGTTAGGAGGGGGCAAAATAAATTCCAAAAAAGGAGTAAAAATAATTTGAAGGCTAGGATAGCATATTCTTCCAAAGTAAACCTTGTTTGCTTCTGCCCCCCTGCACACACACGCATGGGCGCACACACAAATACAGGGTCTGGCAGAAGTACGGCCTGCTTAAGTGTGGTTGGTAGGGTAATAATGTGGGTATATTAATTTAGAGCTTTAATTTGAAAATTTCACCTAAAATGTCATATAGTGTGCTTGAGTGGGGTATTGTTATATTACAGAATTGTCTGCTTATAACTTTTAATAAAAGATTTTATAATAAAAAGGGGTGTTATTTGTGCCAGGCACTGTATACATATATAGCCACCCAAATGTTAAGAAAGTCAAGAGCACTGAGGGGAGAAGTCAAGAGTCTGAGCGCTTACAATTTTAAATACGATTCTCAATCTACAGAAGGTGGCACTAGAGCAAAGACTTGAAGGAGGTGAGAAGGTTGGCTGGGTGGGTATCTACATGAAAAGCATTCCAACAAGATGGAACATGCGCGAAGTTCTGGTATGAATTTCCACCTCTGAGAATGGTGGCTAAGGAACTCAAAGCAGTCCTGCCATAATATAACAAAATTGAGCAAAATATTGGAAAATATTATATTAAAAACATTGATAAGCTAATAAGAATGAAGAATTTGGGAGCAAGATCAGGAGAGAATGGGAATCTGAAGAGAGGAGTCTGACATTTGAGATCTATTTTTGGCTTGGGGGCATTTGCAAATGTGGAGTAGCGTGAGAAGCTGATCCAAATGCTGGACATTCTCAGAGGTGTAAAGAGATAAAAGGCAGAGTCTCCGGAGCCAAGAACAGACTGAGATCCAGGAGTAAGGGCAATTCAGAAGATCTCATATGGAATTCGACCTGCCCTCAAATCATCTAAACATGATTGTTTAGAAGAAAACCGTCTCAAAACCTTATATTAAAAAGTAATCCTCTTTTGCTAGGGCTCCTGGTATCTGACAGAAGCAAAGACAAGACTCTCTATAGCATGATAATATCACAGAGGCCTCACATAATTTCTATAAATAAATTTTCAAGTAGAATATCCAACACACAATCAGATCCAGAAAAACAAACAGGTAAGAAATGTGAGCGAGAATGAGCAGCAATAATAAACCAAAAAAAAAAAAAAAAAAGATGCACAAAAAATCCAGAAATTTGTTATCTTAGAACCAGACTGAAAACCACCATATGTAACCATATTGTTTGAGGGAAAAATTAAACTTGCAAATTCTTACAGAGCACTAGAGAAGATAAAAAATGGTAGAGTTGATTGAGAAAGAACAAAAGATGCTGGGGCAGAATTATGGCACATTCAAGCCTCAGCAAGGAGGTGAGCAGGACTGCAGCAGAGTGGTGAAGCCCTCCCAAGGCCCTCCCAAGTCTCGTAAGGACCCTCGCTTACATTCTGAGAATGCGATTCTTGCATTCTCGCTTACAATATATTACATATATTCGCCTAAATGTGTAGGCACTGCTGGTACGAAGCAGAGGAGGGTCAGAATCTGACTTATTCTTTAAAAGAATCCCTCTGTATGATATGTTCAGAATAAATTATTGTAAGGCAAGGGTATAGGGGTTCTTGTACTATCCAGCAAAACCTGAAGATGGCTCAGTAGTACATAATATATGAAATAATCATATTCTACATATATTTTGAATGTACAGCAGTGGAATTTCTAATACAAAAAATGTGGAAGAGAAAAAGAAGAATAAAACTTGACACCAATGTTTCTGGCCTTGAGTAGATGAAAACTTGTGGCCCTGTCACTGGAGAAGGGAAGGCAAATGTGGAATAGTTTTTGTAGGAGAAAATCTAGGTTTCAGTTCTAAGATATTTATTAGAAGTCTAAATTAAAATGAACAGTAGGGGACTGGAGTTTGGGAGGGAATACTGGACCAGAAATATAAATTGGAAACAAGGTGAGAACATTAAAGGAATTAACACAGAGAAACAAGCAGTCTGAGCACTAGCCTAGAGCACTCCAAATTTGATAGTTTGGGAAGGAGAGGATGAACCAGCAAAGCAGGCTAGGAAATAAAAATGGCAAGGGAGGTAGGAGAATCACTGAGATAGCATGGTGTTCTGGAAGGTACTAGAGGAATATATACCAAAGAGGACGAGTGATCAGCTCAGATATATCAGCTCAGATCAGTTATAAAATGGGTTTGCAGCGATGGGGAGGACTTCCACAAACTTTGGAAAATGGCTCGCGCAGCAGAGCGGGGTTAAAGCCTGAATGGAAGGGACTTAAGAGGGAAAATGAGAGAAGAAATGAAAGTAGATAAAGTAGATACATAAAATTTATTCAGCATTTTTTTCAAATTCTTCCCCATTATACTGTCCCTCTTTAATTTCAGTTAAGAATTTAATTGTTTTCACTAAAAGGTACTATAATATAACTAAAAATACTAGTTATGAAATTCTTTAATTTCCTACCATCAGCCCACTAACATCCTCGCACCTGTACTTAACATTTCCTCTATTTTCTGTCCTATTACAATGTTTAACGACATTCCCAGTTTCTTATCAAAGGATACTAATTTGAATTAGGCTCTAGTTTCTGTGCCCTTTCAAAGGACTTTCATTTTTCAGGATCTCCCTTTATTTTATACAAATAGTACGTCCTTGCTCTTGTCATTTTCAGCTTTATTTTTTTTAATTTTTATTGTTATTCAATTACAGTTGTATGCCTTTTCTCCCCATCCCTCCACCCCACCCCAGCTGAACCCACCTCCATCCCCCACCTCCACCCTCCCCCTTGGTTTTGTCCATGTGTCCTTTATAGTAGTTCCTGTCATTTTCAGCTTTAAAAAGCAGACAAAAAATTCTTCCTTGACCCCACTACTGACCCAACTTTTTTCTCCCTTTCACAACCCAACACTCTGAAGTAGCTGCTTTTGTTGTTTTATATGGTATCTCTGTGCTTATTCTTCTTTTATTCAAATTTTACTTTACTTTATATTTTATTTTTAATTAAATTTTATTGATTATGCTATTACAGTTGTTTCAGTTTTTCCCCCTTTGCTCCTCTCCACCCAGCACCACCACTCCCCCTCAGGCAATCCCCCCACCATTGTTCATGTCCATAGGTCATGCATATAAGTTCTATGGCTGCTACATTTCCTACACTGTACTTTACATCCCCATTGCTATTCTGTAACTACCTATTTGTACTTCTCAATCTTCTCAACTCTTCACCCTTTCCCCCACAATCTCCCATCTGACAACCAACAAAATGCTCTCTGTATCTGTGATTCTGTCTCTGTTCTTTTCATTTGCTTAGTTTGTTTTTTAGATTAAATTGTTGATAGATATGTATTTATTGCCATTTTCTTGTCCATAGTTTTAATCTTTTTTTTCTTAAATAAGTCCCTTTAACATTTCATAGAATAATGGATTGGGGATGATGAACTCCTTTAGTTTCTTCTTGTCCAGGAAGCTCTTTATCTGTACTTTGATTCTAAATGATAGCTTTGCTGGATAGAGCAATCTTGGCTGTAGGGCCCTGCTTTTCATGACTTTGAATATTTCTTGCCAATCCTTTCTAGCCTACAAAGTTCCTTTTGAAAAATCAGCTGACAGTCTTGTGGGAACTCTACTGTAGGTAACTAACTGCTTTTCCTTTGCTGCTTTTAAGATTCTCTGTTTATCTCTAAGTTTTGACATATTAATTATGATGTGTCTTGGAGTGGGGCTCTTTGCATCAATCTTGTTCGGGACTCACTGTGTTTCCTGGACTTGCATATCTATTTCCTTTACCAAATTAGGGAAATTTTCTTTCATTATTTTTTCAAATAGATTTCCAACTTCTTATTCTTTCTATTCTCTTTCTGGCACCCCTATGATGCAAATGATGGAATGCTTGAAGTTGGTGCAGAGGATGCTGACACTATCTTCATTTTTTGGATTTTTTTTTGTTCTTGTTGTTCTGATTGGTTGTTTTTTGCTTCCTTATGTTGCAAATCATTGATTTGATTTCAGTTTCAACCAGTCTACCATAAATTGGTTTTTATTTCAATTAGTGTATCATTCATTTCTGACTGTATCTTTTTTATGCTCCAGAAGTTCTCACTGAGTTCCTTGAGCATCCTTATAACTAGTGTTTTGAACTCTGCATTTGATACATTACTTATTTCCATTCTGTTTAGTTCTTTCTCTGGAGTTCTGATATGTTCCTTCATTTGGGCCATGTTTCTTTGTCTCCTCAGTTTGGCAGACTCCCTGTGTTTGTTTCTATGTATTAGGTAGGGTTGCTATGACTCCCTGTGTTGGTAGAGTGGCCTAATGTCATAGGCATCCTGTAGGGTCCAGTGACACAGCCTCCCCTATCACCCAAGCTGGGTACTCAAGGTGTGCCCTTCATGTGGGCTGAGTATACCCTTCTCTTGTAGTTGATCCTTGATTGCTGTTAGCAGGTCAATGGGAGGGATTTACCCAAGCCAGTCAGCTGCAAGGACTGGCTGTGATGACTGACCGCCAACCTCTGCTGTACTGGGCACAGGCTCTGAGGTTTTCTGGATGGTGCAGGCCAAGGTCAGCCCCCAGCTGTGTTCTGCCAGGGACCATTCTGCATGAACTATAAAGCTTCTGAGATGGCTGCTACTTGTGTTGGGCTTGGAGATTTCCAGATGGAGCCAAGCCGTGAATCTAGGCTGGGTGCTACTAGTGCCGGGCATGGGACACTTAGCAAGAGCTTTGGGGGATGGAGGTTTACTGAGATTGGTGGTTGCTTGTTTGAGAGGAATTAGGAAGTTGTGAAGCATGTGCCAAGACCATCCATTCATATGGAAAAATCATTGTTAACACTTCAGTGGGCCCATAAGTTAGGTGGGACAGAGCGTCAGGGGATCTCCTGGGCAGGGCAAACAGTGTTAGCCAGGTTGATGAAGTGTCAGATATGGCAGCAGCCCACAGGCTCTGTGGCTTTGTTGGGGGAGGGCTTAGAAAAAGCACATAGGCCTCTGCCTACCTTTCTGTCTGGGTTAAATCTGTCCCTCAACTCTTGCCTTGATGCCAGAAACTTCGGTTCCTCCCTGTAGGCCACTGGGGCCTTTCAAGCTGCTACACTGGTGCTAGAGCTCAGAGGGAGTGAGTCTGAGTAAGCCTGTGTGGGGGTTCTTTAAGAGGAACTGCTTGGGACTCCAGATGTTTCCTCCACCTACTTAATCCCCACTGGTTTTTGTGGCCAAAAGTTACAGGGACTTATCTTGCTGGCACTGGAACCCTTGACTGGGGGGCCTGGTGTGGAGCTGGGACTCCGTGCTCCCAAGATATCCCTCCTGAATTTTTATCCACCACATGTGGATGTGGAAACAGCCCATTACACATCTCTACCCTTCCTACCGGCCTGGATGGATGTGGTTCCTTTAATTTTGTAGTTGTCAGACCTCCATTCAACTTGACTTCTGATGGTTCTGAGTGATGGTTGTTCTGTATTTTAGTAATAATTTTGCTGTGATTGTGCAAGAAGGGGAGTCATGTTTACCTGTGCCACCATCTTGACCAGCAATTGTACTTTCCCATTCATAACACTTTCATCACCCAAGATAAGAAAGCAAAGCGCTAGTGTAAGGAAGTAAAATTTAGCAATGGTAAAAAAAAAAAAAAAAAAGAATCTATGGCATCAAGGTGGTCCTTCAGCTGCAGCCTGACAGAAGAGGTGTGAAGAGTTAACCATAGGTTTGGACAACTAGCCAGCTTCTAATGGGTCCCTTTCCTGATTTCTTTAATGGTAATGAAAACTGGGACAGCTATGGGAAAGAGGAGTATAGAATCCCATAAGCAGAGATGCAGGGAAGCAAAGGTGAGGTACAGTGTCACTGAAGCAGGGAAGAAGTGGCAAGTGATAAATCATTGATATTATGGAGCTTCTATACTCTGAAACACATGCACCTCCTGCTCACACACACACACACACACACACGCACGCACACGCACATGAGAAATCCATAATCAGGGAGCCTTAGGAACTAGGCTTTAGTATCTGCCACCACAAGCATCAGGCATACATACTGCCAAAATGGCTGATATACCCAGATAAATTTGAGTTTCCATGGAAACCTGATAGGATATCTGAACATGTAAATACTATAAAAGAAAAACAATGGTCCAGCCATTTCCCTTGTAAGTCTTTACCCCAAAGAAACAAAAGCATATAAGCATGCAAAGGCTGGTTTACAAATGTGCTTAGTAGTTCTATTAGTAACATCCTCAAATTAAAAATAACCCAATTGCCCATCAACTGGTGAATAGTAAACATATGGTACAAACATACAGTGGAATGTTACTTGGCAATAAAAAGAAATGAACTATTGATACATGCAAAAATATGACTTAATCAACTCAATTGCCTTCTACTAAATATAAAATGCCAGACTCAAGAGACTGCATACTGTATAATTCTGTTAATATAGCATTTGAAAAGGCAAAAGTATACACATAGACAAAAGATCAGTGGTTGCCTAGCACTGAATTAGAGAGAGGGGGGTACCACAAAGGAGCAGGAGGGAACTTTTCTCTTCAGTGGAAGTGTTTTGTATTTTGGATGTGAGGGTGGTTACATAACTACATGCTTTGTCAGCCTCTATACACTAAAAGGGTAAATTTTACAGTAAGTAAATTATACCTCAATAAACCTGGCTTGAAATAAAAGAACTATATAAGGTAGAAAAAAGAAATTTACACAGGTATTAAAGAACAAAATAGACACTGAACAAATTCTTGAACTAGAATATCAGATCAAGGAATCCTCTTGAAAGAATTACAGAGCAATAGATAGAAAATATATACATAAAGCTTAAGAGATATGTAATACAGAAGCAAAAGTGTCAACATCAGTGTTATAAAAGTCCTAGCAGGAAAGAAATGTGAAAAAAGTGACTAAAAGTTATCCTGAATTTAAGGGGAAGAAACAAATTAAAGACTCCAAATGAAAGGTCCGAGAGAACATCAATCCAGATACATAAGACCAAAAAAATGTACTCCTAGACACATTATGGGGAAAGTAGTCACATTAGAGAGAAAGATAAAATACTGAAAGATTACAGTACTACTCTGCAAATGATTACTCTGTAGCAGAAGAGTAAATCTCATGCAGACAAAATACTTCACAAGAAAGCAGTTGAGGGTTAAGAACCTGGGGTAGAAAGTGTTGAAGAGAGAAGATCTATAATTTTATGTCCAGCGAAACTATAACTTAAATGAAAAGGCAAAAAAATACATTTTTAGGGACAAAGCCCATTGAATCAACACAATCAGATATTGAATAAAATTTTCAGCAAGATTCCAACAAGAAAAAATAGAAAGATATGGATTTGTGAGAAAAAAGATCTAAATAAAGAGTATCTAAATAGTCACATAAAAATATAACCATAATAATTCACATATAAAAGTCCAAAAAATACTAATGAATTACATCTGTCTAAAGGTGTAACTTGATTAAAAACATGTAAAAATGAAAGAGCTATAGTATTTATCTAATTTGGGGGAAAACATTTGTAAGTTTTAAAAATGATAGGAAAATAAACATAATTATCATCTTTAATAAATTATATGTAACTACAAAAACTAACAAAAATATAAAGTAAAATTTTCAAAAGTTTCAAACTAGTAAATGTCAAAATATCCAAAATAAAGCAGAAAAGGCAGATAAAGAAAACATTTTAAGTAGGAAATATAAAATAAGATCACAGAAATTAGTATTAATATAATAAGAATTATAATAATTATAAAAGCCTTAAGGTCCCAGATAAAGAAAATCTCAGATTGAAAATAAAAGTGATATCCAGAAATGTTGTTCTAAAGAAAAAAACACGAGGGTACACAGAGAAAAAATAAGCTAATAGAAATTGATTTTTAAAAGTAACAATAAACTGATAAAAAGTTAACAAAACATGAATAAAAAATTACATATATATTACTTATATAAGGTCACTATTTTCATACTACACTAAAAACACAACCTTAGATTCAAAAGGATTATAAATGCTAGTAATGGTTATTAAAAATAAAGATGAGAATGAACACCAACACATAAGAAACAGCAATACAGTTTCAGAATATATGTCAAATCTAATGAACGCTTCTCTAGCCCTATCTTTCTCTTCCTCTTGGCAGCAATCCCCACAATTAGATGCTCCTCAATACTCTTTTCTTGTAGCTTCCATAACACCATCCTGCTCTGACTTTTTGTAATGGATTTTTCTTCTCCTTTGCAGGCTTCTGCTCCACCTCCTTTATTGGACCTGAGATGTTTTGCTCCCTGGAGCTCTGTACAGGGCGCTCGCAATATTCGCGTGTTGGCCAGCCCCAAAGATCTCTTTTACTACCCCACACACCTGTGTTTAAGCCCTCTGTGAGGCACACTGCAAAGTCATCCTACCCAAAATGAACAGGAGCTCTCTTTCCTCTCCCACCTTCTGTCCCCTTCACAGTCATCTATGCTCAAGGAAGACACCTGGAGTTCACCCATGATTCTTCTCTCCTTCACATGCACATCCAAACCTGCAGCAGGTCTGAGAAATCTCTCTCGTACCCACACACTCCTCTCCAGCTCTGAACCCACCCCACGCAGGCCAACTTCATCAACTGCCTCTCTGACCTCGGGGGCCTCCTTGCCGCAGCTATTGTGATCTTTTTCAATGGTATCATATAATCCCCCCCCCATATTCTTATGTCTTCTCATTTTTTTTGGATTCCAAGCTTGATGTCATGGCCTAGAAGTATCCTCACTGTCTCTAGTCCACCTTCTCAACCTCATTTTACACAGGTCACCCCAGGCTCACTATGCTTCAACCACACTTGTCTTCATCTTCATACACAGTGAGCGCTCTCCTGACTCAGGATCTGCCTACGCCTACTTCTCTACTTGAAAGCTATTCTCCCTGATCTTTCCATGGTTGGCTTCTTTCCACCTTTGATCTCAGCTTGAATCCTACTTTCTGATTACCACATCCAAAGTACCCCCCCAACCCAGGTAACTCTGCCTTGTTTACCATTATCTCCCTAGTGCCTCACAGGGCCAGGCCCATGGTAGGCACTTAATAAATATTCGTTGAATGAAATGATTACCTTAGTAACACTGACTTAATATTTTTAAACACTATAAGCATTAAATATTTTAAATAAATCATAATAAAGATGGTTATTCACATTATACTATTTAAGTTCTATTCATACTACAGTTAATATAATATAGGATATATTAATATGTTCAAAAATAAAATAAAAATTGTATTTTAAAATTTACATAGTATTCAAACAAAGTTTTATATTTTTAGATCAAAAGACAAAGTAGATACAACTAAATAGATAATAAACACAGAAACTACAATTATTAATTTGTAGGTCCACTCTGGTAAAATAGAATTTTTTAATACTGACGATTAATGGTTACTGGGTTTCTGCGTCATTGTTAATGGATATTTGTCCATAATGTTCCCACCGACAGTTAGGATTGCTTTTCTAATTATAAGCAATCTTTACATTTAAAACCTATTTTACATACACAGTATCCAATTTTTAAAAGGAACACACACAAAGTATACCAATTCCAAGAGAGAATATAAGGCTGACAAAAAACTAACCATTATCAATAAAGAAAAAAACACAACCCACTTTGAAATTTGGATGAGTAGGTCTGTATTAAGCACTCAAAAATATTTGGAAAAATGTAGTATTTTATTCCAACAAATGAAAATAGCTACATTATAAGAAGGAAATATTTAACTATGTAAATACAAAATTAATTGTTTAGTAGTACCCTAACAATCTAAAATATCCAAGCTTCTGTCCCTCTGAGTAGTGAAATACACTCCATCAACCAAAGGAAATAATATTCTAGAAATAATACCTGTGTTAAAGCTCTTAGGCTAATGCTACTTTAGTCTACTTCATTTTCCACTTCTACAACTCTAAGTGGCTGTGAACTACATAAATTCTGGAGACATGGTTTAAGAGGAGATTAGGTAACAAACTGCACATACAGCTTCTAAAAATGTCAACATAAAATGTAGCCCATTATGTTGGCTTTCAAAGTGTTTTGAACTTGGCCCATGGTAAGAAACAGATTTTACTTTGCAAACCCTGTACAAATATACCTATATATGTATATGTAAACAAACTGAAATGAATTTCAATACTACCTACACAACTTGGAATAGAGTCTGATATTTTACATTCCTACTATTCTATTTTTTTAAATGCAGCTTGCTAACAACAGCAAAAACAAAAGCTAGTTTCTATCTATTAAATTAATTTACTAATTCCCTACTGGACTTTGACCTGCAGTTTAAAAATCACTGATATAGAAACTCTTATGATTCAGTAAATTATATTAAACAAATACATACCTTGATAGTGTTAGAACCCAACAATGTCTGTAGGGAACTTGAAGGAGAATCAGAAGAATGCTGGAAAATAAAAAGGACAAGCCTGTGATACATCACTCTCAAACAGAGGCAAACGAAGAGAAGCAAAGCAAATGTTTGAATTGCACATTCTAGTCTAAGGCATTACCATAGACAAGGAATCCTGTAAGACCTTATCAATGGTAGCACAGAGCTCTTCAGTTTGCTGCCTGAGCTGTGCAGGGGAACAAAACTGGAAGAATTGAAACCAGGTACTGAGTTAATAGAGAGTTTCGGGATTGCAGTTCAAACACAAGGGGAATACAAAGTCATTACCTCCAGAGGTAGGTCTAATGTGTTGTCCTTGGAGATACTTTCAGTCTTCACTGGTTCATCTAGTGCCTAGCGGTAAATGAAATAGTTCTTATGTGAGGCTTTTAGTCAAATGCAAATGTCATAAAAACATGTCTTCAAAGAAATCCTTCTATATCTCAATATTTCCAAGAAAAAATCTTTGAATAATTTGATGAGCTCTTCTCTGTCATGGAGGCATTTTCCACACTAGTCTAGTTTCTCTTGTGGAATCAGTATCTCTATTATAAGATGTTGGAATAAAGAAAAGAGGCTGAGTTTTTAAATATGCAGATTAGAACTTGGACATCTCATACCTCCAGATGAGCCTTGTTCCCTTCCAAGAAGTCACCTCGAGAAGCTACACACAGAGATAAGAATGATGTAGACATTTCTCAAAATTTTACAAAAACTGTTCTTGAGGAAATGCTTTAGGACCAGTCTACAAGAAACATGCACATGGAATAAAAAAATCTTGCCTCATTTTTAGTTATTTACATCCCAAAAGTCTTAGCTACCTTATTCCTAGGACTTGGTCTCAAGTGACATCTAACTATTTTCCAAATAAAACATACTTTTTATTTATTGTGATAGGTCACAAGTATGTACATGGAGAGCATAAGATAACACTCGTCTTCACTGCGTTCACTCCATTTGGGATATGAGGTAAAATAGTACAAAATAACAGAAGCCAGGATGCACTCCTCCTACTTGGTTCTTCTCCCTCCTCATGAGAGAGGTAGCCATTCTCACTCATTTTGTGGTTATCATCATATGTATGTCTTCAATTGTTTTATCATATTAATATATGTATACATTATTAGACAACATACTATGTAGATTTTTTGCCCTGTGTTAGTATAACATGTGCTTCCAGAACTTGCTTGGTTTTTTCCAACCACTTTGGTGAATTATGACTGACATACAAAAACCTGTATTTAATGTATATAACGGATAAACCATCTCCACAATCTAGGCTATAAATATATCTGTCACCACTGAAAATGTCTTCCTGCCTTATTACTTTTTCCACGTAGTTATTTGCTCAGTCTTTCACTTACACATAGGATTCCATTGTATGCACATTCCACACAACAATGGATACTTTCTTCTGTTGCTGGGTATTTACGGTGTCCCCAATTTTCACTGCTATAAACTGTAATAACTCTCATCTATGTACACATTTCTTTAGACACGTGTTTGTAGTTTTAAGATTACAGTACCTATATAATAGTGTAATCATGGAGAACTACTTTTATCGGATATTCTCAAAGTGTTCTTTAAAACAACTGAATACTTTTATGCTCATCATAGTAATAAATGACAGTTCTTGTTTTCACACTTAAGCAAATTGTTAACATCCTGATGTACATGAAGGATCTCTCTTTGGTTTTAGATTTTATTTCTTTGATAATTTGTGAGGTTGTACATCTTTCATATGTTTATTCCCCTCTTCTTCATTGACATTGTTTCATTTTTCATTTGCGTAGATGTAAGCTATTCTATATTCTGCTTTATTCTATGTGTCAACAGAATACTTTTATAATAAAAATTCATAGAAAGCCTTGCTATCTAATGAGGCAGACAGCAGATTTTATTCTTCGAAAATGCCTTACCTAATTCTTAGCCATTTTCTCTTTTACTCTAATTATATGAGACATTTGTCAAGTTGGGACACCCTATCGCTTTGCACATAACTAAAGCAGATAGCATCATAATTACTTTTTTATTGTATCTCCACAATACTGGACCATTTGGCCTATTACAATTGGGAAAATGTATTATTGATTTTTGTAGCCTCAGGAAAGAGCATATAATATGTGCTCAGTAAAGATCTTTAGGGATAGATTGAAAAGGTAAATTGACAAATAAATGGAGTTAAATGAATATATAAATAACAGAAAATGTGATTTTAATACTTCTCAGTAAGATGCTATAGAGAAGTGATTTAAACTCTTTAAATATTTTAACTAACAAATAATTTATTTTCCTATATTTCATTAAATTTGTTTACCATCAAAGATCTGAGCATATGATCAGTGCTAATTTAATGAGGGGATATTGTTTCAGATAAAACCAAATAAGGCTAATATCCTTGTTATTCTGTTGCAACTCATTATAGGCAAACACGACTTTCACTGGGCTACTTAAAGTATTGAAATTTGCTCAGATAATGAAAAGAAAACTACCTATTCAGGATGATTGGAAAATTGGGGTAGATGATGGGTTTAGGGCATTAATGTGCTGAAACTTTGAAATGGGGGCAATACTAAGACTGCATTAAAATCTAAAAGGGGGTTATTTTGAGTTTAAATAGCCTCAAAATGTACTAGAATTGATGTTTTGATTGACAAGAAGTTATCAAACATATCATCTTGATCCACTCCTTCCAACAGCCATAAAAAGTAGTTTCCTTCTCTGTAGTACAAAAATGTATTAAAATAAAATATATTCAATCTCCATTAATAGAAAATATGACCATAGATTGTTTTTTTACAACTTAGCAGGATTGTATTGATATTTCTTTATATTTATTCATTTTGAATGAAGTTTTCTCAGAACAGTCTCCAATAAAAAGATTTTTATTAAAAACATATTTTTCTACCAAATTGTATGATAGCCAAGTGAAGCATAATTGGGACATGCTGGAATTCTCTTTCCAAAGATTCTTAACTAATAAAAGTTATCAGAAATATTCTTATTAAAAGTAGTTATATTTTGCTTGGGCAAACTTTGGGGCCCCATTTTTGGAAAAAAAAAGACATAGTAAATCTGACTTTTAAAACAAAATCCTTTTTCAGCTCAATGCTAAATTATTATGAATGGCTAAAAATTATGAGCAACATTGTAAATCAAAGTCCTCATGGGAATGAATACATGCCAACAAACTGCGACATGTGTGCCCCCAGCAAAGGGAACATCTTTGATGGAACCGCAAACAATTTTTATTCTGATATATTAAATCCATCTAACCTTCTCTCTTTGGAAACAGGATTAAGTTCTAAGAAGTATCCAAAGAGAGAATACATTAGATGCATTCTAAATAGAATTAGACACTCACAGCTTTCAGAGGAAGAATAATGTAAAGAGGCCCGTAAACTTTCTGTGTTGCCTAGACTATCCATTTGAATTGGATTTCAAAAATTTCATGGGAGAGTTACTATATATTTTAGTAAGGATCGAATTAACCCCTCGTCAATATAATTCATGCTAAACTTAAATGCTCTTATGCTTTATTAATCTGACCAGCCATTTGGTGGAAAAAAATCCTCTGAGGACTACAAAAGCTTTGCTTTATTTTTTAGTGATAAATATGAAACTACTTGTAAGACTGAAGATAGTCTTGGAAAAATAAATCTCACTTGGTTTATATTTGGTTGGACATTCAGGACTAAATAGCACTCATATCTGAAGAGAAGGGAGAAATGTACACTGTAAGCCAAAGGGGCATCCAGACATATAAAAGTACCTCTTCTTTAAAGACCCAAGAATGTTTACGATTAAATTATTGTCATATGACTGGTTTAAATATTTCAAGAATTGGGGGAATCTACTTGGAACCTTTAATCCCAAGATCTTTGGAGGGTTAAACGCCTGTTCCTCCCAACAGAAGAAAAGAACTGTTTGCAAACCATTACAGGCAGTATCAAATCCATCCATCAAAGCTCTCGGTAGCAGGAGAATCCGTACTTTTCCTTCATTTAGTCAGAGGTATCCGAAGGGTGTTTCTCATTTCCAGCCAGCACCTCCCCCACTGTCATTCACCTCATATCGCAGTCGCTCAAGAAATTGGGCTGGTTTTGTCATTCCTCGCTCACCACAGTCTTCTCAGAGCTAAATCATTTCCTATTTCCTTTCATTGTTCTTCATTTTAAAAAACACTTCTGTCGCTCTAATTTAATGAGAATTTAAATATATTTTAGCAAGTAATGACAAAAAAGTATTATAGGCAGGGATCCAACATCATCGTCTCTTCCTCAATATTTCACTTCAGCTAGTTGATGTCACTGTTGCATGAGGAGGAGGGGAAGGTTAGGGGATAATCGGATCCCATGTGAGGTCCAGCTCAGCCACTTACTAGCCCGGCTGCTTTGGGATATCTACTTGACATCTTTGATCATCAAGATCTTCACAGAAGTATGAGCCTAGTATTCAGCTCAGTGTCTGATACAGTATAACAGGCAATGAGGTAGCCATTGTGACTATACTCTCTATTGTCAAAGGTGCCAACTCTAAAACCGACATGCTTCCCTTATAGCAGAAAGTCCTGTGTATATTTTCCATGGAAGCAAAATTGATGAGGCTTATTCTACCCTAAGAAAATGCTAATTGTCATACACGAGACTCCTTTGTTTTTATAATCCTGTGAACAAAAAATTATGTCTTAAAATCCTGTGGAATAAAATTGAAAATTTTAGAGAAACACCCAGCTATGAACTAAATAAATTCATCCAATAAACATTTGGCAAAAATCTATTCTCTCAAATAATTCATGGTAAAAAAAATAATACAACCAATATGCATAATTAAATATGGTTTGGTAAGTGTTTTAAAAGAGATGTGTACGTGGTAGACAACTGCCTAAGGAGAACCAATTAGTGTAGATTTGGGTCCTGGCACCTCTCTGTTGCTAAAGAAATTGGGATTACATTCACTATTTATACTAATCTAAATTAAGAGATATCTCTCTAGGATAGGCCATATGCTGAGTTAGCAACCAGATTTTGTTCAATTTTTCAGACATGCAGAGAGTTTAAAATAGTCTCACCCAAAGACATATGTTTAATCAGATTGGAGTTTACCAACTCATGTCTTAAAAAATTAAACTGGCAACTTAGAATCTATTGATTTGACAGCTGATGAGATATCTCAAATCTTCAAGTTTCTGTTTTTAAAGCAGTCTTCAAAATGGTGACTTTTTATCTTCCCACAAAAAACTTTTTTTCCCAGAAACTTGACTTAAATAATAAATCCTTAATTTATATATGTTATTTATAAAATTGAGCACCTCTAGAATTTTTCTTTCAAACTCATATAGCTGATGCATTAAATGTATCTTTAAAATGCCATTTGTTGGAAAAGAGTACTGAGCATACCCTTGATTTTATCCTCAGCAATGCTTGTGAGGAAAAGAACGAAGAATTCAAATTAATTCCAAGATGAAAATGTATACTGTTATGAAAAAATATTAATTACTTGTGAGACAAAAAATATGCATGTTACATGATTTCATGGAAGTATTCCCTCCTTCATCTTTCCTTTTCTTAACACAAGTGCACAATAAAAATAATAATCTATTTAGAATGTTAATATGTACTCTTCTGTTTAATTTTAACTTTTTATCTATTGTTATCAGGCAAGTGATAAAAAGAAAAATTAGTCAATAAAAGAGATAGTTTTAACATTCTCCGAAAAGAACAGCAGTACACACATAGACTAAAACGTAACATCCATATCAAAATAACTTTCTCTACAGAACTTAGTATACTGTTAAACATATTGTAATAAAGGCCATGGACAGTCACAAATACAACATAATCTGATTACTTTGTTTCTGCTTTACAATCACTTGCATTTCATCCTCGTCTCAATCTTGGAGATGATCGTTGGTAGCAGATTAAGCCAAAGCCCCTGAAGCAAACATGTTAAGATATGATGCCTTACATTTACTTCTTCCTATAAAGCCGTAGTTAAGACTTAAGCTAAAAATGCTTCCCTCATAAATGAACATAGGGAAAAAAGAAAGAATACTGAATAAGCTGTAAATTTAGGTTTTGATTCAGAAAATAAATTACAGAAGTACCAGAAATCTCATATACCCTGCCAACAAAATGTATCCTTTTTAAAATTATGTGATTCATCTAGGGGTGATTAAATCAGAAACCATCCCAGTGATTCAATGATAGCTTAATGTCTCATTAAAAGAGAGGCCTGTATTTATATGAATTTGGAGAAAATCTTGCTTTTAAAAATATTATTTTTAAATGAGTCTGGTTCTTCACTAATTATACTATATATTATGAAAAAGAATGTTTTCTAAAATGTCAACCATGGATTTAATCTGACTAGAGGAGCGAATTAATTGTTGAACTAAGACGTCAATTAAATGTTAGTTCTACCTGCAAGTCATTTTATAGCACAGACGCTAACAGGTTATTCTAATGAGACTGCAGTGCCACCCCTCACCCTAAAGGTGGTGTTTGGTGTGCTGTGAAAGGGATCTCAAAAATGATTCTGTGACTTAAAGTACTCCAAAGTGCTAATGTGTATCAAAATAGATGAGCTTCTGATGATTATAGTCTTAATTTTCCCACTCAATTCAGAAACAAATTCCTTTGATTTAAACAGCATAAGTTGAGTTTCATTGTATAAACCAGCGATTTGCAACCTTTTCCATCTTGTGGCACATGTAAATGAATTACTAAAATTCTGCAGTACACCAAAAAATGTTTTATAATTTTTGCCAATCTGACAAAAAAAATAGCTATAATTTTGATTCATTCATACTCATTGGCGATTGTTGTGTTGGTGGTTGTCATTTTTTTTTTAATTTGACAATCTAAGGGAAAAGAGGTCAGTGCCCCTGACTAAAATAGTCAGGGATCGCATGTCTTAAAAATTCTTGTGGCACACCAGTTGAAAATAGCTGGTATAAACAGATGGTAAAAAGGTCTGAATTACCAGATTTATTGTTTAAAAACTACAATCATAAAAAGAGCAGCAAAATATCATTCAAGAAATAGTAGTGAAAATTAAATTCATAAAATATTGAGACTTTTGTTATTGAAAAATTCCTACAAAGTTAAGTTTCTCATTGAGGAGCACATAACATGGGAAACCACCAAAAAATGTGGAATTATGCAAAGGCTCGAAAGCAAAACCAAATATCAAGCCATATCTTGTGACCTTTGAGCAATTCAAATATTTATGGTACAAAAACAATTTATCTTAGCCAAGAGAATATTACCCACATTATTTCTTGTATAATAATCAACCCTCCCTAGAAAAATATTTTAAATTAGACATCATGATATTTACATTCTGTGTTGTACTAAAAACAAAAATAATACTTTTCCTACAAAGTATGTTTTATTGAAAATTAAAAACACAAAACCTCTTCCATATGAAGTTGTGTTAGATTCACTATACAGTAATACAACCATACATATTGATGAAATGGGTTTGTAATAAAATTGGAAATTAAGTTAACGGTTCTTCATTTTTAATCACTAATAGATGATAATCTCTAAAATCCACTTAATTGGAAGAGAAGAGAGCTGGCAGACAGTGATTCTGGAACCAATAGTGACATCCAGCTTTATTTTACAAAAGTCAAGAAGGATTAACTTATTTTCCTAAGTGGAGAGTTAATACAGCAGAACCACACAGGTAGAGGAGAATGGGCCAGGTGAGGTGAGACAAGCATGATGGAAGGACGCCATGACAGAACAGGCCCTTATCCTTCTCCTGGCCTGACTGCTTCCGGGGGAGAGTTCCTCCCATTTCTGGGAGGGCAGACACTGTTGACCCGATTTCAGAAATGTCCACCTGAAATAGGCCGAGGGTCTGTGGTGTGGGAACACTGCCACTATGACTCAACATAATAATAGGCAATTAGTATAAGGGGCAGCTGGGTGCACTTTTTCCATCCTCCTGAAGCCTCCTGAAACCAGTGTTTTAGGCCTGTCTTTTAATGAGTTATAAAAGTTCGAAATTTAGAAGAGAAGCTGGAGAAATAGCTGCTGATCTCCCTGCAGCCCAGTGATGCACCTCTGCACCCCATTCAAAGCGCTTAGACACAGAGAGCATAGATTCTGGACTACATGTGGGTAATTCATGATATAAGCAATGCTGCCCACTAATGCTCACCTACTTGCTACTCAGCATTGCTCATTAATAATTCCTACATTGTAGACAAGAGGTCATACAAAGGTGTTATTCCCCAGATCATGCTAAAATAACAAAAATGTAGATTCATAAACTAGTGGTCAAAATACTACCTGTTTGGCAAATGTTAACACTTGACAAATGATAATAACAGTATTTGAAATGTTAGTTACACAGAAAAAAATGGGTTTGATGCACAAAGACATATATTGCCTAAATATGATTAAAACAACATGTAAAATAAGTAAATCTTTCATAGATTTAGTAATTGATTTCACTTTGATTCTGATATGATCCTCCTTTTGGCCTTCGTGTGAGCATCTGTAATGTGCTTATTGAATGAGAGGCTTTAATCTAATTTGCCTACTGAAGCAGAATCCTATAATTTTATAATTAATGACTCTTAATAGCAAAGCAAAAATGCCCTGGAGCCATGTGAGAGGATGGGTCACTGGAAGCGATCTCAATCCTCCCTGTCATTTGTGGAGGTAGGATCAGTAGCCAGCAGGAAGGGTAAAGAGAGTTAGCCGATCGTGGGATCTAAGGAGCTAAGTTGGATACTCAGCTAGCATGTTTCTGCACTGTGGAAGTCACTATGAGACCAACTTTTGACCCAGGTGGCCAGTGGCACATGTAACCCCATTTTACCTCCACTGTTCCGATCAATACAAGTAGAAGTGCAAGCTCTTGAATAAAACAACCATATAAAACCCCAAGGGATGGAGATCTATCTCAATCTAAATTAAGTTTCTCAGGGCTACTTGACATGGGACTGGAGAACTCCAGGCTCTTATCTATCCTCCGGTGATAAGTCAATGATGTCTTCAGTTTTATTCACCAAGATGTTTTTAATCACATCATCCTAAACTAAAAGCAGAATTTTCTTTTAGTAAGGACAGGACTTTAAAAGGGAAAATTCAGAAAACATAACAAAAAGACATTAGAAACATAAAAGTCACTCTGCTTTTGAGCCAACACTGACCTTCTGTTCCAAAAGCAATATGTTTGTAGGGATTGCTGCAAAAGCCTTGTAGCTTGACTTGGTCTTGTATTGCTAGAATGGACAACCAGAAAGCAAGAGTGGAGATGAAAAGAGGAAAGAATATAACATAATTTTAGACTAGTTCTACCAGGTTAAATGACAAGTTGTTAGACAAAGAAAAGTGTTTTATGCTTGAATAACTTGTTTTTAATAGAAAAAAATTAGTTCACCATATTATTTCATTAGAATGAGAAGCAAAGAAATATCATAGTAGTAAGCCTAGGGATTATGGGCGATTCTATGATCTATAGTTTCAGAACTTAAAAGTGTCAATTTCTAGAAAGTTATATATAAATTTCTCCTTAACATCATTCCCTCATAGGAGCATTATTCTGTAAATTTGAGGGTTCTCTTTTCCTTGAATTTCAAAGGAAAGTAGTTCATTTACAGTGTCACAGTTAACAAATATTATGTCAATAAAATATATTGAACTTTTGATACATTTCCTTACATCATTCATAAAAACAAAGATCAGAACACATAAAATTTAGTAGCCTTTTAATAAGCAGCATATTCTGAATAAAAGTAACTTCATCAGATTAATTCAAAAATGGAAGTACTAGAAAGTTCTTGATCTTAAATTAATTTTTTAAACCTTATCATCTCCTGTACTTTCTAATATATTAATGTTAATGAATCAAATAATAAAATGTCCTGAGTTTTAAGTACAATTCAGAGAAACATAGTTTAGCTTTGTGTAGTATCTGGGGGAGAGGGCTGAACATGAGGAAGTTGTAGAAATCGGGGTTATATTCATAATCAAAAGCCCAGCTTTGATATTGCTGTGGGTCCCAAGCTGCTTAACTAAGTTCAAGGCTCCTGTCACTTCAGAAGCCTCTGTCTCAGGCAGCTTTGCCAGGGGCTCAGAGTCAGGGGGAAATCTGTTCACAGCTCCAAGCTGCCTCAGTCCACTAAAAAGCAGAACAAAGGGACTACAGAAGAAGACAGGATAATCAAATCAAATAAAGCCTTGTGTTTTATGGATATAATTGAAGTAAACTTCATTAAACTGGTGCGATGAAGGTAAGAAAAATCAAAATATCCAACCAAAAAGAAGTCTCAATCTTTACCCAGCACCACTACGGTCTTCAGACAGCAATGAACTTGGATACGGACAAAAGAAAAAGTCATCTCTTCACAGGGAATAGGAGCTCACATTTATTACTAGGCAAATCATATACATTCCCTCATTTAGTTTTACAGAAACACTCTAACTAAAGAGTCATTAGGAAAAGGAGACATGGTGAGGTGAGGTGTCATTTTGCCTGAGACTACACAGCACATAAAGAGTAGAGACAGGTTCCGCATCCAGGCTTGCCCGGATCCAATATCCATACTTTCTCTACAAGATAACACATCCTCCCAGTGCATATTTAAAGACAAAATAGTACAGAATAAAATATATCATTAATACTGCATGATGGTTTTAAGGATATTTAATTGTAATGATAGTTGCTATAATAATAATAGCTAGCAATCTCTATGTGCCAGGTCCCATTCTTCTAAAGGCTTTATGTATATTATCTCATTTAATTACCACAACCAATCTATTAAGTAGATACTGTATTATATCCACTTGATATATGGGAACTAAAGTGCAGGATGTTAAATAACTCATCTCAGGTCACTAGCTGGTAAGTCATGGTTGGGATCTGGACGCAGGCACTCCAGCTCAGTAACAGTGCACTCATCTCCCATATGCCCTTGCCTCTCAGCTCCGGATGCACAATCACTCATAATGTTTGTCCTCTATCTGCAACTGCCCTAAAGTTGATAGCTGGAGAAACCTTTACACAGAGATAGCTTGTTAATTAATGCACATGTCATGCCATAGAATCTTAGAATCAGAAGTGATAATAACTGCCGTCTGATTTAACACCCTCACCCAAGACGTAAATCTCAAGTTTGGTCCTCTGTTCAGGCACCACATCAACACTAATACCTCCCAAGGCAACACATTAGGTAAAATTGTTAGAATTGGTACAAAATTCTTCCTTAAATTGAGCCAAAATATGCTTCCTGCCGTCTACTCATTGTGCCTATTTCTCCTCCCTGGGAATCGTGTGCACTCTAAGAGCTCTCCTGAGCACGGTACTGGCGCGTTCACTGTTTCTACCAACTGCTCCTGAGCAGCCTTTAACTGAGAATTTCACTATCTTTATCATTTCCCTCTGTCAATATTTCTTTAAATTTCAAATGGGTATGTGTTTAGTTAGATGTATTTTTAATACAAAGTAGAATATAATCATCATTTTCATGATTCGACAATGAAGTCACTTAATACAATGAAGATTATAATTGAAATTATCTCTGGTTTTTGTGCTGAGTTCAGAAAATATAGGAGACTGCACTGGAGTTAGTTCGTATTGTTGGATCATAGTGAGCATGCTACCACCCCAAATCCCTAATCCTTTCATTTTTTTAAACATTTGTTGAAATTAAAATCCACCCTGCAGTTATGCTTTTTCTCTAGATCTAGAAAGAGTACTTTGGGGTTTACCTCTACCTAATTTCATCTGACTATATTTGGCTTGTCATTGTAAACTATGAAGATAAATATTTTTATATCATTTCATGAACCATTTTGTTAGGTATGTCATTTTTATTTTCATTCAAGTCATATACCAGGCATCAGGAACTCTTGTCTACCGAGTTCTGTTAAGCTAGTTGACATCAATCCATCCTATAAATATATTTGGATATAGCAGCTCAACTCATGAATTCATTCAACAAAATATTGTTGAGCATGTACTTTGTAACATATACTCTAAGTACTAGAAATTCAGTAGTGAACAAAACACATAAAGCCTTTATTTTCTAAAGCTTCTTATGTCTTAATGAGTGGAGACAAACCATAAACAGATAAGAAAGCAAAGGAAATGTCATAGGGAAACAAATAATGTCCAGAAATTTGAAATAAGGTAATAGGTTAGAGAGTGACCTTGAGGATGCTTTGGATTGGGCCCTTGGAACAAATGTGAGTTCACAGAAACACATCATTACACTTTGCATGTCTTTTTGTTCATGACATAATAAAAGATATCACAGAAGCTAGAACTTGGAAGGCATTCCACAGGTAAATGTCTGTTGCTTGAAGAAAATGTCTTCTTCCAGTTATAACTGTTTTTGTAAACATTCACAAACCAAAAATATAGGCTATAACTTTCAGAATTTATCTTCCATATTTTTGAAAAATGAAACATATGGCTCACTTCTCATTCCTGGTAAATCTCTTATTTTCCATCATTTAAAGTAGTTTTGCAATAGAAGTAGAAATTTCATCTGTTTTAAGACACAATCTATCTAGACCAGGAAATACGAACTTACTTAGAACCAAGTGATCTTTCTAGTTCCTCATCTATCTTAGGCTTTATGCATCTCTAAGACATATATAGTTTTCCCTTTTCAGTCTGAAAATCATTCTTGTTGCCATAATAGATACATTTTGGGTTCACTGTATTTCCTCTGGGTTCTTTTAACACTATTCTAATTTGAAACATATTTCTTCTACAGCTCTCCAAGGCTCCCAGGTGTTAAGGCAAATTCACTGGGTTTGCTTCCTTTGTTTAAAATTACAAATCACTCTAGTTAAGGTGAATATAACTGGAATAATAGACTGTAGTATTACAGGCTGGAATCACCATCAGCTAATCATAGAAGGTAGACCTGACCAGCCTGACCCTGAATGTAGCAAAATATTCCCCAAGGGGTAAAAAAGAAGCTTTTGTCAGCCACTGACACATGTGTGTAAATCATTGCTAAAATCAATCCAGAAAGCCTAGCCGGAGAGAAGTGAAGAAAATGGGACACAGCATCGGCTAGTATAGAGATGGAAGTGACAGAATAGCAGGGATGGGAGAATTACGGAAAATCCAGAATCCCCAGAAAGGCACCAAGAACTTTGTGGAGGAGATAGAGTAAAAGACAGTAGAACAAAAAGAGAAAAAAAGAAACAAAAAAATACATATGTGTGTAGTTTCAGCTGTTTTACCGTTTCACTTATGTCTGGCTGTAATGACTGATGAATGTTTGTTACTCTACCTACAAAATATATACAGAAATGGTATCTTTGCCTTCATTGCTATAATGTCACCAGAGCCACCATCACTTCCTAGGTTGTTGCAAGAGCCTCTTAAGGTGTTTTTTCTTCCCCTCTCACCCTCTTAGAGTCTATTCTTAACACAGCAGCCAGATGGATAAGACTGTGTTAGTTATCTCTTGAAAACCCTGCAATTGCTTCCTGTCTTACTCAAATTAAAAATCAAAGACTTAGAAGTGGTCTGCAAGAGTTCCCAGGCTGGCAAGAGTTCTGAGTTACGTCCCCCTCTTGACAACCTCAGGGTCCCCCCACCCCACTTGTGCCACACTGGCTCCCCTGTTCTTCATGACTGCCGGGCACTCTCCGGCCTCAGGGATTTTTCCTGACCACACTCTCTCATGAACAACACCTCATGGATGTCACCTTCTGAAAGAAATCTGTCGTGACCGTCCAGCATGAATTTGTGACACCGTTCCTTACCCTGCTATACTTTTTCATTACCACATATGACCTTCTAACACACAAGGAAATGTACTTATTTGGGGGGAGGGGTTATTGTTGATTGTTTCTGTTCCACCATAGAATATACATGTTCTATGAGCAGATAGTTTGCTATTTTATTTATGGAAATACATGCTTACGTATTTGAAAAGTGCCTTGCACGTAATAAGCACTCAGTACATATTTATTGAATGCACAAGTGATTTGTTTGAACTCACACGAGCTATGCAAGCTCACGGAGGTATATTTCATATTGCTTGTTTTCCAGATTACATGTGATCAGCAGAAATGGAGAAAGCTACACAGAGACTGTTGCCAGGGTAATAGGTTTGGAAATGTTTTGAGGCCTTAAAGGAATGGGAGTTTATAAATAAACTACCAGCTAGAAGTTCATGAACTATCAAAAAGCTCCCAACTCTTTCCTTAAATATGCTACGTTTTCCAATAAGTTTAAGCTCTGCATAGGCACACCACCATCTTGGGTGAGTGTCAAAATGCATGGAACATCATAATAACTCACTAAGAGAAAATTTAAACCATTTCACAAATAGAGGCAAAATATATTGGGACCCAAATACAACTCCATGCACTAATTCTATGATATTCAGGCTTTCCCAAGGCGGAAAAGTATCTCAGACAACATATATCTTGATCAAAGAGTAGGCTGAGCAACATTCAGGGAAATCCATCCTGTCCATGGCCATGATATCCTTTTTATGGAATAATATCATTAACTATATCTGAAATAATGACTATGTGTGAAATAATATCCTTAACTATATGTAAAATTTTTTTAATATCCATTTTATCAAGCTAATGCAAACATTCAGAACCTTAGGATTCGATCTGTGAAAAAGGAACACTAAACATACTTTTATCTGAATTTAGCTCAGCATGCTCTAGCTGTTTCATTTTATTTTAATACCAAAGGCCAGCAGGGCCTTTGAACTGATATCCCTCAAGCATTCATGTTTTAATTTGACGGCCCGTTGGCTAACAGGACCCCTTTCCTTTCCGGACCCAGCACTAAGTGGGGCGGACCTAAATCTGAAGCTCTTTGACTTCAAAGACAGCCCTGTGTTCATTCCAGCCCCACAGCGAAGCAAAACAAGAAACAATTCGTAAAAGCGTATAAGTTCTTTGATATCCCAAAGCTTTTGTCTATTTCTTCCTACCAATCTATAAAATAATCTTAGCAATTTAATAAAAGCTAGTCAAACATCAAAAGAAAGTAAAATAAGGTTTATCTATCCCAGAATCCATTTAAATGAATTTTTATACTCAAGTTCTCATTTCTGCAAATAATAGTTTGCAATAAAAAAATATGGAGGCTGATTTTTACCTGGAGACATGATAACAAGAAGCAAGGAAGAGATAAATACACAAAGAAGACATGTCTCAGAGAGCGACTATTTTTGCAGAAGTTATTCTAGGTTTTACCCATTATAAGAAACATTTTTCTCTCAAAGCAACAGGTGAAAATAGACAAATTATAATTTCTTCATATTTTCATAATTGTATTTACATCAAATTTATCACGCATTTCTATGCACTTAATTTTAACTTGCAAATGAAGTAAAACAAAATATAGGGCAATTGCTGAAAATTTATTAACATTGGGAGCAGTAAGTCAGCTGTGGAAAAACAAGTCTTTAACAAAATGGATTTTAGGACAAAAAAGGGCCTGACTTGTCAAAAGCCCCTCTGGGCCAATCCTCTTCCAACTATTGCCAAAGAAACAGGATAAAACATGAATGAAACAAAGTGAACCACAAACAGAAACACTTTGAAGAAGCCTCTGGAGTATGATCACTGTTCACAAAGGTGATGACTAAGTGTATGGCACTATGGTTTAAGAAATAATTGCTAATAAAGTCAGGAAATGGTAATGTTTAGATCACCAATTTATTCAATACACCACAAATGAATTCCATAATCAAACACATGTATTGAAATGGCGATCACCACGTCGATTTTACCTCAAATAAAGAATATTTTTAAATTTAGAGTTATAGAAAAAGTTAGATTTTCTCTAACCCATTTGTTTTGAAAGTTTAAAATACAAGGACTTAATCTCTCATGATACATTTTTAAAACAACTCAAGTACATGCAAATTAATAATTCTTATCATTATTCCATAATAATGATGATTTCTTTCATGTGAGTTGTTTAAAAAGGCTAAAATGACAATTAATATATGAGTTTTTGTTTCATAGCAATAAAGCATAGTAATGAAGAACACGGCTTCAGGAATCAGTAGACTTAGATTAAGTACACATGTCAGCCCTGCCAGGACAAGATAAGCGACCTGGGCAAACTAGTCACTGAACTTCAGTTTCTTGGTGTATATAATGGAGAAAATAATATTCCCAACCTCAAGTGGTCATAAACTTTAACTGACATAGTCCCTTTTAATGAATTTCTAACTATGTTGTATAACTGCTGGGATATTTCTTGAACCACAGAAAGCATTCAGCATCTGTTGCTACAATCACCATCACTGTTATCATCACTACTTGATGGTAGGCCAATCTTCTTATGTCTCCACATGTACTCCCCTGGAATCTTCTTCTGGGTGCTTGGTCAGGCTATTTACCATTTCTGAAGTACCAACTCCTTCCCTCTTCATTAAGATTAATTCTAAATATTTCTGACAGGACTGACATTTATAATAAATGCCCTCACTAACCATATCTCATAATAATATTTCTAGTATATCAAATTCAGGGCACAATTACATGTAATCTGCATTATACTATGTTAGTGTTTCCATATATTTGTTTCTAGCTTTATTATAGATTTAATAACTCTACAGCTTCTCCATATTATACATTTATTTTTTGATGAATAAAAATTTTTAAGACAAAAAAATTGTCTCTTACTTTCCTTAAATACACACACAAGCACATATACACACACATCTCAAAAACACTAGTATAGTGGTAGGCATACAGTGGGTGTTTAATGCATGCATTAGTTGAATCACATTGCAATATCATTAACAAGAGAATGTGGGTTGTTTCATCTTTCCCATTTTAAGTTCATCATTGAAACAGAGTTGAACACAATCTCCATGGAACTTGGAAGCTCTAAAACTGTTATTTTAATGCACCAAACTGAAAATCCCAATTCCCTCTTAATATAAGCACTGTCATTATTTTATTTTATTTATATAATAATGGCCAAATTCTGGGTGTATAAAATCCACAATCTAACTTATTTGAGAATGGTTGGGAAGTGGTCATGCTCTAGAACAGAGGCACCTTCCTCCAGAAGAAGTGAACTCCACAGGTCACTCCTTCAAATGTTTCCCTTCTCATGTGAAAATAAATGCCAGTTTCATACCTCTGCTCAGTGGTTTGCTTCAGAGCATTTAAAAGTCAGTATTTCCCCTTTCTTCATTCTATTTCCTTATACCCAGCCTGTCATTCTTTCTGTATTTCATAATTACTAAGCTTTTAGGTTTATTATAAATCAAATAATTTTCACATACATAGGGATTTTCCATTCCCTTTTGCCCTATATGTACATAGCTAGATCCATATTGCTTTAGCTTGAGCTATAAAGAACAACTAAGAAATCAACCTGGTAGAAGGGGAAAAAATTAATAATTATGAATGAATGACAGCAAAGGAAATAGATTTCAAATTGGCTCAGCAAGAATAGGGGCCTAGATCTAAGATAATATTCCATTTTACACTAATCCTGTCTACTATTCTATCAGTACAGAATATTTTGATGGGTAACAGAGTCCATTTATTAAATAATTAGAAATGTATCATATTCCCAAATCTCAACTAGCTGCTTTAAATTCCATCTTTGGAGTCTATGATATAACTCATATTATTATGCCTAAAGCTAAGTTCCTAAAGTTCCAGTAAGTGAAGAACTTGCAAAATCAACGAGTTTTGCAGAAGCATGCACAGTTTTAGACAGATTATAATTCATCTCTACGTTCAAATATACCAAATCCTAGTTCCCTCCATCCCACTGCCAATGCCCTTGCACTTTCTCTATCTCCTCGTAAGAACAGAATGAATGTCATAATTGCTGATATTTTCCCCCCAGAAAAAAAGTTTCTTCCATATTTCAAAATAAGCATGCACCATGCAACGTGCAAAAAATACCTTGGGTTTCTTATTCTCAGAGTCTGCTGATGTGGGTAATGCACAAGGTGAAATCGGCTCCTTGGTTCTTGTTAGAGAGGTGGGAGGTGATGGGGTTGAAACAGATGACCTGTGGTCGGATATTGAGCTTTCAGATTTCCCAAGTCTTGAAGGCAAGGTACCACTGCCACAATTTGGGTGCAGTGCTGAAGGACTGAGCCGGAGTGCCTGAGTGGGGAGATTAGTATGAGGGAGAGGGAAGGACCCCAATTTGGGGTGAGAGGCAGAGCTAGCACTGGAGACAGGGGGTGAAGGAGGAGCTGAAGGATTCTGCCCCTGGCCTGATATCTGTGGTGGTGCTCTCTGGGACCTGTTGATCATGTTTGAAAGAGCTGGGGAAGGATGGAAACCTTTCTCTGGGGAGGAGAGTGTGGCTCTTTGGTTAGTGGGAAATGGAGAAGACAATGTACAGGAGGCCGATTCAGAAGGATATGTGTAAATATTCCTGGGCTTTTCTAGACCTCTGAGGTCGGCATCCCTTTTGCCCTTCCAAGAAAAAGGAGAAAAGCTAGGTGGGACAGGAGGAAGACCTACAGGACTCAAAGTCTTTGTTTGTAGCAGGGAGAGGGGAGGATTGCTCTTCAAAGTGGGTGATGGTGTTTTCTCTACATTCAAAGAAGCAAGGCTGCTGCTGCTCACAGGTTGTGTGGGAGAGAGGGAGGGCGCCTGAGACAGGGAAGCAGATTGGGTGAAAAAAGGTAAGTGAAAGGATTGTTGGTGAATGTCAGAAACCTGGTGTTCTCTTTGCTCAGGAGACCCGGTTCTCAGTGAGCCACTTGAGAGAGATTTTTTAGGTGTGGACAGGGTTTGCTTTTCTTTTTGATCAAGTGTGAGTGTGGATGAAGCCAGGGAATTGAGAGAGAAAGTGGGACAGGACGCAGGGGAAAAGGGTCTCTGATGAGAAGGGTTTGACTTGAGGATGGCAGTGAGAAGAGAAAGTCGGGATGGCACTGGGGATTTCACCCCTGACTTTGACAGATTTCCACTGGATGACGCCGGGCTACAGATGGTGGAAGAAGAGCCATGGAAAGAGGAGGTAAATGGCTTTGGACTTGGAGAGAGTGAATGCATGACAATACGGACTGGTATGTACAAGGCTGAATTCGACTTCGGAGAAGCACCAGAGGATGGTGACGCAGAGGTTTTCAGACTTTCTCTGGGACTAAGGACATGCGACGCTGGCGTCGTCTTCCTCAGAGCTTCCGATGTCAGTCCAGGTTTTTGGTCTGCTTCACTGGGACTGGATAAATTAGGACCTGATAACTGAGCGGAATGGGGCAACTCTAATGTCGAGGAGGTGCCCTTCGATGCAAAAAAGGGTGAAGAGTGAGCGGAAGTTTGGAAATACGTAGCTGTTTCTTCTACCAAGGCCCCACTGACATTCAGCCTCCTAGTGTGGAACTCCTCTAGGACAGAGGCTCCGGCGAGGTTAACTGGGTCAGGTGGTGTTTGCTGATTAGTTGGAGAAACAAAGGACAGAGCAGGTGGTTTACAGGCAAGCTGCTCAGAGGTAGTGGAAGGAGAAGTTAACTAGAGGAAAGAGAAATAGACAGATTGTAATCGGACATTATCAAAATATTCTTGGCACTTGTGTGTTTATGCAAACAGTTCTATTAGTTTGTATGAAGAGGCACCTTAAATCTCCATAAAATGGAAGAAATTCTGTTTTGCTAATAAGGCACTGTTTTGAATTTGAAATAAAATATAAATAAACTGTGAGGCACTATATACTGTAGCACATTTATTCCCTAGGATGACCATCAATATTAAATTGTTTTCACATATTTCCATACAGAAGACAATTCATTGACAAAATCTAAAAGAGTTATCTTAATTTGGAATCGTGTCATTTGAAAAGATTGAAACCACCATCAACATAAATTTCAAAATTCACCTTGGAAAATGAAATAAATTTTCTATCGCAAGTATATAAACCATAATATAATAATAATGAATACAATCCTTAAAAAACTAACATACTTCGAAGTTTGAAATTCTAAAACTTGGACTACTCCTACATATTGCGAAACTAAAAATGCCCAGAATGCAAAGATGCAGCACTCAACATCAGCAGACAGTGATAAACAGCGAGAGTGAAAGCAAGTCCAAAACGCAGAGGGAATTCTAGCTGACAGAAAATATTTTCCCTTATTACTTGCCAAAATGAACACGAAATAAGTGACTCGGTTACATTGAAAGGAATGTGAATTCTCTCACAGCAAAGGAATCCCGAGTACTTTACAAATGCAGTCTGCCTGAAACTGGACAGCCCATCAATTCCACATAAAATAAAGAAATAATGCATCATTGTCAAGAGAGGCTAGGCAGGGACTATAAAATGACGGAGTGTGTGTATTCTTGTGCTATTTTAAAAATCACCCATAAATTCTGAAATTGTAAGTGATTCTAGTCTGGGAAGCTCTTTATTCCTCTTTCAAATCTTTAAATAGAGGGATTTTTTCCCCCAAAATTATTGATTTGATCCTATCAATCCATAAGAGAAAGGAAACTACTTGTGCCTAATAAAGAATTTAGGGAATTAATGAATATTTATTATCTTATATGTATATATTTTTCACATTACATAGCAGGAAAATGTGTGGGCATAATATTTAAATGTAATAAAAGGTTGGTTTATAAATTCAGTAAAAGATAGGTTTTGCTTGGTTTCTTGGTTTTGCTTAAGATGTCCGTGTTAAGTTATCCATCAGCCTTAATGTGAAGATTTTCATGTCATATAGTTTTGAGTTCTAAAAAATATTTAAAACTAATCAATTCAAACAACTTACCCCAAACTTCCAAGTCTCTGAGCAAACATACCCAAAATATTCCTGTTTTTAATGTGTAAACTCCTGTGCCTTTGCAACACAGAATTCTTGCCATATAAATAATATTTGAATATATGGGCATAACCCAGAATATCTGAAAATGAGGAATAATTTTTAAAATCAAGCAGAATTCATTCAAATTGAGAAAGAAAGCTTAAAAATTCCATCCCATAAATTTTACTTAGAAACAAGTCTGTTTGGCCACTGTTACATAACTGGTGCATGTGATTAGCCATAAATGAAAAAGTCTTCTCGTTGTTTCCAGTGATGATCTGTCTCTCTTCACAGATGGAATAAAGTAATTTCAAGACCCAGTAGGGTGCCTTTTCAGGTTATGCCAGAGCTATTGGTAAAAAAAGTTTTATAAGTTAATAATAAGAGCCCCCAAATCCCATTATCTTTTCAATCATGTTCCAAATAACTTCAGTTTATACAACAAACATTAATTCATCCTATCGTCAAAGTATCATGTTTAAATAGTAGGACTCTAATTTTGAGGGTCTTACTTATTCCTTCAAACTTCCTCAAGAGTACAGATTCTAATTACCACATTTTCTACTGCATTAGGTCATATGTTATCTGATATGAGTAACTCAGAATTTTATTGTATTTTTAATAGTTGATTATTGAAGAACTTATAAGAGAATAACCAAAAATTCTAAGAATGTTATGTTTATGTTAATCTACATGTTTTTATAATTTCCTATTCAATATATCAATAAGTATTCATAATCTATTCATTTCTAATTTGCAAATACATCCTGGTATTATTCTAATTTACACTAGTATAAAAAATGTGGTTCCACATTTTTATAAAATTCCCAGGAGTTAAGAATACATTTTTAATGAAAAATATTCATTGTCCTGAGTTCCACTTATTAATAATTTTTTTAAAGAGGAGGTAAAGACATGAACGATTTTATGCAGAGAGAAAAAATGGATACCTGTCCAGTGCTCAGCCAGTAGCCCAGACTTTATTTTACCTCTTCCCTATAAACCTCTTACTTCTACAGTAATGTCTATAAATTATTTCTGTCCCTTCACTCTCTCCCATTAATACCCCCCGTGCTGTTTGTTACTGGGTTTGTTGCTGATGCTATAATTCTTTCTCCCTCATACCTGCTCTCCTTCTTCTCCACTATTTATTTCTAGCCTGATCTTTGTTGATTCCTTTGCTTCAAACATCTTTCAGAGCTGCCCCTGACTGTGTTCTCCAATCCCAAGCCTTCTTCTGATTCCTTGAGCCCCCTTACCACACACGTCCTCCAGAGTCATTCTCAAAACTCTCTCCCTAGAGAGGCTACCTTGACATTCACAATAATCTCAGGATCAGAGGATACTTGCAATGCTCTGCTGTCATCAAGTGGAGAATCTTAGCCATAAATCCACCCATAGATCCTATATAATAGAGGTCATTAGTTATTTTCACTACCAATCTCTAAAATACAGCTGCCTTGTAACTTTAGTCAATCTAAATAAACTGTTCCTGTATATATTCATTTTTCCCTAATGTGTCTATGATATTCCAAAGCATCTGAATAAAACTAAAGTAGTTGATCTGCTGCTAGATGATGTTCTGAGCAGTTCCCAAGACTTGGACAGCACCAGATGTCAGTCCCATAGAGTTGTGCTTTTCTTCCTGAATTTGCACAGCCTAGCAAGGCAGAAACTCCAGAAGACCCTCTGTTTGCACAGTCGTGACATTATGAAGCTTGGCTTCCTAAACTTACCTGTTATCAGTCCTCTTCTTGCTGACCGACAGACATTCACAATATCCCTGGGCATATTCTCAGCCTTTCTTACCTGAACATTTAAATAACATTCAACCTATCATCAGATTGATCTCTTACAATCTGATCAAGGCGTACCTATGTACAAGATGTCATCAATAATTTCTCTGTGTCTACCATGAACTAAAGATCTTTCCTTCTTAAAAGAGCCCTACTATAGAGGACACATGGACAAAACCAAGGGGGAGGGTGGAGGTGGGGGAGGGAGGTGGGTTCACCTGGGGTGGGGTGGAGGGATGGGGAGAAAAGGCATACATCTGTAATTGAATAACAATAAAAATTAAAAAAAAAAGAGCCCTCTCTTGCTATCGAATCTCGTCTCCCCCATTCCTTGCTATATTGCATATTTTGCATATGGTATTACTAAAAGCATGTTTGTGTTAAGTTTTAGTAATACTTTGTTCAATCTGAACTTCCTTGTGAGTATTGTCAACATTCTAGCCATCTTGTTTTTATACCAATCCACTTGGCAAATCTTCATTCTTAAATCATTCCTACCAACTGCCATTATGTTCCTAGACCTAGTCTATTTAAAGCTGCTACTAAAAACAGTAACACAACCCTGTTGGCTGGTTTGCAGGGCTGCTGCACTTCATTTACAAACGGGTTCTGCACAAGCACACCAGCTGAGAGTGGACTGAACGCCCTTGTGCCCCCGCAGAAGGAGCACCATTCTCTAATTCACACGGAGGATGAATAAGGCACCGTGAACTGGTGCCCTTATAAATCTGAGGTCTATAGTCTCAGCTGGGCCCTGTACACCTCAGCATTTTTGTTGGTTGCTTTTTTTTTTAAGTTTTCTTTTGTTTGGCCCTCAGATTTTCTCTCCTGTTCTGAAGAGCTGGGTTTCTAAAAAGTTAGCACTCACCACAAACCCTTTTCCCACCATTCCCTCATTGTTCTCAACAACCTAGAGTTCTTTTCTCCAAGAAAAACTGAGATTACCAGAAAAGTCCAATTTTTTTAGATCTGCCTTTCACTTTTTTAAGGTAAATTTTCTCGATGCACTCCAAACCCCAGCAGCTCTTACCTTCTTAGGGATTGCATTCCATCACTCCTATGCTATGTACCCATCTTTTTTTTTATTTTTTACTAGCTCTTTCATTCTAACATAAGTATAAAGCAGAATCCTTCCAATCTTTAAAACCATAATAATAAATATCATGTAGTGGATTGTAAAAATGTCCACCACTCTCTAGTCTTTACATTAAAAAGGAAAGGTCTTTTCCTCACCCCTTAATCTCAACTGGCCATATAATTTGTTTTGGCCAGTCTAACATTAGCAAATGTGATACACGAAGCAGTGGCTAGGAAAGCACTGTGCATTGGAGACTACTGGCTTGCTGAATGCAGAACATTGCCACAATATGGATGAGCCCAGGCTAGTCCACTGGAAAATGCAAAACCACCTCTCAGCTAACCATCCCCAAGACAGCAAATCACCTCCCATTCAACCAGCAGCTAATCACAGATACATAAGTGAACCATAGCAAATATCAGCTGAGCCTGACCCAACCCTGCTGAACCCAGCCCAATTGCAGACTGGCAGATTTCTGAGCTAAACAGAAGGTTGTGTTTAAAAACAATAAATTTTGTCATGGTTTGTTAAGTGGAAAAAGGTAACTGGAAATGTGTGCATACACGTACACTAAGATCTTTGTGGGTCCTGTCTTTCCCATCATTACAGGCCCACTTTTGTCTCTTGATAATTATACCTGAACAATGTAATAATCATCGTATTGCTTTCCATTTTGTGGCCAGCATATCCAAAGTAACTACCCAGAATCCCCTCTTGTATAATCCCCTCTTCTTGAGTATGGGTGGAAGCTGACGTGAAGGAATTTTGAAGTCCCTAATCAGGTGACTTCAAGTTAATCAAACAGGAGACTATCCAGTGTGGGTATGACCTAAACAAGTGAATGCTTTAAAAGTGAATAGAAAGGTCAGAGATCAAAGTGGCAGAGAAAATAAATAAAAATGGGTAAACATATTTGTTAAGCCACTGAACTTGTGGTGATTTGTTCTGTAGCAACACAAAACTAATATACTACCCCCCAGCTTCTTAACCGCCCCCCGCCCCCCCTCTTCCACAGAACTCTTGTCACCAATGCCTACGATGATTTCTCCCTCCTAAAACCAACGGGCATTTGAATTCTTTATCTTTTCTGATTTCTCTCTAAAACCTGATACTTCCAATCTCCCCCTCCTTTTCAAAACTACTTTAGCTGCGCCTCTATTTCATCACTAAGTCCTTTTCTTCTTTTATTTTCTTCTTCTATGTTGGTGTTTCTCGCCGATTCCCAGAAATGCCTAAGCCCTGCTTGTTTGACCAGAAAACTTGTATTCTTTACATTTTAGCTCACACAATATGAACCTTTCCTGAGGTCTGAGGCCGATTTCTATTGCCCATTTTCCCTCGAACACATCACCTTTCACTGTCATTTTCAGGGGCATCTGTTTCTCAAGTTCCTTGAAGGTAGGCACTGTCTTTTAACGTGCACTCACGGAGTGTCTAGTGTCTAGATATTGCCTTCCTGCAGGAATAAAGAAGTAAAGTGCCCTGTGGGTGTAGGAACAAAAGGACAGACGGCAGGAATATAGTGCCTCCTTAAAGAAGGTCTCATCACCTTCCTCGGCGGTGATCCCTCCAACTCTGCCGCAGACCCCAGACAGTGAGTGAGAGTGAGTAGGGGGTGGAAGGAACCATGGCTCCGATAGCCAATTCTGTCTTACCTCACAAGAGAGAAAAAAACTGAGTTCCAACATCAAGTCAGGAGACCCTCCTTTTAAAAACCTGCATCATCGTTCTGCTGGAATTGACAAAGCAACTTGATTTTCCATAAATGTACTTCCTCTGTCCCTGGAACTAATGGTACAAATAAATGGCATTTCAGCCGGGGGAAGCAACAGGGCACCAGGGATCGCAGGGATTCTTCCAGCATCAGAGCAGAGCCTGGGTCCTCCCACTGAGTCAGAAGTCTCCTAAGTGTGTCCAGTCTCACCACAGAAGGTGTCAAAAAGGTGAAGAGGACAGAATCATATCCTCACCCTAAGCAGAAAGGGAAATGGGGAGGTGGCAATGAGAAGATCACTAGAGAAAAATGGTTAAAAAGTAAAATCACCCACTGGTGATTTTATTCAAAGGTGAAAGTAAATATACTCAATAATATGGTGAAAAATTCGCACAGTGACATATGGTTACTAGACTTTAGTTTGGTGATCACATCATAAGGTTCAAACACTACATTAGACAACTGAAACTAATGTAATATTGTATGCCAACTATACTTAAATTCAAAAATAAATTAATCCATTTTTAATTGGTCAGGCATGTGCACAGCAGTTAAAAGAATGAGGGCCTCTACGGTTTTCATCATCACAGCTGCCTCTGGGCAAGTACATGACCGAGAGAGCCCACCCAGACTCTGAGTTACTACCCAATCGCTTCTCCCCCACTTGAGCAAGCCAGGCTCGCTTTTTGTTTTCTTCACCCTCTGCCCCATGTAGCTCTGCTCTGCATGCAGCCAGAGTGTCGCCCGGACGATGGTCAGGTGCACATTGCTTTCTTACCATAAATGCCTCTTTCAGGAAGTACTTCCTGTCATTCCAAGCTGGTCCTCCCAGCAGTTAGCAGAATCCAACTGGGAAGTTTCACCTACCAGCTTCTTCCAAAGCTTCCATCTCTAAATCTCTAAGGCCACGAGTTACGTATGGATGATCTGTTTTAATGAGCAAAATATGGAGCAAGAGCTAAACTACGAGGCAGGAGTCCCAGGCTCTCTTTTTATACTCCATGACAGTTTCCTCTCAGCTATGGGTTAAGACAGTTCATATAATGATGTTAATTTCCTATATATATCACAGGGTCATGTGAAAAGGAGGAGCGTTCACTCATTTATTCACTCATCAGACACTTTCCAAGCACCTACAAGTGTCCCAAAGTGTCCCAGGCATTGTGTTAGGTGATGGGGACCAGAGGCAAGAAGATTTTTTAGCATGATGAGGCTCACAAATATACTAGAATAATAGAAACATAAAAAGACTATTCTAATACAGTGTGTTGGTATGAATAGAGTGTTTCATTACAACATTGAGGCCCTAGGGAGTATAAGGAAGATTTGTATGTTGAATGCCCTGTCCAGATTTGTTGTAATCCCTTTTCCATGGATCCATGAAATCTAGGTACTTAGTAAATGTGAGAGCTAATATCCAAATTTCCCAGAATTTTATGTAAGAATCTCTTTTATTTTGACCTCAGCCAGTTCTTCTGACCTTATTTTCCATCTTCCTCCTCCATAGTTCTTACATCCAAGCTACATTTGAACCAATATATAAAACCTCTCCCCCTCACATGTTCCTTACCCTGTACTGTACCCCATAACATCTGCCTTCTTAGACTTCTTAAATATAGTAAATTATTTGTTAAGAACTCACCATGGGCCAGAAACTGTGATGAACAGTTTATATATAAATATACATAAATAAATGTATAAAGTTTCATTATATAATATATAATCTCATTTGATCTTCATAAGGAAGGTTGATATCATCTCCCCATTTTACAAATGAGGAAACTAGGGTTTACGGTTATAAGGAAATACTCAGAAGAGCATGGCCACTCAGTTGCCTGTCTCATTGTGGTCTTCCCGGTCCATCCCTCCAACACACAACCTCTTTTCCCTCATCACCCATCTGCTTCTCAACTTGATTTGTGCCCCTAGCACTGCACGCATACTGTTCTCAGTAAAGTCACCAAATAACCTCTTAATTTCCAATTTAAAAAGCTTTGAGGGCCCTGTTGTGTTTTACATTTATAACATTACTTTGTTTTACATTTATAACATTCTTATTATATTAAATATCATTATTTTAATTAATAGTATATTACATTTTAATAACAGGCATCGGGCACCTCCTTTGTAGCTGAACTGGTCAGATGTTGGGAACCCTCACCCTGCCCTCCCAGAGCAGGAGAGAGCACAGAGGAGGTGGGGATCCCAGCAGGTAATGCAGCATAAGGCTCTAGGGGCTGACTTGTGAGAACGAAAGTATTCCCATATCCCAAATTCAGACTGTGGCCAGGTCAAACCCCACACACCTGGCCTCATCCCTAAACATCTTCTGGTTCTTCTAATGCTCACTGGGGAGAGGGGTTCCCCTTCCTGCCTGACAGGGGACACACTTTCATCAGGGTCTCCTAGTGTTTCATATCCAGCTTTGTCAGCAAAAGGACTTTGATCCTCCCCTCAGCTTTGATCAGGGCCTCGTGAATCTCCCAACCTGCCCTTCCTCCCTAACCAAGCAGCATATATTAACCTGCCTGTCCCACTTGGCACAATTACTTGCTGGTGTACAGTGAGAAAGTTTGGCAAGGCAGCTAGAAAACATGAAAATACAATGTTGTAAAGAAATGCTTCATTCCCCATGAGGTTTCTCGCATAAAAATAGAAGAGCTATTGTGCATCATAACCCTTCATACTGTGCTTCGATAACCCTAGGTCAGTACTCAAACTATGTCAAATGCCAGAAAGGTGTTATTTATTAATATATTAGTATAATAAAAGTCATCAGTTATTATTTTGTATTCCCTAGTTGATCTGATTGACACCAGATTTTATCAAAGTTCTTTCAGACAAACCAGTCTGCGTTTGTTTGTGTATATTCACCTGTCTTTGAACTCTAATACTATCCCTGGGTAAGATTATTCTTACATCTTTACACCAACACTCAAAAACATGAATAGAGTATTTCATTATGGACTATTTTTTCTGAATTTTATTTATGAGGATTTTAATTCAACTGCTTTCATAGCATTTTTACTTTTGACTTACATTTTAAATTTTAAATTCTTTAGGGATTTTTTTTTAACATAATGTGCTTTTATGTAAATATGCCACTACAACCTTTGGAACAAAAATACACTCGACCCAATATTTATACTGACTATGTTTGAGAGAATACAGTAACCACTATGGAGAACAAAATGCTTAATAGAAATGGATTTAATGGGGTCTTTATCTATAAAAACTTTGCAGTCTGCTAGGGAAGATAAGGCATTCACTTAAACAGTTATAATATATGCTGTAATAGAATAATTATAATAAAAGATACTCAGGGAAAAAAGCTATCAGAATTAAATTGAGGGAAAGTTTGCTTTCCCTGAAAGAATGAAAGCAGACTTTAGGAAGGACTCACTACCTGAGAAAAGACTTCAAACGTGGAAACTTGTGAACATTTTTTCATACACCTTATTGATCTTTACCTACTTTCAAGACACTGCACTAAGTGCTATGGATACAGAAACAAACAGGAGACAGACTTTGGCTTCGAGTTGTTTTTAGTCTAGTGAGGAAGAAAGATAAAATCAACCATTAGAACCAAGTTGAAAGGAGTTATATTGAAGATTTTCCAGAAAGGCTACAAAAATGTAAGAAAAATGACAAAGATGAAGGAGAAAAACTAACCCACCTGGGAATGCCTCTAGGAAAAGGGGCAACTTGAGCAGAACTTAGAGTATCAAGTAGCCTAGGCCAAAATGGCCTTGGGTCTGGGGAAGAGAGAAGCATTACACATAGAGGAATCAAGGGCTCGGGGATGGAAACGTATAAAGTGTGAACTTCAGTGATAATTTAGGAGAGCTGAAGAAAAGAGGCTCAAGATGTGGAGAGAAAATGTAATTTAGGTTAGGTTATGAAAAGGTTAAAGTCCAAACTAAGAACTAAAGACATTTTTTAGGAATAGCTGAATAAATTATTATTACTAAGTGATAGTACTAATTTACAGACAATTCTATTCATTTTTACCTGGTTGACCAGAAAAATCACTTCTTTGTTAGAAAAATTAAAATTTCTGATTGAAAAATCACTATTGTTGGCATCAATTAATCCAATCATGGGATGGTCTCTAGACTTTTTATATTAAAATTCTACTACTGACTACATTAAACCTCTCAGAGTGACTTCTTCTGTGCCCTGGTCATGTTTTTTAGTTTAAATTTGTGGGTAACAGTTATCTTATTTGTAATTCATCTTATTTTTATTTCACGATGACCTCTATTCATCACTCAAAGGAATTGTTAAGATAAATGGAAACAGGAACCATGGCTATTCCCAAACAATTCAGGATCCAGTATTCCTCCATTGGTGATAAGATCATTTTCAGCCCTTGTTAATGAATTAGGTTGAGCTTTGTCTTTTCATTTGGAGCATTGATAACATGAACCCTAACCTCCTAAGTAACCTGCGCTGGCAAAAAAAATCCCAAAGTACATCCTTAGTCTCCAGTTTGACATATATATATATGTATATATATCCATATATATATATATATGGATATATATCCATACATATCTATATATATATATCCATACATATCTCACACATATATATAGTCACATTAAAACAAAATAAATGACCAACTTGGGAAAAAATATATCAATTGGAGAAAAAAAGAAATTTAAAAACCAAAATTGCTTCATTAAGTATATTTTTCTTTTTTTTGTATCTGGTATCATCACACCTACATGTTCTTCTTCAAAGGCACCCCATCAAATTACTCTCCACTGACTATGGAAACCCCCACATCTCCTATTGGTTATTCTGCTATTTTCCTGAGACAAGAAAAAAAAATGTTTAAGCCTATCACACTTACTGAGAATATGTTTATATGGTTAGAATATTTTAAATAATTGGCTGAGAATAAACCTCAAGAAGAAATGAATGTTTTAGTCTAGGAGACCTGGGTATGGATAGCCCAGTGTGAGTCTTCCATCACCACAAGGCAGCATGAGGCTACTAGGCACTTGGAGGAGATGTGAATCATCTGAAGGTCAGTGAATCAAGATGTCAATCAGGAAGTCAGTGAAGGCTACAGAAATAAAGATGAGGTGGCACCAAAAACAAAATGCCTACTCTACAGTTTTGCACGAATCCTAGTAGCAGCAAAGGTTAACTCACCAATAAAAATGTTCTCCCAACTACTTTGAGATGCTTGCAAATGCTCAATCTGGTAGACTCTAAACAGGACATCTTGGTACTGCCTCATGCTTACCGTCTAGGACAACTCCCCATCCACTATTTACTCCAAAGCCAGCCTCTGCATTCCTGACGTCCTACTACACCTTGTCAAAGTCGTATGAAAATTGTCTCTATTTTTCCCTTCAAAATCCCTCCCTAACTTTCTTTCTTTGATATTTCTTTCTTGCCATCACAGACATGGGACTTCTCCTACTGTACCAAAGACTCTCCACCTTAAAAAAGGCATTCAATCTTGCTGCTAAAGTTTGGGATGGGATCTTCTCCCTATTTCACTGAGGCAGCCCCACACTGGAGGCTTCCAAGACCACAGACAGCCTGCAACAAAGGATATGTAAGCAATATTTTTTTTCTTATAAGAAGAAAAACTTACCTGCCCATGCTTTTGCTGAGAGGCCATCCCATGGGGCATTTCAGGATGTGATGGGGCCTGGAGGTTTGTTGCCTGTGTTTTGGGACGTACCACATCAGAGACCAGACTGGAGGAGATAGCTAGAGACTTGGGCCGAGTAGCTGTGGTGCCCATCCCCACTGGGGGAGTTTGTTCAACTTTTCTGCTTGTAGCTTCATCTTCCCCTTCAGAGTCCACAATGAAAACATACTCGGCTTTGAAGAGGCCACTTTGCTGCATTTCTTGAGGTTCGTTTGCTTTAAATTCCCTTACTTGTAAAATCTTTCCGCTGACCTCTGAAGGATAAGTCAATGTTCCTGGGTCTCTCTCTTGTTGGCTCCCAGCATTCAAGGTCAAGTACTCATTGAAATTTGACTGCAATAAATGTATAGACATAAAAGCATTGACATTGGTTTGATACTTGCTTCTTTTTTCCATGTACACTTAAAAGCTTGACCTACTTAAGGACAAAACTTTATAAAAACATACTTAAAAATCAACAGAAATTAGGTTGAAGTTAACAGTTTACTTTTACTGCCCACCTGTTTGTCCTGGTCTAAAGCCAAACAATG
Organism: Desmodus rotundus; assembly: GCF_022682495.2. Lineage (NCBI taxonomy): Eukaryota > Metazoa > Chordata > Mammalia > Chiroptera > Phyllostomidae > Desmodus > Desmodus rotundus. The sequence goes on along the minus strand of NC_071397.1, from coordinate 18,602,716 downwards.
TAGGGCCCAGAACCAACATCAACAAACAAACCTGCTTTCAAATAAATCATGAGATGCCTTTTTAAAAGGAGAGGAAGAGAGAGTGTTTTCCATGAAGACATTCATGAAGCAAAGGGAGACTGGTCAAGGGTTCAGTTAACGGTCAAGCAAAACCTGTATATTCTGTAAAAGCCAGGGGAAAAGGAAATCCCACTGAAGGATTCTAAAAGAACGTAAATCGCTGTAAAAGTCTGAGCAGAAAAATAAAATCGGAACAAAATGCACAGATATTAGACAAAACAATCTAAGCTAATTGGGAAAAACCTGTGACTAGGACACCAAAAAGATAGATGTTTTTAGCACAAACTATTTTTTACTATTATTTTGTTTGGGATTTGTAATTCTAAATCTTTTCCCATCCAACTTTTTACGAACACTCAGAAAGTTTATAAGACCGGGAGTAAGACAGCTTTGCCACGCTACCAAAAGGCTTTGTTCTTAAAAGACAGTAGCTATGTATGCTGAGAAGATCCAATGTTAATTTTCTTGGTTTTGATAACCATAGAATGCTTACTATTCTTTCTTTAAACATTTCTTTAAGTTTAAAATTATTTCAAAATAGAAAGTTAAAGAAGGTGCTAATTAAACTAAAATAATTTCAACTACGGTCATCAATTTCATGTATGATGGCATGTATGCATGTGTTTTGTGTGTGAGAGAACAGAATAGAAACCAACCATGGGTTAGGCATAACTAAACTACGGACATGATTTTATACATCAATTCCACAGTTTTCAGCTGATGATGATACAGCCAGAATAAAACCAATTGTCTCTGGTTAGGATTTCTCTGATAATGGTGATTTCACATATTAATTACAATACTGTATAGTAACAAAAACCCAAACTGGAAGGAAATTTAAATTAAAAATAGAAGTATTCAGTGACGAATTGCTTCCTATGAAAACTAATGGAATAACAAAAACTGGCAAACACTTGGACTAGTTTTTGAAAACATCATAATGCTCCAAAACAACTCCCTCCCTCCCTGCATACCATTCTCTGTCCCTTTACTCTGATGTATTTTTACTGCATTCACCAACACCTGAGATTTGGTTTTACACTTTTCAGTGTTTTCACTGTCTGCATTCCCAGTAACAAATAAGTAATGAGGTGACTTTATTCGCTCAGAATCCACAGCACCAAGCACGTAACATGTTGTCAGTCAACAGTTGTTAAATATAGAAAGAATGAAGGGTTATTTACCCTGTTTGATTATAATACTGAGCCATTTAAAACATAGAAAGAAAAAACTTTAATCTTATTTTAATGACATAGTTGTATGTGTATCACTGCAATCACCAGATGAATATCATCACTTCAGAAGGCTTCGGAGAGGTGCAACCAAAATTGGTTCATATAGCTACAGTCTCACGTAACCATAGCACCTAATAACAAAGGATACTATGAATATATTATATGTAGTTCAGTGCTGTTAGGGAGAAACTTCCCAGAAGAGCCTTATGTAATATTCAGGATTTCTCTGAAATAATTTGGCCCCAGTGACCTTGAAATAAGATAGCACTGAAAATCTCAGAAACATAAATATATTACTACTTGCCTTCACCTATACAGAAGATGTTTTCACATATACAGGGTAAATTAGATTATTTCCTGCCCTTCCAGTTGGCTCAAGGATACCACAAGGTCCTTCCAGTCACATTTTATTTAAAATAAGACAGTATTACAACACATTTTAAGGAGAATATTTTTAAAGCACAATGTCATTATTCTAGCACAAGTCATTTTCAGGGTTTTTTGGTTTGTTTTAATTTCATTTTCAGTCTTGGTCTCATTTTAGAAAGGTATGAACAGGGTATAAATCCAATTTGATAAACTGTTTTGTTACATACTATTATAAGGTTAACATTTTCCATAGAATTACATAATCACTATAATTATAACTTTGTCAAGGTGATGTGTTATCATAGTTTTAACTTTTCTGATATTAGGCTGTTTTTATTTTTTTCTAATTATTTTCCTCCATAACATTTTTCTTCTTTTGTCCTATTTTTGGGGATACATTTCCAAGAGTTAGGTTATTGAAAGGCTATGAACAGTTTTATGGAAGTGGATAAAGGTTTTCCACCAAAATTGTACATATTCACAAAAGTAGCACCAAAATATGAGCATGCAAATATTTCCACAATTGCTCCAACAATGGGTATAATACTTTTATAATGTTGCTAATTTATTACATGTAAGGTAGTAGCACCTCAGTATTTAATCTTGTATTTTCTTTCAAAATAAATGCAAACTTTTTTTTAATTTTGTTTTTACTATTTTAAGATACATTTGAGAAAAGGGAATGTGCAAGGAGGCAAACAATAGGATATCAACTCAAAAAGGTTAAGAATAATGTATTACAGAGAACCTGGAATTAGATACATTTGCATTCTTATTACATAATTATTACATAATTATATTTTTTAGTCAGCCTTAGATTTCATGGTCATCTCACTTTAGGCAGAGGAAATAAACATTCATCCAAATTTGTAAGTCATTATGATGGATAATTTAATGTTAATTGCTTGATATAAGAAAGAATAAAAATAATCCTACCCTATTTACAGTTTCTGGATTCTTATCACTTGGTTCCTCAGGAATTTTAACAAGGAATTTAGAGATGTCAGCCAACTGAGAGTGGGTTGGCAATCTTCTGACAGTGGGGACAAATGTGAAGATCAAAGGTTTGGCTTCAGAATCACCAGAAGAGACCTATGAGACATGTAATACATTAGGCCTGCAGTCTTGTTCAAATGTTTGTCTTGACTTCTTCTCTATACACCATGATATTTATCTCATTCATTTTGATAAATTTCCCATTTTCCTGTGATCGTGAATATGGTTGCCAAAGAAAACAGCTATAAAAATAGTCATAGTGTATCAGATCCTTTTTTTTAACGATACTATCTTTCAGAAAAAGCAATACACCCCCAGGAGGATCCTGTTATAGGGGAGGACAACAAAATAACAGGTGTTGTCTGCTGGAACATTACAGGGCATCTCTACCTTGGTGGATCCATCACAAACACAGCCTTCAGTCTGTTTCAAAATGGACTTTTATTCATTTAACCCTGGGTTAGCAAGTTCAATTTGATTCATAAGCACCAAGCATGCAAGAAACTTCCAACATTTATCATTAACAAGAATACTAAATGTGGATTTAAAATTAGAAGTAAACTTTTCTCGCTATCAGGATGTGAATGTCTGCTAAAAGATATATTTTATCTTCTGTTCATTCTTTATTCATTCAAAAGCAATTTTGTCAAGTGTTTTCTGTGTGGCAGGCAATCAGGGGCTAGATGTACAACAGTGGATAGAAAAAAGTCAACAGACCACTCACAAGTAGAAAGAGGATACACACGGAATACTGAGGGAAAAGTGATGAGGGGTGCCTACCTACCCACCCAACCTGGGAAGCTCTAGGAAAAAATAAAACACCTGAAATTTAAGTCCCAGTGAAGAGGAAGATCAAGATGTCCCAGGCTGAGAAAACCGGCTGAGAGAAAGCATGGAAAGAAGCAGCTGTGTGGGGTGTCAATCCAGCTCATACATTGTCCCATTGCCACCAGAGAACCACTGTGCTCTATAAAGCACTACAGATTGGGAAATGACGTAGTCACATCAGAATTTTAGGTAATACTGGTTTTCAAAGACACAAGCCTAGAGACAAGGAAGAAAAGGCAATAGCAAATAAATTGAGGACTGAATGAAATGGGAGGAAGAGAAGATGGTGCTGTAGATTTCTCTTTCAAGAAGTTCGGATGAGAAGTAAAGAGAAAGGTTAAGAGCAGTTAGACAGGGAAGCAGAGTCAAAGAGATGCCTTTTTGTCTGTAATGGGATAGACTTGAACATGTCTGTAGACCGAAGGGAGGAACCAATAGAGAATGAAAGTGGAGCAAGATCTTGGAGGGAGCAGGCAGAGTAAGTTAAGGAAACAAGAGAAGAAACCTGGTCTCCTTTGAGTTCAGAGAAAATGAACTAAGATAAAGAAAAGCCCATGAACGTGATAAAGTAGGGAGAGTGGCAAAGGTGAAGGGAAATCACTTTCGATAAAATAAGGACCATGATAAAATCAGCCCCACCTCATCAGAGTAACACTGTCCCTTTGCTGCCTCCATGACTCCATCACAAAATATATGATGTGCCCTGGCAAGATGCCTGCTCTCCTTTCCCTTCAGGTTGTATCACTTTCTGTGCCTCCGACAACTTAGACCTTATCTCAGCATGCCCTTTAATTCTGATCACGTCTGTCCCTGTGAGGAACCCAGGCCTCTGACTCACCCCTCAACCCCCACGTGCTATGCACACACCCCCAGTTTTGTTTCCATCTTGTACCATGTTCCAACCCTTGAAACACACTGTCTGGGATTCAGTCAGTCATCACAAAATCCTTCATATCATCTTTAACCTCTTCTCTAAATATTCTAGCTCTAACTAAACCATGGTTCCCTCTGAAGGACTCTCATTTCCAATAAGCTCCCTCAATGGGAGCTGTTCTCTCCGGCACTCGGCCTGGGAGTGGAATAGGTGTGCTTCTTATTCCTTTTTACTGCTTCCAAAATCTTCTCCTTTTCTTTTACCTAAAAACTTCCAGTTTGAATCTCATGTTATCAGTCTAGATGACTCACTACCTCTCCTTGTAATAGTCACCTGTCCACAACCAAATCCAACCCTCTTTTCTTTGAAGATTAAATTCCTAGTTCAATTCTACTCCCTCTAATACTACACTTTTTATAATACCCAGTATCATATCTCATGGATAATTTTTCCAATATTGTGTTGCCTTGATCTCTACCCTCCTTGCCTCTCACATCCCCTGTCTAGACCAAGAGCCACAGTCCCTCCATAATTTCAGTATTTTTATTCTCTGACCACCACTTCGTTTCTTTCCACACTACTCCCACTAGCTTTCCAACTCCAACATGTCTCAGAATCCATGAGAATGAAAATCTATTGGTCCTTCCAACATTAGGTTTTCCTGTACTTTGTTTTAACCAGCTTACATTTATCGAAGGACTGCATTTACCACAATCACTCCCATGCATACCCCTCACATTTCTTACCCTCTCTCACATCGTCATCCCAATTGGGGTAAATCACAGTCCCCTCTACATCTAACCCCATACCTCCTCCACCCCTGCATCAGAGAGGTACATGTGGCTAAGGTAAACCTCAGGACCATGCTTACTGGTTTCACTTCAAATGTATGATTCTGAGCCTTCAGCAGGCCCTTCAGTGTTGCTCTATAATTACATATAGTCTCATAGCCCATGCACTCTTCACTTGCCTAGAAAACTCGTATCTTTTTTTTCTTTCTTTAAACCCCCAACGTCTTCCCAAGCTTTACTCTGAGCTGAAGACTTTGTTTCTCATTCCACTGAGATAAATGAAGCAATCAGAGAAGAACTTCCAAGGTCCCCACCACTACATCTATTCAGCCACCCCCATGTCATTGTCCTTTTATGTGGCCTTCAGTCCTGTCACTATGCTCCTACTAAACACAACTCTCACTGAACACTTGACCTTATACTGCCTTTTATTTACTCAGCAAGGTCTTATTAAATGCCTACTAAATATAAGGGAATACTGAAGGGGTTGGTGACATAGCAGTGAACAAAAATCTCTAGCCTAATGGAATTTGCATTCTAGTGAAAGAAGTAGTGAAAAAGACAAGAGTTACAAGCTACAAAGACTGGCTATAAGATGGTTGCAATAACCCATGGGAGAGAAAATGTTAGGTTGAACTTGGGTTGCTGCAGTTAATGGGGATCAGAAGTGTTAAATTCTGGCTATATTTTAAAAGAAAAACTTAGAATTTGCTGAAAAATTAGATGTGGGGTATAAAAAGTAAACAAGAGTCAAGATGAGTACAAAATTCTTGACCTGAATAATTTTTAAAAATATTGAGTTAGTATTCACTAAAATGGGGAAAACAATAGGTGAAGCTGGTTTGCAAATAAAGATCAAATTTGATATGCCAGATATCACCCAGTGGAATTGAGAGTGGGGAAGCGATTTCAGAGGAAAGTCTGTGCCAGAGATAAAACTATTAGGGCTGTTAACCAATATATGGCATTTAAAACCACAAGACTAGATGAGAACACCAAGGGGGTAAGCACACATAGGAAAGGAGGGGTGCAAGAGTGAACACTCCAGATACCATTAAGGGGTCCGCAGCAGAGGAAGAAGTAGGAAAGATGACATGGTGAGGGTTTAAGATTCAGAAGTACAGAAATTCTGGGTGATTATAAGGTCCAGGCTTTGGCCTTGACACTGAGTGTCTGAGATGGAAAGGCAGGGAGGACACTGAGACTGTGAAGGTTAAGGAACTGTGAGACAGTCCTTATGAAAACACAAGACACTGGGTGACAGAAAGACTGGGCTATGGAGAAAGACGGTGGCTAAGCATGGTGGCTCTACTGAAATTATAGGCCTAATGAACTAACTCTGGACGACTTACCATGGGATGTAAGTGGTATCTTTCTGGTAACTTAACAACTAAAGTATCTATGCCTTATGAAAAAATGCATGTTCCTTAGGGGGGTTAAAATACATAGACAAACACTCCAAGGCAACTTTTATTTTTTAATATTCTTTTCAGCCTGGGAAGCTATTTGTCATTATTCTATGACTGCAGTCATGTTACAATTCCCAGGTTTCAGCTTATTATCAGAAAACGATAAATCAATGCTTCCCTTTGTAGGAGAGAACGTCCGATCCTTTGTGAGATTTGGAAAGCGCACTGGTCTAATCAGCAATACATAATACAATACACTTTCTATATTGATTATTTTCTAGGAAGCACTCTGCATAACAAATCTCATCAATACCATGATAGATGGAGAGTGGTTTTATTATTTTTTCTTTTTTAAATTTATTTATTTATTTTTATTCAGTTACAGTTGTCTGCATTTTCTCCCTTTCCCTCCACCCCACCCCAGCCAGTCCCACCTCCCTCCCCCACCTCTACCCTCCCCCTTGATTTTGTCCTTGTGTCCTTTATAGTAGCTCCTATAGACCCCTCTCCCCACTATCCCCTCCCCACTCCCCTGTGGCTATTGTTACAATGTTCTTAATTTCAATGTCTCTGGTTATATTTTGTTGGAGAGTGGTTTTAGTAAGGAAATCCCTGAGGGTAGTCCAGACAGTCCATCACAGACTTTCATTTAGAAGTCAAAGAAGAGGTGACAATGTGACTTTGTCCCCAGATTCTATAGGCCTCCCACATCCCCACATATGATGACTATAGGTCTACCTTGGTTTCATCCAAATGCAATTTCAATACCAATGTAGCAAAGCCTTCAGTACGAGCACCCCATTGTTATGAAATGCACATAACCATTGTTGAAAGTAAATGGCTTTGCCTTCTAACGCATATAAAATAATGACAATTTACGAACCTTGCACAGTTCGTGTAATTCAATATTACTTAAATCTCTATAAAACACAGAGAGATCTCCACTCGTATGAACGGACACTGCCACTTCCATGAATAAGCTGTGCTTTTATGCCAATGCCCTCAAAAGAACATCTGAACACAACCACATGTTGACATTGAAAGCAACCGAAAAGAAGTCAAATTATTTCCTTCTACTTTATTTGTTGTATTTTCCTATAGAAGTACCCATATGCTACATAAAATTCCTTCACCAGTTGCGAACAAAATTTTTAAATTTTAGCTGATGTCATTGAAAAATAACATAAAAATGAAAAATCTAATAGGACTAAAGACTCATTCATCTTCCTAGGTTCCTGCGGGAGAACAAGATCAGGAACGAGTTCCTGTCCACACACATTCCTCAGAAGAGCAGCCCGAAAAAGAGCAATGATTTGGTATTCTCTTTTAAGCTGGGAGTACAATGTTAGGATGGGGCTCTTTTCTCTGCTTTTACCCAGCATCCTCTTATCTTACCAAAGACATACAAAATTTTTTGTACAGAATTTTCATTGGAAAAGGACTTGAAATTACACCAGCTACACTACGCGACATTTAGATGAAGAGATCATTTATGTGGAGACAGTTTTTAGATTTAGAACTTCCTGAGAGGTCACATTAACTGCTGAAATGGGGCTAGCAGAAGGGGGAAAAGCACCTCTATACATTTGCCCTCTTTTCCTGCATGTATTCCATGTATGCGCCCCATATTCCAGAGTTAGCCAGTAGACTGCTGAATCTCTTCTTTTAGGAAAGAAAGAATAATAATTGCTGTTTACCGCATACTGTGGCCAAGTTCCATTGGAGCCCAGAAATGAATCGCTATGGTAATGAAAAATCATTTTCCACACAAAGCAGGAACAGATGCATGTTAATACCGTTGCATTGGTTAAATGCTAATTAACATTTTCCGTTGTCAATGCTGTTTAAAATCACATCTTCCTTCCTATCCTTAGGAAACTATTTTAATAATAGAAATTAGAGCTGAAAGGATTAAAATCTTTTCCTAAATATGGTTGCAAGCACTGCAAACTTTTGAGACTGTCACCTTCTCACCAGGCAGCCAAATCATTTAAGAAACTGTTTTCCCCCATGCCGTGAAGGCAAACTGCTCCTTTGCTCGGTTTGGGGCTGCAATGCCTTCCTTTCTTCTATTTTCCTAAGAGTTCTCTTCCGAGGTTGACACCCCCACTCACAGATGGCCACTAGCCTCCTTTTGAAAAGAGACATTACAGGACGCCTTGGCGTTGACACTGCGCCAAGGGCAGTCCTGAGCATTTTCTTTAGCTCCCCAGTGAACAGCTCTGCCTTTATAGTCGCCGTAGGTAACATTTCACTTTGAAACACACGCGAATTTATCTACGCCCAGGCAGCTCTCCCATAAGCCCTCTTGCAGCAAACACCACCGTGCACAGCCTTTAAAAGTTCTTGAAAGCATTAAGGAAAGACTCCCTTTTACCTGGGGTGCGGTCTGAACGCTCCCTGTTAAGATGCACGAGCTCATTTGGAAGTAATAGCTCCCGCAGTCCCTCGGGAGCCCCTATTCTGGAAGCATTGATTCATCACATAAGGGAGTGAGCAAACCAATGATGAGGTGGGAAGGGAGCCTCGCACTGAAACAACACACACACTCATACAGAAAAAAAGAATTCTAAAAAGAGGTAAAGTGGAACCCTCCCTGAACTGAAGAATGTTATCAGCTCCAAAAGATTTATGTGTAGACAACTTTTAGATTTGCAACTTCATGAGAGGTCGTATTGACTGCTGAAATAGAGCCAGCAGAAGTAAAAAAAAAAAAAAAAGCCACCCACAGATACATGTTTGCCTTCTTTTCATGCATGTATTCCAATTACATATTCTGCAAAAAGAAGAGAGAAGCCAGATTGTACAGCATTAAGAAGCTGATTGAAGGGCCTGAGCATCTGCCAATCTCAGTGATCAGCTGGTCACACTCCCTGAGAACAGTTAGAGGCACAAATATATGCAAACACTGTGTCTAAATAAAAAAATGAGAAAGCATACAGTGATCATTTCAATGATATAGGAGCATCTGCAGTGACTGAGGTTTTGCTATTAAACAAATTAGCTACAAAATAAAGCTTGGAATCAAACCTTCATCAAAACAAAATTCCATTCCAAGGTTTTTAGAAGAGAGTGAATGTCCTAAATGTAGGCACACACACCTCAGAACTTCATGCATGAAACTTACTGGAGTCTTCAGCTTTCAGTATTTCTATTTTGTACATATTGATTTTTCTCCAAGTCTGTAATATCTATATTTGCACATGGGTAGTGAAAGATGCTGTGTCCCAAGAGCTGGTTATACACCAAAGGATACGGGGTCAAGAATAAAGGTTTTATTTTAAGGACCTGGATTATGCCTCTTAACATTTTCAATGTAATCAAAAGCCTGAATTTGTGGAAACATTACAAGTCAAATCATCGCCAAAGTGATTCTGTTAGCACACAGGGAAAACATGGTCCAAAGAACACAGTACTTTTTGACCTAGAAAATGATCTAAATTTTTAAATCTAATTTCTGTTGTATCATCAAATCATGTACCTTTTCTATGTTGTATATACTTATGAGTATATTTTATATACTCAAAAGAGGATATAACACCCTCCTGCCTCCAAAGAGCTCACAGTCTAATTGAGAATATAAAATGGGTATACAAATAACAAAGGTGTAAAGCAAAAAAGGAGAGAGAGAGAAAGGAGGAAAGAAAAAGAAAACGTCCCATATTGCAGTTCTCAAACTTTGCACATAAGCTGCCTGAAGAGCTTATTAAAATGCAGTTTTTGATTGAGGACATCTGGAGTGAGGCCTCGGATGCCACATCTCCATCTGATGCCCTGTTCCTGCAAGTCGTGACAACTTAGAGGAATTTCTCCAGCATGGGGAGATCACAGTTACCCGAAGTAATGCAGGGAGAAAGGGGGATTTGGGCTGCACTTAGAAAGATGGGGAATAGGGAGCTATAAAGATGGGAAAGAATAGAACTTATTGCACACAGAGAAAAAACTTGAGTGAAGGCACCTCTCAGAACTGCAGGAAGCAGCAGGTGTAGTTGAAAAGGACGGGCCCCAGGGGTCAGCTGTATACCAGCTGTGGAACCTAGGAGAAGCTGCTGAACTTCCCAAAGTCCCCGCCCTCCCACCTGTGAAGTGTGGATGAGGACAATATTTCTTTCACAGGGTTCTTGTGAGGATAACAATTAAATTAAGCATGTAAAGCCTTAACTCTGTGCTAGCACATATTTAATACATGTTAACCCTCTTAGTGCTGTTATTTAGTTTGGTAAACAACATAAATTAGAATAAAGGAAAATAAGACTAGAGAAGCAAGTCAAGTCTTAATGATCAAAGATCTTAAATTAATAGGTTCAATTTACTCACTGGGGAATAGGAATGAGGAATATATATTCTGCTAAACATACTATTATCTATTGTATATCTAACTCCTATTATACGTACATATAAACCAAACATCAAAGGGTAGCATTGACAAACTCTGAAACCATTCATCTTAGAGTTCCAGTGTACAGCTTCCCAGTGGGAAGTAACAGTCTACTCCTTTATCAGTGCTTCAATCAGTGTATTCTGAGTGGATGCAAACAACTGAAGTTCTTGTACAGTTTATTCTTTTTTAAAATTTTTATTGTTATTCAATTACACTCATACAGTTTCTTCTATTTTTTTTCTCTTATACCTCCCCAGAAAGAAAGCAATAGTTTTGCATGTTGCACAATCAAATTTGAGAGAGGAAATACTTCAGCCCTTATATTTTCCCCCACTTAAATCCTTCCTTGAATCATTTAAATCATGAAAACCAAATAAATTAATCAATTACAGGGTGGGGCAAAAGTAAACTTACAGTTGTTCATATGAAAAATAATACAATAATTAATTAAAATAATGTAAGAATAAACTGTAAACCAACTTTTGCCCCACCCCATATTTTGCTATTTTGCTGTGTCTTAATCTGAAACTTTTCACTAGTCATTTTTTCCCTTATTTTATTAGTTTTATTAATTAATATTTATTGATGTTATAGACTATCGTATTGAAAGAAGTCATCATTTTTACCTTAAAAAACACATAGTAGTCTTGCATTATAACAGCAGGCATTGGCCATATGGTTAATAACTACATATAGCTTCAAAAAGCACATAAATTTCAGACAATATCTACAGAAACCATCCTTATTTGAATAGAAAATGATGGCACTTGATTAAGGAAAAAACAGGCCCCAGTCTTGGATCATGAAGAGCAAGGTAGTTACTTCTACAGGATGGGGGAGGGGCACCTGTCCTCCAAGTAACTCATTTCCAATGGAGTAGAAGGTCACAGAGGGTTTGCCCGAGACCCTGAAGCATTTTATAAACACAAACTTTTAATGATGATCTCTCTTCAACTAAGGAGAACAAACTGCCCTTTTGAACAATCATTTTCCAAAAGAAAATAATTTGTCAAAATTTTCAACAAATACAACCCAAAATTCTCTTTAAAATCTGGCATTATAGATGGCTGAAGTAGGGCATCCTTCACCCTTATTACCAAACAGACGTTACTGCAATAACTTCCAGCCAAAAGACTTTTAAGATATTGCTTTTTAAATAAATCATATAGAACAAATAGTCTTTCTTCCTGACATGGGAAACAAATTTGAGAAATAATAGATTAGTCCCCAAGACTTTGCCAAGAAACATGTGATTAAATAGACCTAGCTGCCAAGGCTATTTGGGTGTCCACTTACGTGTTCTTTATGCCTTGCGTTTGATAAACAAAGATACTAGAAATCCCATTTATTTATCTTAATAAACACCTGGTGAGTGCCAGGCACTAATCTAACTGCTGGGAGACATCAGGATAAAGAAAACTTGGACTCTAATGTCAACATGGGAGATAATCTCATAAATGAGACATCTTTACAAGTTACAAGTTACAAGTTCTACAAGTGAAGTAGAGGAGAGCGCGAGGTGACAGGCTGAATACAGGCTGCATGGGGAAATGGTCCCAGGCCACTCCCAGGGTCATTGCACTCTTAGCCTCTGGACTATTAGTTTCGGTTTTCAGTGACCAACATTGGGACTTACTCTGGTTTGGCCCTGAGCGGTGTTTTTCCTCTGAAGATGGGAATCATCAGGAGTTTGGATCCCCATCTCCAGGGTAATATGTGATTCCAGAGATCCCAATCAGGACCATCCCAATTCACAGACTCAGAACTGAGTGTATGGTATTTAAAGTGAATTCTGATCTCTCATCAAAAAGACGTGAGATTCCATCACAGCCTAAGTTTGGCCTCATCTAGATTGCTTACCCTCCCGTTATCACAGCTTATAGATGCTCTTCTTCTCTTTGGGGTACATCACCCTAGTTAATACTTGTAACCCTCCTTAGTTCAAGTAAGTCAGAAGCTACCATTTTTTAAAAATCTAGCACCTAAATGAGACTATTTGACATAATTAGATATTCAGAAGAAATAAATAGGCCTTATGCGTGGTAGAATTTGAAAGAGGAACAGAGAAAATGATAAGAAACATTTATCCATCAGGAATAGTGTCTGGTGGTAATTCTCTTTTTGTTGAATCACTTTCTTAGCTTGGTTTCCATCATGCCATTCATTTGCCCTTGTCCTCTTCCTACACCCCGGACCTCCCTCTTCTGTCTGCTTTGTGCCATCCGACATTTAAATTTTGAAATAGCCCAAGAGTCACACCTTCCAGTCACATATTCCAGGTCTATCAACTATAAACCCATTTGTGCCAACAGTTTACAAACAACACATTCAACAGCACAGGAATATGAATTGATTTAACAGATGAAGAATTAACTAGAAGATCTCAAGTACTTGAAGCAACCTAAGTGCCCATCAGCAAACGAGTGGATCCAAAAACTATGGTACATTTACACAATGGAATTCTACGCATAAGAGAGAAAGAAGGAGCTTATGCCCTTTGCAACAGCATGGATGGAACTGGAGAGCATTATGCTAAGTGAAATAAGCCAGGCAGTGAGGGACAAATACCATATGATCTCACCTTTAACTGGAACTTAATAAATAGAAGAAAAAAGGAAACAAAATATAACCAGAGACATTGAAGTTAAGAACAATCTAACAATGGTTAGGGGGGAGTGGGGAGGGGACAGAGAGGAGAGGGGATTACAGGAATTAGTATAAAGGACACATGAACAAAATCAAGGGGGAGGGTGGAGGTGGGGGAGGGAGGGGGGTTTGGATGTGGTGGGGTGGAGGGATGGGGAGAAAAGGCACACAACTGTAATTGAATAACAATAAAAAATTAAATTATAAAAAGAAAACCATGTCCAAAGAGGTACTAACGAAGTGTGGGGCAAACAGCTGGAAATAAAGCACATCATTTAATCTTAACACTCAGAGATTCCATAGTGAACATTTTTTATGTCAATCATGAGGGAAACAAATTCTGACCCAGAATACAGTGCATAAAATCTTATTTGTAAATAAACAGAGTGATGCTAGCGTCTTTAGAGTTTATATCATAATTTCATAAAGTAACATTAAAAAACATTTATTTCCAATATATCTGTTGGTATAATATGATTTATATGTATTTTATTTAAAATAAAAGAGGAAACAATAGCATCCTATTTTATGTTTCAGATATATTTACATATGAAGAATACCCTCAAAAAGTCTTTATCATGCTCTACAGATAAGTATCGTATCTGTATTACTCAGTTTTAACAATGACAAAACTATGTTCAAAATGTGGTACTGAAATGGCTCAAACATAAAAGGGTTTAACTGATTCTTTTTAAAACCTTTGAGTCTTCACAGTCAGGCTCTGCCCCCCAGGAAGTCATAACCCTCCTCCACACACAGGATATATTGTCACAGAAAAGATCAATGACCAATGGTTTGTAACTAGAGTCTCACTGCATTTTAAATTAACATTCTTATACTTGGGTAACACAAAGTATAGGCCAAATATAAGTGTAAAGACATGTATATCAAATAAATGTCTACTGCTTATTATACATATGTTATATTTTATTTTAATTCATTCCATTTTCATTTCTACTCTGCAGAAATACATGGCCTAGCAGAATAACTGAAGGCAGATGTCAGAGAGCCAGCTTCTGTAGGTTTTGTCTTAGATTGGAAGAATAAACTGGAGAGCAATACAAGAGTAGAGCTAAATGATCGTGTTTGCAATATAGTAGAGAGAACATGGGCATTGGGTTAGAGAGTACTGGTGCGGTGTTCCCAACCTTCTGCTACTTATTAGCTGTGTGACCCAAGGCAGATTCTTGATCTTTCTGAGCTCCGTTTATTTATAACCATAGAGTTTATCCCAGAAACCGAGATGCTCTCCAGCATGAAAGGGGGACAAGGGCACAATTAGAAATTTTACTTTAGGACAGTAGGCATAAACTATAACTATCTGGGGCAAACCTAGATATAATCAGCCTAATTATTTGCAATTCAGTAATAACATCTCAATATCATGGTGAGGTTAAAATAGCATGATATAATATTCTGTATAGGAAGTTTAACAACACATGTGTTCAGTAGCGGTCACGACTCCCTTCTCAGAAACAGGGTGTTGGTTAGGGCTGGGGGTGGCATGAGAAACAAGATGAATGACTGACATGTTACTTTCTCTGCTTGGGAGGCTTTTTAGCAAACTTCTCCCTGATGAGCTCTAAGAAACTCAGAGATTCCATGGTGAATCATTTCAATTTGCATCATGAAGTGACACAATTTCTGACATACAATGTACTTCATATAATTACTACCTGAAAACTCCTTCCCTGCCCCCAGAGGTTAGATACAGCCTCCTGCTGTGCACTCTTAGCACCTCGTACTTCTTCACAGTATTTGCTGCCATTACATTCTATGGTTATATAGTGAATTCTTTAGTATCTTGCTCCAAAATTGGAACACAAGCCTCAGGACATCAGGAAAATTTTATTTTGTTCTCTGCTAAAGCCCTAGCACTAAGTATAGTGCCTATCACATCGTGTGTTGGGTGGCGGGGGGATAAATGTCCATCAAATAAGTGAAGGATTGTGTGCATTCACGATAGTCGTATGGAACATTCAGAGAGGGCAAGAGAGATCTCTGTCTTCAAGAAACACACGGTGTCCAGGTCCATAGAGCAATAAGAGTCATTTAATCACTGTGTGATTTTGTTACTTTGAAGATAGAGCGTGCAGAAAAATAGCAACCCACACTGAATGCCAAATCTGTGAGGGTTTTAAGAGTGTATGGAAGGCACCAGCACCCACAGGGTGCATGAGGGACCAGGGTGCCTGAATTAAAACGGGAAAAAGCATCTCTATCTAGATCGCTCCTCTCACTCTCGACTGCCACCCTGGCCACCTCAAACACTGCTCCCACTCATCCCAAGAACAGATTTTGTCCAACATATAATATGTGTAAATGCAATTTAACAAGTTGTACATGACACTTCTCTTAATATTTAACATACATCATCTCTTTTATTTCTCAGCAAGCCAGCACAAGAATTATGATCTCCATTAGACAAGTGGGAGATTAAATTACTTGTTTCACCAGCACATGAGGCAATTGGATTTGAACTCAGATCTGCCTAGCTAGAGCCCAGGTTAATGGTGACTCTTATTTGCTGACTGCTTCTGCCAGCTTCACCTTAGAAATATTCATCTGTCGGAAAGCAATAAGAAAGTCCATAGTACAGGATACATTACAATGCTGTAGCCAGCAAGGCTTTTGTTCTTAACATGGCTCCTACCCAGGGCAACTGGGTTCTGATGGACATTTTTCCAAGCCTCCAGGATTCTTTCCCAAAATGTGGCTACACACTGACTTTTCTGCCTTTCGTTCCTGTTATTCTTTTACTGTGCCTATGTAGGATCTAGCTATAAAAGCAATGCATGGCTATTTTGCAACGTGACTTTCAAACGGAAACGATATATCACCAAAAAATCTCACCAGTATGAGCACTAAAGCTACATGAATTTCAGTGAGGTAGTACCCCGTAGACACAGGAAAACACTGTTGAATGGCTAAATATGTTTATAATAAGTATTTCATTATATTAAATAAACACTATTTATCTTCAAAAACATCTGAAGTAATATGTGAGCTCTATTCTATGTTTTATACCACCAACTTAATTCTCCTAATGGAAACGAATTTGGAGTCAGAGTCAGATTAAAATCATAAATCCACTATGTAAGTTGCATAAATTCTATGAGCTTTATTTTCTTCATCTATAAAGTGGGCATAATATAAACATCCAGATCTCACAGAATGAATGTGAAAATTAAGTGAAATGACATATAATACTTCTAATGTATAGTTTGACACATAGTAGATATGCAATAAATAGTAATTTCTCTTTTTTAGAATAGATTAAATATACATTTATTTTTATATTTTCAAGGAAATCTATAATTGATGTAAGTATCAGAATACTACCATGTTTATCTGCATTTTCTTCCTTTTCTTACCCTTAATGTATTCACTCCAAAACAAAACAGAAAGGCAGATTTTAACCTTGCCTATCATCATCCTACAGATCCTTTACGAATCCTGTGACTTGCCCACATTGCTAAAAACTAGACTCATCAGGAGCTACTCAAAATAGAGAGCAAGTTAACAGATCTAACTTTTGCTTCATATCCTCCAGGATCAGCCACCAGTTAGACCAAGGGGTTTTCTTAAATGCAGAAGACGCATTTGGAAAGGATAATTGAGTGGGGGAAGAGTTGCAGGTGAATCAAATTACGCTGGGATAGTTGTTCCTTTTCATTTTAGAGTTGGCATTTACTAATTTTTACCCAGCATCCAATGTACTCCCACAGGCTGGGAGGTGTCCTGGGACCAATGTGTCATGCAGTCTTCCATGAAGATAGAAATGAATGATGCTTTTTTTCCCGATCACCACTGCATCCCTCGTGGTTAACATTTAGTAGATACTAAATATACATTTGTCAAATGAATTAATTCATACTATATGCCTACCCTAGAGAACATAAGAGGTAAGAAACAAAGATGCTATGGGTTAAATGTAAAGAAATAGGAGATAAAACACAAAGATTTTCTCCCCGCAACTCACCTTAGTGGTAAGTCAGTAGCTGCAACCTCTCTTACCTTTCCACTGTCACTGCCCTGACTGACGGAATCACATCAGATGCTAGACAGACAGCTGCCTAAGTCATAAATGACCGCTGCTTCAAAGGTGAGATATTGAGCAATATGGAAGATGATGAGGAAAACATTTTTATTTATTTTCTTCTCACAGTGCGTGATGAAGTAATATGCAGGACATAAGAGTGAAATACTTCACGGACTTCTGGCCAAGATGGAGGCATACATAGACACACTGTGCCTCCTCGCACAACCAAAAGAAGGACAACAACAATTTAAAAACAAAAAACAACCAGAACTGACAGAAAATCGAACTGACAACCAAGGAGTCAAAGAAGAAACATTCACCCTGATTGGCATCCCGAGACAACAACAAAAAAATGGCCCAAATGAAAGAACAGATCAAAGCTCCAGAAAAAAATACAACTAAGTGATGAAGAGATAGCCAACCTATCAGATGCACAGTTCAAAACACTGGTAATCAGGATGCTCACAGAAATGGTTGAATGTGGTTGCAAATTAGATGAAAAAATGAAGGCTATGCTAAGTGAAATAAAGGAAAATATACAGGGAACCAACAGTGACAGGAAGGAAACTGGGACTCAAATCAATGGTGTGGACCAGAAGGAAGAAAGAAACATTCAACCAGAACAGAATGAAGAAACAAGAATTCGAAAAAATGAGGAGAGGCTTAGGAACCTCCAGGACATCTTTAAACACTCCAACATCCAAATCATAGGGGTACCAGAAGGAGAAGAAGACCAAGAAATTGAAAACATATTTGAACAAATCATGAAGGAGAACTTCCCCAATCTGGAAAAGGAAATAGACTTCCAGGAAGTCCAGCAAGCTCAGAGGATCCCAAAGAAGTTGGACCCAAGGAGGAACACACCAAGGCACACCATAATTACATTACCTAAGATTAAAGATAAGGAGAGAATCTTAGAAGCAGCAAGGGATAAGGACACAGTTACCTACAAAGGAGGTCCCATAAGACTGTCAGCTGATTTCTCAAAAGAGACCTTGCAGGCAAGAAGGGACTGGCAAGAAGTATTCCAAGTCATGAAAGGCAAGGACCTACATCCAAGATTGCTCTATCCAGCAAAGCTTTCATTTAGAATGAAAGGACAGATAAAGTGCTTCTCAGATAAAGTCAAGTTAAAGGAGTTCATCATCACCAGGCCCTTATTATATGAGATGTTGAAGGGATTTATCTAAGAAAAAGAATATAAAAAATATGAACAGTAAAATGACAGCAAACACAAAGCTATTAACAACCACACCTAAAACAAAAACAAAAACAAACTGAGCAAACAACTAGAACAGGAACAGAATCACAGAAGTGGAGATCACATGGAGGGTTATCAGTGGGGCAGTGAGAGGGGGAGAGAAAGGGAAAAGGTACAGAGAACAAGTAGTATAAATTGTAGGTAGAAAATAGACAGGGGGAGATTAAGAACTGTATAGGAAATGTAGAAGCCAAAGAATTTATAGGTATGACCCATGGACATGAACTAAAGGGGGGGAATGTGGGTAGGAGGGGTGTGCAGGGTGGAGGGGAATAAAGGGGGAAAAATGGGACAACTGTAATAGTATTATCAATAAAATATATTTTAAAAAAATTTTAAAGTGAAATATTTCAAGTTAATAAAATAGATTATTTAAAGGTATTTTGTAAATCATGAAAAGGAGACTGAAATAGCAACCATCTTCCTTGAAAAGAGCACTATTTATCAAATTTGCTTACAAATTAAGTCTATTAAAAGTTTGCAATGAAAAATGGTTCCCTCATTTCCATAAAGAAACGAGATTATCTAACTCATACAGATTTTGTGATGTTTAAGTAAAATTATACAGGGACATTCCCAACATTGTGCCTACCATATAAGCTTTCAAACATGATTAGTTGTAGTTGTAGCTACATGGAACAATAATATCGAGCTGCCCAAATTAACTAGCCATCTAATATTAAGTATATATTTAAAACCAATAAATGCCAGCTACACAATCATCAGTTTTAAATTTCACAAAAATATCATTATTGAATATTTATTCCAAAGTACTTTTTGTTAACAATCAGTATTTGGATTTTTTTTTTGCCTTTATAGTTTACATCTCTGTATATAACAAAGTTCCATTCTCACTGATAATTTTGTTAATTGATAAATCTACATGAAAAGGCAAACTTATTCCTATCAAACCTACCTCTTCTAATTACCAGTAAATTCTAAAACATAAACACTTTCCAAGGCTTTTGTTTTAAATACCACAGCACTATTTTGCTCAGAAATCTAACTATAGTGTTCCTGGTAGAAATATTTTAAGAATCACTTCTCAGTCTATTGAAAGCAGGTATTGACATTAATAAATCTGGTTACCTGGAAAGAGTTAGGGATGCTGAGCAGGCTGGCAATCTGTAAGTCTTAGACTCTGCTGCCCATACTGTATTATATCCAGCAATGTGTGTGTATATATATATTTTTTTCAAATCAGCATGTGATGTGTAGGAGATGGGTGAGCCTTCAAACTCTGCAAAAATAAGTTCTAGAGGTTTTTAATGACATTCAGTGGAGCAGGATGTAGGCATAAAGGAATTCGAGGCACACAAAGAATCTTTGTCGCAGCACATACTTATTAAAATGTTTTGCTGTAAAAATAGAATGCCCTCTTTCTTTCTGGAGACATTTCCTAAGGCCCATAATGCATCATTTCAATCTCTCAATATGCTTACTAGTAAAAATGCAATATATTTTTCTTCAGGACTTCAAATTTTACTTAAATTATTTTTTTTAATATTTTTCCTTTAAAAAGTGACAGGAAAAAATAAAACAAAATGAGCCCATCTTTGAAATAGTGTTTTAGGGAAAGAAGAATGAATAATCACTAAGTCCCCTTAACATTGTCCATGAAAATATGCAGGAGATTTTTATCTCAAAAAAAATGGACTTTTACAAATTCATTACTTTTAAAGAAAAATTTGATTTTTCTAGACTACTAACCATGAGCTCAGCAGCCAAACAACTGGGTTTGAATCCCAGCTCTGCCAGTTAAAGCTGTGTGACTTTAGACAGATTACTTAACCTCTCCCTGCCTCAATTTTCTCACCTGAAAATATGGACAAGAGAAGCTATCTCAGGGTTGAGGTGAGATGCATTAGTACACAAAAGCCCTAGGAACAGTACCAGACATAGAATAAGCATTCTATAAATATTAACTTATTATCAGCTAGTACTAACAATAGGATGGCCATATATGTTTTACTAGTTCATCTATTATTTCTTCTTTCTTCTACAGATTCCCATAGCCCATTTCCAACACTCTTTTTTTAAAAAAGATTTTTATTTATTTATTTTTAGATACAGGGGAAGGGAAGGAGAAAGAGAGGGAGAGAAACACAGAAGTAAGAGAGAAACATCAATCAGTTGCCTTCCATACCCACCACAACCAAGGCCCAAACCCGCAACCCAGGCACATGCCCTGACCAGGAATCGAATCTTTCGCTTTGCAAGATGATTCCCAACCAACTGGGCCACACCGGTTTGGGCGCCACACTCTTAAAGGTAATCAATGAACGACCTCTTAACTGCTCATATCATTGATGTTTTTTCTGCAATTCTGTGTTAATGACATTGTTGGCTCCTTTCATCTTCAAGAAAGTCATTCTCCGTGTCTTCTCTGAACCTCCCTGCCCTGGCTCTTCCCCAGTGACTGCTCTGAGTCTTTCCCTCCTCAGAGAAAGAGTCCAGAGACTCAACACTTAGGACCTCCTCCTCCCTTTGCCTGAGTTCTCTCCTCCCTGACAGCTGTCCTCTACTCTTGTGGTTTCAACAGTCACGAGTCCAGCGGGCTCTCCGAGTCCACCTCCACTTTTTCCCCCTCTCCCGAGCACCAGCTTCTCCTCTTTGATATTTCACTTGATGGCTCTAGCAGGAGCACCATCGTGAAAGTGGTTGGATTGGGGAGTTTGGAAAACATAAGCCTGAGGCTTGGCTCTGTGGTTTACAAGTTGCATGACCCTGTCCATTTATAGACTTGAAATCGCCATTTCCTCATCCGTAATAGATCATTTAGAAAACCTACCTCACAGGCTCCATTAAGGAACACAGCAGACGGAAAGTATTCGACATACTGCCTGGTGCATAGAAAACACTCATGATATATTAGAGGATTATCAACACTAATGCCCAACTAAATATGTCCAAAAATGTTTTGACATTTTACACACATATATAAAAAAGGACTCTTCTTTGCCATAATTTCTAGAAATGTTTTACTGCCACCATTATTTTCAAGACACCAGAGTTTAGCTTTTTTATTATTTTGTTTCACTTGTTTCTATCATCTGAAATAAAATATAGTAATATATTCTTCAATTATAATTTAAATTTTCATCAGCAGTATACATTGCTGCCCAGTTTAAATTGAAGAATGGTAATACATTCTTCAAATGTAATATAAATTTTCCTCAGCTATGTACATTGCTGCCTAGTTTAAAGGTTATATTCTGGGCAACTTCAGGCAAATCATGACACTATGAAATACTTGTCTAAATATAGTTATGAATACATACATACTTTATTTCAGAATTTATTTAAAGAAATTAAAGTGGTATGTCTTTGCTCTTATGTTTATTTGTAAGTCTAAAATACATCTTTAGAGTGATTTTAAATAACAAAAACTGTCAATATAATTTTGAAAAAGAAAAGATTATATTCTACAGCCTCCCTTACTGGTAGGTGTGGCCATGAGATTAAGCTGTGACCAATGAGATGTAATTAAAAATAAATCGCCTTAAAATGGTATGCAATAATCTTCTTTATCTCATACTCCATCCTGCTCTCTGGAGTCTGGATGTGATGGCTGGATCTCTAGCAGCCATATTAGACACTGATGATAAAAGTTTTACTCTGGAGATGACAGAAAGATGCATGAATTGGCAGGAAGAGCTCCCCATCAAAGTAGAGACTGACAATCTCTGAGCTATTTTTTGTGTGAGAGAGAAGTAAGCATCTATAGTGAGGTTTCTTTCTTGTCTACATCCAGATATAATCTTAAGTGAATTAACAACATTTTAATTTCTAACTCTGCCCTAACATGCGCCCTTCATTCTAGCCAGGCCAGTTTCTTCAGTCTCCAAACTTACTGTGGCTCAGATTACTCTATTTTTCTGTATTTTAGTCTCACCCTCAAGTATTAATGTCTTGGGTTTGCTCTACCAGAAAGTTTGAGTTTGCTCAGATACAGACTCCTGATGGATATAGGCTCTACCAGGAGCCTATATCTGAGTTTTAAAGTACTTGACTCCCTCCCTCTCAACTGCGTGTTGTAGCATTTATATTTTGTCCCACATCACAATTATCCCCATAAGATAGTCTTGTCTCTTGGATTATTTGTAAAATAATTAATAATTAATTAGCTGTAGGGTAGTTTCTCCCAAAGAAGATCCTAAGATAAAGTTCAGGATGCCAATTGCTTACGAGGGATTAACACTAGTGAGAGAAAAGGGACGGAAGAGGATGGGGCAGGCAGAAAAGTTACACTGTGATTCAGACCCAGCAGAGACAGGATAATTGGGTAGGGAGCTCAGGGGTGAGTAACGCCATGACAGTATCCCATGTCTCTTTGCAGATGAGGCAGACCCTGAAGGAGGTGACAGGTGGAAGCTGTCTGACAACCACAAGTCCTGCAGCTCAGCAGCCAAACCTTCCTCACAGAGGATTCTGGGTACCACATCTCTGTGTTTACCACCCTGCATCTAGATTTTACACTTCTCTTACCAAAACCCCAATTTTAATGTTAAACCAACAATAGGTGTTTGATAAATACTTCATTAAAACACAATCTGCCTGGCCTAAGAAATAAACTCATGCCCTAGAAGCTCCTGCACAAGAAAAATTCTTTTCAGAATAGTTTCTTTCTGCATCCTAGAACCAGCATTGACTTTGCAAGGGTTAAGTCCCCCTTGTTTTGCAGAGCATGCCTTTCTTACTTGACTCCATGTAACATGTACCACCGTGCTAGCTGTTGGCAGGCCTCCAGACGCATTCCATCTGAAGTGTGAGCTACTGAGGAGAGCCGCCTATTTGACTTAATTCCTACGAGAAACACTGTGCTCCTGGGAAAATAGTCAAGGGAGAAAACTTGCCCTTCGTCTTGATATCATGAATGCAAATTCACTGAGAACGCTTAGACTAAGCATCCCCAGTTGTTATTTCCACTCTTCTTTTATATGCTCCAATTGTCTTCCACTCTAAGCTTGTTTGAGGATCTCTACTGATTCTTATAAATTTGTCTCTTTCCTTTGTGAAGGGGTGAGTAGGAAATGATGTAAGAAAGCAGCCTACTTGGTTGTTTACCTTTCTCTCCTACTGCAATCCTTCTATCCACTCCCAATTGTTCTCTAGGTACAGCAAGAGCTTGTACAGGATTGTGGAGGGAAAGGAGCCCCAGAATAGAATGAGGTTTGACTCTGGACGTTGATAAATAGGACAGCAGCAGGGGGAAGGAGCACCAGGGCTAAGTAACAATAATAGGCCAGTCTTAGGATTAGTTGAGATCCATCCTTCCACCTTCTTGGTCCTTTATGAGTAGAGGGAGCAAAAGTCTGTGTTCCCTTGATGTGTCTGCATTACGACTGATACTTCTATTTCAGCCTAAAGATAAGCAAGATTGAGCAATCACAAGGTGAGTTCACTTTGTGTCCTGCCTGCTGCAAATCTGCCTGTATCTTCTCCTACCCACTGCTTCCCAGAATACATCTTTAGGGTAATTTAGCCACTTTAAGAATCACTCCCATCTGTTCTCTGTGACAAAGATAGCTACTTCAATAGATCGGAATCTTCGCTGGTTGGTAGGGGAGGGTGGGGATGCTGGGGACTGACACACACTCTCCAGAAAAGTCACCTAAATGCAGTTTCCATTTTTAATTCCATACTTGAGTATTTTTGAAATGTTTGTGTTTGGATGTTTTCTTCATTCCCCTGAGCCAGAAGGCCTTGTCAGGAAGTCAAACTTCAGAAGTGACAAACTGCTCTGATCTTATATGGGTAGTTTAGTTGCCAGGGAAACTGCTTTAAAGGGAGAAACAGATCCTATTTGTGAATTTATAACAGAGAGAAAACAGATGCTAAGTTTTGGGGTGAGTCTCGTTGACTTTGGGACATATTTGGGGTCCATGTATGATAAGGATAGGTTACATTTTTTGGACATAGATACAGCAAAAAACTATTCACTTTGTAGGAAATTTTTATACTACAGCCAAGAAATTGTAAATAAAAAATATTTCCTTTCCTTCTCTTAGCTTTGTAAATCTTTAAAAAAAAAATTGGTCCAGGCAAGATTAGCATATTTTCCCCAGGAAATCCATGGGATCCAGGTTAATGACCGGGGTTCATCTCAAAGCCCCACACAGGTGAAGGCCTCTGGCACAAACTGAGAATGTAATTTTAGGAAGAAAACAAAAGTCCATCATGAAAAATTAAGTATGAAGAGATCGGTGGCCACTTTTTGCAGAAAAGGACAAGAATCAGGTCTGGATTTCCCTTTAAAATACCTCTGCCCTTCTGCTGATTAAACCCTAAAATGTCTAGAGCTTCTTTTTTTTACCTTCTAGCAAGTTGCAGATCCTTTCTGGGAAAATAATACTAGGGAAATAAAAATGTTAAGTTGGTACATATTTGGGCAATATAAGGATTGGTTTTTACAATAGGGTAATAGAATTTGAAGCTGGTAGCCAAAGAAAAGATTATTTTCATCATCATCATTATCACTGTTAACATCATCATCATCAGTTATATTATTAGCATGAGCATTATCATAATTCACATCACCTTAATCTTCATTACCGCTATATAATAAAAGTAGCTATTCTTCTTGGGGTATTTACTATGTACTAGAAATGGTAAGTGCTTCACATTGTCATCAGTTCTCAAGAAGTGGCAAACGTTTTCTGTAAAGGTCCAGATAATAAATATTTTAGGCTCTTTGGATCATTCTGTCTCTGTCACCACTACTCAGCAGGGCCACTGTAGGGTAAAAGTTGTCATAGAAAATATGCAAATAAATGGGCCTGCTGGGGTTCCCATTCAACTGCATTTACAAAATCAGAGGTGGGTGAGGTGTAGCCTGTTACTGCTAGTTTATCAGCCCCTGCACCTCATAAATATCTTTATGACGCTGTGAGGTTGGCAGGGGCATCCTCATTTCACCAATGAGGTAACCAAGCCTGTCAGTGGCAGACTAATTTGTCCGCAGTCACACAGGGAGCAGACGGAGGGGAGGGCAGGGTCAGAGCCTAGGTCTAACCATCGCCAAACCACCGGCTACTGTTCACCATCGTGTCCCAGAGTGCAGTGCGTGCACCCCTGGCTCTCATTCCAGATTTTAGGAGACACAAGTATACACATTTTAATAGTTTCCTTTATTTTAGTATGTATGAAAAAATATGAACAGCACTTCCAACCTTTGATTTTACTAATGTTATTTCTTCCGATGAAACATAAGAACAACACTTATATAATCATGTTCAAGTCTTTCTACTTTTTAAAAATAAAGGAAAAATTATAGCTGATGTTTGACAAGTAGGGAAATATTTTTAAATACTTTCAGTGTATGTATCATTTCAGTCTTTCAAAAGCTTTTATTCTTGTCTCACATTTGATCCTCACAAAAAGCCTGGGAGGAAAGACGGTGCGATATTATTACCCCCATGTTGCAAAAGAGAAATACTAAGGCCAAAAAGGTTAAGTGACTTTCTCAAAGCACACACTGTGCCAGTGGCCTGAGGAGGAGCAGAAAGTTCTGGCACCTGTCCCTGAGATTCCTCCTGTAGTGTTGCCCACATGGGGTCTCCAAGGCTCGGAGCATCCATAGCCAAACTCAGGAAATTTGGGTTCTCCCGCCACCATGCCAAACACATGAAGGTGACTAAAAGCCAACAACATGAGTCAGGCTTCTTGGGCCAGGCATGTCACAGAGAACCAGCAAGTGGGTGTGCGCGTGTGCAGGGGGAAGGCTCGCCTCCCAATTTCCACCGCAGCACTTTAAAGTCTTTCTGAATTAACTATAAATCATACTACAAGGGCCAAGTGCTAAATGACTTGACTCTGAAATTCCGTGTGTTTTTAAAAGAACACTCACTTTGACTGTGAATGAGCTATTTGACCTGGAGCAGATTAATGCCTGTTTGTTTGTTTGCTTTTGGTTTTTTATTGTTGTTCAATTACAGTTGTCCCAATTTTCCCCCATTGGTCTCCCCTGCCCCACCCACTCCCCCCCACTCCCACAGTCAATCCCCACCCTGTGTCCACATCCACAGACCTTTTAACGTGTTCCTTGACTAGACCCTTCCCCTTCTTTGTTTTTTAAAACACAATTTGTGACTATGAACGAGTCCTGTTCAGCATTTTTAAGATGAATTAGAAAAGAGAAGAATAGAATGGAACAGAATCAAATTTAATAGAAAATATCCAAATAAGCACTATTTTAGAGACTATGTTTAAGATTTACATAAATACACACACATGGGCTCACACACACTGGTTTTGTGGTTAACAAATCTGAAAGCCATGAACCAGATGATCCGAGAGCTTTGTCCAACTTTAAGATTTAATAACTCTGTAACCTATTCTTCCCTCAGGACAACAAATCAAACCATACAGTGAAGTGATTGAAAGTCAATAGAATTATATTTCTTAGAAATCCTCTCAGCATCTCAAAATCTTGCAACTATTGAGAAACTATAACCATTCTTTATGAAATCTGTTATATTATGAGTCATATTATAATGCTATTCATGCCATTATAATACTATTAGTATATTACTAATATAATACTTTTGCTGTATTATAAGTATAATGTAATTATACCTATATAAATATACTAATATAAATATACTAATATATTTATATAGGTATAATATAATTATGTAGGTATAATACAATTAATATGTTTATATATAGGTATAAGTATATTATGTTATACTAATATATTAATATATTAATATATTAATTATAAAGACATTAAATATATTTTGATTGGGAAAATATGATCCACAAAGAAATAAGTTCTGAAAAACCTGCCTGATTCTCATGGTACTATTTGCCTACATATAAATGAAACAAGACCAAATAAGATGTTCCATGGCCTGTCAGGTATGAGACCACATCAGAGTGAATTAAACATATACCAAGATATGTAAAAAAGGCAAAACTTCCCAGTTTTTGTTTCCATTTGAAGGGTACAGCATAGGCTACTTGTAGGCCAATATGTTCCAATTTGCACTGAGATGGCAACTCACCAGTCCGCAGAAAAATCCAGCCAAGAGAATGCAGCCCTTTTGGTTCCACTTCCATCTGGAAGCCCCACAGGAAACGCTGCCTCATTTGCAGAAATGGTAGTGCCAGGGGATGTGACAAATTGAATGAAAAGGACAGGAAAGACACTTCAAGAATCCACTCTCTGAAACTGAAACCCATTCTATTTTTAATCCTCCCTCTCGGGTATTTGATTCCAGATCCTAGTCAAGTCATGTTGTGAAACGTATCCAGGTTGACAAATTATCGGTGCTGCACTTAGCTGCAATTTCCCTTCTGAGAGCCATCGTCATGGATTAGTATTCAGACACAGAAGCTCGGTTCAATGCCAATTTTGCTGAATAGAGAACTGACTCTGAAAACTGAATAATTAAAAAGTAGGAATCATGAAATTAGTGAAGTACCAACAAGTGAGAGGGTAAATAAGAATATCTGAATGTGCTGAATGTTTACAAGTTCTCAACAACAAGGGTGAGTGTAATTAAAAGAGATGCATGACTAGACGCCGCAGGTTTAGAAGGATCACGAGAGCTGATCCCAGGAGCACAGGCTGAGCTCGCGGGGCGGTTCCCAGACACTGAAGGTCATTTGTTTCTCCTCCCTCAGTGACGGGATGGTTAGATTCCATTGGCAGTAATAAAAATCACCATTTATTTGGAACGCCTCCATTTATCTTCCACAAGATTTCAAAAGCACACCCTTACTTCTATCGTATAGACAAAGGCTAATCCAGTCTCCTGGCCAGTTCCTTGAATAAGCCCTTTCCACTCTCCATTTTCTCCTATATTCACTTGGTAAGTAATTTATCTCAAACAATGTCAGTGAAGAATGCCTACATTGGACACACTGACATTCAATAGAAAAAGAGAGTTTTTAGTTCAAACTTCACTGAGTAAGACTTTAAGAGGCACCAGGTATCAGACGTCCCCTAAAAAGGAATAGAGATTTTATAGTATTTAGTTTTCCATATTTGGTAAGTGTATTTTAAAAACAAAAATTTAAGTCAATGTTGTAATTTATGAAAGGAATGTATGTTCAGGAATAAAATTCCAATGGCCTAACTTTCATTTATCAACCCACAAGTCCTCCACCTGCGACTACTTTGCTCCCCCCACCACCGGAGACTTTTTTGGTTGTTACAAAATGGGGGAGGGGTGTCCCATGGCATCTAGTGGGCAAAGGTTAGGGACATTTCTAACTACCCCACAGTGCACTGGGCAGCCTCCCCCAACACTGACCTACCAAAATGGCACTAGTGTGGAGGCTGAGAAACCCTGCTCTAGCCAGGTGACTTGCTCCCCAATATCAACCTCAAGTCCATGGAATTCAAATCCATGCTTAGTATAATTGCAGATCACTCTATGACTCTATGACTTGGAAGTTCAGAATTGCTTGAGAATTTTAAAGTCATGCATGCCCAAACCATCTGTTATACTATCTTGTGTGTGTGTGTGTGTGTGTGTGTAGGACTCTGTCTCTCTCTGTCACAGACATATAATACTTAACCCAGATGGAGCACCCTGCACACAGCTGGTGCCCATACCAACCATTTGCTCCAACTGAGGGGGTCAAAATGACTGTCTTGGAGTCAGAAGGACTAAATTTTAATGGTCAAAGGAAATTGTTCTGTATAAAAAGTGAAAATAAAACCAAATTAAAGTGAAACGCTTAGAATAAGTGTGTCAAATATGCTGACTATGGAGGTGTGAGTATCTTCCTGAGAAAGACTGAGTAATTTGTAAATCTAGTCGACTCGAACAAAGAACAGGTATCTCCAAAGTAAGTATTATGCATAACTTCCGCGCCTTGACACATCCTTATAAAATAGTTGGTGTACTTTCTGTAACGGTCTGAGCACCTTCTGCCAGAGGAGACACGGTGGGGGGCATTATCACCCTAGGATGACGAGTTGAGGAGAAACTTAAATCCCTCAAGGATCAGATTCTGTCTGATGATAGGAAGGTGAATTTGAGAACTGCTTATTTTTCGTTTTACTTTTAATATGCAACAGCACAAGAAAAGTAATAAAGAATCAGAAAACAAATAAAAACCGATAGATTATTCAACTCATATGCATCTCTCTAAGAATGATACTTCCAAATTAGAGACAAGGTTATTCAAAACCTTGATATGGAGAGGTACTATCAGTAAAGATTAATGAGGAATTGGTTATGGTAGTATGGGCACCATGAGAACCCTACTGCTGTGAGGAGGTTTAATTCAAGAAAATAAGACAAATGCACTGGATCAAATCCAATTTAATTCAGAGAATATACTGACGGCCTACTTTTGCTACAGTCCCATAGTTTTCAAAAATGTTGAAGTATGGCAGCAGTTCAAACTAAATACTTAAAAAATGTTCAATACAGATTTTAGTTTACAAATAAACTCAATATTGGGTTTCATTCAGGGGTCAGGAAATTCTTCAAGTAAATTTGCTGTTATGGGGCAGTGTTTTGTTTTTCAAGATGCTGTTTCAAGGGCATTCGATTCCGATTCCTGAGAGACTCAGAAGGTCAGGCATGAGTAGCCTGTGAAGGACGGCCTCAGAGCTTGCGTTACGTGGCACAAGCAAGCTCATCCATTAGAAACGCGGCTGTCCTAAATCCAGGTCCTTCAGCTAACCCTCACTGCTCAGAACCGAAACGTGTGTTCCATCACATTCTGTACTCCAGTAAAAGAAAAGCATGGCTTCCACTCCTGGGAGTAAAATTACCTTGTGGCCTGGGGACACAAAACTTTTCAGGTGACATAAAAGACTAAGCAGTCCAAAATTCAAGCTCAGCTAAGGTAATTCTCAATAGCATTGACATCCAGAAAACAGGTATTTTCGCCTTATTATTATTGAAATATTATTATTGTGAAAGGACTTCTCTGTAGAATAACTGAAGTTATGTAACCCAGCATGGCTAAATGTGTATACAAGCTCTGCAAATTAAACACGTGTCTTTTGAATCCTGAATCAATTAATTACTAATACAACTAAAACTATTGGTGAAAATCAGGTTTCTTTAAAAAAAGATGTTTATGTTGTACTTTTACATGTTCTTTTTTGGGGGGAGCACAATTTTTTCTTAAAAATCCACCATAATTTTGGCTAAATATTATATTTTCTTTCTATTTTTTTAGGTTCCACTAGAAACAGTTCAAATTCTTTGTCATTGACCCCAAGTTTTTTTAATTTGTAGAAAAATGTTAATTTTTAAAAATCTCAAGACAAATTATTGAGTTATCATCCATAACATAATAAGGAGCATGCCCATTAAAAAAGACGAAGAAAATTCCTCCAGCATGGGTCAGTGTCCTCTATCACGCTGAGTACAGAGCAAGCACTTAAGTGTTTATTAAACACTGCCTGGAGGGGGGATGCCCTGGTCTTAGGGTACTAGGATATAAAGATTGTTTAAGCTGAGCTAAGGGTATCAAAGGGCGTACTGGAACAGTGGTCTCCAACGTTTCTGGAGTATGCACCCATCAATAAAATAATCTGAGCACATGCTTCCACTATATGAATATTTATTATCTTATGTATGTAATCCTGCACAATGTATAATGTCAAACATGCACCTAAATGGAAATTAAAATGATGAAAATAAAAATTAATTCAGATTATTAACTTCTCGCCATGCCCTAACGGATTGCCTGGTACAGCCACTGCGATGTGCTCACTCACTCTGAGAACACTGCAATAGGAACGATCTACGCTGTTCAAGGGTGGCAGCTGGTTGGTACCACACCATGTTTTCTGCGCCTGGCAGGGACTGGTAAACGATACCCACCGAAGCTGAAAGGCAATTTACCCTAACATACAAGATACAGCTATGCTTTGGGAGACATTCTTTGATACTCCTGTAGTTCAAAGAATGGGCTAAGAGATGGTGGGGGTGGGTAGCATTTATCTTCCTGTACAAGGTTAAGTAATGACACAGTCTTTACGGCCACTCAGGCTCACTGGCCTTTTTCAACTCTGGTGCCAAGGTTGTCTCATGTGCCACAGAATGCCAAGGAAAGCAAAAAAGGTTAAAATACTTGCCAGTGCAAACCCGTGTGCCTTGCCCTGTTTCTCAGGTCTCCCGCTTGGTCACATTCTCAACTCTTTCTCCCTGAACCTCCAGCATCTGACCTTCGACACGTTCAGGGAGTTTGACGCCTCAAAGACCTCTCAGAAGTTTCTCTTTTTCCATTGGATTTTCTTCAGAAAAGACAAACTATTTTACCTCAACTCCAAAACCACCTGGCTTAAACTAAATGTGTGAGGTTTGGAACATACATTAGCATAAAGATATGCATAGTGTATCTTTGGAACAAGAGCTAAAATGAAAATAACACCACAGCCTTTTCTGAAGACTCCCAAGGGACAAGTTTTGTTAAAGAAGTTGAGTTCAATAAAGAGTAAGTTCAGCCCACCCAGCTATTCTCCATTTGGACACATTCCCCAGGTAGAGTTTCAGGCCTTACAGAAAGTCTGCCTGCTGACAGACAGGCCCTCTGGCAAAGGGCAAGGATCTCACACTGTAGAAGAGTCTAAAAAAAGGTATTTTCTCCATAGGCACCTGACATAATCTTGTGCTTTTGTAAACTCTTCTTAATCAGTTCAATAAATAGCAGCATCACCCAGGTCAAATCTGCTTTCTTATATTTAGGCAAAGTAACGTTTCCCAAGAAACACACCCATGGAGGTTGAGAGCTTGGGTTTTCTTCCTTCTCACTGCCACACACATTCTTATGAAACTAGTTGCCCCATGGTGGAGAAGCAGGGTCACCCAGGACGAGCCCAAGAGCTTTCGAGGGTCTCCTTACTTGTCTGATTCCTTTGCCTCTTTCATTGCATTCATTCCCATTTGCCTTATTTTTTTCTTCCTAATTTCCTTTTTCATCAAGTAACACTTCCTTTACTTAAGCCATGTTCCCTCTATGAAATCACCCACCTCAATTAATTCATTCAGTTCATTCTTATTACTAAACAATCTAAATCCCCAAATTTATTTGCCATAACTTTGAAACTTCCACCTGCTCAGCAGTTGACATTCCTAAAGCAGATTTTGTGTCTCCTGCTCACTCCCCACCCCCACGGTTGCACAAGTGTCGCAGCAGCCGCGTATCATTCACTTTGATGCCATATTGGCACGGACCTTCCAAAGGCCAATCCCCACTGCTTTCTCCTCCACCATGTTCATTCATTCATCGTTCGGTAAGTATTGATATGAGCACTGACTATGCACCAGGCATTATTCTAGGTCCTTGAAATAAAACAGTGCACTAAACACACAAAAGTCCCTGCCCCCATGAAGCCTCTATTCTAGAGGAAGGAGACAGACAATACAATAGGTGTTACATGTTAGAATTTGATAGTGCTGAGAAAAAAACATAAGCAAGGAAGATGGATAGGGAGTACCAGAAAGTAAGAGTAAAATAGATTTAAATAGATTGGACAGGGAAGACTTCCTTGAGGGTGACTTTTAAGAAGAGGCTTGAGGAAACTGAGGGAATACACTATGCATATATCTACACCCCAGGAAAAGGGGACAGCAAAAGCCAAATACAGAGATGGGAAGGAGCGAGGCCTGTGGGGCTGAGGATGAGTGATCCTGAGAATGAGCCACAGCCGATGAGACAACAGTGCTTGAGAATGAGGCCAGATTATCAGAGCCCTGCCGGACACTAGGACTTTGGCTTTTATTCCGAGTGAGATGGGAAACTATTGGGACATTAGGAGCAAAGCAGTAACATGATTTCACTATGCTTCTTTTGTAGGGATCATTCTGGTTGTTATATTAGGAACAGAAAACAGGAAATGATAAAACAGGAATGAATAAAGTGATTACTTGCAGTGGGGAAGGGAAGGAAAAAGCAGGAAGGAGTTTTGACTTTTGAAATCATGTTAAAGTTTTACATGTTTACAAAGACAAAATTAAATCAACAATAATGGAGAGGATCCTAAAAGTGAATGTAAACAGAAACAAATTTATCAGAGATAAAATTGAAATGTCACTGCACAAGAAAAACAAAAGAAATTGATACAAGGACGTTTAATATCTCCTTATAGATTATGTATTAATTCCAAAGGTGACCGCCTTAATCGAGTGTTCATTAGCTTCAACCTTAAATGAACACACTGAAATCATGTGCCTTCTGATATGATATGATAAGAATATATCACTTAAATAATATTTCATGGCAGTCAAAAGATAATAACCTGAATCTAATCATGAGGAAACAAGCAAAAATCTCCAAGAGTAAAGAGCTACAAAGTAAAATATTCTGCACTCTTCAAAATGTTAATATCAGGAAAGACAGAGAAAAGATGAGAAACTATATTAAAAAAACAAAAGATGAGAAACTATATAAAGAAAACCCAAAAGACATGATATGTAAATATAACACATGATCGTGGATTGCACTCCTTATTGAAAAGAAATAACGCTATCACAGATAATACAGGGTAAGGCAGAGTAGTTTTACAGTTGTTCATATGGAAAATACAATAATTCATAAATAATAATACAGGAATAAACTCTGTGTTTCACATACTCACAACTGTAAACCTACTTTTTTGGCCCCACCCTGTATTATAATGGGCAGTGTTCTAATTTGCACTAGTCCAGAAAAGAAAGGATGAGTTTGAGATCAGGGTAGTAACTATGAAGACAATTAATATAGAGCCCATGTTAGAGAACAGTATTGCATCAGCGCTAAATTTCCTAAATTTAATAACTGTCATGTGCTTATATAAGAAAACTATCTTATACTTAGAAAATTCATGCTGAAGTATGAGAAATGAAATGTCATGATGTCCACAGCTTACTCTCAATTGGTTCAAGAAAAATGACTGATCGATAGATAGGTGATAGATACAGAGATATAAAGCAAATGTGACAAAATGTTAAATAACTGGTGAACCTAGATAAAGGATTTCTGCTTTTCATTGTCCTATTCTTAAAACTCCTCTGTGATATTTTTGTGTGAAATATCAAAACTCCACTTTGATGTTTTTAATATTAAATCACATGTAAAAATATGAAAAGAATATGTATATTCAAACATTTTAGTACAAAATACACTTATGTCAGTTCTAGTAAATCACAAATATCAATGATCAAACTGCTATAATGAATCCTTTGTTAGCCTGAAGCAAAAACACAATGAAACTATTGCTTTATTTTAGATGTACAGACAATTATTGGGCAATAGACACTAATCATATTGGCTTATTTAAACTGATTTGTTCTGACAAGATGTCTTGGGAAAGGCTGGGGGTGGGGGGAGTCTTAAACTTTGCAAGAGAATAAAAGTTTACACTTAAAAAATAAAACAATAGACCAGCAATTTTCAACCTTTTTCATATCATGGAACACATAAAATAATTACTAAATTCTGTGGCACACCAAAAAATATATTTTTTGCTGATCTGACAAAAAATAGGTATAATTTTTATTCATTTGTGCCAGGAGGTTATTGTTGTTAGCTATTGTTATTTTTTAATTTGACAAACTAAGAGAAAAGAGGTCAGTGCCCCTGACTAAATAGTCAGGTATTGCATATTTTAAAACTTCTTGGGGCACACCGGTTTAAAATCACTGCAATACACCATAGGGTAACATGGGTGGAAGCAAAAAAAGTGAAAAGAAAGGATTAATTTTGCCCTAAATCCAGGCAAGATAAGATTAGTTTAGGACCAAGATAGTATCTGTGGAGGAAGTAGGAATTTGGGAGACTGAATGTGTTTTGAGGGGAGACACAGTGATGTTAATGGACTGGCTGTGGGATCTGAGAGATGACAGGAGCTGATGATACTTCCAAAGTTTTGGATCTGAGCAAATAGAAAGATCAAGTACATTTAGCTGAAAAAGGGAAAACTGTAAATAATCTCTTTTATTTTTTTTAATTTTTCTATTGTTGTTCAAGTACGGTTGTCTCCATTTCCCCCACCACCACCCTTCCCTTCCCCACCCACCCCCACCTCCCACCCTCAATCCTACCCACCTTGGCTTTGTCCGTGGGTCCTTTATACATGCTCCTTGATGACTCTGCCCCTTCCCCAATGCCCCATTACTCCCTCCCTCTTCCCCTCTGGTTACTGTCAATTTGTTCTTTATTTCCATGTCTCTGGTTATACTTTGCTCAATTGTTTGTTTTGTTGATTAGGTTCCACTTATAGGTGAGGTCATGTGGTATTTGTCTTTCACTGCCTGGCTTATTTCATTTAGCATAATGCTCTCCAGTTCCATCCATGCTGTTGCAAAGGGTAGGAGCTCCTTCTTTCTTTCTGCTGCATAGTATTCCATTGTGCAAATGTACCATAGTTTTGTGATGCACTCATTTACTGATGGGCACTTAGGTTGCTTCCAGCACTTGGCTATTGTAAATTGTGCTGCTATGAACACTGGGATGCATAGTGGAATTTCCTCAGAAACTTAAAAATGGAACTGCCTTTTGACCCTGCAATTCCACTGCTGGAATTATACCCTAAGAATCCTGAAACACCAACTCAAAAGAACCTGTGCACCCCTACGTTCATAGCAGCACAATTTTCAATAGCCAAGTGCTGAAAAAAGCCTAAGTGCCCACCAGTAAATGAGTGCATCACAAAACTATGGTACTTTTACACAATGGAATACTACATAGCAGAAAGAAAGAAGGAGCTCCTACCCTTTGCAACAGCATGGATGGAACTGGAGAGCATTATGCTAAATGAAATAAGCCAGGCAGTGAAAGACAAATACCATATGATCTCACCTATAAGTGGAACCTAATCAACAAAACAAACAATTGAGCAAAGTATAACCAGAGACATTGAAATAAAGAACAAATTGACAGTAACCAGAGGGGAAGAGGGAGGGAATAATGGGGCATTGGGGAAGGGGCAGGGTCATCAAAGAGCATGTATAAAGGACCCATGGACAAAGCCAAAGTGGGTAGGATCGAGGGTGGGAGGTGGAGAGTTGTGGGGGGGAATGGAGATACCTGTACTTGAAAAATAAATAAATAAATAAAGTTTGAGATTGAATTATGTCACCTACCAAGGAGTAACTGTAGGTAGAAAATAAATGAACAAACATATAAAAGTGGTAAATCTGAGGAGGGAAAAGGCCAAAACACACGTGTACACACAAAAACAGCCAGTAGGTTAGTTTATCTAAGACTTAGGACACATGAATCCGAGCAGTAGAAGTTCCAGCTGCATATGATGTGTCCAGGAAGAATACGGACAGTTTGGAATGCTGCCTTGGAAATTTATACTTCATTTATTCAGTGGTAGGTTTCCATGAGGGCCTTAAAGAAGATATTTGTTCCTTTCATTTATTGTTACAACAAGTACTTTAGCACCTGTTTTTATCATCTTATTTGTTAATACTTTCTCATTTGTTTTTTGTTTCCTGTGTTTTATAGTTTATATATTTTTCCCTTTATTTCATTATTTCTGATAACTTGGAAGTTATGATATTGTCTGTTTTAACTTCCATTACTGGGTAACTATATACTTTATATTCACCTGCTAAAGCAAATATATTTTAATCCACAACATGGAAGTGAAATTGTATCTAGAGACCAATTCTAACATAAAAAATGAGAAAGGTCTTGAATCTTTTATTTTTTCCCACTTACCTATGCATACCTTACAAAATACAGATCTGTATATTCTGGTACTGTATCATTCCAATGTATTATAGTTATTTCTTAAAATCATATATCTTTTGCATTAAAAAATTGTTATTTAATATTGGGTTTCATAATCACAGTTAATTTAATAATTTAGATATATTTAAATTTTAAAAATACTCATACCACTCAATTCCTATCATAGATTCCACAGAAGTTTTTGATTTTAACTCTTTGATTACTTGAATTATACTTTTTAGTAAATTTTTCAGGGAATATGTGTGATATATGTTCCTACTCCTTGAATCATTGAGAATGTTCATTAAGATATGAAACACATATATATAAATAAAAATATAAATAGAGATTTCATTTAGAAACATTCTATGTGTGAATTAAAAAGAAATAGATTTGAGACACACTAATGCCACTAGCAAAAGAAATTATTTTAGAAATAATAATGTTGAGGTGGCAACTGGAAATGTACGCCTAGAATTCAGGAGAAGCGATAGTAGTAAATGTAGACTTAGAAGTCACCAACATGAAGGAGAATGAAGTTTAATAAGCTATGAGACTGCCCGGGGTGGGAAAAAGAAGCCTTGAGATGGGCTGAATCCTGGAGACATGAATAAGAAAATGAGCACGAATACGCGCCATGTAAGGACAGCTGGAAGAGATTACACACAGTGAGCTCTTCACGGGAACAGATCGGCACTTGGCAAGGTGAGGGCTTCTCACAGGACACCACACAGCTGTCCCTGTAAAGCTGCTCAGATTCACCCTGCTGGGCCTTCTTTAGCTATCGATTCCTTTTGTTGACCAGTATGCTACCTTCAAATGAGAAACCTGCCCTCTTCAAATACCCCCATAGAATTTTGACATGATCAGAGATGGTGATAATAATTATGAGATTATAATACACGTGAAATTAGAAGCTATACTTCTCTAGAACTAAAGTCTTAATATATGTTTTAAAAATAGTTACATAACTCCTCCCAAGGACATACATCAAGCCAATGATAGATCTACAACTCGAATCTGGATCTCTCTGACTCCATGGCACCGTGATCTTAACCACTCTCCTACAATGCTTCTCAGAGATTTGCCTCTCTCCGGGATGCCACTGGGAATAGCAGCCAGTTAGAAACTGTGAGGCTGGAATCAGGATAGAGGACTAGGGTGGAGATGTTACTCTCAAATATACTGGGCCATGTCCCTCAGTAATCCATGTAAGGGACACCCATTTAGAGCTATGCCTTAACCAAGGATGAAAATTCTCCCATGAATGCATTGCTAGTGAAAAGCCATCTACAAGACAAGTGCAGTGGATTAGAAATCAGACCCATGCATGCTATTGGGTCTTCCAAGAAGTGGGTGCTTGCTATAGAATCTGAACACATTTCTAGAATAACTTCCAACATCTTTAAAAACCTTCAAGTCTTAGCATATATAACTTTGAGACAAAAAATAAATGAGGCAGAAAAAATTGATAGAAATTCACAATTGCTGAATTTCTGGAATAAAAATTCTCTATCCAACTGCTCTTTCGACTGTGAGATAAAAAGACCTTTACAACAACCAGGACATATTGGAAACAGTTACAGCTGAAAAGGCAATAAAAATGTACTAATCTTCCCAATTTGAGGAATTCTGGAAGAAAAAAAATGACCACATTTCAAGGCAAAGAGTACTTTTCTCTCTTACTAACCCAAATTAAAAAAAAAAAAAAATTCCGGTTCTTACACGTGCACATCGCCACCTGCTAGGAAGTGGAGAAAAACAATCAAATCACTCTGGAATGCCTTCATGGCGGATTAGATAAATCCTCCCTTCCCTGTTTCATTTCACTTACATCTGGGTAATGTGACCCGGATGGCATGAGCAATGCCTCACAAATAAAAGCTGCAGGAACATTCAGTACCCATTTATTAGTCCATCATCATAGACTTGACACACCCAACTGTAAATGTAATTATGTACAGCACCATAAATAGCCACCTTATCTCCAGGCACCACTGTGAATAATTCTTAGTTTCAAAGGACACTATAGAGGGGGTGGGAACAGGTAATAAAACTTTAAAAATTGAATGCTAGGTTTCACCTGAAGAGTATAGAAATGTTTGGGTGCCAGGTTAGGAAAGAAAAGGGAGGGTGGGGGAGAGATGGAGGTGAGAGAGGTAGAGGGGGAGAGGGAGAGAATGAAGTTCAAGGAAGGAGAAAGGTGGAAATGTGAGAATTGTGGCTTCTGTATTTTGTAATCCTAATGCATAACTGAAAATATGTTAAGAAGTTAAAATTGCATTTGAAATGTATTTCAAGAACAAATTACCCATATTATGATACATTTTTACAGTCCCGAGTTCCTCCTACTTAAAATTTTTAAAAATTTAAAAATATATATATCCTCAAATTTAGTCTTAAAAACAGTTTCATCTTAAATGGAAAGCAGTTCTACAAATTCATGACTCCCACTGCAACCCACAATTTACTTAAATTGTTTCTCATTATATAAAGTTTTACTACAAATCAACTTTTCCTTGAGCTGTTCAAAATTGAGCAATCATCAGTCCACCACTAACTTCACTTCTATAACCTCCTGCCACTATAAAAAGTCCCATCAACGAAAACATAACTACTGTGATGTAAAGCAAGAAACAAAGACAAAATGCAGCTATTGTTGAGGTCAAAAGTATGTGACATAGTGACAATAACAAGGAATTGCACTAACAATTCCAGAGAACTCACAGTACATTCAAATCCAAGGTGCCAGCTGCACACGGAGCCTGGTGCCACATGTCTATCTAGGAGATGTCAAGGAAGCAGTGCTTGTAACGACAGAGTCGGTGTCAGCCAATAGACCTCATTAGCAAACACTTGCCTGTGTCAGCTGCTGATATTGATAAGCTTCAAAGATGACAAAGCATTGTACAATTATGCCTCCTTCCTCCCTGCTTCCCCAACAGCTCTCGACTAGAAATAGCAGTGCATCTGTTATTTCAATCCCATCTGAATATATTAACCTATCTTGACCTTAGAAGTGTTCTAAGAGAAACTCTGCCCGGAAATTGAGGGAAGCCCTATTTTGAAGTTTAATCAAAGGACCTAATATGACTTGGTTGCAAAGTGTCACTCTTTCAAGTGGTATGTATACATACAAATACATATGTATATACCACATGACTAAAATTGACCAAAATGCTTTCGAATTGAACGTTTCTGTTTTAAAAAAAAAGCCAAGGCCAGTGTAGAAAGGTCACAGGTTCAATTCCCCATCAGGGCACACGCCTAGGTTGTGGATTCACTCTCCACCTTCCCCAGACCCCCATTGGGGCATGTATGAAAGGCAATCTATAATGTTTCTCTCTTACATCTTTGTTGCTCTCTCTCTCTTCTTCCCTCCCCGTCCTTCTAATATCAATAAGCATTTACAATAGCATCTGTTAAATTAAGTAGCCCTCTCAAGTCAATTCAAGCAATTTTGCTCAGTGTCATCTTTGTACCAAGGATTAAGAAAATAAAAATGAAAAAGTCTGTACCTGCTCTCACTTGAATTCATAGCCTTATAAGAGAAAGAGATAGTCCTGGCAGTGTGGCTTAGTGGGTTGAGGGCCAGCCTGCACTCCAAAGGGTTGCCAGTTCAATTCCCAGTCAGGGCAAATGCCTGGGTTGCAGGCCAGGTCCCCAGGAGAGGGTACACAAAAGGCAAGCACACATTGATGTTCTCTCCCTCTTGTTCTCCTTCCCTTCCCTTCTCTCTAAAAATAAATAAATAAAATCCTTAAAAAGAGAGAGAAAAAGAAATAGACAAACACAAAGTATTACACAATGAGTTAACTGCTATGTTAATCCACAGAACGAAAAAATGCAACACTAATTCATAGATGGAGAGAAGATATTCACAGTAAATGTTTTGAAAAAATCTGTATAAGGAACAATTATTTGCAGCTGACATGATACTGTATATAGAGAACCCTAAAGATTCCACCAAAAAACTACTAGAACTGACAAATGAATTCAGTAAAGTAAAAGGATACAAAATAAATATCCATAAATCCATTGATTTTGATGCACCCATAATGAACTACCAGAAAGGGAAACTAAAAAAAATTCCCATTTAGAATTGCATAAAAAAATAAAACACCTAGGAATAAATTTAATCAAGGAGTTAAAAAGCCTATACTCAGAAAATTATAAG
This sequence comes from Desmodus rotundus, assembly GCF_022682495.2. Lineage (NCBI taxonomy): Eukaryota > Metazoa > Chordata > Mammalia > Chiroptera > Phyllostomidae > Desmodus > Desmodus rotundus. The sequence goes on along the minus strand of NC_071397.1, from coordinate 18,561,005 downwards.
ACACTGAAGAAAGAAATTGAAGAAGATACAAATAAATGGGAGCATATAGTATATTCATGCATAGGAAAAATCAACATCATTAAAGTGTCCATACTACCCAAGCAACCTACCGATTCAACACAATTCCTATCAAGAAACCAAAGGCATATTTCACCAAACTGGAACAACCATTCCAAAAATTTATATGGAACCACAAAAGATGCCAAATATCCTCAGCCACCCTGAGAAAGAAGACAAAACATTGGAGGATGCACACTATATAATATTAAACTATACCAAAAGGCAATAATAATCAGAGGAGCATGGTACTGGCATAAAAACAGACATATAGATCAGCAGAACAGAAGACAGAGCCCAGAAATAAACCCACATATTTACGGTCAATTAATATTTGATAAAGGAGACAAGAACATACAATGGGATAAAGATAGTATACTCAATAAATGGTGTTAGGAAAATTGGACAGATACATGTAAAAAATAAAATTAGACCACTCTTTTATTCCAAACACAAGAATAACCTCAAAATTGATTAAATACTTAAATGTTAGAGTTGAAGCCACAAAAATCCTAAAAGAAAACATAGGCAGTCAAATCTCTGACATCTCTCTTAGCAATATTTTTTTCTGATATGTCTTCTCAAAAAGACATATCAGAAAACAAAAGAAAAAATAAACAAATGGGACTACATCAAACTGAATAGTTTTTGCACAGCAAAGGAAACCATCAACAAAATGAAAAGACAACCCACTGAATGAGAGAACATACTCATCAATGATACATCTGATAAAGGGTGAATATCCAGAATCTATAAGGAACTTAGAAAACTCAACACCAAAAAAACAAACAACCTAGTTAAAAACTGGACTAAGGACCTGAATAGACACTTCTCCAAAGAGGATATAGAGATGGCAAATAGATATATGAAAACATGGTCAATGTCACTACTTATCAGAAAAATGAAAATCAAAACCACAATGAGATATCACCTCACACCTGTCAGAATGGCCATCAGCAATAAATCAACAACAGGTGTTGGTGAGGATGTGGAATAAAGAGAACCTCATGCCCTATTGTGGGAATGCAGACTGGTGCAGCCACTGTGCAAAACAGTATGGAGTAACCTCAAAAAATGTAAAATGCAACTGCTTTATGGCCCAGTGATTCCACTTCTTGGAATACATCCAAAAAAAGCCCCAAAACACCAAATCAAAAAGTATATGCACCCCATGTTTATTGAAGCATTATTTACAATAACCAAGATTTGGAAGCAGCCCAAGTGCCCATCAGTAGAACAGCAGATAAAACGCTACAGCACATTTATACAATGAAATACTACTCAGCCATAAAAAAGAAGGAACTCTTACCTTTTGCACCAGCCTGGATGGACCTGGAGACTATTATGCTAAGTGAAATAAGCCAATCAGAGAAAGAAAAATACCACAGAACTTTACTTATGTGTAGCATCTGATGAGCAAAATGAGTGAACAGGGTGGAGGCAGACTCACGGGTCTGGAGAGCAGACTGGTGGCTGTTAGAGGGGAGTAGAGTTGAGGGCTGGGTGAAAACAGCGAAGGGATTAAGCAAAAAATAAAAATTAAAAAACTCATAGATGCAGAACATATATATAGTGCTCTCCAAGCTGATTTTTTAAATAAATGGAATAATTACCAAATTATAAAAGAAGAAAATACAAAGAATAAGAAACATAAGTGACAAAAACAAAGCATGAAAAAATATGCAGTCTTAATTGCAGTCAGAAAAATGCAAATTAAACCCATAATAAAATATTCTTTCTTACCCACCAAATTGGCAATACTATATGCCGGCAAGGATAGGGAGCAACAGGTAATGTCACGTATAGCTGAATGGATAGTGAACTGGTAAATCCACTTCGGAGAGCAATTTGGCAACATCCCAAAAAAAGGAAAGCACAGGTATGCTCTTTGACTTGACAATCCCATCCCTGGGCATATACCCTAGAGAAACGCCTGTACCTGACCCAAGAAATCATGTACATGAACATTTTATGAATGATTCACATCAGAGGAAAAGAGCACAGCAATAGGAAATAATCTAAAGCCCTGTCAATTGAAGAATAAATGAATACACTATTATATATTTATCCAGTGAAATAGTACAAAGCAATAAAATAACTAACCTAGAATAACTACCATGATATAACTTGCATTATTATTTTTATTTTTTAAATATTTTATTTATTTTTATTTTTAGAGAGAGGGGAAGAGAGGGAGAGAAAGATCACTGTGTGAGACAAACATTGACCGGTTGCATCTCCCCAGCCAGGGACCTGACTGCCTGACCAGGAATCAAACTGGTGACCTTTTGGCTCGCAGGGCGATGCCCAGTCCACTGAGCCACACCAGTCAGGGCACATATTACTTCTAAAAATCTAAAACCAACTACATATAATTTTATAGATTAAATGTAGTGTTAACATAAAATGTTCATGAAAATTATTATGAACACTAAATGCAAGATAGTAAACCCTGGGCAAGAATGAGAAAACTAATATAGAAAGGGATAAACAAAACATTTCAACTGACATCGAAAGTTCATTTCTCTCTGTCATGTAGCAAAACCATGAATCTTAGAATATAGCTCCTTTAAAACTCTATGAGGTCAGAATGAGGAAGATCAGGGAAAAGGGGGCATAAAAAAGGAATAAATGTTCTTTTACTCACAAGAATGACTGGTGATGAAGGAAGTCTTCTCCATAGGTAATTGGCCTGATGCAAATTAAAGAAAAAGTGTACTTGCAAAGTTTCTTCTGATTCTTTGCATCGCCAACATATATACATGTATATGTACATGCACATATACACACATATGTTCATGGTATATATTTATGATAGCTATAACCTACAAAAATGTTTCTCTAGCAAAAATTTACATGTAGGTATATATAAATATAGATATAGATAGATTTTTAAAGGTTAATAAAGGGGCTTACCTTGACTTGGTTGTACAAGTCAGAAATAAATATATAAAAAATAAGAGGTTTTTTCCTGAGAAAGTCGAAGGGCCCGGGAAGGCCCGGGTGAAGAGGCAATTAAAGAGTTTCCTAGGTACACCACGTGATAATGTAAGAACATTTGGTCAGCTTTAGAGTCCAAGGAAGCAAAGGCAGTTGGGTTGAGGGTGTGCCAGCGCTCTACAGTGAGAAGAGGGATCACGTAGAAGTCTTGGGGAGCGCACATGGGTTAGCAATTCCAGCCAGGAAGGCGGCCAGGGCCCAAGTGGGAAAGCCCTCGGCTGGGGATGGCAGAGATACGGCTGTGAACAGGGTGTCTAGTGCCCAACCTCAAGTCACTTCCCAACCCGTGTTACACTGTGGAATCCACCTCCACTCCCACTCTAACTTTCAGTAAACGTCAACTCCGTGCACCAGTTTTGTGTCAGTGGTGTTTACAGCAAGGCAGAAGGAGGGACAATGCTAACATGAGGACAAACAATGCAAAGAAGAAATGTGACAGCTACAGGGATGGTTAGGGACCCATGAAAGGGGGAATGGGGAGAAGAGGTCATGGGAAACTGAGATGACACGCTTTGGGTGAAACTTTTCAAATAGTTTGGGCACCTCGGACTTCTCACAATACAGGGAAGGAGAATCAAGCCAGTTTATTTGGAAATTAACTGTAAAGGTAACATTTCAGAGCTGAAGTGCTTTAAAATATCTAAGACATCTTAGCTTCTGTATTTATCATACATGTATAAGTATATCTACAACAGGCTAGACCAATAAGCCCCAAAATGTTTACAGTGGTTTTCTCTGTGTAATGAGTATTGATGAGTACTAGTTTCTCTCTTTCTTTCTCCCCCACATCCTTCTTCTTCCTCTCTCTCTCATCCCTAATTTCCAAATAACACACCACAAAGCTTAAAACTAAACAACAAAAACAGATATATTGTTAAAATACAGAGTAAACTCACTCATTTTAAAATTTTCCTGCCCAACATGAATTTTAAAAAACATACCCTTGACAGTAAAAGCATTTCCCCACATTTGCATTAAAAAGGTGTTTAGGAGTAAACACTAAACTATGCAATTTCACCAATGAAACATTAAGCATTGTCTACTGGAAACCTCCACACTTTTAAATTTTAGTAGTAGCCAATATAAAACAGTATTTGGCAAAAACTTTGTTTACTGAAACACACTTCAATATGCTAGAATATGCAACTGAATTTAAACTTCAGATAAACACCAACAAAGTTTTTAGTATAATTACATCCCAACAAATATTTAGGATGAATAATTTTTAGTATAAGTATGTCCCTAATATTTTATGCAACTTAAACTAATACTTACACTAAGATAATTATTTGTTGTTCATCTGAAATTCAAATTGCCCTGGGAGTCCTGCATTTCTCGTTGCTAAATCTGGCAACGCAATTTTCAAGCCTTATCGGAGACTGTAAAAAATGCTAGAGAACTACTTTGACTACTTACTTACTACCTGTGTGGAATTTCATAAGCGCAGATTTTTAGGGAGAAAATAGAGAAAATGAATCGATTACAAATCCATTTTCAAACACTGTTAACCTAACTTGTGAACGTTGGAAGCAGTAGGCATCTCCAAGCCCTCACCACGATACAGCAAAGAACCTCCTGCCTGTCAGGAGTGGTAATGGAGCCAGTTGAAACATTTCTGCCAAAATAATAGTGGGTCACGTTGGCATATATCGAATTCAGGTCACTGTTCCACTTTTCTGCTAAACTGCTGAGTGAAAATGAGAACAAACTGGACCACAGCAAAGTGGATTCCAGATCTAGAAAACTGTTGATTTTTACCTGCATGTAAAGCTATTTTCTCATTAATGGAAAAACACTCCATATTTTTCAACGATGGTTTAAATAATCCAACTATATGTCTGGCAAGAACACATATGTCACAAGCCATGTGTTCTGAAGATAAATGCTCTTGACTGAACTCCATCCATCTGCTTCTTTAAAGCGTTTGCGTCCTCGCAGACGTTGTAAATACTGTGCCGCGATCAGTGAGTGTTCTGAGCTTATGGGTGACTGGCCCCACCTTTTCCGTCAGGGTGCGTTGCCCTTTCCTGACTCCTTAGGAGGACACGCGGTCTCCCACTGCTACGGGGGTGTGCTTTTAAAAGCCCCTTGCCCTTTTTAATTTTTTAAGGAGAAGTTAAGTTTGGTATGCTTTTCAAGCAAGATCACACCTGCTAATTACTTGGTATATGGAAGCTTTTAATATAGTCTACTTTTTATAGAAATTATCTAAATCAGGGGTCTGCAACTGAGGTCCACAGACCAGTTCTGGCCTGCCACCCATTTTGGAAAATAAACTTTTATTGGAACACAGCCACGCTCATTCATTTCTATGTTGTCCTCTGTTACAACCACGGAGTCAAATAGTTACCTCCCACAGAGACTAAAATATTGACTATCTGGCCCTTTACACAAAGGACTGTCATCCTCTTGTCTAAATAGACATTTACTAGTCAAGGGGACCGTCCTTCCTCTGGAACTGATTTGGATTTAATTAGGATAGTATGCCCACTTTGACAATTCAGGCTTTGCACAGTGGAGAGACTAAAGTCTAAGGCGCTGTCAATAAAAATGTAAACACCATTGTAGAAGTGCCCAGCGAAGCAACAGGAAGAGTAAATCTGGTGAACAGGGCTCTCTCCTCACTCAGTCTAACGCAAGAGGCATTCTCACTGGATCATTCAGTTTAGTCCTTTGCTGGTAGATACAAGAGCTAGAAAACAGCTATCCAGCTGCTGTAAGAATCAGGTTAACATCCAGTTCGATTTCCTTCTCCTTTTATCTTTTTAAAACTAAAAATGCATCAAGTTCTAGCCTCTGGCAAATCCCACCCTCACCCCCAGAAAAACACGGTCCTGAATGGAGCCTAGAAACAATACCAAGCAGACCCTGTGGTCAATGGGTGCACTTTCGTTTGGGGATTATAGGAGATGCACATTTTTCATACAGGGCTGTTTAAGACAAAATTATATTGAGGCTCTGATCTTGGCAGTGCCTGCAGAACACTATGCAAAATTTACTCTTTGAAGCCTGGAAAAAAAAAAAAACACCGGGAGAAAATCTATTGGACTGCAATCAATTTCCAGCAGGAAACCTTGCAAACATTGGCTACAGACGTGCCTCATCTCAAAAAGCATGGGTATTACATTGCATTTCTATTAATTAAATCCTACTTGCAGTGCCCTAGAGATGATTTCCCCCAGAAACGTGGTCAAGTAGCCTTTCCAAATTATAGGTCCAAACTCACATGGTTGAGAAAGGGAGGGCAGAGAAGGCACCAAACGCTGCTTCGGCACAGCCCAGAGACATCAGCCTGGTTTAGACTGGGTAATCGGACACCTGAGCACACATTGCCCATGGCTTTTAGTTAGATTTATACTTGTTTGGGGTGGCTTTGGGAAAGCTAAGGGAGATTACAGGGAGGGGCCTTGAGTTTCCCACCCTAAACCACCCATTGGTCCATCCATTGATTACAAGATCAGGGGTGGGGTGGAGCGGTAAGGAGGGGGCCTGGAGAGGGGTCCGGGCTTCCCCAGAGAGATCAGCCTGCATCTGATGCTCACCAGAGCAGCAGGCTTCCGTAGGCTGAAAGAGCAGTGAAATAATCACCTTATTACTGAAAAATATTCTTTTTTTTTAATTTTTATTGTTATTCAATTACAGTTGTATGCCTTTTCTTTATTAAGATCCCAGTGAACTTCTTTCTGCCCTTTGTGCCATTTGTCAATTAAGAAAAGAAAATGGTTCTCTAATGATAAGATAATACATATTCACACCCACTCTTTTAAGTGCAGTGAAACTTCAGTGGCAAAGGCAAGCCTCAGGGTAGCTTTGTGGGATGACCTCGGGGGCATTACCTGGCAGACTCCAAAGAAGAACCTGTGAGGCAGCAGCTTTGGTGCTGGGTGCCCAGAGCTTGTTGAAAGACCTGCCTTGGTGGCCCGGGAGACCAGGAGGCCATAAGTAATAAAAGAGAAACCGGCTTTTTGTGAGATATCTCTAAAGTGATATCTTGCATCCTGATTACAGACCCACATAAGCAGTGGTCAAAAAAATAGCACTTTCACTTTGGAAAACACTTACAGTCTGGAAACATGGATGATGGAATCTCTAAATATTACGGTTACTAACAGTAATCAGTAATATTTATTGAGTAGGTATGTGCTAGGCAAGGTGGTAGGGATTTTCAACATTTATCAAACTCACAATAACAACCCTATTTATAAGTATTGCACACTTAAAAGCTCATTTAAAGAATTTGATCAAATTGGTGAAAGTTCTGATGTCACTATTAAAATTCAACAAGCCAAACACAAATTCTTCAAAAGGAAGGACATACAAGCATAAATCACCTTGGATAAAAATTCAGTAAGAGGCACACAAGCATCTCTCTGATTACTATGCTGAGACTCAGGACTATTTTTTCTCAGATATAGCAGCTGTACTTTTGAAAACGAAGAAGTTAGAAAATTTGAAGTTTATGAGCAAATTCAAGAATTTCTTTCTATAAAATAAGTTCCATTTATTAGCTATTTACTGTGTACCAGGTATTTTACATCTAGTGATTCTAATCCCTCACAGGCTCCATGTTAGTTTGTTGACAAGGAAACTGCATACTTGCCTCAAGCACCATAACTAACAAATGTCACACTTGGGCTTTAAACTCAAGATTGATGTCCCCAAGGTTAGACTCATTCTCTGATGCCACTCTGCTCCCCGCTGCGCATGCTGAAGTGGGAACACTGGAACAGAGACACACCCATTAATTTGCATAAATAAAACCAAAGCCAGGCTATTTCCACTCATGTGCAAACCTTCTCAAACTAAAATACCAAAATTAGGAACCCTTCAGGAAGACAACTGGACAAAGATACCTGCACTGTGATCGAAAGGTATTTGTTTTTTAATTGAGAAGATGAGAACCAGCAACAACAGAAAAACATGTTATGGCTTTGATTTCATTTTTTCCCAAGAAAAGAAAAGCAATGCCATGTCCACTCACCTTCCAAACTAAGTCTGAAGGCTTGTGGCGATTAGCAACAGAATTCTCCCATTCCAATTCAATTCACACATCTGCAAAGTGTAGCCAGACCCAGAGGTAAGCACTCAGCACTACTATAAAATCAATTACATTTTCCACCTATCACAGCAGGCACTTACTGGGAGCCATTTATCAATAGTGCTGCAAAACAAACAAATTAAAAAAGCACTTAACTTGAAACTAACAAGGTAGCAAACCTGGTGGAAATTTAGTTTTTAAAACTGTTTAAAAAATTACTTAAGAAAATGTGCTCAACAGCAAAAACAATGGCTGAAAGGAAAATTGATGACAAAAAAAAACTTAGTTTGGTTTTGCACAGATTAAAAATGTGAATTTGTAAATAGTATTCCATTTGTTGCTAGCGTGTAAAAATTTTTCATAATTATGGAGTTTGTATCTGATAGGAAGCCTAAAATTTAGGTAATTAAATCTAAGTTTCAATTGAGATTGGATGTACCTCCAGTTAGTTGTCTTTGCTGGAGGAATTTAAATTTCACAATCTCAGGAAAATTTGAGATTCAAATTATATTAGTTGTAACAGAGATTAATAGTTTTACATCTGTAGCCGGTCCTCTAAGCCAGTGGCTCACAGTCTGTTCCTAGACCAACAACGGCACCATCTGAGAATTTGTTAGAATTCTCAAGCCCTCCCGAGACTGGCTAAATCAGGAACTCTGGAGGTGGGACTCAGCAATCTATGTTTCAACAAGCTTTCAGAAAATTCTAAAATTTGAAAACCACTACTCTAGGGCCCATGAACTCAGGGTTCTGGTTTACAAGAATTTGGTTAAAATATGTGCAATTAGGACTAAGCGAAGGAAAGGTGAACCACAATAATTCTCGACTTACATAAACTGAAAGTTTGCTTGCAAACTCTTTTGCGTTGTTTTTCTATAAGAATATAGTAAAATGCACTGAAATTCTCAGTAAAATTCACAGAGCCAATTTAACTTCTCAAATTGGAACAATCATACTAAAAATACAATTGAATGGGTATTGAAATGTCCTTGCAGAAGCCACTATGGAAAACTGAAAACATAAATGGTAGTAGTCAAGGTGTGTGAGGAAGGGCCAACTTACCACCGTAAAAAGGCCCTCCGAGTCCCACTTCCCTAGCCCACCTATCCGCATTTCTGGGCTGACCCCACTGGAAGAAGAGGAGGGTGCAGTCTGGAAGTCTGGCAAGGTCGCAGAGGAGCAGGCAGAGGGTGAGTTCCCAGGCAGGAAAAGGGTGGGGGCGCTGACTGCAGCATTGGAACTCTGATAACATTGGGCAAGGCTGAGGGAGGGGTGGCCAAAATCCCCAGAAATTTCTAGGCTACTGGCATCCACAAGAAACTGACAAAGTCAACAGCAGCCCCTGAGGGGGAAGAGAAAGAGCAATGCTTGGAAAGCACCTGTTTGCAGCGACAGGCTGGTCATTACTCAGGCATTGGTAAGCAGAGAAGAATGAAGTCAATCACTCACTACGTTTGTATGAAATACTCACAGGAGAGGAGGAGAGCAAGAGTACTTTTCCTGTCAATCAGACAAGACATTGTTTCTGCTCTGCTTACGACTTCTGCAGAAGTATCGCAGTGCCATTGCAAGGTAAATCACAGCACGCTTCCAGCAGCAGAATCCTAGGGAGCTCCAGAAAACAACTACTAATGGACTCTACTGTAAGCAGTGCCTCGTTTCATTTGCAATGTGGAAGAGTTCAGGTAGCTCAAGCCAAAAAGACAAATGCCTAAATTACAACACATGTCTCAAGAACTGAGACTGTTTTTAAAATAAACATATCCTTATGAACTTTATCTACCAAAAATTTACCTTGGGAAGTTCATATGTTTATTTAAGGTCTCTGCCATTCCTGAAGATATATTTTAAATCTCTCTTAGAATTAATTTAAAAACTAATTTATTTTTTAAAAACTGGCTTTATGGCCTTAAAGTTACACATTTAAAAAAAAAATCCTGAGCAGGTTGACTTATCATGACTTTTTGACTCTTTCTAAAAATAAAATCTGCTATTGAAGGAAAGTGATTTGTCATGCACTCAGAAGATGAGGAAAATTGTTCCCAACAAAGTTTCTAGAATTAGAACTAGTATCAAATATGATTATAGTCTATGGAGGTGACAACTTGGTTAGAGACAGCATTCCCGCGTGTTTGAGCTTGTCATGTCTGTTAAAACAGTTACCACTACTACAGCACCGTGTGTACATCCCCGTAAAAGAAGGCCATGCAGTGCTTGAAATTTCAGTATTATGAACTTATTTTCTCTTCCCCTGTAGGTCTTATTTTAAAACACAAATACCTAGTAGAGAAGTAACACATTAAGTCCCCTACCGTTTAAACAGATCGATGGTTGCCAACCGCTTTGGGGGAAAGGGGAGGGGGTAGGCAAAATGGGTGAGGAGGGTCAAAAAACTTCCAGTAATAAAAGAAGTAAGTCATGGGTGTGTAACGTATAGCATAGGGACTATAGTTAATGATACTGCATTGCAGATTTGAAAATTGCTACGAGAATAGGTCTTCAAAGTCCTCATCACCGGATTATGTGTGGTGACGGATGTTAACTAGAGTTGTAGTGGTGATCACTTCACAATGTATACAAATGCAAATATTAAATCATTATGTTTTACACCTGAAACTAACATGTTATATCTCAATTACACCTTAATTTTTAAAAAGGATTTTTAAAGTCAGATACAAATTATAGCAGTGATTCTTAATGCAATCTAAGCTAGTCATCTTAATTCTCTCCAAAAAGTTTACCACATGGGACTCAAGCGATCCATCATGGGAAAATTTTACATTATGCTTTCATTAATTTCTAACTGAAATTTAATATTTCCTTTGATTATGAATGTGATCAATCAACCTTTATAAAATTAGCACTATCTGTGACTCTGATACATATAAAATAATAGACTTTTTAAGCATTGTAAGTGTTGCAATATAGCAAAATCATGTCACTACTGTGAAATTATAATAGTTATTGACCCATCTCCAAATTTTGTTATTTAATGAAGAAGCACATATTACTATGTCACAATTTTTTAAAATATGTTGATGCTTCAATTTCAATACAAGTGGTTTCCTTTAATGTGCGTTATTTTATATTATTCATGTAAAAGCTATACGCTGAAAGGGAGCCACCAGCTTCCTCAAACTGACAAAAGGATGCAGGGCTCAACAAAGATTAGGAATCCCTGCCTCACATAATGAGTTCATTTATTATATTTGTTTTTCTCTGGCCAGGGCAGCAAAAGATTGCAGACATACTAGGTGTGGAAAAGGCTCCTCAAGGTTAGGAAGTAAATTTTGCATGTAATACGTATCACATGCCATGCCTTTTCCAGAAACAGAAGCAATAACATTGTCCTAGAGGCACATTACATAAGCGGTCCCCTTCAAACTCATTAGCTGGATATACCTAATATATCTCTGTGACCTAAACGTTAGCAGAGAATCTCTGCTTAAAGCAATCTAGTTGAACAATTTGCTCTCATCTAGGATAACTGTGGAGAAGGTGGGAAAGAAATGGAAAATCTGACATTATATCAAGCTGAGCTAGTCTCAGCGTGGTACTAAGTACCTGAAAAACACCTGGAGAAACAATAGAAATGGTGAGTGAGGCATGGAGACCGACTTAGGGGATAATTGGATAGCTGTGTCTTGGTAAAATAGTAAGCAATTGTGCATAGATGTCAGGAATGGTCCCTCCCTTAACTATACGTATAACACTAAAAAGTCAAAGCAATCATTTGGTGTGGTTTACCTCTAAAAGTAACAGGGAGGGGGGAAATGAAATAATATGAGGAAGTATAAAGTAAGCACGTTGTCACAAAGATAAAAAATGCTCAGCCAAAAAAAAAAAAAAAAAAGATAGTTGAGTAAGCCAAAAACTTTGCACTGAACCATTTTGCATTTTGCTAGGATTTTTTCACAACTTTCCAAAGAATTATATTAATGAAACAATATGGTCCCAAAAAGAGATGAGATCTATAGTCTAAGCTTACTCTGTGGTTCAGTCTATTATGCTTGAAATAAAAATAATGCTGATTTGATCTTTTTTATAAAAGCCATATATTCTTAAATTTTTGAGTATTTTATTTAATTTTGAAACCAAAAGCATTATTTTCATTGTCGAGCAATTGTAAAGGTCTCCACCTGGACTGTGTGTACGTAAATATACTTGTTCTGTTTGTTATCTTTAATCAACCCAATGAGAAGGAAAAGATAACAGTCACTGAATAATCTTGAAATTATCTCAAGAAAAAACAAACCCATGATAGGGCAAAAGTAGGTTTATGGTAGTTGGTATGCAAAATAATGCAATAATTAATAAATAATAATACAAGAGTAAACTCTTTCACATACTCATAACTGTAACCATACTTTTCTCCCACTCTGCGTATCTCTTAGTTCTAATAAGTAAATAAAATGGTAGAGAAGAATAAAATAAACCTTAAGTGAAATCGCGACCTCCAGGCTGCAGATCTGGAGGCACAGTGAAGGCTTTTCAGACACCGGAGCACTGTTGGATGTGAAGTGACTCAGAGGTGTTCCTCTATTAGTCAGGGCAATCAACACTAGCTGGGGTAACAAGCACCACCGAAATCTCTATAGGTGATGGTAGAAATGTAGAGGACGTCTGCAATATTGTCCTCTTCTCTCAGATGTTTCCCCACTTCCAACCCCCTCTAACACTCTAACTACTCTGGGAGTTGACACGTTTCTTCGTTGTCCCTCCACATGGCAATGAAGTAGGCAAAGCACACCCAACCCACAGGATTTAATCACAGAGACAGATGGTGGAGGATGGACAGTGGGGGCTCTAGACAAAGATAAACCCAGAAGCAAATCCTGGCTGTGAGATTTATTAGCTGGTGAATTTAAGCAAGTCACCTAACTCTTTAAGCTTCAATTATATCGTGTATCATATAAAAATTATAATATTCCCATCTCAAAGAGTTGTTACGAGAACAAAGTTAAAAAGTCACTTACAGGGCTTAAGATTGCTTCTGATAGAATGTGTTCCCTTACTTCATTAGACCATGTTCAGCATTAACATTTGACTTTAACTGGACCAACAAGAACTTTCTTCTTTTAAGTTGGGGGATGAATTGTTATAGCCCAACCCCCCATGAATGGCAGGGTTGGCAGGGTTTTAAGTCACAAAATACAGGAGACCTTGATGTTCCATCCACATGACAACCCCAGTCTGTGATGGCAAAGAAAGGGGGGGGGAAGGAAGGAAGGAAGGAAGGAAGGAAGGGAGGGAGGGAGGGAGGGAGGGAGGGAGGGAGGGAGGGAGGGAGGGTGACAGGAAGAAAGAACTAGTGCTGAGTGCCCAGGAAATAACCTGGCTACTGGAAATCCCAGCTTCAAATATCCCTGAGGGCCTGTGCAGTCCCAGCTCAGCTGAGATCTGGATTGTCAACTTTGGCTTGGATATGTGAGTCAATAAAATACTGTTCTGGCCTAAACTATATAAAGTTTCGTTCCTATCACACCGGTCTGATTACTACAATGAAGGTATTCGAGGTTTTGTGGCATCCCAGGTTTCCTCAGTCTCTGCCTACAACGTTCAAGGTATAGGCCATGGGCAGGACAGTTTTTAACTTTGAGACTTGAATATTAAAACACAGAACTCATCTCAGGTGATTAGTCCCTGGACCTAAGAAAATCTCAAAATGCAGATTGCCTGTTTAGAAGAAAACAGTAAAATTTAGCTTAATGGAAAAAGTTTAGCTTAATGGATCAAATATAATTCTAAAAAGTGAGTTGTAATAAGCTGATGATTTTAAAGAATAGAAATTGTATGCCTATTTCTAAGGAATCTGCTACTTTAGGAATTCTGTAGAAGCTGTTGAAGATTAATTAAGTTATGATTCTAAGAGAAAGAATTAAAGTACCAATTTTACATTTTCCTCTTTGTTTTATTTCTAACCTAACTCTATTTTATTGAACTCGCTGGGCATTTAATGTAATGACAATTATTAAATGGTACATCAAAGTAAATTTCTTCTATCAATTTTGGTATATTTGATTTATTCAGCGACAACTACATACTATATGTTGAATTAATCTTAGTGTCATACTAAAGATCAAATGCCAACTCATGAATTGTTAAATAATTCATACGTTGTTTTCCCATTAATCTCAACCTCCCTCTTCCCCAGAAGAGATTATGCATTGATAAATAAATGTCTTCAGTAAATTACAGCATGTTTGCTTTCCACCGAGATGTTGGACTTTCATGTTTTTCAAATATTTTCAGGTACTAATGTCACTGATAAAGGCCAAAAACTTATGTAATTAGATTTGAAAGCAAGTCTCACTGTCCTTACAATGGAAATAAGCATAGTACTTAACTCCCACACTTTTTTGGATGAGACATCAGTTTGTAATTAGCATTATATTGGTTTGTGGTCATGCGGTAGCTCCCTTATTTCACTACCATGTCACTGAAGGCTTATGGTGTGGTTTTTTACTATTTTGTAGATGTAACAGCACTGTGACTCCATGCTTTGGAAATAAAAGAGATTTCACAAGTGTTTGATGAAGTAACAAATTACCTGCCAAACCAATCTATTTCTTATTGAATTAGAATATTAAATGCTTGGAGAAAATCTACTGTCTTTACTCAGTCAGATCTATCTAAATTCTACTTACACTGGCCTCCCTAAATAAACAAGTTTTTTAATAAATATGTGTTTACTGATTTGAGAGAGAGAGAGAGAGAGACATTGATGTGAGAGAGAAACATCAATTTGTTGTCCCCCCATACGCACCCTGACCAGGAATCAAACCTGCAGATTAGGTATGTGCCCTGACCAGAAATCGAACTCCCAACCTTTTGTTGTAGGGGATGAAGCTCCAACCAACTGAGCCACACAGGCCAGGGTCCTGAGTAAGCAAATTTTGCACTGCTATATGCTGTGGTAAAAATACCAGAGAAAGTCCTCTTGCCTCAAAGATTCAGAAGGTTGTGCCTACGTGTGCACATACATACACACTTATAGTGCACAGAATTTCTTCCGAAGTGAGGGGAAAAGGTCACCAGTCACTCCTACCTCAGTTTGAGCTAGTCAAATTATTTCTTTCCTGAAACATCAGGAATTAGGATGGTGGGGGTTTATGAGTCAAATAATGTGTGCATATTTAATGTTGACAGAAATAGAAATGTGCTTATTATTTTTAGAGGGACACCTGGCTGTGTGTGTACCTGCATTCTCATACATAAAAGTGTCCATGCCTTTGACCCAGTACATAGGAATGGTTGTGCCTTTGACTTAATAATACAAATTTGGAATCTGTTCTAAATAAATAATGTGAAAATTAAAAAAAAAGACCAAACATATTTATAACAGCATTTAAGAGGAAAATATAAAAACAACCCAAATAGTCAATAATAGGAAAGTTATTCAAGATGTATATAGAAGTCCGATGAGTGATTCTACAGCTGAGATAAATGTAGAAAGAATACAGAAGATTGTGTTGAATGGAAAAAATACAATTAAAAAATTATCTAACCTTTTGATTACAACTATATACAATTCCAATTGTATGAAAACTGGAAAGATTGTGAAAAAATTACACATACAGTTATCATAATCAGCAATCCACTTTTCTATCATTGAAAAATTATTTAAATAAGTAAAAACTATTACATTTACAAAAAGTTTTATATGAAGGGTGACTAAAATTATATGAAAATTTATATTGACGAGGTGAATCAGAGGTAGCCTGGACTGGCTGTCCCAGGAAGGGTTGGGGCAGCCCCAAAAGGAATAGCTAGAAACCCAAGAGAAAGAAGAGCTATTCAACCCAATATTCAACCCAATTGTTTCAAATGCCTGAATTGTTTCAACCGACCTGCCTGAACCATTCCAGATTTCATGGTCTCACTTGGACTTAATCATAAGTCTCCCTGGTATATTCTTCCTTATAGTTTCTCCAATGCCTCTGTGCAATAGTTAAGAATTTTGTGATTGCTCTTTCCTGGGAAGAAACAATGATTTAGTTAGCATTCCCCCTCGGGGCAATTCCCTTTACACATTTAGCACTTATCTTTGAATACATCGAAATCCTCTTTAAAAGAATAAGAGAATTCTACTCTTGATTCTTTTTTAACTAGAGGTAGTTTTGATGTGATAAAAAGGATTCTTTATAATTTAGTTAACAACCGTAGGAAACACACAAAGAGCACTTACTGGGCTCCATTCTGGGTGTCTACCACAGATCAATTTATTTTAGCCTCACAACAATCATACTCTGTGGGTACATTTATGCTCCTCAAAGACAGATCAAAGAAGTTTATTGCCCAATATTTTACTAGTTTGAGCAGACCAGCATGTATATACCTACCATCTAAAGGAAGAGCTACTCAGGAGAGGGGACTTTGGGGGGACTAGGTGAAAAAGGTGAAGGGAGTGAGAAGTACAGATTGGTAGTTACAAACAGTCACGGGAATGTGAAGTTCAGCACAAGATACACAGTCGATAATATTTTAATACCCATGTGTGGTGCCAGGGGAGTACTGGAAATATCAGGGGCAGAGGGGGACACTTGATGAAGTAAATGACTGTCTAACCACTATGCTGTATGCCTGAAACTAATATAAAACAATGAATGTAAACTGCCCTTTAAAAATGAAATTAAAATGAAAAAGAGCCATTCAATCATTTTCAATACTACCTCTCTTTAGCCATTACTTCCCTCCTGTTAAAAACCCTGTCTTAGCAACAGGGAAACACTATATTAAAGGAGATCCCCTGCTATGCAGCTGCTTGCTAATTCCAGATTCTTCCAAATCTGGACTCACAAGTAATTGCAGGAAGTGTATGTATACAGTTAAACTCCTTAGTGCCTCAAAATTTACCAGTTGCTGAAGATGCACTATTTGGTTTAATGTGAATTAATTCCTTTGTCTCTGGTGTTCCTGAATCTCCTCTGCCCCACCCCCGAGTTTTCTTCCTAGTTCCAAAAAAACTACAAGCTCACCTTGACTCATCCAAGGGGAGAAATGTTTGTTTTGTTACCAAAGTTTGAGAGGCTTTTGAAAGAGACTTGGAGTCTCAAGCTTCTTATTGTCACATACCCTCCCTTACTGTGCCGATAAACTAACACCCATATCGTATTGGGCATTGGTGGTGCTGGGGAACAAACCTGCAGGTTCCTTTAGTTCAGGCACCAGCAGCCCGAGACCCAACACTATGAAAATCTAATGCTTCTTTCTAATGCTTCCTGATGCCCCTTTCTCCAGAATTGAGTAAATTTAAGCGTGTGCCCCAGACTACAAATAAATGTGTACCTTGTTGTTAACTTTTGACCCTGGCAATTGTCTAAAGCTAAACACACACACCTATGAACAGGTGAGTAAAAATTAGGCCATCATTTCTCAATTTCTTATTTTTATGATTTTCTATTCTTTAAGTCAAAACAGGGTTCACACACTTGTGTTATTTCTAAACTAAAGCCAGCAGTTTTTAGTAGTCGAAAAATCAGAACTCATCAATACTACAGCCTCAAGCAAGGGGAGTGCAAACAAGGGACAATTGCTAAAGTAGGCTTAACTTGTTTCCAAGGAAACACTATTAGAAGTTCTTGATAAAACAAATTATTTAATTTAAACCTATAAATGGTCTTTCTAAATCCTTGTACCAATTTGGTTCAGCATAGAATTCTAAAAGGATACAATCGATTCTCTAAGCACAGATATCTGCCACAGGCAATAAAATTTGAAATAAGGCTTTCATTCTCTAGACTATGAAAGGTCACACACACACACACACACACACACACACCACTGCACTAGTTCTGCCTCCCCCTGCTCACCTGATCATGTTGATTGTTAAAAAGCTTGGACTCTTTTAGGGTGAATCTATCTTGAGCAAATTTAATTACCCTAAATTTGACTAGATAAATCCAAATGGCTTACATTGCTTAATACCTGTTTACAGTGCATTGATACCTATACAACACGAAAAGTACTCAGATATACAGAGTTACCACACAATTGTTAAATATGCCAGTCATATTTTTAGCATATGCAAATTTTCCCTATAAATATTACAAAAAAGATGTACTTTAAATGTAATTTTTCTTTAATTATTGTTAAAGGTTTATTTTATTCTTTTTACTTTTTTAAGTATATTTTATTGATTATGCTATTACAGTTGTCCCATTTTCTTCTCCCCTTTATTCCCCTCTGCACTGAACCCCCTCAGCATCCAGAATTCCCCCCCACCCACTTAGTTCTTGTCCAGGGATCGTACATATAAGTTCTTTCACTTCTCCATTTCCTATACTATTCCTAACCTTCCCCTGTCTACTTTGTGCCTACCAATTATGCTTCTTATTCCCTGTACCTTTCTCCCCATTCTACTCCTCTCACTCCCCACTGATCACCCTCCACATGATCTCCATTTCTGTGATTCTGTTCCTGTTCTAGCTGTTTGCTTACTTTGTTTTTGTTTTGTTGAGGTTCAGTTGATAGTTGTGAGTTTGCTGTTATTTTAGTGTTCATATTTTTTATCTTCTCTTTCTTAGGTAAGTTCCTTTAATATTTCATATAATAAGGGCTTGGTGATGATGAACTTTTTTACTTGACTTTATCTGGGAAGCACTTGATCTGCCCTTCCATTCTAAATGATAGTTTTGCTGGATAGAGTAATCTTGGATGGATGTCCTTATCTTTCACAATTTTGAATACTTCTTTCCAGCCCCTTCGTGCCTGTAAGGTTGCTTTTGAGAAACCAGCTGATAGTCTTATGAAAACTCCTTTGTAGGTAACTGTCTCCTTTTCTCTTGATGCTTTTAAGATTCTCTCCTTTAATCTTGAGTAACTTAATTATGATGTGTCTTCATGTGTTTCTTTTTGGATCCAACTTCTTTGGGACTCTCTGGGCATCCTGAACTTGCATGTCTACTTCCTTCACCAGATTGGGAAAGTTTTCCTTCATTATGTTTTTAAATAAGTTTTCAATTTCTTGCTCTCCCTCTTCTCCTTCTGGCACCCCTGTGATACTGATGTTGGAGCATTTAAAGTTGTCCCAGAGGTTCCTCAACCTTTCTTCATTTTTTGAATTCTTGTTTCTTCATTCTGTTCTGGTTGGATGTTTATTTCCTCCTTCTGCTTCAAACTGTTGATTTGAGTTCAGTTTTGTTCCCTTCACTTTTGGTTCCATGTACATTTTCCTTTATTTCACTTTTCATAGCCTTCATTTCTTCCTTCATTTGAGACTGAACTCAGTCATTTCTGTGAGCATCCTGATTACCAGTGTTTTGAACTCTGTATCTGATAGGTTGGCTATCTCTTCATTACTTAGTTCTTTTTCTGGAGTTTTGATCTGTTCCTTCATTTAGGCCATATTTTGTTTCTGCACACCTGTTACTTTGTAAGGGATAGAGCCTTAGGTATTTGTCAGGTCAGAGTAACCCACATCCCTGCATTTTGGTCCTGTATGTGGAGGAGGGGCCAAGAGGGAACAATGCCATTTGCTAGCTTGCTCTGCTCTCACCCCACTTTCTATCTCTTCCCTCGCTTCCTACAAGCAGATTGGGCCCTTCCAAGTGCTGATTTTCAGGTCGACGGGCTTGTGTATGTTCTAGTATACCATGGACCTCTCCAACAGACTCTCTTGTGAGACTGGGAATTTCTCCTGCCACCACGACCCCCACAGGTTTTTACAGTTAGAGGTTTTGAGGCTTTGTTTCTGCACATTGGAACCGTGGGTTGCGTGGTTTGTCTTGCTCCCTAGTTGTTCCTCCCAGCTTATCTGCACATGAATGTGGGACCACCTGGTCTGCCAGCCACCGCCTCCCCACCCCCTAATCCTCTATGCCCTGGCTTCTTGTCTCCACCCCTCCTACCGGTCTGGATCAATGTTTCTTCTTTAACTCCTTGGTTGTCAGACATCCATGCAGTTTGATTTTCTGGCAGTTCTGGTTGGTTTTTGTTTTTAAATTAGTTGTCATCCTTGTTTTGGTTACACAAGGAAGCAAAGTGTTTCTACCTATGCCTCCATCTTGACCAGAGCCCCTCTTCTTCAATTATTGTTAAAAGTGCACATACCCACACACACATGCATACACATTAACTCAGAGAGTATTAGGAGGACTCAGGTTAAAAGAGAAACAAGGAAATAGGGAAAAGGTGAGGGAACTGAGGAATCAGGGGAAAAAGGGGGCCTCACAATTTGACCCATTTTAATTCTGGCCCTGAGCATTCATTTATTCATTCAGCAAACATTTATTAACGACCCACTCTTTGGCAGGCACAAGATTTGATCTCTGTACAAAAGTAGATGAAGAGGCTATTTTAAACTTGAATTTTCCCCTATTTTTATTTGTTTTCTAATGACCATGGATAATTTCCTTTATTATATTTTCTACTTTGAAAAACTGAGAAATAGATATTAAAGTTAATCCAGAATTAACAGAGGCTTAGAGCAGAATTCTGTTGAAGGATGAGTAAGCCCACCTCATTCTTCCATTCCTCACCTCTCTCTTCTTTCCCCTTCATCCTATGACACTCCTGAGACAGTAAATTAAAGAGCCTCTGCCTTCAGGAAAAGGTGTATAAATCAGATTACAGAAAAGGCTTCAGAAAGGTGAGCAACTGTAGACTAGCCTAGACCATAGTTCATCTTAAAGTCTAATGCAGTTTTAACTTAATCATGGACCATAGTTTATAAATAAGAAATTAGTCTGACATTTTTGTAAGATGTTTTTAGAGCTATTCACCTGGCTATGACATACAGAGTAAAATGAAGGCATTTGCAAAAGTCCCTTAGAATATCCCAAGAAATTAGCTGTATACAATAGATAGCTTGAATTCAAACAAGTTCAAAGAAAGCTTTGTCAGAACTTACCAACTGAGGGTAGTGAGGGGCAGGAAAAGGGAAAGTATAAATTGTAATTGGGATAAAAATCATTAATAGAAAAAGAGAGTCAGAAAGAACAGCTTATTGGGGTGAACTGATACATTAGAATAGTGTTAGGATTGGAAATAAGGAACACTGCAAAGAAGTCTAAAATCAAGTCTAATATTGAAAGTAATCTGTTCTCTGCTTTGGTTCATTTGCCCCTGTCATTCAGATAGGGAAGGACTGGAATTTATGTCTCTGAATATTTCCTTTTTGATCACATAGGGTCTACTGTAAAATCAGGTCAACTGGAAAGGATTTCAGAACTCTTCCAAAATGAAATGTTTTAAATGTGTAGAGCAAATATAAGTACATTTCAAAGCAAAGATTATTAAAAACCTGTAGTTTTAAAAATAAATGTAACCAACTTGAGAGAGTAATGGGATTGTCAAATCTCTGGGCAATGCTTATACTAGAACTAAAACTTCTAAACTGACTTTTGCACTACTTCCCACCCATTCTAAGGTTTTCCTGTATAACCCTGTATGTAACATTCTGATCACTTCCCTTTTGTTTTTTGTATCTGCATTGGTAACATTATTACAATACAAGTTGCATTCATTTTTTATATTAATTCTACCACATAAACTCTCTGAGGGTAGGGATATCATCTTATTCATATTTTTATATTCTAACACTAGCACAGTGTTTAATCCATAAAAGATCTCATTTATTCAATGTCATTCAAATTCAATTTGTATGTTTTGTGTCTGGCATTACATGAATTCTCCAAAAGCTAGTGCTCCTGCCTAGTAAAAAGACTTGGACACAATGTAGTAATAACGACACAATTGAGCATGATATTGGTTGATGGTTCATCATATATGGCCTTTATTATGTTGAAGTATCTTTCTTCTATATCCATTTTATTGAATGTTTTAATCATAAATGAATATTATATCTTATCAAATGCTTTTTCTGCATCTGTTGATAAGCTGTGATTTTTATCCTTTGTTTTGTTAATGTGCTATATTACATTGATCAATTTGTGTATGTTGAATCTTCCTTGTGCCCCTAGAATGAACCCCACTTGATTGTGAAAAACTGAAAACTTTTCCCCTAAAATCAGGAACAAGACAAGGATGCCCACTCTCACCATTCTTATCTAACATAGTTCTGAAAGTCCTAGTCAGAGCATGAGGCAAGAGTAAGAAATAAAAGGCATCCAAATTGGGAATGAAAAAGTGAAAAAGTGTACTCTTTGTGATGACACGATTCTATGTGTAGAAAACCCTGAAGACTCCACCAAAAAAATCACTAGAGACAATAAGCAAACACAGTACAGGGTGTGCAATCAATCTATAAAAATCCACTGCTTTCCTACATACTAACAATGAAACTTCAGAAAAAGAAATGAAAAAAAGCAATTCCTTTTGCAATCGCAACAAAAGGAATAAAATACCTAGGAATAAACTTAGCAAAAGACACGAAGGACCTGTATACTGAAAACTACAAAACATTATTAAAAGAAATTGAAAAAGACACAGTGAAATAGAAAGATATTCCATGTTCATGGATTGGAAGAATCAACATAATTAAAATGTCCATGTTACCCAAAGCAATATACAGATTTAATGCAATCCCCACCAAACCATCAAAATCCCAATGACATTTTTTAAAGAAATAGAGCAAAAAAAGCAACAGATTTGTATGAAACCTCAAAAGACCTCAAACAGCCATAGCAAACCTGACAACAACAACAACAAAAAAGCAAGAGGTATCACACTACCTGACTTCAAATTCTACTACTGAAATACACTAATCAAAACAGCATGGTATTGCAAAAAAAAAAAAAAAAAAACCAGATTAATGGAACAGAATTGAAAGCCCAGAAATAAAATCACATGTAAAAGGGCAAATAATTTTTGACAAAGGAGCCAAAACACAAAATGGAGAAAAGAAATCCTCTTCAATAAATGATGCTGGAAAAATTGGAAAGCCACATGCAAAAGAAGGAAACTAGATTATAGTTTGTTCCCATGTACAAAAATTAATTCAAAATGGATCAAAGACCTAAATATAAGATCTGAAACAATAAGATACATAGAAGAAAATATAGGTACCAAATTTATGGACCTTGGTCTTAGAGAAGATTTTATGAATTGACCACAAAGACAAGGGAAGTAAAGACAAAAATAAATGACTGGGACTATATCAAAGCAAAAAGCTTCTCAACATCAAAAGAAACTGACAATAAAACAAAAAGTCAACCAACCAAATGGGAAATGATATTTGCAAACAACAGCTCCAATGAGAGGTTAAGTCCAAAATATATAAAGAACTCCCACAACTCAACACCAAATAAACAAACAATCCAGTTAAAAAATGGTCAAAGGACCTGAGCAGTCACCCTTCCCAAGAAGACACACAAATGGCCAACAGATATATGAAAAGATGTTCAACTTCACTAGCTATTAGGGAAATACAAGTCAAAACTACAATGGAATGCCACCTCACACCTGTTAGAATGGCTGTTATGAACAAGACAGATAATAACAAGTGATGGAGAGGTTGTGGCGATAAAGAAACTCTCATTCACTGCTGGTGGAAATGTAAAATGATACAGCCCCTATGGAAAACAGTCTGGCGGTTCCTCAGAAAATTAGGACTACAGTTGCATATGGCCCTAGCAGTCCCTCTTCCAGATAGCCACCTGAAAAACTTGAAAACATTTATTCATAAAGATGTATGCACCACTATGTTCACACAGCATTTTTCACGGTGGCCAAGGCATGGAGACGAGCGAAGTGTCCTTCAATAGATGGTTGGCTAAAGAAGGTGCGGTACACATACACATGGAGTACTACTCGGCCATAGGAAAAGATGAAATACTGCCATTTGCAACAACGTGGATGGACCTTGAGAATATGGTGCTGAGTGAAATAAGTCAGTCAGAAAAAGCGAAGAACCATATAAGTTCACTCTTATGTGAGTTATAAAACTGAAACTCATAGACACAGACATCACAGTGGCTACCAGAGGGAAGGGGGGTGGGAGGTAGTAAAGGGTAAAGAGGATCAAATATATGGTGACAAAGATGATTTGACTTTGGGTATGGCACACAATGCAATATACAGATCATATATCATAGAAGTTCACACTTGAAACCTATATAATTCTATTAAGTAACTTCACCACAATAAATTTAATTAAACAAAGAGCCTCACAAAAAACAATAGCAGTGGTTACTTTCTTATTTTTTCCACTTTAAGGCTGGGAAAGGACATATACTACTACATTTGATCTTCAAAGAAATCCAGTAAGACAAGGTTTTATTCACATTTGTGGAAAAGGAAACAAGCTCACATTTAAGTAATCAACTCAGGACTATACAGCTGGAAGGTACAGTCTAGAATTTCACTGTCTCCCAATAGTGTTGCCCACTGCCTATCTGATCCTTGTCCTTGCCAGAAGGTGCTTAGTTAACTCCATCTTCCTGGTTCCATCTTCTTCCTGTACCAGTTGTTTTTCCACTAACATGGCAAGATAATTGCAAAACCAAAGCAAGTAGGGAAACCTGCTTAGATCAGTGGAAATAACAAATTATAGGTGACTGTTTCTAGTGTTCCAGATACCTCAGCCCCTGTGGATCTTTTGTAAACTTTCTACCATCGTCCACGTTGATTTATGGCTGGAAATGTGAAACACAACACACATCTAAAATTCTTTAGCCACAGAATTGATGAAAGTCTAAAGGTCAGTCTGTGTCCCTAGTAAACATCCCCAGGTCTCTCATCCCTATTTAACCCCACCTGGTTTTCTTCCCAGGGCATTGTCGCTAAACATTCATTGGTCTCTGAGTGCCTTCTTTTTCTAATTAAACATATGTATGTGATTTTTCTCTATTTGTCTATTTTCCATCCTCATACTGTGATTGAGCCTCCTTCTTTCTTTTTTCCTCTCCTTTTTTCTAATGCCCTTCCCACTAATCATTGTGCTTTATAAATAAGTTTTTGTTCTCAATTCTCTTTTGTAGGTAGTTCCCAAACTAAGAAATTAGAACAATTGTTGCTTATATAAACCCTGACTAATGTATTGCCCTTGACAGTAAAAACATTTCCCATCCCCGTTCTATAGACTTAATTTTTATCTAAAGATGTCTAAAGAGTATTAAAATTTGCATTAGCTGAGTGACTAGAGGCATAGTACATGAGATAGCACAGCTCAGGTCAGAATGCAAGTGGGAATCACATCTCACAACTGTGACTTCCACACATAATCGCTAAACATGTAGCCAACAAATATTCTCATCCAGCTGAGCTTTGCTTCCTGTTTTTTCTTACCTGGCCCTTTAGAAACATCTAAGAATATTGGTTTTAAGAGTGAAAGGTCAAATTACAATACAGATAATAACTTCTCTCCTAAGATTTCTAACATCCCAATTGAATTTGTGAAGGCGAAAGAGTTGCTAAAGTAACTATGATTCAGGAAATGTCATTTCAGCATGAAGCACTTCAGAATTTTGGCAAGAATGCCATATTTAAGATATAACATTGTAATCTTTAAAAAGTAGAGTAGATAAGTATAGCCTTCAGTGACTAGGCATCTAGCGTCTCTGAGAGACTACTTAAAACTACATAAGACTTCCCCAGACACAGTAATTTAATATGTCTTTTCCAGTTTTACACTATTCTAATTCCCTACATTTATAGAGTGAGAGTAATACTACTATACAAGAGCATTAAATTTATTATCTTAAAAATCTTTCAACAAAAGTCTACTTTTAGACAGAACTCTGGGGAAATCAATACACACCCATTATAAATGAACTAGATTTATTTTCAATCAAAGTTCAGAATATTTTCATAACTACCATTTAGTCCCCTTACGCCCTCCTCCCCCACCCTGCAATCACCATACTTTTCTGTCCATGTGGTAAAGGAAAAAAATTAACTTTCAGAAAAATAAATAAAATAAATTTTTTTCCTAAAAAATATTTTGAGAACTAGACAAGAAAACAGCAACTGGGGGAGGGGGGGAACCTAAATCTGACCATGGAGGGATTTTCCATTCAAAAACCAAAGTGTGTAATAGATACCAAAGTTACATATATTCTACTATTCTTTCTCTTTCTAAACAAACATTAACTAAATAACCAATCACTATAAAGAAATGCTAGCTTTTAGACACGCCAAAATACTAACTTATCAATTGTGGTCAGCAGGATATTTAAAACAATATTCACTGGTGAATCCAGGGTCATTCACTCACTAACTCTTCACCTTCATATCTGTATCATTTCTGTAAAATTAGAAATTTGCGAATGATTATTTTTCTTCTGACATTCACATTCCAAAGTTTTATTAATTTTAATTCAAATTTCATTTAAAGGAGTATTTTCCCCATATGTTCTTCTTTTAACTTTGAGAATATTAATAGGATTGGTAGTGATATTTTAATAGTATTATGGCAAGTCACATAGGAATGTCTGAGTTTTTCCAAATTAACTCAACTCCAAAAAGTTCCAAGAGAGCAACATGCACCAAGGCAAATCAAAATAACATTTTACTTATAACTATTCAAATACCAGATAGATTTGAGGCCTAAGTGCAATCTGTTACTCTATCCAAAAAAAAAAACTAAAACCAGCACATTCAGGTGAAAGGAACTGTGGAAAAGGACAAAAGCAAGCTCGGTACCTAGGATAAGGGTCTGAATACACTGACTCGTATCTTTAAAGATACAATAGTCAGCATTGTCTGTCTGTCTGTCTCTCTCTCTCATTCTGTCTCTATCTCTCTTTCCTCTCTGTCTTAAAAAAATATATCCAACTTATACATCAGTTTCTGAATGATAATATATTATTATTATCATCATGAACTTGTAGCAATTTCCTTGGTTGTTGTTAAAAGCATGCAGGTTTAGCTACAGAGCTTCAGGCTCCAATTTACTCCAGCGGAAGAAGGAGGTAGGTCAACATCATGTAACTTCCTCTGTGTCCCCATCTTTTTGTCCTTTCATCTCTGTTTATCCTCCCCTAGATATTCAGTTCTACCTCATCTAGTTGTGAATTATAACTGTCTTTCAGCCAATATTTGACATTTGCTTGAGCGGCCAATGTCACCAACAACTTTCTGAGTGAGACATGGATGAGGAAGCTGGTTTTCACCTAAACCAATGTGGCTTCGATTCCTAGTCATGTTCTTTAGTGCTCATCTTAAATGTCACTTTCTCAAGGAGGTTTTCCTGGCCTTCTGATCTAAATTAAAAAGCTTTGTGTCTTATGCTTCCTCTTTGTAATACTACTCACATAGTTATTTGTTTAAAGACTGACTTTCTTTTTAGAATGTAAGCCCTACAAAGGCAGGCAGATGGCTGTAAAGCCCACACGGCACATTTGCCCTGGTTAAAGGTCTCCTTTCCCAGACAGGCGCAGCCCTGGCCGAGGCACAGGCTTATCTAGGGGGATGCTGCCCGCACTTCACTTCCATCACCCCCTTAGTGGAAACACACCCCATTCATACTACGCCCTAAAGGCAGAGACTGTATTTGTGTGTTCACCGTTGCATCCCCAGTACCTCACACAGTGTCTGGCACCTGGAAGATGATTAATAATTATTTACCAAATTGAATTTTACTACTTGAAATGTTGACATGTGAAAGGAAAAACAAAATTATGAAAGTAGCCTTTGAACTAGTCTGCTCAATTAATTATACACATCTTTCTCTTTTCATCCCCTTTAAAACACTCACACACACAATCTTCACACAGTGTAAACCTTTTTTGTTCCAAGCCTGTAATCCAAAATTATTTGCTTATATTAGTCTTACTACTATCACATAGCTTTATAATGAAAGTTTCAGAGATAAAGTGGAAGAAATTATGGACCTTAACACCATGCATTATTACAGGTCAAATTTTTCTCTCCTGTTAATAACTATTAATATATTTGTTAAACATTTATTCTCCATTTTTATCTTACTGTCCCAAACAGTTTGTAAAGCACTTCTGCTTTCTCTTGATAAAACTGGAGCTTAATTAAATATGGAGATTGACTACTATATCTTAGAATGTTTAAAGCAAAATATTTTACTCCAATCAGGATAGAGATTTCTATCCAAAATACATATATGGGAGATAAATATATAAATAAAATTCCAAACAATTAGTTAGCCCCAAATAGAACAAATTGCCTCAAAAAAATTAAGATACTTGCCATGGCTGCGTGTGATTGAGCAGAAATGAGTTAGCATTTGTCACAGATGTCATAAAGAGATTTCTGCAGGGAGGGGACAATTGTGTGGACAGCTCTATTTCAACATTTCTTAAGAATGCAGGTCCCGCTGCCAAAAAGGTAGTACTATCCCTATGAATGCAAATGTACAGGTGTTTTATTAATTTATTATCCTTCATAGAGAACAGAATGTAATAGAATTGCTAGGACTACATTTTGTTGTAAGTTCACTGTAATAGTTATGAAAAATCCCAAGATTAGCTTGGCTTATTTATATATCCCAAGGCACTACTCATACCAGGGTTGCAACTACTAAACTTAGAGACCTTCTAGAGCTCAGATTCCATGACCGTTTCCTGTCTACCCAGTGGAGCAGCTGTACTGAATCATGAGTTCAGTGCTTGGGCTCAGAACCAGGGTAAAATGCTGTCTCTGCCACTAACTAGCTGTGCACGTCCTTGAGTTAAGTTATTTAATCTCTCAATGCTTCATTTCCTGCTCTGAAAAATTAGGATAGAATACCTAAAATCATCTGGACTATTGTGAGAGTAAATGAGTGAATATATATAAAGTACTTAGAATCCAGAGTGACACAGTTAAGTACTCAATAAATGTTCACCTTATGCCCTTGGGCAATTTTATCTTTTCTATGTCTTATTTTTCTCACTTATAAAGTATGTACAAAAATAACATTCTGACCTTAGAAAATCACAGGAGAGCTGTAAAAATGCTTTGGAATATATCAGCTTCTATGCAAATGCTAGGAGGAGAGAAAACTAATATTACGAACTTTAAGCAAATTCTTTCTTTTTTCAATTGCAAACAGCTTTTAAGCTTCCTTCAGAGAAATCTTTCACTGGAAAGAGCTAGGAATGTTATATCGAAGTAGACAATAGTTGTAGAAATAAAGGCATTCTTGCTGATAAGCTTCTAGAGATGGGTTTTAGCATTTTTCTGCATATAAAAGATGGAGGCATTTACAGTATTACAGGGTGAACTAAAACCATGCTATGTAAAAATATAAAAACCTTCTTTCAGAAGCCAAACAGTCTCTCATTCCTGGATCTCCCTCAATTTACTTCTGCAAGCATTCCCTACTACATCAATTCACAGAACAGTCCATCAGAGGTGCAGGGAGCAGTCTGACCTCCGGCAAAGAGAGAGAGCCACATCTCCCCAAAATGGAGGAAAGAAGATAGAAGAAATAGGCAAAAGCCTCTAGGAATTGCTCCCAAAGGTCTTCTTGACCTTTTACATTCAAGCTGCCAAACAGTGCATCCCATTTCAGTTTTTCAAAGAAATCTTACAATTTCCCAAACTAGGATAACTTAGAGCCAAAACTAAAGATGCAAATACACAGTGTTGCACTTAGAGCAAAGCAAAGATTGCCTATGTGCATGATGGGTGAGTCTTAGTTCAACAGCGGTTCACGTGAATAAGGCTGAGGAAGGGGGTAGGTGGTTTACCACCATAACACGTGTCCACAGTGTGATATGCTAACAAATTAAATTGAGAGAGCATTTTTAAGTTAGTATCTCATTTTTTCTTATTAAAGAAGCGGCATGTGGCTGTTGTAAAAAAGTTGGAAATATTTAAATATATACTTTTAATATTTATATTTGGGTTGGCCCAAAAGTCCATATGGTTTTTTCCATAAAATAAAAGATACATTTTTCATTTTTACCAATAACTTCATTGATTTGGATATTTTGGGTATATTGGCTATCTCTAGCTATTGGCTTCTAGTGGTTAGAGGCCAGGAGCGCTGCTAAACATCTACCAATGCATGAGCCAACTTCAGAGCATAGAATTATCTGGCCAAAATGTCAAGAGCACCAAGAAACTTTGCAAACCACTTTTGACACAGTCGATCAGTCATACCACCTTCTCCATGCACTGCACAAATCTGTTTTGCTGTTCAGTTGCATTTTTACCTTTCTTTTTTTAAGTTATATTTTATTGATTATGCTATTACAGTTGTCTCAATTTTTCTCCTTCACCCAACTCCATCCAGCACCCCCTACTCCCTCAGGCAATCCCCACACCACTGTTCTATCTCCAAGTCATTCCTGACTTCTTTGGCTACTCCATTCCCTATGGTGTACCTTACATCCCCATGGCTATTCTCTAACTACCAATATGTACTTCTTAATCCCCTCACCTCTTTACCCATTCTCCCACACCACCCTCTCACCTGGCAACCATCAAAATGATCCCTGTATCCATGATTATGTCTCTGTTCTTGTTTGCTTAGTTTGTTTTTTAGATTCAGTTGTTGATAGGTATGTGTTTGTTGCCATTTTATTGTTCATAGTTTTGATCTTCTTTTTCTTAAACAAGTCCCTTTAACATTTCATATAATAATGGTTTGGTGATGATGACCTCCTTTAGTTTTTTCTTCTCTGGGCAGCTCTTTATCTGCCCTTTGATTCTAAATGATAGCTTTGCTGGGGAGAGCAATCTTGCTGTAGGTCCCTGCTTTTCATCATCACTTTGGATATTTCTTGCCAATCCCTTCTAGCCTGCAAAGTTTCTTTTGAGAAATCAGATGACAGTCTTGTGGGAACTCCCCTGTAGATAACTAACTGCTTTTCTCTTGCTGCTTTTAAGATTCTCTCTTTATCTTCAGTCTTTGGCATTTTAATTACAATGTGTCTGGGAGTGGGCCTGTTTGTATCCATCTTGTTTGGGACTCTCTGTGCTTCCTGGACTTGCATGTCTATTTCCTTCACCAAATTAGGGAAGTTTTCTTTCATTATTTTTCAAATAGATTTCTAATTTCTTATTCTTTCTCTACTCTTTCTGGCACCCCTATGATGCAAATGCTGGACCTCTTGAAGTTGTCCCAGAGGCTGCTTACACTATCCTCAATTTTTTAAATTCTTTTTCCTTCTTATTCTAGTTGGGGTTTTTGTGCTTCCTTATGTTCCAAATCATTGTTTTGATTCTTGGTTTAATCTATTCAGCAAGAGGTTCAGCGGCTGGGCTCAGGTGTTACTTGTTTGAACAAATTTAGGAAAGTCTGAAACCTGGGCCTAGCCCAGCCCTTCATATGGAATAGCTACTGTTAACAGTATCCATAAGATGGGCCCGTAAGATGGATGGGGCAGACCTGTAGGTAGTCCTTAGGGCTGGCTTACTGTGTGAGCCAGGTTGACGGAGATTCAGATATGGTGCTGCCACACTGTGGCTCTGTGTGGGGGAGGGCTCAGAAAAGGTACAATGGCCACTGTCTACAGTTCTGTCTGGGAAAAAGCTGTCTCCCAGCTCTCATCCTGATGCCAGACACCTCAGTAGAGCCTGTGGTTCACAGACTGGCACTCAATCCACTGGGCCACACCAGCCAGGGCTAAATGTGGTTTCTTTAATTCTTTAGTTGTTGGACTTCCATACAGCTCAATTTTCTGATGGTTCCAAGTGATGGTTCTTCTATATTTTAGTTGTAACTTTCCTGTAGTTGTACAAGGAGGAGAGTTGCATTTACCTACACCACCATCTTGAGCAGAAGTTCCATTTTTACCTTTCTTAAAATAATAAAGCATAATATACTGACAATGTGTATTTGCTTTCATCTTCAATATTAAAATGGCTGCACAAATACTTGCCAATTTTGATGTTATTTTAAATGCATGCTGATATGACAGCTGTCACAATACAATCTAACAAAAATGTTTCAAATGAAGTTGAAGATAACTGAGCACTACTAGAGCCATTGTAAGGATAAAATCAAAGGAACTTCTGGCCAACCCAATATATTGTTATATATGTACATGTTTTATACCCATACACACAATACAAAATTATCATAACCTCACAATTTGGAACTAACCCAGATAACATTAGAACTTAGACTCTGAGCTCCCTGAGGGCAGTGATGTCCACATGAGGATGAGCAAAGACACATGATACTTGTCCTTGAAGAGCTTACCAGGGACCCCTCACCTTCAGGTCTTTACTCAGATGTGATACTTCCAGACAGCCCCTAATCACTCTATTTAAATTTTCCCTCCAGTGCTCCCTGTTTAATTTTTCTCCGTAGTACCAACCACACTTGAACATATATGTTTAATAATCACATTTATTCATGTGTCACATTCATTAAGAAAAGTAGCAGATCATAAGTGATTTGCTTGACCCCATATTATTTATTTTTCTAATTTATTTTGTTTATCATTTCTCTATGGTTACTAAAATGTTGGGTTTTATGATATTCCCACAGTTTACATGGAGTCTGACACAGAGCAATCAGTAAATATTTGCTGATGGAATTAATAAGTGAAGAGAGACTGAATAAAAACACACTGCAATGTACCTTTCTCCTAATAATTATAAACCATTTTAACTAATTTAATTAAACTAATTAAATTTTAGTTGGTTTAATAAGTATAAACTGGTCCACTAAGAGAGGACTGGGTAAAGAAATTATCATTCTTCTATAAAATGAAATATATGAAAAATATGTATCTCAGTAGTGGTATGCAAAATTTCTATGATGTTTGTTAGATATGCAAAGTAAGATTGTGAAAGAACATGCATAATATGATCCCATTTTCTATATACTCATATGTATATAGTTGTATATTGATATTTGTACATAATACCTGGTATTATGCTACATGCTAAGGACAAAGATGAAAAAAGTATACTTGGGAAACAGACATATAAGAAGAATAATGATACATTTTAATAAGCACTATGATGAATATACAGGGTGGGGCAAAAGTAGGTTTACAGTAGCGAGTCCATGAAATACAGAGTTTATTTTTGTATTATTACATATTATTATATTATTTTCCCTACAAACAACTGTAAACCTACTTTTGTCCCGTCCGGTATGCACATTTCTTCAGCTTTAGGAAATGTCTGGCTTCGTGAGAAAATAAATGGAGAAAGGTGGGAACAGTTATCTCATTAGAAAAGGCACTATATTATGTGCATGCTGACTTTAAGGTCTGAGCTGCCGGGGAAATGTTATCTTTTGATGCATGTGATGGTGCAATGCTCTAGTTACCATTCTAGTTACTGTTTCTGAATTATTCACAGTCACAGTGAGATCTTGCAAGTGAAATATAGATTATAACTGCTTGGGTAGCTTTAAGTTCGCCCTGATTACACAAGGGGGGGGGCCAAAAAAAAAAACGAATTGTCTTCTGGAGGGCAGGCCCCTTGTAGAAGAGGCTTGCCCCCCGCTAGGTGAGTGTCCTAGGATCCCATCTGAATCAGTGCACCAGCTGGCACTGTTGTGAGAGGCTGTGTGAATTTTTTTGAAGACTCTTTTATCATGCTTTCCCATTTCACGATGGCTGATTTAAGTATTCATCTGCCCGCACCATGCTGGGTGTTCAGCAGTTTCTGAGCAAAAACAGCATGACCCTCGTGCCCCACTCTCCCTTTTCACCCGATCTTGCCCTGAGCAACTACTTCTTGTTTCCCCAAATGAAAAAATTCCTCAAAGGGAAACATGGTGCTGATATGAAAGAGGTGAAAAAAACCTAAATGGCATCAAAATCAACAAGTTGTAAAACTGTTTGGAGCAGTGGACAAAACACCTCGATAGGTGTGTTGCATCAAATGGAGAGAGCTTTCAAGGTGACTGCAGTTTAAATATGTAAGAATAAAGACACGATCTTTATAAATAAATTCCGGGGTTCCCCCTCGTGGATTGGGAACAGTGTGGAAATCGGAGAATTGCGAAGAAGCACGTTTCTGCTTCACGGTGCTGTATCTCCATGGTACTCATCTCAAGAAGACCTTTTGGGTTGTTTTTTTTTTCCCCCCACTGTCCATTTTATACCAAAGAAAACAGAGACTTAGAAACTCAGCCTGACACAATCCACCCTGTTTGTCATCAGTGCGATGTGTCATTTGCCAGTTCATCCAGTATCTTCCATTACAGGGTGGGGAGCAGCTAAAAATAGCTGCAGAACCTGACTCTAAGCTGCTTGCTGGGAAGCCCTGAATTTACTGTGTGACTCACTGTGGCATGTAATTCTTGGGAGAGCTCTGATAAAGAAGGAGTCTTTCAGCAAGGGAAGGAGAGAGAGCCTTTTAACAAGTTGCTATGACTGCTGAGAACTTCCACTACTTGGTCTTTTTGTGAGAAAGAGCAAATTTGTAGGTAGGCAAAACCCCAGAGCACCCAGAGTAAATGTCACATGGCTAGGTTTCTCTCGTGCAGCTCAGATAACAAATTGGATGCTTTCCATTAAATAAAATGTACACTCTGAAATAAGCTTTGGTCGTGAATAGCACCACAGGCTTAGACAGCAGAGCCAAGGCTTAAACAGCCTGGGAATGCTTTATGGAGTCTTCACTTCAGTTCATTCCTATGTTATGTATTATATTAGCGACTAATGTACTTGTATCAGCAAACCACCCCAGAATATCCACAATGGGTGCACTTCTCAAATACTCCCTTAAAAATCTGAAAATAAAATAAAATTATTAATAACAGGAAATTTTTATGCAGCTGGACACTGTGCTGAGCCCTTCACTTGCATTTTCTAATTTAATTTTTCACGAACACTCTACAAGATATATTACCTTATTATAACTGAATTACATTCAGTTACTTGCCCGTGGTCACAAAACTAGTAATCATGAGAGTATTCTGCAATTGGATTTACTGTCTTCCATTTTAATTTCATGACCACCTGTTATATAGTAAATCAAAAAAATTAATATCGTATCACTTGAGTTTTATAATAAGATTTTTTCTCATGTCCCTGTCTATGGTAAATATGACTAATAACTCAAACTTTATATTGCATTCATCTGGAATTAGAATTAGGAGGAAAGAAAAGTATTTTCTCTGAATTGTGAAGAAAGAAACATTGTAAATAAACACTGACCTTTCTCACATGAGGTTTTAAAGGTAGAAAAATACAAAGTTCATCTCTTTAATATTTAAAAGTTCCAGTGCCAGGCATATTCTTTAATCTTATGAAATAGCTGCTGTATGCCCGTTTTGAACCACAAAAAAATAGGAATTCCGTATAGTTCCACCCACTACAGAACACAGCTTCAAGGCTCAGAGCCAGTCCTGGGACTGCCACTCTCGAGGCCTGTGACCTGGGCACGTGGTTGTTGCGCTCAGCCACAGGTCCTTTCGTTGTGAAATGGGGTTAGGAAGTGCCCGCCTCTGTGAGAAGATAACACGGACAGAGCACTTGCCAGAGCGCCCATCCCACGGTCTGCAGTCAATGATGCTCTTTGTACACGTTATTCATTTATTTTCCAACCACGCCAACAAGCCACCAGTCCACACTCCTTCCTCTTACCTTACCTCTTGAGCCCAAGTTGACAGGCATAACATGAGCCCTCATTTGCAACACTTCACCTTTTTTCTGTGAAATAAGGGTCAGATTCACTTTAGAACCCAAACGAGATTCAACCCTGCACTCTAATTTAGTCTCCCATTCTAGCATTCTATACTTAAAATTTGCCACAGTATTTTCTTATATTTCTACCTTGGAACATCACTATCCCCTTTTTAAGAAGAATAATTATTTCTTCTAATTTGTCTGTAAAGAAATAGCAAGTAAAGAGCATTCTTGTACATGTGGTAAGACGAGTGATTACAACTCAAGGAATTTTTACTACATTATGTAACATTACAATGTTTATCCATTTTTATGTTTGATAATTACTGTTTCAGTTATTTTGTGTAAAAGAAAAATAGATATCTTTGTC
Organism: Desmodus rotundus; assembly: GCF_022682495.2. Classification (NCBI taxonomy): domain Eukaryota; kingdom Metazoa; phylum Chordata; class Mammalia; order Chiroptera; family Phyllostomidae; genus Desmodus; species Desmodus rotundus. The sequence goes on along the minus strand of NC_071397.1, from coordinate 18,525,139 downwards.
TCTTAAAATAAATATGCTAATTATTTCTCTAAAACCCATGTTGTTTAAGCATAACATAAATCTTTTTTATTTTTTTGCCAGCATTGCAGAAACAATATAGATGTTCTCAGTGCATGGTTGGGAACACCCAATAGATAGATGACTTTGAAGATGACACTCCCAGGAGGGTCACGATTTTGATAGGAGTTTAATATACTTTCTTGACACCACTGTTCCTTTACCTGCTGTTCCACTTCATTGGTCCCAGTATGGCTATGTATCACAGGTGTCCCACAAGCTCCCAGTGTGACATTCATCACACACAAGGATGATCAGATCATTCTTCTCTGGGACCCAGTGGTTGGACAAAGGGTTAGTCCTTTCATGTCAGCTTGGCAAGTTAGAATCCTCACTCATCATTTTCCAGCGTGAGCCTGTCACTGTCCATCTTTTCCACGGCATCCTATGGTCCCACCTCAGAGTGAAGCCAGCAGAGAAGCCAGAGACAGAGAAAGGCAGAAGAGCAATGACACGGAGAGAGTCAGGACAAGGAACACATCGGTTAAGCTCCTGAATTCAGCTGTGCCTAAAGTCTATAAACCTGGGGTCTTCTCAGTTATACCAACCAACATTTTTCTGCGTATTACAGCAAGTTGAGTTGAATTTCTGTTACCAGCAGCCAAAACCAAAAACAGATGTAAAACTATATGGCATACGCCTAGTCCATAGTAGTGCTCATTAAATCATATATATGTATATCTGTATATATACATGTCAACAGCCATGTTTTAAAAATCATAGGCTTTTATAGTTAGATTTGACAATAAAGACCTATTCTAGTTCCCTTGTCTTCTAAAGAAAGTGAGACTCAGGGAGATTAAACCGTGTCTCACAAATTGTTCTTCCTTTGCATACCTGAGATCAGAATCCGGACTTTATTTCTCCTGCAAGTTCCAATCCCCCTAAATTATCTACAATGTCAGTAACGCTATCAGGAATAATTAAGGCCTAAGAGAGACATTAGATGTTCTCATGAATAAGTAATGGGGTGGGGAATGAAAGGCCTGTTTTCAAGTTGAGTGTGGGGGGGGTTGTATGTTGTGGATTTTGTACTTTTTCAGACCTAAGCTAATCAGCAAATTAGAATTTCCTGTTTCTGTTATCACTATCCATTTCCTGCTTTTGTGCTGCATGGAAAGTGAAAAGAAAAAACAACATATGAAGAGGTTTATTTAACTGTAAAATATTAAGCAATGTGTTACAGAGAATGTGCATGGACAAGAAGCACCTGAAAAGCACTGTACGATGTATGGCAAACAAAACAAGGATGACTAACGCACGCTTACTGTAGGACTAGCTCGTCAAATGTTGATACTGCATAGTAATGCTAACTACCGTGCATCAGTGATACTAATGCTAGACGGCGTGTGCTTCTGGGAAAGAGGAGTGGAGCGAGGAGCACCAAGGAGATGCAGATAAAGTCCTCCTGAAGGACAAGTGGGGGCTGTCTTGAAAAAGTGACCTTTGCACTGGCTTCGCTGAAGAGTTGCATTCAAAAGCCTGCGCTGGAAGCACGATGGAACAAAAGCTTCCGGAGCTAGTCGGCGGCAAGAACACAGAAATTCCGGTGTTCAGGCTGCGTTTATTCACACAGCAGGCACACAGCCACGAGTGCATGGGAAAGATAAACACGTAAAAATAGTTAGTGTGAGGTGAAGAATACCAGGAGAACCTACTGTCTTCAGTAGGCTTTCAGACTTCTCAAAATATCAAGGAGGTCAGGGGACTAATACAATGAGTTCCACTCACCTTGTCAGAATGTTAAAAATGCACGTTACCTAGGGTAACCAACTGGGGCAGAACCCAGTTCCACCATTTTATTTCCAGCATTAAAAACTTTGAATTGAACTATAAAAATATTCAGCCCATCACTGTTTATATTAGCAAAAATAAAAAACAAAAAGGTATAAACTATCTACATGTCAAGCAGCAGATTATTTGTCAAATAAATTCTACTATCAACACTATCCAGACAAATTCACATTATAGAGGAATATTTAATGAGAACAATGATGTCCATATATGTTGTGAAGTGAGGAAAAACAGGTTACTTAAACACTGTATACAGAACTAACCCGTGTGTATGTGTGTGTGTGTGTGTGTGTTTGTAAAGCAAAACTATACTCCAAGGCAATAAATGCCAGATGGTAAGATAAAAAATATATATTACAAGAGTTTTCATTTTTTATCCTTCGCTTTTTTGTGCTTTAAGCTGAGAATACATATTACTCTTGTAAAGTAAAAATACATATGTATATGTATGAACTTATGCATGTAAAAGGCTTAATTCTTTCCCTGGGAGAAAGTTAATTTAAAGCGCACTCTGAGATGCAGATGTTTGCTCAGAAGGTAAATGAGGAAGAAAAGGAATGAACACTCCGTTTGTCTGAAAGTAGGGCTCCCACGTGAGAAACTCTTTCCACCTACTACACCGTTTAGTCAAACCCTTCACAAACCAATAGCCGAACTAAAATTCGTTTGTTTAATTCCGAGACAATTCTTAAGCTATCATCAATATTTCAGTCTAAATACTTGCAATGTTGAACTTTAATAAAATTTCATGTAATATATATTTTAAATAACTAGAATAAAGGGATTAAGCTCATTTTCTTTGGAGTTTACCTCACAAGAACCTTTCAAAACTATGTAATGATTATTTCATTGAAACTGCAACTAATTGACATCAAGTTATTTATATGCAAATGTAAATGACATAAGAGCTCAATTTATATAATTTTGAATAGTGCTTTAATAACAAGGCCTGGAGCTGTGGTTGAGGGTGGATGGTGGCACTCAGCTGAGCACTACAGAAGGTCTTTTGGAGAGGAAACTTCCTCTACATGCTAAGCCTGCATCTCACTCATGCCTTACCCTCTCATCTCAAGTCAGTAAGGTGGTTCCCAACTTGCTTCCCTTTGCCTAATATTTATCTTTGTGGGAGATAAAGCATAGAGTAATATTGATTGTCAAACAAATACTCAGTATTATCAACACTAATCCAGCAGGTGTGTCAACATTCCCGTAGCTTAACGAGGAACCAGCAACAAAGGGTGCCAGGACTTATTAAGGACACTAGACCCTTGACCCAGCAGAAGTGTGAGCACGTAGGTGGGTTCACATCAGTAAAAGGTTTATTAAGCTATGCTCCAGATTTTCTGCTCTTTAAATAAAGCTGATGCTTCCAGCCTTCACAGGTACATCAGAAGCACCTATACCAGAGCCCTAGCCACAAAAATCAGCTTCCATTGGTCTCTGGTGGGCTGCAGGTGGGCTGCAGGCATTTTCTGAAAGTCTCCAGGGGATTCTCACTCAGCCAGGGTTGGGACCCCTGATTCCATGTCAGGCTATGTCTATCCACATTCAACAAGTTATGTCTGATTCTTTTGAAATAAATTTGTCATTTTATTCCATAGGCCTTCAAGGAAAATCTACAACTCTCCAGACAACACAGGACAACATCAGCATTTCATTTTCAAACATGACTCACATCCCCTTTCCTCACTGTCTCTGACTTTCTCTGGGAGTCACTCTTGGTCCTGGCTGCTGAAGAGCAGTTTGCAAAGACCAAAAACTCAGTTCAACTCAGAAACTGCAGAAAGAGGGATGTGGTCTAAAACTGAGCCAATTCGGGGCTCCTCCCCACCTCGCTCTGCCTCCATCACTGACAAGTATTTCTAGTCTATTCACAACCTCCTACCTCAAACAATCGAAATACACTAATGCCACCAAAGGCTCAGCCTGCCACCTTCATCTGCGCCCTGGTGGAAACACTCTTCTCTTGACGGGAAAAATATATTTAGCTCATGCTTTGATCTTTCCTTTTACTTCCTCCCCAATAACTGCAACCCTTCCCCCTCATCAAGGCTCCCTTTCTGTTAAACATCTTTCCGACAGCGTGGTGGGAGACAGTGGCTCTGACGCTTTCCCATCACCTTCCTTCGTGAGCACACACCTATGGGAAGCTGGAAGCAGGTCAAGGCACCCCTCACTTCCTGATTCCCCATTTTTATAATAACCCCTGTTCTCTCAAAATGCACTTTCCGCACACGGACGACCTATTCTCAGCCCACGACAGATGATACAGATCAAGCATCTTCTGGCTACAGGACAATTGTCCATCTTCTTTGATGATTTAAGCATCTTACTCTTCGACTCAGTCTCTTCTGTGTCCCCGAAGGGGAACATAGATACTGATAACCTTTCCAGAACTCTGATCTCAAGGTACAGCCTGACCTTTCCAGCAAAATGGCTTTTACATCCACTGTACTCCTGCCCCCTGCTGACAGACATCACCTTACCTGAACTCCACTGGGAAGGGCTCCTTTTTCCATGTCTAACTGTGCAAGTACCTCTCTTCCACCTTTCCACCTCTCTTCTTCCTCCAGGACTCTCATGGCTTTCTTCAACAATGAGCTGAGCTTCTTCAAAAGGAGTCCAGCCCACTGCCCACTTCCTCACCAGCCATTTACTGTTAATCCCCTGAGGGCTGGATAGCTCATTGAAACAGAGAAGTTAAGAGCACGGTCATGACTTTGTGTCTAACATGTGACACATTGTGTGATCTTGGAGAAAGTGTTTCACCCCTGTAGACTTTGGTTTCCCTCTATAAAGTGGAAGGTAATAAAAACTTCTACATCACAGATATTGCTAAGAGGACTAAGTGATCTAATGCAATTGACTTGCTTAGCATAGTAGTTGTCATGCCGTAAACTCTTAACACACGCTACATTTTATTCTTTTTGTTAATATTGTTTTTCTATTGTTGTTGTTGTTGTTGTTGTTGTTGTTCTCTAGCTTCTACACCCACATTCATTGTAAACTGAATTAGTTGAAGTTCCACAGTGACACAGTCATGGGTCAGCAGGTTTCATCCTCATCTGTCACCAAAGCTGCACCCTTCCCGGGCTCCTCCCAACCTTGCATTCTGCTACAATCTTCCCTGCTAACTCTGCCATCATACTTTTCACATCAACCTTCAAATGCAGCATTCTTTCTCTAGAGGGACACTTATTCCTTCTATTGGTTAAAACTAGTTATTGTATTCACTTATAGCCCTAACCCCGGTTTTGCTTTTCCAGCGCCCTGCTGGGATATCATCACATGGTTAAACTGGCAGAAACTCAGAGTAAGCGTCAGCCAGGGAATTTGCCCCATGTCCACACCGTTCATTTGTCCTCGACAAGTGGGCAAAACCACCCTCCTGCTCCCAGGCTCATATCATTCACCCTCTAACTCCCTCTCTCTTACCAACCAGTGGCCTGTCAAACCCTGCAAATGTTGCCTCTGTTAATGCCCATCTCCTTCCCATTCACTGACCATTTCTTTTTTCCAGTTCTTCACATGTGTCAAGAGAAGTCTCTGTTCTACCTGCCATGTAGCTTTGACACTGAGCAAGACTTAACAGTTCCAGAGAAACCACTCCAGAATCATGAGTATTTCAGCAATGAGTAGCTTTAGGAGGTTCTGTATCTAATTCCAAATGCTGTAAACTCAGTATATTTCAGTATTTCCAAACAGCATAGTATTGGGGTTGAATATAGGTCAGATAACAAACTTTCAACTATTTTCTAGTACTTTCCTCCCTCAGTGAATGCCAAACTAGGTCAATTTTAGTTAGTTTTCAAGGGCTGACAAACAAGGTTATTCTGAGCACCAGGCAGAGGAAATGATGGCACAGGTGTGACTTCAAGGGGCAAGAAATTTCTCTGTCCCTGGCTCATTACCACCGAGGCATCATATCTAAGGTTCTTCCCCTGCAATCATCATTATATTTGAAGAAATAAGCTAAAGAACGTTAATTCTTACAACTTGCAATAGCAAAATAATGGAAGCAATCTTAATGTCAAATAATAGTGGATTATTTAAATAACTTAAGGTACAATCATATTATACAAAACCATGGAAATATTAAATATGGCATATCGGCCTGTTTAAAGATATTTAAAAACATCAAAAATGAAGAGAAAAGGCACACAGAATGGTTCCACTTTGTTATATTAAGAATACATTCAAAATTAGCAGGGGCAGTCTTGGAGGACTGGAATCATGAGAGTTTTTTTAATTTTTGCTTGACTGTAGTTTCTAGACTCTAAAATAAAAAATAAATAAAATTAAAAATAAATTATGGGAAAGAAAAAAGGAGTTTTCTCGTCATTATAAAAATGTCCCGAGTGAAGTAATGCCTGTGCCTTAAGCATAGCTTTTTATTAGTCAACACATAAAGTTAAAATAAATTAGGTTATTGAACATGTGTGGAAAGCATATATTGATAGAGTCTTGAGAAAAAGAAGACAGGAGTTTCTGAAGATACTAGAAAGAAAAAATATATAGCCACCAATAACAAGTAGTCAAAAAAGGGAGTAAGGATAAAAATAATCAGCTTCCGCATTTAATAAACTTGCCTAGAGAGAACCTGCCACTAAATGCATACGACCTTGAAGAAATGCAAACTTAGAGGTCTCTGCCAACTATGCTGTTGTTCTCTCAACATCCACAGGAAATCTACCTGCATAATAAAACAGGTTATGATGACTCACAGGAAAATCACATTTATTTTTGTGCCACTAACATATTCCATGAGAAGGATACAGCTCTCAGAATTTGGTCATGCGCACTGGGCCACCATGTTGCGTGAATCTCTAATCAGGGAAGTATGATGAACAATTTGAAGCCAAGTTTAAAATAGCTCTGTTTCAAATAAATACAACATTTTAAAATAAAAATCTAGACTTTTCTACATGTCGAATATTGTGTATAATCCCCCCCATCATTTCCCATTATACAAGGAAATTTATTAATGTTAAATTGTATTCTATTCTTGCCTACTCTAGATTGGAGGAAAGCTGATGTACCTGAGCAGTGCTAGGGAAACCTTTAAAGGAACTTTGTAAATAGGAATGCTTAGTTCGCTGAGTCCTGTCTGCTGGTCGGTTCTTGCTCTTTCTTTCTAATACATGTGGCATTAATTTCACTGAGAAGTACCCCTTAGAGGCTTCATAATGGAAGGACAAATTAATTAATGGTTTCAGATGAAACTTAAGGTCTTCTTTTGAAGTAATGTTATGTTGAAAAAAAGCCTGCCACCAATAGAAAAGATTGCTTTCAAACACCTAAAAATAGGCCAAGGCAGCCATGGGTTTGACCTAAATATGTGAACAATAATGAGCATGGACCTATTTGCTTGAAATATTGGGTTGGCCAGAAAGTTCATTTAGCTTTTTCCGTAAGTTGGCTCTAGTGGTGCTTAGTTGTCTTTAACTCCATTCAAAACAATCTTGTTAGATTGGATTGCATTGTGTTTGTTAGCTGTCCTAGCAACGTGGATTTAAAAATAACTTACCAAAATTGATGAATTTTTGTGTAGCCATTTTAATATTGAAGATGAAAGAAAACATGCAATGTTTTTGGCATATTATGCTTTATTATTTCAAGAAAAGTAAAAACACAACTGAAACACAAAAAAAGATTTGTGTGGTGTATGGAGAAGGTGCTATCACCGAATAAACATGGAGAAAGTGGTTTGCAAAGTCTTGTGGTGGAGATGTCTCACTGGATGATGCTCCATGGTCAGGTAGACCAGTTGAAGTTGATAGTGGTCAAATGGAGACATTAATTGAGAATGATCAACATTATACCATGTGGGAGATAACCAACATACTCAAACTATCCAAATCAATAAAGTTATTGGTGAAAATGAAAAATGTGTCTTTTATTTTATGGAAAAAAAATAAATAGATTCTTTGGCCAACCCAATACCTCCCAAACATTGCAATTTTTCAGAGAAAGAAAAAACTGAGGTTTTTAAAACAGGATTTGAACAGGAATGAGAGATCCTGGGGCACACTGTGTCTGATTTGGGCTAGAGCAATCAGACTTATAGGGGGAAAGAGCACAGTTCACCCTCACACCAACGGCACACACCCCATTTATGGACGGGCGTGGGGGCAGGACTCCAGGCAGTGGAGAACAGCTGCTTGGCATTCTGTTTTCATTCACTTCTAAAGAATTGTGGCAGCTTTTTAAATTGACTGTGGCTTTCAATTCTTGAACCAGGAACCACAGATCAAGGTAATTGGCATATGTCAAACTTAAAAACTAAATATTTAAAATGACCAGACTATTTACTCTTTGCTGTGTATCACTGAGTCTGCATTAGCAACAGAATAATAATGTAAGTGGTTTTTTTTTTAATTCTAAGAATTTTGGCTTTTATCCACTTGCAAAAGAAGAAAGAAGCAGTTAGTCATTACCTCTTCAGAAACTTTGAGATAAAGTAGCAAAACACATCACTTCCCATAAATCTGAATCTCCTTGGTTTCATGGCCAATACCCCATTCCCATCTACCTTTACCTCACAATTTTCAATTAAGTGAGGCTCTGTCTTGCTCCCCAATTCCAGTTTCTCTTCATTCTCATTCATTCTGCACACTATTGCCACAACAAGATAGGCAAAACTGTGGACTCTGCTACTTACTCAGTTTGGCTCTCCCATGTAACTCCCCTACTTCTTTTACATGGTAACTTATCACCTACTGGCATCCCAGCCCCAAATTCTAAGACAGAGCCCAGCCTGTCTCTGTGACCGATACCATCCTCTGTGCTGGCTCTGAGTTGGCTGGGTCCCTGGCTCAGTTAGTTTTACATGGAGGTGGGTGGATACGCTACTCAGCACTAAATATTAAGTCATGGGGCTGTGGGTAGATCAGCTTTCCTTAGAGACGGCTGTGTTTGGGCAAAAATAAAAACGTCTGTAATAAACCCAAACATCAAGAGAAGAAACTACATAGCTGCTGAAGCTGGCATGCTGTGCTGAGCTTCTCTCAACTCAACTCGATTTTTCAACATTGATCTTTTCTGTTCATTACACTTTAACTGCAAGGGAGATAGCTAAAAAGTATTATTAATTTAAAACATCACTTCAAAACAAACACAAACACACCATGCAGTAAAATACAAAATTTACATTCCTCTTTAAAGATAAAAGTAAGACATTTTCTAAAAATGTCTAACGTGGAGGATAGAGCACCAGCTAGACAAAGCGCTTTGGGTTACTCCTTCCCCTCTCCTGACTCAGGGCTCCCTCAAAGGAAGCGCCTCTGGATCTAAATGTTTGGGGGGGGGTGATAAGGGGCTATGCAGGCCGGAAGCAGGGCACACTGTGAGAAAATCTCCAAATGCCTTGAGACTTTGCCCGTAGCTTGTACTGAATACATGTAACCAGTTCTGCGTCTTTCTAGATGGCCCCTTGCATCTCCTTGTGTCTCCTTTCCTACTCATGGTCCCTTCCCTGCCTCTGAAGCCAGCTAAAAATCCACTACTAAGGGATGACAAGGATGAGCATGAAGATGTCTGTGATGGTTAATTTTATGTGTCCATTTAACTGGGTGAAGGGATGCCCAGTTTGCCAGTATAACATTATTTCTGGCTGTGTCTTATGAGGGTGTTTCTGGAAGAGATTAGCATTTGAATCTAATGACTGAGGAAAGAAGATCTGGCCTTGACCAATGTTGGCTGCCATCTTCCAATCCTTTGAATGCCCCAATAGGACAAAAAGGCAAAGGGTGAATTCTCTCTCCTTGAGTTTAGATGTCCATCTTCCCCTGCCCTTGGACATAGGAGCGCCTTTCAGCGCCTTTCTTGGGCTTTCAGACCTGGACTGAATTATACTTTCCCTAGAAGAACACTGATATTGTTAAGTTAGCCACTCTTCCCCTGCAATCCCTATGTGAACTCTGGGAAACCAACCTTATTCCAGCAACAGGGAAAAATCCGAATTGCTAAGCTAGTGGCTTTCACTAAGTGGTATCATCCTCCTAGTGAGTTTTAGAAATGTATGAGAGTGTGTTGTGGTCATCATAATGGCAGATGCTTCCAGCATTCTGTGCCCCACAACCAGGGGATCTAAATGAACTACAATGAATACAACAGCCTAGAAAACCAGGAACTGCACCACCCAAATGACCAGCAGTGGGCCTGTTGAAAAACACTGGTTTAAACTAATGAATGGCCACATGCTTGGGCTATATCAAAAGCACTTGAATACATACTTAACCAATGGCACATAAATAGCAAATCTGCACATGAAAAGGTGTTCGAAATCATTAGCTAGTAGGGATGCAAGTAGAACCACGATGAGAGGCCCGCACACAGCTATTAGAATGGCTGTGGTGCAGACGGAGAAAGACAAATATTGTGTGGTGTCACATACGTGTGGAATCAAAAAGAAAAAAAGGAAAGACAAAACAACAAAAACAGACTGACAAAAACAGAAACCAAAGGGATGGGAGCCAGAAGGGAAGATGACAGGGACTGGGTGAAAACAGTGAAGGGGACTATAAGCAGTTAATAACATTGTGATAAGTTAGCATGGTGACAAATGGTTACCAGAATTAGTGGGTGATCACACTGTGAGGTATAAAAACATCAAATTGCTATATTGCATACCTGAAACGAATATAACTAATATATTATATACCAACTGCAGTTATACTTTTAAAAAAGAATGACTATAATGAAAAAATGCTGAAAATACCCAAGTGTAGGTAAAGATACAGACCAACTGGAAATGTCCCAGATTGCTGGTAGGAATGCAAAATGGTGAGAAAACGGTTTGGCAGTTTCTTATAAAAGTAAATATACCCTTCTATGACCCAAAAAGTCCATCCTTGTTATTTGCCCTAGAGAAATGAAAGCTTACGGTCACATCCACACCCACACAACCTGTACACCAAGGTTTATAATAGCTCTATTCATGAGAGTCTCAAACTGGAAACAGCCCAAACATCCTTCAGTGAGTGAATGGTTCACAAACCGTGAAACACCTATACAACGGAATCTTACTCAACAACAAAGGAGCAAAGTATTGATCTACTTATGCTGAATGAAAGGAGCCAGTCTCAAAAGGTTGTATAATGTATGATCCCATTGATACGACATTCTCAAAGAGACATAACTGTAGCTTTAGAGAATAGATCAGTGGCTTCCTGGCGTTAGAAGAAGAGAGAAGCTGTAACCACAAAGGGCAATTTTGAAATTTCGTTCGTATGCATACATGTGTTAAAATTTATAGAATTGTACATTAAAAAGTCAATTGTACTGTATGCTAACTTTGAAATATAATTAAAAATAAGAAAAATAATTACCAAATATTTTTTTTCTACAGCTTTTTGCTTTGCAGCAGGGTTCTCAGGCAAAAATTAAAGTTATCTACTTAGCAAAGAAGAGATGCACACATTAGAAAGTTACAGTATGTAGAGGAGAGACAGAACAAAAACCACTGGGAGACTTGAGTGAGGAGAAATATTTCTGGGTAAGAATATGGACACAGATAAAATGTGGTAACCTGGATCTAGAAGGATTGATGGAAATTTTAATTTTAAAAGATTATATAATATTAGTAGTAGAGAAGTAATATTCACCCATGTACTACAGTCCAACAATACAGAACTATAAAACTAAAGAGTCACACACACACACACACACACACACACAAACTAATTACCACTAATCCACTCCCCAGGGGAACCAGTCTTAACTTGGACATAGCTTGGCTTATATCCTCCCAAACATTTTTATGCATAAACAAATGCTGACTTTATAGTTCATTGAACAGACTGCTCTCAGTAGAGTACAGACATGAAACGATTTTATTTTTCCTCAATGTCTGTAACCACGCTCTCTCAGATTTCTCTGCATCACCCCTAAAACTGGCTGGGAAAATGCCATAGCGTAGTGGTGCCCTCGGCCACTAAAACTAACTCACCAAGTTTATTTACAGCAGCATTTTTTTTGAGGGAAATGCATTAGCCTGAAATGATCTCCAGTAACACCTAACTTGTCAAGAACTTGATTAAAATTGCAAAAACAAATCAAGAGTATAAAAAACAAATCTGCCTAGGTTAATCTTATCTTATATATGTGATATCCAATATGTGTGGTTAGCTAAATTAATAATTTATGAGAAGACTTGATTATTTCCTCTATATCCCTAAAGATTTACATACTCAAGTCAGCCAAAAAGACACCTCGTGTTGTCCCTGTCAGAAATACGAAGAATCGCCTCACGTGCAGAGCCACTTTATGTCAAATATATAAACAAATGTGTGTGTTTGGTTTTATGTGTAGTAAATAGTAATATGCACAAGAGCAGGCCAAATGGATTGTATTTGCGTTGTCCTAGTCACTGCCTGCTGAGCAGGCACTTGCCTATTTTTAAAAACCCGTCCTATCCAAAAGTGGGGAACTCCGCAGTCACTATTTGGTCTTGGGCTAAAGGTGGTCGACATCTTAGCATCACTGCGCCGGTCAACGTTGAACTCACCAAAACAGAACACACGCAAAGAGACAACCATAGCTGATGTTAGCTGTATATATCACATGACCTCAATTTTTTTAGCTTCATTTCACAGACTACACAATCAAAAGGAGTTGGGTGACTTAAGGGCAACGTTAAAATGAAGGGGTTTTAATTTTTATATTTCGGTTGTGCAGGTTACTGAGTAAACCAACAGCATGCATATGGGGCTAGCACCCCCAACTCGTTTGAAACCAGATCCACAGTTCAGCACCATACCGGAAAAAAATTCCTAATTTTCTTTCATCATCAATACTATTTCTTTCGACCTTTAAACCTGACAGTCACGATCGCCTTTATTTGCACCATGCCAAAGAACTTTTCATTTTGAAAGACAGGTGAGCTCTGGCTTTCAGATCAGTCTTGGCCATTAACGCACTTCAATAACATTCGCCCATTTTAAATTCGATCTATTTATTTCTCATGCGCTAGTTTGTTTTTGTTTGTCTTTAAATGGCAGCTCCCAGCATGACTTTCAGAGAAGAATGATTCAAAGTTCATAAAATGTCATCACACTTTACCACTTTCTCTAACAAATTACCCAGGAAACTAAGATGAAACTGAAACTTAAACCATTTAAACTTTGTACAATACATGATGTAAAATTATTAGAAACACCAGTTTCCAAATATCTTACACAAATGTGTTCACATCGTCTATTAGTGAGAATTTATTGTTAATAGATCCAAAAAACATCAATGTGAAGAAATTATTTAAATTGATTTTATAGGGTTTTTATAATGTACCTTCTACTTCAACCAGAGATAAATTTCCCAGTAGTAATTCTATGTCTATCAACTTATATGATAGGACTGTGGTCTTTTGGAGATTCTCTTTGAGGTGAGCACTAATAAAATACCCATCTTAACTTTAATCAGGTTTCCTTAATCAAACCCCCTCCAAAATGACATTATGAACATCTACTGTATTACAATTTCTCAGTTATCACCTACACCATATCCAATTCCATGAGCGAAAAGAAATATCAGATTGCTGGGGAAAATAAAGCAAGGCTGCGATTATATAAAAATGACACAATGCGTGTAAAAGTCCCAAGGCCTGTGCTCATGATATGTGCTCAAAACCTTTGTTAAGTTTTGAATCCAATTTCTTAGTATGAAAAGTAACTGCGCCTACTTACACATGAAAAAAATGACAAAATAGGAAAAAATTAATTAAGTATCTGTATATAGGAAAAGCTGATATGTTTTCTAGATGAGAAAATTAGGGTTCTGAAAGAAGCAAAAGAAAATGAGATATAGCACTGTTTATATAAAACTGTAGCTACGAAGCTACAGTTTGCTAATGACAAAAAGAATCCTCAATACCTTACTAAGGATATCTGAAAACAGACTGAAATGTCAGAAAGAGTGGTTTTTCATACTTTTAGACTTCATGGATCAGTAATTGCTTTTTAAGGATTCATTATGATTTCATAAATATAAAAAAATTTAAACCAAACAATTGAGAGAGTAATCTCAAAAATGGAATAAACATAAGGTACTTTATGGAGACTACATTGTTCTTACTTTTATTTACTCTAAAGGCAGAACGGCCTGCCACAGACCAGCAGTCACCCACAAAGCATTTGTGGCGTTTGCCCAGTCTCATGGGGGCCACTGTGACCAGAGTGTCTGAGATCTGCACTCACCTCCTTCAATGATGTCTTTTCAAGGAGCTTCAATTCTTCTCTCCATATACAAGAGAAAAACCTCACTATGAAACTGATTACCTTAACTTAGGCTAAAGTCATGTCAAAGAGCAAATGCCTACTGGTGCGTTATCAGAGGGCACACTCGATAGTCCTTTTACCCTGGTAATTTTGCAGATGCTCCTGCCACGTGTTTGTACCAGATCCGACTTTGGAGAAGACTAAAGAAAAGGGAACTGGAGAGCATTATGCTAAGTGAAATAAGCCAGGCAGTGAGGGACAAATACCATATGATCTCACCTTTAACTGGAACATAATCAACAAAAGAAAAAAGCAAACAAAATATAACCAGAGACATTGAAATTAAGAACAATGTAACAATAGCCAGAGGGGAGTGGGGAGGGGATAGTGGGGAGAGGGGTCTATAGGAGCTACTATAAAGGACACAAGGACAAAATCAAGGGGGAGGGTAGGGGAGGGGGAGGGAGGTTGGACTGGCTGTGGTGGGGTGGAGGGATGGGGAGAAAATGCAGATAATTGTAACTGAATAAAAATAAAAATTTAAAAATTTAAAAAAAAAAGAAAAGGGAAGTAAGGTGAGGTATAAACAAGAATTCTCTGAACACCATTGATCTACGTGTTATTATTTAATTTCACATTAAATTGTGAAAGTACAGATGTGGGCAAAAGTACACTTATAGTTACGTATATGGAAATATAATAATACCCAATACAAGAATAAACTCTGTTCCGTGTACTGTCCGTGGTGAACCTACTTTTGCCCACCCTGTATTATCAGTAGACACTAGTAATGATACTTTAAAAAAGCAAACTGAGGTTCACTGAAAGCTGCCAAAGACACCTCCACCGCTGCGAGGCCCAGAACCATGACTCCATCGCGGGGCCCCACAGGAGGGTTTAAGCACTCGGCGCTGTCAGCTGCTTTGATCATTACCCGCAACCCTCCCTGTGATATCCATCAGTCTCTTTTTCAGAATGGCCTTTCCCCTATCAAAATGTACCCTGGCTCCTGACTTTTACTTTCTCAAAGTCTAATAAATGTCTCCAAAGCCTCCCAAGGGCTAACAGGCTACACCTCCCCTTTTAATAGACATTTCCACTTCCCAGCAACATTGCCTTTATCCAAAAGCACAGTGGACAGCAACATAACTGAAGAGTGGCACATTTTCAGACACCAAGCATCTGGAACTGAGGCCCATGGAGCTACAACTGTATGACATGCCCCCAGCTCTTAAGATAATAGAAGCATTGTGACTATTATCACCAATTCTTTGCAGAGCACACACTGAATTATCAAATTGGAATAAAAGCAGAACATGACGTGGGAAAAAACAATGATACCTATTGGAAAACCCCTCTGAGTGCCTGAACTCTTTGATTACTTATAACCTATGTCAACCAAGGATGAGATCAATAAATATCACAAACACTTACTAGCTCCAGTGACTCTCCAAGGGAATATAAAGGAACAGTTTTCCAACTTTATTGAGGTATAATTGACAAATAAAATTGTAAGATATTCAAAATCTACATACCAAGTCTCTATTTGATATGCACACACATTTTGAAAGGATTTCCCCCACTGAGTTAACACATCCATTATCTTACATATTTATGTTTTTGTGCGTGCAAGACACCATTTAAGTTCTACTGTCAGCAAATTTCAAATGCACATACAATACTATCAGCTCTAGTCATCATGTTATACATCAAACTCTCAGACCTCATTTATCTTGTAACAAAGTTTGTACCCTTTTACCAAGCTCTCCCTGTTTGCCCCACCCCCTGCCCCTGGGAACCACTTTTCTCCTCTCTTGAAGGAACAATTTTTAAAGTCCTGGCGTTGTCCACAGGTTCCTGAGAAGGAGTGTGTGTTTCTCCCCCATTCCTAACACCTCCATAACAAAGTACTGGTTTCTACTCTATAGAACATATTTGAGACCCCACTCTCTTCATCCCTTCTTCCGTGACCTGGAACTTCTTAGGGCAGTTGTGTAAGAGAAAAATTAACTTTTCCAGAGTTAAGGCAATATAGTTAGGTCTGCCTGTGTTGTTTTTTTAGACTTTTCAATAAATATAGGTGAATTGACCTAAGGATCTCCCCATTCACACTTTGGTGACTGGCTGGAATTGTAGGGAAGTACATTGTCAAGAAGCTTACATGTGTTGTTTCTCACAATAACTGATATGGGTACCATTTATCTTCATTTCACAGACAAGGATCTGATGATTAGGGGAGTTGATAAACTTGCCAAGATCACAGAGCTGGGGGGCGAGTGGTGGGAGCTGGAACTGTGCCCAGCACACCTGTCAAGGCTGTTTTCACCACGATGTGACTCCTTTGTCTCTGATTCCACGGGGCTAAACCAACTCAAATATTCTGAGAATAAAACTGGTGTTTTAAAAATTAACTGTTTCTTTTTTAATTATTTTCATCTTTGTTCAATACTTATTCTATATTTTCCATTCCTATGAACTTCAATTTTGGGGTCTCCATAATATGGCTCTCTTACTATCCACAGATTATGAGTTTAAAGGTACAACTTCAACAATTAAATATACCCAAACAAGAGTTCTTTTCCATGGTAAAGATGCCAGAAATGGTTTGGACTTGCCTCTTTCTGCAGATGAAACATGAAATCTAGGCATCATGTCTCCCAGGTGAGAACTTACAAGAACCTAAGCTCTACCCTCCCCCCAAGACGTGTATAGAATTACATAAATTAAATATCGGAGGAAACTCAGATTATCTGGTTCAGTATTTTCTTATCAGTGAGTCCACCCTTATCTGAGGGGCACATGTTCCAAGACCAACGGTGGATACCGGAAACTCAGGAAGTAACAAGCCCTGTATATACTATGCTTTTTCTTACACATACATACCTGTGGTAAAGTTTAATTTGTATTAGACACAGTAAGAGATTAACAACAATAACTAATAATAAAATAGAACAGTTATAACAATCTATTGCAATAAAAATTATGTGAAGATTGTCTTTCTCAAAATATCTTACTGTACTGTACTCACCTTTTTTGGACACACTTTATAGCTTCTCTTTGGCACATCCAAGTCACCAGCATTACTGTTCTTGCACTTTGGGGTCAGTTTTAAGTAAAATAGGGGTGACTTGCACACAGCACTGCAATACTACCCCTGTCCATCCACAACCAAGAGGGCTGCTACGTGACTACCAGTGGCAGAGCGTCTGCAGCGTGGAGACGCTGGACAAAGGGACAACCCTCCTCTCGCAAGGGATGGCCTGAAATTCCATCACGCTATTCAGAATGGTTAGCATTTTGAACTACGTTTAACTGCAGGTCATTGAAACCATGGAAAGCAAAACCGCAGAGAAACGGGCACTACCGTACATACAGGAACCAAAAAATCACTCTTGCATCTCAAGTATTATAAAAACAAACCAAAACCAAATGCACAAACGTTCCAAATATCTCAAGTTCTCTGTTCTACCTCATCCCTACTCTAGTTGTCATTGCAGTATATGACAGAGAAGAATCTTCCTCTCGGCATTGAAATTTGATGAATTAAGAAAGAGAATCAAAGCAAAATATAAACTCAAAAATAAACATAAAAATCCTCAAAAGTAATGTAGATTTTATTGATTTCCTAAGTACCTCATTAATTATCACTGCCAGTGGCAAAGTGTTTCCAGATACCTGAAAATATCTCATACTAAGTGACTTTTTTTGTAGTGCTTAATTTTCACAACTAAATTGTAAATATACCTATTTTTTGGAGCAAAAACAAGGTAAAATTAATCACTAAAAATGGTACTTAAAATAGCATCTCTACAGCTGTACTTCTACCCACTGCGAGAAAGTTCCACAACCTTAAAATCATTTCATTGCTCTGCGAACTAGCATTTGGCTAATAGGTACGGAGTCTGCCATTTTCCTTCTGTCACACTTTGCCCGGCTACTGTCAACACCAACCTGCAGATCTGCCACCTACACCATGGCTGCCTGCCAAAGGCCAGGCCAAGGTGTCCAGGGCTCTCTGCCGGTTGCTGACACCTCTGTCGAAGCTGCTAGCACCAAGCCTGTGGGCATTTAGTGCTTTTCACATTGCTCAAAGATTTTATGGAAGGCAACTCCTTCCATTTTCACTCACAAGCAAAACTGATGAGGTTGAGTTAGAAGTCAGTCAGAAGGGGAGGCAGCCTGCCATACTCAGGGTCTCTCGTTTTCTCTGAACAAACAATGGAAGTATCTCTTCTCTTCTTTTCCCTCAGGACCTGGGAATGAGTCTCTGCCTGGGAGGTTCATAATGTCACTTAAAAACCTTCCTTTAAAAGTATCGAATTATCAGCCTCCAGGTGTGGCTGAAACTTAAGGTGAATTCAGTTTAGACTTAGCTAGGAATCCACACGCACACACAGAGGAACAGGTAAAAGTCACGCCTATGTTGCTTAACCAAGGTTTACTGAGTACCACTTGCCAGGTATCAGACACAGCGCTAGGTGCTAGGAAAATTAAGTTCCTGACCTCGAAGAATTTGATGTCTGCTGGCTGTCAAAGCTGTTCAGGCAAAAGGATGAAAGCACTCAAGGTATCTATAAATCTGCTCTCAGATGAAGAATAAAGCACCAAATATCCGCTTACTTTGCCTCCTTCTCTCATAAAGTCTCATCAATTCGTCAGGATCACAGAAAGTTGAGGTTATTATGAAGAAAGTCATTGTGAGTTGTTTGAAATATTAGTAAACCTAAAAAATACAATTCAACCCATGGTAATTTTGCCTTTATTTGGACCATAAAGATTCTATGGTTTAGCCTTGACCATTGTGGCTCACGTGGTTGGGCGTCATTCCACAAAGTAAAAGGTCACCAGGTCATTTTCTGGACAGGGCACATGCCTAAGTTGTGGGTTCAGTGGCCAGTTGGGGTGCATACGAAAAGATCGATGTTTCTTTCTCACACTGATGCTTATCTATCTCTTTCTCCTCCCTTGCCCCCTCTATAAAAATGAATAAATGAAACCTTTTTAACAAAAGATTCAGTGATTTAGCTTGAGAGACGTGCTGCACAAATATATTCACTGATTTGCATGTTGATGTTCTGCCAACATAGAGGGTTCATACAAGAATCACTCCACTTTGCATAACATCTGTATTTTCATTGGAAAAAATGGAGTATGTTGTTCACTATGTCACTGCCCTTAAATTTCCTTGCATGTTATCATTGATCAGTAATTTCCCTACTGTGCCTGTTATTTTTACTTATGAAAAGTATTTTATTTTCTTAAAAGACTTCACTTATTTACTTTTAGAGAGGGAGAAAAAGAGGGAGTCAAACACCAATGTGTGAGAGGATCATTAATCAGTTGCCTACCAGATGCCCCCAACTGGGAACCTGTCCTGCACCCCAGGCATGTACACTGATGGGGAATCGAACCTGCAACCTTTCAGTTCATAGGCCAGTGCTCAATCCACTGAGCCACACCAGCCAGGGCTATGAACAATATTTTATAAAAAGCATTGTAATGAACATCATTATAAATAAATATTTATATATTTCTTCACTTCAAACAGAATCCTAGAGTAGAATTACCTGGCCTCAATGCATATTGTGCTCTAGAAAAGTTGTAATAATTTACAATTTTACTTGAAGTATATGAAACTACATGTTTTATGGAAATATATTTAAATAAAAAAACCTAACTGTTGGAAGTGTTCCTGTCACAAGAAATTATCTTACATACAGGAAGAAAAATTCCAGATAAAGGTAACAGACAAAACATGATATTCTACACACAATAGTTACTGGATTTAAAACTTTTTAAAATCAGATAGTGCTGCTAACCATATCTATGTTCTTCTTTTGAACATTTTACACACACACACACACACACACACACACACACACACAGGATGCCTTTCTCCTATAACCCTCCTTCTACTTACCTATATCCTCCCCCTCCTATAGATACCCTGCCTTGATAAGTTTAGCAGTTAAGGGTATATTTTTTAATTGTATGATCCATTTATTAGGTATGGTCCTAATTAATTATAACTCTTAATTTAGCCATTTAGTCCTATCTCTATATAGTATTTGCACTCATGTAAATAATTATTCTCCATGTTTCAAATGCTCTTATTTTTATTTTTTCACTTTAATTATATTTTATTGGTTATGCTGTTAGAGTTGTCCCAATATTTTCCCCTTTGCCCCCGTATGCCAAAGCCCCCACTCACTCAGGCAATTCCCACCCCTTTATTCATGTCCATGTGTCATGCATTTAACTTCTTTGGCTACTCCATTTCCTGTACTGTACTTTACATCCCCACGGCTATTCTCTAACTACCAATGTGTACTTCTTAATCCCCTCACCTCTTCACCCATTCTCCCACACCACCCTCTCACCTGGCAACCATCAAAATGATCTCTGTATCCATGATTATGTCTCTGTTCTTTATGTTTGCTTACTTTGTTTTTTAGATTCGGTTGTTGATAGGTATGTGTTTATTGCCATTTTATTGTTCATAGTTTTGATCTTCTTCTTTTTCTTAAATAAGGCCCTTTAACATCTCATAAAATAATGGTTTGGTGATGATGAAGTCTTTCATTTTTTCTTGTCTGAGAATCTCTTTATCTGCCCTTTGATTCTAAATGATAGCTTTGCCAGGTAGAGCAATCTTGGCTGTGGGTCCCTGCTTTTCATGACTTTGAATACTTCTTGCCAGTCCCTTCTAGCCTGCAAAGTTTTTTTGAGAAATCACCCGACAGTCTTATGGGAATTCCCCTGTAGGTAACTAACTGTTTTTCTCTCCTTATCTTTAACCTTTGGCATTTTACTTATGATGTGTCTTGATGTGGGCCTGTTGATATCCATCTTGTTTGGGACTCCCTGTGCTTCCTCAACTTGCATGTCTATTTCTTTCACCAAATTAGGGAAGTTTCATTATTTTTTTAAAATAGATTTATAATTTCTAGCTTTTTCTCTACTTCTTCTGGCACCTCTACAATGTGAATGTCGGGACACTTGAACTTGTCCCAAAGGCTGCTTACACTATCCTATTTTTGTGGATTATTTTTTCTTGTTGTTCTGATTGGGTATTTTTTGCTTCTTTATGTTCGATATCATTACTTCAGTTCTTGGCTTAATCCATTCTACTGTTGATTCCCTGTAAATTGTTCTTTATTTCCATTAGTATATCCATCATTTATGCCTGGGTTTTTTCATGCTGCTGAGGTACTCACTGAGTTCCTTGAGCATCCTTATAACCAGTGTTTCGAATTGTGCATCTGATAATTTGCTCATTTCCATTTTGTTCATTTTTTTCTGGAGCCTTGATCTATTCTTTCATTTGGGCCCTGTTTCTTTGTCTCCTCATTTTGGCAGCCTCCCTGCATTTGCTTCTGTGTATTAGGTAGAGCTGCTATGACTCCCTGTCTTGGTAGCGTGGCGTAATGTAGTAAGTATCCTGCAGGGTCCAGTGGCACAGCCTCCTCTATTACCCAAGCTGGGTACTTGAGGTGTGCCCTTTGTGTAGGCTGAACACACCCTCCTCTTATAGTTGAGCCTTGATTGCTGCTGGCAGGTCAATGGGAGGGATTTAGCCAAGTCAGTCAGCTGCAAGGACTGTCTATGACCACTGACCACTGTGGAAGATCAGCTGTGCAGGGGCAGGATGGTGGTGTTCCAACATGGTCTGTAGCTGTCCACTGGGTGTGCGGGCTCTGGGGTTTCCCAGGTGGTACAGGCCAGGGTCAGCCACCACCTGTGTTCCACCTCTGGGCACCCAGCATGAGCTAGAAAGCAATCTGCAGATGGCTACCACTTGTAGCTGGGAGCTGGGAGGTTCCCAGGCATATCCAAAATGGGATCCCAATCTGGCTGCTGCTAGTTTCAGGCTTTGGATGGCTTAGCCATAGGTATGAGGGCTAGAGGCTCCCTAAATTCTATTGTTGTTTGTTTGAGAAGATTTAGAAATATGGGAAGCCTACGCCTAATCCAACCATTCATATGAAAAAGCCATAATTAGCAGCTTAGGTTGGCTGTAAATTGGGTGGGGAAGAGCCTCCAGGATTCCCCAGGACAAAGCAAACCCAAATCATATGAGCCAGGTTGATAGGATCTCAGATATGGCACCAGTCTGCCAGCTCTGTAGCTCTGTGTGGAGAGGGCTCAGAAAAGGAACAATGGCCTCTGCTGCCTTTCTCTCTGGACAATAGCTGTCCCACAGCTCTTGCCTTGGTACCAGACACTTCAGCTCTTCCCTGTATGCCATGGGTGCCTTTCAAGCTGTGCCCCCAGTGCTGAAGCTCAGAGGGAGTGAGTCTGAGTAAGTCTGTGTGCAGGTCCATTAAGAGGCACTTCTTGGGAATCCAGTAGTTCCTTTAAGTGACTCAAACCCTGCTGTATTTTACAGCCAGAAGTTATAAGGACTTATCTTCCTGGCACTGGAACCCTGGACTGTGGGCCTGGTATGGGGCTGTGACTCCTCACACTCAGATATCCCTCTCAAATTTTTATCTACCACATATGGATATGGGACTAGCCTCGTTCATGGTTACACATCTCCATGTCTTCGTATCTCCTACCAGTCTGAATGGATGTAGTTTCTTTAGTTCCATAGTTGTCAGACTTCCATTAAACTCAATTTCTGATGGTTCTGAGTGATGGCTGTTCTGTAGTTTAGTTGTAATTTTGATGTGCTTGTGCAAGGAGGTGAGCTGTGTTTACCTACACCTCCAACTTGACCTGAAGTCTTAGAATACTTATTTGTAACACTCTTATTTTTAAATCTCTATCAGTCTTCACAGGACAAACATAAAATTAAACCTAACAAAGTTTTGAAGATGACCCACTTCATGGTGGGAAAGCAAGCATTGCCCCAGGTCTAATAGTCAGTTTGAAAGCTCACATCATCTATCTAAAGAGAACAAACACCAATCACAAGTCTAGGGTTTCTCCAAGCGAAAGAAGTGACTATACACCACTGTTATTCCCATTACTCTAATGAATACTGTGTGCATACTATGCATAGGCAGTTTTCAAAGATTTTGTCCCTCAGTCCATATACCAGCCCTAGGAGGCAAGCCATGTCCCATTTTATAGATGAGGAAATAGTAGTTCATATAGTTTGAGCACTAGAGCCTAGATTTGAACCCTCACCCCACAGTTCTTTCATTTAACTATCAAAATCAAGAAGAATAAAAACTATAATTTTTTAAATTTTCAATTTCCAAACTTTTAAAATTGGCATAAATTTTTTTCTGTTGTATGCCCAGAAATTTTTTGGCATGCCATTTAACATAGCCTACACAATAGTTCCATATAATGATATTTATCTCTCAATAAAGAATAGGGAAGTTCTACAACACTCACCAGCTATTGAAAACACAAAGCACTAAGGAAGAGCTTTAAAAATAAATTGAAGGGCCTCTGGTTCGAGATGGTTGATGGAACGCATGAGTTTCTCTCCTATATTTCTCTTGATCCCATTAAAATGAGAGTTAAGGAATTTTAAAAGAATATAGCCACAACGATGAGAGGTATTGCAGGGTAGGGGCATCTGCTTGAAAAAGCATATTATAAATTTCTGGAAGATGAAAAGGAGGTGGAGGTGTAATGCTAGATGAAGCAGAGCTCCAGCCAGAAAGAGACCATAATAAATGCTTTACCAAACCCAATAGGCCCATCCAAAGTCAAGAAAGGCAAATTCCATAGGGGGTGGTACTGTGGTAGGATTACAAAGAAGAGAATTCATTGAAAATCTCTAAGACCAACTCCCTTTCTCCTTCCATACCCTATGCAAAAGAGTAGAAGCAGCCAGGAGGCCAACAAGCTGCAACCAAAGGACTCCCAGGACAGAAGGGTGGATGGATGGATGGATGGATGGATGGATGGATGGATGGATGGGTGGATGGGTGGATGGATGGATGGGTGGATGGATGTGCAGAAGCAGATGGAACAATAAAACATGCACGAATTTCCAGAATAAAAGCTGAACTCAACTAGGAAAACAAAATAGGACTGAAAAAACTCTATTTCCCTTATTTCCTTCACACATTCTAAAAGATCTCTGTGATAAGCTTATTAATTCACGCTGACATTTTCGTCCTCCAGTCTCCCACTAGGACATGATATCCCATAAGAGGTTCAGGAAAGCAATCCTGGGGGCTTTCTCATCTGCTCCCGGGATGAATGTCATCAAGTTAGTATTTAAAAGCATGAGGTGGTCTCTGAATTGCTACATTCTGACAAGAACACAAGGTCTTTTTTGGAGAACAAACTGGGGGTGACCTCTTCTACAGAAGCTATACATGCAAAGAAAAAGCCCATTAACTGAGAAGAAAATTGATGAAAGGCCTTTTGAGAAATTTTTAGGCTATAAGTAAAAGAGAAAGACCAGCAATTAAACCACAGACATCCTCTCACCATTTTTAAAAATCACTTCCTTACGTTCATGAAGCTCGTGTAACAAAATAAAGCCCATGACTCTCTCAGCAATTACATCACTAATACAACAGTTTATGTGTCATTCCCTGAGGGGAGCTGTACTTGGGATGGAACAAGTAGACATGTAAGTAATTGTAATTCCCACAATGAGAACCTAGAAAATACTTCGCCACACATACAGTGTGCTATAAACGTCACTGTGAAGGCTCAGCTGGGTTAAAGCCTGCAATCCATCTCCCTTGTTATTCACCATCACACAGAGCTGTATGTAGCAAAAGATGCACTGAAACAGTACATCTCGGACTTACATTATCAGGAGACACTGCTTTAATCAGCAGTGGTTTTCAAAGGACTGGCTGGCTTCAAGAACTTCATCTGAACCATAGAGTAGAAATCTGGATCCTTATCAGTTTCACTTTACTTCCACTTCCCCTCCCCGGGTTCTAATAAACACAGCCTTCATTTTTCTTAAAGGAATAAGGAAAATGGAAATGGTGGCTAGGATTTTGCCATTTCCACACAGTCCACCTTTTCCCCAGCCTGCAGTGATGCAAAGGGACTAAAATTAGAGTTGCAAAGGGACTAAGATATCTGTGTCAGGTACAGCGCAGGGAGCAGCGCGAACTACAAAAGGGAATGAATAAGAGCTAAAGAAACCATTTTAGAAATAACATCTAAAACGCCGATCTCATGTTTTCTAAAATTTATTCCTAATGAAAACACAGGATCCACTTTATTTTATGTAATATGAGAAAACAGAATGCTTTGTTTTGATAATATTTCCATGTTCATATTGAGGCCACTTTCTTCACCCATATATTCCATAATTTTCACCCATGATTCAATTCTCAAATTGTTGTTGTTTCTCAGGGAAAATAAAGAAAATATGTGCAATTCAATGCATGAGAACTAAACTTTTTATACTACAAAAAAGGTTTAATCTAATAACAAGGATATTTATTTTCCATTTCATCAGTGATGACATAAAAATATTTACTATTTGAAGGTTTCTACTGTTTGTATAAACAGGCATTTGTTAGCATGGAAAGGATTTAATAAGTACACCGCCAAGGGACACTTTCTGCAGACCGACAAAATTCTAAAGAGCCTAGCCATCGTTCCCAACCCAATCCAAACTCTCACTTCATAGAGAACAAAACCAAAGTTCAGTGATTTGTCACAGGCCACACAAACACAAATTCAACACCAATACCAGCCTCCTAAACTCAGACACAGCATGATTTTCACCACACCGATGGCACCCAGGAAGAGACAGAAGGCCTCTTTTTTGGGAGATGAAGTCCCCATCATCATACGCACACACACAGCTTTCATAGATATGTACGATGGTACTCAGAACACCTGCATGCACTCACCTTCCCTAACTCACCATTTCTCCAGTCCCATCACTTTGCAGTTTATCATTCTACATTATGTAGAACTCAACATTCTGCAATTATGCCCACTACGATTTCAGTTCCCAGTTCAGCTTCGTAATTTCCCCTTGATCTGCATAGTCCACCATTATCATGGCACCTCATCTCCTCCTTCCTGTTTTTAAATTTCATGCTACAGATTCTTCAGGTATTTTTTAAAGTTTATTTGTTACTGGCTCAATGGAGAGGAAGCCAGAAAGATGTTAGGGTGGGATTATTTCTGATGCAAAGAGACTTAAAACCAATTTAGTTTTTCACTTGACCTGCCAAATGATCAGGATTCATAGTTACTTTCTGCAACCGTACATCTTCAGCTGGAGTAAGACCAGAATCTTATTACTCATAATGCTTGAGGGATGTCTCAATTCTTTGACATACATTATCAACAAACTTTCTAATACCAGGTGCAGACTGATCAATCCTATATCCACTTCATTTACTTCTCAGAGAGTTCATATCTCCCTCAGAAATGGGAATAAATTAACTTCACTAAAATCACATAAGCAACACTAAGTTCAGAAGTTCCGAGAATCCTAGTTCTGAATTTCCTCCACTTGCCTTCCAGTTGAAGGATACTTATTGAAGTACTGATCATACAATTTTGTTCATTACTGTCCATCTGGTTTGTTGTGTGTGTGTGTATTTTTTAATAATTACTTTCACAGAGTATTTTAAATGTCAATTTACATTTAAATGTCTATTTACAGAGCTCTGGTCCTCTATGGAGGAAAGGGAATAATAAATTCAAAATATACTGAATGGGCCATCCTGGGCAATATGCCAAGATAGAGCTATAGAATGTGCAGAAAACACCACAAACATGTTAAAAGGCCAGCAACATTCTTAAAGATGCCCAGATGCCTGCCATTCTCCACGACAGTGTCACCCATGAAAGCAAACATGAGCCAGCAGCATAGGGGCTTAACGTTTAGGGACAAATGAACTCACATTCTCTACCATCAAAATGACCACTGAGACAAAATGGACATTCAATGCACCTTTAACAGTAAAATCCCAAACACAGAAACGGCCATTGGTCCACTCCTACAAGTGA
This sequence comes from Desmodus rotundus, assembly GCF_022682495.2. Taxonomy (NCBI): domain Eukaryota; kingdom Metazoa; phylum Chordata; class Mammalia; order Chiroptera; family Phyllostomidae; genus Desmodus; species Desmodus rotundus. The sequence continues at coordinate 18,498,164 of NC_071397.1, read as the reverse complement.
CAAAAGAATGAAAGGAAGTTCCCAAAACAAATAATAAAATGCCAAAGAAAAGGAAATGTCATTGTTTGTTTTCATCTTTCCTTCATTTTGATCATTACTAAAATTAATTTAGTGCGGATCCAGGGCCATCAATTATGATACAAGGATACATAGATCTAGCATCTTCCCTCCAGAGATTTACAACCCTAAATTTACCACTTATTTTAGTACATAATCTTGTCAGGAATCATGTATAGATCAGAAACAACATTCAAGCCATACTGAAAATATTCTCCAAATAACACATCTGAAATATCAGCAGCATAAACTTTTTCTTCAGGTATATCAGTGCTTACTGAGTGCCTGTAACCAATTACTCTAGTTAGATACAGTTAGAAAAATAAATAGAGACATAGATGAAGGTTCAAAGAATTGGGAGCTTCCTGGGGGAAATTTGAAACTGGCCCCTTCACATGAAGTGCAGGGACAGACATAAGAGGCAGACCACTCCAGGTTGGTAGCTGGCAGGCTTAATACACAAGGGAACTTATGTATGAAGCTTGTCTTGGGTGTCCTCAGGACAAGATTTCTGCACCTGCCCACCAGAATCTTCCAAGCTTCTATAGAGGTTTTAGCTGGGTTCAGTCCCCTCAGCCATCCAGATGTTCTCAACAATACCTCTCATGGCTGTGTCTTTGAAAACAACTCCCACTGTGGGAACGGTGTGGACAATGTACATTCCACGGACAGCAGTTGGTGGGGAGCCTCTGACTGCCCAGGGTCCCACTCATGGGTGAACCAGTGGTCATGTCCTCTTGATGACCTCCTCCAACAGCCAACATTATGATGAAATCAAATGTGTTACTGCATAAAATGCTTTACAATTGTTCCTTTTGTTAAGACATTCTGATGACTATAGACTTGCTGTTGCAAATTCATGTGAGAAAAACAAATTTGGGATGTCTTTATTTTGTCCACTTAGAATATTCCCAAGCTACTAAAACTTACCATTATTATTGCATAATCTACTTAAATGTAATCAAAACATAATAATCTCCTTGATGGCCAAGACTATCGTGTGCGTTTCCACTGCAGCTCTTAGTCCCCTGTCTTGTTCCAAATAGGCATTCGGAAGTGTGTATTGCTTTGAAAGACTCATTTCGTTTTTTCTGAGGACACTTCTACCTAGTAGATACTAGGTTGCATCTCTGAAGATGCTCTCCAGCAAACTCAAACTTGTCATCTGATAACAACACAGGAATTATAACCAAAGTGCCAGTTCTAAATTTTTTCTTTGCAATCGATCTCTTCTTAGTAAATAATTAATTTTATGTGTATTAATTAAGCTATGAATTAATAACTAACTTAACCTTATTTAAAGAACTACCCATCACTAAATTATCACAGAATTTTAAAATGCACAATTTTCTATATTTTTATATCTTCCCCACAGTATTTTCTTCAGTTTCTTTCTCTTTCATTGTAGTTTTAAAAATGAAGTGGCATGATCTCAAGAAGATTTCTTGTGGGAAATTTACATATCATTGAATATCTTCCTCCATTAAATTCAAAGTAAATTAAAAATATTTTAAATGTAAAAAGTAAAAATTCTATTATTTAATATGTTTTCAGCTTGTAATATGAGATATACCCTGTTTAAAAAAAAAAAAGTCCGATGACATAATTTCTTTCTCAAGCTCAGATAGTTACTTTTACTCAATAAAGTAATATTTATGACATTCAGAAATTGTCTACTGTGTTGATTTGTGTCTACCAAATCTCAATAAAAAATCAGTTGGATGACACTCCCTTGTTATCATTATATTTGTGATATTTATTGAACATTTATTATTTGGAAAGACAGAATTGTCCCTTGAGATGTATTATACCAATGTGATAGAAATTACTAGATTTATGCATGAGATTTGTTTGTTCTTATCTCCTAGAGAAATCACTATTACGTCAGAATGCCCTGAGGTACATGGTCATTTTTACTATATTAAAATATGAACTGTTTCTTTTCATTAAGAAATTTCAGGTAAAGATAAATGTAAGTGAAATTCTTTGTTGATGCATTTAATCTAAAAGAAAAATGGTTGAGAGGAGTCAGAATTCCTTGACTTAATTTTACTTATTAAAGCATACTAAATAGAAAGGTACTTATTTTTTAAATTACTCCAAAAATAACTTTATGTTATAGATATGATTCCCAGTTTGAAATTATTGCTGTATCTTTATTCTGAAACTGCAACTCACAAAAAGTCAGACAATTAATATGTTGACACATATTTTAAAGTGTGTTCCAGAGAACCCTACTTAAAATACTCACTGTCATTACATACACGTATTAGCATGCACTATATCAGCAAGGAGTTTAACAAACACTAGATTAACCTACAGAGTGTATCATAGCCTTCAGTATTTAACTATGAGTCTCCAAAGGGAAATATACTGTATAGTGGATTTCCTACACAGAGTCCCATGAATGTTCTTGAGAAGAGACCAGAACATCTTTTTGTGGAGCAGTTAGGAAAATCAGAGTTCCAAGGAACATATTTTGGGAGAAACAGGATACAAGGGTTATTCAAGTCCGACCAGGAAAAACAAAGATGCATTCAGTACCGACACCAATTATTGTGGAACAGACAAAACTGAATTGTATTGTTACAAAATAGCCCCCTCCCTTCCTCCACAAAAATTACTTTTAGTGTAGTCTGATTTTTCAGCAGCAGGCTTTGACTAAAATAGTCAACACGGCTTCATATGCTGGCTTTTCAAGGGGTGGAAATGTCCTTCTAAGTCCATGCTAATTGATTAGTCTTTTTCATGTTTGAAAAATTGGGATGACATCCACCAATGTATGAGGACTTTAGGTAAATTTGGCACATTTTGAAGGATTTGAGAATCATGGCTTCTTTTTTTCTGATTATCTATTGATAAATAGATGTAAAAGTAGCATCTTCAATTGTCAAGCACCCAGGAATCTACTTTTAATCACCAAAGAGTAACAAGTCCAGGGCAAAAACGTCAATAGCTAAGGTAGCAATTCACTCAGCCATGGAAGGTATGATTCATATTGGACATGCAGTAAAGAAACCTACTTTATTTTTGTCTGTGTATCTGGGTAGAATGAAGTAATGATTTTTTAAATCTGCTGACTATTGGATTTCTTATTTGCTGTAAATCTTACCTTAAAATTTTTTTTCAAATAAAGCCAACCATGCATATTGCTTAATTGTATGATATATAATACTATAGTATTGTTCATGATAAAGATCTTTTTAAGTATACTTTAACTTTAAACCAGATCCATATTATAACTCAATAATAATATAATACATGTATGTTTAAATATCTTAATGGCAAAATAGTCTACCCTTTAAAAGTATATTTTTATAAATTTTACCATTTATAATGAATACATTTAATAATTTTCAGAACTTACCAAACTCCACAAAAACACATTTTAAACTATATTCTAGTCAGCAATCTAGCCAGTCATACTTCGTGACGTTGGTATTAGCAAGGAATACAATACTCCACGAGCTGAACTTTTACAGTGTTTATTCATGTAAAGAGCCGAAGTGTTTAAAATAAATTCTATTGAAAACTTTCTAAAATGTATATTTGCCAGCTCTTTAAATAGAGATACTGAACAAAAGCTAATAGTGTCATTGGAATTCCTGTGCCTGAAAAGTGTTTGCATTACGAACCTGGCTCTATTCACCTGTGCGGGCAATGGCCCCAAATATTGAACTTTAAGGTGTTCCCTCCCTCGCTGAGAACCGTCTCTTCTCAGTGCAGACGGGATGTTCTCGTGCCTTCTGATCTGCCCCATAGTTTCCTCCAATCTTCTGGAAGTTTATCAGGGGCTAACCCCAGATGATGTTTGTAAGTTTTGTGCTACTTTCTCAGTTCTCATTTCTAGGTTGGTAGTTGTGCTCAAGGTGGAGTCGGGCATGCAGAAAGCCTGACCTTCCAGAAGGTGAAATGTTTGTACACCCAATCACATCTAATAATAAATAATCATTTTCAGTTTGGTTCACGTGTCCACTCTGTTTATTTGCAAAACTTCCTGTAAAAGATGGCCGGGAAGACTGGGTCACTGCACCCAGATCTTTGTGGTAATAAAACCATAAGGGTTTAATTACTGCTAAGCAAGGCTTTATGGTTAGCATATCTGATTTTTTCTTGTACTTTGCAATGCATTTCGGCTTTCTCTTTCTATATTAATAAACTCTGGGCATGTGCTTTTAAAGTAAGGCAGGCCAAAAACAGTTTGCAAGTCACAGCTTCAGTCTAAGGAGTTCACATACATTATAATTTTTAATCCCCATGACAGCCTTCACATCAGGAATTACTGTTCCCTGTCTCACAAATATGTTAACTAAGACCGAGAAAGCTTAAGCAAAACCCATAGTCCCACATTTAGAAGTGGGAAGTGAGAATTCTCACCCAGACCTTTCTGAGTTAAAACGTTGGTTAGTTCTGCAATAATGCATGGCTTTTAAAAACAGGCAAAAAGCAATACCGTCTGTGGCCATTACCTGTTTAGACAACCACATAGAAATGAGGTCCACAATCGATGCTCAAAAGTATGACCTGAACCCTTTAAGGAAAGGTTATATTTTATCCAATTTATTTCTTCAAGACTTTGAAATTCTAAAACACTTTAGGAGGTTAAACCCAATATGGTTCTTTTTTTCATAATCCGAGTATTAAGATCATTAATAGTGCATAAATCTCAACTTCAGACATTCAGAACAATGCCTTCTCGTGTGTTTAAGAAACCATGTTTTTATAGTCGATATGGTTTCACTTTTTGCTGCTTGCACTACTATTAAAATTCGCCATGCCCTTTTCTAATGTGAACTTTGTAGCCACAATAATTTACAAACATAATTAGCCTCCTATACCCATCAGGTGAGCTATGATTCTACTCAAGGCAGCAGTATATCTCTGTTTGAGCAAATACAGCTGACCACTTTAGTTCACTGACATTTAATGTTTCAGCATCAAGGTAAAGTTACTTTTACAACTTTTATAGCAAAAAAAAAAATTAAAACTTTCTATAAATGTTATCCTTACATGAGAAGTTCATTAACTTATTCCATAAAACCTTAAGATATTCCATAATTCTTATATACTTTCCTTGACCTATATTCCTAGTATCTCCAAGAGAAACTAGACTTTGAACATTTGCTAAGCTTTACAGCAGTAAGTAAAATAAGTTTTCAATATTGAGGCAATCACAACAGGGCTCAAAATAAATTCATTCTGGCTTTTAAAATGAAGGAAACCAAATGGAATTTGTCCACACTCCAGTAATGACAATTTTTTAATAACTACCACATTCACATAACTTCAAGATTGTTGACCAGAGAAACATGAAATTATAGACTGGCTAATACAATTTTCTAATCTGTGACAGCTGCTTTTTCACTCTGACAATTATGTTATAAATCTGTATACGCTAAATCTCACAAATCTTACCGTCAGTTTCTCCTCTAAGTTCTCATTTAATAAGCTTCCTTTTTCATGCTTTTCAAATTCCATGTTGAAAGAGAGAGACACACACACAGAAAAAGAGAGATGCAGATTCTGTCTAGAAAATGATTTGACGCGCTTACATGTTAGATATTACAGGACATTCCAAGTTGTGAAAGCCCAGGACACTATCAGAAAGCCCTGGCGATAATTTCTGGTTAGGTAGTGTTTCCATTTATAGATGGTCAAACCCCACAGACAGAGCAGGGAAGAGAAGTCAGGCAGCTGGTCTCGGATGGTGATAAATGTCACTAGATATGAAAGCAAGTTCTCCAACAGAAAACTATTCCACCAGGTTAGGTTCCCTGGACAAAGTAAGACGTGTGAGACAAACAGCAACTATGAAAGAATTCATTCAGAGTCTTTGGAGCAGAAGAAAATACACTCTAGAATAAAGACCTCATAAATCACTTTCAAAGAGACAAATGTGATAGCCATATAGCAAATGTGAATCAGCCAGCCGTCCTTCCAAATTACAGTTTTTGCCCTGATAGTCCAGGCGCTTAGGCATTATTTTGTGGCTCAAGATTTTTAAAAGTCAATTAAAAGGAAAGAGCAAAGGATAACTAATTAAAACTATGAAGACATAACACATATATCCAAGGGTCGTTGCCAATTTTATTCCATAAAAATTTGGCAAATGCTGTTTAGACATATCATGAAATAAGAGTCATATTTATTTTCACAAAAACTGATTTTGTTCTGGGGTTTCTACTGGGGACAAAGTTATGACATAATAGATGAAATTCATTTTACCAATGGAACAATGTTTTCAGAATTCTTTAGAAACTGTCACATGCCTTAAAGAAAATTAATTATGTAGCTAGCTGGTAATTAACTCTGTGTTTTTTTCTTCTTCACAGCAGTAAAAAATAAAAATGGCTTCCAGAGTCAGCTAAGACTTCTCTCTATGTTGGCCCAATCCCTCAACTTGTTTTAAATATCTTTTTAATACCTGTTTCTGACCTTGACTCAAATTTCCTATCAATTTTTACTTTATTGCTTAAAAAAACAATTTTAGGAAATGTGTTGTGAAACTGCCTTTAGTGTGATTACAGCTGGTTCTTTGCTGCCAGGCAGGTTGCTCTCAGCTTATTCTGCATCACGATGGAAGGGCTGAGGATTTCAGGAACATCTAGTAGAAAATAAGCCTCACTATTCCTACTGAGCATAATAAATGCAAAAACCTTCTACTAGACTCATGCCTAAAAGCGGCTTCCCCCTTTGGCTCAGCTCCGAATTTCAGAAAGGAAATCATACACACTAGCTGTTGCCCCAAGTTTGAAATCGGAAGTATCCTAGGTCTACCAGAGTGCGAGACTGGCATGCGTCTAAAGCAAGGTCATCATTGCAATTTTACAGGAAAGGGACCTCCAAAGTCGCTCTGGGGAAAAAATAAGCGCACTATGGCAGCAGACAGAAACTCCGTTGTGGTTAGCTTCATGCCCGAAGGCAGAATGCAGGATCCAGGGAGAAGTAGAGGAAGGGCGGGTTGTAGAGCTGGCTGGGGAAGGGAAGAGAGTCTTGATAGGGGGAGGGATGTGCCGGTGGTAGTGGGCGGAATTAAAGCTGTAATTCAACAAACAGGCACTGAGTACTTATAACAGCCAAAGATTATCCTAGGTGCGGGGAGATTTTTGTAAATGATAAATAAAAATAATAAAAGATACAATGTCTACATTTCTTCCCTTAACAAACTCGCAATGTGGACATGACTGGCTATAAGTAGGGTAATAACACTCTTATAGAGCATGCTTTCATAGCACTCACCACGTGCCAGGAACTGCTTCAAACCTTATGTGACTTCAATTAATTCTCAAAACCACTCTAGATGGTAGATACTATTATTTTCTCTGTTGCTATGGGCCAAATTGTGGCCCCCACCAAAAAATATTTTATATGTTGAAGCCCTAATTCCCAATATCTCAGAATAGGACTATATTTGAAAGTAGGGTCTGTAAAGAGGTAATTAAGATAAAATGAGGTCATCAGTGTTGACCTTAATCCAATCAGGCCAGTGCCCGGATAGGAACTCAAATCAAAATAACAACGAGCTAACACCCCACACACATTGGGGTGACTAAAATCAAGAAACGCCCAGTAACAACCTTTGGCAACAGTGTGGAAAAACGGGAAGCCTCCTACCTTGCTGATACGATTGTGTAGTGGAACAGCCATTAGAAAGCAAGGGGACAGGTCCTCAGAATTTTCTATACAGAATTACCATGTGATCCAGCAAGTCCACTTCTAGGCATATACACAAGAAAAGTGAAAACACACGTCCACACCAAAGCTTGTACACAAATGCGCGTGATAGCGTTACTCACACAGTCGAAGAGGGGAAACAACACAAACGCCCGTCCGCATGGGAACGGGGAACACGTGGCGTGTCCGCAGGGTGGCACACTGTTCAGCGATAAAAGAAAAGAATGAAGTCTCGATACATACAACAAAATGATCCCTTAAAATATGGTAAGTGAAAGAAGCTGGTCACAAAAAGTCATATACTATAAGATTCATTTCTATGAAATGTCCAAAATAGGCAAATCCATAAGACGGAAATACAATTTGCACTTGCCAGGTGTTAGCTCCGGGCAAAATAGGGAGTGACTGCTCGTGGGTACAGGTTTCCTTGTGGGAAGGTGAACATATTCTGAAATTAGAAGGTGATGATGATGTCATCACTCTGAACACACTAAAAATCACTGAATTCTATGTATGCTTTAAAACAGTAAATGTTATGCTATGAGAGTACCTCAACAAATCTAATGCTTTAAAAAAAAAATCAAAGGGAGATCTGTAATTCCTTTCTAAACCAGAAATGTGTTATTTTTTCCAGGAATATAATATGCACAATGGGGCACTCCAGACAGGAAATTAAAATCCACACCACAGCAGGCAAGCAGTAATTCCATTCAAAATTAAAACAAGTGACCCTCAGCAAGTGATATTTGCTTCAAGATACCGTCATGTCCTCCTTTGCTTTATCTTTTGCATGTGTCCTTGGCATCGCCACCATGTGGCTTGTGAGCAGTAGGTGGCTTTTGAACCCTAGGCTGCTCAGATTTTGTGCCTATATTCAAACACTGGGGGAAAGTAGAGTTTGCAGCTACGAAAATGGCTTGTGCATTTACTGGGTCAGAGTTTTGCTTTTATTTTGGTCAATAGTGGCAATTTCCCTACACCTGCCACTTAAAGAACCATCTCCTCCATAAGAGAAGCACAGATATATGCCCTATACCTGAAACTATACAAGGTAGACAGATACCCCCAAGGCACGAAAAGCAAATGCTGTTTTCTTAAAAAAAAAAAAAAAGACGTGACAGAAAGCATGGTGTAGCCCCTGAGGATCTTCCACATTGCATGTTCTGAGGATAAATATCTTTTTATTAAATAGGGATCCTCTTCTGGACAATGAATGCCTTTTACATAGGTTTCCTCTCACTGCACGAAGCACCTCCAAAGTCCTGTGAGCTCTCCACAGCAGAGTCAGAAGCCCGTGTAACCCTCATACCCATCTTGTGCTGGACAAGAATAGAACACTACACTCAGCACACGCCTCCAGGTGCCGCTGCCAGTCCCAAGAACCACGGGAATCAGGAATGTACTTCAAATCCAGCTCAGACCTAGCACTGAGAAATGCTCTCACCCAAACAAGTAACTGCTGACCTGTTGATGTTGCTCTTAGTTCACAATGTATGCCTGAAGGCTCTGTTTGTTAGTCAAACGGGGTCAAGCCAGAGGTAGCAATGAAGAACAAAAGGCAGAAAAAAATTCCCAGAATCTTCTGGTTTTCCCAGCATCCCTACCAGAGTCTATCAGCCAGCTCTGGCAACTGTGAACTCTCGAGCAGCAACTGTGGACTCTTCTGGAAAATGCTCTGGCTCTTACCTTCTCATCTGTGTGTACATCTAGCACAGAGGCAAACACGGGAAGACTTTAACCTCCCACCATTACCCTTTTAAGCATCCCTTAGGTATTTGCAGGCCAGAGGTACAGGATCCCAAGAATTGTGGCTCATGGCCACAGCTTGTGAAAAGATAAGGTCTACAGAGGAGTGTCTTGAAGTTGAGTTTGTCACTACATCATGAACACATTTTTGTAAGTGGAGTCGGCCAAGCAGACACAAAAGCAAACCCCAAGGTATTAGCATATGCATTATCATAATGAAAGCTGAACAAATTTGTACCTTTGTAATCATAACTCTTCAGTGAAACATAAGCCTTTTCTCCTGGAATATGATATTTTTTACTACTTCTAATACTACCTGTCCCCTTATTTTGGTTCTGGGACTTATTGGCAAAAAGACTATGGAAAAGATATGGTAGTCAATGTAAGTGTAGGAACATTTTCTTTTTAAAATCACTTTTTGATAGCAGAGCATTTGTTTGGAACATTAGAAAGTATTTCAATCTAGTGGGAGCTGGGAGAACTTTGAAAAGTGCTATCTTTTTGAATGTGTGCCTCTAAAATTACAATTCTTTTAACAATAATTGTTGGAAAATAATACATGAGGTTTTTAAAGAAATGACAGTATCAAATTGGTGATAGTTGTAAATAACAATGATTCTGATATGAAACCAGACCCATATCTCTGGAGTCTACATAACATACAAGTTGGTTAAAATCAATCAGGGATCCAAGTCCACCAAGTTCCATTTTCTCAACTATTCTACGGGCATATTCAGGGTCTACCATTTCCAAGAGACTTTTGATACATTTTCTCTTGTTCATGGTGCCACCTACAGAGGTGCTGGGTGGAACCGGTTTTTACTCTTGCATTTGTTAACACTCAGTGCATTTCCAGGCCCTTCAAATAGCACATAAACTTCCTCATAGTCAGTCTGTCTCTCTATTGCCATCCCTATCTCTGTCTCTCCTTTCTCTCTCTCTCTCTCTCTCTCATTCTTTCTCTCTCTCTCTCACACACACACTCACAACATTGCTGTTTTAGAACTGAAAACAACAAGCCAGGTTAAGCTGACAAGACTTTGGGGAAAAGGACGAAGAAAGGGAAAGCTTTAATTTTTGGATACTAGAAAGACAATGTGTAATTCTAACTTCAGAAAGGAATTTGGAGGTTAAGTTTTCCTGGGTCTTTATGACTTAATCAAAGCAACCAGGCTCAACACGTAGCTCACTGTCCCCTAAAGCCAGCAGCCAGGCAGTTGCAGCTGTGTTGACATGACAAGTCACTTTACCCCCAAACTAACAGCCCCGTGCCCTTTGAGACAGTGTGTTCAGGATATACTTTCAGTTTTATCAGGTGAGATTGAAACATGTTCCAAAGCAGTCTGCACTTACACAGAAAGAACACTTACCTTTCAACTGACTTGGAAGCAGCGTACAGGACAGCGATCCATCAGGGAGGTCATCGGCCACATTCCCACAGCAGCTGACCCTGTCAGTCTTTGGAAGGTACTCTTTACTCTGTAACTAATGCTGGACACTGGGCACAGGATAGAGAAACTGAATTCGAAAACAGTTCGGCATAAACCACATCCTCACTGTTACCACTTCACGAAAACACTGTCTCCCCCAATGATTCCTTTAAAGAATGCCTCAGCAGTCATGGGGATTTGGAGTCAAGTGTTGAACAAAGTCCTGCAATATATCCAACTATTTATTTTTAGTGTACGGATGAAAATTCTTTAAGCTTCAATAAGGACTTAAGAGGTAGAGGAGTAAAAGATTACCAAATGTGGAGTTTCTCTTGTATTTGTATTAATTGTTTTAAAATAAAATTGAAAGTCCTCCTGAAATTAAATGCCAGTTGCTCCAGAGAAAGAAAGTGAGAAGTGTGAAGTACGTAGCCACAGGCAGGCAGGGTGGTTCCCCTGCTACTCAGCCAGCAGGGAGCACCCAGAGAGCAGGCCCCCACCGACCTTCTTCAGTTCCCACCCAGTTTCTCCCCTGATGACTCTCAACAGCAGTGAGTCCACCTTCCCCCCAAAGACCACAGATTACCCCTCCAGCCTCTGTGCAGGCTGATCCTACTTTGGCCTCAGGCCCTTTAAGATGCTACTTTTAAACTATGATCAAGAGACTCAGAGTTTGAAAAACAAATCATTACCCATTTGTTTGGTTATCTGTGGAAAATATGTCAGTCCAAATAGACTCTGTCATTCCATAAGTATATCATCCCACTCTGTATTTGATGATGTGTTTTTTAAAAAGAGAAACAGTACTATCATATATTTGTCATTTGGGATTATTCACAGATACCTTCTTCCACTATTTCTACAAATTGAGTTGATTTATGTTGACAGTTTCTGAGAGAATAGTCATGTAAGAAAACACTGTTTTTTCTAAGACATCATTTCATTCTCTTTCATTCAGTTCAATAATTTGACAGCCTTTGGGTGGCACGCGGCATCCACAGCGCGGCTGATGCTGACGCTTCCCAGGGCGGAAGGACGCACAGGCTACCGTCAGGGGCCTGGCTGCAAGCGAACAGGATCGCCTGCGGCTGTACCCCAATGAGGCTGCAAGTGAGGAGCATCAATGATGGGCTTTGAGAGCCAAAAAAGGAGAGGAGCGTTCTGACTAGGGACATTAGAGGTGATTTCACAGAGGTGTAGGATTTGAGCTCTGCCCTCCTAACTGAGTCTTACTACAAAAGTGGCCTTTGGACGATACACTGACCTCACGTGGGAGCTTGTGAAAAATTCAAAATCTTGTACACAATATATGTACATCAAACCATCACACTATATGCATTAAACTTATAAAGTGATGTATGTCAATTATTTCTCAATCAAACTGGGGAAATAAACAAATAAAGGGTATAGTCATTTGGGAGGAAAAAATTCAAAATCTTGGATGCCACCCAACACCTATAGAGTCAGAATCTGCATTTTAACAAGACCCACAGGTAATTCCTACGATCATTCAAGTATGAAAAGCGCTGATGTAACTCCTTTTAGATTCAGTAGGGATATCAGAAAAAAAAAACAAACATATCAGTGTAAACTAAGAGAGTGGATACCAGAATATGGACCACGTGCTTGAGAAATGGCAGGTAGAAATGGAGGGTTTGTGTCTGTCACCTAACAGTAATCATACAAACCACCACGACCACTTGCCATGAGCCCGTGACTGTACTGAGTGATTGATACAATGCCATCTCATTTTATGCTCCTGACAGCCCCATGAGGGACCTACGTCATTTTACAGAGGAGGAAGCTGAGGCTTACAGAGGTTAAACAACTTGGAAACAGATCCAAGCCCGATTCTTGCAGATAAAGGCTGCCCTAGCAGGCAGCCGGAGGGCCTGAGTCCCACAAGTAGAGCATTCAAAGCAGCCCAGCTCTGTTTATCCGTCCTTCCTCCGTCTCCCCTTCTTAAACTCTTGCGCCTGAGAAAATCAGGAGAGAAGCCTGAAAAGATTGTTTCGGTGACTAAAGTTATGACTTTTTTCATTAAAAACTTAACTTGTTTTTTTATTTTATTACCAACTAAACTCATATACACTGTAGAAAATATGGAAAATACAAGAGAGCATAAAAAGGAAATTTTTGAATTCTCTGTAAAACCACAACACAAATATAAAACAGTTAACATGAAGGTATATTTCTTTCCAGGTTTTTTCATATGTTTATAACTACCTGTATTTTTATTGATGAATGCATTATGAACAATGTCTTCTGCTGTGAATGCTTTTACCCACGAGCATTTCTAAGGGCTGGGCGGTGGCAAACATAATGTTGGCCTGGGCTGGCTGAGGGTCAGGAACGGAGGTCAGACAGTGGCAGAAGTGGAGAGAAGAGGCTATATGTAACCCACCTTAATGGATGGTTCTCTCCTTCGTCATTTTTTAATTAAAATTAGTCATATGAAGTTTGCTTAAAATAACAAACAACTGTATGTTAGAGGAAAATAAAATTATGAAATTTCCCAAGAATCAGAAAAAAAAAACAGGACCAGAAGAAACATTATATTTCCATGGCCATGAAAGACCTGTGCTTATTACTTTTACAGTGTATCAACAAGAAATGCATGCCCTGACAGTGTGGCTCAGTTTGTTGGGCTTCATCCCCCAAAAGGAAAGGTCACTGGTTGATTCCCAGCAGGGCACATGCCTGGATTGCAGGTTCAGTCCCCTGTCGGGGCCCATGCAAGAGGCAACCAACTGATATTTCTCTCTCATATCATTGTTTCTCTCCCTCTCTTTCTGCAAACCTTCCCCCTCCCTAAAAATAAATAAATAAAATATTTTTTAAAAACAAGACATCAATTATTGCTTACTACAATAATATTTTAGGAGTAATGCATGCTCATTTTGGATATTTTTTAAATGTCCAATAGTAGAGGCATCTTACTAATACTTGATTGTGAGAAAAATTAATAATAATAATGTATTACAAATATACAATAATAACTCCTGTCACAAAGCCAGGCCTCATCAGGGCTAAAACCAAAAGCAATAAAATCATCAGAAACAAGTTTTTCTCTGGGTCTGATAATGTCTTGTCTTTTTTTTTTCTTTTTGTATCTGCTATCTTCTTATTTTTCTAAAAATGTGCTTGCTTTGTGCAAGTGAGGACAGATGCCTGCACCTCTGCTCGAAAATTTGCTGTCCCTCAATCCAAGGCACACGTGCACACTGACATGCTTTTCTGAATTCTGATTTCCCAATTCTAAATTCCCGGGAGAGGATCCAATTTGCCCAACGTGAATCAGGTGCTCACCCTGCTCCAACAGGCTGTGGGCAGTGGGGCAGGGGGAGGACGGAAGACAGGATGGGGTTGTGTATTCCCCAGACAAGAGTAGACAAGACATAACTGGAGGAGTCGGCAAAAAATTGGGAAAATAGAAACAAGCAGAAAATACCACTAATGTTAATATTTTAGTAGATTTTCTTCCAGTCTTCTCCTATTCTAGATTTCATAATATTGCCTTCCAGGCTTTTTCTACATATGGTATATTTTAGTTGTGAAAATGATGTCTACATTTTTGACTTTAATATAAGCAGTTTTTATCTTACTATAAAATCTTAACATTTTACATCACCAAAAACACTCTAATTAGTGCCTATGCCACATTTCACTAACCATCCTCATGTTATTGGAAACTTATGTCGTTTCTAGTTTCCCACGATTTCAAACAAATCTGAGGTATCTTGGTGTGCAGAGAGCTATTTCTCTACTTTGTCTAATTTTTTAAAAATTTTTAATGTTTATGCTGTTACAATTGTCCCCACCTCCACCCAGCGCACCCCCCTGCCCTCCCCAAGTTGATCCCCACATTGTTGTTTGTGTCCATGAGTCGCGCATAAATGTTCTGTGGTTGAACCCTTCACTGTCCTTCATGCCACCCCCCTTTCAGCAGCTGTCAGTCTGTTTTATGTATCTATGCTTTTGTTTTGTTTGTTAGTTTATTATGTTCATTACATTTCACATATCAATGAGATCATGTGATATTTTTCTTTCACTGACTAGCTTAATTCACTTAGCATAAATTTCTCCAGGTCCATCCATGCTGTTGCAAAATGTAAGAGTTTCTTTTCTCATTGCCTCATAGTATTCCATTGTGTAAATGTACCACAGCTCAAGGAGATCCAAGAGAGTGGAGGCATAAGTGGAAGCTACACTAATCTCCTCCCAGGACCAATCTGGAATTACAACTAAATTGTAGAGAAATCATTCTGAATAGCCAACCGAACTTGAGCTGGAGAGAAACCTAATAACCACAGACAGACAGAAGAAACCACTTTACCATAATGTGACTTGGTAGGACATGCAGAGGAGGTGTGAGAGGGTTGGCTCAGCTCCCATGGGCAGCAGCCAAAGTTCTGGGTAGATTTCTCAGCAGTCTGGGGTTCCCCCTGAGAAGTGTGGGATCTAAACCCCAAGATGGGTTCCCCAGCCTACAGCACTAGAGTAGGAAAGGAACCCAGATAACACCCAGTATGAAAAACAGCAGGGTTTCTGTCTGCCAGGGAGAGATAGATGGAGACTCAGAGAACCCCTTAAAGGGCCAATACACAAAATTTTGTTTGCAGCCACTTACCCTGGACTCCAGCAGAGGGAGGGTAAAGTGTACTAGAGACACGGAGGAGAGTCTGGGGTTCACTGAGAGTTCTCTGGGGAGAGAACTGAAGAAACAGCTTCCAGGACCCCTGTGCTGAGTCATCCCCCATACTGCCGAAGCCATCTTCCTCAGGCGGAGCTCTCCTCTCCCAATGACATCAGCCTGAGGGGAAGTAATAGCCCCACCTGCAGGGATTTCTCCGCCCTAACCTATGAAGCTTAAGCCAGGCTGCTGGTTACAGGTTGAAGCTATACACTGATAAGTTTCACAACTAGGGCAGATCTCTGGGATCCCTGTGAGATTTCAGCTGACCATCTCCCAAGCCCCATGCTGATGAAAGCCAGCTTCAGTGCACAGCCTGGTTCTTTCTACACACAAACAGGCCCAGCTGTGGAACAGGTTGACCAGGACCAGTCACAAGCAGCATCTGACAAAGGCCTACACCAGAGTCTTTGCCAACCTACCTAATATATAGAAACAAATACAAAGAAGCAGCCAAAATGGGAAGACAAAGAAACAGACCCCAAAAGAAAGATCAAGACAATTCTCTAGAAGAAGAGCTAGATGGAATGGAGGCAAGCAATTTATGAGAGAGTTCAGAGTAATGATTATAAGGATACTCAACAGCATGAAAAGAGACATAGAAACCATAAAAAATGACCTGCCAGAAATAAAAAATGCAATATCTGAGATAAACGATACACTGGACAGAACAAGCAGTAGGATAAATGACACAGAGGATCAAATCGGTGATTTGGAAGACAAGGTAGCAAAAATACACCCCAGCAGAGCAACGAAGAGAAAAAAGAATTTAAAAACTGAGGAGACCTTAGGAAACATTTTGGACAACATGAATCATAACAACATCCACATCGTGGCAATACCAGAAGGAGAAGAGAATGAGCAATTGATCGAGAACCTACTTGAAGAAATAATGATTGAAAACCTCCCTAATCTGGTGAAGGAAAAGGACACACAAATCCAGGAAGCTCAGAGAATCCAAAAAGTTGATGTGTTGTAGTTGGACTACACCGAGACACATCATAATTCAAATAACAAGGTTTAAAGACAAACCTTGTCTTTAAAGGAGAGAACACTAAGAGCCACAAGAGAAAACACGTGGTTACATACAAGGGAGCACCCATTAGACTGTCATCTGATTTCTCAACAAAAAATATTTCAGGGCAAAAGGGAGTGGCATGAAATATTCAAGGTGATGAAAAGCAACAACCTACAACCAAGGCTACTTTACCCAGCAAGGCTATCATTTAAAATGAAAGAAAAATAAGGAACTTTCTAGACAAGAAAAAGCTAAAGGAGTTTGTTAACACCAAACCAGTGCTGCAACAAATGTTAAAAGGCTTGCTAGAAGAAGAAGGAGGAGGAAGAGAAGGAGGAGAAAAATGAAAATGGTCTAAAAATAAAATGGCACTAAATATGTATCTATCAATAATCACCTTAAATATAAATGGCTTAAATGCCCCAACCAATAGGCAAAGGGAAGCTGAATGGATAAAAAACAGGACCTATATATATGCTGTCTCCAAGAGACCCATCTCAGATCAAAAGATACACACAGACTAAAAGTACAGAGATGGAAAAAGATATTTCATGCAAATGGAAAGGAAAAACAAAAGCTGGGGTAGCAGTACTTATGTTCAACAAAATAGACTTTAAAACCAAGGCTATAAATTAGGGACAAAGAAGGACACTACATAATGATAAAGAGAACAATCCAACAAGAGGATATAACCCTAGTAAACATTTATGCACCCAACATAGGAGCACCTAAATATGTAAAGCACATCTTGATGTACATAAAAGGAGAGATCCACAGAAACACAGTCATAAATGGAATTTTAATACCTCACTGATTTCAATGGATAGATTTTCCAGGCAGAAAATCAACAAGGAGACAGCAGCCTTAAACGATACACTAGATCAAATGGATTTAATTGATACCTTCACAGCATTCCACCCCACAGCAGCGGAATATACATATTTTTCAAGTGCACATGGAACATTTTCTAGGATAGACCACATGCTAGGAAATAAAACCAGTCTCAATAAATTTAAGAAAATTGGAACCATATCAAGCATCTTCTCTGACCACACTGCTCTGAAACTAGAAATCAACCACAATAAGAATACTGAAAAACAAGCAAAGACATGGAAGCTATATAACATGGTGTTAAACAATGAATGGGTTAACAATGAGAAAAAGGAAGAAATCAAAAGATGCCTTGAAACAAATGAAAATGAGGACACAACAATCCAAAATCTGTGGGACACTGGGAAAGCAGTCCTAAGAGGGAAATTCATAGCATTACAGGCCTATCTTAAAAAGCCAAGAAGAGGTACAAACAACAATCCAACTTTACACGCAAAGGAACTTGAAAAAAGAACAACAAATAAAGCCCAATGTAAGTAACAAGAAGGAAATAATAAAGATCAGAGCACAAATTAACAAAATAAAGACTAAAGAACAATACAAAATATAAATGAATCCAAGAGCTGGTTCTCTGAAAAGATAAATAGGTTTGACAAACCTTTAACCAGACTCATCAAGAACAAAAGAGAAAGGACCCAAATAAGTAAAATCAGAACTGAAAGAGGAGAAATAACAACCGACACCAAAGAAATACAAAGGATTATTAGAAAATATTATGAACAATTAGATGCCAACAAGCTGGACAAAATGGATAAATTCCTAGAAACATATAATTTTCCAAAAATAAATTAGGGAGAATCAGAGAATCTGAGCAGACAGATTACACCTAGTGAAATTGAAGCAGTAATCGAAAAACTCCCCACAAACAAAAGCCCTGGCCCAGATGGCTTCACAGGTAAATTTTACCAAACATTTCAAGAAGAAATAACACCTCTCCTATTCAAACTATTTCATAAAATTCAAGAAGAGGGAAGGCTCCCAAATTCATTTTACGAAGCCAGCATTATCCTAACTCCAAAAACAGATGAAGACACTTCAAAGGAAGAAAATTATAGGCCAATATCCCTGATGAACGTAGACACTAAAATCGTCAACAAAATATTAGCAAACCAAATACAGCAATGCATCAAAAAGATCATACACCATGATCAAGTGTGATTTATTCTGGGAATGTAAGTTTAGTACATTTGCAAATCAATAAATGTGATTTGTGGTGTAGTCCCATTTGTTTATTTTCTGCTTTGTTTCCAGTTCCTTAGGAGATACATTGGCAAAAAATATTGCTATGTGTGATATCTGAGATTTTACTACCTAGGTTTTCTTCTAGGAGTTTTATGGGTTCATGACTTACATTTAAGTCTTTAATCCATTTTGAGTTTATTTTTGTATAACTTGGTGTAACTTGGAGGTCTAGTTTGATTTTTTTGCACATACCAGTCCAGTTCTCCCAACAGCATTTATCGAAGAGACCGTCTTTGCTCCATTGTGCGCTTTTGTCGCCTTTGTCAAATGCCCATTGCGCACGCAGGCTTGGGTTTATTCCTGGGCTCTCTGTTCTCGTCCATCGATCTGTATGTCTGTTCTCGTGCCAGTACCAGGCTGTTTTTATTACAGCGGCCTTGTAGTATAGTTTCATACCAGCAGTTGTGATATCTCCAGCTTTGTTTTTCTTTCACAAGATTGCTGAGGCTATTCGGGGTCTTTTTTTTTATTCCATATACCTTTTTTGAATATTTGTTCTAGTTCTGTAAAGTATGCCATTGGTATTTTAGTAGTAATTGTGTTGTATATACGGATTGCTTTGGGTATTTCTCTATTTTGAACTATTTCATTACAATTGATGTCCAGATGCTGAATTTTGCCAGATTAAAGAAAACAAACGTAACCCCAATAAATTCAATAAAAATATTTTTTATTTCATTAATTAATTTAAAAGAAGAAAACAAACATTATCCAATTTCTTGATAGACGTTGCTTAATTTGTTCCCTAAAGGGTTGCAAAGTGTGTCTGCCGCATACCCTCATCAGCATAAAGTATTATCAGGACCTGGCAAACCCTGGTTTTAAAACTTGCCATAATGGAAAACTAAAGTAGACATAACGTGTGCTGGTGTTTTTAAGGCAACATGAGTACAAATATGGTTTCTTCTATATGACTATTGGGGCACAATCACCAGTCACTGACCAATCAGCATCAAGTCTCCTTTCCCAGCCAGGATCAAACATGGCATTCTTTCTTAGTGCCACCTTTCCCTCGCCTAACAAACACCGGTTGAGCACCTATCAGCTTCCTAGCACGGTGCAAGTCTGGGAGATGAAAAGTTGTTGATGTGTAGTCCTGTCCTTAAGGGGACTGTTATGCAAAGGATGAAAGGGTAACAGTCCTCAGTGGCAGGAGAAATGGAGACGTACCGCTGCTTTCCACTCAGGGCTGCCCTGCACAGCTCTGGCTCTCCCTCAGTGACAAACGTCCCACAGGGCCTTGTAACCGCAGAGAGTCCCCATTTTTTTAACATGACCCTTTCTCCTTTCTGTCCATCAATTCCTTCCCTTTATCATTAAGCCCTTAGGACATCAGGTTCTGGTCAGTATCAAACTGTTTTAAGAGCAAAGCCTAGGGTCTGTTGACCCCAGAGACAGAGTTTGGGTCAAACTAAAGATAACGTCTAGGCCTCCCTTATGTTTCAGCTCCAGGACCAGAAAAGCAATGAAACCAGACAAAGTAGCTGACATCAGGACCAGATCTATTGACTAATAACCCCACCCTAGCAACAACCAATCTGTGGAGACCTTGACCCTGACCAGAACCCTAACCCCTTAGTCACCATGATTAATGATTCTCCCCTCTAACACCCGTTCCCTGGAAGTCACTGAGCCAGGTCTCTGAGCATCAGTTCACTCGTGACTCCTAAAAATAGTAAACACTCACTTTCTTTGCTACAAGCTTTTGTTGGTGTCTTATTGGGCCTTGAAGGCCCCAGACAAATAGACCCCTTTAGCCCGGTAGCATCCTCTGGCCAGCTCTGTCCAAGGAGTGGGAGTGAGAAGTGCTTTTAATGCATTCTAGTCCAAAGCCCAGGCCAACCAAGTAAATTCCTGTTTAACTGAAAGAAGAATGCCTAAAAATAGAAGTGGATAAGGTATTCTGAAGCAGGCAAAATCTACACTCAGTAGTAGACTCTTATGATTTCTCTCTCTCTCTCTCTCTCTCTCTCTGACAATAATTTATTAACATAAATGTGGCCCTGGCCATATAGCTCAGTTGGTTAGAGCATCATTCCGATACACCAACATTGCAGGTTCGATCCTTCATCAGGGCTCACGCAAGAAACAACAATGAATGCATAAATGCATAAATAGAAGGAACAACAAGTCAAAGTCTCTCTCTCCCTCTGACCCCCCCCAAATTCAATAATAAATAAATAAATATTGGTCTCAGTTTGAGAAGTTCATTGGGACATAATTTAGAATTAATAAACTGAAGCGATAGTATACTGTTAATGCACTTCCCAAGTTAGACAGGGGTTTAATGCCACCACATCAAACCGAGTCTTGGTGATTATCTGAGAACCAGCTGTGCACTGATCGGGAACACAGAGGGATCTTGTTAATTATCATTACCCAGAGGAAATAAATCAGTTGTTGCCTCATATAGAGAACAGAAAACAAATGTCACTATTTCCATTTTAATTTCAACTGCTGAGGTTGATGAAAGTCAAAATTGAGTCACGTATCAATGAAAATCATAAACCTGGTAATGCAGCATTAGCAGACTGCAACTTCATCTTCAGGTCCATAAATCAATTGGTATACTATTCAATGGACGATTGATAATTTGTTTTGAGGGGCATGAAAAAATCACCAAACAAGGAAGTAAAAAGGGCAACTCCACACCCTTAAAGAAGATAAGGCAATCCAATTTCTCAAGATTTCGAAACATTGTGAAAATCACTTTATCCCATTTTCCTCTCCTTTTCTTCAAACGTACCAAATTGAATTTCATTCTCCTCCATACCTTGCAGAAGAATTTCAGAACCAGCAGATCAGAGTAACATGGGGTATCTATTAGCCTGGATTCCAAATTTGATAGATAGTGGCCTCCTCTTTCCAAGAGCCATTAAGTATGAGAATCCACACGTCACCTGGGTGAGGAATCACACTGTCCATAGCGGCCCCTGCTGTTTGGGTGGTGCACAGCGACATCTGTGAAATATTAAAGACAGTGCTCGGCCATTTGAGTAGCTCAGAGGTGCTCGAACATGATAATGAGATCAAAGAATTGTTTTTAAAAAATCTGAAGCTCTTAGGAGCCCTACAGATTTTAAGGTGCAGGCAGACACAAATGTCAAAAAACAAGAATATCTGAGGAAATAGGAACCCAGGGGCCAATAACCAGTCGTACCCTTGCCCAGACACTAGACTGAGGCCTAGACCTGCAAATCCTGGTTGATACAAATCCATCTGTCTTCACGTTTTCACGTCATCAATTAAGGCATTTATGTGTGTCATTAAACATCTTCCAACACATCCGCTTTGCCGCCTAAGTCCCCATAAGAGCCTGAAACATAATATTATTTGAGTCCAATTTACATCGTTACAGCTTTAGGCATTTAGTTATATTCTCCGAGCTGTAGTTTCTTACTAGAAAAATGGGATTAACAACTCTCCCATAATAGTTTGAGGGGTAAAATATAAAAAAGGGCCACTACTCATTAGCATTATCTTTGGGGGAACTGCTTTTCTTCCAACCAGTCTAGGTTTCTAACAGATGAACATGTTACCAGAACAACAAACTGTAGCGGTTAAGTGCCCTTGGAGAAGCTGATTGTTGCAACTGAGAAAACAAGTTAGTGGTGTGATATATTTAATGACGTGCATCACTGCCATTGTGTGGCACACTCATTATTAGGCATAAATAATAAGCCATGGATGTAAGCATCTATCATTAGTACTGCTTTTATAGCCAAGTCCCTTTTTAAAGTTTCTCTCATTTTGTCCATTCTTCAAATCTGTAATTAACATCAGTGTCAGCATTTTTTGTAAATGTGGCTTCACTCTCATCACTCACAGGAACGATCACCCAAATTAAAAGAAAGTGTTCCCTTGGCACTGAACCAAGATGCTCCTACTGCATTCTTGGTGCTTCGACCCATGGTTCACACACCGGCCTTTTCCAGTGGGGAGGACCATGAGGACACATCTTTCTTCTCCTTGGAGGTCAGTGGAGGACTGGCAACTAAATAAAGAAGAGAAAGCAAGTTAATATTTGTGACATCTCATACCAGTTCTATAAGGTAGCTGTGACTATCCGCTCCATTGTGCAAGTGAGGCAGCTGTCCCTAATAGTTGTCGAATAACTTGCCCAAGGCCCCAGCTAGAAAGGAGCAGAACAAGAATTTGAATCAACGTCTGCTACACACCAATCCCTAGCCTGCTGTGTTAGAGCGTGTCAGAGCATAGGCCTTGCACTCCAAAGTATGCACATGTGAGAAAAGTACGCCCAGGGTGGGCATACTATGCCCACAGACATAGAGTTCTGGATTCTGCAAAGTGGGGGTTTTGAAAGAGAAATGATGAGATTCAAGGATGGATGAGGAAGATTGGGTCAACAAATGACTATTTCACTATAAAATTTTCTCTCTGAGAAAGGCAATGGATGAGCCTACGAGGGTGTCAGTCAGCTCTAGGGGAGGAAGCAGACCCACTGTATGTGTTACGGGAATAAGGGATTTACTTTAGGAATTAGAGCTTTCACGCCTATGGGAGGAAGCGGGGAAGCAAAGGTCTAGAAGACAGAATATGGGGACAGAAGGGTCATTAACCAGCTCTTAGGGATCACTGACCTCAGGGGATAAGTCAAAACTTGCAGGAAGACCTGAGAAGCGAGCATGCATCTGATGTTGTCCCTGGGCCATGGTTGGTCAACAGGCCCAGGGATCAGGAAGCTGAGAGGGCTACCAAGTGAAGGACAGCGAGGACAACTGGAACCCACGAGGTACTTCTGCATCTGTTCACCTCCGTGTCTGGTAGACTTCCATTTCAGTGTTTCCACCCAAGTTCCTCTCTTGACAATTCCAGCTGTGTCTGCATGTCAACAGACCACCAGTAACAGCTTCTATTGAACACCATTGTTAGTGTAAGAAAATACTTGACTTGTTAGCCAACCAAGATGATCTTCAGTAGCTAAGTGGATAAATAAACCACGGTACATCCAAAGAATGGAATATTACTCAGCACTAAAAGGAAAAGAGCTATCAAGCCATGAAAAGACATGGAGGAAATTTAAATGCTAAGTGAAAAAAAGCCAATCTGAAAATGTGACACTCTGTATGATTCCAACTATATGACAGTCTAGAAAAGGCACAACCCTAGAGACTAAAAATACCAGTGGTTGCTAAGATAGGGGAGTAGGAGGGAGGGAGGTGAATAAGCAGAGCACAGCAAATTTTTAGGGCAGTGAAAATAGTCTGTATGATACTAAGATGATAGATATTTGCCATAATACGTTTGTCCAAACTTATGTGCAACACTAAGAGTGAGCCCCACAGTGAACTAATGACTTTGAGCGATTCTGATGTGCCAATGCATGGTCATCCTTGGTGGAAAACGTACCACTCTGGTGAGTGTTCTAGATAATGGGACTGGCTGTGAGTGTGGCAAGACATGAAATGTATGGGAAATCTCTACATCTCTTTTTCAATTTTGTTGTAAATCTGAAATAGCTCGTTAAATGTCTTTAAAAATTAATGTGAAATATATCAATAATTTTTATATCAATTACTTTTTGAAATAATATTTTAGGTATTTTGGGTGAAGTAAAATATATATGGCCTGTCCAGAATGTATCCAGCCATGTACTATGAAAAATAGAGGCATTTATTGAAGAAGATACAAGATACAAGAAACACTATACATAAGACAATGACACCTCA
Source organism: Desmodus rotundus (assembly GCF_022682495.2). NCBI lineage: Eukaryota > Metazoa > Chordata > Mammalia > Chiroptera > Phyllostomidae > Desmodus > Desmodus rotundus. Next base: position 18,473,723 of record NC_071397.1, on the reverse strand, counting down.
GTCCCCTTCAAAGGAGGCACCGTGGGACCTCACACAGTCCTCCCAATCACCAGCAGCTGCCCCATTGTATTTTCCTGAATCTCATCGGTGGTCTGAAATCTCTTCATTTCAAAGGTGATTTTAGTTTTGGGAAAAGCCAGAAGTCACAGGGTGCCAAATATGGGCTGAGGGGGCTGAGTAGGGGGGCTGAGTCACCTGGGTGATTTGATATTTTGCCAAAAATCTCTGCACGAGACGTGATGCATAAACAGGAATGTTGTCGTGCTGAAGCTGCCGATCACCAGTTGCCCAGAGCTGTGGCCTCTGAATCATCCAGATACTTTCTGCGGAAGACTGTTCAAGCTTCACACAAAATTGGGTGCAGAGTTGTTTCTCTACTCGCTTGGTAATTTTTTGCTGTGACAGCCACACAGTACACACGCTCACTCAGTGGTATCTACCACCCCCACTGACTAGTACAGTGAAGTCGTCATTGTTCACGCATGTGCATTCCAGTCCACTCTCCTTGGCTGCCAGGTTACATCGATGTCACACAAACCATTCTCATTGAATTAACAAAGGTTGGACTTTTTCTGGACAAATCTCATATTATCAATGTGGAAAAAAAAGAAAATACTTGACTTGTTAGCCCAAAGGTTTCAGGTAGTAAAACCAAAACTAAGTTCTAAGGAATTAGATTCAGGTGGAAGCATAAAACTACAGCCCAGTTACCAAGGATAGGATGAAGACTAAAGTCCTGAGTAAAATGTTTGCTGAAATTCCCAACCCTCAAGACTATGATCCAGCCATAGAGAATTATTTGTAGATCTTGAGTGAACCATGCACTCCAACACTTTCAGGCCTTTGCATACACTGGTCCTGATGCCTGATGTCATATTGAAAGGGAATAAGAGTATACACTCCAAATATGCCACTTTGACATATTGATTATCTTGAATCAAGATACTTAAGAAACAGCCAATTCAAGAAGGACACTCTGACCCTCCTTGCTCCCCCTGAAAGCAAGAAATCAATCTCCCATGTTAGGGTACCCTCCCCATGTCAGGAGGATAAAAAGCATCTTAATCACCAAAGACTGGGGGTTAAGGGCCGAGAATGCTGCATAAACAAGATCTGTTGTCCTGGCTGGTGTATCTCGGGACTGAGCACGGGCCTGTGAACCAAATGGTTGCTGGTTTGATTCCCAGTCAGGGCACATGCCTGGGTTGTGGGCCAGGTCCCCAGTAGGGGGCGTGTGAGAGGCAACCACACAGTGATGTTTCTCTCCTTTCTCTCTTCCTTACCCTCTCTCTAAAAATAAATAAATAAAATATTTTTTAAAAAAACCAAGATTTGTTGTTTCTTCACTAACTTGCTATCCAAGCCCAAACTCCTTTGTCAATACTCCACAAATTTATTTATTGTTTCCTGTCTAAAAGATATAAAAGCTACCTGCTTTGGTTACCTCTTGAAGTTTTTTAACTTCTGGGCTTAAACTTGGTTTTGTCCTGTTAATCTATGTTATGTCAATTTAGTTATTAGACCAGCCAAAAAACCTAGAAGGGAAGAAGGGGAAATTTTTCTTCCCATACAATATCTTCCTCTCACTTTGGTCATTTACTTTATCTTCATTCCCCAGATCTTGGGTCAAGTCTCTCTATTCCGAGTACCAGTTAGCACCTCCACACTCATTCTGCACACTGTAGTGAGTGCTGAGCTCTACGTGTATCAGTCACACAGTACTACTGTATTTGTCTGTTTCTGGCATTTTTTCCTGATGGGTCCAGGAAGACCAAAATCTCTGTTTTATTAGAGTTCATAGTCTCAACTTTTACAACATTTTCTGGCACATAGTTGGTGCACAATATTTCTAAAATTAATATACTCTAAATAACATTTTATTGTATAGCCAGCCTTTCAGATAACCAACTTGAAATATAAAATATTTTTCCAAGTATAAAACTTATAAAACTTTCTATTTTTGGATTATAGATCCTCCTAAAAATAGTATCATATCTATCTTAAATTATAAGCTAAAGGCAGGTCCTTCCTTTCTTCCTCTTTTGAAGGCAAATGTGATGGTTGGATTAAGGGCAGCCATTATGTGACCACAAGAAAAAGGCTAAAAGTGTTACGGAGATGTGAGACCTAACATCAAAGAATCACTGGACTAACTCTGTCATCCAATAATGTCTGGACTTCTTGTTCGAGAAAAATGAACAGTTTTTTTTTTTAATTCTAAGCTAAAATACTTTGAAGAATGCCAGCTTTTACTCAAGGAAAGAACATTACTGGAGGAGGAGAGATCTGTTCTAGCGCAGGTGAATAAAGGATATGATACCATGTTTGAATTAATATAGCACCTTAGAGGAATAAAACTATACGTAATAAATTATTATTATTTGTACTCCCCTCCAAAAATGCATGTTCATTCAAAGTTATTACTATATTGAAAGGGTATTTTATTTCAGCAGAAAATGAACAGCCTTTAGGAACCAGGGCATTTGTACATAAAGCAAAGAATTAGTTACACTGGATACAAAAGAATAAGGTAAAAATTAGGTTAATTACTATGCAATTATGTTAACAACTTTCAGAGGGATACTGTAAATGAAAATAGTTCCCTGATTATTTTAGTCATCAACTACAGTTTTTATGAAATAACACTTAAAAAGTAGGAAATTTTTAATATTTCAACAATTTCATTTTATTAAGACTGCTTCATTCCAAATTATACAACTTTAACTTGAATTGCAAATCATACCTGCAAATGAAAGATCAGTAAGTGGAGTTGGATTTTCTTAGTTCTGTTTACACAGCCTGTTAGACTGTGACTGAGGAAATATGACTCAGGTGTAATTCTAGAACAACCGAAACGGCAAACATACTGAAGAGGTCTCCTGGAGAGTGGTACGATGGGTGAAAAAGCATTAATCAAACTGCATGTAGAGGAGGACATCGCCACCAGCTGTATCTTCTGTCCTGGAGTCCCTAGGTCTCCAGACTCCAGGTCAGGGTCCTCATCTGAAGTTGAAGTATGAGTCAGGACAACCAGAGGTAACTTTAAGATATTCAGATGTAGGGATTTCAAAAGTAAAATAAGGAGGCTAAAGAAAAGACCGTTGAGCCAAATGCCAGGAATCACCATAGAAGATGGGTAATTTCCAACAAATGTGGCAACAGCATGAATAACAATGGGGCGAATGTTCTAAGCAATGGAATGGAAAAAAGGAGGCAACATATCCAGTTAGGGCCAGCAAGACAAAAACAGTGTTCAATTCTTAGGGAGTGTGGGTGTGACTCTAGGATTTTATTGACATGTCTGAGATGTGCGTTATTTGTGTATCACATGATTGCTGGCACCCAAAGGGCTCACCTGTACATGTAAAAGTCTCATTACAATTTTCATAGACTTTTATCAACTGAAGAGAAACCTCAAAGAACTCAACAGCAAAACATAATTTTCCTTTCAAAATATACTCTTTAACAGCCACTTATGTGAAGTTACTTGCAAAATGGTTTAATCAAAATCCCAAATGCTAATTGCTAAACATCTTATTCGCAAACATCATTTAGTAGTCAGATTTTACCAAAGCAAAATCCTCCGGCTTTGTGTTATGAAATACAGATGAGAACCAGGAAAAGCCAAAGGACAGACATTTAAAAACTGCCAAACTGCCTTTCCACGTTTAGCAATTCTATGGCTGTTACATCCTCCTGTGACTCAGAGTAAAGAAGAAAAATCCTGGCTCATAATGCCAGGTTAACAGCAAATTCTGAAACTGCAGAGAGTGTGAACCATAAGGTCACACTGGGAAGGAGGCGCCTGCACACTGAGATTTGACTGTCTTGTGGTAAAATGTGCACCTGTGAGTGGGATTTTTATTCATAAAGAACATGCATAACACAGATTAGAGCCACGATGGACTCTATTCTGTGAGACAAGGGAAGGGACAGATAAAAGTGAATCTGGATGAAAAGATTCAGTGAATCAGCCCCAGAAAATGGAAGCAAGTGTTTCTCGTAAACACACAATATGGCCAAATCTGCAGAGCCAGAGCTGCTAGAGCTGTACCAGCTATTGTTTCCATGTGCCACCAGTGGGGCCCCTGCTTTGGAACGCTCATTTCCAAATTACTAATTTTCCAGATGGTAGGAGGTGGTTTATGGAGCGATCTTAATATTTCCATCATAAAGTGCATAATATTAAACTGTAAGAGTACTTATCTATTTAATCTCATTCCTAACTTTATAAAATAAATAATCGTTTTATTTTATAAAACGTTCCTATCACTGTGGCCCAACTGAGGCTTCAGCACAAAGCAAGTCATTCCGAGCCCAGACCTCCCTGAACAACACGTGACATTAAACAGGTCCGGGAATCACCGGTCCCAATCCCGTGTCCAGACAATGGAGAATGGAATCGAAAGAATGAAAAGATTGCCAAGTGTGAACTTACTTCTAAGGACTTCAGTAGTAAACATCTAGCTCTTTGGGTAACGCCCATGTATATGTAGTGTGATGGAAAGCCTGACTTTCCTTTCTTCACCGTTGAAATAATGTAACTATTACTTTTCCCACACGCCACTGCACTGGATAGTTCTTCCACGTAGGCGGTCCCTTTCCCCTAAGCCTACTTTCAAACAGTGAGCCCGTGACCCCTACCCCATCCACCCACATTGGCTATTAGGGAGATAAAATAGCCAAGCCCCACCCTTGACTTCTACATAAGAATTTTTATAGTAGAGCTCAGAAATCTGCATTTTAACAAAGCTTGAGAACTGGGGCTAAGACACAGGACCCTCTACCGCTCTAATTGTGACATCAATTCAGACACTCTACTGAGGTTAATATCAAAACCTGTAAATGATATTTTAATTTTAAAATTCCTTTTTCATAGAGTAGCTATTGACTTAATTGAGACAGCTTACTTAATCCAAATTTTCATTGCCATCTATGTAGTGCCCGCAAAAGGACACGGCTTAACCACATGCAGAATCTAGCACATGATATACGTGGTATATTAAGTCACTGGAACAAAGGTGGTCTTTTTATTACTGATGCTGGACAGCTGATCAGCCATTTGGAAAAAGAGAAAATTAAACTATTCCACTATTCCTCACACCATACATAAGAATAAATTCCAAACGACCAAGGGAAATTAATAGAGAAAACTGTTTTTCTGCTCTCAACTCTCACATTACTACCACACACACAATACTTTTGGCACCAGATGTACGGGCTTCCACACCAAACAGTTCTGACACTAACTGCCTGTGCAAACCTCGCAAACTAAGTGCTCAGTCCCACAAGACTACTCCCCCCTCCAGACACCAATCGCAAGTAGTAGGTTTTCAAATTCTGCCTTACTTGCCTATAAACCAAGTTCTCTCCTCAGAATTGATAGTTCGCTAAAGCAGCTCACAGAATCCAGGAAAACATTTTATTTACTATTTTGCTGATTTATTACAAAGGACATTTTTAGGTTTTTTTTTGTTATTGTTATTCTATTACAGTTGTCCAAATTTTTCCCCCTTTGCCCTCCTATATGGTGAAAGAAACATTTACGTATTAAAGACGTTGCTCTCTCCGTAGGGTCACCAAAACGTAGATGAAATGAACAGAAGGAAAGAGATTGGAATGTTCACTTAGATAGAAGCTAAAGGCCAGACCATGATAGGTGGCAGAAATCACAGTCAATGGAATGAGCTGTCCCAACAATTCAGAGAAAGTGCCTGTATCTCTGGAGCATTCGGAGCTCTTCCCTCAAACCCCAGCGGACCAAGCTCCCCAGGAAGCAGTCGCCTTTCCCACGTACAGCATTCATAGGTTCAGTTCTCGTCCTTCCGTTTCAAACTGTGGGCAATGCAGCCCCGAGATGATGCTGCCCCTGTGCGCCATCAGGTGATATTTTCTCTTTCCTAACACCAATATTTTACTGCTGCGAAGAGAGTCACAAATTTCTTATAAGTGCATTCTAAAGAAGATGGCAGGTACAGAGGACTGAGGTCTCCTTCCAGTTTCTTCATGTCTCCTCTGGACATTAGCATGATAGTTCAAGGAAAAAAATTAATAAACTGAATTGAAGTTTTGTGGTAAAATGAGAAACTCTCTGATGAGCACTGAAAACTTCTGAGCCAATGATATTCGTCTAAATGATCATCGTCTAAACCAAAGAAAAACGATGAGCAGAACAACTTCTCCTGACTGTCCTGGGCATCTCCAGGTGACCCGGGATGAACCCTCTCCTGTGATTTGGAAATTTTGTCCTTCCTCTCCCATCCCCACTGTCTTTTTAGGGAGGATGAAGCTGAACAATAGCATTTATTTTAAGTAAAATACTGGCAGTTGAAGTGTGAATTAAGTCTAATCAAGACCTTGAAAAAGTGTCACTATCACTTTTAAGTGAGCATGGTAAGAATTCTTTCCAATAGATTTTAAAAAACAAAAAAGGAACATTCACACAAATAAACCCTGTAAATGATAGGATGAAACAACAACAAGAAAAAATCAACCAGCAGAGACCAACACTAAGGGTAGAACAAAGAAGAAACCATGAGGAAGCCTAGCTGAAACTCTTTCAAAGGTCAGAGAGTGAAAAGAAAAGTGGGGGAAGGTATTTGTTCTCGGCAGATCAGCTGAGACTAAATGCTCTCTGACTTTTACAGCAAAGAAGCCAAGCCCACAAATGGTGACAGCCACTCATTTTAAATCCAGTATCTTTTGTTTAGGAGATGCTATAAGACTCTCAAATCCCACAAAGGAAATGTTTGCATTGCCAACCCCAGCACGCCTAAAGCACCATCACTCAGTTTAAACATATACCTCCCATTTGGGGGGTTAAACATGCTGGAAATGTACCAGAATTTAAAACGCATCATCTGAGACTTACATCAGTGGCATTATGAGACAATATTTTTGAATGTTTTAAATCATTACTGAGAAAAAGAACAGTTTCACTTTGTAAGAAGCTTGTAACTTTTTTCTTTTTACTTCTCAGATGAAATTTAAGAGAATCATGTTAGAGAAAGCCAAATAGCTTTAACAACTTACTGAGTAAAACCTAAACCACATTTTTGTGATAGAAATATATCTATACTATTAGAAATATGTCTATCTATATTATTATGAAAATTGCAGAAATAAAAATCAACACATTTTGGTCATTAGTTTTCTTTCTTTTTTTTCTTGTGTCTACTCTCACTAAATTTTTCGGGATTTATATGTTTGCTTTTTCATCATTCTGCAATACTGAAAACTGACACGTTTCAATATTTTTAATATAACTTGCTTTCTTCTAGGAGATGGTTCTAATAAGAATGCTTCCTGAAATATAGATAAGAATAAGATGTTATCTTAGTCCTAACAAACACACACAATCCAGCCCCTGTGGGATCCAAGGCATCACCCCAAGGTATCATATTAAAGACAGTTCTAATTCCGATTTGGGCTGAATTCTTGCTTTAAATCTCTGTACCTTTTAAATTATAAATTTTTCAGATTTCATGTAACCCAATTTATTGCATTAAGATTACATGTAGTTTTGTCATCAACTCAAAAATAAGTTCATCGATACCATGAAGCAGTTGCTCAACATCTCTGCTCATCACCTGCGCAGCACCTTCAACATGAGCTTCCTTATGCCTTTGGATCTTTTTCTTTTCCTGATCCAGTCTAGCAGATTCTAAACTACCCAATTAGGTCATTACAAGCTCAAGTACAGACCCCGCAATCTCTGGGAACAACATTGCCAGGGCACTAGAGTGGAGCCTGGGGCCCTAGAGATCCTGCTTTCCCCTGCTCCCCCAGCCCCTCCACAGGAAATCACTAAGGAGGAACCCTGACCCCACCCCCAGCAAGAGCAAGGCAATGCTTCGGTATTTTGAGACTACCTAGGAAGGGTGATGGAGCCACAGAGCACAACTAGAAATATGTGGAAAAATTGGGGGCCATTCATCAGTGAGGAACTGGGTGTGAAAACCTTCAGAGTGGGATTCTAGAAGTGTCATAAATCAAGAATTCAAGAACTTTCTGGTTGTATTGCAGAAAGTGTTAAGTGTGCTGTGTTGAGAGTCAATTTATAACTGACCATTTTATAGTATTAGTTCTAGAAAACTATTTTTTCCCTTTTCTGCAACTTGTAAATACTCCTTTCTTTTGTAATTGTTACTGAAAAGTCAAATGATCACAAAAGGCTTTTAGGCATTTACCTTATGGGGCCATAAAGTCCCCCAAGCAGAAGACGTGGGTGGGTTGGTTGTTGCAGGCTGGATTTCCCGGAAACAGGTGCTGGTGTGGATTTGGGATCAATACCTGTGAAGAGTAGGGGACAAAGCTGGACTGGGCAAAGGAAAAAAAAAAGGAACTTTGATGCCCCACAAGCCCTGGCCAACCCAGCTGGGAGGGTGATGAGTAGGGCCCATCAGACATGGCCCACGTTGGGTGGAAATGGATGGCAAGGCTTTGACCCCTCCACTTCTCAGCCACTGCAGCTGAGCTGCATGGGCAAAGGGAGACGCTCCGCGCAGCTGAGGCAGACACAGAAGGATGTGACAACCATGGGCTGTCCGCTGACAGCACTCCTCACAGCTGGCCAGCACGCTCTTCCTTAAGACCCGGGCAACATGCCTCCATGTCTCTCGCCCATGTTAACTGGCCAGACTAGGGTGCTCCCTAATTGCCTCTATCAAAGGCACCTGCATCGTCTGCTTTATGGAGACACACCATTTAACTAAAAGCATTTAAACAAAAAAAATTTAACATTCATAAACCACTTTTAAAAACACAGGGAAACTCATTCTCAGGGAGGCCTGCCTTGAGTTTGTCCCCTGGTCGTTAAGCCTACTTCCCCCGGCAAGGTTGGCAAGCATGCTTCTCCATAAAAACTACCTGTAGCATCTGTTCCTGGGCCAGTGCAGCTCGCTCCACTTTCCTGAACCCCATAGCAAACGTTAGGGATTGGCTCACAGGGTGTCCTTTATCTTCCAACACCTTCAGGAGCTAGGAAAAAATGGGCCAGGGTGACTTCTAGTGTGCTAGTCAGTTTCTGACCGACAAGGATAAATGCTTTCCGGTTGATTATGTAAACAACAAGCTCGACAGCCCCCTCTCACCCAGGGCTGCTGAGGCTGCCTAAGGAGAAGCGATGCTGTGAGCTGATGTGCAAAACAACCCCTCCTCAATCAAGCTGTCCTAGGATTTTCTCTCCTTCTCTAGCATAATCATCCTTCTCATCCAGCCATGGGCCAGCACTTGGCTACGTTGCTATGGGGATTTCACTGAAGATAATCACTTGTGAACAGGCACCGTTTTGACAGCCCACTCCAGTCTCATGTTGCTTTGCCCTCTCCAGCTGCACAAGGCGACACCGAAGGGAACAGAGCGTGGACACCAGAGAATCCCCAAGGTCAGCAGCGTCACCACTAGTTTTAGACTCAATTAACAGCTTTATCACTCAGGCCCGCTGAAGACCCAGCTGCTCCAGTTCTTGATTTCAGCTCTAAGTCTGATCCCCTTCCCCACAGTTGTGAGTCTTTGAACAAATCTCTAGATTTCTGCTTTCTCATCTGAAAATGGTGGGGGGGGGGGGGAGCAGGGGCTGATGCACTGATGACTAAATTCAAAATTCGGGGCGGGGGGGGGGGGAATACTGCTGCACATAGCCAAGGGGAAATACTGCTGAAGTTCTGTTTTCTATCGTGAATCAATCACCCTGCAAGTAAAAATAAAGTTTAAATCACCTGTTTACTGAGGCTCAAATGCCCAGACAATAATGAGGTCACATCTCAATCCAATAGCTGTGTTTTTAACCAGAGAGCCATAAGTGTACCACTTTGGGTGTGTAGTGGAACAGGGTTAAGATTATCTACTTTCTCTTTAAACCAACCCAGAGTTTGCTTAAAACAAACAGGAACCTAACTATGCTTCTTCAAAAGTTCATTCAAAAAAAGCAAACCGTCTTAAAGAAATACTGCAATGAAGCCATTCTCAGCTCTTCTACTGAGTGAGGCTGACACCTGCTGGCCTCGTCCTCCTATGCAGCCACACTTGGGGAAATGAGCGTACATACAGGGTCCGCAGAAGTAACACCATTGAGTGTGGCTGGTAGGGTATATGAATGTCGCGCACGAGATGGGCGGCAATTTGAACATTTCACCTAAAATATCATATGGTGTGCTTGACTGTGATATTTTTATGTTACAGAATCACATGCTTATGAATTTGTAATAAAAGACTTTTATGTAATAAAAGGGCGTTATTTGTGCCAGACCCTGTATTTTTTTTGCAGGATTCTATTTGCAAATATATGTGATCTGGAATTGCAGAGTTATTTGGCAAGAAATACATTAGGATATTTATGCAGGAGAGGTACCGTGAGCAAGACACAAGTATATTTCAGTTATACATTTCAGGGTTCGGGTGAAGGATATAACATGTCAAAAAATAAATTTCAGTCTCACGCACATAGAATGATTAAAAATTCTTAAAGGCAATTGTTCTAAATTTTCCTCATCATGTATATGATTCTTTAATCTGTTAGTGATAACCATGCGTTTATAGAAAATCAAGTGACACATAATATAAAAGAAAGTGAGAGAGAAACAACAAAGGAAAATATCAGGAGAGAAAAAGAAATGAAGACAAAAATCTGGGAGTAGATATGGGTTGGGGGGGCACATCCAGGCACAAAGAGACAAATACGAACGAGAAAAGAGTCAGAGGCATCTGGATTCAAGAAGCAAGAGGGAAATCACTCACTCTCCTCGAACAAAACTGCCACATAAAGTAGGGCAAAATGACCCAAGAGTGCTGAAGCTGTTATTGGCTTAAATATCTCACTTTGCTGGCTGGTCTCTTAAGCTGTCAACTTTATCTTTGTGACAGCCAGTGGCAAGAGGGGGTGTACAGTCCTGCCATCCCCCCACCAGGCAGCTGAACGTTCGCCGTAGTGAAGGACACACTTTCAAGGCGATACTAAGTCCATAGCTGTAGTTAAAAGGGCACTTCGTAAGATGTCACTGCACACTTCACGTTCTTGTGATCAGTCTCCTGGCACTGGGGTAATCCGTCTCCTGGGGGGAGGGCTACGAACGCAGCCTCAGCATTTACTCTGGGAGTAGGAGACTCCACCTGAATGAACTCCGGGACAGCAAGAGATGAACTACAACACATTCAGCTTAAATAAAAAATAAACTAGAATCAATCTGAATAGACTTACTGCTGTAACAAAAAGTACTTTCCGCACTATGATTTTTCTGGTTCTTTGGGGAGAAGTTAGAGGACCAGTGTTCTCCTAGCTCTGCAGCTTGTTGAGATCGTTTAACTTCTCTGAGGCTCTGTGCCTTTATCCACAAAACAGAGACACCAACAACATATTCTATCTACCTGGGAGGATTACGAAGATCGAAGGAAGTGATGTCTGTGAAAACACTGTAAAACTCTGTGAGCTATACTAAAAAATGTGAAATGAAAAAACAAAAATTTTCCCTGGGCAAGTGAGGAGTGAACAGCCTTGGCAAAGAGAAAGAGGCTGAACAAGGGCCGCCTGCAAGCAGAGAAAACATCCCTACAGGGCCCAGCCCGCCTAGTGGCGGGGGAAGCTCTCAGAAGCCATGGCAACGAGGCCTAGATGCATCATTAGCAAATGGAAATGTCAGGCACACAAGTTTCCTCTATGGCTTGCAATGTTGATTTAAATAAGTGCTCTATCTGTTCCTCATTTGAACAAGCTGTGCTCAGGTTAGTTTCAAATTTTCGTGGAAAAAAAATAAATGAATGTACCCTCCCAATCAGTCCAATTGTGAATTAGGAGTGGCTATCGGGGCTGCCAGAGAGTGACCCAATGAAGCTGCTTCTATGAGTAGGTTCCCTCTTCGCTCTTAGGTGTGCCCCTCACCACTCCCTGGTTTTCTGTGCCTGTGACTCAGGCTACAGAACAGGGCTCCTGGACAAAGACACGTTCTTCCCAGGTCCTGGGCATCACCAGCTCTCAAGCAAACACTCGATTGATTCCATGGAGACAGAGGGCCACACAGTGGGGCATGAATCACAGAGTGATGTCAGCACTTTAGGTTTTTCCAGTTATTGGGGATAACCCAACTCCTATGCATAATTGAGCAATTAGTGGACAATTAATACAAGGACTTTTAAAATTCATAACTTTGAGAATCACATAGAATTAATTTTCACCTTAGAAATAATCTCATAATTATGCCTATAAAACAAGCAGTTGGGCAAGCGGCCTCTGAAAAGTTCCTTCCAGAACAGTGGTGCTGGTTGTGGTTTGGGTTTGCACAGCCATGTGGAAGGTATGTTAACCTCAGCAGGGTCCAAGCAGAGAACACAGACCCAGGGAGAGGCAAGAAGAAAAGGCCAGAGCTTCAATTTATATTTCTTTTTTACCTCATCCTTTTAGAAATTACTATTTTGTATATATTTTATGGCATAATAAAATAATACCAAGATTTACTTAAATAATTTATAGATGTGCATGATATTTAAATAAAATTATTCATCAATACCAGTGCTTTATCCCCCAAAATGTTTGCAGAACACAGAAATACATAAAGAATATTTAGAGAATATACTGTTAAATACTGTCATACAGAAAATTGTGTGATGCCTAGTAAGTTGCCTGATCCCAAAAGCTCAGTTCTACACCAAGCAGACATGCTGAAATTCTAGAACTTTCATCCTACGTGAGACCAGTGAGACAATAAAAATGCATTAAGACCAATCAATCATGACTAAAAGCAAAGCTAGTGGAGTGTGTGCTAGTGGCATCACAAACATCGGTAAATAACAGGCATATAACCCGCACACTAAACCATGAAAACACTGTCACACGCATAACGGTGTTGTGTTTCTACTTCTCACTGGAAGTCCTGCCGCAGCACGGTAGCCCCTTGAGGCTGTTTTTAAAAAAGAGAGAGAAAAACAGGTCCATGATGAAGTCACTGTGTTAAGGACCCACATCAGTAAATCAAGACTTAATACCTAATCTAATTACAGTTTTAACCTTCCCCAGACGTGTAACCTTTAACCAGCCAGTCTGGAACTTGGAGGTAAAGCCCTGAGAGACCTCTTTCATTCCCCTTAAAAGGGTGTCCTTGCCTGAAATAACGCATCCTTTGCTAATAATTTCCTCCATCCTTTGCCACCCCACTCTCACCCCGTCTTTAAAAAGTTTCACTTTCTGCATCTCCATGGAGCTCCTTTCTATTTGCTAGGTAGGATGCTGCCCAATCCATGAAGCCTTTAATAAAGCCAATAAAAATGTTCAAATTTTACTTGGATGAATTTTCTTTTTTTAACAAAGCTAACCTGCATTTGAGTTTTTCTTTAATCCAAAGTCTGGGAAATTCAAGAATTTGATCTTCATAATAACCCAGCCAAGGGCAGGTGACCAAGTCCTCATCAGAAAGGCACAGCTCTCTACATTGACCGAATCTGACACACCTGAGGAATTAGAGACAGAAAAGGAGGTGAAGCACTGCCTCAGTGCAGCACCACAGGGTCGCTCCCTGTTCCACGTGCTGGTTACTGTCATTGCGTGATTCACTTTCCGGAATGAGGTGCCCTTGGGAGCTGAGTCATCTGCAGAATTAGGTGAGCCAGGTTCTGAGACAGTGCCTTCCTGTGGGACAAAAATTAACTCCTCAAGTCCCTTTTATTTCATTGTCTCTTGCTTTGAATTTTAAATAAATGAAAATTATCTACACAATCCTCCATTTGCCTCGTATGGCAGACTCCCATCCCCAAAGCCTTGAAAATGTGGACTTGCTCCAGATTCGTTACAACTGGGAGACCCCAGCCGCCTGGGTGTGTCTCACTTGGTAAGTGCTAACGAGGACAGCTGTGAATTCAACGCCTCGGCTACTTGCAAGCACCAAAGCAAACCAAAACTAAAAGTACCTTGCAAAGGTAAATTGCAAAAGGTTTTCAAAATTGTGAACAAGAAATTATTGCAACTTATCAGCTTAATTACCTAACACAGGTGTGTAGTGGAGAGAAAAACAGAGGGTTTATTGGCCTTAGTAAGTCCTCAGCTTACCTTTTTCCCCTAAATTCTTTTCCTGGTTTTGATAAACCATGTTAAGGAGAAAACCAGAGGCCCAAAATGGCATCGGTGGTGCTAAAGCCCATGATACAAAACGTAGATTTAATACATGTCCTAACTGCTGTTTCAACCTCTCCCAGAAATATAATCTTAATCAACAAGTCTGGAATTTTTCTGGTTAACACCTATAAGTTAATCCGTCACGTGGGTCCTCTCCATCCCAACAGAGAAAGAAGAAGCAATCTGCGTAATTAAACTCCTGGCCATTCTCCTCCCCAGAAAAAGATGTCCTGGTCTAAACATAATTCTTTTCTACTGCGAATAGCTCCCATGATCCCCCTCTTCCTACAGAAACCTTGCATTTTGATGTCAAGTCACTATATTGTTCACTTGAAACTAATATAACCAATATAAGATTGTATATCAACTACACTTATATTCAAAAAAATTTCTAGACCTTGCATTTTGTAAAACCCCTCACGTATCCTTCTAGGAGCTAGATGGGATGCTGCCCAATTCATAAATCACTTCATAAGGCCAATTAGATCTTCAAATTTACTGGGTTGAATTTTGTTCTTTAACAACTATGCTTATGCAAAATACCCCCACCATAAAATTAATCAATCAATCAATCAATCTGTCCATTCAAAGTCTAACCCATTGGACGTCGAGGAAAGCCGGGTGTCAAATGTACTCGAGCAGTCTTGGAAATGAAGGGCTCCTCGTGTCAAGGAACTATGGCCAGGCCCTGGCTGGGTAGCTCAGGTGATTAGAGTGTCATCCTGATACGCCAAGGTTGTGGGTTCAATCCCAGATCAGGGCACATACAAGAAAAACCACTGAATGCATAAATAAATAGAACAACAAATTGATATTTCTCTCTCTCTCTGTCTCTCTCTCCCTCTTCCTCTCTCTCTCTCTCTAAAATCAATAAATACACAAAGTCATGGCCAATCTCCTTTAAAGTATTACCACGTGCAGAATCTTTTTTAAAAAACCTCTTAAAGTAACAAGTGCCTTTAGGGATCGTATAGGCATTATTTTCTTCTTGTCTTTACAGTAGAAAATACTCAAAACTAAATAAACTTCACATTCTCACAACAGCCATTGACACCTGAGGGCCACACACTCCCAGGAGCTTATTAAGACACAGCCACTCGGCCTCGGCCCCTGCAGCCCAAGCCCAGCCCCACCCACAGCGCTCGGCTATCCTGAACCCCCTAAACACACCTCAAAAAACTCAGCGACCAAGAGCACAGGACCCAAATTTAAACCATCTAATTCCAAATCCTAGCTTTCTCACTTGCTATGTGACTTTCACAAGCTTTTCTTTTTAATTTTTTTAATTGTTGATTTTAAAGAGAGAATGGAAGGGAGAGAGATTGAGAAACATCTACCTGTTGTTCCACTGACTGATGCATTCACGGGTTGTCTCCTATGGGAGCCCTGACCAGGGATCAAACCCGCAACCGCGGCACTTCGGGATGACTCTCCCACCAGCTGAGCTGCCCAGGAGAGCCCTTCACAAGCTTTTTAACCTCTTGGTGCCTCAGTTTCCTCATCTGTTAAAAAAGTAACTTATCGTACTGGTGTGAGGATTAAGTGAGTAATAAGGGTAGAGGAGCTCAGAACTCAATAGTAATGACTGTGTGGGCTGGGGAGAGAGCAAGGGGTGGAATAGCCCAAGACAGGAGGTTTGGGAGCACGCTAGGGTTTTCCCGCCCTTCCCTTTGGAGGGAGGAAGAGAGTCGTCCCTTCTCCTGAATGCAGTCCAGCAATAAAGACTTCAAGAGAATCCTTGGAAGAAACTGTGGGCACCTTAGGAAGAGGAGCGGGCATGTCTCACATTTGGATGTCCGCTTAGTTCCTCCGCAATTATCTGGACAGGAAGAAGTAAATTGGACAAAAATAGCAAATGGGAAAGGGACAAGTGGCATGCACGTGGTTTGTCGAAGCACAGATGTTGAGTTTCCTGAGAGCTAAGGGCTCACCCTGGAAGGTAGCTGAACTTGAGCATTCTTGGTGCTTCCCCCAAGACAGTTGCCAACTGGGCAGGCGGACTATGAGTTGAGTTCTGGGAATGTGAGCCAAGGAGTGTTAATAGAGCAAGAAGTGGAGCCAGATCTGTGATGGAGAATTGAGCAATCTCATAGCCCGGGGCCCTCAGTGACGTGATGCTTCCAGATGCACCCGGAGAGAGAGCTAGTCTTGGTAACTGCCGTACAGAGAGAAGCAACACCCCCACCAGAACAGACTGTAGAAGCACTGTGAAGAAAAGCATGTGCCCCTTTCCTCCTCCCTCCTAGAAGCCTCAACACACCAGGAGACCCGGAGACCTAAACAGAGGAGGGAGGAGGCCTCAGGAGGCAGTCACCCACGGCCCCACTCCAAGTTGCCTGACACCAGCCTGGTCAGTGGGTGGAGTGAGGAGACTTCAGATGGATAGGAAATTAGAATTTAAATTGTACTGAGCTGAGACTTTTAAGTACCCTAAGAATGTCTGCAAATTTAGCACAACTACCTGTTCAAAGTCATGAACAGGCAGCATGTGAGCCTGAGAGCGTGGTGGGCGTCAGTGCCGGGAGAGAAAGAACGCTGTGCTGTGTTTGAATCTCAGTGCGTTTAGCTGATGAATAAACTGACTGGCAGAGTATCACAGTGATCATGGAGGTTACTAACTCCTAAATCCAGCTTCTTAATCAAGACCATACTATGTCTTACAAAAAAGATGTAACATATTGTGCAAGTGTAATTACCAGGAATTATCCTTCTCTGGATGATATCTATTGGGGTTTCTGCCTACTTCATAACCCTTGCTCTGTGAAATCACAGGATGGGTTTATGTTTATCTCCCTGCGACCCAGCCTGCCTCCGCCATAGCCGATGGGACTGGCAGGGAGCACTGGGGGGAGCAGCAACACAGTGGGGATCCCCTGCTCTCCAAAATCCAAAATCCTAAAGTCCATGATATTTAAAAAAGCAAAAACCTCCCATAGAGACGGTTCTATGAAATCAAGGCAAAAGTTATTCATTGTATTCCTCTAACAAAGCCAAGTATTCCTCTGTGCTGTGGGTTTTTGGTTTTGCTTTGTTTTGTTTTTTAACTCAGTTCTACATATTTATTTGGCATGGGGCACACCACTCCTCTATTAATCTATTTATATCATTTATAGCCACTCTTTGTTTTGTTTTGTTTACTGTTACTCTTTAGAAGACGTGGCCTCTGATTTTTAAACAAAAATATACATTAAACCATATCTGGTTTAAAATGGAAAAATATAAAGATCCTCAAGCCACTAAGTCTTGACTTTTTTTTTCCTTTCAGGCTTCAGCTCTGTGCTTGTAAATAAACTGGCGTGTAACTCTAAGGCATATTGTAATCCCATGGGTAGTAAAAATGTTTTGTTTTAGACTTTCGGTTGTTACTTTTATCTTTGTAAAGTTCACGAAATAGACTAGTGTTCTCCCACGTGTGAGGCGCCCGCCCCAGGGAAGGCACACACACATATAACCCACCGAAAGACATTAGAACTGCAGTTAAATTTTGATCATAGCCTTTTACATGTCCATTTTCCTATGTGTATGCCTTAAATTGACATAATATGTTAGCACAGCCTCCGGTACATAACTTACAAGTAAACAGACACACACAGATTGACTTGTCACGCTCAAAAATGACAACAGTACTCTTGAAAAATTTAGGCCACTCCTGAGCCAAGCAATTGCCACTTTTTCCTGCCTGCCTGCTTTTCAGTCCTAGCGCACAGTGCCATCTGGTGGTGCCTCCGATAATACACTTGCGATATTTGAGTCATTTGTGTGAGGAAAATATTCTCTTCATTGAGCTCACGGGACAAATAAATAATGTTCTAAATAAGTTACACACAATTTTAATTATATCATGGGATGCTATGAAAATGGTATTCTGTAGTTCCCTGTGGCTTCTTCTAGGCTCTTTTTCTCTGCCCCCCTTAAAGGTAGATGCCTTAATAGAGTCCCAGTCTCTTCCCTGCCTTATGCACTGTTCTCTCCTGCCTGCCCTCCCTTCCAGCTTCCTTTTAAAAATCATATTACTTACTTAAAACTCATTTCATGGCCTGCCTCTTTGAATCATTCCCTGACCACGCCAGCAAGCTGGCTGCACCTCACCTGTATCTCCTGTAAAGCCCTTGTCCCACTGACTCCCAGTGATTGACTCTGTGTCTGTCTCCCTGTCACATTAACTTCTAAAGCAGCACGGACAGTAGAAAGCTAATATAAGCCACAAATGTGAGTCCCCCATAGAATTTTAAATTTTCTAGTAACTCTATGTAAAACAGTAAAAAGTAACAAGAAAAATCTATGTTAATAATATATTTAAATGAGCATATATCAAAAATAGCATTTCAAAATACAACCCATGTAAAAATATTACTAGTGAGATACATTCTTATTTTCATATTAAGTCTTCAGGATCCAGGCTGTGTTTTGTATTTACAGCGCGTCTGCATTCAGGCTCGTCCCACGTGCAGCACACGACAGCTGCACGTGTCTAGCAGACTGTGTGGCACAGGGCATTGCAAAAGGCAGGGCCTGGTGTCTCCTTGCGCTTAGTAAGTGCTTAACAAATTCTGCAGACATAAGTCACTTTAGCTGACAAGGCCGCTAGATGTTTGCTAGGGAAAGCTGCCGTGCGTTAGGCCTCTGTAGAAAACATACCATAAAGAGTCGACACGCAAGTCTGCCCTTAGAATAAAATAAGAAGTCTGGCAAATCATACCAACTACCAATGTCTGTTCTACAAGCTCCTTGTAGAGGTAGCTGTTTTGCACATGTATTTGAATGTGTTTCAACAATAGTCTTAAAGTGAGCAATCGTCGGACTCCTAATTATGCACCTGGACATCTCTTCATCGTACCCAATACATTTTTTAATCAATTTTTAAATGTCTCCTTGCCCTGCCGGCAGAGTACACTCTTTAAAGGCAAAGACCGCTCTGTCTTGTTTATTGGGGTATACACGGTACCTGTCTTCAGGGCTGGCACATAGTAAGCATTCTAAGAATATAGCTGTTGATGTGAAAAATTTGAGATCTTGGATCAATACATTTTTCTCTAATTGTTCTCTCTATATTACATTTTTATCTATTTTTTCATTCATTTCAAAACCATGGAGTTCATGAGTATGTGTAAGTCTTTGGGGCAGAGATTGCTACAAAATATGGCTCCTGCCTTCAGTCTAATGCACAAAAAAAATTTCAGATTTAATCCCAGCTCAGGACTCTCCTTCCCAGACCACTCCAATGCCCTGTGTCCATGCTGACAACTTGGCATCAAACACATGCACAGCATTTCTGTCTACCTCACTCTCCTTGCACATTCTTGCGAGCTTTGTAACAACCGGGGAAAAGAGGTGGTTCCACTTCCTACAGGCTCCTAAAAGTTCAATAGCCCACAGGTGTCAAAATAGTAACAAGTAACGGGCACAGTCATGCAAAACCAAATGTTCTGACGCTACAACATATTTTCACATTGTGGCTCTATCTCTGAAGTTAGAGGATGTATTTTTCTAGTCACCTAATCTTTATTATATTCTTGCATTTGAAAGGTCTGGTTCTGGTTTTCTTTTATTTGTATCTTATGTGATTAGTACATCGTGATAGCAGGAAGGCAGCCCCCTCCAGAACTCTGGGTATCAAACCTGTGACACCAATACAGAATCAATGAGATTGGCGACCTGTAAAAATCAGCTAGACACAGGGTCAGAGCACCACGTGCTGAGCCCAGGCTGAGCAAGGTGCAGCCTTGCAAAGCGCCAGTTGGGTGCACACTGGCAAACCATAACTGGCAGCCTTGGGGCTGCTTACTTCCTGGGTCAAGACAGGGAAAATAATGCCAGAAATCAAATCCTGTCTGATAGAATATAAACAACAGCTGAATATTATCAAGGGTGCTGAGACATCTGCAAGAACATACAGCTGAAGGAGGTGAGCCTGGACCCCTATCTGGCCTTCACGTCTGAGGATAAATGCCCTCAGGGCAGGAACCAGGCCCAGGTTGGGCTTTTTTAAAATATATTTTATTGATTATGCTATGACAGTTGTCCCATAATTTTCTCTCCTTTATTCCCCTCCACCCTGCACACCCCCTCCCACCTCAATTCCCCCCCTTAGTTCATATCCATGGGTTGTACATGTAAGTTCTTTGGCTTCTCCATTTCCCATACTATTCTTAACCTCCCCTGTCTATTTTGTACCTACCATTTATGTTTCTTATTCCCTGTACCTTTTCCCCCATTCTCCCCCTCCCCACTGATAACCCTCCATGTGATCTCCATTTCTGTGAATCTGTTTCTGTTCTAGTTGTTTGCTTAGTTTGTTTTTGTTTTTGTTTTTTAGGTTCAGTTGTTGATAGTTTTGAGTTTGTTGTCATTTTACTGTTCATACTTTTGATCATCTTCCTTTTCTTACATGAGTCCCTTTAACATTTCATGTAATAAGGGCTTGGTGATGATGAACTCCTCTAACTTGGCCTTGTCCAGGAAGCACTTTATCTGCTCTTCCATTCTAAGTGATAGCGGCCCAGGTTGTTTCACACCCAGCACTGGGCCCAGTAGGCCTAGTTCATGACCTGAAATAAAAGATCGTGTATTTCTTTGAAAGTGTGCGTGTGCATCCCTAAGACCTTTGCCAAAGACATATTTTATGCAGATTAATAATGATAAAATAAATACAAGTATAAAGTACACTTATAAAGTACTTGAAAAATACCAGAAAATGCTATGGAACACTTAGTCGGCATGTAAGTTGAGACCCATATCCACTTTTTAAAAGTGAATGGCTCCTAAGAAAGACCATTTAGCCTTATAAATAATTTAAAGTAATCTGAAAAAATACCTCTGGAGATGTTTCCTTTTAGGAAGAGAAAAGTGTCAAGAGCTACAACTGGTGACACAGGTCTGAGTAAGTGTGCAACACAATGCGACTGGGTGGGTTAAAAACGAGTCCTCGCTGCCGTACCTGTGGCCGCTCGCCTCTTCCTGGTACGCCAGGCACTGCTGTGGAATTTTCCTGGAACAGCCTGTCAGTGACGGCCCGCTGAGAGCACACAAAAGTTTTATCAAACCTTCCCTCCCACAAACCACACTTGGCTTCAGAGGGGGGGAAACTGTGCAAAGAGAGTGACTGCATTTCCATGTGGGTCATTCAGCTGCAAGGCCAGTTAATTCTTGTCTCTGACACGAGGGCCTCACCCAAGTTCACTCTCCACTACAAAGAACAGGGACAGGCATTGGAACTCATTAGTCCTCGTTATTTTTCTGACTTTGACATGGCGTGATTTTTGAAATGATCAGACTCTGCTGAACCTGAGACAATGAGGCCAGACACTGGCTTACCCCTTAATTTTTGCCTTTCACTTGGTCATGACTTAGTCAAATCTGATTTTGAGATTATCTCTTTAGTTAATGAAAATTAGCTATCATCTAAGGAAGAGAAGAAGAAGCCCCATAATCCACTCAACTCAAACATTCAGTGTTTATGTGGGCACACAGCTTTCTGCCAGTCCTTTGGGAGCATGCTTGTCGGTTATGGTCCCCGCCCGCAAGGGGCACACAGTCCAGTTGGGAAGACAACACTCATGGGAGGGTGTGCACACAGACAGCGGGCACAGCAGTCTGAGCAGCGCACGCTGAGAGGCAGGAGAGAGTGGGGGAAGGGCGGATTCTGGGCCAGGCCCCTTGGATTCAAATCCAGGTCCTACTGCCCTGTGACCTTGTATAAGTTACTTAACCTTCCATGCCTCTGTTTTCCCTAATAACTGTACTGACTTCACTTGATTGTGTGATGAATAAATGAATTAAGAAGAACTTAGAACAGTGCTGGGCGCATAGGACGCACTCTGCTTCACTGAGAGTAGCCATTACTATGTAACTGGGTTCTAAATACACAGGACAGAAGGTGATTTCTAAGTTCAGACAAGTGAGAAATCAGTTTGGGCTGCTTGATGAAAAAAAAGTTATGTGGAGGATATATAATATTAGCATCTGAAGTAAGACTTGAAGAAGAAGATGGCTGCCAGAGGAAGAGGAAAATTCAGAGGACCAGACATAGGATGACCTAGTTAGAGTGGCATTTTTTTCCATTGCAAAATAGGGGATCTGCGGTTGAAGGGTGGACAGCCCATTGTGAAAGGGGAAGGCACCAGCACAGGGGACAGTGTCCCCTTTGGACAATGGGAAGCCCCTGAGGATGCCTGAACAGGAGATGACAGAATAAGACTAGAGTCTTTCCCAAGGTTAGTTCTGCAGCACTTAGAAGTGAGGCTTGGGGGGAAGGAGAGACTCAAGGCAAGGAAACCATTCATGGAACTATTGCAATAATCCAGGTGCAAGGGGATGAGGAATAAAAAAAAGGACAGACTCAGCACAGGGGCTTTCATTAGACAACTGTCAGCTGGCCTTGGTGATAGATTAGCGATGGGAGAGGAGCTGGTTGATAGCGTGAGTGACAAAAAGAATGATGAGACAGACTCATAGAGAGCAGGCTAACAGCTCTGGGTGGGAGGTGGGGCTTCGGGGGTTTTGGGGGTTTCGGGCTGGAGAAAAAAGGGAAAAGGACTCATGGAGGTGGACAACAGTGTGGCGATTGTGGGGGCAGGGGGAGGTAAAGGGGATAAATGGTAATGGGAAAAAATACAGTGAAATCTGTTTTTAAGAATGATGGTGCTAATGACACAAATAGGTAGCTTAGGAGAGCTGACCTTATTTTGGAGTGAGGAGGGGAAAACAAGAATTCCATCCTGTACCTAAAGACGTTGAGGTAACAGAAAACATCTAAAAAGAAATCTCCTAAGGGCAGACGGAGATAAGAAATTGTTACAGAAAAAAGACCTGAGCTCTAAAAATAGGTAGGGGATTCTCAGACCGTGGAAGTGGGAAGAACAGGTGGATTCCCCAAGCTGGATGAAGATACTAAGTATTAATGGATGCTAAGAAAACACGCACACTTAGAAGAGAGAGCATGGATTCTTGAAGGAAGTAGTTTTGACTTTTTTTCCTGTCACAGTGGCCATCGTAGAGAAGCATGCAGTATGATGAAGGATGACAACTGACGCTGAAGCTTTGGTCTAAATCGACAAGCAAATGTGAGCAGGGAAAGCCCCGAGCTAAGTCAGGAGAGCAGGGAGCTCTGGGAAGTGGGGGTGTGTGATCTGGATGCGGTATTATGGATAACAATAGTCATCCTTGTTGTATTATTTTTATTTCACAGTGTTCCCTAATAATAATGTTTAACTTTTTAAAAATACATGAAAAAATGTTCTAGAAAGTCATGACAACTGTCTACAGGATAAAACTTCATTTAACAATTTTTCAAGGAAAATGTAGATACTATGGGTAATTTACACAGATATTTACAGATATAGGTATATCTATTATAAAGAAATTATGTACCATTTTTAAGAAGAAAAATTAAATGCATACTAATTATTTTCCCTTTCTATTTTTACTATATAAGATGCCTAATGCAATAGATTATTTCTTTTAAAAAAAATGCCTGTTTGTTTCATAAATTTCAAAAATATTCAGACCCTCCCTTTATTTAGTGGGTCAGTCCGTGAGCATCTCTCAGACCTCACTCCACCCTTCGCCAGGTGCATCATCCGAGCCTGGGTGCTCCCCGCAGGGGCAGAGGTGGGGGAGTCCACCACTGATCCCCTTTTCCACGTGCACCCTCGCCCAGCCCACCCCGGAACCACAAGAAAAACCCAGCCCGTCTTTTTCCTTGCTTTCTCAAGACACTTTGAACCTGCTTTAGAGGCCTGCCTTGCCACTCCCCTCCCCGAAATCCCCATTTAGTACCTATTGGGCCTTCGTACATCCCTTTGGTGTGTGTATGGCACCATTGAGACCAAACTTGGAGTCGGGGTTCCTCCTACTTTTGCAGGTAACCATAGCAATTCCCTCAGGGTTTGGAGGTTTTTTGCCTTTCCTCTTTACACTA
Source organism: Desmodus rotundus (assembly GCF_022682495.2). Lineage (NCBI taxonomy): Eukaryota > Metazoa > Chordata > Mammalia > Chiroptera > Phyllostomidae > Desmodus > Desmodus rotundus. The sequence goes on along the minus strand of NC_071397.1, from coordinate 18,449,706 downwards.
ATAGAACCTAAGAAAATTTATCCTAATCAACCATATGGGTAGAATTAAGTAAAAGCTTACATGCAAAATTTGAGACACTCCCTTCCCAGGCTACTGAAAACTGGGTACCGACATTCCAGGAAGAAAATTAGAGGTGACTACTCTAGAAATACATATCAGCCCAAGAGAAAAGTTTTAAAGATGCTGACATGCCCAGTCTGCTTCACAGGACAGACCACGGCCACCAGCCCCCTTCACAGGCAGAAACCTTCCAACCCCTTGAAAATGGGCAGCAAACAGGGACCAGACATCAGAGGAAAGTATCTCATATGGAAGACAGAGGCCAAGGCAGATAAGAAGAAAAAAGTAACTGACAGGAGACAAATACAATGTAGAAATTTTTTTTAAACATTCAAAAATATAATTAATATCTTTAAAAAGATAAGAGAACACAGTGTGTCCACAAAGTAAGAACAGAACACTATAAAATATAGTATGTGGAGAACAAAAAGGAGCTCTGAAAAAGCTCAAAAAGACCAAAAAAAATGGAAAATAGAAAATTAGCAAAGTCCAGTAGGCCAAACGTACAAATAGAAAATCCATAAAGAAAAAAAATAAAAATGAGAGTAAATAATCAAGATATTTTTCAATTTCCCATGATTGAAGGAAATCAGTTTCACACTGAAAAGTGCACAAAGTTCTAATGTATATAGATGAATAAATGCCTACATGAGCCATATCACTGTGAAATTTCAGATCAACAGGAATGTAGAGGAAACCCTAAAAGCTTCAATAATTTTTTTTCTCACAAAAGATCAAGAATCAGAATGACACTGGACAGCCCAAGAGAAACTCTGGAAACTAGAAGTCAAAATTATGAGGGAAAAGGGTTTCAACCTAGAATTATATACCCAAACTATTGATTAGAATTTAGAGTAAAAAAATATCTTCTGGTAATGTAAGTCTGAAAACCTTTTCTCAGAAAACTCTCAAATGACATGTTCCACCAGAACAAGGAAGGAGACCAAGAAATGGGAAGACGGGAACCAAAAAGTAGGTAATCCAACACACGAGTGAAAAAAATTCCTAGGCCAATGCGACAGAGCGCTCCCAAGAAGATGATTCGGAAGAAGGTCTTGAGCTCAACTAGGAGAGTTTAAAGCAAGTTGGCAAGCACCGAGAGGGCCTTTTTTCAAGAAGATAACCGGACAGAACGTAATGTAGCTGATTAAATTTGCACAACTGACAGAGTTTGGCATTGAATTTGTGATAGAAAATAATGGAGAAAACAATTATCAGCTCCAAAGGGGGAAAAGCATGTACAATAGAGAAAAAGTAACTGTAAAAAAACATTTTTATGGTCAAAATATTGATCTAAGCGAAATCCTGCTATAGCTGTACTAGGAAGGTGTCAAGCAGGAAGTTCAAAAGAAAATGAATCAAGCAAGGGAATCCGTCAGTACATTATGACAAAAAGTACAAGCTTTAGTATTAATAAGTTGCAGCAAAAAAATGACAACATAAATCTATATAGAGGTATGGAAATAAATATCAAAAAACAGCTCAATTACTTAAAAGTTGTTATTGCTGAGGAGTGAAAATTTGGGAGGGTGGGTAGTGTCCAGTGGAATGATATTTTTTATCACCAGCCCTATAGAATTGTCTGACTTAAACTATTTGCATGTGTAGCTTTAAATAATTTAAATATATTTAAATTATTATGAAAAGCTATTTCATAACTTTTAAAAATACATTACCAAATAAAAAATTACTAAATTAATTTCTTTTTTTAACATGCACACTCCTCCCACTTTGAGGTGGCATAGATTTATATATTTATATATTATATATATATTTATAAATATATATTTATATTTTTATATCGTTACATACTTTACATGTGTATTTATATATGCTTATATATATGAAACTGAAAGGTAAATATCAATGTAGAAGAAAAGTAAGGGAAAGGAATACAAAATACAAGTTTCTTGAAGAACTACCAAATTCATGGAAACTTTTTGTCACTTTATTTCCTCGATTGAAAGCAATGAAAACATAACAGCTACCATGATTCCGTAAGAGGCATCAGCTAAACTTTGCTTTGTTTGACAGGAAGGAGATGTCTGTAACTCTTTTTAGATGTTAGAAAGGTATTCTCCTACTTTGAAAAGCTGGGAACCACTGAGCTAGAACATTGTTTCTGACTCACAGTTTTGAGCTGATCTACTTTTCAAAAGAGAATCTGTGTTGTTAATGTTCATATATCGGCTCTGCTTCTCCCTGAGGACAAGCATACAAAATAGAGGCAGCTATTTTTCCCATCAGCCTTAGGATGTTTTTAAAATATATATACACGTAAGTGCAATGTCTGTGCTAATGTTACTGATCCCGGGTGAATTTCTGCAAATGAGAATATCTGTGAATCTGTTCCTCTGAGAAAAAGCCGTTTTCACATTTGGTGTGCTTTCTACTTGTCTAAATCACAGATGCAAAGCCTAGGAAATGGGTAAGGGTTTGTTTTTTATTGTTTTAAGTAATATTCGAATTATCATTAGGTATACTACTAGCTCTTAGTAAGTGTTCCATGTTTTATAATTTCTAACATATGCATTTATTAAACTAGAAGCTTCATAAACTCTGCAAGCAATCCAAGTCATGGATTTAAATAAGAACGTTCTTGGGTTTATTTGCGGGGGAGGGTGGTTGTTCCAAGTTGTTTGTTTTATTTGTTTTGATTTTTATTGATTGAGTTTAGCGAAAAAGGAAGAGGGAGAGGGAGGGAGAGAAACAGTGATGTATTGTTCCCCTTATTTATGCATTCATTGGTTGATGCTTGAATGTGCCCTGACCCAGGATCGAACCTGCAACTTTGTTGTACAGGATGATGGGCTAAACCAACTGAGCCAAGACTATACTTTCAGGGACTATTTCTATAGCTTGTTTTGTTTCATTTTCTAACGTGATTTTTCTTCACAAACAGCTATGATTTACCTAGAACAAAATTCACCAAAATATTAAGAAAGTTATTTTCTTTGTGTGGAATGGCACTTTGTAAAAGAAGAGCAGATGGGAAGAGGATGTCAAGTCTGAACACTAGAGAATGGCCAAGTGGCTCTGACAAGCAGGTTTTTGAACTTTTGGATCGGAGGCTCTGGGGAGAGGGGTGGGCTGGAGACAAACATGTGCGGTGTTGGGGTTGGTAATCATCAATTTACAGAGCTACTCTTCCGCCTGGTCTGACACTCTCCCACAGGGGTAGGTACAGATAGAGAGTAAAGAGTTGAGTTCCTTCAGTGTCAGGGTTTGCCAAATGAGTCATTAAAAATGGGGCAGCCCTGGCTGGAGTGGGTCAGTGGACTGAGGGCCCACCTGTGAAACGAAAGTTCGGGTGTTGATTCCCAGCCAGGGCACATGCCTGGGTTATGGGCCAGGTCCTAGTAGGGGGAGTGCAAGAGGCAACCAATCCATGTTTCTCTCACACATCAATGTTTCTCACCCTCTCTTTCTCCCTCCCTTTTCCTCTCTCTAAAGAAATTAATAATATCTTTTTTAAAAAGAGCAGACAAGAAGTACCATATTTGCAAAAGAATGATTATAATACTACGCTATGGAATCTAGCCTAGAAAGGAAAGTCAAAACGTCAGGAGACTGATTGATATTCAAAACTGCCTAACAATAAACATTTTAAACATAAATCTTTCTCTATTTTAGTAGCTTTTTCCATAGATTTCTGAAAGTATAATTGTTAGGTCAAACGGTATGAAGTTTTCAAGTTACTGACGCATGCTGCCAAGTTGCTTTCCAAAATGTTTACGCCATTTCAACTGATGCGTGAAGTATGTCACTGCCTGTCTCAGAAAAACTGTAGCCAGTTTCACTGTAATATACAAAAAAGCTTTGATTGGTATTAAATCTTTTGTTCTCTCTAAAACTGAGCAAGTACTCCTGTCCTTATCTGAGTCTCCTACCTGTGCGTTCTTCTCTTGACTGTGTTAGTTTTCATTCAGTATAAATTAACCTCTTCACAGTGAGTGATTATGTTGCAATTCAAAATTCATGAAATAACTGTATACTTCATTGAAAAGAAAACTTAAATGTGAGTTTTTTTGAAAAAGTCTAACACCAACAAAAAACATTTAGTTTTATTCCAGCAGCAAAAACGGTCTCCCTCTCTGTCCCTAATCTCTGGCCACTAAGAATTTCATGAAGAAGTTACAAACGGTTATGCTGTCTCTTCTCCCCATTCTAGGTAAGTCAGCATTATTCTAAGAGACCTAAAAAGCTTTTCAGAGGTCCTTATGTCCAGAGCTTATTTCTCTAGACAACCATGATAGAAATGAAATGACTATTAAGTCAGCCATGCGTGGATTTCTGAAAAGATTTTATAAAATTCATTAATACAGTGATGTTTTCTGTTTACATGTCATTCCTCTAAATGACCGGCACTTCTAGAGCTCATTGAGAGATTCTGTAACGATCTACAAAACTGGAGGATGACGAGATAACTTGGGCACCATATGGATCTACATCTTCTAAAGATTTAGAAACTGAAGTTCAGAGCAGTTCAGCCACCCGCCTTAGTAATAGGCAGCCGGTCAGTAATAGGTCTCAGCAAAGATGTAGCCACCATCTCCCGAGCTAGCTCTGCGCTTGCCACCTCCGTGTTACCCAGATGCGTGCCTAGTGATAGACGAGTAAAGTTGTGTTTACTTCTGTGCATAAACGGAGCCAAGACTCCGATAACCTCACTTCAAATGTCAGCGTGCAAGACAAACCTCTCTATATTACACTATCACTAGGAACATCTCATTGTTGAAGACTGAGAACAGTTAGTACTTTCTAAACATGTGGGTTCAGAGAAATCAACTGTAATGGATGAACTGTGTATTTACACTCACGCACCACAGCACATGCATGTGTGTACACACACACACGCATACACACCAATACCCACCGAGGCCATTTGCCATCTCCAAGGATGCTTATAAGGGGCAAGATGTCACCATATCCCTGAATGGGTTCCTTTACCTTTAGGGATTGCTGCACTTGCTTGTCGCTTGTGGGATGTTAGTAACCTTGAGTGTCTTCAAACATGTGGCTGGAGCCTAGTGTCCCCTTTGCCTGGAGCATTTTGAGGAAGAACTTTCCAGGGATTCCTTCGGTCACTTCTCATGACTCCGACAGCCAAGGGATCACGGAGGTACGGGCCCGTGCTTTGGGTTTTAGGGGAAAGAATAGGTGATAGCCTCTAAAGTGATGACGAGGCAGAGTGATGGCATCCATCTGCTCGTGAACAACACTCCAAGGCATGGAGAATGTCTTTGATGATTCTTTCCACTTTTTGCCATGTTTTTTTCTTGCCTTCTCCTCAGACATTCTAAAGTTGCTAGCACCGTAACCCTCAGAAATGGTCCTCCTTCCCATAACTTCACCCTGTCTTAAAGAAAGCTACGTAGGCCCAGTTATTTCTTTAGTACATTTGAGTTTAAAAGCCTAACTGTTATTTTAATGTAGACTATAGAAGCAAAAAGAAAAGGTACACTGCTGAGAAATAGAACTAATTGTTCCATTAATCCATTCAAGAAGACAGTGATTTAGGGGGATTTTGCTGAACCTTGTCCAGTAAAATTTTAAAACCTAGAGTTACCGAATGAGAGGCAATCTACTAAAACAATCAGGAAACAGTTTTAAAAGTTAGGCAATGCTGACAATAAGGAATAATCACAGCAAAAAAAAAAAAATGTTCTTAGGATGTAGTAATTTAAAATTTTTTTTTAATTACTATAAAGGCAGCACCTTTATATGCAAAAGTGATATCCTATGAGAAACAGCGCTATGTCAACTGACTGTATAAAATCTAATATGACGATAATCTTCTGACAAAATTCTCTAAGGAAAACTCCAGTATTAGAGCATTGGACATTTTAAACCCAAATTTTAAAAATAAATAAATTTAAATGCACAAAGAGTAGCACACTGTACATGAATACCATGTTATCAAGGGATTATTTAAAACTCTTCTGCATACAAATATTTTCGTCATTATTTCACTGACATTCCTGGGACTTATCTAATCAATTTGAGTAATTTAATTAGATTTTTCCTCTCCACTCCCTTCCTGACACGGAGAACAGAAAAGTGCATTAACAGGTCTATCAGCAAGAAAGCACTTCTCCATGACTCCATGGCAACATGCAATCAAACACAGAAGGGGCCAGTCCTGAGAGGACAGAGAAAGTCAATGCCACCAAGCCCTCGGCGGGGGAAAAATAACGCCAAGTAATCGCTATGCACTATTATCATCAAGGCATGCTCTTTTGGACAAGGACGAGAAGCACATTTCTTTAGTTAATATTTAATTTTATAGCTGCAAAAAGAAGGCCTAAAACTAGAATTTAAAAAAATCTATTACATTGTATTTTGAAGGAAATATACTCCTACTTTCTCATGTGGGAGTTCTATGTCCTCAGCTTCTTGCTCTAGAGTGACTCTTCCTTCCATTTTTTATTAGCTAAACTGAGCTTGTCCAAACACCACCATGAATATGTCCCTCTCCTTGTAATGAGCCCCAGTGGGAACGTGGCAAGTTCAGAGGCCCCTCACCCACACCCTGGGAGGAAAGACAGCCCTGGGAGATTGAAATCCTCATGAAACCGTCCTACGTGGCAGGCAGTGACAGCTGAGGCTGCAGCCGCACAAGCTCAGAACACTTTAAAAGGAGGTGTCCAGTAAATAGAAGTGCAGCTGTCCAACAACAAAAAATCTCATTCTGTCATTTTTCAGAGGCCATCTTTTAGAAATCATTTGATCAAATCACTTGGTCATATTTATAAAACACCTGGTATTATGTTTGCCATAGAGGAACTAAAAATGTCTCTCCAGACCTTAAAAGGAATGATGGCATTTCATCCCTCAACACGGAGTCATTGAGCACTAACTGTGTGCAAAGTTCAGCCAAGACCGGGTGACGCGGCAGTGACAAGGCAAACTGGGAACACCATGGGGGCCAGTGTCCTCAGCAATCCCACGTCAGGGCATTGTAACCAGCAGCACCTCTCCTTTTACGTGAAACATGAAGCCGGGGTTCCAATGGTGAACACTCAGGCAGAGTTGCACCCACACATCCATTAAAGTACTAACACAGCTGAAGCCAGGCCTTCAGCAACAACACTCTGGCAATCTTTAGCAAAGCAAGAACATCCCCAAAACACAGACCCAGAGACACCATTACTGTTAAGAGATTGAAGCAAAAGGCCCTTAGCAGTTCACACTCAAGTGTTCCACATCTCACATTAGTTCTGGAGTGGTCACCCCACCGAGAGTGTGCAAAGCTTCTGGTCTCCACCAGGCAGCCACCTCTACTCGCCCACATTCCTTCCAGCCTAAGATTGATTCCAGTCTGTAAGACATAACCCAGACCAAGGGTTCTTCAACTGAAGACCCTAGACCACTGTGAATACATTTCTGAGTGATCACAACTTCTAAAGAAATTTAAAGTTGAGTCTTTATCTCAAAGATAATTAAAACTTTTTATCAAAAGCACATTCTGTAGAACCCACATGGCAACCTACTAACCCCAAATGCCCCCAGCTGTCCCACCCCTGCAGTCATCTTACCGATCGTGCAGTGCCCAAGGAAAACCAAACAACAGCGCGAATGAAGGTTTCTCTTCCAGTTCAACGAGGGGAAAAGTGATAGGATAAGTGAGCCGTCCTATGACAGGTTTGTCTAAGCCTCTAAAATCGAAGGAACCACAGCAGTTGTCTGGAATGTATCCCTTGGACCATGTATTTTTCATACCACTTTGCAAAAGTTCATTAACAATCAGTTTATCAAGCAAGTATTCAATGAAATAATATTTTTTAGTTTTACCAAATTGTATTTTGTAGTACACTGTTAAATTGGCTCATGTAAATAACAGGTGTGTGCTTAAAGCATTCATTATTTTTATTTATTAATTTATTTTAGATTCTATTTATTTACTTTTAGAGAGAGGGCGAGGGAGGGAGAAAGAGAAGGAGAGAAACATCAATGTGTGGTTGCCTCATGCACCCCCAGCTGGGGACCTGGCCCACAACCCAGGCATGCGCCCTGACTGGGAATCGAACCAGCGACCCTTTGGTTCACAGGCCTGCACTCAATCCACTGAGCCACATCAGCCAGGGCTGAAACATTCATTATTTTGAAAAAAAGGAAAGAGTGTCAGGAGTCATGATGATGACTCAGATAACGGCCCATCGTGCTCTAAATGAAAAGAGTCAAGTTGACACACACATATATCTCTCCCCAGGTAAAACAACTACCTGCAAATTAATGTTAACTGATCAGCACTATCTATCACTTCGATGTGGTTCACAAGCTCTTAGAGAGGCAGCCTGGCAGAACTGTGAAGTGCACTTTCTAAAGCCAAACCGCCTGGGTTCAAAGTAAAATTCCAACATGTAATGGTTGAGTAGCCGGTGTGCCTCAGTTTCTCATCTGTAAGTCAGGGGAGATCAGAGCAATACCTGCTTCTGTGACAGTGAGATGAGCTAAGTAGACATAAAGCACCTAGACTACACCTCCCACACAGGGAAAGCTTCATAAGTGTGATTATTATTCATTTCACACAACATTATTTATTTAACTTAGGAATTTGGTATGATAGCCGTATAACACATAAACATAAGGAATATGTAACCAGTTTTATTTTTATTTATTAATCACATTTAAATAAAAATTGTTTAGTCATCATGGGCGCATGGAAATTTTTTCAGAATTTCTTACACTACTCAAGTTTTAAGAAATCTTTTCCCAGATATTGCTTAGCCTAAACACCTCACACGCTGTATGACAAGGATGGCGTATTCTAGTTTCTGGGGAAGCAATGTGATTTGCCTATCAAAGACGGCATGGTTGGAAGATAACTCGGGATGACATTGATAACTAGGGATTCTTCAGGCAGTTTCATCCCTGGACACCTCTCAAACTAAACCAGTCACGGGCCCACCTGCAATCCCGCTGTGATTTTAAGGTGTGATTCACAGAAGGGATCCACACACGCTTCCAGCAGGAACACGTCTCACGGCGAAGAGCAGTCAGGCTTCTACTCCCCAGCCCCCACCCTGGGTTTGTGTCTCAGGCATTCAAAACCTCAGGCCTGCTGATCCCTGCGTCTTTCAGTTCCTTCTGTGATTGGCCTCACTGAGTTCCAGCTGGGTGACAGGAGCCCTGTGAAAAAGCGCTGCTCCTCCTATTGCAAAGTCACTGGATTGAGAGGATGGGAGGAAGGTAGTTAGCAGGAAGGGAGAGGGAGGGGAGGAGAAGGCCTGCTCTCCATGTTGGACCGCATACCTACTGAAATCACACTGAAGCAACAGCAATCAAACACTGAAACAGCATTCTGATAAAATAGGAACACAAAAAAACTAATAAGGAAAGTAAAATACCCAAACTGAAATATAGCCTTTTAGAACACGGCTGACAGCTTGAAGTGGCAGCTAGACTAGATACGAGACTGAGAAAGAAAGGAAAGACGCTTCCTTCTTTTCATGTGATGGAAAGACTTGCCTCTTCCCCTGGGAAACCAACAAGCCACTTGAGATTTTCCGAGATTAATTTTACTAAAGGATTGGGGTAAACGGCACAAAGCAATAAACATACAAAATACTAAAATGGCCCTGGTTGGTGTAGCTCAGTGGATTGAGTGCGGGTCTGCAAACCAAAGGGTTGCTGGTTCAATTCCCAGTCAGGACACATGCCTGGGTTGTGGGCCGGGTCCCCAGTGGGGGGGCACACAAGAGGCAACCACACATTGATGTTTCTCTCCCTCTCTTTCTCCATCCCTTCCCCTCTCTAGAAATAAATAAATAAAATCTTTAAAAATATATCTATCTCAAAATATTAAAATGATTGAACATATGGAAGGTAACCAGTATTTCAGGCAAAGATGGGCTTTCATGAGATTTGAAACAATAAAATATATTGTGGATGGAGATGAAATTAAGTGGCTACCCCTCCCAGGGCTTGCGCATTCCAGTCCCTTCTAAAACTACGTTTTCTGTAACGAACACACGTGTCCGAGTGCCACCAGTGCTGGACCACCCAGTGGGCACAGTGAGCCCGTGCTCCGAGAACCAGCGAAGCAAGGACACGCACAGAACGCACACCACCCTGGCCGCGGTAGAGAGGGATTTCATATTTCATAGAAATGCAAATATCACAGGGAGAACCTAAACTTGACCGAGTTTTCACCTAGAATTTTCAATTTTGTATTGTTTTACTTTGAATTACATGTGGCAGATGGGGAGAGAGAGCACTATGAACTTTTAGATGGCTAGATCCTTTAAAGGCCTTGATCTCACTCTATACACCACCATAGGTGGGCTCAGTGATAGGTTCTAAAGATAAAAAGACAACCTCAGGGACAAGAAAGGTGTTTTCCTAACTGACATCCAGGAAAGTTCTCTCCTGCTACGGAAGTTGTCCATCATCAACTTTGAGATGCCCACTAGGATGTCCACGATGCAAAGGACTTAATCTGTTTTGGTTACTGCTGTGTTCCTTATGGCTAGAACAATACTTGGAATGATGCTCAATAAATATTTACTGAATGAATGAATCAATGACTGCTTCCTTTGGCCACCTTAGAAAGCTTCAAAGTCCAGGCTCTGAAAATTTGTGGCCTTTCGCTCTTTTTTGTTTGATTTCCTTGAAAAATAGTCACGAGCTAGATGTTAAAGCCTTGTAAAGTGTTGATGAAATCTGGGCTCTTGCTGCTACTTAATTTCTGGTTAGGTCTTCCCTCATCATGTTGGCTTCCTAAATCCCAGGAGCGAACTGCCCTCCCCTAGCTTCAGTTTCTTCATCTGTGATAGGAAAACAATGCCTTCTATCTTCCCCCAGCTAGAACATTGTTATAAGGATTAAAATGAATGACATTCAAAAGCGTTTAGGGCAAAGCTTACCACATACAAACATCGAATGAATAGCTGCACCTTTTCTTAGGGTATTCCAGGCTCACAGCTTCAGTTCCATTTCTGGTAACTGGGGGAACTCCTGTTGCTCCTGCGTGTTGGTTTTCTGAGTTTTGTGGGCCAGCTGTGTGTAAAGAATACCCTATTCAGTGTGTTTACTGACAAAAGGAGAAGTGCAACTCTCAAAGAGAATGCACAACGATGTAGGGGCCTACCCATGGCTGCTTTTCTCCCCCTGTTGGCTACATTTAATTATGGAAATGTTGAAACATGTTAAAAAGTTGAAAGAATTACACAATGAGCACCAAATACCCACCGCCTAGTTTCTCCAGTTGTTTGTTTGCTTTATCACAGATCCATGTGATTTCTTTCAATATATTTCAAAGTCGTTTATAAACATGGGTATACGTGACCTTAAATGCTTCCCTGTTTATACCATCCACGAGAATGCAATACTTGTTTACAGTGTTTTTGGTAAGATTCACATACGGTGACGTGCACAAATTCTAAGCTTACCATTTGATCCGTTTTAACAAACACACACACCCATGTAAAACTCCAGCTACTTTTTAAAAACTATTTCCCTTACATTGTACACTAAGTGAACGGGTTGCTAATCACATAATTTGCATCTCAGCTTCCTGGGAGGACATGAATTCCTAAAAACAGGAATTAGACTGCGGTGTCACGTTACACATTGGCCAATATGATTATACTTCTCGCAGCTTCAAAGAATGGAATACTTACAGTTCATGTCAAATCCTAACAGTCTGGACTCTTAACCATCATCAAATCACAAACAGGTGTCTTCAGTCAGAGAGAAATTCTTTGGGAATAATAAAAAGTTAATGAAAAGAGTCATAGCAAATAAAGATCATATAGTTCAAAATATTTTTTACCCACATGATCAAAAAGTTGTTTCCCTAAAACTTGTGCATCTCCAGGCAGCTGAATGCCCATCAGCTACTGACCTACCTCGAATTCTTTCACTGGCAAATTTAGTGAAGATTCTGCTCACATTGGTCCATTTCAGGCACAATTATGGGAGCCTTCAAAATAGGTCACAGGGTTATTACACGTATCGAAGGAGTTAATGTTTATAAAGCACGTAGCACATTGTGTAATACATGTATGTTTATGTATGTGTTTTATATAAATTATGTGTTTTATAATAAATTGTCCTGAACAGGATCTCTGGAGTCTGTTAGATTTAAATAATTACATCCGTGATTAGCTGCCCTTTCAATTTTGGCTACTTGGATCAAGGCCTGGTGGGTGGGAGGAGAGTCAGCACTCTCGCTGAGCCCCATGACCTGCCAGATAAGGGTGGGGTCAGGCAAAGGGAGGAGGAGAGGAGAGAATAAAGAAAGTTTTTTAAAAATATGAGGTATACACCCATTCCCAGCAATATGACTGCCAGACAGGAGGTGAAACCTTACCTGGTATAGCACATAGAAAAGTCTGGTTAATTTGGCCAAGAACCAAATTAACTTGTGCAAATTCATTGTTTTTGGAGAGTGTCAAGCCCCAGTCAGGTGGGCAGTCTAGGAGGCTGGACAGGAGAACCGTGGCTCCCAACACTTAGTCTCTCCAAGGGCGACATCGACCGCAGATAAAACAGAGCCCCCCCTGGCTCTCCGCCAGAGAGAGCAGGCACTAACTTTCTCGGCTCTTTCTGCCTTGTCCCTGGGTGCACTGGTAGGAGTGGAGGTACCCTTTTCCTGAGAATTGTTAACTACAAGCTCACACTCACAATTAAATGAGGTTGGGTACGGAATTCATACTACTTGTATATTACGTCCAAGCCCCAGTATGAAAATTTTGCTTAAAGAGGTCAGGTGTCTGGTCCAAGGACTTCAAACTCAGAATCTCAAAGATTTTCCACAGAAAAAGTTATAAAGAATCAGACCGTACAGTCAAAAATCAGTATACACAGCGGCAATAAGCTGCCTTTACCATCAAAATAATAAATCACAGAAGCAGATCCGTAAGTACTTCAAAGGTTGGAAATAGCATAGACAAATTAAAATAGGCATGTTTAAAATTTAAAAGAAATAAAAGATTGTTGAAAATATGGTGAAGAAACAATCAATTATCAAAGTTGACCAGACAGTTGTGAAAAAGAATGGAAAAGAAATGAAATTTGATATGTAGGTTAAGTATCACATTAGATGTGGTTGATGAGCGAATCAATGAGATAGAATTTAAACCTGAAGAAATTACCCAGAAGACATCAGAGAAATGAAGTGTTAAAAAAAAATGAGGGAAAAGCAAGAGGGTATAATCCAGAAGAAGGCAATTGAAAAAATGGGGAGGAAAATATTTAAGAGATAATCGCTGACAACTTCCTAATACTGATGAAAGATTCCAATACTCAGATTGGAAACCCAAGCAGAATAAATAAAAAGAAATAACACTTAGATACGATTGTTATGAAACTACAAAACACCAGAAGAGAAGGGTCTTCAACACTGTTAAAGGGAAAAGACAAATTATCCACAAAGAATTTACAGTTTAACTAATAGCTAATTTCTTGCAGAATAATGAAACCAGAAGCCTCTGATATAATATCTTCAAAGAGCTGAAAGAAAATACAGAAACACAGATGTGCCCATCAGAGCTGGTGCACAGAGCAGCTGTTACAGACTTAAAATTTAGGAACATGTCCTTCCTTGTTGATAAATAGCTGCTACACTGAACTCCACACCCTGCCCAGGGAACCCTCCACACGGCCTGCTTCCACTGCCTCTTTCCTGGGGTAGCCCCTAAAATAGCCACTAAATGTCACTGTGTGGCACTGTGGTGGGCCTCGGGGACCAATATACCACTGACTCCCCTCATGCTGCCAGCCTTCCCCGGGAACCAACCCATCAGGGGCCCCCCACCCCCACACCCCACCAGCCAGCCCTCCTTGGCTCTTTCTTGTCACTCCCTGTCCTCTCATTTTCCTCTGGCCAGAGCATGCCAGCAGCTCTTTGGGGAAGATGACACCCCTGAAGTAGTGCTGGAATGCGAGCAATTGGCCAGTGCCTAGCTGGCTCCCCAGCTGTGGCTGCCCACCACCACCAAATTCTCCTTCAGACTGACCCATCTGTGGCCACTAGGGGAGCTGCAGCCCACGTGGATTTCACCTCTGAACAAGCTGGGGAGGGCCAGATTGGACAGCCAGGGAACAGGAGCCTGCCCGCGGTCAGGCAGCTCATGCTCTGCTAGCACACCAGGCACAACCCTGGCGTCTTTAAAGATTGGCGATCCAGCCTGTAAATTAAGCCAACAGCTACAGACTTCCCCCAGAGAACACACAAGGCCTGGATGGCTGAGAAATGAGCTCTCCTGAGTGTCTGAGAATTCTAACACTCATAATTCTAAGTTCATCATAGTTCTTTCAAAGAAAGGCCAACAGGGGACATTCCAACTCATTTTTTAAAGATTTTATTTATTTATTGTTAGAGAGAGGGGAAGAGAAGGAGAAAGAGAAGAAGAGAAACATCAACAGGTTGCCTCTCGCACACCCCCAGCCTGGCCCACAACCCAGGCATGTGCCCAGAGCAAGAAGAGAACCAGAGGCCTTTCTCTTCCCAGGTCGGCGCTCAATCCACTGAGTCACACCAGCCAAGGCCCAGCTTGTTTTCTGAGGCATCTATAAACTTGATACCAAAACTAGACATAAACATTGTAACAAAGTTAAATTCCAGTTCACTTAGGAGCATAGATGCAAAAATCCTAAACAAAACATTAGCAAATCAAATCAAGAAATGCATAACAATACATTATGATCAAGTTGGAATTATTCAAGGGTGCAGAACTGGTTAAACATTAGAAAAAATCAAGTAATACAATTGAAAAAATCAAGTAATTCACTATCATAACAGATTCAAAGACAGAAACCATATGATCTTCATAATTGTTGCAGAATAACATTTTAAAAAATCCAATAACCACTTATGACTTAAAAATTGAAAAACCCTTAGCAAACTGGGAATACAAGGGAACCTGCTTGATCTGAATAAGTTTATTCAAAAATGCTAGTGAATATCTTGCTTAATAGTAAAATATTAAATTGATTCCCTTTAAAATCGATAACTGGAAAAGATGCCCAGATTACAATTTTCTATTTATTATAGTAATGGCACTTGCCAGTGGAAGACGAGGAAAAGAACCTCAAGTTTTAAGGATTGAAAAGAATGAGATTTCCCATTATTTGCAGATACTATAATTATCTATACAGAAGCCCAAAAGTATTTATACATGAAATACTAGAAATAATAAGAGTTTAGCAAGTCCGAGAGGATGTAAGACCAATACACAACACTATTGAATTTTACCAGCCGGCCACAAAGAAGACTCTACTTCTGAGGTTGGCAGATGAGGTGAAGCCACACTAACCCTCCTACTGAAGACAACTGGAAATCTACACAAAATATCTAATGTTTTCTGGATTGGAGCACAATAAATTAATTAGTAAAGGATTCTAGGCAAGGATGTAAGAAAAGACAGCAAGCCAGAGAGATCACCACACATAGGAGGAATTCAGTAAGTTTAAAAATTTTAAGTGGGAGAAGCTAGTGTGGTGTATTAATATTACACAAAGTAGACTTTAAAGCAAAAAAAGACTTTAAGAAATAAAGGACACTTCATAAGGATAAAATATTTATTTCACCAGGAAGAGGCGAAGGCTAAATAATAACATGGCCTCACACTGGCTCATAAATCAGCATCCACAAAACCATACCTACTGCTTGACTCATTTATATGAGATTCTAAACCAGATGATTTGGAAATTCTTACAGAAGTGGCAAAACTATGAAAGGAAGGAAGGTCGGAAGGAAGAAAGGAAGGTCAGAATGAGGAAGGGGGGTGTTGAAAAGGAAGAGGTACTCAGCCAGCCACAGACAATGTTATATTTCTCAACCTAAGTAATTAATAACTTAGGATTAACTTTATAATAATTTGTTCAGGTGTATAATTTTTATATATGTATTACTTAATAAGAAAGGTGTTTAAAAATAGGATTCATAATTACTACAACAATAAGATTTTTTTAAGAATTATAAATCTTTCTGGAAAAACATTTTAAGGGATCTAAATGAGTGGAAAACCATGGATAGGAAGACTCAATTTTACAAAGATACAAATTCCACTCAAACTAGCATATGGGTTCACTGTAATACAAATCAAAACCCAAATGTATTTTTGTGCAATTTGACAAGTTGATTTTTGGGACTTAAATGAAACAAAGAAGAGGGAAGAATATACAAGTTAAGGTTCAAACAGAGAAGCAGAATCTATCGACCTATCTATATGAGAGAAAGACTGATTATAAGGAATCGGGAGCTGGCTAAGCAAGTTCAAAACCCACGGAGGGGGCGGTCATAAGCACAGCGCAACTCCACAGCACCAGCCAATGCGGTCATCCATGGGCGGGGCGGGGCGGGGTTCTCCTCCCTCCTGGAGAAAACTTGGCCCTACACGTAAGGCTTTCCAACAGATTCAATCCTGCCCATCCCGATAATCCAAGATAATCTTCCTGAAAGCCAACCGATTTGGGGCTTTAATTACATCTGCAGCTTTACTCACAGTAACACCTAGATTAGTGTTTGATTACATAACAGGGGCTGTAGCCTTGCTAAACTGACAGATCAAAAAAGCCATCACGAATAAACAAACTTAGCTGCAGAAATAGGCAGACCTGACTCCCCAGCTATGGAGGCTTATGATAGCACTGCATTAATTAGGAGCATGTGGTATGCGTAGCACAGGGTAGTATTGGAAGAGAACAGAGAGCTAATAAAACAGACTCACACATGCAGTGAAACCTGAAAAATAATGCTCTATCTGGCATCGCAAATCAGCACGGAAGAGACGAATTACTCACCACATGGTGCTGGAAGAACCTGTTATCCACAGAGGAAATAACGAAGTACAGCATAGGAGACATAATCAATAACATTATAGCAGCTATGCACAGTGCCAGGTGGGTACTAGACTTACTGGGAGCAGGGCTTTACAAATTGTAGAATTGTCTAACCACTATGCTATACACTTGAAGTTAATAGAAAATAATATTGAATGTTAACTGTAGTTGAAAAATAACTTTAAAAGTGAAATAATGAAAGTAGATCCCTGTTCATACTCTACACACCCACATACGCCCACCGTGAGGGAAGGGAAAGCTCAACCCGACACAACTTTCTCTCCTTTAACATAAGAAATTGGCCTTGCGTTACCTCTTCTCTTCTGTTTACCTTGAAAACTGATAAAGGCAGAATTTCAGCTGTGTTGCCAGGCAGCAGTGCTTATGACAAAAATGGTCCCTGATTGATCAACTGTATTTGTCCTGGTAGACCGTAAATGAACCGTAAAGATAGTGTGGGAACCTCCCTGGCGCTACATAACTTAAAACGAGGCATTTCCGTTTCCAGGACCTGGAGTTTCACTCATAGTTCGAAGAGTTATCGGTCCTCACTGAGGTTGGGGCTTCTAAGCGGAGTGATGTCCTTCCTCCTATCCAAACTGTCCCCCTAGGGCTAAAGAGCGTCCACTGGGGTGCTGGGTGGGCTCCCGCTGAAGAGCTGCCGCGACGTGCTCTGCTTCCTGTTCCGAGTCCTGGTGCCGGCGCATCTGTTCAGGTATGAAGTGTCTGGCTGGTCAGGCATAATGTAGACACACACTCCACGTGGATTAAGAAATTGATTGGCTAAAGGCACATGAAGAGGACCTACTTATGACCTCAGAGTAAGGAAGGATATCTTCATGCACATCATGAAGGAATGCATTGGTATAATCGACTACATTAAATTTTTAAAACTTTGTTCATCCTATTCATGAATGACACCATAAACTGAAAAGGTAAGACACAAACTGAGAGGCAACATTTGCAATACACTTAACAAAAGTTTGCAAAAAAATAACCCTTGTGATACATTAAGAAAAATGAACTCTATAAAGGAGAGAAAAGATGGGAGCAGGAATTGCACAGAAGAGGAAAAAGAATACCTATAATTCCTGAAAAGATGCTCAACCTTATTAGATCAGAGATTGCATTAGCCAGGAAAATGCAAATGCAATATTAGATATCATTTCACACCCCCCAGATTAATAACAAATTTGAAGTTTGTCTTGGATGGTGTGACTCTGTTGGCTGGAGTGTTGTCTCATAAACCGAAAGGTCATAGGTTTATTCCTGATCAGGGCACATGCCCAGGTTGTGGGTTTGGTCCTGGGTCTGGGTACGTACAGGAAGCAACCGACTGATGTTTCTTTCACATCGATGTTTCTCCTATTCTCTTCCTCTCTCTCTAAAATCAATGAGCATGTCCTTGGTGAAGATAAAAAAATAAAATTGTAAAGTTTTATGGTACCAGGAACGTGCAAAAGTGGGAACTCCTACACACTGCCAGTGTGATTATAAATTGGAACAACTACTTTTGAAAACATTTTGGTGCCACCTAGTAAAATTAGATGTATGTGAAGTCTGTCTGGAAAAAGTCTAGCCATTGTTAATATAACGAGAACTGTTTGCACGACATCGATGTAACAACCTGGCAGCCAAGGAGACTGGACTGGAATGTGCATGCGTGAACAATGACAACTTCACTGCACTAGTCAGTGGGGGTGGTAGACACCTTTGAGTGAGCATGTGTACTGTGTGGCCGTCACATTCAAAATGACTGAATAGAGCAATGAATCTGCATCAGATTTTGTGTGAAGCTTGAACATTCCTCTGTGGAAACTATTCGGATGATTCAGAGGCCGCAGCTGTGGGCAGCTGGTGATTGGCAGCTTCATCATGACAACGTGCCCCCTCACGCATCACGTCTCATGCAGAGTTTTTTGGTGAAACATCAAATCACCCAGGTGACTCAGCTGCCCTACAGCCCAGATTTGGCCCCTGGGACTTCTGGCTTTTCCCAAAACTAAAATCGCCTTTGAAAGGAAGAGATTTCAGATCATTGATGAGATTCAGGAAAATCCAATGGGGCAGCTGAAGATGACTGGGAGAACTGTGTGAGGTCCCAAGGTGCCTGCTTTGAAGGGGACCAAGGCATCATTGTCCTATGTACAATAGTTCTTGTATCTTATACCTTCTTAAATAAATGTCTCCATTTTTCATATTACGTGGCTGGATACCTTCTGGACAGACCCCGTATATACTTTACCATTCAGTAATCCCATTCCAGGAATCGTGACCACACAGAAACTATTGTAGATGTGCTGAAGGATCCATGTTGAAGGACGATCACAGTAGCAGTACTCATATTAGAACAAAGTCAGTATCTTGATATCAATCAGGAATAGAACTAACACGTAAACTTTGACATAGTCGGACCATGGGACACTACACAGCTACACACATCAACCAGGAGGAATCTCAAATATATAATTGTGTGAGAGGACGACACAAAAGCATACAGACCACAGTTCCATTCATATAAAAGCTCAAAACCAGGCAAAACTGAATGTGGTGGTGAGTGATGTAGGCATGCGTGGGACAATGTTATAGAAGCAAGGGATTGATGCAAATGCTGGAGAGGGCTCCCCCTGCAGTGTGGAGAGGGGAAGAACGTGATCGGTGAGGGCACACAGAGGAATTCAACAGGATCAAAAACATCAGCAATGTTCTGTTTCTTAAGCTGGAAAGTATGCATGAGTGCTCATTTTATTTTTATTATTCTTTTAAAGATACACATATGTAACCTCTTTGTGTGCTATACATTTATTGAGATAAAAATAATTTTCAAGGGAGAAGAGTTGCTTTACGAAGGGCGGGTGTTGGCCGGTCGCAGCAGGAAGGCGCTAGAGAGAGGCCAGGCCTCCCGCCGCCTCCCGGAGGCCGGTGTGTGGGGTGGCCCTCTAGTCACGGTGCCAGTGAGGAGCCTCTCACAAAGCCTGTCCTCCTGTCTCTGGGCCACAGAGCCGCCCCTCTAAAATCAAGGCCACTGTCCCCAAAACCAAGGCTTCCCCTTTCCTAATTCCATCGCAATGGGAGGATTTATTCCACACACAGCTTGTTGTGAAAGGAAGCCGTTCTGCAAATAATTTGTGGCAAAACGAAGGTGACGCCACAGCCACCCTGTACCCGTCCCTCCCACACCTGTGGGGCTGCAGACCGCAGCTGCTGTGCCAGAGGCCCATTTCCTTCCACTTGGCTCCTTCCAGCAGCCCAGCTAGAGGGAAGTGTGAAGATACTTTATCCCCTGTGGCACTTGGGCTTAAAAAAGGATTTCAAATCAGGGTACTCTCCCTGGGGAGAATCTGGAATTTACAGCCCGCCTCCTCAGGAGATTTTGATCTTAACTAGAGGTCTTCTCTGCATCCACAGGGGCTTCACAACTGAATAGAGTCCCAGTGATTCTGTTTGCTTTCCTTTCCCAAGGGCTGCAGAGCAGGGGTGGCGAATAAAGCAGATTCCTAATCCCAGAGATCGCTGAGGTGTGAGAGATACTCTTGTGAAATGCTATGACAGCGTGTGAGAATGTAGTTAACAGGAAAATAGGCTTGAAGTTCACAAGAAGATAGGCCCTGTGTTATAGTTTCTCCCTTTCCGCAAATACACCCTCGTTCCCCAGTTCAAAAAGCATGTCATTTTCCTCTCAATATTCCTTCCTTTAATTTTGGCAAAAATTAAATATTCCAGTCTTTTCTAGTTAAAATAATAGGGTTATTATTACTATTATTTACCTATAATAATAAGTGTTCCACAATCTTTACCAGTTAAAAATGCAGGCAGGAAAATTTTAATTGATTTATTAAACAAGCCCGACATGGGGAGACAGAGCAGAGAACAATTTTTTTCCCCCTCTCCTTCCAGGCCTTGAAAAATCCGCAGTCCTTACGATAGTCCCTTATGATTTTCCTGGTCACCCACAGCTAATGCAAATATCTTCAATACAGAAATGTGAAGGGCCTTGCCCCTCCCCACACCTCACCCATAAGCCACCAGCCGGATGCAGAAAGCAGCCCCCTCCTGCCCCACCCAGCTGTCTCCTGCTCCCCAGCCAGTGTGCTCACCTGTGCTGGAGTGGCCCCTGGTACTAAAGACAGACCTGTGAGAGGAAGAGGAAGAGGTAGAGGTGAGAGGAAAGGAAAGTGCTGTGCCTTTTGGCACCATCATGCCCTGGGCCTGGTGATTGGCTAAAGCTGGTTCTCTCACTGGTGCTTTTGTGGGTGTTTTAGTGATCCGGGACCTTCCCCTCCAGTTCCCTTGACCCAGGCAGGTGTGTGCATCTCCATCCTGGGTGCTGCTTGAAGCTCCTAGAAATCTAGTCCTATCTTCAGCTTGTCTCTGACGAGCTGTATGAGCCGCTCCAGGTGGTTCCCTAGCACCTGGCTTGAGATGACTCCAGGTTGCAGCTCTCACCTGCACCTGGATCTCATCCGGAGAGGACTCATGACAAACTCTGGAAGGTCTGGTCCATCCCAGACCTGGGGGGCAGCCCTGCTTCACTCAGCTGCAAAGCTGGACCATTACTTTCCTCTACATGGGGGTCATCCATCTTCAGTCCTGGCTGGTCCTATAACTCTAAGAGGCACACACCTACTTGTCCAGCTCCCCGGTGTGGTACGGTTGAAGCCCCTCTTGCAGGACTTGAAAAAGGGGCAGGCACCCCTCACCTATCCTCCTTGGTGGGTGCTGGTGGGAGGGAGGGGTGATTCACAGAACACTTGCAACTCTTCCTACATATTCCCCTACCCCCCCCCCATTCTCTGGTCTCCCAGCATTTCATAACCTTGGTGCCGAACAAATGAGGTTCTCAAATGATCAGGCCAGCTCTGAACCACTGACTCTTCACAAGGTCTGCAAAACAGGATGCTCTCTTTCACAACTCACTTTCATGTTGATTGTCTTAGGATCTTGGGCAAAAGTTTCACTTAATATCCATTTCACCAAGTAAAGAGTGAAGAAACTAGACACGTGTGCAGGGTAGCCAGGCAAGTAATACAGGAAAAGAAACGGCAGAGGCATCGAATAAAAGCCAGAGGCGACCTGGGCAGCAGCGTTTCAAGGACAGCACTGCCAGGGGTCCAGGCAAAACCGAGCTGAGATGCAGGAAAGGATTTTAACTGCAGATACAGGTAGAGGGGTCAGTTGATCCAGAAAGATAGGGTTTCACAACCGTTGGGATGTGAAGATGAATAACTGAACTATAGATAAACCTTGAGCAATAGACTTAGTCCACAGTGCTCCTTTTATCATTGCTAAAAGAAGTGGTCTATTCCACTCTGATTTTGTAAATATTATGTTTCATAACTAAAGAGATCAGTTTAATTACCAGAAGTGACAGTAGAGGAAAGAGTGACTCACACAGCCAAGCACGCAGTGAGGCTGCCCCACGCCTGATCCTGGAGGAATAAACATCAACCACATACAGTCTCTGCTCACAAGCAGTTCATTTCTTAATCGAGGGCATGGGGGGGGCCTAGCAGGGCTAGATAGGAAAGGAGCCCCCGGCCCCAGCCGTGACAGAGGATGGGTGCACTAGGGGAACTATGTTGGCAAGGCCATTCCAGCCAGAGGGAGCTGCACCAAGAGAAACCTCTTGGAAATGAAGAAGATAGTCAGGTGTTGGGAACCGCCCTGCCTGGGTTCAGAAGCTATAACCCTCCATGGTGAAGGCTGAGTCAGAAGTGGGACCATAAGCCACTAAGGAGACAAGGCTTATCTCCCTGGCAGGGGTGCCCACTTCACCCTGCTTGGCCCTGAGCTTGACCAGTTAGCCAATGACGGGTAAGATTCCTCAAGGGAGGATCAACCTAAGACAGGCATGGTCACGGAAGAGGCCCACAGGGAAGGACTTGGGGGGCTATAGAAAAAGTGGGTGATGGACCCTCGCCCCTCGGCTTTGAAATAGCCTGAGTCCTCATTCTGTCTGCAAGAAGTCTCCTAATCCCTTGGCTGCCTTACTTCCCTTGCCTGACTTAAGCCTGAAGCAATAACAGAGGGCAGTGCAGTCCTGTGCTGGGAGGGGCAGATTCCCTGGGGAATGGAACCTAAGAAATAATGCATACAATCCTGTGAAACCTACTTAATTTATACCCTCAGCTTAAAAGATAAGGGTCCAGACCTGAGATGAGTCTGGTGCCCAAGGTTTCATAGCCCTTTCACTAATTGATCGTAGCTCAGAATAAGCCCTCAAAGTTCTCTGTAAGTTAAATATTGTTTAACCCTTACTGGCTGACAATGATTGATGAGCCTTATCTGTATTCCTGTGCAAATGAACATAATAAAAGCCCACAGAGGAAAAGGCTTGGGGCCCTTCATCTTTGAGAGATCGGCCACCTCTCCTCCCCAAGCAGATCCTGTCTTGGTAGACTTATTCTTCATCCGTGGCGGACCCGGGGCTCAGACACAAAGCTCCGTGACAGTCAGGAAGGAAGAAACTCAGGAGGTGCCCCAGGGCTAAGATAAAGGACAGAGACCCTGTTCTAAGACTGGTTGTTCCCGCTTTCTGGAAAAGTGCTGAATCATGGTGACTCACGAATGCACCTGCGCAGAAGATGCTACATGACCCCTGCCTCATTATAATAGTGTTACAATAAACTAACGTTGTGTGACCCCCTTCTCTGGTGGCCGATCAAGGAAAATCATGGGAGACCACCTGCACAGTAGCTTTAAAGTACTACAACTACTTGTATGTGCCCAATAAAACCCTGCCTAAAACTAGCCAGGAAATATCCACCCTATAAGAATAGAATCCCTCCAGCCCCTGAGGTCAGTCTCTGCTCAGAGGTGGCCCACTCCCATGTTCTGTGGAGTGTGCTGTCACTTAGTAAATCTGCGCTCTCTCTTTCAGCTGTAAACTCTCTGTGTGTTCGGTTCCATTCTTTGTCCTCCATCACCAAGAACCAGTTACCTGTGCCCACCTGTGACAAAAGGTCAACAGCACCTGCAGCAGATGCTGAAGCCTTGGGCAGGGGCAGTTACAGCAGGGTCTCCTATGCTGAGGTGGGATTTCACCCTTTGCAATGAGTGAGCATGGAGCATTTTAAGGGGGCAAAAGCCAAATGAGATGTTTGTTTTTAAAAAATCCATCTTGGTGGCAGGTTGGAGAATGACACACCGGGTTTCAAGACTGGAGTGGAACGCCAAGGGAAGACCCTTGCGAGTCTGGGTAACGGGAGAGCCTGATTAAGGACTGGGCTAGTGGAAAAACTGCTTCTCGAGTTCACCCATATTGAAAGCTGCATGAATTAGTGTGCAGACTAAGATGCTACAATAAGGCCACCCAAAACACCGTGGCTTAATCAATATAGATGTTTCAGTGTGTTGCACAGCGCCACAAACTTGTGGACGGTCTAGGGCAGGGGTCAGCTGACTGCTGTCTGTTTTGTAAATGAAGTTTTATCAAAACCAGCCATACCCATTCATTGACGTATGGTCCATACCCGCTTTCCCTCTGCAACAGCCAAGTCAAATGGTTGCAAAAGAGCCTGAAATACTTACTACCTGACCCTTTACTATCTAACCAACCTCTGGTTGAGGGCGAATAGATGTCTCTGAGTTTCAAGTCACCCCAGGACCCAAGATGGGGGATGGGGGCGAGATCAGTTGTCTCCAGCATGGACCTTCCCACTGGGTCTAGGAAAGTTACGGCAACTGTCACCATTTCCCAGTAGGGAAACAGGTAGGAAAGAAGCTCAGCCTGATCTCGCCAGTAAGTCACCTGATGGTCTCTAGCTGCAGAGGATACTGGGAAATGCAGTCTCTAGACACTTGGCCACGGGGCCAGTTGAAATCCATCACTACCTCACTCCATCTACCCTTTGACACATGGACGCTCACATTTTCACACTCTGAGGTCAGCACTCATCTGACCACCTCTGTCAGCCTGCTTGGAACTTCCATTTTTGTCAGAGTTGATCTGCATCGACTCTTCCAGGAATCTAAGGGCATTCTCAACACGAGACGACTTTCAATTACATTCTCTGCTTGAGTTTGTTTTAAAACTCAGTATGAATTCAGACCACAAATCAATGTGAATAACAGCTCCCAGTTCAAGTCCTCAAGTTCTTTTCTATCTCCACCAGTGGGGGACATGTTCCCTGCACCTGGATCTCATCACACCCCGGGTGCAAGCGAGGTGCACCTCTCATTTCCTGTTCTCTGAGGTGTAGCGCTTTGCTATCTCACCTTAGTTTGGGGGTTACCTCTTAGACTCCCCACTAATGGGTACCTTTTCTTTCTTAGTGGTAAGATAAAATATGGTGCATCTTATACTGATGATGTCTTAGATTGTATGAAACATGGAACAAGAATTTAAAAAGGAGCCCTGACCTGTATGGCTCAGTTGATTGGATGTCGTCCCACAAAGTGAAAGGTCACTGGTTTGAATTCTGATCAAAGGTCATCACCACTCATCTGATCAGGGCACACGCCCGTGTTGCAGGTTCAGTTCCTGGGCGGGGCACAAACAAGAGGCAACCCATCAATGTTTCTCTCTCTCATCAATGTTTCTCTCCGGTGTCCCTCTCTCTCTCTCCCATCCTTCCTCTCTCTCTAAAAATAAGTAAATAAAATCTTTTAAAAAGAAAATAAAAAAGGAGAATGCATACTAGTAAACAAATTAGCAGTCTGCTTCATAGGTTAAGACATCCACTAGAATTTAATTTTTTTTAGAGAGGGGTAGAGAAATATTGATTTGTTTTGCCATTTATTTATGCATTCATTGGTTGATTCTTGTGTGTGCCCTGACCAAGAATTGAACCCACAACCTTGGTGTATTGGGATGACGCTCTAACCAACTGAATAAACTACCAGGCCAGGGCCAATCCACTAGAATTTTAAAAGATGGAGAAAACAAATTGTAACCTAAACTCTTCTCAGTGAGAGGATTAAGCGAAGTTGGAACAAGTGTTTTGAGAGCTGCCTTGCAGTGAGATCCCTGCGGTGTACACTTGAACTACTAAACTGCCTTCTCAGGATATACGAGGGGGGTGTTTTGACTTTATTGCTGGCTGTTCATTGTGCTAAGTGGTCTGGAAGGGAGGGGCGGCATGGAATTGCTCCAGATTCTACAAAAGCCATGCATGCCAGCAGCCCTCCTCCCCCCGCCCCACCTTCTTCCATACTCTGAAGAATCTGAACAGAAAAGTAAAATATCAGTGAGATAAGGCTCTCCAAACATTTCGACTGCTCATTCTGGCCGCGTGTCTCAGCACGATCTTGAGTGCGAGGTGTGAGAGCACAACCAGGATGCAGCGGCGAGAGTGGAGAGCGGAGCAGGTTAGGCGGGTAGAATTGCTGGGCAGCACTGAGGTCACCCTGGTTTCTGGCTGGGATAACTCAGTGTGCGGCAGTGTCATTAACTGAACAGAAAATACACACACAGACTTTTCAGAGTGGGGTGTGGAGAAACACTTGACTCTTTGGGGTATTATATTTGGGGTATCTGCTCATTCAACAGGAAAATGAAGAAAAGGGGCCAGAAAATAAACACCCTAACCATGCTCAAGAAAACAGCTTTTCTTTACATTTTGAAGGCCATTCAAAATCAACTGGGAACAGATGGAAGAAAGGCGAGGTCCTTTCCCTGATGTGCAGTCCCTCTGGTGTTTGGATACAAACAGCACACCCACGTGAGGAAACTGACAGTAACTGACCGGACACAGGCCTCTGACATCCAGGTCGGCAGAGCACGACCTGTGGGCCAATCTGGGCAGCTGCCTGTTTTGTAAATAAAATTTCACCCAAACCTACATCTGTCATTCCTAGACCTTAGGGCACTGTCAAGTTCACGACGCAGATGCCAAGCCTTGAAGGAGTCAAGGACACTCTGCAGGTCTCACGCTGTCACTTAGCCAAGGAAGCCTTCTCTGATTCTCCCATAGCACCCTCCAATTCTCCCTTGAAGTTTGTTTTGTTATTCTCAACATTATTTTTTTCTAACAACAAGACTAGCAGGCTCCACAAGGGCAGGAATCCCATCTGCCTTGTCCACTGTTATTTCCAGTGTCTACCAGTGCCCGGCACATAAAATGCACTCAGCACATGTCAGTTGACTGACACTTCAGCTGGATGCAGAGGAGCTAAGCCTGATTTGACCCTGGGTCAGACTCCTCTCGGCCAACCAGACCACCTCACTGGGCACACGGCTCCTATTGTCTAGCACTGCTCCTCTTCCTGTCTCCAGATGTCACTGAGGACCCCCCCACCCAGTGCCTCTGTCCTTTCCTTCACTTCTTTCCCTTCTCCTCCCACCCTTCTTCCTCAATTCTGTAGCCCTTTCGTGATCTACTGTGTCTTATCCTTTTACAAATGGCCTAACAGCAATTACAAATGGAGTAACTTAGCACCGTCAAAAAAACTGAAACATCAACACAAAATACAACAAAAATGCTAGCGCCTTCAAAATAAAGGCTGTTCATTTGTTTTGAGAGATGTATTCCCAAAGACTCATATGCTTCAAAACTCACATGATTCCAGTTTCCGTTTTCCATAGAAATACATTTCAGTTCTGGAGATGTTCCCAGAATTGTGTCTGTAAACCTACAGGCGTTGCACTGCCAGGGGCTCATTAGGGTGGGACTGATAGTATAGCCACATCACCAACATTTCCCATCATCCCTTTCCAATCATGTTTTGTAAGTGAAGAGGGAACCTGTTTTGCTGTCGCCGTGTATTTTCTAAGCATCAGAGCTAATATTTTGCAGAGAATTTTCTCCTCAGTGACGACAGTTGTTGGCACCCTGTACAATGCCTTCGCCTGTCTTCTGTTCCACATTTCGCCCTGGAGGCACATTTTCCAGCACCTGCACCAGCGTATGGGAAATGGTTGCGTGACATTGTTTACAGGATGGGAAAAAAAAGATGTTGAGCTTTTCTCACAGGATAATTCTTTGCAGAGGTACCGATGCTCGTAAACAGCGTTGCCCATGTGATCGTAATGAGGACGGCAGCTATTTCTGTTTACAAGATAACTTTTGCTAGGAAATGAAAATAGCACAAATCTAATCTGAAATTTGTTCTGCTAGCAAGCCTTTTTGGATGGGGCTAAGGATGATCAGAATTGTGTGATTCTTCTGGGCACAAAATGAGAGAAATTTACATGGCATTGTTTGAAATGCACATGAAATACAACCATATATACTTGATGAAAAGCAAAGGGACCATGCGACTGAAAACATTTTAGCAGAGCAAAAGGATCATTTCTTTATTTGCTGGCCTGTGTCCAGCTGAATCCTGAAAAGCACGCACTGACTTTGTATTTTTTAAGTTGATGGTGTAGAAATAGATACTGTTGGAAATCGAGGAAATAGTAGGTTGAGCAACTTTTTAAATTACTTTTTAAATATTCTCTAGGAAAAAGGGAAATAATCTGACCTCTCATTTAGCCCTTTGATTAGCTAAAATCACCAATAAAATGTATCATCAGTGGTTTAGTCTTGATGTAAGAGATGGAAGACAGTGAAGGCCTTCACTGGGTTACAAATTAGACTGTGTAAGAGCCAGAAAAAGGAGGGAAAATATGATCTATATGCCTCAGGCTGAGAATCCAGTTTAGGGCACGTGCAGTCAGGATGCAGTGTGATTTAATAGACCAGGGATTCCTAATCTGTCATGAGATACAATAAATGCTAATATAAAGTAAGTTGTAACCAACTTTCAGTTATGATTAAGTCCTGGGAATGAGAAAAAAGAAAAATCTGAGTTCTAGAAGAAAAATGATTTAAAATCGAGCAACTACTCAGAAACAACCAGAACGTCAAAGATCACTGGAGCAGAGACCACGCCTGCCGTGGGTGCTGCAGCGCACGGCCCAGAAGCCCCTTTCGGAACTACGGTGCCCAAGGCCCCACTGTCCAGTGTGAGGTGGCCGCTGATTGCTCACCTGAGCCGTGTCCTTCCCCCACCCCACCCAGG
The DNA here is from genome assembly GCF_022682495.2 of Desmodus rotundus. Lineage (NCBI taxonomy): Eukaryota > Metazoa > Chordata > Mammalia > Chiroptera > Phyllostomidae > Desmodus > Desmodus rotundus. The sequence goes on along the minus strand of NC_071397.1, from coordinate 18,420,909 downwards.
AGTGACCTCAGCCGAAGGGAGCTGCCCTGCCCAGGTTTATGCCTCTTTTCCAGGAGCAGCCAAGAGCTGCATCAAAAGGTCCATCCTGAGCTAATGCTACAGTAGGTAGAAAGAATCAGTTTGTGATATATAAATGTATCAAACCAACACATCGTACACCTTAGACTCACATAACGTTGTATGTCAATTATATCTCAATAAAGCTGGGGAAAAAGTCTCCATTAGATATAGCAGAAGTCTTGTGACCTGGCCAGTGTAGTTTCCACCTGTAATGGAGTAAGAGAGTCCATGGTACTGTGTGGAGAGGTGTGTGGGAATTTAGAAAGGGAGAGAAAAATAATAGACCTCTTTTCAAGAATGTTGGCAGAGAAAAGGGGAAACAGGTAGCTATGGAGAGGGGGAATTAAGATCAAGGCTTACTGCTTATTTAAGATCAGTTTTAAACAAGTTTATAGAAGCAGCTGGAGACGCAGGGCAAAATGGATCGTTGATTCCTTGATGGAGCAGGCTCTAGGAGAGAAAGGGTCAGCACAGTGGATGGAAGAGCTAGCTGTGACCACGGAGTGGGGTCTGGCTAGCTCCGAGCCGGACAGGAGGGTCCGGCATTGACGCCGTATGCAAGCACATACTGGGGATTGGAGCCTGGCGGTTCACTTGTGAAAGCCTGAGTTTCCTCCATAAAATAGGGCTGACATTCAGACCGTATCCAAATATGCCACCTTAACAATTTTTAAAACATTGTAGCGTTATCTACAAGATGCTAAATGATTTCAATGACGGAGACTACAAGTCATGTGATGATATTGCTCAGCCTGGCCTAGAATAGTAATGGGGCCCGAAAGGGGTGTCGAGGGCGTGCTGCAGCCCCTGAGCAGTCTGAGAAGGAGTGGCCCTGAGCATGTGGCTGGCAGAGCAAGTAGCAGGACAGGTTATGCTGTTGGTGACGGGAACCAAGGTGCAGGAGCCGTGAGTTCAGCCCTTGTGGGGAGCCAGGGTGTCCAGATGGTGTCTGAGTGTGATAAGCAGGCAGTACATCTGGCGCCCTCTGGTGGCAAAAAGTACCACGTGGGCCCTATTGACTAGAAACAGAAACCCCTATGAACATTTTCTGTAAGGGACCAAATATAGTATTTTCGGCTTTGAGGGCATTCAGTCTCCGTACAGAAATAAGCATGGCTGTGTGCCGACAAAGTGGAACTTACAAAACAGGCGGTGAGCCATAGTTCAAGGACCCCTTTACTTGAGCACTTTAATAGAAATATTATCAAAACATTTTATAATGTTTCCACATAAAAGCATGGCTCAGAAAAAGGCATCATTTATATAATAATTAAGAAATTATTATTAATAATAATTAACTACATTAAGAAAATCTTAAAAACACACAACTTATTTGGAAATTATATGGTAAATGGTTGGCACTACCATTCAGATCTCTAGGAAAGTAGTTTTTCGGTGTACATAATTTGCCTTTAGATGTTAAAAAGAAACAATTTAAAATTCATGTGTTGACCTACACGTTACTATATATCCCCACACCAGTCACCCATTTGAGGAGCATGTTGGAGGTGACGAGGAGGGCGCAGTGGATTAGGGGAGGGTGATGGAAACCTGGAACGCCGGAGCGAAACCTGGAACGCCGGAGACTGGCTTCGGTTTCTCATGACCCCGACAGGATGGCTGGTCTGCGTGAAGGACGACGTTCGGGACCCCGGGATTCTTTGAGTCACCACGGTCGAGAGCTTTCCTTCCACAGCCCGGTTCTAACAGCAGATTTTGAGTCTGGAGACTTTTGGCTTGAGTGTCAGACACAGACACACGGTTCCTGCCATCGGGCAAGTGAGGAAGCGCTGCTGTGTGCTGACCATGCCTGGCCCGCAGCGTGTCCAGCCTCCCTCCCCCCCGCTGCCCCCCCCCCCCACGGCACTCGCCCACGGGTAAGCACAGCTCCAGTTCTGCTATCACTTCTTCTACTTCTACGAGCTTATATGAAGTGGGGGGACCCCCAAATGTAATTTATTTATAAAAATTGTGTATTTGTTCTTACATGTTTAAGCTTCAGTCACCTTCAAAATACTCTCCATTTGATGCAATACACCTTTTGAGACATTTTTCCCCTGCTCAGAACAGTCTTTGAACTCAATGATTTTTATGCCTTTTACTGCTTCTGCCATTTTGTCTCACCTCTCCCACGCGGGCAAGTCGTTTCTCTTTACAGGACTATTTTCATCCAGGGAAACAAAAGAAAAGTCCCTCAGGGCAACCTCAGGTGAATAGGGAGGGTGAGGCGTGGGGGGTCATGGTGTTTTGGGTCAAAAACCGCTGAACACTCAGCACAGAGAGGGCAGGTGCACTCATAAGTCACCCATCATGAGACGGGCAAACGCGCTGAGTCTTCAAAAATAAATTCACTGAAGCTGAACGCAGCCTCTCACAACATCTCCAGCTGGTGCACTGATACAGATGGGTTCCTAGAACACTCACGTAGTGGGGGAGGCCTGGACTACAAGGGGCCCTCCTCCAGAAGATAATTCTGGGTTTTTTGGGGTGCCCCCTCATATATGTTAGTAAGAGGATCCTAAGGGGCTCTCTGCCTACATGTGGAGCAACTATGCACACATATCAGGATTAAAAAAAAGCTGGTAATTACCGAAAGCCTACCATGTGCCATCTTGGTCACCTAATTCTCTAAAAATTCTTGGAGTCGATTTATTCCCAGTTGCGAGATGAATTAACTGAGACTTGGGGAAATTAAGAAGACTCTCTCCAGGTCACAAAATTAAGTAAATGCCATAGCTGATTAAATGCAGCTCAGGTTAACTCTAAAGCTTCTGCTCCTTCTAACACACTGGAGCAGGGGTTCTCGTGTACAGTCGGGGACCAGGCACAGCAGCACGTGATAGAAATGCTAATTCCCTCACAGGAACCGGACCTCCTGATCTGAGAGGTGGGGGGTGGGGCCCAGCACCCTGCTTGACCGCAGCTACTGGGGCTCCTGTGCACACTGAAGTTGAAAACCACTGCAGACGCTGCCTCCAGGAAAGAGCGACTCCAGTAAGTCCTCACTTAACACCTCGATAGGTTCTATGACTTTAAGCAAAACCACATATAAGTGTAACAAAAGCCCTTTGACCAAAGGCTAATTGATATAAACAAGAGTTAAGTTCCATGGCATCTCATCAATGTAACAATGCAATGCCACTGAATGGAGTGACTGCTATACTGTCGTAGATGTCAGGTTATAGGGTGGTGGGCAAGAATATGCTCAGCCCCACTGAGCAGCCCTGAACTAACCCAAAGCGCTAAGAAAGGAGACAGGGCAGTCCGGCACACTGATTTTTCCAGTGACCCAACATCCAGCTCTTTGAGGAGCAAAGCAATCCTATCACAAATAGCTGTGAATAGAGCAAAGAACCATACAGGAGCTTCATCATGTTTTGCTGACATCATTTCCTCTAATGGCCTACATACGGGTGACATGAAATCGCTATTCCGAGATGGCGAATAGGTTAGGTAATTGCCCAGGGTCAAGTTACCACAGTCGACAAACCCTGGGTCTCCAAAGGACTGCTTCTAGCCACACAACCTGGGGACGGGATCGGGGGGCACAACCTTGCTGAGGGTGGGCATCAATGGGGGGGTGAAGACCAGCAGCCACTGCTGTGGAGGGAGTCGACATCAAACAGGTATCTCATCTACTCATCGCATCTAACTGGCGATTTTTTCACACTGTCATCTTTTAGGTGCCCAGGTGAGAACACAACATGGAGGAGTTCCCTAACGCCTGTCAGGGCCCCAGAAAATGCCTCTCCCAGCGTGTCTGCCCTCCTGCGAGAAACAGGCTGAGCCAGAACATAACCCCGTAGTCATCCATGGCAATGCTCCCTGATCCCAGACTTTCAAAACCATTAAAAACCCAGAGCAACCCCAACCTAACAGACCCAGCCCACAGCCTGTTCTCGAAATTTCCAAACCCACACCGAAACTCACCCCACCCATTATGCCTCCGGGACAATGGGCAGGACAAAAATTCAGGAAGAACACTTATTGCCCAGACAAGTAAGTGTGTCTTTTTTCCAAGCACTCACACCTACAGCCGAGGAAGGGCAGAGAGCAGGGCCACGTGTGAGAACTCGAACGCTGGACAACTGGGGTCCAGACAGGAACGACCCATCTCCAGGAAGATCCCACGGTTTTTAGGTGCTCAGTCAGTGCTGCCCGCGGGCTCTCGGGCAACACTTTGCAAAGCTGTAAGACTTCATCTATGACTTACCTTGAGAAAGTGCCCAAAGAGAAACGTTTACAGAGTCTATTTGCATGGCACCAGGTGTAGGGTGTCAGGCTATTGTGGCCGTGTGAAAAATGCAGGAAGGCCTTCTCTCTCTATCACCAGGGCGGTAGAGCCAGTTTCAAAAATTTAAACACTGCTTAGTCACACAAGTCTCCTATTCTTTCTGTTCTCTGCTTCTCCGATTCGAGCAATCATCACTGTCACATCTTTCACAAGAATGCTTCTGGAAAGGAGAATCTTAAACACTAAACCACGAGTCACCTTTCTCACTCCCCCCAAACGGCATTCAGGTCGTGTTGCAGCAGTATTCATTTCCAAGTGTTCACTATCTGTCCTCCCTCGGAGGGCAGGCTATCAAAGGTAGAGGATAAAAATCATTCCTAACTAATTAGCTCATGCTAGAGCCAACTGCCAATTCCTGGAACAAGTTACAGCTCTCTCAGAGAGCCAGTTACCAAACTGCCATTGCAGTCAATGTTAAAAAACATTGGTTTTTTTTTTCCTGGTCACTAATAACCGTAATTTTATCTCCCAAGTTTCTTGAGATCTGCACGCAGTTTGAGATGGTGGAACAAAGGCCGCGGGAACATTTTCACACTTACCACAGGACATGGTATGGGGCGGGCAGGGAGGGGTCGGTGGGAGGGTTGGGGTGGGCAGACTCATCATGGCTTCCGCTACCACAGCTGGACACACAGGAAGGCCCGCGTCTGCACATACGGTGACACTGCACCGAGTTCCGTGCCAGCCTTTGAATTAGAACCATCACCACTACGATAAATACAACTCGGTGTAATCACAGGTTCACCGTATTTTAGCTGAGGGCGGGGTAAGGCGTATGAGGAGCAACTGAGATCACGGACTCCAGTTAACAGAGATGTAAATCTGAATTCCAACCTTGTCATTTTACTGTTTGAGCTTAGAAAAGTTATTAAAACTAATTGTGTCTTAATTCTTTCCTTTGCAAAGATCAAATGCAAGCACCTACCTTTTCTGGTTGTTCCAGAAAATCAAGACTGTGTTCAGCTAGCTCAGTGTGTGGCACATAGTAGGTACTCAGCAAACAGCAGCCATTACAACTACTATTTCACTCTTCCAAGGGGCAGCTCATTACAGCTGACCCTCGAACACCATGAATTAGGTAGGACTGCGTGGGTCCACTTAGGAGAACGTTATTATTCAGTAAATACCGTCAGCCCTTCCCCGTCGTATTCACAGGTTACTTATGGGTTACTTGTGGGTTTCGCATCCACAGATTCAACGACCCGCGACCAAAATCAGTGTGTTTGCACTCCCAGCCGCAGATCCAAACTGCATACTGTTTCAGAACCTGGTTGGTTGAATCCACAGATGCAAAGAGCAGACTGTAGTCAAAAGCTAGACGACCCTTCCACTGCACATGGATCGGAGCCCCTCACCCTCACTGTTCAAGGGTCAACTGTACCTGTTTAGAAATTAAATGCTGGTGCCTCACATGGTGACCTTGGAAGATCAACTCAATCTGATTCTTGCCCCATCAGAACAAGAGCCCTTGGCCAAAAATCTAGATACAGCTTGTCCTGGCCCAGTGACTGCTCACTCTCACGGCATAAAATTACACTGTCCTTCTGGCCAATTGTGAGGTGCAAAGCTGCACACAGCCTGCTGAACAAAAGCAACCAGATCAGGTTCTTCTGGTCGGTTTCCCTTTCCCGCCAGCTGTCAGCCTTTAAAAAAGAAAAAAGGCAGAAAGACGGGCGTGGCCTCTACACTCCCCAAGTTGGACTGCATTTATTTATTTTACCCAGTAGGTTCTTCTCCGTGAGTGACCCATTTCTTAACCATACTTGCCTCTCCTGATACATAAAAGCCTCAGAGGTCTCCCGTTGAGAGGAGACAGAGCACAGCAAGAGGCAAAAAAGGAAGGAGTTACAACAATCAAAGGCAAAATGGAGATAAGATAGTAAATGAGTGCAATAGACCAAATCCTCAAAAACTGAGGGCATGGCAAAGAGGGAGGCAGTGTGTGGAAATCACAAGGCCTTTCTGCCAGTGAGGAGTTTAAGAGTTTCTTTGTAGAAACTAGCTTTACCTTGAGGACAGCTAGCTGGTGAGTCCGGTTACAATAAGGGGGCTCCCGTGAGACCATTGCTCACCTTACTGCCAAGTGAGCCGACCTCACAAGTTAAAACACCCCACCCACTGCGTAACTCACGGGTGAACATCAGTGGCGCAGGTGAGAAAGCTTTCAGTATCCGCCGGAGAGCCAGCGCGTGTCCTCACTCCTGATGGGCACCACCCTTGTGACCAAACACTGCGGGCCCTAAGGCAGGAACTGCACAGCTTCTAGTAACACGACCCAGGCCTGCAGTAACAGCGGCCACCCTCCTCCCGAGACCTTGTTTAATGCATCCCAAGGAATCCTCGCTCTACGCCTGGGAGGTCTGAGGACCCCACTTCGGAGATGAGGGCCTGAGGCTAGTGAGGGTGGAGCTTATCCAAAGCCACAGGCAGGACTGGGCTTTAAATCCAGGTCCACAGGCCTCCCTCCAACGGGGAGGGCTCTGCTGACTTTAACCCAGTGCTACTTTAAAGGGCGCGTTTGCTCTCTGCTTTTGAAAATTATTTCATTGTGCAGTGTTCTCATGAATGTATTTTAAAGTATAATTTGGTTCCTCTAAAGTGGCTTCACACTAGTCTTGTTTTGGTAATTGTTCAAGCTGGATGACAGGCATGGGATCCATTATGTAACTCAACTTTCGTATTTTTTCATTACTCGTAACAAAGCTTTGGGTTCCTAAAAATGTTTTCATTGGCTCTTTGGAAAGTCGGGTTAAGTCAACACTAACTGCTGCAGGGAGATTTCAGCTCTCTAGGGATGTCGCGGAGCTGCAGTGTCCCCATCACCTCCCGTCCACCGGCCGCCCCAGCCGCCCCAGTGCATCCCTGGTCAGGCAGCTTCCTGTGGCCTTGCCACGTGGCATCCCCTGCACCCGCGCCTGGGGCAGGGGCTGCAGTCATTTTCACAAGGAGTAACTTTCTGATGGAGAAGGAACTTTTCCCCAGCCTCCACCCGGTCCATTAAGTGTGTCCTCTGGGGTGTGGCTGTCGCACAGGAGGGCAGGACTGCTCCGAATGGCCCTACGAGCGACTCCACCTGCGTTCTCCCGGGGGGGGGGGGGGGGGGGGGGGGGGGCGGGGTAGGTGTCCAACCAGGAAGCTCTGGGAGACACAGACAGAGGTGGCCTGGGCCACTCCTCCCGCCTTGCCAGAAAGATAACAAAACACCCAAATACTAGTTCAAGTTTCCTGACCTGTCCCTCTTTCCTTCATCGATGACATTATTTTACCCCCTCTAAATCTTGACTATTTTATCTGCTGGGGTGTAACTTCCTTACTAAGAAGAGGGAATAAGGGGCTACGAAAAAAGTGGGTGAACAGGTCTTACTAATCTTTCCTACTTTTACCTGTCACTCCCACAACACAAACAGGCCGTGTGTCAGCCTCCTCCCTTTGCCACAGGGAGGGCCCGCAGGGGTGGGGGCTCAGCTGCTGCGTCACACACTGCTTGGGGGAGGTCAGGCACCAGCCTCACAAGCGAAAGGGAACCTTTCACGTCATTAAGTTTTCCTCATAACAGCAAGAGAGGGCTCCTTGGAAAAGGCTGGCCCGTTCTCCAGCTGGGTCTGCCAGGTTGGTGCTGTTTCCACGGTGAAGCTGAGAGCCAGGCCCCCGCACCCTGAGGGTAAAGAGCACTGCAGGGCCGCCCAGAACAAATAGTGGAAAGTAACTTTTCCCTCTCAAGGAAGGGGGGAAACTGAATCTCAGAAACTGAAAGCAAAACAAAATAACCCAGGTGAAGGTGAAGAACAAGAGACAGGCCAAAGGAAACAAGTAATTAGGCACATAAAAGTTTCTAGAAAAATTTAAACACACACTATTCTGTGCACCTCTAATCCACCAGACCCATGATAAACTGAGTAGTAAAGTGTGGGATTTATATGAAAAGAAACACTATGGAGGTTCTGTTTGTTCTTCAGGGTCAAGGTGGCTCTCCCCAAATAAAACCATGGGGCTTATCTATCAGCCCAGGAGCAGTGGCATCATCTTCATAGAACAAGACCGACTAGGCCAAAATCTTAAAATGGAGAAAAGAAAATGGGTACTCAGATTAGGGAGCAAGGTATAAAACCGAGAAATCAAAATCCACTTATGTGCCATGTACTTTCAACACAATGAATAAATCAAAAAGAGACACACGCACACAAACAACCTAAGAAGTAAAGTGAATGCAGTAAGTAGATGCATCGTAGTGAAAGAAGGTATTGAATCTGGCTGATTGGAAGCAGGTTTCTGAGGACTCCCGTTGGCTGGATGCCGCAACCCAGTTATGAGCCAGAGCTGAAGGCACCTGGGTCCTGTCCTGTGCGGGAGGACCAGGGGATGCAGGTCCCACGGCAGCGAGCAGGGGAGTAGGTATTTCATGGGAGGGAGCGCACTGTCAAAAAGCCTCAGCCACCTACTCTCATTGGAATATGCAAGGCGCTAATTAATTTTAAAAAGCTCTATGGCTAATGTACAGGTGACTTTATTTCATGGAGAGAAAACAAAAAAACAAGAACAACATGATTTTCCTAGATACCACATAGTGACTGGCACTTTTCGTTCCTCTTTTATCACAACATACCGGAAAAAAAAACCCTCAATGGAAACACACTGATATATACCCCACACTCCTTAAATTAGCAGAATTAAAATTAAAGCTTGAAGCAGTATTTTGTACACTTTGATTTAAACTCTATTTACAAATTAAATTGCACTTAGAAAGACAGCAACATTTCTAATATAATGTAGGTTATTTTTTTATTGTGGTTTTATATCTCAATATAAAACTTCTAAAGCTTTCTTCAGTAAAAATCATACTTTTGCAGTACATAGTTTATTTACCCACTGAATTTCAAAACCAGTTTTCTCTTTTTGTGCTTTTCTGTTCTACTTTATTTTACAAATGGCACATACCTTCCGAGTAGGAACAACCAGACACTCCACTCATTGTAAGAGACTCACTTATGAAAAGTTAAAGAAATGAAACATAGCGGCCTAAATCCTTTGGTTTATCATCTAAAAAATCATCCAATATAATTTACAAATCAGTGGTACCTCTTCTTTTTGGTTAAAAACAAATTCACCGGGCAGAGCAGTAATGCAAATCCAACACTGCTTTAAAAAGTACCACATTCCTGGTCCCGTCTCCCTGCGCACGGACGCCACTGTGCACGCCGGTCTGACACAACACAGGATACAGTAAGGCACGGTGTATGGTACAAATAAAAACAGACACTTCAGGATTTGTTTTCTGCACAAATACTAAAATACGTACCGTTTCCAAGATAAAATAACAAAAAGGAAATACATATTTTTGTTATGAAATACCTATACAAAATTTTAAAATTTACACCATCTGAGCTGCCAAAAAGGTTTAAAAAAGTATTGATTTTTCCCCGTACATAAAACTATCTCTCATCAGTAGGTCCAAGAGAACTTGGGTTCAAAATGTCCCGGCACTTTGTGGAGGGAGGAGGATAAGAATCCCCCTTCTCGCTCTCCCTTACCCCAATACAAGACAAAAACAAAGGCAGAGGTTTACAGTAGTGTATTCTACTTAGCACAAACAACTGAAGTTTAGGAAAAGAAAAAAATCACACGGGGAGACCACTGGCTGGCGGGGTAGAGTAAGGCACTTCCTTGCCGAGAGCAGCATCCCGACACGCGACGTAGGGAGAGGATGCGCGGGGTTCTGGGGCAGACGAAGGACCGCAGGAGGCTCCTCGCAGGCAGGAACATCTCCACAGCAGGGGAAGACACTCGAGGTAACACCAGGAGGTGAAATCCTACACAGAAGTGGTCACTCGGTCAAGGGCATGGTTGACCTCGTTTTTGTTCGAATCCAGCCCTTTAGCAGCATTCATGTCATTCCGTAAATTCTCCACTGTCTTTTTCATGGTCTTCAGTTCCCCGGGGTGGGGAGTGGCTCGCCTCAGGAGTGTTCTCTACAAACAAACGGTGCAGTGAGCGTTCTGGGTTTACTGCATTACTCCCAAACACGCAGCTTCCAGGTGGTAGCATCCCAACACAAATCTCAGCCTCTTACAGACAATGAGTTGGAGGGGGTGGAAAAGCTTTCTTTGGAGCTCTGAGCATTTCCCAACCGCCTGCTAGCAGTTAATGGAAGATGAAAGTATCGCCTATAACTTATCTAGTCAAGATACAGGATTGCTTTCAGAATAAAAGAGTACTTTTTAAAATATGACATTACTACACGATAACAATAAAGTTCTATGAACCATGAGAAAAAAATAACATACAAGATGTAACTGTGGTGTGAAGGGAAAAAAAAAAAAAAGATGAAGGGTTAAAAAATTCTAAGTTAAAAATCACAATAAGCTCTGTTTCCCAGAGTGGCTCTGGCTTCCTTCAACCCTGGAGGCATAGGAATTAAAGAACAAGGGAAGCAAGAGAAAAGGACATTTTTTTCTCATTTGGCTGCTGTGTGTGCTATTTATGTGACCTACTAATAGAGACCACATTCTTCTAATAGAGACCACAGAGCTAGAAGGGAAGTAATAGGGTAGGAGCAAAATCTTAAGTAGATAAAATCCCATTTCGTGACAGCTGAAATAACAGAGACTAAGAGATAATAATTTAAAATCCAGCCTTTGTTTTGAAGGCTGCGAGTACTCCCTCAAAGCTCTGCTTATGAAAATCTCAATTAGGAAGGAATTTAAGAAGCCAAAGTCAACTTGTAGGAACACTTCAAGAGTTGTCGCTGACTCTTGGACATGCCGGATGGCTGACGAGCACTTTGAAGTACGGATAAAAGGCTGAGAGGTACTCTCAAATCTATCCCTGATTTCTGAATGAAGACTCATTTAGTAATCCAACTGAGATCCCAGGCGTTCTGCACGAAGGTGAAGAGCAGAAGGGTAACATGGGAAAGAGAGAGAAGCTACGGCACGTCATGAAGCGTGAATGGAGTCAACACGATGTACTTTTATAAATGGGGGTGGAAGGTGGGAAGAGACTTAATTCACTGGGAACAACAACAAATAAAAATCAATTTTAAGAAAACAGTGGGGCAGGAGGGGCAACTATAGCAAATAAAGAAAAAGAAGCACCATAAACTAATCAATCAAATAAAACACCCACCAAAGTCCCGTCTGCCTGAAACACATTTGGTAAATCCATACCTAGAAGTGCCTTGTTTTGTCTTCTAAAAATTCTAAAATGCTAAAGGCAAAACAGCAATCGGACGAGCTGAAAACACAAGAAACCCTTGCTAGGTGCCATTCTTAATCTGGGAAGGCCTTCACGTTTTGAACTTCCACGGGGGCCCAGAATGTCCATGTACAAACCGTTTCATTGTCGTCCTCATCTTTCTCATCTTCCAGAAACCGGATGGCGCTGACTCTGTTCACGGCGCGCTCATTCCAGGCCTCGTCGGAGACTGCGTTCACCAAGCTCTCCAGGGCCCCGCAGCGGGGCAGGTTCTCTGTCGTGACAAAGACCAGTCAGCAGGGCGCTCGGGTTCATGGAAACCACCACGTAGTCATTTGAAAAATCAAAAACAAAAAGGCCTGGGGCAGAGTTGCCCTTTCTTTACAGTGATGCATGATTCTACTTGAGATTATATAAAATACCCGCTAAATTAATGTTTACTATTTCATTACAGAATGGCGTAATAATTCAGAGTCCTTTTTCATGCTTCTTTTCTACACACTGACTTCAAAAACTTTCTCACGAGAGTCATGAGGCTGCAGGTGTCGGAGACCAGTACTTGCCTTAGCGACACACTAGCGCATGTTTCCCTTGGGGTCCGTGGGCGAGATGGGCAAGGTGGCTTTGAGGGCCTTCCACTTAGGTGACGCCCGTTCTCCCAGAGCACTCTACTTCTCTTCCATCAAAACCAGCTCTCAGCAAAGGATTTATAATATCAATTTGATGTTAGTGGGCATATTTTTAAAAACTATACATAATTTACAAATCGAAGATAAAATAACTCAGAACAACTCACTGGCCTAAAAACACTTTGCCAGCGGTGTTCTGTACTAACCCTCCAAACCATCAGTGTGGAGTTTAAGTGACTGACACCTTTTTAAGGAGTGTTTGTAGTTCCACCCTGCGCTACCATGCACAACCAAAAGGGTGTTGAAGGAGTGTCAGATGTGCTAAATAGGTGCGAGGGGCACTTTTTCTACAAGGGTGCAGGGGAACCTGCCCAGAGGAGACCCATAGTGACCGCACCTGGACTGGCTGAACTGGACACAGTACAGTCACATGTGAGGGTGAGAGGTCTGAGAGAGAGAGAGTAACTCAAGAATTCTTGTGGCCAAGGGAATAGGGCCCAGAATTCACCTTGGCAAGTCGGTTCAGAAGGCACCTGAGGAAGTAAGACACAGGTTAAAACCTTCTCCCCCGTGGTGAGGTCTGTGTCTGTCTGGAACGTGAGCAGAGGCTGGGACTGGTTGTCAGACAACCACAGAGCCTTCAACTTCAAGGCCGTCAGAGACAAGGGCAGATGCAACAACCTAATTTAAAACAAAAGAACACATCAGGACCTCAAATGTTGTAATCAAATCAATTTCTGCCAATAACAACAGAAAACAATGAAAAACCACCTCCTGGGACTAGGTTCAATATTTCAAAAGATGTTATGTTTGTCCTAAGATACTGATTTACTCCTTGCAGGCGGACTCTGCATTAGGTGACTGTGCTCCCCCTTGTCATCAGCACCTCTAGGCCACAGGGCAAAAACGAGGAACTTACGGACACATTTTTCAGGCCTGTGCTAGGAGGTTTCCATGTAAAGAGAAAAGCAAAGTCAGCGTAACTGTGAAAGCGCAGCGCTCACGCAGCCAATGGTTACTTGGTCGCCGGCTGGGCTGGTAGAGCCTGTGGCTTACCTGTCGCCAGTAGCACCTGGCAAATCAGGAGAAGAGAAAGGAGATGCGTCGGGTGCTGAAGAATTTAAGCTGCATTTAAAATAAAGGCTAAAAAAATTTTTTTTCATGGACTCCATTTACTTTCTCTAGGGAGATTATTTCAGGCATTCCATCTTAAACCTTTATCTTTCAGCTTCTAGAAGCTCCCACTTCTTAGATTCCTGGGCGATAATTAATATCCACATCAGACTGTTTCAGTTCCAAACGGGATAGAATATATAAAGCACTTTAAAAGTTGTAATGGGACACCTAAAAATTAGTTCCATATTTATTCATATGTTTTCACAAATAATTCACAGCTTGGCTGCACCCAGTCAGATCTACTCAGTAAAGACCACCACCAGAAACCACAACCACGTGTTTGGCACTTGTCAAAGACGACCTTCATGCAGTGGTCCTCACCCAGGAGGGACTCTGCCCTGAGGGGACATACGGCTGTGTCTGTAGACAAGGGGGGGGGGATGCTGGGGCCTCTAGCAGGTAGAACCCAGGGGGTGCTGCCAAACATCCTACAATGGATAGGACAGCCCCCACACCAAAGAACTACCCAGCCCCAAATGCTAACAGTGCAGAGGGGGAAAACGCTGCTTTGGTGAAAAACCAATGTTTTATGCAACTCTACTAACTCACTTTGAAAACAACCGGACAAGGATATATTTCATAAAGTATCTTCACTCTAAGGATGGCTCCATGTACTACATTATGAATCAGTCTTAGAGGTGACTTCATAAGCTTGATAATAATAAGCTATTCACATTCTGTTAACTACTATAGAGGCATATTTTCTTAAAAGAAATCTCTCACCCATTAATCCCATAAAGAATAATAGGACAGCATTGTTTCTGGGGTTCCTTCTTTGCTAAAACTGTACACCCATCTCCAGCTAACATATGAGGGATAGCGACCTATGTAAGTGCATCTTACCAACAGATTAATATTGCATTATTAGACACGCAAAAGCGTACCCTGTTTTACTGCACTTTGCTTTATTGTGCTTCATGGAGGTTGTCTTCTATAAAACGAAGGCAGACAAAACATTAGGACTTGCTCCACTGCAGTATTCATCGTAACGAGGTGGGCTGGAACCAAGCCCACCACTATCTCCAGGTCTGCCTGTATTTCAGTTTCAATTAAGTTATGGGAAATGAACTATAACTCTTGTAGCGATATGAAGAGAAACTGTACTCCAATATCACAAAACTAATCTAAGGAAGCTGTAAGTGCAAACTCGTTAAGCTACTTTAACAAATGAAGTAAAAAATTCTCAGAATGCATAGAGAATAACAAATGCACTATCTATAAGCTTTTCATAAGAACAATACGTTTTGCAAAAGATTTCCAATGTAACAAATTATAAAGATGAGAAAACACTCTTTCTTTAACCATGAGTCCAGTGAAGACTGATCCGTCCACGCGTATATATTGGGTGGAAAGTACGGTGGAATTCTATCTTACGTGGGACTTAGGTTTGGAGTCGAGGCATCCATCACTGCTTATGTTAAAGCACCCTTGCAAAGTCTCTGTGTGTTACACATTACGGTATTCACGAACGAGCACCAAATCGGGGGAGAAACGCGTATTTTTAAAATCCTCAAATCCGCCCAGTGCAGAGAAACACTTGCTCAGACTGGGACAAGCATGCCCCGGGGGTCTGAAGGCGCAGCAGAGTCCCTGCTCCACTTCCCCTCGCCCTGAGGTGCCAGCAAACTGCTGGGGCTCACACAAGCGATTCTCTCTCCCTCTGCCCAAAGGCTGTTATACACACACCCAAAGGCAAGAAGTTAAAGACAGGAGACGCGTGTGTTTGCCGGGCACTGTGACAGGATTTTTAAAAAGAATGCTAATACACTGAAAGCTTAAAATACATTATATTTTTCATTTTACTGAACAAAAGGATAATTTCTTTGAAGTGTGTCCCTATTTCTTTTAAAAAAGGAGTTAAGCTAATATTTTCCAGAATATTTAAAGTTTCAAGGTGGACAAGAAATCTACACTAGCATCTCTAGCATTCTTAATCATGAGAACATAAAGAAAAAAATTGAAATTTGAACACTGACACAAAACACAGATACTCAAATACGGTCACTATACTTTCTCAGACTAACAACTGGCTTCATAGCTAAATGCCAAAGCAAAGGTATAACCCTGGCTGGTGTGGCTCAGTGGACTGAGTACCAGCCTGCAAACCAAAGGGTTGCTGGTTCAATTCCCACTCAGGGCACATGCCTGTGTTGTGGGCCGGGTCCCCAGAGGGAGGGCGTGCATGAGAGGCAACCACACATTGATGTTTTTCTCCCTCTCTTTCTCTCTCCCTCACCTCCTCTCTAAAAATAAATAAAATCTAAAAACAATAAAGTAAATAAAAAGGCCAAAGAGAGAGCATCAGTAATAAATAACAGCCTCTAAGGATAACAAAATCATATAGTAACATCTAAAATAGGTCAATGGGCTCTACACTAACAGATCCATGGAAGATTCATTTGTCCAAATGCCAGTTTTCCTGCAAAGAATCAAAGTGCCAGCTGCAGTACGGCTGCTGCTGGCCGAGCCCACCCAACGCACAGGCCTGTTCACAAGTGACTTGTGGACAGAGGCGTCCTGTGACGTTAAAGAGAAAAAGACCCCGCCTCCTGCCCAGTCTGCACACAGACTGTGCGGGCTGGGCTGAGCCTCTCACTGACCGTCTGTGGTCTGGGGAAGAAGACACACACACTCCTCTGTTTCTCTTCGGTGAGCCATCCCAGACACAAGTGGAAAACAGAGATCTTATACATCCCTGCTTTCCAGACGAGTTAATAATACATTTTTGGTTTGTTCTGGTACCTTCTGTCCACTATAGCAATAAACCATAGCTCCATGTGCACACATCTCTGCATTCTATGTAGGACCACATGCCCCCCACCCCAAAAGAAAAAGCCCAGACTTACTACTTACGTCAATGGTACGAGGAGGAAAGCAAATGAATGAGCAAACCCTGAGCCTCTCATTTCCAGTTATGGCCATGACGGACCCGACCTGAACCACTACAGCAACTGCGTGTCAGATTTATTTAAGAACTAAACAGGGCCTACTAACTAATGAAATACTAAGTTTCCTGACGGTTGCATACTTTCTACAGTTAAATGTTTCACGGTATATACAGAGGAAATAATCAGTGAAAAAAAATTAAGCAATACCAAAATATCTAAAGTGAAAGCCCCCTATAACTCCAAGTCTCCACCTTTCCTCCAGTGGCACTACTATTGATATTTTGGTGAACTGCATTGATAAGCTTCTTAAAAAACATGAACAAAAAAGAGAACACTTACTACACTTGCTCACTATTCCGTATCATGGGCCTTCTGGGTCACCACAGAGAAATATATCACTCTTCAATTGCTTGGTATTTTATAATAGAGCTACTCTATTGTATTGTGTTTTGTCTTTTACTATTCTTTATTTTCCCAACTTTACTGAGATATGATTGACATACAGCACTGTGTAAGTAAGATGTGTAACACGATGATTTGATACACTTATATATTCTGAAATGATTACCACAGAAGGCTCACCACCCCCACTACCTCACACAATCACCATTTTGCATGCAGGTATGTAGCAAAAACACTTAAGATCTACTGTCACGGCAACTCGCAAATACGTAATACGTGCGTTAACTGGAGTCACCACGCTGCACGCTGGGTCCCCAGAACTCACTCATCTCACATTTGGAGGTGCACCCTTTGGCCAACCCCTCCCCCAGGCCCTGGCAACCACATTCTACTCTCTGTTTTGATGAGTTCAACTCTTTTAGATTCCACATGCAAGTAAGATCATACAATATTTGTCTTTCTCCATCTGACTTATTTCAATGCCAAGGTCCACCAGTGTTGTCATAAATGGCAAGATTTCCTTCTTTCTAATGGCTGAAAAATATTCCATTGTATATATCATATATACGTCTTATACATACAAACACAAACACACACACACCAGATAAGGATAAGGAGTCCAGATATCTCTTAAATACTGTGTTTTCATTTCTTTTGGATATATAAGGTCTGTCCAGAAAAAGTCCAACCACTGTTAATATAACGAGAAAGGTTTGCACAACATACAGGAAGCCTGGCAACTAAGGACAGCGGACTGGAATGCACATGTGTGAACAATGATGACTTCACTGTACTAGGCAATGGGGGCAGTAGATCCCACTGAGTAAGCATGTGTACTGTGTGGTCATGGAATTCAAAATGACTGAGTGAGTACAGTAACTAATCTGCATCAGATTTTGCATTAAGCTTGAACATTCCTCTGCAGAAACTATTCAGATGATTCAGAAGGCCGCAGCTGGGGGCAAATGGTGATTTACAGCTTTATACAACACGCCTGCTCATGCATCACGTCTCCTGCAGAGTTTTTTGGAGGAACATCAAATCACCCAGGTGACTCAGCCTCCGACAACTGGGGGGCACCCAGATTTGGCACCCTGTGACCTCTGGCTTTTCCCAAAACTAAAATCACCTTTGAAAGGGAGGAGATTTCAGACTGTCAATGAGATTCAGGAAAATAGAACAGGGCAGCTGATGGTGACTGGAGAACTGTGTGAGGCCCCAAGGTGCCTACTTTGAAGGGGACTGAGGCTTCCTTGACCTAGGTGCAGTGTTTCTTGGATCTTCTTCAATAAAGGTCTCTACTCTTCACGGTACAGGGTGGATACTTTGTGGACAGAGCTTGTATACCCAGAAGTGGAACAGCTGGATCTTATGCTACTTCTAATTTTAAGCTCTTGAGGAACCTCTATACTGGTTTTTATAGTGGCTACACAAGTCCACCTTCCCAACTAACCGTGCATCAGGGTTCCCTTTTCTCCACTTCTGTGTTATTTCTTGTCTTTTTCAATACTTGTGGCATAATATCTTTTAATAATTTAAAATTAATTTAAAATTCAAAGGTGTAAACTATTTTCCCATTGACAGCCATTGCTTCTAGTATTTGGTATACTAACACTGCAAGGAAGATCCTCAAATACCCAAGTTTGTGTATTTGGTGGATAACCCTATGGGAAAGAGTCTAAGAAATAAAGAAATGTATGTTCTGTATCTGCAGTAGCTGATGCTATGACACATCTCCTCCATTACTATACCAGAAGTTTGATACTTTGTTTCCAAGTGGCATTTTATAGTTATCCTTGCTGTAACTTGCTGCACCAAATTTATCAAAGACAATTTTTGGAAACTAAGGCGTAGTCTCCTTGTGTCATTTGCTATTTTTATACGCCCCAGCGAAGGGCAGAAACTTCTCTCATACTCGGTGTGATTTCTCACGGTGTGACATTTCCGCAAGCTCAAAAGCTGACATGGTAGTCCTATGTTTTTATTAGTTTCTATACTTTAAAATAAGTAGTAATTAAATATATTAATAAGCTTAAAATTTGGTCATTAATCTATATATACATGGACTAAATGACACACTTAACTGACTCAGATGACACCTATGTAATGTAACTTTTTAATTGGCTTTTCTCCACCCTGGCTCAAGCATAATAAAAATTTAACTTTCCCTTCTTTGGGGAACTGGAGAATGAAACCTTCAGTCCAGAGAAAATCAGTTTTCAGACATTAGAGCCATCTTCCCACTCAAGAATTAGTGGTGCGAATTCATGCTCATCAGTAAGGCAGGAACCAGGGAGGGTGGGAGTCACTGAGTTTCTAGTGCTGGAGGTGAGAGGTCAGGAAACCACCCTTCTCAAGCTTTAAATTGCGTATCAGGCTTAGGTCCAACACAAATGCAACGTTCGACTCATTAATCCAGAGTTTTCAGGCACTAGTTAGTGGTCTTATGAATCTATCAAGATGTCCTGAGAGCATTAACTTTAAAAGGGTGAGCACTCTTGAGGCCATAACTCATCTCCAGGCTCCTGCTGAGTGCTGCTGTTTACTCAGCACCACTGTCTACAATCCATTAGCGAGAACGAAAAATGGCAGGTGAGCCTGACCTCAGTGACCAGCTAATCCGCACTTAGGACACAATCCCCCAAACACTGGGGATCACTCTCCCCTGCTTCCGCACTCTGTCTCCCATCTAACTATATAATACTCAAAAGCAGTTTTTAATTACTCCTGGCAGGTCCGCCTGTGACACAGGGCTTTCAAAGGGGCCTGCTATTCATGCCGCAAAACTAACACTTGTAACGTTTTCCCAGGTTATCTACCATGTGCCAGGTGCTGGGAAGGGACATGATACATGGGCACACTAACCGTCACATCCAACTTTAGGTTTAGGAGGATTACATACGTGGAGACAGACAACTAACAGTGCTACGTCAGGGGTAATTAAAAACGCAGGTTCAGAGACAGGAATGCTTTCTGGAGAAAACAAAAGCATAAGTGACCAAGAATAAAAGTAGAGAAAGAGAGAAGAGGGTCCCAGCCAGACAGAATAGCTTGTGTAGGCTCAGGGGAAAGAAAGTGCATGTGATATTTAAGGTGAGGAAATTAGTTCAGAATGGGTAAGACAAATCAACATTCTACAAAGGTAAAGGGAAGATATATTCTGGAAACTGGTGGGTGACTGGTCAAACATGACCTCTGACCCCAGACCTTGAGAAACGGTGCTGCTCCGGCCTTGAAGACACTAGTCTAGTGGCTCTTCACTTTTTTTGGATTATGAATCACTTGGCGATTCTGACATGAGTTGTGGGTCCTCTCGCCAGGGAAGTGTCCCTGAATGCAACCTTGTTTACAATTTCAGAGGGTTCAGAGTCACTGGCAGAGAGCATCTCAAGACCCCTGACTGAGAGTCATTCAAGCTCATTTTTTAGATGAGGAAACTGTGAGGCCCGTGTGACTTACAAAAGCAGGGGTGAAACCTACGTCTCTCAGTTCTCGGGCAATGCTCCCTCCCTGACATCACTGTCCTGCTGTTCTGGGACGCACGTCTACAGAAACGTCCACTTGAACTACGAAGTACCCCACGCTCAGGCTGTCCCTGGCCCTCTCTGCCCCATGGGGCTCGGTCACTGCAGCACCTACACTGGAGACTTCTGAGGCCTGGGTCGTTCGACTCCCTGGCACGTTATTCCATCAGACGGAGCGAGGCAAGATGGCAAGGCCACATGGCCCAGGCTGAGGCACGTGAATACTTGTTTCTTTCTCTGAGGCAAAGCAAACAGATTATGCTTACCTGTTCCCTGCCACATCCAGGACGTGAAGCTCCGTGGCCTGTGACACCTCAGCAGGTATCCGAGTTAGTCTGTTGTCACGCACACAGAACACAGTGAGGCTGCAGCACCCACCGATCTGCAACAGGGAGGAAAACACACCTTGTTTCCAGGTTTTGGGGGGAAAATGGTGGTGGGCTTGCTTATCAAATGGCAAGAAATGATGCATAAGATTATGCCCCATGATTTTAAGTCTCACTGATGATCAACTATAATTAATTTAAATTATACAAAACACTGAGTAGTGCAATGGGCTTATAAAAATCCCTGTAAAACAATAAACACACGTGTTCTAAATTAAATCAAGAAAATAAACAAACAGTTCAAAAATTTCATTCTGGAAAGGAGTTATTTTCCACTGCCGCCGTACAACTACATCTCTTAAATGCATTAACCGAGCACACAGGTCCAGACAAATGTTATTGGGCCATACGGAGGTTTAAGAATTCTAGGTTTCAAAAGTTAGGCCAAAGATCAAAAGCCACACCCTTGAAGACCTGTCCATTACACTAACTTCCGTGTTCTCAGTGTTTCAGTTTATTAAAAAAAAAAGCGGGGGGGGGGGGGGATTATCTGATAGATGATACAGTACATTAATTTCCACCACACAACTTTTAACAGCTTCCATTCACCACTCAATCTGGTAAATTCCTTTCCCTTCGACCAATGCAAAATCAGCAAAATCAACAAAATTTTAGCTGACAGTGAATTTGGTAAGTGCGGACATTAATCTTCCCAGCTATGATCTGCTGGTAAAAGCATATGTTAATACCTCCATCCACACCAAATTTAATTATCACTTCCTTTTTTTTTTTTTGTTAAGCAAGCAATCCAAAGGTAACTGAGCTTCATGTAAATCTGGTCTTCAACCAAATACATAAACACAAAAGAAATCAATGACCCTCCTGAACAAGTTGGCTGTGGTTTCTACAGTCGGGCAAGCTACACCGCGGGGTGCAAACAGTAACTCATCCCAGACACGACACCCTGCAGCACTCCACCCGGGGCCTGCGTTCTTCCTGTGCTCGCCACCGAGGAGCAACTGCTAGAAAAGGCTCCTGAAGGGACCTTTTGATGTCTCTGTGACACGTGGAAAAGTACTCCGCAGCCTTCCCCTTGCTGAGGGCAAACGACCTGATGGAATCTTCAATGATGTCTGAATGTAGCTTCTGACCTTTTCTATTTACGATTCTGGTCAGTATATGGATAGATCTTAAAAAGCAGAATGCACACTTATGAAACTGCTACAGAATTTCCTTCATGCAAAATCTTCTTTGTCTTCCTTTTGGAGTTAATGTCAAGATTTTGAAATAATATTTCTAACCACAGTATTTAATCATAATGGATATAAAAGAAAAATAAGCAGAAGAAAACACAGACTAACATTCGTCTCTTGTCCCCGGGAAAACACCCAGATATGCAGAAAGGCTTTTGGACTGTCCCCATTTCTCAGGATTCACAGGTCCCATCCCAGCAAAACGGGCTTATTCACTGTCCTCTTAACATACGTCTTACACTTCTGGTTCAGCTCTTTCTTATAGAAATACCCTTCTATTCTGTCTCTCTAAATCTCACCAATTATCCCAAATTAGCTGCACACCCTCTATTTCACAAAGTGTTTCCAGAACCCCCTGGTCTGCACTGACACATCTCTCTCCGAGCTTCCTTCACAATTCTGGTCCATCCAAACCTCTGACAGACCCTCCGACTGAGCTACTGTCTAATTCGTGCATTTAGATATAATCAGGATGCCTGGCGAGTACAGTACCATTCTATCTACTCACCTGTGAAGGCTTTCTACCTGCCAACCTTTCTAATTTAGGTATGTTTATATTTATTAATTTACTTCCTAGTGAAAGGCTGCTACTTAAAGTTATTATCTGAAGCTGTATATAGTGTTTTTTCTTCCTAGAAAGAATCACTTAAGTGGCCTCCCTCACATTTTATAAATATAGGGCCCTAATACCGTGTCCTGAAAGGATCTTGTGTGGGGCCAGGCATTCTTCCCTCCCTTGACAAAGGCAATCGTCAAGTTCTACCGGGTGCCAGGGATTATAGAAGGAAAGAAACCAAAACGCTGAATCTTTGGAGCATTGACACGATCAGATTATCTCTGAGACATTTACACGGTCCCAACAAAAAACTACTCATGGGAAGGAAAACTCGAGGTCTTTGTGGAGAGGATCCTGACTCCGCTTCCTGTGGAGAGGGGTACCTGCACTAGGGCCTGGGCTCAGAGGGGGAGCGGTGGACCAGACTCGGCCCTGCCATCCTCCTTCGGGGAGGATGAAGCCAGCGTCAGTTACTCTCACACGTGACCCTCCTGATGGGACAACAAGCTCCTGGAAGGTGGACAGACACAAGACTCTAGTGTGATTCTGGGCACTTTGTCCTGAAGTTACCCACTGCCCCAGCCCCTGTAGGATACCTGTTTTGGGGCCCTTCTACTATTCCATGTGAAGATTTTCAATTTGTATCATGTGTATATACTATATATTTTTAAAATTAATTAATTAACTAATTAAACTTTATCAGAAAGGGCTCTAAAAGTTGTGGACAAATGATCACTCTCTAAATCATGTAAACTCCCAGTGGAGTGTGTGAGCTGTCTACTGTGCTTATAGTTTCACTTTTTTCTTTTTCCTTTCTCTCTCTGATCTCACACATTTGCGATGTAAAAGGATGGAAAGCAATTGTATCCCGAGCCTCCTAAGCACTCTAGGTGGTCAAAGCAGAGTGACCTCGGATCTCTATTGTCCACGGTTTTTGGAAAACAATGCCAACGAAGAGTCAGTGTTGTTACCCGCCAAGGCCACACATCACTCAAACAGCGCCCTCTTACCAAATCAGCCAAGAAGGGATGGCATGAACCTTGGCTTTTAGAAAAGATTGTTAGGCGGTCAAAATCATAACTCAAAAGATACAGTTCTTTACAGACGTCGGAGGAGCGCGGTACGAAGGAGGGAGTTTGTGCTTGAGATCACAGGCACCTGGATGAGATTTTAGGCTTGATCATGTTTTATGGGAGTGAATACATTACTTTAACCAAAAATAACAGTAAGGATTGAATTAAATGAAACCACAAATATATTGGGTTAGCCAAATTGTTTGTTTTTTTCTGTACAATGGCTCTAGCAGTACTTAGCTGTCTTTAACTTCATTCAAAACAATTTTGTTAGATGGTATTGTGACAGCTGTCTCATCAGCATGCATTTTTTTAAAGTTATCAAAATTGGTGATTTCTATGCAGCCATTTTAATATTGTAGATGGAAAGACATACGCAACATTTTTGGAGTATTATGCTTGGTTATTTCAAGAAAAAAAAACTGCAATTGAAATGCAAAAAAAAACGAAAAAAGATTTGTGTAGTGTATGCAGAAGATGCCGTGACTGATCGAACTTGTCAAAAGTGGTTTGCGAAGTTTCTTGGTACTACTGCCAATTTGGCCAAATAGTTCTTGGCTGTGGGGCTGTCTCACGCACTGGAAGAAGTCTGGCAGCACCCCTGGCCTCTTCCCACTAGAAGCCAATAGCAGGAGACAGCCGGCATACTCAGAATATCCAAATCGATAAAAGTTATTGGTGAAAATGAAAAATTCTTTCATTTTACAGAAAAAACTACATGGACTTTTTGGCCAACCCAATAATTTAGCGCCCATCATAGAACTGGTCTGTTGCTGTTGCCGAAGAAATGTGGTAGCTATTCTTTTTCAGAGAAGTGAAAATTCCTTATCCAAATGAAAAGCTCAGTCACCACTTGAGTGGCTACAGACTACTATGCTGGAGTGGCGCTGATCCTGTGAGCTCTTCCCTGAACCCACCTGAACTCTTTAAAACATCCTCTCGCATGACCACCTGTGCCCCTTCGGCCCCCTCCCCCGCAATCACCACTCCACTGGCCATGTCCATGAGTCCTTTCTCTTTTTGCTCAATCCTTCCACCCCCTCAACTCCCCCCACCCACAGAGCTGTTACCCTGCTCTCCACCTATGAGTCTCTATTTTGCTTGTTAGTTCAGTCTTCATTAGATTCCACATATGAGTGAAATCATATGCTATTTGTCTTCCTCTAACTGGCTTTTTTCACTCAGCATAACATTCTCCAGGTCCATCCATGCTGTCGCAAAGGGTAAAATTTTCTCTTTTCTTACAGCCAAGTGGTATTCCACTGTGTAAATGTCGCATAATTGTTTTATCCACTCATCTACTGATGGCACTTGGGCTGCTTAAAAAATATTTTTTTTTTAAATACTGAAAAAAAAAACCCTTACAGGACAAATAATCTAAATGTGAGATAAGAGAAGTACACAAATTTCTAAAGGCAAAAAAAGTACTTGTCAAAGAAGTAATCCAAGTGTCAGCCTGGTAACGGATGAAAATCCTATTCTCTCTGAGAAGGACTAAAAAAGATAAAGCATGTGAGGCAAGGCTTGCAGGGATTCTCCCCATTTATTTGATTACTTAAAATTTAGAGGCAGAAAATTAAACAAGGCTTATTTTATAGATATTATGGTGTATTCACTGTCATTTAAGTTATAATGTTACATAATGCTCTATAAAAAGTCAAAAAAAAAGCCATAAATAAATAAATAAAACACTGTCTCCTTGACAATGGCATTTTGTGTTAACACCCGTGGAGAGTTGAGATGAGTTTAGTATTGTGTTATTTACAGTATTCACGTGTGTTTTCACTCTCTCTTTTGGGTTCAGGAAGCGAGAGTTTACAGGCTCCTGAAAGAGGCCATTGGGATAAAATGTCTGTATCACTTAGAAATTCAGGGAAGCAGAGTCACTGTTTAAACAACTTATTACCAGTAATGTAGGAAGCTGGTATTTTTAAACCTCCCCTAAACCACATAATAGCACTTTCCCAGGACCCAAGGGGGTGGACTCGGGTCCTCTGAGAAATACAGAATATAGCTGAGAATCCTTGTTGAGCTGTTTTGTGTCTCTTAAGTCAAGATGATACTGTCCTCACCTGTCTGTTACTGATCTAATCCATCTCAACGAGAAGGGACCAGCAGGCATTAGGCAAACCTTTAGTTAGGTCACCTTTCACTAAGTATTAATCGCCTGCAGGTTACTTTGCCCTAAAGAAGATAATCAGACAGAGTCAACGATTCAAAGACAAAGCCTACCTTTGTCTGCCTATATTCCACGGAGCAAACGCCTGTCTTAAGTACAAAGGAGCTTCCATTTCCCTCAGCATCCTCCCTTCGAGATCATTTGTAACAGAACTAAACCCACATTTCAGTGGCAAAAGGGAAAATGTACAATAAGCAAAAATCTGGTGAAAATACAATTTAAACAAATATTATGATGTGTAATTTTAGAAACCAAACACTATTTTTGGCCTTTTCAAAATCATCACGATCCGTGGCACACTATTCAAATGTTCCCTACATCATAAATATTTTGGAAACCACATGGCTTTGGGACTCTGAACTGTTGGGCCACTGACATCAAAATATCCAGTAATAGCTATGACATTCTTCTTTTTTAATTATAAAAAAGTAACTTATGTTGACTGGAGAATAAAATCTTGTACACATACACACATACAATGGTCAAGTTACTTAAGCCCTTAGTTTCACAACTTGTTAGATACTGAAAATGATTTACCTACACTCCACACAACTGTTGCAAAAATTAGACAAGAAAAAGCATGAAAGCTAACAGTGCCTGGCATGTGTCAGCTGCCCCAGTATATGCTTGCACGGTGCTGGCAGACATCAGCTGCTCCTATATGCACTGTGAGAAAGAAACAGTCTTGTGCATCATTCTTCGTGCATATCCGCAACTGTGTCCTTAGGATAAAGGCGCTAGAAGCAGAACTGCAGAATCAAGGGGTGTGCACATTTTGTAGGTTTTTAACACTATTATCATATTCCCTACCAGAGAAGCCATAATAATCTATACTTCCATAATAGTATGCACTTCCCTGTAGCCTTGCCAAAATTTGGTATCATTATTATTACCGTTTTTTAAATCTTGATAACCTGATAGGTCAAAACGCTTCCATTAACATTTCTGTGAATACTATAGGGCTAAAACTTTTTCTTATTTATAACCATTTCTGTTTTTTCTTCTAAGAATCACTTACTGATTCCTGGGAAGGGGAGTTCTTTGCTTTCACTTTTGTCCACTTTTCTACAGTGGGAACATCTTTTTCTCGATGGTGTGAAAGAGTTTCTAGCAGAGTAAGAAGAGAGCACAATCGTTTCGCATTCGTTTGCAATGCTGCAAATGCCCCGCTCCAGGCTGTCTGTACCTTCGTAAAGACCAGCGATCTCATTTTTATACTGACAGATGCATCGACTACCTCTTTTATGACTTGTTTCCTCTTTCAAGTTTAGGAATGCTTTCTCCATCTTGAAATCCAATGGTCAAGTATATTTCATTCTAGTATTTCTAGATTTTACATCTTTTATTTAACAATATATCATTTAAAATATAATGGGAAGAGTCTAAATTATTCACTAAAATAATTTTAAATTATAGTAAGAAGGCAGAAAGCCATCCATAAAATGCATACTTGATCGCTAGAGACATTTCTGAATACCACACTAATATTTATGGGTAATTAATGCTGACAGATCACTGGATAAAGAAAAGCTTTGATGAATGATCTCCAAATCCTATTTGTCTCATTTTTCTGGATAGGTGTGATGTAGTTAGGGACATTACCATTTTGACTTAATGCAGACAAAAGGCTGGGGTCTAAACTTGGAAATATACTCAATTTCTTCCAGTCAGAAACTCTTTAAGGTCCAGGCTATTTAAAGTGAAGATCTGTTTGGGGGAATATTATGAAGCCGCTGGCTGTCTTTCATCATACCCACGATCACACATATACCAACACCCTGTCTACCCATGAGTCACACGACAACACCGTCTCTTCGTTCCTCCCTCTGCCAAAATTATGAGAGTTTCAGGGAACCTCCTTTTCCCAGAAGTACATGTACTTAAGCGACAAGATGAAAAAAAGAAGATACAAACAAGTTGCTTGAAAAATCAGAAGCATGCCACACGTAGCAAATCAAGCCAATCTAGCCTTTCCATCAGAGACAGAATGGTGCCAACAAACGGATTCAGTGAAGACAGACGAGCTGCCAAGTTATGCCTTTGAGAGTTTCTGAGTAACTCAAAATGTAATTCATAGAAAAGCATTCTCTTGAGAAAATAATCTGAACAAACTGACATAACAGAAAAGCTTCCAGGCCATGCAGTCATTTACAACAAAACAAAACTGAGCTTAGAGGAAAATGCCCAATATTTTACAATGAAATACACACAAAGCAGTCAGCCGATTTGGATCTTCATGCATTTATGAAGCAAATGGCAGTCAGAGATGCAACTGTGGTCTGAACGATACTTACAAGATAACAAGTTTACCTGACTTTTCTAAATTTCCAAGCAGCTAACAATTAAGAAAACAAGAGACATTCATTGATTTGCAAATGTTTACTACAAATAACACCACAAAACACAAACAGTCTATTATTGTGACCCACACAGTACAAACATTTTCCCCTCAGTCATTTGGGAAAAAATGCAAATAAATGCTGCTATACACGGAGAAGCTGTGCTATAAAATTGATAATACACAATACTATCAAATTTTTAAAAAGACAAAAACTACGAAGAACTACACAGCACACCAGGCCAATGGCAATTAATACAACTAAGGATTTTTGGCATGTAAATTAAATTGGTCAGCATTTCTGTTTAGGTTTGTCATGCATGCAACTTAACATGAGAAAGTAGTAAAGTTTTGAAAGAAAAGAATCCAATCAGGAAAGTGCAGAATTTGATCAAACTGTATCAAGGTTGGAGACAGAGCGAGCACACATACACACACACACACACGGTCACTGGGCACGCGTGCACACACACACACGCACAGGGCTGGAGGGTCTACCACATTCACCGCACAGACCCATGGCATGATGGTGCAGCCCAGACCAACATGACGCAGTTTGAGGTCAGGAGGCCCTGGGGGACTTGGCTGCGCAGCCCCGACGGTCAGAGGCACGCATTCAACTATTTCTGCTGGGTTACCAAGCTGTGACCCACAGCAGAGTTGGAGATATACGCCCAGTGCACTCCCACTCTGGGAGCCCGTGCATGGGAGTAGGAGTGGAGGTGCACTAGACAAGATCCAGTTCCTAGAAGCCTGAACATTCTCCACTTTATCAGGCCGCTGACACAGCAGGCGCAGACTTCATTCCTTTATCAAACTCTGGATGCCAGAAAACCAATCATAATTTCTCAGAAAATGAATAAAATGGGATAGCTAACTAAAATGCTTTGAAGCTAGAAATACTTACACTTTTCACATCATGAAAAGCTGTTCCTAGGAACTTTATGCAGACACACAGCACGCACTAGACATGACCCTCTACAAAGAAACACGAAGTACGGGTTTCAGTCTCTTAAAGTGAACAGAGGACTGACCCTGCAGTGATGGTGATAGTCTTGCAAAAATAAAGTTCTGAGGTTCCTGTCTGGAATGTATGTGTTCCTTTCAAAGAGACAACCAAAAAAGAGAGGGAGGGAGGTTGGGGGTGGGTGGGGAAAGTGGGGATTGTTAACACCATACTTAAAACTGCTCTCTTCGGTATTTTCCTTGAAATATCCCTAAAATGTATTAATTTTCTAAAATGTCCAAACTAAAAATAATTTGGCTTTTTTTTTTTTGAACCAAATTATGGTCCTGCCACACTGCAAGGTCACACAGATGGAAAGGCTGGGCTGAATCAGTATTAGCTGAGTGGCCACGCTGTTCCTGGCCAGTGAAAGGGCAGTGAGCTGGCTGTGGGGAGACACATCTTTGCAGCCCAGTTCTATACACTCCTAGCTATAGGAGCCCAAGTAAGGAAGGCTCCTCGTTGGCCTCAGTTTCCCCGTCTGTGAAATGAGGAAATCCCCTTGACCTTCAAAGCTGCTGTGAGGATTCAATGAGTTAACATACATGAAAGCACCCAGTCAGCACATGGTGCTGAAGCAGAAAGTAACAAATCTTTTCTACTTCTCTGAGTGTGTTTGTGTCCAATCTATTACCCATCTATGTGTACTACTCAACAAGAGTAAAATCAACGTTGAGAATAATGTTCAGCTGTGTTCTGGTTTATCACCTAGAGCCTGGAACCAAAATGTTTTAATTAGCAGAATCTCTTAGTTGTGTCCCAATTATGTCGAGATGTAGACTGAAAAGAGGTGGGAACAGTTTTATTTAGAGGCCAGTGTTCAGATTAAGGATGTGTCGGAATATGATCACATTTATTAGGGTGGCCAAAAAGTCCATTACTTTTTTTCCCATATGATGGCTCTAGGTGTATTTAGTTGTCTTTAACTTCATTCGAAACAATTTTGTTAGACTGTATGGTGACAGCTGTCATATCAGCTTGCATTAAAAAAAAAAAAAAAAAAACTTACAGGCCTGGCTGGTGTGGCTCAGTGAATTGAGTGCTGGCCTGCAAACCAAAGGGTCGGTGGTTCGATTCCCAATCAGGGCACATGCCTGGGTTGCGGGCCAGGTCCCCAGTAGGGGGCGCATGAGAGGCAACCATTCATTGATGCTTCTCCCCCTCTCTTTCTCCCTCCCTTCCTCTCTGTCTAAAAATACATAAATAAAATCTTTTAAAAAACTTATCAAAATTGTTGAATTTTTGTGCAGCCATTTTAACACTGAAGACAGAAGAAGATACACAACATTCAGAGTATTATGCTTGATTGTTTCAGGAAAGTTAAAAACGCAACTGAAATGCAAAAAAAAGATTGGTGCAATATATGGAGAAGGTCTGTGACTGACCGAATGTGTCAAAAGTGGTTTGTGAAGTTTCTTGGTACTACTGACATTCTGGCCACATCTTTGCTTGGGGCTGTCTTACGCATTGGAAGGCGTTTCCCGTGGCCTCTACCCACTGGAAGCCAACGGCAGGATATAGGAGACAGCCAACATACTCAAAATATTCAAATCAATACAGTTATGGTGAAAATGAAAAATGTGTCTTATCTTACAGAAACAATTAAATGGGCTTTTTGGCCGACCTAACGTAATAAACGCCCTCCTGCCTCCATTCAGGAACGCTTGCCGTCCACGCAGGGAGCAGACTGAAGCACAGAGGGCGGAGCACCACGATGCGGAAACGAAAGAAAAAATCAGGCCAAGTTCAGACATCCTGAGAAGTATCCCAGCAAAATAAGAACCCTGAAGTTCTGGCGGGTTAGGTGGTAGCTTTGACATTATTCCAAGATAGATATTGGCAAGTGTCGAAACAGAGAACTACAAAGGCAACTGCACCTGGCCAGTGCTTACATCACACAATCCCACACCTTTTTATGCGAGGCCCTAATGATGGGGAGTGGACTCACCAACATTTGACGGAGGGAAAAACGGTGGCTTAAACTTACTTTTAGGCTATGTTGCTGAGAAAAATTCACTAATAATGAACTTTTATTGCTAATAAAAGCTCAACACTACCCAACTCCAATCAAGTTCTCCTAGTTCCTAGCAGAAGGTAGGCCTTCTTTTTAAACAACATACTACACAACTCCTTGTTTAATACGCAACGGACTTCTTGTTTTCAGCATTTTAAGCTGCCTGCCAGAACTTAGCCTCTAGCCCACAAAGCTATTCTCCACAATGGACAGTGGCTGTCTCATTTCTCCTGCTTGAAGTGCTGACAAGAAAAGAATCCTAAAAATCCGGCTGTGCTTCCCATTTGCCTTCCTCTAGGTGGACGCTTTTGTGAAGAGTTCCTTCACTCTCCAGGACGTGGACGCCGCCCGGGGTCTGTCTCTGCCCAGGAACAGGGTTGCATCAAGACCTACTTTTATAATCTCAATGGCTAAGGGGTAGTTCAGTTTCACATTAAATTCTATCAAATCTGAAGTCATCCACTTCCTCTGCCAAACCCCGAACCACCCATCTCCATCGATGGTGTCACTGTTTTCTGTAGGTCGAGCCCAAAACATCAATCTCTCTCTTTCCTAAAGGAAAGACACCCACCTACCGTCTTCAACGTTACAGATGATCACTCTTTGATATACTTCCTCCAACCATCTCTCTACTCACAGATGAGAGTGCATGCCTTTAAAAGATTCCACATGAGTCTTTTAAAAGTATTTGACATTTCTGATCCCTTCTGTGTTATTTCTTGATAATTATTCCTTTATTATTTTTTTAAAGCACATACCTCTTTGGGTAAAGACACTAATTTATTTCTGTCTGCATTCAAGTTGCTCAACTTCTTAAGTTT
Source organism: Desmodus rotundus (assembly GCF_022682495.2). Classification (NCBI taxonomy): domain Eukaryota; kingdom Metazoa; phylum Chordata; class Mammalia; order Chiroptera; family Phyllostomidae; genus Desmodus; species Desmodus rotundus. Next base: position 18,389,179 of record NC_071397.1, on the reverse strand, counting down.
TCCAATGCTTTTAGGTAAGGCCTGTTAAAATAACATTTTTATTATTAACTTTTAACACAACACAGTACAACAGATCTTCTCAAAAACATAAAGAATATAATCTCATCCAGTAACAGAAGTAACAGTTCTTTCTGAATATCAGATATTTGTAAATTTCACTTGGGGGATGTGGGATTAAATATTTTGCATTTCGCTGGGAACAGAGAAACACCTAGTAAAGAGGTTATGCAGGTCCTTCAACTCAAGTGAGAATTTAATTTAAGATTCCCCCTTCCCTGCTTACACCTTCGAGAACCACACTGCCATGATTGCTTGGCTGACTGTGGAAGCCACAGTGCTGGGGCAGGGGCTCAAACTCTCAGCAGGGCGCTGTGACACCAGGGGAAGAGAGGGGACTGCACGGGCCGGGGTGTGGAGCACAGGGTCCTACAGGAACAAGGCCAGTGCTGACAGGGGGGTCTCAACACTCTCGAGGAATCCGAGGGTGAATGTTACTTTAAAAATTGTTATGATTACTAATTGTAAACCCAACACCACAAACTAGGGCAGAAACTTGGTCGCTTCGACCACATCAGCCTGAGGAGTTTGAGCTGCCCGATGGGGGACGCTGCCAGACCTCCCCTGCTGATTCTGTCTCTGAACGAACTCTGTCTTTTTCTGCTTTTTCACCTAAAGAGCATTACTTATTCCTTTGATAAAGAAAGAAAAGGAAAAAAAATAGGAACAAGGATAAGGAAAGGTTGGGTAAAAAATAAAGTGACAAAATAAAGACAGCGAAAAGGAAAGTAAACTGGAAAAATACAGTGGCTACAAGACCACTGAAGAGCAGAGAAAGGAGAAGATGAAGTGGTAACAGAGGAGAGCGGCAGGCAGTAAGAAGGCAACTGGGGCTCCTGGTCGCCCTGCTGACCTACCCCGGCAGGTGGTACATGCCAAGGCCTTTACCCCAGGAAAGACAGGAGCCTGTGTCACCCCACCCTCAATTTCTAGGGTGGGGTGAGATCACAGACCCAAGCCCAGCAGACACCACTCTCTGGCTCCCCCAAAAGACCATTCCTCCCCCAAGTCCCACCCAGGCTTTCCCTGGCCAACCGTCATTTCTTCCCCTTCTCTCCCACTCTTCCCGTTTGCCAAAGAACCCAGAGAGAACAGCAGTTCCTCTGGAGGTCCTCAGACGCCACAGCAGAGACATCAGCGCCTCCCTGGTGACCCTGTCAGGTGTCAGCGCAGTCCCCCCACTGTGAGCACCAACAACTGGCACGCACTCCGACAGGGGGCTTAAACACCACCTTCTTCACCTTTATGACATGTACTTGCTTCCCAAGTCCCCTTTTCAGATTAACATAAGGAAATTTCCATTTAGTCCACCCACATCGCAAGTAAGTAGAATCTACCCTACTAAGTCTTTATAATCTAGAAATCACATTATCAGTATTCATTTGAATGGGCAAACCACACTCACCGGGAGTCGGTTTTCCGTAAGAACCAATTCAGTGAGGCTTTCACAGTCCCCAACTGTTTCAGGCAACTGTGTTAGTCTGTTCTGATCCACTTTCAGGATTGACAGTTTCTTTAGTTTTCCTGTAAAAGCATTATTTTAACTCATTAGTTACAATCGTTTTCCTAATTATAACTTTGTTATTTCCTATCTGCTGTTCTTTCTTGTTTTAAATAGTTATTCATTTTTTCCTTACACAGCTGTTCATAATGAAACTGTATCATTCTCATTTCCAACACTAAAGGTTCAGAGTTAAAAATTTGTTCAGAACATCAAAAATAGCCAGGAATTAGAAGCAAATCACTTAAAAAGTCACTACCTAAAAATATCATATCAAAACCAGCAAATTTAAAGAAAAACAAAGAGCTGGCTCTTAACGAATCTTTTAAAAAAGGGATTTTTGTGTACAGAGAAGACAGACTTGTATCTTAGTCCAAGAATTCTCCTTACTAAAAACCACACAGTAGCGTGCAGTCTCTTCTGTCACTTACAAATGAAAACGACTTGGTGAAGACCCCTACGCTGAAGCATTTCTACACACTCAGAACAAGATGGGAATCTCTGACAAGTCCCAGCATGGAGGGGGTCTGCTACACTCAGGGCAGGAAGATGGACTTACTGGTGACGCCTTCGGGCCCCGGGAAGGAAGAATCTGTTTACTGCGGCCTCCTCCGCGTCCCCACTGAGTGAAGAGAGTCCTAAATCTTTCAGATTCTCATTTTCCACTACAGCTCAGGGGCTCGGCCCACAGAGCAGACGCCCTCTGTTATCTACTCAGACTGCTGGCACTATTAACATCTTCTCCGGGGTAACCCGAAAGCAGCCTCTATCTTAAAGAGACATAAAGCAGGAGAAAGGCAAATGTGGAAACGCTTAACTTGCCTTGTGTGCCCCTACAGGGCAAAGCAGAACTAACCTTCTCAAGTCTTTATGTAGCATAATCAATAACCTACTACCACGGTCCCCAGAGGGTTTCCACCTCTCCTGGCAGGAGACACACTAGCATTCTCCGCAGGGCACAAGGAGTTGCACCCCTGTCGCATCTCACCCAACAGAGGGGTCTCCATCACCATCGTTAGTGGCAAGTGGTCCTGCAGGCTCGCCTGGAGCACTTTTAGTGACAAGGTGCCCTTTTCTTCACCAAGCAGCCCAAACTAATTCATAACAAATACTTCTTTTAAAGCTCTTTCTTAAATCATGGTGAGATCTGCAATCCTTTCGTTTCACCACTTGTACCGGAAGATGAAATAAATCTTCACATGCTTGAAGTCAGCCATCTGATGCCTCCTATTTCTTCCCATTACAAGCAAGAAAACACCCCCAGTTCCTACAACTGCTTTCAGGGAGCTGATTCTCTGGGAATATTTCTACGTCAAGTCAAAATCCCCGTCAATTTTCCAACCGGCCTTAACCAAAAGGCATGACTACCCCGCTGCCGAGCTGCTGTTGTCAGTTGCACTCTCAGCTGACCGAGCACCAGAAAGGCAGTGGTCCTCTGTCTACAGCTTCTCTGGCTGCTGAAAATCTCTCAAAAAACTTCCTTTGATGTTTTGAATATAGGCTAGACAAAGGTCAAAGACAGCAATCCTATGACAACTATATGGTTAAATATAGCTTCTTAGAATTTCTAAGCAGCTTTGTTACGGCGGAGCTGCCAGTCCAGTCTGTTTATACCCTCTCTGTGTTTATTTTCTCAAACTAGACTGAATATCCTTATGGTAAAGGAAATGTCTCGAATAGAATGGTTAAAAAAGATTATTCTCAAAGGGCTCAACTCCAGAACACCATGCTACCTTTAACAGCACTTCCCCAGGTTATGCAATAAGGTCAAAGCTACTTCTCCTAAACTATTTAGAATGCTCAGTTAGAAAATTCTTAGTGATTGCTCATATGCCTGAAACCCATTCTGTTCTTTGAGCTAATCCCTACTGAAATCATTGAGACAAGGAGCGCACGAAAGGGATATGAGTCAATAATTGTAAGTAATGATACCTATAATTTCTACCAAACCAGGGTGAAGGAAATACCTGCGTATATAAATTGTACTAGTTTTTGCATTCCTTCTTTAAAAAAAACAAAAACCAAGCAACAAGCAAACTAAAGGAACCACATCCCCAGCCCCTGAGTGGTGGTGACCAAAGGACCACAGTGTCCTCCAAATGCGCGAGCCAACAGCGAGGACCTTAGCAGTTCTTTTCAGCACTTACCAATGCCGTCCGGAATGGTTTCTAGCAAGTTCTGGGAAATGACTAAATCTGTTAACGAAGTCAGGCCACTGATTTCCTCAGGAAGTCTTTCCAACTTGTTTTCGGAGACATCTAAGCACAGCAGGTTCTGCAGATTTCCGATTTCCTACATCAGTGACACAGAAAAGAAACTCATGCTTAAACCTGGCACAGCACAGAGGAATTTGCTACAGTGACAGTTCACGGTCAAGTCCTGAAGCCGTCCTAAGGATGCTTCTTCTGGATGTGAAGGCCAGAGTACATTTCCAGACCCCTTCCAGTGCAAAGGGGACGCTACATGAATCACGGACACGGAGTTGGGTGGGATGCCAAGCCCTCCGACTTCAGGCAGGCAAGGAATCGTCAACTTAACAGATGAAGAGATTGGCACCGAGAGAGGGCAAATGACTTTAAAGTAACACAATTGCGGGGGAAAGGCTGGAAGCCAGTTCTCCAAGTTTGGACTCCATCACTTAGCAACCATCTAACACTTCAGGGTGACCTGGAGATTTTCTCCGCTGAGAAATCATCTACTTTTTATCTCCTGTGACAGACAGTACTTGTTAAAACAAACAGCAATGCAGCTGCTTCCCAGAAAAAACTGGGGCATACGGACACAATGGCACATTTAACATCACAAGACAAGAGAAGCACACTGTTTTTAAGGAAAACAGTCTACCCAGGAGTGGGACAAGTACCTGAATGAGTCTACCAGTCTATTCAAGAGCTAGCTCACCTTCCATTCACAAAAATGCGTATTTTCTCCCCTACAACTGCTTCCACTTTTCCATTCCACTGCCACTCAATCAAATTCCCATTCTCATTACCCTCTCACCTGGACTGTTAGCTCTGCCTCTTGGCCTCTCTCTACCCAGGTCTGTTCTGCAAACTTTGCTTCCATATTTCCCTCCCGGAAACATAGCTAGTTCTAGTAATGTAATCAGACCACCCTTATACTCAAAACAAAGTCTAGTGCCTCGTCAATGTCTACATAAGTACAAATTCCTCAATCTATATTTAATTTACTCTAATTTAAACATTTTGTCCAGATTATCTCTTAGCAAAAATTCATCTTATGACCTGCCCCTGAGGAAGCCAGAAGAATCAGACTACATTCCTACTAATTTCATGCCAGACCCCTGGGGTTGTTCTACCATTTTTATTAATTTCTTTTAATATGCCATTGTATCCTTTTCTTTCTGTCATCAATAAACACAAAAATAATTCTGACTACTTGAGACTGTCTGATATGGTTAGTCCTGATTTAATAGACATTTCTACAAAGAAAGAAAGAAGATATTTACTTGGTTAAAGTATATTTTATTGATTATGCTATTACAGCTGTATCATTTTTTCCCTCTCCTTTATTCCCCTCCACCCTGCATCCTCCCTCCCACCAGCATTTCCCTCCTTTAGTTCATGTCCATGGGTTGTACATATAAGTAACTTGGCTTCTGCATTTCCTATACTATCCTTAACATCCCCTTGTCTATTTTGTACCTACCAATTATGCTTCTTATTCCTCGCACCTTTTCTCCCATTCTCCCTCCTCCCCCTCCCTGCTGAAAACCCTCTATGTGATCTCTATTTCTGTGATTCTGTTCCTGTTCTAGTTGCTTAGTTTGTTCCTGTTTTTATTTTTGTTTTTTAGACTCAGTTGTTGACAGTTGTGAGTTTTGCTATCATTTTACTATTCATAGTTTTGATCATCTTCTTTTTCTTAGATAAGTCCCTTTAACATTTCATATAATAAGGGCTTGGTGATGATGAACTCCTTTAACTTGACCTTTTCTGGGAAGCACTTTATCTGCCCTTCCATTCTAAATGATAGCTTTGCTGGATAGAGTGATCTTGGATGGAGGTCCTTGCCTTTCATGACTTTGAATACTTCTTTCCAGTCTCTTCTTGCCTGCTAAGTTTCTTTTGAGAAATCAGCTGACAGCCTTAAGGGTACTCCTTTGTAGGTAACTGTCTCGTCTCCTTTTCTCTTGCTACTTTTAAGATTGTCTCCTTCTCTTTAATCTTGGGTAGTGTAATTATTATGTGCCTTAGTGTGTGCTTCCTTGGGCCCAACTGCTTTGGGACTGAGTTTCCTGGACTTCCTGGAAGTCTGTTTCTTTTGCCAGATTGAGGAAGTTCTCTGTTATTTTTTCAAATATACTCTCTCCCTATCATGTCTAATAGCTGGTATTTTATTACTTTCCTGACAACTTCCTGGGGGATTTTTTACCATCATCCTTTGTCCCTGAAGTAACTAGAATTCTCCCACTCAGGATTTCTTGTATTTTTCTAGAGAAATCTAAGTATTAATCAAGTCCTCACCCATATCAGTTGCTGATCTGCCCTTTCCTTTTCACAGACTCAGCCATGACCTCAGACAGAATCAATTCAGTTCCTACTCAGCTCCCTTAGTTCAAGTGATGCCATGGAAATCCCAGTGCTATCACGACAACAGTTAAACTTTTCCTGGGGAACTTCCTTCTAGTGTCAAGACTCTCCTGTGTTCGTCTGGTGTGCCCCTCCCAGAGTGCACAGCCCGTCACAGCTGGCTCTCACTGCTAAGCGAGGCAGCGTCAGAATTACCTTCAAATAGCACCTGCACCATCATGCAACCCACCCTGATTTTTGAGACTGGCTGTACTACACACCAAAGAATAAAATCCAGTAGCAGTTAGAAAAAAAATAAGAGGGAAATGCCCACTTGTTGTTTATTTGTTTGCCTGCTTGAGTTTTTCTCTCTCAAGTAATCAGGAGGCAGGCCTGCTTACTGGGATGCCACCAGACGACAATGTATTCAGAAGTCTGTATGCGACTTCATTTTATTTGGAACACCGTTCTCATACTTGATAACAGTAGAAAACACCTGAACACCATGACGTTCCAGCTACAGCAACTGTTACAAGGTAAAATGCAATCAAAATTATGCCAAAAAGGCACGTCACAAAATGAGGTAGAAATGTGTACCATCAGAATCAGGGGTCCTGGGGGGAATTCTGGTCAAGAGGGAGGTGTAGGTAGACACACTTAACCTCCCTGAACAAAGCTAAGAAGAATCACAAATAACGTCAAAACAAAAAACACCCAGAAGTGCCAGAAAATCAAACTCTGTGGAAGTCCAACAACGAATGATTCAAAGAAGCCTTATTCAACCAGATGGGTAGAAAGAAGAGACAGGAAGCCAGGGCAGAGAGAACATGGTGCCCTGGCAGCAAGAAAGGGGCAGTACCACATTCACGTGTGATAGATAAAAACTGGGAAGGATACCTGGGGAGCGAGTGATCCCAGCTCCAGGCCAGACCACACGGCCCAGGGTTCCATCACCAGGAAAACAAAGCTTCTTAACATCTGGCTGTAAAAACCAGTGAGGGTTGGGGGGCAGAAGAAACTGCCGGTCTCTCAGGAGAGTCTGTTTAAAGGGGCTGTGTGGTCCTAGAATGGACACAAACCCACCCACTCTGGGAACCAACACCAGGACAACAGCTAGGGGGACACCAGTCACACACAGGAAGTGGGCAAAGTGACTGGAAATAGGGTGAGTGCCAAGCGAGCCTCCAGCAGCCAGGCAGCAGCACTGTCCCCTCTCCAACCCCACCCTACACACAGAGCCACAAGGCAGTGAAGCGGGTTGCCTTGACCTGCCAAATACCTAAGGTCCCACCGCATGCAACTTAACTGGTGCGCTAAAACAGGGGAGTCAAAGCAACTCTACTTCATACACAGAAACAAACACAGGGAGGCTGCCGAATCGAGGAAACGAAGAATTATGGTCCAAGTGGAAGAAGAGAACAAAACCCTAGAAAAAGAACTAAACGAAATGGAGATAGCCAACCTATCAGATACAGAGTTCAAAACACTTGTGATCAGGATGCTCAGAGAACTCACTGAGTACTGAAAAGCATAAAAGAAGAAATGGAGGCTACAGTAAGTGAAATACAGAAAAATCCACAGGGAACCAACAGTGAAGGGAAGGAAGCTGGGAACAAAAAGAAGAAACAAACAGTCAATGAGAACAGAATGAAGAAATCAGAATTCAAATAAACAAGGAGAGAATAAGAAGACTATGGGATATCTCTAAAAATGCCAACATCTGAATCATATGGATGCCAGAAGGAGAAGTGGAAGAGCAAGAAATTGAAAACTTATTTGAAAAAATAATGAAGGAAAACGTCCCCAATCTGGCAAAGGAAAAAGACATACAAGTCCAGGAAGCTCAGAGCCTCAAACAAGTTGGATCCAAAGGGGACCACACCAAGAGACATCGTAATGAAAATGCCAAAGGTTACATATAAAGAGAGAATCTTAAAAGCAGCAACAGAAAATGAGACAGTTACTCACAAAGGAGTTCCCAGAAGACTGTCAGCTGATTTGAAACTTTACAGGTTGGAAAGGATTGGCAAGAAGTATTCAAAGTGATGAAAATCAAGGACATATAATCTACATTACTCTATCCAGCAAAGCTATCATTTGGAATGGAAGGGCAGATAAAGTGCTTCCCAGACAAGGCAAAGCTAAAAGAGTTCATCATCACCAAGACATTATTACATGAAATGTTAAAGGGACTTACTTAAGAAAAAGAAGAAGATCAAAAGTATGAACATTAAAATGACAATAAACACAACTATCAACAACTGAGTCTAAAAAACAAAAGTAAAAACAGGAACAAACTAAGCAAACAACTAGAACAGGAACAGAATCATAGATATGGAGATCAAATGAATGGTTATCGGTGGGAAGGGGGAGGAAGGAGAAAGGGGGAAAAGGTACAGGGAATAAGAAGTATAACTGGTAGGTACAAAATAGACAAGGGGATATTAAGAATAGTATAGGAAATGGAGAAGCCAAAGAACTTATATGCATGAGACATGGACATGGACTAAGGTGGGGAGCATTGCTGGAGGGAAGGGGGTGCAGGGCAGGGCAAAGGGGGAAAAATTGGGACAACTTTCATAGCATAATCAATAAAATACACTTAAAAAAAGAATTGGGGTCCGGGTAACTTATAAATTTGCTGGTCTTGAAGTAAACCACATGGGTAGCAAGGTTAAGACTTCACAAACTAAAGAACATATTTACTACCTTTAGAAATAGTGAGTTGAGGCTTTCGGTTTTTCTATGGCCACTCAGCATGATGGATGCTCAATATATTTTTGCAAATGTGCTTTTTCAACCGAAGTTTATGGGTGACAAGATCCACTTTATAGAAAATCTCATGTAGAAGCAGGAGACAGACACATGAGGGTGATGATGTCTATTGTTTTATGTTTGGGGAGAGAGAACGGGAAATCACTACGTACCTGAGGTAATTCTGACAGCTGATTTCCATCCAACCAGAGATCCTTCAGATGTAAGAGAGCTCCGATTGATTCTGGCTACAACAAACCAACCAAAAATAATAATGTTATGGTAACAGAAATCCAACTTGTAGTCTTCCATTAAGAAAGAAAGAATCCTATTTCAACAGTTAATTATTGGGTATAATAGAGGATGTTTCTTAGAATTTCTCCAATACCGAGCCCCCTTCCTAAAAGCACCAACAGCCTTGGAGAATGCCAGTCATTTCCACTTATGCTCATCATCTCTGCTCCCGACCCTCCACACCCCGAGCCACAACTCTTAATCCATGTGAACTGGAGCACATTCTTTAATGATGACAAGCTACACGTATGGAAATACTGGTTTGTAAGCATCCCTACTGACTTCCCTCCAGGTATTTTGTGTTCATAACCTAAGGAAAAAGTTAAATTCAAATCATTCTTCAATATGGACTTACCAAATTATATATTTCATTGTTTCCTAAATCAAGTTCTTCTAGTCTCCGTAGCTGAGTAAGAGAGCTGTTTTAAAAAAAAAAAAGTGGTCTTAGAGAATACTTAGAAATGCTAAGCAATGTGTATTCCTCACTTAAAACTAGTTTCCAAAAATAAGATTCATTTGGACGTTACTAATACTGCATAGGAAGAACCATTAAGAGAAGGCTGGCATCTCCCAAACTTTCCCTGAGACACAGAATCTCTTTTTGACAAAATATTGTAGTACTTTTTTTTAATCCTAGAAGAAATTCATTCAGTACAAAATCCCCTCTTATTTTCCCCAGAGACTCACTCAGGAAGATATGTAAGAAGATTCTCTCTCAGTTCCAGTGAAGCCAGGTTATAAAGACTAGGAATGAACAGAAGAAAAAGGTATAAGGAAAATTCCTGAGATTCGTCCTACTCCCCCTCCCCATAACAGGTACTCTAAAGTGCAATTCTTAATAAAGCCTGTATATCACTTCCCAGGGGAAAACTCTCACCACCATCCCACCCCTACTCCCATTAAAAGCAACATAATCTTCACCTCCCAGATATTAATTTTAAAAGAAAAAGAGTAGTGGCATCACTGTAAGGCACCCTCATTCAAATTACCGTGTTCATTTGATATGGGAAAATAACTCACTAGTAGTCACTGAAAGAGTATGGCTCCCAGGACCAGGATAGAAGCAGTATATGTGCTCCTAGACTTCACAGCGTGAAAAATTTACTGTTACCATAAAAAAACAGTAACGCCTTTAATGACACAGAGCACAGAGCTCTGCTCCCAGAGACCATTCCTGTTTGAAAGTAGTGGGCACCTCAACCCAGAGCCCAAGTGCTCTACTTAGATCACAAACTCACAGAGCACGTGCCAGGAGCTCTATGGAAATAACTGCCATTTAAATGCATTAGGGAAAATGCAGTAACGTACCTCACGTGATGCCTGGATCACAAGCCTGACTCAGTAAATGTAGCTACAGTGATGCTGCCCTTATTTCTATTAACCCCCTGAATGGCACTCTCTTCAGCAGATTCTATTGCCTCTTCAGTGTAACCTACGCCTATTAGGAGGACCGTGAAAGGAGACAGATGCCCTCCCCAGACATGATTATCTGGGTGGCAATTCTGCATCACCAGAAACCTCAGCATCCTGAGTGATGTCAGCACTGGCACAGAGAAGATGACCGATTTGTCCGTTACTCCAACAGGCAGTGTGCTAAGCTCTATACCCATTGAAAACTCAAGTTTTTGCTAGTATCACCATAGTAACATCCCGATTTGGAGGATCTGTGTGTGTCAGCGCACAGAACACAGGAATCGGGCATTATCCCAACACTCTAATTGCCCTTAACCCTCTCTTCTCCCTCCAACGCACAAGCCAGAATCACGGGTACTAACAATCGCCCTTAACCCTCTATTCTCCTTCCAATGTACAAGCCAGAATCACGGGTACTAACAGAGCTGGTTTCCAAACATTGGAAAATGTAAGCCTGATTGCATGAACACTGTATTTACATACTTAAAGCCCATTTGCTTAAAAATATATTTTAACTATACTATGACATGCGCAAATTCTGCATCTCCTCCAATTTTAGAAAACTGAAAAATAGTTTTGACAATTAAAGCAAACAAATGAAACTCTTTAGAATGTATTATTTCTGAAAAATAAAAATCCCTGCTAATAAGTAATTACGATTTTAATAACGTTCTCCAAGGGAAATGTAACCAGGTGGAAAGCTGGAGCTACCAAGTCTACTTTCTCTAGGCCAAGTTTTTACACAAAAGAAGTAACAACTGCTTCCAAAAGCAATCAGTATAAGGGTAGTAAGTATAAGCAGTATAAGCATAAGCAGATAAGGGTAATAAGTAATATCTTTAAAAGTCATTGTAAAAGTAAAGATTTCAAAACAGAGGGCTTCATTTTCAGTTTTAAGTCTTCATGTAACCCATAGCCAATTTTATTGGGAGGTAGTACTCATTTGGCTAGTTTCCCAACGGTATTTTAAAACTCACTGGTAGAACTGTCATTTTATACATTCCTCATTTTCACACCTATTTCGACACACTAAAGACATCCACTAGTACAAGGAGGAAGAAGTTCTCCTTTGCTTCAAACAAGGAGGAAAGTTCTCCTTTACTCACTGGGCCTCATCAAAGGCATGTTAAAAAGCAGTTTTACAGGCCTTGCTGCCGAGGGTGCGGAATGAGCCTCCTGCCTGAAACACAGACTGCAGCCGGGGAGACAGCTACCTGCTACCTCTGGCAGGAGGTGCTGAGCAGGGCTCCTCACACACACCGCTCTTAATTAGCAACAATCCAGCACTAGGATAACGGGATTAGGAATGTGAGGCTTTGTGTGAGGTCCATTAGAAAGTGGCAAAGCCACAGTTCAAACCTGGATGAAAGTCAAAACTGCGGCCTCCTGCTTCACTGCCCTGAGGCAGCTGGGGGCACTCTATTCTCTGGGACTCTCGGAATCCGTCCTACCTTCTTAACCACTGCACGGGACAGGGGAATTTCTGTTGGTTTATGTCATTTTAAGAATACAATACACATTTTAAAATTACCTTTAAATATTGCCTGGAAGGTAACGGGCATAGACCACAGTTAACTAAAAGCAAATAGCGCTTGAGTAAAAGTACTCCAAAGATGCCAACACATTTGTGGATGTATGTAACTCAATAATAACGTCATGTTAGATTAAATGCATAGTTCCCACTCCTACACGTTAACATACAAATATAACATCCTCTTCAGTAAAAAGCGTCTGACTACAAAACCTCTTGGTTTCTACTGTTTTCAGATAGTAGGAAAAAGGTGAATGTACAGGTGTTACAACAAGAATCATTTTGGTAACCTTTCAAAACTCAAAAATTAACATATATAAAATAATAGCCTTTCTGAGACAACGCTTCCCCATAATTTTAAACTATTTGAAACGAAGAATTAGAACATCATAATCACACACCAGGGACCCACATATAAAAAGTGCCACTCTGAAAAAAGCATGTTGCTTCTCAGAGGTGAGATGCCAGATGCTTGCGCTCAAACCCTGGGCTGTCCCTCACTAACCAGCTGGATTTGCTCAGCTGAGTTGCTTCACCACTATATCTCAATCTCCCCTAGAACGAATATAATCAAATCTACCATGGCAAGTAGGGCACACATATTTTCCAGTCACGTTTACAAAGCTGGCTTTGTGCCTTATTTCCTTGAGACAGCCTCTGTTCCCAAGCAGTCAGGTACCTTACAAGTGCAGGTACTTGAGTTAGGGTCTTCTAAAAGATTGCTAAAAGATACTATTAATCACAGAAGTCATCCCCACTACAAAAAACTTCTCGAAGAACAGGCCCTACAGATGGTGAGCCACTGGCACTGGCCAGCTGTTAACTAACCATATACTGTCCATAACTGGTGACTGATGGGAGGGACAAGGAAGAGAAAGCAAAGGAACAGCTTTGACTACAGATGCCCACCTCCCATACAGCCCAAACCTCAGGTATAGTATGGACTAGGCATTCACAGTCCAGAGAATCATTTTAACTGATTCTAAAATAAAAGCAAGGGTTCAGTGCTCATCCGTTCTTGCTTAGGATAGTTTCAGAACAAATGCAGAATTCTACCAGCCCATTCCAAAATGGTTCTCCAGATTGGTCTAGATCCAGCTAACATAAAATGGAATCTGCCTGAATGCAGGTTTAGACCAGAGACATAAATTAAAAAATGAATCAATAAATGAATGAATGCATGCTCTCCCTTCCTAGTCTTTCAGAATACAGCGTCTTCAACGGAGACTTCAGTACAGTGTCCCCCTCCCTCGCCAAACGAAGCAACCCGGTCGATTCAATACAAGTATCTTTGCACCTCTTAGAGAACCTGAAACAGAACACAGTGCTGAGAGCTGTTGGAGTGGGGATGTGAACCCAATTCTGTCTATTTCAGAGGCCCAGAGAAACCAGAACACCCAAACTGCACATATATTTAGCAGCCACTTCAGTGACAACATGACATCATACGGACAAGAGAAAAGTAATAGGTGTTTCTAACACTTTTACAAGTGTGAAAAAAATCAGACACTTGAGGTATAATATGAGAATTACTGATCTTTAATATTCCTACTAATAACGGTATCAGCAGCTTACTACTTGACACATTGTTGTAGGTGCTTCACAAGAATTAACTTTATGGACAAGAAAACTAAAGCAGAGAGAGGGAACTTGAACAAGGCCTCACAACTGGTGAGTGGCAAAGCCAGGACTCACTAGGGAATCTGCATTTTTATTTTTATTTTTTATCTTCACCCGAGGACATTTCTTTTCATTGCTTTTAAAGAAAATGGGAGGGCAGGAGAGAAAGAGAGGGAGAGAAAAAGGGAGACAGAGACAGAGAGAAACATCAATGTGAAAGAAACACCGACTGGCTGCTTCTCGTATGCGCCCCAACCGGGGAGCAGACCTGCAACCTGGGTATGTGCCCATGTCCCTTTGGTCTGCGAGACGACACTCCAACCAACTGAGCCACGTGGGCCAGGAAAGGAATCTGCATTTTTAATCACATCTTCTGCAATCTCTAAGTCAACTTTGTGATTAGGTAGGTAATACATCTAATATATATACAAAACAAAGTATTCAGTAATAAGTTTTCCTCCCATCTTTGTCCCCCATTTATCTGGTTTCCCACCACCGAGACACTTCTCACGGGAAACCCCATTTTTGTTAGTTACATCTGCACTCACCCAAGAGTTTTTTTGGTGTAAAGAGAAGCAGGCATGAATATATAGTCTCGTTCTCCTCCTCTTCACATGAAAGGTAGCATCCTATATACACCTGACACTTTGCTTTCCACCCTTCACAGATTTTTGTCTCACCTGTACATACCAGTATTTTTCCTAAAATTGCATAAAATCTCACCATCTACACACACCTGAATGTTTTTAAACACTCTTCTATTAACAGCTATTTTACCCTTTGGTTTTAATTTCTGGCCAATTAAATGTCTATGCAATGTTACTGGCATAACCTCACCCTCCTCCCACAAAAAGACATGATTCTCTCTTCTCACCGTCACGGCCACCTCCTCTCCCACCAAGTGGGGTTAAAACAAAGACTGACAAGCCCTGCAGGAAGTGTCGGAGCCTGTCTGCTGAGCACACTAACGGGTGGGGTTTTCCAGCTCATGAGAGCAGCGACCAAAGTGGCACTTTTGGAAGTCAGAATGCAGGTCAACTGTATTTTTAGGGTTCTATTTCAGGGACTGGGTGAGTGGCTACTTTAAAGAATTTACATCTGTTCTCTACTATTTAAAAAAAACAACACTTTTTAATCCACTTGGATTTTTTTTTCCATTTTGGTGGCCAAAATCATTAAGAAAGTAAAAAAATAAAACAAATGAAGGTAGCCCAAGAAAACAAACGGCAGTACACTATTAAAGCCATTAAAACATAAACTCTACACAATTTATGGCAGTGATATTTGGGGAAGACAATATTGATGGATGGATATAGGGGGAACTGCTTAAGCACACACTGATTTCTGCTTTCTAGAAATGAAATTATTATTTAAGAAATCTCAGCTAACATATTTCCTTATGGTGCCTTTGTTCCAGATATTTTTCTAAAAATTTTTATTTGTTTTTGAAACAGTACACGTTTTATAGAAACTCCAAGGCCTCGCAGAAGAGCATTAAATGTGTAACAGTTTCCAAATAGATTTACTCCTCTTAAGCAGCACGCACTAATACATTACGGGTAAGCGGCCTGGCAGGAGGCCTTCTGAGCAGGAGCCACGTGGCTCACTGAGTTCAAGCCCACCAAAATTAAGGTCACCATCCCCTGGGGTAGCAGTCACAAAGTCAGACCCACATGTTCTACTTCACTCTGCCAGGGAACCCAGGGCTATCCACCGGCTCTCCTTCCATTAGCAAACTGTCAGAATTAAATGCTTATTGAAAACAACCATTTAGTGACTGACAATTAGGTTTTGGGTACTATGCCAGTCCGTTACGTATACTTCTTCTCCTTTAAAAAACACTATTTTTTTAAGAAAAAATTTTCAATTAAACAGAGTAAAGATGTTTAGATATATTTAGGTTAACATGGTTTTTTTTGAAGATATTAGTTTCTTTTATTGCCAAGGACCTGGAATCTCATGGAGACAGACACGCAAAGTACAGACAAAGCAGCGTGCTCCCAGAGTAAAGCCGAGGCTTCCCTGACCCTCCAAACTCCCCACGTGTTCATTCCCACGGAGCTTTGTACCCCCCCAACCTTTACTCCCACTCCACATCGCCTGAACGTTTCGGAGGCCCTGGCTATGCGTGCCTGCCTGGTCATCACATGTAACTGAAACAAAATGACTGCAAAGCATTACTCGTAAGGCCACGTTACCGTTTTCCTGGTGAGAATAAACAAGGCCAGTTCTCCAGCAGCAGCAGCAGGCTTCACATTTGCCTGAGGCCCATCCTTTTCTTTTACTCACTGGGCTCTATGTCACACAGTATAAAATTCACCTTTTAATGTGTACAATTCAATGGTTTTTAGTACATGCCTAAGACTGTGCAAACAGCACCACTACCAAATTCCAGAAAATTTTCATCATCCGAAAATAAACTTCGTGCCTCTCAGAAGTCACTCTTTATACAGCCCCTCCACCCCTCCCCAGCTGCTGCCAACCACTAGTCTAAATTCTGTCTCTAAGGATTTGCTTACATTGGACGTGTCATACAGATGGAATCGGACATATGTGCCCTTTTCTGCCTGGCTTCCTTTCCTTAGCATGTTTTCAAGGTTCATCAGTGTTGTGGCATGTGTCGGTACCTCATTACTTTCCATGGCTGAGTAACAGTCCATTACGTGGAAATGCCGTACCACATCCTGTTCATCAGCTCATCGACTGACAAAAATCTGGGTTGTTTTCACCTTTTGGGTATTATTAACATTGCTACTAGAACACGTGTGAGTAAGCTTTTGCGTAGACGCGTTTCCAGTCCTCTCGGGTGCATATTTAACTAGGAGTGAAAACGCTGGGTCCTGAGGTCACTGTGCTCAACGTTCTGAGGAAGCTCTGCTCCCTCAAATGTGGGAATGTGTCATCGTATGTTCCCACCAACAGTGTTTCAGGGCTTCGGTTTCTCTACGTCCTCACCAACGTCTGTTTTCATTCATCGCTGTGACTGCAGTCACCCAGTGCGTGTAAAGTGGTATTTGACTGTGATTGTGCCCTTATGAGATACGATTCTCAAATATGTTCTCCCACCTGTAGGCTGTCTTTTCACTTTCCTCATAGTGTCCTCTCATGCACAGAAGTCTTAAATTTTCCTAACGTCCAATTTATCCATTTTTCTGGGCTTTTAGTGTTTTATATAAGAAACCAAGGCCTAATTCAATATCATAAAGACTTACCCCTGTTTTCTCCTGAGAGCTTTAGCTCTTACATCTTGGTCTTTGTTCCAGGTAGATTTATTTTTTGTATGTAGTGTTAAGTAGGAGTGTAATTCATTCTTCTATATGCAGATGGATATTCAGTCGCCCCAATAGCATTTAAAAAGAAGGTTTTCCTCACTGAATTGTTTTATTTAGTACTCTTATTTAAATTAGTTCACCATAAATGCAAGGGTTTATGTCTAAATTTCCAATTCTATTCCACTGATCTGTGCATCTGCCCTTATGCCAGAACCACACAGTCTTGATTATTGTAGCTTTGTAGTTAAGTTTTAAAATTTGAAAGTGTGAATCCTCCAACTTTGTTGTTCTTCCTTAAGATTGCATTGGCAATTCTGGATCTGTGATATTTCAATACGAATTTTAAGATCAACTCATGAATTCCTGCGAAAAAGCCCAATAGGATTTTAATAGGGTTGAGTTGATTCTGTAGATCAACTTGGGAAGTACTGTTATCTCAATAATAAAAAGTCCTCCAACCTGTAAACAAAATGTGTCTTTCCATTTATTAAGGTCTTCTCTAACTTCTACAATGTTTTGTAGTTTGCAGTGTATCTATTATACATTTCTATTCAATTTATTCCTAAGTATTTTATTATTTTTGGGGCTTCGTAAATTAAATTTTTTATTTAATTGCTTGATTGTTCAAAGGTAGTATATAGAAATACAACTGATTTTTGTATATTAATCTCATATACTGTAATCTTAAAAAAATTTTATTGATTATGAGTTCTCTCATTTTTTTCTCCCCTTTATTCTCCTCCACCCTGCGCCCCCTGTCCCACCAGCATCCCTGCCCCACTTGGTTCATGTCCATGGATAGTACATTTAAGTTCCTTGGCTTCTCCACTTCCTATACTATTCTTAACCTCCCCCTGTCTATTTTGTACCTACCATTTATGCTTCTTATTCCCTGTACCTTTTCCCCCATTCTCCCCCCACCCTCGCTGATAACCCTCTATGTGATCTCCATTTCTGTGATTCTCTTCCTGTTACACTTGCTTGCTTAGTGTGTTTTTGTTTTGTTTAGGTTCAGTTGTTGATAGTTATGAGTTTATCATTTTACTGTTCAGATTTTTACCTTCTTTTTCTTAGATAAATCCCTTTAACATTTCATATAATAAGGTCTTGGTAATGATGAAGTCTTTTAACTTGACCATATCCAGGAAGCACTTTATCTGCCCTTCCATTCCAAAACATAGCTTTGCTGGGTAGAGTAATCTTAGATGTAGGTCCTTGCCTTTCATGACTTTGAATACTTCTTTCCAGCTCCTTCTTGCCTGTAAGGTTTCTTTTGAGAAATCAGCTGACAGTCTTATGAAAACTCCTTTGTAGGTAATTGTCTCCTTTTCTCTTGCTACTTTTAAGATTCTCTGCTTATCTTTAATCTTGGCTAATTTAATTATGATGTGCCTTAGTGTGTGCTTCCTTGGGCCCAACCTCTTTGGGACACTCTAAGCTTCCTGGACGTCCTGGAAGTCTATTTCCTTTTCCAGATCAGGAAAATTCTCCTTATGTTTTCAACTAAGTTTTCGATTTCTTGCTCTTCCTCTTATCTTTCTGGCACCCTTATGATTCGGATGTTGGAATGTTTAAAGTTGTCCTGGAGGTTCCTAAGCCTCTCATTTTTTTTTGAATTCTTGTTTCTCCATTCTGTTCTGGTTGAAGTTTCTTTCTTCCTTCTGTTCCAAACCGTTGATTTGAGTCCTGGTTTCCTTCCCTTCACTGATGGTTCTCTGTTTATTTTCCTTTATTTCACTTTGCACAGCCTTCATGTTTTACTCTATTTGCAACCATACTCAACCATTTCTGTGAGCATCCTGATTATTAATGTTTTGAACCCTTCATCTGATAGGTTGGCTATCTCTTCATCACTTAGTTCTATTTTTGGAGCTTAGATGTGTTTTTTCATTTGGGCCATATTTCTTTTTCTCAGTGCACCTGTTACATTGTAAGGGGTGGAGCCTTAGGTATTCCCCAGGTGGGACAACCCAGGTCACTATGTTGTGGTGCTGTATGTGAGGGAGGAATCAGAGAGGGAACAATGCTGCTTGCTCAGCTCTTGGCCAGCTTTCAGTCACTTCCCCTGCTATCCATAAGCACATTGGGTCCTTCTGGTTCTGATTCCTGGGGCGGGGGGGGGGGGGGGGGGGGGCGGCGCTCTTGTCCGTTGCTGGACCCTGTGGGTCTCTCCAACCAACTCTCCTGTGACTCTCACAGTTTCTCCCACCGCCGCAACCCCCACAAGTTTTTACAGTCAGAGGTTTTGATGCTTTATCTCCCTGTGCTGGAACCCTAGGTTGCATGGTCTGTCTCGCTCCCCAGTTGTTTCTCCTAGTTTATCCACATACAAATGTAGGACCGCCCCATCTGGCCACAGCCGTCCTGCGCGTCCTCTCCACCCTGGCTGCCCGTCTCTGCCCCTCCTACCAGTCTGGATGAATGTTTCTTCTTTAACTCCTTGGTTGTCGGACTTCCATACAGTTCCATTTTCTGGCAGTTCTGGTTGTTTTTTGTTTTTAAATTTGTTGTTGTCCTTCTTTTGGTTGTGCCAGGATGCAAAGTGTATCTACCTACACCTCCATCTTGGCCCTAAGTCTCTGAACCTATATACTGTAACCTTGCTGAATTCATTTATTAGCTCTAATAGTTTTTGTGGATTCTTTAAAATTCTCTAATACAGATCATATCCATCTGTAGGCCAACTCATTTTTAAAAAGTAAAAAAATTGCTGCATGTGATTTACTTGAATAGAAATTGATACAGCTGACCTCAAGAAAAGTATTTTCAGTATTAAAATGTTGTTCGGAAGACAAATTTTTCGCAAATTTTGTCAACATCTGAAAACTTCTCAAACTAAAATTTTCCTTCCTGGCTTTAAATGAAATCTTCCAAGTATTTTTAGTGACTGTGCAGTAAAAAGTCATTGCTCACTAGGCACTGTTTCCAAGGGCATATCTGAAAAATCTGGTGTATTCAGAGTTTTCCTAGAGCCTATCAAGACTTGGAATTCGATTCTCTAAGACCCTACTGAATGCTTCTCCTCCTCAACTGCTGCCCTTCCATGCTAACTGCCATTCAGTGAGATATATATATGATGTCTGTCCAGAAAAAGTCCAACCATTGTTAATGTAACAGAAAAGGTTTGTGCAACATTGATGTAATCTGGCAGCCAAGGAGAGTGGACTGGAATGCACATGTGTGAACAATGACGACTTCACTGTACTAGTCAGTGGGGGCAGTAGATGCCGTTGAGTGAGCATGTGTACTGTGTGGCCATCACATTCAAAAAGACTGAGCAAGTAGAATAACGAATCTGCATCAAATTTTGTGTTAAGCTTAACATTCCTCTGCAGAAACTACTTGATAATTTTGAAGGCCGCAGCTATGGGCAGCTGGTGACTGGCAGCTTCATCACAATAACACACCTGCTTATGCATCATGTCTCATGCAGAGTTTTTTGGCAAAACATCAAATCACCCAGGTGACTCAGCCCCTCTACACTCCAGATTTGGTGTCCTGTGACTTCTAACTTTTCCCAAAACTAAAATCACCTTTGGAAGAGATTTCAGACAGACCATCAATGAGATTCAGGAAAATACAATAGGGCAGCTGATGGTGAGCAGAACTGTGTGAGGTCCCACAGTGCCTACTTTGACAGGGATGGAGGCATCATCTTCCCATGTACAATGTTTCTTGTATCTTCTTCAATAAATGTCTCTATTTTTCATACTATGTGGCTGGATACTTTCTGGACAAACCATATCTGTCTCCCAACTTTTTCTAAAAGAGATTCAAAGAAGTCTTTTCAAGAGTACGAATATGTAAGTCATTTCATGAAATAGAAAACTAAGGACATGGGAGGGAGGAAGAAACTATTGTGCCCACTGTGAGACAACATGAAGCAAAGAAAATGCAGTTTCTTCAAGGAAAAAGCGAAGTTTAAATTCAAGCTCTACCACCCACCAGGGACACAGACCAGGGCAGATTACTTACCGTCCTTTCACAGACGAAGCTAACAGAGCTCAGGGTGGTTAATGCTAACCTTATGAGTACGGGTGTTGTGATGGGACTGTATGTGCCTAACAGAACACCCCGCCCCACTGTCAATGCCAGGAACGTCTCTGCCCCCAATTCCTTACTTCCCTTCACCACACAGAATTGATACAGCTGCTCTCCCTGAGCAGCGAAGTTAGCTTTGAGCTTTCCGCAACATAAGCAGAAAAGGAAGTGTGATAAATGTTAAACGTTAAAAAGTGAGCTATTTTTCCCTAAAGATACATACTTTTAAAATCTCTCCCTAATCGCTCCTCATGTTAGGGGAAATTAACCAATATTAACAGACAGTAATTATTCTTCATTTGGAGGTTTTACAGCAAACAAAAGCAGTTTTATTTCATGGTTGTTTCTTTGTGAACTTTTGACACAAATCGAGTGTACAGCACTGACACAGAAAAGCGACTGTGCAGGAACAGGCTGACGTAGTCCTAGTAAAAAGCTTCCAGAACCTGCCTGGGTTACTTATGCTGGCGGGTTAGAAGTCAGTGGGGTGTAGGAGGCAGCACAGTGTGCTTTGTCATACGTATTGGCTCAGTGTGTCAGAGCAACACCGGGTTCAGTACAAACACAAAGGGAGTTTAACAACTGAGACCCCCCCAGTTTCAGGGTACAAGGTGATCCCGATGCAGACACTAATTATACATATGCGCAAGCACTGAACCACGAGACTCCTGTGTACAAAGGACTAAGGTGCTTATTATGTGGGAAGTAAAGGGTATACAGTCAGGGAACCTGCGAATCTGTGATCTATTTCACCTCTTCCAATCACTGGAGAAGGACTGACAAAAGAGGTAGACTTTTCAATCATTAAGTGAGAAAAATACCTGTCAGTTTGGAAAGAGAAGGCAGGTAAAAAAATTTTTAATTCACTTTCATGAAAGGATCTGAATCTTTCTGCTGGGTTTGGGCAGAGCTCAGTGGAATCCGCATCTCAGTAAAAACCCCATAATGCATCTGCTACAATAAACAAGTATTAGGTTGGCCAAGAGTCTCTTACATTTTTTCCATAAAACGAAAGACACATTTTTCATTTCCACCAAAAACTTTATTGATTTGGATATTCTGAGTCTGTCGGCTATCTCCTATCTCCCCCGCTATCAGCTTCTAGTGGGTAGAGGCATGGGTGCTGCTAAACATCTTCCAACGCATAAGACAGCCCCACAGCTAAGAATCATTTGGGCAAAATGTCAGTAGTACCAGAAAGCTTCGCAAACCACTTTTGACATGTTCGATCAGTCCTCCATTCACCACACAAATCTTTTTTTGCATTTCAGTTGAATTTTTACCTTTCTTGAAATAATAGAGCATAATATGCTGAAAATGTTGCATTATTTTCTCCCATCTTCAGTTTTAAAAGGGCTGCACAGAAATTCACCAAATTTGGTAAGCATTTTTTAATGCACACAGTTATGACAGCTGTCACAATACAATCTAACAAAATTGTTTCAAATGAAGTTAAAGACAACTAAGCACCACTACAGCCATTGTACAGAAAAAAACGTAACAGACTTTCTGGGCTACCCAGTACTATTAAGTGTCTGAAACAGTAGTCTCAAAACTTAACTTGAAAAATATTTGCAACAGACTCATTTTAAGCAAGTATTATATGCAACACCAAACCAAAAGGAAGTGTTAAGCTAATAATAGAGCTATGCTGATGCAAACAGGATTCGGCAGGGACCACCCACCAGAGCACTAGTTCTCACTCCCTACAGTGCCCTGGAGGGACTTCAATGGACTCCCTGGGGCCCAACAAGGCAGAGCTTTGAACCATTGAGCTGAGAACCATTGGCTGGGAGCTTCACTGTCTCCCAAATGTTCTATTCTAGAATGGTGGTCCCTATGCATTTAAGAGAATACCTTCAAATCCTTTTATTTGTTTTAAAAATAGCCCTGACTGGTATGGCTCTGTTGGTTGGGCATCATCCTGAAAACCAACAAGTTGCTGGTTTGATTCTCAGTCAGGGCACATGCCTAGGTTGCAGGTTCGGTCCCCAGGTCAGGGCATGTACAAGAGGCAACCAAATGATTGATTGATGTTTCTCTCTCTCATATCGATGTTTTTCTCCCTCTCTACCCTTCTCTCCAAAAATAAATAAATAAAAATCTTTAAAATAATTTTAAAATCTACTGAACATGAGTAAGTTTCTCACTCAATGTTAAACATCACCTTTACTTTGAAGGACTGAGTAAAGCGTTAAGGTGCCATCACACACACAAAAACGGGTAAGCAAATTTGGGGCACTTTTATCTTAGTAAAAGAAAAACGCGAGGTTTTGCATGAAGTAGCCAGTATACCTCTGTGTGCTTCAAAAGGTTTCCATGACCAACCCTCGTGTCATTACAGATATTCCACTATTTGAAAGATCTGCCTCATCGAAGTAACCATACTAGTGGTTACCCATCATGCAGCCACGTGGCAAAGGACGTGAACACGTGCTTTGCGGTGGAATGAAAGCAGAGCAACGAGTGTGACACCAGGTTACTCCCCACACACGAATTGATGCCGTGCACGCCCAAGTATTCACAGTAGTGCACTGGGACAGCAACCAGTACGGCTGCTGTGCAGGAACGCACCCAGGGAAGCTGCGGAAGCTGATCCAGCCCCGCAGAGAATTTTACACTTGAGAGAGACGGCATAGGCAAGGGCTGTCTGACACCAGGGGAAGTAACTAGCTCAGGTAGTTCAGGTTCACACTGATAAGCACTACATTCCTTTCGAGGACACCCTATCTTTACAAGCTGGGTTTTCAGCAACTGCTGAGATAAAAGACAGTTACCAGGGGAAAAGTCAATGCAGAACAGGAAATGAGTTCTAGTTTGAGACACTAAGCAGTGCCCAACAGTACCAACATCCCATAGTAAATAATTGGGGATCTCTAAGAATGAAATAAACACACTCTTTCAATTTGGGTGTATTACTTTTTCAAACAGCCACCTGGCTGTTGGGACAAAAATACTTATCAAGTTGTTTGGATCTAACTACTTAATAAGCGGAACTACTAGGTATTGCTAGGGGCAGTAAGAAAAAGTTACTGAACCCCAAAGGGCCCTAGCAACCAACTGTTCTATGGTAGTGTCAGGTGAAGTAATGGGAAAACACAGGACTAGAGCCAGGAGGGCCGTACTCCAGTTCCAATTCTGCCATCAAACACTCTTCAGATTAAACGACTGTGGGCAAATCAAACACACAATGGGACGTATGCTTGCAGGCGCCCCGGCTTCCAGGCGCTGCCAGTCTGTCCTACATTAAGGCGGGCCTCTCCTCTCCAGGCTGCACTCCTGCCCATCCTGAGGGAGCCCAAGCCCCTCAGAAATCCACACTTGCCTGGTTAATGCCACGTACTCTGCTAAGTGGCAAAAAAAGAAACAGAGGTCCTGGTTTCACTGCTGCTCAAAAGATCTACACTGAGGTGGCTGACTCGCTTGACCCAATAAGCAGGGCTAATTTATGCAAAAACCTCCGCTCCAGAATCCACAAAGATAACAGCAAGTACCAATCACTTAAGTGGTCATTTCTTGTCTTTTTCTTTTTTATTATGTATTTATCTTTTTTTTTAAGGTTTTATTTATTTTTAGAGAGGGGAAGGGAGGGAGGAAGAGAAGGAGAAAAACATCCATGCGGGGCTGCCCCCTACTGGGAACCTGGCCATGAAACCCAGGTATGTGCCTGGGTATGTCCCAGGTATGACTGGGAATCGAACCAGCAACCCTTTGGTTCGCCAGCCAGCACTCAATCCACTGAGCCACACCACTTAGAGCCCTCTTTTTTCTTAGTGAATTTATTGGGGTGACACTGGTCCACAAAACCATAGAGGTTTCAAGTGCACAACTCAATACAACAGAACTCTGCACACTACAACACATGCCCATGGCCCCAAGCAAAGCCCCTTTCTGTTCCCACTCCTACCACCTTTGTCCACCTCCACCCGCCCCCACCCTCCTTCCTCTCTGGCCATCACCGCACTGTTGTCGGTGTCTAGGTTTTACGTATGTATGATTTTTTGCTCAGTCCCTTCACCTTCTTTCATTCGGCCCCCTCAACTGTCTTTTTTAATTTGGGGGAATATCAAATACTGGTGCCTTGCTCACAAAACCACACTATCTGTGAGATGTTGTTTGGTGTGGTTAATAATAGCTCTAAGAAACCATTTGGGAATCCTTTGGGAAACTGAAAAATCTTCAAATAATGATTTGCTTAAAGTGCAGCATACTTGAGATTTTTCTCAACAATTCACCACTTCAAGATTCAAGTATCTTTTCATCAACATGATCTAGGAAACCAGAGGTGCCCAATCTTCTCCAAAGAAGAGGCTGTTCTTTGATTGTTTCTTTTCTAAAAAACACATTTTACTGATTATGCTATTACAGTTGTCCCATTTTCCCCACTGTATTGCCCTCCACCTTGCACACCCCCTCCCACCTATGCAAACAGGCCGTTAACTTTAACATGAAAAATCTTGAATCCAACAGATAGTAATCATAAAGTATTTTGCCATGGCAACAAAAATTATTAAAAACCAGGAATAGAAAACTATTTCCCATTTAATTTCACAAATTACCCTAATAAAAATCAGTTGATTCAATTGTATCTGACCTTCCCTTGCCATCCATATTCTTTTTTATTAAATCCTCACCTGAGTGTCTATTTATTGATTTTAGAGTGAGGAAGGTGGGGAGCGAGAGACAGGGAGAGAAAACATCAATGTGAGAGAGAAACATCAGTTGCTTCCCATACGCACCCCAACTGGGGACCGAGCCCACAACCCAGGTATGTGCCTTGACCAGGAATTGAACCCACAACCTTTTGGTGTATGGGACAATGCTCCAACCAACTTAGCCACCCAGCCAGGGCCACCCCATATTCTTACTTCCTGGGTGACTGTTCACCACATGGTCCAAGCTCAAACTAGAATTTCATTTTGGAAACAATCAGTATACAAAAGGATGTGACAGTAAAGCAGGTAGATTAAGTCTCAAATCAAAACAAAAGAAACAAAAACCCACTACCCTTATTACTGGTGGCAAATGCAGATACAGGAGAAGTCCTGGACGGACAAAAACAAGTGCAGGTATCATCAGAAAAGATGAGGCTAAAATTGGATAAAAATATTATAATTTATTGTTAAATGATTATTAAGTAATATTTTCCACTAGAATAATGCAGTGGGGAATGAAAGGAGCACCCTGATTTAATAAGAACGTATTTTCTCTCAAAACATTAAACCTGTTACAAAAGACACGAACCGGGAAAGAAGGGCAGTGATAGGCCACGAGAGAATGGGAGGGAAGGTGCAGGGAGTTGCGTTCCCGAGAGCCTGCGGGGCAGGACGAGGGCCGTGGCAGTTTGGGTATTTAAATGACTAGACAGGGTGGGTCAAAAGTGGGTTTACAGTTGTGAGTACATGAAACAGAGTTTATTCTTGTATTGTTATGTATTAAGTATTGTATTATTTTCCATACAAATAACTGTAAACCTACCTTTGCCCTACCCTGGATGAAGGAGGACCCCCCAAAAAACAGAATTTATTTATAAAAAATTAGCTATTTATTCTTACATGTTTTAACTTCAGTAACCTTCAAAGTCCTCTCCATTTGATACAATACACCTATCGAGATGTTTTTTCCCACTGCTCAAAACCATTTTTGAACTCATCAATTTTGATGTCTTTTAGTGCTTCTGCCATTTTGGTTTCACCTCTTCCACATCAGCACAATGTTTCCTTTTGAGGACTTTTTCATCCAGGGAAACAAAAAAAAAAGTCGCTTGGGGCGAGATCAAGATTGGGTGAATAGGGAGGGTGGGGCAGGTGCACTAGTAAATCATCCATCGTGAAATGGGCAAACGCATTGAAAGAGTCTTCAAAAACAAAAAAATTCACTGAAGCCACACTCAGCCTCTCACAACAATGCCAGCTGGTACACCAATACAGATGGGTTCCTAGGCCACTCTAGGAACCCAACCTAGCAGGGGGAGCCTGTAGTACAAGGGGCCTGCCCTCCAGAGGATAATTCTAGTTTTTAGGGGGTCCCCCTCATACATTAGAAACATATGAAACCTGACACAGGAAAAACAAAGTGTAAGTGCATGACATCCCAATAAAACACTGTTGTTTCCTCTGCAGCTGATACCATAAACTGAGGAGTACTTGGGGCGTATCTCCTTCCCCTCCTGACAGCTAAAGAGCCCAATTTTTAATCAGCACGACTACCATTACATCGGTAAAGCATCAATGTGCGCCGCAGAAAACCAGGGACATGCTGGCTGAAACACGGTTAGCCAGGTGTCTTCTCTCTACACAGAGGAGAAAGGAGGGGGCAAAGCTGACTGTTCAGAACTCCCGTACAGCTCTAAAAAGAGAAACTTTGCAGAACAGACATCTGTCAGATACACTGTAGTCCTCAAAAACCAAGCTTCTACTTTGTCTTAGAATTCATGCAGGACAGGTTAACACAAAGGAAAGCCTTTACGACATGAGGGAACATGGGCCCACCAGCTCAGGTGGGCCACCTGGGCTTTCACCTTGCGTGGGTAAGCATGAGCCACCAGCCTGATTTAACCCACTGTATGTCCTAGAGGCATGGAGAAGATCGGCTAAGATAATTCAATTAATTCATCTCTGGAAACACAGAGCACAACACTTACTCAGCAGCATGTATATATTTTCCTCAAAGGATTTTATTTCTTGCCGTGGCTGTGTCCTCTCCGACCTCCAAGCCGGCACCGTGGAAACATGCCTGCCACAGTCCACCCCTCCCAATTCCACGCCTGCTCTGCAAACACACCACTCTCACTCCCTGGCCTCAGGCCGACAGCACGCGGACACAGCAGACACAGCCGTTGTTTAGGGGCACGTCCCCTGCGTGCTCAGTGGAGTTTCATCGCTCCCTTCCCTGACATGGCTTAAAATTATCCACAGTGGTGGTTTCTAACAGTATTTACTCACCACCTACACAACACATGGTACTTTGCGTAAGTACTTTGGAACCCATCCGTATGAAGAGAACTTCCAAACAAATTAGGGTTTTCACTAGTAACAAGTAGCAGCATCCTTTTTAACCATTAAAATGTAGGGGCAATTAGTTGTAAAAACACAGGGGGCTGGCTATGATCTTTTTTAAGGGCGATGGTAAAGATTGCGCAAATGGCCTTCTGAGTAGAAAAGTAAGAATCTGAAAGGGAGGCAGGGTGTAATGGATGATACGGCACCCTTCTGCCCTGACGTACCCAAACTTACTTGCCAATGTTTTCAGGTAGGGACTGCAACGAGATGTCATTTACAGACAGACACGTCAAGTTCTGTAGTTCAGGAAAGCTTTCTGGTAATCTAAAACAAACAAAAACTGTGGTTAATTGAAAAATAAAATGTACACTCAGTGTATACTAAACATAATTATAGTGACCTCGTCCATATGCTCGTTGAAATAACCTCCTAAAAACTGCATTACACACGGCACGTCCGCCTCGCCCTCTGTACGTGAGACACGTGCAGGGAAACCAGCACCGGTACAGAGCACGACGAACACTTGCCGACAGAGATCCAGAAATAATTAAAGAGGAGGAATACGCACGCTTTAAGAATAAGGGGGGAAATGTATGACTACTGACTGCTCCACGAAAGAAAACGATACTCACTGCAGCTAAAAGTGAAGCCTTTATTGATTAGCAGAAAATAAAGAGGAATTTCAGCCCACACAATCATAATAAAACACATGACAGCTGCTCAATATGTTTTCTCATGTAGTTTATAACACCCAGAGCAAAGCTATGAATTCCTCAGAAATGATCAGCTGATAGCCAAATGCTACTTTGTCAGTTTTCTTTTAATTTGACTCAAGATGTCATGCACTGGAGATAATTATATGTTTCACTGTGTTCTACACAAAAGAATTTTTTCACACTTCCCTTAAACTCTACTGAGTAGCAAGGTTTCAAAATAAATTATTTAAAAACTTACAAAGAAAGTTTACTTTAAATACTTCCATGGTTACCAGAATTTAGGAAGGAAAAAAACCTAACTGAAGGCAAAAAGATCTCATTGCACCTAAAATGCTGGAGGCCCTTACACGTAAATCTAATACAGACAACAGACACATCACTTATGGTGGCGGTGGGCTACACGTGAATCTAATACAGACAGCAGACACGTCACTTATGGTGGCGGTGGGCTACAGGTGAATCTAATGCAGACAGCAGACACGTCACTTATGGTGGCGGTGGGCTACACGTGAATCTAATGCAGACAGCAGACACGTCACTTATGGTGGCGGTGGGCTACAGGTGAATCTAATGCAGACAGCAGACACGTCACTTATGGTGGCGGTGGGCTACAGGTGAATCTAATACAGACAGCAGACACGTCACTTATGGTGGCGGTGGGCTACAGGTGAATCTAATGCAGACAACAGACACATCACTTATGGTGGCGGTGGGCTACAGGTGAATCTAATGCAGACAGCAGACACGTCACTTATGGTGGCGGTGGGCAGGCGGAGGGCTTCTTGCTTCAGTGATAGTATCTAGATTAGAATCTTCCATTCTTTCCCCTCCTTCCACCTTACTTTTTTGAAAAAATAAAAACTAAATTACTATTTGACATTTAATATAGATTAATTCCAAACATCAAAACCCACCCCAGGCCCTGCAAAATGAAAGTTTTAACTGAATTTTCATAATCATTGAACTACAGTCTTAGCAATGGCTTTTACAAAGCTGAATCCTCTTCCATAGTATAACAGCGGTAAGATTTTTTATTTAAAAATGGTATTTATTTCAGTTAAAATGACACAACTTATCTTTTTTGCCTGAGTTTTTACCAGGAACTACACACCATTTTACAATGTTAAAAATAACTGAAATGGCCATGAACATAAGAAAATGTATTTTTAAATGGATGATTTGCTTTTTACTGGCTGTGAACATCAGAAGCCAAACTGGTATGGGGTGCTGAGGAAGCAGACCTAAGTTCAGGAGAAAGGAGTTCTGGACGAGACGCCGCTCAGAGGCCACGTGATCTCAAAAGGCCATTCAAATTATCTGAGCCTCAGTTTCTTCAGCCGTAAGATATGTAGACAAGCTAAGTAATTTTTTAAATCTTTTCAACTCACAAATATTGTCTTCATTGTTAAAACAGCACACCTGCCAAACCCTGCCCAACGTGAGGCCGGGGTAAGCCCAGTAACCCCCTCCGATGTGGGCGCTCCACGAGACAGTCTCCAGGTAATGGCAGAGTCCCACGTCAGCACACGTTAGAAAAGGACAACTAGAGATGTAGAAAAGGGGGCTAAGCAACGGAACGGTTAAAACAAACTCAAGGGAAGCATAGTGAATATTTCCCAGCTGCCTAACTCTACTAACTGCCTTAAGGATAAACAGCTTAGTTGAGTTCAACAAACATTTACTGAATGCTTACTCCATTCCAGAAATTATAGTAGGGCTGGAGACACACCAACAAATAACACAGGGCTACAAGGCAGCTTCCTCAGTCTCGTCCAGGAGCCTTGGTCAAAGAAAGCAGGTAAATGTAAATGTCGAGTGTATGAAACAAGTGTGCACGGAAGACTACGGAAGACCAGAGGAGGGGGGCACCACAGATCGATCAAGACAGGTGATGCTCGAGCTGCACCTCAGAGAGGGTAAAAGGGTCGGCATCGCCAAAAAGAGAGAAGTGGGGAATGAATGACCCATGGGCACTGTGTTACAGCGGAGAGCGATGTCTGCCACAGGCCACTGAGCGCAATGAAGGGGGACAGCAGAGCAGGGTCGGAGAGGGCGTGGGGGAGACGGCCCAGCACACCAAGGGGCTCAGGCTTTGTGTTCTAGGAGCAGAAGCCACCGCAATGTTTGAAGAGGAGGAAAAACTTCACGGAAGATGACTAAGGAAGAGGACAAGACTTGGGGACAGTGATGAGTTAGAAAGCTATTAGGTTAGAGCTTACTAGGTGATTATTTTTCATAAAAATAAATGCTATTAGTAAGTTAATCACTGGATTCAAAAGGGGAAAGCCAGAAATATTTTTAAAAACATATTTACTTCTTAAAAATAAGCAGAAATGGAAAAAAAAAAATAAAACAGGACATTTCCCAACACTCCATACCCTAAAAAGTCCCAAGCAATTTTGAAGTGGGTGAGGCAAATCCCAAATTTTAATTTAATCTTGAAATCTGGATATTACTATATCCTTAAAAAAAAAAAAGGAGAGGAGAGAAGGGAAGGCGGAAGGGGAAGAGGAGGGCAAAGGCGGACTCAGTAGTGAGAGAGTGGCAGGCGGCTTTATTTGGAGAAATAAACCGAAAGAAACCCTCACAGCTATTGCTAAAGTAGGAAACTAATGGTGTCAGTAGAGTTGTTTTCTTTACTTTTTTTTTTTAATGAGTTGGAGGAAAGATGAGATACTAAATATGCTTCATTCCTGGAATGGAAAAAATATCTCTAACAAGACTTCTCCTCAGATACCTATGTTAGAGTAAGTTCTATGGGAGTTTAGAATCCAGTCTCATCCCACAGACAGAAGGGATCAAAAGGGGATTCATAAACTACTCCCATGCTTCACCTGGCTTCAGAAATGCGCTCCTCGCTTCTGGTTTGCACATTCCAGTGTGCCTCCCCAATCCTCCAACATCCTTTCAATGTTCCGTCAACGGCGCAATGTGGCTCTCACTGTAGAGTGCTATTTACAAGTAAATATCTGTGAAGGTCGACCATCCTTAAAGACAGTAGTCCAGCTAGGTACCTCTAAGACAGATAACCTGGTTATGCTTTTTGCTTGGTTCTCAAAAAGGCATCCTTCATACAACAGACAGAAAAGCAAACAGAAAGTTTACCTAGTCAGTGGGTTTCCGCTGAAATCAGCTATCTGTAGTGCTTTACAGAATGAGATGCTTTCTGGAATTTCAGGAATATCTGTAGGAGTTAAAAAAAAAAGTTACCATTTACCACCATTGCTAACAGTTTTCATTATCCTCAAAATGGACCACAGTCATAAAAGAAAATCTGAAAATTATGACCTCTATTCAAACGTGACATTAATTTCTAGTGTTTTTCTACATTTATTTTATATTTGCTTTCCTAGTAGAAGACAATGACTGCATTAAAGAAAATAGTAAAAACACCACCAAACACCAAGTCCCATCACCCTATCAAGTATCGCTGATGGCATTCTGTCTAATTTCCATTAGCATTTTTCCCTTTTTATATGACTGTATCAGTAGAAAGGATTCTAAAGAAGGCATTTTAAAATTAATCGACTGTCTTCTGGTTTTAAACGTGATTTGGAAAATGAAGAAACGTCCAAAGAAGAAAATAAAATCTACCACATTCCCAGCACCCAGAGACACTTTATTCTGACGTACTGCTTTAGTTGTCATTCAAACACACACATGCGCATAGTGTGTGTGTATAAACAAGTTATATTTCAAAACACTAGCTTTGTACTTACTTGTCCTTTTCACTTTACATTATTCTACAAACTGGCTCCCTGTCATTTTTCCAAATAGTTTACCATTCTTAACAACAGAAAAGCCCACTGCATACAATTTCATACTTCATTTAAGTATTAAGTAAACATGTATGTTGTTTCCAAGTTCCTGATATTATAATTGTATTATGTCCACTTCTGATTATTTCTTTAGGCTAAGCTCCCAGAAGTGTAATTACTATGTCAAAGGCATTAACATCTCTATGGCACTTGATAAATATTCTTAAATTCCTTTGGGGGGGGCAAGTTAAGTATATTTATAATTCTATCAGCTTGTACAAAGTACCCAATTCAACATCTCTCTCCCTCCTCTCTTTCTCTTACATTTTAAAAACTGCCAACATTATTGGTAAAATGCTCTGGCAACATTTTATTTTGTTTTATATTCCTTTTATTATTAATGAGGTTGAGTTTTTTCCCCCATGTTTAATAGTAACTAAATATGGATTTTGAAATGACCAAAATTGTTCATTTTAATTCCACTTTCTCTTGGTACAAAACCTAAGGTCAATAGTTTTTAGGGCTTTAAAAGGTTAGTTCATTGCATTTAATTTCAATAATACATTTATTTTGGGCACATTAACATTAAGAAGGGCTAAAATAGAAAAGGTTCTCCTAGTCCCATGCTCTTTCTTCCACCAGTTTGACAAATGCAAGCTAAGCCAAAACATACCTAAAATTTCTAAATTGGGGGTGGCAGGGAGAAGGGAGAAATAAAAGGAAAAATGGAAACCTTGGTCCAAAAACCACAAATTAATCAGAAGCTGCATAAAAGCTTTTAGTTCAAATTTAAAAGCCAAAAACGTCTCTGTGTGGCAGCACTCTCCTCACACTGTTCTCTCCTCGCGCGGTCACACACGGCAGTGCAGAGCGAACTCCGTGACCCTAGTTCCGTAAGCTCGGGAGACACATCTATACAGCATATCCACGGCTGAGTCTGGAAGAGAGCTTTCAGACACAAACATTTGTGGGCCCCGAGGTACAAATACAATGGCAGATCCTTTTACACACATTTCCTTATTTAATCTCACCATAAATTATTTTAATTTATAAATAGCTGTACAAAATGGACACTGAGGCTCAGAAAGATGAAGCGACTTGCCCTTCATTACAGGCCTATTTCCCTGAGTGCTGGCCTTCCCACAGAGGTCACGGCCCTGCCCCGCTGAAGAATGAGTGAACATACATGAAGCCATTCCAGGATTAGCACTGCTACCTACCCGGGCAAGTGAGGCAACAACACGCCATGGCTTGCCTCCGTCTGAACGGTGCTGGCTGGCCTGTGCACTCCGTGACAGTCCCTCTTCCGCCACTACTTCAGGCCCTGATGAGCAGTTTTTTGTTGAGACTGAGAAAAGAGGAGTAAGTGCTGTACCAGTCACCTCGCAAGTACCAAGGAAGAAGAGCAAGCGGGACATTAAAATACAAATTTTACAGCAGCTTCCTGCTCTAGCCAAGAAAAAGATCAAGGAAACAAAGAAAGAAGACAGGTACACCAGTCAGGTAGAAGAAGTCTTTAATATTTCTCATAGCATCAGAAACATCACTGAAACTTAAGAACAAGGCCCTGTCAAGGGAACACATGAATGTTGGTCGTAAGAAACTGGCCAGGGATGGTCTGGCATTTGGGGATCGGGGGATAACAAAAGCAACTCCCAGAGAACACTCAGTCCAGACAGAGCTGACCAAGAGGTTTGGTCTGACAGGAAAGGAAGGCATTCCCTCCTTAGCCCAATCTGTTTACATACATAGAAAAACGAGCGGATCAGCGAACAGAAGGTAGGTCTCCTGAACAAAGACCATTTCTTTCCACCGTATGCATGTTCCTAACTTGACCCTCCAAAAATGCATTTGCCTGTGAAAAATAAGAGGTTTAGACAAGAAAGGTAATAGTGTGGTTTAAAGAGTCCTGATTACTGGTTTGCTTTAGGCTACTAAAGACATCAGCATAGACAGCTAATGAAGAGGAATAGCTATTCGTCCTTAATCACACAGCTAAAATATCACATCCTCAAGCATTCCTTCGTGGGGGCCCAAGATTAAGTTGGATCTGCTGCTCTCGAGTTCCTTGGGCTTCACCTTTGTGAGATCGATTACAGTTTTCATTAAATAACTATCTGGTGATGGTCAATCTCCCTTACTGAGCTCTAGGCTCACTGGGAAGAAAGACTACGCTGTTCTGGTCTCTGGCTACTTCCCCAAAGCTGACATAGTATTAAGTATAAGCAGTCCATAGGGAATGAATGAATGAATGAATGAATGGGAAACTAACATTTCCAAGCCTCTGCAAAGACAGTCCCTCATAAAATATCCTTACAGGGTAGGTATTATGTCTATTTTACTAGTAAGAAAACTCCTCAGTCTAAGATCTCTTACAAGAGAAAGTATAAAGCTTATACATTATTGACAGCTGAAATCCCTTTTAACTGACTTCCAAATGTTTAGCTCAGGACAAATTGAGAATTAAGACTAAAGAGATGAAAAAATTACACATATATCCATAATTTATATATACTTATATACATTTTATATACGTACAATTTACATGTTTTATATATGTATAATTTATTTACACATATATATATATCACATTCTCAATGAAGCCTAAGTTGACCACTATCTCATTTAAAAAATGTGTAATTTGAATCCTTTCTTCTGCAGCCTCCTACCCAATTTCCAACTCCTTTTCATGTTCTCTGTTTTTCCTAGCCATCTTCTTCTTTCCACTTACTATTACCAACCCAGTTCAGGACCCAATCACCAGGATGACTAGTGTCCTCTTGCATGGTCTCTTCCTGTATCTGATCCGACCTGCACCAAATCCAAACATCCGTAAGAGCAATCACTTTTCTATTAGGTTTGTGATCTTGGGCAAATGACGTAACTTACTTACGCCTTAATTTCCTTATCTGACAAATGGATCATTGATAGACATTTTTCTGTAACTCCAGCATATCATATCTTAAGTGCTTAACAAGTTCAGAGAAGGGAATAAATTAGCCAAAGGGCAGGTATGCTTTGAACCAAGTAAGTAAGAGCAGGGGAGTATAGGCATGAATATGACATACAAAGTGAGGAGAGGGTTTGCCTGAACTTTAGGATATAAATATGGGAGTATCTGGAGAGAAGGCTGGAAACACAGCCAATTACCAAAAGCCAGACTCAGTTGTTTATAATTAATCTGCTACACAACAGACTAGACCAGGCAGCTTTGACTCTAGAAAAGTTACAGGAAAGAAGTGAATCAAGACAGGGTTGCTGTCAGCTCACTGAAAAGCCAGAGAAATAAAGGCCTTGGAGGCAAGTTCAGGGGGTTAGCCCGGGGTCAGCTGCCACTGCCCACTGCTGCCCTGGTTGCAAGTCAAGTGGGGTCCCTCAGAGTTTAGGAGATGCACAGCTGTGAGAGAAGAAGAGGGGGAAGGGAAAGCCTCATGCATGCTCCCGGGAGGGAGAATGTGTACTGGGACTTTCGATTTTGTTCTTTTGTGTTTTGTTTTGTTTTGTTTTTTTAAGGCTTTTACAGGCTGGGAGTTTGGGGGGTGGGAGCAGTCTTAGAGGAATATCTCAATAGAATATTCATCAGTTTTCCAAGTGTCTCCTTTCAGGGTCCTGGTCTCCACTGACTGGTCAGTGCCAGGGCAGGGGATCATTAGTCACTGCAGCTGGTCCTGGTGTCCCTGCCTGGTTTTGCTGCTTTTCTGGGCCTGGACCCGAAATACAACTGAGGCCTAGATGTTCTCCCTAGGGAGGAAAGGTAGAGGGGTCTAAACTGCATGGCCAGCGAGATGCAGGGGAGGAAAGGCCACCGGGGGGTGAGGACTGGCACCACTTTAACCCACCGCTAGGGCCCTGGGGCTTTCCACCCGGTGACCTTCTGTATCTGGCTGTAAATGGCCTGGCCAGTCTGTTCAGCTCTCTGTCTCAGTTTCCCCATTCCTCTTGCCAAGGAAAGTTCCTAGCTTCTTACTCTCCTGCCTCAAAGCTTCTATATAAGGCAAAACAAAAAAAATAATCATATTTTTCATTAATTCAAACTGGCTTTGTGTCATGTACGTACAAGAATAAAAGCAAGAAATTTGAGATTTATAAAATGTCTGAGAATGACTGTAAAATTAAGTAATGCTTTCCCTATAACTTTCTTAAGATAGCCTTTAATTCAGATCCACTCTAAGCTATCATTATTTTGAATCAAATTGGTTTAAATGAGTGAGATGTAGTTATATTTTTAAAATATAGCATATTTTTAAAATACTAAAATATAGCATAGTATATATTAAAAATGAAAGTACCATATCTGTAGTTTACCAATATGACCATTAATACAGCTGGCATACAGGAAAATAGATAAGCAGCCCTAAACTCTACCAGGTCAAAAATCTTTTTCAACACCACCAGAGAGATAATAATCCTGACTCCATTAGCCCAAGAATATTGCTTTCACCACAGATACTATAACTGAAAAGTGATTTAAAAAAACATTCTCTGCCCTGGCTGGTGTAGCTCAGTGGATTGAGAGCAGGCTGAGAACCAAAGGGTCACCGGTTTGATCCCCAGTCAGGGCACATGCCTGGGTTGTGGGCCAGGTCCCTAGTAGAGGGTGCATGAGAGGTAACCACACATTGATATTTCTCTTTCTCCTTCTCTTCCTCTCTCTCTGAAAATGCATAAATAATATCTTTTAAAAAAAACATTCTCTGCCCTTCCTGGCATTCACATTCTTTTCTTGGCACCCACTTTTAAAACATCAAGCTGAGATTCCACCTTCACCTACGGTACCCTCACACAAGTAACATAGGCTTAGTCTAGATTCTTCTTTAAGGAATCAGGGCTCTCTTCCTCAAGATGGACCATGCCTTCTCCTGAAAAGCTACTGCCATTGGAAGGCCCTTCTTGTGCTGGTGATGAAGACAGATCGGAACAAGTGACCTCTCAGCTTCTTCCAAGGATGTGTGCATGCTCGGGCCTCCAGGGCACTTTCGCACAGGTGTGCACACGGCTTGTTTATGATCGTGGCTCCATGAACAGTGCAATGTCCTTTCTGAATAAATTAATTACTCTCCGGCATTTGTTCTTGTTCTGTAAAATAGCATCTCTTCTCCTGGGTCAAGACCTATCTGACGTCAGTAAGTTATAATAGCAGGTTCTCTTCACTGAGAGCACCATGAAATGCTAAGAAAACAAGTATTACATTTTTTTTACTTTTCAATTACAGTTTACATTCAACATTATTCTGTATTAGTTTCCAGTGTACAGCACAGTGGTTAGACAGTCATATACCAGGAAAACCACTTTGTAAAGTATATCATTGTCTAAATCTTAGATACTTTTACGGCTATTCTCTACCATTATCTAACTCCTTTTGACACCATTAGAAATAGAAAGTTAAAGGTACCTAGAAATCCTTAAAGAGAGCAAATCATTACCTCCACCTATTAATCTGTCTTTCTGTAAAGCTGCAAAGAATACCATTTGAGACCCCAGGACATATAATATGGACAGTGTAGAATGCAGAAGTTTTACTATTAAGCACAAGGCAAAGGCAATCGTCTACACTTATTGCAGCAGCACTGTTAGCCCCACAGCAGAGTGACTGCGTTAACATAATTAGTACAAGGTGCTAACGAGGTCAGGGTCCTGGATGCAGTCCAAACACAGACCAGTTTCTTTCCCCTGGTTCCAACCTCACTGCACTCAGGGGAGCCTTTGCCTAAAAACTTGTGCTTGGAAAACAGCCAACAGCTGATCCTTACTGAACATGTACTGAGTCTCAGGCATGATTCCAAGCACTTTACACAAATTAACTCATTTAAATCTTCACAACTCTAAGAAAGTTACTGTTATCATTTCCATTTTCTGAATGAGGAGCTGAGGGCTCGAATGGTAGGACCGAGCTGAGTTTACACAGCCACTAAGTAGGAAGGCCAGAACCTGAACCTAGGCCTGCTCACCTCAGAGCCTGCGCTCTCTGCCATAAAGTTATGTTGTCTCTATAAAGAATGAGTGAGGTCAAAAGAAACCACAAAAGTCAACCCAAGTACCCTACTGCTACAAGGCACTGACAGGTGCCACTTGTGAAAGCCAAGGATAATGCTGTCTCTGAGTCTTCAGAAGCTCAGTAGAAGGGAGACACAGGGGAAATGCTCCATTCCATCTGACCTCTTACAACAGATTTAATCTTCTCCTTTACTAAGTCTAATTAAACAAAGCCAAACTAATCATTCTTTTCAAGATAACACAATAAAGACATAAGCACCTCTATGTTCACTGCAGCATTATTTACAATCGCCAAGAAATGGAAGCAGCCCAAATGTACATCAGTAGGTGAGTAGATAAAACAACTATGGGGCATTTATACAATGGAATACCATTTAGCCATAAAAAAAGAAAATTTTACCCTTTGCAACAGCATGGATGGACCTGGAGAATGTTATGCTAAGTGAAATGAGGCAGTCAGAGAAAGACAAATACCATATGATCTCACTCATATGTGGAATCTAATGAACGAACTGAACGGGCACACAAGAGAGAGACAGACACATAGAGAGCAGGGTAACAGCTATCGGGGAGGGGAGAAGGGTGGAGGGATCGAGTAAAAAGGGGAAGGACTCAAAGACAGGGACAACAGGGTGGTGACTGCAGGGGACTGTCGGGAGAGGGGTGTAAGGGGGACAAATGGTAATGGAAAAAAATACAATAAAAAAGATAACACAATATACCTTATAAATATCGAAGTAACAGAAGAAACTAAAATTTTTTTCTGTGGTATGACTAATCTTTATCAACTTTTTATTATGGATTAATATTGAAATTAGGTATGCTATTTAAGTATATAATATTAAAATGTGCATAATTATTTCTTGCTTAATGCAGCTCCTACAAGAGAATAGAAGGAATTTAATTAGCATAACCAACGAAAAGGCAGCATGGCGTCCTAAAGTTTCAATTTATTCCCTGAATCCCCGCAAACGGATTAGGCCTTCCACATGCCCAACACTTCTTTGAAGCGCTTTGCTCTAAAGTATATAAAATTTACTCAGTGCCTTTCTTCCTCACTAGATGTAAATCCTCCACTAGCTCAGGGATCAGATCTATATTGTCCCCCAAAGTCTCCCCAGCATTTAGCAGAGTGCAGGCCCTTGGCGGAAGTTCGGCAACACTTCCACACCACTCTGGGCCTGGAATCAGAAGAGAGATTCCAGAGCCAGCACCCTCACCAACGTAGGTAAACTTCAACTGCTCTGAGCCTCCACTTCCTCATGAAAGGGGTGTCTGGCATCTCTGCTTCATCCACCAACCAGGGCTACTGACAGGTAGAACAAAGTAATGTACATGATAACTCGGTGAAGTACACAAATGAAAAGAACTAAAACGGAGGAAAAGGCAAAACTCCCAGTTGGTACAGATTGGTTTTGTTGAGTGTGGGTCACTTTTTACGTCAACATGTGGAGTCGGGGGCACGTTTCCCTGCCCTCGTCTCGTCTCCAACATATACTCAGACCACAGGGGTAAATATCATCAAGGACTCTGCCAACGGCTTTTCAGCCGGAAGCACCATCTTCTAGTAATTCACCAAAATGACAGACACAAAGGGAAAGAGGAGAGGTGCCCGCTGTATGTTCGCTAGCCTTTTAGAAAACATGGAGTTGTTCTTTTGGCCGTATACTTGAGAATCTACCAAAAAGGTGATATCGTAGACACCAAGGGAATGGGCACTGTTCAAAAAGGAATGCCCCACAAATGGTACCATCACAAAAGTAGAAGAGCCTAAAACGTCACCCAGCGGTGGGCATTGTTGTAAACAAGTTAAGGGCAAGATTCTTACCAAGAGAATTAATGTACATTTTGAGCATATTGAACACTCTAAGAGCAGAGACAGCTTCCTGAAACGTGTGAAGGAGAGTGATCAGAAAAGAAGGAAGCCAAAGAGAAAGGTACCTGGGTTCATCTGAAGTGTCAGCCTGCTCCACCCAAAGCAGCACATGGTGTGAAACCAACAGAAAGGAGCCTGAGTTGCTGGAACCCATTCCCCATGAGTCCATGGCATGATAAGTGTGAAAAAAAATAAAAGACTTCTGTACTGATAAACACGTTTCTCTTAATTGTGTAGAGTTGTGGTGTCCCTTTCCCCAAAAAAAATTTAAAGGAAAAAAAACGAAAGAGCTCTGTCAATGCAGAAAGGACTGGGTCTTTAAATAAGTCTCTTGTTACTAGTACCCAGTCTTAGACAAAGAAATGTGTAACTGCGTGAACAGTGAAGAACTTGAGGACAGTACCTCAATACCACACCACTGATGTTAAACCAAATCAAAGACAAACACAATATAAACAAACACAAAAAAGAGAAAAAACACCCCATGAACTGCTCTGCAAAGAGACCCAAGGGCAGAGATGACTAACAGGAAGAAACCCAGCAGCTGGCAAGTGTGCACGTGGACATAAGTGTGCCTAAACTCTGCACTGGCATTCAAAACGTCACTTTCAGACTTGTTCGAGATGAACAATTTCCCAATTAGAGTTTCATTACATTTGTATTTCTGGTCCATAAAGAGAAAATACTTAAGACGTGACCTAGAAGTAAGCCCATTTGGGTTTTCCTTCTCATGGAAACAATCAACATTTATATTAAGAACCTTCTTCTATATTTCACAAGGTGAAAATGCTGTGGATGACACAAGAGCAAAATACAAGATTATAAAGAACTCGATCTTCTTCTCCTAACACTGTCCCCTCGTATTAGAGGGGCATTAACTTGGTGGGTGAATTGCCCACTGAATCTCCCCACGTTACAGCAACTCCTGGTAAGAAAAAGTGCGCCGTGCCTCGCCCTGCCCAGTGCTGAAGTGGCACTTATGTTCCAGCCGGCCACCACGGCACCGAGGGTGCATGTACGTGTGCAAGCTGTGCACACACACACACACACACACACCTTTCAACCACATAAGCACTTTATGCTTTTTAGCACAACACTTCTACTTTAGAGGAAGACTGAAATCGCTACCTGACTGCCTGTTGCTCCCTCTAAGAAGCCTCTTTTGAAATTAGTCCCCTGAG
The DNA here is from genome assembly GCF_022682495.2 of Desmodus rotundus. Classification (NCBI taxonomy): domain Eukaryota; kingdom Metazoa; phylum Chordata; class Mammalia; order Chiroptera; family Phyllostomidae; genus Desmodus; species Desmodus rotundus. The sequence continues at coordinate 18,347,638 of NC_071397.1, read as the reverse complement.
AGCTGCTGTCACTTACCTTAGACACCGTGGAAAGTCTCGGGCACTGAGAGGTTAGCATGGGACAGACTCAAGATCAGGAAAAGGGGCAGGAATGGCTGTGGAAAGAGGAACCACTTCTCTCCAAGCCCGGCTACACCACTCAACTGTGGGGCCGCAAGTAACAGGAACTGGCATCTTGAGGGCCTGTCACGTACCAGGTATTGGGACTGGCACTTTGCACACATCCTCACTAACCCTTAACACAGATACTGCGACAGACAGCGGTGGTCCCACTAACAAATGCGAATCAGGCTCAGAAACACAAACCCAATTCTCCAGCAGTCACTCTGCTGACATGTGGAGGAGCAAAGCTTTGAACTTCCCGTCTACCTGCCTCACAGCTGAGGGAGACTGTGAAGTAACGGTTGAGGATCTGGACAGGCAGATTCGATCCGCTCCAGATATGCTACAAGAATAAGAAATGCCAGAGGAAATGCACATGGAGACAGAGGACGTAGAAACACAAGCGTGAGGTTCTGACAGGCCGTGTGGAGGCGCAGTCTGAGGGGAGAGGGAGCAAGTGAATCTCCTGTTACGGGGACGGGGGCACCCAACATTCAAAGGAAAAGAGAACTGAGGGAGCAGAGACAAGACGACAAGGGAACAAAGTCATCAAGAGGATTGGTCCATGTGTTACTTCCAACCAACAGGTAAGGGTGATGTGGACTCCACTATTCGGAATGTGCTGTCACCTTCCAGAGGACACAAACAGAGCGGTATGGGGGGACGACAAATCACAAAGGCTGAGAAGCTGGTGGGTAAAGGGGAAGGGAGTACAGAACGGTAGCTGCCGAAGTCTAGCCTGAGACATTGTATTCATGGCCGGCAAGGCAAGGAAAATGGAAAGAAGGTGATATAGTTTTCTGACCATGAAGCCCAATTTATTTATTTAAAAGAACTGTTGTTTAATCAGAGAGTATATTCTCACTGGGTGGTTGAAATCTCTTTGTCTTTTATTATAAAAGTGACAATGATAGTCTTTCTTAGCAAAATAAAGAGTTAGCAATCCTGTGTCACAATCCCATTTTTAAACAATTATACTGCTCCATTAAATCTAAAAGCCTGAGAACCTGGGGTAGAGTCTGTCCGGCAATTAGAGGGAGAGAACAGTGGTTTCTAGCTTGAGGAGAATACGGTCATTGTGTTTGGGGCTGATTTGTTTGGAATACCTGCAGAGTGAACAGAGAGGCAGTTAGAAGTGGGACGGAAGAAAGTTGTGGAAGCTCATTCTCATTTTTGCTCAGAAAGCAACAAGGAGGGCAGCGCACACGTGAGGGGAGGACTGGAGAGCAACGACTTCAGAACCCTGGCTACGTGGAAGGGACAGAGAGGAGGCTGGTCGCAGCAGGCTGCAGACAGAGTAAGAAGGCCCTAACCTGAGAAGGGGCTCAGAGGATGATGAGTTCCACCAATCCACAGCGGAGGCAAACAGCAAAATCCCAGTTTTAGGAAGGAAATGAGTTGCTACAATATGAAACATTCCCAGAAGAAAGAAAAAAGAAAGAGGAAGGAAGAAAGAAGAAAGAAGAAGAAAGGGGAGGGGAGGGGTGGGGAAGGGAGGGGAGGGGTGGGGAAGGGAGGGGAGGGGAAAACGAACAAACAAACACTGCATCTTTTAGGCAATGCTGCAGGGAGGTTGGGAGGGTCACATTGGCATGAAATGTAGGATCCCATTATGTATAAAAAGCATGAACAGAGACCTGGCCAAAGACAGAACTCAACGGCTACAAGAAATAAACTAGCAGTGAACAGAACAAGCATACAAAAAGAGATGCTGACAGCCTGTAGTAAAATATTGAATGTTGAGACTTGGGGCATACTCAGTACATCAGACTGCTTCATTTAGAACTATTTACTACTCGGGTAAAACAAGGTCCTTGTGTGCCAAACGGGCTGACTGATTAAGACAGTCTGAATGCTATGCTGCTGGTTGCCTGACTCAATCCCACTTAAAAATATCTGGGATTGTCAAACAAGTCTAAATATGAGTGCATGATCCAAGTCTGCATTTGCTGCCACAGCTGTTCCTCTGGGTGTGCAGGAGGGAAAAATAGCTAAATGGATATTTTTTTCAAAGGCATCATCCCATTTATCATATTATTCTAACCACCACATACTCACCCAGAAGGCAGCCAGCCTCGCAAACAAAGGCCTAAGTCCTGCCCAAGCAGCTTTTCCAGGGCCTATTAAGGGAAGATGGGCACAGGCACAGTGCAGAATGGAAGAAGGGACAGAGGGACCCTTTGTCGAAGTCGTATTTTACAGTCTTGGCACATGTGCCAGCAAAAATCTTTCCTAGTTCAGAAGGTTTTCACCTAATCCAACCACAACTACCAAAATAGTCTTTATGCCTCAGCTTTTCCTCCCCAGCAGAGTTTGCTAAATATACACAAATATGTCTTGGGGTGCAAGATCCTGATTCCAAAAAAAAATTAACCAGAAAAATGAAAAAAAAAATCAGAGAACATTTAATGTTAGGTTTCATATCAGATAATATGAAGGAGGAGGAAAAAACCCATGAACAGTTTGGCATTCTTTTTACCTACCCTTCTCTGCAAACATAATATATATGATTCTCAATAATGTCTACCTAAAACTCAAGATAATAGCGACTAAATACCAAAAACTGAAAAGCAATATTTGTATTCATCAGCTACTTCATTCACTCAAAATTACAGCTTATTTTAATTATCCCCATATAGTATGGACAAAATTACAACTACTGGTTTATGTTTCAATATCCTCTTGAAAAATGAAGCCTTCAATGGTTGAATGCTATAACCCTGAAATTAAGTCTTCAACTCTCCCCCGAGCCTCCTCCACCCTCCATGGAGCACAAGAATCCTTCCCTTCTCGGAACTGCAAATTAGCCTATGTGGTCAGGCCCGCTCCTCTGCATGAAGTCTAGGGGACTGATTCCATGCTGTCTTGTGTTACCTTTTTAAGTATATCTTATCTTTCCAAACAGAATCTGTAATTCTTGTCAGCTGGGATAAACATCCTACTAAACTTGGGTGTTCGCCTCACATTCCCACACCATGCACAGTGTTTGTCGACTAAGACTCAACCACAGGATAGAATGAGTCATTCAGATTCCTAAAAACACTTTCTGGGCAAAGCACAGAATAGATGAGAGGGTGCAGGGTCAGAAGTGAACAATACAGTTCGCCAGAGGTACAGGGAGAAGCCATCTGGCCCAGATAAACTAGCCAGAACACTGATTCTCAACAGTTCTCACCAGCTTTTTCCAAAGCACATCCATTCTAACCCAGGTCTAGTAAAACCACGGAATATCCCAGAGACTGGGGATCCCCAAATTTCAGAGTACAGAGGAATCACCTAGGGCATTTACCTGATGAAAGGGCTGGCCCCGCTCCTAGCAACTGATTCACCAGGTCTAGTGTCCAGAGAAGGAAGCTGCATTTTAACCCAGCAATCTTGGGAGGTTCGGATAGAGGGTCTTAAGACCGACTGCCTCTGAGAAACAGTGAGGCATTTAACTTAACTGGTCCTCAGTCAGACCTGGCCACACATCAGAATCATCTGGGCCCATCATCACCTGAGATCTCCAGTAAGTCTGCTAGGGGCGGGATTTGGACAGTGTTTTTCTCTTTAACTACCTCAGGGGAATCTGCTGTGCTGCCAGGTTAAGAACCGATGTTAATGAGGCTCCAGTCATTTTAATGCATCTGACTCCCGTCCACATTTTACCTCCACAACATATGTCTGCTCTTAGGCTGCAGCAAAGCCAACACTTAAAGGCTGCCTGTGCTGAGGCTTTGCTAGACCACCTCAAAGGAGGTAACGAGGGAAAGCTACTTTGTTGTTTCCAGGATCATGAAAGGAGTGGGGAAAAGGGTGGGAAAAGGGGAACTTAACTGCCTCCTTCCCATTTTTAAATAAAATCAGTATTTTAAGAAATCACTCTACCTATAACACAGTACACTTTTTCAAAAGTAACCCTTAAAAAGAAAGAGGTTATATTAGGAAAACAAAGTGCAAAGGTACCGTATTATGTCATGTATAATGCGCACCTTTTTGCCTGAATTTTTGAGGGAAAAACAAGTATGTGCATTGTACATGGGTAGTACTAATTCCATATCTATATAAATGTTTTTTAATTCTTTAAAAACATTATTTCTCCTAATTCTATGCTTGTGTATTAAAGTGTAACTCTAGAAAGCAACAACGATATCCATATGCAACATAACACCCTGGAATACAATAACTGGTTTGGTTGAACATTTAAAACTGATTTAAAAAATTAAAATGAACAATTTTTTCTCTGAGTTTGGGGCAAAAATGTGGGTGCACAATATACATGGGAGCTCATTACACACAACAAAATATGGTATTCTAAAAAGACCTCAAAAACATGGTTATATTAATCAAATAATAATGTAGAAAAAGAGCTTAAGGGCTTAAAAGTTATAAGTTGTCACCTGAAAGATGAAAAGGTATGATATTTATAATACATTTAACTTCTTAAAAAGAAATACAGCAGACCTTATACATTAAAACGTGTATTATTCCCTTAAAATACAAGGTCTGGCTGGAAAAAGTCCAACCATTGTTAATATAACAAGAACAGTTTGCCAAACAATATGACCTGGCAGCCAACGAGAGTGGACTGGAATGCACATGTGTGAACAATGACGACTTCACCATACTAGTCAGTGGGGGAGGTAGACGCCTTTGAGTGAGCGTGTGTACTGTGTGGTCATCACATTCAAAATGACTGAGTAAAGAAATAAATCTGCATCCAATTTTGCGATAAGCCTGAACATTCCTCCACGGAAACTATTCAGATGATTCAGAAGGCTGCAGATATGGGCAACTGGTGATTGGCAGCTTCATCACAACAATGCACCCACCAGTGCATCACATCTTGTGCAGAGTTCTTTGGCAAAACCTCAACTCACCGAGGTGACTCAGTGCCCCTATATTTGGCGACCTGAGACTTCTGGCTTTTCCCAAAACTAAAATCACCTTTGAAAGGGAAGAGATTTCAGACCATCAATAAGATTCAGGAAAATATTATGGGGCAGCTGATGACAATCGAGAGAACGGTGTGAGGTCCCACAGTGCCTACTTTGAAGGGGACCAAGGCATCATTGTCCTACGTACGATGTTTCTTGTATCCTGCATCTTCTTCAATAAGTATCTGTTTTTCATATCACATGGCTGGAAACCTTCTGGACAGATCTCGTATTCATCATATGAAGCATGCATACATATTCTAGCATTGCCACAGGATGAATATTTTGGAGATCTTTCTTAGAATTACAATGAGTATTTCTCCAAATAATGTTTCGAGAAAATCTTGCATAACAAATTGTCTCTGTGCGTTATAGAAAATTCAAGACTAGGAACCAGTATAAAAATATACCCTGGATTTTAGCTGAATCTCCCTCTGAAGATGATATAGTGGGTAGGCCAAAAAGTTCGTATGATTTTTTCCATAAAATAAAAGGCATGTTGTTCATTTTCACCTATAGCTTCATTGATTGAGACATTTTGAGGATGCACCCGCTATCTCCCTTGTGGTATAACTTTGATTGTTCCCAATTAATGTCTTGATTTGATCGCTAGCAACTTCAACTGGTCTACCTGACTATGGAGTATCATCCAGTGCGACATCTCCAGCACGGAACTCCGCAAACCACTCCTGACACGTTCTATCAGTCAGACACAGCACCTTCTCCATACACTGCACAAATCTTTTTTTGCATTTTAGTTCACTTTTTACCTTTCTTGAAATAAAACATAATATGCTAAAAATGTTGCTTTTCTTTCATCTTCAATATTAAAATGGCTACATAAAAATTCGCCAGTTTTGATAAGTTTTTTTAAATGCACACTGATATGACAGCTGTCACAACACAATCTAACAAAATTATTTCCAATGAAGTTAAAGACAACTAACCACTACTAGAGCCATCTTACGGAAAAAACAAACGAACTTTTTTGGACAACCCAATATTGTGGCAAGTTTGGTTCCATTTCCTCATGTCCTAAAGCAATCCTCACAGCCCGCCTCCCATCCCACTTTAGGGTAAAAATAGAGAGGAGGTGAAAGGTTAGATTTTGCTGGGGGGTGATCCAGGTTATCATAATAGATGCATGAATTTTTAACTGGGCAAAAGTCATTTTCTGTACTTTAAGCCATTATTCCGTGGAGTCAGCCTAAGAGCAGGAAGGCCAGCCTGTAAAGACATCCTCGGGCCTAAGTGCTGGTTAGGGTCTTGACCCGGATCAGGGGCTGTTTACGTTCCTGTATGAGTGGCTCCTCGCTCCAATTCTAACTTTGAGTTTTACTGGAGATAAAACTCCAGTAAAATGCAGGCTTCAAGGATGCTGATCATCATATTTTGATTGAGCAGTCCTTGGGTAAAATGGGAATAAGCAATTTTAACGAGGATTCTGACGTACATGGTCCTGCCCACCTGGAGAAATGTGTTCCAAGCGCAGGAAGAAAGACCACAATCCAAAGTCTAAATTTCATCGTACCTGGAAGCCCCTCTTTCTGTGGTCTGATGATCAGCAGGGCACTCTGATTTACTGAACTTTGTCACCCTTTTCTCTTTCTCCATCTTCCCTTTTAAATCCACAAACATGGTTTTGCTCACATGGTTTAACCATCTCGGGGAGGAGACTGTCTCTTGTCATCTCTTGGATAGCATTCTTCCTTCTGCTATACTTGTGATAACATCCCAGCTCTAACATGCCAAGAACACACAGGAAAAGTTTTTAGTCTGTTTAAACTGTTTTTGGTCTGTTTAGTCTGTTTAACATAGACGTCCCAATGTGCTTCTTTTTAAAAACTTAAGGTGCACTACATATATCACATCTTATAATTCCATGGAAGTGCTAGGCCTATCATCTCTGATTTATTCTGTGCCTGTCATCCACCAGTTTCTGAATTAACTTTATTCACATAATTCAAGAAATCTGCACCTCTAGGCTGGATGAAGGAGCAGCAGACCCTATACTTGCCACACAGCACCCTCCGTTTAATAAGTACATAACAGTGTTTGCCTGCTGTGATCTAATCTTATAATCCAGTGGGAGAGGGATATATCATTAAAAAAGCCCTACATTTAGTCTTTTTTTACTTTTATTAGTATTTATTTTATGCTGAATTTACTCCCGAACCATAAGCTTTTGTTTCTTCAGTTTCTTCTGGGATATCTTTTTCTTCTGTGCAACCTCCTCCTCTGGTTTAGGAACAACCTGCTCTTTCTCAGCGAGGATCACCTCGATGTGGCAGGGAGAGCTCCTGTACGGGTTGATCCGGCCTTGGGCTCTGTAAGTTCGGCACGGCATCTTGGGAGCTTTGTTCACCTGGATGTGCTCAATGACCAGAGAATCCACATCTAAACCCTTAAGTTCAGCATTACTCTCTGCGTTTTTAAGCATGTGCAGCAAAAACTCAGCACTCTTTTTGGGCCACTGACCCTGTGTTCAGCCCCACTGTTTGGCCTGGGCACACCTACCAACTCCACCATTGTACCAACGGAATGGGACAGACCACTTCTTTAAAGTGACATCTTTTAGGTACTTGGTGGCTTTTCAAATACGCATACCCTTGATGGCCTGGGCAGTTTCATGGGTGTTCTTAAAGTGAACACGAAGATCTGAACCTCTTGATTTACATGATTTTGTGGGGTTCTCTGGGTCAAGTGAATAGCGAACCATCTTCAGAGGTCACCTCTGGTGGCTTTCCGGAAGAGGAAGAGTGTCTTATTTTTAATATTAATTTAATTTTAATACTAATATTAATTTATATATAATGTTAACACTAAAATTTTAATATTAATTTATACTTAGAATATTTAATATTTTAACATTAGTATTGATTTATTATTAATTATCACTATACTGTGTGATACCCGACACCGGCACCTCAGCCAGAGCGGGGAGAGTCTGGAAGCGGGAAGGGCAGGTTGCTGACGTTTCCTTTACTTGCCTCCACTGACTTTTTATAATGACCACACACTTACTGCTTTTGTAACTTAAAAAAATCTCAAGGCGAAATAAACTTGGAGACACAGTGGGTAAAACACAATTACTAAAGGGTCTGGGGGAAGGAACATTATCTGTGTGTCGTCCTTAACATGGAATAACAAGGCGTAACACACCCAGAGTCTACTCTGGTCCCACCATAGCCAATGACCAGACTCCAGAAAACGAATACTGGTGACTGGCTACCCCTACCTTTTGCCTTCTTGGTCTGCCTCAGTGGCAGCAGCAATGCCTGGATGGCTCATTTCCACAACAGACACCAATCAAACACATTATGACTGGAGAGTTATGAAATTCCTCCATTAATTATATCGCAGCTATCCAAGATATACACCATTACCATAATTACTCACATCCCACAGAACTGGCAGATCCAGCCGGAAACTCACTGCTCTTGTTTCCTCCAGGAAATGGTGATTGCTGGTGTTTTTCAAGCTTTCCTCTGATCTCTCAGAGTCAAAGGGAAAGCATTTAAAAAAAAAAAAAAAAAAGCAGTATGTGCTACAAACCACTTCTGACATTGCTTTTGCTGACACAAATGACCTCTCTGATGCCAAACAAACCCAATGGAAACTTTTAGGTCCACACTTATTGACCATTCTGCCCATTTTACACTGCAGCCTTCCTCAATGTGCTTCCCTGCCTTAAGTTCCATAGTGAAGTTCTTGTGATTCTGTTTCTCTACTTGTCCCTTTCCAGTCTCTTTCAAGTGTCTTTTCATCAGTCCTTTAATGACACTGCTTCCCAAGGTCCTGGCTTTCTACAGCCAGTGCCCGAGCAGTTTCATGCATGATAACTTCACCCATTAATCTGCAAGCTTTAGAAAATGGGATCAATCACCTCTGATGTTTAACATGATGACACTGCTCAGCCATCTGCCCGCTGGCCCTTTTCCACACTACTAGGCAACACTGCTGTTCCTTCTCAGAATCTTACAAGGGCCCCACTCCCTCTGCTTCCCCTTAAATGATGGTATTCTGCATGCTCACCTGCCTTCCAACTCCACAGCCTCTCATTCTCCAGGAGTGACCTCATTCATAACCACATCTTCCACCATCACCCTCACAAGGATAACTCCAAAAACTTTATCTCCTGCTAACATGTCTCCCTGAGCCTCAGACCCCTATATTCCAGCTGCCTACCAAACGTCTCTACCTGCATACCCCAAAGGCATCTCACCTTCGAGGCACCCACAAATAAACTCATCCTTCCCCCTCATGTGTGATACGTTCTTCAGTGTCTCCTATCTCTCCTGTGGTTGGTAGAAGTTTATTCCAGACCCAGACCTCTCACTCCCCTCCCCCTCCACTCAGTTGTCACCTCATGCCTGGTTCGGCATCTCCTTTTCTCCTGCTCTCCTCTCTACTCCTCCCACCCTCAACATGGATACCTGGCGTCCTGCATCCAGCCTTCAACCAACTCCAGGCTCCCTGCTAGTGCCAGGGTGGCATGCTAGCCACTGCCCCTCTGGAAAGTCTTTCATGGCAGCCCACAGCCTTCAAGAAAACATTCCTTAGCTGAGCACACGGGCCCTCCATGATCTCACTGCCCTCTAACTCCATCTCCTGCCATGTACTCCAGCAATATCTTGTATTTCCCAAATTCGCCACTCTATTTCAAACCTTCAGACATATATCCGTGTCATTTCATCTGCCCAGAAATGTCCTTCCCACACTTCTCTACCTGCTACCAGTTCCTCGGAGCTTGAGTAAATGTCATCTTTTCCAGGAAGTCCTAATACTCCTCTTTTACCCAGGAATGATCAAGACACCCCTGCCCTCGGTCTCCCCCAGTTATACCTCTGTGACAGGAGTCCCCACCACCGTGGCATCGCAGATGGATTTGGTCCTTCCACCCTTGTACTCTAAATCCCTTGACAATCATCTAAATCCCTTTAGTCAGCCACTAAACTGACTTGCTCTCTCTGGTTCCTAGCACAGCCATCAAATGCCTGGTGCTGGTTAAATATTCGAGAAATGAATACAACTCGTTCTAAAAATCTGTGCCTGCTCTTATCTCCCTACCTCAGTGAAACATACATTCAGCCAAGATTTCACTAGTGCTTTTGTTGTACTTTTCATAATGAAAAATGCTGCCTTCATTTAGAACATTTCAGTTATCTCTTAGCATTTGGAACCCTTAAAAAAGGTCAGAACAGTTGCTAGCACAGCAAAGAGGGATTTTGGAGATAAGAATAAATACAACTGGCAGTAGGAAAAGGCTCTTCTGAAGACTAAAGCATCTGCTCAGAAAATGCCAGAGACCTACAAGGAGGTCTCTTTGCCATGCTCCAACTGGTCAAACCTAAAGGCTGACCAGTCCATGACCTTGATGTAGAGGAACAGCCATAGTTACCTTTTCTCTCTAGTTACCAACGTACAAAGCCCCCTGGATAGAGTGAGGACCTAGAAAAAGAGTGTGTGTGTGTGTTGTGGGGGAAGCACGGGGCACGTAGGCACTTCTTGAAACAAGGTGCTCCCTTGTAATTGTGACAAAGCACATGCCCATGACTTCTGATTCAACCTAAGGCGAACCTCGAAGTGGCCGAGGTCCTCGCCATGCTGTGCACCATCAGCTTCCAGCCAGTCAGACAGACAGACCATGGAGTACATAGTACAGTCCAATTAGATGAAGAACTGAGGAGCGCCAATGACTCATTCAGTTCCCTTAATGAAGTCTTGCTGCCTCTGCCTTAGTTTAGGCCTCTGCCGAAAGATCTGTCCCCTCGGCCCCTCTGGCATTACTCCAGTTTCCCCCCAGCTCTGGGCTGCCTTTTGTTGGGGACATATGTCAAGTTATTGGCACTTGGTCCTCCCACTTTTGTCTAATTTGCTGAGACCCTCCTGCTCATCTTGCCCACCACTCATCAGCCTTGCTGAACGGAAGGCCTGTTCTTTAACATTTTACAATACCATCAAACATAGGTTGAACAACGAAGTAAAATACTTCAAGATACCCACTACTCGTGCGTAATGGTACCTTTACCAAGCACCTTCACGAACAAAATACATGTTAGGTAAACAATGACCTGACTGTTTCAGAGTACTTTAACAGCAACTGCGCATTTATGCTCGGCCTGCTTCTGTCCACATTCTTTCCAAATGTACCTCTATAACTACATGGCCCAAGGGGCTAATTGTACCTCCCTAATTTATTTCAACACGAGAACCCTAAATCAGACAGAGACTCCTAAACTGCTTACTCTCACCTCTTTTTTCACTCTGACTGGTTGACTTTTAACTTATCACATCCTTCTGGAAATGCCCATCTTGTTGGTTAGTTATCTTTACAAATCCTACCTTCAAAACCTATAGCTTCCCAGTTGTGTTAACATCATAAATCAATTTGTATATTTGCCAGAAAGACAAAATGTAACAATTAGTGATTAATATGCCTTTTTTAAACATTTAAGTATTTAACAGTAATGGGAAAAGTATTTAACAGTGTGGGAAATGTTCACAACCTCAGTGATTAAAATTTAGAGAGATTTATGTAGTGTATACTTCCAATTTTGTGACTAAGTTAATGAAAATAAAAAAGACAAAACACACAAAACATTAATGATGATTATTTCTAAGTAGTAGGATACAAATTTTTATATTGGAAAGACAGAATTGTGATTTTGGAGTCCTACAACCCTGGGATCAAATGCCAGCTCCATGGCTCACTAGCCGTGCAGCCGAAGACAAAGTGTTTAACCTGAGACTGAGTTTTCTCACCTATAACAACACAAGCTTACTTCTCAGAGATGGTTTAATGATTAAATGAGATAATACACAGGGAGTGTTTGGCCTCATAGGTGGTACAGAGTAAGCATCCTGTAAATATTCTAATGATGAAGATTTACATAGTTCTCTTGGTTTTTCGACAGTGTTTCTTTATGTTTCACTATTATTAATTTTCAACAATAAGCATGTGCTTTAAAAAACATACCATATTTTTCAGACCATAAAACGCAACTAAGTTTTAGAGGAGGAAAGTAGGAAAAAAATTTTTGAAGCAACAAATGTGCTAAAATATTTAATAACATAAACAACCACCACCCACCCACCCCCACGAGCCACGTAAGCTACATTCGGACTATAAGACTCACCCCCATTTTCCTCCCAAATTTCAGGGGGAAAGTGCATCTTATAGTCTGGAAAATACAGTAAGTGGGAAAGAAAATGATCCTAATAATTCATTTCTCTACCCTTCTCAAGGTGCTCTTAATATCTTCCTAGTCTTCTCAGGATAAGTCAAATGTAATTCACTTTATCTGCATCAAGAAAAAAGAAACCTGCTAAATTGGTGCTACTTAATGTTACAAAGTAGCAGTTCAAGGATGGGAATTGCTGGCTGCTCCAGACAGAGCCTCACTGGTAAGATGAACCTTGGTGGGTTAATCGGGTGAGAGTCATCAAGTTGCCAGGTACAAGTCTGTTCAGAGAAGGATATAAAAACACGTGTGACACTAAGAAAATTCAAGTGACCAATCTGAATGCCAGGGGAACTGGTTACTGATGTCATCCTGTCAGCATATCACCTCTCCTCAATGTCCATATGGAGAATGAACTACCCCCACCACAGTACTTGGAAATATTCACACCCAAAGAAAAGAATGTGGGGTGATCTTAATCATTAGCAATTAGAGGTGACAGAGTCATGTCCATAAGGGAGTACCCCTGCTTCCAGGGACCTGGGACGTTCGTGTTGTCTAATCTCTTTACTCTTCTTTCGAAGGTAAAACCCGACACAATCTTTGTTTTTGACTTCCCTTGTTCTACACTTCTGGCAACTCACCTATCTTTTGCCAAGATGGCACAATGACCTCAGAAGTATTACACTGGAGCTTGCTGAGAAAGCTCTACCTTCTCTCATTAGATGATATTTCATTTCTGGCCATGAGATTTGCAAACCACATCTTAGGATGGGCCTCTTCCACTGGTGATTCAATTTACTAACTATGTACACTTCTATAATTTTAAGTGTCTTAGAATGACTTTTCCCAGTATTTATCCCCAGATTCAAAGAGTACCTAGTCATAATATTGTCTCTATCCTTTCTCTAACATAGAGTAAAACCATCAGCCCTAACTTTATCTTCTTTAACATGCTCCAAAAATAATTAAAAGTGCCACTCCTCTGGGTTTCTTATTTCAGGTCCACCCCAGTCTAGAAGTAGGATTTGGGGGCACATGACAACTTCTTCAAGCCTCAGCTTCCTTATCAGTCCTCCTGAGATGCTTCTACCCACCCCAAAGGATTAGTACATAGATTAGACAAAACAGAGATGTAATGAAACAGCACAAAGCCTGGAGTACGGTACTCACTGTCTAGACATTGCCTCAGGTAGCAACCTCCCTCACCTGTACCACTCATGCCTTCAAACCTGCTTGTGTCTGCATCCCCACCCTGTATTCTTACTCTGATTCCTATTAAGATCTTCATAACCCAAAATGAAAGACAATAATAGGATTAACTACAGGAGCTGTTCATTAAGTACAAGACACTGTTCTAAGTACTTGACATACACAGCCTCCTTTAAGAGTCACAATAATTCTTTGAAGTAGGTGCTTATTCTAATCACCATTTTACAGAAGGCACAGAGAAGTTAAATAACTTGTCAGATGGTGATTCTTCCCTGAAAACCTTTAATGATGCCATGCTGTCTCCTAGGCAAGTGCTTCAACAGCCATTCCTCAGACATAAAGCTTTAATATTCAAAGCATCCTTTAAACCAGTTTCTAAATATTCAAAAAAAATCATGCATGCTTACATAGGCTTTATGCTATTTGCAAACAGGTGCCCATCAATCATGGTAATCTATGTCTGGGTTTATACATTCTCGTGCAGATGTGGCAAAAAAAGGCTACTCTGTCCTCTTTGGAAAGGCATCTATATTTCCTATAAATGGGTCACTCACTGGAAGATTTTTATAGTGCAATGGAATTCTGTGTGTGTGTGTGTGTGTTTACTAAGCCTATGTGTGATCAGTGACACAAAGTCACACAACTCCAGCATTCAATTTCATGCCAGCTGCAAGAGATGATGCTAGTGCCTCACCAAGAGCCAGGTTCCCTTCTTCAAGCACAAATACTTAACTGCATTTCCCAGGCCCTTTGACTTAAGCTGAGGACATAAAATTCACCAGACGAACATGGGTGGATATGATGTACACCACTTCTGCCACGGCCCATAAAAATCACCTGTACACAACCCCCTATTTCTCCCCCTCCCACAAGGACCTTGGAGTCCATCACAGAAGGAGAATGTGGCATCACAAGAAGGAAAGAAGCCTGGATTCTTGGCTGTATAGAGCACAGCCTCTCAACAACCACCTTCGCATTCTACATTCCCTGCCCTACACACACACACGCACACATGCACACACACCCTGGACTATAAGATGAGCAACAATAAAGTTCCTCGTTGTGTTGAGCCCGTCAGATTTATGCATTTTTAAAAATCAAGACTCTATCTTGACTAAAGCAAATAGTTCAGTATTTCACCCATCACAGCAAATCCTTTATAACACAGTAATAATCAGCTGTACAAGAAAAAAAGAAAGAAAATCCTATGACAATTCATATAATTTTAGTTCTTATTGTGTGTGTTGGGTGCTTCTTTGGTTTTTTGATGAATCTTAAAATTTTCAGTGAATATCTCAAACAAGCATTGAGATATCTGCATTTTAATGACACTGTTGACTCTGGAAATCTATTACAAATATTTGAAGAAAATTTTCCAATAACAATTGGAAGGGTTGTTATTGACAGTTAAGGATTCTACTCGTTAACTCCCTCCAAATTTGCAACTAAAGTATGAGAATTTTTAAAGACTAGCTGATTTCAACCTCAAACCAAAAGTGCCCAACTCCTTCTTCAAGCCTATTCCCAATCAGTCACAGTTCCTGACACCTCCCTTCACGCCCTGAGCGCTTTACTTGTATGACGCACAACAGGTGTCACTGTGCGGGTCCTTACACGTGTCTGTTGTGCCTGCAGATTTACGCCCTTGAAGGACAGAAGAGTTCAGCAACGAGCCTCACACAAATATTGTAACTGCTCAATAAATTTTGCTTTAAGTAAAAAATAATAATTCTGTTGATAATGAAGCTTTTTTTTAAAGGCAAGGATCTGAGACTTTTTCAAAATGAATAAGAATTCAGTATCATAATTCATTAGCTTTGAGTAGATAGGAGAGATCGAGGATTTATTCAATAGTTATGAAACTAATTTAAAAATCAAATCACTTCTGTATGTAACACTCAGGTTATAGGTCTTAGCACTGTCCCCATTCACTCTTTCCTTCTCGGCTCCTTGGTCCCTTTTCTGCAGTGTCTTTTCTAGCTTAATAAGCTCAGAGCACTGCCTGCAGTCGGAGCAGCATGCCGTGGTCACCCTCCTGACCGAGAGATGCCATCAGGCCTCGGCCACGAGGCTCAGCATCACTCGGCTCAAGCCGGATTCACATGACAAAGCAGGTGACCTCAAAATCAAAATGAAGCAATGTGGCTGCTCATTCTCAATCACTTTCAGAGTTGGAAACTGTCAAACCAATACCCACCTGAAATGCCCAATTAAAAAAGGAGTATGTCAGCCCACATGTTGGGGTTTTGTTTTATTTCAGGAGAAGCCACTGCAGTTATTCTTGTTTCTCTAACTTACCTTATTCGGTGCAAAACCACCACTATTTTGGAAAATTCAGCATCTAACAAAGACCATAACATGTAAAGACTAAGTGAACGAATGAGGTGGGGAGAGGAAGATAAGGGGCTACTTAAAATAGAGAAAGCTTTTAGAGACCCTGGGACTAACTGAAGAGTTTGTTGACCTAAAAAATATATTCAGAGGTGTTGTTCTCAAACTCAGAGGTTACCGTCTCTATTACAAAACTGCTAATTAAAAAAAAAAAGGCAGGAGAGAAAGAAAGTTATATAAACCTACAACTTACTCAGCAGAGTCATGATTGTTCTGATAAAATTAACCATATTCAAATTTAAAAAGTCATAGTTTACTTACATTTTTCTGAACTTGCTGCGACAGAGTTTGAGTAACATAAGATTTTCAGTGTCCTGGTTTATTTATCTAAGTTGGCATTAAATAATGTTTGCTTGTTTTTTAAACAAGTCTACTCTAGCAAGTGAAACTACCAGTCTGAAGAAAAGCAAAATAATACACTACAAGTCGGAAAGAGTTCCAAAAACATTTTGAGTAGAGACATTGTTGTAAGAATTTCCCTGTTGATTTAACAATTTACAACATTAAGTTGTATGGATTTTCAGGTTTATTTGCTAAAATATCACTAATGCTTCTTTACACAGTTCAAAAGAAAGGTGAGGAGGGATGTATTTGTAAAGATTTTTCCACCCTTTTCAGTGTTCAGTGCTCGCAATGTATAGATGCGCAGATGTATACAAACCAATGCTCCCTGGAAAAATTGTAACACAGAAAGGTGATTAGAAAATATCACAGCAGCCCCACTCTCTTTCCATCTCCACTTTAAACATAATTAACATTACCTGAAATTAAAATGTGAGTAGAAGGTACTATTTTTTCCTATATTAACCCCTCTTCCTGACAAAAGAAAAGGTAAAAATTAAGACAGAAAAGGGGCTCATAACAGGGAAGAAGCAGTACTTGCAAAGGCAAGAAAGCAAATTCTGGGTTGGAAACCGTCTAGCTCTCCAACCAGAAGGTAGAGTGGCACAGTGGGGCTTTGCTTAGTGAATGTCTCCTGTAATGTTTTAACAGTCACGGACCCACCTCCTACAACGTTCAGTCTAGTCACCGAAGCAGCGTGCTAAACAGAGCACTAAACTCGGGCTCAGATTAGGCAGTGAGAAAGGAGAGAACAATGGCTGGCCTGTGGCCAGTAAGAAGTTTGCATGGGTAAAACTGGCTTCTGCCCCACTTGTGGCATGGGTATATGTAGCGATTTAAAAAAACAAAAAAGCTAAGCTGTTCATAACTGGTAGGAAGACTTCTAATTTACACTGTATTTACTTACTGCCTGCTAGAAAAGAGTTTTCTTTTTTTTTTCCAGGGCATACTCATAAATACCAAGCGAGCTTACACAAGGTCATTTTGGCGGCCTTCAAAATTGGCTTCAGATTTCATTAAACAACCCACGGCTACAGACCACCGGTGGACAGAAACCAACTGACCCAGGTCTTAATCAAAGTCTAGCCTCTAGACTTTGCAGGACGATGGTCCTACTGGTAGACAGGCTGTTCATCCACTAACTCTGAAGGGTTGGCCTGGTGCTTGGGGATGACTTGTACTAAAACTATCTTTTAGTTTCTTGTTAATGCAAATTTGCAAAATAATTAGCCAGAGTGCACAGACTCTGGCCACGGTTTTCTGAATGCAATACTACTTGCGCCACGCGTGAAATAAACTCATGACCTCATTGGCGTGATATGCAATTACCCATCAGTGCTTCCCTAACTTCAGCCATCCCTGTTCCACTTCACAATTTTTGCCACACTCGTGGTATAGCATGTGTATTCTGTATCATTTGCCTCATTCTTTTAAACCATCTTTATAAATTTGGAGTGAGATTTATTTTTAAAGGAAGCAAATTTCCATTATAAAGAAAAGAACTATCACCCCAATATACAGAAGATAAATGTAACAATACATACAATATAGTATTTTCAAATTTTACAGAAGGCAACCAGAAGGAATAATTTTTTAAAGGGTACCTTTCTCACTAGGGTTCTATATTAAAAACTGCTGTTTTGCAGTGTCATTTAAAATCATCTCCAGCAGTACCAGTGGTGTGTGCCTTACACTTTGGGAAAAACTGAACTAAATGGATAATGATACAGTACTATGACGTAAGTCAAATTACAGCATAGACTATAAAATTCAAATTACTAAGCCTTTGCGCAGGATTAATTATGCATTAAGGAAGTCTGCCCTAGATTTTTGGATAACGAGATAGCACTATGGGGTATTAACTCTTCTCACACACCCAGAATCGTTTTCCTCACACAGCCACGAATTGGCAAGCAGAGAAAGACAAAGTCCAGGCTTTCAGGCACATGCAGCTCAGACCCTGATGCAAACCTGCGGGCTTTTTTAGATATTTTAACAGCATATTCACATACGAATACTCCATCCTTCAATCTGTATCCAAGCAAAACACTTAGTCTCTTTCATTACATATATATTTTAGCTATTTGCATAAGAAATTTGTCACATTCATCGCCTCTTACTGGCTTGTGAGGAAGCAGGACTTTGTCCACAGAGCAAGGCCCAGCTCTGCCAGGTGGGGCCCGTCTAAAATCAGCGAGTGGTGAGTGGCACAGCCCCGGCTCCCACAAGAGTCCTCTCTGCAGAGCACATCTGGCCATTGTGGGAGCAAAACTGTACACACTGTGCTCATCCCAGGCCTACTTTTATCTCAGAAAAGGCCCCCACAGCCTATATATAACCAGTAAGCACTACCCTCTCTCTCCCAAAGGGCACTCTTCTCTTTTTTTAACACAATGCACAGTTCCCTTGACTTTGTGCCTGAAAAATCAGAAAACAAAGCTACAAAAGTCAGGGTTTGGAGGTCTTGGCAACTCTTCTTGGCCTAGGAAATGAGCCTGTAAAAAATTCTCTCCTCCTCATTCACAGATTGTGGGGAATGGGAGGTGGGTGGGAAGGACACAAACTTGTCTTTTCCCTTCACTTGAGCGAGGGACATCAAAAAAGATCTAATTTTGCTCCTAGAATCACAGCCAACTTGAGCTTAGGTCAGCTCTACAGCTTCCCACGTTCCAGGGACGTGGGAAGCTGTAGAGCTGGAAGGTACGGGGTGCCAGGAGCGGAGTGAGTCTGTGCTCACAACCACACGGAGGGGACCTGTGGGTGATGGTATCTAACATCTTGCTACTCAGTGTGTTCAGTGGACCAGCAGGGTCAGCATCCTCTGGGAGATTCTCAACAACGCAGAGAATCTCAAGCCTCCCTCCAGGGCTACTGCATCAGAATCGCATTTTAACAACACCCTATGATAATTCATTGCATGTTCAAATTAACAACCACTGATGCAATGGACTTGAGTGATATGACACCAGCATCCTGCCTTCCTCCTCCATGGTCAAGCAACGCTTAATTCCTACATCAGGAAATAAAAGTCCTACCATGCAAAAGCCAGCCTGGCGATGGCCCTGGGCAGGGACGCAAAGAAACCACCTCTGATCATGGAGCGGGCAGCTCGACTGCTACAAGAGGAGACTCCAGGCTCATACAGGCCTCCAGACCCAGGCTCCAAACCCTGGCCAGTGCCTGCAACCACACAAAACAGGGGTTCTCACACTGACTCTTGGACTTCAGACTCTGTGACTTTCATTTACCTACTCAGTTGCCTAGGAAATCCATGTCAATTTTTTTATCTGTTAAAAAAAAAAATGAGAGAAAGCACAGTAAGATTTGCCTGACCTGGAAATAGCCCAAGACCTGTGTTCCTGTTAGTTAGAATAAACAGTGATCTTGTTCTACTCTGTCACCTCTGCAGTTTTTCCACCACCTCAAGAAAGCCCCGAACTGCAATGCTCTTCAGTGCTGCCCACTGCGCCCTTCACCACCCCTCACACACACACATACATCTTCGTGCTACTGAGCCGGAGCAAGGTTCTGCCAGCAATGGAAAGGCGCAGCCAACTCCCCCTCAGCATTTCCAAACGGGCCTGAGAGAAAAGGTGCAAGCCTGCAGGAGCCCTCGCAGAACTCTACCACGTGCAGAAGGAGTGGCGGAAAATGGGGACGGATGGAAAAGGGGACAGGGTCCCAGGGACAGAACACTTTTTTGTGTCCTGACACTGACTTCGGTGGAAGCTTAGCTTCTCTTACCAACGTGCTGGAAGGTGTAACTGCACCCAGAGGCAGGCAGTCCTTCTTTCTAGGTATGAATGTTTGAAGAGAAACAGTTGGTATGGGAACTGGTAAAAGTGGCGACTGACAAGGCCGACCTTCTACAGAGCATCCCGTCCCATTAGAGTTAATAATGCAACTGGAAACCTTCCAGCTCTGTGTCTTCTCTCCCCGCAAACAATTAAAGCCAACACGTCTCTTTCTCAAGTATTTCTGGACACCTGCTTATTTTCTTTTCTCATGCCAATTTCCAAATTGCTATTTTATTTCTTCAGATTATATGATTTCAGTGACCATTTTACAAAGTCACAGCTTCCTTGCAAAGCCAGCCACCCTTTATAACTGAGATAATGGCTAAGGCAAGAAAGAACAGTTTGAGTTATGTATTCCTTAGAAACACGCAATACAGAATAGCCCTAGGGGCAATTCTGGCCTCCATGCCCACTCCAAATATGCACTCCAGTGTTAAGGGAAACTGCTCATCAGCCAAGTCTGTGCTGAGGGGTGGAGCCAGGCTTTGCACTGCCTGCCACCCCTGTCCCAGGACAGCCACTCTTTAGGGTGTCCAGCAACCTGTGGCTTATAGTTAACGATTGGCTTAAAAAGATAATCTGTTTGACAAATTCCTCACCAAGAAATTTGTCAAACAGATGCCAAAGCGGGCACAGAAGCCAAAATGTACATGGAAAAAGACCACAACAAAGTGGTTTTGGGGAGGCCAGTTCCAAGCAGGTCAGCAGGGGAGGAAGGAGCACCCACCACAGAAACAGACACACTACAGCCGAGAGGCCACGGAACCCCTAAGGCGATGTCAGATGCGAGCTGCACATCAGCGCCTTCTGAATGCAGCTCCAACCCCACCCTTACCATCGAATCCCCTCAACCTGAGCAGAGGTGGGTCCTCTGCAACCCAATAAACCTCTGTAAAACCTGCCCCCCAAAACAAGTATTTTTTCACTTTTTCCAGTAGCTCAAGGTAGGAAATAATTCTCATGAAAAATAAAAGTAGATCCTATGTCAAGAAACACATAGCTTAGCCTGAAGACAGTTTCCAATTTATGGAAAGTTACGGATGACAGCAATTTAAAACCTGTTGAAAGTGGGATATACAATCCTTTTTATCTCATCATGTTTTCAATCAAGTACTGATTATCACTGCTGCCTTCTAACAATGACCACCAACAAATACTGTATCTGGGCCTTGAAGTTTCTGTGGGAGACATGAGACTGAAAGACCCTGACCCAATGTTCACTGAGAAGAAATGCAGAGATTTTTATAGGAAAGCAAAAACGAAGCAGGTATGTGATATGAGAGAAAGACAAGGATTATCATTTTTATAAATGATTCCAGAGGGAATTATCCCCTAGCCCTTGCAAGAACTGAATCCCATCATTGAAGACAGGACCACTGGGATCTGCCACTTTAACTGAAAGTAATTAATCACATATGTGGTACCAAGCGGTTACCAACCCATGCTGGGAGCAGACCCGAGGTTAAACCAGGGAACTCATTTACAAGTGAAGGGTTGAACAGGACACAAATACCCTATTAGAATGTTCGATAAAATCAAAGCAACATTATAGTGAAATCTGGAAATCAAAAAAACTCACAAATATACCATGAACTCCAGGGGGCAGGCCCACCAGCGGCCCAATTAGAAAGAAATTAAACTGGCAGAAGATGCCTGAACAGCAAGCAGGCCTGTTCACTGTAGGAGACAGATTCTCACAGGAGCACGCCAGGCACCGAGCCACCGAGCCACCGGCAGAGAAGCGAGCTGTTGCCCAGGGCAGTTTCCGCTCCCCTGAGCAGCCCCTAAGTACGGGACAAATGACCGCACCACCAGCCCTCAATGTCACATTCGGTAAATGAGGGGCCTAGATAACAACATTCTCAGATAACACTCTACCTCTATGAGTCAGCCTGAACCTACTTTGAAAAAGCACTCATTTAAAAAATGTGTACTATGAAAAGTTTTTGGTAAATACCTGTAAATTGACTAAACTACTTGATAATGGCATTAATTTCATCCCAAAATTTATACATAGCTTCCCCATAACCATCAGGAAAAGTACCTCCAATAACATTTACCCAGTTACATATATTAAAAATCTCCCCCGGCATCAGAAGAGACAAATGGACAATTCAAACTGGAATCTTTTTCTTACCATTTCGAGAGACATCCAGTTCCACCAGCTGCATGAAGTTTGCTATTTCTGGAGGGAGCCGCTGAATTTCATTATCACTGAGTCCAAGCTTTCGTAATTTGACTAGCTGGAAAAATTGCTGTAAGATAAAACAGTTTCACAAAGGTCTCACATATATTTGCAACATAAATGTTTTGTCTAATATGAAATTTAAAACAGTATGTCTTTTAAAAATTAGTGAGAATGGCCCCAACGTCAATTTCCTGATTCTGATACTGTACTATAGTCATATGAAGATGTTACCACTGGGATAAATTGGGTACAAAAAAGGTCTCTGTTCTATTTTTGCAACTCCCTTATTAACCTATAATCATCTCAACATCTAAAAATTTTAAAAATGAATAAGTAACTTAATGAGAATATAAGCTAACTAGTAGGTGGTCACATTTTCTATTTATGAAAACTGTTATTGGGTTGGCCAAAAAGTTCATTTGGTTTTCTCTGTAAGATGGCTCTACCAGCGCTTAGCTGTCTTTTAACTTCATTCAAAACAATTTTGTTAGATTGTATGTGAGAGCTGTCATATCAGCGTGCATTTAACAAAAAATCAAGATTGCTGAATTGGTATGCAACCATTTTAATATTGAAGATGGAAAAAAATACACATTTTTGACATATTTATGTTTCATTATTTCAAAAAAGGTAAAAACATAACTGAAATGCAAAAAAAGATTTGTGCAAAAACAGAGAAGGTGCTGTGACTGATTGAATGTGTCAAAAGTGGTTTGGGAAGTTTCATGCTGGAGATTTCTCGCTGGATGATGGTCCATGATTGGGTAGACCAGTTGAAGTTGACAGCGATCAAACTGAGACATTAATTGAGCATAAATGTTATACCACGCAGGAGATAGCTGACATACTCAAAATGTCCAAATCAATAAAGTTATTGGTGAAAATGAACAATGTGTCTTTTATTTTACAGAAAGAATCATACAGACTTTTTGGCCAACCCAATAAATCTGCAATGTGGCTCTGGCTCATGTGGCTCAGTTGGTTGGAGTGGGTTGGAGCATTGCCCCATACACCAAAAGGCCGCCAGTTCAATTCCTGATCAGGCCACATTCCTAGTTGCAGGTTCATCCCCAGTCAGGGCACATACAGAAGGCAACCAATCAATGTTTCCCTCCCACATCAATGATTCTCTCTCTCTCTACCATCACCTCTCTCTCAAATGAGAATTTTTTAAAATCTGCATGTTAAATAAACATATGCAAAAGTCAGAATAAAATATTTTAAAGACATTTTTTAAAGGAATTACTGTGTATCACAAAATATACAAAAATCCCACAAATGTGTCATGGGAAAAAAATTATTTTGACTAATCTAAAAAAGAGCCCACACTAATATTTCCATTAACCATGGCAGACAGAGCACATTCCTTTTCTCCCCCACACTCTTTAAAAACTGTACAAAAATGACACTAAAATAATTTACACAGACATAAAAATATGTAATAAACTCAAATACAAGTAAAAGCAAGAGGGCAATGCAAACTAGATATGCAATAAAATCCTTGCAGCTAGAAAACAAATGAACAGATGGTAACTGATGAAAGAAACAAAGCAAAGCTGAAATTTAAGTCTGTGGAGGAGACAATGAAAAATTAGGTCCAGGTACCTCTGAAGGAAAAGGAACTGGTTGAAAAAAATATATTTAAAGAATAGTTAGGTCCCCATATTCTCTTCTCTACCATTTATACCAAGGCAGGAGACTGGAAATTTCCCTTCTGGAAGAGTTGACTCTAAGCACAGCTCAGAGCAGGGGTGAGGCGCCCAACTGAAAACAACGAGACTGAGTCAAAGCCTGCTCAGTGAAATCCCACCCCCTTCACCGCAGCCAGGCTCCCAGACAGGAGGACAGATAGATGCAGATTGTGCTATAGAGATGCCCCTCGTTGTACGCCCCTCCCATGTGCACAGTTTCCAAGCTTTCTTGTTCCCTTCAAGTGCCTGCCTCTCTCATTTAAAAAGAGCCATCTCTCCACCCACGTGAAGGCCCCTAACATGTAAAAAGGAAAGTGTGCAAGCACACACACCTCAAAAGAAACAAATGTGATGTAGAAAGCAGAGAAAACTTCATCAACCCAAAACATTAATAATACTCCCAGAGAAATAACAAATGAAGCAGCATAATGCCATAAGAAACAATAAGCCCTTAGAAATTATAAATTATTGTAGCATCAATAAAAGATTCCAATAAAAGAAGTGAAAAATTAAAGTTAACAAAATATAAAGTTAACAAAAAGACAGAGATGATGAAATGGGAGAGAAAAAAAAAAGGGGAAATCGGAGGGTCAGTCTACAAGGTGCTATACTCAACTCACAGGTATCCAAAGGCAAAGAACACAGGCCACTGCAGAAGACACAGGTCCAGTCTGAAAGAGCCCACAACATGGTCAATGAAACTAACGAAAGCAGGTGCCAAGGAATGCAGAGTTTCAGAACTCCAGAAAGAAGAAGATTCTGTTTCCAGAGGTCTGGGGATGAGAGGTGGGGAATCATAGCAAAGAACGGGGAATCAGAGTGGCACTGGACTCAAGAGCAACCTTGAAAGTGAGAAGGCAATGGAGCAATGCCTTCAAAATTAAAAAAAATTTAAAAATGCCTAACCTAGAACTACATACTCAGCTAAACTACCAATCAAATATGATGACAGAATAAAGACATTTTCAGATGTGCCTGTCTCTAAAAATGTATCTTCCTTATACCTTTCTCAGGAATCCACCAAAATGTGCAAGGAAATTTAAAGGACTAAGATCTGAGACCCAGAAATCTGACAAAATCAGAGAGTCAACAAAACGGAGAGACAAAGGACATGCCCAGGATAAAATACCAAAGGAAATTCCAAGATGTCAGCCAAAAGGCCCTAATAGCAACCAGTCCACAATGGAGAAAATATGGAGGCTCCCAGAAGAAAGTTTTGAACATAAAATAAAAATAAAAACACATCTGATGAATTATCGATGTGGCTGGAAGTAGTGAGATGATTTGTTGGTAATTTATTAGAAACAGGAATAGAGAAAACAAAGCAAGGGGAAAAACAAGTTTTTAATTTCTGGAAAAAATATAAAGTATAAAGACATATAATCCTAACATAAGATCTGGTCGTGAATACTTAGTCATTATACTTTACTATCTATATATTGGTAAAATCAAAATTTATTTTATGTCAATATTGAAGGATGGGAAGGAAACTAAATGCTAAATCTCATCTTCCGTAGAAGGGAATCAACAGAAAACTTTGAAGTGAGAAAAATAATATAAACTGTAAACGCAAGCCGTTTAGCAAGCGAAGGCCAATGTCAGTAGAAACCGTTGAGAGATGAGGGCTCGCAAAGCCAGAAACCAGAGTGGAGACGGGGAGGGCAAGAGGCTACTATTTTCACTGTCACACTCACGGCTTGTTGGGTTGTTAAGAATTATTTGTGTCCACTACTTTGCCAAAAAATAGAAACTGAATTTATACAGGAAAAAGTCTCTAAGATAACAGGGTACTCTGAATGATAATTCTGAAGGATGCTTATATTTCACATTATTTTTTAATTAATTTATTTGGTAAAAGGAATTGTATACCTCCATGATCAGAAAGAAAGCACCACCTTTTGTGGAAGTACTTTGGTGTTTTTCTAGTGTTTTATTCAATTTTTTGATGTTTAAATTACAGTTTCCATTCAATATTGTTTTGTATTAGTTTTAGGTGGACAGCACAGTGGTCAGACCATCACTTAGTTTACGCAGGGATCCCCCTGATCGTTTCCAGGACCCCCCTGGCACCACAGAGAGCGATTACAACATTACTCACTATATTCCCTGCGCCGCACTTTACATCCCCTTGACCGTTCTGTAACTACCAATCTGTACTTCTGAATGCCCTCACCTTTGCCACCCAGTCCTCCGACCTCCCTCCCCTCTGGCAACTATCAGTCTGTTAAAGGCTCCATCATCTGGAAAGGAACTGGGCAACGTAAATCGTAATTTTTCACATCCACTGACATAACAATACTTTTGAACACTGCCCTAATATAACTGAAAATAAGCTACAATGCATGATATGTCTTCATATTATGAGTAAAAAATGGAAAACATGCATGTCAAATAAGGGAAATAACTAGCATGGTAATAATTTGATATTAAGCAAGCAATAAAAATAGTTACTATAAAGACCACAGTACTTGAAAAAGATTTGCAATGCAAATACAGTTTTTCAAGACTGTATATAAAAACGAGACTGCAGGTACACCACGTAAAAAAGCATGTGTGCACGTTAACAGAACAGGAAGAACACATAGGGAAAAAGTTATGCTAGGTGATAAGGAAAATGCATAAATAACTTAAATTTTTATTTAGAAAGATATTTTAAAATAAAATGAACTATGAATCTTCGAAAATGAATGCTACCAATTAGCTGTATATTATAATTAAGGTGCTCACAAAAGGACTAATCCTTTGGGTTTCTTTAATCATACAGTTGAGATTTAATTTCTTAAGGAAAGGTACTGAAATGTCTTTATGCTGGTTGTACTAAAGCATTAGCTGGCACAAAAGCCATTCAAAAGAGCCACATATTTGAATAATTAAGCTTATGCCAATTGTTCAAAGAGTCTGACAGTTTCATAATGCCTCAATGTGTTTACTCA
The DNA here is from genome assembly GCF_022682495.2 of Desmodus rotundus. Classification (NCBI taxonomy): domain Eukaryota; kingdom Metazoa; phylum Chordata; class Mammalia; order Chiroptera; family Phyllostomidae; genus Desmodus; species Desmodus rotundus. The sequence continues at coordinate 18,320,882 of NC_071397.1, read as the reverse complement.
AGCATGAAAAGCTCACTTTGTTTTCCAGGAAAGGCATAGTAGCAACAGCACAAAAACCATCACCAATTCCATACATTCGGGGACCATTCAGAAATAATTTGAGAAATCAAGTCAATAAGGTACTTACATCTACAGTGAATAACAAATTAGTTTTAGGTCTATGGAAATGACAGTGTACAAATCCCCACATCCAGCAGAAATCATAATAGCAAGCAAATTTAATTTTTGCTCTGCATGTTAAAAGCATCCTTAAATAGAGTTTGTCACAAATACTACTTTATTCTTTGGAAAGCACATGCCAGATGTAAAAACAACCCTATCTGCAGGATCCCCAAATGAAAATAGTAATTCCTCAATCCTTCCCTCATTACCCTGATGGGATCTTAATTTGGTATCCAAATACTTTAAAATAACTATTTTCTTATAAGATTGACAAAATGCCACTAACATTTAATCTTCAAGTTTTCAGCTTTCTCAGACAGGGAAACACACACACACACACACACACACAGCAAGCTATAAACCCTCCTGCTTTCTCTCTGAGATTAGCCAGGGCACATGGAGAACAATTCCCGTAGCTGTCCTGGCACAGGGCCTCCGCGCAGGGGTCATGTGACGGCACACACAGACACCATTCTTCGACTATCCACGTTTGATTACAGCGCACTGGCCCCCTAGAGCACATTTTGTACAATTATATGCAAAGAAACCCAAATTGCCTTGGCTTGTTAGGCCACACCACAGTCTTCTTATAGCCACATTGTTTGTAGCCGATGTAGAGTCTTTAATTTGGCTGAACAAAATGTTTCTTTTCCCCAATCTCCATTTTTAACAAGATTCTTTTTCCCTCTCTTTTGATAAAGTGTTAATACCACCCTTCTCCTTAGAATGGGACATAAGGAAATCTGTCCTACAAGAGCTGTTTATTTTTTTATGACTATATGGCCAAGGACCAGTCAACTGTTCCCCTATTCGCCCAAATGTCTCCTCCATAATATAGAGAAAACACAAACCACTGTGGTGGATTCACCTAGAGGACAGCAGTGTGAACAGTATTAGTAAACCTCGGGAAACTGTTTGACTCCAAGCCATAAATGACACTAAATATACTCACAGATTTCCCTGCTGGAAACATTCTAACCCTTCACCTAAATATTGACCCCTTCCCATCCTACCTAACTCTCATCACGTCCTACTCCTGTCCCCAGCGACCTGAACTGCCCTTTTGGGCAACCCCCTTGGTAAAGATATGGCCACCCAACGGTTCTAACCAGGGGGTAAGATTAACACTTCTTACAGTGTTTATCATTTGACAATGGCCTTTGCTATAAGACTTATAAAAAGTGACTGTGACTTCATTACCCAGAAATCCTGTGTATATACTTTAAAAAAAAATCCCTCACATGTTATTCCAGAATATATACAAAAATGTGCTTGATAGAATTATTCGTAATAGCCCAAAGCTATAAATAACCCAAATTCTCATCAACAGTAGAACTGACAAAGGAATATTCTTAACAATGAAGTTCTAAACAGCAATGAAAATGAAAGATTACTAACAGTTATAATATGCAGGAATTTTAGAAAAAATATTCAGCAAATGAAGCCAGACACAAAAGAATACATACATTATTCCACTTATTCCGTCTTACTACAATAGATGTTCCGGTATGAATGAATCAAAATTATACCTATTTTTGTCATATCTGCAGAAAACTGTACTTTTTGCTGTGCCATGGAATTTTAGTAATTAGTTTATGTGTGCCATGAGATGAAATAGGTTAAAAATCACTGCTTTAACCTATCAGAGTTCATTACAATGAAAACACTGGCACCATACAATATCTGGAAGAGGAGGAGGAGAGTGACCATAGTAACTAAAACAGTAACAATAATGATAATGGTATTGCCATTATGATAATGCCATTATGATGACGTAGCCATCAACCTTTATTGAGGAGCTTTCTATGCTCGGCAGTGAACTGAAGACTTCACATGGATTACATTCCTTAACTGCAGCAAACCAAGGACTTTACATGGATCACATTCTTCGATCACCTCAACATTGCCACAATGCTGATACCTACATGTACTGGGTCGGCCAAAAAGTCCGTTTAGTTTTTTCCATAAAAGACACACTTTTCATTTTCACCAATAACTTTATTGATTTGGATATTTTGAGTATGCCGGCTATCTCCCGCTATTGGCTTCTAGTGGGTAGAGGCCAGAGTGCTGCTAAACATCTTCCAATGCCTAAGACAGCCCCACAGCGAAGAATTATTTGGCCGAAATGTCAATAGTACCAAGAAACTTCACAAACCACTTTTGACACATTTGAGCAGTCACAGCACCTTATCCATACACTGCAGAAATCCTTTTTTTCTGCATTTCAGTTGCATTTTTACCTTTCTTGAAATAATAAAGCATAAAAATGCTGAAAATGTTACATATTTTCCTCCATCTTCAATATTAAAATGGCTGCACAAAAATTCATCAGTGTCAACGCGTTTTTTTTTGGATGGATTTGTGGTTATTATTTATTTTTTATTGTTATTCAAGTACAGTTGTCTCCATTTTCTCCCCACCAGTCCCCCTGACCCCAGCCACTCCCACTTCCCACCCTTGATCCTACCCCCACCCCATGGTTTTGTCCATGTGTCCTTCATACATGTTCCCGAAAACCCTTCCCCCTTTTCCCCCCATTCTCCCCTCCCACCTCCCCTCTGGTTACTGTCAGTTTGTTCTTTTCAATGTCTCTGGTTATATTTTGCTTGCTTGTTTGTTGATTAGGTTCCACTTATGGGTGAGATCATATGGTATTTGTCTTTCACTGCCTGGCTTATTTCACTTAGCATAATGCTCTCCAGTTCCATCCATGCTGTCACAAGGGTAGGAGCTCCTTCTTTCTCTCTGTTGCGTAGTATTCCGTCATGTAAATGTACCATAGCTTTTTTGATTCATTCATTTACTGATGGGCACTTAGGCTGCTTCCAGCACTTGGCTATTGTAAATTTCGATGTTTTTTTTTTAATGCACACTGACATGACAGCTGTCACAATATTATGTAACAAAATTGTTTCAAATGAAGTTAAAGACAACTAAGCACTCCTAGAGCCATTCTTTGGAAAAAAACTAAATGAACCTTTTGGCCAACCCAGTATCAGTTAGCTTTTGATGCATAACAAACTGTCCCAAACTGAGTAACTCAAAAAGACATACCTATTTTATTTCGCACATTTCCGTGGGCTGGCTGGGCTCCTCTGCTGCTGTTACCTGTGCTCACTCATGTAACTACATACAGACAGAGGGGCACAAGGGCTGAAAGATCCAGCCGGGCCTCACTCTTATTTATGGTCTGGCAATTAGTGCCAGCTGTCAGCCGACGATCCTCTGTTCTCCACAAGGCCTCTTGTCCTCTCCCTTAAAATAATGGAGCAGCTTCCCTAGATGCTGCCCTCTGAGGAGCATTCAAAGGGGCAAAGAAAGAGGCTGCAAGGATGATTGGGACCTAGGTCTTGAAATCTGCATAATGTTATTTCTGTCACATTTAGGGAAGTAGAGGACTGGTCTCTACTGGTAGACAAAAGAAGCAGCAGAAATCACACTGAAAGAGGCATGGGATGGAAAAAATCTGGCAGGTTAACTGTTTATCACAAAATGAGACAGAATATCCTAGGAAATTCTATGGTTGATCACAGAGTAATGACTTTTCTAAAGGAAATTTTAACAGAAAATATAATACACCAAATAAACTTTGGCTAATATATGATTTTTGATACATGAGAAGGTTATAGATAAAGGGAAAAGCTTAAGAAATATTCACAGAATATTGGACTAATCACTTGGGTAACAGAGACCCATCATATATCTCACATCCAGAATTTGAATTTGAAAGGTTTTAGCAAACACTCAAAAATAAAAAGTACTGATGAAATAGGTGTTACTAAGACATTTTTAGTGTGTTTTGGTAAAGAGGTGTGCAATGGGCATGTCCCTGAGTGAATCACTTGACTTTTCCACTCCTCTGTTTCCCTTTTTACACAGGATACATTAAATAAACATGAAATGAGCAACGGGCTCTTTTTACTTCCAAAAATTATAGGATTGCATTTCAAAATACCTTCAATATACCATTAAGAAAAAAGAAAATCCTATTAGTACACAACATATTAAGTATGGGGTTAAAAATGCTCAAAATTACAGAAAGCAGATTAGTGGTTGCCTAGGAAATAGGGAATGACTGCTGATGGGGATGGGGTTTCTTTTGGGGTGATGAAAACATTCTAGAACTGATTGCGGTGGTGGCTGCACAACTCTTCCAGTATACTAAAAACCACTGAATTAAGCACTTAAAATGGGTGAACTGTATGGTATGTGAGTTATATCTCACAGATGTCAGATCATGTATAGAACTGGTAGGCATCTAATGAAGAAAGAACACCTTTTGATAATAAAAAACTAAGCTAGGAATACTGAATACTTTTATTTTATTGGATCCCTATATGCACCAATGAGGTAAAGTTTTTTCTCTCCAATTAATAAGTGGGAAAAAAACTGAGATTGAGCAACATTTAGTGGATTCCCTGACACTGGTTCTAGTTAATAAAATTCTTTAAGGAAAATTCCTAAAGCATAACCATGCTGGAGGATCACAGAGTACCACATTTTCAGGTAACTACCTGGCAAACAAAACACATTAGTAAAACTATATTCTAATAAGAGGAGTAAAAACAAAGTCGCGGGGAAGGGGGGAATTAGGCTAGAAAAAGAATAAGTGCTAAAATTGCGCCAAGGCTGTATTCCATCCTGCTTAGTGAGTCGAGAAGGAGAGAACAGCGAGCTACGAAGCATGCACGCACAAGCACACTCGCAGTGGTGCTGCCAATTCCACCCAAGCAGAGACGGCAGACGTGAAAGGACAAACGTCTACACAGACAAGGGAGTGAATCAACTCTTAGCGATTTTCAACCAGTGTGCCCCAAGAATGTTTAAAATATGCAATACCTGACTACTCAGTCAGGGGCACTCACCTCTTTTCCCTTAGACTGTCAAATAAAAAAAATTTTTTTAATTAAAAAAACAGAATAGCCAATACAGCAACAGCCATCCACTGTGAATGTATCAAAATTATACCTATTTTTTTCTGTCAGATTGGCAAAAAATATATTTTTTTGGTGTGCCGAAGAATTTTGGCAATTGGTGTATAATGTGCCACGCAATGAAAAAGGTTGAAAATCGCACTTCTAGGGGATCATGGGCATGGAGACCTACCTCCAGATAAAGCCTTAAGCAAAGGGAAGGCTGAAATAGACATAGGAGCAGTAGACAAAAATTTGATCTAAGTTTATAATATGATCTAACAAAAAGGCATATAAAGGAAAAAAAAAGCCTTGGTCTAGTTTTGGAAGCAAAAGAGGAGATATCACCCAGCAGCAGGGCAGTGCTGGTGAAAATTCAAAAAAGACTAGTTACACTGCCCATTCAAGTGGCTACGCAAATTTTTATCTCCAGACAGACACAGAATGGAATTCAAGAGACTTACAAATACTTAAGAATCAGAAACACTGACTTGCAAAATAGAAAGCTTATATCCGCACACACTGCATGGGCAGGTAACACAACGTGCAAGATGCAAAAAGGTCCAACCCCTCCGTAAAACTAACCACTTCTAAAATGTGAAACAGGGAGAAATACATTTCCTTGACTATTTATTTGCCCATAAGACGTAATAAAAAATTAAACAGATCACAGGAATAAGTCTCCTGTTCTAACATATGATTTTCTAATCCACTCATGATGCAGTGGCACAGGCGCCCTTTCTTTACGCAACAAAGAGGAGGGTACTGACTCTCTTCCTTACATGGCCCTAGAAAGTCGCAGAGAAATCAAATTTCAGAGAAGCAAACTAGTTCCCACTGAAGTTAGCACGTATACTTGAGCATTCAAAATACAGATATTTACAGTTTACTTTCCTTGAAATATTTCCCTTTACAATTTTTCTATCTTCTGGCCTCCGCTAAATAAAGTTTCATCCTCTCTCACTGGCTAATATATTTTCACATTTTCAAGGTACTTTTATACATTATCAAGCTGTCATCATTAATAAACCCTAACAAAGATATTATTGACCCAGGAATATCATCAACCCCCAAAATTAAAATATCTCAGGGTGAATCACTTTGAAAATCATAAAACCAAGAAGGATTTATTTACTATGCTATGATCAGACAGTGGATAAGGCTGGTAGTGGTATTTACGAGGGTTTGGAGAAGAGAAGCTTTCATTAACAGTGAGATGGGTCAGGACAGCATCACTGAGGACCTGAATGTGGGGTAAGCCGTGGACACGGGAGAACAGGCTGAGGACACAGGTGGAGAGCTACAAGACTCAGAGCGAGCAGGATTCGCTTGGCACAGGGAAGGGTCACATATGACCAAGTGACGAGAAAGATAGCAACCTGAAACACTAAAAAAAATACAAGAAGGATTAAACACAGGATGGTAAATGCAGGCAATAAACATATTGGCATTAAAAATCATATTTCTTGAGAATATTTAATGAGATGACACACATATGTGTTCTAGGGTTATGAAAAATGTAAAACTGCATAGGCACTATAATCCTTATTTTGCTTTTAAAAATATAATAGGAATTTTAGGAAAAGAACTCCTTTTAAAAAGGCAAATCTGGTGAGAAAAAAGAACTTAAGCCTAATGATTGAAGATTATTTCACTGTGTTTTTGTACCACAGAAAACCAGATTTTATTTATCTCATTAAAGAAATGTTTTTCCTTCAAACTTGAAGCAACTGTATCTTCAAGCAAACATGAAGGAGGGGGGAATAACCAGCTTACACACAGAAAGTTCTTCCAATAAAAAATCAGACACTCAATTAACTTTATTATACTGGTCTTCTATTTTGACACAGAATTTTCAATATGGTTAAATTTCTCATACATTGTACTCAGGAAAGCACCACATGACTCAAATAAAATAAAAGTTTGTTTAGTGGGCATTCTGTCTTGGATTCAATACAGTTTACCCAAGCTAACAGCAGTAGTACACACACACACACAGCTCGTGTGTGTATATGTGTGTGTGTATATGGCCTACTATATTCAGGGTTTTAAAGTGGAGGAAAAAATGTTCAAATAAGATGCAATCTTTACGTTCAAGGGGCATCCTGGAGCTGATGACACGAGAGGTGGATCAGAAGTTACAATATATATGAGGGAGAAAGTGAATCATAATAAACGAGGCACAAAATGCTATGAAAGGAGAATAAATGTCTCTTGTCATAAACTACATCTGTTATGCTCCTTCAGGGGAAAAAAGCCAGTTAGGTGGTTTCACGGTCAGTCACGCCACACCAGGAAGATTCCTCTGAGACGTCAAATACGAATGGATTATTCCAAGTGTTAGGAAGACTGCTTCCGCATTTTCATAGGAAATACGCCAACATCTGGATCAACACTCTAAGTGTTCTGAAGTAACAGGCTCAGCTAAAAAGAAAAAAAAGATCTGGGTAACAGTTGGATACACAGAATACACTGGACTGCCTATTAGTTAATGTTTTTCCTATCCTAAAGTAATGAATGAATACCCCTAGCCAAGGTTTGCTCTTTGTGGATAGCAAGCAAGAAATGGAAGCACTCAGTCACCGACAGAGTACCTACAAAATTAATCTGAGTTAACAGATTACAACCATTCAAGGGTGGTCCATAATTTTCTAAGGCAACATTTAATGGTACTTTTAGTGCATACTAATCATAAGTAAAAAGAAGAAAAAAAAAAACCTGTCTCTTTTTCTCAATAATGCTGAAGATGACCAAACTGTTGTAAACCATTTATCAAGAGACCTTGAAGGGCAGGAAGGAGTCTGACTGATGAACACAACACACTCAGACAAGACTCCAGCTCTAACACTAAGCGCTGCATGGGTTAAGTGCCGCAGTGGTAGTCAAGATGCTACTTTATTTATTTTGGAGAATCCCTTTCAAGGGATAGCAAAAGTACTGTTCCAGAAGAGGAGGGAAAGCATGGTCAAGCAGTAAAATAGAGCAAACACTAACAAAACAAATAATCCAAGCATCAGATGCACACTTTCTGAGGGCCCACAAGACTCCAAACAATTTCAATATGTAACTTAGTCTTCGCCTAGACTAAGAAGTCACTGTTAGGCCCTAACCAGATTTAAGGCATTTAAAAATATAATGATCACTGTAGAGTTCAACAGTGGAGAAGGGTTTAACTTACCCACCCAAACATTTTCCAATATATTCTAAATACACATTAGCCACAATATATATTTTCACCCTTCTACAGTCACAATTTAAGATTAAAATTATGCAATTGAATAACTTTAGGAGAAGAGTGTCTTTCCACCCAGACAGGCTTGTATTCCAAGTGTTTATAGCTCCTGTAAGAGCAGCCTTGAATCTTCAAAATAAATCTTCTCTCATATTTAAATGTCTCGCACATACTAAATTCACACTGTGTCCTACTGGCCGACCAAAACAGTTAAGTGAAAAGCAAGATGGAAAAAACTGAGTAGAATCCCTAGCAACTCACAAACAGTTCTACAAAACCAAAACAGCTCATGCTGATCACCACAGTTTAGCTCCACAAACTGAACTAATATTAAATTCTAGTATTAATCCAAATGAAGAACCACAAACACAGGGCCTAATTTTGAAAACTTTCTGAATTGCCCTACTGTTTAAGGAAAAAGAGAAACCATTAGGTGCCTAGGAGAAAAAGCTCAGCTTCCGTGGTCTGCAGTTAGGTCTGATTAAGTGCTAAAGTCCAACAAGTCTGCATTCTTTATTAAGAGGACAGGCAAAGGACTGTCAGAGCCACTTCTTGAAGCTGCTCTTTTTGACATTCTTTAAATTTTATTTCTACTATTTACCAGCAACCAAGATAAGAGGCCAAACTGACATTCCTAGCATTCATTTCATACACGAATGTACAGCAATGCCGCACAGTGGCCACACAACAAGCCGCTCCACTCACCAACCACAGCATCTAAGGACATGATTCTTTCATTGCGACTAAGCTCTTCAAAGTGCTGGTAGTGTGCGTGTGCTGCTGACCAGCTGGTTCCCCAGGTTAAAGACAAAATACTAAGTACGTATTCAGTGTTTTACCTTGAGAGTTCTCAGTTGGAAATCTCTCTTAGTGACACGTGATCAAAAAGAAAATGCAAGAAAAAGGTAATGTAGGAATCCTATGGGATGCAACAAGAAAGTATCCAGCCATGTAATATGAAAAAGAGACATTTATTGAAGAAGATGCAAGATACAAGATACAAGAAACATTGTTCATAGGACAGTGATGCCTCAGTCCCCTTCAAAGTAGCTACCTTGGGACCTCACATAGATCTTTGTTGATTGCAGCCCATACACGTTCAACATTCTCAGGTGGTCTGCTTGGTGCAGACTTTTCAGAATGTGGATCACTTCCAAAAGAATCTCGACCATCTTTGAAGCATTTGTGCCACACTTTTATTTGCGCTGCACTCATTGCATTATTCCTGAAAGGCTTCTAAATCATCCAAACAGTTTCCGAGGAGGAATGTTCAAGCTTAATGCAAAATCTGATGCAGACTCATTGCTCTACTCATTCAGTCATTTTGAATGCAACAGCCACACAGTACACATGCTCACTCAATGGTGTCTACTGCCCCCACTGACTAGGACAGTGAAGTTGTCATTGTTCAAGCATGGGCACTCAAGTCCACTCTCCTTGGCTGCCAGGTTACATCAATGTCACACAAACCGTTCTCATTACATTAACAGTGGCTGGACTTTTTCCGGACAGACCTCATACTTCCAAACCTCATGAATCTCCAAGTAAAGAATGAGAGACAACAGCACTTCTTCAGCTGCTGGACTTCCAGGGAACAAGCAACAGCTCCCAACTATTCAGACAAAATGGCATGAACAATTCCCAGAGCAATTTTCTGAGGTAGCTCTGAGGTCCTGATAGCTTCTGTATACCATTTCCCTGGCATCCTCCTCGTAGCTGAGAGTCCAGCTTTTCACCCAGATGTGTGTAATGCATTCATCCATGTCATGGCTCACTAAAATATATCATCACCAATAGGGGCTGACCCTGACCTGGTACCACTAAAAACTCTTCCCTCGGGAAAGCACCTGAAACAGACTAGTATTCCAGCCAACAACTCATCAAAGGCTTCTTTTAAGAAAGAATATCTTCTATGCCTGGGTGAAAGCAATTCAAAATTAAAATGCTGCATTACCAGAGTAGACTTTGAAAGTCTAATTTACAAGACTTTCCAACACTTTACTTTTTATAAAATCAGTTCTAAAATAATAATAAATGTTTCTATAATGTACAAGGTATTAGGCTAGGAACTCTGCATTTATTATCTCATTTAATCTTAAAAACATCCCGAGCCAGGCAGCTACTCTAATGTCACAGATAATGAAAGGGGGGCCCGGTTACACAGATGTGTCAGGCCAGGACTCAGACTTGCGCCCAGAATCCCATCCGCCTGCTGTAAAGAGCAAGGCAAAGCAGCACTGCGGAGTCCAAAGTCTGTAACCCAAGCTCTCCAACTTACGGACTAGCTATGTGACCTCATGCGAGTTCTTCAACCTCTCTGGGCCTCAGTTTCCTCATCTGCAAAAGAGGGGTAATAACAGCATCTATCCCTCACAGAAGAGCAGCAATAATTACATGAGTGAATACAGGTAAAGAATTTAGAAGTCCTTGACGTATGAAAAATGCTTAATAAATGTTAGCTAAAATTATTACTATTACGTCACCACATAATACACACTCCTATATATCCAAGCTACAAAAACTCTTCAAGTGTAAAATACTCAGATCCAACTGTAACACCTTACTGTCCTTGGAATATACTGTTTTGATGGAGCTAGCTACTAAACAAGAATTTTAAGTCTCCTTTCATCTTCAAAAGCAGAGAGGGACAACAAACAAACAAACAACACTGGACATAAATGAACGAAGTGCTGGTGCCAAATGCTTCGAGACCCAAAGACTAATTAGAAAGTTCAGTGACAACATACCAAGCACTCAAGCTACTATCATGACACAGCAAATAAATTTTTTAAACAAGTATTTCATAATCAAAACCCAGAGAGTGAAGAAGAAGTCAAGACTTAGGGGGCGGGCAAGACATGGGCACAAAAAGAAACTTAGGGTGGAGGAGACAGCTGTGCACAAGGGAAGATGGAGACCATTCTGGGTAGCCAGCCCCCCAGGTGATGGCCTGCCTGGCTCAGAACTACAGGCTGCTGCCTTGCGGCAGGGTCCTCTGGTCCTGGCCCTGTAAATAACAAGTAGCAAAGCCTTGAGTGCTCAAGATGGCAAATGGACTCAACCAGACCTCTGGGCTCCCTTCCAGCACCAACAGCCTGAGATTCTAATTGTGAAAAAGGAAGGAAAGCAAATGAGACAAATTACCCATGTTTTCTTTTCCTTGGTCTTTGAACTGAAAGCCTCCAACTCTCCAATGGGTTATGTTCCAAACATTCAGTTACAGGTCAGAGTTGGAAACTCAGAATGTATTTCGCATGCACAGGAACATTACATGTTGTGATTAAATCTTCACGTAAGTCTACTAGAGTCCCCTCTACCCCTAGCAGTATAAATGTCTTCTCAAGGCCTTCTGATGGCTGAGCACTGGTTATGGAACAAAGTACATACTCTTTAGCCTCATATTCAGGGGTCTCCTAACCTCAGCATATTCTAGTAACATCATCAGCACCTTTGTAGGTGCTTTCTCCTATCTCCTGCACCAACACAACTGTCCGGTGCTGTCATTAAGAAGTGAACTTTAGAAAGGCAGCCCAGCACATAAAGCCACGGAACCACACCTTAAACCCAGTCCCTCTGGCTTCAAGCCCTGGGTCCTGTCTAATCTCCGCCCCACACCACCCTAGTGGCCTTTCTAACTTCAGTGTCCACACCCACAGGTCCAAGGCCCCACATCCCAGCCCCAGTGAACCACCTGTCAGGCACCAAGCCTTTACTGTCCCCAACACCCTTCTCCAGCGATCAACATCTTCCTCATCCTCAAATGCCACAACCTTTACCCAATCACCCGGGCAAAATTATAATTGCTTCTCCGCAGCATTTCCTCTCTGCTCCTTCACTAGATTAATAAGCCCCCTGTGGCAATAAAACACATTATACACACCATCGTGCCCCTCAGAACACCTAACACAATTCTGCTACACAACAGATACTCAACAGGCAGATGTCCAAGGAAGTAGCGTGCCACTATTTTGACTATTTTTTATTAAAACACTTATATGAGTTCTAAGTTCCAATTCAAGATCTTTAGAGCACATCTGTGCTTTGTAAGCAACCCCATCTCCACCTCTACAACCCTTAGTCAGGAAAATGGGGGGGTGGGGAGGAGCAGCATTTGTGTCAGAACACAGAGAACCAAACCCACCAAATCTGAAGAATTACCAGGGCAATTGTTAAGCATGTGGCTTCCTAGGCCTCCACCGCAGACCTGTGAATGCATAATCTCCAGGGAGAAGGGCCTGGGAATCTGATGGCTTAAAAAGTGGTCCCAGCTAATTCCTTTTATCAAGCAAGTTTTGGAAACATTGGGTTTGATCACTGGGTCTTAATCCCGGCTGCACATCAGAATCAGCAAGGCGTTACACAGAGCCCAAGGCGGGTGATAGAGGGGTATTTTAAGAGTCTCAGCCATCACAATTGTCTGTGGTCCACAGCACATCTGTGGTATTAAATTTCCATAACAGAAGGCACCGTTAGGAAGAACATGCCTAAAGAGGCTGGGGCAGCACAAGAGGGTGACAATTAAAGTAAGGTTGAGGAGCACTGTATTAAAGTGGTAAACAAAGAGAGTAACTTGACATTTGAATAAAAGATGTCCCCCACACCCCAACCCTTGTCCTACAGGTGCTGTGAACTGACTACAGATCTGCTAACTGCGGAACAGGTGCAAACATGACATCGGCACCTTCAGAACGATGCACGTTATCAAACACAAGCTTTTCATATGGTACTCCTGGAGACTGTTGGGGGTCCTTTATTCTCCTTTTGCCGAAGTGTGGAGGGATATCCCTTTTTATTTCAAGCTGCTTAAAGGACAGGAAAGATTCCTGTATTCTTAACATAAATCAAAATGAGGCTCTAGGTTGGAAGAAGGTGTGGCATTTATAGATCGAAATAAAAATTCCAGATGCGTGTCACCAGCGGGCCTCTCCCAAGGCACACAGACTGGCCAGCTGTGGTGATGGGGATGTGTAATCCAGAGAAACAAAGGGCATGCCTGACCAAGCTCATGTGCAGGCAGACGGCTGGCCACAGGCGGTGGCAGCTCCAGCGTCTCTGGGAAAGGATGCCCATGATGCAGAGTGCTCTTCTGACACTGATGGAGAAAGTGGTCATCACCGGTGAGCAAGGATGGGAAAGACAACTATGATCGTGCTCTTCCTCTGCTTGCAAAATCCGTCAGGACACTGAGCCAGTGAGGTATTCAAGTGAGTAGCAGCCAGCAATAGCAGAAAAGGAAAGAGAAAGAACACAGCGATAGAAGAGGAATGCAATAAAAGCACATACCATACATAATAGGACAGAAAATAGCATCAAAAGAATATTAAAAATCATACTTTTGAGCTGGAGAATGGCTTAAAGATTATCTTGTTTATACGGCCCTAAAAGCTGGCCCACCTCCTGCCCCCACTTCCCCTGTAAACCGGTTCCTTGTCTGCTGCATAAGCATCAGGTTCCCGGCATTCACCCCCAGAGAGCTGGATCCAGGAGGCCGGCAGTGGGCCCACGCGTGCGGGTTTATGAAGTTCCCCAGGTGACTCTGATGCGCAGCCAAGTCTGAGGGACACGGCTGTAGAGATGGTTTTGGAACTATGGTAACCAGCCGGTTAGAGGAGAGCACTGGCAGGAGAACCCAGCTCTCTTCCTCACCATAGGAAGGTCTCCCAGCTCCTCACTGACTGCCACTCTCTCTTTTTCCGAACCTGACAACTACAATTGCCAGCGCTACTGGTCGACAAATTCTGTTTTTCCGAAGCCACTACAACATTGGAGTGCCACCTACCCTGTTTCTACACCACCAGAGAAGAAAGCACATCTATAATGTTTATCACACTTCCTAATTTCCACACAAATGACTCTCTGCCAATTCCCAGTGCTAATTTACAAAACAGTGTCAGTAGAGAGAGCTCACTAACCAGTAGAGAGAGGGAGAGGCTAACACGGCATCCAGGCTCCTCAACCTAAAAAAGACTGACTGGCTAACCAAATTAGCTGACTTCTATGTAGTTATATTCTTAAGGTAAGGCAGCCAAATTTTAGAACCACTTTTCAAAGATTTCTTCCTCTACATAGACCCACAAAACTCGACATCCAAGTATATTCCTCCTCCACTAACTATTCAAGATTTGGAACCAAGTGCCATTATGAAGTGTGCTTAAGAACTATTCAAATATCAACGAAAGACTTCACCTCTGCCCCACGTAGGGCTGCCAGGCAAAAATGAGTCCTGCACAGGATACCGGAACGGCGGTACACTGGTACAGAGCGGCGGGACAGCAAGGCTGGTTAGTGAAGACATTTGTCATATCCCATGACGAACTGAAAGGGAGCAGACGATCTGCAGAATGTCAAATGGCCTCTGAACACCTGAAGGCCTGTCACAGGTGAAAGAATTAAGACTTGCTCAGTACAGCCTGGTAACAAGAAACTATTGGAAGAAAATCGCTCCTCTATCTAAGGAACCAAACTGTGACAGCGTCTCCTGGGCACACAGTGGATTCTCTGTCCAATCACAGGCCAGATGACTACTTAGCATGGAATATACTTGGATATGGACTTTTGTGGGTCTTAACTGGTGAATCAGATGGGAGGTTCATCTAGAAAGTGCCTTTATTTTTAAGAGAGAGGGGAAGGGAGGCAGAAAAACAGGAAGAGAAACAATGATATAAGAAAGAAACATCAATCAGTTGCCTCTTGTATGCACCCTGACTGGGGACTGAACCCACAACCCAGGCATGTGCCCTCCCTGGGAATCAAACAAGTGACCTTTCACTTCGTGGAATGACACCCGACCAATTGAGCCACGCCTGTCAGGGCGGAAGTGTCTTCTTGACCCTAAGATTCTGCAAGCTCAATTTCCCTGCATTCTTCTCCTCCCACTCAAAATCTACCAAGGTTCTTGGATAACGCCTTGTGATATGCACTTTGGTCTATAATTAACCAGTACCAAGTACAGTATTTGCAAGAAGCAGCAAAGCAATCCACAGGTTACATGGGGTCAGAAGATGGCATCCAGGAAGTTAAAACATGATGTCACATCCCCTGGTGACTTAGAAGAAAAAGGAAGCACTGACCAAGTGAGGCAGTAAAAACATAGCACTACTTTTCATGGGTCCTAAGAGGAAGGAGAAAGGGTTTGGCAAGACAACATCACCAACTCGGCTTCTGCATGAGGATACATGCTGCAGCGTAGTAAGTTCTTTATGAACGGACTCATGCCCTCCCTCATGAATTACAATCAACTTTTAAATATGGAATTTTAACTGATTCCTATCAATATTTTCCATGTTAAAAGAGGTCTCTTGCTCTATTTTTAATCTAAAAAACAAGCCCCCACAGATGAGAACAGCATTATGAGCAGGAATTCCACGTTAGAGGGAAGTCCTGTGATGCCTCAGACCACGAGCATCCTAGCCGCAGCCTTAACTCTGGCATGATCACGTGAAGGTCAGGGGAAATGGAGAATTCAGAAAACCTCAAAGTTTGAATGTGCGAGATACATCCTAGCATTCAACCTATTTCTGTGCATTTGTGATGGATGAGCTGGGAGAGCCTCCGGGACGCAGCATCCAACAGGGTTTGCTCAAACCCTCCATCTAGCACATGGGAGGCTCACACCTCAACTGCGCTCAGCCTGCCCGCCCATGGGAACAGGCTCGCAACTCCCAAGAGCAGAGGCAGGGTAAACGTCTGCAAGAGCAGGAAGTCACAGAAAATGAAGTCTCTGGACAGCTATTCAGTCTCCCCTCGCATTTTAAAGAAGCATATTCCACCAGGGCCTAGAATGGATAAATGGGATGACAGAGCATTTAGTTACAGTCAATGAGATTTCAGTACTTCGCCAGTGACAAATGACGTGGCCATTTGTCTGATAATCCTGAGTGAACCACAGCCAAATGTGAACCAACCACTCACTGCCCACAGGTCTAGTAGGACCTGGACAACTGCCAGGCAACCACACAGGCACTGGATGCTTGCCCTACCTGGCAGCCTCTAGCAAGACATGTTCTCGTTGCTCACAGTCACTTACTTACAAGGATAATGGAAATGCCAACAATGTTCCTGGCTCTCAAAATGTCCAAACTACCTTCCTGGTTAGACTACAGCAAGCCGGATGGAACAAATCTCATCTGACTTCTCCTTGACCTCTTTCATTCCAAGGGTATAGACTTCATTCAAGTGTACTTTCTCTTGCTTTTTGTGGGCCTTTATTTTAGTGTTGCCCATCTGTTTAAACACTCAAGAGGCAAGTTTAAACTGCATTCCTCGGTCTCTCTGGCATCTGAGCCTATGCTATTGCTGTATCCTCCCCAACTCCTCTGCAATTTTCCTCCCTCGATTGCTATGTTCTTCTTGTCAAGGATCTGTACTCCTTCCTAGCCACCTGACACCTTAACAATGAATGAGCTGTTCTTACAGAACCTACGAAATATCCAGCTGGGGTAAGAACAAAGAGAAACCAGTCTCTCAATTCATGACAAGTGCAGTAATCATATTTTCTCTAACAAGTTTTATTTCAAAATAGTCATTGACAAAGCCTAAATACCTTGACTGGACCCATTCAAAAAAGGAGAAAAACAGAACAATCTCACAACATTAAAAAAAATTAAAGCGTAGCACTAGAAAGCAAAGTATTAACCTTGATATCTTTCCAAAGTCAGTCTCACAATGCAGCACTGATAACATGGGCCAGAGCAGCTACTGAAAAAAATGCCCCTTCTGCAGCCCTCGTTTTAACAGTGCAGGAATTTGCAGAGAATTTGTGAAAGGCTCTCAAGGCACAATAATCTGGGAAAAAGCAGAGAGGACGTATTAAAAAAAAGAAGAGTAAGTGATTACTTCTCAGACAATATTTGGGACCATCAATGTTCTCAGAGTAAACGAGGACAAAATGAGGAAGCACCGTCGTCATATATCACATCACCTCCAGCCAAGTACAACAGGGGCTCTCAGGGACGGGCGGATGGACTACAGGACCGTCTTTAGGCATAGGAGGCACGGTGCTGAGCATCCAGGATACTTTGAGGAGGCCATCAAAAATGTTTTCATTTAAGAGCAAAAGAAGAAAATAAATGTAATAATGAAGTCAGCCTGGATTATGTTTGTCTATCACCATCATAAAATATAATTAGTAATATTTTTATGAAGAAAGGGGCCTGTGGAGGTGAAGTGCCTATACTGGGGCCCAGGAGAGTCATAGTTGTCTCTGTCCATAGAGAAGAAACAGATGCCAGCAAGACAAATTGCTCAGGGTTCAAGGCGGACACACGAAAAGCCACAGAGCATTCAAATGATGCGCAGCATTAACACAAACGATTTTCTGCAGTGCAAGCTGAACAGTGAATTCTGCATATCACAACAGGCATGTAATAAAGAAAAAAAAACAATGCTTGCTTTCAGTTGTTCAAAGAAAGCTTGGTGCAGGTGACAGATTCTTAAATCCTCTCTCAGAGGATAAAGAGGAAATGAGCTCTGGCAGCTGGAAAAGGTTTAGTCAGCAGATCCTTAAGGACAGTGGTCCCAGACCGGTCTGTGCCTGTTAGGAACCCAGCCCCACAGCAGGAGATAAGCTTGAATGTAACACGCTTGAATCCCCCTGAATCCCCCCACCCCCCACCCCTGACCCAAACCGGGTCCGTGGAAAAATTGTCTTTCACAAAACCAGTCCCTGGTGCCCACAAGGTTGGGAACTGCTGCTCAAGGAGATCCTCTATGTGGCCGCCACTGTGGGGCACAGTGAGTGGCAGCCCACGCTGCCCCTGTAATGACACTGCTGACATTCGAGCGTGTTGCCTTGTTTTCTACCCTGGTCATATCTACTGCACTTTAAAAAATTTCTTTTTACCAAGCTGTGATTTCACTGCATGTACACTTCAATGTGTTGCCTTTTTCATGCAATGTTACTAATAAATCATGAATAATTTCCTTTGTTCTTAGAGCATCTAGAATTCGCCAAGGTATGTGATATGGATTCCTGGACAAAATGGAGAGACATGGGCTGAAGGATAAAACGAGATGGTTCAAAGCTGGTTGATCAAATCAACTCCAAGAATGCTGACACGCAGACTCCTTCACTGCCTGCTGGAATGACAATGAGGGTATGACGCAGGGCTCCCCACTGTTCAATACTTTAATGATAGTGACTGATACTCATCAGCAGTGTGTCTACTTACTATGTGCAAAGCTCCGTACTAGATGCTTTATATGCATACAGGGTGGGGCAAAAGTAAGTTTACAGTGTTCATATGGACAATAGTACAATAATTAACCAGTAATAACACAAGAATAAGCTGTGTTTAATCTTGTATTATTCACAACTGCCAGCCTATTTTTGTCCCACTCTGTTTATTCACTTTATAACAAGCCTGTGAGATAGAGATTTTTACATATTATACCTAAAAAAAAGAGTGTGAAAGTTCAAAGAGGTTAAGTATGTATTTTGCCGTGTATAACACGCACTTTTTTGCCCAAATTTTTGAGGGAAAAATAAGGATGCACATGATACATAGGTAGTGCCTGAAATAGCTTGTATCTGTTCTTATGATTTGTAATTATTTGTTACATAAAATTTCTTGTGCCACAAAATGTTCAAAAATAAAAGCTAAAATTCCTTTATAATACTAAAAACAAGTATCTATACTTGTAACAAATATAAATAAATAAAAATTGAATTAAAAAATTTAAAGACTTGTTTTCCTGAAAGTCTGGTCCAGAAACACGGGTGCACATTACAAGAGGGAGGGCAGGTGCATAATGTATTTTTCAAGTACTTTTCAAGGCTCCGTTGAAGGACATCTACCTCCCACTCCTTCCTAGTTCTTTCTTCCAGAAGCATAAGTCCAGGGAAGAATAAGAAGCTAAATGAGAATTGCAACAAAGACATGTTTTGAGATATAAAGCTGGAAAAGATTATCTGAACACCACTGCTCCGAACTGCATTTCCACTTTTAACCTTCACCATCTCCTGCCACTTAACTCTGCCACTTACCTCACCTTATCAGCAAGCCATCCCAGTTCCCATCTGACCCTTTGTCTCTCTCTCCCATGGCTCTCAGCAATCCCCTTTTTTTTTTCCTTTTGGACCCTACAGAACTTTAGTGCAGGCTCTGATCATCCCCCATGCAGTAACTGCTGCCACTTTCCCAGCCTCTCAGCCTGCAGGGCAGTTACTCCGGGCTCCCGCACTCACAGCCACTGGCAGGGTCAGTGTTCTCCCGACAACTCCAAACCCAAGTCAGGTGTCCTACACCAAAGCATTTGGCTGCTCTACCTGAGTTCCTATGCTGTCGTGGATAACTTATACCCCGAAAGATAAAAGCATTTATGAAATTGAGATTAAATGAGGATTTAAGTATCCACTGCCATTTCCCACAATGGGCAGGAAGTGAATTTGGCAAATCACTTCAATTACCATGATTGCTTATCTCAGGAAAGAATCATGGGCATATTTTAACAGAAAAAAAATCCTTAGTTTAGAAAGCATTTTTGCCTTAACTACTCCCTCCTACATCTTTCTCCATGCTCATACCGTCACACACACACACACACACACAGTCACATACAGAGTGCATCACTGTTGTAAAAAGGTAATGTACAGTATTATCTGCAACTTTCTTTTCTTACATTAAAAATACATCAAGAAAGTTCCTCCATGACAACCAGTAGCCACGGCATGCAATTCATTCAACCATTTCCCTGACAGGCATTCACTTCACTTGCTTTTTTCTCCTGTTCCTTTTTTCTGCTAACCACAAATATGCATTAATAAAAATCCTCCACTTATTGGTTGACCAAAAACTTCAATCGGTTTTTCCGTAAGATGGATCTGGTGGCGCACAGTTGTCCTTAACTTCATTTGAAACAATTTTGTTAGACTGAATTGTGACAGCTGTCATATCAGCGTGCATTTTTTTAAAAACTTATCCAAATTAGCAAATTTTTGTGTAGCTATTTCAGTATTGAAGAGGGAAGAAAATAAGCAACATGCTTGGCATACTATGCTTTATTATTTCAAAAAAAGGCAAAAATGCAACTGAAACGCAAAAAAAGATCTGTATAGTGTGTGGAGAAGGTGCTGTGACTGATGGAGCATATCAAAGTAGTTTGTAAAGTTTCATGCTGGAGATTTCTCACTGAACGATGCTCCATAGTCAGGTAGACCAGTTGAAGTTGGTAGCGATCAAATTCAGACATTAATTGAGAACAATCAGCATTATGCCACACAGGAGATAGCTGACATACTCAAAATATCCAAATCAAGTGCTGAAAATCATCTGCACCAGCTCGGTTATGTTAATCACTTTGATGTCTGAGTTCCACATAAGTAAAGCAAAAAAACCTCCTTGACCGTATTTCCGCATGTGATTCTCTCTTAAACATAATGAAAACGTTCTGTTTTTAAAACATGCTGTGACAGGAGATGAAAAGTGGATACTTCACAATAACATGGAACAGAAGAGATCATGGGGCAAGCAAAATGAACCACCACCAACACACCAAAGGTTGGACTTCATCCAAAGAAGGTGATGTTGTGTATATGGTGGGATTGGAAGGGAGACCTCTATTCTGGGCTCCTTCCAGAAAACCAAAGGATTCATTCCGACAAGTACTGCTCCCAATTAGACCAAACGAAAGCAGTATCAAACAAAAAGCATCCAGAATTAGTCAACAGAAAACACATAATCTTCCATTAGGATAATATAAGACCACATGTTTCTTTGATGACCAGGCAAAAACTGTCACAGCTTGGCTGGGAAGTTCTGATTCATCCCTCATACTCACCAGACACTGCATCTTCAGATTTCCATTTATTTCAATCTTTACAAAATTCTCTTAATGGAAAAAAAATGTCAATTCCCTGGAAGACTGCAAAAGGCACCGGGAACAGTTCTTTGCTCAAAAAGATAGAGTGTTGGGAAGAAGGAATCATGAAGTCATCTGAAAGATGGCAGAAGGTGGTGGAACAAAACAGGGAATATGTTGTTCAATAAAGTTACTGGCGAAAATGAAAAACTGTCTTTTAGCTTATTTTAAACTGAATGAACTTTTTGGCCATCCCAATATATCTTGAAACACTGGTGTTTCTATTTTTAAAGCCAAATGCCAGACTGGAATTGCTGGGCTAGATTTTCAATTTTAATAGATACGGCTAGAATGGATTCCAAAAGGGCCATATCACTCACATGTCCACCACTGCCCTACATCTCAAAGGCATGTGTTTAAAAAGATAATTGCATTAATGCTTATATATCCACAGGCTTTCTTAGGAAAGATACACAGTAACAAAAGTAATAAAACAGCTTTTTCCTCTAAGGAAAAAGTACAGGCCTAGAAAGAGAAAAAGGAGAAGCCTACTTTTCACTGTACACTTTTTGTGTTGTCTTAATGTTTTACCATATCCATATCTTATACATTTGAAATATAAAATGCTCTTCAAAATATCTGTAGACACTTCCAAAAAATAAGTATAGATAGCCCCTTACTTACAGTGGTTCAACTTCGGATTTTTCAACTTTATGGTGGTACAAAAGCTATACACAAAATAAATTTCATGAGAGATCCAACACTTTATTATGAAATAGGCTTTGTTTTAGATGATTTTACCCAACTTTAGGCTAACGTAAGTCTGTTGAGTACGTTTAAAGTGGGCTAGGCTAAGCCATGGTGTTCAGTAGGCTAGGTGTATTAAATATACTTTCGACTCGATATTTTCAACTTACATGATGGATTTATTAGGATGTAACCCCATTAAACGATGTGAAGTTTAAATGCATAGAATTTAGCCTAAACCTACCTTACTGTAGATTCTAGAAATACAAAAATGAAGGCAGTACCTTCCCTCAAGGAGCTCTGAGTCCAGTAGAGAAAAAGACCCGTGTGCCAGATATTCACCATGCCAGGTGGCAGCTAGGATGCGCAGGGTGAGGATGCCCTCTGAGCTCACCCAGGAGTTGGTACTGCAGGTGAGCCATTAGTCATTCACTACCTGTGACTGAAATTAGGAGCGGAAACCTTAGGTGGGATTATGAGGTGACTTTTTTTTCTTCTGCCTCCTTCCAAAATGGGCATTGAGGTAGTCAGGGACACAAAATAAAAAATAAAAAATAAAAAAACTACCCCCCAAAATTGATTGTCAGTATCAAAACTATCAACTCAAATGAATTTTTAAACTTAAAAGTTGAGGCATTCATTCAAATTCTGGCTACCTCTTTTATCTTAATCAATGAACACAAAACTAACATCCTGAAATAATTTAAAGGGGAAGAGAGCTGGATTTTTAGAGGGCATTCAAACTGTTTCAGATTGTTCAGCATATACAAAAGCATTCACAAGAAGTAGTAAAGGAATCAGAAAGAACAGGAAAGATGGGGGTGGGGGTGGGTTCCCCATGTCCATTATCTTACTCTTTGGTCCTTATGAGGTTACTTTCAAAGAAATAGTTACGTTACAGTATATCCTAAAAAAAAGTTAAAATCTTGAATAACATACTTTAGATGCTATTTATATGTATTATAAAAAAGCTATATTCAAGAGCAATGACCACAAAGTTAGCTCCATTTTGATTTTGGTAAATTAAAATGATCACAAAAAGGCTTTTCCCTGATATTTACAGTCACTAGGCACTTAGAATTTCCATCCCCCCTCCATGTTTCTGTAGTATAAAATTAAAGGGCCTGTTGGGAGAGATATCAAGGGAGTTGATTTACAGAACATATCACTATATGTTCAATCATGTAATAAACACGGATTACTGTATAATAATGAGAGAACATAGACCCAACATCTACTTTGTAGTCCAAGCCTGAACTACCCTGAATGTAATTACTAAGCCAAAATTAAAGCCTCTTTCAATGAAAAACAGCTTCTGAAACTAGAATTGCATTAGACACACCTTCGTGCATTTGCCAAAGGAGCTCACATTATAAAAGCAAAACTCTCAATTAAAATTTTCAATGATTAGCAAGAAAAGAATGCAGAGTTATTCCACTTCAAAAGTTACAAAGGGGAGATAAAAACTAAAAGCAGCAACATGCTTGGGTACTCGTTAAACCTGCTTATATCCTGGATACAGGAAGTGTTTTGTTTTGACAGAACCATGGGCCAAAACCAAGGCATTATTTTTCAGTGCTAGCGTTAAAAACAAAAATAAAACATTTTACAAAACCCGGCCTGTCTTCCAGGAAGATCTAGAGTACCTTGGCCGAAACAAAAAGTTTCACGGGGAGGACTGTCTGCACAATAGACCTTGTCTCGTGTGTCTGTGGACCCAGGGGAAGGAGAACTTTACCCAGGTTTGCCCACTGAAACTGAGCCCTAATTTCCATACAGGCACAATGAGCAGAGGCCAAGTCACAGTCTGCAGGGTTCTGCAGCCTTGGCAGGCCAGCTCTAGGCACAACTGTCACCGCAGTCCAATGACCTGAGGAGGACCGAACCTGAGCTAGGCCTCAACACACAGCTCCTCCAAACAAGCTCAGCTGTGTGTGTGTGTGTGTATGCACACACTCACACGCAAGTACACGAGAGGAGGCACAGAGAACGAGAGAAAGGCAAATCTCAGGCTGCAGCCCATGCAGGGGCCCCCGGTAGACTAATTTGAAACTACACGCTACATCATAAACACCAGCATCAAAGAGAACAAAGGGGTTGCCTTCATCCCTGCACTCCAGATAGCACTGGACTCTAGAGCAGTGATTTGCAACCTGTGCGCTGCGCCAGACACGCTGCTGTGCCACAGGAATTTTTAAGACATGCACTACCTAACTGTTTCGTCAGTGGTCAGAGGCACTGACCTCTTTCCCTTAGATGGTCAAATAAAAAAAAATGACAAGAGACAACACAACAACAGCCATCCAATGTAAATGAATCAAAATTATACCTATTTTTTTGTCAGATTGGCAAATAATATTTTTTTTGGATGTGCCATAGAAGTTTGGTAATTAGTTTAGGAGTGTATGACAAGAAAAAGGTTGAAAATCACTGCTCTAGAGCATAGGAAAAAGTATAAATGTGAGTCTTATCCTCAGGGGTTAGTTATATTCTCCTTCTTGACAAATATGCCAGAAAGCCACAGTAGGCTTGGGGACCCCTACTTTCCACACACAGGCATTAACACAATGATATGTGCAAACAGAGCTGGGTGCTTTGTGTATAGCAGGGGCAGTCCTCATAACCACCATCCCTCGAGGGTTTCACCAGACGCACTTAAATCAGCGATTTTCAACCTTTCTCCTCTCATGGCATACATAAACTAGTTCCTAAAATTCTGCAAGACACCAAAAAATATCTATTTTTTGGTGATCCAACAAAAATAGGTATAATTTTGATTGATTAATAATAATAATAATAATAATAATAATAATAATAATAATAATGGCACAAGTATCTATCTTTTTTGCTCCAAAGGGAGTTTTTAAAAAATCAAGTGCCTATATTTGTATATAACAATTTCTGATACCAAAAATTAATCAATGAGATGCAACCTTATTATGCAGTATGACCAATAAGATGCATCTCTATTATAGGACCTATATATTTATATTTACAGTTCAAAACAGGGCATTCACACCAGACAGCTATTGTTGTGTGGGCGGTTATCATTTTTTTTATCTGACAATCTAAGGGAAAGAGATCAGTGCCCCTAACTAAACAGTCAGTTATTGCATGTTTTAAAAATTCTTGCAGCACCACAGTTGAAAATCCCTGACTTAAAGGACAAGAAAACTTAGCCTCAGAGATGTTAAGTAACTCTGAAAGATCACTAATCAATTACCTTAATCAATTGCAGGTGGAGTTAGGACATGGCCCTAAGTCTGGTGAACCCCAAAGCCCACTACACAGTATTTTTCACAGTATGGCCCTGGGACCACCAGCATCACTCACCTGGGCACCCACTAAAACTACAGATTCCTGGCCCCACCACCACCCCCACGTAATAACTCAGAATCTCTGGAGATGGAGCTCCAGGATCCTTATGTTTTAAAAGAGCTCGCCAGATACATCTGATCAAGAATCTAGTTTAAACCACCGTAGTGCCCCCACTAGTGACTGGCCAGAGAAAGGCAGCCTGGCCTCTGACAGACAGACAACAGGTACACACACACACACACGAGCTGGGCAACGGCGTGACGTGTGTATGTGCTGCTCTGCACTCGTGCCAGCATTCAACCTCGCACATCGCTCCTCAAAAGCACCTCTAGGGAACCTGTACTCCAGCGGTTCCTAGCCTGAAGTTTCCAGAACTCAGTAAGCCCAGAAAGATAATCATGCAGATCTCGAAGTCTATTTTAGTCTTTCAAAGGCCAATAGAAATTGTACATTTATCTCTAAAAGACTAAATAAAGGTTGAAGTAAAATGTCTTTTGAAAAGGAAAAATTTAACTGTTAGCCACTTAGCATATACAGTGTGTCTGGAAGCAAAGTGTTTATTTAAAGCCACGCTGAAAACGTGTGGGGACAAGTGTGACACACACCCACGCAGGCCGTGGTGTTCGAACGAGTGGGCGCCTCCTGTCTGGAGCTAGCTCGGAGGCTCCCTACAACAGAGGGTGCCAGTGCCTCACCTCCTTTGTGCACAGGACTGTGGTATTTCCCAGACTGATCCCTAACCTTACCCTTCACACGTAGTTCTCAGCCTGTCCCAAACATCAAGTGTACCTTTCCAAAGGAACAAAGATTTGCAGACACATGCGATGGTCAACATAAGTTATGTGTAGGTGCCCTGAAGATAAACAGCATTTTGAAATGTGAGTAAAACCCACTAAGTTATTAATTTGAAGGTCAACCATGTCTTTAGATGTGCAAACGCCTAAGCTTCACAACTTGTAATCACAATTCAGTCAATTCACTGAACTTGAAATCAAAGAGAATATAAAATTTTACTGACTCTATACCCAAAAAAGAACCTGACCTACATTGCTTTAACCAGCTAACTCGAGCTGAAACATGAACTGAAGTGATCATTTCCAGTACCCACCTGGCACCATAGTTATTACAGTATTATTGACTGTATTCCCTACACTGTAGTTCGCGTGCCTGTGACTACTTTCTAACTACCAATTTGTACTTCCTAATCCCTTCAATTTTCACCCACTCCCCCCTTTCCCCCTGACAACCACAGAAGTATTCTCTGTACCTATGAGTCTGTTTCTGTTTATTTTGTTTATTTTGTTCTTTAGAATCTGCATGTCTTCGTCTCACTTATTTCACTTAGCACAATACCCTCCAGGCCCATTCATGTTGCTGCAAATGGTAAGATTTCATTCTTCTTTAGGGCAGAGTAACAGTCCACTGCGTATATACACTGCATTTTCTTTATCCACTCATCTATTGAGGGGCACTTCAGCTGCTTCCACACCTTAGCTATTGTACATAATGCTGCAATAAACACATGGGTGAGGATGTCTTTTCAAATTAGTGTTTTGGGTTTCTTCAGATGGATATCCAGAATGCCTCTAATAACTGGGTTATACACCTGAAACTAATATAATATTATACGTCAACTGTGATTAAAAATGAAAAATTGTAAAAAAAAAGAAAAAAATGAACTGAACAAAGACAAGTAAATACAGAAAGAAGAGATGAGAAAGAAGCCTAAGGAAAGAAAATGCTGTAAATAAGCAAAAGAGGAAGCACAAATCAAGAAGAAATGAAAGAAACAAAAGATGGGCTCTGTGTATAGCAAAAAGGAGTAAGGATGCAGGAGTTTTAGAAGGAGCTGGCAAATGTTTTATCTCAATCTGCGGTTCATTTGAGCCACAGGCTTCAGATTACTATCATCTCCTATTAGCTGCCACAGAAAAACTAATTAGCTAGTTAGCTCTTTATCTTTAAAACCTCCATCCTCCAAGATGAATGGGATGACCAGGAAGGTAAGGTGTTACCAAGACGCTGGGATCCAACTCCTACCTCTTGCCACAGTCCTAGGAACTCCCACAGCGTTTGTACAGCAGAAAGTGAAAATGGGCGGCTCACACAGCCAAATTCAATCTACACACTTGATTCCATAGCCCACAGCCCATTTCTTAAATAACTGAATAAGGTGCCAACACTTAACAAAAGGGAGACTTCACATAAAAATCTTCATTTCCAGGGGAAAAAAACTGAGTGAGGCAGTAAGAGCAAGCCACACCCCCACCTGACAGGGTGGGGCCTGCAGCAGGTGGCGGCTGTCCTCTTCAGATGTGGCATGTGCCCTTCGGTTTGCCACAAGTTTGTCCATAACTAGACCTCCTCGTGTCATACTGCGCACCTGCCTGTGCCACCCGTGTGCCTGACTTTGTGGCTCCTGATGCACTGATCCATCCAATACACAAGGCTCACAGCTACAGGGCATCCTGAAACTGATGACGTCCACACCTACTGTGTGTCACCATCCACTCCCAGGTCCACCCTGGAATATGGACCACACCCAGCGCTGCTTCCTTTCACGCGTGTTCAACTCCAATGTTCCGGATCTAGCCATGACCTCTCCCATGGCCTTATCCCCAGTCTTTTTTCTGTGACCACCTACCCCTGGCTGGAACTCCCTTCTTTCTCTGCCTAAATAGCATCCCAAATACTTGCTCATCAGAAACTTCAGCTGACTCATAGCCTCTTGTCCTGCTCCCCTCTATTCTGTAGATGGAACCAGCTCTACAGTCCACCTTTCTCTGTCCTAGGCCTGTAGGATTGAGGACTCCAGAGAAAAAAAATGGAGGGTTGCAGCACCCAAAATTCACACCTACCCTGGCAATGCCCCATAGCTCCCTCTCCACCTTCACCACCCCAGAAGCACCCCTGTTCACCCTCCCCCTCCTTTCCTAGCAGACTGCCCTATCTCATCCTTCGCTGAAAACAGCTGAAGCCACCAGGCTTGCTCTTTTATTTATCCACATGCATCCTTTCCCTCGCTCCTCAAATTCTGACAGTGGAACCCAGTCACTCGAACTGAACACTCAACTGTTAACCTTGACCCCTGAAGCCACCAGACTCTCCATTTCCAATTCAGTCAACCATCAAAGCCTGCTCCTAGTTTGCCTCTCCATCTCCGACCTGGTTCCCTTTAAATCCATCCACGAGCTGCCACCAGGCTCAGCTCTCCAAATTCAAGCCTGACAAGATACTTCTGGATTTCAACTCTGTTGATGACACACTGCCACCTACAAAATAAAGGCCAAGCTCCTTAACCTGACGTTCATGCTGCCCTTGACAGCCTCTCCTTAAACCCCAGGCTTCCAACAGCACTTTGCTGTGTGGTGCCCCCTGCCCTCCACCTCCAGGACGCTTGTGCTGTCAGCTCCACAACCGAAGCCTCATCACATCTGCTCAGGTATCTGGTGCCATCACCAAACTCTGACACCTAAAGTCAGGGTCTGTCACTCACTCTTGCATCACCAGTACCGAAAAACACAGCAGGACTTCAATGCATGTTAGCTGCAGGAGGAGCTCAAGCCCGCCACCAGAGTGGGTCTACCAAATTAGCATATGGCATGAAAAAGCATCAGCCTATCAAATCTGAGCCAACCAGCCAAGTCATTTCCCATCTGACTGACCTTAGTAATAAAGAACTCAGCCTCAGTCAGTTTTCTCATCTGTAAAACAGGACTTTTAAAAACCCTCCCATATAAGGCTTACATGAGGACCAAACGAATTCTATTTAAGTGCCCCATGGTCCAGCTGGAATACCACAGGCAGTCAGTGAAAAGCTCCTGCTAGTTTTTTCAAAATAATAGCTAAGAGTTCATTCCGCTCTTCCAAGGGGAGGGTAGGTTATCCAGAGTGTGGGCAGCCCAGGCCCAAGGCTTCGGAAACACTTTCTGCCTTTTGGCCATTTTACTCCTCATTAACACCTCTACTGAGAGGCCAGAGGGAGAGCAGCCCTCCTTCCGTCAACATGACTAATGGTGTGTTATCTTTCTGGGCTACTGTTGACCCTCTGCCAGCAGGACAGGCTGACTCAGACAGCACAGCCCTGCCCCTCCCTCTCAGGTGGACACTAAACAAACGCAGTACGCCTGGGAAGCCAGTTCTGAGTCTGTAGCCACCCAGTCCCTCTGGGCAGGAGGCGCCAGGCTCAGACTCAACTAGCCTGCAGCTATCGATACTGCTGGCATGGGCAGACCCTCAGGATAACTCACTACGACACGGTGCAAGGAGAAATATTTGAGGGTTTATGCATCTAAACTACTGCACAAAAAATGAAAAAAAATTTATCAAGATACAAATATATATATATTTTTTTCAATGCAACAAATTTTTTAAGGATTTCCAATGTATAAGGCCCCAAATTCCTTAATGCCTGGAACAGAGACATATAAAGTAAGCCTCTGATGACAAAATATGGGAAACAAACAGATACACGGCTAAGTCAGACCCTAATAAACAGCATGAGAGTTGTGAACTGCAAGGGGCTAGAGAAGCACTAAGACTGGGCCATGACTGTAGATCTGGG
Source organism: Desmodus rotundus (assembly GCF_022682495.2). Classification (NCBI taxonomy): domain Eukaryota; kingdom Metazoa; phylum Chordata; class Mammalia; order Chiroptera; family Phyllostomidae; genus Desmodus; species Desmodus rotundus. The sequence continues at coordinate 18,291,145 of NC_071397.1, read as the reverse complement.
AGGGCTTCACAGAGGAGGCAGCATTGGCAGTAAAGAAGAGCACTTCCAGCAGGGCACACAGCACGGATAAAGCCACAGAGGTCTGGAACACATGAGACCACCAAGTCATAGAAATTTAACTATTAAAAAGTACCTCAGAATTTAACCATTTAGGAAATAAGCATATGTGGCAATTTAATCTTTATAATACCCTATATGCTTATGTTTTTCTTCTCTCATAAAAATTTCTCACACGTAGTGAGAACAAAATCTAGGAAAAATGTGTACATGCACAAGCTTTTTTTGTTCCCAAAGAAAACTCTGAGAGAGAAATGATTCCTGCAGCAGACTTTTCCTGAGCAGATGGTCTCTGTGATTTTGGCAGAGGACAGAGGGTTCACTAGAGAGAGACACAACAACTACGTACTACTTGCTGACGGGAGAGAAGGGTGTCTGCAAGAACCAGGCAGGCTCACACTGTATGTCTCTCCCCCTTCTTCTTGCAGCAGACACTGCACCCCACACCTACTCCCAACTCCCTCATTCCTAGTCCTTGCCTTTCTTGCCTACCTGCCTCCCACCATTGGGGGGGAGAGGGGGAGGTGGAAACTAGGGCTGGCCCTGGGACTCTGTCTATGCTTTTCCTTAGGATGCCCCCCGTGAGGAGCAGCAGGAGAGAGGCCCAGGAAGTCCCACAGAAGTCACACCAGTGCCCACTGCCAACCTGCTAAGCCAACCCTAAAAGCACACTCTCCTAAACCCAGGCTTCCTGACCTGGGAGACCACTAGACACCTCTTTCATTGAAGACAGTTTAGGTTGAGATGTGTGTTATCTGCAGTCGAGAGTACTCCAAACCCCCAGTGAACTGAAACCACAGAAGTTACCTGACACTGCTCTCCAACCAAGTTTACTTGGAACCTACACCTGAAAATTGAAATAAAGCATTTTAGAACATATAAATCTTAAAAGACTGCAACAACTGCACACCACACTCAATAACCCTCTGCTCTATTTATCTTACAAAATGTCTTTACATACCTTTTCTTTTTAAACAGTAAATTATTAAAGAGGGGTGCAGACGGGTAAGGCTGAAGAGTAGGGGCTGGATTAACTTTTCTCCTGGCCCCTGGGTATCTTCAGTGAACCACGAGTTCCTGTACCAGAGATGCAGGGCATAACACTTCCCCCGTTCCTCCCCCTGCATTTCAGAATGAAGTTAGTTATATTGAGAGTCAGGTATGGGAATAACCATAACATGATACTAGGTAAGGTGAATCTATTTTAAATTGCTTATTTTCTATTCACTTAATCTTGTTAGCATTCATTTGCAAAGGTATTGGCATATGCATAGTTCCAGAAAGTACATGAGAACGTCTTTATAATACTGACATTTAGTCAGGACTAATAACCGTCTCATCAGCTAATTCTGTGATACCATGCTCTGACAAAAGAGACACTGTACTAGCTGAATAATTATAAGCAGGATTATAATGGGGGCCCTGCTATGATAAAACCAGTGCTCATTATATTCAGTAAGACTTTCCTCCTTTTCCCAAACTCCTTCTAAGAGTGTACAAGGATACAGCTATAAGCTACTTTCTAAAGGTAAAAAATCCAGCACGAAAAAATGGGTGCCACTAATCTTCTTTGACAGATTATGCTTGAATGAGCACATTAATATTTATTTGGTAACCCAACTCTTAAAATAATATTTCAGCTCAGCAGTCTTCTCCTTAATGATGCAAAACTAACCCAGGCGTCTTGGGTGTCTCTCTATTCCCTTTCACAGAGCAGACACGCCCCTGGCTCATCAGGTGGCTTTCGGAACAGACAGCATGGTCTCCCCAAGTGTGACCTGTGGTTAGGAATAATGGCTCTTGAACCAAACCACATTAGATTGACCCCTAACTCTGCTACTTACTAGCTGTGTGACCTTAGCTAATTAATTTGTCTCTGGGTCCCAGCAGTATCCTCAATGGTAAAATAAAGCTGTTTATGTGAAACGAAGCTACGACTGCTGTGAGGGTTACATGAGCTAACCTGAGCTAACCTGAGCTAACCTGAGCTAACCGTGGGAAGAACAGCACCAGGCGCGCTGCTCGAACAACGTCTGCTGTCTTTGCTGTAATTATCATCACCCAGGCTTCCTACCCTCAGTTCTAGGTCTCATGAAAACGTTCACCACGCCCCAACTCTAGTGCTTACCAGTTCCTACACTGTCATATTCTCCTTTGCCAGTCCTCCTTAACCAGGTAAATGGCTCTGCCATCCCCAAAGTTGATAAAACCAAAAACCTACATCCAATACATCATCTTGTTGACTTTACCCCCAAGACATATCTCATTACCCACTGCCACCATCCCAGCCCAAGTCACCATCAGCTCTTCCTTCTCTAGAACCTTTCGATAAAGCCTCCTCTCCAGGTCTCCCCACTTCCTTCTCTTCCTCTCTGCAGACTAGTCTCTAGCCAGCAGGCATAGTGAACTTTCTAAAGCACAAATCAGATACCTTATGAGCTTATGACCTGCCCCCTTACTTCAACTGACCAAAAAAAAAATCCAAACTCCCCACGGGGTCACCAAGCCCTGCATACGTGAGCCCCACCAACATCTTCCCCTTGACTTCCGACTCCTTCCCTGTCATACCAAGTGCTCCAGCCACACTGGCCTTCTTTCTGCCTGCATACTCGCCAAGTCCCCCCTAAGCCTTTACAAGGACCCCTCCACAGTCACACAGCAGCCCGGCCACCATCAGAGGAAATGTCGCCTTCTCAGACAGGCCCTCCCAGAGTCCAACCAAAACCTCCCCGTGTCACTCCCTATTGCACGTCCCTGATTTGGTCTGGTTTTTATACACAGTTTTCATCCCTACCTGAAATTCTTATTTGCTTATCTATTTACTGGCTGTCTCCCTCACCTAGAATGGAAGCTCCATAAGGACAAGGCGACACATCTGCCTGGCTAAACAGAACCACTCCTGAGTCACAGCCTGCACTCTATGAGTGCGTGAGGTGAACAGGGAGGGAGGAGGGAGGGTCTGCGAGGATCCACAGACATCTAGCCCCAGTCCTATCCTGAATGATGCTGCCTGGGAAGCCTGACACCAACATCTAGTCAGGAAGCCAACTATTCAGCAGAAGGCTGTAGCCTCTGATCCTAATACACTCCTTGAGAAGTCACCTTAGCCTGCCATTAACCCATACCTAGTCTTCATCATGGGTCCCCAAGCCACCTAAGCTGCCACTAACCCATACCTATACTTAATCATCAGTCCCCAAGCTAAGTTTCCCAAAATACAGTCTCTCAGGTACTTGAATAAACCCAGTGATAATTTCAAACAGTCACCTCTGATTTGCTTGAATTCATTTAAAAAGGAGACAAGTTCTAGTCTCCTTTTTTGGAGGCTACTTGCTCATTTTACCTCACTTCTGAAAGCCAGGAAAATGCAACGGACACAGGGGAAAGAATTCAGTGTTCAAAGGTTGTTGGGGGACGGGACGGGGGGGGGGGGGGGGGGGGGGGGGCGGGTCCTGCATTAACCAAAGAAAATCTGCTAATCTTTTCCCCTTAATTGGCTCTGGGAATCAACAACTGACCACAGGAGGTTAAGTATTTGGAGCAGCTCCTCCTCATTATCTAATCCTTGATTATAATGATTAAGCCCAGACTTACAGTTCTACTAAACCTCAGCAAGCAACCTCACAGAGTACGTGCACAAGTGAGAAACAGTCTCCTAAGATTAGTGTTGGGCATCAAGTTATAAAAATTTTGTAAAATTTCCATCCGAAGTCAGAATTCAAAGGAACCTTGAACATCACTGACAACATCCCTCCATCACTCAGATACGGAAACTAAGGCTCAGGAGATTGTGTGATCTGCTCAAGGTCACAATGCTGGTGTGGGACGGAACAGGGACGAGAACCCAGGGCTGACTTCACTCCAGCATGATGCCAGCCGCACCTGCAAGCACGGCAGAAAGCCCAGCTCTTCCTGGAGGCATCTTCAAGCACTCACTGATAGGTCTGGCTCAAACCCATTTCTAAATCCACTCCCCAACAGGGCTGGAAACTAGCCCAAGAATGCTGCTCAATATATATATTAAATGTCTGCTCTGTGCCAGCCGCCCTGGGAGGCAGCAGGAATGCAAAGAAAAGGTGTGCAGCTTTAAGGAACTCACTTTGATGGGGGATGCAGATAATTACAGAGCAGTAAGAGTAATGACACAGATGTCCCCAAAGACCAGAGAGGAGGTAAGGGAAGACTTCCCGGGTCCCACGGGATACAGAACAATGTGCCAGGCAAAGAAGTAAAGAAAGAGAAACTGACAACAGACAAAGAAAAATGAAGACTCAGAAGCAAGAAACGATACGTCAGTAACTAAGGGCAGCTAACTGTTGCTGAAGCACAAGGTTCAAGCTGGAGAGAGAGGTGGAGATATGGTGGAAGATATGGTAGAGGACAAAAATGCCACCAGGTTTTACCCTGCGGGTGGGGGAAGCCAGTGCAGCAGGAAGCTGTGCCATCATATTTGTCTTTTAGAAAGATCACTCTGACCAACTATTGAGGAAGGATTTGGAGGGCACAAGAATGAAGGAGTTTGAGCCTCTACCATAAAATGTTCGAGAATGGTAACAACAATGATCAAATTTTATTGGGTACTCTCCATATAAAAGACACTGTTCCCAGCATTTTATACATAGTAACTCATTTAATCTTCACATACCTTCATGAGGTAGGGACTATTATTGCCTTCTTTTTGCAAACGAGCAAACTGAGGCACAGTGAGGCTGAGTTACTTGTCAAAGGAGTCAAAACCTAGAGGTTAATCTCCTAACCATTAAACAAACTTTCTCTTCAAGCAAAACGTTCAGGCCTCGACCAACACGTCACTGGAAGGGACAGAGGGAGGGGATGATCCCCGCAGGCATCACAACAAGTTAATGCCCACGCTCATGTCCCCCACATCCTGCACACTGTCCTGCCCTTCTGTCCAGAAACTGAACAAGTCAACCCACAGTAAGGGCCTCTGCTCCATAACACCATATGACCTCACAAAAGCTCCCCGTCTGCGGTGCCTGTCCTCCCCTACCTAGTTCATGCCCCGGCATGCATACGCGTCGCAACCACGTTACTCATGCCCACCAGCACGTACCTTTAGTGAAAACCTGCTTTCCTGACCCCCCGAAGAGCCGACCCCAAGAGTCTTCAGCAACTCTTGGTTGGTAGACCCCTATGGCCCTGAGCTACATGAAGAATTTTACGATGCTAAACTCCTCTCCCCAACTAAAGAGTGCAGGCTACTTGAAGGTAAGAATTAGATGTCCGACTTCCAAAGACTGGAACAAATAACTGATTAACTGATGAAAGCCTACTGAAAGCTTGAACAGGCTTATGAGAAAGAGTCACGGTCAAGGATAAAGGAAGCAAAGGTGACAGAACCAGACTCCAGGCCTATTTTTCCAGCCCCCAGAAAGCTCTCAGGACTCGGAGTCCGGAGTTGGAGATGTAACAGCCCGTGTTTTCATTTTGCCTTGACACACCATTTCACCACTTTAGACCCCGTCCCCTTAGCTGTAAGGTAGGTAGGTTTCTACAGTCTCTAGGCCTCCATTCAACTGCTTTCTAAAAAACCTCTGACAATCTACCAACACCTGTTAAAATTTGTAAAATGAATACCCTTTCATCCAACAATTATGCTTCTTGAAGTTTATTTATCTTGAAGAACCATTTGCACAGGTGTACAAAGTAGTATGTACAAGGACATTTAATCCAGTGTGGTTCATCATTGCAGAACATTAGAAACAACTTAAGTGCCCGGCAATAGGAGAAGAGTTCGATAAATTAACTGCGGTGCAGTCGACACTACAGCACCAGCACCGACATCGATACACGCTGACTGGAAGCTGTGCCAGACACGGTGCGAAGTAAAACAAAAAGGCACGTGGCAAAGCAATTTCTAGAGCAGGAGTCCTTTGTTAATTTTATTTCTTTTAAATATTTTATTTGTTAATTTTTAGAAAGAGGGAGGGAGGAAGAGAGCGAAAGAAACATCAATGTGTGGTTTGCCTTTCTCACAGCCCCAACTGGGGACCTGAACCACAACCCAGGCACATGCCCCGAGATCTAACCGGCGACCACTGGGTTCACAGACTGGCACTCAATCCACCGAGCCACACCAGCGAGGTCCTTTGTTAATTTTAACAATAATAAATGTATGGTGGTGTGTGAACAGAAAAAAAATCTAAAAGGATACATTCTAAAATTGTTCATGGGAATCAAGGAGAATGTCACTTTTTAAAAATTGTTTGAATTCTTTTAACCATCCAACACAGTAATGAGATAAAAACAAGGCCATACCATGGTCCAAAACCGGGCCACTTGCGCTAACAGCATGAGCCTCAGGGGTCCCAGCATCTTCTCAATGACATCAAGAATCTTCCAAATCAAGTACAGCAGTCAGTGCCCAGGTCACACCCTCAGAGGTTCAGAAACTACTTTCTGGCCTTCACAACTGTTCTTCAGACTGGAGCTCCTAGTTTCCACCTCAAGTCAGCTGCCGGTCCCTCCTGATGACCTTTTCCCAAGAAGTGGGTGAGGGCTGCAGAAAGAAAAGTGACTAGAGTGGTCAGGGGCGACAGAGTCCTCTCCACCTGGCCGTACTATCCAGTAAGCAGCCTGGAGCACGCTGTAAGCAGGTGTAACACCTCCTTCTACCCACCAAACGACAAATCCACTCCTTTCAGTTCTTGGAAACAGAAATGTCAAGTCTCTTCCAACTGAGTCAATTTCTCTTACATCTATCAGTTACAGCCTAGATAAGGGAATTCTTAAAAATAATGAGAATAAAGAATTTTTAAATATTCCATCTTCAAGCAGATCAAAGTATTTTACACTACACACACACACACACCCCATTAGATTTCTAAAATAACACGTGCAACAGTAAATTACCATTCCTGTCCACTAAGTAATACCCATGAAAAAGTAAATGGACATCCAGAAGTTTCTTCTATGCATTTACTAAGATCTGGCCCATGATCTCATCACCCCTCCTAACTATCATGTGAAGTAATGGCCAAACACTTCTAGCCCTGAGTTCCCAGGAGAGTCCTCCAGTAAGCAAACCTTCCCCAAGCAGAGAGAAGACTGCAGTGCACACTAGATTCTCACCCGAAAGAGCACAATGCCTCTGTTCCATGGCATGGGAAGATCATGGTTGGGATTTTTGTCATCATGGCTAAGAAATGTTTACACTGCTATTTCTGACCGTCTTGTGTAACTATCAGCTATGCTTTACCCTCAAAATTTCAAGTCTGTGGTAAAGGATCCTCCTTAAGGAAATCCCAAGTACCCACTTATCACAGTACAGAGAAGCTGCAAATTCTGGCAGCAAGGATAAGGCACTGGAAGGTTATGAGGAGGGGTTGAGATAGCCCCTTCTCGCTAGAAGCCACTGGGGAGAAGGAGGCAACTGTGGAAGCAGGCTCACTTTGCTAGTTTACCAGCATGACTCAACTCTAGAAAAGCTTTATTAAGTGAATAGTTTTACTTTTTCTCAAAGAATTGAGGTATTGATTTAAAAAGACATGCCAGCAACGAGTTGATTTCCAAGTTACTCTAAACAACAAAAATGGCCCAAGTATTAGTCTTTTAAAGCATCAGCAGAAGATAAAACTAAAGTTCATGATACAGTACACACAGTATCATGTTACGCAGAAAAACAGAATCCACAAGGTTACCAGTGTTACTGTGAGTACATTTTTATAAACTTGATGACCACATCCATCTGAAACCAAAAATAAACAAACTTTTCCCATCCACAGCACATCTGGTTGTCCATCTGCCACCCAAGTCACTCCTACATAAAAACTTGCCAGGCTTGGCCCTGGTCGGTAGCTCAGTTGGTTACAGCATCATCCCAATACACCAAGGTTGCAGGTTCAATCCCCAGTCAGGGCACATAGTAGAAGCAACCAATGAATGCATAAAGAAGTGGAATAACATACCCTGGCTGGTTTGGCTCAATGGATTGAGCACCGGACCACAAACCAAAGGCTCACCTATTCAATTCCCAATCAGGGCACGTGCCTGGGTTGTGAGCCAGGTCCCCAGTAGGGGGCGCATGAGAGGCAACCACACTTTGATGTTTCTCTCCCTCTTTCTCCCTCCCTTCCCCTGTCTAAAAATTAAAAAAAAAAAAATCTTTAAAAAAAATAAGTGGAATAACAAATCAACGCGCCTGTCGCTCACTCGCTCTCTCAAATCAATTTTTTAAAAAAGAAAAAAAAACTTGCCACGGGTTAGGGAGCAATTCACAAACTGAATACAGACACACCCCATAATCAAGGAAAACATGTCCACAAAAATGAGATAAATGCTTCATACATAGTGTCGCCCAAGGATTGATAAAGTGCCTCAAGTGGTTAGCACAACACGGAACATGGCACAGAGAAAGCACTGGACCCAAAACTCCCTACGTTAGCACCTTGGACAAAGCCATCCCCCAGCTATCCTGCAGGTGCTGTTACCCTTTCCTCTGGCCTAGACCACTGCAGCGGGCTCCTGACATGTCTCCCTGACACCACACTTTACTGTGACCCAGAATTCTATCTCTGACACAGACATCTAACTGTACCGCACCTCTGCTTACACACCATCCATGGGCCACCGCTGCCCACAGAACATCTCCTTAGCAAAATTCCACCACTCACATACACTCTTCTTAGCCACATGGAAAGAGCTGGTTTTAGCAACAGTGACATGCTTTTCCCCCTCCTTTCAGTCTAGTGTGAATGTCACTACCTCCAAAGCCTTCCCTCAGCTCCCCAGAGAATGGGAGATGCCTCAATATTGTCACTGGAGCCTGCAGAGGCTCCCTGCTCAGCTGTCACACTGCCAGGCCACCTTTCTCCCAGGTGGGCTCCCAGGTTTTGAATGCACACAGAGCTGGAATCAAAGGCTCACTCCAGAACTGACCTTGACCAAGTTTGTTTGTTTGTTTGTTTGCTTTGCCTTATTTTTTTTAATCTTTTTTTAATGATAGTTTACATTCAATATTATTTTGCATTAGTTTCAAGTACACAGCATGGTGGTTAGACAACCATCTACTTTGCAAAGTGGTCCCCCTCGTACTTCCAGTACCCGACTGGCATTTTACACAGTTATTAAAGTGTAAGTGACTATATTTCCCATGCTGTACTTGACCAAGCTTCTTAAGCAAGCCTCTTGAATAACTTTCTTAAATAAGTCTGAGTTTCTGCATTTGCAAAACTGAAAATATAATGGCTCAAGTGAATGGTTATTCAGTTTAAGGGAATAACAATTTATGTAGAGCACTTAATACAATGTTTGGAGCTCAGTAAAATTTCAGTAAGTGATGGCTATTACAATTATTATTAATACGTAGCAGATACTCATTAAATGTTTCTTAATCAAAGCGACTCCTAAGTTTATAACTTCTCTAGGTCTGTTCCTCACCTGTAAAGTGTAGAGGAAAGGAGAAGGGAGGGGGCAGGCATGTAGGAAAAGAAGAGTCATAAAAGAGCCAGAAAACAATTAAGTGCTAAACTGTGTAATAACAACAGTGTATCTGCGAAGTGAGAACTCTTTCCCTAACTTGAGACATGAGTGATCACCACCATAAAGGGAAAGCACTCTCTTGGACTCTCTTCCTCCTAAGCTGTCTTAAATTATTTTTATTGCAATGTAATTTAAGTATGTCCAAACATCAAACTAGGTGGGTCCTCCCCTATGCTTAACTCTTATAAAACCATAATGTGAAGCAATTTAAAAATCTGGTAAAAACCAATAAAAGATAACTCAACATTTATTTAACCTGACAGATGACGGTGATGCAGTTTTACAGGCATGGGCACGGCACGGCTGCTCACGATGCACTGAACACACCACCACCTCGGGGCAGGGTCCCTGAAATTCCGCATGGCTACCCCACCAGGGGCTCTGTGAGCCCTTCAGCTCGTCATCACTCTGTGAAACCTTTGTTCACACAACCTCCAGCCAGCGTTTGACCCAAACTTGTGATTTCTGCAGTAAGTCCACATTCATTCTGTTCCCCTTCGCTACAAAGGAGGGCCAAATCAAACATGGACACTAAAATCTTACAGTCCTACTCATTTGTAAAGTTATCCAGATATTACAGAATCTATTCTTTTCTTAATTATTTCTAAAAGATTAAAAAATTTAATTCTGGTTTTAAAAAATGAATTACAAGCTCCCAGGGGAAAAAAGTCTTCAAGCTCCAGTTTAAGAAAAAGAAACGTTTTACAATAAAAGTGTCCTGCCATAATATCCAGAAAGACCTTAGACATCTCAGACCCAACTGTGAGTTCTTTGCATGCATTATCTCTTTAATCCCCCGAAGAGCGCGATAAAGTGGGCACTGCCATCGCAGGTGAGGAAACCAAGGCTTCGAGAAAGCATCCTGGTGGTGGAGCTGCTAGGAACTGATTCTAGCACCCGCCCTCTCTGCTGCTTCACAAGCCCTAAAAGCCTCAGCAGAAGACGGCCAGCAATGAACAGCAGGAATCCAGGGGAAACCAGCCAGGTGGGATGGAGAGGCTGAGAGAGGACAGATAGCATTTTGAAGGGAAAAACGACAGGACTTAGTGACAAGATGAATGGCGAGAAGGTTAAGTCCATGAACCTGTGAGACCGGAAGAATGGCTGCCCCATCCTTCAGAAATGAAACTGGTGGGAACAGAAGCCAGGTTAGGAGACAAGGCATGGTGGGTTTAAGGCAAAAGGGACTTATTCCAAGTCGGGTAGATTCACAAATATTATTTTAAAAATGTAAGGAGGTCAAAAGTGTCAAACGCAGAAGAGGCAGAGAACAAAGACTGGCAAGAGAAGAACACTGCACTCACTGACTGACTTCACGCCATTACTAAGTTCAACGGACTGGTGTGCAGTAGGAGTCAGCCTGCGGGACGGGGAGTAACAATAGCTAAGAGACTGCAGACCTCCCACAACACCGTGGAAGGACTCGTTCGAGCTACAGGCATGTGAGTACCTGCTATGTACCAGATATATACTGTCCAAGGTTGGGCCATGAACGAAACGGCCCTGCCCTCAGGGGGCTTACGTTCTAGCCGGGGACACAAGAAAAAGTAAACAAGCATATAGTCTGGAGTTAGGTTTCAGTGAGTACTCTGAGAGCTAGGAAAAAAGTAATAAAGCAGGATATGAGAAAGGATGGGGAAGACACAGGTGTTTGAAATAATATCATTTGGCAATCATGGAAAGGACTTTAATTGAATTCTAAGAGGACATAAAGACATGAAACCAGTGTTTTTGCCATAAAGGTTGAAAGCATTCACTCAATATATCTGCGGCCCACTACACTAGGCACACATATCCGAAGGTGTTCAAGAATCAGTGCACACTGAGGGGGAACTGCTGACATCAGATACACAGAAGGAGTACAGAAGGGAAGGTGAGGGTCTTGTAGAGGAAGACAAAACCACTCCACCACGAGATGAGCTTTACTTCTGGCGTCATGTCTAACTTGAATATTTTCTGAGCACATCAGAAAAGCATAGATGCTAGAGTGGTGCTCTGCTTAAGGAAAGAGAAAGAAGCAGAGGAGGATTTGTGTTAGACTCAGCAACATTCATTCAACAGATAAACAGCCCCCTGTTGATTAAGCAGAACCTACAGGGTGCTAGGCTCTGTGCTCTCAAGGGTGAGCAAAAACATGGGGGCAACTCTACCAGGTTCAAGTCTGACCATCTCTGCTAATACACATCCCGAAGGGATGGAGCTGGGGAAGGCAGAGAGAAGCAGGAGGATGGGAAGGGGATGGTGAGACTATCATCCAACTGGGGCAGGCTAAGGACGAGTGTTCTGAACCTTGCCTACAGAACAGCAGCACTGAGAAGCTATCATGAGGTGGAACCACCGCTGAGGATGGTTGGTGCAGGTTCAAGAAAAGGTCAGAAGATTATGTAAGTAACCATCAAGTTTGATAACTGTGGTGCCTGCTCCACCCTGCAGTTACCACATCTGTACCAAAACCATCTGTCTCCCCACAAAGCTGTGAGCAACTCATAGGAAACATACCTTCTTTCATCTCTAGCAGATAATGAAGGGTCAATAAATGTTTGATTGAGGCCCAGCTTTAATGATGACTAAAACGGTTCGATGGGTATGAGGCCAGATGCCCACTAGGCTGGACAAAGCTGTTATAGTTGGTGGACCCATGTACAGGAGGACAAACAGCCTATATCTGTACCAGACCAGCTGGACAGACCTGAAAAAGTCACTTCAATTCCGAGTCTCAATTTGTAGAATGAGGGGGTTGGAACAAATCAGAGGTTGCAGACTTTTCAGTGGAAAAGAGATGCTTTTCATTAAGCAGAAGCCTGGAGAGTGTATGTATCTTTGCTGTTGAGGTAGGGTTATAGGATCCCCATTTTGGCTGTACTTCCAAACATATTACAGAGAGAACATGCAGCCAGTATGGCCACCACCACAAGAACCTTGGAGATTTTTCAGCAAGAGAGGCCCACTGGTGATGTGGCAGGTAAGGAGACAGAGGTTGGCGGAGGGGGCAGGGACAGCAGTGAGCAGTGCTGAGTCATAAAGATATCAGAGGTGAAAGATCGGATGGTCCGAGGAAAGACTTGAACTGCGAATGAAATAGAGAGCAGGCTGACAGCTGGGGCTGCGGGGTGGGGGAGGGAGGCAGATGTTTGGGGGGGAACCAAGGAAAAAAGAAAAAGAACTCATGGACTCTGACAACAGTGTAGTGATTTCAAAGGGGTGGGGGGTGGACGAGGGTATAGGGGGGATAAATGGTAATGGAAAACAATTAAAAATGAACTATTAAAAATAAAAATTATTTTTAAAAGTTTTTAAAAGAATTATCTGTGTTTTCAAGGTGGTGGTTCATATCTGGCTTGCATACTCCCAGGCCCTCAGGCGGACAGTAAGTCAAGGGGAGAGAGATTTCGTACCACCTGAAAACTATAAAACTAATTTAAGAGCTGTAAGAGAGATAACCACCCATAAGACCACCTTTAGCCTTTGAAAAATGTGTTGATTTACTGTATTTACAGAGTGCATCGGACTGTGTTTTGAGGTTCTCAGAAGTTTCCATTTAGGATTAGTAGAAATCACTGACATTTCCAAAACCCATAATTCGTGTTCCAAGTGAAATCCCCACCGTTACAGGAAAACCCACAACCTTTGCAGAGGGGAGTGAAAAGCCAATCTAGTCAAAGAACATTTTCTAGTTATACAAAAGGAAACAAACAAAAACACCACAAGGAGCGCTGAAACATTTCAAGTTGAACAGCTTTTTACTCGATCTTTAATAACTTGATTCTGAGGCCCTTAAAAGTATTAAATTACATATTCTATTGAATATATTTCTGGCAACTCACACCTAAAACTTATTACAATTCAAGGCAGTAAGTAAGCTCAATTTAGGAAAGCTAAAGGCCAGACAGAACCCTGAGTTTGAAAGTGCCTGCAAAATAAGAAAAGCTTCAGAGACCTGGATGGCTTTTCTGCTTCTAAGCTAAATAAAGCCTGGGGGGCTTTGCAGAGATGCTAGTGAGGATAATCCCTATGATTACACACAGCAAAGCATCCAACCAGTTCCACACGGACCAAGGAAAATTAATCCAAGAAGAATAACAACACTTGAAATACTGAGAAAAGCACCCAGTTCTGCTTTTTAAAACTTAACTCTGTCAGCTCTGGAGACCAGACCAGGCCATTCTAACAAGTCAGAACATTTGAATATTGAGTGTTTCTGTGACGTCTTGGCTTTGTGTTAACTAAAGGACAATCAAGTTATGTGCGTTCCAACGCTGAGGGCTTCAAGTCCTCTCCGGACTCGCAGAGGCCTCCCTACTTCCTGCACACCTTTGGATTATTGCACACTGACTTCCTGTACATCACTGGATTCGGGATACCTTCCTCCTTAAGGGTTACTCAAGCTAAGTTCCCGAGGCAAGCTCCAAGGTTAAGTTTGCGGTCCCTGACCCACCATTAAAGCAAACTGGTTAATTTACATAAAGCACACCACTGCTAGGGAACCAGCCGGCGGGCTGAGTGCGGCCGCTGCGGGAGAGGGGTCTGCTACGCGGGCCCGCGGGGAAGAGCCCTGCTGGCGCTCACGGCGGCTGCTTCCACACAACAGGTCCACCAGGGCAGGTCCAAGCGGTGGGCACTGGGCACCTGCCCCAGCTCTCCAGGTGCAGCTCTCCTGCCCCCGACCCCCACCCCCTCAACCTCGCGGCCGCTCGGGGGGCTAAGGTAGGCCGGCCAAGCTACAGGTCTCCCAAGCACTATACACCGCAATAAGGCCCGGAGCACATTCCTCGCAAGATGCACAGATAGAGCGGCTCCCATGCGCCAGCCCACCTTCTCCAGGACCTGCGTTGGCCAAAGAGGAGGCACTCCCGGGCCAGTGGTTGGGAGCGGGGAGCGGCGTTCCGGTCCTTCCAGCAGGAAACAGCCCGAGCCACCTGGCTCCTTACCTGCCCGGGCAAAAGTGCCAGGTGTTAGTACCTAGGCGTGTACCTAAACTACTTATCTGCTCAGAATACTTTCCCAAATCGCACAGGCTCTAATAACTAAAAAACACCAAGTCGATTTGTATAAAATGAAAAAAACTTTCACGGGGCGAGGGGTGGGAGGGAGTAAAAGGAAGAAGCAGGTGGATGCAAGTAGAGGTGGTTCCAGTGGGACCTGCCGGCCGGATCTAGAGGTGACAAGAGGACAAGTGGAGAGCGGAGGGGACAGAAGAAGGGAGAGAAGAAGGCAAGGGCTGGTCAGGCTCGGCCGCGCTCCATCACGGCGGCGCTCAGGTGAGGCCGGGCACTCACCTCCGGCAGTTCGCGGAGCTGGTTGGCGTCCAACAACAGCTCCTCCAGGCTGCGGGCGTAGCGGTAGATTTCCTCGGGGACGTAGACCAGCGAGCAGTGGCGCTTGTCGATGGTCTCCACATGACGGTTGCACCGCCACAGGGGGATGCAGTGGAACATCGCCGCCCCCGCCGCCGGGTCCCGAGCCGCGGAGACCCGGGCTCTGAGCCCGCTCCGCCCGGCGGCTGCGCTCCGCCCGCTACCCACACCGCGCTCGTTGGCTCCTGTGCTCTCTCGCTCCTCGCGCAGACCTTCGCGGCCCGAAACGCTCCCAGGAACCTCCGGCGGGAGCCACAGCCTCGTCCCAGCGCCCCGGCCCGCCAGCCGGTGCGTCCCCTCCCACCCTCCAGTCTCCGCGCCGCGGCTGCTACTGCCGCGCGGAGCTTCCTACTCCCTGGCACCGCGCGACTGAGCATGCGCGCTAGTGGGCTCGCGCCGAGGGCGTTACCCCACCCGGGGATGCTCCGCTCCGGGTTTTCCTGGCAACCTGGACCGGGAGAGGGTCGTGGATCCCTGAGGACCCAGGGCCCCCAGGGCCCTCTGTTGTCCTCCTTAGACTAGGACTTGAGTCTCTGGCCCTCTGACGAAGCCAGACTGCGCAAGAGACTACTGCAAAGATGAGGCAGGGGAGAGGCAGCCTGAGAGGAGTAGAACAACTTTGATTTTTAGTTTTACTTAACGGGCTCTCCTCTGTCTCGCGCGCTCCCCTTCCCCAAAACAACTTTCCCTTCCGGGGTCAGGCTGGACCGCCCCGAGGCGTACCTTGTGCGCAGTGGGCGCCCGGAGCTACGGAATGCGGCGTGGTGAAGAGGCGTCCCCGCCGCCCTGGCTGCTGCTTTCTTAGCTACTTGTGTGATCGCTGTTGACAAAGCCCCAGAGTGTGGGTCCCGCACGGCGGCCGGGCCCTGCCGTGCCCTCTGGTCCGCGGGCACCGCCTGCAGGCTGTGTAACCTAGGAGCACATCTTCAGTAATAATTGTTTATATACATAGCAAAGGAAATCCCCATGCCACCAAAAGCATAGGAGAGAGCCTAAGAGATTCTCATAGGTGGGGATGTACCCCAGCAGGGGCTCAAAGGTAAAAATGAGCTGGCAAAGGTGAGTTTCTGAGCCCGTTCTGCCTGGCCAGATGTTTGGCTCTTGACGTGTAGTCTGTGCTGGTGTGGTGGTAGAAGCCGTGGGAGGTGATGCAGATCACGCGGGGACTGCGTGGTGAGCATCTCCATCCACCTCCTGTTGTCTGCACCGACACCCAGTCCCTTGCAAAGGGTATTTTGCAGTCCAAGAAACAGCTGGGAGGACCCTAGAGGGAATGGATAATAACGACCATTCTTCGACCCGGATTCATACTCAAGGACAAGGGCCAGAACCTTAAATTGCCCCTCTGCCCCTATAACTCTGTATCACACTCGCAATCTCGGAATAACAAAACTGGCTCTTTCAAAAGGGGTTGCCCACCAGATCAAAGCCAATCACATTGATGGATTTGTGACTCTTCTTCTGGCTGCCCCTAGTCCTCAGACTTTCCCCTTCCAGTATACTCAAATACCAGGTTTCACCTGTCACCTTTGCCACCCTCATTTCCGCCTCCTGCTGCCAAAGATAAAATCTACAGCCACCGAATCTGCACTTCTGATGGAGACTGAAAGTTGAGCATGCTCAGTGGCCAAAGTAAACTTTGGTCTGAAACACGTTTTCTTTTTTTGTTTTTTGTTTTTTGTTTGTTTTGGCAAGACATATGTGTCTTCACAGACTCTCCTCTTAGTTCCAACTTTGCACAGGACAGTTCCCACCACCACCACTCCCCGCAGCCCCCGCAACCCGACCGTGAGTAGGAGGAGGACTCTTCATTTCAACTCTACTAGAAAGGTATTGCTACCCAAGCATTATCACCTGAACTCTTTAAACTCAAGCAATCCCTAAACTCAGTTGCCCTACCCCCTCACACTCTCCTTTGCTTGTCCTTGTGTGATTCCTCCATTCTCAGGAAAGGTTATCTGGACTTTAAATCTTAGCCACTCTTTTTTCATTCTTGCATTCCAGAAACCTGCTTTGTACCACCTTTAGCAGAAAGCTGTGGCTCCTGAGAGTCTGAGTCTGCCATTGTAGTAAGCAAGCCACTGACTTTGCAAGTTTTTCAAGTGCAAAAGGAAGGAAGGGAAAGAAAAGGGAAAGGAAGCCTCTGTTATCTTAATCTTCTATTGACTTCCAGAGAGTATCACACCAGATTATTTTAATAGACACCAAATGTGTTTTAAAGATGTGGCTGGTCTTTTTAGAATTAGAATTTCGCTAAGCATTCTCTGTGTGCCTCTCCATGGTGCTTACACTTCCTTGTGCTATGTTATCACCTTGATCCCAAGGAGACTGTGACCTCTTGGAAACCAGGAACAGTCTCACTTGCTTTGTAGATCCCTGCAACTACCACAGTGCCAGATGCACAGTATATGATCAGCAAACCTGTGCTGACTCTACGGAAAGTCAGTGGCAGAATTCTTGACTTCCTTCGTTTCCACGGATCTGCCAAGACTTTGAAACATTAGTCTGGTAAGAGAGGGGTAAAAATGAAAACACCTTGTCAGCTGAAGAAAAGGGAATCAGTTTTTTCATCCTTCTGAAGAATAAGTTTTCCATGTTGATATAATTTCTAGTTTCTTTCCCATATACAAATGAGATTTTTACAGAATGTAAACAAAATTTAAAAGATCATCTAAATCAGTTTCTTTTTGGATAGTGCAATTCATTCATGTTCAGTGCAAACCATTTTTCACAGCCTTTGGGGCTAGAGAGGTCTAGCTTTGAAATTTGGCTCTGTAGAATTGGACACATTGCTTAACTTTTATAAAAGGAGGACAATGGTCCATGGGTTATCAGAATTAAAGGAGATGATGTAAGTAAAATGCTTAGCAGAGTATCAGGCACACATGGATTGTTTCAATCAATAAATATTCAGTATTCACTCTGTTAGGTAGCCTTCTGGGTGGCCCCCAACCATTGCCATCTCCCGATTGGTCTGTATACTCAACTTCTATCTTTGTGTCCCTCAGATCACTCACTTTTGGGAAACCAGCTCTGTGTTGAGAAGCCCAGTAGAGAGGTTCGCATGGCAAGGAACTGAGGACTGCTGATAATAGCCAGCAAGGGACTGAGACATCTTGCCAATAGCTGTGTGAGTGGGTAATCTTGGAAGTCAATCCTTCAGCCCCAGTCAAGCCTTCAAATGACTGTAGCACCAACCAATAGTTAACTGCAACCTCATAAGAGACGCTGACACAGCACTACTCAACTGAGCTGCTCCTGGATTCCTAGCCCTCAGAAATTGTTGAAAACAATGTTTGTCATTTAAGCTGCTAAGATATGGGGTAATTTATTACACAGCAACAGATAACTAAAAAATGTGCATACTGTGTACAACGCGTTGTGCTAGATACAATGAACCAGGTAGGCCTTGCCCTTATGAAGCTTATACTCGGAGGTTAGGAGAATGATAAATGCTAAATTAATGTTCTATCATTAATTTTGTTGAGCATGATTGTTGTCGTTAACTTTTTTAAATTGAAAGTCCAACGTGATAGCTGGTAAGACAGGGACGGAATGGGGATTCAGAGATTTCAGCGTGTGAATTTCAAAGTGAGACACCACCACCTACCTATCCGTTAGAATGGTTAAAAAGAAGATTAACAGTCTCAAGTGTTACTGAAGATACGGAGCAACTTGCAACTCATGCATTTCGTTGCTAGTGGGAATATAAAATGGCTAAATTCCTTTCAGAAAATAATTTGGAAGTTTCTTATAAGCATATACCTACTGTAATGATCTAGTCATTCTACTCCTAGATATTTATACACAAAATAATGAAAACATATGTTTATACAAAGACTTGTCTACAAATTTTAATACCAATTTTGTGAGTAATAACCAAAAACTAGAAACAACCCAAATAGTTATCAAAAGATGAATGAGCAAACAAAGTATACTGTATCAGCACAACAGGATAACAACAATAAAAAGGAACAAACTACTGATATGTGCAACAACTAGGAAGAATCTCGAAAACATTATGCTGAGCAAAAGAAGCCACACACAAAAGAGTACATACATACCACATGATTTATATATGTGTGTGTGTGTGTGTGTGTGTGTATAGAGAGAGAGAGAGAGAGAACTCCTACAAGTCAACACCGAAACAAAAAAATTCAATTAAAAAATGAGAAAAGGACCTGAATAGACACCTCTCTAAAGAGGACGTACAGATGGCCAACAGACATATGAGAAGACACTCAACATCACTAATCATCAGAGAAAGCAAATTAAAACCACAATGAAATATCACCTCACACCTGTCAGAATATCTATCATCAATAAATCCACAAACAAGTGCTGGCAATCACGTGGAGGACAGGGACCCCTCGTGCACTGCTAATAAAAATGCTGACTAGTGCAACCATTGTGGAAAACAGTAGAGGTTCCTCATATAAACAAACAAAGTAGAAATAGACTTAGAGATACAGAGAACAGACTGACAGATGCCATAGGAGAGGAGGGTTGGAGAGCCAGGTAAAAAGGTGAAAGGATTCAGAATTACTAACTGGTAGTTACAAAATAGTCGTGGGGATGTATAGTAAAGCATAAGGAATAGAGACAACTATATTGTAATAACTACATATGGGGTCAGGTGGGTGCTTGAAGTATCGGGGGAACACTTTGTAAAGTGTATGATTATCTGACCTCTATGCTGAACACTTGAAACTAATATACTCTTGAAAGTAAACTGGAATTAAAAATAAAATAAAAACCACTAAGATCATCCCATATACAATGCATAAATATATAAATACATCAATTAAAACTTAATGTGTACTTAAAACAAAAGTAATCTTAGGCCTTCTACAGATGTGATAGTTAACTTCAAGAATGCAAGACATTCTAAAATCTACCAAATTTTTGTATTGAAAATGTTAATATGGTGTAATTATATTATTACATTAGAGACATGTGCTAATATTTTGGTAGAGAATGAAACTATCTATAGACAATTCAGAGAAGTATAGCATTTAGCATACATAAATACAAATAAATAATTACCATGAAAGAATAAATTTTCATAAAAAAAGAAAATGAAAACATAGAACCAAGAGCCCTGGCCATTGTGGCTCAGTTGGTTGGAGCATCATCCCATACACCAAAAGGTTGGGGGTTCAATTCCTGCTCAGGGCATATACATCCCTATGGCAGGTTACATCCCCAGTTCCGGTGCTTAGGGGAGACGGGCTAGAGCAACCAATTACCGATTCTCACGTTGATGTTTGTCTTTCTCTCTTTCTGTCTCTCTCCCCCTTTCCCTCCCTCTAAAAATCAATAAACATGTCCTCAGGCAAGAATAAAATAAACTTTTAAAAAATAGAACCAAGAGAACACGAAAATAAAGGCCTTACCTCCACATGCCATCACACTGGGGATTACATTTCATCATATAAATTTGGGGGTAGGGGCCACAGATATTTAGTTCATAGCATCTTATTTTCTCTGTGGTGGATGGCAGCTGAAATTTTGTTTTCAGTTATTTCATTCTTAACTGAACTGCTTGGAAGCTGAACTACACCTGCATAACTGAGGGGTCAGCCAGAGATGTAGATAGAGTTTATACACAGAAATCGCAGTTTCCACACGCTCAATCCATTCTGAGGGGTCCCTTCTCACTTCCCAGCTACCATGGTCACCCCAACTCTGACCTGTGGATCCTCCAGTCAGTCAGGCTGCTCCAAACATTAACTGTTTTTATTTATACATTAAATTGCATCTGCTTTACGTAGTGGAGAATAGTGGCTTTGCACGTCCACGTCATAAACACAGAAAACTCTCCCCCCGGTACGTCCTTATTCCAGCACGGACTCCCTTCAGTTTATGCTTCCTTCGGGTCACTCTCCCGTGCCTTCACAGAGTTTTTCAAATACTTTTTCCAGCATTGTAACTGTTACCCGTGGGAAGATTTGTTTGATAGTAACCACTCAGTCATTACTGAAAGAAAAAAACACTTTCCTGCTTTTTATTATAATCGTTGATTTACTCAGTTCCACAGATTGTAATAGTATGTGAACAATCCAAAGTTTCATATCACAAAGATTTTAATCTACTCCTTCATTCAGAGCAGTTATAAATGAGCAATTCGAGTTTCATCTGCTTTTCTGTTTTTCTCAATTGCTTAATAAATGTGTGAATGATGAGTCAAATATTGAACATTTTGCCTTGGTGGAATTGAGCCAAACCTATCTCTCACATGGGGGCGGAGTAAAGAACTCGTAATTTTACATAGAATTTTTGCATCTGCCACTACTAGGGATGATATCTTGGGTGAATCATACTAACTCCAGAATTCATTTTCTTTCTTTCTACAAAAGAGATGAAAAAATGTCACCCTTGAAAAGCTGTTGAAAATGTTGGGGATTAGTGTTGTGGAAAGATCTTCAGTACTGCAGAAAACCACACATGAGGCCTTCGGCATTGTCAACTCTTCTTTCTTAGTCACCAGCCAACAGGAAGCCTGCGTGTGTGTGCTCTGTTTGGGCAAATAACATATAAATAATTAGATTCATTGAAACGAGACTGTAAAGTATTTGAACATGAAAGAGATTACACCCGAGGGGCCCAATCCAAACTAGCACCTGCCACCGAATCCATCATTTTCCAGGCCTCTCTCTGTTTGCAGTGACCTTCCCCCATGAAACAGAAACACGGGGGGTGGATCCCAGAGGAGGCCCCCAAGCAGCCTTTCTCAGGTTGTGGCAGTGCTTTACATTTATATAATGACTTGTTTAAGAGATCCATTAACATATATCATCTCAATCGATCAAAATGCCTTTTCAGTTGTTTCAGTAAACACATTTATTTTCTATCTTTATCCACAAAGAATTTAAGATCATACTGACCAGCTTATTTAATAATTATGGTTCCTATAATATAAATTAAATCAATATGGACACTTAGTCTTCACACCAAGACCTACTTCACAAAAATAAGAGAAAAAGATGTTAATAAGCAGAACTGTGCTCCTCATAATGAGCAGTACCATCCAGACAATTCAAATACCACTACTAATAAAAGTAGGTTGATTAATGAAATAAAATAAACCTAAAGGGTGTCTTATTTCTCCAGTTAAGTTTGCACCATCTATAAAATTGGTACCAATTTGATTGGGAAATAACACCGTTTAAGCTATGTCAGATAAAATATTGTGAAGTTATTGTGAAAACGCTCTTTTAAAACTTCAGCTTTACTGAGGTCTAGTGGACATATAAAATTATAAGGTATTTAAAGTGTACATCACATCGTGGTGAGGTGACACTGTGAAAGGGTTCCTCCACTTAGTGAATCAATATATGTCACTCCCCATACTCACATTTCCATTTTTGGTGAGAGTATTTAAGTGCCACTCTCTCAGCAACTTTCAGTTATAGAGCACAATGTTATCAACTCTAGTCACCCTGTTTTACAGTAGATCCTCAGAAATTACTCATAACTGAAAGTTTGTACCCTTTCACCAACCTCTTCCTATTCATTCCCCCTCCCACCTGCTCCAGCCCCTGGAAACCACTTTTCTGCTCTCTGTTTCTGAGTTTGACCTTTTTTAAAATTCCACATATAAGTGATGCAATGCAGTATTTGCTTTCTCCGTCTGACTTAGCTCATTTAGCATAATGCCCTCCAGGTCTACCCAAGTTGTTGCAAATGGCAACATTTCCTCTTTTTCGTAACTGAATATATATGTACACCACATCTTCTTTATCCTTTCATCTACTGACACATTGTTTCCGTCTTTTGGCTATTATACACAATGCTACAATGAACATGGGAGTATGGATATCTCTTCAAGATCCTGTCTTCATTTCCTTTCCATACATATACCCAGAGGTGGGATTGCTGGGTCATACGGTAGTTCTTGTTAACTTCTTGAGGAACCTCCATACTGTTTCCCATAGTGCCTACACCAAACTACATTCCCACCAGCACTGTACGAGACTCCCCTTTTCTATACACTCTTGCTGACACTTGTTGTTTCATTTTGGTGACAGCCATTATAGCAGGTGTGATTCTGACTGTGGCTTTGATTTGAATTTCCCTGATGAATAGTTATTTTTTGAGCACCTTTTCAGGATCTGTTGGAGATTTGGATGTATTCTTTAGAAAAATGTCTCTTTAGTTCCTCTGCCCATTTTTAAATCAGATTGTTTCCTATTTTGCTGTTGAGTTGTATGAGTTATTTATATGTTGGATATTAAGTCCTTATCAGATATATGGTTTGAATATATTTTCTTTATTCCATGGGTTGCATTTTCATTTTGTTGATGATTTCCTTTGCTGTGCAGAACCTTTTTAGTTTAATATAATCCCACTTCTTTATTTTTGCTTTGTTAACTTTTTCTTCTTGGTGGTAAATCCAAAAAATCTTCACCAAGACCAATGTCAAGAAGCTTACTTTCTATGTTTTGTTCTAGAACTTTTATGGCTTCAGGTCATAAATATACGTTGTTAATTCATTTTGAATTGATTTTTATGCATGGTGTTAGACAGGAGTCCAGTTTTCTTTTGCATGTGGCTGCCCAGCATTTTCAACACAATTTATCAAGGAGTCGCTCTTATCCTATTGTATATTTAGTCTCCTTTTTCATAAATTATTAGCCATGTATGCATGTGTTTATTTTGAGGCTCTCTATTCTGTTTCATTGATCTATGTGTCTGTTTTTATGCCAATATCATACTGTTTTGATCATGATAGCTTTGTAATATAGTTTGAATTAGGAGCTTGATGCTTCCAATCTTGCACTTCTTTCTCAGGTTTGCTTTGGCTATTCAGGGTCTTTTGTGCTTCCATGCAAATTTTAAGATTCTTTGTTCTGTTTCTGTGAAAAATGATACTAACATTATGATAGGGATTGCACTGAATCTGTTGATCAGTTTGGGTAGTTTATACATTTTAACAGTATAATTTCATCTAATCATGAACATGTAATATCTATTTATTTGTGTCTTCAATTTTTTTCATCAGTGTCTTATGGTTTGAGTATACACTGCCTTGGTTAAAATTTTTTTTTAAGATTTTATTTATTTATAGAGAGAGAGGAAGGGAGGAAGAGAGGGCAGGAAACACTGATGCACGAGAGACACACCTACTGGTTGCCTCTTGCTCTCCCCCAACTAGAGACCCAGCCACAACCCAGTCATGTGCCCTGACTGGGAACTGAACCAGTGGCCCTTGGTTCACAGGCCAGCACCCAATCCACTGAGCCACACCAGCCAGGGTGGTTAAATGTATTTCTACACACAAGGTCTGTCCAGAAAGTACCCAGCCATATACTATGAAAAATAGAGACATTTATTGAAGAAGATACAAGATACAAGAAACATTGTACATAGGACAATGCAGACTCAGTCCCCTGCAAAGTAGGCACTGTGGGACCTCACACAGTTCTCCCAACTGCCATCAGCTGCTTGATCGTATTTTCCTGAATCTCATCAATGATCTGAAATCTCTTCCTTTTCAAAGGTGATTTTAGTTTGGGGAAAAGCCAGAAGTTGCAGGGAGCCAAATATGGGTGCCCCTGAGTCGTAGGTGGCTGAGTCACCTGGGTGATTTGATGTTTTGCTAAAAAACTCTGCAGGAGGTGTGATGCATGAGCAGGCGTGTTGTGATGAAGCTGCCAATCACCAATTGCCCATAGCTGTGGCCTTCTGAATCATCTGAATAGTTTCTGTGTAGGAATGTTCAAGCTTAACACAAAATTTGATGAATATTCTCTACTCACTGAGTCATTTTGAATGTGACGGCCACAGAACACACGTGCTCACTCAATGACATCCACTGCCCCCACTGACTAGTACAGCGGAGCCATCATTGTTCACACATGTGCATTCCAGTCCACTCTCCTTGGCTGCAAGGTTACGTCAATGTTGCGCAAACTGTTCTCGTTATATTAATAATAAGTGGAGTTTTTTCTGGACAGACCTCATAATTTATTCTTTTCTGATGCAATTGTAAATTTCTAATAGTTCGTTATTAGTGTGTACAAACACAATTACTTTTAGTCTATTTATTTTGTATTCAATGACATACTGAATTTGTTATTAGTTCCAACTAGTTTTTTTCATGGATTCTTTAAGGTTTTCTCCATATAATATCATATTATCTACAAATAGAGACAGTTTTACATTTTTCTGATTTGGATAATTTTAGTTCTATTCCCTTCTATTCTCCTTTGCCTCATTACTCTGGCTAGATCTTTCAGGACTATATGGAATAAAAGTGTCAAGGGTGGGCGTCCTGCCCTGACTGATGTGGCTCATTGGATTGGTCTTTGCTCCACAGTCTGAAAGGTCACTGGTTCAGTTCCCAGCCAGAGCACATGCCTGGGTTGCAGTCCAGGCTCCCAGTTGGGGTGTGCAATTTTTCTCGCCCTCTCTTTCCCTTCTCTCTAAAAATACATACATACATACCTACATACATAAATATATAAATAAATACATAAATATAAAAAAAAAACAGTGGGCATCCTGTTCATGTTCCCCATCTTTGAGGAAAAGTTTTCAGATTCTCACCAATGTGAATAATGTTAGCTGTGGGCTTTTCATATATGGACTTTATTACGTTGAGGCACATGTCCTCCATACCCAGTTAATGGAGAGCTTTTATCATGAATGAAAGTCAAATTTTGTCAAATGTTTTTTCTATGTCTATCAAAATTACCGTATGATTCTTTATCTTTGTTTGTTAATGTAGCATCTCACATTGACTGCTTTGTGGCTGTTGAACCATCCCTGCATCCCTGGAGTAAATCCCACTTAATCACGGTGTATAATTCTTTTAATGTGTTGTTGAAATCAGTTTGCTAATATTTTGTTGAGGTTTTTTTTTATATCTATGTTCACCAGGGATATGTAATTTTATTTTCTTATGGTTTCCTTGTCTGGTTTTGGTATCAGGGTAATGATAGTCCTGTAAAATGAGATTGAATGTCTTGCAACCTCTTTTTGGTTTTTTTTTGGAAGAGTTTGAGACAGATTGGTATTAATTCTTCTTTAAATGTTTGGTGAAATTCACCAGTGAAGCCACCTGGTCTCGGACTTCTGTTTGTTGAGAGGTTTTTGAATACTGGTTAAGTCTCCTTACTAGTAATTGATCTGTTCAGATGTTCTATTTCTTTATAATTAAGTCCTATTAGGTTGTATGTTTCTCCATGTCTTCTAGGTTGTCAAATTTGTTAACATACAATTGTTCAGAGTAGTCTTCTATGATCCTTTTTATTTCTGTGGTATCAATTGTAGTGTCTCCTCTTTTGTTTCTCATTTTATTTTGGGGTCCTCTTCTTTCTTGGTAAGTCTAGCTAAAAGTTTGTCTATTTTTTTAATGTTTTCAAAAAGCCAGCTTAGTTTCATTCATCTTTTCTGTTGTGTTTTTAGTCTTCACTTCTTTTATTTCTGTTCTGATCTTTGGTATTCCTTTTCTTCTAACTTTGGGCTTTCTTTTCTTCTTTTTCTAGTTCCTTTAGGTGTAAACATAGGTTGTTTATTTGGTATCTTTCTTTTAATCAATGTAGGTGTTTATTGCTATGAGTTTCCCTCACAGGACTGCTTTCGCTGTATCCCGTATGTTTTGGTGCACTTCATGTCCACTTTCATTTGTCTCAAGTAATTTTTAAATTTTCTTTTGATTTCTTCTTTGACCCATTATGTGTTCAGTAGCATGTTGTTTAATGTTTATGTATTTGTGAATTTTCCAGTTTTATTTTTATAATTGATTTCAAATTTAATGTCATTATAGTTGGAAAAGATACTGCTATCATTTTAATCTTCTTCAGTTTCTTAAGATCTGTGTTGTGGCCTAACATACGATCAAAACTGGAAAATATTCCATGTTTGCTTGGGAATTTGTGTTCTGCTACTCTTGGGTAAATGTTCTCTATATGTCTGTTATACCGATGTGTCTGGTATAACATGTAGTTTAAGTCCAGTGTTTCCTTATTGTTTGTCTGGATGATTGCTAAATGCATTAAAGTCTCCTACTATTATTGTGTTGCTGTCTATTTCTCCCTTTGGGACTGTTAATAGTTGCTATATATATTCAGGAGTTTCCCTGTTAGATGCATAAATATTTATAAATGTTATTTCCTCTTGTTGGACTGACCTTTTTATCATTATGTAATGATCCTCTTTTTCTCTTATACTAGTTGTTGGCTTAAAGTCTATTTTGTCTGATACAAGTATAGTTACCCTGTGTTTTTGGTTTTCATTGGCATCAAATATCTTTTTCATTTCTACCCCTTTAATTCTGTGTATGTCCTTGAAGCTAAAGTGAGTCTCTGGTAGGCAGCATATAGTTGGGTCTTGTTTTTTAATCCACAAAGCCACTCTATGTCTTTTAATTAGAGAATTTAGTCCATTTACATTTAAAGCAATTATCGATAGGTGTGGACTTCTTACCATTGATTGTTTTCTGTCTGTTTTGTAATTCTTTTGTTGTTTTTCTTATCTTGCTCTTGTCCTTTGTGATTTGATTATTTTATGTAGTGATTCGCTTAGATTCTTTCCTCCTTATCTTTTGTGTAATTACTACGGATTTGTGCTTTGTGGTTACCATAAGGCCTCCATAAAATATTTTCTATTTTTGCCAGTCTTTTTTAGCTGATAACAGCTCAACTTTGAACACATTCTAAAGCTCCATGTTTTTATTCTCTACCCCTCACATATTTCATTTTTGATGTCACAATGTACATATTTTGTCTTGTGCATCTGTTAAAAAATTATGTAGTTATAGTATTTTTTCACTTTTTAAAATCCTCACCCAAGGATATATTTGTCAATTTCAGAGAGAGAGGAAGGGGGAGAGAGAAAGAAACATCAGTGTGAGAGAGAAACATCAATCGGTTGCCTCCCTACATGCTCTGACTAAGGATTGAACCCACAACCTAGGTATATGCCCTGACTGGTAATCAAACCCGCAAACTGTTGGTGTATGAGATGATGCTCCCACCAACCGAGACACCCAGCCAGGGCTAGTTATAGTTATTTTTAATACTTTTTTTATTTTAACCTTCACACTATAAGTAATTTATAATGCCACCTTACAACATTAGATTATTTGAAATTTAACTATATATTTACCTTTACCATGTTTTTCTGTTACTAAAAGTGTTTTTTCTTTTCACTTTAAAATTCTGTTTAGCATTTCTTGTAAGGCTGGTGATGTAGCCCTTCAGCTTTGCCCCGTCTATAAAACTCTCTCTCTCCTCCCTTTCTGAAGGACAGCCTTACTGGGTGGAGGACTCTTGGCTGGCGGGTTTGTTTTTCTCTCATCACCTTGAACATACTGCGCCACTTTTTTCTGGCCTGCAATCTTCCTGCTGAAAATTCTTATGATAGTCTTATGAGGATTCCCTTGTACGGAAGTTTTTTTCTTCCTGTTTTTAATAGAATTTCCTTGTCTCAACTTTTGACAATTTAATTGCCATTGACCCTTGAACAACATGAGTTTGAACTGAGTGGATCCACCAATACATGGATTTTTTTTTCAGTAAATACTGTAAATGTATTTCCTCTCCTGTCATAACATTTCTTTTGATTTTAATAACACTTCCTTTTCTCTAGCTTACTTTATTGTAAGAATACAGTATATAATGCATATAACACAGAAAATATGTGTTAATTGACTGGTTATGTTATCAGGAATGCTTTGGGTCAACAGTGAACTATTAGTAAAGTTTCTGAGAAGTCAAAAGTTATACACAGATTTTCGACTATGCAGAGGCTCAGTAACCCAACCCCTGTGTTGTTCTAGGGTCAAGTGTATAATGTTTATTGGTGTGGGTCTCTTTGGATTCACCTTTTTTAGAATTTACTGGCTTCCTGGATCTGGATGTCTATGTCCTTCCCCAAGTTAGGGAAATTTTCAACCATTATTTTTTCAAACAAGTTTTCTGCTCTCTCTCTCTCTCCTCCCTGTGGGACCTCTATAATATGAAATTTAGTCTACTTGATGTTTTCCCATAAGGCCACTAAGCTATCTTCACTTTCTTTTTGCTCCTCTAATTGGATGGATCCTACTGCCCTGTTTTCAAGTTCTCTGATCATTTTTTCTACTTCATCTAGTCTTCTGTTGAACCACTTTATTGAATTTTTCAATTTAAGTATTGTATTCTTCAGCTCTGTGATTTCTTTTGGGTACTTTCTAGTATTTTCTCTCTTTGTTGCAATATTTACTTTATCATACATTGTTTTCCTGACACCTGATATTATTATAAATATATCTTTGGGATAAGTTGAATCAGTTTATAGGAAGAAAACACTACAGTTATATCCTGCTTTAGGAAAATTAAGCACGAGGATACCTAATTTTACAGCAAATTTCAGTGGGGGGATGATTCCTGCTGTCTCAGGATTTGTTGCCAAAAGGATTTATTGCAGGGTATAAAGAGATCGTTATTTTCATGCATTGAAATTGAATTCTACTTACCAAAAAATTGTTTCATACAATTTTGTAGGTACATATCTAATGCACAAAGCTAAGTATAACTATATTAGCCTTGCATATGATATTGTTACCTGAGAACAGTTAAGCAGACAAACACCTACGAAGACACAACTCTTTGAAAGTCCTAAGCCGATCAGAATATGAACCCTCACCAGAGAGTTTTAACCTCTCTAAGATACACTGTGTAACAAGAATTATGGAAAATTCACCTTAAAATCACTACTTGCTTAAATCCACATACATATAGGGTATTAGAAAATCTCACTTTAAGGATTTATTTCAGATTTTTAAATATTTTAAGTGATATAGAAAATAAAAAACTTCACATTTATAAGTGAAAACTTAAACCAATTCTCTTCCAAACCATAAAGTATAAAGAAGCCACTAAATTGGGAATTCAGTGAGTCTCAGATATGCCCTTCAACAAAGTAACATATGACATCATATTCACCTCTTCTGTGCCTCGGTCCCTCATCTCTAACCAGAGCAGACAGAATAAGAAAGTATGTAAGTTCTCTGACAACTCTCAAGGGACTATGATTTTTCTTCATCGACATGTGCCGCTCAGTATGCCTTTTAGCAAAAGTAAATGGCACAAAGTCCATTTACTGAATAAATGATCCTATCAGGTTTTCATTTTTGTGAGCATTATTATTATTGTTTTTGTATTGTAGAGTATGTTAAAGCTCTATTATGGTACACCCAGTTACCTTGCCAAGCAGTCTTTATGTTCTCAATGTGTCTAAGTTTCTTATATAAAGACAGGACTAACTTTTCTACACAAGTAATGAAATACGATTGGACTTACCACAATCCCCAGGCTGGCTTTGCAAGACTATTTAAACCATGTGGTTGGCAGACTAACATAGCCCCAGTAATCTCCACATCTTTGTACTCATGCTTTTGTAGTATGTCCCTCTCTTCAGTGTTGGCTGGACTCATTAACCTGCTTTTAAAGAATAAAAGTACAACAAAGTCATGTGATGTCACTTCCAAGGTTTGATTATAAAGACTGGCTTCTGTCTTGGATGCTCTCTCTCCCCCTGTCTTGGGTTGCTTGCTCTGGAGGAAGCGTGCTGCCATGGCCTGTGACAGTCCTACGGAAGGACTCACATGAGTAAGCTTGGAAGCAGATCCTCTAAAGTATGTCAACAGCCACATGGGTGAACGTGGAAGCAGATTCTCCCTGCATTGAGTTTTGAGATGACTGACATCTTGGCTGCAATCTCATGAGAGACTGAACCAGAACCAACCAGCTAAGCTTACTCCTGATCCTTTCTGGATCCCTACTGGATCCTTGAACTATAGATGAGCCATAGATACTTTGAGATGATAAATGTTTGTTGTTTTAAGCTGCTAAGTTTAGGGTAATGTGTTGAACAATTATAGATAACTAATGCATGCCGTAACAGGTGACACCTAACAACAGGAGTGCCATATAAGATACAGACGAAGAGGCAGAATCAAGGCAGTCGGGGGCTGAGTAGGAGAGGGTGAAGGGAAGAGTGCTCACTGAGCGCCTGTGTTGTGCTAGGCGCTGTGCTGGGCACCTTACAGACAAACCAATTCTCATTACACCGTAACGCTGGTGCCACTGTTCCCATGTCATGCTTGAGTAACCTAAGGTTCAGAAGGGTTAAATACTTTTCTGCGCTTTATATCACTAATAGGTAGCAAACACCAGATTTTGATCTCTGGAATACACACACACACACACACACACACACACACACACACACACACACAGGGTCTGGCACAAATAATGCCCCTTTTTTATTACAAAATCTTTTATTTAAAAAAATCATAAGCACGTAATTTAAATTTCTTAAATTTAAAGACATTTAACTATGTTTAAATATCATAATATCTGATACTGTAACATAACAATATCTACTCAAGCACACTATGTGACATTTTAGATGAAATGTTTAAATTGCTGTCCGTCTCGTGCGAGACACTCACACACCCTCCCAACCACACTCAAGCAACACCTGCGTCTCCAAGACCCCGTATATCCTAACTGCAGTGAGAAAGGAGAGCAAATACAATACTCAATAACACTAGTAATGAGTGAAAATGTGCAGAGCTAAACCTCTCAGACACATACCTAACATTTTATGTGATAAGAGCAGGATGTGAGCGGAGTGCGGTAGGAGCATGAATAGAGCTTGCAGTGTGGGAAGGGATGGAGGGAAAACCCCACAGAGGGGTTACATTAGAAGTGAACGGCGGTCTTTCTGTTACCTCTGGTAGAGCCTGGGCTCTGAATCAGACTGACGTGGGTTCAGAGCAGTTACTGTCTCTGTGACCTGGACAAGTTCCTTCTTGCTGCCACAGTTTCATTATCTGTACTGATAGAATGAGGAATTGCATATAAATTGTTTGGCAGAGAGTCATGTATATAGTAACCACTTAATAAATGTTCACCATTAATATTATTATTATTTTTTCTTCAAAATTGACTCTCTCTTAATGAATATATAATTACCAGTACCACCTTCTATGCTTACCAGTCACTGTGTTTGTAAGGGAAGAAAAAATGTTTCCCTACAATAATTGGGCAAGAGTTGAAGGAAGAAAAACAGAGACAGAGAGTATGAGAAAGGGAAGTGGGATGAAAACAACAGGTATGTGTTTGTGAGAAAATGATTGTGTGAGGCAAATGTACATCTCTGGGAGGAGAGGCAGAGAGGGAGGCTGGCATGTGGGCTCTCTCTGCAGGAGCAAAGACTGCATTTTATTCATCTTCATATTGTCATAAAAGCATCAGGTCCACAGTCATTCAATAAATGAATGAACTCATTCACTCTTCCGCTCAGCAAGCACTGACTCAAACCTATTGTGCTCCATCATGTTACCACGAGGGTAGCATTGTGGGGCTTATATTCTAATAAGCCAAGACAGGTAATCTACATACAACATACAGAATAAAACTACATACATAAAGTGTGAATATATTCGGGGTCTGATAACGGCTGGGGAGATGTTACAGCAGGGGAATGGGCTGAAGAGACGAAGCAGGGAGTTGTGCCGCTATAGCTGAGGTGGTCATTGTGCAAGTCCTGGATGAAGGAGGAGCCAGCTCCTGCAGGGACATCCGCAGCCCCCTCAGTGCCACCCACGGCCAGGGCCTGCCACACACTCGCTCATGTCTGGAACTGAGGGAGAGGAAGGGAATGGGGAGACTAGGTGTTGCATAGTTTGAAAGTATTCGATCAATTAAACACCGAAGATGTAAAGGTTATGATTTCTTTTGCAAACAGTTTTAAAAGATACTAAAACATCATTTGCTATAAGAAAAGAAGAGCATGCTTTACTCATCTTTCACCAACACGCCATTCTTCACCAACATCGACTCGACAGTTTCCCCCATATTGTCTGCAGGGTTGTCCAGCACTACGGGTGAGCAAAGTGAGGAGCCTAGAGTGGACTTGCATGACCCTGCAAGAAACGGCTCCCTAAATTTTGTACAGTTGGCTCCTTGCTGCTTCACCGTAGTCCCAGCCCTGATTGGTTGCTGGGCTCTGTATGTGGGTTGAGTTTTGCTTTTGCATTTTATTGACTTTTTAGAAATAATGCATGCTTATTATTTAAAATGTCAATCAATAAAAAATTAAAAAGAAGTCTTAAAATACCTCCATTCCTATCATCATTAGTAATTGGTAAACATTGTTACAGACTTGTTTCTATGCATATATAGAAACCGAAGGTTGGTAAGTTTATAAGCAACGTAGATAGTCAAGGAAATATGCACGTATAAATAGAAATTATTTTATAAAGGTAAGATGATACTATACATGATACATTTTTTAAAGATTTTATTTATTTATTTTTAGAGAGAGGGGGAGGGAGGGAGGGAAACATCAATGTGTGGTTGCCTCTCATGTGCCCCCTACTGGGGACCCGGCCAACAACCAGGCATGTGCCCTGACTGGGAATCGAAGCAGCGACCATTTGGCTTGCAGGCTGACACTCAACCACTGAGCCACACCAGCCAGGTCTATACATGATTATTTTTAAGCCAACATATAGTTTGATCTGATTTTGTTTTAACTTAACCAGAGAAAGGCCTGAGGAAAATTAAAGGAATAACAGAACCTCAGGTATATGTATCTTGACACATAAGATATTGGTGGGGAGAAAATGCAGACAACTGTAATTGAACAACAATATAGTAATAAAAAAAAGATATTGATTCCTAAAACATCCTTCTAAAATTTAAAAAAAAGGGATATTGAAATTATTCAAGTTTAGAGCGCCTATTTGCAGATGACACAATCTTACATACAGATAATGATAGGGAATCCACTAAAAAAATGTAGAACTATTAAACAAGTTCAATAAGGTTGCAGGATACAAAACCAATATGCAAAAATTAGCTGTATTTCTAAACTCTTGCAACAGTCTGAAAAAAGAATCTGAAAATTAGGCAATGCCCAACAACAGGGCGATCGATGCCTTTCAAATGTCAAGGAATCCACGGGGCCTCATCTCCTAGTCTCCCTTTGTCACAGCAGAAGGCCTCGGATTGAGCAACGGAGAAACTGTGGTAACAGCACATTATTTCACCTGACAATACTTATTTTTAAAAACAGCCAAAAGAGTTCAAGGTGCCTATTTCTGGGAGATGGGTACTGATGAGAACCGGGAATGGCTGTATTTCATTATAAGCTTTCATATTATTTGATATACGTATTTAACAAAGTAAATATATCTTGATAAAACCTCTCATTAATGTTGAGGAAAGAAAAAATAATCTGAAATATGAACAAATGCATTAAAGATATCTAGCTCTTCGGCCAGGAGATTTTTCAATAAAGGTGTTGCCACTCCCCCATCACAACTGCAGAAACAGTAACACGTTCCCCAATTTGGGGCAACAAAGTGGTTAACGTATTATTATTACTACTTTTGACAACCTTGTCAGAGACCAGATCTGCTTTCTAGATTGATCTTACTCTTTCTTCTTGGTGTTATTTTATGTTTCTTTGTCTGCCATATTTCCTATGAAAAAGAAAATAGGTATAAAGTCTTGATTAGATTCCAGTTAAGCATTTTTGGTAAGTGTCATTCACAGGCGATGCTTTGTTCTTCATTTTACAACTCCTTAGGAGATTAGTGATGTTAAGTGTGGTTCCTTGGTTAAGGTGGGGACCATCAGATTCCTCAGTTACAAAGACATGTTTGGAAAAACACATTAAT
This sequence comes from Desmodus rotundus, assembly GCF_022682495.2. Lineage (NCBI taxonomy): Eukaryota > Metazoa > Chordata > Mammalia > Chiroptera > Phyllostomidae > Desmodus > Desmodus rotundus. The sequence continues at coordinate 18,256,552 of NC_071397.1, read as the reverse complement.
CTCTCACTCCTTAAGTGTATCACAGCCTGTAGATGCCTTCTCTGGTTCCCTCTCTCCATCCTGTTCTTCGAAGGGCGGCCCACTTTCTCTGTCCTGGCCATGCAACAGGACGCTGTGAAACGACCGGGGTGAGGTGGGAGTAAAAGCCCCGGAAAGGGAATGCAGGGGAAATGCAACAGAATGGCACGAAACCTAGAGCAAACGGTAAAAACGAGCAACACGTTCCAAATGTGGGCTGGAGAGAAAGGCGTAAGAATCGTATCCGCACCTGACATCTTTAGAAATGGAGAGACACAGGGGAAATAACACATTTCCTTGGCTTCCTTCAAGTCAGAAAGATTCACCTTCACCATTCAGGGGTGTGACGGGGACACTTTTGGAAGACTTGAACCCTTAGACCATGTCTTTCATTGCCTTTGCTTCGGCCAGTAAGTTCAACACTCAGAGAAATGCCTTGTCCCTTACACCTTCTCCAGGCACAAAATAATGGATTAAATTGATGCTTTCCATAGTGTGCTTGAAAGACAATAATTTGGGATATGAGGAGGAAATCATTAAATACTTTTTATAATTATTTTTATCTCACTCTTTTAGATTTGTTTGTATATGTGTGTGTTTTAGAAATATGTTAGTACTTTCATATATAATTACAGTGTATAAGTAAAAATGTATTGGGAGAGTTACATGGAAAAAAAAAGACAGGCTTGTTTCTTTTTTAAAGTAATTTGTAGGATGATCTTTAGACACCATGTAAATATTATTCTCCGAAGACCTCTCACCTAATAAGCAGTTTAAGTTTTCATTGATGATTGTTGGCTTCATCAAGCATTTTGGTGGAACTACATAAATGATGCTTTTCCTAGTTCTGTCCTTCTTCCTGAATTTGTTAGATGGTGTTGTCTTGTGAAGAAAAAGCTGTGTCTTATGAACTGAGGATGAAGTAGGACCACAGAGTTTTAAAATGTCAGCCTTTGGTGACCACTGATATCTTTACCAGGGCTCCTTTTTATGATTTTGCAAATTGTGCTTCACAGTACACTGAAGGGGCTGAAGGGGAGGCTTGACATAGTACTCATCGTAGCCATATCCGTTTATGACAATTTTCTGGAAGACAGCAGAAAAGCATCTTAAGGAAGGGCCTCTTTTCCAATTTAGACAGAGCTGCATTGGGGCTAGTGGCTGGGACATAGGTACCCCAATCTCTGGCTGCTCCCCTTGGGACCTTGGAAGTCAGCCTCTGGAAACCAGTAGTGGTTTTGGTATGTACCTCTTGTACCTCTTTTGGTATGTACCCAGGTATGTACCTCTTCCCAAACCTTGTCCCACGAGACACATGTCCCCCATTCTGAGCTCTTACCCACGCCCTGTGGCAACAGTCCGGTGAAACAAAGCAAAGCGTCTTCCTCTGTGCTGACCGAACACCTGCAGGGTCGCTCTATTCCCGGCTCACCCAGAGCAACCGCCTGCTTCAGATCTGTCACATCCACTCCTTTGCACTCTGCGTTAGAGCAATTCACAGAGTGATGGAAAATTTTGAGTTCTCCCTCTCCCCCACACCCCGGGACCTGTCGGTAATTACAGCCTTTACTTGACAGTGTCCTTTGGACACAGCACACTGATGGCTGTCGCCTCCAGGAGGTTCAGCTGTTTTAGGAACAGGGTGACACTTATCTGCTTGGGTTTCCACAGGCTACTAGTTTTGTTGTTAAAAGTTTTCCGGGACTTTGGGGAGTGTTTATTTCTTCTTGTACTGTCACTGACAATTTTCTTTTCTCACCGTGGATGCTGTCGTATATAATTAAGGTCTGTGACCCAAAATAGTCATAAGTGGTGATTACATTACCGTCAGCTGAATGCCACCAGCGTGGTCCCTGTGAAATTCAGAGGAGTTGCATGCGGTGACTTCTATTTCTGTTGGCTTCTAACGAGAACTCAGTCCATACACCCATGGAGCACTTCAGTTTAGAAACTAAAGGACAGGTTTGAGCTCCCCCATCTTTATCTTGAAATCGGGGGTTTTCCACCTTGGCACTCCTGACATTTTGGATTGGGTGACTCTTTGCTGTAGACGGTGTCCTGTGCATTATAAAATGTTGACCCACCTCTCTGCTTCTACCCACTTCCCGCCAATAGCACCTCCTCTCCCAAACTGCGACAACCAAAAATGTCCCCAGATATTACCAAGTGTCCCATGGGGGCAGAATTGCCTCTAGTTGAGAATCACTGCTCTCAGTGATAAAGTGTTGGCATTGATTGTGTTCAGTTTGGTAGTATTTTATTGTTTCATTCTTTCCTTTAAAAGCCTCACAAAATTCCTGCCTTGCCTAATAAATGTACAATGGAAATAAAGTTCCTAATTGTATTTATTTTTCTGAAGAGTTATCCTAAGTGGTTTCTAATGAATTCAGCCAATTAGTGGGGGACAGGGGGGGGTGCTTTTATTCAACTAAGCAATGCCAATTTATTCACACCAGGCACCTTCAAAAATACTAGAAACAAATTGATTTTAAAAAATAGTAACTTGTGTCATTATGCCCCACTCTTCACCTGTTCATTTGCAAGTTTAATAGCAATTGTACTACTTTATTTCAAAGGTTCCCCCTAAAACAATTATTGCAGGGCCTAAGAGACGCAATGAGGTTGATGGGGTCTGCTAGGCAACCTCAACTCAACTCCTCACGTACACCTGGGGACACTGAGACCCCTCGTGGGAACGCAGTCTGAGGACCTGCAGTGCCAGCATCAGGAAAGGTCTGAGCCCTGATGTAGCGACTCTAGCCAACATGCTAGTTGCCTCAGAAACCCAGGGAGCAGCAACAAAACCCTACGGCTTTGGAGGGAGGGTGGAGTTCACGTCACAAGGGATAATGAGAGGAGAAGAAAATGCCTAGATCTACCTTCGCGATTTTGCAATTTCACTCAGGTTCAACAAGTTACATCCCCATAAAGCAGTTTTATTTAAATATGAGAATCCTCTATTGTTGCCATTGTGTCTCTATCACAGTGACTGAAGCACCGTCAGCGTTCAATAAATATTTACCAGGTAACTAGTGAGTTACCGGTGCAGATGGAGGAGGATTTTCCAAATGCCAGAGGAGAATTCACAGAGGGTGGTTCCGACTTTCTCTCACTCTGACAATCAGTACTGGTTCCGGTGCCTGAAGATTCTGCTGTTTTGTCAGACTTAGGGATTCTCGGGAAACTCCAAGGGCATACCTTGACGTAGGGCAGTTTTGGAGCTCTGCATAGGTCCAGGACAATTTTTAACCCAGAACCCCCGGGGTCTCTGGAACTACCCATTAATTTCTTCATTTTAAAGATGACCTAGAATTAATCTAAGACCCCAGTGGAAATTTAAGGTGTGTACCAGGGCTTTTCAAACTTTAATATGTATCGGAACCCCCCGGGGAGCTGGTTAAAATGCAGATTCTGATTCAGTAGCTCTGGAATGCGGCCTGAGATTCTGCATTTCTGACAAGCTCCCAGGCGGCACTCTGCTGCTGGTCCAAAGGATGGGATGCTGAATCAATTTAGAACCAGCTCGGATTCACAATTATAATATACAAATCATTCATTTTCTTTCCTAGAGAGTGAAAGCTGAGCATTGCCTAAGCTGGCTGTTGGTGCTTCTTCTACCCTAGGCTCTTCCTTCTTTCATTGTCCCAAGCTTTAATAAACATACTCTCAAAGTCACCTGGACTCGTGTGGTGAAATCTTTCCTGCAGGAAGTCAAGAACCCACACACTAGAGGCCAGCCCAAGGCAGACCCGCTCCTAACCCCGGTGGCCCCTTTCTAGTAGCAGGTTGAAAGCTCAGAAGTTCTCTTCCAGGAGAAGTCCCAGGGCTCAGGCACATAAAGTTTTCTCTATTGTAAGTTTGCTAATCACTTTTGGACCTTATGAGATGTGAAGAAAATGATGATAGCTACTAGATGAGTGGTTCCTGATTGGAATTGCTTGGAGCTTGTTAAAATCCCCACGCCTTCCCCATGTTGCACCCTTACCAATGAAATGAGGGTGTCTGGGGGTGGAGACCAGTGATCAGTAGATTTTTAAGATTCCCAGGTGATTTCAATGCCCAGCAAAATATAGGAACCAATGTACCTAAAGGTGCATTCCTTACTACAACAAATGATAGGCTCCTGATTTACCTGTTTGGTAAATCCAGATTCACCAACACTAAGTGTGTTCACTTAGAGCCAGACATAGGTGTTAAGTACTTGATACCACTAATAATTATTGTTTCCGTATAAAGAAAAGAGAGAATTGTGGGCCCCACTTCACAACTACTAAATCAAAATCTATAATTGAGTAAGATCCCCACTTGATTCTCCTTCACATTGAGGTTTGATCAGACTGTAACTCCTATCAGACCTAGACTAGACTAGGACTTTCTTTGTTTCTCCAGTAAGCCTAATAGTGCCTTGAAGATTAAGGAAGATTAAGAAATGTTGGCTGAACCGAGGTGGGAGTGAGGGTGCTGCTGGCCCGATGCCCAAGAATGGGATGCTACGGGCATTGTTAGCACTGCAGAGAAAGTAAACTTCCCTCAAATTGCTTCTAAGAGCGAGTCCATGTTTAGGTCACAAACTTTTGAGGATCTAATGAAAACTAAGGCCTGTTTTTCTATTATTAAACATTCTGTATACGGTAAGTGGTTCATAGATCCCTGGAAGCCCACAAATGAGCTCCCTATGTCTGTGACAGATAAAACTTGGGTCGAAAGTAGTCACTGAAATCTTGAGGTGCACATGCAACTTCTCTTAATCTTCAAAATGGACAGAGGGTGGAGGAGGGTTTTTAAACAGTACTTATGACAACAAAAAGACAGCCTATTGAATGGGAGAAGATATTCATCAATGATGCATCCTACAGGGGGTTAACATCCAAAATTGATAAGGAACTCAACACATACAACTCAACCCCAGGCAGACAAACAGTTCAATTAAAAAATGGACCTGAATAGACACTTCTCCAATGAGGACATACCAGATGGCCAATAGACATATGAAAAGATACACAATGTCACTAATCATCAGAGAGATGCAAATTAAAACCACAATGAGATATCATCTCACATCTTTCAAAATGGCTGTTATCAACAAACAACAAGTGTTGGCAAGGATGTGGAGAAAGGGGAACCCTTTTGCGCCGTTGGTGGGAATGCAGTCTGGTGCGACCTCTGGGGAAAACAGTATGAGATTTCCTCAAAAGACTAAAAATGGAACTGCCTTATGACCCAACGATCCCACTGTGGGGCACATGTTCAAAGAAACACAAAACACTACTTCAGAAGGATGTATGCACTGCTATATTCATTTTAGACATTAATTCCAAGAGCCAAGGTATGGAGGCAGCCCCCAGGCCCAGCACAGAGGAGTGCATGTGTGCGAGGGAAGTTTACTCAGCCGCGGTGCTCTGTTGCATCGCACACTCGAAACCTGCATGGTCTCGTGAACCTGTGTCACCCCAATAAATTCAATTTTAAAAAAGGAAGAAAGTACCTATATTTTCTCAAAAGATTAAAATCTTACTATTTGCAACAGCATGGATGGACTTAGCAGGCATTATGCTCAGTGAAATAAGTCAGACAGAAAGACAAATAACGTGCATTCACTCATGCGTGGACTCTAATGAACAGTCTCGTGGTTGCAGAGAACAGACTGATAGGTGCCAGAGGGGAGGGAGGTTGGGGGCTGGGTGGAAAAGGTGAAGGATTAGGAAGGACTAACTGGTAGTTACAAAAGCGTCACAGGGATGTAATGTACAGCACAGGGAATAGAGTCAATAATATTATAATAACTGTGTGTGGTGCCCGGTGGGGACTTGAAATATCAGAGGGAACACTATGTAGAGTATATGATTGTCTAACCTCTATGCCGCACACCTGAGACGAATATAAATAGTATTTAATGTAAACTGTAATTGAAAAGTATAATTTTTTAAAAATAAAATAAATAAAAGTGACAGTTTATGACAGTTTAATGAAAAGGCTAAACCAAAAAGAGCTTTATAAGAACATGGCAAAGATGTTCGGTTAGGTCTTTACCCACTGGTCTCAGGGAAGTGTGATGACAAGCATGTTGGCTTTCTTCTTTCTCTGCATTGTGAATGACGTCAGCAATTCTTCTAACTTTAAGTAGATATCTGATCTAGAATGACCATGGCAAGGGGATCATGCATATTACCACAAATACCCAGACCAATCTAAAACAGAAATGGAAAACACCACTTGTGTGGGCTTCCTCCCCAGCAGTTACTCCTGTTCCTGAGACATGGAGCAGAAGGGGGAAAACGTGCTGTCAAATGCTCCGTGAATGTTTGCGTCCGGGAGTGAGACTGGAAAAGACTCATAATGAGGTTTGGCCTACAAAGCCAAAATATTTGTGATTGGCAGTAAAAACCATCTTCTCCAATGTCCCTGTCTTTACTGAGATAGCCGTTGCTCACAGAGGTGTCCAACCTGCGGCCCGCTGGCTGCTCGCCTCTCAGGATGGCTGTGAATGCAGCCCAGCACAAAATCGTAAATTTACGTACAACATTATGAGATTTTTTGTGTGTGTGATTACAGGTCATAATGTATTTAATGTGTGGCCCATGACAACTCTTCTTCCAGTGTGGCCCAGAGATGCCAAAAGGTTGCACACCCCTGCTAGAGAGATCTGAACTATCGACTCTGTGGAGCTGGGGAGAAGTGAGCTTTCTGGGTAACTCCAGAAACTGATTCTTTCCTGCCTCTCACCCAGTTCACACCTGAGACAACTAGTGCTAGTATTTATCTTTAATAACAGATCTGATGGACAAATGTGTGTCCTCACTGTGGACCCATTACACCTACATGTGGAATTTTGGCATGCTATTTGTTATTTAGTCCTGAATCGGCATATGTAAAAGAAATGGGGGGAGGAGGACACGAGGAAAAGGACAGAAAGAAAGGACAGTGGGTGCAGGAAAAGGCCAGGCCTAAGAACCTCAGGAAAATCTAGTCAGTAAACTTTAAAACGTCATCACAGGGGTAAAGAAAAAAATGTGAAAATGAATGGTAGGTTAGGAATGAATTTTATTTTTTTTCTTTCTGCTTTTCTCAATTAAATTTTCTACAATGAATAGGTATTGCTTTTATAATGAGAAAAAATAAAGTATATTTTAAAATTAACATGTGATTGGAAAACTTCCAATGAGAGAAAGGAATTCAGAATATCACTAACAAAATATATAGTAGAGGAGAGAGATTGTGACACAGTAAAATTTTTTGCTTACTCACTCTTAAAAGACCACCAAGAATCTCAAATGCAAAACTCAGGAAAAGCATTAGCATCAGATGACTTTCTCACAGGGCACTTGGAGTTAACTCTGCTTGGAAAGTAGAGATTTATCACACGGAGACAGTTAAAGGAGTGGGAGGCCGGGGCAAAGACCCCAGGTCTTCAACAGCCCACCTTCTCCTCTGACAGCACCGTGTGGGCTCTGACCAGCAGTTTTGTTTCCTTGGGAATTTTTACTTGGAGAGTGAATCCTGAGCCTGGGGCCAGGGAAGCAGAGGTGCCAGAGTGTACACCCTGACTTTGAGGACTGAGTTCTCCTTTACTTAGAAAGTTCTCATGGCCTAAAGTGTGGTCTTTTTTTTAACCCCCCTATATTTCTGTAGAAATTATGTTAAGATTGTTTAATAGGATTCCAGGCTCTTTGGGGTTTTCAAAGATATTTTGCATCATTTTCTCACTTAAATCTGGTATAGACTCTTTTTTTTCTTGACCTATCACCTTCAAAGGAAGGATTATTGAAATCTTTCTATCAGCTTCTCAGAGGTATATTAAAATCTCCCATGTGATTTAGTTTGCCAATCTCTACGTGTGCATCCTTTTTTTTCCTTTGTAAGTATTTTATGTCTCTGTTGCTAGGTACATATAAGTACATGTTTGTTAGAGTTTCTTGGATTAGTCCTAGTATGGTGATAACGTCTCTCTTTATTCCTTCTCTCCTTTATTTGGAAAGTGCAAGCCCAGGACAGAGCAGGTGAGGATGTAAGGAAGTGAGACAGGGAAAGTGCGAGGCCGTGGGAAGCAGAGTTGCCCCGCTGGCAATCACTTCCCCATTAACGCAGAAAGTGCAGCACTTTGCTGAGCACGGTTCTATTCTCTGGCGTTAAGGACTTTCTCCAAAGAGAAAGGATTGAGTTTATCTGCCTGGCTCCCTCCTCTCTCCCACTTACCCTTGATTGAGCTTCATCTCATGGGGTCTTAATTAATCCACATCTCAGTGTTGCCTCCTCGGCTCTTCAGATTCTCCCAGGAAGCCAGCTCTAATGTCCTGAAGTGTGGCCTTTCATCCAGACCTGGAGTGGAATGGAATGTAGGTGTGTGTGTTTAGGAAGCAGTTGGGAGATTCTGAGAAGGAAGACAGGGTTTGTATCTGGTCCCGAATAGCTTATGTTCTCAGTTAATACCCTGAGGTCAGTTCAATAAATATTGACATCCTCAGACAAAGATTGACAACCTCAAAATCAGTGGAATAAATTGATGTGTAGAGCACTTACCAAATGCAAGATACCACGCTAGGTACTCTGGAGGGAAAACAATGTGTAAAGCATGATTCTGGGCCTCATGAGAGGCAGGCTGTCTCTGGAGGGAGATTTTGGATTTAGACAGATTTGAATTTGAATTTGAATATGAACAAGAAACATTTCACTCTCTAAGCTTTCGTTTCCTGGACATGATCATCGTTCTTGCCATATAGGATTATAATAAGATTGAAATGAAATAACAATTTTAAGGTAGCCAATATGTTTGATTAATGTGTTATTTCCCTCTAATGGGCTTAAATCAAAGAGTCAAGACAGATAGCTACGAAAATAGCCATTATAGACAGAAGGTCAGCAAAGAGCCCTGAAGTCCTGAGTAGTTCAAGTAGAGGAAGCTCAGGGAAGGCTTCCAGGTCTGTAATAGAAGAGAAAGAATCCCTTCCCCTTTCCTGGTGCACAGTCAGCCCCTTAGTACGTATTTTTATATTGGCAATTTGATCTTTGGCACCCATCTGTCTTTGTGTATCCCTGCCCTGCCCCATATTCTGTCTTTTAGATCCTTAGGTGGCATTAAGTGGACCCATGTTCTCTAACTTGGAGTAGCAGGTAGGTGGGTCACGCTCCCCAACCAACCCCCTTGCCTTGGGAGGTACTACTATTTGATAGAAGCAAACTGATTGATTGTACTAATTCCAATCAATTTTGACTAACTGCTGGCCCTTTCCCCTCCTGGTATTTTGTACCTCTTCCTAACTGAAGCTTATTTCTCAAGGACAAATCTCCAGTTGGAATCACCGTTCATGAGAATACACTCAGCGAGATAGCTCCTCCACTTGTGTGGCTCTTCAAGGTCTTCCTTTCACCACCTGAGACCCAGAGGCTCTCCGGAAGCTGCCCGGTTTTCCCTACCTGCTTTCCTGGAGGGGCTCTGGCCAGCTGAGAACCAAAGGTATCTTGCAGGTGCGAGGTATTTACAAGTCAGGGACTGTTAATTCAGAGGAGGAAGTTTCTGTACTGCTCCTTACAAGGCTTTTCAATCATAGCATTTCCTCTCTAGCCCCAACTTGGTTCCTTGGCATTCTCTCTTTTTTTTCTTAGCGTATATTTTCTATATTAAATACAGCATCCACATATCAAATTTTTCATACAGGAGAATTTTTAAAAGCAGCAGTTTTAAATTTCCTGTTTGAAAAAAAAATTGTATTATTCATTCAAGAAGCATGTGAACACAAACTCTTTTTTTTTTAATCAGATAAAAGGGGTGAGGCTTATCAAGAGTTATGACACACACACTTCTCCTTCAGTTAGTCATTTCATCTATGTTCCCATCTAGGCTGAGTGTTTCTCTTCAGTGAGTCCAGTATGAAATTGCCCTTTCTTCATGCTCTTTCACTTGACGTTTCAAGAAGTCCAAAGTGAGAAGGCAAGCTGCACAAATCTTAGCTGAAACTCCTTTGAGTTTAATTCAGCAAGGTCTTCCACACACTGCTACAGCCCGTTGCTCTTGCTAAATTATCTTCCTACCGTGCTGGCAGCCGATTTAGGAATGAGAAGAGGCCATGCGCTGTAGGGAAGAAAGCTGGTTGACGCTGGGGCAGGGTGTCTGCTGAGCCACTCGTTAGCTGCCTGACTTGATCAGCTTGCTCAATCTTGTGAGACCTCTTTTCTCACATTTAAAATGTCAGCGACAAGCCACACCTCATGAAAGCAACAATAAATGAGATCATTTGACTCAAAACATTTGAATACCTGTGTGCCAGGCACCATGCTAAGCATGAAATGTAGATTTGAGCAAGATAAAATCCCTGCCCTCAAATGGAGCAGAATCTATCAGGAAAGTCAAACATGTAAATAGGCTGTCCAGTGTTCTAGAAGTATTGCATATTCCACCGTGGTTCACAAGATGGGAGGTTGTACCAGACACACACGGATATTTTCACGTGGTGCACAGTCACCCGCAGAGGGAGGATGCTGCACTCTCAATAATTCTCACTGCTTTAAAACTGCTGCCACACATTTAGCAAGGGAAAGCATGTAATTTAATTCAGTTCCCTGACATTTTCAGGTAGGGAACCTCCCATGTAACCCATTCCTACCCCAGCTCCACAGAACCTCTGCTCTGTACAGTATCCTTGGGCAAAATAAGTCATAGCCTGAACTTCAACTACCACTTGCTTGCTAATGACTCTGAAATGTATATCTTCAGTCCAGATTGCTCTGCTAAGCCCCAGAACTGTCTACTATTTGATATGTATCTTCTGGATGATCCACAGGTTCCGCATTTACAATAAAAGCAGCGCTGAACGCAGGGCCGTTTTCCCTTCTGCTGGACCTAATCTTCCTATGTTCCCCCATTGTACTGACGGACACAGAGCTTGCCGAGCTAACTACCTTAGAATCGTCCTAGACTTCTCGCAGTCTTTGTGCCGTTTTTAGTCAGCCACCAAATCCTATCATTGCCATCTGAAATAAATAATATGTATCTCTAACTCTCTGTTCCCACTGCCCCAATCCTACTTAATATCAGCAATAATCTACGATCATTTTTTGGACTATCACAATGACCTTCCTTTCCACTTTAAAACGTTGCTCTCTCTAACTGATGATGTTTCTTTCCCACAGGGAGACCTGGCGATGTCATCCGCAGCCAAACTTCTTTGAATGGTTTTCTCTCCCTCTCTTAACCCCAGTACCCAGAACTGTCTTACTCCTCTTGCTGCTTGATCAGTTCTGGGCCAGGGTGAGCTTGTGTGTTCTCGGGAAGGCAGGCAGAGAAGCGAAGAATTGCAGAAGAGATTATCCTCCGGGGACATAATACATACCTGATTTGGAAAGCACTGGAAACATCAAATAGCCTAGGGTGCTTCAGTGGCCACTCACTGAACACCTGTGATGTGTCAGGCACCAAGCCAGTTGCTGAGCTGCAGTGATTAAAATACATGGTTCAGGCACTTGAGTTGGGAGAACGGCAAGACAATTTGTGCCATTAAACATTATATACATGTGTAAAGTATTGCCAGAGCATGGAGCTTGAGTCAGGACTTGAAGGTTGAGTAGGAACTTGCCAGGCTGCATGGGGAGATAAGGCAGCCAGGAGCTACAGCAAGAGGAAGCATGATGACTGGGAAATAGCAGGCAGCTCGTTGCTGCAGGAGTATGGGGTGCTCCAGGGACAGTGGCCAAGGGCGTGTGAGAGTGGAGGGAAAGGCTGAAGCATTCATGCATTTACTCACCACATGCTTGTTGACAAATTCTTAGTCAATGTCCTTTCCAGAGTCTCCTGTTAGTTCTATCAGCCCCAGAGGGAGATGTCTGCCTCATGGCTTAAGTTTCGACCTGGGAAGTCGCCTGTGAGTAGATAGAGATTCTAAGTGAGGTCACCACTGGTCTATTGCTTCCCTCTTCCCCACCTCCACTCTCAGTCCCCATAACATGCCTTTAAACCCTTAAATATTTTTATCTAGTATTCTATCCAATATTGGAGATGTCATCCTTTAAGTAAATTAGAATGGAAGAAAATAAACACATTTAAAGAGAAAGAAGGGGCTTCCGCAGTTGCATAGAAACCTCTTTGCTACTATAAATACTCGGGACAAAGGCACATGGTTTAAATCAAGTCTCTGCCACGTTCACTGTGCTGTTTTTACGTTTTAAGCTATCAGCGTTCAATCATTACTCCTATACTGACAGTCTTTTGTGTGAGTTTCCCTGTGTTAAATAGGCTTCTCCTTCGGAAGAATTCGTATGGCAGTGACTATAATTACAACCCAAGGCTGAACTAGAAAATGCAGTGATGTGACAGCTTTTGTGATAGGAAGGGTGGAGAAGGAGTGAAAGCTTATAATTTTCTTTGAGCTGTCTTGAAGTCTGGCGGTGGCCCTGCCCTTGTCATGTAAATGTGCAGAAACGTGGAGCGTCAGGAGAGAACACGCAACAGATATGCCCACCAGGTGGCTGCTAGAGGGACTACCGTCAACAAGCCAGCGAGCCTCAGTGCAGTGCTGAATTCTCCAGGACGTCTGCCACAGGAATAGTCTACAGCAGCAGCTCCCAGCACCATGGAATAGGAAGACCTCTTTTCAATGTCAAAACTCTTCAGTCCTTCCGTGAAATGACTTGTTCGTTTTGAATACCTTATTTGAGGAAATATGTAATAACAAGCAACTGCCCACTTGTTACTTTGAAATAAATTTTCTTGTCTTATTAACCACAGTAACTTTTATGGATACCTGAAAATACGATATATTCAGGCAACCAGCAAAGCTTGGCCCCTTATGTATATAATGATGTTTGCAGCAGCCCATTAATTGGGGTTTTTCTCCTTTCCCCTCACTGCTCCTACTTCAAGGTCACACACCTGGAATAGTGTGTTCCTTGTTGTCACTCATTTGTTTATTTAATTATTTCTTTTCATGAAAAAAGTATTAGGAGTTGACAATATTCTGGGCATCATGCTAGAGGTCATAGATACAGAATCAACAAACATTTGGTACCTGAACTTAAGGAATTTACATCCAATTGAGGAGATAGATATATAAACCTTTAACGGTACAAATGGGCACAAAGGAGGATGTGGTCAGTTCTACAGGAGGAGAGTAGCTAGAAAAGCTTTCATAAAGAAGGTGTATCAGTCAGCTATTGCTACAAAAATGTTGTGCAACAAATTGCTCGAAGACATAGTGACTTAAAGCAATAATTTGCAGGCTCATGATCTGTAAGACAGTGGTCGATTCCCTGGCTGTGCTTGACTCCAGGCTTTGAGCTCCAGGCTCCATGCTGCAGACTGGGTTCAGGTTTGTTCCACATGGCTCTCATCCTCCTTGGATCAGAGTGTGTTCTCATGGAGGGTCAGTCAAGAGCCGGAGACCCCAACTGAGCAAAACTAGTTCATGTCTTTGCTCTTGCTGCAGTCCCTAATTCCAATGAACAAAGCGAGTAACATGCCAAGCCCAAGGTCAGTGGACAGGGAGATACACTCTGTCTTTCCATGATGGGGGTTGGATTTGGGGCAAGGGACCCAAAATTTAATTTATCACAGGAGAGAACCTTTGATCTATATCCTGAGAGATGATTGCAAGTTTATCAGGTGGATTCAAACATCTGAAACACGAATCAGAAGCAATAAGGGAATGTTGGTGCACAGTATTTGGCCTAAAAGAAATGAGGGACAGGAGCTGGGACTGTCCTGGGGAATCCATGCTCAGTGTCTGTCGGGGGATATACCGGAGCCTGAGTGTGCCGAGAAGAACACGGCCTTTGGCTGCCAGAGCTGGACAGACCTAGAGCTTTAACGAAAGGCCTCATCCTACTCATAGACCAGGGAGGGGCCATTTTAAGTCAGTGTCTCCGTTTTGATGACAGTGACATTTAAAAGAAAAAAAATAGGACTCACATTCTACGCTGCCTTCTGCACTGATCCATTCTTCACGCTGCTCTCTTCAAAGGACTGAGGTTGTAGTTTGTATTGGTTCCCTATTGCCACAGGAAGCAAATCACTACAAACTTAATGGCTATTAAAACCACAAACTTACTCTTTGACAGTTCTGGAGGTTAGAAGTCTGAAATGGACCTGACAGCTAAAACCAAGCTGTTGGCAGGGCTGTGTTCCTTGCGGAAACTCGAGGACAGAATCTGTTTCCTTGCCTTTGTTGGCTTCTACAGGCTGAGGGCCCTCCTTTGGTTTGCGGTCCCTTCCTCCATCTTCAAAGCCAGCAGTAGAGCATCTTCAGAATTTTCTCTGAGTCTGAACTTCTCCCTCCCTCTCCCACATTTAAAGGATGCTTGTACTTATACTGGGCTCATCCAGATAATCCAGGCTGATCTTACTTTAAGAACAGGTGGCAAGTCACCTCAATTTCACCTGCAACCTTAATTTCTCCTTGCCATGCAACTTAGGGACGCAAACACCCTTGAGAGGCCATTAGCGTCCCTACCACATGATTCCTGGGTGGGGCAGGAGGGAGGGCAGAATGAGCAATGCACTGAATTAGTATAATGCTTTATGACATGCCAACACTTTCATTTTTTATGTTGCCACTTTTGAATGGGTAAGAATGGTGAGCGGACAACTATTTTATAAGTGAATACATTGAAATCCAGATTTGTTAAATGGCAGCACGGCATAGCGCTCGTACTTGCTGCTTTTTCAATTACCAGAGTGCTCAGAATGCATTAGGAATGGTGCCTGCCTCACTCTGTTGCAAGTGTTTGTGGCCTCCTCAAGGTAAGCACAGAGTCATTGCATGCTCTGTGCCTTAGTTGTCAAGCATGGTAAAAGAAAGTAGGATTTATTAGACACTCTTTGTGTCCATCATGTGCCAGAGACTCTACATGGGATTTGTAATTTGTTCTCCGCCCTGCTTAGAGATGCGTAAACGTGGGCCCAAGGTCACACAGCTCATGGCAAAGGACAGAGCTGGAATTCACACCAGGACCTACTGACTCAAAGCCAGCGCTCCTTCCCTGTTCCCGACAGGCCAGAGATCCTTCAGCTGAGTTTTCACGAAGCAGCAGTCTGGGCTCTGTGGGTTTCAAACCAGGACTTGTAGAAACAAGGAGCAGTCACGACACCGTGACTTTCGTTTGTCTCAGAGGGATCTGTGGCTTCCCTAATGTAGAAAACGTCTCACTCTGGTCTTAGTTTCGCCCACAGTCAGCGTGTGGCCTGTGTCTCTGTGTCTCTGAGCCAGCTTCCTTCTTCATGAGGATGGCGGAGCGGCGACCTGTTTCCCTCTGTCCTCTGAGACGCTGATATTCACATGGACTGGTGCAGGGAGGGCTGGGACTGGGACACAGGGCGTCTGTGTTCAAAGGGAGCCGCTGCTCCTATTATCCCATTAAGTCTGCGGACAACTCCAGTTTTAAGACAGAACTTTGGAACGAAAACTGCATAATTAATCATTTGTCCAGCCCACAGAATGAACAACACCAAGAGTGAAACCTACCTTAAACTATGGACTTGGGGTGACGTGTCAGTGTGGGTTCATCAGCTTCACAGATGTGCTACTCTGGAGGGGCATGGGAGGGGGGAGAGGGCTATGAGTACGTAGGGCAGGGCATGTATGGGATACCTCTACACTTTCTCCTCAACTTGTCCATGAACCTAAAGCCTAAATTAAGGTGGAGGTTAACCTAAGTTAAGTTTATGTCTCTAAAGCTACATGCAGTCGGGCCAAATAAACTTTGACACTTGAAACTGTTCCCGTTTTTCAAAGGTGTAGTGAATTTCCTTCAACTGTTTACATTGCCTTTTTAAATTAATAATCATGAAATATTTCAAACATTTTTGAAAAGGGAAATAACATGGCACCCACGTACCTAATACCTCGATGAAACAAGTATTTATATTATACAGTATCTGTCTCAGTGTTTTATAGGAATAAACGTTACAGATGAAATCCAAGTTCCCTCGGCTCACATTCGTTCCCACACTTACTAGAGGAATCACTAACCTGAAGTTGGTGTGTAATCTCCCAGTGCTAATACCCACAAGACCTTTGTACAACGTCACTTTCAGTGTTTTTGAAATTTATATAAATGACATCACACAAGAAATATTCTTCTGACAATTTTTTTTCACTCAGTGTTTGGTTTCAAGGTTTGTCCGTGTTAATATGCGTAAATCTAGTTTATTCATTGTCATTGTTGTGTTATATTTCATTGTATGACTATAGTGTTTCTTTTCCCTTATGATAGTAATTTAGTTCTTTTTGTACTTAAAAGTCTTACAGTGAATGCTCTTCCTTAAGGGCACCCGTGGGCTGGAGTGACCTGCAGCCCAGCCGCTCCCCCCCCCCCCCCCCGCACGCAGCTCACTACTTCCAGTTCACGACGAGGCAAGTGCAGAAACTGAGAATAAGCATTTAGAAAGTTTAAAAGCAGTTGAACGAAATACTTTTATGTCTACTGAATCTCATACTTGAAAAAGTACTCAGGCTTTTATTCCATATGTCTGTTTTTACATTTTATTTATTTATTAATTTTTCCTCTATTTTACAAAAATATTGAGCCTCGATAGGTTGGAATTAAAAAAAAATTGGTTTTTATTACAGACAGTTTGAGAACCTCCGCAGAGTCTCTACCCAGAAGTGGCGTTCCAGTGTGAACAACCGCACTCCAGAACGGCCAGACCCATCTCCAAGCTCATCTGCACCGCGAGCCCGAGGCCGTTTCCTTTCCCCATTGTTACATTAGTAGCCTTTTAATTTCGGGCCACTTTGATAGCTGCGAAATACTTCCTCTTAATTAGCATTTCTCCGATTAATAGTGCTTTGTTGGGTTCCCATTTGCGTGACTTTAACAAGGTAGATTTTCCCAATTTGCAATTGTGGGGAAAATATGTCTTTAACAATCTAGTTGTGGGAGGTAAAGTATTATAACAGGTATAACTGGTTTTGATGAGGAAAAGCCTAAGAATAGCTAGTTTTGACTTGACAAAGGACCGGAGGAGCTAGTTGTAGGGAATGAATGCAGAGGCAGGTACTTGAGTATCTGCGTGTCTTTCCCGGTATTTCGGTTTGGGGGACACTCAGTCATCACCACTAAGACACTTCAGTGGAGCAATTTTCCCAGAGGATTCTGTGCCTGTCTTCTATTTCAGATCACCCAGGGATTTTCTAGGGCTAATGAGCAAGGACCCGGAGTGAGGCTGAGTGCCTCTCTGAGCATCCTTGCGTTCTGGGGCTATTATTAACTGACCCGCCATTCACTCAGCCTTTGCAGTTGGGCGAAAGGAGAACTTAGAAGGTGTATGGCGGTGGACACGACTTACCAGGCAGACTCGACCAATTCACCCTGAAGTCAGCCTGATTTTTAAAAATGCAAATCATAACCTACACTTCCACACTAAAGCTTCTCGGTATCTCCACTGAACAGCATCATAAACTCTGAGTGACTTCACAGGGACCTTTCCTTCCTCTTCCTTCTCACCTTCCCTTCCTCCTAGCCCATCATATGAGCTTCCTTGCAGAGCCCCAATTTACGGCAAACTGTCACACTTTCATTCCTGGGCTCAAGGAATTCATTTTCCCAGAATACTTTCTTCCCCCTGCTTGGCCTGGTGTACATTTCCTCCTCCCTCATAACTGGGCCGAGACGCCTCTCCCAGGGAGAATGGATTGCTGTATGCCCTACTAAGTTAAAATTTATAATATTTCTTCTTTTTTAAAATAAACTTCTCTTCGAGTTACATAGCTCAAGGTGGATTATTGCAAAAAGAACAACTGTTATAACTATTACCCTGGTCAAGAAATAGAACATTACTATTTCTCTCCCAATAAATGTATATTTATTGGCCATTTAGAAATCTAGTTTCTGAAGTAACTGTTTCTATCTTCCCCCCTTTTTTCTAAGGTTATCTGTCTCACTGATTTTTTTAGGAGTTCCTTATAACTTTAATGTAGTCCAGTCCAATCTATCACTATTTTCCAGATAATACACAAAGTTATAAGAAATAAACTGCTATTTTAAGCCACCTAGCTTGGGCAGTTTGCTACAGAGCAACAAAGGGAAGCGGAAAAGTGGTGAGAGACTTTTCGAAGGGAGTCAAGTTATCATTTGGTACATCGGAAGCCCACGAAATTTTCTAAAGAATTGTGTCAGCTTAGGCAGAGACACTTCAAAACGAAGAGAGCTCTCCGGGTCATTAAACTTCTTTGGGAAGGAAGCAGGTTAAGGAAGTTTCTCAGGGCCAGATGGGTCATTTCTAATGAAAAGGGCGGCTGGTCTATTTGGTTATCCTATCCCACTCTTGTGACTGTGTGTTGAGAGTCGGGGTGGGGTCGGGCAAAAACTACTTGTCCTTTTAATCCACAATCTGCACAATTCAGTATCTGCTCCGAAGGAAACACGCCCAAAGAGCAATACCTGAGGGAAACCATCTGAGGACCCCCATCTGAATTTGAACATGATTTAGATGGCAAGATTTGAGCTGATGCCATAAAGGGATGAGACTTTGGGGGTCCAGAGAGAGGAAGGCACAAGCGTATTTCACCTGTGAGAGATATGACTCTTTGAAGACTAGAAAGTACATTGCAGAAGCTAACCTCTAAAGATGGCTCCCAGTGAACCTCACCTTCCAGTATTCACGCCCTTACATAGTCGGTCCCTTTCCAGATTAAATATGGATTAACTTTGAGATTTGCTTAACTAGTGGAATATGGCAGAAGTAACATCAGGCCAGTTCTGGGCAAAAGCCTTAACAAGGCCAGGTCGCTTCTACTTGTACACTTTCGGGGGCCCCGGGCTGCTGTATAAATTCAGATACCCTGTTGGACAGACCGTATAGAAAGGCCATGTGGAGGGAAATACCTGGATTACATGAAAAGAAAGAGCAGAGTCCAGCCATCCCAGCTGAGCCCCAAGGTCTCAGATGGGAGTCAGGCCTCCCTGCATGCTCCAGTCCCAGCTGCTGTCTAACTACAGCTGAGAGACCCCAGTGAGGCCGGCAGCACTTCCCAGACAGCACGGCCACCCCAGGGAACCACAAGCAGAGATAGAGTCGTTGCTGACTTAAGCCACTACTTTTTGGAGCGGTAACAAAGCAATGCTTTTGTGCTCTCAATGTTTCATGAACATGCTGTACCTCTCCTTTAGTTAAATCTTCAGCTCCTCCCAACGATCTCTTGTAGTTTTCTGGGTAAGAGGCCCATTGTTTTTAGATTAGTTCTTGAACATGTAAGTTTTAAATACTATTGATAAATGTTATTATGCTTACAATTTTATTTTCTAAATGTTTGTTGCTGGTTTGTAGAAATCTAATTATGGACAGAAACGAAATACATGGTTTCATTCATCGGCCACGGCATTGTGACTGTGTTCAAGTTCCCTATTAATTCTAATAGCATATCTGTAGATATTTTAGAATTTGTACGTACAAAATCATCCTATATATGAATTATGACAGATTCATTTTTTCTTTTCCAATTATAATAGGGTTTTTCTTTTTTCTCATCTTGTTGCACTGACTAGAACCTCTGATATAATGTCAGATAGAAGTAGCCACCTTCGTCTAGTTCCTTATTAGAGGGAAAAAGCTTTCCATGCTCAACTATTAAGTATGATGTTTCTTGTGGGTCTTTCTACACACCTATGGGAAGACAAGAGTTTTTATTTTAAGTGGACATTGAATTTTATTAAAAGCTTTTTCTACATCTATTCAGATGATTATATGATTTTTTTTCTTTTATCTGCTACTGTGGCAAATTACATTGACTTTTGAACTTAAACTCAATCTCACAAGTCTGAACTAAGCACGGGGGGTTGGTCATTATGTACTATTCTTTTTATCTATCACTATACTTGATTAATTATTATTTTTTAGAATTTTTACATGTATGTTCGTAACAGAGAATGGCCTGTTATTTCCTTCCTTGTATAATCTCGTCAGTACTGGGTAGCAGCGTTACGTGGGTATCATAAGAGGTACTGCTGTTTCTATTCTCTGGAAAAGCTGGTATGAGATTGATGTAACTACTTCTTTAAATACTTGCTAGAATTCATTAGGGAAGCATCTAGGGTGAAACAGATTTTAATTAAATGCTAATTCTTCTCAGTAGACACAGGACTATTTAGATCCTTCTATTTCTTATTGTGTTCATTCTGGTACATTCAGATCTTCTAGGAATTTGTACATTTTCTCTAAATTTTCAAAATTATTGACACAATCTATTCACATGAAATCCTATTATATTTTTTAATTATTTTTATTCCTAAAATTATTTGCACATTAATTCTCCCTCTCTCTCTGTCTCACTCCCCCGCTCTTTCCCTCCTTAATCAGGTGTTTGTTAATAAAGCAGTATTTTTTTAAAGACAAAAGGTTGAACTAACTTTTGGGTTAGTTAAACCTCATCATATGTTTATTTTCTGTTTTATTAGTTTCTATTTTGTTCTTTATTATTTACCTTCTCTACTTTCTTCAAGTTTGCTGTTCTTTTCCTAACTTCTTCAAATGATACTTAGGCATTCATTTTCAGTGTTTCTACTTTTCTAGCATTCAAGCATATAAATTTCCCCAGAAGCATAACTTCGGATGAAGCCCACATCCAAAGTTGTATGTCATATTTTCAATATATTTAATTAAAACTATATTTTAATTTCTATTTGATTGTTTGACCCACTGGGTTATTTAGTAATATATTACAATTTTCTAATTGTGGGGTCTTGTATTGGTATCTTTGTTATTTATTAGTAGCTTAATCATGTTATGTCAGAGAACATACTCTGCATTATTTCAGTTTTTGATGTTTGTTAAGACTCCCTTTATGATCCAGCATATGGTCAAATTTTTATAATGTTCTATACATACTTACAAATGTGTAGTCTGCAGTTTTTGAGTGTATTTTTCATTACGTATATATTGATTATATCAAACTTTATCATCAGATTCAAATTCCCATATTTTCACATTTTTCCTGCTCATTTTTATCTATATCCTTTAATGAAAGAGGTATGTTAAAAATCTCTCACTATGATCATGGATTTGTCTATTATACTTTTTATTTCTGAAAATATTATTTTATGTATTTTGATGTTATTAGGTCTATACAAAATTAGAATTGTTTTGTCTTCCTGTTAGATTTTCCT
This sequence comes from Desmodus rotundus, assembly GCF_022682495.2. Taxonomy (NCBI): domain Eukaryota; kingdom Metazoa; phylum Chordata; class Mammalia; order Chiroptera; family Phyllostomidae; genus Desmodus; species Desmodus rotundus. The sequence continues at coordinate 18,235,447 of NC_071397.1, read as the reverse complement.
CTCTGATTCTATTTTAAAATTTGTTTATTGATTTTTTTTTGAGAGAGAGAAACATGGATTTGTTGCTGCACTTATTTATATATTCATTGGTTTTTGTTTTCTACGCCCTGAGCAGGGACTGAACCCTCAACCTTGACGTATCAGGATGACGTCTAACCAACTGAGATACCCAGCCACGGCTCTCTGATTCTTTATGTCTAATACGTCTGCATAAGGACTCTGCTCATTAGTCCATGTTTGTTCCATGAGTTTATATAGGTAAAGTTGTCGTTTTCCCCTCTTCCAGTTATATTCTTCCTTTGAGTACCAATCATTTTCCAATGTCTTTTCTCCACCAACCTGAGAGGGGCCAATCTGCCTCTACTTTAAGTGGCCACCATGGCCAGTTTTGGTTGAATGTGGTATTAGAAAATTAGGGCGTAAGATTTCAAAGAACTACTCCACTGTGCAAGCCTGAGTGTCGAGTTCACAAGGAGAGCCTGAAGAGATGATGGAAAAGTTGTTGGCCTTGAGCACACATGTGGCTCATTTTTGCTCTGCTATTTCAGATGCTATTGGCCTCCTTGTGGTTTGGAACATGCTTAACACACTCCTACCTTGGGGCCTTTGAATTTTTCACTCCCTCTCCCCAAAACACTTTTCTTCTAGGCATTCTTGAGACTTGCATCAGAAGTAGATGTGAAGCATATGAGTAATACTTGGCATGTAGGAGTTACAGGAGGAGGGAAGGAAGACTGTGAGTTCAAGTGTAAGGAGAGCTCCATGGAGAGTCATTAGGGTTCAGCAGGCACGGAACTGGGGATGTGCCGCTTCTCTAGACACATCACCATTGTTCAGGGTTCAGATCAGAAAATGGTATGTGGTAGCGGTTAGGTGAGAAAAATAAGTTGGATCACAAAATAAAGGGCCATGAGGGCTAGGCAAAGGACTTTGGACGTAGCCTCTCTTGACTTCCCTGTCAACTATGATTAAGATTCCTGAGCATATACCCAGAAAGATGCCCTGCACATGATGGGCAGACAGCATTCCATTTATTGGTGATTAACACTCAGGCCCCGGGTGAGATTGTCTGGGTTCAGATCCTGCTTCATTTCTTCCTACTGTATGACCTTGGGCAAGGTATCCACGTCTCTCCACCTCCATTTCCTCTCCTGTAAACCAGGGCAGATAGAGGTGCCAGGCCCCCTGGGGTGTTGTGAGAATTAGACAAGAGATTACATGTAAAGCTCTTGGTATGTACCTGCCACATAGTAACACTTAGTTATTGCTAATTTAGAAAATTCATAATTTCTGTACTGTTTCCCCATAATTCAAGATTCAAAATTCTGCCCTCAGGGAAAGGTAAGGATGTGGGAAGAGGACTTTTACCAGCCAACCTCGCCTAGTAATTATACACCCATCCACAGCTTTCTCCAGTTTTCTGTAACAAGTATTGTCTATGTTTCCAAAAATTGGTCCAATTGAGTGAAAATGTAGCAGTGGCCACTTGGATTTTGATCTGTCTCCATGATACCTAAAACTTATTAAGAAAAGGATGATTGGGGGACCTTACCTTCTAATCATTACTTCTAAGAGCTGTTTTTCCCTGCAAGCACTTTTTCCCTCCCAAAGCTTAGCTATTCAAAGGGATGGTTAGAAATCAGATGTGTATGATTCCAAACAATTTATTTTCCTGGTTGGTGTAGGTTATGGAAACCTAGCATGAAATTGAGTGCATTACCATCAGGGTCTGGAAGTACGGAGACTTAACTAGAGCAATTAAGGCAAAACCCAAAACGCAGTGTAGGTGCCTCAGAAAGTGTTTCAGTTCCTGGTCCGTGTTCGAACGTGCCCTGAAGTGCGTACTGAAGAGTCTGACAGGACGGGTGGGTCGGTGAGAACAGTGAGGCAACATCTCACTGAGAAAAATCACTCGACAAATGCTAACAGTGCAGAGAGCGGCTTCGTTTGCGGCGCTGATGCAAAGATTAAATTAGGACTGCGCCCTGGGAAAACATAACTATGTTAGGCTGCTCCTCCCACGGAATGTTTTTCATTTCCAAGCTTAATATTTGTAACACTCAGCTCTAGGGCCATTGTCTGTTGATAAACAAAAGTTTAATGACAATAACTCCATCTAATGTGATTAATGTCTCAGAATTACATCCCATCCTAGAATTCATAGGAGACCCTGACTTTCTATAGGAAGGCCTTCAAAAAATAAAGAAAATTATATGTGTCTAAGTATTAAAAAATGGAAAACAACTCCTTTCTATTGAATTTATTGGGGTGACACTGGTTGACAAAATTATACAGGTTTCGGGTATATAATTCTACACCTGAATTGTTGCACAATTGTTGCGCAATTCTACACTTCATCTGTACACTGTATTGTGTGTTCACACCCCAAGTCAGGTCTCTGTCCATCACTATCTACCCCCCTGTACTTCCCTCCGCCTCTCCCACCCCCCACTCCCCACGGCAGCCTCCACGCTGGTGTGCGTGTCCGTGAGTTTTCCCTTTCTTTTTGCTCAATCCCTCCACCACTACCATGCAGCTGCCCCCCAACCCCGACAGCTGTCACCCTGCTCTCTGTGAGTCTGTCTAGATTTTGCTTGTAAGTTCAAAAAATGGAAATTTTAATTTTGCTATGTAGTTAGTAATGAATCTTGGTTAATGAATGCTTATTTTAAAAGAAAACTCATGCACAGCAGCCTTCCTCCTAATGGTAGGAAATTACAGAGCTAATTAAGGTGTAAATGTTGATGTTCATTTTGTACACAAGTGGACTGCACATTTTACCTGTCCTCATTTCTCAGTAATATTTTCTGTTGAGACATCATCGACAAATCTGACCTTTTGCGGACTCAGTTTTCAAGTCCTTATAAAAGAAGGGAAATAATATTACTTCACCCACATGATTATTATGAAAATAAAGGGAAATCAAGTAAACAATAATTTAAAAACTACTATGAGTATACAGTTATTAATCAGTAGTATTATAAGAGAAGGAAGACAATAAAATTTGTTTCTCCTTTTAATACTATTAATAAATACATATGTATGCTCATATGTGCATATATTAGCTCTTGTTATTACTTAAAGCACAGCTGTATAAATCTATACATAACAAAAGTACATGAGAATTTTATAATTAAAGCTAAGGATTTTTCTGTCCACATGTCAAGCACTTTCTTTGTTTTCTCAACCATAATAGCAAATTTTATATTTATAATACCAAAACATAATTAGTGGTTATTCGAGTGAACACAGACAGAGTTATATAAAACAGCAGGTGCTAGAACTAACAGACAGAGTCATTAATTGCGGAGGCTCTGCGTATTTGGAGCAGAAGTTCCAAAATACCCCAGAAGCAGGTGCTCTAGGTATTCTAATGGATTATGTGGGCACTTGTAATTATTTGATGTGGTAGATGACAGCTTGCGTAAAGATGAGGCTGAACAGGACAGCTGGCAAAAGGATTAAAGGCATGTGGAAGGCTGGGGATTGGAGAATGGAAAAGGTAGGACCAGCTCTCCAGCTCTCCCCAGCTGGAGCCAACTGTGGCCGAGCCGGTTCCTGTGTTCCTCCCCTGGTTTCGCCCTCAGGTTCCCCGTCTGCTAGCTGCATTTTAATGTCTTCAGGCTGGAGCTCTTCCCTAGCTCTTCTCACGGCGGGCTCCTTCTCACTGTTTAGTCAGCTCCACTGTTACTTCTTCTCCGAAGCTAATACCTCTCAGTTTCTGCATCTCTATTTCTCCCAGCCTTTATCACTGACTTTATCTACAACTATATTACTTGATCATTTGTTTACTGTCTACTGTGTCCTGTTGTTGCCAACCAGAATGTGTAAGTGGAGGAATTTCATCCCCAGAAGTTTCTGGGTCATAGTAAATTCATGAATGAATGAATGAATAAATCTTCAAGCCTCCCTTCAGTTGTACAATTTTCAGTTTGGTTATTTCTTCCCTCAGAAGGATTAGTTTTGTTTTCTATTCACTAGTTCCTCGTTCTCAGTTTTTTAGGTAGGAGTATGTTAACCTTGGCTAACACTCTAGCATGTTAACCAGCTAATATGGTCACCCTTTCCCATAACAAAATGATTTTATTCAGTTAAAATTTTTTTGTGATCTATTCCTTAGAGTATATAGGGATGCACATTTCTGACAACATAGAAAATTGTAGAACCTCTAATTATAAACATCTTAGAAAGGCTGGAGGAATTATACCAAACATACTTCTAAGTACAGAGCTGAGGTTACAGAGAAGTACGGGAAATATTCAGGAGCTAAACTGAAAACCAGAGCAGCACGGAGGTGGTAAGTAGGTGGTTGTCCTGGGAGACAGCAGGAGACGGGACGATGGTGTCCCCCCAGTAGCCCAGGGCCTGGCGTGCAAACATCAGATGGAGACAGCCGCTGAGACTCGGCCCACCCGAGGCTGGGAGTTGGAGTGGGGCCTGAAGAACTTGATGTTCAGTCACTGAGAGGTCCATAAATGAACCCATCAATTCACTGGAAGATGAGGAGGAAGTTTCACTTCTGTCTGGGTCTGAGTGAGGAGAAAGAAAGTCTATTCTAAGAATTCATAATCAAGACCTGCCCTCACATGAGTTTGGAGCTCGCACTTGTGACTGAAGAACTTGTAATCTGAGCAATTCGTGTAAAAACCTAGCGCATTTGACAGAGGCGGCTATAAAACCCTGCTGAAGCACCATCCCTCTTAGGCCAGGCCTCACAGGGTGCGCAGATAGAGGCCCAGTGGATGTAAATTCGCAGCCTAAACTTATGAAACACAAGCCACGGCGACCAGAGTCAGCAGATGCCCCAAATGCGGGACTGAACACCCAAGAGTCAGAGACATAAAACAATAAAAAAAGAGAGAAAATAAAACTTCAAAAATGACAAAAAGCAAACAAATACAATACTGAGAAATGAAAAACGCATTCACTGAAATTAAAACCTCAAAAGACAGATTAGAAAGAGCTAAGAGCATGAGGAGTTGGAAGGTAGAGCTGAGCATGAGCCACAGAGAGACTGAGACAAAAAATGCGAAGAGACGAAGAAACACTGAGCACAGGATGAAAAGGTATCTAAAGGACTTCTAGAAGGAAAACATATTTTAAAAATAGGAAAAAAAGCAATAGTGGAAGATACAGTGACTAAGAATTTTCCAAAATTTATGAAACACATAAGTTGGCAGATTTAGGAAATTCAAGATATTCTAATCAAGATAAATAGAACTAAATCTGTCCCTAAACATACTGTAATGAAACAGAAGAGTATCAAAGATTTTACCAGGCAAAAGTCAGAAAGAAAAGTCAGATTACATAAAATGAATAATAAATAGATTGATATAAAAATTCTCAGGAAGTCGAGAAAAAAGAACCCTCGTGCACTGTTGGTGGGAATATAAACTGGTGGAGCCACTGTGGAAAACAGTACAGAAGACCCTAAAAAAATTCAAAATAGAGCTGTCAAATGACCCAGCAATTCCACTTTTGTTTCCAAAGGAAACAAAAACACTGATTCAAAAAGATACATGCACCTCATGTTCATTGCAGAATTATTGACAATCGCCAATACACAGAAGCAACCAAAGTGTCCAACGATGGATGAATGTATAAAGGAAATATCATATATGTGTGCGTGTGTGTGTGTGTGTGTGTAAATTCTCAATGTGAATTCTCAATAGCAACTCTGAGACGAAAGACAGTGCACTAATGTTGTAAAAGGTCTGAGAAAAGATATCCATCAATCTAAAATTCTATGGCCACTATCATTAAAATAACAACAATAATAATAATGGATAGTGTACCCCTACAGACCCTACTACTTCAGGAAAAACAAAACTGAACTCAGTAGGAAGTAGTGAGATGCAGAAAAAACATGGTAAGCAAATTACTAAATACTTAAATAATTCTATAGGCCTTGATCATATAAAGCAACACATGATGAGGACTGATTTGTGGTTATAAAAATAGAATGGAATATAAACAAGATGAGGAGACTACAGACTTCGAGTGTTCTAAAGTCTGTTACTTGAGAGGTAGAGACATTTGTTAACTTTAGACTGAGAAAGTCACACAAGCGGGATCAAATTGTAATTATCACCACTAACAGAAATGAAACATACAATTTTCAAACCGATAAGGTACTCGGAAAAAGCTGTGGTCTAGTGCAGTTGACAAAGCATTTCGCAGCCCTAGCGCCAAAGTTCTACCTGTTTTGTGAAAGGTCCTTCCTCCCTCCCAACGGACTCAGAAGCTCTTTCCTTTCTGTTCCTGGGTGTCATGGACCAACTTCCTTTAGAGCAAATGGAAATGGCCTGTCTCTTCAGCTGATCTCCTGGGCCTCCCTCACCTGGTAGCCCAGCCTGCTGCCCAGCACAGAGCAGACCCACCCACTTGTGTAGAATGAATGGTTGTGACTTGCTCAAGGTCACTCAGCCATCAAGAGGCAGGTAGGATTGGGAACCCAGATCTTTGTATCTCCAGGCTTGCTTCTTAAGTTAAACCAATCCCCCCAAATTGTACCTGAAAAAACTGTTGAGTCCTGTGAAAGGCTAGCTGTTTGATAAAGCAGTAAGAAATCCCTCTGAGATCAAAAGGCAAATTTAGACAATGTCACATTGGTAGCCCAATCTCCTGTTTACAGAAAATCCATGTTGCAGGTATGCCGTTGAGGGAGTAAAGTCCGAGGACGGGTTTTCAGAGTGACTGAACTTTGCAGGGAGAATGTGACCATCTCCACCCCAAAGCAGCCTCTTCAGACAGGGGCATGGTCCCAGCGGACAGAGGGGCTCTCTACCCTCTGGCTTGTCACTGCTAGGAACTAAGACCCTTTGGGATTGGCTTGGCCAAAAAGTTCGTTCAGTGTTTTCCGTACAATGGCTTTAGTAGCACTTAGTTGTCTTTAACTTCATTAGAAACAATTTGTTAGATTGTATTGTGACAACTGTCATATCAGCATGCATTTAAAAAAACATCAAAACTGGTGAGTTTTTGTATAGCCATTTTAATACTGAAGATGGAAGAAAATAAGCAAAGGATTAATTGCAACAAGTACTGCTCCCAATTAGACCAACTGAAAGCAGCACGCGATGAAAAGCATGCATAATTAGTCAACAAAAATCACATAATCTCCCATTAGGATAATATAAGACCACATGTTTCTTTGATGGCCAGGCAAAAACTGTCACAGCTTGGCTGAGAAGTTCTGACTCATCCCTCATACTCACCAGATATTGCATCTTCAGATTTCCATTTATTTCAATCTTTACAAAACTCTCTTAATGGAAAAAATGTCAATTCCCTGGAAGACTGCAAAAGGCACCAGGAACAGTTCTTTGCTTAAAAAGATAAAAAGTTTTGGGAAGAAGAAATTATGAGGTTACCTGAAAGATGGCAGAAGGTGGTGGAACAAAACAGTGAATACGATGTTCAATAAAGTTATTGGTGAAAGTGAAAAATGTGTCCTTTATTTTTACTTAAAAACCAAATGAAACTTTTGGCCGACCCAATAAAATGCATTGTGTGTCTTGGACCTTACTGGTGATCAGCTAAAAAGGTGGAAGGTTGGACGGGCTGAGAGATAGCTGAGAATTTTCTCTTGGGAGGCTCTGCACTGAATAATTGAGAAAGGATTGTGGAGAGAAGAGGAGAACCAAAAGGTAAAAAGTGAAGGAAGACACCAGATACCTATTTCACAGTTCTGCTTAGGGCCAGCTCTGTTCAGAATTTTAGCCCCAATAACCTACATTTTAAAATGGAAAATAACCATATTTGACCGTCCCATCTCACAGTAAGATTAAAAAGGGGGCGAGGAAGTGGAAGATCTCTTGAGATTCTTTGACGGGCTTCAGAAAACTAACTGCATTAGAGAGAATCTCCCAAACTCAAAGGGAGACTAGCCATCTAGTGTTTTCCCCATCCTGTCTTATCAGTCAAGACCCAAGAGAAGCAGATAGAGAAGGAAAATCATCTTTCCTTCAAAAGGAGGACAGTAACGGAAGGCAGCAAGCGGCAGGCAGGAAGTAGGGCGGACAGCCTGGACAGGAGGGAAAGGGAGGTGCCGAGGTGACAGCTTTAGTCTGAGTTCATGTGTGAACTTACTGATTAATTACGGAGGCAGCCACACTATATGCAGGTATATGCCTTTGGCAAAAGGATTCCAGTCCTTAAATACAGCCTATTCCCTTCACTTAGCCATCAATCCTTTCTCCTCTTGACCTGTCTCCCACATAAACACCAGAAAGGAGATAGACTCGGCCAGAAAGACTAAAGAGGAGTGTGCGCATGTATGTGTTTAATGTGTTATCAAGAATAGACAGAGGGTATTACTTCAAAAAGTTAACTGAAAAAAAGGAGGATGGGCGGAGTAATCTGGGCAGCAGGAATAGGTAGCATTTCTGCCACACCGGAGCAACTAAGGTTAATTTTCTACTCCAGCCTTAAACTTCGAGGTACAAGGTACAGTTCTCTCTTTTTCATTAATCTCCTTTGACACTTTTCACAGGACTGTAGTTTTCCCAGAAAGTGACTTCGTAACTGTCGTAACATCTTAATCTCCCCGGGGCTGGGGCAAAGTGGAACCCTGATGGTTCCCAAGGAGATTCTTTTTCACAATTAGCATTTCAGTCAAAGCCTCAACTCCGCAAAAACAAAGTATAACCTGGAACCAGAGTTCCCCGGGCAGCCTGCCCTGACTCCGGCTCTCTGGGGCTCTGAAGAAGTCGATTGTGATCTAGCAGTGAAAATACAGCTTCCTTTCTAGAGCCCTGCTGTTTGTACTTGTTACAATGCATGAGCTAATACTTTTAGCCGTGAAAGCTTGCCTGTCTCCAGGGACGTCACTGCACCCATTTATTGAGGAAATCCCTATTTTCCCCCCAGTGGGTTTTAGGTGAGGAGACTCCAGTGAGTGGGCACACGCTTCATCAGACTGGATTAGGGCATGGATTACCACCATCGTTTGCCCGCGTGACCTGCTGCCATAAAGCCGCCCCTTGCAGAAGGATACTGTGGGACTGCTTTAACGTCCGCATTGACAACAGACTCTTGGCATTAAGAAATCAACCCCTGGGTTGATGAGAACTCAGACCTGAAGCCTATCCTCCGCTCACAGACTAAACACCATTTTCCTTCGACCTAATTATAAGATGTTCTTAAACATCATCATTGTGTAAAAGAAACCGTGACAACAAATCGTTTGCTGAACCACATTGTCAGGACTCAAAAATGTGCCTGTAATTTGGAAAAAGTGTTGGTAACTAGCTGATAAAACGTAGTCTGTAGGAACCAGTGCTATTCACCCCGTTTGCACAACTATGTTCTTTCCCTTCTTCATCTTCTCCATAGCTCCTATCTTTTTGTTTTAAAAAAGTCAAATCAGAATCAGAATGTCCTTTTCCTTTATCAACAGAGTTTATGTGGCCGGTTCCACAAAGCTCCAGGCCTCGGTACTAAGCTAGATCTCTGCCCCAAAGCCCCAGCAACAGCTTTCTCTGAATTAAAAATCCAACACATAAAAAGTTACCATGCCACCACCATCAACAACAAAACAACCTCAGAAACAAAAGTAACTCCCTTGGACTCGATAAGGCTTGATTAAACACCTCAGATGCATACTGGGTCAGCTGTTTTGTGCTACTTTGTTTTGTTATTGTAGAACTTTATTTGATTACTTACCCTAAGGGACTACAGTAGCTGGAGCCTTGCCAGGCTCGATCTGCACAGGTGCCCCTCCACCGCATGGGAAAACATCTAGGGTGCAGAACAAAGACATTTCCAGTGGCTTATGGGATGCTGCTAGGACCCTAACATTTAGAGTGGTGAGGAATCTGTTCTTAAATACACAAACTCCTTGCAAGGAGGTCCTCCTAATGAACATGACTACAGACCCTGGACCAAAGGATCACAAATCTCGTAGAATATAGCAAAAGGAGGCTGAGGAAACAACTAGATATGTAATGCACAGGTTATTATTCCAGTACCAGACTGGAGCTTTTACTTAGCAATGGCCAGGTAGTCTTTGAGGGTGTTCTGCAACATGGCTACCACTAGAGGGCGGAGCAGACCACTTCAGTTTTCAAGCGCGGCCTCCAAGGTGAAGTTGAAATTTATAAGGAACGAAGGGCTAAATGCTGGGTAGACCCTACACTTAGATACCTCTCCACCCGTTTACCTCATCCCTCTGCATGCCTGGAGAGCTACGTGCCAACACAGGGGTTCTCCATCCTGGCTACACCTTCAGACCACTTGGGGAGCTTCTGAAAAACCAATGTCCGCCCCACTGCCCTTGCTTCACTCTGACTTAATTTTTGAAAATGCTCTAGATTATTCTGACGTGAAGTAAGGGTGGAATCCTGATGAGTTACACGCTGATCATATTTCATAGGGGAAACGACACATTCCAATTTGGGATGAGCATTGTCACTTCCTTCTCTTGAGCCCCAGGAACCAACTGACACTTCTGTGTAACTTTCCCGTCCACCTTCCATACCTGGGGTGGTTTGCAGGTAAAACCTGTTATTACATAGAAAATAACAGTACAATAAAATCAATATGGTAGAGAATGCTGCAAAATACTTTTTACGGTTCTCATGAGTCGCCTTCTAATTTCTGGAGCTCCCACTCCACCGGGCGCCTGACGGCCCTCCCTCCAGTGTCCTCTGTGTGCTACTCTGCCCCTCTCTAGGGCCCAGCCTCTCCTCTGGACAGCAGAGGGGGGTGCTCCAGCCTCTGAAGCTCCCTCTCGGCTTCATCCTGGCCTTTGGGTGGCACCCCCCACTGGGCTTTCTTATGAAGTGGAGGTGGTGACAGCAATGTGGAATTCTACGTCTTAGAGCAGCTACAAGACTTTCTTTGGCTGCCATTTACCTCCTCTCATTAATACACTAACACATAATAAACTTTGTTTTCTCATGGTAGTTTGTCTTTCAAATAATTTTTCCCTGTGATGGTTAATTTTATGTCAACTTGACTGGGCCACGAGACACCCAAATAATCTGGTTAAACGGTATTTCTGGGTGTCCGTAAGGATGTTTCCAGGAGAGATAAGCATTTGACTTGGTGGACTGAGTGAAGGAGACTGTCCTGCCCACGTGGGTAGGCATCATCCAACCTGCCGAGTAGAGCAAAAAGGCGGGGGAAGGGTGTGTTCCCTCTCTCTGTCTCTCTCTGACGAACACATTTTCCATCAGGACTGAGTGTGAGGATAAAGATGCAGGCAGTGGTGAAGAAGGGAAATCTGGCCCTGCCACCTCTCTCTTGACTGCGTGTGATCCCTCCCCCAGTGTGCTGAATCGGAGGCTCCTGGCTAAGGGCTTGGATCCCTTCATCGTTACTCCCAAGGGGCATGTTCTGAGCAGCAGGACTTCCTACATTTCTGGGCACTTTGACTGAAACTAGGGTCCAAGAGAGGTGCTGTCCATTAATGTCGATCCTTTTCTGGCAAGAAAGCTGCCGACAAGAAAGATGCAACCAGCAAGAACCCTTGCAAGAGCTCTACTGAGAAATAGCGAGTGCTGAATGTTTCGTCACTGGTGGCCCCGTGCTGCTGAAAGGCAGAGGAACCGCAGCTCTGACACCTTTATGCCACCAGAGGGCAGGGCAGAGCAGCAGCTCAAGCGCAGGATGCTGAGGGCTCCCTATTTGGGCAGCTGTGGCTGTCAGTGACTGGTACAAAATAAAGTATCCAGCAAGGAAGGTTCATTTAGAATTTCACCAGGAAAAGGGTAGAAACTAAAGGTAAAAGGTGACACTTGCTTTGTACAACGTTTGACTTTCCTTCAGTGAACACGACCGTAGATGCCTGTAGAGAAAAGGAGAGAGGAATTTCGAGGTCACTGGTAAAAGTGGTTTACCTTAGTAGAGACATGGCACATGCCCACTTTAGGGAAATGAAGTCAGGCCTTCCTGGGTCCCCTGAAACACTCTCAATAATTCCTCACACTTGCCCCAATTTCATGCAGCAAACCCTAAGGGAACCATAGACGTAAGGGTCTGTTTCACACTGGAACCAGCCCATCCTTTATTGACCATTTCTCCCCTGGGCACACAGCTTTGTAAGAGAATCAAAAGCAAGGAAATGTGTGTTCCCACTCTCCGAGAGTTTCCACAGAGTCCCAGAGGAGCTGGAGAGTGTTTCAGGCGGGGTCTCAACAGGAAACAGGTGGAGTGCTCAGGTTAGGGTAATTCACGGAGGGCTTACTCACTAACGTGTGGGGAAGGTGTGCAGGAAGTAACACAGAGCCGTCACAGTGGAGCGGTCACTACCCCTGAATGCAGGACTAACAGCACTGACAGAGAGAGCCATGGACCGAAGGCCACCTTGGGAGGAACAGTCGCCCCGGGTTGCAGCCAGCCCCAGCTGACTCACAGGGGGCTCAGGGGAACCCAGTCATGCTTAACTGTGGAGACAGCAACTGAGAGAAATGTCCTCCATCAATTTCACTGTTGTGTGAACATCACAGAGGGCACTTACACAGACCTAGATGGTACAGCCAACTGCACACCGAGGCTAGACGGCACAGCCCACTGCTCCTAGGCTGCCACCTGTACAGCATGTTACTGTACAAACAACGTGAGATTAAATCGAGCCCGAGGCAAAATGAATGCAACCAAGAGACGCAGTAAATACGAGATGCATGAGGCTGCCGCCAGTGTAACACTTTTGCCGCCAGTGTAACACTTCCTAAGTAGAAAGAGTACCCTCTAAAATAACAAAAAAAAAAAGCGTAGTGTAGTACCTGCATGCACCAGCCGTAGAGCCATCCATCATCAAGTGCCATGTCCCGTCCATAACTGTACGTGCTAGACTTTTCTGCCACTGGCAGCGCAGTAGGTTTGCCTTCCCAGCATCACCACAAACTCTGAGTAACGTGTTGCGCTGTGACGTGAGGGCAGCTACAACGTCACAAGGCGATAGGAATGTTTCAGCACTACTGCAGTCTCATGGGGCCACCCTCATATGTGCCGTCTGTCATTGACCAATATGTCATTATGTAGCGCGTGACTGTGAAAATGCTGACCTTGCTGTCTCCCTCCCTCCAGGTCCTTTTGGGGTCCTCGCTGGCTGAGCCCAACGGGAAACCAGAGGGCAAGAGATTCAGTTGGCAGAATCCTTTCAAGTAGGACTTCCAGAGAGGATACCGACCGAGCTGGACGAGCTGGATGTAGTCACGCTCACCTGAAATGCGCATTTGAACGCCACTCTTGCTGTGAGTGCGAGGTGCCTCGGGGAGCAGGGCAGGGCTGCTGGCTGGCATGTGGGCGTCGTCACCTCACAGGAGTGATGGTATTGAGAAGTTCTTCTCCGTGTTAGGTGTAGTCCTCCGTGGGTAGTCTATCCTTTCCCTTGCTGCGTTGCAGAGTTATGTTTGATAATCTGAAGTTTTGTTATGATGTGTCTTTGTGAGGATTTCCTTTTATTTATTTGAGGCCTGTAGGGCTTCCTGAATCTATGGAATATCACGTCATATCATATGAATTTTGGAAAATTTTTAGCTAATATTTTCTCCCTAAGTCTCAGAAATTTCAATGTTAGATATTTTCGTTTTGTTTTATGAACCTGTGTGTGATGTTTTCAATTTATTTTGTCTCTTTGAAGTGTGGCCTGTATAGTCTCTTCAGTTCACTTCCAGTAAACTGATACTCTCTTTGCCTAATTATCTCAGCTGAAAAAGCCCTTCTCAAAGGACATTATATTAAAACTGTCCAAAATTAATGACTGGAGACAATTCTCAATGCAGCCAAGGAGAAGAAGACAGTAAAGGAAACCCCATTAGGTTATCATTAGGTTTCTCAGCAGAAGCCCTAAAAGCTAGGGGAGAGTGGAATCAAATTCTCAAACTACTGCAACAGAAAAATTGCCATCCAATAATAATGTATCCAGCAGAGTTTTCCTTTAGGTATGAAGAAGAAATAAAGACTTTTCCAGACTTACAGAAGCTGAGGGAATCTACCACAAGGAGACCTCCGTTACGGGAGACACTGGAGGGGGTGATTCTACCTAAAACAAAGAACAAAAGGATATAAAACTATGAGAAAGATGACTAACAGAGAGACAGAAGCAGAATATTACCATCTTTCCTCAAAACAGGGTGCTTACTATGCACTTAAATATCACATAAGGTTAAAAGAGGTAAAAACACAAAAGGGAGAAGAAGAAAATAGCTACTGTAAATCAGAAGTGAATTCACAGCATAAGTAAGTATAGTCTGTGACAACAAAACATTTTTAAAAAGGGGGAGGGGTAAAGGTCTGAACTGGCAAGGGGGAATGGAGATAAGATGCATTCAGAGGAAAACAGACTACTGTGTATACGAAATTTTCTTTTGCATAAACCTCATGGTAACCACAAAAAAATCCAAAACTGAGGTATGTAACTTTAAAGAAAGAGGAAACAGAGGAAAAATTATAGAATACCACCAAACTGAAACAGAAATCAACACAAGGGAAAGGAAACAATGGAGACACAGCTACCAGAAAACAGTAAAGTGGCTACAGGACATCAACAATCACCCCAAATGGAAATGGGCTGAACTCCCCCCAAAAAGGCACAGAGTAGTAGACTGTATCAAAAAACAAAACCCAAGAACATGCTGCCTTTGGGAGACACATCTCAGCTGCAAAGACAAATCCAGACTTAAAATGAAAGGGTGCAAAATGATTCTCCAAGCAAATGGCATCCAGAGAAAAGCAGGAATAGCCATACTTACATCTGACAAAGTAGATTTCAAGATAAAAAAGGTAACAAGAGACAGAGGGACATTTCAATGGGTAATAGGCAGGATGCATTTTATTACCATTCACAACGATCTATTTGAACTTCCATTTCCAACCATGACTCAAATAAACACTAAAACACATCATGCTATGCCGATTCTCTGATGGTCCCCAGTAACTACCCTGGATACTCACCTTCCCCAGTTAATCAATCAAACACCAATGGAGGGCTGCTGGGAAGGGATTTTGCAGGTGTAACTAAGGCCTCAAATCAGTTGACCTTCAGACTACCCTGCAGGGTGACTGTCCTCATCAGATGAATGCTGACTGGGTTCCTCCTGAGCAAAGAGGTTTCCAAGTGTGAGAATTCAATGGGAGCCCTTCTCTCCACTGGGGGCTTTGAAAACGAAGGGCCACATGGTACAGACTGCTGTGGCCACCAGGTGCTGGGAGCAGCCTTCCCCAGGCTCCTCCTCACTTACAGCTGTTAATAGGGACCTCAGACCCCCAAGTGGAAAACAAGTGAATTCTGCTGACAGTCCCTGCATACGCTTAGAGAAGGACCCCGAGCTCAGGCCGAGGACACAGCTTTGTGACGCCTGACCAGAGAACCGGTCCACACCACGCCCGGATTTCTCGTGAAGGAACTATGAGCAAGTAAATGAGGGTTGTTTTGAGCACTAAGCTGTGGAGGTTTTTATACAGTAACAGACGACTAATGCACAGGCTCAGCTGCGCCAGAGATAAGCACATGGCACTTTTCCCACTGGAATAAATTTATGATCTGACATGTCCAGTAGTTACATACAATAAAATCTTTCCTAACATGTTTATGTTTTCTATTTTATGATTTTAGGTAATGCAATTAAAATTTGAATACAGTTCTTATTCATTCATTCAGCAACAATTAATTTAATGTCTAGTATGTGGCAGAAAGAGCTTCATGTGCTGGGATGCAACTTTGGCCCAAAGTCCTGTGCTCACGGGTCTGATATTCTAGAGGCTCCCCAGAGTGAGTCGGAGCCACTGGGACATTTTTAGAAATGACCCAACGTGACTCACCTCAGCGGGACTGCTGACCTCTGTGGAGAGAATAGCCCCTGGGTGGCAGGTGACCAGGTGGCACTAATGCCACAATCAGGAGTGAGAGGGTGATGGAGATGAAGGGGTGAAGAGGCCTGAGGGGTGAGAGAGAGAAGGGCTGGGGAAGCAGGGGTGAGGAAAAGAAGTAGAGGTGAGATCCTAAAGCAGCAGCACTCTCAGATTTCAATGTTTGTGGATTGATAGAAAATATCCCTACGGAGCCTAGCAGGGTGTTCTTTTGCATTTGGTACCTGATACATTCTGTGGAACTGCCTAGAAACCAACTGCCGCCTTATGTTAATCAGTTTAATAACTTAGGTGTTGTGACAAAATATGCACACTGCTTAGATGTGAACAATTCATAAAAGCAGGCAAGGCAGCAGTGCTGGTGAAGGGCATTGTGACTGCACTGAGCACGTGCGACTTCGAGGCTGTGCAGCTCCTGCTGAAATGCACAGTAATAACCTGCTTCCCCGTGCTTGTTTGTATTGAGGATGTGGGCAACTCACACTAACTTGGGGCCGGGACGAAGATCCTTGTACAATGTAATAACCCCGAGTCACACACAGACTGCGTGGCGAGTGGAATGCAGGAGCTTCGTGACTCTGATGCAGTGCTGTCCAGCCACTTCTGTATATGAAGCATCTGAACTCACTCATTTTGCAGATTAGTTCCCTGATATCCAGGGTTTCCAAGATTCTGTTCCCCACTGTAGTTCCCTGGTCTTTGAGAATCTCTATCTGATGTTTTTAGGCACAACTCCAGCATTGAAGAGAAAAACCCTGTCCCTCCACCTCCTTTCCCAAGGCAAGTTCACTATCTGACATCAAGTTCCCTGAGTTGAGTTTTCTTCTAGAAAAGTCCAGGAGAAGAGACAAGGGATGGGAGGCAGAAAGTCCATTTCAGGGAGAGGGATTCCAGAAAGAGGAGAAAGAAGGGCTGGTCCAAGCATGGGGTCTTTCTCCATGACTTCTTCATACAGCCCCTGGGGCAGGACAGAGAGCTCGTGGTGCAGGAGAAGGGGTCGGGGCAAAGTCCCAGGTCCCTGGGTCTGGCTCTCAGGGTCTTGGGGTTTCAGCCTGAGCGCAGAGTCTGAAGCTCTGTGGGGGGAGTTCCCCATCTCCTCGTTGTACTTCTTGGTCTTGTGGGAAGCAGGACCAATAAAATGGTGTTGGTCCTGTCAAGACAGGATAAAGTGTGTACAACAAAATGGTATCACTCATGTCAACCAAGATGGCTGCCGGTCAGCCACAACACTTTGGTTCAAGAAGGAAACTACCTAAGTCACACCAGGCACCCTGCCAAATGCCTACTAGGGCAGCACGCCCAAGGTATCGGCACACAGACATGCCTGCAGAGAGGGCACACCTACTGATAAGAGTGCTGGGAACTGATGTGGACTTCAGAGCCACCAGAGGCAGCACACATCCCACCACCAGAGGTGCTGCAGGCCACTCTGGGCCACGTGCTGTCAGAGGCTCTGCCCCATGGAGCCCCAGAATTACCATACAGATGGAGACACCCACTCACTGACGCTGCCTCCCAGACCCAGGACCGAGACTCTGGGACTCGGGTTCGTTAATCCCCCATCGATTGCCGTGCGTTAACCGTGTGTGGTACTATAGAGGACAGAATATTAATGCAATGTTGATGTTCTACCTCATGTGACCTGCACTTAACAAAAGCTGAGTCTGAGCAACAGCTCTTGTTGCTCTGGCCTCATTCCTCGCCATTGCCCGGTGTGGACTTGTTAGGTAGCAGCTAGGAATGAGGGGCCAGAGGGAAAATAAAGGCAGGGCCCTCACCATTATAATCTAACAAAGAACTTAACACAAGAGGCTAGAAGCAAAAGGAAGACTTGTCTCACCAATTGACTCAGCAGTCCCCAGCTCAGTTCGATAAGATTGCCAGAGCATTACAAATAAAAGCACAGGAGGAGGGGAGAGTCCTTGAAACTGTGCTGAGAAAGGGGACCTCTGAAACATTTTCACTAAGAAAAAAAGCCTTTAGTAACTGAGAAAGAAAGCCTATGTAGCTGTACAGTATTCCCAACGGGCAGGAGGGAACCTAGAAGTCAACTGAGATATATAACCCCTGATTAGCTAAGACCACTTGTAACCTTGGATCAAGTGTATGGGAAAACTCACTAACTTACTAACCAACTTACTAACAACTTCCTTTGCTCTATTATGTGTGGGGCATGTAGACTAGCTGGGTGCCTGCTTGCAGCTTTGTGCTTGTATGCGTTTCATGAATAAAACTGCTATCTCATTTCCACCATACGTGTTAGTGTCTCGCTTGAACTTATTCCGTTGCGGCCTAGACAGGAATCGGCTGGAGAGAGCGCCTCCGGTCTGGCGCCCCGCTCTCCCCATCCCTAATAGACTCGGGCAGGGCCCCTGCCTGATAGGAAAGACTACAAGGCCACCCTCCTGGACAGGTACAGCCTGCAGGGGTCGTACTGAGGGTGCTAGGGACACCTCTCACGACCCGTGGTGGGTCCTCCATCCTGGATACCCTCGACTGACCCCAATTCTCACTCACAAAGTCAATACGCCTCGTAATGTCTTCGCGACCGAAGCGGACTCACACTCTTCAGACGCGGAGGAGACCGGTCCTGAGGCCCCCAGCCCTCCTACTGCTCTTGGGGGCCCTGGCGCTGACCGAGACCCGGGCGGATGAGTGCGGGGTCCGGAGGAAACTGCGAGGGACGCGCCCACAGGGGGAGCCCGACTCCGGGGAAGGCCCGACTCCACGACCTCCGGCCCGCACCCCAGACCCCCATTCTCGCCCCCAGGCCGCCACTCGCTGAGATATTTCGACACCGCCGTGTCCGGGCCCAACCGCGGGGAATACCGGTACATCGCCGCCGGCTACGTGGACGACACGCAGTTCATGCGGTTCGACAGCTACGACAAGAGCCAGAGCCCGGCGCGGCCGTGGGTGCAGCGGCCGTGGGCGCAGCGGCCGTGGGCGGCGGAGGAGCAGCAGCATTGGGACCGGTACACGCAGAACGCCAGGGACAACGCACAGAATTTCCGAGTGAGCCTGAACAACCTGCGCGGCTACTACAACCAGAGCGACAACGGTGAGCCACGCGGCCCGGCCCGGTCACGACCCCCGTCCCCACGGACCTCCGGACGTCACCCCGCGGCTCCGGGTCCGAGCTTCACCCCGAGGCTGCGGGGCCCGGCCCTCCCCCGCGACTCGGGAGGAGCCAGCGGGGACTCGGACCAGGTTTCCCTTTGTTTCCGTTTAATCCCCCAGCTCCGGGCGGGGGCGGGGTCCCGGCGGGGTCTCGGCGGGCGCAGGGCAGCGGCGGGGCGGAGCCGCAGGGGGCGGGGCTGACCTCGGGGGCTGACCCGGGGCGGGGCAGGGTCTCACTGCATCCAGTGGCTGTACGGCTGCGACGTCGGAGCGGACGGGAACTTCCTCCGCGGGTACGCTCAGTTCGCCTACGACGGCGCCGACTACCTCTCTCTGAACGCGGACCTGCGCTCCTGGACCGCGGCCGATGCTGCGGCTCGCATCACCCGGCGCAAGTGGGAGGAGGCGGGTGAGGCGGAGCACTACAGGGCCTACCTGGAGTGGGAGTGCGTGCAGTGGCTCCGCAGAAACCTGGAGAGGCTGCAGCGCGCAGGTACCGGGCGCCGCGGGCCTCCCTGCTCTCTGCTGGGGCTCTTACAACGAGGCAAAAAATGGGTGTCAGAATACCCCTCCAAAATTGAATCCGCTTGGATTTGCAGATCTGATACTGGAGAGGGACTCCCCACTTTTTCTCTCAGGGACGATTAGAGGTGCAGTCTCACGCGGGATAGAGGGGGAGACCAACCCTGAAGTAACGGATCCGAGTTCCCATTGATCCTTACAGTGGCTTTGGGACCCATAGGGGACTTTCGCTCTCAGATCTCCTTCGCTGCCCCTCACCCAATGTGTCTGTCTGACACCTGACACCAGCTTTTCGGAGTCCTTTGGCCTGCCCCCAGGTCTGGACTAGAATCCCTCTTCTTCCCCACAGAGACCTGACTCCTACCCTGGGCTGTATCACCTTCATTCTAGAACTTTCTAAATACTAGGAGATCATCCCAGATGCCTGTGGCCAGGCTAGTGTCTGGGTTGTGCGCTCCCGTCCCCCACCCTAGTTGTTTTGTCCATTCTCAGGATGGTCACGTGAGTGCTGCTGGAGTGTCCCATGATGGATGCCAAGTTCCTGAATTTTCTCACCCTTCTCAGATCCTCCAAAGACGCACTTGACCCATCACCCCATCTCTGAGCATGAGGTCACCCTGCAGTGCTGGGCCCTGGGCTTCTACCCTGCGGAGATCACCCTGACCTGGCAGTGTGATGGGGAGGATAAGACCGAAGACATGGAGCTTGTGGAGACCAGGCCTGCAGGGGACGGGACCTTCCAGAAGTGGGCGGCGGTGGTGGTGCCTCCTGGAGAGGAGCAGAGATACACATGCCATGTGCAGCACCAGGGGCTTCCCGAGCCCCTGACCCTGAGATGGGGTGAGGAGGAGATGGGTGAGGAGGAGATGGGTGCAGAGCCTATGCTCAGGGAAGCAGGGGCCTCTGGAGGACTTCAGCTGCATGGGAGCTGAGGCCTGGGGGTTGGGGCCCTCACCTTCCCTTCCCTTCCTAGAGCCACCTTCTCAGGCCAAAATTGGCCTGGTCCTCCTTGGAGCTGTGGTCGCTGGAGCTGTGGTCACTGGAGCTGTGGTCGCTGGAGCTGTGGTGTGGAGGAGGAAGCTGTCAGGTAGGGCAGGGGTAGGGTCTGAGTTTTTTGTCCCACTAGGGGTTTCAAGCCCAGGTAGAGGTGTGTCCTGCTCCTGCTTCATTAAAAGGGAAGTACCATCTCCATGCATGCACTTGCCCAGTCTGCGGGAGTCCTGCGTGTGGGGTTCGGCAGGTGTGAAAATAATGGGTAAACTTACTACCTTGATGAATTCAGTGATGGGGACCTCATTTGCAAGTCAGGTCAGAGGTCAGGGTCCCTGGTGAGGACAGACCTCCAGGAGGGCAGTTGGTCAACTCCTTGTACAGGTACCCTCAGGTTTCCCCACCCTGCCTTGGGTTTGTAGTTACAGTTCTGGACACTTCTCTAGGGCCCAGGACTAGGGATCCCTCCAGTACCTCGTGGCTCTTCCTCCTCTCTGACGTGTCTGTCACATAGCTTCTGAAGGTGAGAAGGAGTTGGGGCAGAGGGGACAGAGCTGGGTGATGGGGATACTTTGGTAGATTTTGAGCGTGAAGTTTACTGTTGAGGATGTTACCACTTACAGCAACTGATCTGAATTTGTTCACGATTATTTTCTTCTATAGGGTGAGACAGCTGCCTTCGGGGAATCAGTGATGGAAGATTCTTCTCTCTCTCACACACACACACACACACCAATCCTGTGTATAAGATTTCAGAACATCAGAACATCTTCTCTTTCTGCAAAGGGCATCTGAATGTGTGTGTGTTCCTATCAGCAAAATATGAGGAGGTGGGAGATCGGCCTACCCTTGCCCACCATGACCCCTCCGCACACTTTCCCGTCCAGCAGAGGGAGCTGGGCCCTTCCCTTCCCTGTGTTTACTTCATGGATGCGCACTTGTTTTTTCATTTCTTACCATGAAGGGTTGATGTGTTAATTAAAGAAGATCCTAAAGTTTGAGATGACATAAATGGAAGCACCAAGTACTTTGCAGACCCTGTGTGTTGACTGTGCTGGGTCTGTTGCCGGGAGGTGAACCTGTGAGGACTGAGCATGATGGGAGCCTGTGCCCAGTCTGTACTCAGTGAACCGTGGGCTTTGATGTTGTCACTCTTCTGCTGGATCACCTCTCTGACCCTTTGTCCTTGTCCCAAGAGGACCTCTGGTCACAAGAACTCAAACATCCCTAAGGCCTTGTAAATTGTCCTAATGAAGAACATCTCCAGGACTGTGAGCAGGGAGGGCCTGGTAAGGCCAGGTCAGCATAGGCTCAGGCCTGGGTCTGGGTGTTTATTTGCAGTTTCTTTGTTTCTCTAGAGCAGGGAAACTGTTTCTGTTCCTGTTAGGAATTCTGGTCTCACTCTTGGGGGTCCCCTATCTGTCAGCAGCAGGAGGCGTTTTGCCTGTCATGTGCCCACAAGGCCCAGGGGCCCCTGCACACAGGAGTCTGTGGTGTGGAGACACAAAATTTCAGACTCGTCCTGCTCTTGCCTCCTTCTGGGCCTTGACTGTTCTTTGCATCTTTTCCTAAACTCGCAAAAGGAACCAGCTTAGAAGTTAGCAGAGAGCGGGATCCTGTAATTTCTCATCTCAGACAAGTTCCTGCGGGAATTTTGCTCTGCTTGTCTGCCCTCTCCCCCCGCCCTTCGCTCTAGTGCTGGCTTCAGTGAGAACTCAGGGACCCGTAAAGCAGAGTCTACTTTAGATTCAGGGAGAGCAGCACGTGGGGAAAGTGCGGGTGCGTGGATGTCAACGTGAGGGCACGATGTGCGGTAGCGGCCCCGGATCCGTTGTGGTCTGAGGCCACGCTAACTTCCCTTTTTCTCCAAACCCATTGGGCACAAGCTGAGATCACAGATCCCCTCATTGTTATTGTTATGTTAATTGTTGATTGTTTAACTATCCCTTGCCTACCTATGAAAAAGGAGTATGCGTCCCCTGGCTGGTGTGGCTCAGTGGATTGAGTGCCAGCCTGTGAACCAAAGGGTTGCTGGTTCGATTCCCAGTCAGAGCACATGCCTGGGTTGCGATCCAGATCCCCAGTAGGAGGCGTGTGAGAGACAACCACACATTGATGCTTCTTTCCCTCTTTTTCTCCCTGCCTTCCTCTCTAAAAGTAAATAAAATCTTTTTTTAAAAAAGAAGTATGTGTCTATCATTTACCTTTTATCCAGTCCCAGAGGTTCCCTGACCCCCACCCCCCACCCCCGCTTTGCTTTCTCCTCCCTCCCTCATCTACCACCAATGGATTTTATGGAACCCCCTTAGGGCTCCTCCTTTGGTTCTGTTGCATAAAATAAGGTGCTAAACTGCCATTCCCCAGGGCATTTCTCAGTCTGTTAAGATGTTGCTTCCTGGCAATTGTCATCAGTTTGGCTCAAATAAACTCACCAGAAACTCTCTACAGGTCTGAATGTTTGTTAGGGTGGCAGGCATCAGAACATCCACACCATGATCCAGCGTGAGGGATCTCGGGAGGTGATGAAAAGCTCACACCTTCTAATTCTTCACTTACTTGGCCTCTTTGTGGCATTTGACATTGTTGACCATTTTTCATTGCCAAAACTCTCTTGGTTTCTGGGAACTAAACTGCTCTCCATCCTCTCTCTGACTTTATCTTCTTAGGTGCTTTGTAGGCTCTGCCCTGTCTTTTTCAATCTAGAGTTTTTATCCAGGTATCTCTCTCTGGGCTTGTTCTTCAGTGCATTGCTAACTCCTCAATTTACATTCCAAACCAGGTCTTTTCCCTAGTCTGAACGACCACAATCCACATACATTTCCCCACTGACACATCAAACTCAACACACGAAG
The DNA here is from genome assembly GCF_022682495.2 of Desmodus rotundus. NCBI lineage: Eukaryota > Metazoa > Chordata > Mammalia > Chiroptera > Phyllostomidae > Desmodus > Desmodus rotundus. The sequence continues at coordinate 18,212,147 of NC_071397.1, read as the reverse complement.
ATGAAACTCACCTCCCTTGCACTTTGCATCCATGTTTTCCGTTCCAAGCCTGCTCTCCCTCGGGTATTGCTGGTCAGCATGACCCAGGCCGGGTGCAGGCAGACACCTGCTGGGGGTGGGCTTCTCTGTGACTTGCCACCCATTGAAGACATCCTGATGGGAACAGTCAGTGCTCTGCCAAGCAAGAGGGATTGCTTCTTGTAAAAAGAAAGTTAAAAAGGAAATTCAGATGCAAATGCAGAAGACTTATTCATGGCCAAAGTGCACAGGAAACTGCTCTATGGTGGACAAAAAATTTTGTTGGACACTCAGTTCTGACACAAAGTCTGAAGGGGTTACTGCGGAATATACAGATGGTTTTCCTAGAACATGTCAGACCAGTGTGGGAGCGGGAGGCTTCCTGGGTGCCTACACTTTATTATAGCTATAGTGCCTGAATGAGTACCACGTGATCACCGCGCTAAGTGCTGTACAGACATTATGTCATTAGTTCTCACGACAACCCTGTGGTCTGGGTGCTGTCTGCTCCTTTTGGGAGGGGTGAGGTAAGGACAGTTTGGCTTAGAGAGGCTGCCATTTGCCCAAGGACGCATAACAGGTAAATTCTATAGCTTCAGTTCAAATAATGGAAAAGTTTACCTCCAGAACATGAACTCTGGACCATGACGGAGAACGAGATCTTTCTTGCCACAAGCCGGCCTGAAAAGTTATCTAAAAATGCCATTTCTCTCTGAGTTTTTCAGGCTGGGACAAAAATTCTTTGTAACCACCCTAAAATTTTTATTCTTTTAAAACCATGACTCATGTAGTTAGAACTGCTTGGTATTAAGTCTTTCTTGTATACTATTAAATACAAAAAGGCACAGAACACCGTATCAGCTTTTGTGCGAAAATCCGTATGCGTCTAAAAATAGACACCTACTTTAGGAATATATGCTTTTTTATCGTGGAATACTGGCAAAAGGAAAGGGGTAAGGTTGGGGAGAATCCCTTCACTCTTCATTTTATACAGTTCTGTACAGAATAAATTTATAAGTGAATTATGTGGGTGGGGAGATCATGGTCTGTGTTTTTGTTTATTTTTATAACTCCTCCGACGGATTGAATTAATATTCATTATTTTTAAAACTATCTTCTAGAAGCTGCTCTCCAAGGTTTTTCTACAAATAGACTTCCAATGAACAGAAAAGGTAAAGAGGGCAAAAAGAATTTCATGATTAAATGAACAATTTTGCATATCACCCTCCACCCTGAAATTATTCAGTGTTCCCGGAGTATCTAAACAAAGATCCTTGTGTCTGAGCCGAAGCCGCCTGTATTAGGAGGCCACGTCCACGTGCTTGGAGAACTCGGAGACTGATTGTGGTGCTTCAGCACTGACCAAGAGTATGACTTAGGGCATTCTCGTGGAAATGGCACCCTTCCCTCCTTTGTACATGTAAAAAGAGATTTCTTGACCCTATTTTCTTAAAAAGTGGCTTTGCAACTTTATAAAATTGTTCCACATGCATACTTAATTCCAACTAAATTTAAAAATTTTGAAGATAGAATACTTCATACAAGAAAAATAATGCTTTTTGATGAGAAAAACCGTCACTGTAACACTCTAACTACTCAGCAATGAGACGTTTCGTGAGAGCACACCGACTGGTCCTTCGAGGCACTCCCAACCCAGGTCTCCCGGATGCTATTCTTGGCTGGCGGCACTTTGGTTTACCCAGATAGTGTGAATTTAAGTTGCAAGAACACATGAAAGCTGCATAGCCTTCTGGAGTTTGTGGGTACAGAGGAAGTCTGCCGGAGCTTGTGGGCACCAGGCTTGCATCTAGGTTGCCCTCTCGTGAGGTACTTACTGCACAAGGCAAAGAGCTCAGAAGAGCCTTTATTTGGTTTAATGCTCTTCTGTCGCCACCTTGAAATTCTTCCTAGTTTTGAACAAGGAATTTTCATTTTGCACTGGAACCCAAAAACTATGGAACTTGTCCTAGAAGGAGTATGGCTCTTTAGGGACCCCAGCTCGATAGTGTCATGTCTCTTATTTTATGGGGCCTTTTCTCTTGTACCCGGTAACTGGCAAGTCCCTGAAAACTCAAAGCTTACATTTACTTGTTTGATAAGAGCAGCTTCTGTGTGCTTATCACTCTACGTTTCTATTGTATCTTTTGTTCTGATTATCTTCTACTTTCTTTCAGGTAATTGGTGCTTTTGAAACATATGTTGTTGTTTTCCAGTGGGAGGTTCCATCCAGGTAATTAGTCTCTAATCCTGCAGGAGCAGAAGCCTGGGCAGACCCCCCAGTGCTGACCCCATTTTCTCTTGGGAAATCCCTGCGGGGGGCGGGGGGGGGGGCTTCTCCTTCCAAGGGGTCACCCGCCTTCTTCCTGATTACCGTCCATCCAGGCCTCCCCCCACCACCCCTCCCCCAACTCCACATCTGGACAATCCTAACGTAGCCTGCGGGGCCAGGAACAGCTCTTCCTCTCCTGCAAAAGGTTAACACACAGACGCTATACCCCGGCTCCTTCAGGGGCTAGCTCTTCTGATTCTAAAAAGCCTTTCTCCTCTCAGAAATCCTCTGCTTTTGCAGACCCAAAGCTCTGTCTTTTACAACCTCTGTCATGAGATTTTCAAACATATTTAGACACTGAAAAGATGAACAGTAACCGCTTCTTTCTCTTTGCTTTCCTTCTGTGACAGCCCAGAGGCTTCCTCGGGAAAAGGCTGCCTCCGAATCGGTGAGAGTGCTGAGTGCGAGACAGGGAACAACGAAGCGAACCTGGCGTTACTGCTCCCCATTTGTCCGGCTGCGCGTCCCTTGAGAGCTGGGGTCTTTGAGACCAATGCCACAGCTGACTTTCTAGTTGCAGAAGCAAATCAATTCAAATTTTGGATGTAAGCCAGTTTGAGTCGGATTTCTTACCTTATATTGCAAGGACCCTCGAGTCATCTACGTTACTAGATGTAGGAAATGGCCTCCACTGAGTTCCAAGACCTATTTATTCGGTGGAAAATAGTAACAGGCAGTCCGTTGGAATGTTTAAAGTATGATTGTAGACTTGAGCTTTTGTTTCAAAACAGAAGAAATTTCCAAAAATTAAGCACTAGAAATACACAAGAGGACAACAGAGGAGGAATGAACGTGGTCCACCAGTTGGGGGCAGCCTTGCTCTTCGTCAGGCATTTCTGGCCGGTGCTGGGACGTGCAGGGTGGCCGCTGAAATCTCCCTGAACCGAAGCGAGTTCATTTAAATGGTGTGGACTGTACTTCTCATTTCTGCTATAAACTTGGATAAGCTGTCCTTTTCCATTTATTAGAAGCAACCACTTAAGAATTAAAGGGGAAAGCATCAGCAAAGCATTGCTTTTCTTTGTGTTAAAATCCATGTAAAAGCTCTGGGAACATTTTTCTAAGTTGCTCCACTAAAAAAAATATCAGTTGTCTCGTTCAGAAAATTTTTAGAAGAGAGGATTATTTAAATTTTTCTTCTTTTTCTTGATATTCTGGGTAGCCAACATTGAGTCCGTTTGCACCTTTTAAAGATCTGCTGCCCCTTCATTTCTATCATCTGCTCCACACTGAGATTTGCTCTTAAATTCTGAAGGGTTCTTTGCACCCTTGTGTGTTCGGTGGTTGCTCTCACCTGACTGGAGAATCTCCTTGGAAACAGAGGTTTCATGCCTCAGCCTTCCTTGGTCCCTCTGAGGCCTGCTTCGTTTTTATTTTGTTTTATTTTAACGTTGAATACAGATTTAGCCTCATGAACAAGCATTGTGAGAGATGCTGTAATAGAGGAACACCCGCCATGTAATCTGCCACCAAGATGAATACCTCAGACTCTGCCCATGGCTGCCTCAGGCCAGACACCTTGGGGGGGACGGCTGGTCCCAGGGGACTGACTGCCAGGGGACAGGCCAGGGTGTGTGAGGAAGCAATCAGTGCTCTTGTGCCACCGTCACCACCTCTGTGGTCTCCTCCAAGGCCACACACAGAGGGGGCAGAAGCACTTTCACAATTAGAACATCATTTCTGAGGTTTGTAAGAACTAGGTGTACATTTATTGTGATTACTGATAACAAAATCCACATCAACACGTCACCCTCACCCATCTAAGTCCTTCATTTCTCCACCCTCAAGGAGTGAATCCTCATCTCTGCCTCCAATGACCAGATGGCCAGCACATAGCTAACATTTTCAGGTAAAATAGGCTGTTGCCAATGAGTTGCTGTGGCTTTAATAACAGTTTTTGCTTCGAAGCTGGTAACTATTTCCTTGATTTTAATTTTCCAGTTTACAAGGCAGAGAGAAACCACAAGGTGGCGGCCCTGGCTTACTGTGATCAGTTTAATGCTGGCCCTGCTCCGCAAGGCAGCATTCTGATTGGAAATGACATTGCTTGAAGTCCCAACAAGTAGATCTTGTTGAATGTTTAGGATAATAAATAAAGGCCTGTATAAGAGGAACTTATTCTGAAAGAAACCCCCCCAAAAGTTCTCTCTGTCTTAAGATTAGTGAAACTGTGAAAGCAACCACTATGTTCAATGAAGATTTCCCCTAAAAGAACCAGACCAACCGACGCTCCCGTGTCACTTGCATGGGACGTTAAGATTACAATTGTCATTCCGTACTTGTGTAAAAGAATGAGTCGTAGAGTCGTGTCCCTTACATGAGCCCTGCAGCGTTCTGGAGAACTCTGACTGACAGCTGGAAACAGTCAGCGGCGCCTTGCTTACCAGTGTCGCCAGCATCCGAGTGGGTGTGCCCTCGGACAGTGGGCCCAGTCCAGAGATGGCAAGACCCCAGAGAGGTGGCCATGGCCTCGGAAAGCCAGTTGGTTTGGGCCAAGCCCTGGCATGTGCACCCTGACTAGGGCGGCACAGGCTGCGTGCTTGGTCACGGAGAGACCTCAGGATGTACACAGGCTCCTGCGGTTGGCCAAGCACGTGCCCTCACAGAGATCAGTCTCCCTAGGGCATATATATCTGGACTTCTGGTGAAGTATAGAAGCGTCTGAAGCTCAACCTAGACAGAGCCTGAACTCACACCCAGACGGCCATCTCTCTACACACACACACTAACACATAGAGAGACATAGACAGACACACACAGAAGCACACACAAACACACTTTCACTGTAGAGATATAGGAAGACAGCTATAACCTAGGTGTCAGCTGGTGTCTCCCTCCTCGAGAACATGGGGATATTTTCTGGAACCTCCAATTCCAGAACTTGTGCAAGTCCCAATTCCCAAACTAGTTATTTTTATTTGCTGCTTCTTCTTCATACTTCTGACTGCTCTGTGTTCTCGGAGGCTGACCTTTACAGGGTCCTTGCCTTCTGGCTCCTCGGTGGGCTTGGCCAATAGAAACAACTGCAGCTGGCCTCATCCTGATGACTCTTTGAGACCCCACTCTACCGCAGGGTGTGCGAGCACCCCACTGGTAGCAGGTATACTTGGTATACCCTGGGGCATCCGCTGAGTCACCTCAGACCCAGCACTGGCAATGAATTTGAACCCATATCGATCTCGTGAACCCCACTGGTGACTCACTGAGAACCTACCTCTTGCAACTCTGGCATTGCCAGAGACTCTTTCAGTGACTGAGCCTTACAGGCAGGTGGCAGGCACAGACAGGCAGAGGCAGATCTCGTGGTGTCTTGGGACTTTTGCTGACCTGGCCCTGGGCCCAGTGCTGGTAATAGCCAGCGTGGTGTGCAGCTTGCTCCTTCCCATGCACACCTCGGCCCAGTAGAGGCAGCCACTGATTATGAATCACTTTGTAACTTCAAACAAGTTGGTTAGTCACAGGCAGCATCTGACATTGGCTTGTACCAGAGTCCACCAGAACCCCAGAACAAACCTACCCAGTGGCCTCTTTCATACCACATCAGAGCTGGATCTAATTAGCTTCACAAGCAGCATATTCAAAGAGATATTTCAGCATGTACCAGACCCTCCTGGGGCAAATTCTGCTCTGAGTGGTCAGCACCTGCAGAGTAGCTGTGTACACTGTGGTTGGGGTTGATCCTCACAGTCAGCCAGCCTGCAAGTTGACCCGATACACAAATGGGCCAGTAGCAATCAAGACGCGGTTACAACAAGAGGCCCACATAACCCACACAAGGGACATTCTTGGAGCACCCAGCTCAGATGATCAAAGAGACTGCGCTACTTGGTTCCACAGGACACATACTACATAAGGCCACCCTACCAAGACTGGGAGTCATAGCAGATCTACCTAATACATAGAAACAAACACAAAGAGGCCGCCAGAATTGGGAGGCAAAAAACATATCCCCAATGAATGAACAGACCAAAACCCCAGAAAAAGAATTAAATGAAGTAGAGATAAGCAATCTATCAGATACAAAGTTCAAAAGAATGGTTATAAGGATGCTCAAGGAACTCAGTGAGAATTACAGTAACATGAAAAAGGAAATGGGAACCATAAAAAAGAACCAGTGAGAAGTGAAGAATCCAATATCTGAAGTGAAGAATACACTAGAAAGAATTAACAGTAGGTTGGATAAAGCAGAAGATCAAAGCAATTTGGAGGGCAAGGTAGAAAAACATACCTAATCAGAGCAGGGGAAAAAAAGAGTTAAAAAAATGAAGGTAGTTTAAGAGACCTTTTGGACAACATTAAGCGTACTAACATTCACATCCTATGGGTACAAGATAAAGAAGAAAGCAAGCAAGGGATCAAACCTATTTGAAAAAATAATGACTGAAAACTTGACAAACCTGGTGAAAGAAAATGTCACACAAGTCCAGGAAGCACAAAGAGCCCCAGACGAGAGGAATCCAGAGAGACCCACATCAAGACACATCAAAATTAAAATTGCAAAAGTTAAAGACGAGGAGAGAATCCTAAAAGCAGCAAGAGAAAGACAAAGGGGCTCCCATAAGACTCCAATCAGCTCCCAGCTGATTTCTCAACAGAAACATTTCAAGCCAGATGGGAGTGGCATGAAATAGTCAAAATGATAAAAAGTAAGGACCTGCAACCAAGACTAGCAAGGCTATCATTTAAAACTGAAGGACAAATAAAGAGTTTTTCAGACAAGAAAAAGCTAAAAGAATCTGTTAACACCAAAGCAGTATTATAAGAAAAAGTTAAAGAGGATTCTTTAAGAAAAAGAAGGAAACACCCCCCTCCCCAGAGGAACAGAGTTAAAAGAATAAAATGGCAATAAATATGCACCTGTCAATAACCACTTTAAATGTAAATGGCTTAAATGACCCAATCGAAAAGACATAGGTTAGCTGAATGAATAAGAAAATAAGAATCATATACATGCTGTCTGTAAGGGACACACCTCAGAATGAAAGGCACACACAGACTAAAAGTAAAAGGGTAGAAAAAGTTATTTCATTCAAACGGGAAGGGGAAAAAATGCTGGAGTAGCAATACTTTTATCTGACAAAAATAGACTAAAATAAAGACTATAATTAGAAACACAGGAGGACACTACATAATGATAACGGAAGCAAGCCACCAAGAGGAAATAACCCCTGTAAACTTTCATGCACCCAACACAGGAGCACCTAAACATGTAAAGCGCATCTTGACGGACATAAAGGGAGAGACTGACAGTAATAGAGTCGTAGCTGGGGATTTTACACCCCATTGACATTGATGGATAGATTTTCCCAACAGAAAATCAACAAGTCTAGTCAATAAATGATGCTGGGAAAAGTGGGCAGATACATGCAAAAAACTGAGACCAGACCACCTTCTTACACCACACACAAGAATAAACTCAAAGTGGATTAAAGACTTACATGTTATACATGAAACCATAAAAATCCTAGACAAAAACATAGGCAGTGAAATCTTGGACATTTCTCATAGCAATATTTTTTCTGACATGTTTCCTTGGGCAAGGGAAACAAAAGAAAAAATAAGCAAGTGGCACTATAGCCAACTAAAAAGTTTTTGCACAACAATGGAAACCATCAACTGAATGAAAAGATAATCCACTGAGTGATAGAACTTATTTGCCAATAATACATCTGATAGGGGCTAATATCCAAAATTTATAAAGAACTTATAAATCTCAACGCCACAACAAATAATCCAATTGAAAAAAATTGGCAAAGGACCTGAATGGACACTTCTCCAAGGAGCACATACAGAGGGCTAATAGACATATGAAAAGATGCTCAGCATTACTAATCATCAGAGAAGAGCATTTTAAAATCAGGATGAGATAATCCTTCACACTTGTCAGAATGGCTATCATCAATAAATCAACAAACAAGTGCTGGCGAGGATGTGGAGACAAGGGAACCCTAGTGCACTGTTGGTGAGAATGCAGTCTGGTGCAGCCACTGTGGAAAGCAGTATGGAGACACCTCAAAAAATTAAAAATAAAACTGCCTTATGACCTGGCTATTTCACTTCTGGGAGTATATGCAAAGAAATCCAAAACACTAATTCTAAAGAATATATGCACCCCCATGTTCATTGCAGCATTATTTACAATAACCAAGATTTGGAAACAGCCCAAGCATCAATAGATGAGTGGATAAAATATGCTGTGATACATTTACACCGTGGAATACTACTCAGTCATAAAAAGGAGATCTTATCTTTTGTGACAGCATGGATGGACCTGAAGGATATTATGCTAAGTGAAATAAGTCAGTCAGAGAAAGACAAGTAGCATATACTTCACTTACATGTGGAATCTAATGAACAAAATAAACAAATAGAACATCTAATCAACAAAATGAACTCATAGGTGTCAGAGGGAAGGGGGCATGGGGAGACTGAAGAGGGTAAAGAGGGGATAAATGGTGATGAAAGGAGACTTTACTTGGGGTGGTAAACATACAGTACAATATACAATGTATTATAGAATTGTATACCTGAAGCCTATATGATTATATTAACCAGTGCCACCCCAGTAAATTCAATTTTAAAAAAGAAGCACCTGCAGGACATCAGCGAGTAGAAAGAGAAAGAGGAAGAGATGTTTACTTCCTCTGCCTCTTTGTTGTGTTGCCATGGCTCTGCATCCTGCAGTCTGGGAAGACAGTCTGTCTTCCAAGGCAGCAAGCCCTCTGTGCATTCGGGTCATACAGTTTTCGCCCTCTGCCCCTTAAGCACTAGGAGTATAAAGGCTCCTCTCTGTTGCTGGTCCCTGAGGGCTTCACTTCCTCTGGCTTTTTTCCTTAAATTTGTCCCCTTCACCCAATTAAACTCCTCTCAGTTAAGCCCTTGAAGGATATCTTCTTTCTCTGTTAGCATCCTGACAGATATATTGGTCTTCCCAAGGATTTCTTTGGACTCCAGAAAGTCTTTTGGTCACATGTTTATTGCTGTCCAGGCATTCCTGCTTCTTCCCTTTATAGAGCTAAATAAGAAACGGCCACTTTACTGGTTTCTAAACAAAACAAAATTAAAAAAAATAAGTCATTGATGGGTATAGTAGAGTTTACTGGAACATGAGCATAATGGGAAGTAGTCATATCCCAGACCATATAGTCGACAACTTAAAAACCCTTATTAGACACGCATATCCAAGTGGTGTGGACCACAGATGCTAGAGTCAACCCTATGGGCCAAACTGCAGCCCTACCACGTCTTAGCTACTGTGTGATCTTAGTTAAGTTGCCTAATTTTTCTAGATACCCTTCCTTCCTTCCTTCCTTCCTCCCTTCCTCCCTTCCTCCTTTCCTCCCTTCCTCCCCTCTCTCTCTTCCTTCCCCCTTTCTCTTTTGTCATCGGGATGGTCGTAGCTCCTACCACCTCCCTAGGTGTGTGGATTAAAGAAGTTAGTCTATACAAAATTCTCAAACGTCAGGCCATGATAAGGATACTGTTTATTAGCTATCATTAACTATATATTATTATTACCAGACATTCTCCAAAATCCTTCTCAGCTGGGTTTCTTAGTTCTTTTCAGGTCCTTTGTCACTTGGCACCCTATTTTGTTCCAACTTTCTCATTTCTTTCTCCTTCTTCTCACTTGTTTTCTCCATGGCCACTCCTAGCGTGGATGGGTGGGTGGAAAAGGGCAAATATTTTTGGTCAGGGCCTTGTCTATATAAGCAATTTGAATCACTCAGAACTAGTATGTCAGGCCCACACTGGCCACCCATTCCCATGCAATTCCATGTCAGACATAACTGAGCTGCACCATGGAGGCGATCCAGTTGCCAAGCCGCCTTTCTTGAACTAGGGCCAGGCCCCAAGGCCCCACTGGCATGAAGTTCCCCAGGCTCCTCAGGGCACTGACTGAACCAGTGTAGAGGATTGAAGAGTGTCCCCAAAAGGAGAAACAGGGGTCAGGACTCATAGGGACCCTGGGGCTCCATACAAGTCCTGGTTTGGGCTCAGGGCACTCCACCTAGAAGGTCCTGCCAACCCCAGGGCCTTCAGTCCTGAGTGCCATCAGACCCAGGCATTAAAGGATGACTTAGAAGATTTTGAGAATGTCACCAGAGTGTGGGACCCTCTGAGGTGCTGGGATGGTCTTCTCCTCATCTACTTCCTTCTGGATTGCCGGGGAGTCTTCTCCCTCTAGAAAGCAGAGTAATCGGATGTTGTTCAGTCTCACTCCCAGGCTTCCATGGCCCTGCCAATCAAGGTAGAGATGAAGAGGCCTTCCAACTAGCAGGACCTACTCTCTTTATAAGGCACTTACAATGATAAACTTCTGACAATAACAAATGAGGAAAAGTAAGAAGAGAAAAGTTACCCGTAATTCCATAACCGAGAGATATTGCCAGGCCATCTTTAGGCATATGGAGCGCTGCCAGCTTGGACCAATGGAGGGACATCTAAATGCACAGATACCGAAACATGTTTGTAGGGTATAGTCAGGACTCCAGTTAAAATTGAAGTGAGATCAACAGCAAATCGTTTTTAGTATAAATGTGCCTCATCGAGTTGTATCTCACATACAATTGTGTTTAAACTAATATTTCCAGGCGGTTCTTACACAGCCATGAACACGGCCAACTGAGCCTTTTGTTAATATCACACCCCGAACTTCTTCGAACTCCACATGCTTCTCATTTCACTCATGACACACTTTCATTTTCAAACCCTCCAACCTCCTGCCCCTCAGAACAGTCTATCAGACACACCATTTGTTGTCCCCTTCGGTTCTATTTTTAGAATGGCTTCCCTTTGGGCAGGGCCACGACAGCAGCTGCAAGAGTGATGTCTGTTCTTCTGTGACTAAAACACCTTCACCAGCGAGGGAGCCCCAGCGTCATCCCCCAGCCACTCCAAATTCCGCGCTCACAGCTGAGCCCTGCTGCCTGACAGGTGGAGGGAGGGTCCCCTGTCCTGGATCCACTGGTGCTGGAGTGAGGGCTAGTCACACAAGAAAAAGGAGGAGGACTAATTTGTAGCAGTGATTATTAAAAATTGCTTCTTTAGAATATGTCATCAGAGAGCATTAAAGGCTTAATAAAAGCAAAGTTCTATATTCATGTCTTGTGCTAGGTTGCAATCAAAGAGGATTCACATGTACTGTTATTTTGCCGTGTATAATGCATACCCACGTTTCTGGCCCAAACTTTCAGGAAAAAAATATTTTTTTAATTTTTTAATTCAATTATTTATTTATCTACATTTAGAAACAAAACGATTATCATATTCCAGGGTATTATTTTGCATACAGATGTCTTTAGTGCTTTCTAAAGTTACACTTTTAATGCATAAACATAAATAAAAGAATTTAAAACATTTATATAGATACATAACTAGTACTACCATGTACAATGCGCATCCTTAATTTTCCCTCAAAAATTTGGGCAAAAAATTGCGCATTATACTTGGCAAAATATGGTATATTCTGCTTTAAAGGAGCTAATGCACTGAGACATGGGGGCAAGTGATGAGTTTCATATGTGAACCCTAATATTTTTGCACGCTCACTGTGCGCCCCCACTCTGCTAAGCAACTTAGCCTCTTTTAGCCCAGCTTCCCAACCACCCTGTGAAGTGGGTTGCTGGGAAAACAAAGAAGGACAGAGAGAATCAAGAGGTTACAAGTAATTAAGTGACTTTTGCAAATGTGAAGTTTTATTTCTTCGTTCCCAAGTCATAGACTATGTAAACCAATTTCAAATACGAGCTAAATGGAAACTCCAAAGGAAGGGGGACACGTGCTCTACTTTCTGGGTGTTTGGTGACCGACCTTGCTCCTCTCTGCCACCCATGGCAGCTCCAGCGGACCCTCGTGTCTCTGCAGTCTGCCCACAGCATCTGAGCGTTCCGGCACTTGCCTCCCCTGGGCTGGACCAGCAGTGCCAGTGTGAGTTTCCGAGATGAGGACAGAAGAAAGGGGCCAGTCTGGAGTCAGAAAGGCAGGTAGCCACTGACACTTGCTTCAAAAGAGGTAAAATATTTGGCCCCAACTCAAGTCCATGGTAAGCTATTTTTACCCTGGCTGCCTTAAAGGAACCTTATTTCTTCCCAGGGAATAACTCAGGCATGGAGAAATTGGCTCACGTAATGTAACTCACATTATATTAAAATACTTTCAACTCATGAAAGGCTTTAGGTCAGAGAGTTGTCAAGTGATGAACCCACCCATATGCCTCCTTGTTGTGGATGGTAATGTTTAGATCACAGATGTCGGAGCAATAAAATTGGGGTGGAAACTCTGCCTTCAGTCCCCAGTATCCCTCAGAGCCCATGGCAGTTCCAGGACATGTGGCTCAAATTTAATGCATCAGTATATCTTGGCTGAAGTTATCAAGGCATAAACACTAATTCATCACAGTGTGTCCCATGCTAAGAGGGGAATCAAAGATACCAGCATAGAGGATGTATTCTATTTTCCTGGTTGGCAGAGAGTGAGATTTTCCATTTATACTCTCCCTTCATACTGTCCCCTCCCCCAGCGCCTGCCATCTGTCCTGGACTATCATCACTCACGCAGGGTTACCCCTAGTGAGCCGTGGGAGACCGTGTTTGTCATGAACTATAAGTAGCAATGATCCAGAGAGAGACTAGAGATGAATTTATTCATCCGCTTCTTCCTCCCTGAGCAGTACTGTAAGACAGCACAGTACTCAGAGAGCTGAAGAACACCCAAAAGAAGTGTTTGCTAGAAACCATTGTGTAAGTACTTCCTTAACATGGGCTCATTCACTCTTTCAACCAGCTTATGGTCTTCACTCACAAAAACCCCACACGTGATGTTCATGAAGTGTTATTGAGTACCCTCTGTGGGCAAGCAAATGGTAGGGGGCACAGGATGAATAAAACACAGACATTTCCCCACGGAATTTCGAAAACAATGTGGAAAATAAAACATGAAATTATAATACAAGCAGGAAGTGATAAAGTGCAGAGAGAAAGATACATGTAAGTGATATGGAAGTTCTTGCAAGAAACTCATTTCCTGTGTTTGAGAGTCAGGGAGGGGAATGCCCTGAAGGCGTTTGAGCCAGTCCTTTCGCAAAGGGGAGGATTTAGTCAGGTACAATCAGGACCCGGCAGGGAACAGCAGAAGCAGGGCTATGCACGGACAGGTAGGGAATTGCACGGACGTGTTTGGGAAATAACGAGTGAGTAATTTGGTTTCGTCAGCACGAGGATCCAGAGGAATAACAGATAAAGCTTACATGCCTATTAGATCAGGAAATATGTTCAATTACATATTGAACTAAATATAGACTTCCTCCATGCACAAGTTTTCATGCATACCAGTGACATCACTGCTGTGTTTGAAGAAGTCTGAACCAATGTGTGGCCCCCCACGTGTCAGATGTGTGAACTGACCATTGGGTGCTCCCATATGGAAACCAGAGGGCAAAGGTGCTTATGATGACTTTGGGGGCACAGAACAGGATGGCGAAGTGTAGAGCAACATCTGTTGGAGCACATAGAAGATGTCTAGCACAGCAGATATTGCTGCCCAATTTGACAGACAAGCAAACTGAGGCATAGAGAGACTATGTTGGGTAAGTTCATGTAAGCTGTCAAATACCAGAGCCATGATTTGAACCCAGGACCACGTGACTCCATAGCTGGTACTCTCAAATACTGTTAGCCTAGCATCATTGCAGAAATGTTCATGCCCCATTTGACAACGTAGACGTTCAGTTTAATTATCACAGCACCCATTTCAGCAGCTAACATTTAGATCGTGGTGGCAGATTCCAGAGTGTTGGAAGATGTTATTGCAAAATCGCAACCTGAGTGCCAAGTTTGCCAAGGAGAAAAGAGAACCCAGACAGGTGCTGAGCATCTATAAAAATAGTGAAGGGTCTAAGTAATGGAGGATAAAGAAAGAAATAACTTTATGAATAATAATAGTTACCATTCTAGTAAGTGCTAGTCAGTGGTGAAATGCTTTATGTAAATTATCTCCTTTCCCAGCAGCTGAATGGGTAGATGTTATAATATCACCCATGACACAAAGAGGTTAATTAAATTGCCTAAGATCACAGAGCTAAGAGAATGGCAGAATCAGCCTACAAGCCTAGGCATCTCCGACCTCGGGGTCTGTGCACCGAACCCCCACAAACCATCCATTTGAAAGATGTCAAGTACCAACAGGGAAAAGACAGACCCACCAATACAGGAGTCTCCCCTTATCTGCGATTTCACTTTTCACAGTTTTAGTTACCCAAGGTCAACCGTGGTCCAAAATATTGAATGGAGAATTCCAGAAATTAAAAATCCATACATTTAAAATTTAACGCCGTTCTGAGAAGCATGATGAAAGCCTGTGCCGTGCTTCCCGAGGGGTGGATCTTTGTCCAGAGTCTCCACACTGGATGGGTGGGGTTACCCGCCCCTTAGTCACCTAGCAACCCCCTTGGCTATCAGGTGAACTGCCCTGGTATCCCCGTGCTTGTGTTCAGGTCAACCTGTTTCATTTAACAGTGGCCCCGAAGGGCAAGAGCAGTGATGCTGGTAGTTTGGATATGCAAAGACAAGCGGTAAAGGGCTCCTTACATATCGTCAGAAGGTCAGCAGCAGCCTAACGCTGCGATGGCCACGTCGTTCCCCTCAGTTCACCCCATCTCGCAGGCTCTGAGTCGCCTCACGGCACCACCAGAGGGGGGAGCACAGCAGTATAAGATATTCCGAGAGAGGGTGACCACATTCACTTAAATTTTATTACACTACAGTTACAATTCTTTTATTTTATCATTAGTTATTGTTGTTAATCTCTTCCAGTGCCTAATTTATAAGTTAAAATTTATCATAGAAAAACATGGTATATACAGGGTTGGGTACAATCCGCGACTTCAGGCATCCACTGGGGGTCCTGAAAAGTATTCCTTGTGGGAAGGAGGGACTACTGTTCAAAAGTAGACTCTAGGATTTCGGAGCCTGTGTTTACTGGAAAATCATGGAGCCTGGGGTTATCTGGACACGACTTCTTCTGAGATAACCATTTATCGTTGCTGTCTAGTCAAAGTTTGCTTCTTTCGAACGTGCCTGCACAAACTGCCCCCGATAGCCCCCCACCAGAAGAACATTGTTAGCCCCGGCCACCTCTCCCATCCCTATGCCTTCCTGGCTTCCTCCTTCCTCTCATGCCCCAACGCCAGTAATTCTCTTTCTGCCACTTTCTGGCTAGCAGCAAAAGGATCAGGTTGCTTGGAGCAGAGATTTCAAGTGTACACTTAGACACTCTTCTTAAATAGCAACATTTTTCTCCCAGTGGATTCGAGACATTTTAATTTGGAAAAATTCATCTCTTATGGTGTCTCTCTGTTGTGGATAGAAACAGTTGGCATTGTTTGGGGCCTATGGCGCATTAGCTCATTTAGTTTCCGTAAATAACTTGATGGGAGAATACTATTATTATCTCCAATTTGCAGTTAAGAAAACAGATTCAGACAAGTTAATTTATCTCGTCTCTTGGTTAGGTATGTCTTGGAAGCAGGCAGAATCCATGCTGCTCCATCCCAGGGTTGAGTGAGGGCTCATATACGGTTTGCTAGCACCCTGTTGAGACCCACGATGCTTAATGTTAACATAAATATATCTACTCTTAGTCCTAGTTCTTCAGAACATTGCAAAAAGCATGGAGGCCATTTAATCATGTTTAAAATGTCATGTTTGTAGACCCGAAGGCTTAGAATCCATGTTCCAAAAGCACCATATTGTATGAGGCAGGAATGCTGGCCCCTGTCACTTGCAGGCATAAGCAGTATAGTGTCCAAGTGGCCGTGTCCAAAGTCACATCACTTAGACTGGCTGCCATGGACAGGCAGTGATTTGTGACTCCTGAACAGCACCTTAAATAACGAGATCCACTGAGACATGTGGCTCACATTCATTTTTTTTAAAAACCTGTGCATTCTTAACAAATGGTCTTATTTTGGGCACCACCTTCCCCAAGGAAACCGAACTGGTCAGCATTGCCTTTCCACTGGCATTAGGTTATGAGTCTTTGATGAAGTGAAGGGAATGTGCCAGCCCCACTCCCATCCTCCCCCACCCCCCAAAAATTGTGAGACAACAGTACTTTGTTATGAATTGGGGCAGAAAAAACACATCTATTCAAATAAATAAATTGATTTGCATACTCAAAAAAAAGTAAGAGGAACTCCTTTAGAATAGAAGTAACAACCTTCCATTTATGAAATTCTCTTTCATGCAAAGTCTAAATAACATTGTCTTTGTGCCTTATCTGATTGACTATTCCCTTAGTATAAGTTCCTAGTAGTAGAGCTGTTGTGTCAAAGGGAAAGGCCTATAGTACGCTTTGCCTCATTGTCCTCTAGAAAGGTGCCCTCCGGCATCACAGAAGAATCCCAGCGTCCCCCACTCTCACCCAGATGTTTTTTTAATCTTACCACTGAAAAGTGTGTTCAAATTCTTCTTAGTCTGTTTTTCTTTACTCCTTGGGTTTGTGTTGCACAACATCTAGCCCCGTCCCCTAACTCTGATCTCATTTCAACTCTTGGCATGCTCTCTGCTCCTTGCATTTCCCCCGGTGTCTCCCACCATATAATCTTTGCACGTGGTGTTGCCTCTTCTTGGAATTTTTCTCCCCAGGCTTTGCCTGGTGGACTTATACTGGTCCTTCAGCTATCTGTTTAAACATCTTTCTCATGAATACCAGCTGTTTCCCCTAACTAGATCAGACACCCATGAAGTTTCCTTCAAAGCACCCTTTCTGTTGAAATTTAATCTATCATGCAATTCACTCGTTAAGGTTGCATCTCCACCGATAAATTGTAGCTCCACGAACTCATGAATTTTTTGTTACTCATTGTATTCTCAGCCTAAAGGTGGCTAGGACATACTAGACATCCAACAAATAATGTTTGAATAAATAAATTAGTGAATATTGAGAAGTAAATAGAACTTGCCTTCAAGTTGCTATTGACACAGAAAGAGAAAGAAATGCCAAAAAATTGATAATGTGATAAATATGCTACAATAGAAATCAACACACTAAGTTTAGAAATGAGGAGGGGCAAGTGACTAACATTATCTGGAGCAATCCAAGGAGGCATCCTGGGTAAGGTCACCTGAGCTGAGATGTGAAGGGCATGCTGCTAATAAACAGTCAGGGGCAGGTGGGGTGAGCACTTGAGATGGGAGGAAGCAGAGCTGGGACACCGAGGAGGAGCACAGAAGAGAACGCACAGGCACTGAGAAATTTTCTGTGAGAGCAGTGCAGGGGCACACTGAAAACTGGAGGGTGGGAGAGGCCGCTAAAACTTTATCGGGTAGTTTGCACAAGGCAGAGAAGACAACAGTAGAATCTATGTTTTTAAAGATTGCCCTTGCACAGTGGAGAAAGCATGAAGTGGAAGGACATCAAGATAAGAAGCAGAGAGATGGTGAAGAGGCTGTTGAAATTGCCCATGAAGTTAACTTTGGGCTGAAACCAGGGAAGAAGCTATGGGGTTGGAGAAGAAAAGGCCAGGCCAGGATAGGAAACATAATTTGCAGGCTCCCTTGTTTAAGGGAAAGTGGCATGAAAGATACATATAAAGCTCTTTCCTTTCTTCCACAGTCCCACTGCTCCCCACCTCTCAATGTGTGGTAGTATTTTTTTTATTTGCTATTTAAAGCTTTCTCAGCTAAGAAAAACTAAATTCTACATGTTAGAATAAATTTTATCCCTCATCTTCAGATTGTGCAGTGCCAGTTTTAAATGCAAATGTCAGCATTTAATTCATATGCAGAATCACCGAAATGACACAGTTGGAATTTCATGGTTTATTCAGAGAGTGCCTCAACCTGGCCAGAAGACAAATACAAGTCAGACTCAGGAAGGATGGGAGAAGCAGAAGAGGCTCCTGGAGGCACGAGCTATTCTCGGGAGCCCAGATACTTTGCAGAGTGCAGAAGCCCCCAGGTGCCCAAGGGCTTCATCCTAGAGTTGGGGCGAGTGTTTGCTTGGATTTGGTGGCTGCTGGGTTCCCCCTCCCACAGCCCTGCCAGGGTGGGATCTGGGGACATCAAAGCAAGTGCTTAGTCCTGGCCTGTAGTCCCAACCTCTGCCAAACAGGTAACTCCCAGGGATCTTACACTTCAGCAACAGGAGGTGCTCCTACTGGATGGCACAGGCAGGAAGCTGATCTCACCAACAGGCCACCCACAGCTATTCAACTCCCCCCCACTCCCCCCCCCCACACCATGGCCTCCAGCCGGAGACAGGAAAACAGCCAACACGCCCACCCCGCACCACATCTCCCAATCCCAGGTGCCACAGGGCGCATGTGACTGCCCCCCACTCTCCTTCTCTATAACCACGTTCAGATTGCTGCCATCACCCCCACATGTGCTCCCTTCACCCCACCCTTGCTTCCACTCTCATGCCAGGTCCCACTGCAGGGTGGGAGCTCTCCTTGCTCCACCTGGGCTTTGACAGCCTACCCTGAGCCACCCACTGCATGGATGCCCTCCTAATGCAGCTCGGGTGCTAATACCCTGAGCCCCCTGCTCTTCCACGTGATGCTCTCCTCCCTCCACTTGAGCTCTGAGTCCCCAGCTTATGCTGTCCCAGGGTTATGAACTCCACAACAGGCTACCCCTTCACATGGACAACCTCCTCGCTGGGCTTGAGAGCCTCCACTCTTACCTGCATTGTCAAATGGGCAATCAAAGGAGGAACAAAGACCACCAAGCTAGCCTATGTATCCTTTAAACGAGTGGAGCGGGAGACAAAAGGTTGGCACGAGCAGCTCCTCCTGCCATAAAGCAGCATAAGTCCAACTCCCAGTTTCCTTCCCAGTTTATTAAAGACATTCTTCTTCCATGAACTGAACTGAAATTTCGCTAACAGCAGTGGCCATCGTCAACTGGGGCAATGAGTCAGAGGAAGTTCTATTGTACTCCAAACATGTTCCCACTCAAAATAAGCCAGGTCTGAGGGTCTTGTACTGCTATTCAGAACATTCCTCTGGGGTCAAGCTGACCTGCCAAGAAAGCAAGTACTCCCTCAGTGGGTCCCTAGAAAAGGTGTTTTGTTGGTTGGTTTTGATTTATTTTTTATCCAGAAGACTGTCTATAGTCTGTTATTGAGGGAGAATAGCTATATTTCATTAAAGTTGACTGATCAGTGAATCCCTGAGTAGACGTCTCACCTTCCAAAGATTCTTTCATTTAGATCTGGGCTCTCCCTTTAATTACTGCTGAGCCCTCTCACCACACCCATTCTTGGTATTAATGCCACACCCCTCCCCTGATTGCTTTTATTGCCCTCGCCCACCAGCCCAATCTTGGACTTCCTCCCTAACACAATGACAAATTCTGGGATCCCACCCCAGGGACCAGGAATAACCTCTTTCCAGAGTACTTGGCAGCCTTATGGCTCATATGTAATCTGTCAGAGCCCGGAGTTCACGTAGAGAAAGAGTGGTGTGTGCATGTGTGGAGTGCGGAGTGCATAGTACCAGCCAACAAGCCGACTCCCTCTTCTCTTCGCTATTTCCTGACTCATTTTCTGCCTGAACAGTCACTTATCTGTCAAACCCTGGATGTGGGTTTAGGAGAGAGAAGGAGATGACTCAGGTGTAGAAGCAACCCAGTGGCCTTTTCTATCATTTCTCCCATCAGAGTAGATCTTCTGCTTAGCACTGGACCACAATTGAAGTTCATTATGTATTCGGTATAACC
Source organism: Desmodus rotundus (assembly GCF_022682495.2). Classification (NCBI taxonomy): domain Eukaryota; kingdom Metazoa; phylum Chordata; class Mammalia; order Chiroptera; family Phyllostomidae; genus Desmodus; species Desmodus rotundus. Next base: position 18,192,077 of record NC_071397.1, on the reverse strand, counting down.
CAAGGACCAACCAGACTGTGAGAATTTATGTCAGGGAACTCAAACTGACTGCCCCTCGGCTGAATCCAAACCCATAACCAGTTTCCATTCATCCAGAGCAGTGTGTAAAAAGTGCATATGAATGCCTGCGTGTGAACGCCCTCTGGTCTGTCGACACTGTCTCGGAGCAGCCGCCGCACACACCTTGCCTATCGTGGGGCCCCTGGTGTAGAACCCAGCAGACTGTACTCATTACGTCCACCGCAGAAATTAATGACTGTCCTTCCCCCACGCATATTTTCCCTTACTTGTTATTATGGGATCTTGTTACCTATCCCTGTTATTTTAAAAGGTCTTATCATATTTTCTTCCCAAGCTCTCCTTCTACCTTTGATAATACATTCTTTTTACTATTCACTGAACCACAAAATCCAATTGTTTTGGAGCCTGGCCCTGTGCACAGTTTTTGTACAGAAAGCACCAGACTGAATCAAGGGCCCTGGCCTTATTCTGGACCCTGTCCCTGAGAAGCTGTGTGCTGTTGGGCGTATCACCTTGGAACTCCGGCTGCCACTTTCTCATCCCAAAGTGAAGGAATAGAAGTAGATGATCTCAGATTTCTTTCAACTGCCACATGTTACACTTTTGTGATTTTTTTTGGTCACAATCCAAATAGAAAAAAAAGGCACAGCAAAAGTGGCATCCATTTCATTCACTCAATAATAATTAGTGGAGACATGTGTAGGGGCTAGGGATACAGTGGCCAATAAGACACTTCAGGTCAGGTCACTGCCTCTGTTAGAGGGAGACAGTAAGCAAATAAACAAAGAATGTCAGATTATGATAATTCTTATAACGGGAAACTTGACCCAGAGTGAATAGTGACAAACGAGGCCAGGGAGGGCATCTCGAAGGAGCTGACGTTTGAGCTGTGACCTGAGTGAGAAGCAGCAGCGAGCTGTGCGAGGAACCTTCAAGGCAGAGGGACCAGCAAGTACACAGGCCACGAAGCAAGTCTGATGAACAAAAGGCAGGCTGATGTTATTCTGAAGTGTGCTGAGCAAGGCGGTAGAGGGCGCAAGAAGAGGCGAGAGAAAGGCTCAGAGGTCAGATCGTAAAAGGCTTTGTGGACTCTGATGAGGGGCTCTGCTGAAGCGTTGTAAGCAGAGAAGTGACATAGTGTTAATGAGGCTGCTAAGTGAGGTGTGAGTGGAAGCAGCCCGTGGGGGACCAGTTAAGAGCTACTGGGGCAGTCCAGGGCAGTGGAAATGGGGAAAGCAACGAATGTGGTTATATTTTGGAGGCTGACCCGGCAAGACTTGCTGATAGATTGAAAGGAGGGTGGATGGGCTGGGAAGCAGAAACACCCACAACAGGAAAGAAAGAGCACTCACCTGATACCATATCGCCTTTGGGTTTTTGGGTTGAGAAACTGAATGGATGCCGTATTGCAAGCGCTGTTGTTAACAGACCCTCAAATCATAAGCATTAAATCCAATGCTTCCGATCTTGTCCTTACATGTCCCTGTTCACCTTACAAACATGGTTAGTGCAGCTTTGTTCTTTCATTCAGCACAGACTTACGGGTGGCCTACTACATGTTACTTTTAAAGTAACATGACCATTTGGTTAATTTTAGTATGGTTGTTTTAAACAGCTTAAATTGGAGCCTACTTAATCGGTAATCTAAGCTACTGATGAAATAAATTATTTTTTTAGCATTGGCAGGCTATTAGCAACAGATGAAGATAACGTAGCTTCATGACAACTGTGAGCAAATAGTTTGGGTTCTCAATTTGTAACATCCTAGAAATTCATAGGAGATTGCCAGGGTAAGGCTTGGGAATGTCTTGCCCTTGTCTCTCTGTACAGCTGCGCTGCTCAGCTTCTCTCAGTTGAAAATTTCATTTGAGGAAACACCCCCATTCAAAGGACCCTTCTGGTGTCTGTCCTAGCATCTGTAAGTTGGAGATTTATTCAGTCTGGTCAGCACCTTAGAAATAATTGCCCTCATTGCCGTTTTTGTGGGTACAGGTCTGAGTATGCTCCGCACAGTGTTTTTAAATGTCCAAGCTTGACACTGAGATCCCCACTTAATAAATATCTAGTCATAGGGAGTTTTGCTAATGAATTAAGTGAGTCCCTTCATAACTAAGGCAAAAGAAGTATGAAGCCTGTTTAACTGGCTTGAAGGAAAAACAAAATGAAACCTTGACCAACACCTGACCGTTATTGGCTCTAAAACTCACACATTTGGTTATTTTATTCCACCCATGTATACTGACTTACTCAAGCGTATAAATATTTCTGCTCCCTGGGGGTTATCACTTTAAGATTCTTCAGATAAACAAGTACAAAGTCATTCATTGAACTTGCTTGGCTCACTACCAAATGGCAAAAGCCTCCTCTAGACTTTGAACACTTTCAACTGCCATTTACAGATATCGCTGCTCATTTCCATTTGAGCAAGCAAGAGGGGAAGCCCAAGCTCGTGTCCCAGGTTCACTCCCAGCACCGGTCACTTGAGTGACTGCAGGCACACTAGAAAGTCATCTACTTTTTACAGCTCCAGTGACTCACCAACACTTCCTCACACCCTAAATCTCACCCTGCAATACTCCCAGGATGATAGCTATTATACCAGAGTGATGAGGTATCAGGTAATGCTTTTTCCTGTTGTAGGAGATTCTGCTGAGGCCTAAAGAAGAGGGGGAAAGGCACTGCCAGAGTCAGCAGCTGGAGCCAGCCACTCCCCACAGGGTCGATGGAGGAGCACCAATCCAAGAACCAGCAATGCTGCCTCCCTACTGCCCACTCCACTCCCAGGCATTTTAAGATGATGACCAGGTGGGAGAGGGGAAGGTGGTCTCTTCTCCTCAAATGCTGGACAGGAAGGGAGTCTCTCTTTTAGTCTATTTAAATAGATCTGCCCCAGGCTGACCCAGGGAAAGGAAAACTGAGCGAGATGGCAGGCCGAGAGGGGTCAATAGAGGAACACCCTAGATGCCCACTACTTGGCATTAGCATCCCCTAAAGGGAGGCAACATGGAAGGTCACGGGTGGGACTGACTGTCTTTCTGGTAGACCTCCCAGGAGAGAGCTACCTGCTGGACGAGGGATTGCTGCTCCCTCTGCCTGGACTACCCCTTTCCACTAGGCTCCTTCTTGTCATTCATTAATCAGTTCAAATGTCATCTCCTCAGAGAGATCTGTGTCCTCCGGCTCTCATGATCCAGAACAAGAATATTCATTCAGTTGGGGCAGGGGGCGGGGAGTGGAGGATCAGAAAGTGCACCTAGGTATCCTTTTATCACCACAGGGGTCGTCCTCAATAGCCTCAGTTTTGAGACCTAGAAAACACAATTAGAATATGAGGCTTCCTCTAGGAAGTCTGGGAGGTAGGAGGGTAGAGAGTGACTAGGATAAAGGAAGTACTCAATGATATTTCAATTGCATGGTTCAAATATTTAAATACTAAAGAAAGTGGAGAGGATTTTTAGACAATTCACAGGTAAGAACATCTCCATTCCCCCTGCCAGTGGTTTGGTATGTGGGAACAGGCAGGTATTACTAGATGGTAACAATTTTTTCTTATTACCAAGAAACTGGAATCAATTTTACCATGACAAAATACTTCTTGAAGCTTGATACTTTGTTTAAAGAAGTGAAGCATCTAGTATTTTTCATCTGACTCTTTACAAATGCTCCAGGGTTAAAATTTGCACTTTAAAGGTAGGCTTTTCAGATCCAACATCCAGGGGCCAACAGCCTTGTGCTACTGTAATTTTAATGTCTGGCATTCATTTATAAATCAGACAAGTCCTACTGGAAAAGATCTTTTCCATAAACTTTTTCACCACTCAACCGTATACATACAACTTTTTGTACATGTTGGTATTTTTAAGAAGATTGTATTTATTTATTTTTAGAGAGAAAGGAAGGGAGAGAGAGAAACATTGATGTGTGAGGATAACATCGGTTGCCTCTCACACGCTCCCAACCGGGGACCTAACCCACAACCAGGCACATGCCCTGACCAAGAATCGAACTGGTGACCTTTCAGTTTATGGCATGACACCCAACCCACTGAGCCACACCAGTCAGGGCTACCTGTTGGTATTTTTTAATATCCTGTCACTGCCATCACATTCTTATTGCATTCCTTAAATGCTAGTCACATTCACGACATGATTTCTGTGGACTAAAATGCTTTGGATATCACTTAAATTGTTTTGAGTTGAAGGCAGGAAAGCAAACCATGCTCAATAAATAAAAATTGTGTATGTGTGTGTAAAAGTTTTTTACATTAACAGATTATGTATGTGCAAATATAAGTTTGAAAATAATGTATATCAACATGTTCAAATGTGAACCTTTCAAATGGACTTTTTCATAAGGTCCAATATGTTGTTTACCTTACATATATTCTTTTGTGTGGACTAAAAGGTAGTCACCAATGCTTGTAAAAAAGTTAGTTAGTTGCATGAGATACTTAGCAAAAATAACTAGAGTTGAGACTATTGAGTGTGCCTACTTAAGTCTTTCAAAGACTGGTTTCTTGGTTTGGCCCATCTTAATCCACGTTAATTCAGAATGTAGTTTTTATTGTGAGTGTGACAGTCAATTTGTTGGGTGGGCTATTATTTTGATGCTGGAACTTAGATTTTATTTGTAATTCAAGGGAGGTTAAAAGATTTGGACAGTACACGCATAACCAATTTATTTAATATATATTTAGAATCTACTACATTCTTTAAAAGCATGCTTAAGCTCATTGCAGGTGAGTGGGGAAAGGGCTAAGTATCGCACTTCCTGTTAGTTGCATGACAGCTGTACAAGCATTTGCGAACAACTAATCTGTCCGACATCCCACAGGCTTGATTCCGTGAAGCATTCTCTCTCAGTCACTGGCCTGATTAAATCCTATCCCGCCTTGTGCTTCCTTAGCCCCTTTGCTCTGTTTTCTCTTTTTACACAGTGTTGCGCACCATCTGGTATATGATTGTATGTGTTTGTTTACTGCGTATTGTGTTTCTGTCCCCACGTGGTCTCCAGGAGAGCAGACACTATTGCCTGTCCTGCTCATTGCTTCCCTTGCTCCTAAGATAGTGCCTGGCATGCAGCAGTGCAGACAGCCAATAGAGTTGTGGAATTCAAGAGAGAAAGAATGAACATGGGCTTCATTACCAGAGATAGGTTCAAAACCAACTTTCTCCTCTTACTGGGTGTGATCTGAAAAAATACTTATTTGTGAATGGGAAAGTGTATTTGGTTGATCACACAAAAAGATACATGTTCATTATGAAATATTCAGGTAATATAGAAAAGTATGGACAATGGTGAAAAAAAATCTCAAACCTCAAAAGTTGTTAACGTTTTTAGTATATGCCTCCTAACCTCTGACCTTAGTTTCCAGGCATGAGAAATAGTGTGTGTAGCAGTCATTTTGTAGAATTACCGTGGAGATTAGAGATACTGCACAGAAACGACTGCCCCTAGGTGCTATTACTTATCTAGATGGAAGACAACCGTGCATTTACCTTCAGACACATAGGAAATACTTTCTAATTTTAAGACGTATTCAAAAATGTAACTCCACTTTCAAAGTTTTATGGGAATTAATATTGCACAAAAACAATCACCGTCAGAGATCCCATCCTAAGAAATAACACCTAATGCTGCTGGTAATACTGACATGCTGCTGTATGTTCAGCTATCATTTTAAGTATGTATGTGCCAGGCTTTGCACGAAGCATTGTTTTCAGGTATCTTCTCATTTAAAAGCCTTACAGTAACAACGATGTGCAGCAGTTACTATTATTATCCCCGTTTTACAGAAGAGGAGACAGGTTTAAAGAAGTCAGGCAGTGATTTGTCTAGGTCACAGGGCTAGAAAGTAAGGAATCCAAAATACAAACCCTGGATCTGACTCCAGAGTCCTCATTCATTGGGCATTTAGAACAACACCCAGCGTGAATGTGTTGCAGAAGTGTGGGAGTTACACCCATTCTAGAAGGACGCAAAATAGGAATAATGCCCAGAGCATCAGGAGGATATGGACTGTGATCAATAAGCATGAATGTTCTGTTCTCTTTGCTATAAACTTGCAGCAGGATTAATCAGTCAGCTGGCTTTCATTAATATGAATCTGCCCATTAAATCCTAGTGATCACCACTAGGTAAACTCATGAAAATCCCATTCCTCGGACTCCGAAGTTCAGTTTCAGACCTTGCACTCATAGTGACTTTATTTTTTTATCTTTTATTTTTTGGGGTAGAGTCATTTTATTATTATATTTATAGGGTCAATATACATTTTTTTCTATTCACAATTTTATATTACAAAATTTCATTATAAATATTTTTTCTGGCTTGACCTATAAACACACACACACACACACAACCTGAAAAGAAAAATTCAGTCAGTTTCCTACCACCAAAAGAAAACCAATTTCACCATTGTGTACACATGTGAACTCATTAAAATATATTATCTGAAATGTATGTCATAATCTATACAGAGTTTTAGATCACATCTTTTTACTTAATATCACATGATAATGTCTGAGCATTACTTATCTGCTATCAATGAAAGCATAAAAGGGCAATCCCTTCAGTAAGATAATTTGGGGTGTTTGTTTTATTGAGAGCTTTAAAATATGTAGTTTTTGCTATAATTTTTATATGAGAATTTATCTTATAAAAGCATTAGACATACTCACAATACTTCATGTATTCAAATTTTGAGAGAGGAAAATGTAAAAGTATAACATAACTGTTAAAGTCATGGTTTTATTTATTTATTTTAGAGAGGGGAAGGGAGGGAGAAGGAGGGAGAGAGAAACATCAACGTGTGGTTGCCTCTCACGCATCCCCCACTGGGGACCTGGCCTGCAACCCAGACATGTGCCCTGACTGGGGATCTAACAAGTGACCCTTTGATTCTCAGAACCGTGCTCACTCTATCTACTGAGCCACACCAGCCAGGGCTCATAGTGGTTTGTTAAAAAAAGGTCCACACTGCGGCCAAGACAGAGCAGTTGCCCTGTCTCAGCGGCAGTGTTAGTGGCAATGATACCACTTCCCATATTGTCTAGCTGGTTGGTTTTTGTTATCTGAGTGGAAGCAAGAAAAGTGATTCAAAAATAGGTAGCCATGGTCAAAAAATGTTCTTACGCAGTGTTTAGAATCAAATTCCTGACATGTCAGTTCCCGATTAGTAGACTAACGGAAGGATCCTTTGGGCCTGCAGAGGTCATACTGATGACTGGTCTGGTTCGTATCCCAGGAGAGCTTCCATTATATCCCCCTCTGCCTCCCATGCACCCTTGGGCCCCTGGACTCACATCCTATTGATTGCCTTCTGCTTTCCAAGATTCTAGAATCCTATTTCTGACATCAGTCCAGGACCTTGCCTTCAATTCTTCATGGCTCTCTTTGCTTGAATGCTCACTCTTCACGTTCTTAAGCTTGGGCTACACATCTCATTGTACATAAACACAGAAATTTGACTCTTTTTTTTTTTTTTTGACATAGCACACCCACAAGGAAGAAATGTAGCTGAAAGAAATAAAAGAAGAACTTTGGCGTGAGACTGACTTGAACTGTAATTCAAGCCCCATATTGACTAGCCATGTAAGTGTGACCTAGTCTTGAAAAACAATTTTTTTCCTGCGTGCTTACTGGAACTGAATGAAACGATGAATCAGCAAGGGTCTACGGCAGTGCTGAGACATTTTAGGCCCTCAATAATCTTAGCCTTTTTTCTCAGAGCTTCTGCATGAGACTCTAGACCAGGGGCCAGCAGCTGATTTCAGTGAAGGATCAGAGGGTGAAGAGTTTTCTGTGCAGACTCTGTCACAACTACTCACTCGCACCACTAAAGCGCATTGACTATGTAAATTGGGACCATGGATACTGCATTCCAAATCAAATCGCAACCCCATACTAGAGTTCCTGTAATTCAGCCACTAAGAAGGTCTTAAATCTTTCTGTCTCTCCTATAAGTCCTATGTACAAATGTGATTTCAGCAGTTCCCTTCTACCTTTTTCTGCTCTTAATGGCTCTGGGATGGCATCAACTTTCCTCAAATCTACCAAGTTTTACAGTCTTAGGACTGAATGCTGACATATACCAGTTTTCTACTACTCACAGAATAACTCTGCTTTGTTGCACCATGGGGCTAAAAAACTTACTCCAGGCATATTTTAGCTATGAATTCAAACTGACCAGGAAAATAATCAGAGAAAGGAAAGGCTGTCTACATGCCTTATAAAATTTATATACAGGCTTTTACAAAAAAAAAAAAATAGAGATCACAAAGGTGTGCCACTTGACTTTCCACCTTTAAAGAGCCCGCACACAGCAAAGCCAGGTTCCACAGAGCCTCCACAGTGCTGAGCTGCAGGGCAGCCCCCGCTGGCCACCCGAGGTCAGCAGCAGCCACCGTCTTCTTCTTCCTTGGTGACACTGGCTAGTCCTGGAGGTTTCACTGCAGAAAGAAAAGGCAATGTATGAAGTTTAATATAATGATAAATAAGAAGCAATGTAATCAATCTCATGAAAACTCTACCACCTACTCAACGCCAATTAAGCTCTAAAAGAATCCTTTAAGGTAGTTTGCCCCCATTCATGTTTAAAGATACCGAGGCTCAGAGAGTTTAGACATCTGCCCACATTTATTTATTTATTTATTTATTTATTTATTTATTTATTTTATTGTTGTTCAATTACAGTTGTCTGCATTTTTCCCCCACCCTAGGCAAACCCACCTCCCTCCCTTGCTTCCACCCTCCCCCTTGGTTTTGTCCATGTGTCCTTTATAGTAGTTCCTGAAAGCCCTTCCCTGCACTGTCCCCTCCCCGCTCCCCTCTGGCTATTGTTAGATTGTTTTAATTTCAATGTCTCTGGTTATATTTTGTTTGCTTTTTTCTTTTGTTGATTATGTTCCAGTTAAAGGTGAGATCATACGGTATTTGTCCCTCACCGCCTGGCTTACTTCACTTAGCATAATGCTCTCCAGTTCCATCCATGCTGTTGCAAAGGGTAGGAGCTCCTTCTTTCTCTCTGCTGCATAGAATTCCATTGTGTAAATGTACCATAGTTTTTGGATCCACTCATTTACTGATGGGCAATTAGGTTGCTTCCAGCACTTGTTTATTGTAAATTGTGCTGCTATGAACATTGGGGTGCATAGGTTCTTTTGGATTGGTGTTTCAAGGCTCTTAGGGTATAATCCCAGCAGCAGAATTGCTGGGTCAAAGGGCAGTTCCATTTTTAGTTTTCTGAGGAAATTCCATACTGTTTTCCACAGTGGCTGCACCAGTCTGCATTCCCATCAACAGTGTACTAGGGTTCCCTTTTCTCCACATCCTCTCCAACACTTGTTTGTTGATTTGTTTATGATGGCCATTCTGATGGGTATGAAGTGGTATCTCATTGTGGTTTTAATTCACATGTCTCTGATGGCTCTGATGCCCACATTCATTTAACCAGCAGTTAATCAAGCTGGACTTAAAACCTGGACTTCCCAGCTCTGAATATCAGTCTGCTTATACCACACTAAGATGACCCCTCCAAAGACCAGGAAAATAATTATATTGTAAAGTACCTTGGAAAACCCAAATGTCTTCACCCTTTCATTTTTTCATTAAAACTGCTTTTACTTTATCATCAGTCTTCAAGAAAACGAACCATGTCTTTAATTCAATTGTGCCTAATAAGTTCTGTTTAAATAAACATTTCAGCTCCATTGTGATTACACAGGCTTTCCCGGACTTACTGAAAATCTACCCTCCTTTTAAATTTCTTTTCCCTATGATAAGTTGGCCAAATTCCTGAGGAAATGGAGATAAATATACATTTAGAATAATATTCAATTACATATTAGAGATTTCCAATGTCAGTGAGTAAATATTGCCAGACAGTTACATATAGTATTCAAAGTCTACATTACATTTACATCTATTCCCTTTTATTATACTTTTAGCAGTTCTGAACAGCTGCAGTTTACAGTTAGGAGAGATGGGACACAGTGTTAAGATCACTTTAAATCTCAGTCTTGGCTGTACCTTGGAATCACCTGGGAGCTTTAAAATACCTGCTGTCTGGGTCACACGCCTGGGGATGCTGACATAATTGGTATGGATCGGAGTCACAGTATCATGTATCAGGCTTCCCAGGTAATTCTAAAGAGCAGCCAGGAGGAATAAAAAAGAAACAACAACTCCGTAGGATGTACACCACCAAGTGTGAACCCTGATGTAAACTATGGTTGGTGATTACATGTCAATGCAGGGTCCTGTATTGGGGTCCAATGTAACGAGTGGACCAATCTGTTGGGGAATATTGACAATAGGGGAGGATAGGGGTGTGGGGGGAGGGGGTATGTGGGCCATCTCTATAGCTCACTCTTAATTTTACTTTGAATGTAAAGCTGCTCTAGAAAATTAAAGTCTTTAATGATAAAAAATGAAGCATATAAAATAAATAAATAAATATTAGGAAAAAAGTCTTCTTTAATTTGGTAATATGAAAAGTAAATAAATATGGAAATGTCACTAGGAAAATGTTTAGTTAAGATAATATTAATTTAAGCAGTTCTCTTAATTTTAAAGACTTCTGTATGACATACGAATGCATGCTTTATAAAGGGGGTACCTACTATGTGCCAGGATTTTCTGAGTGCTTTACGCCTTGTCTTATGTAGCCAAAATCATACTTAAAAGAAACTATAGAGCTTTAACTGTATATACTGGAAAATAAGAAAAACTGAAAATGAATTAATCCAGCCCCAAAATTCAAGAAACGAAAAAAAAAAACAACAACTACACAATAAAATCAAAGAAAGAAGATAATGAAGGAAGGAAAAAAATATTAAAGTCATAAACAAACCAAATGGGAAATCGAAAGAAAAAATTAAGTTCACTTAACAATCAAAAATTGAAAAGAGAAATAAAATAGACAAACCTAATCTGGCAAACAATCTAAACAACAAAAAAAGAGAGGTAATATATAAACAACACTGGGAATAGAAAAGAGTCTAGCTACAGGAATAAAACAATTATGAGAGCATGCTACAGTCATTACCTTAAAAAAACTGTATAATTTTAAAGATAATTTTCGAGAAAAATATAAATAAAGATTGGTTCAAAAAATTCTCAGAATACCTGACTAGAGAAAGCTAGTCTTCCACAGAGAAAACAAGGTAATACATCGTTTACCTCCAGCAAGGAATTTCTCTTCAAAATGAAACGTGTTCTTTCCCTCTTTCCCTTTTAGGAAGGAGGCTTCCTTGAAGTCCCACAGCAAACATCCACTGCTGTCTCATTGGCCAGAACTTAGTCATGTGGCCAAGGACTCTTGGAAAAGGTAATCTTTCAGCTGGAAAAGAAAAAGAAAGGGTGGAAAGGAAGAATGATGAGATATCGGGAGGTGACTAGGAATATCTATTACAACCGGCAATAATCACCTAGATAAAGTAATGGAAAATAAATCATTTTGTTTTTTTAAAAGCCACAAAAAGAACACCCCCAGGATATCAGTGTATAAAAAAATAAATAAAAAATTATTGAAAGATAGAAAAGAGACCTAAATGAAGGCATTGAATGACTCACATGTGAGTGCATGAAGCCCTGCTGGGCCTTTTAAATACTTGGACATACGAGTGGGCCTCCATTCACACTCTCGCCCCAGCCCTGCATGTGTTAGGGGCACGTATGGCTGGGGGAATAGGGTGGGGATTCCTATTTTATGTAAGTAGGCCAAGGAAATCCTCTTTGGTAAGGTGAGTGAGGAGACAGCTGAAGAGAAATCCTTACAGGTAGCAAAATAAACAAGTAAGTTAATCAGATTTAAAGTAATGCAAAAGAAAATGCAAATCAGCCTGTCTAAACTCAAACCATACACACATTTCTTTAACTGAGAGCCACATGAGAAATGTCTTTCTTTAAATGTTTTTGAAAATCTCAATCATGTCGATTGTACTCGAGTCAGCCTTTTAAACGGAATGATAAACCAGCAACCTCCGCATCACCTGTGCTGTGAGAGTCACTCCGGCCCAGGCCTGAAATGGAACGGCTGAGTGTGCAGTGAGGTCAGCAGCTATGTGTGGTGCGAAGGCCAGCGGGCTTCGTGACGCTGAACTATAATTGGGTGGCATAAATGCCACCAAGTCAGACTAGCAGCGGAAGAAGGGACAGAACTGAACTCAATAATCTCAGCAACAGAAGTTATGTTAGCATTTCTGCCCATTGGTGAGAAGCGCAGGGTTCCTTATCAAACACATAAACCTCAGGCGAAATGGTTTTGGCATATGGCCTGCATTTATTAGTTTTAAAAACACACTCAGTTAATCATCCTGTGCGATTAAGGTTATGTAGCAGAAGCTATGTAAATACAAAAAGAATGAAAACAGATATAAGTTAAATGATTATAGTGGTCTTTGGTTGTTGGTGTCATTTTTTTCTACATTTCTATTGAGTACTTATTAGTTTCATAGCTGAAAAAGAAACTTTAAAGTGCATTTTGTCAAATCAAAATTTTATAACTTTAGAGAAAATCAATTAAATTACTAGACCTTATAAGCTGGATAACTAGGAGATAAATATCTTTAAATCAATAGCTGTTATATATTGTTGGTAATCTATTAGAATGATGCTTTGGAAAATATGTACATATTACTCAGGAATAACAAGAAATGTACAAGATTTATGTCTGTGATAAAGATATAAAATACATATTAATAAATGAAGAGATAATACCTTGTTTCTGCATGAAACACTCAATACTATAAAAATGTCAACTCTTTGAACATTAGTGAACCATTAAAATGAAATTTCAGCAATAATTCCAGTGAGACCTTGCTTTAAAACACGACGTGGGAAATCCAAATCCATCTGGAAAAAAAGTAGAGAAGAAATTTGTTTCAAAAAAGGAGAAAAACTCAATAATGAGGAAATACTTGTCTTTCTAGAATTTCAATAAAACTGCAGCTATTGTAACAGCGTTAGACAGTCACAGAGGAAAAAAAAGAAAGATTAAAGGAGACCAGGCTGCACATGTATAATTGACTATACAATAAAGGAGGCATTTCAAATCCAAGAATAATAATGCCTGTTCAATAAGTAGTACTGAGAATGGTATTTGGAAATAAAAGAAAAAAACATAAGAACTTCAGCAAATAAATAAAATATATAGTTTGCATATGGACTAATGATCATGTGGATTAATGAAATAACAAATCTATACAAGCAATAGGTAGAAAAACCAGGGATATATTTTATAATCTTGAGATAAGGAAGTCTTTCTGATATATGAAGTACAATTCAGAAATTGTGAACAAATATTGACAGACTGAACTCTATAAAAATTGAAAACCTCTGTGAAATAAATTGAAAAATAGAAAACAAATTGAAAAAGTGAACAATAGGCTGGAAGGAAAACATTCGTAGCATATATAATTGATGAAAGATTCATACAAAAAGATAAGCAACCAAAAGTGGCAAAGGATATAGACAGGCAGTCCACGAAAGAAGGAATACTTAGGTCTCACTAATAGGTAGATCAGCCATCCTCGTGCATGCAAACTAAATCATGACATGCAAACTATAACATCAGTGAGAGCGTTTTTTATACATTGGATGGGTGAATATCAAAAAGTTTGATAATACGCAATAGTTTCGAGGTGTGGGAGAAAGAAGTGTTTTTTTTAATGGACAACTCCCAGAGAATTCCTTTACTGAAAATTTCACTAAGTTTTACCATGAAATTTTACATACATGATGGAAAATGGAAGACATACCAATTACATGTCAGGAAAAAATACTTTAATGGTATTGTTATATAGTGTGTTGGCTAATTCCAGTGGATCCTCATCTCTTACTGCTGATGTTATCTCCAGTATTTGGATTATATGGCAGGGTTCATTTCTGTCTTTCAAACAGTGTCCATTTTCCCATTTCTTTTTGGTAGGAAATGAAGTTTTTACATATTTTGAACCAGCATGTGTACTTTTGACTCCACACCAAGGTGCATCCGTCTCAATCATTAATTTTTCACTAGGTATTGACTTCAAAACTTCCAAATTAGCCTCAGTTTTTGGTGAGCAACCATTAAATCCTGTACAGAGATCCAAGTCAATCAAAGCAGCTGCCGCTTCCTTGGTACCATCAAGTGAATGCACTACTCCACCTGCACACTGATCTCTATTTCTCTTCATTAAATCCACCAATTCAGCATGTGCATGTCGACACTGAAGAAACATTGGTTATTTTATCTGTTCTGACAATTCAAATTGTTTTTCAAAATATTTGAGCTGGGTATCTTTGGGACAAAATTGTAGTTGGTCAAAATCAAGACCGTATTCCTCTCTTGCTACAACTTTCCCCGTGTTGTTTTCAGCAAGATTTAGCAATTCCATGAAGTAAAGATCAGGGTTATTCTTTTCAAAGTCATCACATCTTGTAGGATGACATCCAACTGTACCAAAAAACATATCATTTGTCTGTGCCAAATGCAGTGCATCTTCGCTGTCTTGTGGATTTCCACCTGCAATCACAAACTTTTTAACACCAGTTTGGACAGCTCTGTATTACATCTTGTAAGTCATCTCGATGCTTTTGAATCCCCCTATAAATTCCTCTGGATGCAGATCTGTCAAGTCGATACCAATATCTGTCTTTAAAATATCAGATGCAACAAGCAGCACTGATGGCTTTTAAGCAGAGGAGTAAGGTTTGCGTTCTGGACATCATTCTGGAGTCTTTGTGGAGGGTAGAATTCAAGGGAGCCACTGGCTTCAGGATATCTCCTTTGGAAACAGGCAAGAGCTCACATCCACGAACTTGAAGCGACTCACGACTGTGGGGCAGGTCTATCCCCGAGGAAGAAACATTTTTAAATGTGATGGTAGGAGTGTCATTAATTTAGTGAGCCTTTTGGAGGGGAATTTGAGAATGGTTATTTAAACAACCTAGCAATCCCACATCTAGAAGTCTATTCTACAGAACAACTCGCGCTCATACCCTTGGGATATGCACAAAATATTATTTGTAAAACTAAAAATTAGAGTTAACTGAATGTCCCCCTGTGGGGCACTGGTGAAGTAAATCATGGGTTAGCTGCACCATGGAACACAGTGCGGTGTCAACAAGGACGCCGTCGACCTGCATGGCCTGACGGTGGAAGTTCACGCCACGTCATTAAGTTAGAACATTGTTGCACAGTGTGTACAGGGACAGCTTGTGCCTGATTTTTTAAAATTCTTCATAACATGAGAAGAATGGAAGATTTTTACCTTTTATTTTATGAACTTCTATATCATCTTAAATTGTATTAGTCCAGTGTCTTTAAAACATTTGTTTTAGCTTAAGTATTCAGAATTAAGTATCTAGTCCTGGCCAGTGTGACTCAATTGGTTGGAGTGGCATCCAGTTGCAGGTTCGATTCCCAGTCAGGGCACATACCTACGTTGCGGGTTTGGTCCCTAGCCTGGATGGTTACAGGAGGCAACCAATCGATGTTCAATGCTTCTCTCTCTCCCCTCCTCTCCTTCTTCCTCTCTCTACAAGCAATGAAAAAATGTCCTCAGGTGAGGATTTAAAAAAAATACAACTAAGTATCTATACATCAGTCCACTTCTCAACTTTCCTGCCCTCACTGGGGACCAAGCTACCCACTGTCTGTCCTCGGTTTATAAAAGATCCATGGAGAACGTTTAGCAAACAGCAATGCCTGGGCTCCATCTCAGAACAAGTCAGATTCCCTGGGGGAGGAGGCCTTATCAGCATCAGAGAGCTTGTTAGAATTCAGAATCTCAGGCCCCACTGCAGACCCATTCCATCAAAATATGCCTTTTAAATCGTATCCCCCATGTGATTCATTTGCACATTAGAGACTGAGAAGCACTACTTCACTTACTGACCTAGAGTAAATTAACCTCTGCTTTGCCCAACTGTGACGCGGGGAGAAGTATCTGTGAAAGCTAACTGAGCTTCCGCGTGTGTAGTGCACAGTGTCCCACCTGACATGTAGTAGGTACTCAATAAGTGATAGCTTTTTCACGCTGGCTACTTCGAACTTTACACCTCAAAAGTGGAGACTCACTTGATTGGCCTCCACCTACCGATCACCAGAGAATCCTGTGCTCTCCATTCTCTCTGAGAGACATACAGACTGACAGATGTTTGTTATCTCAAAGGCCCAGGTAGTGGCTACTCTCCAGTACGCCCAGGGGCTTTGGCCCCCCAAGTCCAACTGTGTGTTTACCCAGCTGGGTGTGTTCCCACATCTGTTTATGACAGTAGTAGTTGTACTTGTTACTGAATTACATAACTTAATCAAATATTATGTAAACCAATGAAATAGGAGCACAAAAAGAAAGTTATTTGTATGAAATGCTAAATTGAATTCTGTGAGAGAATGTGATAAATGCAAGTTTCTAAAAATAGGTGTGGGTGAAACAACTGTAAAACACAAGAAAAAAAGAAAGCATGTACATTTACAACTATATTCAGTTTGCTTTGCAAGTTCCTTAACATTTTTACTCCAGTGCGAGAAAACCCAAATTGGAACTCGTGGTTGATGTTTTGTGGATGAGTCTAAGACAGACCCGTTCGCCTGGCTCACACAGAAGGCCGTGGCTCTACACCGAAAGATTGGGGATGAGCGTACGTTTACATGTGTCAGGTCAAAGTAAAATGTTTCAGGTATGGATAGGTATTTCTTTTGCAGATTCCCCACGTGGTCTGGTCACCGAAGGCTGGGCGCTCACTGGGCACAGAGAGAAGCTTGATCGTCTTCCCTTCAACCTCTCCTCATTTGCACCCATTGAATGGGCCAATTCCTTCCCTGCCCCTCTGTGAAGTCTCAAACGGCTCCCCCAGTCACTCTTCAGTGTGAAATGGCCTGAGCTCACCTTGGTCTTAAGGAAGTCTTGCTTTAGTAATTAAAATGTTCCATGTAGCATAATAAACAAATTCCAATTTCCCCCACTTTCCTGAGCTGAGGCCTGATTCAGGCCAAGGAGCCCGGGTGGGGTCTGGGGAGTCAGAGGCTCAGGGGCCCTAAGAGCAGGTTGGCATCTTTCCTGTCCCAACACCTGCCCTCACTAGCTGCCTCTCCGACCCCTCCAGGGTTGGGCCCAGGGCCAGGGGGTCAGGACAAAGGGCACAGTCTTCCACGGATGGCTCCTCTGTGATCTGGCGTCGCTGCTCATTGGACTTGGTGAGTGTTCCGGGTTGACTCTCTCATGAGCTACGTTTCCCCACTGAGAATCCCCACTTCAAGCTCCATTGGACGAGGGCAATTACTCCTCTCCCTGTTCACTTTCACTGCCAATGCTTAACCCTCAGTCTTCCAGCTTAAGGAGCCCTCTAGAAGGCCCGTTTGAGAGGAAGTTCTTCTTAAGAGGGCTCTTTCTCATGAACCCATACAGCCACCAGAAACACCCTTGACTCCCTGTCCCATTGCTCCGCAGCCATTATGTAACTGCAGGTCTGGCCACAGTCAATTGCCTGTTTGAGAGTCAGACACCCAGGGTCCCCAAGTACAGTTGTTCAGACAGTAAACATTGTTGTCAACCTGAATGTCACCCTCTAGAGGTATGCAGTGTGCAACCTGAACAGCCATCCTCAGAGTCCAGACACGAGGCCACTGGATTCCAGAGGACCCAGACCAAGCTCCTCAAGTGACCTCCTCAAAGCCTTTCTCACTTGGGTTGGGCAGGGTCAAACCACACCTCTCCACCAACGGAAATAAAGGTGGGAAATGCCATGGCTCTCCAAGAACTTTCTCCATACAAATCCTGTCTCTGATCTCTAGCCTTCTTTGCAACCTCCTAGCTCCATCTTAAATTACTTCTAAGGGTCACAAGAGCAAGTTTTTGGCTCTTGAGTTTATATTTTGTTCTTATACCTCCTTCCAAATGAGACAGAAGCTGCTCCTGTTACACCTTGAAGTGACTTTGCAATTAATTGACCAACTGTGGCCCCAGTTGCTACTATACGTGGGAATATTATATGTAGGAGGGTAAGCCATCAGGAGGAAGCCAGCCATGCAGATGTATTTCATGGAAGTGCTATTTCCCATCAACACAGTTGCGATTACCCTTGAAACATGTGTCAGAACAAGCATCAGTAGATGGATAAGGGAGCCAGGCTGGGGGTCCTATTGGTGTAGAGAGTGATTTTGAATGCCCATATTCATTCAAATTGTTACCGTGTCTGTTAAAACTTGGTCTGGCAAACATGGAAAAGACATATGAGTGGAATAGTATTAGCTTTTCTTACTGCTCTATATTTAGAGCAATTGTTTAGGAGGTGCCAGGCCAAACAGTTACTAATTTGTGTCTTGCAACAGTGTGAACACTATCAAAGGGTCATGGCTCTTCAGCCACTTAACATGCGGTGACAGCCATTTGCAATCTCATGATTCCTGTCCGTTCTCCTGTTGAAGTCCCCTCGTTGTTGATTAGAATCTCTGTCTCTCTGGCGCATAAGCCCACCTCTTCAGGAGATTCTGTGCCATAATTTAAAAATGCTTTTGATAAGATATAAAACAAATAGTAACTTCTTTATTCAGAGAAGGGGGGAAAAGGGACATATTACCTGCTCAACTATTATTTTTGCAAATCCCACACTGCAGAAAATTTTGACTCTGTTGCTCTACTGTTCTAGTTTTGGAGAATAGCTAGTTAATTTCCTTAGAGGTTTCACACTGATTGTTGACTTAAAATATAAATAGATAAAACTATCAGCACCATTGAATTTTTCTTAAGAAGTCAGTTTTCTCTGCCCTTTAAATGACATTACACAATGCACTTAGCTGCAAAGGAGCTGGGAAATAGGAACCTTATTCTAGGTGGCAGTGTGCCTACCTAAAAGTTGGGTAGTGCTACTACTAAGGAAAAGAAGGAATACAGATGTTAAGGGAAGTAGGGAGTAGCCTCTGCTATGATCTAGTTTCTCTCTCTTTACATTTCTCTTCATCCAAATTCCCAGATTTTCCAAATCAAAAGGGTTTTATCGCTTGTAAAGACATCACTCCTACAAAGTGGCAGAGAAAACTGGAAATTCTAGTCTCCACCACCATCACTGCCTTTGCTGTGGCCATGTGTCGTAGTGGAGAATATGCTGATGACACGCTGCTTGAGAAGGCCCTGATGGAGCCGTGAGGAGGTTGCTATTTGGGTCCACACTCCCAGGCTCAGCTACGTTTCCAAGGCAGAGCAAGCACCGCATTAGCATTGCTGGGTCCCTGTGGTGTCAATCCCTGGCCCACATTTCTCCAGAGCCAGCCTCTCCTGTGTAATCTGAGGCCAGAGGCAAGACCACCTCTTCTTCCTGCTGAGTTCCTCTTGGGCCCTAACAGTCCTGTTTGGTCAGCTTTTTATGTTAGGGTTGGCTTTCCAAGAAGCATATTTCCTTCAAGCCCTGCTAACTGAAGTGGAACTATGTGGCCATTAGGTGGATACCTCATTAATGGCCCAGGTCCAAAGATAGGAGTTGCAAACCTGTGGCCTGTATTTTTGTTTTGGTAACATGGACAATGTTAAAAAGGAAAGCTCCCAACATTTAAATATTAGAATATTTCATGTGATAACTGAATGTTCTACTTGTCTCGATGTCAGAACCTAGACATTAGTTGACTCTCTCCACACACTAGGCCTGAGTTCCTGCATGGCCACAGAGAGTTAAACGCTGTTTCTTGGTGCCCTGTGATAGGAAACACGTTTGAAAATGTAGGCCCTGAAATCGTACAGAGGGCCTGTTGATAAGGTGGGTCACGCAGACAATCCGGGTATGTTTAATTGACTTTACAAAGGTTATTCTAAAAGTAAAAGGTAAACTTAAAATTCTCCTGGACTCCACAAAAATGCATTGCAGTCTCCTCTGCTTATTGGAGAAACACTCACTAATGGTGTCCTCACCTGATTCACCTGGCTCAGGCCCCCCAAGGTTTCAGGACCTTCCCAAACATTATCTCCTGCATGAAAACATCACCAGCATTCTCAGGCCAGTTCCCTGTGTTTCCATTTTACCCAATTCTACTTAGCCTTTTTCTAATTACAAGGGGGGACCCGAAAAATCCCAGAATTTATTTATAAAAAAATTGTGTATTTATTCTTACATGTTTAAACTTCAGTCACCTTCCAAGTACTCTCCATTTGATGCCATATACCTATTGAGATGGTTTTCCCACTGCTCAAAACAGTTTTTGAACTTGTCGACTTTGATGCTTTTTAGTGCCTCTGCCGTTTTTTGTTTCACCTCTTTCACACTGGCAAAACATTCCCCTTTGAAGATTTTTTCCATCCAGGAAAATTTAAAAAAGTCAAGAACTTTTGGTCAGGAACTGCTGAAGACTCAGCATAATGTGGGCAGGTGCACTTGTAAATTACCCATCAGGAAATGGGCAAATGGGTTGAGTCTTCAAAAAAATTCACTGAAGCTGAATGCAGCCTCTCACAACAATGCCAGCTGGTACACGGATACAGACGGGTCCCTAAAACCCTCACTTAGCAGGGGGAGGCTGTACTACAAGGGGCCCACACTCCAGAAGATAATTTCGGTTTTTTGGGGGGTCCCCCTCATATGCAGTAGTCATCGTTCATTTGTCTACACAATTGTACTGTGAGCAATTTCAAGGGAAAATGTTATAATTAATACTGTATCCCTAGTCTCTGAGCCATAATAGCTGATTAATGCTTATTTTACAGCATATTATCCTTCAGGTCTCAGAATGAATGTCATTTCTCTAAACAAATCTTTCCTGATTAATTGGATTTACCAGCACCCCTCTTATGGCTCCCAAAAGATGGCAAACTTCCCATTCTCAGCACCCGTCTCAATGGTAGTTATTTGGGAGGAATTGTTTATTGCCTTCTCTGCCAGATCCATGAGGCCAGGGTCTTTATCTTCCTGTTCCCCTATGTAGTCATCCCTCTGCCTCCCTAGTGCAAGTGCCCAGAAGCTACTCTCAAGTGGTTGGACGGCTGAATCATAACAGCCTGGGGTCCTGAGTTTCCAGCATAAACCCCTGTGTTCTTTTCTCCATCGCCCATCTGTAAGCTCCACGAGGAGGACTCCATGCTCCTTTTGCTCACCCTTGTGGGTCCAGTCCAGTGCCTAGTTCAGTGCCTGGTGATCACACCCTCTCAGCCCACCCCCTGCTCGAGCCACCTCCTCTGCCCCCAGTTCTGTGCAAACTTCCACCCACTCTGTGCAGGTACAATCTGTCAGCACCTCATCTGGGCCCAGGCCACATAGCTCTCCCTTCCTGCCCTGGTGCTTCTTTGGCCCAAGGTGCGGGTTCTTGGGAGAACCCACGTAACACACAAGCACGCACAAGCTGGAGTGCAGGATGTTGATGCCTGGGGGGAGGGGGTGCCCATGGCCAATGTGGGCAATTATGAGTTCCACTCCGGAAAGCTTCTCAGGAGGTCCAGGCGGGTGGTGCACAGTAGCCCACCGTGCTGGCCAACACCCTAACGCATCCTCAAACTGTCTTTCTCTCTTTCCTTTTTCAGTCTGGCCCCTCACTCCTGACTCTGGGATCACTTCCCCAAACAACTACTTGTCTCAAGCTCTGCTTTCAGGGAAATCCAGGCTAAAAAACATGATGCAATAATTTTTTGTCGAATGAATGAACAAGTGAATGAATAAAGCTTCATTCATTTTGGATACATGAGTATAATTGAATCACCAAAAATCATAAATAATTACTTGCATTTGATATAGCTTCTAAGAACAGAATTACCCCCAATAGGTAAAAGATTTTTATCCCAAAGAACACCTTTGAAAGAGTGCACTTATTAAGCAAGAAGAGAATGGTGGTTGTCAGGGGCAATGGGGAGGAGGGAGGGTGGGGAGTTGTTGATTAATGAGGACAGAGCTGCAGTTGGGGAAGAAGTAAAAGTTCTGGAGAAGGACGGTGGTGATGGTTGCACAGTGTCAATGTACTGAATGGCACTGAACTGTATACTTAAAAATGGTGCAAATGGTGCAAATGACAGATTTGATGTTATATGTATTTTAGCAACAGTAAAGAATTATAAGTATAATATGATTATAATGATAACAAACACAAGGGACAAATATTGAGAGGAAATATACATTTTGATAACACCTGTGATATGAGGGTAAGATTTTGGAAAAATGCTTTTTAGCTTCCAAACTTCTCTACCTTTGTTGTATTACATTCCTCACCTGATAGTGGTGATAACAATGCTATTATTCTTGAAACAGACCCAAATATTAATATACATATGTAGTTAGAAATCCCCATTAGCACACGTACTCAGTATACATACAACATACATATTTTAACATTAAACTCTCAGCAGAAAAGGAGGCTTATTAACTATCCAGTTTGTCTTTAATAATGCATTAATGATGATGTTAGAAAGTTTTGTTTTGTTCTATTCAATTTTCCATTAATTAGGACTTAATTTTGACAGGAGATAGATATCAGACTATAACCATTGTATGGCTTGTTTATATAAAGGGTCTACTTATAACATACATTATACTCTGATATAAAATGTGAATATTAAAGGAAGCAGTGCTTTCAGTTTTTATGAAAATAAATCTAATCCCCATCAATTACCCTCTTAATCTCTTTGTCACCTCCTGTTTTTATGACCGTTATGTATTTTGTGGTCATTGAGTCTATGGGTAAGGTTGCCGTTCCTTTCTTAAGGTGCTGACACTTTCTTCCTCCAATGCTATGATTTAACTAAGATTATTTATCTTTGAATATTTCCAAAAATTTAGTGATCAGTGCATGATATACTCTCTGAAATTGTCACACACATCCTGCTATTACCGGAAGACAGAATTCTGGGATTCCAACCCAATTTCATCACAGCCACAATCTCTGTGTTCTTGGGGAGGTTGCTTTACGTTGTTTGTGACTGACTTTTCAGAAATAGTGCAAGACAAAATGATAAAGTTAGAAATCCCTAAGAATTTCTATCTGCATTTTTCAAGGTTATTCTGTAGAATACTTGTATCATGGGGTAGTGCTGTGAAAAGAGACTTGTGCTCAAAGATATAGGAAAAAAAGAGTGCATATTAATCCTTCTCTTAGAGATTAGTAATACACAACAGTGTTTTAAAGGCTCTTTACTAAAAACAAAACAGTAATTAATCTTTGCTGATAAATGCATATATAACTGACTACTGAATTTTAATTTTTCTGAGTACCGAATTTTTTAAATAACAAAGTTAACATCCTTTGTAACAAAGGTACCACAGAACATACTTTTGGAGACATTGAGTTTTACATTTAAAAAAGTTGCTAGTTCTGGGGTCAGGGTAGGGAGAAGCAAGAAGTTCTCGGTGCTGCAGAGAATCCCTTATTATTGAAAAACCAGCACTGCTAGACAACTGCTTCCTGAGGAGGTTCTAGTCCAGTCTTCTAATGAGAGCAGTCACTTTTTATAAAGCTGCTTCTGATTTCAAAATGGCATGGCAACTAGGAAATGGACCCTGATGTGAAGTTCTTCACGGCAAACTCAGTTGCCTCCAGTGACTAGATAGAAATGAGCAAAACCCCTCGGGGGTAGATGTGGGGCAAACCACCTGTGGGCAGTGGAAACTGAACAGTGGGGAGACACGTGCACGCTCTATTTAAAGGGTGCAGTCACACGCAGCTTCAGCTGTGGTTCCCATGTAGATACACGGCCCAGTATTGCTAGCTCCTATGTTCGTTCATGAAAAGCTAAACACATATACTTCTATAGAAACTCCCCTATTTTAAAATGTTAGCTTAATAAAATAAAAAATAAAAAAACACTGTAAAGGCCTAACAAAATACTTAGGTAGGCCAAATTCCACCCACAGGACAATAGTTTTGAGTCACCTGGTACCCAGAAATGTGGACCCCTACCCTAAATAGCCTAAGACCAATAGAGTTGTGGATTCTTGTGCCTCGTTTTCATCAGTTGGCCTCCATCCTGATCAATGGGTCACCTCTTACTGTGCCTGTCTTCTTGACCACTTGGAACCCCACTTGATTGGAATATGTGAAAAAAGAGGAAAAAATGCGTTCAAGGACATGAAAGGACCACCTCTGTAGAAAGAGCATGGAGTTCACAATAAGAAACCTACAATATCTGCTTTTTGCTCATCACATCCTTCCAGCTAATTTCCACAGAGTCACTGTATTGCCTGAGAGAACTCATAGACAGCCATCAGGCTTTCAGAACATAATTTTAATAAATTTTCCTGTTTAGAAATAACTTGTACGACTTAAAGCTATTTTAAGACAACATAAAATTAATCCCGACTTGCATAAACACAAGCTACTATCATTTCAAGGTTTTGTGATTTGCAGGCATCCTTTAAAAAGAAAGTAAAAGGAGCAGGAATAAAAAGGATTGACGAAACTTTACCAAAGAGGATCACACCTTTCCTCTCAGCTTCTGCAAATCTTCCATAATGATAGCAGCTCTTGATTATGGTGAGGCAAAGGGGAAATATTTTAATGCAGTCGGAGCTCAGA
Organism: Desmodus rotundus; assembly: GCF_022682495.2. Classification (NCBI taxonomy): domain Eukaryota; kingdom Metazoa; phylum Chordata; class Mammalia; order Chiroptera; family Phyllostomidae; genus Desmodus; species Desmodus rotundus. The sequence continues at coordinate 18,167,593 of NC_071397.1, read as the reverse complement.
CAAACTCCTGGGAGTGGGAGAAGGGAAAGTGTGGCAAGCAACACAGAACGGGACCATCGCTTATCTAGGACAAAGAGGGAAAGTGAATTTTTAGTCTTTTAATTAACTTTTTGAGGTAATTTGACCATGCAACTAATGAGAAGGATGAGAAACTAATCTTTGGAGTCTTGTTTAATCTTGTTTCAATCTTGTTTAATTCCAAAGCTAGTGTCATTAATGCGAGCAAATGGGTCATTCCGAGAGTGACACAATGCTCCTGAGCACCGCCCACACAGCAGGCACCGTGTGCGTGGGGAATTTTTTTAAAGGACACTGCAAGGACCTTGTTTTCCAGGATCTCACAGGCCAGAGAGGAGAAAACCAGGTTATAATGTGGTAAGTGCCCCAAGAGAGAGCTATACCCACGGTGTTATAGGAACATGGGCACCTAACGCAGTCTGGGAGGGGGGTGGGTCAAGGGGAGGCTGGGAGGTCGGGAAAAGAGCCTATGAGAAGCTGGCAATCAATGGAGAAGATGTACCTTTCAAAACCTGTCTATAAAGACGGTTATATTATTTTAACTCAGTATGATCACATGAGCCAGTCTCTAATTTTTATTAAGCCAACCACTTTGCCAAGAACGCAAGTCTTCCGAATAATAGGCTTCTACACTTTAGAAAGGTTGACTTTGCAATGGTGCCACAGCCAATGAGAGTTAGTCCTCCGCTTTCATATGCAGATTGTTCTTGCTGGACACCGAACAGCCACATTCGGTGACTGTCCTCTCACAATCCTTTGGAGGCCCGTGCTCTGTGTGTTGAAAACTACATCATACTTTTCAAAGTGCTTGCAATGAACATGCTTTCTCCTTGACAAGTGTGTCTTGTCCAAAATAGTATTGTCACCTTTCAAATGTCATAACAGAGCACGTGGCTTGCAAGTGTCCTCATACATCAAGAACCTCTTAACTACGGTGAGCACAGCCCAAGCACAATTGGCAGTTCTGGATGCTGTTGGCATAGACGATATGAATTCACAGAATTCACTGCAGTTTCCATGGAGGTTTTTACTTCATTGATTGACCTCATTGTTTATTTTCCAAAAATAAGAGTTTGGTGGGATCTTTAAACACATCTGTGCCATTGGGTTGGTCTTATCACAGTCAGCCCTCCCTGTTTACAACCTGTGTGTTTGAATAGTGAAACACATGCCTCTGTTTCACCTTGAAAAGGCAATGCTTCCAGGCTGTCATCTGAAAATTCTTGGCACGGGGACTCTCCTAGCTCTGCCCGTCCCATTCGTTTTGTGGAGTCACTAACGATCCCTGCCTGAGCCGGTCATTCTGAGTGAAGACAAAGAGATAATACTGGCATGACCGAGATGTCAGCTGAGGTCTCCTAGCCTTTTGGATATTTAAAGAAAATAGGCTTGACCTTTCTAAGTGACAGCCACTGGGAAGTTCGATGCCCTCACCAAGATTTCAGGGAATTGCCCATGGCCTTAGGTCATATCTGTCACCTCTGATTCCAAGTTACTGTTTTGTTGAACTCTCTTTCACAGCCCACCTCTGTAGCTCTCCTGTCATCTCTATTCTGTGCCAACCTGGGTGGCTTCATCGATTTCCACTCAGAACATTTCTGCAGGGCAGTTACGTGCAGCAGACTTGACTGAAACTTTGTGCCGAGAAAGGGTTTACAGTGCAGAAATGCAAACAGGTGAAAATGAATCAGTAGGAACCTAGTTGTTATAGTCCTTCAGCCACCCAGCCATCAGAAATTCCTCACTAGCTCCTCTGTTTCCACAGGCTACAGTTTTGTATCATGTAGGGAAGCCCCCTGTCTCCCTCAAGAACTCCACCATGCCCATGCTTCCCTCTCCTGAGGTAATCCAGGCTGCCTCCTCTCAGCTTCTCTCCCTCAGTTCCTCTCTTTTTGTAATGCAGAAGAGCTGAGCTCCTGAGCTAGTCAACTGAGTAACTAAAGAGGAGAGGAAACACCTATTGAAAGGATACTGGCAGCTCACAGAATCATTGCTAGGTGACCAAAGAAACACTCCAGAGGGACTTCAGTCAAGATGGTGGCACAGGTAAACACGGCTCACCTCCTCAAACAACTGCACCAAAATTACAACTAAACTACAGAAACCATCAGAAATAGAGTTAAATGGAAGTCTGACAACTACAAAATTAAAGAAACCACATCCATCCAGATTAGTAGGAGGGGAGGAGATGCACAACAGGCTGGCCCACATCCATGTGTGGTGGATAAAAAATCAGGAGGGATAGCTCAGGGGTGAGGGGTCCCAGCCCCACACCAGGCTCCATAGCCCAGGGTTCCAGTGCCAGGAAGATAAGTCCCTACAATTTCTGGCTGCAAGAACCAGTAGGAATTGAGTCAGTGGAAGAAATTTCAGGAGTCTCAGGCAGTTCCTCTTAAAGAACCCACACATGGACTTACTCAGACTCTCTCCCTCTGAGCTCCAGCACCAGGGAAGTAGCTTGAAAGGGACCAGTGGAGGAACTGAACTGTCTGGCATCAAGGCGAGAGCTGGGGTCATCTTTCCCCCAGGGTATTCTATTAGTTACTTATTATTGCATAACTTAGCAGCTCAAAAACAACATACACTTATCATCTCAGTTTCTATGGGTCAGGCATCCAGGCAGAGCTTGACCAGGTCCTCTGCATTACAGTCTTTCACGAGGCTGCAATCAAGATTCTGGCCAGGGCTGACATCTTATCTGAAGGCTCTTATGGAATGAAGGCTCTCCATTTGCAAGTTCATGCAGTGGCAGTGGAAGGATTCAGATCTTTGGGGGATTTTGGACTAAGGGCTTCATTTTCCTAGCTGACTATTCCTTGCCTGGCCATCTCCAGCATGGCACTGGGCTTCATCAAAGTCAACAAGGAAGAAAGTCTGCTATGAAGATGGAAGTCAAAATCTTTTGTAATCTACCCCAGAAATCACATCCCCTCAACTTTGAAAAACAAGTTACTGTCGATGAGGAGATTATATAAGGTTATGAATACCAGGAAGCAAAGATCACTGGGGTCATCTTAGAAGCTACCTACCACAGGGACCTGGTACAGAATTAAGTACCAGTACATGCTAGCTTTTGTTATTTATGTCACTTATTGCCCAGTGAAGAGTTGTTCAATTGTACCATGGAAAGGGAAACAGAAGGCACTGTGGAAGCACAGAACCTGGGATGAAAATTTAAGCAAGGACTTCTTGAATAAGTGATATGAAAGCTAAGATTCAAAGGATGAGTGAGGAATCATTAAGCAAAATGAGGGAAAACACCACTCAGACAGATGGAAGAGCAAGCACGAAGACCTGAACGCAGAACCGTGAGGCTGGTATACTTGAAGCACTTGGAGAGAACTGGTTTTGCTAGAACAGGAAGAGATCACACGCAGACAAGGATCCAGTGGCTGAAAGACACTGTAAGCCAGACAAGGTTTGGGGATCTTATCCTGAGGAAATGGAAAGCTTTTGAATTTTCCGCAGGGGAGTTACATGATCCCATTTGAAAATATCAGTCTGGTTATACTGTGGAACATGGTGAGAAGTGGTGATGCCTTGGGCTAGAATGGTAGCAGTGGGAGAGAAACTACAGATACGTAATAACAGGACGTGGTGATTAAGCAGATGTGGACATGGGAGTGCAGGGTAGCAAGAAAGAGGTAAATGATGGTCCCAGATTTACCCTTTAAGGAACTGGGTAAGTGATGGTTTATTTATTATCAAGGGGGTTATTGTGGGAAGAACATGTTTTGGGGGAAAGGATGACTTTACTCTTGGAAATAAGGAGTTTAAGGAGCCTGTGAGACATTTAAGAGTGTATGAGTTCATCCACCAGATGCAGTGGTGAGGACAGAAGAGAGTCTAGGACAGCTCTGAAGCATTTAATCTGCAAGAGTTGGCTAGAAGGCTTTCCCCTAGGAAAAGAGAATGAGAAGACACAACCAGGGCATTTGGAGAAAAATCAAAACCAATGGGAGAAGAACATTTTTAGTAGGGGTGATTGGTCAACTGTGTGGAACACTTCTGAAAGGTCAAGCACTGGTACATGTCCAAAAAATACCTAGTGACTCCGGGTTATTTATGACTTTGGTCAACCCACTTCAGAAAAAGGTCAAAAAGGGAAGCCTGGTTGGGTTAAGCTGAAGGGGCAATGGGAAGCAACAGGACAGAGGCAGCAAGAGTAGATACATATAACATATGTGAGAAGTTTGCCTACGAAGAAGTGGCGAGATATATGACATTAACTAAATCAAAACGTTTGTTTGTTGTATTTGTTTTAAATAGGAGGTTTTGAGTACTGTCAATGGTGGAATTTGGCTGACAGATGTGGAGGGGTAGACACAGGTGAGTGGGGAGAACTGATAAAGAAAGGTCCCCGAACAAGTGGTTGTTTCTGTAATCAAAAGCACTGGTAGACGGGCCGGGCTTAGAAGGAGGGCTGTTCCATTTTAACAACTCAAAGAAGAAAGGTTGGAGACTTCTTCCATGTAAATTTGAAGATTTGTTGCTGGAATATGGAGTGCGTTCTGATGGAGTGGCTTCTACTGCCTTTTTCACAAACCATTTTCCTTCAGATGTTTAGTAGCCAAGCACTCTTAACCCACGTACTCTAAGTGTGGTTTTAGACCAGCAATGCCAGCATTATCTGTGAGTTTATTAGAAAATCAGATCTCGGGCCCCCTCCAGACATGCCTCATCAGAATCGATTTTTAACAAGGTCCAGAGGTGATTCCTGTGTACATTGAAGTTTGAGAAGCAGCACTCTAATTGACTTCCTTGTGGTTGTATGAATTGAGGAACTGCTAGATTATCACAGCTATCATCCACAGCAGATGGGTGTATTTTGAGGGCCATGGGTTATTGTCCCACTGTTCTTCCAGCTATAAAAGCTTTTTGAAAAGACACTTGTTTTTGCTAGAGAATCCAAGTGAATTGCTATAAGAAACAACTAGAATAAGCAAAAAGCAAAATATCACAATATTTTCCATCTTTGTACTTTACTGTGTTGTCAGTATTATTTTTTATTCAATAAATATTTATTAAGTACTTATCAAATGCTAAGCATTCTCTTGGTTCTGGGGTTTTAGTCATTAACAAGAAGAAGTTCCTGCCCTCAGGACCTCATTTCCCTCATTAGCTCACTTTTCTGTCTTCCATATAATACTTCTTGGTATACATTCTCAACTCTCTTGTCCCCTAACTTCATCTTATTTAGTAGTTATTCATTCACTCATTCACTTGTTCAGTTACTAAACAATTATTTATCATCTACTATGTGCCAGGCACTGTTTTAGGCATTTGGGGTTCATCAGTGATCAAAATAGTTAAGGATCCCTGTCCCCATGGAGCTGATATTTGAGTTGATCTGTGGCAGAGGGTAGGAGGATGTTGCTGAAGGAGAGAGGGGCACTAACGATAAAAACAAATAGATTGCCCACCTTGCAAACCCCTTCTCCAGTTAAATCCAGCTCTCTGGTTTCTCTGCAGCTGAGTTTGGCTTAAGAGAAACATACAAGCGTGCTGACAGTTCTCAGACCAACAGTCATGGCCATTACCCTGAAGCAGGCCTCCCATCCTGCCTAGTAATTCAGGCCATGCTCTCCCTCACTCTTCCAGCCAATTGGATACTTTCTCTTCCTCAAACCATTGATACCACCTACTCGACCCTAGATTTTGCTAATACCTTATCTAATATTTTAAATCTTTTTATGAAACTCTAAATTCTGCTGAGGTTATACTCCCCAAATTCCAGAACATTCTTTCTAAAATGTCAGTCTCATCATGGCGCACTTTTTAAAAACATAAACTTTAATAAGTAGGCCCCCATTGCTTTAAGGATAAGAATCAAATTTCTTATTATACATTACAGCCTATTGTCCGGGCTCCTTTTCCATCCACGTTTCCCACCCCCTGTATTTCCAGCATATCGACCATAGCACTAGTTGAATGCTTGCATAGGGGAGCTACTCTGTAAATGTGTTTTTGATGGAAGTATTTCTTAGATTTTCCACTTTTGCCATTTATTCTTCCAACTGTGTTCATAGCATTGCCTTAAATAATATTTTACTGAAAGGAGTTCTCAGTGTCATTCCAGTAAAACTGAAATTAATAATCTTGGACTCTTGAAGGCAATAGTGTTGGGTCTAACACTTATTTCTCTGAAGGCCCTTTCCATCACCATTTATCATTATCATAAATACTGAGATAAGGCTGATTTTTGTCATAGTAAGAACAGAGTTGAATGCTCTTGGCCTTTACTGGAGTTGAGGAGGTGGACACAAGAAGGACCACTTGGGAGTCATCCCTCATTAGCTTTATATAAACCATATAATTAAAAACTCCCCTGATTTACTTCTGACACATTCTGAGCTGGAGATCTATGGGTAGAAGCAAAGAACTTAAAAAAAAAAAAAAGGTTTTCTCTTCTAAAAAGCTGGTTGTAATTCAAATAGAAGTGGTAATGAAGATGCTATCCAATGAATCAAGAGGTGTCAGGAGAACCAGAAGCCAATACAGAGAGTCTCAGAGTTGGAAAAATATCAGAGATGATCCAGTGCAACTGTCCAGGCCAGAGCGAGAGTCCCTTTTATGTCACCTGAGTCCCATAGCTTTTTTCACTTCCATTCCTGGCTCCTTTTCATCATTAGACCCCAGTTGTCATCAGAGTTTTCCTTCCTTATTTTTAAATTAGTTTCCTGGAACTTCTACCCATTGGGCTAAATTTTTTGACACCTTAAGATACAAAAATGTTAAATGAATCTCCTTGCTGCACTATAGCCTCCAAAACACTAGCACCCGGGAGTCTCATATGTCCTAAGTCCTCTCTTAGTCCTACCTTTCTGCAGGTGGTCCTAATATGCACAGCTCTGAAGTTCTCTTCATTCCAGCCACCCCCTTCGGGGTGCAGGATAAGTTCTCAGTGTGCCAGGGCATCAAAGCAATGCTTAACATGTGATCTGACTAATGAAGAATAACCAGAACATTTATTTTCCATGATCTGTGTTTCTATTATTGCAGCCTAATATCAGGTTGACTTGTCTAGCAGCCATTTTGCACTCTTGGTGCCTATTAAAAGCTTGTGGCAAATTATAATCCTCTGAATATTTTTTCACCTGAGTGGTGCCAAAATAGGTAGTATCCCAGCCTGCATGTGTACTAGAGTATGTATTAATCCTAGACCTCCCTATGAATCACTGGATAATCAAGGACTGGTCATGAACTTCTCCCTACTGAACTAGACATTGACTCTAATAATGCTAGTGCCATATGTGAGGTGCCATAGAAAGCACCTTGTCCTCCTAAACATGTGCTCTTCTATTTATAAACTCAGCCTTCCCAAAGGACCTGGGGGGACCAGGCTCTTTACCTTTCTAGAAGCTAATTTTCATCCACAACCTTCCCTTCCTCTTACCAAGTACATGCACTCTAATCCCCACTCCCAACAATTAAACACCCACCTAATTAATTTGCATTCCTCACACCCAGGTTGATTGAGCTCTTGACTTAAAAAACAAACAAAAAAAAAACAAAAACAAAAAAATCTAGGCAGGTCAAGAAACCCAACCCCTCTCCTCCAACTAGAGCTCCTCCTTCTACCCTGGGGTGGCCTGGAACTGAAGGCCAAAGAGGGAGAAGGAGGGCTCACACTGCTGCTGGGCAACAGCGCAGGCTCAGCTGCTCTGGCCAGTGGGACTGCAAAGGGTCACTCTAAAAATTGCTGCTGGGACTTGTCAGGTGGCTGCTGGTGGCTCCCCACCGGATTTTCCTTCTCCCTCTCCTCTCCACAGATTGCTTCCCAAGAGGAGTCTGCTGCTGACACTTCATCATCACAAGTCGGGGACGCCACTCAACACAGGAGGGTAAGGAGCCGGGGCCACACTCTCCAATTCCTGTCTTCTAGATCCTGGGGTGTGTATGGCTCTGCGGGTGGGAGAGGGCGGCCAGTCTGAGCGTTTGCAGAGCCATTTCACCGAAGGCATCTACAGCTGGGTCAGATTGCTCCTGCCCCTGATCTGAATTTGGAAGCCAGAAACCATTTTCTTGAAATCGAAGGAAGGTGATATATATTAGGCAAATATTATACATAGTCATAGAAATTCATGAGAGGATGCTTTAAAAAAGTAAAATTACTTATAATTGCTAACAGTAATTTTAAGTCTCTAAAGTTTAATGTACATTTTTCTTCCTCTATTTTGTAGCAAAGAAAGGGGAATTTCTTCTCTATTGTGATCAGGAAAGATATAAACATTTGGTACCCAATAACTTTAGATAAGATGTAATCAGTTTTAACAAAATTGGCAGCAAAAAAGAAATCAGAGAACTCTTTAAATTCCCAGAAATACAACCTATGGACAAAACAGAAAACTCCCCTTTGTAATTTACAAACTATAAAACAAATTTTTATTCTAAATGTGCACATATGTTTATAGGGACATAATGTTTTATATTAGAAATCATGTTGGAAAAGAAACAGTAAAGTGGACCCCCCCCCTTACATTGGACTTAACTTAAAATGGCAAGCTGCAGAGCGGAGCATTTCTATTCTGGGAGTCAGGGCTGATGAGCCCTGACAGATGCAGTGCTTGGAATGTGGTGGGGACAGGGAGCGTGCGCAGCTGATTTGCCCTTTTGGCAGGGAGACATTCTGAGATCCCAGCTCATTCTGGCATGGGAGTGACAGTGACACTTTAGCACACATGGCTTTTCAGCTTGCCCTGTGTAGTCTCTCCCAGGAGGCAAGGGTGGACGGCAGTGGGAAAAAGAATGTTCTCAAATACAAAGTGACAATTCTTTTCTATAATCAGTCCTAGGAGCTTTTCACCTGAGATCTGTGTCAGGCCAGGAGGAACTTGATTTAAGTGTGATGCTTCTGCATGGACTTGCCCACTCAGAGAAGAGGGTAGAATTACGTTACTGTTTCAGTCCAATGGTTCTGGATCTGTTTAGGGTTATAGACCTTTGAGGACCTCATGAAAGCCTGGGATTCATTCTACAAAAAAGGCATATAAACACACATGCACATGTTTCATAGTATCCCAGAAAATGCCATGGAATTCATGGACTTTCCAACCCAGAAGAAGTTTGCTAGATTAAATACAGGACACCCAGCTGCATTTGAATTTCAGATGAATCACAAACCAGTCATTAGTATAAGTATATCCCAAATATTGCATGGGATATACTGATACTAAAATATGACTTGTGGTTTATCTGAAATTCAAATTTAACTGGACATCTTGTACTTTTATTTGCTGGATCTAGCAACCCAGACCCAGGAGTATGACTTTCCTGTCTCGGCTGGTTTATCCATATCTGGTCGTGAGTTGATTCCCGGGTTCTAAAAGGCCGCATTATGGGCAAAGTGATACAGGACCAGACTTTGACAATTCTGACAGAAAAAGCCAGCTGTTTGTTCTTAACTCTCTATAAAATTTTAGTACAGAAAGGTACACATCTCCTCATTTGGCAGGTGATAACCCTAAAAAAATGGATGTTTTGCTACAGGTCCCTCAGCTGGTTAGAACAAAAGGAAAACTGAAGCCCAATTGTCGGTTCTACGACAACCAAGGAGACATTAGTCTTAAAGTCTAGATTTCCAATCCTCCCTGCCACCCACCCCCAACCCGATAACCCTGCCCCCAACTTTAACACACTCACAGCAGACTAGGAAAGAGAAAGAGCCATTTTAGTAAAATTTTCAACTAAACCAAAGCCAAAAATTTTAGCAGTGGGTCCTTGCATCCTGTATCCAGGGCTGGAAAATAGACGTTAACTTGATGTATAGTCTGTATACTTTATTGATAAAAGTCAGGCACGGGCCTCTAACTAAGTTGAATCATAAGAAATTTAGAAAGACATAAGAAAGACACAATATTTGTCTTTAAACAAAAATCGATAATTACGTATCCAGCCTGGCCTTACAAGGAAGTATTTGATTCTCTGATCAGCAAACGCATGCAGCCTCCTTGAACCTGTTTGTGTTTTCGGCTTACAGACCTATAGAGTTTCTGTCTTTACTGCCCTAATCGGGTCAAGACATCCACGGACTCTGTCTGTCCCCAAATAAAGTATCTTACATTTAAACGACCAACTCTTTCCTCTCAAATTTTACAAATTTTAAAACTGATTCAAATTTCAACTTACCCTGGATTTAAACGAGGCCATACAGGGGGTTGAGATTCAATCTGGGTTTGATGATGACCTTGTATGACCTTGGTTAAGTTTTTAAAACTCCCTCTGAATCTTAATTTCTTCATTGGTAAAATGAACTTAATATAGCCTACATTTTAGTATTTCAGTGATGCTCAATTTTTTTTTAACAAATCATGTAAAATACTTACCCAGGGCTTAGCACACAGTAAGCCCCCAATTAATAAATGCTAGCTATATAACTATTATTTTAGGTAGAAATTTATATTTGATACATAATATAATTCATGTTTGGTGGATTATATTTAAGAATTATTTGTTAAATTTGTTATATGCTTAAATTTGGAAAATACGAAATGTGATGAAAAATGTGATAAACTGCCCAGCTGTTTATTAGGTGTTGAATACACGACACTGTTGCCATAGAAATGACAAGATCTGCAGTGGGCAGTGGGAGGAGAGCATGGAATTGCATCTCTGTAACCTGCCCAGTTTCTAATGGAGGAGACCCAAGAAGCTGCTTTGGGTGGTAGTGGACGGAGCAGAGTCGGGAGGAGGCTGTGGTGTCCACGACCAGAGAAGGAGAATTCTCTGAGTGACCTCCACAGAATGAAGGGCTAGCTCTGGTAGCACAGGGAGCCTTCCACCACCCACTGCACCCTGTGTAAAGTCTCTTCTTTCACCCAAAAAAGGGAAGGGACAGGAAGGGACTGGAAATGTCTCCAAATGGCGGCTTATCCCATTACACAACCTCAGCTGCTATGGCTAGATCTACTCTTTCCACTATGCCCTACTATGGTAGGGGCCGTGTGAAAAGTGCAAGCCACTAATAGTCTGGGGTGGGGAAGGGGGAAAGGAGGGCTCTGCACAGATCTCTTTGACCCCAAGGGACAACTCATTAAAGCCGCCCCCCCCCACCCCTCAGGTTGGGAAGGAAAATCAAGCCCTTTGTGCTTTAGAAAAAAACAGAGAAACAATCTTAAAACTCTCCCAGCCACAGGCAACTCAGCAAGGCTGTAAGGCTGTGCTCCACACCAGCTGGACCAACCATAACTCCAGTCACAGCCAGCCCTTGCTGTATGGTAACCATGGGGATTGCTGCTCCTCCCCCTCTCACCAAGCCTGGCCATGAGTCACTCACTTGTAAATAAATAAATAAATAAATAAATAAGCAAGCAAGCAAGCTTTTAAAAAAACAAGTGTGAATTAAAACTCCCAACTTTGAGTTAATATGTAATTGAATCAATAAGAATGGAATGCTTTCAAAATTTATTACTCAATGTCTAAGCTATACTCTAGATTATATAAAAACATATATATGCAACTCATTTTTGTAACCTTTTCCTTGCAGCCACATTTCGACTGTCACTGTAACCACATCATCAGTGATCACTAACAATATGACCCACGGGTGCATAGTGAGCATTTGTATAATTGTAGGAAGAACAGTGAGAGTTCCTGTACAAATTGCTTTTGACCACATGCTCACGTATAACCTAATGACTGAGTAATACATTTTTGTAAATACTCAGGGTTTTTTCTAATTGCCTTCTATTAACCCATACAATTAGCCTGAAAGCCCAGCACATCAGCAAATGAGTAAATGGAAGTTAATTAAATTGTTCTCCTTAGCTTTTACATAGCTACTCATAGGCTGCACTTTTACAAGTTCTTCCTTTTAAGGTTGCCCTTGTTCTGCATTTAAATGTGATTGTGGGAAAATGCTGGTTGATCAAGTGACATGGTGAATGTAAGTGTGCGTGCGTGCATACATGCGTGTGCATGTGTACTGAATGTGATATGCCTGTGTCTGAACTCCCCAGAAAGATTCCAGTGTGAAAGACCCGGAGAACTGTCGAAGGCTTCCCTGCGTGCTAGTGAGAACAGAGCCTTGGGTGTATGATCCCCCAGAATGAAGAAGCTAGTCTTCTCTGCAATAGGGCCCAGAGCACACAAGGTAGCTGCCCTTACCATTCTTACTGGCTGGCTTGCAGTCCTCCTTCAACTGAGAAAAGCAGCGGCTGCAGCCCCAAGCAGGGCTGGTGGAAATGGAAGAGCAAGGCCAGGGGTAGAGCACTGATCGGGCTATCGGAGCCAGTGAACACCTCTGCAGCCTACAGGACGTCAGAGCTCTGCCCAGCTTCGAAGAAGGGGCCCCGGTCCTCAGCCTCCTCTGAGGGGGCTGCAGTGACTTTACTGCAGAAACATAGCACAGACTGAGAACACCTGGGCAGGTGGATGAACAGCCTCACCTTCAAGGTGCAGGCCTAGGACCGGAATGTCATGGCAGCTCCAGTAAAGAAAGACAATTTCTGAGCCTATCTGGGAGAACAGCCACCAGGAAAGGAAGTTGTCCGCAGGCTGTGATTTCAATAGTCTCTCTTTTTTATTTTTGTACTTCAAATAAATTTATTTTACAAAGTGTTTGAGATTATACTTCACTTCTGCTTATGGTGATTAATTAAAAATTCATCTAGAATCTGAAGATGGTTAGGTTAGAACCTCACATCCTACTTACTCCTTTTATGTTTTATTTTTATGATGATAGAGTAAGGTCTTTTCATTGTTTAATTGAATATGTTGGGGTGACCTTGGTCAATAATATAGTTGCAGGTGTACTGTTCTATAACACATCACCTGTGTATAATATTGTGTGTCCACCACCCCAAGTCCAGTCTCCTTCTGTCACAATAGTCGCCTGCCAGTTCCCCCCGCTGCCCTCGAGGGAGAGCTAAAGAAGCCAGCTCCTCCTACAAAGTGATTTTGAGGGCTCTAAAAGCCCTCTCTTATTTTTAATAAATAGATATTAAAAATACTATTACAATAGTAATTAACAATGTTACTAAAATTAAATAAATATTATTTAAGAATAAAAAACATATGGGTGTGGACAAAAGTAGGTTTACAGTTGTATGTGAAATTATTATTCTTGTATTATTTATTAATAAGTGTATTATTTACTATACAAACAACTATAAACCTACTTTTGCCCACCTGTGTGTGTGTGTTCCACAGTGGCACTCTTAGAAATTTGTATGTGAGTCATAGAAAGACACCGATAAAAAAAATTTTTAAATTCACAAAGAAACCTGCATATCTGGGAGGAAGAGTAGATATGCCCATTAACTAATTAGCTTGGATCAGTTGTCAGACTCGCTAATGTATTGCCCAGCAGGGCCCTGGAGAAATGGGACGCAGGCAAGAGAATTCAGAGAGAGAGGGTCATGAGGGTTTCCATGGGAATGCCAAGGTCAGCTTGAAGGCCAGACAATAGAGGAAAGAGAAGGTGGCAACAAGAAATTAGAGAAGGAAGGCCATGAAAGAACTTGTACTGATTCACTCAGGTTGCCCTCTTCCTTCCTGGAGATTTCTGAATCCTTCTCCATTACGTACTGACATATCAAGTTCAATGCTTCCTGGCATACAACAAATAGCCTTCATGCGTTGGGCTAATGTTACCTGCCCAATTGTCTTCCTCATGACTTCGGCCCTCTTAGTCAGCACGTATTATGCTGAGTCATGCCTTCCCGCGTCCATGTGAGGTATTTCCTCTTCTTTGAAGGGCTTTCTGCCTCTTGTACCTATTCCTCTTAAAACCCTTTGGTACCGTGACCAACAAGATTGTTGTTATCTGCAAACCTTCCCACGCTGACACCACCCCATCAAAATGGTTTCTTTAATTTGAAGGAAGTTGAAACTCATATATTCAGTCTTCCATGTAATCTGTTGTTTTGCTTATACATATAACCTATAACCAAGTGTTAGATGTTTCCAGACTTCCAGGATTCCTCTTATCATTTACATCAAAATAAAAACAATCTGTTCCTCATCTTATGGAATTGCACAAATTCCATTTCTCTCCCTGGTATTTTTAAAAATCCCTTAGAAATGTTTACATATTCCAGAAATCTCCCCTGGTTGCTGTTTGCCAGTTCTCAACCTGGGTCACTCTGCATGCTTGTCCCATGTCACCTCCTGCTGTCCATGATTGCTTCTCTGTGATATGGTAACATTCTCTGATTTGCTTCACCCCAAAGTTTCAACAGGTTACTTACTTCACTCCCAAAGTAACAACTAATAAGGGTTGTTGATTTTAATGAAAATGATTCAAGTTTGTGTTTTTTTAATGTTCACCTGAGGATATGTTTATTGATCCTAGAGAGAGAAGAAGGTGAGGAGGAGCAATGAGGTGGGGGGAGAGATAGACAGATATACAGAAACATCGATGTGAGAAGCATTGATCAGTTACTTCCCATGCACACCCAGACTAGGGATTGAACCCACAACCTGGGTAGGGACCCTGACTGGGGATGGAACCCCTGCAACCATTTTGGTTGGGACGACACTCCAACCAACTGAGTCACCCAGCAAAGTCTCAAGGTTTTTTTGAACACTCATTCTTTGCCACATACTCTGCTGTACATGGATTTCCTCACTGAGCTTTCAGTGACAGCCCTGTAGGCAGGCACTATTATTATCTTTCTTTTATCATTGTATTTTATTGATCATGCTATTACTGTTGTCCCAATTTTTCTCCTTTTGCCCACCTCTACCCAGCATCTCCCACTCCCTCAGGCAATCCCCTTACCATTGTTCATGTCCATGGGTCATGCATAGGTTCCTTGGCTACTCCATTTCCTATACTGTGCTTATTTGTACTTCTTAATCCCCTCACCTCTTCACCAATTCCCCCACACCACCCTCCCACCTGGCAACCATCAAAACCCTCTCTGTATCCATGATTCTGTCATTGTTCTTCTTGTTTGCTTAATTTGTTTATTAGATTCAATTGTTGATAGATATGTATTTATTGCCATTTTATTGGTCATAGTTTTAATCTTCTTTTTCTTAAATAAGTGCCTTTAACATATCATATAATAATGATTTGTTGATGATGAACTCCTTTAAGTTTTTCTTGCCTAGGAAGCTTGCTTTCTGCCCTTTGATTTTAAATGATAGCTTTGCTGAGTAGAGCAATCTTGGCCATAGGTCACTGCTTTTCATGACTTTGAATATTTCTTGCCAATCCCTTCTAGCCTGCAAAGTTTCTTTTGAGAAATCAGCAGACAGTCTTATGGGAACTCCCCTGTAGGTAACTAACTGTTTTTCTCTTGCTGCTCTTAAGATTCTCTCTTTATCTTTAACCTTTGGCATTTTAATTATGACGTGTCTGGGAGTGGGCCTCTTTGCATCCATCTTGTTTGGGATTCTCTGTACTTCCTGGACTTGAATGTCTATTTCCTTCACCAAATTAGGGAAGTTTTCTTTCATTATTTTTTTTCAAGTAGATTTCCAATTTCTTGTTCACTCTTTTCTCTTTCTGGTACCCCTAGATGTGAATGTTGGAATGCTTGAAGTTGTCCCAGAGGCTCCTTACACTATCCCCATCTATTTTCGATTCTTTATTTTCTTGTTGTTCTGATTGATTGTGTTTTGCTTCCTTATATTTCAAATCATTGATTTGATTCTTGGCTTCATCCACTCTACTGTTGTTTCCCTGTAAATTGTTCTTTATTTCAATTAGTGTATCCTTCATTTCTTACTGGGTCTTTTTTATGCTGTTGAGGTTCTCATTAAGTCCTTGAGAGTCCTTATAACCAGTGCTTTGAACTCTGCATCTGATAGATTGCTTATCTCCATTTTGTTTAGTTCTTTTTCTGGAATTTTGATCTGTTCTTTCATTTGGGCCATGTTTCTTTGTCTCCTTGTTTTGGCAGCCTCCTGTGTTTGTTTCTATGTATTGGGTAGAGCTGCTATCTTCACTTTAGAGACAAGTTAATGGAGAATCTAAGAAGTTAGATTATTCATCTATGGCAAGTCACACTTCACATAAGTAGAGGAGCTAGTATTCAGGTTGAAATTTCATTATAATTCAGTCTCAAATATTATCTAATTTACCTTGTGATTGATTCTTTGATTCATGGATTATTTAGAAGTATATTGTTTAATTTGCCTATATTGGTGGTTTTCCTAGATAGTTTATTGTTATTAATCTCTAATTTAATTCCCTATGATCAGAGAACATACTCTGTATGCCTTCAATCTTCTAAATTTACCAAGACATGTTCTGAGGTCTAGCACAGAATGTGTCTTGGTGAGTGTACTACGTAGACTTGAGAGGAATTTGTATTCTATAGTTGTTATGTGTGATGTTCTAGAAATATCAGTTAAGTTAGGGTAATCAATAATGCTGTTCAGCCCTGGTTGGTGTGGCCCAGTGCCAGCCTGTGAACCAAAGGGTTGCAGGTGTGGCTCCCTGTTGGGGCATGTGCCTGGGTTGCAGGCTGGGTCCCTGGTGGGGGGCACGTGGGAGGCAGCCACACATTGGTGTTTCTCTCCCCTTCTTTCTCCCTCTCTTCCCCTCTGTCTGAAGGTAAATAAATAAAATCTAAAAAAAAAAAAAAAGCTATACTTGGAATCAGAGGAGTACATCAATAATGGCTTTAAAAAAAATAATGTTGTTCAGATAAGCTATCTTTTTACTGATTTTTTTCTAGCTATTCTATTAGTTGCTGAGGAATTACTAACATTTTCAAATATAACTGAAGAATTACCTATTTCTCCCTTCATATATGTTGAAACTCTGTTATTTGCATATATATATATTAGGATTGTTATAAATTCTCTTTTTATCACAGGTGATTTTTTTTTCTTGAAGTGTATTTTTCTGATATTAATATAGCTGCTCTAGTTTTATTATCTCTACTATTTCTGTGGTAAATCTTTTTCTACCCATGTATTTTTTATCTATCTGTGTCTTTATATTTAAAGTGAGTATCTTGTAGATAGTATGTATTTTGGGTCTTGCTTTTCTTATCTATTCTGACAATCTGTGCCTTTTAATTAGAATGTTTCTTCAATTAACATTTCATATAATTATTAATATAATTGGATTTAGGCTTACCATTATTCTTCTGTTTGTTTCCTCTAATTTTTATTCCTCTGTTCCAACTTTCCCACACTCTTCAATTCCATCTAAATTTATCTATCGGTTTTTCAGATATACTTTGTATTCTCTAAGTGGTTGTTCTAGGGCCCTTTTGTCCAATACCATGGTTGTCGGTCACCTGTGGCTACTAAACACTTGAAGTGTGGCTAGACCCTTTGTCTCTTTGTCCAGCGTATCACTGTCTTGTTGAGGCTGTACTCTCTCTTTCCTCCAGAAACCTCCATTTTCACTAGAAGGATAAAAATCTCTTAAAATCAAAATAATCTGAGATGAATTGCACCCTATCCCTAGGACAACAATATTTCAGTACAGTATCAGCTGTTACAATACTGAGATCCCTCCGTAATGAGTTAGTAAATAGCCATATGGAGGCTGACCTGATCCCCCACCCCCAAATACCTCACACCCCTCCAGCCCTCTCCTAGGGGCCCCTCACTGTAATCCAGAAACTAAGGACCTACACAAGGTATGAAGGGGACCCTCTGGAACCCAGCTCCAGGACTGTGAATCCATACTAGTTAGTTAGTAGTGCCCTCTTTTACCAGTTGTTGAAATGCCCACTCCATAGGCTACCATTGAAATAATTGATTAGTGATACATAAACAGAATATGGAACATTTCATTCTGAAGCCCTCAGGTTACTCTTCGGGTTCCAGACTTTTCCCAAGACAATCAGTAGTTACCAGCCCTACATCTACATGAATAAGAAAATTGGCTAAAGGTATTATTCTTCCAGGAAAATAGACAAGACTTCCCCAAACATACATTTCCGCTTCTACTCTAGATGGTAGAAACTGCTGTTGGAAAAAAAAATTACTCTGCTGTGCTTACTTCGTTTTTTGCTGTCTTTTTGTCCTTGTCATTTTCGTGTCTCTAACATAAATTGCTCCATCAGCCCCAGCACAGCGCCGCCAACACAGCAGTAGGTTGCTGATAAGTGCTTGCTGAACAACACTTTAAAACTTTTCCCCAGAGGACTCCAACATGGGGACGCTCACCACATAAGTCAGGTACCTTTGAAGACTGAAATGATAGTGGGCTAAAAATCTATTTTATAAAGTAAAGATGAATTTGGCACTGCTGGCAAGAAAGAATGAGGAAGGACAGATGCGTTCCGGTCTCTTACAAATAAATGTAAAGGTGAATTTGACAATTCGAGCTAAATGATGAAGACTAAAGCCCTGGCACAGACAGGGACCTCCTCAGTTTCCCACCCGCTCGCTGCTCCTCTTCCACGTGGAAAGGGACAGGACCAGACACAATAGAAAGGTCACAGAATGTTTTAAGTTGAAGTTTTAGCCCTCAGGATGAACTCAACAGTGAGACTTAAAACACACACACACACCAAGAAACTATAAAACACCTAACCACCTAAATGTCCAGGAACAGGAGAGTACTTGAGTAAGTCTTACATATTCTTACTGTGGGTCACTGTCGCTGTGAGAGAACGGGGTGAGTCTGTGTGTGCACCAGTACAGAAACATGTGCGCGAGTTACCGCTAGGTGAAAAAAGCCAACTGCTGAAGAACAATATCACGGGGACTTGTTCTGACATAAGTTCTCTTATAGTGCTGTGCTGGAGCTTTCACAGGTTCTCAGGAACCAATTGTTACATTTTCAAGAACTGGGCAAGCTGGTTGTTCAACAGTGTGATAGCTTAAAACCAGACACATTGAGCGTATTTACAGCCCAGGGGTGTCAAAACTCATTTTCACAGGAGCCTCGCGGTTGCCTTCAAAGGGCCGAATGTAGAGCTCCTTGCCCCTAGTTAAGGAGTAGTTACATTTATACCGTCCTAAAATTACATTCAGCCATTTGAAGGCAACCACGAGGTTGATGTGGCCCCCCGTGAAAATGAGTTTGACACCCTGACTTATACCAAAGAAATCAGCACCTTACAAATAAAGGCTTCCCCTCCCCCGCCAAACAGTTGTTTTACTAGCACACTGCTGCTCAAAAATGTGCATATGTAAGTTTGTATAAGCATGATCTTCAATGTGCAGTGATATGCTTATATCACTGCAATATGCAATGACCTGGAATGGCATATAACAAAGCTGTGAATTACTAATTGCACATACTGATTTTGCAATTTAAAAAAAAAGCCAGGCCACACCAGTAACCTCACAAAAATGCGAATGCTATCGTAATGTAAATAAAATGCATTTAAAAGTCCAAGTACAGCATCTTACGATGATTATGCTCATTTTTTCCCCAAAAAGGCGAAAGTAATTTAATCTATTTGGTAAAATTATTATTTCAAGTCTGTGTTTAATACTAAAGCTGTCAGAGGTACATTATGGTACTAAACCCACACTTCATACAGGTTTAACAACTGGTTCAAATATTTGTAACATTGATAATGAAAACATGGTTACTATTCTTAACATGTGAGCATCCATACAAATATATCTCTGTATGTCTATATCTCTTTCCTAAGCTTAGAATTTTAGTGTCAAAACATAAATATAGTTTTTATTTCAGATAGACTCCCAAATTATCATTCAAAAGATTGTATTAATTCTACTCCCATTAACTATGTGTAGATACCATCACACCAACATTTAATACTGTGAATATTTTAAAATATTTTAGCCATTGTACAAAATTTGACCACAAAATATAAAAAGGATCTCTGGATTTCAGTTGGCAGTTTTTTGATGATTATTAGTGTACTTTTAAAAAATATTTATTAACTATTTGTGTTTTATCTTCTTTAATGACCTACTTACCTAATTCATAATCTTTGTCCGTTTTTAAATTGGATTTTACCTTTTTCTCATTGATTCATAGGAGTTCTTTAAATATCATGTCAATTGAGTTTTTATCTGTCAAAAATGTTACCGATGTTTGTTTTCACAGCTTGCTCCTGGTCTTTTAGACAGCTGGTGGTGTTGTGTAGAAGTTTTTATTTTTTGTATACTCATATTTGTCTTTTCCTTTATGGCTTCTGAATTTTGTGTTATACCTAACGGGGCCTTTCTCACTCTAAGATGAAGGGGGAAAAAACTGCTTTGCCCTAGTTCTTGTGTAAATTTTGTGGGTGTGTGTGAGGGGGGGATTTAGATATATAATTCATCTGGATATTATCTTAGAGAATTTGTAGAGTAGAAATCAATTGAACTAATGCTACCATTACAAGCCTTTACCCATTGATTTTTAAATGCCATGCTTATTTATTTATATATACACATACACACATATATATTTTACATTTTACATGGATTCCTAAATTGATATTATTGAGGAAAACTTCAAAATAGTTACAACTCATTTTTTCCATGAAAGTAAACTAAGCCCTTCAAATGATGTTTAACTACTATTCCATAAACTTTTCAACTAAATCAGAGAATATGTGGTCATTTCTGCAGTAAAAAATTACTTGGCAATACAGCTATGGAGTGGTCTCATTTGATAATATAAAGCTCCTTAGAATAGTCTTCAATGCTTGATGCTGAAGTAAACTGGCAAAAAAATGTGCTTCTAAAAATGTGCATCTACTGTGATATAAATTTTTAAATCTACTTTTCAGGATTAATCTACATTACGCCATTAAAAAACTATAAAATAGAAGTGCTTCTCGATGTAGCAATTCAGAGGGCAAGGAACAATGAAGATAATACCATGCCTTTGTTTCTTTTTCTAGCAAGCTCTTGCCTGCGACAGTGTTTGCCAACATGGCCCCCAAAAAGAAGACTGTCAGAAAGAACAAAGGAGATATCAATGAGATGACCATAATTGTAGAAGATAGCCCCCTAAACAAACTAAATGCTTTGAATGGGATCCTAGAGGGAGGCAATGGCCTTAGCTGCATTTCTTCTGAATTAACAGACGCCTCTTATGGCTCCAACCTCTTGGAAGGTTTAAGCAAAATGCGGCAAGAAAGCTTCCTTTGCGACCTAGTCATTGGCACCAAAACCAAATCCTTTGATGTTCACAAGTCAGTGATGGCTTCATGCAGTGAGTACTTTTACAACATCTTGAAAAAAGACCCAGCTACTCAAAGGGTGGATCTCAATGATATCTCACCGCTGGGCCTGGCCACTGTCATTGCATATGCCTACACCGGAAAGCTGACTCTCTCCTTGTATACAATAGGAAGTATTATTTCTGCTGCTGTTTATCTTCAGATCCACACCCTTGTAAAGATGTGCAGCGATTTTTTGATACGAGAGATGAACGTTGAGAACTGCATGTACATTGCTAACATTGCTGAAACGTACTCTCTGAAAAATGCAAAAGCAGCGACCCAAAAATTTATCCGGGATAACTTCCTTGAATTTGCAGAGTCAGATCAGTTTATGAAGCTTACATTTGAGCAAATTAACGAACTCCTTATAGATGACGACTTACAGTTGCCTTCTGAAATAGTAGCATTCCAGATTGCTATGAAATGGTTAGAATTTGACCAAAAGAGAATGAAATATGCTGCAGATCTGTTGAGCAATATTCGCTTTGGTACTATCTCTGCACAAGACCTGGTCAATTATGTTCAGTCTGTACCAAGAATGATGCAAGATGCTGATTGTCACAAACTTCTTGTGGATGCTATGAACTACCACTTACTTCCATATCATCAAAACACACTGCAGTCTAGGCGCACGAGAATCCGCGGGGGCTGCCGAGTCCTCGTCACTGTGGGGGGGCGACCAGGCCTTACTGAGAAGTCCCTTAGTAGAGACATCTTGTATAGAGACCCTGAAAATGGATGGAGCAAGCTTACAGAAATGCCAGCCAAGAGTTTTAATCAGTGTGTGGCTGTGATGGATGGATTTCTTTACGTGGCTGGTGGTGAAGACCAGAATGATGCAAGAAATCAGGCCAAGCATGCTGTCAGCAATTTCTGCAGGTACTTGATCCTCTGTTGGAAATGGTTCAATGTAAGGAGGAAATTGCCCTGACAGAGAAGTAAATTAGTCATGCCTACTAGCTTAGTTCATTAGCTCAGTACATTAATAATATTAATAATAATATATACAGGGTCCGGCAAAAGTAAGGCCTGCTGGAGTGTGGTTGGTAAGGTAATAATATGGGTGTTATCATTTATAGTTTTAATTTGAATATTTCACCTAAAATGTCATATGATGTGCTTGAGTGTGATATTGTTATGTTACAGAATTACATGCTTATGATTTTATAAGAAAAGATTTTGTAATAAAAAGGGCTGGTATATGTGCCAGACCCTGTATAATAATGCCCATAAATATGTATACACAATACTTCACCTTTTATGAAGTGCATTCACGTAGTCTAGATTTCTGATAAGTCCGTGCAGTGAGCAAGGAAAACAGGATTATTCTGATTTTACATGTGAAAAATCTGATAACCAGAGAGGTTACACCACTAGTAAGTGGCAATTCACGTTTTCTCATTTCTAGGCAGGTTCTCTTCACAATATACTGCTTTTCAAAGACACTGGGAACAAATTTAGTTTCTAACACTAAGTGTAAGAAAGATGAAAATAGTATAAAATTTCTTTTAAGTGACTTATTGATGACTGTCAGATTTGTAGTTGGCAAATAAAATGAGATCATTAAAAATGTGGAAGCTAATTAATTTTAAGTACTTATTTGAAGACTAAGTACCAGAGAAAAATGTCAATATTTTTGAAGCATAAAGAAAAAAGTAAAAGACATAATAAATCCTTCGGAAAATGAAATTCAAGTGCCATATTATTTTTGCATACTTACGATAAAAAAATTAAATTTCCGTATATATGGAATGTTCAGAAAGCCATGCTTACAGAGTCAAATATAACTAGTGAGCAAGATCTGAAAATGTGTACAGTATATGATAAAAAATATTCGTAATTTCATTGCGTGTGTTATTTAAATGAATTCAAACAATTCACTGATTTTTAATAATTTATGACCTTGGTTAAGATTTGACTTGGAGGTTCAATGGGACAAAGATGAATGAACACCATCAGACTGCAGAGTGAGTTCTGCGTTTATAATGCCTAAGAACTATGTAAACAGGAAAGCACATTTCACTATTACTGCTCAGTTTCCTCCCCTGATAAGTCCGCTATTAGTCCTCAAATCACTGTTTTTGCAGTATTGATTTCAATGCCTATGACATAATTACTTATGGTAATTAATTGAACATTGAAAAATATATCCCTAAACTTAAAAAAAAATTACCTGCTAAAAAGTGCTAGAAAATAGAGAAGTATCCAAAGTTAAGGCTTTGTTGATGCTTTTGGACATGAGTCCCATTGATCTCATTCTAAACAGATGACAGAAGACTTGGTTGAGTAACTTAGCTTCGCTGTTGCAATGGCCAGGGTAGGTGTGTATGACTAAGACCAGGGTTGTGAGAAATTGGGAAATCCAATTAGCCAACTGCTATCTTAATTAGGGAGTGAGAAGGAGCTGGTGTCTGAGGATATGTGGGATTGACTTTAATGTGGCAGTGTTCCCTTTTCTGAGCGCCACAGATACCCCGCTTCTGCCCCCCACACACACAGTCTCAGAGACCCTAATGGATGATGGATTTTTGAATATGGTGCAAAGGGGCCTGGCAGACCTGTCTCTGTAGGGTCTTCTCTAAGTGGCCCAATAAAGGAAGTGAATTTATAAATAGGAAGAGGGGAGTTACCAGTCAATACCTGCCTTGCTTTTTTCCAAGTGTCACACATTTTAACTGGTTGAAAGAGAAACACCAGCCTCCAGGTGAGGAGCTGCGCTATGTCAGTACCCTACTTGCGTGGACAGTGTCAAAATTCTCACGTTAGGGTTTGTGGAGTAACATGGGTTCCCTGGCTGCCACCAACAAAGCGATCACACTTCCTCTGCCATTCCCAGATACGATCCCCGTTTCAACACCTGGATACACCTGGCCAGCATGAACCAGAAGCGCACGCACTTCAGCCTGAGCGTGTTCAACGGGCTCCTTTACGCCGTGGGCGGCCGCAATACAGAAGGCAGCCTTGCCTCGCTGGAGTGCTACGTACCTTCCACCAATCAGTGGCAGCCGAAGACACCCCTGGAGGTGGCGCGCTGCTGCCACGCCAGCGCGGTCACCGATGGCCAAGTGTTGGTGACCGGCGGCTACATCAGCAATGGGTACTCACGCTCGGTGTGCGCGTACAACCCGGCCAGCGACTCCTGGCAAGAGCTGCCGGGGCTGAGCACGCCGCGAGGCTGGCACTGCGCGGTCACGCTGGGCGACAGGGTGTATGTGATGGGGGGTAGCCAGGTGGGGCCGCGCGGGGAGCGCGTGGACGTGCTGACCACGGAGTGCTACAGCCCCGCGACCCGCCAGTGGAGCTACGCAGCGCCCCTGCTGGTGGGCGTGAGCACGGCGGGCGCCTCGGCCCTGAACGGCCGCGCCTACCTGGTGGGTGGCTGGAACGAGGTCGAGAAGAAGTACAAGAAGTGCATCCAGTGCTTCAACCCCGAGCTCAATGAGTGGTCGGAGGAGGACGAGCTGCCTGAGGCCACCGTGGGCGTGTCTTGCTGTACCCTCTCGATGCCCAACAACGTGACCCGGGAGTCCCGAGCCAGCTCCGTGTCCTCTGTGCCAGTCAGCATCTGAACCCGGGTAGATGCAGAGACAAAGAAGGAACAAATATTTATTTGTGGTTAACCTCTGAGTTAGCGCAAAGGAAAATATATAACATTTACTACAACGATTGTATTTTAAAATATATCGAGACAAGCATCTTGATGGTTTTAAATTCCTGGTATGGCATTACCTACCTCTGCCTTTGAATTTTGTTTTTTTAAAGCAAAATTCAGGGCCATAGCCAACCAAGAAAACTAGGATTTATTTCAGCGGCCACTGGGTGGCAGAGAGAGATCGTTGTAGGCACTCTTCGTCGAGGCAGGAGTCCCAAATGTACAGCGGTTCACCCACATTTGAGACCTTCCCTCTACACGTTCGTCACATGACACTCATGTAAGTGCTTTCACGTACAAAAGGTTTTCTCTCTCTCTCTTTTTTTCTTTAGGAAGTTGGAAATGTTCATTGATAGGTTTTATTTTAAAATGGAAGTGCATATCTATGAAGACTTAAGATTTAATTCTATTTTCCAATGCAGTTATTTTCCTGTGTAAACGATTTTGAAAGGCAGCCCATTGACACCGTCCTGAAGCTTAAAACAAAGCCTGACGGGAAAGCAATGGGGATTCCACCAGGGGCTGTCAAGGGGCTGTCTTTGGTGTATCCCGGAGCCCTTCTTCCTCCCTGCCTCAAGACCCAGTGCATTTCCATGGTAAAAATCTGCTCTCAGAGAAGGAACTGATCTCAGTCATTTAGTTTATAGTGTAAGTTTAAATCATTGCTTCGTTTCTCCTAGAAGGATTTGCACTTGAATCCGTGTTCCCTATTAAAGGAATTGCAAGTATCTTGGGAGCCTCGCTCTCACCCTAAAAAATGACACCAGGATTAAAAGCAACCTTGACTCTAATGGAAGCCCCAGGAAGAACACCAAATAAGATTATGTCCTTAAGGATCATTAACTTAAAGCTTGTATAGCCTGAAGGTTATACAGCCAATAACCATAATTTGATTTCTCCCATTCTTATATGGATGAGACTGAAGGTAATTTGGAATTCTTGGTTTGGCCCTAACAGGAGGAATGGGTTCTCCTGCTGGCAAATGCCCTTGTTTCCCGTTTCGCAGAAGTCCTCCTGAGTTCTCAATTAAAATCTAATATATTCATTTCACTTGGAAACATTAAAATAATGTATGCCTGTTCTGGTATATAATATTTTTAACCTCATCTGCTCCAAATTAGCTTTGCAAATTAACGTGTATCCACTTGATACCATTTCTCTTACATGTTTCTCAAGTTTTGGAGCAAGGGAACAGTTGTAGTAAATGATATATATTTTCCTTTCTTATAATTTATCACTTTATTCTTTGACAGTTTATTTGTTTTAGAGAGGGAGTGGCCTATCAATCATGGGTTATGTGTAATTGGATTTTGAAAATTAAAACAGACTAATTAAATGGTTAAACATGAGCTACATGGAAGTATAACTGGGTTTTCATTAATCTCATCCTCTCCCACCTTTTGTAGATAGTTTGTGGCTGGAGTTACAATATTTATATTTAAACTATTTTATTCGAACTGTGAAAAGTGGTTCATATAGTACACTGTGTGGAACAATGTTATATCATTGCCCTTTATAAGTTCAATCTCTGTGTATTTAATGGTAACACTCCAGTAAAGGCTAAACACTAAGCAGAAGACATTATTAATAATAAAGAAGAACACTAGGCTGTTTCTTCACCCTACACAGAGCACGAGGAGCTTGCCCAAGGGCAGGGCGGACCTATAGGCGCCGGCTCCCTTGACTTCTTATCTACCCAGGCCAGAAAACAAGCTGGGTGAGAAGCTAGTTTAGGGAGCAAGTTAAATCACTGAGCTCTTAAATTACCGATGTACAAATATAGATAATCTTTCATCCCTGCAGCATCACGGATAAAAGAAATTTTGTATTTAATAAATTATTTTGGCCACAACTTACAAAACTTACGTGAGGGTGCCTGTAACATCTTTTAGTTTAGTATAAATATCTATTCTTACAAAATTGAGATGCCTATAGTATATTGTTCATTTTAAAAGGGAAAAAAGGTGACTTATTATGGATTGCAGATTATAAGTGGCAAATAGATGTGATTCCTTGATGCACAATAATAGACGTGTCTCCCAAAGAGATCCTAGAAGTATTGTAAAGTGGAGGACCTAAGGCTTAGAATTAAATAAGAACCTATCGACTGTGACATTTTATCACAGAAGAATGAAAAGAGATGCTGAACAGAGAGGATTTTTAATCTATTGGATCTTGATAAGATAGCTTGTGCAAAAACTTGGCAGTGGCTTTCTAGAAATGAAACTGGAGATGTGTTAGAGCTGGAAAAATCATTTCAAATGACCGTTTAATGTATTCTCTATATTGTTCATTTGAACTCAGAAAATACACACATCTGGGGTTAACCAGGGGCCTCGGTACGTGGCGGTTCTATCTTTTGCTTCAACAATTATGTCAAATAAAGACCAATATGAATTTGGTATGCCAGAATTTCTGACATAACGAATTGGAATGTAAGGAGCATGGGATATGAGGGTTGATGGAAGTTTTCATCATTGACTATTGCAAGATGTAGAAGTATACAGAATCAAAATCTTGCATGTCACCTTTCATGTGTAAGCGAAATATACTCTGACCCAACTCCAAAAAGCAGTTGCTCCTAAAATCTTGACAGTTTCTCCCTGTTGCCCAATTGGAGATTACTTCATTTTTATTATGTTTTAAGCTTACATTCAATTATACTCCCCCGTCTTAGGCTCTAACCCTGTACCTCCTTTAATTTTTCTCAAAGAAAAAGACTTATTATTTTGTAATGCCAGAGCCCTGTGATTAAATAAAAGCATCAGTTCAGTGTACCAGAGAAATAGCCTGTTTCCCAGCTGCTGACGTAATGAAACTCAAGCTTTCTTTTTCTGAATGGGCCAGAGACCTGACGTGAACGTCTCCAGGAAGCCAGACATTAATGTGGCCTGTCCAGTCTTAGTTAGGCCCTTGGTGCCGAGGTGTCACCCCTGCTGCCCTAGTTGCTTTCAGTGGCATTGAGTGAGTTCTAGCTTCACTTCCTGTGTTGTAAGAACGGTTATGAATAGAAAGTCAGTGATGGTACAGATGAATACAATTTTGAACAGTGATTCAATGGTAGTGGAGTGTTGAGTGAGGAGGTGTGTTTGAGGTAATAAGGAGGTGTTATTGTACTGAATGGCTCTATGATTTCAGGCAGAGAAGTAACTATAGTAAGTGTATTTCATAAACGTGTGTAAGTAGAGGTTTTCCTGGAAATTCATGTTAAAAGGTCAATTTTTTGCTGGTTATCCTGACCAAATATCTTCGGAATTCATTCAGGTTGCTAGACAAAAGAAACTAAAATCACTGCATTCAATTAATTTTTCCCTGAGTTTCAAAGAAATGAATTTCTCTAATTTCTCTGAATTCTTCTCTGAATGAGTTAGCTCTCCACCCCGGCCACTGATAACTATGTTCTCTAGCACAACGCAGCATTAAAAGGAATTATTTTTCAGTATCTCTTTTCATGCCGATAAAAACTATAGCATAGTGTCTGAAACACTCCTCCATGGTAATTATGAGAACTAAAGATTTTAAATATTAAAAATTTACCCTCCAGTACATTCCGAGGGTAAAGATCAATTAAATATCCCTCTCAGGGAATTTGAAAAAAAATATTTGTCTTAGACACTCCTAAAAAATGTTTTTATTCAGCAAATTTTGGGAAAACTTTGTTTGCTTAAAACATTCTGGTACTATATAAGGAACAACAAAGTAAAATGTATGTAGTGTTTATAAGCTCGTCACTATCAATAAAGCCACATTCAAAAAGAGCTTGTCCGTGATCAAACGTGGGAGTTTCAAAGTGTCTTTTTGTGATGATCAGGTGGGTTTTTTCTCCTCTAGTTAGTTTTTATGGTGATTCACCCCAACACAACACAACAACAACAACAACAACAACAACAGAGACCAAATTGAAAAGCTGTTTCAATATCTTGAAGGAAATGAAAGAAAAAGGTGGAAAACATCAACAGTGACTTGTGGTTTCTAGTCTCATCTCCACCCTGACCACAGCCAGCCTTGTGCAGACCGGGTTCACCATCATTTGCAAGGAGACTACTTTTCAGGAGATGAAATTGTACAGACAAACCCTATGGCCTTTCCTTTCCATCTTGCCTTCCAAATGAGCAAATGACATGCAACCAAG
Source organism: Desmodus rotundus (assembly GCF_022682495.2). NCBI lineage: Eukaryota > Metazoa > Chordata > Mammalia > Chiroptera > Phyllostomidae > Desmodus > Desmodus rotundus. Next base: position 18,138,738 of record NC_071397.1, on the reverse strand, counting down.
GTAAAATTCTCAACCTTTGGTCTTCTTTAGTAGTTCAATAATAACATTTAGTTGAGGCCATCTTAAGTCATTTCTACAAAATCCTAAATGGCAGCCATACTTTTTCTTAAACTTCTTCAAGTCTTGTAACCATTTAAAGGGACAAGATTGTCCCCCAAACAGAAACCAGGGTGGGGGCCACATTCCCGGTTTTGAGCATGCCTGCCAGCTACTCCAGAGACTGAGTTTTCTTTGAACTCTCACTAACTCCAAGCTTCGCTACAGGTTTGAATTCCCTCCCACGCTGACACATGATCCATCCATTCAATTCATGACATGTGAAATTACATAATAACACTAATTACATCCATGGCACTCTAGTATTATCAAAGGAATAGCCATTTTGAACATCCTGTATTTGGCAAGAGCTGGTGGAAAGCTAGAGACTAAAGGACATTCAAACCCAGGCTTTCCTCTCCTCAGAGTGGCAAGGAAATGCATGTGAAGGTCGATTTTGGGAGGAACAGGCCTTGATGGAAAGAGGAATTTCAACACATGGCACCTAGAAACACCCTACTCAGCCCCTTTGTTTCCCTTTGTAGCCTCATTCACAGGTTGGTTTATGACCCTAGGTATAAGCTGCATTACTTCTATCTTCCACTGGTTTCAGACCAGACAAGCCCCTTAGGGCGTGGTGAGGGAGGAAAGCACTTTCCCCCGACCTTTGGAGAAATGCATTAGCCTCTGATTAACCTAAAGCGCCTCTATGGCTTCTTTTCTCATATTTTTCAGGGAAGTGCTTAAGAAGTCAGGCTGACTCATCCTGGAGAAACTACCATTCAGACTTTGCCTTGACATTCAACCATAGCTGTAGAAGTGATCGCAATTTTCAAAAAAGAAAACCTTTGAAGATTACTATTATTTAGTCTAGAAGCAGTAGTGTATTAAAATGGAAGAAGCAAGACCTTGATTATAGGACCAAACAATTCTCTTCGCTGCACCCTCTTCCCCACCGTAGCAACATGTACCCAGAGGAAGGGCATGCCCAGTGATACGAACGGAGAGCTTAGGCCTTTTTATCTGGCTGTTTTTTCTTGGTGCTCACATTTAGGTTATCGCCATAGGCTCTACGTTCAGGCATCCTCTTTCGATGGAAATCGAAATGGGGACATCTCTTCCCTCCATTAGAGGATCTATGAGCAGGAGCTATTTTTGGTGGGCCAGGGATAGAAGCAGTCTATGTCAGCTCCACCCACAACACTTTGACAAGCACTGGGCATAAGGTCTTACCTAGTTGCCGAGAAGCTGGGGATAAAAAGAAAAGTTTTCTGTTAGCATTTTCTCTGCCCTTGGGAAACCATGGCTCTCATCTTCTTCTGTGGTTGTCCAGGGAGCAAGGAGCTTCCCAGGCAAACTGCCTCCTCTCAGCCACACCCGTCGGAATCGCTCCACTCCACAGCAAGTGCTTTCCTTTCCCTCCTTTGCTGAGTAATATGATCGCACTCAGCTCCATGGTATATCTTGCCTTCTCCCTTCTGAAGGACAAGCCCAGACAACTCTTGCAGCCTTTTCTCAGCTCAGAGCCCTTACGGTCTACAGCATACATTCAATGTGTTCTGCAAGCCTTGAAGTGTTTGTGTAAATCTGATTCCAACAAACCATCAAGGAAATCCATCTAACATCAGAATCACCCCCTCATTCCACCCTTCCTGGGTTTCTTTTCCCCCTACTTCCAAAATGCTCTAAACTCTTCTTGATTTTACCTCATCGAAACAATACTGACTATAAATTGTACATCTGTGACTAAATTCCTCTCTAGCTTTATGAGGAGGTTCCCAGTACATGATGGTTTTGGAAGAAGAGAACACATTATATAGAGTTGATACATTCAAAGAGGAAGTGCATGTATCTGTTCTTAATTGCCGTAGGAAGGGAAGCTTCCTCCAGGAGAAAGGGAGGAGGAAATTTAAATGTTTGTAATCTGTCCCCTGTCTTCTTCCTCAACCTTTATGAAGTCTTTCCATCTATAGCAGACTTCCAAGTTGTGAAATGTTTTAATTTATCACAATTCTGTGTGTGATAACGAAGAAAATTCTGCATTCAGAAAGAATTCTTCCCTTATCTAGCAAATGATTATTGGATATAACCATGCACCAAGCACCCTGCTGGAGTACCCTGGGGACAGTGAAGAACCAGAACCTCCACCCACCACTCTGGGGAGACTCTGATGCCAGATGCACATTCATTTATCATTTAGACCTGGCAGAGCCAACTCTACAAAGTGCAATTAAATTAACAAGCATTTACTTCTTGCCAAATTTTGGCCCCCTGGGTCCTGTTGGGCAGAGAAAGGTAAAACCAACTTAGAGCTTGCCCTCCAAGAGCTCAGAAGTGGTAAACGTTTTCTACTTACTGTAATTGGAGATTATTCTCTTATTTTTCAGTACCATGCCCCTGATCATGTGCTCTCTTTCTCTGCCCTGCTCTGTGCTCTGGGAAGCTGAACCCCAAGGGTTGCATCATCCAGACTCAGACTCTTTGGCCCATAGGTTGTACTTATCTAATGGGAAGCATCATAGAAGATCAGAGGGTAGAAGAGAATGGTTGGGGTATTTCTTTCCTGTATTTTCGGGGTTCAACATTGTGCTTCTGGCCGAGGCTGCAACTCTCTGCAACTACAGCAGCTGCCAGGCAGCCCCCACTCCCTGGCTCCCACTCACTGACATCATCACAGCATAGCTTCCCACCTCTGGATATTTTCTTGCTGGTTTGTTTATGTTCTGCCATCCCTTTAGAGTATGTTCCTTAAGAGTGAAGACCATATCTGTCTCATTCACTGCTATACCTCCTGTGTTTAGAACACCTGGTCTATGGTATCTTGTTACAGCAGCCCCAGCCCAAGCAGACTGAGAGAGATACAAAAAGACAGGGATATACATGTAAGTCTATCTTCCCTTCCTTCCTTCCTTCCTTTCTTCCTTCCTTTCCCTCTGTCTTTCATTCTTTCTTTCTTTTTTCTTTCCTTCCACTTTTCCAAAGAGTATTTATTATTAATCAAGCCATGATTCAGGATCTCAAGGTGGGATGTACCCAGGTCCTCCTTCACCTCCCTGGGAGAAGGGTGGAGGAAGAGGAGAGAGGGTGGAGCCAGTTTAGATCTTTCCAGGAAACATGCCTTCTGCCCCGTGGTCATCCTAGGCCAACTGACACCCAGGATACGGGGCAGAGGGACTTGTACACATGCCTGTACCATTCGCACATGGAGACATCGCCGCCTCCAGCGGTCACTGCCTTCTCACAGCGGTGGAAGTTACAGTAGTCTGCCAACACTTCCTGGTCTGCCTCTGGTTGGGGAAGCTGCTGTCAAAAGGATCTGATAGTTCTTGATTTGGTTCTTGATATCTTCTGCCATGCTGCTGGCTTCTAAAGATGCCCCTGAAGCATCTCACAGTTCAGTGTGACCATCAGCAAAGACCGTACATAGACATTTCGATATCTCTATCTTATGTTGACAAATGGTTGCATTCTGATATTAATAGCCATTCTTATTCCATCATCTTACCTGGCATGGTTGCTAAACAAGTTAATAACTAGGATTCATTTCTTTAAAAATTCTGGAGGGTAGCTATGGTCCTAGCCACATGAAGAAACCTGAGAAAGTTGGAGTCTACTTATAGATACACAGAGCCTTTTACTGATTCAGGAATAAGAGACAGAGGGACTTCTGGGAACAGGGCACCTGCAGCTCGAACCTGGTTACACTTCAGAACCCCCAGACCAGCCTCCATTGATGGTTCTCTCGTTTCCCTTATGGGTAAAGATACTGAGGACAAGTCACTCATGGCAGAGTTCTGGGTAATGGACAGCAAAGTCCAGGCCTGAGTCTGCCAGAGATGCTAGGAGAGTGAAGTGTTGTAGAAAAGAAAAGAAGGAAAGGAGGGAGGGAGGGAGGAAGGGAGGAAAGAAAGCAAAGAAAGGAAGAGAGAATGAAAGAAAGAAAGGAAAGAAAGGAAAGAAAGGAAAGAAAGGAAAGAAAGGAAAGAAAGGAAAGAAAGGAAAGAAAGGAAAGAAAGGAAGAAAGGAAGAAAGGAAGAAAGGAAGAAAGGAAGAAAGAAAGAAAGAAAGAAAGAAAGAAAGAAAGAAAGAAAGAGAAGCAAATTCAGCTGAAAGAAGGACCTGCTCACATGTCAGAGGTGCTCCGCAGAGGCACATCTCTCAAGGTGATGCTGTGGGTGGACTGGAGACCAGCCCCAGGGAACCTGGGAGCCCTGTGCTGAATCAGCTTGAGAGCCACGAGCCAGGTGGCAGGGCCGTTGGAGAATTGTCTCCCCTTCACAGAATACTTGGATTACATGGAGACAAACTGGCTTCATTGAAAATCCATGAAATATTAAGATATTGTCAGTTCTCCTTGATTTCTCCTGAGTCCTTCCAGTTGAAATCCAGCCAGTAAGTCAGTGCCTTTGATGAAGCCCTTCAGTCCCCTGTTCTTGCCTGGAGGTGAGGTTCAAGAGCGTCAATGGAAACTTCAAATATTACCTGGACTGTATCAAGAATATGTGGTGAAACGTTACAGAAAACCAACTGAGGAGGTAAATTACCTCTGAGAAACAGAGGAAAAACTTCCTAAAATGCAGGAAAATTGGAAGCACAACTCTATGAAGAAGATGGCTAAAGACCTAGAAAAAGAATTGCTACAAACAACTTCCCCTGCAGAAGCTGGATTGATGAGCTCCTGCAGGAGAAAAAGCTCAGAGAACTTGGTTGGCACCTTTGTCAATTGAGAGAAAGCTCAACAAGCTAAAAAAAAGGCCTCAACAGGCCCAAATGGGCTGTAGCAGAGTTTAAATTCCAGTTTTCCCAAGCAACCCCATAATGGGCTGATCGGTGTTTACACCGCAATGGCAAACACAAGGCCCAAGGGTCACCTTGTTTTATCTGGCGCCTAGTTTCTGGCACCTAGTTTCTACCCAGCGGCATTGCTGAGCTCTCACTTAACTGTTGAGGAGTATATTTATACAGTCTTAAAATTACGTCTGTCCCTTTGAAGGCAACCATGAGGCTGATGTGGCCCCCGGTGAAAATGAGTTTGACACCCCTGGTTTACACCCGAAAGTCTGGATCCTGTGCACGTGTTATGTTACATGGCAGAGAGGATCTCACAGATGTAATTAAGGTTATGGAACTCAAGGTGAGGAGAGTGTGCTGGATTAACCAGTCTAATCACTTGATCCTTTAAAAGCAAAGACACTTCTCCAGCCAGAGACAGAGATACAGCAGAAGACAAATGAGCTTCCAAGTGTGAGAAGGATTCACTACACTATTGCTGGCTCTGAGGTGTAGGTGTCCATGAGCAAAGACCAAAGAATGGCCTCTAGAACCTACAGCCAGACCCAGTTGACAGTTAGCAAGGAAACATGGACCTCAGTCCTATAACTGCAAGGAACTGGCTTTTGCTAACAACAACCTAAAGGAGCATGGAGTGAGCCTCCCCCTGAGCTCATCCAGTCAACACTTGGATGACAGCTTTGTGAAATCTGGAGCATTGAAACTAGCCTAGCTCGCCCAGACTTCACCCAGACAGGATTATAAATGTGTGTTGTTTTAAGGCACTGAGTTGGGAAAACTTGTCCAGTAGCACTAGGAAGCTTAATGCCCCCGCTTTTCAATAAGCAGCCCTGGGCTCAGGCCTGAGAGAATGGGAGCATGCCCATACTATCAGGACCCCAGGGGAGCAGGAGGGTTGAGCTGTTAGGACTTTGCAGTTCAAGGGTCACATGCAGCTTTGATTACGCTTTCAAAGCACCTGACCCTGCATATTCATGATTGTGGATGACTTACTGTTTTTTACTTTAACTACTATTATTTAATTGACGCTACATTTGCTCTGATAGACTAATTCCTAAGGCAGTGTTTCTCAAATACAGGAGCAGGCAAAAGCAGATTTACAGTTGCATCATATTAATAACAAATAATTAATAATGTAAGAATAAACTTTCACATGCTCACATATGTAAACCTACTTTTGCCTGCCCCCATAAAGATGGTTGTTATAATTCTTATGCATGCATTATTTCCATTTCAGCGAACCCTGTAGAATATAGATCATATAAACATTGTATTTTGCTTGAAGTCAAAGGTCCATTATTACTAAACTATTACTGAATTTTGACATGACCAGGTGGAGACATTTGCAAGGATAAAGACTGTTTCTATACCCTAAGAGCTGTTATTAGAAATTATAATAGTAGGCTACTACTTACCTCAAACTTCTTTCATTGGTTTTTAAAACCACACACACATGTTTATGTATAGGCATGCACACACACTACCACCAGCTAAACTTAGTGATATTTTTATTATTCCTAACTCATAGATGACATTAGAAGATCTGATATTTTGCAACTATTTTTTTTCAATTTCTTTTTAACCTTTATTTCATTGAAGATATGTTTTTCTCTTCAAATGCTTCTAAATTTTAAAGGTTTCCAAATAAGTTCTCCTTTTATGAAAAAAAAATAGAGACTTGTTGAGTGTTTGTTATGTCTAGCAACCTGTTAAGTGCTGCAGACCCAAGATGACCATGAGTAGGGGGTCGGGGGTGGGGAGAAGAGTCTGGGGAGACAGACATGCAAACAAATGATTGCTGGACGATGCAATACATGTAATCACAGGGGCATGCGCAGGGCCTCATGGGATTGCTGCTGGATTGGCAAACTCTATCTGAGGATTCAAAGCAAAAGAGGCAAACGTTCGGCTCAATTTTTACAAAGATTGAGAAAGCCAGTGTTACTGTGGATTATGCACAGTGCTACTGTGGAAAGTCAGTGTTATGTGGAGTGTGTGGATAATGCTCAAAGAGCATTATAAAGCCTATACATGTTTGCCCGTCCTGAAGTTTGCCCAGAAATTTAGCTAGGATTGCCACCTAATTGCCCCTTCTATGGTCCTTGGAAAGTGGAGTCTAAACTGAGAGTTGGAAGACTGGGATTTTATACCTTAGCCCAGCATTTTCTAAACAAATGGTTTGGGCCTCAGTTTCTGTAAAAATGGCAATTAATCACAACCTTCATAGGATGATTGTAACAATTAAATCAGATTATGATGTGAAAACACCAGGGCGCTCTATAAATTAATCTGGCTGCAACATATCCTGAATTGCCTAAGGCCAATAATGTTCAATAACTAATTTGTATTAAACAAGCAGATGAATCAGAGTAATAAAAATATTTGATTCCTTGGAGTGCCACAGCGCCTTTCTTCTGAGGTTTTGTGCATCTGTTCCTTTGTGCATCTTTGGCCTCGTAATGCCTTTCCAGGATAAGCTGGGGCACACACTATTTCCCCACACCGGCAGGAGAATGAGGAAGATAAAAAAATAAAGCCGAAGATCCACAGGGCGGAATCAGGACAAGCTCCAGCTCCTAGTTCAGACCACTCCTTTTACACTCATAGTGCACACACGGCCAAGTAGGAATAACACTGGGACTTTTTAACAAACGTGAACAGCCACCCAAAACAAATAAACATATATTTATTCTAGTTGCAAATGCTCAAAGGTAATTTTCTTTAATATTGACATGGGAAAAAAATCCAGGCCTCTGAAATTTAAAAGTAGAAAGCACTACCGGATGGACCACCTCTCCTCCTTGTGCCCTGGGCTCCCATCTCCTTCCCAAGGGTCTGCACGCCAGTGAGGGCTTTCATGCTGCTGTTCTGCTTCTGCCATTCCAGCCACAGAACATCCTTCCCTATCTCCACCACTGGCAATTCCCCCCATCCGTAAGCTCAGCTCAAATGCCAGTGCTCCCTGACCTCATCTTCCAGAAATATCTCCCTCTTCTGAAGTCCCTTCGCTTACACTAGTAGGTAAGAACCCAAGCCCCAAGACAGTCTGCCTGCATCTGAACCTCAGCCCTGCTACTTCCTAGCAACTTCTTTGCTTCTTGTCCCTTACCTGTAAGTGGGAGGCTGTGGTGGCAATGTTAGTAATAACATGGTTATACAGAGTTGTTAAAAAGACTAATAAGATAAGACTAATAAGACAATGCATTAAAGCATGCTTGATAATACATGGCAATACCCAATAAATATTAGCTGTCAAATTTTCTACTATTCTGAGACTTCTAGTCAAGATGGCTGCATAGGTAAACACAGCTCACCTCCTCACACAACTACATCAAAATTACAACTGAAATATAGAACAACCATCTCTCAGAACTGTTGGAAATCAAGTTGAATGGAAGTCTAACAACTACAGAATTAAAGAAACCACATCCATCCAAATTAGTAGGAGGGGAGGAGACATGGAAAGAGCTGGCCCTACATCCATGTGTGGTGGATAAAAACTTGGGAGGGATATGTCAGGAGTGAGGAGTCCCAGCCCCACACCACACGCCCCAGCCCAAGGTTCCAGTGCCAGGAAGATAAGTCCCCAAAAGTTCTGTCTGCAAAAACAGTAGGGACTGAGTTGGAGGAAGAAATTTCTGGAGTCCCACACAGATCCTCTTAAAGAACCCTCACACGGACTTACTCAGACTCACTCCCTCTGAGCTCCAGCAACAGGGTAGCAGCTTGAAAGATACCAGTGGCATACAGGAAGGAACTGAAGTGTCTGGCCTCAAGGCAAGAGCTGGGGGACAGCTTTCTCTCAGACTGAAAGATGGGCAGAGGTCACTGTCCCTTTTCTGAACCATCCCCCCACAGAGCCACAGAGCCTGAGATTCCATCAGTTGGGCTAACATAGTTTGCCCCACCATGGAGATCCCCAGAGGCTCTGACCCACACAACTTACAGCTGTTAACAGTGGCTTTTCCATATGAATGGCTGGTCTTGGCTCATGCTTCACAACTTCCTAAATCCTTTCAAACAAGTAACAGCCAGCCTCAGTGAGCCCCCAGCCCCTGTACCTCTCAGTAAGTGGCCCCACGCCCTCCATTAGCAGCAGCCAGCCTAGATTCACAGCTTGGCTTCGCCTGGGAATCTCCAAGCCAAGCACAAGTAGCAGCCATCTCAGATTGCTTTATAATCAGGCAAGGTAGTACTAGGCAAAATACAGGTGGCGGCTGACCTTTGTATGCACCACCCAGAGAACCCCAAGGCCTGTGTACCTAGTGGACATCTACAGACCACGTCAGAGCACCACCACCCTGCACCTGCATAGCTGATCCTCCATGGGAGGGCAGAGGTTGGTGGGCAGTGATCACAGCCAGTCCTTGCAGCTGACCAGCCTGGGTAAATCTCTCCCTTTGACCTACTGACAGCAATCAAGGCTCAACTACAAGATGAGTGTGTACTCAGCCCACATGAAGGGCACACCCTGAGTACCCAGTGTGGGTGATAGGGGAGGACCATTACCTCCTCCCTGATGAGAATTGAAAAGAGGAAGATATTGAGAAAAGCAGAGCAAGTAGGGCAGAAGGTAAGGGAACAAGTAAAGTGAGTAAGAATGGTGGCAGAAGGAAAGAGAGGGGAGGAGAAGAGGAAGAAGAGGAGAGAGGCAGAAAGGACAGGGGTCAAGAGAGATTTGTGAATCAGGAGGCCCTAGCCTAATGGGTGTCAGTTGGAGTACTGTGACATAGAGGATGTTGTGAAAACCATAAAGGTCAGATCTGGGAGACACTGTGGAATGCAAGGGATAGTCCCACAACACAAATACTCCCACATCCTGCTTACTGTGAATTAATTCAGGCAGGTGACAATTTCAGGACTCAATTCTATTTTTTATATTAACACCTAGTATTTTTTGCTTGGCTTCCATATAAGCTGAATAACCTAGTAATGACACTGCGGTAGAGGCAAATTGTACATAGCTTTGTTGACGAGTTTTTTTCTAATCAGGGGAAGACTCTACATTGTTTTGTTAATGACTTTGACTTTACTTAGATTATTCACCACTGGGAAAAACTCCTCTCCTGAGGGAAGGCCTCTTGTGTGAGAGTCCTGTGCTCTCTCTCTCTCTGTCTCTCTCTCTCTCATGGATCAGTGTCTGCTTACAGAGGGGCATTTGCAGAATTTGAATACGGGTACGAACATTTGACTCATCATTGTTAACTGTAGTCGGCCCTGAAAAATAAATATCAAACTACTTACTTTGCATTTACTCTCCTCTTATTTTTTCTTTATGGTTCAGTTGGAGCATTACATTGATTTTTAATTGTGTGTATAAGTAGGTTATATTATCTATGAAAATCATTTGAGGATAGTTAAAGGAGTTAAAATATTTTTTGTTAGATTGGAGGCATTGCGGGTGATGGGATTGAACCCCTGCCCTAGGATCAATTTTGACCCACCCCTAACCCTTTTCCCTCCTGACCCCCTTAGCTGTAGGAGCTGCTGGCCTACAGGAGCTCCCAGAACAGGCACTGGACTCTAGCCCTCTCTTTCTTGAGGGTCTGATACCCTTCCTCCTAAATGTGTGTTCTGAAAGTACATAAGCAGACCTACAAATTGTCACTATCATATATGTTATTGTATAATAACATGATAAAAATAAAACATTTAATTTTGAGAAAGTTGTGGTATTTTCAGTGAGTGGGCCTATTTGAAGAAAATGAAACTGCTTAAAAATGGTGCCCACATGCCTTTGATCATTCAAAAATCAAAAGATCGATAACATACTCCAATCAAAATTCCCCTGCATCTGGACTTCCGAGGACACCCTAATTTGGTTTCCTTCTGGCAAAGGTGTTGCTGCCATCTTGGCTAAGAACATAGGTCCAAATTTTGCATTTGCTGAAAAGGACATAAAAAACACTGATTTCCAGTGAGGAAAATATTACAACATTCAGATCCATGATAGGACTGTTTCCCAGGTAGAAAGCCAACAGAGTAATGATTAAGGCCTTTGCAGCCAGACAACCTGAGTTCATAATCTTAGCCCTGGCCCTCACCAGCCTATGACCTCGGGCACGTTTCACTAATCGCTGTTGTTCATGCCTTAGCTGTAAGGTGAGGGTAGCAATAGCACTTGCCTCATAGAGAGGGTTCCTGTGGGAACAAAAAGAGTTCAGGCACTTAGAGGAGTGTTTGGCACGTAAGAGTCGCTCAATAAATGTTAGCTGTTATTCTTCTTCTTCCTGGGAAATGTCCTTCCTTTGACTCTACAGGGGGCCCGTTGCAACAGTGGAACATTGCAGAATGACGAGGCAGTGCTTCTGTGCCGGTCTGCTGCACCAGGTACGCGGTGTTCTTCATAACCATGTCATCAAGAACAGCTCAAATTAGAGGGGAAAGCTCTAGAGGAAAACAAAAGCAGCGGAGAATTACCCTTTGACAGGCACAGGCTAACACAAAAGCAGTTGTGTGAACAGTGGCCATATATTCAGGAGAGTCCTGACAATACAGTGCTTTGTTGTATTTCATGAGTTCATAGCACCCAAAGAAGCTAATACAGGAGAACAATAGCTGACATATCAGGTTTTTCAGTCATATTATCAGTTGCTGACAGTTTGCCAAACCGCCCTTGGCATTGGCTCTGCCTGCACAAAACCAAACAAGGGAGAGTATTAAAATGATCACTTCCATTTGAGTTTAAGAGCCCCAGATTATCTGAAAGATAAATCAAAATAAAACCAGAAGGTACCCTGTGCAGATGACAGGATTGTTAAGTTTATCCCATTACTGAGGTGCCTGGATAGAAGAGGAAGATACTTAACAAAGCATGAGCAGAGGGGAACAGTCTACAGAATGTGAGTTTGTATTCTACGTCAGCCCAAGGGTGGTGTATTCGTTTTCTAGGGCTACCATAACAAACTACCAAAAATGGAGTGGCTGAAAACAATACAAATTCATTCTTTCATACTTCCGGAGTCTAGAAGTCCAAAGCCAAGGTGCTTGGTTCTTTCTGGAGGGTTCTGAGGGCAAGTGTGTTCCATGCTTGTCTCCTAGCTTCTGGACGTTACCAGCCACCCTTGACGTTTCTGGGCCTGTAAGTACACCCCTGCAGTCTCTGCTTCTGTCCCCCGGAGTGCCTGTGTTTTCACAGGACCTTCTCCTCTGTGGGTGACTCTGTCCAAATTGGATTAGGACCTAGCCTAAGGACGTCAATCTACCTGATTACATGTGCCAAGATCCTATTTCCAAACAAGGTGACATTCACAGGTCCCAGGAGTTAGGGTTTTGGCATGTCTTTCGGGAGGTCACAATCCAATCAGTAACAGGGGGTGGATTGGCTAACTACTGAAAAGAATTTAGAGTTAATCAAATTCTGCCCTTTGGTCTGAATATCTCCATTCCTTAGAAAAGGAGGGCAAACGTGTTTAACCTTTGGACTTGATTCTTTGAGTAGTTTTTCACTCAAGTTCTGTTTTGGTGTTTGTCCGGGTTTTAACAGAAAGAGTATTTGTCTTGTCTTCATATCTATTAATTCTTTATGTAGACAGGTCACCCTGAAGAAGTAAAGCTACAAAGTTGGTCATTGTTGCCAATGAGAAAAAGAAAGAATACAGGCCACCTGAGAGAAGTTGCTCAACTCTTACCCAGAGGCCATCTATGCGCAAAGAACTTCAGTGGACACGAGGGAAAAAATAGCAAATGGGGTCCCTCTCTTTAAAGAAAACCTGGAACAATACATTCCACCCCTTCTGTGTCCTAAAAGCAGGCAGATAGCGGGTTTCAGGCTATTAGCCTCCAAAGTTACAAATGTAAGACAGAAGGGAGTGACAATATTTATATTTCCGTGCAGGCAAAATGGTCCCTCCTTTCCCCTATTCTTTAAGAAAAGACCATTGAAAGTAAAACAGTGCTCATGGAAACCACGAAACTTATATTTGTTTGTCTGTTCATTTATTTCTATCATGGGTTCGCAACCATGGCCCACATGCCAAGTCTGAGGGCTGCTTGATTTGTGAATAAAGTTTTACTGGAACATAACCACACCTATTTGTCTCATCATCTGTCACTGCTCCCCACTACGATGGCAGCAAAGCCTTAAATATTCACCACCTGGCTCTTCTCAGAAAACGTTTGCCGACTCTTTATTTCAATTTAGGGAGTTAGGAATGAGAGAGTTCCTGAGACACCACACACCCTACACGTGAATCATAAGCAGCAATTTTCAGTGGCTCTCTTAGCACTGCCATTTCTTTGACAAGCCTATGAGCTTAGTGGTAAAAGCTGGACATTAGCACGTATTGGTACAAACCAGGTAGGACTTAAACAACTGAAAACCCCTAGTAACCATAAGAATCAGGATGCCAAATAGTACTATGAAGAATCAGAATCCCAGAACTGGTATCAAAGACTGAATCACAGTCTAGTGTATCCTGAGGCTTCAAGCAGGAGATAAAATCCTGAAGGCTGATATGACTGCTATTGTCATTCTTATACTTTGTCACCTTCTTTGCCTGAGTCACCAAGCCATGGGAGAAGACACCCAAATAACTGCTAGAGACCTCTTCACAGAGTCCTCCCAGAGTACCCCAAACACCAGTGCTCTGTCCCAGGAGCTAAGGCCCTTCTGCACCCCATTCCCATGCCTCTTGCTTTGGCCTTGCATGCCCCTGTTCTCAACTCAAACGGCCTTTCTGGCCAGCCCCTACGGATGGATGCCTCGGTTGAATTGTGTGCCTGGATCCCCTCAACCAGATCATTTATGAATAATCCAGGCTCTGTGTCAAAAGTGCCAGACCTGAGCGGTCCCAGTCTGTTCTGATCTCATCACTTTTCCCTGAAGGGCACAATGTCCAGTCTCCACTGTTAAGCCACAGGGACTTCTACGCAATATGCTGGCTGTGCCCTTTTCACTGAATCTGTCCTTCCATGACAGCTTCATCTTAGAATGTAAGAGAAACTGAAGGGTCTGCTAATCCTTTACATCCTAAGAAAATAAATAAATCAGCAAAATAAACAACCACTTAGAAGTGGACTGACTATAATAAGCACCTGATACATGTTAGCTATTATTTTATCAAGTTCTAAGCCAGTGAGTATAGTTTCTTCAGTGTTATATGGTGTTCAGAGAGTTTCTGGAAGCAAGCATCTCTCTCTATTTCTAAGAACAGGTTTCATCCTGAGATTGGTCAAACTCCAGTCTTACCCGGTACCTCTTTTGACTATTTCTCAAGCCCTGCTTTCAAGTGAAGAAGAAAGGTTTGAGAAATGTGACTTTAAGTAGAATGAGAAGGCAAGACATTTATTTTTCTTATTTTATTTTTAAGCCATGGAAACTCAGTTTGGCCAATAGATAGGTGCTTCTTGAACCTTCACAAGCTTTGTCTAAAACAGAAGCATTTTTTTCATCTTCTTTACAGTATGCCTTTTATAATTTTGCATGCAAGGAGAATTATTTTTTCCCAAATACTAGCACAGGAAGAACTGCTAACAGAGACATCATATTTACCCAGCATACCTGCAGTTACTCATAGCAAGGACCATCTGTTTTCATATGCTGCTGTTTTCATATCCATGGTTATGATGGGCTGACGGTTTACTGCTGATTTCTTGAGCTTCAGGTCAATCCTTTCCTGGTGTCTTTCCCTTTGACCTCTTCAACCAACTGGCCCCGGGTAACAGGGCTGCAGGGAGTGAGATACAAATCAGGAAGCAAAGATGTCAGTTCCCCAGCAATAACCTGACTGGGAGCAGGCCTGTGGCAAAGGTCGTTTGGGACGAACACATGCTGTACTGTTCCTGACACCACCTGCCAGGTGTCTGCTCCGGAAGGAGCAATGTGGAATGCATAATAATGGATAGGCCTACGGGGACCACACTTGGTGGCCACTGGGAAGTTCCAGACAGTGGGCATGGCTCCAGATAGGAGGTACTCTGGGGTCCCTGGATTCAGGTCTCATTCAGAATAACTGGAGTTGAGCCCATTCTGGCCTGTAGGTAAAGGGCACCCAGAGACATGTTATCCGACACGGAGCCCAGATGATTCCCTACATCTGTACTTGGTGTGTTATTGACCTTATCACACAGTATCATAAATATCTATCCATATTCCTCAGTAAACTGTAACTCCTTAAGAGTTACATAGTTTTCATGTTTAAATCCTTAATGCCTATCAATCAGTTCATTAATCAATTAATCAATTAATATTACGTTAAAAGAACACTGTACTTTACAGTTGAGACCCTAAAAGGGCTTTGGGGAGTCCTTCAGGGAGGACCAAAAGGGGTTTCTTCCTCTCCCTTACCTCATTCCCTGAGGTCATTCACAAGTGGACTGGGGAGGTTGGTCCCACTCTTGCCTGGATGCAGGGCCCTGGAGGGATACGTAGGACTAAGGAAACCTTCCACCCACTTGCCAGATGGCACGAACTCCCTCCGAGCCTGCATGGAGGGATTCACCCAAATGTTTGTTGTCATCTATTGCGTCATCCTTTCCCAGTACAGGAGAAAATTGCTTCCATATCTCCGTGTCCCAGAATGTCCTTTATCGAATCTGACCAAAACACTGGCCATCCCAGTACTTCCAGTGTCCCCCTGACCAGGCACTCTGGAATTATGTCTGACTCATCAAGTCCCATCCTCTGGAAGTTAACACAGTAGTATGGACAGTACGCTAGGGCTGTAGTCTTTGCAACAGAAGTGACCAACCTGTCATTGTCAGAGAGCCAAGATCACTGCAAGTTCTTTCCATCACCCATCTATCCCTTTGAATACTCTCTTTACATTTTTATTTCTTTTAATGAAAACAAATTTGCCTTTCATTTCCTTAATCTTGGTCTCTCATTCTAGATCTGTTTAGATTCAATGAATGCCCTTTGTGTAGCTGTTTCCAGCTCCTCATTTTACCATCGAAGCCTGATGTTCTGACCTCTGATCAAATACTTAATACAGAAGGAAGAGCAGACTTGGTAAGAACTAGAACAGCACATCAGCCCTTACAAGTCACCGTGTGTCTCAGAAGGAGCTATCTGGATATCAAAAGGGCAAACAGAAATACCTTACATGCCACATTCCCCTGGGTAAAACTGTGACAGTATTAAAAGGGGGCAGAAAATAGAGGGGAACGAATGATGAGGTATGCTGGCTCAAAGCCACATGCCTAGCAAAGGAGTGAATTCTCTGACCACGCCCAACAATGACTCCCAGCCTCTGGAATTCTGGCACCCTATCATTATCTACTTATCAAGTCCTGATATGACTACCTCCACTCCTGCACTTAC
This sequence comes from Desmodus rotundus, assembly GCF_022682495.2. Classification (NCBI taxonomy): domain Eukaryota; kingdom Metazoa; phylum Chordata; class Mammalia; order Chiroptera; family Phyllostomidae; genus Desmodus; species Desmodus rotundus. The sequence goes on along the minus strand of NC_071397.1, from coordinate 18,122,648 downwards.
ATGAAAAACATTATAAAGCATAGATTCTTTCTCTCTTTTTTTTTAATGAATGTGAAGTAACATGACTTTTATTGCAAGCATTTTATAGCTTCCCTTGAAACAACTTGCAGCACCTTGGCTAAAAGGAACCGCATTTTGAAAATAAACGTGAGCAGTTGTGTCGCGATTCCAGACTGTGGTCACTAGGTGAGCGTTACTGCAGCAGTCCCAAGCAGTAGCAGAGCGCAGCCGCGACCTCCATCTGGGAGACAATGCAAGAGAGACTTTCCTCAGAAGCATTCCAGGATGTCTCCTCATGTCCTTGCAGTAAATCCCCTTTTACTAGAGCTAGTTTCAAACCTTGCATATGATTGTTCCTTGTCTAGATCATGCTGAATTGGCACTCAGAAAAAAGGGTACGTGGAGACCGGTAAAAAGCTTTGGCACTCTCATCTCCTGTCTTCTCTCCCCTGATCATCAGAGCAGAGCACCTTGTGGGCAGCATGAGAAAGAGAGACAGGCAGACAGAGAGAGAGGGGGGACCTTAGTGTCAGGAATCACTGATGTGCTGCCTCGTTTTATTATAACTGGATGTTACTCTCTCCTACCTAACAGAGCCATGTACCCGTATCTGAACATTTTAACTCTGGATAAGAGGGGATATTTTGGTTGGCTCCTTTGACTGGTATCTTTGGATACAGCAAAGGAAAAGGAGACATTAAATAACAAGGAGAGGAAAAATAAAACCAAGCATGAGGAATTACTGCAAATACGTTCTCAAACATGCGCGTTGCACCCGACAAGGCACATAAAAGAGAGACTCTGAATTTAGAAAAAGACTTCTCCATGAGAGGAACACTTCCTGGGCTTTTCAGCAAAAACATCGGTGCTCTAAAGACCCAGGGGGTACCCTGACTTCTATGATAAACAAGCTCCAGCATGGTCTGGCAGTAAGGGGAATGGTGAAGTTTGAAAGAAAGTTTTCCCCAGCTTCTTCCAGTGCCCCACGCCTCCTTTATTGTGGTGCTTCCTTGCCTCTCGCCACCAGGAGCCTGTAACCGCCTTGTGTGCCTGGTGCCTCAGGCCTGGTCAACCCACAGTGCTCAGCAGGTGGTCCGTGGCCCGTTTCCTCAAGGCTCTACTCTCTGCCGGCCTGACCGTGGGTGGTGCAGACAAAAGGTTTCGGGTTAGACAGGCTGACAGCACACAGTCAGGTGGCCCAGTGCCTTCTAGGGCCTCAGTTTCCTAATGTACAAAATGAGTATTCTTCCCTAGTAGGGCTGCTGACAAGATACAATGAGACAAGAAATGCAAAGCTCCAGGCTGGGGACAGGTGCACAGAAGGCTGTGTCTGCACAATACACTGTGAGGATCTTGGCCTCCGCTGACCCCTTCCCCAAATAAACAAGTACTTGTCTCCTTAGAGTTACTGTAAGTAGGTCCAAAAGTGCATGGAATTTAAGGACAAGTTTACACAGCAATGAGAAGTAGCAGAAGAGAGAGGACTTTTGTTCAGAGGGGGCTTCTGTGCCCTCCCATCCCACTGCATCAGCAGAAGGGACTTTCATACACCTACTGTGGACTTGGATCCTCAGAGAAGGTTCAGGAAGCCTTTCAGCAGAAAGGTTGAAAGAAGGTGAGCAGTAGAACTCAGCACAATTGTGCACAAAGATCAAAATGGAAATTCTGCAGATAAAATTTTATGTGAAAGAAAGATGTGTGAGTTAATAGGAATTACAATTTCTGAAGTTAGAATTAACTACTGTCTTAGCTGATTTTTAATATACTGAGTTGAAGGGCAGTTTAAAATCCTTCTTATTATTAAATGCTTAGCCAATGCAGGTTTATTTGGGTGAGCTACAATATCTTTTAACATGTTAGGGAAATCATATGACTTTTTTTTAGCATTTACAATAAATCTATTTGACTCTTTGTTGGCAGAAACTTTAAATCCATCATTCGTTGAAATTAATTTTGTTCATTCAATAACTTTTAATTCCAAGAGATTGCAAACTTAATAAGTTTTAACCATACAGGCCAAACAGCTAAATCCAGAAAGTGAATTTGAGTAAATTTAGCTGACGATGTGGCTGGGAATTTCATTCTCTGAAATGCCTTAGAAAGTAAAGTCTTTGATTGTTAGTGTGAGGGCGACAATCCCTGTGTACATTATTGTGTCCATCTTTAGTTAGTTGTCGTTTATACATTTAACTCGTTAAGTAGTTATTCCCACACCATTTTCCATAAAGAATAAAAGACCTCTTAGAAGGTTTTATAAAATATAGCTTGATAACATAAGTTACACTTAGGTGAAAAAAAGTGGAAAGCAAAGATAAGTACATGAAATAGAATCTAACAAAAAACTAATTGTGTTCTATATGAAGCTACTTAGTCTTGTTGGTACCAACTTTTTAACTAGATGGGGGAAAAGTAGTTGGACTTTTTATAAATATAAAATGTTTAACCTTTTATTCTTTTTCCAGTTTAAACTTCGCCTGTTTGAAGGACATTCCAAAAGTATTCCAGTGTACATCTCAGAATTTTCTAATGAATCTTTTTAGAATCAAAATCAAATCTTATTGTAAAGTTAAATTACTATTTTTCTACCCAATTGTTTGAAAAGAAGGACTGTCATATCTTTAGACAATCCTGCCCAAAGCAGATCTCCCCAATACTGTGAATCCCTGGTAGTGATCGAATTTTTTTTAGGGACTGATATAGAGATACACCTACAATTTTTAAGATGGAAAGTTTCTGTATTTTTTATGATGGAATATTGCTTGCAAGTGCCTCTTTATAGGCTTCTAAGATTTCACACATATCCTAACCCTCCACTTAATAAACTATTTTTGTATTTAAAAGATTTTCCCCAAATAAAGCTTTAATTTTATCAGCTGTGTGGTTTGGTCCCAACAAAAGCAGTCATCTTGCAAATTTTAGAAACACATAACTCTTAGGTGGAGTTAGCACTCACGAGCTTAGATTTTGTCAGTCTTACTTGTAAATATTCTGTCTCATATTCTGTTCCACTGACTCATCAAAATATCCCCCATATTCCAGTGCTGTGGCTAAAATATATGTTATACATAATGCATATTAAACTATTAAACCATTTACCAGTGGATAACTGAAGCTTAACACACACACACACACACACCTCTCTGAGAATTAACCCCCTGAGAGTTGAAGAAGCTGGGTATTTATTCACCCGCTTCCTTTAGCCATTGGTTAAAGGCTGCTTATGCAGCATTAAACGCCTGGCACTTCTGTCCTTCCAACCTTCCAAAGCAGCAGAGCAGCCTTTCATGATTCAGGGGGGGAAAGCTCCTTGGCACAGAGAGGCAGCTACTGACAGCCAGAAGTCAGGTGTTACACAGTGAAGGCACAAAAGATAAGAGCAGGCACCGACAGCATCTGCTACATACACTCTCTCTCTTCCCTCTTTGCCATTTATATGGTGAAGAAACTGGGTCTCTTTGTCCTGTAGAATTTCTAACATTCTGGATTTTGCTGATTGCTTCCACATAGTGCCTTTTAATATATTGTGGTCCCCTGCATTTCCCGTGTTCTCACTCTTTAATGGACACTTTGTTATAGACTTGATCACTTCCCAGCGGATATTTTAGCAAGAAGACATCGCTGATGATAGTGACAGGACTTTTCATTAGCGGATGTATAATGCCCAGCTGTCTCTCTTTGTGTGATGTTAGAAATTTAGCCAAAACGCATTGTGTCATTAGTGTCCAAGTTCCTTCTTCATGTTTTAGCAGGAAAACTTCTAGGACGAGGAACTTCCCTTCCTCAACTAGGATAAATGCTTGATCCTGTCCTCGCATTTACCAATTCTCACAACCCTCTACAGCTGGCCACGAGTTCTTTATTTCTTAGGAACTCATAGATTGAGGCATATCTGCTCAAATTTTTCCCTTTTTGGCCATTCAAACCAGCTTCTGAGTCTTTTTTTCGTTACTTTGATGGTCATTGAAAAGATCTGGCTTTATTATATGACAATATGTTTCAGGACCTTCTTACGTGTTTCCTGCTCTAGTCTTGAAATTAGCTGTTTCTTCAAGAATTGGGGTTCTTTTTAGCAGGAAAAAGTACTGGAGATCACGGTCTGGGCACCACGGAAGCTCGTTGCTACCAGGCTGGCCACTGTTTCTAGGCCTTGCTGGTGGGTAAAGCTGGGAAACACTTTTTTTGCTGTTTTTGAAGAAAAATACATCCTAAGTTTTTACTGATGTTTTTCGATTCAAATTTAGGAGTATAGGGTTTGCACTTTTTTGATTTTATATCTTTTCCAATGCATATTAACACCTTGATTCTTAACAATGTAACCGTAATTATTTATTTGCCATATCCTATATCATGCACCACAGTTTCAGAACAACAGTGCTGTTGTTACAAACGGCATGGGAATTGAAAGTAGCTTAATGTGTGTTTCTGATTCCTTTTCTTCTTAGGTTACATATCACTAGGTTTATACATTAAACAACTGTTTTTTATTTTAAAGTCAGTTGAAAAAATTCTTCTCTGTGGAGTTAAGCCACTAATTCAATGCAGTAGTTTTGATTTTGCTTCCCGTTTGGGGGATTATTTTTTTAATTTAATTTGTTTTTATAATTATGTAAAATCTTTACATAGTCCAATGTCCAAATGAACAAAGTCCAATGAACAAAACAAAGTATCATCAGAAGGTATAGCTTTTATCCATGTTTCCTCTACCCTCTACCCAATATAAGTAACCAATTTTTTTTGTTTTCAGTTTTTAAAATAATGCTCTTCCTTCATTGTTGTGATTTTATACATTCATGTCCCTGCCACCTTTTCTGAATAAATGGTAGCATATTATATATTTTCCTCCATGTAGTTTTTTTCAGGTAATAATTGCGTCCTGCATAGTATGTGGAGATAGCAACACCCAGCGACGTTCCTCAGTTCCAGCCGCAGAGTCGCCAGCTGACGGGCGTCGGGTTAGGACGCTGTCGGGCTCTTCCCAGCATCCCGTGTTAGCGTCAGCGCTGCAGTGAATATCCTCCTCTAGCTTATAGACGGGGTTTGAAGTTTCTAAACATAAATATTCTAAGACCTTATTTCGGAATTTGTTAGATAATTCATAGATTGAAGAGTTTTGGTTGGTTAAACTTTTCTTAGTATATGCTAGGTGTGCTCATGCAAATGTGGCTTCTGCATTTTCTGATTCTGATTGTATAGCAGAACTCCCTTGGCGTGCCAGTGTACCGCCAGCTGCTGCAGGTGGTCCAGGGACGCGTGAGAAAGGTCTGGTCTCTGCTTCTAAGACTCCAGTTTAACATCTGCCTGCTGATTCAATTGCATTTATTTTTCAGTGGCCACCAAATCTTGAGAAAGATATGTTAGTACCTTTCATGACAATCAGATTTCTGTCCATTTCTCCTTGATTTTTCATAAACTATTTTCCCTATTTAAGTCAATAGTACTATAAAGACTCATGAATTTTACATCTTCTGTTATCATTATAAAATGATCCTTGTTTTTCTGACAAATAAATTTGGCTTTGAATGACACTAATAGTATTTCCACTGGCTTCTTTCTTTCCTCTCCTTCCTTTGGGGTTATATTGTTTCCCCATGATATTTCCCCTTCACAGCAGAGCGGCTGCCCGGTCTTCTGGCTGCCTCTGGTCTTGAGGTCCTGCACCGAGCAGGCAGAAGCCTCCCTCAACCTCCAGAAGTGTTTTCTGTGTCGGGGCAAAGCTGTGGCGGCTCCTGACAGGGCTTCTCAGTCAAGCTGCCTAAGATTTTCACGTATGGTATTTCCTCCCAGCTCCTGGCTGTCGCTCGGGCTTCATTTCCTGTGTCACAGTTGTGCAGATTCATCATTTTTCAGTGTCTGGATGAGATCATGGGTGTGTAAAATTAGAAAAGTTTGCATTAGAACACATTCCGTTTTAAACTGGAAGCCAGCTTGTGTTTTGAACATTCCCTGCTATTTGATATGTAATTTTAAATTAACTTTGCATCAGAAAATCTTATCTTAAAGAGAACGGAATAGCTGAATATGGCACAAAAAAACTACGTATCACAGACGATGAAATTTACCTACAGATTTTTATTCCATGAATGTGAATATTCCAGGATTAAAGAAAATACATGACTTTGTCCTTTAACTTTTGGGCATTTTTATTTTAAGAATGTACATGTTTTTAAGAACATTTACAATTTTACATTATGAACTTCAGATGAATTGGAAATTTCAACAATAACTCAATTCTATTACTCTGGTATTTACCAAAAAATTGGGAGGAAACCTAGTTATTGAACAAACTGAGTTCTTCAGACAATACAGGTGGACCAATATACCACTGACTTTAAAATGGATGGCTGAAAATTCAACTCTTCTACTAACCAATAAATGTAGTTTATTAAATTGTATTTCTTCCTGTGTATTTTTGTTCTTTTCAAAAGAACTATGTTTCTTAATGTCCCTTAACTTGTCATGTTTAGAGGACTTTTATACTAAAATCATTTAAAGAAATTCTTCAGATAAAATTTTCCAATTTGCAGCTCAAAAAATTCTGTCATAATTTTAAAAACTGTAAATTAAAATTCACCCATATTTCAAATTGGAAAGTAGAGTCTCCAAAACACAGGACTATTTTTTTCACTTTTCATTTTGAAATAATTTTAAATTTATAGAAAAGTTGCCAAAATACAAGAGTGTAAAAAAATAGAAGAAACCTGTATAACCCAGAATCATCAAATGTAAACATTTTCTCACATTTACTTTCTCAATCTTTCTTCATCTCTGTTTTCTCTTCCTCTGTCCACGGTACACACACTCACACACACACGTATTGCAAGAATTAGAAGATCCTCTTACATAATCACATTACAGTTATCACAGGAGAAACTTGACATTGAATAATAGTCATGATGGTGTCAGGCTGTACTCCCATCCCTCCAGGTTTTCTAACGTCTTTTGGAGCAAACCAGGAACCTTCCCCGGACCATGACTCGCCCTTGGTTGTCATGCGTCTTTAGTCTCCTCTACTCTGAAGTGCCCCAGCCTTTCTTTGTCCTGACGTGAACGGGTTTGACCAGTGCAGAGCAGCGGTACAGCAGGAACTGGCTTTCACCCATCACGGCCCCTTCTGAGGTGGCTTTGCCTTCGCAGATAAAACTTGCTGTGTGCTATTCTACCCTTCTAGAATCATTGCTGAAGGGTGGAAAACCTAACAACTCATATTCAAATCTTCATGCATTGCATCTGAATCCACATGTACGTACAAAGATTTAAGGCAAGTGTGAAAATAGTTGTGGCTGAGGCAACTAAGTACTTACATAGTGCTTACTCTGTTACATACTTTAATCCTCCGAACAGTGCTAGCAGATCAATACAATGACCGCCACTGCCATGCTACAGAGGAAACTGAAACTGAGGAACAGAAATTAAGTAAACTGGCCAAAATCGTGCAGCTAGCAGATGGCAAAATCTGAACTTCAACCCCAGCCATCTGGCTTGAGAGGCATCTGCAGGTTCCATCTCTCCTGGCCTCATCACCTCTTTTACGAGCATTCAGCCTGGTGCGGACTTGGCCTCTACGATAGGTTGGCACGTGATGCAGGTAACCAAATGCATAAGAACAACACCCTGCTCTACTGTGTAAGCCCCATCCTCTCCATATGAACCAGGCAGGTAAAGACTAGAGCAGCAACAAGTTAGCACAGAAACAAGTTAGCTCCCTGACAACCGGAAATGGCAGTGTCCGGACAAGTTGTCACAGAGTCATACTCAGTAAGTTAAATATTTACTCAGCTGGAAGGAGTAAATATTACATTTTTAATTGTTATCCATTGTAACCCACACTAAATTAGTGTCCTCTGTGTAAGCAAGACCATGCTATGCATCGTGGAAAAACCCCACATAGAAGAAAGGGTCTGAGAGAGCAAAATACACTCATGAAAAGAAAAAAAAACCTTGAGAATGTTTACAAAGATGCATACATGTGTTGGTCAATTAGTACGATACAAGGAAAATTCTGTTCACACAGCCCTGAGAAACTTATTGGAGTAGGAAAGTTTAAGAAGTTTTTCCTTGAAGATGTAAATTTTTAAACGGGTTTGGAAAACCAAGGGGGGTCCGTGAAGTTAAGAGGGTCCCGAATGCAGTAAAGGCGTGACCTGGGAGAGCACCGCGAAAGGGCCTTGTGGATCTACCGGGAGATGAGAGCCACGGGCTCACCTCCAAGGCTGAAGGACATTAACAGCAAGCGTGACGATGAAAAGTCAGCATTAACCCATTCATCAGGTGGGTTAAACACGCAGATGAGCTCAGGGTCACAGATGTCAGGAAGAAGAAACTATCATTGCAAAAAGGGGGAAATCTTGGGTTTGGGTTTGGGTTTGGGTTTGGTTTTGGTTTTTTAAACAATGTTAAACTAACTCAGTAAGCATGAGAGAGGGGTATGCAAATAGCCCGCTGCATCAGGGTCAGAAGAAAAGTACCAAGGGTTAAGAAGAAGCCACGAGTTAGGGTAAGTGGTAAAACTACAGACTGGAGGCTGCAAGTGAAGGGGAAAGAGGGTGGGAAGAAAATGAGAGTGGGCGTGACAAAGTCCCCACTCTATGCCTATTGTTACGGAGAGTTGTGGAAAATGAAGTGGTAATTGGACACTGAAGTGAGGTCAACAGGTCAATATTTTTGAAGTAAAGAGGGAGCACTACAGACAGGCTACATAGTCCCCATCTGAGATTGTGTCTAACCAGAGCTGTAAATACACAGTCAGCTCCCAAGGACTGTCGTCACGGCTTCAGTCCCTGGGACACTGTTCAGGAGAAACAGGAAGTGTGAGAAGCATGAACATTTGTGCAAAAAAAAGGGGGGGGATAGTAGAAATAAAACTTCAAACTGTGTGCAAAAGCCACACTGTATATGCTTAAAATTAAAAGAAGGAATCAGGGGACTGTGATCAGATCAAAATACCAAAGTTAAATTTATGCATATGAAGATTCAAAGCAAACTTAGAAGTAACAGCAGTCGTGGCAGACATGGTGACACGGGGTGCTCACTCTGCGCATGGGAGTGCTTCCACGCCCTAGAGAGGAATAAAGCACTAGGAGAGACATGAATTGTTTTCATCCCGTCTCAGAGTTCTGATGAAAAGTACAGGGTAGGTGGATTTATTCACTAATTTAACAAAGACGTTTAGTAAACACGAGGGATACAGAGGTTAATTCCCTGTGGTCCCTTCAGCCAAGGAGCTTGCAATCCAGTGGAACAGACAGGTAACTATAGTCCGCTGCAAAAACAGCTACGAATGAGAGGGTGATAAATGTAAGGTGATGAACATTTGTTTTGTTGAGGCATGGGATTCCACTCGGTAAACTCCCAGGAGCTTCCAGCCTTCCAGCCCCTCTTCTGCCCTGAGGGGACCTTGGATCGCTCACGTATGATGCTCCTTGGCATTCTCAGCACTGTCCTACTACAAAGTGACTCCAACCCCTCCACCCCCACTAGTGCAGTCTCAACGGATTCTCCCATGCCCTTTGTCACCGCCACCTCTACCACAAGTAACCAATCTACCTGGGGGGACCTTGCTGTTATTACCAAGAGAACCTTCTCCTCGCCTAAGTTGGAGCTGTCTCACTGGTTTTCCCAAAGGTTTTCTGGCTTCTAAAGATTATTTATTTGTAATTTTATCTCTAAAGCATCTTGAAATCCTTTACTGTGTTCAACCTTGAGTAATTTTCTTAACCAGCAGTGAAGTGAGGTTAAAAAACAGACACACACACACACGTGTGCATACACAGACCCCCCCCCCCCCCCCCCCCCGCACACACACTCATTAATCTAAATCTCAATGTCCCGATGCCTGAGCATCAATTCCGACTCCACCACAACACCCCTGCCTAAGGCTCCCAGGCAAATCTCCAAGGCAGCGGGCAGATTCAGTTTGCCCCTCTGACGTGGCCGGCCTGCGGTGTGCTTTGCTGTTTTATTATGTAAGAGGGAGAAACACCCGAAATGTGAGCTTTAGTGAATGAAAGGCGATCATAGGGCAGTGTCTGCAGAACTATTTCAGCAAAAGCAAGGCAGTGAAAGGCAAACTCTCTGCATGCCTTTTCCACTGGAGAATCACTGAATCACCGTGACTCAGCACATCAGACTTTTTTGACATTGGTACCTGATATTACGCCATTACAACCCAAACATTGCTCCAAACATGTCACCTTGTCACGACTCACCGCTGTTGCTAGGAAAACGCACTCGGGGCAGGAAAACATATTTGTTGCACCTAAAGCAAAGATAGAGGTTGCATGGTGGAAGCAGGCAGTGATCTTTTAAAGATCAAAGTTCCCTTTCGAAAGGAAGTTTTCACTGGCTCACACTCTCACATGTAAGCTCTTGCTGACTTATTGCACCCTACTCAAAGCAGCACTGAGCTAATGTTTAGAAATTCATTTGATATGCAAACAAAGTCCAGTATGAAATTCTTAAAAGCACGTGACTTGCCCCAATCACACCTAATATAAACTTAGTCACAAGTCTAGGTACACCCACCCACACACAGTATGTCTGTGGAAAAACAGAAGGATTCCTGGACACTCGTGAGGCAGATGAGCTCACAACAAGTCACCCCAATACATGCTTCTGCGGCCCTCGCATTATTTTTGAGCTAAAGGCAACCAAGACCCCTTGAGCTCAAGAGAAACTTCGTCACTCCCTTCAAACCCAATTACCTAGAAGAATTTAAATGAGAGTCCTTGCCCATAATGAGATTGTCAGAGATAACATTTATGACCTAGCTGTATGGCAGATAAAACTACCAATTACTATCTGCTCTTCATGTGAGGCCCTTTTCCCCTCTGAAGTCCCTGGGAGCCTTACCTCATCCTTCGCTCAGAATGCCACACATACTTCCTTTTAACTTTCTGTCCTCCAACTTCTCATGTGTGAGGTTTCTGACTCTCTCAGGTATGAGGGGTTCCCATATCTATGTATGTAATTAAATTTGGTTACTTTGTCTTGCAAATCTTTCTCATGTAGATTTCATTATTAGACCATTTGAAAGAACTTAGAAGGATAGAGAAAAGTTCCCCCCCCCCATAGGTCAATAAAGGGTTACTTTTAAAATAAGAAATAAGAAAAAAAACACTAGAGATTGGCCACAACTTCCCTGTGCATTGATATTGATATGTATATACACCCATTCTCACATGAAAACTCTTTTTAAAAAACCTGAGACCAAATAAATGGAGGCAGTGAAAACTTTGAGACCACAAGGCGTTCGTAGAATATTACTATGTCGTTGTACACAGTGGTCCCCCTTATCCACGGTCTCATTTTCCTCAGTCTCAGTTACCAGTGTTGCTCAGCAGTCTGAAAATATTAAATGCACAATTCCAGAAATAAACAATTCACAAGTTTTAAGTTGCTTTTAAATGTTGTTATGAATCGCATGATGAAATCTCCCCTGTTCCTCAGCACCCTGCTCCTTCCAGCCCTGACCGTGAATAACCCCTTTGCCCAGAGTATTCATGCTCTACAGCCACCTGTCCCGAAGGCCAAGGTACCGCAGTGCTGTGTTCAAGTGACCTTTATTTTAATTAATGATGGCCCCAAAGCCACTCATATAACTTTTATCACAGTCTATTGGTGTAATCGTTCTGTCTTATTATTAGTTATTGTTAACTTTTATGCGCGTAATTTATAAATTGAACTTTATCATAGGGGTTAACCTAAAAATAAGAGGCCAAAGGGAGAGGCAACCAGTGTTTGAGAGCCAGAAGAATAGCTACTAGGAAAGCACTGACTTTGTCATAAATCCAAGTGGTGTTCTGACTAGGAGGTGAGGGCAAGGGGTGTTGATGAGAAAAACAAGGGGAGTAATTACACAAAGAGAAGAGAGGAACTTCTGTGGGTGCAGATAAGCTAACACAGCGAGGCTAATTCTGAAGAACATCTTTAATTTTCAGTCCTAGACACAACAAACAGTTGTTTGGGACGCAGTGCTGCTTTCGGCCCAGACCGAAGGCTGCTTCGCCCTGTGTACATCCCCCAGGTTTGAGGAATAAGACATGCAGGCGGCCCCTCGGGAATGGCAGCTCTGACTCTGATTTAAAGTGGCTCCGTTATATTGTTTTTTATGCAGGATGTATGTGTGCATAGGGAAAAGGCAGTTAGCCGGGTTTCGTACCATCTGCAGTTCCAGGCATTCACTGGGGGTTTGGGAACGTATGCCCCGGTGGATAAGGCAGAACTACTGAGATCAGTTGCCCTTCTCACTATTTAAATTATATGCTTTTAAAAATGTACTGAAGTATAATGTACATACTGTGAAGTGCACAAATATTAAATGTGGAGCTGATGAATTTGTCCACATGCATTTACCTTTAGCGCCACCATCTATTCAGTTCGAGGTAGAGGACATCCCGCTCTTCTCCTCCAACACAGCTGCTGCTTGCCCCTCCCCAGTCAAGGCCTCCCCGTGAAGGTCATACTACTGTGACCTCTAGCACCACAGTTTATTTTGTCTGTTCTTGACATTTATATAATGTGAATCTGGAAGACACTGACTTTTAACTTCATTTAATTTTTTAAAATGCAATACATTTACAAGGTAAAAAGATTTACCCTTCTCTCTCAACTCTGAATTTTAGCCACTTAGTTCCTCTACACAAAGGCAATGATGATAGCAGCTTCTGGTGCATCTCTAAGAAGTATTCATTCATATTCATGCGAATGCATATGTGTATACATGGTTTCCCCCCTCTTATACCAGTTCTGCAGAATGCTGTATACACAATGTTTCATACCTTGTATTTTACACACACACAAGATATGGATACTGTTTCCTGTTCAAGACTTTCCCTATTTTAATCTGTCGCAGAGTATTCCATTACTGAACCAGTCCCCTGCTGATAAATATTTAGGCTATTTCCTTTTGCTCTGATAAACGTTTTAGAGATGTTATTCCACTCATAGAACTAAATCTATGGGGAAAAAATCTTAAAGCTGGAATTGTTGTGACCAAGGAGATAGACATTTACAATTTTTATTGATTTACAAAATTATCACAATGACACAGAAATTGTTTCCATTTAAATTCCAATTTAAACTCCATAGGCCTGCTTCTCACACTTTTTTCCAATGCAAGGTAGTAGTAAACTTTTGGATCTTTGCCAATCTGATAAGGAAAAAAGGTTTCTCTGAGTATATCACATTTTCCCGTCTCTTACTGTGATTGAGGCTCAGTATATTTTCATGGGTCCAAGAGCCATTTTATTTCATTTTCTGTGTTCCATCCTTTTATATTTTTGTTTATTTTCCTATTTGATTGTTGGTTTATAACTTTGAAGATGTTTCTTACATATTAAGAAATTTAGGCTTTAATTGTGAAATGTCTTGCAACCGTTTTCCCTAACTCATTATTTACAATTTTGTCTTTCCTTATGGTGGCATTTGCTACAAAGATTTTTTTTTATGCAGTTGAATTTTACTGTATTGCTTCTGACCTTTCCACCAGAAGATTGTAAAAGATTCTCCCATGGATTCTTTTGGTGTTTTAATAATTTGTTTTTTCCTTTCTGTTTAAATGTCTGAGTAATCTGGAATTTATTTGGGGATAAGGTGTAAGGTACAGATATAACTTTATCTTTTTTCATTTCTCCACCCCCTCTCCTTGGCCACTATCAGCTAGGTCTCTATATCAATGGGTCTGCTTTGGTTTGGTTTGGTTTATTCTTTTGTTTTGTTTTGTTAGATTTCACATGTATGTTATAGAACAGACCTGGGGGGAGGTGAATGATATACTATTACCAAAAGGACCCCCCCTTTTTCTGCTGGGGTTCCCCCCCTACCTAGAGGTTTGCTTTGCCTGATGCCAGAGGAAAGATGTCTCTCAATGCCAGAGACTGGTGAAAAGGAGAGGAATTATTTATTTAAAAGTTATACAGACTTAGAGTAATGACTTAATGTCTTCATTAAAATACTAAAGTCCTTTAGAATACCCCCAAACATACACAGTCCTTCCTTCTCCCTCTGCCCATCCGGGGTGCCATATCTCAGGAAAAGAAGTAGAAGTCCATGGCTCAGGTAGCCCCTCAGTTCCTGGCACCATCCACTGTGTCCCCGCCACGATCTCCACTTAATCCAGAGCCATGTGACACCTTCTTATGGCCCACCAGCAAGAGTCCTTTCTCCCCTTTTCTTCTCAGCAAAGTCTCTCCTGCTTCCTAAGCCATGTGGCAAAAGGGAGCACCCCAAAGCTGTGTGGTCCCAACCTACTCCTCCAAAGCTGAGTGGTCCTCTCTGGTACGGCTGCCACACCTGGGTTTAAATCCCAGCGCCAATCTTCCTCTGCAGCCCCATTTCCGACTCCTCCCACAATCAGATACACCTGCCAGCATTCCCGTATTCTTCCAGGTTTACTGGGCTGCCATAGTAAGTCTGGGCAGGCATGGCACCATGGCGTGGAGCCAATCTTCTCCAAGATCTCGCACAGGCCCTGTAACCAGGGGGAGTTTCCTCCCAGTTACACCCTGGGTGAAAGTCACTCCCATCCCCCTGGCTCAAAGCACAGCCACAGCTATTTAACATATCTATGAAACCAGTTAAAGGCTATAGATATGTTAAATGACCATGCCAGAGGTTAGCTGCACAGCTGTTGCTGTACAAAACAGCTCTGAATGGCCCTGCTCCATGTGTCCTATCCCCCAATTCAGACTGGTGGGGGTGAGGACATCCTATATATTTTTTTCTCTAATATTTCCTGAACACCCTGAGTTCTGGACCCCATTACAAATCCCTATTTGGGGTCCCCCCTCATGGCTGCACCCTGTTACATATAGATGAAACCATATCCTATTTGTCTTCCTCTGTCTGACTTAATTCACTTTTAACATCAAGTGAACAGTCATGGGCCCTCTAGGTCCATCATGTTGTCATAAATGGCAAGATTTCATTTATCTTCATTACTAATATTTCATTAGTAACATTCCATCATACAGGGTGGGGCAAAAGTAGGTCCACAGTTGTGAGTATGCAAAAAACAGAGTAAGCTTTTATTTTATTTGGTTCATGCTCTCAAGTAACTTTTAGGCAAAGAGATTTTTTCGTATGAAACTCAAGACAAACATTCATTCACAAGTACTAAGACATAATTTCTGAGCTATTATAAAAAAAATTAAGGAAGTAGAAGTATTAAAATGATACTAACATTTTAATAACACTTGATCATTCCCGAAATGCTTTCCTCCCCAACCTCAGATGATTTTCATTTCTATACTGGGTAGTTGTATTGTTCTGGTTTCACAGATGATGACATCAAGGCTCAGAAGCTTTCCAGCTTGTCCAAATCCCCACAAGTTACACTGACTTTAGAGCCTGGCTTTCCTGCAGCAGAAAAACTCAAGTGTCTGTAGGAGCCCAGCTAATAATTAAAATGAGTTAACGGGCCCAGTTGTATTCTTTCAAAAGAGACGCATCTGTCTGAATATTAAATGCACAAATTATTCTCCATTTTCTCTAATCATTAGTCTCTCATTTCTTGTCAAACATGCTGCTGTATTCATCGACCTGTGATTTCTCGTTATTGATAAAGACAGAGTTCCAAGAAAGAGTGCACTTTCTTCTTAAGTCTACAGAAAAAATAACACACTACCACACATGACAAATGACAAATAAATGACAAATGATGATGGTGATAAATGACAAATAAAGGCTTGGCGTTGGGAGTCGAAAAGGGAGTAGAGAGACTTGCGAACTGGAAAGAGCATCTGAGTCTGAGGGGCGATGCTCCTTCTCCCCCCGCTGTCTTGGAGGACTAGGAGACCAGTGTGCAAGGTCTTTTCAGAAGGTGTTAGAAGTCCATATTTCAAGTGAAGTACTCTGAGGTCCAAATGTTGCCAACAAATTCAATTTTGTAAAAAGCTGAGTGAGCTAACACTGGGTTGAACAGGCCGAACATATCTGAGGGCTGACTAGCCTATGGACTGCTTAGCTTGCAAACTCTAATTTGGATTTCCCATCCTTTGTCACTATTCTTAGGGAAGTAGCCACGTTTCCCCAATCTCTCTCTTTCCATAGTGTGAAAGCCTCAAACCAGGAGACAAAGGTAACACCTTTGCAGAACCAGTGAACACCATGGAGCCTCTTAGTCTGGTCAGGCTGCTGCAACAGCAGACCATAGACTGAGTGGCTTTTATTTATTTTATTTTATTTTATTTTTCTGAAGGTTGTGGGTTATTTATTTTTTTAATTTTTTTTTAATTTTTATTCAGTTACAATTGTCTGCATTTTCTCCCCATCCCTCAAAGAACAGCAATTTCTTTCTCACAGTTATGGAGTCTGGGAAGTCCAAGATCAAGGCACCGACAGATTCCGCGTCTGGTGAGAGCCCTCTGCCTGGTTCATAGATGGCTTTCTTCTCACTATAACTTTGCATGAAGGGGTCTTTTTTTTTAAATCCTCATATGAGGATATGTTTATTAATTTTAGAGAAAGAGGAAGAGAGAGAATGAGCAACATTAATGTGAGAGGGAAACATCAATAGTTGCCTCCCCTCCATACTCTGACCGGAGATTAAACACGCCACCTAGGTATGTTCCCTGACTGGGAATCAAACCCACAGCGTTTTTGTGGATGGGATGATGCTCCAACCAACTGAGCCACCTGGCCGGGGCATGATGATGTCTGTTTTATAAGGAATGAATCCCATTCACGAGGACTCTGCACTTATGACCTAATCACTCCAAGGGTTCCATCTCCAACTACTATCACATTGGGGACTAGGATTTCAACATGTGAATTTTAGGGGGAACAAATATTCAGTCTATAGTCAAATTCCAGCTAAAGCAACAAGAAACCAACCCATGAAGGTTCTCCTAAGTAGAGGTCACAATTACCTCTGAAGATGTGCTCACAGAAAACGAGAGGCCCAGGAGAGTCAGTGGACACACAGATATGAGGAATCACACTCACACTAAACACCACAGAACATCTGAACGCAGCTTTAAAATAAACATTTCAAATGTTAAAGAGAAAAAGGAAGAGAATCTGTAAGGCAAGAACAGAACACTTTGAGAAAAGAGCAAGAATATTTGAAAGAGGGTCACATGGAACGGATTGAATTATAATGCACTGATTTGACCTGAACTGAATACTGAGCTGACCAATTACTAACCATTTTTGTCATTAACATTGCATAAGAACAGAAAAAACAATAGAAAAAATGAAGAAAACAAATGTGAATTTGACAATTAAATTTTTAATCTAAAGTTATTTTAAAATATCTTTTAAATAATTCTAAACTTTTGCCTGAATTTCTAGTTATGTGTTTAATAGCAATTTATATGAGAAGAAAAGGGGTATCATTTTACCTGAGCAAACATGTGTTTAAGATCAGAATGGCACAAAAGATGAGAGAGGAAGCTTTGTACAGTAATTCTTCTTCATAGATGAAAGGTAACCTTGAGAACTAACACAAATTAAAGGTGTTTCTAATTGGTGAGGTAAGTAATTAGGGGCATGGACATAGTACTGAGCTGTAATTATCATGCCTGGGAGTGCATGTGGGTAGAGCCAATTCACTGTACATAAGAATAAATGAGAGAAAAAGGTAGTGTGACATAGTGTAACATTCAGGAATGAGTTTAGCCATAAATCACAGAAACTTGAAAGCAGTAGGTTAAATAATAAGCTTGCCCTGTGCAACAGGAATTCCAGGGCAGTCCAAGACTGCTAAGGATGCTCAATAGGCTTTTTCTGTTTTCTACTTCCACCATCCTGAGAATGAGGCTTTTGTCTTCACGCTTTGTTACAAAATAGCTGCTGCACCTCCAGGTATTACATCTGTATTCCAGGCAGAGAATAAGGGCTGAATCTGTGACAGGAAAACAAAGGCTTTCACAGAAAGCTTCCATGTATACCTCATGGGACACTACTGGGTTACCTGGTCCCTCTAGCTGCTTGACAGTCTGGTGAAGCAAATACGTTGTTTGGCACATTGAATAAACTTAGGCTATTTTAGAAGAGGTGATGAGAATTGGTACCAGCAGATATAGGGTCAGGCCCAGCCTCATATATTATAACTACACTTATTATTAAATGTTGAGGAAGTTATGAACTAAACTATATGGAGAATGACTATAGTTGATTTGAATAAACACCTATTCGCGTTAATTTTTGATAAGTCTTCCCTATTTGCGGGAAAAAGGTGAACTAAAGCTTTCCAAAATTTTCTATTAATTTTGTTGTTATTAACCACTTTACTGTTTTTAGCCACAACTGCAAAATGTAAAAACATGACAAAAACTATTAAAACAGAAGAAATTTTGTGACCAAGGCAAAAAAAAAAAAAAATGTAATGAGGGCAAAACTTGATCTGACTAGAAAGAGGCTATTTAGAGGCTTTATATAATTTAGAGTGAACATTTATTTTATATGTTGCAAAGATATTAATGTGTGATTAAGGGATGCTGCCCTAGACCCTCGTGGAATATCATGTAATAAATAGTCTCTTTTGAATGTAGGAGTTCTGAGTTCCTACAGACTGCTAGGTCCAATGGTTTGAACGGGAGGCTGTGGAACCTCACCGGCCCAGATGGCCTTAACATAAATACACAGTTTGATGGAAGGGGAAGGGTATTCACATAATAACTTTAAATTAAGAAGGCAGAAGTTGAAAATATATTCTGAAAAAAACCTCTGAAATTATAAAATCCTGCATTAAGGTCAGATGAATATGTTGCCTAAGTATGAGTAATTTAAGCCATTTATATAAATCAGTCACTGAGAAAAAAGGCATCAAGAATTATTTCTAAATTTTGAACATTATACACATTTGAATGCTAATGAGTCCCATAACTATCACTGACCAGTATGACTTAATATTAATGTTCGCCCCCCCACCCCACGTCACCATAAGATGTCACAAGGGTAAGGGTACAACAATTGCACAAGAATTCTTGGGATATGATCTGAGATATGATCCTTTACCTGAAAATATTTAAGCACACATTTCTCAGCATTGGAATACAAACGATACCTAATAGCCCCCTCCGAATACTTTGTGTGCTTACCAAACTTCTGCCAAAACACATTTATCTACAGGATGAATGATCGCCAAGATATTCAATATATCATCTTGTTCAATAGCTGCATTCCATGTACAAGCATTGTAGTATACAAGTATTATACAAATAGTGCTGTAAGGTACAAAAATACAACACGCCTTAATTACGCTCTTTATAGGGCTGCAACCACAGAGCCAAGCACCAGGAAGTGCTTAGGCTCCTCTGATTTTAATGCACACACAAACTGAGGGACGAGAGATGCTAAAATGTGCATTCTGATCTAGTGGGCCTGGAGCGGGGCCCAAGATGCTGCTTTCCCAGACTCCCCAGTGACGCAGATGCTGATTGATGAGCCACAGTTTGAATAGCAAAGTCCTAAAGCTTCTTCCCACCCTGGGTTACCATACTCCTCTATAAAAGGGTTCACATAATCTGTCTGTGAAATGGACTATGAAAACAGAGTAATAACAGTTTACCACTGTTAGTCACTCAGGAGGAAAACACCTCTGGAAATATACAAAGTCTAAGCAGAGCTCCATGTGATTTAGAAATCCAGCCAGCTTGCCAAGACGATAATGAAAAACACAACTGAGATGGGGACAAAAACCTTCAAAGATTAGAAACCTTTGCTCTGACCTGCACCCAGAATACGGTTGTCCCTATGCCAAGATTTAATTAAAAGATAATTAAGTCCAACCTTGAGAAAATATGTGTTCTGAAGAGGCTCTTGAACTCTCAGCCTCGGTAAAGTTAGGCAATTCCAAAGGACTCAGTTAACATCTCAGGTCTGTTGCTTGCAAGGAACACTTGGATCCCATACACAAACAAGACGTTAACTGGATAATAGGCCATAAAAAAGTAGAGCAAAGTGGAGAACACAAAAATCAAGGGCAAAAAGGAATTCACAGTGAACAATTTCTACAAAGACCATTATACTAGGTTTAAACCAGCGAGTGCCCCTGTCTCTAGAATCTTTTTGTATGAATTTACGTTTCTTCGCATAGCTGAAGAAGCGCCTTGACTGCAGTTGATCTTGGTGCCCGTTCGGTGTCTGTAATGGAATTTTTAGAGCACTCATAATAATGTTCCATTTGTTCACTGAACTCACAAAAAACGCATATATGCTATGTACAATACTAAAAACCATTCATATTTCAATTCACAGAGGCAGGGGCTTTGCATAGTAAATTAAGGTTATGAGCTGAGCACTGCAGAAATGTGGCATAGTCAGTTTGGGGATGAAATAATGGCTTATACAGTCTGTGTACACCAGCCATGTGTGTTCCATTGCCATATTCCTGGCCGTGCGCATTTTTATGTTAATGTCATTTTTTCAATTTATTAATAATTTCACAAGCTAGACCACAGGTGGCAAACACAAGGCCCGTGGGATGAATCTGGCCCTCCACCTTGTTTTGTCCAGCCCGGTATCTTGTTTCTACCTGGCAGTAGCTCCCAGCTCCTTGCCCCTAGTTATGAAGTAGTTACATTTATACAGTCCTAAAATTACATTCGGCCCTTTGAAGGCAACCTGGAGGCTGATGTGGCCCCTAGTGAAAATGAGTTTGACACCCCTGAGCTAGACTATATCAAGCTTTTTATTTCAATAAAATCAACATAACTTTCTTTTACTGATGACATTTTTAAATTTAAATTAAATTTTGGGGGGGTAACTTTGGTTAATAACATTGTATAAGTTTCGGGTGTACAATCCCACTATGCATCACCTGTATATTGTGTGTGTGCTCACCACCCAAAGTCCACTTTCCTCTGTTACCACGTATTTGACTTTCTTTAACCTCTTCATCTGCCCCCTACCCCCTTCCCCTTCGGTAAGCACCACACTGTTGTCTGTGTCTGTGAGATTGTTTGTTTGTTCATCTGTGGCTTGTTGTTTTATAGACACACGAGAGTGAAATCATATGGTTCTTGTTATGTGATTATTCTTACTGTGAGCACACCTAATAAATAATCTGACACACTTGTCCACAATGGGCTACATGTGGTGTAAAATCAAAATACGATATTTTACTTCTTTTATTCTCAATTACATTTCAGTTTTACTATGATTTCCTAATAGTATTACTAATTTGTTTTGAATTTTATTAGATAAATCATGGGTCCTTTTCTATGATTAGCTGGATGGTTAGCTCTATTGACATTAATGACCTATAAGTTAAAAAAAACTAAGTTTAGAAACATTCCAGCATCTGAACTTCTGATAATTTCTTGTTATTCTCTAAGAAATAAATTATTTTTGCACCAAAACATAAAAACTAAAAGCACTTACAAATATTCCCCTATTTTTTGTTTCTCTAATTTTATTTCCTTCTGCAAAGCATCATCTGTTAATCAGTTTGAATATTTTTAGAAAAGCATCATCATGAAACATGAAATTTTTATAGCCAAAAAAGTTAAAATTCTTTCAATCTTCAAAACCTTTTGAGTCGCAAATGTCTAATTTTGTTGTATTACTGTTAAGAAGTATGCATGGAAAACAAAATTAAGACAAAGCATCTTAAGAATAAATGAGCCAGTCACAGTGAACCTACTTGCCTTTAGAACATAAATAAACAAACAAAAATTCTTTTGAAATCTTCCGTCATTATGTAAAATAATTCTCCATAATCTGTGTCTTATCCTTTTCCTGAGTTTGGTCTATGTTCTATTAAAATCATTTTTCTTTTATTGCAAATTGGTGGCCATAATGGAGCATCATCAAAGTGTTACAAATGGCATTTTCTTAACTTTCTCACTCATACTTCTGTTTACTAGTTAGTTACTAAAACGTCTAACTTTTTTTCTTCTTTCTTCACAATTCTAAAAACTATTCTTTAGCTGACTCTGAATTTGATGATTGTTCTATTTTAATAATGTCACTCCTGGAGACCCAATTATTTTTAATGGTTGAAATACTGTGTTTTCTAGCCAGCTTTGTAACTGCCCCATAAAATTTTGATCCATTTCTGCATGCATTCTTTCTTCTTTTTCAAACATTGTATCACTTGGTTTTTAGATGCTATATTTCTGAAACTTAATTTTTAGCAGAGATATACAGTATATTCATTTTTAATACAAGGTTTAATTCAAATAGATATAATATATAGTAAATTAGAATTAATTTATATGAATTAGTTTAATTCACATAAATCATAATATTTAATAATCAAATGGACATACTGTTGGTTAAAATGGTGCAGTAGCTATAGAAAACAGTATGGTAGTTCCTCAGAAAATGAAACAGAAAATTACCACATGATCCAGCAATTCCACTTTTGGGTATACAAGATCTGTCCAGAAAAAGTTCATCCATTGTTAACATAAGAGAACGGTTTGCATGTTCATTGATATAACCTGGCAGCCAAGAAGAGTGGGCTGGAATGCCCATGCATGACCAACGACGACCTCACTGTTCTAGTCCGTGGGGGCAGTAGATGCCATTGAGTGAGCATGTGTACTGTGTGGCCATTGCATTCAAAATGACTGAGTGAATAGAGCAATGAATCTGCATCAAATTTTGCATTAAGCTTGGACATTCCTCCAGGAAAACTATTCAGAAGGCCACAACTATGGGTAACCAGTGATTGGCAGCCACTTCACTATAAATGGCCTGCTCATGCATCACATCTCGTGTAGAGTTTTTTGGCGAAACATCAAATCACCCAGGTGACTCAGCCCTCCTACACCCCAGATTTGGCGCCGTCTGACTGCTGGCTTTACCCAAAACTCACCTTTGAAAGGGAAGAGATTTCAGACCATCAATGAGATTCAGAAAAATACATTGGGGTAGCTGATGGAGATTAGGAGAACTGTGTGAGGTCCCAAGATACCTACTTTGAAGGGGACTGAGGCATCATTGTCCTGTGTACAATGCTTCTTGTATCTTGTATCTTCTTCAATAAATGTCTCTATTTTTCATATTACATAGCTGGATACTTTGTGAAAAGGCTGCGTACACCCCAAAGAATTGAAAGCAGGGTCTGAAAGAGATATTTGTACAAGCATAGGCATAGCATGATTATTCACAAAAGCCAAAAGATGGAAACAGCCCAAGTGTCCATCAGTGGATGAATGGGTAAACGAAATGTAGGACAATAGTATTATACAATAGGTATAATCCAGCCTTAAAAAAGAGAAAACTCTGACACATGTCACCACATGGATAAACCCTGAGGACGTTATGCTAAGTGAAATAAGCCACTCACAAAAGGATACCCCATAAGATCCCTCTTACATGCGGTATCTCAAGTAGCCGAATTCGTAGGGACAGATGGGGAGAAGAGTGATTTCCAGGGGCCAGGGGCAAGGCGTGGGAAGGGACATGGGCAGTTACTGCTCAAGGTCAGAGAGTTTTCGTTTGCAAGATAAAACATTCTGAGATTGTTTGCACGACAATGTAAATGTTCTTAACACTACTGAACTGTACACTTAAACAAGGTTATGATGGTAAATTTACCTTATATGTATTTTACCACCATTTAAAAATGTATTTAATTTATTAAAACTATAATACATATCAATAATTACAAACAGCATAAAATGGCACACCAGGTTTCCAGACAAATTGGTGTAAGAAAAAGTAGTGAAATATATTCCTTATATAAAGATATGCAAAAACAGCAAACTACTTATCAGTATTTTAAGTAAATAAAGTGTAGAAGTTTCCTGGTAAGTTTGTTATTCTTCTGGTTAAAAAATATTTTTTAAGAAATGTCTGATTTTGATTGTCTCATTTCTGAAAAGTAAGACATATTAATATATAAAATTTGCACACATTACCTGAGTTCTCTTAATATTTTAAAAGCACACAAACATGTATTTGGAATAAAAGTTCCCCTCTCACTCTGCAGTGCTGTGGGCTACATTCTACGGAAAGAGCTCGTCCACTTCCATCGGGAGGTGACACTGCCACAACTGTCAGGGGAAAATGCAAACGAGACGCCTTTTTGCTTCCTTGCACCTGCACCCCAACTGGCATACCTCTCAGGGTCATGTCAGCTCAGGGTCAGAGTCTGTGTTAAATGTTCATGTTTTGTTCATCCTGGATTTGTGCATTGATTTTAATTTTTTAAATATTGCATTAATATTATTTATCCTGCTTACTGAGTGTTCAGTTCTCCTAAATTCTGTGCCTAAGGTGAGTACCTCACAGTTGCTTTGTCCAACTGAAGGCGAATTTTGTGTTGTTCCAGTCTTGGGCAATTATGAACACAGCTGCTATACACATTCGAGTAGAAATTTTTGTGAGAATGTATGCTTTCATTTCACTTGAGGAATTATCTAGGGATAGAATTTCCTTATTGTACGTAAAGTATGCATTTAACCTTATTAGAGACTGTCAACTGTTTTTCCAAACTGGCTATAACATTTTGAATTCCCACCCACAGATTATGAAGTTCCGAGTACTCTGAATCCTTGTCAGCACTTGATATTGTCAGGTTCTTATAAATTTACCTGAGTCGTTCTAGTAGGTTGATAGCATTATCACATTGTACTTTCAACTTGCATTTCTCTAATGCAAATGACTATGGTTTATCCATATAGTGTTTGTTTTTTTTTTAAGTGTATCTTATTGGTGATGTTATTACAGTTGTCCCAATTTTTCCCCCTTTGCTCCCCTCCACCTGGTACCCTTCTTCTCTCCAGCATTCCTCCCCCCCCACCTTAGTTCATGTCCATGGGTCATGCAAGTAAGTTCTTCAGCTCCTCTATTTCCTATGCTATTCTTTACTTCCCCCTGTCTATTTTGTTCCTACTAATTATGCTTTTTTATCCCTACATTATTTTCCCATTCTCCTTCCACCCCTTCCCAGCTGGTAACCCTCCAAATGATCTCTCTATATCTATGATTCTGTTCCTGTTCTGGTTGTTTGCTTAGTTTTTTGTTTGTTTGTTTGTTTGTTTTAATTCAGTTGTTGCCAGTAGTGAATTTGTTGCCTTTTTAATGTTCTGGTTTTTATCTTCTTCTTTTTCTTAAATAAGTCCCTTTAACATTTCCTGTAGTAATGCTTAGTGGTGGTGAACTCCTTTAGTTTTACCTTGCCTGGGAAGCACTTTATCTGCCCTTCCATTCTAAATGATAGCTTTGCTGGATACAGTAATCTTGGTTGTAGGTCTTGCTTTTCATCCCTTTGAATACTTCTTGCAAGTCCGTTCTTGCCCACAAAGTTTCTTTTGAGAAATCTGCTGACAGTCTTATGGGAACTCCTTTGTAGGTAACTCTCTGCTTTTCTCCTGCTGCTTTTAAGATTCTCTCTTTAAATTTAGCCTTTGGCATTTTAATTATAATGTGTCTTAGTGTGGTCTTCTTTGGGTCCAACTTGTTTGGGACTCTCTGTGCTTCCTGGACTTATATGTCTATTTCCTTAACCAAATTAGGGAAGTTTTCTTTCATAATTTTTTAAAATAAGTTTTCAATTTCTTGCTCTTCCTCTTTTCTTTCTTCCATCCCTATGATTCAGATGTTGACATGTTTGGAGATATCCCAGAGGTTCCTCATCTTATCCTCATTTTTTAATTTCTCATTTCTTCTTTTTGTTCTGGTTGGTTGTTTATCTCTTCCTTATGTTCCAAATCATTGGTTTGAATCCCAGATTCCTTCCCTTCTCTGTTGGTTTCCTGTGGGTCATTCTATATTTCACTTAGTGTGACCATCATTTCTTTCTTTCTGTTTTTGCCATACAAGGAGTTCTCCGAGCATCCTGATAACCAGTATTTTGAACTCTACATCTGATAGGTTGGATATCATCATTACACTTAGTTCTTTTTCTGGGGTTTTGTTCTGTTCTTTCATTTGGGCCATGTTTCTTTGTCTCCTCAATTTAGCAGCCTTCCTGTATTTGTTCCTATGTATTAGGTAGAGTTGCTTTTACTCCCTGTTTTAGGAGTATGGTGTATGCAGAAAAGGCACCTGTAAATTGTGAGGAGCAGAGCCTTAGGTAATTGCTAGGGTGAGGCAACCACTTCACTGCTTTTTGGCTGCATGGGGAGGGCTCCGAGAGGAGACAATGTTGCCACCTGGCTTCTGGCAGTTTGTCCAATGCTTGCCCCATTTCCAGTTACTTTGCCCCTTTTCCGAGTGCAACTGGTGCCCTTCCAGCTGCTGCCCCCATGGTGAATCCTGGAATGGGTGGGTTTGCAAACATTCTAAGACTGCGCTGGACGTTTAGGCAGTGAAAATCCAGCACTTTCTTCCACTACACCAACCCCCACTAGTTTTTGCAGCCACAGCTAAGGGGGATCTATCTTCCCAGGGCTGGAACCCAGGGCTGGAACCCAGGGCTGTGCAGCCTGGCTCGGGCTTGGGATCACTTGCTCCCAAGGTATTCCTCCCAACCGTTCTGCCCCTGCTGCCTTTCTAAGCCACACCACCTCTCCGCCCCATCTCTCAAACTCTGCCTCTCCTACCCGGCTGGATGAATGTGTCTTCTTTAAATCCTTGGTTGTCAGACTTCCATACAGCTCGGTTCTCTGATGGTTGTGGGTGTTAATTAGTTTTGAGATCTGGTTGTAATTCTTTCTATGGTTGTGCAAGGGGGCAGAGCATGTGTCCCTATGCCTCCACCCTGACCGTCCTCCCTGTAGTGTTTTATACCATGTGCCAAGTGAAAGTATGGTACACGTACCTGTGTTTAAAAAGACATGTTTAAAAAGCAAGTTGCAGAATATCACGTGGTAGGATCATGTTTGTGTAAAGAAACATATGTACGTACACGCAACCGAAAGGTCTTAGAGGAGTGCACATGAATTGGTAACCATGTTTCTGTTAGCAGGAAAAGAGGAGACTTTCACTTAACAACTTTAGGATAGTTTGAGTTTTTTATAAGCATGTGTTACTTTAATGGCTAAAACCTGTCTAAAAATAATAAATAAAATCCATGCCTCTTATGGGAAAATTGTATAAAAACCCATCCAAAAAAAAAAACCTCAGCAATTTTCTCATCTCTAGAGTCCAAACCAGTCACGTTCCTTACATGGAATCTAAGGCATACATGGGCACCAGCAGGGATGCAATGGGATCTCAAGAAATCTCTGTGTTGGCTGAGGGTAGCTTAGCAGTTCCCGAGGCAGCAGCCCACAGAGAGGCAGCATCTTGCAGATGTGCGGAAGCAACATCACCTATGCCAAGACAGGAAGGGGAAGGTAAAGGGCCCTGACAACTAAATCTGTCCCTTTTTACCTAGAAAAATCAAAGCTGTTTCACCAGCCTCATCTAGAGGAATTCTGCCTATAAAGTAAGCCACGGGGCCACCCCTAGTGTCCACAGTGAGTGGACTGTAGGAGGTGTAGCTAGCTATTGGCTTAGTCAGCCAACAGTGTCTGCACACTGGGAAATACACATCACACACACTCGCAAAGTGGGGTTTTTAGATGCTGTCCAAGAATATCTGACATATGGCTCCTTGAATGCCTATTTACAAACAACTTCAAAGTAGTGAGAAAAGAAACGAGTGGGCCTAAAAAACAGAACAAAGAAAACATATTTTCTGGAAGATAAGTACAATTGTCCTCATCAGAAATCTTTGTGGAAAATAACATTTTTTTCCACAGGAGTATTGTCAATGCATTGCTTTCCCATGTTGGGCCCTCTTCCTTTCCCCCTCCTCTGCGAGAGTCTGAGAACAGTAGCATACATTACCAGAAAATAAGAACGTTGCAATTCCGGGACGTAAGCAAAGGCTGCTATGTTCACACTGTGCTGGACACGGGAGTTTTCAGTCCACCTGAGGAAGCAAGAAGTATAGGTATTGAACAAAGAGGAAACTGTGCCTGCTGCAACGGAATCTCGTGCCAGCCAGACTGTGTGGTTCCAGACGCCATAGGTTAGGACGGAAAGGGGGCAGCTCCAGCGGCAGCTGATCAGCAAAGTCTCCTCGCATGTGAATTCTGAGTTTTTCTGATGGAGTCTCTGTCCCCCCTCTTCCTTTTCTCCTTTATTTTCAGGATCACACTTGTCCCAATTTACAGGCAGAGAGAGTGACATTTGAAACTTCTTCTGGACCCAGCTTCCCTGTAAGAATAGGAAACTACAAGTTATATACTCTTCCAGTCACAAAGAAGGGAAAAAACCTTACGCTATTGTATCCTTTATTCTTTTGAAATCAGAGCTTCTGAGGAAAATTGCATCTCCTTAAAACAAAAGGCTTTGTCCGGGATCTAATGAACACATGCACACCAATGAGTGGTTTTCAAATAATTCCTCCCAGAGAGGTGAGCCTTCTTTGCCCTGGGTGGTCACATGAGTAACAGTTTTAGGCGAACACGGAACAAGAAAGCAGGCATTGTCCTGGGATCAGGATGGAATCCGAACTTTTGTGTTTCAGTCAAGCCTGAGACGCCTGTTATATAAAACTGAACACTGAGAACACAGTGGATCTATCTGAGTGAGTCCAGGGCCTTCTGGGAGGCAAGACACTGAAGTTTTAACCACCTTCAGTTCTCTGATGTGTGAAGATAGGGAGCTATTAAGGTGGACTAGAATGGCTCTGAAATTCAGTTAACTCTAGGATAGCAGAGGTCAAAACGAGTGAGCGAAGTTCATTCAGGTCAAGGGCCCCAGAGGCAATAGGGAAGGAATGCGTTAAACATAGATTCTGCTGATGCTGGAACGCCTGCCTCCTGGTCAGCCAGCAGCGCATGGTGTTTGTGACCCGAGAAACAGGAGCTGAGCATGGGATTGTGAAAGAGGCAACGATGCACCTGTAATCAAGGCCCAGAACCGAGGGCTGGGATCTCCCACCTACGGACAATGAACGGGGGTGCCGGGAGTTGACCAGGAGCCACCATTTCAGAGTGCACCTTCCTCATCTGTAGACTGAGGAGGACTCGTTGTTCCGAACAGTGTGTGTGTGATGGGGCTGGGGCTGGCGGGGGGGGGGGGGGGGAGGGGGGGGAGGAATGAATGGCAACAGCTGCTATATAATTTATGGAAATTAGACAAGGGCCCTTTCAGACTTCAGGAGTACTGTGATGTTAGGGGGTTTTATTTCAATAATTCATAGAAAGGGACCTGAAAGGAGGACTGTTAGACTTCCTATTAACCTGGCAACTGGGGGTCTTCAGCTATCTTGAACTTAGTACGAAAATCTAAAAGAATGCAATTAACTATACTTAAATTCATGAAGCAGGTAAAGCCAGTTACACATATAACAGAACCCTTATCTGAAACACTATTTAAAGCAATATCAATGGCATTGTAATTTAGTGGTTAAAGGCACAGACTTTGAATCTAGACAGGCTGAGGCCAAGTTTTAGTTCTGCCACTTATATTAGAGGTAATCCTGGCAGCATCAGCAAAGGAGTAAGGAAATAGAATAGGAAAGGGAAGGAAGCTAATAGAGGGTATTACCAAGCCAACTATCACAGGGGGCAATGGTAACACAATCTTGCTGGAGAATCCTGGGAGACAGAACAGAGAGTAGCTCAGAGCCCCGCCAGGTGCTAGGAAGCTGGGGTATTTATTCACCAACCTCTGTCCACCATTGGCCCAGGGTTCTTCCTGGGGGCATTAACTCTCTGGCCCTCTGGCCAGTCCCACATGCTGCTGACTGGGCACGCCCCAAGACCAAACAAAGCTCTCAGGTAGACAGTCTCAGGCATTCACAGTGAGCGGGCTAGAGCGTGTAGATGGGAGTGTCAGGAGACATCACAGTGGGCCACTGACCACAGAGCCACCAGAGTAGCAAGGAAGTTATGAAGGTAGCACAACTTTCAGAGATGTTACCACATTCTACCTTCACTACAAACCCAAAAGACAGGTTTTACTATCCCCATTTTTCAAGGATGAAACAGGATAAAAGTCATTAGATGTCTTGCTGAAGTCACAGTTAACTGCCACAGCAAGCACCTGAGCTTGGATTTTGTTCCTGAACACCGCTTATAAAGAAAACGAACTACAGCGAGCCATTGTATCAGCTGAGCCTAAAAGGATGGAAAATTATTTGCCCATGAGAATAACCAAGCCATTGCCAAGTGGAAGAAACCTCCTCTTGCAGAGTTACTAAAGGACAGTCCACATGAGAACAAGAAGGCAAAGATATGTAGAATCTGGTATTGGAAGTATGTTTTGTGATAATGGGTTGTGAATTCTAGAGGAAATGTAGAAGGGTTTTAGAAGTTGGGGGTGGGATGGGCATAGACTACAGAACAAAGAAGGGGTACACAGAGCCCTGTTCGATTCCTAGATTTGCCTCCTTTCCTGTCACCTCCCCTCTCTCACTCTACCTCCACCATCCTGACCTGCTGGCTGCCCCTTGACCTCTCTAGCCATGCTCCCTGCCCAGGTGTTTCCACCGGCTATTTGCTTTGCCTGGAGTGCTCTTCCCTCACTTAGCCACTTGGCCGAGTCACTTACTTCCTTCAAGCCCTCGTTCAAAAGCCTCCTTCTCAGGGAGGCCTAACTACCCTGGCCACCCTATCCAGGCCTTCTCATGTCCTGACCATGCACCTCGCCTCACACTCTTGGTCCCCTGTTCTAATTTTTTGTATTTTCCTTCACACTTACCGCCTTCTACTTCCTCTAGAGTTACTCATTTCCTGTGTGCATTCCGTGTCTCTTCTTGGTAAAATCTAACCTCCACAAGGGCAAGCCTCTTTGTTTTTGTTTTTGTTTTTGTTTTTGTTTTTGTTTTTGTTTTCCACTGATGTATCCCAAGCACCTAGAGCTGTACCTGGCCAGTAGCCAGTGCTCAATGAACATTTGTTGAAGAATGAATGCAGGGATGAATGAATGCCAACATTCATGTCAGCCCACAAAGGAACAATCAGGGTGCCATTCCACGCATTCACCGTGACCTAAGTCCCGTGCTTCCAAAGAGAAAGAAGAGACTTCATTTCCCATTTCCAGGCTGCATTAAGTACTAGCCCACCTAACCCTACTCCCACCCAGTTGTGACAACTCAAACCTCTCTAGGCATTGTCAAATGTCCTTCAGGGGCAAAATCAGCCCAGGTGACCATCATTGTTCTAGCTTATCCTCCAGGTCTCAACTTAAATGCCACATCCTCTAAGAAGCCTTCTCTGATTACTTAAAGTAAATCCTCTGTTATTCTATCACCTCAGACCTTTCCTCAATAGACATTTGTACAATTCATAATGATATACCTATTATCTTACTTACTTGTTTAGTGTCTCACACATTCTATTGGAAGCCCAAGGAGGCCACAACTGTGCACATTTCGTTTGCTGTCATACTCACAGCAGGTAGCACAGCACCTAACACACACCCACAAAGATCCTCAGTTTAAATTGGCCAAGTAGGTATTTTATACTAATGTTTCAGAGGATTGTGAGGTTAGATATATTTTGTATCCAAAGCCCAAACCTATGCAAGGGTAGGTATCTATACTCTGGGATGGGTGATGAGTAACTTTTTTTGGTTACAGCATTTGTTAAATGTGTGTCATGGAAAGAACACTGGGTATAACATCAAACAGTTTTTATGCTTTGGACTCAGGGGGATTGGATGCAAAGCCCAGTCCTTCTACTTACCAGCCCCAGGTAATCACTTCACTTCACTGACCTGCAGTTGTCTGCTCTGTAAGGAGTAGGGATGCTGTTTGCGAGGTGTCTGTCACATAGCACCTGCTCAGTAACATGGCAAGTGTCATTACATATTTTTCTTAGTAATAATATCTACAGTAACTTCATCCTGTGAATCCTGGGCCTTAGCAACCCAACCACACTCAGCTATTGCCACTCAGCCTCTAACTGAGAAGCTCAGTCCTTAACAGCTAAGTCAAGGTTATTAGAGATCTTGCAAATGGGGAGGGTGTGTAGTTCCTCTTCCAGACCCCATCCTGAGTCTTGAGCCCCCAAAACGTCAATCTTTCCCTCCCGCAGATATCTTTGTGTAATTTGGCTTTTGCACAAATTTCCTGGCTTGCACTCTAGCTTCTGTTGCAAGACAAACTTTCCCCTAAGATCCACCCATTTTTTAAAAAGATTTTACTTCTTTTTAGAGAGAAGGGAAGGGAGGGAGAAAGAGAGGGGGAGAAATACCAATGTGAAAGAGAAACATAGCCTCTCGTATGTGCCCTCACTGGGGACTGAACCTGCAGCCGAGGCATGTGCCCTGACCGAGAATGGAACCAGAGACCTTTCGCTTTGTGGCCCGATGCCCAACCAACTGAGCCTCACCGGGCAGGGCGAGATCCACCTATTTTGTTAGGGTTCAAACTCTCTCCTAGTTTTTTCTGGCCCTCTCTCTATGCCATAACCACAGGTGATCCAACAGCACAGAACAACCCAAGCCACAGTGACAATTCTAACATCAGCACTACCTAGAAACTCCTAAGCTGCCCCTTACCCGTTACTGGGTATTAGACCAAATACTGGCCTGATTGGCCTGATTTGAGCATAAGCTCCCCTCTGGAGAGTAGAATATCGACTGCTGATGCACACTCCGAGCTGGGATAAACTTGAGGAAAAGGCATGTGGATTATTTGGAGAGAAAAGGAGCGGTAGGGTATGCGGTTGGAAATTGCTGCATCACAGTCCCCCCACACATCCATTCCCTGCCTTCTCCCCTCCCCTCATCGGCTGCAAAGGCCTCAGGGGATCTTCAAGCCAGGAGAAAATGACATCTGTGGCAAAGTCATTAGAACACACAGGTGGCTGCGACAAGAGTTAAACATAGCCCTCACTATTCCTACCCTTCTGAAAAATTGAGTTCGTGTCAAGACCGAGGTCGCAGCCTCTGAAGGCCCGACAGTGGTTCTGGCAGTGTTCCAGCACACTCTTCCTTGTGCTGAATTTCCCAAGGTGGGGCTGACATAAGCTAGTAAAAATTTAAACCCTCTTCTGATTGAGTAACATGTTAATGCCAGTCAAAGAGAACCTGTTGACATATCTGGCCGCCTAGGCTAGAGAGCAAAGAATAGGAGCAATTATCCTTGGCTTCTAGCTAACTTTCCTTCCTCCAGCTCCACGGTCAGCAAACAAACATTTTCTGTAAGGGGCCAGATAGTAAATATTTTAACCTTTACAGTCCACATATAACCTCCCTTCTTTCTTCTCTTCCTTTTACTTCTTCTACTTTTTGTTAAATCCTTTAAGAATATAAAAACTATTCTTAGCTCCTGGGTCACACAGAAATAGTTCTGTCCCCCACACAGGCCGTAGTTTATTGATTTGGCTCCAAACCAACCACTCAGAGATATCTCTGTAATGACCTTCAAACTGAATTTCAAGCCACAGTCCACTTATTTTATTTGGGTTATTGTACTCATTAGTAGAGTTTCCATTACCTCTGAATAAACTTCCTAGCTTTTATGAAAACTCATAAGTTATTGGTAATTCATTGACCTTATATTTAAGATTTGTGCATTTTACGATATGAAAGTTATAGCACAATTTTTTTTTAATTTTAAAATATTATTAGTGTGCATCTATGGATTTAATGTCCATTTGTGTCGATCTTGCTTACATTTTATTCCCGGATTCACGCCTGTGTGTGCTGTGTAGAAAAGGAGAGACAGGAAGTGGATGGTGGTGGAGGGAAGACGGGAGGAAGAACATTATTGAACACAATACCCCAGGGCTGTAAACTAAGATGGCTCATAACTGAATGGCCAGATTTCTTGAAAAACACCTGTTACACAGGTAAAATGAGGCATCTGTGGGTGCCCCGTTCCAACGAACAAATATGTTCCCGTGAGAATCCTGGAATTGCTGGCTCTGTGGTTACTGGGTTCTCTCCAGTCACCAGTCACCTAGTATGGTATTAAGGCAGGAATCCCTGTCAGACCTGTCGGGGATGTGACTTTGGAAGCTGCGACCAACTAGGCTGCAAAGCCACGAGGTTTCCAATATTCAATTTAATGACATTTTAATCTGCACAATAGCTCTATGAGGTTTCATAAAATGAAAAGCACTGCAGAGCTGCATGCAAAACATAATTATTGACAAACCTTAAGAGT
The DNA here is from genome assembly GCF_022682495.2 of Desmodus rotundus. Lineage (NCBI taxonomy): Eukaryota > Metazoa > Chordata > Mammalia > Chiroptera > Phyllostomidae > Desmodus > Desmodus rotundus. The sequence goes on along the minus strand of NC_071397.1, from coordinate 18,088,696 downwards.
GGAGGAGAGAAGGGTGGTGGACTTCCCTGAGGAGCGAATGAGAAGTTTAGAGACCAGGTAACCACCTGACTCTGGAAATGACAGAGTCAGTGACAAAGCTGCAGGAATGAGATTTAGTGTGTCCCATCAAAGTCCCCAGAAGGAATGCAGTCAGCCTCCTGGCTGAGGTTTCCAGTCATCATGCAGCCTCAGGCAACCTGAGACAGCAACCCCCACCCTGTTGGGGCGATGAAATTGCTTCCATGTTGACAAGAACCTTTCCACTCCAGGATGATTCCGAATCAAACACAGAAATGTTTTCGATAATCAAAGCCATATGTTGCTCTATTGAGACTAGAGTGTGTGCGCAAATTTAGTGTTTTCTGCATTGAGAATATTTAGGAGAATTAAGTCTATCAGAGTCTCAGCCTCCTAATTAGAATTTCAGTGTGTAATTGAGTACTCAATACAGATTTGTTGTTTTTGGTTAAAATCTTTTGAATTTGGGAAATAGCCCTGAGACCTTTAAGAGGATTTTAAGTTTGTTACCTTTATAAGTTTAATGTGTTGGTTTTACAAAAATTATTTAAGCACTTGTGAAGGTTTTTGCATCAAAACAATTCTTAAAGATAAAGAACTGAAATATATTAAATTGAAAGAGCAGTGTAAAATGTTAGAAAATTTTTAATTAATAAATTTTAATACATAGTACCAAATATTAGTCAAAGATACTTCCAAGTGATTGGAGAACTTTGCTTAGTTTACAGATAAAATAAGATTTATAAGCTGAATTTTAATTCACACCGGTGTGGCCAAATCACACCGACCAAGGCATCAGAGTTAGCATTAGCTCCCAGAGAAGTGGGGCTGTGATGGAGCCCAGGTCGGCACACTGAGTTTAACAATCCTGCTACCTAAACAAAGATTAAAAGATAAACTGGGAAAGAGCTCTCTCTAGAATCAGCAGCTCAATCAAAAACACTCCTTGCAAAGAATAAACAAATGGGACCTCATAAAAATAAAAAGCTTCTGCATGGCTAAAGAAAACAGCACCAAATTACAAAGAGAACCAACAGTATGGGAAAACATATTTGCCAATGATACCTCAGACAAGGGCCTGATCTCCAAAATATACAAAGAACTCACACGACTCCACTCCAGGAAGACAAACAACCCAATTAAAAAATGGGCAAAGGACTTGAACAGACACTTCTCCAAGGAAGACATACAGAGGGCCCAGAGACATATGAAAAGATGCTCAGCATCACTAGCCATCAGAGAGATGCAAATTAAAACCACAATGAGGTATCATCTCACACCAGTCAGAGTGGCCAACATAAACAAATCCACAAACAAATGTTGGAGAGGATGTGGAGAAAAGGGAACCCTCGTGCACTGTTGGTGGGAATGCAGACTGGTGAGGCCACTGTGGAAAACAATATGAAATTTCCTCAGAAAACTAAAAATGGAACTGCCCTTTGACCCAGTAATTCCGCTGCTGGGATTATACCCTAAGAACACTGAAACACCAATCCAAAAGAATCTGTGCACCCCAATGTTCATAGCAGCACAATTTACAATAGCCAAGTACTGGAAGCAACCGAAGTGCCCATCAGCAAACGAGTGGATCCAAAAACTATGGTATATTTACACAATGGAATTCTACGCAGCAGAGAGAAAGAAGGAGCTTATACCCTTTGCAACAGCATGGATAAAACTGGAGAGCATTATGCTAAGTGAAATAATCCAGGAAGTGAGGGACAAATACCATATGATCTCACCTTTAACTGGAACATAAGCAATAGAAGAAAAAAGCAAACAAAATATAACCAGAGACATTGAAGTTAAGAACAATCTAACAATAGCCAGGGCGGGGGTGGGGGGTGGGGGTGGGGACAGTGGGTAGAGGGGATTACAGGAACTACTATAAAGGACACATGGACAAAACCAAGGGGGAGGATGGAGAGGGGGGAAGGAGGTGGGTTCACCTGGGGTGGGGTGGAGGGATGGGGAGAAAAGGCATACAACTGTAAGTGAATAACAATTAAAAAAAAAAAAAAGTTGAGCAGCTTTCTAAAAGTATAGATTCAGTTACTCTTCAGATCTCCTGAGTCAGAGTCTCCCTGGGTAGGATCTAGGATTCTGTGTTTGTGACAATCTTCTCCCAGTGATTCCGTCTGGGAACCTCTGGTCTGCACCACCCACTTTGACACTGAGCCTACCTTACCTTGCGTAACTATTGTCTTATTAATGTACCACCATCTTTCCTCAAAGTGAAAGACCCTGTGTCACTTTGTTAGCATAGGTAGCTAAATATTAATAAAGGAAGGATGCAAAGGGAATCAGACATTATTAAGCATAGTCAACTAGGGAGCATAAGCCTGATTAATCAGGAAGTTACAACTTCACACACTCCCCAGGGAACCACCAGTCCAACTGCAGATTACTGAGGAGGGGGATCAACAATAAAGGGAGAGGTAAGCACATGTGCAGTAGAAGCCACAGCGGTGAACAGGGGAGGTGCTTCTATAAGGCATGAGTAATGGGAAGCAAGATGGTGACCATAGAGTTCTGTCTGTCTAGCCTGGAAGAGGAATCAGATTAGATAGGGGACATGAAGCCCTGAGGTTAGCGGGTAGACCTATCCGAAGCCTGCAAAAGCTTGAGAAGTTGACTGGTTATTTTGAAAAAGCACCTGGTGTCCCTCTCTCTCCCTCTCCTGGTAACACTGGCTAGCTAGCCCTGTTGGTGCTTTCTCTCTCCATAGCAACCATGTGGCCCTAGCAGCTGAGGTGGCAGTGGGTGGACTCCTAACGTAGGCTCCAAGCAGGAGCCTGGGTACAGCAGCATAGGAAGGGATTACAGACAGGAATAAAAAAATAAAAAATAAAAAATAAAAAACACTCCTTGCCTGTAGTCATGAGTCTGGAGATCTGTGTACATATTTTGTTTTACAAAAGCAGATATTCATTCATGAGGCAATGAATGTGAGGTTTGAAAACAGAAATAAAAATTTATAGCTAATGATTTAAATGTGTTTCATGGCTCACACTTTAAATACACTTAAAAGTAGTCTTGCTTCTGCTTTACGAAGAGGACACTGAAACTCAGAAATGTGAAATGGTTCATGAGTGATGGCAATGTGTTACCCCTACACTGTACACCTGAAACTGTAATAACATAACATTGAATGTCAAATGTAGTTAGTTAAAAAAAATTTTTAAGTTTAAAAGATAAGTTGAAGTGGTTATGTATCATGTAAGCACCAAAGACAAATGAGTCTTTTTAAGGGAAACTGAAGCAGGTGGGGTCAGGGGTTGCTGTCAGAACTGCTGCCTACAGGTGTCCAAGCATGTTTATGGCGGGTTCCCCAGAGCAGTGCTTCAGACAATCAGTTACTCTGTCCTCGATGACAATTCTTGTGAACTGTGTCTCAGAACCTTCCCCTAAAGTGTGTGGAGCGGGCAGAGCATTTATCCACGGACTCCTTTCCCCCATTGGTCAAGGGGGGCCCCATGGAATGTTATTAACTCCTCTGTCCTATCCCCGCCCATATGCCCTGCCCCTCCTCAGCTCCACACTGCAGTCTCGCACACGTGTGAGTTCCAAGAAGGTTTCTAGGGGCCTTGTCGTGAGGGAATCACAAAAGACCCCAAACAGGATTTGAGAGGCCTGGGGTGGTAGGTGAAGCACTATTCAGCGGCACCTGCATGAAACACGTTGATGCCTACGCAGAACTGATCACTGGAGCTGTGGCTGGAATTAGAGAGGAGGCCAAAAGGATGTGAAGTGACACAGAAGTGTCCATTATCTGAGCGTTCAGTCAAGGGGATTAGAGGAGCGGACGTTCATCCGGTGCTCCGCTGCACACGGCACACACCCTGGTGTACGCTGCACCGACGGGGAAGAGGAGTCTCACTAAACAAAGATGCCAGATGGGGCAGCAAAGGCTCTGGTTTTTCCTCACCAGGTGTTGCCTTTCAGGCTAGAATCTTAGTTCAATTGTTCGAAAGTTTAAAACAAACATAAAAAAACAAAAGGCATCCAAGTTGAAAAAGAAGTAAAATGATCTCTGTTTGCAGATGACATGATCTTACACACGGAAAACTCTAAAAACTACACACACACACAATTGTTATAGCTAATAAAAGATTTTAGCAAAGTTGCAGTATAAAAAAAATCAACACATAAAGGTCAATTGCATTTCTATATACTAGCAATGACCAATCTAAAATGGAAATTTCAAAAAATAATGCCATTTACTATAACATCAAAAAGGATAAAATACTTAGGAATAAACTTAGCCACGGTGGTAAAAAAGATTTGTACACTTAAAGCTGCAAAATTGCTTGAAAAAAATCAAAGAAGATTAAAAAAATGGAAAGATATCCCTTGCTCATGGGCTGGAAGACAGTGTTATTAAAATGTGCACACTTCCTAAAGTGATCTATAGATTCCATGCAATGGCTATCGAAATCCTAATGGGTATTTTGCAGGAAAAGAATAAAACATCTAAAATGTATATAGAATCATAAGGGACTCTGAGTAGCCAAAATGATCTTGTAAAAGAACAAAGCTGGAGGCTTCATGCTTCCTGATTTCAAACCATACTAAAAATCAACGGTAATCAAGATGATGTGGTACTGGCATAAAGGCGGATATACAGACCAACAAAACAGAATAGAAGGCCCAGAAGGAAACCCTTGCATATGTGGCCAGATAATTTTCAACACAACTGCACATGGGGAAAGGGTAGAGCCTTCAATCAGTGATGTTGGGAAAACTGGATATCCACATGCAAAAGAACAAAATTGAACACTTACACCAAATAAAAAAAATTAAAAACTAATTAAAGACATAAATGTAAGACCTGTAAGACCTATAACACTCTGAAAAGAAAATATAGGGGACGGGCATGCCTCAGATTTTCAGGGGAGGAGGTGATGCATAATTTCTTTTGCCTTTGTTTGGCTGCCTACATGTAAAAGAAAAGAAAAGGAAGGAAGGAAGGGAGGGAGGGAGGAAGGAAGGAGGGAGGGAGGGAGGGAGGGAGGGAGGAAATAGAAAATATAAGAGAGAAGACTCAAGACATTGAATTTGGTGATAATTACTTGGATATGATGCCAAAAACACAGGCGACAAAAGCAAACTTAAAAACTTCTGTGCAGCAAAGAAAACAATCAACAGAATAAAAAGGCAATTTGCAGAATGGGAGAAAATATTTGCAAGTCGTATGTCTGACATATAAAAGTTGATATCCAGAAAATATAAGGAACTTCTACAACTCAACAACAAAAGAACAAATAACCTGATGTTAAAAATTGGGGAAAATCTTGAATAAACTATTGCCCAAAAAAGATACAGAAATGACCCACAGGCATATGAAAAGATGCTCAGCATCAGTAATCATTAGACAAACACGAATCAAACCACTAGGACGGCCACTGTTAAAAGAACAGAAAATAAAAAGTGTTGATGAGGATGCAGAGAAATCGGAACCCTTGTGCACTATTGGTATGAATGTAAACTGGTACAGCCATTCTGGAAAACAGAATGGAGATTCCTCAAAACTTGAAAATAGAACTACCATGTGACCCAGCAATTCCACTTCTGCATGTATACCCAAAAGAATTCAAAGCAGAATCTCAGAGATATCTGGACACCGACATCCATGGCAGTATTATTCTCAGTAGCCAAGAGGTGGAAAGCAAGCCAAATGTACATAAAGAGATGAATGGGTAGAGAAAATGTGGTGTGCACATACAATAGTATGCAGCTTTGAAAAACTGAAATCCTGACACATGCTACGTCATGATGAAACTTGAGGACATTATGCTAAGCAAAATAAGTTCAGTTGTTAAGAATCACTTCCTACTTGGAGTGAAAGCTGGAAATAAATTCCCTGTTGACTGTGTTACCATTAAACATTCTTCTCCCCATCTTGCTCCCCCTCTCCAGCCAACAGTTGCTTGGGAGTTAAAACAAGAAGACTATGTCCTCATCCAATGTTGTGTAAGTCTCCACAGATTGTCCAAGGTGGGACAGACAGCAATCGTTGGGACCAGAACTAAAATCTAGGTTTTTCTGATTACAGAAAGGAATCTCTTTCAACAATACAATTTGGCTATAGTTATTGGTTATTGTTAGTAATCCCAATTTTCCAAGAGTTTAAAGTTTAAAATATTATTTTCTTTAAATTATTTGTAAAATCTAAGAGTAAAAACACTAACCAAATAATAATACTCATTATCGCCATTTTATAAATGTGAGAACAGAGAGGAGAGTTAACATTCATTGAGCACCTACTATTTGATAGACCTCTGCATACTTTATCTCATTTAGTCCTCACTATGCTGGAGGGTATTATTATTGTGTAGGGATTTTTCTCTATGCTCTGCAGAGCAGGAGACTGAGGCTGAGAGAGGTCAAGTAATTAAAGTATATGTATTCACAATACACCCGGCTCTCATCCCTCATTGGTCAAAGATTGCCCCGGGAACTATTATTCTCTTTCTCTTCGGGTTTATGTATCTGTCACAATGCCTCTGAGTTCCAGAAGACCTCACGCACTGCAAGAACAGAGAAGAAACAGGCCGCAAGAGACACACAGTACGACTGAGGCAAGGCATTGCTAGATTGCGCCTTCGCATCTGGTTGCTGATGCCGGATGGGGCACAAGGGGTGTCCCGTGTGCACCAAACACAAACACACCCACGTAGTTGACACCTTGATTCTATCCCTCATACAGCTCGCAAATTGCACCACCATCTCCTATAGGCCTATTGATTGACATATAGTACCTAATACCGTAAGTGCCTTAAAACATATGAAACTAAGAAGAATCTTCGGAGAAGACATTCTTATAACCTATTTTCTTTTCCTCATTCCCAAAGCATTAGTGATATCTACACAGGGAGATTTTTTAAAATGTGGTCCTCTTGATTTTAATTATCTTTTGGAACAAAAAAAAGGAAATAGTATAAATAAGCACTTTTCCGAGTAAAAAATAAACTGTGAGCAATGAGGAGTCATCCTATGAAAGTGTGAAAGTATGATTGTTGTTACACAGAGTTCTAAGTTTGCTGTGTACACTAGACAGTTTAGGGTGAAAAACGCTAAGCAAATGTGAGGATGAAAAATTCCAACAGCCCAGAAAAGTATCTTTCAAGAACATGTGAGAAATTGGAAAACAAATATTTGAGTTTCAACATAGGCAATTCAAAGCTAAAATTACTGAGAGAAAAAAAGCAATCTGTGCTATTTAGAGGGTTATTATCAACCATAAAATAGATATGGAGTTCTCAAAAATAAATGGAGAAATGACTAAGCTATAGAAATGACTACAGATGCAGCTGGATAATATTTTGAAATAAAAGAGGTTCACATGCACCCATTCAGAATTCCATGTCTCTGGCCCTTTCAGACGAAGTCATCCAGCGCATTTTCTCTGCAACTTCCGAGCAGGTAATATTTGGCAAAATGAAAATAACGACAGAGTCAGGAGTTTGGCCTGTCAGTGTCGAGAGTCAGGACCCTGGCTGGTTTAGAGACATACATGATTTGGGAACAAGCCTTCCCTGAAATGGAGAGACAGAAAGCTAAGGAGGACTGGATGCACTTAAGAACAACTGACAAGACTGGTTAATTAATTGAGGACTGAGATAGAGGAGACGGAGAAGTCAAGGATGATCCCTGGGTCTCTCTCTTCAGTAACCAATTACATAGCAGCATCACTCTCTGTGGTTGGCATCATAAAAGGAGTTGAGGAACGGGGGAAGAAAAAAAGCAGTATGGGTCCTGGGGAAAAGAAGAAGAATTCAGCCTTCAGGTTTTCTGTTTTGTTTATTTTTATTTCCAATTACAGTTTACATTCAGTATTATTCTCTATTAGTTTCAGGTGTACAGCATAGTGGTTAGACAGTCATTTACTTTACATAGTGTTGCTCCTAATATTTCCACCACCCTCCAGGCCCCCTGCACAGATAGCAATATTGTTGGCTATATCCCCCGTGCTGTAATGTAATTCCCTGAGATATTCTATAATGATCGATTTGTACTTCGGCCTTCAGTTTTGAACACGTTGAGAATGATGTGCTTGAGAGACGTTCAAAGGGAAGCTGTGTGGTAGATGGCTTGACTTTTGATGCTCAGGATAGGGGTTTCGACCACAGACATTACTCTGGAAGAGATTAGTACACAGAAGATAAAAATCTCTGTAAGGGATGAGATTGCCCAGGAAGAGAGTATAGAATAAGAACAGGTGACCTACAGCATCCCTGATGGAACACCAATATTTAAAGGATGGGGAGATTCAAAAAAGAAAAAAGAGCCCTCAAAGGAGACTGCAGAGTGTTCAGAGAAGGAAGGAGAAACCCAGAAGACAGTGGAGTAACAGAAATTACGGGAGGGATTAGGAAGTGTCATACGCTGCTGAGAGGTTGAAATAGAACTTGAAATGCGTCCAGTGGATTTAGCAATAGAGTTCTTTGCGACCTTGATGAGAAGCATTTTGTTGGCATGGTAGAGGAGAAAGCCAGTTAAAGTAGGATGAAGAACAGCAGGCGAGAAAGATAGCACAGACAACTGCTGCATCCCCCGGGCTTCCAGCCAAGCACCGTAACCATCACTTCCTAGAATTTATCCCTTGGAGCCACTGCCCAGAGGGAATGAGTAGCTGAGTGACAAGCGGTTGGTGCAGATAGCTCACCATGGTAATTTTTATATTTAAAACATATTGACTTGAAAAGCAAGAAATATTGATCATTCGTTAAGCAAACATTGAGTGTAATGTATTAGGCATAGGTAGAGTAAAAGCTATTCTTGTATTCACCTACTAACTCAGAATGTTACCCCTAACCCATTTTAATTTCAGATCTTGTGCCAGAAATAATAAATATATCTACAGCTTTTTAATATGTTGATAATACCTTAATAAAGTGTTTTTAAAAAAGATCTCTGCCAATTATTTAATTCCTAAGGTACAAGTTTCAATAGATTTGTTAGGTAGTCTTAAGAAATGTTACCTTAGAAGACTTTATTTTTACTTTCTGAACGCATCCTAATCCTGTAGCTGCATCAGATTAAATTACATTTTCATAAATTTTAAGAGATTAAAAATACTATTAGTTTTTACTGCATAACAGCACCCCAAAATATCGTGACTTAAAACAACAAACATTTATTATTTTCCACACTTCTGTGGGTTGGGCAGAATCTGGGTCTGTTCGGCTACACCTACAGACAGATCGCAGCTCAGCTGGGGTTGTAGGGTCCAGGATTGCCTCGGTCTCACGTCTGGTGGTTGGCAAGTTAGCTCAAGTGACATGGACAAGACCATGACCATGTGTCTCCCTTCAACCGGCAGGGGAGCTGAAGCTCATTCATGGCTGTCTCAGGATTCCAAAACCACAGGACAGCAAGCCCTAATGACCAAGTCCTTGTCAAGTCTCTACTTGTCATACATTTGTTAATGTCCTGTATGCCAGGTCCAAATTTACTGATTTGAGAAATAGAATTTACCTCTTGCTGAAAAGACCGTAAATCCACATTTCATGCAGGGATGAAATAATTTGTGGCTATTTTTGCAATCCATCACAGCTATCTTTTGCTTAATCTACAAAATATTCACTCGAGGAACTTCCTCTTAATTTAAGTTTAAAGGGATCATAAATATAATGAGTCACACCAATACCATGTATTCAAAACAGAAATATTGTGCTGCTTCTTTTTTTTTAGAGGTGGTACTAAAGTCCAAGGTAGAAAGGGTAGTCTGGGGCTTTAAATCCCTTAAGGGTTGGATCCACATCTGCTTCTTTCTGTACCTGCAACAGTGTGGTAATTTTATTTGAATGAATGAATGGTTTGTTGCCTAAATCTACTAAAGTCAAAACAGCAAGGAAAAAACACAATAAGGGCTGCCGATTCTCATAGATCTTTAATTTCATGGCATTCTGACAAGAGAAGAAAGAATCACATAAAATTAGAATACATAATAATACACTGAGGCCTATGTTTCAGTTTAATTTTATTGGTTTCTAGATATTGAACTTCCGTGTTGTTTATAAATATAATAGAAAGAAGAACTAAAGAAACAATGGTGCATTTTGTTTCAAGGTTCTACGTATCAGATAGATATTTACTGGCAAGGCCCATTCAATATATGCTGATACTTGTCAGCGCTCCCCTGAAAGAGCTGAAGGAAATGGACTTGGGGAAGGCGGAAACCACCCTTTACAGAATGCATTCCATGCAGTGTTCTCCCCATTTGGGGCCCGGTCAGGACCTTCTTCCACAACGGCAGTTCTTCCTTTGTATCGTGTGTGGGCTACGAAATAACAGAATGCTTGTAAGTGATCCTTTTTCATCACATATGCAACGGTGGTATCAGTTGGTTTAGCACAATCACCCAGGAAGGAGGAGACAAGGGAGAGAATAAAATAAATCTAACTTTGTTGAAATATTGATTTGTTGCTGGTGATCTTTGGCTATTGGGTTTTATCACAAGAAACAATTCCCAAGAAAAAAACATTGAGAATGGACTCCCTTCAAAGAAAAAGAAAATATATACTCCCCAAAATGGCGTAAAAGGAAGCGTGTTCATGTACTCGGCAATGAGCCATAAAATGACCTCCTCTGGTTAAAATTACCATGGGCCTTAGTAGAAATCAGTAGACCAGAGAAACGAAGGCCATAGATGGTGGCTTGTAGAGATGAACTCTGACCTGTCCTGTGATGTTGGGTCTCAGTGGTTTAGAGGGGAAACTTGGGAGGGAAGAGAGAATTGTTGGTGAACAAATAGAAGAGTTGACTCAGACCACAGTGACAGTGTGAACCCAGTTGTTTCACTGGGTTAAGACTGTCACTCATTCCTTTTGCATCACACCCCCTTCCAGGTCCCGTATCACCGGACTTTCCCTTTGATGCTAACAAGAAGTGAGCTCCATCCTCAGCCTTTCCTCTCCCTTAACCTCCTTCCCAAGACCGCCCTCCTTCACATCAGTTCCTCTCCTCTAACATTGCTCAGCTCTTCCCAACTCAGTGAGGAGGCACCCCTTAGCAGTTCTCCTGAGAAGCACAGGCTGGCGGTGGAGCCACAGGCACAGCCTCCCAGCTCACACCCACAACTCTTAGACTGGAGTTAACTGTCATCTGAGCCCCTCCCTTCCTCTCTTTGTGGACTGCAGTGAAGAAAGCCAAAGAAACAGCAATTACAGCCTTCCAATAGGACAGGGCAGGATGAGCTGCAGAAGGCGGTGAGAACAGGCTCTCTGAATGGAGCCTGAATGTTGAAGACCTTAGGCTTACAGAGGGCATGAAAAAGAGGAGAGAGGCCCAACACTATGCCACTGACGGCCCCACTGCTTACCCTGTTGCCTTTCTCCCTCTGAGAGCTTCTGTTGAGCTTCCTTGATTATTTCTTAACAGGAACAACGCTAACTTCCCCTATTCATGTTTCTTTAATCCTTTGGGTGGGAATTTGGGAGATGGGGAACCAACAAGGATGTCTTGCTGGGAGGAACAAGCACACTCTGCAGCAGCTAGATTGCTGTTTCTACTTTTTCAGTCACCCATAATCTTAGCATTTGCCATTACATTCGTGTGACTTCCTTTACCCCTGAGCTTTTTCAAGCTTCCTGCCACAATCGACACACTGAACATCTATTCCTTACTTATTTACTTATCTATTTAGCAATTGTTTCTAGAGTGTCTTAGGAGATCTGTTCCTTAGGAGGAACATTCATATTCTTTGTCAAACATTGAGATTATGTAGAAGTTTTGGTCTGAAGGACTAAAGGGACCATACATTTGATAGAGTGTGAGACCCACATGGCCAGTGAGATTCCAGAAATCGGGATGCTCCAAACAATGGACACTGTAAATCATATACACTATGTTAAAACTTGCTGGTCTTTCTTTTTTAATGTAAAATATAAAAGATTATTCTTGATAGTAGAGTAGAATACCTAGACCATTCCTACATCCAACTTCTTAATATTTTAAAAAGCAAGGAATCATTATTATAAAAGAAAAGGGCTTATGTAAGGACTAAGTGTTTTTATTTAAAATTAGTAAAATATTTGCTTCTGTTTACATAGCATATTTCAAAACCTGAAATACTTCTTAATTCAATAAATTTTTGATATTTTTATTCATTTTCACTTAATCATTTTATAATTCCAAGAACTACAAACTATCCCAATCACTTTTTAAATTTATAATGTATCATTACTAACATGTCAACCTTACAGATTTCTTAAGTCAGTTTAGCTTACTATTCCCCTTGAAGCTCAGAGGAGCACCATGCTCTATTCTATAAGGACACCTTATCTTTAGCACCTTACTATTATTGAAGCATTTTCATACACATAAAAGGATTTCAACCTCAAAATGATCCTGTGAGGAAAGTAAAATACACACTCTGATCCCCATTCTGCAGGTAAGGAAACTGAAGCTCACACAACCCAAGTAAATTACCCCAAATCATGAGGCTAATAAGTCAAAACATTCTCACTCTGAGTTCTGGTCTTTTGCACTTTCCACAATCCCACTATATCGCCTATCTTTCTGCTCATCCAGTTTCTGTACAGTGGGCCAGAACATGACTGTCTCTATCAAAACATAATTATTAGCCCTGGCCAGTGTGGCTCAGTTGGTTGGAGCATCGTCCCATACACTAAAAGGTTGAGGGTTTGATTCCCAGTCAGGGCACATACCTGGGTTGTGGGTTCAATCTCAAGTTGGGGTGCATATGGGAGATAATCGATGTTTCTCTCTCACATCAATGTTTCTCTGTTTTTCCCTTCCTCTCTCTCTAATATCAATAAACATAATTTTTAAATTAAAAAAATTATTAGTTGTGGCTTAAACATATCCTTCATGCTACTTTCACTTCCCATGAATGCCAGCCAAACTTTTCCCAAACCTTATGCATGCATAAAAAGTGTGAAAACTGAACACTATGAGCCAGTGACACAGAGACACTAAAAAAAAAAAATCTAAAATGTGTTCCTAGATAAATATGTCAACCTCTCTTCTCCCAACATCCCTAGACCTGCCCCCAGTGGGAACTGCACTCTGGGGAGCATTAAATTTCAGGATCACTATGCATTGCTCTGTGCCTAATGAAAACATGGGAAGACATTTTCCTTTCCACACATCACTTAATGAAGGAGTAAAAAGATAGAAGGGATTGTCATGGGTCCCTGCCTTCCCACCCTGTGTTCCTTCTGCACATCGCAATGTCAAAGTGTATAAATAGTGTTAAGATTCTTATTACATGTTTCAGAATTACGTTGTTAATCGTGCTTCCATAGGAAGCTGATTTCTCGAGTAAGGCACATAACTTACTCTGAAGGCATCTGAAACTTGTTCACAATAAAACGTGAATATCTAGGAGCCAGGTGCTCAAACTGATAGGGAAACTCAAAAGTTAAAGATTTTAACTGTAATTATAGTTGATAGGTTTAAGTGATTAATGCATGTGGAAAACTTACTTCAAGAATTGGAGTACGTGACCTACGTGACTCCAAGAGGTGCATAGGCAATTCAACCTTTGTGTCCCAGGGGGTCTGCAAGCCATTTGTGGAGACGGTATCTGAGCCATTGCGTTCCAGGGAGGAAACTTCTGTGATGCAGATAAAGAATTGTTGATCAGCAGATGAAGAAATACTAGAAAAATCACTGCATTGCCACTATTATCTGATTAACCTTTTTTCTAAACCCCTTACCTACCTTTCTGGACTCAAAACTTTAGTGAAGGCCCTGGCCAGGTAGCTCAGTTGGTTAAAGCATCATCCTGCTACACCAAGCATGTGGGTTCAATCTCCAGTCAGGGCACAGACAAGAAGCAACCAATAAATGCATAAATAAGTAGGACAACAAATCAATGTTTCTCTCTCTGTGTCTCTCTTTCTCTCTTCCTTTCTTTCTCTAAAATCAATAAATAAAAAAAATTAAAAAAAACTTTAGTGAATAAAGAAGAGACGAGGAGGTTGGTGGACAACTATAATATACAAGGAAGAAGGTAGCATACAGAGCCAGATAGCATGAACCTCAGAGACACAGGAACTTTACATAAGAGCGAATGTCTGGAAGCTTCGGGGAGATGGAAAGAGGATTGCAAACTGGCTCTAGATTGCAACAGCCAGCAACTGTGGGAAAACTTGGGCCTGCATTTGAAAGGGCTGCAGGGAAGCACTGTCTTCAGAAACAAACCAAGTCCAGGCAGGGCAAAGGAGAAAAGGGTAGGAAGCTTGAAAGTATAGATGATATTGTTAATAACCTCTTACTGGGGAACTCTAAAGGAAGCAACGGGAAGATGAGAGGGGGTAGAAACCATGTCAGCATTTGTGTTACCTGTCACTAAGGAATAGAGACAAGGATTGAACCTCTACGGGCGCTTTATTCAGATGCCAGCGATCTGAGAAGATGGCAGATTGCATACCCTCAAAAACCATCTTGACATCGCATCTCAAGCTGACATTTTTATAAGGAGAAGAAAGGGAAGGCAAGGGGTTTGGAAAAAAGGTTAATTGGGTAAGAGTTACAGTTTGAGGGCAATTTTCATAGTACTTCTTTATCAGTTGATCAATAACTCAGATACCATCTCCATCACTTGCAGACCCCCTGGGACACAAGGTTGAACCGCTTGTTGATCTTCTAGAGTCACGTAGGCCATGCATTTTAGTTCCTGGAATAACAGCTTTCCACATGCATTAAGCCTATCAATACGGCTAAAATATTTAACTCTTGAATTCCCCTATCAGGATGAGGGACAAGAGAGAAAAAGGAGGAGAGAAATCCCAGGAAATGATAGGAGTAAGAAAGAAACAGTTAATGACACATTTTCATGGTGACCAAGACCAATGGGCATGCCAAATTAAATAAAAACATCTTGATAATACATTAATGCTGAAGGTTTGAATGGAAGTGGAACAGCAATTGTGTGAGTTCCTCTGGATGATGGGTGGAGAATGAGGATATGGCTGTGGTCCTCAATCTTAAGGGCACCATAGAATCTCCTGAAGAGTTTTGTAAAATACCTATATCCAGACCCCATTCCTAATCAATTAAAATCATTGCAATGTCAGTGCAAGAAATGCCCAAACTTGTAAGAATTTTTATAAGTTTATTTGAGTGAGAGTGATAATTGCCAGGAAGCAAAATATCAACAGATTGAGAAAATGCTTCAGAGAATGGCAATTTTGCACCTTACCTTACACATTATAATCAATGAAGGAGGCCTAAGGGGATTACATGAAATTCGTTGGTAATAGATTAGGGAGGTGGGAGTAAGCAAAGTGGGGAGGAGGAGAAATCTCTAGGATTGGATAAAACGTAAAACAAATAGACACAAACTTCTTTTACATAGGTGGGTATAGGATAGTTAACAGTTAACAATTAACATGATAATAATAACAATGAGGGGGATTTGTGGTCTTCCCTCTGGTGTGGTGGTTGTGCTTTCAGGAATCTAGAAAAAAGAAAATTACTTTGATATTCCAAAGTTACTGTTATCAGGTACGTTATTGTAGATGGGGGAAAAAAGACGACAGGCTCAGTCAAGGTAAAGATTGACCTTTGTTAGGTAAATTTACCAACCTAGGACATCACTACCCACCATGAACTTCTTTTAGTTAGGAAGTTTTAATTTCCGTTCACCCTATGTGGTTACTTTCGGTCTCTTGAGTTTGTAAGTCCACTAGGCCTGCCTCCCCTGAACTTGTCAGGTTTACCATGTGGCCCTTCTGCTAGTTTTTAGCAATGGTATTCTTTTTAAGGTACATCCAGGATTGAGAACCATTGGTATATGGCAGCAGTTCTTAAAGTTTGTCCTGGACTATCAGTGTCACTTGGGAACTTACTAGAAATGCAAATTCTCAGGCATTTCCCCCAGACTTACTGGGTCAGAAATCTGGGGGGATGTGGCCCAGCGATCCACGTTTTAACAAACCCCTGTGTGACTCTGATGCCTGCTGAAGCTTTAGGACCACCTGTGTATGGGATGTGCCAGGGGTGGGGCTCATCTGCTACACAGAGGCTGCTAGAGCTGTGCCTATAAGTCTCCATGGTCAGCAGAGTTATGTTTCCATCAGTATTTTAAGAGAATCCTTACTGCCAAACTCTTTTTACGTGTAATTTTTGGCAGCTTGATAAGCAAGAAAAAAAATTGTTTGTCTTAAGACTGAACGTTCTTCATATGTTTATAACTAACATAAATCTAGCATGTTACAGTTCAAACTAATTTTTTTATTTTAGTCTAAAATAAAAATAGACCCCAACCAGTCACTATTGAGTGGAGGGACAAACAGTTGCAAGGGGCTCAAAAACACTCCATCTAGTCTGCTTTATGGAGAGTCGTCGGATAAAGCTGGTGGTTTAGTTACCAACTAAATTATGAATATACAATAACATTCACTCATGGTCTTTATTTTTACAAAAAGAAAAAGGGAACCACTCTCAAAAAAATTGAGAGAATTCCTCAAACAAAACAAGAGTAAATATCCGTGGTATATGGAATAAAACACACATAGAAATGTGACATGTATTTCCTGAAAATATTAGCTGTAAATGGAAGGGATCGTGTTTCTCTATTTTCTTAAATAGCACTTGGAGTATTCAGGGTGGTCCGTAAGTTTTAAATAATAGCAATTTGCTCTCCAATTTGGCCTCATTCAGCTTCCTTTTTCACATCTCTACCTTCTGCCAGTGCTGAGTTTGTAATTCGCTCAAAAAAAAAATTAAGAGTAAATATATAGAAAAAAATAGAAAGTAAAACAGCAGCTTCTTCAAGGTTGGGCTCAACTAACAAATCATTGATACAGAAATAAAAATCTTCCCACTTCAACATACAAACTATTACTTCAGATCTTCATTACTGCCCGCCTAGACTAGTAAGTGTGTTTCCTCCCTCCTTTTATCGTACTCTGCTGCAAAATTAATTCTCACAGCATAACCCAAAGGCTCTCGGTAACCTATCCGCCCCTGCTACCCCATGCAGTACAGACAAGATGTTTACCAGGCCCAGGCCCCAGGGAATCAGCTCTGAGGAAACTAGAAGGAGGAATGCATTTATCTTAACAACTGAGCAATTCCTGAAAAGACTGAAGGTCATCATAAACTCTGGGTGGAGAGACATGCAGAGGTGGAATAACAGGTAAAGAGAGCGTTGTTAGGTTCTGCTCTGCTTCTCATTCAGATTTCCTTTGGATCATTGCCTGCTCCATAACCACTGTGAGTCAGAAGGCAGCAACGACAGCCCACAGAATGTGGGGGAGGTTGACCAGTTGCCCTGACCACTCACCTCCTCGATCTTTCTCACCAACCCTAGAGAGAGGATGGTGCATCACATGTGAGATGACTATCTTCACCTTCTAAAATTTTAGAGGAGAGCCCTTATCAGAGAAATGTCTAGTGGAGGGGCAACAGATGGGTTGACTGAGTTCTGTTGTATAGGACTGTCTGCGCCGGGTTCATCTTCTAACCTCTTCTTAAAATTACAAGGAAGCCATAAACTAGGGCCTGAGCCTTGGTATCTCATCCTGGTATCTAAGGGGTATCTCTAAGGGAACATTAGTTTACAGCTTAAAGTACCCGAGGTTTGAACTGCTATAGAAGGAAAACCACAAACTGAACAACGTACAACACATCAAGCAGAAATGCTAGAACAAACAGATTAAGAATTTAAAATAAACACAATTTACCATGGCAAAAGATACTGGTAATAGGAAGCAGGTAAAAAATTTAAAAAGACAAATGGAAGATTAAGTATTAAAAAATGCCACTTGAAAGAAAGCAGATAGAATAAACAGCAA
Organism: Desmodus rotundus; assembly: GCF_022682495.2. Taxonomy (NCBI): domain Eukaryota; kingdom Metazoa; phylum Chordata; class Mammalia; order Chiroptera; family Phyllostomidae; genus Desmodus; species Desmodus rotundus. The sequence continues at coordinate 18,070,904 of NC_071397.1, read as the reverse complement.
GCTGAATATAGCCGAGGAATAAACTGCAGAACTAAAAGGGCAGACTGAGAAAATCCCCCAGAAGCAGAAAAAAAAGGTTAAAGAGATAAATATAGAAATAAAAAGTTAAGTGGCTTGGAGGATAAAAGTGGACATGCTAACATATCAAAAATGGAATCCAAAAGGAAGGAAAATATTTAAGGAAATAATAAAAATAAGTATTCCGGGATTAAAGAAAGATGAAAGAACTTGGGCGGAAAGAATCGTGTCCCAAATAAGAGAAGTGAACTGCTCAGACGGAGCGTCGGGGAGTTTAAGAACATCAAAGAAAAAGAGAAAATCAGAAGAGCGTCCTACAAAAGGACAAGAATTTGACTGGCATCAGATTTCTTAACAGCAGCGCTGCCAAGTATTTGGGGAATGTCCAGATATTATCTTGTTATTGACTTCTGATTTAATTCCATGTGGCCTAAAAATATACTGTGTGACTTGAATCCTTTAAAATTTATTGAGACTTCTCTTATAGCCCAAAATACGGTCTTTCTCGAGCAGATATTTCACCAGAGAAGATACGTGGATGGCAAATAAGCACATGAGAAGATGCTCAACACAATTAGTCATTAGAGAAATGCAAATTAAACCATAACGAAACACCAACCTCCACACACCAACCGTACCCAGCATTGCCAAGGCTGTGGAGGAACTGGAACTCGCATTACTGCTGGTTGGAACGTGAGTGGCTCAATGACTTTGAAAAATAGTTTGGCAGTTTCTTAAAAAGTTAAACATACACTACTATATGTTTAACTTGGTATTCCACTCTAATGCATTATTTAAGGAAAAAGAAAGTATATGGTCATACAAAGGCTTATACAGGAATGTTTATAGCAAATTTATCGGTAATGGCCCCAAATGGCAGCAATCCAAATGTCCATTAACAGAAGACCAGATAAACAAATTGCAGTACATCGTATAATGGAATACTCAAGAGGTCTCAGTGCAGCTCTATTGGACTCCTCTTCCAAATTTATGGATTAATAATTTCAGTCTCTTCTAATATTCTGCAAAACTATTTGGGAAATAGGAACAATACTTACTTAAGAAATAATCAAGAAATTGTCACTACTTTTTAAGCAGTAGCCTTAATGTTATGTTTCCCTTAAAAAGTTCTTATCTTTAAGATTTATACTGAAATATTTACAGAAGAAATAATATGATGTCTGTGATTTGTTTCAAAATACCCTCAGAGGAGGGACCGCGAAGTAGGTGGGGTTATAGATAACGCAAGGTTAGACATAAATTTACAATTATTACAAATGGGTGATGCATACACATTTCATATATAAAGGGTATATTCGAAAGCATGCACATAGTGGTATTTATATGATACCAAAAGGATAAACACCGAGTGCATTAGAAAGGTTGCGATTGGTGAGAGTGGGGATGGAATCAGAAGTGGGAATCCAAGGAAATTAAATTGAATGAATGAATAAATGAATGAAAGACAAGGGTCTATCCAGCACAGGCCAATGGCCAAACTATGCTATGACCTCTGCAAAATTTTCAGGGACGACTGCAGCTAAGAGAACATGGCTGAGAGGCAGGAGATGACTAGATGTAACTAGACCGACAGCTGCTCTCCACGGTGATGCCAACACCAGGAGAGGCGAGGAGCACCAACGCTCCCCGGAAATGCTACAGGAAATAAGGAAGGGGTAGGGAAAGAGGGGTCACTGACCCCGAAGTCCCCAGAGCCAACAGCTGACTTTGCAAGAGAGCCAGTGCCTTTGGACCCAGTGCCTTCGTTCTGCTATGGAGCTGGGGAGGAGCAGATGGCAGAGGGATACTTGGAAAACCAAGGAAGTGAACACCTGCTTTTGAATTGGGATTCTGCCTTTTATTAGATATAACTTCTAAAAATATGCTTAAATCCTCCAAAGGTTGCTTTTTTCCAGCTTCTAAATGGAAATATTATTCCACCTGATATGGCGTTGGGGGAATTGGAAGAGGGATCCCTAAGAGTTTCCGCCCAATGACAGACACACACTCTGGCCTCCGCCAATGGAGCTCAGTCTTCGTAAGTATTTGATCCTGGCCTTGAATGAGATGAACCAGCCTCCTTGATCTTTCCTGTCTTGTGGAATGAATCATTTACCCCATTTCTTCCCAAACAATGAGATAGCATATTTTAAGTATGCAAAAGTATAACTTTTTAAAATTTTACCAGAAGCACTAATCAAAGAGATGCTGTTCTGCTCCTGCTGTGCCCTCACACACTCAGCTGAGTACTGAGACACTCTGCGAGCTTTCTCACAGGGTAAGCGCTGCTCACCCTCACTCTCTGTGCCACGGGCCCTGGGCCCCACTTGGCGGCCCCTTGAAATACCTCGGGTATGGTTTAGAAATAAAATGGTAAATGGGCCTGTGCCTTTTATTAATAGTATCTATAGAGAATTTTCTTCTGTAAAGAATTTTTTCAAAGCACTTTCATATATGTTCTGTTGTTCAACCCTCACAATCACTGTGAGACAGGGCTGGTATTATTATCATTTCCAGGTTTTTTTTCTTACTTTTTTTCTTAATCTATTCCCCAACCCCAGAACTCAGGCTAAGAGATTAATTTGTTGGCCCAAAGTCCTCTCGGTAGCACACTAATATCTGAAGGAATGAATGAGTTAATTTATGAGCTAGTAAGTGGGGAATCGAAGACACTAATCCACGCTATCACCGTTTTCTTTCCTTCCTTTCCCTTTTCTCCCTTCCTTCTGTTATTTGTCTCTCTGTTCTTTCTTTCTCTCTGCCTCCTTCTGGTAATTTCCCATAATTTACACTGGTTTTTATGTGCTTCCTCTGGGACTCTGGAATGCAATAGTAATGCGATTACTAAACTACAAGCCTCAGAGAAAACAAAACATAACAGCCATTGTTTTTTATTATTGCAACAGTGTTCTTTCTAAGTGCAGTTAAAAGAAACCCAGCTTTCATTAATCATGCAACAACATGTTACCTGAATTGAGCTGTAAATGTTGAAGTAAATATTTTCAGGCTTACGTTGGCATTGCTTTTGCCTTTTAAATAAACTACCACATAATGAGTGATGTGACTATAAAACAGGCCTAAAACTGTATAAACTAGACAAAACTTGAAACTGAAACTTGGAAACCTCTAAGCATATTACTTTAGTTAAAGTGTGATGACCCTGAATCTCCTTTCACAGCTAGAAAACACAAAAACGGGTAAAAGAGATAAAAGTCTTGTTGAGAATTCCATCTTCAAGCAGAATTTGTTGCTTTCTTTTAAAGGGAAGGAAATGGGCTTTATAAGCACCCTTGGGTGTAATATAATTAAAATGGGTTAAGTTATTTATTTATGTCAAAGTTGACATTATCAAATGCACCAAATTTCTGAAAAACAAAACTATTTGTACTTCTTCTCTCTTGTTTTACATTCTAGATGCCTTCCACCACCTTATGCTAAGAACTTTATAACAATATTGTCTGCCACCTGAATATTCTGGTGTAATATTCATAAAGGCATGCCATTAATCATTGTTTTCATCCCAAGTAAATTGTGAAAAAAATAAAAATCTTAACCATGTAACAACATAAGTCAATTTCATCAACAAATTTAAAATGTGAAATCAAATATTTGACTTTTTGACACAGTTTGGCTCTCTGAATAAACCCTACTCTAAATCTCTCATAAAATCTTCAGGCTTTAGAAATTGTTTAAATATTATGTTTCTAAAGATCTATAGATTTATAACAGAAACTAGGGGTGCTCAAAGGTAACTAAAACATCTGTTTTTCAATAACTTTCATAATAATTATCTCATTTTGAAGGAACTGAAGAAGGAAGCTATGTGCCCTACCTGAAGAAAAAGGGGGGCAATTTTTTCTCTCTACTTTAACAGACAGGTTATACCCCCAGCTGGAGCACAGGAAAGTTTTCTGGAGCTGGCAGCGTGTTCAGCCTGCAAAACCCCAGCCCTGGCAGCTAAGTCATTAGCAAAACTAACCAGAAGACCCTCTGGCACACGTAAATCACCACGATAACAATACTTTCTTCAAAATGACATCTAAAATGGTGGAGTTTATTTCCTTGTTTATTGTCTGCCTTCTCGCTCTAGAAGGAAAGCTCCATGGGAACGGCAGTGTTGCCCTTCCTACTTAGCATCCCCAGCACCGAGAACTAGTCCTGCAGAGACTGGGTACCTAGTACGTGTTTGTTCAATAATCAGAAATGTAATCCAACTGGCAGAGAATCACCTTAGTTACGTAATCATGGACACTTCTATAGTGTCCAAACTTGCAGTTATTTTGTAGCCCAGATCAACATTGATACTAATTTCGTAACTAACTTATTGACATATTTAATCTATGTTATTAAATGTTAAAAGTCATCTGTAAAAGATCTCTTAGTTATTTGTTTTGCACAGTGAAAACAAAAAGATAGTTCCTAAATCTAACCTCAAAATAATCTTACTTCCAAGGACAATTCTCATATTCAAGGTTTTAGCATTTGCCCTTATTATTGCAATCTAATCAGAAAACCTACTGACTTTCCCCAGAACACTTGCCAGCAACCACAGGACTGTGCCCCTGACCCGAATGAGGGCTGTGTGAACAGTGGTTGGGTCCCTGTATGTGAAAATGATTGTATTTGGTTTTGTGACCAACTTTTGGTCACAAAAGTTGTATTTGGTTTTGCTGAGCAGGAAAAAGGGTTTTGCTGTGTACTCAAGAGACATCTCTGGACAGAGAATTCTCTCTCTCTCTTTTTTCTTTTAGTGAATGATATTAATGATATTACTAAATGTCAGCAGCTGCCTTTTTCAGTAAAAAAGGAGTGGCTTGTTTTAATCCATGGATTTACTTTACGAATCATACTTAATGAAGGGTTTCCTTTAAAAAGAATCATCTCTTAAGGGTCTTCTACCTATACTAGGGCTCACAGTAAGTCCTCTCACCTCTCGAGCCTGTTCTTCATGTGGTTGATGATTTAACATCTGATCTGCCTTTCTTCTTTCTCTATATCTTCCTCTCTTGGCACATGACATAGGTATTATTCTAAAAATCCTGAAATTATGGGCGTAGAAATCAAAGGGTATAGAGAGAAAATTAGAAATGTATACAAATTTTAAACATCATCATGTTTAAGAGTTTCCTTTGTATAGTCTTTACCCGGTAAAGATGGCTATCATATTTTGAAAGTTTCTACTGAATGAAATTGCGCCATCACTGACGGGGCAAGGAGGGTCCTGAATTGGAATTCAAAAGTCCTGGGTTTCAGCACAAGTTCTACCATTCAAATCATCTCTAACTCAGTTTTCTCACCCCTAAAATGAAATTGTTTTAAAATTCTATGAGATTACATAATCCAGTGTGAAAATAGAGCATTACAAAACAGGGCATACATGTGAGGTCTGTCCAGAAAAAGTTCAGCCATTGTTAATGTAAGGAGAACGGTTTGCGTGACATCGATGTACCTGGCAGCCAAGGAGAGTGGACGGAATGTGTGTGTGTGAACAATGTCAACCAGACTTCACAGTACTAGTCAGTGGGGGCAGTAGATGCCACTGAGTGAGCATGTGTACTGTACGGCCATTGCATTCAAAATGACCGAGCGAGTAGAGCAACGGATCTGCATCGAATTTTGCGTTAAGCTTGAACATTCCTCTGGAAACTATTCAGATGGTTCAGAAGGCTTTTGGAGATGATGCAATGAGTCCAGTGCAAATAAAGGCGCAGCACAAATGCTTCAAAGATGGTTGAGAATCTGTTGAAAGTGATCCATGTTCTGGAACGCCTGCAACAAGCAGAACACCTGAGAATGGTGAATGTGTATGGGCTGCAATCAACAAAGATCAGTGACCCAGGTGACTCAGCCTCCCTACAGCCCGGATTTGGTGCCCTGAGACTTCTGGCCTTTCCCAAAACTAAAATCACCTTTGAAAGGGGAGAGATTTCAATGAGATTCAGGAAAATAGGATGGGGCAGCTGATGGCGATTGGGAGAACTGTGTGAGATCCCAAGGTCCTACGTTGAGGGAGACTGAGGCATCGTTGTCCAATGTATAATGTTTCTTGGATCTTCTTCAATAACGATTTCTATTTTGCATAGTACATGGTGGGATACTTTCTGGACAGACCTTGTATTAAAGCTTAGAAAGGCTGAGGTATAGAGAGGAAATTATGAAAGGGCATATTAAATTTGTAAAACATATGAAAGCTATCTACTACAAAATTATACATAAGAAATTGAAACTGTTAGAAAATTAAATAAAACTGTTGATATAAAGCACAGCTATAGCATAGGTATTTGAAAAACGCTCATTCCCTCATTCTTTAATTCCCTCTTCTGTCAAAACCCTCATGGGTCAGAAAGGCCTATTCGAAACTTAGGTATCACTGTTTATATGGTTTTGTTTTGTTTTTAGCAACGTGAGGGAAGTGGAATGAACTTGGACTTTGAAGGCCAATAGACCTGGAATCAAATCCTAGTTCTGCTATTTACTTGCCTTTTATAAGTGTGGCTTTGAGTGCGCTTCCTCCTCTGTGAGCCTCAGCTTCCTCTTCCGTAAAATGGGTACACACCTCATTAGTAGTAATCTTTCCCAACCTTTTTCATAACACTGCACTCCTTGAAAATGAGGATGTTGCTGTCCACAGTGAGATGCGGCCAGACCAGAGGGCTCTGGTCACCAAATCAGGTCTGGCTTTGCCATCGCAAGGGCTGGGGGAACGAGCATTTTGGCACTCCGCGACTACTCCGGGCATGTTAGTATGTGGGCCTGCTCTTTGGGAAGTTTGGCAGTAGTTGGTTTGTGGAGAGGGAGAAATGTAAACCTTCCTGATCATAGTAGATGTTAAATGATTCCTTCGTTCCTTTCCTTCCCTAGATTAAGGACAAGCAGAGCAACTCGCTTAGCTCATGCCAGTCTCGTTGGCTGAACACTCCTCTGAAGGCTGAAGGTTGGACTGTGCTAGAGCAGAGATGCCCACGCCAAGTGATGCTTCATGGCGACTATCTCTCTGGTGAACTCACTGGCCCACCCTGCCATCTGCCCACCTTGAAGCAAGGTGCTATCACACCCCTGCCAAGGCTGTGGAGGCAGCTGCTGAATAGCAACTTCTCTACTTTGTTCAGTGTGCTCCTTGGGGAGGAAGAAGATAGAGGAGCCAGGGAAGGTTTGCCTGAATGACATATGCAGAAAAAAATAGGCAATAGTCACAAAACCTCAAAACTTAAAGTGCCAGAGAGACAGCTTTTAGCGGTCAGCAGAGAGCTTAGAACCCTGCATTTCACAGGTGCTGGGCTTTTGAGTAACAGGAGAGTGTCTTTTCCAGGAAAGTCCGAACTTTTGCCATTGCAGCCGCAGAAGCAGCCAGGGCTGGAAGGTGTTCTCTGAGCTTACTGATACTAGAGCATAACAGCATTGCTCCTCCTGAAAGTCCTGCCTTGCCTTGACTGATGCAAAAGACGTACCGTTTGATGAGTTCCCAATATGTGCCAGTTGCTCTAATGTTATTTTCAATCTTTCCAACCACTCAGCAAAGTGTTACTCGCCTCCCCCACCCGCCACCCATTATACAGATGATAAAACTGAAGCAGAGTAGCTTGCCCAGGGTTACAGAGCTAGAAGTGGGCAGAGCTGGGATTCCAGCTCAGTTCTAACACTCAGGCTGAGGTTTTTTCCAGGGCCCATATTCCCTGGGTAGTAGTAACAGAGCTTCTAAGAGATCTAATGAGTTTTCACTCTTTCCAATTGAATTGTTAAGAATGTTCTTAAGGGGGACTAAGAACTCTGCAGTTGATATTAATATTGGTACAAGCATATAACTAGTCTCACATGGACAGAAAATAAGACACTATGGAGAACAGACAAGTAAGTGTCTACGAGGAAAAAAGAAACCGGATAAAGAAGGGGTGCTAACCCCTCCTAATGGGCTCCATCAGCACACTGGGGCCTGGTAGGATATTAGATAGCTGTATATATCTCTGCTCATAACTACACAGAAAGCGATTCTAACCACTGTATATATTCACTTCTCAACTAATCATTTTGATGACCTTAGAAACTCTTGCAAATATTTAAGGAAAGGGACTCATGTAATACTTAGAATTAAACCTGATGCACACAGACCACGGTGTCTCAACGTTGGTGCTGTTGACATTTTGAGATACAGGATTCTTTGTGTGGGGCTGTCCTGTACACTGTAGGACACCTTGTCTCTAGAGGAACTGATTCCTCCCCCCCACCCCGCCAAAGACACCGGCTACATTTTAGCCTAAGTACTGAAATAGGTGGCAGGGGGGATTGCGTGTGGAAAAATACAGTACTTTCAGAAAGTACAATTATTCTTTGTACAGTTATTATTTTTTTTAATCTGTGAGGAACTGGTCTTATTGAAGTGAAATTGCTCAATATCCAGTACAATTGCCTTTCTGCATAGATGTGATTATGGTTGGCCACTTTTCCACATTGCATCATCCGCAAATGATGGGTTTCTATGTGCCAAACATTAATTATTTGGTGTTATCTAACCTAGAATAAAATTTACATACTTTTATGTGAACCAAAGTGAGTGAAATAGGAGGAAAAGGGTGGTAACTAAGATTAGGAATCTTTAAAAGGGCAAATGCTGCCTTAAAGACTTCACTCACCTTTTGACAATGGGCCTACTTTGATCATAATAACCATGCATGCCAGCCATTGTGAAATAGTTTATGCTACATGTGACAAGCATGATTTTTTAGTTTTAAGTACAACATACCATAATTTAGAACCACAATAGCTAGACAAGTTGGAATAAAAACAAGTGGTTAACATCAATAGTCTCCAATTTCAGAATGAAGGAAATTGGTTTCCAGTAAGGGATTAGCCTATTGCTCATTCTTTTCCATCTTCCTGGATGGTTGTCCCTCATACCAGTTGCTCAAACTGTCTTTCATGTCCCTCTTTCTTTCTTCAGCCCTCACTTCAAGCTGACTACCTGAGATCATAACCCAGGGAGATTTGCTTTACACTAACAAAAGAGGGTGAATATCCAAAAAAGGATTAGCCGTGTGATAATTCTGAAGATGGGTAACAGGTACATTACACTGTTCTCTCTGTTCTTGTGCTTATTTGGAAAAGTCCATTATAAAAAGTTGTGTTTCTTTAGCCATACTCCAGTGAAAAGATTGATTCTACTGACCCAGCTATCACCTTTCCCATCCCAACACACTGTTCTTGGCATCCTTAATTTCTTCTCTAGCATTGTCAGGAAAACAATGATACTGTTACAGAACAAAGCTCACCACTTCATGCGTGTTCTGGGTCCCATCAAGTTATGTCTCCCGAGACACTTGCTCTAAACGTATTCTTTCTCACTCCTGCGTCTTTAATCTTACCCCTCCCCCACTCCTACCCATCTTCTCTATTCACTCAAGCTTCCCTATCTTAATGAAGGCCTTCATTTGACAGAGCAAACCTTTCGTTAACTCTACAAGAAAATGACCATATTTATATTTTTAAAAACCCACAGAAGCTAAAAATTGGCTTTAAAAAACAAATTAGCCCTGGCTAGTGTGGCTCAATGGATTGAGTGCTGACCTGTGAACCAAAAGGTCGCCGGTTCGATTCCCAGTCAGGGTACATGCCTGGTCCCCAGTTGGGGGCATGTGAGAGGTAACTGATCAATGTATCTCTCACACATTGATGTTTCTTTTCCTCTTTCTCCCTCCCTTACCCTCTCTTTAAAAGTAAATAAATAACATGTTTTTAAAAAATCAAAAGATGGTATTTATTTATTTACTTAAAATGGCAGTAGTGCATCTCGGAAGCATATGTCAAAAATAATACACAATACAAAAATATTTGTGCTTTCCCTGGCTAATTTAGTAGTATTGACATCAGGGAACGTTTAGATTGGATGGGAATAATCATTTCATCTAGACTCTCACTTGAAGAGGTGAAAAGGGAGGGGTCCCTGAGGATAAACAGAAGTTTGCTTAAATAGACCCAGCAGGTTATCCTGTGAGCTAGGGTGAAGACTCTGATGTCTTTTGGCTCCTGCCCTTCTATCATAAGCTCCTGGAGGCCTTGTTCAGTATAATTAAATCAAATTCCAAGAATAATGCAATTGTAGGGAGAAATCCTTTCCACATCTTTTGCACTTTGTACCATCTACACTGAAGTCAAGAAATAACTGTGTGTTTATTCCTACCAATTAATTAAATTCAAAGTAAGTCTTAAGCACCTCACTGGCAGACCAGAGGTCTTCTGGAGAACGGGTGTGTCAAAGGCAGAAGGACGGCTCTGTAGAAGTGGTATCAACACTCAGGAGGAGTCCCACGGACTCCTCAGCTTTACCCAGGCTGCCAGGTGTAGTAGAAAAGGCACAGGCTTTGAAATTAGTCCGGAGCTCAAATCCCTGCATAGCCACTACCTGTTATTTACAATGACAGTAGTTCCTCCCCGCCCCCCCCTTATTCAGGGTTTCGATTTTCCTTTTACAGTTTCAGTTACCAGTGCCCACTGCAGCCTGAAAATATTAAATGGAAAATTGCAAAACTAATTTATAGGTTTTAAATTGTGTGTGCCATTCTGAGTAGTATGGTGATCCACCATCCCCCCCTCCAGATGAGAATCATCCCTTTGTCTCAGGTATTCATTTACCTTGTGTATCTTACCTGCCCTAGCCATTTAGTCGCCATCTCGATTATTAGTTAACTATCTCGCTTGCTTATGTTCAAATAAACTTTAGTTAATAATGGCTCCAAACACAAGAGTAATTTAAACTTTACTGTAAATATGTATATATAGCAAAAAGTACTAAATATAGGGGCCGGTACTATCTGTGCTTTCAGGCATCCACTGTGGGTCTTGGAATGTACCCCCTCCGATAACTGGGGACTACTGTGCTGGATTCAGTTGCCTCATTTACAAAAAGCGGCGACGAGGACTGTTTTTTGGATACCAGACTAGAGTGCTTGGCATAAACCAGGTGCTCCATAAAGAGCAAGTTATTGAGACCTCCAGAGACCATCTAGGGGGATGCTCAGACCCAAGAGAGCAGTATGGCCTGGGGCGAGAGACAAGTGACTTGAACCTACAGGTTCCTCCCTCAAGTGTGCCTTGGCACACTCCCTGTGCTTTCCTTACTTAACCTCTGCTCAGCCAGCTCCACGCTCTCCACGGAAGCGCTGACTCAAGGGAAACTGGGAACGGCGTGACTACAGGGAAATGATGGGGTTTTTTCCTTCCTTGTCTGGAGTCCCGAAACAGAGGAGTCTGAAATGGCTGCTGCAACACCAGCATTCGCAGCAGCCCGGGGCAGGATTGACCAACTGTGACTTTGCCCCCAAGGAGCCCCCTGGGATTGACCTCTAGCACCGCGCCGGTACAAAGTGCTGAGTCACGGGGAGGCGGTGCCGCGCTGCTTCGGGAGGCGGGCCCGGTGCAGTCACATGGCAGGGGCTGTACCACAACAACAGCGCGGCGTGCAGCCCGCGCCTCTTCCTCCCGCGACAGACCAGCTCTCTGAGCATGCTCAGCTCGACTGCGCGGTTGCGCGGAGTACCCAGCCCCGGTACTCCAGGGTCCGGGTTTTCCCGGCAGCTGCCCTGGGTACTTGGAGCCCAGGAGGAGCTTTCTGAACTACCACTATCAGGGTGTGGTTCCGGCCGAAGGAGTCTAGGTTTTTTCTGCAGAAGAAATGACCGAGAACCTGCCTTTGGGCAAGCCTGGGGAAGAGCTAATTACACAAGATATAAGCTCCTTCTTTTCTCTTTAATGATCGTTAAAGTCCTGAATGATCAGTGCGAGGTTGTCTGCTGAAAACTCACTCCCGGTAGTCGAAACCCAGTTCTGGTTGCAATCTACAGAATGAAATCGAGAAGAAATAAACCTAAAGATCCAAAAGACTGTCAAATAGAGGGGTATTACCGTTGTTCAATATAACTTGCGTTGATCTGTAGTAAGTTTCTTTACCCCTTGTAACAGTAATTGGCAAAGGCATTGCAGAGGTCATGGTTTAAATGTGACATAACTGCCAGATGGTGCTACCACGCTGTAGCCAATTTGGGATTGTCCAGAGCCCAGGAGTACCTTCTTGAGATGCCGGTTTGGAATTTGGGCATAGGGTGGGAGAGGCATCCTTCTGTATCAACCGGAATCTGAGCCTGAGTCACTCAAATTACAGCTTTAACTCACTATATTAAGTATCACGTAGACCTTTGACTAGACTAGAATTGTCTCTTCCTGACTCCCCTGTCTCTGTTTCCTTATTAAAGCGAAACTGACATTTTCCCAGGAGACCAGCCTCACAGTATTATGAGGAAATGAAGCAGGTGTAGGGGGGAAGTTTGTGCTTTGCAAAGTGTAAACGTCTACACCTCCGCTGTTCTAATTAAGTGGACTGTCAGCCACATATGTAATCTAAAATTTTCCATTAGCCACCTTTAAACGCTAAAAAGAAACAGGTGAATTCATTTATCTTAACATTTAAAATACTAGTATAACAACCTAATCACTATAAAATTATTACTGAAATATTTATATTCTTCTTTTTGTACTAAGTCTTTGAATTGGGTGTATTGCACCCACAGCACATCTCCCAGGCCACTAGATTTCCATTGGAAATACTTGATCTGTGTTTAGATTGCATAAAATTAACAGATGAAAAAGTGGATTCACATTCCCAATCTTCCAAATTTAGTTATAAGTTTTCCAGCAACCAAATGGGATACCAATTTTGAAATTTATATTTAAGTGGATTTAAATAAAACTAAAATTCAGTTTTTCAGTCAAATTAGCCACGTTTCAAACACTCTGTAGTCACCTGTGTCGGGTGGCTATTGTGTTGAACAATGCAGGTCCATGCAAATATGTGGTGAGATTATGAGAATAACAAAATGATCCTTTGGATGACCCCCCTGTATTTCAAACAATGACCAACACTGTCCCCACCCCTGCCCCCACACTTACCCCCATTCATAGGAAGCAAACATTTATGCAAAGCACTTTTCTAGAGTTACAGATACAAAGGCATAAATCATGTCTATTCCAGAGGAAGTCACTCTCTAGTGTGGAGATATTTTTTAAATGATTCTATCATAATGTAGAAACAGAGGCATGTACAAATGTAACCAAAACACAGGAAGGAGTAACTGCAACTCAAATGATGAACAGGAATGTGTAAGGTAGAGAATTCCAAGCAGAAACAAACAACAGAAAGCCAGGACCATACAGGTCTGGAGAAGTTGGTGGGGAGGGTACAAGGAAGAGTAGGGGCAGTAGCTGAGGATGTTGAGTCAGCAGTGGGCAAATTAAGTGAGGCCTGGTTTTATCCTGGCTCTGCTCTGGGGAGTGAAACATCATCCCTGAGCTTCAAACACCACCACACTCAATCCCCCACACGTGCACACACCCTGCTGCGGAAATTGCAGCCAGACTTTGGGAACCCATGTCCCCAGGCCCTGAGATAGGCACATCCGATATGTGAAGGGTGTGGAAGAAGAGATTCCTACTATCGTATGTCCATTCAGCAGTTAATAAGTGCTAATTAAATTTTAACTTTGTAGTGTGAAGGAAGTGAGCACAAATTAGTACACATTCTCCGGCCTCAGTACATGTAATGCTCTAGTTCATGTCACATTGCTCTTTCCACACATATCTACTGAACAATTACTTTGGGGCAAGACGCCTCATATCTTCCCTTTCCTGCCAGGATGGGGCCAACCCCAGTTATTTCTTACATCTTCTACCCCCGTGGTTAAGCTCCCAGGAACATCATTTTAATTACTTCATGGATGACTCTTAAGCTTGGACTGAGTACATACTCTTGGAGGTGTTTCCTTCAAATGACCCATCTGGAGATATTAACAAAGCTCCTTTTGTTGTAATCAATCATGTCTGTGTCATCCAAAAAATGTATATCATTAGAGAAAACACAAATGCTTGTAATATATACACGTGTCCAAAAACTTGCAGACAAACTGACTCCTCTTAATAACCAGGTCATGTATTGACCATTCACTCTATGCACCTCTTTACCACGCAATTTTTACAACATATATAAAAGATAGAATGTAATTTTGTACAGGTGTGGAAATAACTTGTCCAATGTCTCATCGTCAGTAAATGGTGGAGACTAGAACTGAACGTGTTTCATCTGATCCCCAAGTTAGTATTTTTTCTTGCCATACCCTGCAGTTATCACTCTGCTTTTATAAGTGTGAAGGCCCTCTAACCTAAAAAAATCTAGAGTGCTCTCCATTAATTCAAGTAATCAACTTTCTTCCCCAAACCAGAGTTGATTTCTTTGGATAAGAGAAAACGGACTTTTACACATCGCGTTTGCCTCCAGCGAGGACTACCCGCACTCGCCCCGCTCGTAGAGCTCCTTCCCTTTGACTCCGCCCCAACCACTCCCGCGCACGCCTCCTCTGCAGTTCCCGCTGGTCGCTGGAGGAGCTCAGCCACGCCCTCCCTCTCGCACCGCCCCCTTTTCGCGGCCCCGTAGTTTATAAGATCCGGAGCAGCGGATCGCGCTCTGGAAGGGCGAGCGAGCGGACAGGACTGGGCATGCTCCGCGGCGGCGCAGGTTTTGGTCACAAGTAGGAAGAAGCCAGTGCACGACACCGGCAAAGAGAAGCGGGATCCGCAGCGGCGCCGCGGCTGTGGGGTCTGTCGCTGCCTCCTCAGAGCAAGAGCCGGGCGGGAGCTGGAGCAGGCGAGGGACGAGGCTGCCGGGCCGAGAGCCGCCCAGCCTGCCCTCCTGTCCTCTGCTTCTGAGCCCGCGAGTTGTGCCGGACCCCTGGGTCGGTCACCTGGGCGGTAAGGACCCCGCCGCCGGAGGGCCGGACCGGACCCTCCCGCTACCCACTGCGGCCCGAGGGCGCGCCCCCGGCGTGGAGCAGCTGCCACCGCCTCCGGTGGGCTGCTGAGTGTCCAGCTCGCGCCCCGCGCCCGGAGCGTGCGGCCCCTTCAGCCCGGAGAAGGAGGAGGGGGCGGCCATGGGGCTGCTGTCCCAAGGCTCGCCGCTGAGCTGGGAGGAGACCAAGCGCCACGCGGACCACGTGCGGCGGCACGGGATTCTCCAGTTCCTGCACATCTATCACGCCGTCAAGGACCGGCACAAGGACGTGCTTAAGTGGGGCGACGAGGTGAGCGCCCGCGACCCCGTCTCCACTGGGCTCCCCTGTCAG
This sequence comes from Desmodus rotundus, assembly GCF_022682495.2. Lineage (NCBI taxonomy): Eukaryota > Metazoa > Chordata > Mammalia > Chiroptera > Phyllostomidae > Desmodus > Desmodus rotundus. The sequence continues at coordinate 18,055,731 of NC_071397.1, read as the reverse complement.
GCCACCCCACGCCGCCTTTGTTCGGCAAGGCCCCACCTGCCACCCTGGCCCTGGTTCCTGGGCCACACGGCTGTCTGTGTCCCACACTGCGCCCTGAGGGTCCCGGGGCGCCTCCGCGCCGTCTTCTGCTGGGCGTCCAAAACTGTCCAGGGCGTGGGGCCCGGCTCTGAGCCTTCGAGCCAGGCTTGTCTCTCCCATTCATTCAGGGCATCTGGAGGGCGCAGCCGAGAAAAAGTGTGACATTTGGTGCTTGGGGGAGTTTACAGTCTCTTTTCCGCTATCCACCGTCCCATCTCGAAATGCGCTTCTATTAATATGAAAGGAAAGTTGTCCTAGGAAGGCCCGTCGCTATTAGGAATTAGGTCCAAAGGATGTTGTTTACTGCCGCCCGCCACCCCCCTCTTTCCAGCTATCTTTTAAACGGCCAACTCCGCATCAGTCCCCCTCCCCAAACACTCACACGCTTATAGGGATAAATTGAAACAAACTACGAATCGGTTGTCCTAAAGGGGAGGAATCTTTCTGGCCCTGTTTAATTCTACCGGGAACTCTTAGCTCTTCATAATTGGGATTTGTTAGTACCTTTTTCCATGGCCTAAATCCAGCATCTCAACTTCACAAGTCAGTGCTTCATCGACATATGTTTTACCTAGAGGTGAAATGTGTCTAAATTCGCGATATGCTGAACCATTGTCTAACTGGAATGATCTGGAAAGCATCGCCTCCTGTTAGAGTTAAATTATTTTCTGCCAGAGCATTTTGTGCTCTCTCTTCTCATTTTTAAAAAATCGTGTGTATATACAGTTCAGATAATTGACTTTTTGAAAAGTCCACTTAAATCTTTTTGTCCTTTTATCATTTGCCTTTTGTAGCCTTGGTCAGGTGTTAATGATTCATCTTGTAGTCATTTTTGTCACTTTTGACCTAAGTGTGAATGAAGGTGCTGCTTCACCAATACAGAATCTACCCCTGCAAGAAGTTTTTCTGTTCCCCAAGACCGGAACATAATTCTGCCTCTGCAGTGGCAGGAATTGTGCGGCTGCAAGTTAGAAAAAATATAATGACCAGTAATTCACATTGCTCCTGTCAGTGGTGGTGTACGGTCCGTGTCTGGTGGTCAGTGTTCCGTTTTAGTCTAAAGTTCATTGTTTCTTTACAGCATCTGGCAATTTATACACTCGTTTGTGTATTGTGTGTATTTCATGATCTATCCTCTATCCTCCTAGGTTTTTGTCCTCTCTCCCACCTCCCTTTGCTTCCCCCCCCCCCCCATTAATAAACCAGTGTCCTTTGGAGTCTGGAGTTTACTGTTTAATAGAAACAATGAAGGAGGAGAGTTATCTTAGATTTAAAAAGTAGCCTGCTGCTTGTTTGTTAAGTTCTGGTTCCGTCGTGTCTGGGTAGAGTGTAGGATTTTCAGGAGGAATACAATTTCTGTTGGTGCATATTGACAGTCCAGTGGGAAACAGGCAGCCTGACCCAAGAGATAGAATTGAGAGAGTGAAGAATTCCCAGATAGTTAAGGGGGGGAAAAAAACCCACTTCCTACTCCAGAAACAGCACTGCAGTGACACCTCAGTCTCCCCCCAAGTTGGTTCTCTGCCATCCTTCACCTTCAGTGTGATTCTCATTCTCCATTGTAGTATCTCTGTCTCTGCATCCTTTGGGGCAGACACAAGGTGTGACATTTCCTAGGGATAAAGAGGGTCTCACACCTGAGTATTTGCTGATGCCTCTATTTCTCTAGCATCTGGTCAAAGTAATCACTTTTATGTTACAGAGCATTATTTTTCAAACTACATCATGATCCGTTAGTGGGTAGAGAAGTACATTTAAAAGATTTTAGAAGTCTAAAGTTCATTGTTTTACATTTGACATTTTATATAAATATTTGTGTATTTTGTGTATTTTATGATCTAGGTTCTCTATCCCCTAGGTTTTTTTCTATCCAGGACTTTAGGATGAAGAATATTGATTTATCATACATAGAATATCCCATCACACTTTCGAGTTATTTATTTGAGGTGTGTATTGGGTCTCATGTAAATTACTTCTTTCCATGGTTGCAGTTAAGAGTTTGAAAGTCAGAGTCTCGGGTTTATCACGGAAGGATTCCTTGATGAGTTGAGCCTCTGAAAAAAGAGCCATAGAGTAGTCGTAACTTCTCCAGTGTTAACACTAATCCTTACACACAGTAGGCATTGACTATCACAGCTGTCGAATAGTGGTGTTTCGGCAGAGAGCAAGCAAGCTTTGTTTTGACGCAGAAGCCTTGGGCAATAACTGAGGACCAGGCTGGGCAGATAAGAGTAGAGAAGGGTGTGGTGGGTGGTGTGGGCCCTGAGTTGAAGAATGGCCGTGCCTGACAGAAAGCAGTGTTTGGGATGCGATTATGTGGGATGTTGTCAGCGTGATACCAAAACACTGCTCCTCATGGGAAGTTTTGGTTGACTTTCAGGGGCATGGACGTGGATGTAAAAAAAAAAAGAAAGAAAGAAAAAGTGCCGTGAGACCGTGGAAGGACAGACTGCCACTTTAGAAATGCTCAGCCCTCGTTCCTAGGACAGTTATTTATCTGATAGTGTTTGTTCAGAAAGAACCCTGGATCTGGAGTTTCCCTGGGGTTGTATTCCAAGACCTGCCAAAAACTGCCGGTGTGATCCTGAGCCTTGGCTTCCTCATTTGGCAAGTGAGAGGGTTGGACCCTCTTTCCCTTCCAGCTTTTACAATTTTAGTAAGGACAGTTGGAATAAATTTGTAAATATATACAACTTTCAAACTAGAATGTTCCTCTTTCAAATTCACCTGGAGATAATCTTTAGGCTGCCGAGTAAAGAGACAGCTGTCATCGACTGCCGTGGTGAAAACGGGTCGTATGATGAAGGGGGGGCTGTGCTGGCCTATTGGAACTCCAAAGGTGAGAACCTTGTCAATAGGTAGATCCCCAGATCAGCTTAGAGATGCGTGTTCAACCTTTAGTGTGGCATGTCCTAAGCTTTGCCACCGTTTATGATGCTGTTTCTGTTTCTGTGGGGAACAGAAATTGTAATTCCTTGGTGCCAGGAACTCGTCTGTTCTTTTTGCCCCAGGATGGGGGATACGGTAAAGGGGAGAAGTAAGATGAATGTTCCTGGGTGCTCTGTTGCCTGCTAAGCATTGTGTGTATGTCAGAAGTAAGCACTTTTCTCTTCACAGCTCACGCACAACTGTTGAGTTACAGATTTTGTTTATAACTTGGAGTCGGCACATTAGAAGACAAACCTAGGAAATCTATGCTGCAAATGTGGCAGTAAATACAGCTCTTGAATTTTTCTTAATAATCACTCTACTGTTAGCTACCTGCCAGGCGGTCTCAGCTATTTAGTGGCAGAGGCATTATCAGAATTGAAATCTGTCTGACTCCAGGTCCATTTCTTAAACACATTATACCAGGTTTTGGATTATTTACAATGTATGAGATTTCATCAAATCTCCATTTACAGAGTTCAAACCCTGCAGGCTGCAGAGGTGCCAGAACACAGCATTTAAAAGCAAACATGATTTTTCTAATTTTTTTCAACCCAATGTACTGTGGCCCCTAAAGGCAAGAAGGTAAATTGTTCTCTACTAGAAAAGTACATGTGAACTTTGAGAGGAAAATATAATGTCTTTAATATTTATTGGTATGTTCTTAACATGCATAAAACTAATAAAACTGAGGTGGGATTTAAGGGCTGGGATATCTTCCATTGATTTTTGAACTACATATTTGCCTGTGTGGGTTAGGAGTGCTTGAGTGACTATTTAGAAAATGCATACCGTGGCTCAGTGGATTGAGTATTTACCTGTGAACCACAGGGTCGCTGGTTCGATTCCTAGTCAGGGCACAGGCCTGGGTTGCAGGCCAGGTCCTCAGTAGGGGGTGTATGAGAGGCAACCACACATTGATGTTTCTCTCCCTCTCTTTCTTCCCTTCTGTCTAAAAATAAATAAAATCTTTTTAAAAAGGAAAAAAATGTGTAGCTTGTCAGTGATTAAGGTTATGATCCTGTAACAAAAATACATAATCCTAAACTGTAAATCTAGAGTAGGCAAAAACATAGTCATTTTAGTCTAAGGGAAAGTTTTGTGTAGCTTTGGACCAATTACTTAATCCCTCTTAACCTTATTTTTGTCATCTATAAAATGGGGACATTAATAATACCTTCCTTATAGGGTTAAAATTGAATGAAATAATGTTGATGAAATAGTTTACAAAAGACTCAAATAGTAGCTTAAAATGTTTACTTGAAAAGTTTTTAATATCCGGTGTGTCTCATTTAAATAGAATGGTCATTGGGGAATGAGGAATGTCATGTATGTGGGTTTTCTAAACTAATTAACTGAAAGTTGCCTCCTTAGATACAATTTTAATCCATTGGTTTAGTAATTTTTGATGGTACTTCTAAGCTGCATTTCAAAATCTAAATTGTATTTTTAAAATGCATTATTTGACATTTACATCAATAATAAGATATTCAGCACAAATTAATTATTTTTTGATAGTCGTTACGGAGAGAGTTTGAGTTTGTGGCACAAAAACAAAATTGTTGAATCTCTTTCTTAGCTGTCACTGCGGGTATTAGTTTAACAGCATTTATTGACATGTGCCTAAAGCACAGTGGTGAATGGAAGGGAAGGAGTGAAAGGAGATCGGGCCTTCTGGTGATTTTTCGCCCTGTAATTACCGTTTGTACCAAGAGGTTCGTTTTTGAAGGTTAGGAAACCAGATAACTGACCCTATGTTTACTTTAGGTATTGAGGCATAGAATTTAAAGCTTAAATGTGAGCTTGACTGGGTAAATGTCAGATTTTTGCTGTTCATTTTGAGTTAGTTTTGCATGGGCTTGCTTTTTAAACCAATTTCATGGAATTATGATTTACATACAATAATATGCACTCATTTTAAATGTATAGTTCAGTGACTTTTAACAAGTATATATAACCAGATGTCTGCCAACACTGTCAAACTTAAAAATACAACATTTGTATCTGTAATGCTTCCATCACCGTCCAGAAGCTCCTGTGTTCCTTTGCGGATGTTTGTGAGAGAGGGACAAACAGAAACACCGCCCTCCAGGTGGTTCCGAGTCTTCAGACACCACCTTTGGGAAGCTGCCCTAAGAATGTGTGGCTCTTAATTAGATGAAGAAGGCCTTCTAGGCAAAAAAAAACCATGTGATAGAGGAAGAAAGGTGAGAAATGACACTGGCACGTGAGGGTTATGCGCACTTAGATACTGCACGTGCTGTGAACGGGTGTGATCAGTCTGTACAGGTCTTCATACAGTTCCGGATAAGCAGCGGTTTTGCTGGTTTTTAAAAGCATGAGGAAAGTTGAGTGGAAGAAAAGGTTTAATGCTTCTGTACATCTGGCTCCTCTAGAAAAATGTTTCAGGGCTTCTGAACCAGTTACTACATCCGACCATACCACTGTTGCACACCTCTGTGAAGAGGAATGTCTAAAATATTACTTCTGATACCACTTACAGCAATGTCGAGAAGCGGTGTTAGCAAATGTAATTGCTAGTATCCTGTGTGTAGCTTCATTTTGAGGTATGAACTTAGGTAAAGCTCATTAAGACCCCACAGCTTAATAAAAGATGTCAGAATATTAACTGAACCTTTAACTTCAGAATTTGTGTTTCTGAACATTTTTAGATACTCAAGTCGTCTCACTGTATTTTTAATTTAGAAAACTGTGTATGGGGCATTACTGATGTTGGCGTATTAGATGTATCATCCTAATGAGCTTGCTAATTAATACTCTGTGTTTATACAATCATGATTTAACCAAGTTTTTAAAATTTTTTTCATTTTGGGGAACGGGAGTGGGAGAAACATCAGTCTGTTGGTCCCCTCATTGATGCACTCATTGCTTGCTTCTTGTGTGTGCCCTGACCTGGTATCAAATCCACAACCTGGTGTGTGGGGATGACATTCCAACCAGCTGAGCCACCTGGCCAGGGACCAAGGTTTTCTTTTTGTTTTGTCTTTTTAACATTGTAACAGCTTTGTTTAGATATAACTGACTTAAAATAAACTGCACATATATAAAATGTACAGTTTGATAAGTTTTAATATATGTATCCACCTGTGAAACCATCACACAATTCAAATGATGAACATATCCGTCATCTCCAAACACGTCCTTGTGCCCCTTATACTCCCCTTCCCCCACTTCCCCAGGGGATTTTCTTTGTTTCACGGTAGCTCACTGTTTGGATTGTATCCAGTTTTTAGGTATTGCAAACAAAACGTTCATGAACAGAAACATACAAGTTTTTGTTTGGACTTACGCTTTCAATCCTGATTATTATCTAGGAGTGATGTGTTTTATCTTAAAACTACCGAATGTTTCCAAAGCGGTTGTGTCACATTTTACATTTCCACCAGCAGTATATACCAGTTCCAGTTTGTCGGAATTCTTGCTAACACTTGGTATACTCGATCTCATTAGTTTTAGCCATTCAAGTAAGTGTGTGGTGGTATTTCATTGAATTTTAATTGTATTTCCCTAAAGAGCAGTGATGTTGAGTATCTTTTCATGTGCGTATTTGCCATGTCTGTATCTTTTTTGTGAGTGTGTTAACATCGTTTGCCCATTTGAGCTGTTTTCTTATTAGTGAGTTTTGAGAGTTCTCGATGTATTCTGGTTGTAAGTAGTATGCTTTAGCACCTATGTTCTCCTAGTCTATTTTCATTCTCTTAAACTGTGTCTTTTGAAGAACAGAAATTGTTCATATTCATGAAGCCCAATTTGTTTATCTGTTTTTTTTTTTATGGATCATGCTTTTGGTGTGGTATCTAAGAAATCTTTCTTAACTCCTAGGCCACAAAGATTTTCTACTATGTTTTCTTCTAGAAGTTGTATAATCTTATGTTTTCACAATTATGTCTGTGATCCATTTGAGCTAATTTTTGTGAATGGTGCAAAGTGTGGGTTTTGGTTTTGGTGTTTTTTTTGCATACTGCCCCATCACCATTTGTTGAAAAGACTCTCTTTTCCCCTCTGTCAAAGGTGCATGGCCTTTGCACTTTGTCTAATATCAGTCGTCAGTGTATGTGTCGTTTTGTTTCTGGGTTTTTTGTACTGTTCCATTGATTTTTTTGTCTTTATGGCAAAAACCACACTTCGTATTGCTATAGCTTTATAATAAGTCGTGAGATCAGGTAGTGTTAGCTCTACAACTTTTTCTGTTTGAACTTGTTTTGACTCTTCTGGTTCTTTGAATTTTCACATGAATTTTAGAACCAGCTGCAGTTTCTACCAAAAACAAACAAAACAAACCCTGCTGGGATTTCCACTGGGATTGCATTGAATCTATGGGTCAATTTGGGGAAAATTGACACCTTAACCATAATGAGGCTTCTGACCCATGAACAAATACGCCTCTTCATTATTCATGGTTTCTTTAATTTCTCTCCTCCGTGTTTGTAGTTTTCAGTGTACAAGTCTTTCACATCTTTGTCAGATTTATCACTGTTTCATGTTTTTTATTCTATTGTAAATGGTATTATTACTTTCACATTTTAATTTTTGATTGCTCATTGCTCATACAGGGTGGGACAAATGTAGGTTTACAGCTCTTGACTTGTGGGGCTCAGTCAGTGGGGCATCGTCCTGCAAAGCAAAAGGTTGTCGGTTTGATTCCCAGTCAGGGCACACGTCTGGGTTTCAGGTTGGTCCCCAGTTAGGACACGTGCAAGAGGCGATCTGATTGATGTTTGTCTCTCTTCCCCCTCTAAAAATAAAATTTTTTTTAAAGTAGGTTTACAGTTGTGAATATGTGAAACAGCTTATTCTTACATTATTTATATTGTATTATTTTCCATATGAACAACTGTAAACCTACTTTTGCCTTATCCTGTGTATTGACATAAAATTGATTTCTGTAAATTTGCCTTATATCCTGCAACCTTACTAAACTCACTTTTGAACATGTGGAGTACAGTTCTGATCACTGTTTTATTTTATTTTTTTAATAATAATTTTATTTATTTTTAGATTGAGGAGAAGGGAGAGGGAGAGAAACATCAGTAGGTTACCTCTTGCGTGCCACCATCTGGGGACCTGGCCTATAACCCAGACATGTGCTGACCAGGAATTGAACCAGTGACCTTTTGCTTTGTGGGATGATGGCCAATCCACTGAGCCATACGAGTCAGGGCTCTAATCACTGTTGTAATAATATCTTTGTCATTTAAGGTCAGGTTCAATTGATTTTCTTTTCCTCTTCATTTTGAATGTTTTCCTGCTTCTTTGCATGTCTGGTAATCTTCGATTGGATCCTAGACATTCTGAATTTTACCTTGTTGGGTACTTGATATTTGTGTGTTCCTAAAAGTATTCTTTAGTATTCAAAAATATTATTTGTTCTGGAATATAGTTATTTGGAGATAGTTTAATCCTCTCTCAGGTCTTGTTTTTATAATTTATTAGACAGACCCAGAGAAAACTCAGTTTAGGGCTATTATTCCCTTCTACTGAGACAAGTCCTTCATGAGTGCTCTCCCCAATGGCCCTAAATTAGGAGTTATTCCGTTATGATTTGTGGGAACACACTCTGTCCCAGTTTTGAGTGCTTGCTTCTCATGCATGGGTTGGTTTACTACTGAAGCCTCAAGGGGTGCCCTTTGCAGCTCTCTGGGGTTTTATGTGTAGCTCTCTTCTCTTTGGTACTTACTTGGTCCTGTGAAATCCAGCTGACGTGGTTTCCTCAGACCTTCAGCTCCATCTCTTCAGTTCAGGGAGTCCTCCAAGCTTCGGTTCATCTTTCTGCCATAGTCTAGAGCCTCTCCTCAGTCAGCTGGGGCAGCTGTAGGGCTCATTTAATCTCCCCCTCCCCATGTCTTAGGGATCTCTGCCCTTGATTATCTGATGTCCCGTGTCTTGAAAAAAAACTATCTTTTATATTGTCATTCATATTTATTCGTGCGCGCTTGCGTGCGTGCGCGCACTCTTCCCCTTCTCCGCCCCCCCTTTCAGATGGGAGGGTGAAATTGGTTGCTGTTACACCATCTTGATCAGAAGTGGAAGTCCTGTCCTCTCAGCTCTGCTCTCCTTTGTCTGTAAACTTTGTCCAAAGTCTGGCTCCCCTTGCGGTTGTATCTCCAGCAACCAAGAAGTAGACAGATTTTTAAAGTCAGGATTTTCTTTGCTCTTATAATGTAATGGTCACCGTTGGGTGGAAACACAATGATTTTGAAAGTTTGCGTACATTTTCGGAATGGACTCTAAATTGAAGATGAGTCCAAGCCCTGAGTCTTCTCTCAAATGGTTGTGTGATCTTAGGTATGGAACTGAAATTTTTAGGACCGCAGTTTCCTCATCTGTAAGACAAATTGAAAAAGTCCTGTCATTTGTTTTTGAATTGCACACTTTCATATATAGATACATATATTTATATCTATTTCTAATTGTGTCTTTTAACAATTTGACAGAATGCTTTAAACTCAATACAACTAGTAAAATTCAGGAAATGCATATTGTACAGAAATGGTAGAATCCAGTTCCTTGCCCTATCACCTTTTGGGTTTTAGCATTTTTCTAAGATAACATGTTTTACTGGCTGCTGAGAAACTAATCTAATCATAAAGCCATAGATATTAGATTTCTAGAAATTTTTTTTCTTTGGCATTCTCATTTCTATTTGAGCCTTACAACTTTTTTATAAAAAGCAAGATGGTATCACAAAATGTTTCTCTTACAAAAGCTAAGACTTAACCTTTACTTATATGTGGTAAAACACTAAAGCCTTTGTTTCCATGGTAGACGCCTTTTAAATTGAAAAGTGCTTGTCGAATGCCTCCTACAGATTGAATACTTCCTGTGCTAGGTCATGGGGCTGAAGGCAGAAACCAAGAGGAGAGAGAAACTCTCTGCCCTTGAAGAATTCCAGTGATTGGTGGGGCAGGTTTGCTCTGTACATGGAGGTGCTGGGAGTATAGATGGGGATCTTTGGGGAGGCTCTCAAAGGGCATGTGCAAATGTGAATTTATGAAGGTGCCTAAAGTTGAGAGAGTACTGCTAAAACATAGGACTAAAGCAGGGACTAGGGAACGGCAGGAAATTAGGGTTAGAAAAGTGGGCAGAGTTCAGGCTGTAGAAGGCCCTTTATAATAGCTCATGAGGTCATTTTTAAGTCCAGGAAGGGTATAAGGAGATTTTTTTCTAGATAGATCCCTTTGGTAATAGTGTGAAAAAGAGTTTGAAAGGGTCCCTAGGGACCAGGGGCCCACACTGCACAGGACATCTCTACAGAGAGAGAAGAGTCCAGCCTGAGGCACTCAAAATAGAGTTGTGCATGTTTGAGGGAGAGTCTGAGTCCCTGGCACCTGGTTATATCTCTCATCCAGGTCCTAGCTTAGATGATCAACTGAGTAAGAATCCCTGTGGAGGTAGTTCTGAGGGAACCGGTTTGGGTAGTGTTTGGAACCCTTAATTTAAGGAGCCCAGTGCTACCTGTCCCAGGTGGACAGTGGGGAGACAGCTGGAGCATCATCTGAGCTGGCTGTGTGTGCGCCCACGCAGCCACGACCTAGGATGGGGAGCAGGTAGCCCAGAGAGAGCAAGGAGGCATTGCTGCTGGTGCTCTGACCCCTGGTGAATATGTAGGTAAGGGACAGGGACTTGGCGTGGGGTCCTGACAAGTGCAGTAGGACTGCCCTGTGTGGAAGGATGGGAACTGAAGTGAAGCCATTGGATTTCCCAATTAGACAGAAATGGAGGCTTTGGCAACAACCTATTTCAAACATATTAGGAACTTGGGAAAAAGAGCAAAAATTGGTTTTGAGGCCAAAATTAATAGCACAGAGCCCATGCATGTTGAAATCAGGATGATAATTTTCAGAAAGAAACAGGATAGAACTGAGAAAGCATACGAGCTTGGGTCACTTAAGCAGTATCTATGTGACTGCTAAGTTGTCTCTGTTGTATATTGAAACTGATTGTAATGGATTGAGTGTGCTGGGATGGTGACCCTGAATCTCCACTTAAAGGTCGGCTTTCTCAGATATTGTTTAAGAAGATAGGGAAACATGGATAAGCCTCAAACTTCTAGCCAAAGAGCTCATTTTGGTTACATCTTTTTAAGTATCTGGAAAACTTGGCCTAGATCACTATATCCTTGGAGAATTCATATGGCAAAGGTTCCACTCTGTTGGACACTCTTTGGAGAGCTTTCTGTATCCTTAGATACTTGTGTCTGTTATGGTCCGGATTTGGAAGTTGAACTTATTTCCACAACAAGATTACAAAAGAACCCCCAAACCAGATGTTCCTGGTTACATAAGTAGTCACAAAGATGCACTGTCTTCTCTGTCTCCCTCCCCCCAGCTCCTTTTTCAGTCCTTTGGAGTCAGTTAACTTCTTTTCGAACTGGATGCTGATTTAGCAGCTCTAAAACAAAACCCTAAAGCAAGAGACATTCCATGACCCTTTTCCTGGAAGTTAGTAAGACTCAGCTGAGCTGCGACCATGCCACTTTTAGATCACCCACGGGGGTCATGGGCTGGGGCGCACAGAACTTCACGTATTCTGATGTTCCGATGAGGTGGTGAAGATCTCAAAGTACCTGTGAAAGCTGGCTGGCACTTCTTGGAAGCTTTTTAAAGAGTTAGGGGTTGTAGCAGTTGACCTTAAACACTACAAAGTTAAGGGATGTTTTTGTATGTTTTTTTTTAAATCTGGTTTGTAAAGTACATGCTCTGAGAGAACTGTAAGTTTCAGATGACCTAAAGAGGCTCTTTAAGGGTGCTTCCTTCATTTGTCTCTCTAAATATTTACACAGATCGGGTACTTGGAAGGTATGTTGTTATCTAGCACAATGGTCCGCAGCCTTTTCGGCATCAGGAACCAGTTTCGTGGAAGACAATTTTTCCACAGATGGCGGCCAGAGGTGGGGGTGGTTTCCAGATAATTCAAGTGCATTGCATTCAAGCCCACCTCCTCCTTTGCGGCCCAACAGGCACAGAGGTTGGGGACCCCGATCTAGCACTTTCGACAGGCCTCCCTGTGCTAAGCATGGTAGTCCTCTCCTCTGTGCCCCTAGGGTCACACTTGGGCTTCACTTTGGTCAGGTGAAGTTGGCCATCTAGGGGTCACAATCTGCTGACTTCGTAAAGTAACCCAAAGTCCTGTAAGTACACCCTTCGTGCACTTGACTCCTGGAAGCGTCTCCAGTCCTTCCTTACCCAGAGGTCACTGACTTCATACACAATTCCTGCAAGCTCTTTCATCTCCTTTCCCAGCTCGGGATGAACTACAAAAAGACCACGTGAGGCAGAAGTGAGAGACCAGTTCACAGAGAGCAGCTGTGAAAAGCAGATCTACATGCAGCCCTGTGGGCCTCCAGGGTGTGGCTCGGTTAGGACTCAGGTTAGAAATGAAGTTGCTGGTGAATCCTGAAGCCTTAATGGAAAGTGAAGATGTCTTTATTGTCTTCCTATTGATAGTGGAAGAGCATGTAATCGATTTTAGACAGATTTCTACCTATAACACACTTACAGTTTTTTAAGAGATCATATGCTTAAAAGAGGGGATAAACTATAAGCAACGAGAAAATGCATTTGAATGAAATTACGTTCCTGGCAATGCAGAGTGAGTAATGTATTTGAGAGTGAAATAAAAAATTGATGGTTATATACTAAGAGGATTTCTGGAAGAGTTTAATTACAGAAATAGTAGGACTGAGCTGGAAAGGACATTTTTTTCTTCTTATGCAGATGATGAAACTAAGGCCCAGAGATCAGAACACATTCCAAATGCCTGTAATTGTAATATTTGTGAAAATAGAGGCTAGATTAATATTGCCCTGGGCAGGGTAACCACCTTGCACAAGTCCAAGAGGCACTAGTGTGGTTGGGGCTCCTTGAGGGCGGGGACAAAAAGAGGGTCACACTGTTGGGGGGTGTCAGAAAAGGTTTCTTTGAAGAGGTGGCACTGGACTTGAGACCCACAGGAGCCAACCATTTGAAGGGCTGAAGTAAAACCTTCCCAACGGAAGGAACGAAAATGTGTCAAAGGCCCTGAAGTGGTTGTTAGAGAAGCAGAAAGCTGGCCAGTGTGGCTGCGTGGCAGTGGTGGCGGGTGGCGGTGGCAGTGGTTGAAATGGAGGAGGCGGAGGCCAAGAGATGGGTTGAACGCTCTTGGTAAGGGGCTTTGGATTTTTTCCTGTGAACCACTTGTAAGCTTCAAGGAGGGGAGTGACTTGATCCACCTGGTGAAGGAGCCCAGCCAGCTCTGCCTTCTTGCGGAGTTAGATGGTATTCTACTCTAGCAGCTTTCACCTGTGACTGAGACCAATAGCACCTGAACAAATGCTGTTTGAAACTGTTTGAAACAGTTTTGGTAAAACAGTACTTCCCCTTCCCATAAGTGACATATTCTGATATTTTATTCTGTTTTATTTCCAAGTTTTTTAATAATGTTGATTGCAACCTAACATGGCCCACTAAAGGGTTGTAACCAGAATTCAGAAAACATTTATAAGACACTGTTCTGTCTCAGTAAGTGTATCCCTGCCCTAGACCTAGAAAGTAATAACCGCTGACGTTTGAGTGGCCTGTGTACTTGCTACTGTTGAGGGCACTTGATGAGCAGTATTTGCTGTAATCCTCCCCAGTGGCTCTGGGGTAGCCGTTATCTCCTATCCCCATTTTACAAAAGAAAAAACTGACGCTCACGAGTTACTAGGATTCAAATGGGTTGACTCCAAAGCCCCACTCCTGGCTGCTCCCCCAGGGAGCGCATCCCCGATACCCAGGGGGAAAGGAGCTCCGTGACAGTGGTCGCAGCTCCAGCCCGAGATGAGCTTGAAGGTGAAAGGAAAAGAAGGAAGAATAGAAGAAGGGGTGGTGTCTACAAAGAAAATAGGGGGTTTGGGGGTGGGGGCAGGGGGTTGTTTCTGAATGAAAATATAAATGTTTTAGAGCCACAAATGAGGCTCAAGTGTTTTTCACTACTAGACAGCCAGTGATTCCCTTCTGATGAAATACCAGCATTCTTTCTTTTTTTCCCTTTACTATATATTACTGGAATCTTTTTAATAAAACCAAGTACTTGTTTAACACAAAGTGAAGAGAGAAAGCCAAATGATATTTAAGCTCCCCTAAATTTCAAGGCAGTTTTTTCTCCAGTAAGTTGACAGCTGCTCACACTGGCTAATGCAGGAAGTTCCTAGGATCTGCCCAGCACCAGATCGAGGGCATACTTCATGTCAGCAGAATCCTCCGTCACTTGGTTGGTTGAGAGTTGTCCCTCAAAGTGAAAGGTCAGCGGTTGACTCACGGTCAGGGCAGTCAGGGCACATGCCTGGGTGCGGGCCAGGTCCCTGGTTGGGGCACCATAGTAGTCCGAGAGGAGGACTAGGCTGCTCTTGTTAGAGCCTGAAGTGGCAGGAACCACTACCCTGGGATGGCTGGAGTCACCTTAGGCTTTCAGTCACCAGTTCAGTGGTGACTCTGGGAGGGGGAACTGCCCCTGGAGCTCCTGCTTTCTTCAAGGATGACATACTGGTCTACGGTCTACGTGTAAATCGCCCCACCGCCCTGCCACCTGCCTGCGAGAATCAGTGGCCCCACAGGCAGCTGTGCAGGGATGGCCGGGTTGCTGGGGACCGCCACCATCCCCTCCTTAGGGAGCAGGTAGCGCAGCAGCTGCCAAGCACACTGCAGGAGATGTACACTCACGGCCGAGCCAGCATTCTTTCAAAACTATAATGTTGAATGTGCTTGGTAAATTTCTTGGTCTGCAGGACAGATGCTAACAGGGTTAGTAATGTGGCCACGGCCTTCTCAGCTAATCTGCTGGCAGTGGAGCACTATGAAAAGACAGCTATGGACATGCCCTTTGTATGAAGATCAAGCTGACCTCACTCAATAGTTATGCAGCCTGTGGCCGCCTCATCCATGGCAGCAGGTAGTGGGCCAGAATCAGAGGCCCAAGGCAGGAGCTTGGACTTAACCTCTGATTTTTGCTCCTTTAACATGCATTTCAAATACAGCAGTGCAGGAATTTATGTAGCAAGGGTCTCCAGCTTCCAAATCCCACCTGAAGCAGGTTTGCTGGTGAGATTTGCCATCCAGGAGTAATTCCCAAAGGGGAGACCTGGTGCTGCCTTTATGAGATGTGACTGTGCAGGAGTGACTGTGCTCAGGTTCTTGTGAGGGTGGACTAGCATTAAACTCGGAGGCCTTGAATCACTGTCACTGGGGACATGGTGGGCCCCCTCTGAGCACAGCAGTCACTTCGGAGTTAGAATCCCTATATTGTAGCATTCGTTCTCACAGTCTCTTTAGAAAGCACTCTTTCCCTTCTTTGTACCAGTTCCTGAGAACTAAATCCCTGATTTTCACATAGGCAGTCCCTGAAGTTAGGCCACCCTAATTTATAAACACATGTCACAAGGGAATGTGCTTGCTTTCTTGCTTGCTCAGTTCTAGTAAGTGCATCAGGCCCTGAGCTGGGCTCCACCATGGTGGAGGGTGTTCTCTCTAGCAATAGTCGTGCCTCTGCTAAAGTCCTAAGCTCTCCTCCACCTGGTAGGAGCCACCGCAGAGGTTCCTGATGTGGCCTCACTCCCTCACACTCTCCCTACCCCACAGACAGCTGAGTGCTGCAGAGCAGTTGGTCCAGAGCAGCCTCTCTGGGAACCAGGACACCCCCTTTCTTGTCAGCCACGTGGTAAGTGGGACTCGGGCAGGGGAATATGTTCCCAGGAATTCACTTGTCCTTGGAACCCAGAAACTATAGTCTAAAGTACAGGTGGTTTGAGGTCAATAAAAACGACTTACATTTACAGTATTGTTTCTTAGGAGGAAAAGTCTTCTGGTTTAAGTTCAGGTTTCTCAGTTGCCAACTGTCTCCATTAACTTGGCATCCATAGCAAACATCGCCATTGATAACTTTACCTGATGTGCTACTTTTTTGGAGTTTCATTTGTGTGAGAAGACTGGTTGGGATCTGTCGGATTTGGTTCCGAAATAATAGGAGTCACATAGCATGGTCTTTATGACCATTGGAAAATTACTACTGACAAAGGCCTGAAGTGTAGTGGTATGTTTAAAAAAAAAAAAAAAAAAGCCAGCCAATGTAAGTTCTCAGGGCCAGAAATGAAATGTCTCATTCCATCTGTAGGCCATGAAAGAGCAGATCTACATTCAGGGACTTCCTGTGTAAGGAATCCATGTGTCCAGGTACATGTGTCTCTTGGGTTTAGTCTAGTGCTGTCCAGTACACAGTACAACTTACTGCCCTGATAGAAATGTTTGCACCAGCCAGCAGGGTAGCCACTAGCTGTAGTTGGCTAGTGGGGTTTGGGAGCGGAATTTTAATTAATTTTAACTCTAAATAGCCACACATGCCTGGTAATTGACAGCATGATTTTTTTTTTTTTTACTTTAGTGAAAGGTGTCATTGTCCCCCTTACGAGAGTCACCACAATTTTTCTAGCAGCTCCCAGTTTCTTCTCTTTCAAAGTCCTAAAACTTTTTACTGAGGCTTCATATCACTAATCTTAGCATGTGAAGAATTTGTTTTCTCAGTGTGGGCCAAGATAATGATTCAAGGAAGTTACTTCACCTAATCATAAAGGAAATTAATTGTTCTTATGCTGCTCTGTAAGCTGAAGTCCTGTTCTAGGGGACCAGCAAAGACAAGGTCAGGGTGAGGCCACATTGATTTTGGTTTCTAAAAGTGTAAACTTCTTTAGAGCTCACCTGTGCAATTCTGTGGTATAAAATGACATTTCATGGTGGCGGGTGGGGGGAGAGTTGGAAATACATCACATTGTAAGAACTTGATTTAACTTTAGACTACACTACTAAAACATTTATTTGGAAGACATAGGACGGTTTAATTTGATACATCAACAACTACCAGTTTGAAGTATATATACAACAACACAAAAAGCATGTTACAATTTCTGCTTTGTACTTGCTTCCCCAAAGTGCTCAAATGTTACCACATGAAACAGTGGTTTCGAGAGCAGTAGCAATGTCATCCTTAGACATATCTAACCTGGGAGTCTGCCTGAAGCTGAATTCCGAGCCATATAAAATTTTATTACATCTGTGTTAGAATTTCTTGCTGATGCGTATCCATTGTTTTAAGCCCAGTGGCTCTTTTGGTCTTGTCATTCAAGTCTTCCCTAAGTATAGGGGATTTTTTTAAAAAGTGTGTCTGTGGCTAGCACCTTTTTGGGCCCTCCAAGTTTCCATATCGTGCTAGATATGGGAGTGGATGCCATCCAATGCTCAAAAATAGTGGTCATTAATATTTTGCCATATGAGGAACTAGTGTTCTGGACAGAAAGCATAGCTTTGAAACAAAGTATAATCCAGAGAAGGACTGTTGTGGCCTGACCTCTGAGGGTTGGGACCAGTTCATCTGCATCTCTGACCAGCCAGGCAGGTGACTGCTGCAGCAGTCAGAATGGTGGTCAGGGAAAGCAGGGGGGCCCTGTGGGAGGCCGTGTTTATACTCAAGCAGCAGCAGACCCTCTCCTTTGTCTGGGCAGTCGCTCTCCTCCCGGAAGCCTTCTGATCTCCCAGAACTGATCCGACTCTCCTGTTAATGGGCACATCTCAAGCACTCCCACAGGCCAGTCTGGCTCTATTGTGTTAATACTGTGGCCCCAGCCCCAGTGCAAGCTTGAGAACAGGAACTACACCTGCCTGGCTCTCCACAGTACTCCCAGCACAGGGCTTTCTTGAGGGGGTTGAAGGGACAGAGCAGGTGCGGGAGGAAGGGAGGTGGGCACAGCAGACGGAGGCAGCAAGATGCTCTTGTGGGCACTGATTTGGTCATCAACTCTCACTAGAGCCTTAACCCTCGAAGTGGCAGTGGGCTTTTTTTAGAGTTAGTGTAAGGAGAAAACTGGGTCTCTGAGAAGCAGCAGGTGGTTCCAGCAGGAGTCAGGACTGCAGGCTTGGGCCAGTGGGAGAGAGCCAGCAGTGAATGAAGGAGCTGGCCCTGCACCCGGAATTCGGGTTTCAGTAGGGTGGGGAGAGAGAAAGTATGACATACCTAAGTAGGCAACTGCCTATAACTGCTCTGGGTCTTACAGAACTAGATTGTTTCCCTCGTGAAGCACTGTTTTCACCTCCAAAGAGCAGAAATTTTAAAATTTGTATTTCATAAAATTTCTAGCCATTCCTTAAATTCTAAGCTACCTGAAACCCTTACCTTAATGGTAGAGTATCAAAAATGTTTTTGTTGTTTTAAAAAGGAAAACTCTGATTTTAAACTATGAGTAAATGCCATTTAAAGATAACATAAATACTAAGTTTTAATATTGTGATATTAACAGTTAATATTTTAACTGTTATCTTGGACTTGAATGCCCTGAGTATTTCACAGTTTGTATTCAGCAATGTACTGGGTACTTACATCACCCTCAATTAAGATTATATTTATTGGCCTAATTTCAGATGTTCGTAACGCACCTTGTGCTTGTCCAAACCTGTATTAAATGACTGGAGAGTCACTCTGTCCAGGCCATTCCTACCAATGGTATGTAACTGTGAACTGTGTAATAGCCTTCTGAATGTGCCTCTGTCTTTGATTCAGCAGCTCATTAGTGATTATCACTGTTATTCTAGGGGAATAAAATTTAGTCCTTTAGCAGTGAAATGTAAAGGATTTTAATTTTCATTCTAGGTTATTTGTATAGGGCTTATTCTCCCCCATTAAAGAGATACCGATGGGCACCGAATAGCAGTGTCCCTCAGGTACATCTAGGGCATTGCAGTCTGTGTGCTGAGAATAGTACTGTTTTTGCCTCTTCCAAAGGATGTGTTAGGCGTGTGAATTGGCATTAGCCACTCTGCAGTCCATGGATAGCGCGCCTTGGGCACACACTCCTCGAGTTGCACGTGTGCCGCACATGACCTTGCTCTGCCTCTGGGGGAACAGCCCGCGTGAGGTTCGAAGTCCGGAAGCTGGTACCAGTTAATCCTAGAATCCGTGTTGTGTACAGAAGGGCCTCTATATCCTGTTTTGTTATTTTCTCTTTAATTTTGTCTTTTCCTCTCATACTGTGAATGCAAAAAGAAAATTTAGCTTGGGGACAAAAATCCAGAAATAGGAAAATAAATTACTGTGGCTTTAGGTATTTTGTGCTGGGAAAGGATTGTCTTATTATATCGCTTTTTATTATCTCTTAACAACTAGGTTACTGAACCAAAATCCAGTTCAGCTCTAGTTCAACTCTTAAAGATTGAGTTAATTATTTGAGTGTATGAACTGGGATTGGAATTAAACAGAAATGCACTGAAGTTGGTGGGGGAAGGATTAAACAAAGTAACAGAAAGCCAGGAGGTTGAAGAACCATTTTGAACACTGGTGCAGAAAGGGGACAATTACTTCAGAACACCTTAAATTTGAGTTTGAAAAATCTTCAGGGAGTTCTTAAGGCTACTAAAAGTAAGTTTGTTTTTCTTTCCCACTTGATAAATATTTGATGTTTTTCTGTTTCATTTACTTAATGAGATCATGAATGATTGTTTTTAATTAAGGAGAGTTTGGTTTGTTAGCATTTTAAATGTCATCCATTTGGCTGATATTTAAAACTCAGACTGAGTTTAAGCATTTTGTTCTTTTTGCCCTTCCCGTGCTCTAAATTGTAGGCTAAGAGTGTTTTTGAAAACTAAGGACTTCAACTATTTCAGAACTAGGGAACTAACAAAAGTTATTATTGCAACTGAGGTTATACAGTTTGTACAAAAGTTCTTGCTCCTTGTGATAGTGAAAGATGGGAACGCAGGAGTCTGGGAAGTTTCCCTTCATCTTCAGGAAGCAGGTTATCTGGTGAAGAAGATAACTTAATCCTGATGGCAGATGTATTGGAACCGGTGATGGGAGGAGGAAGTACTGAAGGAAGAAGATTCTTTCTAACTGGGAGAGTTAGGAATGCTGCCTAGTGTGCTCTGTCCTCTGCCTAAGAGCTGGGACGGCCCATCTATTTAAATCTATAACCACGAACTGTTACATCTCAGCTACTATGATACAATGTCAAGCCCACTTCATAAAATTGAAGCATAATCAATTTGAGAGATTTTTCAGCCAGTATTATAACCTTTCCCTTCTTCATATAACTTACAGCAATTTTTGAAAAGCTTGTCACTAACCAAGACTGGCATCCTCTATAGTCCTAGCAGCAAGGTGTGCTGGGTCTTGAGTCTAGAGAGATCTGGGTTCAAATCCCTGCCCTAACACTTGTGGCCCTGGGGAACTTAGCATCTCTGAGCCCTTTTGCCCATCTGTAAAAAGGGTGCTCATGCTTACTTTGCATGACGGGTTTGAAGGTTAGGATCCATGAATGAAAAGTTCATGTTAGACCTTTTCTTGTGCTCATTTAAAAGTAAATTTGTTTCTCATACCTGTATTTCTATATACCCATTCTGAGACTTTAACAGAGTTTCCTGTTCCATCGTGTTTTAGCTCTTTAGGAATCCTGGATCTGTAGATGTTATCTGAAAACCTGTACTTAGAACTGGGAGCACTTCCAGATCTGCAGCCTGCAGGTTTCAGGCATTTGACATTGAGTGATTGTGCAGGTACAGATTTCACATTTCCGGTTCATGTACTGAAGTCAAGTAGTCTTCCCTCCCCCACTCCCCCAACCCAAAATTTCTAATCGAGGAGCATGAATAGGAACTTAAACTCATTTTTTTGTCAGTTCAGGCTGCTGTAAAAAATACCATAGACTAAATTAAAAAAAAAAAAAAAACATAGACTGAGTGGTTCAACAGAGGTTTATTTTTCACAATTCAGGAGGTTGGGAGGTCCAAGGTCAAAGTGTTGGCAGATTCAGTTCCAAGTAGGGGCCCTCATCCTGGCTTAAAAATGGCTGCGTTTGTGGTGTGTCCTCACAGGGTGAAAAGAGAGATCATTTTTCATCTTCTGGCTTTTTTTATTGATTTATTTTTAGAGAGAGAGGGTGGTTTGATTTGTTGTCCCACTTATTTATGCATTCGTTGGTTGATTCTTGTATGTGTCTTGACCAAGGATCGAACCCACAACCTTGGCCCATCAGGAGATGCTCTGACCAACTGAGCTGCCCACCAGGGCCTTATCCATTTTTATAAGAGCACTAATCCCATCATGAGGACTCCACCCTCCTGACCTAATTACCCTAAAGGCCTCACCTCAAATGTCCTTACATTAGAGAGTAAGGTTGTGGGGGGTGGAGGGCACAAACATTCAGTCCATAGCAACAACTAATAAAAGTTAATTGAAAGTTTACTTTTCCGTTGTTGTTTAAACCTGCCAGGCTATTTCCTATCATTACCAACTTTTTTCCCCGTCATAATTATATTTCTTAGCTAAAGGGCAAAACAGTTTTCTGATCATTACCACCTCTGTGATAGGGATGGCTGGGTAAATGCCTTCCAGGACGGGGCGGGCGCACATAAATGAGGGAATAGGCCCCTGCAGACCGTGGTGCACCCCCTCAAAGGAGAGCAGCCCGGCCCCAGCCCTGCGGGACTCCAGAATCTGGATTCACATGTGAACTGTCAGGCAGGTAGTAGATACGTTGTTGCTTGCCTTTTTTTAAAATTTTTATTTAAATATCAGGATACACCAAACGAAACCTGTCTGTGTACTGGTCTGCCTTGGGCATCGTTTTGCCTCCTCCTCTTTGTCTTGTGCAAAAGGCACTCGCAGCTGTTTGCCTGAGTGATCCAGTTCATACCTTTCCTTACATACGGATCATGTGTGTTTTATTTCAGTCATAGTGATCCATAATCTTCACTGTTTCTGTCAGTAATGACGATCGAAAGCATGTGACTTCAGGGAAAAGAAAAGCAAGTTCTGTTTGTGCTCTGCTGAGAAAAGTCTCACTTCGGTATTGAACTTTAGATTTTTATCCGAGTTCCCTCAGGTATTGTAGATGCACTAGTGCACCTTGCATTGTCAACTTAATCTGGTTTCAGAGCCAGAAAGTTGTCCTACATTATTATTGAAAAGCCCCAACTAAATGGTTGAAACTCCTAAAATAACTGTTCCATATTGGTGTGTTGAACTCTCCAATAGGAGGGCTTGCTTTGGGATTATTAAATTACCTGCCTGTGAGAAAGGATAATGCACCGTGATCAGAATGCCCAGATAACCACCTCCGTAAACTTTGAGTAAGCCAGCTGAGCAGGGACCACAGTGTGGTGGTTGCTGGGGGAGGAGGGGATAAAGGGACTAAATGGTAACGGGAAAAATACAATAAAGACGAAATAAAAATAAAGAAAGAAATAAAATTGAAAAAAAATTGACTTCTTGCAGCTGTAAAGAATCTCAGCTTTGAAATACTTCTCTCTCAAAGTACAATTTGTCAAAATGGGCATCTTGACCTTTCCGTAGAGGACATCAAGTAGAACACGGGAGAGAGGAAATCGAGATACAGGAGTTCTTGTCCTCACACAGTTTTTCACTTTCTGCAAACACTTCTTATTTGCTGTAGCATAAGGCAATGTCACAGTCTCAAGTTACTGTCGGTCCTTTCTGAACTTCACGTTTTCCTGCCTTCTTCTCCGGAAGGTCACACGGAGGTCACCAGTCTGAGAGCGTGTTCATTTTTCTCTGCTTCTCTTCAACAGGTGGAGTACATGTTGGTGTCTTTTGATCATGAACATGAAAAGGTCCAGTTGATCCTGTCTGGAGAGGAACTTCTTGAAATTCTCCAAGAAAAGGGGGAAAGGACAAACCCAAAGTAAGCCGAAGACTTGTTTTAGTGTTTTTGAAATTGTTGGAACTACTAGAACAGACTCTTTCCTCAAATGTAAAGGAGACAGGAGAGCATAGCAGTTTCGAGCCCAGGCTCTGATTCCTATACTTAATAGCTGGGTTACCTTAGGCAGGTCACTTCTCTGCGGCTCAGTTTCCTTATCCGCACGGTAGGAATAATAATAATCTCTACCATGTATGGTGTTGATATTTTAACTCCTTTAATATATTAAAGCACTTAGAATAGTAAACTCAATGTAAAGCCTGTCTACTAGCATTAAGCTTTAAAAATTGCCACGGTGTTCCTGAAATCACGAACTATGGTACCAGGTAAAACTTGCAGATGGGGTTTGTTCGGCTAACGGGATGTTTACTAAATGTTTAAGTAGACAGAGGCGGAGGGGCCTGTCCTCTGCTCACCAGATTCGAGTAGGCTGCGCCTGAGTTTGGGCCTCAGCAGAGAACTGAAGGAGCCCTACAGCCTGATCTCCTTCCTGCCAAGTGGACGCACCTGTCTTGGACAGTGAGCGCCCTGTTGTGTGTTCGGTTATTTATAAATATTTTGGACCCAGTACTTTCAACCTTTGCATAGTTGAAGAACTATGAAACATGAGTGGCCTTTGGGAATTATAAATAAGTTTTTTGCTTCATTTATACCTAATAGCTTCTAAAATTGTTGAGGCAGCTTTAAAAAAAATTTTTTTTTCTAAAAATTGAGTAGACTATAGCCAAAGAATAAGACGGGGCGAATTTTTTTCTCCTCTGTAGCCACCCTACGCTTTGGAGACCAGAGTATGGGAGTTACATGATTGAAGGGACACCCGGACAGCCGTATGGAGGAACCATGTCCGAGTTCAACACAGTTGAAGACAACATGAGAAAACGCCGGCAGGAGGCGACTTCTTTATTAAAAGAAGATCAAGCTCTTTGCACAATAACTTCATTTCCCAGGTTGGTTCCTCCTTGAACCTGTCCCAGCAGACATACAGGTTATAAAGAGAGCAACTCATGACCAGGCCTTAGGCCCTGCAGCTCTCATATGTCACAGACAGGTCGTTCTCCACAGTCCTGCCTTGGGCGGACTCTGATGTCA
This sequence comes from Desmodus rotundus, assembly GCF_022682495.2. Classification (NCBI taxonomy): domain Eukaryota; kingdom Metazoa; phylum Chordata; class Mammalia; order Chiroptera; family Phyllostomidae; genus Desmodus; species Desmodus rotundus. The sequence continues at coordinate 18,031,901 of NC_071397.1, read as the reverse complement.
GAGCTACAGGCAACAAGTGCACACTGGCTTCAGTGGGCGGTGGTGGCCCAGAGCACTGTGGTGAGAGCCGTCCTTTGGGCCTGGTGGGGAAGACACAAGGACCACAGTGACCGGTGGACTGGTTAGCATGTGACAGCAGCCACCCAGGCAGGGTGGCGGGAGCAGCACATTCCTAGTGCCGTGCAGCTCTGACCCTGTGAAGGGGTCGCTGTGTCCCCTGACGACTACCCACGGCTCCTCTCACTCATTTACCTGCCAGCAAATGATGATGTTGGCAGCGGATCAAAGGGTCATCTGATCAAAGGGGCACCCGTTGGAGGGCTGGCATCAGTGCCCCCAGGGTACTGTTGACACAAATTAACCATAGACTGGGTGAGGGGAGGCGGTCATCCATGGGGATTGGTGTCCATGTCCTGGAACAATTTGAACATATTTTCATATCTTCTTTGTTTTCCTGATGAGCGTTCGTAATGAACACAGTCTTACCGTTGGTCTCGGAAGGACACTTGAATGAGAATTTTTTGGAGTTCCCATTGTGACAGCTGAATAGTTGAAATCTATGTTAAGCAACTCACCAAACATTTAGAAAACTATCTCTTACTTTCTGTGATTCCTTCGTTCCATTTGTGCAGGCCACACCCCTCTCCCTGCCAGAAATAAAACCCCCCAGCTGGGTGAGGGTGGACAGGTTTCTTGGAAGAGAATGGGTGTGTTCCTTTGCCCCGATGCTGAAGGAGGAGGTAAAGAAATCTTGACTGCCACTCACTCGGACATCAGAGCGCCTCTGCACACCAGAGCCCACGCAGTGAGGCTGCGATGGCAAGTGGAGTAGCGAAGGGGTGTGAGCATGAGGAGTGTGGCAGCGCTGTCTGGCAGCCTCTGCGCCGTGGGGGACGGCCCTCCCAGGGAGGGTGACTGGGGTGATGCCCAAGTTCTGGTGGGAGTTTAATAGTAGAGTGGGAAGGGATGTCCTGGGGAGAGGGAGCAGCACGGATGGGCACGAGTCCTAGGATGAGCCAGGGAGCACGAGCCGCCGGAGAACTGGAAGGCTGGTGTGACAAGGCGTTGAGAGTGAAGTAGAAGTATGGGGTAAGGTGAAGCTGGGAGATGGTTAGTGGGCCAAACTGTGTTGACGAAGAATTTTGGTTGCTATCCTAAAAGCAGTAGGAGACCTTGGCAAGGTCAGGTTGGGCAGATAGCATCACAGTTCAGTTCGGCAGCACTCACTTGAGCTGTGGCATCAGTGTGGTTGTGGGATGGGCGCCGGGGCCCACTGGGAGGGGTGAGTAAGGGGGTGCACTTGGGGGAGATAGTCGCAGCCCACGTGAGCTGGGTGGTGGAGATGGGTCAGGTGGGTAGACCAAGAGACGGCAAAATCAGGAAACCTAGGGCGGAGAGAAGAGATGTCAAGGCTGTTGGTTAAGTAATTATTACGAAATTTAGAATAATAAAGGCCAAGAAGTGTGTTACAGATACCATTTGGCAAGTTTCAGGGAACTGGAAAAGTCAATATCTTAGGTTTTCCTTTTTCCCCTTAACATTAGAGTTCTGCCTTTTACTTGGCAAATTTTAAAATGACATTCGTGATGCAAACCAGAATTGCTTCAGCTTATACTTTAAAATTCAGAGTGTGCAGTATTGTGGCAGTGGGCCGCAACGGGAAACTTCTGATCAAACCTAATGTGTCTCTACCTGTGAGAATAGCTCCGTATAGAATAGTTGCCACTCCCCCCTTTTTTTCTTTTTAAGATATAGCTTCTTTTTCTTAAGTTATTATGAGGGAGAGTTGAGACAAAGAAATTAAAAGTTTTATTCTAAAAATCCTTATTTTAAAAGCTATTTACACTTTTTTGAGTGTAAACGGATGATTTTTCTTTCTGTAAAGGCAAAACTATAGTGTGGAATTACAGTCTGTGACAATGTAAATGTAATCAAATGCACAAAAACTGAAGAATTCAAGTCCTCGTTCACCTGCGGCATTTCCGTGCCCGGTCGCCGCCAGTGACCCCTGCGCGGGCATTGGACCCCAAGGTTCTCACACTGCCAGCGCTGCAGGAGGCTGCCTTGGCCGACCCTGGTTGGGCTGGGGGAGAAGCAGCGATCGGTGCTCTGACTCCGACTCCACAAATGCTGGCCGGCTGCGAATCCACCAGGTGTGCGATTGTCACTCCCTGAAGGCCTTTCCCCAAGGGTGCGGGCTCACGGTACACAATGGGCAGAGCTGCAGGAGTTCCCCGCAACCCTGGGAACTATTTTCTAGATAAGATCAGCGAATTCAATTGTTCACAGGCAGAAGTTCAGCCAACCGGCACTTCATTTCATAAAAGGTAGGGGTTGGAAATGAGGCAAAGACTAATCTTGGCTCTCAACCAAAAGTTTCTTATCACTGATCCAAAGCCCTGACAAGAGCCTTCCCTGTTTTGCTTCCAGTAACTTGTGGGTCTTTGTCTTCCCTCACAGCACACTTAACAAAAACCTTAAAATTCTTAATTCTGAAGAGCTGGTGGTATCACTGCATTTAGGATTACACCCAGCGCTTCCTTTTTCTGGGCTGGAATTAAAACTCTTCTGTAGGGCAGGCTGCAGGGTAGATGAGGACACCTGTAGAGACAGTACTTAATCCTGAGGGACACGTGAGGTGACCTGCAAAGACAAGAAGCAGCAGAGGTTGGGGGCAGTGACTGTGCAGGGGTCAAAAGATAAGTTGAGAGTTTACAGCTAGTAAAAGAGGAAGCCTCAGAAACTGTGTGTGTTTGGGGCAGGGGTGGGGGGGTGGTCCTGTAACTCCTAACAATTGACAAGACCAAGGGAAGGGACTTCCGGGCTGTGGGTGTTGCAGTTAAATGAAGAGATGGGTAGGGTGTGCTGTGGACAATGTATGAATGGAAGTTCTCTGACAAGGTCAGTAAAAGGCTGGAATCACAAAAGGAGATCTTGGTGAATAAGACAAAGTGCAAAGGGGTGGTTGTAATGGGGCCCAGTATTTACAAAACGTTTGTGTGCTTGACCCTCTGAAAAGGGGCATAATTATTATACACAAGTTATTTTACCAGGTGCACAGGTGCAGTGATGGCCAGGCGTAATTAACCCTTGAAAAAAATTCCTATCTATTTAGTTCCTAAATTTGTTGTAGATTAGGCTGCCCCGGGTTCACGCTGCCTGAGTTCAAACCCAATCCAGTCGAAGGTGGAGCTTCCAAGTCCCTCTTCTTTCCTGATGAAGCAATAAACAAGCACCCCCGCTTCAGGTGAGTATGGCTTTGTCTTCAAATACAGGTGCCCCTCACTCAGATCCCTGCCTTCTCATAGGGTCGATGGTCCTGCACAGGAGTCCTCTTTGAGCATTTGCTGATTTCTGGCTCCTTTGTAATCGACCGGAGAAGACAGCAGATAACTGCACACACACACCCCACCCCTTTGCGGGCTCTGTCCCGCCAAGGCGGCTTAATTGTTGCTCTGGTGCCAGGCTTGACTTGCCCGTGTCCGGCTCATCTTATAGTCATCAACTTAGCCACTGTCCTCTCCTTTTGTAATCAGATTCTTTTCTAGGGAGATCCTCGCTCTTTAAACACCTGCTTTAGGAAGCTTTCTCTTAATTATTTCTACCTCTTTCTCCCTCTGTAAGTTACACCAGTATATGTGATCTACTCTTCCCACTCTACCTTGATAATACGGTAAAATATGTACATGTGCATATAACAGGTACTCTCTACCTTCTGTTCTCGCCTAGCTCCACTAGTTTGTAGTTTAATTCTTGGGTTTTAAGTGACTTCAGGGCCCACACCAGTCTGATCTTGGTTTTGTGCCTTGAGGCTCACCCATCATCCTGAACCCAGGAGCCTGACCTAGAGTTAGGGATGTTAGGACTGCTCAGTATTCATTTTTAAAGAGGCCTGAACACTTGCCATATGCAAAGTCTTGTAGCGGACACAAAGATTTATAGACACAGTTCCTGACTTCAAATGTTGAGAGTGTGCCAAGGGAAAAACAGATAGATATTCAGCTGTAAAAAAAGATAGATTCTCACTGTGTTAGAAAGTGGTAGCACCAGGGTACTCCGTGGAGAAAGGAGGGTGCTTCTGACCGAGGGGGCCAAAGCAGCGTCGCGGAAGAGGTGGCACGTAAGCTGGGTCTCCGGCGGCACTGTCCAGTAGGAGCATAACGTAAGCCACAGTTGTTCAGTGTTCTAGGAGCCACATTTAAAAAGTAAATAATGGAGACTGACTTTTATAATGTTTTGTTTAACCCTATGTATCCAAACTATCATTTCAACTTGTAATCTCAATATTTCAAAAAGTATAAGAAATTTTTCTGTACTAAATTGTCAAAATCTGGTGTGTTTTATTTAACCACACAGCATATTTTGATTAGGACTAGCCACATTTCATGTGTTCAGTAGCCACATTTGCCTGGTAGCTTCTGGATTCAACATTGCAGAGCCAGGGATAAGTATTAATGCCTGAGGTTGGGGAGGCAGTAATGAGGTATTGGGGCTCCAGAAGCGCCTGGGAGAGCAAGTACTAAAGTTTGGTTCATGTGGGAGGTGTTAGAAAGGCAGGGTGAGACCTGACCAGGGCAGACTCAAAACACTTGGTCTGGCGGGTTACGAGGAGCTGGGAAAGTGGGGATTGAGCCAGCGAGAGAGTGGCGCCCTTGAGTAAGCACCCAAGGAAGCAGCATTAAGGTAAAGCCTTCATTCAGAGTATCTTGATACATATAAATTACCTGTACAGTGGCCTCAGAAGTAGTTGGAAGGTAGAGGATTTCACTCACTAGTATGTGATCAAATTCTTCTTTTACATAATGGGTCTTTGGTGACTGATATTACGACATTTGGTGTCTCTTTCAGCACCCTGACAAGAAACATCCGACACAGGAGGGGAGAAAAGGTTGTCATCAACGTACCAAGTAGGTCCCCCGGGAGGTGGCAGCGGGAGAGGTCCCTGTTGCATTGCTGTTGAATCCCTGGGTCTCACCATTTCCTTTTTTATCTTACTGTTTTAAATGCAGTATTTAAGGATACGAACACACCGTCTCCGTTTATAGAAACATTTCCTGAGGATGATGAGGCGGCCAAGGCTTCAAAGCCGGATCACATCTACATGGACGCCATGGGGTTTGGGATGGGCAATTGCTGTCTTCAGGTATTGTTCCACGTGCGCTCGAGGCGGAGCGCCCTCGCCCACTTCTGTTTGACTTCTCTTTATGCATTTGTGCTTCCTTCCTAAAATCCCATTTAATCAAGTGGAAATGGTAGCTACTATGCCTTTCTGAAAACCAGTAAAATTATTTTAGTAAATTCATTGAAAGCTATCTCTGTACAGAGAATTTACAGAATCTACCATTCACTCCAAAGATATGTAGTTTTTAATTAACTTAAATGTGAAATACTCGCAGGTCATTCACTCTGTTCTTTCTTAATGCCTGATTTTTGCTGCCATCTAGTGGCGTAGTGGTAGTGCAGCTTCGAGCTTCTAAACATTGCTCGAATCTCTTATTTCTGAAAATGAACTCTGATGGGTGTAATCCAAGGGCTCTTTGGACTTTAAGTTTTTATATTCATGCAAGGAACAGGAGTTGAAAATTTGAAAATAAAAATTTTCAAGTTGAAAAATCAAATAAAATAGAGGCCTCCCGTTATTTTCCAAGGAGATCTGATTAGTTTGGCTGATTAGAAAGGGTGTCCTTGGAGCAGTGCAGAGCCTGGCCCCAGGCAAAGCCCCCGAGCCTCGTGCCTCAGCGCTCTCCACAGCAGCCGGGAAGCCCAGCATCCCCTCATCTCAAACGGCTGCAACGTAGACACCTTCTCGCACATATCTCTGATGTGTTTATTTTTATAGCTGTGTGTAATCAAAATTGAATGCCAGAGTCAGGCTTTTCCATGCGGAATGTGCTTTGGTAACCAAGGCCAAGGATAAAATTTTTTCCTGACTTACATAGGTAGTATAAAATATGTGGCTTACAAACATAGGCCAGAAAGTTTCCTTACAAATGTTCATACTTCGTAAAAAAGAGACCTTTTGACTGTTAACTGAATATCTGCTTTCCTATCCTGATTATAAATATTTCCAAAGGGAACCATTAAGCTCTAGAACTTTCAGTGAGCGGCTTTAAAAGCATATCGGTGCCACGGGAGTACCGTTTGCCTTTTCTCAGTTTAATATTAAACCAGGGTGTGTTGCCGCGGACATCACAGTTTTTCTGTTCCAAAGGGCTGTTCTTTCCTTTGAAATCCTGTATTTAATAAAGAAATGTGTTCTAGTGGTAGGAGTTACCATTGTTATTGCTAGTTTTCCATCCAATTTAAGCTCCGACATGGGTTTAAGATTAAGGTTTTTTTCTCAGTGGCACATTTGGCACCCCAGTTTCAGAACTCAACAACGTCAGCACAGGTGATGTGACGTGTGTGGCAAACAAGACAACTTCCACAAAGCAGCTCAGAAACCCTGCTTTGAGTCTCTTAAGTGGAACTCAAGAAACTGCTTATTACAGTAAAGCAGAAATAATAGTTTTAAAGTAATTTAAGATTAATGGAAACCTTACTTTACAAAACAAAAAATCATCTTAACCACATTCAGAGTCCAGACTCTTGGGGAGCTGTTGAGAAGTCATTTCACGAGCTCCTGTCACTAAGTCCACGCCTGTTATAAGAAGCCTCCTACCCTCCAGAAAATCATGTGGCTTCAAACTGGGTTCTACATAATTTAGGTTTCTAACACCTATTTTCCATACTTCTTCTTGCCCCCCATCATCAGTTTCCTAGTGGCATTGCTTCTCCTCTGTATATACTTTAAAAGGTACCAGAAGCCAACTGTTCGTATATTCACACCTTTTTAAGGTACTAGAGCATGTTTTCCTCCCCCCACTAAAGCTGTCGCCCACAGTGATGTTGCACTCGGTTTGGTAAGGGCTGTGTCACCTCTGGAATAAAGAAGGAGCCTGGTAGTAAATAGATGTCAGTAAATAGATTTAGAATGAGCTCCTTCGCTGTTGTGACTCCACTAGGAATTCCAGGTGCTGATTTTCTAAGCCATACTTTTCTAGAGGTGACTTTTCCTGGGTTTGTCTGTGGATCATCTGATACGCACTAGGCCAGCTCAGAGAAGCCAGTCAAAAAACTGAAAAGATGCTTATTATAGTATCTTCTTAAAAACAGTAAAACACACACTAAAATACTCAAAAGTGCTGAAGGAGGACCTAAATAAACTAGAGATGCATGTTCAAAAGAATTCAGCAGTCAAAACACTTGGGGAACATTTAGGTACTTGTAATAAATTTGGCCTGTAGGGTCATAGTTTTTCAGTATCTCAGCCATTATACAAAAATACAACTGATCTTTGTCCCTGTGTTCTCCTCTTTAGCTTCCTCTGTCCTTCAAGATAATGTACTACTCATTTAATAAATATCTATTAAGTGCTAAGTAGGTGTCAGACTCTGTTCTGCACACTTGCGGTGGAGAACTCAAGGCAGACAGATCTCTGCTCTGCTGGAGCTTTTCGTGGTGGGTCACAGCAGATGAGTGTGTAAATACTCACCTCCCCCATCTCCTCACTTCCCATTTAACCCTTGCCCAGGCACAGGCTGATTTCTGAGTTCCCGCCTCTTTGCAGAAACTGTCCTTCTTCCCCTTATCAGGGACCTAATTGCCAGTCCTTTTCAATCTTTACCTGTTTGAACCACGCATACTCTTATTCGTTGATGGCTATGACGCAGCTCTTCTCTATATTGAATTAATTGGTAATGGCTGGTTCATTATGATACAAGAACTCCTCTAAGTGATTGTCTTCTGTAGTTACCACGGGGACATGAAATGCCACTGTGATTGAGCTGGCGCACCCGTGGCTCCAACAGTAGTTCTCAGCGTTTAAAAAATGCAAAGCTGAGACCTGGCTAAAACTATGGGAACTAGCATGCTGGGATTGTCACAGTAAACATGTTCACTCAGCTGTTACTTCAAGTATAAGCACTGAAATCATTTCCTGCATCAACACTGAATTCAAAATGTTATCATTAAATAACGACAGGAAATCGGAACTATTCCCGTTGTGCAGTCACTACAGATGGGCTAATCACACAGCCGTGATTTGTTGCCCTGCTCCCTCCACTGTGCCCAGTGCTCCCACCCCACAGAGGTGGGACATTTTTTAGTTCCTTTTTGGTAATTGTTTATGGAGTATTTCTACTAATTGTTAAGTGATCTTTTTCTTTGCCTAACTCTTTAACGGACTACTTACCCACCTTGCACAGACCCTCTGCTGACCTGCCTGCCTTCAGGACCCCATCTGAGTCTACTCCCCAAGTATTTCTCCAGCTCAGGTTTTTCTTCTAGGCACCAGCCCTGGGGCCCAGCCACTTCCAGGGCCTCTTTGTCTGATTGTTCTTTGACTTGTAACCCCATATGTCATGGTGCCTCTTCCTCTGTCTCTCCTGGGAACACCCAAGCCAAGTCCCAAGTCACACCCTCACTGTCTGTACCCAGTGGTAGAGCCTGCTGCCGTAATTCTGGTGTGCTCCACGTTTTCGTAGCCGGCGGCCGTGTTTGAACTGCTCTGCCACCCTCCAGTCCTGCCCTTCTAAGCTATTCCTCATACGCCAGTGAACTTGAAACCCATCCTTTAGCATCTCCAAATCCCTTTGTACCACAAAACCTATATAACCCGTCAGCCAACTAAAGTGAATGGGAAGCTCTTGAAAGAAAGCTGCTGAATTCCTCTTTAATAGAAGAGGAAATGCCTTACTGAACTTCGTCATTTATCTAGTGTCTTGTTTTTCTTTCTTCACCTTCTAAAATCTTACTTAGCTTAGGAACATGGTCATTGATACTAGTTGTGAACATGATTAAATACCATTTTCTAGCAAAATTCATCTAAGACCACTTTTAAACAGAAATCCTGTATTAAATGTTTCATTAGTGGAATGACCACTACATACCAGGTCCCCTCCCTTCTCAAGCCGTCTGCTCAGACTTTCACTCCTTGGGGGAGGAGGTTAATCATTCTTTGTTGTTAATAACTTGCAATTCTTAAACAGGTAACCTTCCAAGCTTGCAGCATATCTGAGGCTAGATACCTATATGATCAGTTGGCCACTATCTGCCCAATTGTCGTAAGTAGAAATCACATCTTATTTTAAATACTTCTTTGTATAAAATAAAGACCGCATGTGCAAAATTTGCTGAATGTGCTACTCAAGTCCTGTTAAGACTTTATTCAGAAATGAACTAACACAGATGATAGATGAAGAGCCAACGGACTAAGAGTCTAAACCGTAGGCATTTACTGTTACTAGTAAGACATTTATGTGTGGAAGTGTCAAGTTCAAGTGTAGCCATCTTCCCTCTCCCATCCTTCATGTCCTCACATTATAGAGGATGATTTAAATGGATCCGATCCAGGGGTTTGGGTCCCTTCTCGTGTGTTTATTTCATTGTGAGAAACAGCCACAGATAATGTAGTAGAGCTCTGTACAGGCTGCATAACCGATTCTTCTTCGTCAGGGATAACTGCATGGAGCTTTTCTCAGCATGGAAGTGACACTTTGAACCTGCAGGTGCTGACTTCTGTTTGTTTTTAGATGGCTTTGAGTGCTGCGTCTCCTTTTTACCGAGGCTATGTGTCAGACATTGATTGTCGCTGGGGCGTGATTTCTGCATCTGTAGATGATAGAACTCGGGAGGAGAGAGGCCTGGAGGTGGGAATGATTTTCCTTAATAGCCTTTGTATATCAAATGGTAAAATGAAGTTATTGTAACTACTTGCGATTTTGAAGTTTCCCTTAACTTTTTGTCTTGAATAGGTTAGTCACATATGGGGTGAAATTCATGGGTTATAAACCTCTTTTTGTTTGTAGTCTTGTCTTTATAGTGTTTGTTTCGGGGTGAATATGTGGGAAATGTGATTTGGTTTGAGTGGGAAATTAATTTTCATCATTTGTTTCAAATTAATAAGTGCAGTTTTGTTTTTGTTTTTGTTTCTTTTTTTAACATCTTGGAAGTCATTGCTGATGGCTGTTTTTACCAAAAGGCTTTATGGCGCTACAGGAGTGCTTTGTTTTTGATGCTTTCTGCTGTGGAAAGTGTACTGTGTCATCAAATTTTTTTTTTTTTTATCCTACAAAGGGTTAGGTTTTGCCTGATAATGGTTGGTTAGTGCTCTTGTTTGCATGTTGAACTGTGACCTTGCATTTCTCCAGCCAAGAGTGCCCATCAGAACCACCTCTGGAGATCTTTAAAAAACACACCCCCAGGCCCATCTTAGACCTAATAAGTATCTCCAGGACTAGAGCTTTTCACAGGTGTTTTTAAAGGAGCCCTCACAAATAATTCTGATTTTCTCAACCAGGGCCGGGCACCTGCTGCTCCGGTCTTCATGTAATTGTTCATAAGTTGTTGAACATGCTTTCTAAAAATAAAGGAACTTTTTAAAAATTTATCTTGGCCCTGGCTGGTGTGGCTCAGTGGGATTATCAGCCTGCAAACCAAAAGGTCAACAGTTTGATTCCCAGTCAGGGCACTTGCCTGGGTTTGCGGGCAAGGTCCCCAGTAGAGGGCGCATGAGAGGAACCACATTGATGCTTCTCTCCCTCTTTCTCCTTTCCTTCCCCCCTCTCTGAAAATAAATAAAATCTTTTAAAAAATTATTTTGTATTTATTGTTTTAAAGATGTATTTATTTTTAGAGAGAGGGGAAGGGAGGGAGAATGAGAGAGAAAGATCGATGTATGAGAGATACATCGATTGGTTGCCTCTTGTAAATGCCAGGGACTGGACCGGGAATTGAACTGGCAACTTCTTGCTTTGTGAAATGATGCCCAACCAACTGAGCCACACCAGTCAGGGCAAAATTAAAGAACTTTAAAGGAAAAATCATTTTGATAGCTGTGTTTTACATTATAAACTGTTTTCAGGAGGGTTTTGCTTCAATTTGGCACTTATTTTCCAAGTTTAATAAGAATGAAGGTGATCTGCTTTAAAAAAGAAAAAAATTAAAGTATATTTAAATTATATCACAGAAAATGGCTACTTACTTTGTCTCCAGGCTTTTTAAATATAATTCTCCCTAGTAAAACTTTTCAGTGTTAACTTTTCTTTAAGGGTCTTGTTAAGTTTGGACACTTTTATATAATTATTATATATAAAAACATAAGGCATTTTAATATAATTAATTGGGGCATTAGTTTGTTTCCAGATGATTTTATGTGACATTCACTCAGATGTTCTTAATTTTAGCCACTGAAGAACAATAACTATCGGATTAGTAAATCCCGATATGATTCAATAGACAGTTATTTATCTGAGTGTGGCGAGAAATACAATGACATCGACTTGACAATAGATAAAGAAATCTACAAACAGCTGTTGCAGGAAGGTGAGCATCCATGCCTTTTTTTTCTAGATTTTTATTGTACGCCTTCAGTTCTTCAAAGCTTTTTAAAACATTTTTTGCTGACTCCTGGTCTGGTTTCTGTTTTTAGTGTGAAGTCTCTAGCTTTTCTTAGGAGGCTGCTTGTTCCTAAAGTTTCAAGTTCCAAATGCTTGTGAGATCTTCTTGACTTTTAGCAAAAGGAACTTACTTTGGAGGTCTGTATCTAGGTCCACCTCAGTGCCCCCACAGGCATTGTGTAAGTAGTGAGTAAAAGTCTGGCACTTCCCCAGGCCCGTAGGATAAATAAAGTCATCCACAATACGAGAACACTGAATAAACCAGCCATTGCCTAAGCTTCTAGACGCCTTCTCTTAAAACGTCCCGAGCTGTCCTGTCTTCTTCCGGAACTTAGAGAGCAGTGGAGTCCGGAGCTCTGAGGTGAGCCCAGTGTGACTTCTCTCTGCAGGCATCGATCATCTCCTGGCCCAGCATGTCGCTCATCTCTTCATTAGAGACCCACTGACTCTGTTTGAAGAGAAAATACACCTGGATGATGCCAATGAGTCAGACCATTTTGAGGTATTTCCTGTTTTAAATGCAGTTTTATTTCATTAACCAGGATGGAGGCAGTTTTCTATACCTTAGTGACAGTAGAAATCTCATATGCCTTACATTACCCAGTGTAGTAAAGAACTAAGAAAAATTTTAAACCGGTTTAAAATGCTTTTATTATGATTCTTACAGGCTATATCTCTGAGTCTAAATTTCTTGTTCAGTATTTTCTCTTGTTTGCATAATGGTGAAAAATTCAAACACGCTGCGTAAAAATAACCTGGTTGTTCACCTCAGTGCTACTGACGTACCACCCAACTTCCGTTAAAAACTTGCTGTGTGTTTTCCTAGCAGGCCACGCTCTGAGAAAATCTTAAATTGTACCTTTTTATAACTGTAAAGTGGAGAGTATTAGGTATGGACAGTGAACAATCTTCCCTCATTAAATATCAAATCATCTTAATTTTTTTGGACCTATGGAAAGGTGGTTTTATTCTCTTTTTTATTATAGAATATTCAGTCCACAAATTGGCAGACGATGAGATTTAAGCCTCCTCCTCCAAACTCAGATATTGGATGGAGAGTAGAATTCCGACCCATGGAGGTAAGACACGCGACAGCAGAACTGACTCACGTGCACCTGTCTTCTGACTGCCCATCACCCTTCCGCTGCTCTTATCAGAGGCCCTAAAGTTAATCGGAAGGCCACACAAATCAAGTGTGTGCGTGCTGTCAGCAAGTCCAAAAGCGGAGGAGGATGGATTTCTGCGGATTGTGGGCAGATGGGGGTTCGGGAGTGACGGGATGCAAGGAGGGCTTTGTTGGGGACTAGCATGTTTGTGTGGTTGGTCTGTGACCTTCTGGGCTCCCGCTTGTCTAGGTTCAGTTAACAGACTTCGAGAACTCTGCGTATGTGGTGTTCGTGGTGCTGCTTACGAGAGTGATCCTTTCGTACAAATTGGATTTTCTCATTCCACTGTCAAAGGTAAGATACAGTGATGGTTCTAGATATGTGTAGATTATTCTTTTGTTTATATGTATATTTATTTTAAATCTGACCTCATGTAGAATTGTTCACTCTTTAGAATAAAATGTTTCTTCCTCCATCCTATCTTTTTTTTTTTTTCCTTGAAACCTAATTTTATGCTATAGATTTTGGTACTACAATACATTGGTGGAGACTCCTGAAAAAAAAAAGTGCTAATAGTAGTTCTTACTCAGCCTATTTGAAAGATGATGGCTGGCGTGAGTCTCACAAACTGATTGCATTCTCCCCCGAATCTCATTTTGAAAAGAATGGTCAACATAAAAGAAATGTGAGTACAATAGTCAAAGATACAAGACAGTTATTTTCCCTGTAATATAGTCCATTAAGATTGAGACAGAAATATTTAAAGAAGAATCCAAATCTAGGACTTTCTGAATCTCAAAGGAAGAAATTCAGCTGTCTGGATAGGAGAGAAAATTAGGGTAGCTGTCAAGAAGGGGGAAAAATCAGTTGATATCACTGCTCATCTAAAACAAATGCTAAAAGAGATTGAGAAAAGTCTTCAGAATCCTGAGGGATTAAGAATTGCAACCATCAGATTTTCTTCCAAGACTAATTATTCTCTAAATCTCAGGTTATTCTAACACAACTTAATAGACTATTAGGGCTAAAAGTATGCCAGAAGTCTTCTCTGGTGAAGGGGTAGCAAAGGAGAGGGATAGTAGATACTCTTAAATGCTTGGCATTTAGAAAGAATTTTAAAACTACTTGTTTAAAAGTATAAGAAAAACTATAAATAGTACAGAAGTAGGATTTACTACTTCTAACCTGCTAGCTAAAAGGGGCGGGCAAGGAACCAAGAACCCTCCCAGTCCATAGAGGTTGTGTGGGGTCAGGGACGTGGTAAGACAGCGTAGCCCTGAGAACACAAAATGCCCGAAAAAAGAAAGAAGACAACAAATCTGAACGCTCTATTAAAAAGCTAAAAGACATGATATAAAATAGCCACATAACGGCATGTGTTGTTTGCATGCGATAGACAGAAAATAAGGATACATGTGAAAATAGAGAGAATACACGGTGACTTTTAAAAAGATAGCCAGAATGACAAACCAGTAACAGAAAATAAAATGTGAGATCAAAAGTATTAAATGAGATAGAGACAGCGATTTTCTGTGCTTTTCCACGATTATGTTAGACTTGTGATTCTTTTTACACTGTAAAGTGTACACACTTCTGAGAAGCAGAAGAAGTGTCTAAAAGCACTGCAGTATGGTAAGTAAGACACAGCTTTGGCGTGAGCAGTAAACTCATAAACCACTGTACTCCTTACTAGCTTCTTACCTGGGCAGCTTCCTTACCCTGTCAGTGCCTCGGTTTGCAAGCGCAGGGTCGGGTAGGTGGGGCTGTAAGCCAGGCGGGAGTCAGGGAGGTCCCCACTCGGCAGAGTAGTACCTTGAGTGTTGCTCAGCAGCTGACAGGTCCCATACAGAAGGGGAAAGGCTGCAGGGAAATGGGATGGCGTAGTTAATAAGCTACACAACCTCCATCGCAGGTCTCATACCATGGTGCATCGTTTATTCAGATGCCCTGAGGAAGGTTTACAAAAATTAATCAAGGAAAATCTTTACTTCTGCAAAGTAGATACCATGCAGGATGCGTTCCCACCCAAATTCAACAAGATGTTGAGAAATTTAACGGTTGGAAATTCTAAATGTTTTTCCTAATAGGTTTCACATTAAGTAAAAACTAGAATTACGGATTGTGTAGGAAAAGTGAATGGCAGGGAGGTGCCGGCAAAGCTAATCTGAGAGGAAGATTATACTATTCTATGCTTTAAAGAAAGATGGAAGAGTAAACAAACCTAAGCAGTCAAAGTGAGGAGCTAAGGAGCAATGGGAAAATATACTTTGAAAAAGGAATTCGCAAAAGCAGAAATTAAAATAAAAACAGTGACCTTAAGAACTTTTGTTAGAACTAAAATAAAAATTTTAGAAATGAAAACATTCATAACCATGGTGGAATTTTAGACTATTTGAATATGCACCTCGAACTACCTAGATTATTCAGGTCATGTGTGTCTTAAAAAAAAAAGAAAGAAAGAAAAAAGACAACAATAGCCCTGGCCCTGTGGCTCAGTAGGTTGGAGCATCGTCCTTTGGTGCTTTGGTTGGAGCACCAAAGGTTGTGGGTTTGATTCCCAGTGAGGGTATATACCCAGGTTGCAGGTTCAAACCCCAGTCAGGGTGCCTATGGGAAGCAACTGATCATGTTTCTCTCTCTCTCTCTCCCTACACTCTCCTCTCTCTCTAAGATCAACAGGCAAATCCTCGCGTGAGGATTTAAACACACACACACACACACACACACACCAATAGGAGTTAATGAGTATGGTAAAGAAGCTAAGTAAGCAAAGACTTTGTACTGCCCATGCTAGTTTGCTGTGACCTTCTACCTTGTGTCTTTTATATATTGTGCTTCCGTAAGATTTCATTACAGGAAATAAGGGACTCTAAGAAGTTCTAAAAGCTCTACTTTGTGGGTCTTAATAAGTCATTGGAGAAATAGAGAATTCACAAATGAACAGTTTTTGGCCTCATGAATTAGTTGACGTGGCAAGTGCCACCAGGTGGGCAAGCAGCATTAGTGACTCTGTGCCCCCACGGGGCTAACCTTGTTCCAGACCCGACAGCAGAGTGAGACAGCAAAACTGCAGGGGAAGGGAGGGCGAGCATGGAACTGAAGCCAGGAGGACCGGCTTCTCCTACTTTCCTTACCGGTTGTATAAAGGGAACCAGCCACCGGCCCTCAAGACAGGTTCTTGTAAGCTTCCTCACAAAGGTATTTTGAAATGCAGGCAGCCTAGTGATTGCAAGTTTTTCATTTCCTTTTTTAAGGTAAGCTTCTCTTAGAACTTCCCATTGTTATTGAAAAGCACATACCACTTGTGGTTGAGTGACACAGGCCCCACGTAGAAGTAAAAAGTCTGTTCTGCCCCCAGAGAGCGCTGGCAGGACAGTGAATTCTGAAGGGGGGCGAGTCCTGCTAGCGGAAGTGAGGAAGGCGCTACCTCTGCTGGGTCAGGGAGGTCCTGACTTAGCCGGGACTGGTCTTCTCCCTCAGGTTGATGAAAACATGAAGGTAGCGCAGAGACGAGATGCGGTTCGGCAGGGAATGTTCTATTTCAGGAAAGATATTTGCAAAGGTACGTTCTCTGGGATTCCTCGGGTCACTTTAGGCTACACCAAGCCCCTAAAACTCCCCTCTCCGCCACCCCCCCGGCCCTCGCAGGCGGCAACGCTGTGGTGGATGGCTGTGGCAGGGCCCAGAACAGCCCGGAGCTGGCCACAGAGGAGTACACCCTGATGAGCATCGACACCATCATCAACGGGAAGGTAGGCGTCCTGTGAGCGCCCTTGGCCCTGACACCCAGGGCAAGGGGCTGACGGCACGTCCCGCTTCTTGTAGGAAGGCGTGTTTCCTGGGCTGATCCCGATTCTGAACTCCTACCTTGAAAACATGGAAGTGGACGTGGACACCAGATGCAGTATTCTGAACTACCTAAAGCTGATTAAGAAGAGAGCATCTGGTATGGTATCCTTTGCTTTCTCTTCTTTCTTAAAAAATAAAATTATCTCCCGACGTAGGCAGAACCTCACAGTCTTACAACACTGGTTCTTAAAGTGGCCTTTCAGAAGACGCGCCCGTCAGTGCGCACCTTTTCACATCGTGACACCTCCGCAACGGATATACTTTATCGTCCTTCACAGACACGGCTTACTCAGCAGTGCTTTCTCTTTTCAGTACTGGTTCATGAAACAGTGGTCCGTCTTTCAGTGGTGGCATTGGAGACGATGCCACACAGTACGCAGAGGGCCTGTTTGTCATTGAAGTCCGGCTGTGTGCGCTCTGCACATTATGGGCTCAGTGACTGCAGGGGAAACGAGCAACACAGTGAGGGTGTCAGCCTGCGCACACACGGGGAGCACCCCAGCGACTCCCCTTGTTAGCTGTGAGGGGCTCCCAGTGACCGGGCTTAGGGGAGCGGTCAGCTGTGAGTAAGAGCGACAGTGTTGGTGGTTATGGCATCTGATTTCACCTGAGCCTCCTCTAAACCTTCTGCAGTCACAAAGGACCTACCCCCCAAATGGCATGCCTGCCAGTTTCTCTCTTCATCCACTCTACCTACTGGTTATTCGCTCCTCATCTTTGACCAGAGGTCACTCTGGGAAACCCAACCTCCAGTCCTGAGATAGTCTCGTGGCACCAACCAGCATATGTGGTCCTAGCCCTCTGGCCAGATGGGAGGACCCGAGTTGTCGCACACGTTGGCTCCTGTTTCTCACCAGTGGGCGGGGTCGGTCGCTGGGCAGCATCTAACAGGTAGCAGCGGGGTGGATGTGTTCTGGTGCCTGCCTGGCCCCTGAAATTCTTCCCCAGCCCCTGCCTTCTGGCTACACCAAAAGGTCAAACCGATTTTTCTTCAGGATTGTGTTTTTCCTGGCCACTAAATAAATGTCAACTTATTTTTAAAATGCTCTACTATTAACTTAAAGCATCTTAAATTTTTTTTTTCAGGAGAACTAATGACAGTTGCCAGATGGATGAGGGAGTTTATCGCAAACCATCCTGACTACAAGCAAGACAGTGTCATAACTGATAAAATGAACTACAGCCTTATCTTAAAGTGCAACCAAATTGCAAATGAATTATGTGAGTGCCCAGAGTTACTTGGACCAGCATTTCGGAAAGTGAGATACAGCGGAAGTAAAACTGACTCTTCCAACTAGACGTTTTGCAGAAGGGAAAACGCGTGGCTGTTTCTTTGAAGAGCTGACGCAGTCCTCTGGGCCAGCGTGTGGTGTGAAAACCGAGGCACAGGCCTGTGCTGTTTCTGGGCCCGTCGGCCGCAAGTGGGTTTAGAGGCTTCCGTCAGTAGGTAAATCTAGAGTTTATACAGTGAACATGTACATAGCAAAGTATTTTTATGATTAACAGTGTATTTTATTAACATATCTAAGGTCATTGTGAACTGGCTTGTACATTTTTGAATTCTTACTCTGGAGCAACAACTGTCTAAGCAGTTTCGTGAATGTGATGTACTAGTAACTGTACTCTACCTGCATTCCAGAGTTCACAATGTTTACTGTAAATTTTTTTTAAAAGACTTTACCTGGGACCTGATTCACTGAAATTTATTATTTCACTTTAAAAACAGTTCGTCTTGTTCATTTTCTTCCCGCCTTTGTATGCAAAATCACTCTGAATCCATTGAAGGACTTCAGGGGTAACCCTGGATTTCCGGCACCTTATCCGTTTCTGCTGAAATTGCAATAGCTAACCACTTCCCCACCCTGCTCCAAGCGCTCCCCACCATTGAACTGACGCCTGTTAGGAAAGATACTATACTTCCGTCTTTATTTGATACATTTGATTCAGGCATTAAGTGTGCAGAGAACTCTGTAGGAAGGCAGGAGCCTGTTACCCTGAGTTCACATGTAGTGATTACTGGGGTGATTCTGTTGCTCTTAAGGGGTGGGGGGATTCCTCCTGTGCATAATCCCCCGAGTATTGTCAGAACCGGCACCAGGTCTTCTGCTGTGGCCCGTGTTTATTCTGGTTGCTACTGTGTATTTCAATTTGCAAATCAAGGGCAGTTGCTGAAGTGTCTGTTTTGTTACTTTCTTTAGTTTCCAGTAAGCATATTGACAATCTAGACATCACCTGGCGGATATTCTACATGCTGCTTCTTACTTTGTCTATGAAACTCATAAATGAATCATGATGTGCACTAAGTTTGTGAATCAGGGCCCTAAATGTTTAATTGTAAATAATTTTAAGTTTCACATAATTGTTGTTAGAGCGTTTCGTTGAAGTTTTTTTTTTCCCCAATTAGTTAAAAGTCTTATCTGCTTCAGAAATAACTATGTATAATAGATTATGCAAACCTTAGCAGGCATCAATATTTAAACCATAATGCAAACTTCAAAGATTGTGTTAAAGCTGTTTCCACTAAACCTATTTATGTATAAATACTAGGGTCTGTGCTGTATTTCTTACTTGCATTTTGGAGGATTAAAGAATGCCTGTTTTTCTTTTCAATTTGCTTGTAAATCAGGTTGTAAAGAGGAAGATGAACTGAAGTGCTTGTGGTATGAGGAAATAAAAGAATGGAATTAGCAGTCTGAAAACTTTCAAGTGTGTGTGGTGGGATTTTTTAATTAGCTCAGATGTTCTGTGAAATTATCTTTTTCATTGCGATCCTCACATGTTTTTAGAAAGAATAGTGACAAAAACAGATGCCTCATCTCCTCTACTAGCTGTCAGCCCCTGCAGGGAGGGAGGGACTTGATGCTCTGCGGAAATGACCGCTGGGACACTGGAAGTGATATTTTTTTTTTCCGCTCCAAACTGCTGCTTAGCAGAGCCAGTGGTCACCTGGGGAACGCTGAGCGACCTGGGTGCTCTTGCACACTCCCATCCAAGCTGGAGGCACTCAGTTGAGAATCAGCAAGTCCCACAAGAGAGCTGTTTTCAACCCCTGGCTTTGCATCCACATCCTTTTCTCACACCTGTGTTCTGTACTAATGTTCCTCCTGGGGCCAGTCTACCTTTCTCAGAGCTGGAACTTTACCTGAATGATCCTGGGGCCCTGCTTGTCAGGCTAATCTGCGTGCAAATTTTTCGGGAGTCTTAATTCAAGTTCACATTCTGGCTTGGTGGGCCTGGTGTGGCACCCACATCTCTGCATTTCTAATAAGCTCCCAGGTAATGCTGCTGCTGGTGTGTGGTCCATACCCAGCAACAGGGATTTGATCACTTCTGTGCCCAAGTTTTAGACACATCAGCTGTACATCTCAGATGATACTTGCTTTTCTTTTAATGGGGTGTATCTAGGTTTTTCTGCTAGAAACCAGGGAATAAATGGCACTCTGTCTCCAAGACTAGAAAGTGAATTCCGCCTTTCATGAGCTTTATCACCTGAACACAGCTGAGGCCTCAGTTTTAGGAACAGAGCTGGAAACACTAAGATAAGTTAAAGGGCTCCCTCCTTGGTGGCCCAGCCGGGACTCTTAGACCCTCAGAATAAACTGAACCCACTGCACTTCTAACCCAAAGCCTACTTTCATGCCTGTCAGTTTCTCCTGAATTAATAAGAGGTTTCTTCCTGGCCCCAGGATGCCTGTGCCCTTCCCTTTTGGCTCATCCCTGAAGCTGTTTGTGAGCCTTTCCCTTCAGAAATGGAGGGAGCTTGCCTTGGCCACTCCCACCTAAATGGCCACCTGACAAAAAATGAACCAAGCGAGATGTGGAAATCTAGGATGTGGTGCCGGTTAGGCTATACTAGAGGAGCTGAAGGTAGATATCTGGGGACCGGAAACCTTGCAGCTCCTTCAGACAGCTGGTAGTGCTTGGCTTGGGGGAAGGAACCACAGGAAGGGAGCCTTTTGATGCCAGGCCTCTCCAAGTTCTCCATAGATAAGGGGCCCTTTTCAGAACTGTAAATAGGCTGCTTAATTGCAGGGTTGTTAGAGGTGCTGCTAATACGCTTTTTATTTAGGTTGTCTCTCCACTTTCCCTGAAGATAAGCCACTGAGTTCTACCAGCTGCTCTCTCCTCTCCATTATGCTTTTGTGTAAATATTTCACATTCTGTGAACATACATGCCAAGTGATATTTAGACAAGTGTAAAGTAGAAGGGCGCTGATGAGGTCTGGACTAGAAGTGAAACCTGGGTGGGCGGCCTTGGCTGGCAAAGATACACTCTTTAGCCCATTCACAGTGTCTTGTTAAGTGGAGCTGAAATAGGCTGGATAATCCCTAAAGCCCCCTTCCCTCTTAACATTCTATGACATGAAGCATTACAAAGCTAAGTATGGAAGATGCCCTAAGAACAATGGTGCCACCAACTTCGTTCTTATTTCAAACTAATTTCAAAGCTATAATAATCAAAATAGTGTGGTATTGGCATAAAAATAGACACACAGCTCTAAAAACCAGAACAGAGAGCTGGGAAATAAATCCATCATATGTGGTCAATTTATGGCAAAGCAGCCAAGAATACAGTCCCTTCAATAAATGCTGTCGGGGAAACTGGACCACTGTCTTATAGCATCCACAAAAACTAGTATGAATTAAAGCCTTGAAAATCAAGACCCAAGACCATAAAAATTCTAGAAGAAAACAGGTGGTAAGCTCTTGGATGTTGGTCTGGTGATGATTTATTTTAAACCTGACACCGAAAGTGAAACAGATGGGACTACATTAAACTAAAAAGTGTTCTGCACAGCTAAAGAAACCATCCACAAAATGAAAAGGCAACCTACTGAATAGGAGAAAATATTTACAAGTCATATATCTGATAAGGGGTTAGTATCCAAAATACATAAATAGCTCATACAACTCAATAGCAAAAAAACAAAACAAAAAACCTCCCAAGCAATCCTATTTAAAAACAGGCAGATCTGCAAAAAGAAAACTCATAGACACAGACAACAGTGTGGTCATGGTGGGGGCACAGGTGGATGGAGGTGGGAGAGGGTGTAAGAGGGGATAGTGATAATGGAAAAAATGCAATAAAAATCATTTAAAAAATAAGGGGCAGATCTGAATGGACATTTTTCCAAAGAAGACATACAGGTGGCCAATATGTATCCAAAAAGATGCTCAACATCACCAAATACTAGAGATGCAAATCAAAATCACAATGAGATGTCACCTACTTCACACCTGTTAGAATGGGCATTTGATAGAGACTAGAAACAAAAGTGTTGGCGAGGATGTGGAAGAAAGGGAAGCCTTGTGCACTGTTGCTGGGAATGTAAATTGGTGCAGTCACATAGAAAGCAGTGTGGAGGCTCATAAAAAACTTAAAAATAGAACTGCCATACGATCCAGCAATTCTGAAGAAAATGAAGACAGTACCTTGAAAATGTATCTGCACCCTCATGTCTACTGCAGCATTTTCAGCAGCCAAGATAATTATGGAATCAACCAAAATGTCCATCAATGGATGAATTGATAAATATGTAGTATTTATCCAATGGAATATTACTTGGCTGTAAAAAATGAAATCTAGCCATTTGCAACAACATTACACTGAGTGAAATAAGTCAGACAAATGCTATATTATCTTACTTGCATGTGGAATCAAAACCAAAACAAAAAAACTCAAGCTCATGAATGCAGAGAATAAATTGGTGGTTGCCAGAGGTGGTGAATGAGTGAAGGGGGTCAAAAGGTACAAACTTTCAGTTATAAATATGTTACAGGTTGATAATGTACAGCACGGAGACTATAGTTTATAATACTGTGTTGCTTATTTGGAAGTTGCTGTGAGATCTTAAGTTTTCCACAAGAAAAAACACCACCTTTTTGTGACTGGTGTTGGATGCTAACTACACTTGTTGTGATAATTTCACAATGTGTACAAATATCAAGTCATGTACACCTGAAACTCATAATGTTATACATCAACTATACCTCTACAAAAAAAAGGAACAATAAACTATAACATAATAACAGAAAAGAACTGTTACACATAACATGGATGAGTCTTAGAAATGTTACATTAAGAAGTCAGACCCCCCAAAAAAGAATATGATTCAATTTCTAAGCTCAAGAACAGACAAAAAACTAAGTGACGATTAGCTCAGTCCCACTAGTGGTTACCTCTGGGTGAGAGTGAGCTGGTACCAGTCTGCATAACTGAAACACACAAGGAGTCACTAGTTTCAAGCTCAGCTTATTGGGGCTCAAATGCCCCATCCCTGCTCCATCCCTGGCCTGTGCTTGCCCCTCCCATGGTTTCATGCTCAGGCAGGCTTTCTCCACAGAGTATGTGCTCCCTCCCTCTTTACCCACCTCTCCCCACAGCCAGCGCACCAACTCCAGGCAGACGGCTCAGTAGCTGGACTGAGCTCATGGCCATAAGCCTTATAGGAAAGGCTGGGTCTGTCTCTGCTTTCATGAGAAATCAGGAGACTGGGTCTTAGTTCTAACACGATTGCTAATATTTGTGTGCTGTTTGGTAACTAAGTTGCTCCCTGTGGACTCAACTGTCTTACTCTCAAAAATAAAGGGATACAAACCTCAGTGCTATCTCAGGTCTGTTGCAGAGCTAATACTCAAGTTTTACATGGTGAAAACTTTTTCCTGTGTGTTAGATAATAGTGCCCTCTAGTGTTCTATTCTGTAGTTGCCTTTTTATTTAGTTTCACTGGTTTACAAATATTTCCCAATTCAGAGACACATTCTGAACAAAGATGCTATAAAATGAAATTCCATGTTGAAATCTGTTTTATTTCTATTCTCATTTTAAAATGGAAATAAGTTTGTGTTCTAGCATGGTCAGTTAAAGCTATGGGTTTTACTTTTATTACTGTTTTAGCTGTAACATATTTTCTTACATTGTATTTTCATTGTTGTTCAGTTACACACGTTTTCTAATCCCTTGTGATTTTTTTCTTTGATTCATGGGTTGTTTAGCGGTGTGCTACTTTATTTAAAAATCTCAGGGATTTTCTGGATTTGTCTTTTATTATTGATGTCTAACATAGTTTCATTGTGGCCATAGAATATTCTGTATTCAAATTTTTTAATTTTAGACTTGTTTTATATAGCTCAACATATGGTCTTTCTTAATGAATATTCCACGGGCACTTGAAAATGTGTAATGTTTACTGGGCTGCATCACTGTGCAGAGCCTCCGTAACCTCTCTACCTCCTTTTGTCTGCTTTCCTATCAACTACTCAGAGTAGACAGGAAATCTCATATTGGAGATTGTGGCTCAGACGTATGACTGGCTTTGTCTGTTTCTCCAATTAGTTCTGTCAGGTTTTGCCTCCCGTGCTTTGAAGCTCCGTTAGTAGGCACCTTCGCCCTTAGAACTGCTATGTCCCCTGGGCAACTCACCCTGATGTCATAATAAAGGACCCCTTTTCGGCTCTGCTATTAGTGCCCTTGTTTTGAAGTTCACTATGTCTGATGTTAACATACTCACACCAAATTTCTTATGATTAGGGTTTGCATAATAATTATTTTCTATCATTTTTACGTACCACTTATCTATGATTTTATGTTTAAAGTGTATCTCTTGTAAATAGCTCAATTACTGGTCTTACTTTTTAAGTCCGTTTTCACTGAAGTACATATCCATTAACACTTACTGTAATAGGGCAATAGGGTTAGGTTTAAGTCCACCTTTCTGTCATCTGCTTCCTATTTGTATTTGCTGTTTTCTGTTCCTTTAATTCCCCTTTCTTCTTTTGGCTAGTCCATTTTATTTCTTCTACTGACTTAATTCTATGTCTGGTTTTGTTTTGTTTTTTTAATGTTTCCCCATTCTGAATTTTTTTAAATGGCTACAATATGCGTCTTTAACTTATCACAGTCTAGTATGAATTAACACTATGTCAGTTCACATATGATGCTAAGAACCACACAACAGTATATGTCATTTACCCCCTCCCGTCCTAGTGCTATGGACATATATTTTACTACTACACGTGTTATGCTACTCATAATCCAACAGGATTCTTGTACCTTAAAAGCAAAATGTCTTAAGGCCTCATATCTAAGATACATAAAGAACCTGCAAACTCAAGTACAAAGCACATAATCCAATTTTAAGATCGGCAAAATACATGAAGAGATACTTCATCAGAGAGAGGCGGATGGCAAAGAAGCACCTGAAAAGACGTACAGCATCATTAGCCAACAGAGAGATGCAAATTAAAGCCACAATATTACTACACACCTAGTCAAGAAGTTAAAATAAAAAATAGTGATAATACTAAATACCGGCAAGGGTGCCAAAAAATAGATCACTTATACATTGCTGGTGGGTGTAGAGTGGTTCAGTCACTCGGGAAAAAAGTTTCCCAGTTTCTTAAAACGCTAACTATGTGCAAAATGAAAAGACAAGCTACTGAATGGGAAAGGATATTTGTGAATAATACACCCAATAAGGGGTTAACATCCAAAATAAATATGTAAGGGACTCGTACAACTCAACACCAAAAACACCAAACAATCCAATTAAAATAAGGGCAAAGGACCTGAATAAACACTTCTCTAAAGCAGACATAGAGATGGCCAAGAGACATATGAAAAGATGCCCAACATCAGTGATCATCAGGGAAATGCAAATGAAGCCACAGTGAGATACACCTCACACCTTCCGAAGGGCTGTCGTCAGTAAGTCGACAAATCACAAGCGTTGGCAAGGGTGTGGAGAAAAGGGAATCCTTGTACACTGTTGCTGGGATTGTAAATTGGTGCAGCCACTGTGGAAAATAGTGTGGAGATTTTTTAAGAAATTAAAAATAGAGCTGCCATCTGATCTAGCAATTCCACTTCTGGGTGTTCATCCAAAGAAAACCGAACACTAATTCAAAAAGATGTATAAACCCTGTGCTCACGGCAGCATTACCAGTAACAGCCAAGCTCTGGAAGCAACCTAGATGTCCATCAGTACATGAGGGGTAGAGATGTGGCACATATACAGTGGAATATTATTCCGCCATAAAAAGAATGAAATCTTGCCATTGTGACACCTTGGAGGGACCTAGAGGTTATTATGCTAAAGAAATAAGTCAGAGAAAGCCAAATACTGTGTGGTCTCACTTTAATGCGGAACTTAAAAAACAGAACAAATTAATTATTAAAAAAAACAAAAAGCAAAAAAACAGGCCCATAGATATAGAGAACAAGCCCATGGTTGCCAAAGGGGGATGGGTGGCAGGAGCAGGGGCTGGGGAATAAATAAATAAAATAAAAGTGTAATTACTTTTGACCCAGCAGTTGCACTCTAAAATTGGGCATTTATTCCAGAGAAATAAGAACTTACATTTTTACATAAAAACCTGTACACAAACTTCCATCGCAGCTTTATTCCTAGTAGCCGAGCACAGGAAAAAAACCCAAATGTCATTGAAGGAGTGAATGGTTAAACAGCGGTACATCTTTATCACCAAATACTCATCAGCAACAAAAAGGAACAAACTACAGACACGAGCAGCAATCTGGATGACTTCCCCATGGGTTTATGTTGAGTGAAAAGGGCCCAATACTCGTTAGTGGCCCCCAGAGTTTAGGGACGGGCAGGGGAGAGTGCAGCAGAGAAGTGGGTGTGGTCAAAAAAGAACAGCACCAGGGGCCTTCGCAAATGATCGACTTGCTCTGAGCCCAGACTCCGATGATGAATATATGAACCTGCACGTGTACTAGGACTGGAAACAACCACATACACACGAGCACAATTGAAACAGGGAAAATCTGAATAAGCTCGGTGGATTACATCCACGTCGACACCTTGGTTGTGATACTGTACTGCAACTCTGCAGACTGTCTCCATCGGAGAAAACTGGATAAAAGACACGAGATCTCTCTGTATTATATTCATATGCAGTCTCTTACAACTGCATATGAATATAATTATCTCAAAATAAAAGAGCTTAATTTAAAAAAGGTAGTTGTGCCAGGTGCCAGGGGGTATAAAGAAGTAACTAGCACATGTTCTTGCCATTAGTGTTTTCTAATCACGGAGCCCCACAGTTGGGAGTGAATGGTTCGAAAGGCGGCGAAGGCTGACTGGTCACATCCAGGAGACAGATCAGTTGTCGGGGGTGAACTCCACTGCCAGGGGACCATACTGGTGAGCACTTAATGCACAGTTCAAAATGTTTATATGTAGTATCTCATGTGGCCTGTACTACAACCCTCTGAAGTAGGATATTACTATTATTGCCATTTCGCAGATAAGGAAACCACAAGCTTGCCCAAGGAATTTTTTTTTAATCTAGGGCAGTCCTGATTTAGCCAATCTCTTTTTTTTTAAGTATATTTTATTGATTATGCTATTACAGTTGTCTCGGGGGGGGGTTTTCTTCCCTTTATTCCCCTCTGCCCAGCACCCCCTTTCCCACCAGAATCCCTCCCCCCTTAGTTCATGTCCATGGGTTGTACATATAAGTTCTTTGGCTTCTCCATTTCCTATACTATTCTTAACCTCCCCCTGTCTATTTTGTACCTACCATTGATGCTTATTATTCCCTGTACCTTTTCCCCCATTCTCCCCACCCCTGCTGATAACCCTCCATGTGATCTCCATTTCTGTGATTCTGTTCCTGTTCTAGTTGTTTGCTTAGTTCGTTTTATTTCAGCATTTTATAAAGGGCACCAGATGATTTGTCAAAAGTCTTAGGCTCTAATCTCAGTCTGCTAATGATTGAGCTACATTTTAATTTGAGAAGTGATTCAACCCCTTGCTTGCTCCATTTGAAAAAGAGAAATTGGAGCACATTTCTAGAATCATTACCACAGGAGCATTATATATTTTTATAACTCCCTGACTCTAAATTAATAGTAAAAAAGGAATGTTTTGCCCCCATTTGGACAATTAGAGCCATCTCCAGTGACATCATTCGTCCCCCCAGCCCCCAATATTGCTCACGTGCTCCAGGGCATACATTGAGTTTCTGGTTTTATTTGGGTTTCTGTTGCACCCCCTTTCCACCCTCACCCCTTCCCCTGTCGCCTTTCTTTTTCTTCCTGTGGAAGGGGCAGCATGGCCATTTCAGACAACAGCAGCCACTTGCTAAGAGCTTTCCAAGGGCTAAAGACTGGCGCAGGCAAGGCCATTCCATCAGTACAGAACCCGGTGAAATGGATAGTATCAGTGCTTTGTGACACCTGAGGCCTAGGAAACCCAAGCAGCTGGTCTAAGGACACTCACCAACAGTCGTAGGTGAGGCAGGTCTCAAACTCTTTCCTACCTAACTTGGCCACACCTGGAAAGATTATCTACCCCTTTAAGACTTTCAGAAGGTGACTTTTTAGAAGGTGGAATGTTCTTTTCTTTTTAAGATTTTATTTATTTACTTTTTAGAGAAAGGGGAAGGGAGGGAGAAAGAGAGGGAGAGAAATATCAATGTGTGAGAGGTATGGTTGCTTCTCATACACCCTCACTGGGGACCCCGCCTGCAACCCAGGCATGTGACCTGACTGGGAATCAAACCAGCGACCTTTCAGTTCCCAGGCCAGCGCTCAATCCACTGAACCACACCAGTCAGGGCGGGTTGTTCTATTATGATTTTTTTTTTTACTTGCTCGTTTTTCTTTCTGAAGCTTTACATTTGATAATAAATCATTGTAACCCAGAGTGCCTTGGAATTCCAGCAGCTCCCTCACGGTGGCAGTATAAAGCTAATCCACGGGCTTGCAGCCTTTGGCGTCAAGGAGCAACCAGCCAGCCCTTGCAATTGCTTTGGGGCAGCTCAGGGCTTATGTAAAATTCAGAATTAGGGCACTCTGAAGGGAAAACAGAGATTCGGGCGTTCAGGATATTTACCCCAGACACAACAGAAATTCAACCAACTTGCAAAACAGAAACTAACTTCCTATGGGGAGGGGACAAAGCACCTACATGTGCTGGCCCCCATTTAACAAGTGGTCTCGGTAGCCTTCCAGCAGCAAGCACAGCAGCCCGGGCCACAGGGCTTCTCCCACTCCCCTTGGAACCAAGCCTTTCAGAGTCAGTAGCCCATTTCCCCTTTCTTGATTTGCCTCAGTGGTTGTGAATAAGGGCACCACTAGCATATAAGAAAACCACATCTTTTTCTTAAACACACAGGAACCCAGCTAGCGATGAAATGAAAAACAGAAGAATAATTCAGCCGAGGTTCTCAAAGTGTTTGATCAGGACAAAAAAAAAATGCAGTAAATATGTATTGAGCTACAGCCAAATATAATAGATACCTTTGGGTTGTCTGCCCAGCACAGAAATGGTTTGTTTGTTTGTTTCTTAGAGAACTGTTCCATCTATCCACAAAATCAGCACCCAAAAGCCATGTTTTTGCCTCATGATTCTTGGCCATAGCTGATTGGACTAGAGGTGAACACCTGACACTGAAGGAGACAAGCCATTGGCT
Source organism: Desmodus rotundus (assembly GCF_022682495.2). NCBI lineage: Eukaryota > Metazoa > Chordata > Mammalia > Chiroptera > Phyllostomidae > Desmodus > Desmodus rotundus. The sequence goes on along the minus strand of NC_071397.1, from coordinate 18,003,067 downwards.
AGCCAGGAGCCAGTTAGGTTCTCTCTCAAGGACTCCAACTAAGAAACATTGGTGCAGGTCACTGAGCCCCAAGCCTGGGTGGAGCCTCAGGGAGAAAGCCCAAGGACTCCTGGGGCAGATGACCTACCTGGTTGTCTGCCCTCCGCAGATCCTCGTTGGTACCGAATATCCTTCCCAATAGAGTCACATTTTTGTTTAAGCTTATTTTGAGTGGGTTTCTGTTACATGCATTCCCTATGAAAGGCACCAAGGTACTGTGCAAAGTCCAGTGGGGGCATAAAAAGGCATTTCTGACTTGTTCCCTGCCGCCTTAGGCATGGGTAGACAACTGAGTCTCTGGAGTCCAGCCCAGCTTCCTGACTCTGCAAATGTCCTTTGTTCCTCTCAGAACCTCAGCTTTTTCTCAGTAAACACGTTAAGGATGACATCTGCCTAACAAAGTCATTTCCAGCAGGAAGCGCTCATCTGGCCAGGCATCTGCCTGGCACATAGCAGATGCTTAAGAAATGTCAGCCTCTACGCTGCCTTGCACTTCTCTGGCTGGCCTCAAATGCCAGCCATACAAACACCAAGGGAGTTGTTAATAGAAAATACATCTATCATTCCTGTAAAGAAAAAGAAACACAGCCATAATTCCTGCTCAGCCAGGAATTGATTTTTCTCTGCTGGAGCCTGCAAGGATCAGGTGGGGGTGTCACTGCTCCTTGGAAATAGGCTATGGAAAGAAGGGGTGTGCACTGCTCCTGTGTTTTAGGCCAGTGTTGAAGTTTGAGTAAGAAAGGCTGGAGCCCACATGCTTGGGAATATTGGGGCAGGTGAGTTTAATCCTCCCAACTGGGGCAGCTGCCCGCTCCTGCTAACAGGCTCTCTTTTGAAGAAAGCTTTTCCATGAATGAGAATGAGTTCAACTCATAAAGGGCTCAAGGGCCCAACGCGGATACCCCTTCTTCAGGCATTTTCAGAGAAGTTAGTGAGGGTAACGCGAACAGATAAAAGTATTCATGGAATTTCAGGCACCACTGGGGAAGCGTCTTTTCTTAGGGTGGCCATTGGAGTGTCTTTAAATCACTCCACTACAGATGGCACATTAGGTCACCTTCTCTGTTCCGGGCCCTGGAGCAACTGGGAGGTTACTTTGGTCCTCAGCGCCCCGGACCGAGAAAGGCTTGATGATGCAGCCAACAACGATTTACGGTGTGTCCGCTCCATGCCAGGAACTGCTGAACTGGAAATGCAGGGGGACGGAGACGGACAGTTCCTGCCCCAGGAACCCTGCGTTCTCGTGTGTGTGTTTGTGTGTGTGTGTGTGCCAACTGTCACACGCAGGGCTTAGGACTCAGAGCTTGTTCACCGTCCAGCCCCTCTGGATTTATGTCTAAGATATATGGAGAGCACCGAAGAGCTGTTTCCTCGAAGCCCTTTAGCACGGTGGGGCACCGGTAACTCTCTTTAATACTCCTTACCAAACAAAAGCAGAGGGCAGAGGATGTTGTTGCCCATTTTGCAGCTGAGAGTTGAATAGCTTTGCTGCCTCAAGGGCTCCAACACAATAGGCATTGTTGTCACTTCCAGGCGTGTATCCCTAGCTGGGCCCCCACCGTCTGGCTGCTCCGGTCAGGCGAGCAGGACAGGAGGTGACAGACGTGCTTGGGGGCTTGCCCGAGACAGCTGTCAGGAACACACTGAAGTGTCACCTGCACTGGCTGTGAAGCAAAGGCTGACAAAGCACTACTTACACGATCGAACAGAGAGGAGCAACTTTTTCAAGGTCTATGTGTAAAGAAGATGCTCCCTGAAAAAATACACAAGATATTTAAAGCTTAACACTGCACTAACCCATCCTGGACAGGGATCCGAGTTGCCTTTGGTATCATAGTGGTCCAGAATGGCATTCAAAAGCTTCTAACTGTTTTCTCCACCTTTTAAATATATGCCCCCAATAAAGCATGTCTGAGTTTGGTCGGGAGGGCCTAAGGTGTGCTCTCTGATAGACAGAGAAAGGATGGGTTTAGCACAGTGCTAAGCTTAAAAAAAAAAGACAAACACAAAAATAGGGATGATTCTTTCTTCTTCTTTCCTGCCTCATACAGCCCCGGTCCGAGCAGATGGCTCTTGGCATAGTGAGTGGGCTGTTGGTGCCGCTCCCCATAAATCAGGGTCCACAAGGGGGAACACCCAGCTTCAGCAGTCACTCACCCGGCAGGGACTGAAACCCTGCCACCTAAAATTCTAAATCAGTTGCTCAGTGTTCTTTTTGCCATAGCTTCTTGTTCCCCCTTTCTGTCACCACGCTAAAAAAGGTCTTTGCTCCAGGGCAGGCTTGGTTCTACCCTGCTAGGAACAAACTCGTACCCTCGCTCCCCTCAGCCAGATCCGGGGCCTACAGTGGATCTCATCTCAGCGCTTCAGGATACCACGCCTCACAGTCGGCAAAGATTCTCCCTGGAGCTTGCAAAGTTCCCTTGCTCCTTATTCACTTTCCCTGATAAATCTAAAAGAGGTCTGAATGAAACATGAGTGGAGAGGAAAAAAAGTGTAAGGAAGGAAGGGAGGCAACAGAGAATAGAGATCAAGGAATGAGGTCGCTGACCCCTGACTGCTTGGTTTTAACTGGGCGACATATCAAAGCATCATCAAGAAAGGGGGTAAAGGTCTGAATTTGCAAAGGGGAATGGAGATAAGATGCATTCAGAGGAAACGGGCTACTGTATATATGAAACTTACTTTTGCATAAACCTAATGGTAACCACACACAAACACAAAAAAATCTAGAACTGAAACACATAACATGAAAGAAAGAAAGAAAGAAAGAAAGAAAGAAAGAAAGAAAGAAAGAAAGAAAGAAAGAAAGAGGGAAGGAAAGAAAGAAAACAGAGGAATAAATTTAAAAATACCACCAAACTGAAGTAACAGACAGAAACACAAGGGAAAGGAAACAATGGAGACACAGCTACCAGAAAACAACAGTAAAGTGGCTACAGGAAATCCTCATACATCAATAATCACCCTGAATGGAAATGTGCCAAACTCACCAATAAAAAGGCACAGAGTAGTGGATTGAATCAAAAAACAAAACCCAAGAACATGCTGCCTTTGGGAGAAACATCTCAGCTGCACAAACAAATACAGACTCAAAGTGAAATGGTGCAAAATTATCCTCCAAGCAAATGGCATCCAGAGAAAAGAGGGTATAGCCATACTTACATCTGAAAAAATAGATTTCAAGATAAAAAAGGTAATAAGAGACAAAAATTGACATTTTATAATGATAAAGGGGCTAATGCAAAAAGACAATATAACATATTAGCTCTGGCTGGCTTGGCTCGGTTGGTTGGGCATCATCTAGCAAACCAAAAGGTCTCCAGTTCCATTCCTGGTCAGAGCACAGGGTTAGGTTGCAGGTTCGGTCCCCGGTCATGGTATGTTCAAGAAGCAACTGACTGATGTTTCTCTGACCTCGAGGATCCTCTCCCTTTTTTTCTCCCGCCCTTTCCATCTCTTTAGAATCAATAAAATAAAACAGGACTAAATTTTGACACTTATAAAACACAATAATAGTAGGGGGCCTAAATACCCTATTGACAGATATGGATAGAAATTCCAAACAGAACATCAATAAACAAATATCTGCCTTAAATGACACATTAGATCAAATGAACATAATTGACATTTACAGAGCCTTTCACCCCAGAACACCAGATTATACATTCTTCTCTAGTGCACATGGAACATTCTCCAGGATAGAAACATAGATACAAAACTGTTCTCAACAAATTTAAGACGACTAAAATCATATCAAGCACACTCTTAGACTACAATGCTTTGACATTGAAAATCAATTGCAAAAAGCAAGCAGGAAAACCCACAAATACGTGGACATTGTACAACGTGCTATTAAACAATGCCTGGGTCAAAGGAGAAATAAAAGGAGAGGTCAAAACATACATAGACACAAACGAGAATGACAATATGACATGTCAAAGACATCTGGCTGGCATAAAGACAGACGTATAGACCAATGAATAGAATAAAAAGTCCAGAAATAAACCCTTACATTTATGGTCAAAGGATTTTTGACATGGCTGCCAAGACGATTCAAAGGTGAAAGAACAGTCCCTTCAGTAGATGCTGCAGGGAAAACTGAGTATCACAAGCAAAAATGTGAATTTGAACCCTTACCTTACACCATATACAAAAATCAGCTCAAAATGGACTACAGACCTAGAAGCAGAACCTGAAACTATAAAACTCCTAGGGGAAAACTTGAGGAAAAACCTTCATAACATTGAATTTGGCCATGATTTCTTGGATATGACATGGAAAGCACAGCTAATAAAAGCAAAATTAGATAAATGGGACTATACCACACTTTAAAATTTCTGTATATCCAAGAAAATAGTCAATAGTGTGAAATGTCAACTTATGGACTGAGAAGCAATATTTTCAAATCATGTATCTGAATATACACATCCAGAAATATAAGGACCTTCTATAACTCTCCCACCACAACAACAAAAGCCAAATAACTCATTCTAAAAAAAAATGGACAACTCTGACTGGTGTGGCTCAGCATTGTCACATACACCAAAAGTTTGTGAGTTCAATTCCCAGTCAGGGCACATACCTAGGTTGTGGGTTCGATTCATGGTCAGGGCATGTACAGGAGGCAACCAATCAATGTATGGCTTTCACGACAATGTTTCTCTTTCTCTCTTTCTCTTTCTCTTTCTCTCTCTCTCTTCCCCTCCGTCCCTCCCCCTTCTTCTTTCTATAAAAGCAATGAAAAAATGTCCTCAGGTGAGGATTTTAAAAAATGGACAAAGAACTTGAATAGATAATTCTCCGAAGAAGACATACAGATGGCCAACAAATATATGAAAAGTCACTCAACATCACTAGTCAGAGCAATGCAAATCACAACCACAGAGAGATGTCATCTCACATCCATTAGGATGATTACTTTAAAACCAAACCAAACCAAACGATAAATTGGGGCAATTGGAAACCTTGTGTGGGGGAGCTGTGTACCGGCACAGCTGATGTGGAAAACAGTGTGGCAATTCCTCAAAAAATCAAGAATAACATTACCATCAGATCCAGCAATCCCATAGCTGAGTACGTACCCCAAAGAATTGAAAGCAGAGTCTTGAAAGGATATTTTTACATGTATGTTCATTACAACACTATTTACAATTGACTAAAAGTGGGAGCAACCCAAGCAGCCATCAGCAGATGAATGGATAAGCAAAAAGCAGTATATACATATACTAGAATATTATTCAACATCACAAAGAAATTCTGATACATGCTACAACATGGATGAGCTTGAGGACATCATGCTAAGTGAAATAAGCCAGCCACAAAAAGGCACATTCTGTATAATGCCACTTACACGAGGTAGGTAGTGTAGTCACATTCATAGAGACAGGAAGTAAATGGTTGCCGCCAAGGGCGGGGGGAGGGGCGGAGGGGGGCGGTGTTGTTGTTTGATGGATACAGAGTTTAGTTTTACAAGATGAAAGGAATTCTGGAAACTGGTTTCACAACAGTGTGAATGTACTTAATTAACATTTCTAAACTATACACTTAAAAATGGGTAAGATGATAAAGTTTGTTATAGGTACTTTGCCACAATTAAAATTTTTAAAAATAAAAAATAAGGGAAAGCTAATGAGTATAAGGAAAAATATATAAACTCATTTGTAATTAAGAAAATGAAAATCAATATGAAATCAATTTTTGCTGATAAATTAGCAGAGGTTTTTTTTTAAGATATCATATTTGGTACTGGCACTGATATAGCAAAATGGGCACTTCCCCGTACTTTAGCAGCACTAAGCCTGAAAGTTTTAAAATATTCAATATTTATATTTTGTATCCAGAAGTCTTATTTCTAGGAATCTATTCTACAAAAATTATCAGAACTGCAGAGTGTGTGTGTACGTGTGTGTGTGTATAAAAGATGCCTCCTTACAGTGTTATTTATAATAAAGAAAATTAGACAACCCAAAGTTACCAACAAGGAAGTGGTATCAAAGGTTATGGGATGGAATAAGTGGTGTGCAGTATTGTTAGAAACAGTATTTACAAACAATTTCTAATGACATAAGGAAATGGCTGTGGTGTAATTGAAGTACTAAAAGAGCACCTATAATTTAACTTGCAGCGTAAGTACCATTCTCTTCTTCAACTCTCAAGTGCGTATTTGTGTCCTAGATGCAAGGCAGAAAAGGTAGTCTTAACAATAAATATTACGAGTTTTTGTTTATCTTTTTGTCATCGGCAGTAAAATACATACACAAGAGTATTATTCCATATCTCAATGACAAATGGCATTAGTTAAGTTTTTTAAAAGTAGGAACAATTAAATATACTGCTAAAAATTCCATTGCAGTTTTTATGTCGCCATAAACCAGCTTTTATATTTTCTACTTTGTTCTACAGAATACCTTTCTGAAAAGCAGTTACAGGAAAGCCAATTAGAAAGGGGTTCCATGATAAAATAAGTTTGGGGAGCCCTGCTACTCTTTTTGTTTCCAAACTTAACTACAGACCTCTTTTTATCAAGTAATGGCTGTGTAACTGTGTTTCCTAGGAGCCCACTTTTGAAATGCTGCAGTAATAACTACAATAACAGAATGCTGGGAGATGTAAAATGAGTTTCCTAGGAAAGAAGGATTTTTGTTTCTACCATTCATGCAACCTCAAATACTAAATAGATGGAATCAGTGATGTTGGGGCTAAACTGTGTCCCCCCATAATTCATACACCGAAGTCCTAGCCCCCCAGCAGCTCAGCATGTGACTGCATTAGGAGGTAGGGTCTTTAAAGGGACAATTAGGTTAAAATCAGGCCATTTGGTGTCCCTAATCCGACATGACTGGTGTCCCTCTAAGAAGAGCGAATTTGGACAGAGACACACATGGAGGGGAGACCATGTGAAGACACAGGGAGAAAAAAAACACCACCACCAACTCCTTGACCTTGGACTTCTGGCTTCCAGAACTGGGAGAGAAATAATTTCTGTGGTTTAAACCTCCCAGTCTGTGGCACTTCGGGTTCAGGAAATGAATACAGGAGGTGTACTGCTGTTCAGGCGGGGTCAAGCAGGCCCCCGAAGGACGGCCCCCGGAAGGAAGGAGGCTTCACCACGGATGTTGTTCAGAATTCTGGGTAAATGGTGATAAGAAAAAGGATTGGCTTTTAGTTGGTTTTATTATTGCTTTTAAACTCTCTATGGTCGACGCCTCTCTCATGGCCTGTATTTGAGTGGACTGCACCCTTCACAGCCCTCTTGGCGCGCCATCAATGTAAATCAACGTTGTGGGCTCAACTGTACCCCTCCCCCAAAATATGTTGAAGTCCTTCACTACCCATGAACGTGACCTTTTTTGGAAATCAGTCTTTGCAGATGTAAAGTTAAGATAATGTCATACTGGATTAAGGAAGGGCCTCAGTCCGATAACTGGTGTCCTTAAAAGAGAGATTTGGAGACATACAGGAAAGGAGGCATGTGAAAGTGGAGGCAGAGATTGGAGCTATTCTCACGTGAGCCGAAAAATGCCAAGGATGGTAGGCGACCAGAAGAGGCAAGGAAGGATTCTTCCCTAGAGCCTCCAGAGGGAGCGTGGCCCTACTGACACCCTGATTTTCATGCTGTGCTTGCCAGGAGACCACTCATGGCCACGCTGCAGGTGGAGCAGGATGGTGGAGCTTGCACACAGTAGGTGTGTTGTGGCATGGCCCCGACCTCCCCCACAGGCTCACCTCTCCTTATCCTGGACTCCACCACTATCAGCTCTGAGAAACACTCCCCAAGCACAGGGCCGGTCCCTGCTCAGTGCCATTGCAATGCCCTCAGTGCTGTTCCCTCTGCCTGGAACTTTTCTTCCTCCTGTCCCATCTGTCGGATGACTCTTCTCATTGTTCAAAACTGAGCTCAGGGTCCCTTGAATTTCCGAATCCTTACTTTGGCCTGGAAGGATCACAGCGACCTAGCCCGGCTACCTCTCTGGCCTCATTTCATAACGCTCTTATCTCCCTGTGCTCAGAGCACACTGAGCTGTGACCTGTCCCTCAGCGTCCAAGCACGCCCTGCCCCAGGCCCTTTGAACTTGCCCTTCCCTCCACCTGCCTTGCTCTTCTCCCCACTATTCACATGACTCATCCCTCAGCCCTCTTCCCCTGCGAAGCTGTCCCTCTCGGCAGGCCTTCACTGACCACGACCTAAAAGAGATGTGCCCACTCCGGCACACATCATCCCGCTATGCCCCAGCCTCCTGGGTCTGTCTTCATGGTGCATGTCACGATCTGACTTCATGTTACATATTTATGTGTTATGTTCACTGTCTGCCTCACCCAGTAGGATGTAAGCACCGGAGCTGCAGGGGCTTTTGTGTTCACCACAAAAAGCCCCTAGGACAACACCTGGCATGCCGGGCACCCCAGTAAACAGTGGCTGACTATAGATTGTTCCCAGTTGACTTCTAACGTGATGTTCTGGTGCATCTTGGCATGCCCTGCATTTTTCTCTCCTTAAAGATCCTGGAGTCATGTCCAAAGAGCAGCCATGAAGAATTCTGAGTCCGCCCCTTGGGCTGCTTTGTAAAGGTTTGTTTCCTATGCTGTCTTAGAGTCTCCTTGGGCATTACTTAGAGAAGCCAGGGTACTGCTCTCTGTCTTGGCTGCTAAATTTTTGGAGAACAGGACCTTTGGAGTCAGGAAGCTTTTACTTGGAGACCCAGCTTTAAAAATTCTCCTCTGGCAGCCTGAAATTTTATAAACTGCTTCTCTACCCTTTGCTATTTGCAAACTCCAGCCCACTTGCAATATATCACAGTGCCTGGCACATAGTAGGTTCTCAGTATATAGCTGCTGAAAGACCGCGGGAGATGTCTCTGAAAGGAAAATAAAGCATTAGTCTGAGGCAACCTTTCTTGCCGTGACTCTGCCATGTTTTATTTTCCTTTGTGATTTCCTTCTGTATGAATCTTTAGCAGGAGGATGTTTCTAGGAAGCTTGGTTAGGCTAAACAGGGTTTTCCAAATCACACGTTCTGCCCTCAATTTCATGTAAATATACGGATAGATTTGTGTCTTGTCTCCTCTGTAACTGTAAGTACGCTCCTTCGGGAATTGTGACAGGGTCTGACTCACTTTAGTAGGCACCACAGTAACCAGTTCAGTGTCTTGCCTGTAACAGTTTCTCATAAATGATTACTGAGTCCATAGATAGAGAGGAAACAGCCTCTCATTTAGTCTTACGTACTTCTGCCATTTTCCATCCCATGTTCATGATGAAGTCTCACAGTTCTGAACACTTTGTTCCCACACGCATTCTCTCTGTCTCCAGCCTTGGCCAAGAGATGTGCCTGGTCAGCTCCAAGGTCGGACCCCTAGCTGCGGTCCTGCCCCAGGCCACCGCACCTTCCCTGGGACAACTTTTCCCAGGTTGCTCTCCCTGTCATCACAGACCCTGAAAACACCTTTGCTTCTTCACCCCGCCCCTTTCTCTTTCTTTCTTTTTTTTATGCTATTTCCCCTTTCCTTTTCCTGCCCTTTGAAAGAATGGGCTATACCTCACTACATTTATTCAATCACTCAACATCAGGGTCGACATCACAGGCATGAGACCCGTGTGGTCACACAGGGCTCTGCGGGCAGATGGGGCCTGTGCTCGGGGCTTCACACTCTGCTGTTGCCTTGGAGTTCTTAATCATTTTAAATTTGAATTTGTCCAGCGGCATAACAGCTCACGTCCCACCCCTCTCACTGCCCTGACGCCCCAAGCTCCATCAGCCTTCACTGCTCAGGGCCAGCTGTACCCTCTGCCCAGGCAGAGAGCATGGTGGGGGTGGGGTGCCAGGAGGGCAGGGCGCCCTGCCTGCTGAGTCTCGGGGCAGATTTGGTGCCGCTGAGCGGCTGCACTCACCCCTTTAGTGCTCCTATACCCAAGGCAGCATGATTTAACTAAAAAATTCTTAAGAAACAAAACAAGCAACAATAACCACTGCAACAAAAGCCAGATCAACACAGATCAAGAGAGTTGTGGGGTCAAAGAGATCGGTGGACAGAACAGCTCCAAAGGAAGGGTTGGAAGGGCTGGCGGCAGCTGTGTCAGATGCTGCGAAGTTCTAGAAAGATGCTGGGAAGAGAGGTTTGGATTCGTCAGATGGGAGGCTCTTGACGGGGACAGTTCATGTTTTACCTGTTGTCCTGAATATTACAATTATCGTTAGCACCTCCTTTCACTCTCAGAAGTGTCCCTGTTTGGCCACTCTCGTTACTGGTGACCTTTGAAAGAAACTGCTTTAGTTGGAGGATTAGAAGCAAAAGCCAGACTTCACTGAGTTCAGGGGAAAAGTGAAGCGGCGGAGACAGGGCAGGAAGCTCTGGAGAGTGAAGAGAATGGAGGGCCTGAAACTAATAGAAAATAATACTGAATGTAAGCTGTAATGGAAAAATACAATTTTAAGAAATCGGAATTTACATTTATAAATATTATGTGATATGCAAATAAAGACACTTTTGCATCTTCAAAAAATATAATAGAGGAGTAGGACTGGGGCGAGGTGCTCACCCTTTGGTTTGCTTCTTTTTGTTTCAATAAAGGTAAAGATAAAAAACAGAGATGCCCCGTGTCTGGTACTGACAGAGAACAAGCGTAGTGCATTCTCCTGCTCCCTGCTGGGTGCTCTGTCGGACTCCAGTCTTCTAGGTAGATGGCCGCCCTCCTGCCGCTGCCCTGCAGGAAGCTGAGCCCACCTAGGGTGGACGGCACTCCCTGGTACGCGCTGTCTGGCTGCGAGGCTGCAGTTCAGAGCGATCAGAAGAGAGCTGTGAGGACTTTCAATTCGCCTGTGTGTGTGTGTGTGTGTGTGTATTCATCATCTTACTTTCCGGAGTGTGAAATGATGAGAACATGGGTTAAAACATAGGTTTTAACATGGGTCATTTACTGAAATGAACCTTCCTTATTTCTTTCTTGGAAATGCAAGAAGGTGTGATACAGCAGAGAACATATGAGATACTTAAAAGGGGGGTTTAGTTGAGGGTGGGAGGTGGGGATGGCTGGGGTGGGGGGCCATGGTGGTGGGAAAATGGAGACAACGGTACTGAACAACAATAAAAAAATAAAGTAATTTAAAACACATACACACACACCCACACACACACAAAGGGGGTTTTAGGGTCGTGGAAATTAGACAAGGATATTATATCAGGAAAAAGAAAACATTTCAGTGAGAGGGAGTGGCTTAATTTGTCTGAAATGTACACAGAGATAGGAAAGGTATATGAAAGATTATTCGAATAAAGGGGAAAGAGGATGTTAGTGGCTTGATCCATTACTTGTGTTAATGTGGTGCTTTTCTCTAGAAAAATCACCTTCCTGATCCTTCCTTCTGTGGCAGTGGTCCCCAACCCTTTTGGCACCAGGGACTGGTTTCATGGAAGATGATTTTTCCATGGACCAGGGAGTCAGGGGATGGTTTGGGGATGATTCTAGCACATTACATTCAAGCTCACTTCCTGCTGTGCAGTCCGGTTTCTAACAGGCCCGGCCCGGTATGGGTCGGCGGCCTGGAGTTTGGGGGCCCCTGTTTTGTGGGATCCGATGACCTGGCTCATTAAAAGTGTGAGGGAGGACCAAGTGCACGGCAGGATTTGGGACGCACTCCAGACTCACAGGGGACACAGCACCCTGTGTGTCCACTGCCTCCCCAGCTGAGTGATGACGCTGCTCTGGCTGGCCTGTGAACTGCAAGGTGCCATTGAAAAGGTGAATGCTGGAAATGGACATAAAAGCCACGGCAGTTCTCGCAGGAGAGTGTCAAAAACTACATTTCCTTCTCGTCTATCCCTCCAACGTACTTCAAGTGAACGTGCTGTGTTTCCCCATTGTTGCCTTTTGCAGCAGTTTCCGAGTCGGAGTCGCCAGATTTAGCAAATATAAATACAGGATATCCAGTTAAACTTGAGTTTTACATAACCAACAAACACATTTTTAGTATAGGTTCAGCCCATGCAACATTTGTGACGGACTTATACTAAAAGTTACTCTTTTTTTAAATCTGAAATTCCAATTTAACAGGACATCCTGTGTTTTATCTGGCAACCCTATGAACCCCACTTCTTTAAGCTTTCTCTAAAATAAGAGGACATAAGTTCAACCAAATTTAAGAAATATTTTACCCGCCCCCCCCCAACTGGGAAAAGTCAGTGGGATAGTGGGCGGATGTTCACAGGTGAGGAGGATGTAATCCCTGCCCTGGGGGAATTTACAACCTAGAATCTAGGTAGAACCACAGAAGTAACTGAAGTACGAGTACAAAGTCCTGCCTTGATTACTCTCTGGGAAAAGTCAGGACAGAAATACAGGGTATACGTTGCATTAGCGATACAAACATAAAACTTCAGGGCTCAAGGGAAGTGACACCCCATCGGTTGTGTGTGCTGGGTCGGTCGCCGCGGGGTTGTGGCGTGGAGAATCGTAATCTGTGGGCTTGGTTAAGGGGCAGGCTGGCTTCCTGGGGAAGGTGCCTTTTAAAGACTTGTGGGCTTTCAAAGGAGAAGTGAGGAAAGAGCTCTGTGTAGAGAAAACCGCAAGAGAGAAAGCACAGGGCAGGGGAGAGAGAAGAAGGCAGAGTGGGGGTGGGGTGGGGGTGGAAGTGAGTATCTGTTCCTGGGTCAGAGATATGGTCAAGTAGGGTCAAAGCATGTGCTGGAATAGTGGCAGTAAAATTTAAAACCTGGGTCGAGGCCACCTTAGGGTAGACCTTAGAGTAAGGGACTGACGCATTGTTCTGTAAGACCAACTACAGCTGCCTGGTCAACTCCTGCCTTGGCTCTCGCTTGTTCCCGTCTGTCCGTTGAACGTGGAGGTAGGACGCACTGGGTTTGGGGCGGCATGCAGACGGCAGCCTGTGTCTCTGGCGCTGGCCTCTGCAGGAGGATCACCTAACTGATACCAGAGAGGACGAAAGAGGAATAGGTTGAGCCAGAGAGGAAATGAAAGGAACATTTCTGAAAGCTCCCCTATGGGCAAGACCCTGAACCTCCTATTCATGCATTACCTCATTGAATCCTCACAATAACTTCAAAAGGTAGGCACAGTCCTGTGTTTCAGCCGATGACACTGAGATATGCAGAGGCCACATGGCTAGTTACAGAGTCAGGATTTGCATCCACATCTAGCTCAAAGTGTGGATAGAGGATGAGACAAAGAATGAGGTTTCTGAAAGAGGGTGGGAGGAAAGGCAACGACTGAAGCACCCTGAAGCCCTGGAGAACGGCTTTGTTCCAAGGAGCTTCAGAGCTCTGTGAAGACAATGCGTGAAGGGTCCGTTATGTAACAGGAAGCTGACCTGATAGAAACCTGTGCAATGGACAGCCCGAAGAGTGGGTTTCAGTGGGTTTTAATAAATGGTATTAAACAAATCTTTCATTCCTCCTACCCACCCTACTTTGCTTGTTTTTCTCTTATGCTCTAACAATGGACTCTTGTCATAATAGCTCTTCAAACATACTGAGTGCATTTTCTGTTTCTCATGAAAATCCATCCTTCATTGAGTTTCTGTGGACGTGCTCATTTGGCCTCTCTCTGTGCCCCCCCCCTCACTCTGCTCACTATTGTTGGTTAAGCATTAGCTACATGCAGGCCCATGTTTGCACACATGTCACAATTGGTTCAGGTGCAAGTGTGGGCTGTGCGACCCTTGGGTCCTGTGAGGATAAAATGCAATGTTGTTTGTAAACCAGAAAAGACTGTAAAATTATGCCTTTTATTCCCCCAAGCCTTTGGCCTAGAAGACTTTATTGCAGCATTAAAAAAGTCATTGCATCCCCATTCCTTCTCATATAATTGAGAAATAATGAAAATTCGATCTGGTTTGGGGCCAGCTTTGATTACAGTTATTCAGAAGAGTGACAACGAGCAGCTCACCTTATACTGATTATGAGACCCCTTCACAAGTATTGAAATTGTTTCCTGCACTTGACAAATGATGCCAAACGAAATGCCATCTCTTCTGATTCCTGCTTCTCCGATTGCCTTTGTGAAAGGCAGATTTGTCACAGATATAAACGGGCAAATTGCTCGCTTAGCGCGGTGGGTCAGACTGTTCCCACGGGAGATCTGTTTACTTCCAAGTGATAGTGAGAAGGCCGGCAACACAAGAGCGGGCTTACTTTACATTTTTAACCTTCCAAATAAGATGGGGTTGCATGTATCTGAGGAGCCCCTCATTCCTTCTACAGTCGTGTTTCCCAAGTGGCTCATCCTAAATGGAGAGGTCAGGAGGCAATGGGACTTGCTGTTCAAGACAGATGCACACTTGGAAAGGACATACAAGGACTGAAATGGAATGTACGCTTGGGGACATGCCCAGTTGTGGGGACTGGAATGAAGCTGAAATGAAGCATGCAGGCAGAGAAGTGTCAGCAGGGAAGGAAAATTACAGGAGCAAACAGAGGGGCCAACCTAGACAGATTCAGCAAGAGGAAAGGGGCAGCGAGGTTAGGATAACACAATCCCCGTCATCAAACGTGACCCTTTCACGTGCTGGGAACTGTGCTACGTTCCTTGTGTGTCTAATTTAACTCCTGTGACAACCCTGACTGGTCGGAGTCAGGATCCCCATTTTATGTGAATGGGGGTAGTGGTTATAGAAATAATTTAAGATAATTGTAGCTCAGAGAGATAAGTATTGTGCCAGTAAGAAGTGTGGTGATAGAGCCTTCAGGGATGTGCTGGTATTAGGTCTCAAGGGTGGGGCCCCCAAAGCACTTGTGCTGGGGAGCAGAATAAGACCTTAGTGTCTTTCTAAGAGAAGGATACATTCCTGGTTTTAACAGAGTGGGACACACGGCAGAGAACCAGGGTGGCTGAACTAACTGTAGCTGTGGGACAAGGAGGACTAAAAGGCAGGAAACGTGGCATGTCACCACAAAGAGGTGACATCTTCTAAGCTTTGAACAAATTGTTTGTAACCATAAGAATTGTTCAAGTCAGGATTCGTATAACTGGTGGCAATGTAGGAATCATCTCTTCAGCATTTCTTGGCCGTCTCCAGAGTTGGTACCAAACTTACTGGGCAGGACTTACTAAGCACACATAGGACAAGCATACTGTGATGCACCAAAAAGGTCACGGAACCAGAGTCTCAGTTCCCACTCAGTGGTGAGCCAAGCTGAAGGTGGGGATAAGAATGATATTGAAGACATTAAGAATCAGAAGAACTGAGAAGGGAGCTGAGAGAAATTCCTCCCATTCCCATCCTTTGAAAGGGCTTAAAGAAGAGGAGAGCAAAAGTCATTGGCCACGTTCGTGATGTCCAATGCAGCACTACTCACAATACCGAAAGGATGCAACAGCCCAAAGGTCCATCAATGGATGAGTGGATAAACAAAATGGGGTACAGCCATACGGTGGAATGTTATTCAGCCGCAGGAAGGACCGAAGTACTGATATTTGCCACAACATGGATGAACCTTGGAAACATTATGCCAAATGAAAGAAGCTGACACAAAACGGCAGATGTCGTCTGATTCCATTCATATGCGATATCCAGAATCGGTAAGCAGAAAGCAGACCGGTGGTTTCCAAGGGCTGTGGGGAGGAGGCAATAGGAAATAAAATCACAGCATTAAAAGGAACAGGGTCCCATGGACAAGGACAATGGGGGGGGGACTGAATGTGGGAGAGGTGGGTAGGCAGGGCAGGGGAGAGCAATGGGGGGAAATGGGGACACCTGTAATTGAACGATAATAATTGCTTTTTTAAGTCCACGGTCATATTAGGGAGGGAGGGAAACGCTCTGGAACTCGATGGAGGTGGCGGTCGCAGTAAATGCACTGCTGCCCCTGAATTATTCATCTTCAAATGGTTACTTTTATTTTATGTGAGCTTCCTCTTGATTTTTTTTTTAAATGTCATTTGCCATGAAAATTGCAGTAGATGCCAGGTGATTCTACTTTTCCCAGTTTTTGAAACTTCTGAACCCATGACGGTGGGGCCTGTGCCCCACTGAACAGCATCTCTTGGCCATATAGGCGAGGCGACCACTTCCTCGGAAGCAAAGACCAAGGCACATGTCCCAGTAAAGGGCACTTTGACCGATTTGTAAATTCCTGAAGGAGATATAAAAATAAAGCTATATTTACTCACACTTTTGAAAATTGATTTTCATTAAAGATGAGAAAGCACATGAAATCAGAGCCACTCTGGAAATTGTGGGGCCTACATGTGCATAGTGTCCATAATAAGACACTCACCGTCCTCGTGCTGCATTCCTTATCCGGGTCTGTGTCGTACTGCTGATGATAGCCCCATTCCTGGAGTTATACTCTGCTCCCCCCACCCCCTCCAGGCAGTGCAAGCACCTGCAGGCTGACTCCCCAGCACGGTAGGAACCCGCCCGCCCTCAGGATGCCCGGACTCGGTGCTGTTTTCCCGTGGCTGGGGTCTCACACGCACTCTCCGGGACACACCTGCATTTCCACGGAACTGTTTAGGTTTCCTTGTTCCCTGTTAATTTATGACCTAAGCACCCCCTAACTCTACAAAGATTTGAAATTATATGGAAAATATGACAAGCATACACACATTTTGCTGATAAAAGTGCCCGTTTCATTAAATCAGTGGTTCTTAAATTTAGCTTGTATTAAAATTAGCTGGGGGACTTACTAAAACATACACTTCAGGGCTCCACCCCCAGAGTTCCTGATTCGGTATTTCTGGGGTGGGGCCAACATTTTGTCTTTCTGACAAGTTCCTGGGGGACACCGCTGCTGCTGGTTAGGGACCACGTGTTGTAAACCACACCGTTATCCTCCAAGGACCTGTGACCTAGGATTCAGAGAACCCACCAAACTAAGGGGCCTCGGTCTGGGTTCTGACTTGCATGACAATTCCCTGCTGGGATTTGAGTCCTTCCTTCAACACAGCACGTTCTGAATCTATCTAGCCCTTTACAGCTGCTCTATCTTTGCCAGATATATTTTAAATTATATAATTGCATAAATTCTAACCACTGTAGGAAATCCCAGATCTACCCAGGTCCCCTAAGCAGGTAGCTAGGGCACTATCCCAAAACAGATGCCTGTCCCCACAGGTTGGACAAAACAGACACTCCCTGACCCATCCGTCTACATGTACCACCACCCTGGCCTACCTGAACAACTTGCCCTGGATTTCCAGACGAATTATGGTTCCAGCCAACCTGAGGATGACCTGCCTTGATGCCAAGGCGTGTCTTAATCCCCAACACCCTCTCCATCACTAGAGCCCAAATTTCAAATTATGACTCGTTTGTTGAGCAGTTCAGTGTACTGCAAATAGCTTTTACGTTCAATGCAACAGAGCTGAGAAGAAAAAATATCTTAGTATATTGTTTGTAAAGAGTATTGCTTCTAAAACTTTTATTTCCATTATGTGTGCGCATGAGCATATGTGTGGGTGTCAGGGGGCATATAAACTGGCCATGGTGTAAAACGTACTTCTCACCGTGCATCACAGTCAAAAATGTGTGTAAGCATATGCCTTGAAGGGCAAGCAAAGCAACAGGTGTTGATGTCATTTTCCATTAGATAAAATTGTTTACCTAAAGAATCTAGAACATCTGACTGGAGCCTACAAAGTCGACAGCTTTCCTCGTCCATCAACCAGCATATTGGGGGCTTCTCAGGACTTCCGTGATTCTTGGACAATAATCACCTAGCTTTTCATTCCAAGTTACCATCAATCATTAGATCAGTGGCTTCTCATTTCCCTGGAAACCAGCTCATGCTTGATTTTTCCTGGTAATAGGGGACATGACTACACGTAAAAGGTGACATTCGTAGCGACCTAAAAACTTCCTTTCAGGTGATTCTCCACATCCTTCTCAGAAGCTCAGATGGAACAGAAACATAAAATGGTCATATTTCCTGTCCTTATCACCTCCCTTTGTGTCACTACTCTCCTCCCCAGGGACCCCATGTAGGGAGAGCAGTACCATTTGCACCAGCTCATGTCTGTGAAACCCCCAAAAAGCCAAGCAAAAGGGTGCTGTTTCTGGTATCTCTACCTCACCCCAGACCCTATTTCTCCTTCAGTAAGTCCTTCTTTTTTTAAGTCCAGGCCTGAACTTGGCCCCCAAGCATTCTGGGTGTGGTCCAATGTTCTGGGGAGGGAAACAGAAGTGGTTGCTCACCCACTGGTCTCCATATTTGGTGTCTGACTATGTAGTTTCATGTAGAAGGATAACCTGGACTCCGGGGTTAGGCTCCAAAAAGTCTCAAGACTTTAGTCCAAGGTCAAGTATGCCCCGAAGTCACCAAGTACTAACTGGTTAGGGAGACATGTGGTGAATATGGAAGTCTAACCAAGGTACTCAATTTATCCCAGAAATCCTCGAGAATGAAAAGTTCATGGAAATGTTCTACTCACATCACCTCAGGCCAGACTTAGCATTCCCGAATGAACTACAAACTATGCACAGGAAGGGGTGTGTGTGTGTGTGTGTGTGTGTGTGTGTGTGTGAGAAGTTTTATAATTAAGAAATCTATAAAAGGAGAATCCTATATCTACTGGTATTTTGTCCTACATCCTAAGACCTTCCAGTGATAGAAATAATATTCATTTCTGTATGTGGCACAGAGAATGATTATTTTAAACTTGTTTAACTGTTTACTTGATTATCTATTGACGTCATACTCATCATCCCACTTCTTTCTGTATCCAAAGACTAATAAGATCCCATCCTAATCTGAGCTGCGAGAAATAATTAATATGTTTTTCGAGATCACCCTTCCAATTGCCCATATATGGGGTGGACAAAAGAAGGTTTACAGTTGTTCAAGTGGAAAATAATACAATAATTAATAAATAATAATACAAAAATAAACTCTGTGTTTTGTGTGCTCACAACTGTACAACTACTTTTGCCCACCCCTCTGTTTAAAGAAACCCACAGCTAACGAGGTATTTAAGTCCGTGAAGCAGACGGATGCAGCTGCCTGCCTTACCCTACAAACTGTCCTGGCTGGACTATCGAGACTTAATCGAAGGAACAGGAAAGCTAATTAACAATTCACATTTTGATTAGCTTCCTTATGTGCCTCAAAAAAAGATGGGGGCTGGACAAAATATTTTAATTTATTTTCCTCTTGTGGGCATTCCCAGTAGCTATCACTAGAGCTGATAATTGTCTCCCCACCAAAGAGGCTTGAACAAGGCTTGAAGTTTCAGTGCTGCTAAGACAGATGCTAGATGAAGACACTGAGACACTGACTTGTGCAAAGCCGACCATCGGGCATTCCCTGTTTAGGACCTGCTGGAATAGTTCTGACTTCTTCTAGATGGTTAAATAGTTCACCGAACACAAGTAACCCACCAATCCTTTAAAAACATTTTTTAAATAAAATCACCACAAGATTTCATTACAAGTATCACATTGGCACTAAACAAAAGCGGTATTGTAATTAAGTGGAAGTGGACAACTCAAATTTAAGTCCCAGGCTCCAACACATTAGAGGAGAATCCATTAGCACTGCGGTGTTTGCTTGGTGGGTCTCAGGCTCCAAAAGGAGAATGTCCCCCGGACACCTCCCAAAGGAGACCAGAAAAAATTTCCTGATTTGAGAGCATATTTAAATTTTTTTATTGTTGTTCACTTACAGTTGTTTGCATTTTCTCCCCACCCCACCCCACCCCAGCCAAACCCACCTCCCTCCCCCGCCTCCACCCTCCCCCTTGGTTTTGTCCATGTGTCCTTTATAGTAGTTCCTGTAATCCCCTCTCCCCACTGTCCCCTCCCCACTCCCCTCTGGCTATTGTTAGATTGTCCTTAACTTCAGTGTCTCTGGTTATATTTTGTTTGCTTTTTTCTTTTGTTGATTATGTTCCAGTTAAAGGTGAGATCATATGGTATTTGTCCCTCACTGCCTGGTTTATTTCACTTAGCATAAATTTAAATTTTTTGAAAGGTGTAAGATTTTTTAATTTTAATTTTTTTATTTTTTTATTTTTATTCAGTTACAATTGTCTGCATTTTCTCCCCATCCCTCCACCCCACCCCAGCACACTGATTTAAAATTGAGATCATCACAAAAAAAGTATCCTCTTTGATCCTTGTACCAATAAAACCTGACCACTTCATTCTTGTGTATCTCTCTCCATGAAAAAAGAAATTTGGGTTAATACAGATATTTCTCTGCTTTTAAATACAAAAAAGTATTCTATATTTTTCCCCTGATTAAGGGGTTTAATTCTATTTCTAAATTCACAGGCATGTAAGTAGAAAAACATATTTGACCCAGGAAGCTGTGAGTCACTTTGCACTGATGGGAGAACGGCTGCATGACCCTTCTTAAACTTTTGACTCTCCAACCCCACCTTGACCCCTTGCCACAGCACATTCTTTTGTAGGGTGCCACTGAAAGTAGATCCAATTCCAACAAAAATAAAAACCTCATCTATTTTAGTCTTTTAACAAGACAGCATTGTTGAGTCTCAGAGGCCTTCCGGCACCACCGTGCAAGTCCTTAGAGGTGGGAGCAAACAGCTGCTCCAGGAGCGTGAGAGCGCGCGAGCAGAGGCCCCACACAGCAGGCGCTGCATTTTTTTCAGGCCAGTCAGCCTCCAGCAGCCAGGAGGCTTTAAGGAATGGTCGAGTTGCTGAGCAAGATGAAGGTTACTGTCTCGTTTACTTTTTTTTTTTGAGGCCTACTGAGTACTAAGAGTATTAGAATGAGTAAGATATTATAGACCATAGAATGTTTTCTGGGATAGACCAGACCACGTAGTAGGACACAAAACAAGACTCAATAAAGTTAAGAAGATTGAAATCATATCAAGCACTTTCTCTGACCATACAATAAAATTTTTTTTAATATAGCGGCTCTGTGTCAAGAAGAAAATAGGAACGTACCATATGGTTCTTCAACTTCTAGGCTGAGCATCTGTGAGAACTTGGGTAAGTTACTGAACCCCTTCAAGCCTCAGCTGTCTCATCCATCAAGTGAGAGTAGAACCTTAAGGGTGAAATAAACTAAAGCATAATATTGGCACATAGTAGCACTTACTACATAGGAGATATTTGAATGTTTAGTATAATTGTTGGGAGGAGTAAAGAGGAGCTCCACCCTCCAGGATAGATTCTAGGTGAGCTGAGGCCTTTTTTTTTTTTTGCTTTTGCTTTTTAATATAGTGTATTTTAACCTAACTATGCTTACTTACAGAAACACACTCATATTGGTTATATAGTTTAATTTAGTTTCAGTTGGGCCAAAGTTGTATGTGGTTTAGATTCTAAGAAGAAAATAAAGCAGGATGTACAATCTGGATTATTTTTTACCTATTTATGACAAATGTACAATACGAAAGATCCTCCTCCCTCAAATGTTGCTAAAGAAGGTAGCAAGTTCCCTGAGAAATCCGATTTTAGTTTACTGCAGAAAAATAATGTGTTATACTGTAAAGGCTTAAAACTGGAGAAACAAAGCATTTTTGTAACGTTTCAGTGCTAGTTCACACAAATTTAGTAACTGTAGCCTAGCCTCAGGGTGAGAAAGTGTATGTGCACGTGTAGGACAAGTACTTTAGCTGTGCGGGTTTAGTTAAAACTGTGTGTGCTTCCAAATCTATACACTGTAATATTCAATCAGCTCCCTAAGCCTGAATTAACACTATCGGTCTGAAGGACATTTTGAAGAAGACTGAGTTTGATCAGTTTTAAATGCCCATTCTAAAATTGCATGGTTTTAGGTGAGCACTGTTCCCAAATTAAGTGAATTCGATTGATTGTTTCACCAGATCAGGCATTGAGTAACATGCCTGCTCTTCCCAGGTGCTGCTAGCCAGAGGCATTTTCTATATTAGGCCATTCATCTTGATGGCACTTCAGTGAAACATGGAAAAAGTAGGTCTCGTCCTCCGGAAGTTTCAGATGGAGAATAAGGCGCTGAAAGTCTACACCTAAGGTCACTGGAGAAATCTGCTTCAGAGCAGCCATGAGATTCCGGGCCTCCTGAGCCCCCTTCCGGTCTGAGTTCTTCCTGGTAGATTCCACCGACAACCTGAAACAGGAGAACTCGTGTGGATTTTCAGTCAGGAGGTGCCGTGGTCAACCCAAATCTCAAAAACTTCGGCAGACACTTAAGTTAGAAAATATGCCAGAGGATTATCAGCGTTCTTCTTGTTTAACAATACACTGGACAAAGAGCATCTCATTATTTTTTACTTCATGTTTCCTTAAGAGATATTCAGCATCTTTTTATACGGCTGTGGGCCACTATGTTATATTTTGTGGATTGCCTATGTTTAGTTGTTTGAGCCGCGTGAATTTTTGTATATTGTAAGAATTTACAGGTCTGATTTGATATTCTTCTACATGGATAGCTACTTGCCACAGCATCACTTACTGAATTCAATCTTAACCTATTTTATAACTGAAGTCCCACTAGTACAATGATCTGCTTCTAGATTTATTCCCCTAGGTCTGCAGTCTCTTGGTAAACAGAGGTGGGGACGTTCCCAGTCATTTTTCATTCCATACTGAGATTTTGTTATCGGTCAGCTTCAGTCCTTTTCTCTCTGTACACAAGTATGTATTTACATATGAATGTGTACATAGTACATAGTACATATAGATATATGTGCACAGAGGGTGGGGATAAAGTAGGTTTACAGTTGTGAGTATGCAAAACACAGAGTTTATTCTTATATTCTTATTCATTAATTATTGTATTATTTTCCATATGAACAACTGTAAACCTGCGTTTGCCCCACTCTATGTTTGTATCAGCCTTGTTTAAATTATTTTTAAAATTATAGTTGGCATACAATATCATATGAGCTTCAGGTGCACAACACAGTGATTAGACATTTGTACAACTGACGAAGTGATCGCCCTGGTAAATCTAGTGCGCACCAGACGCCATACGTAGTCACTGCTGACTGTTCCCTATGCTGTACTATACGTCCCTGTGACCGTGTTTATAACTGGTAACTTGTACACCTTAGACACTTCCCCTTTTTCACCAACCCCCAATCCTTCTCCCAGCTGGTAAGTATCAAAATGTCCTTTGTACCCAGGAGTCTGTTTCTGTTTTGTGTGTTCATTTATTTTTTAAGATTCTGCAAATAATTGAAATCGTATGGTATTTGTCTTTCCCTAACTTGTTTCACTTAGTATAATACTCTCTAGGTCCATCCTGTTGTTGTAAGTGGCAATATTTCATTCCTTTTTATGGCTGAGTAATATCACATTGTTTAAACGCGCCACATCTTTCTGCATTCATCTATCGTCTGCACCAGTCTCGCAGACTTTCTGTTCTTTTCCTTCCATCTTGTGAAAGCTTGGAAACGCTGTCCAGAGGTTCCATGTGTTCCCACCTAGTGCATGCGACTTCTTCAATGCACAAGACAGCCCCACAGCAAAGAATTACTTGGCCACAATGTCCACAGTACCAAGAAATTTCACAAAAACACTTTTGACCTGTTCAATCAGTCACAGCACCTTCTCCACACACTGCACAAATCTTTTACTTTTTTTGCATTTCAGTTGCGTTTTTACTTTTCTTGAAATAATAAAGCATAATACACTGAAAATGTTGCACATTTTCTTCCATCTTCAATATTAAAATGGCTGCACAAAAATTCACCAATTTTGATGTTTTTTTAATGCACACTGACATGACAGCTGTCACAATACAATCTAACAAAATTTTGATGAAGTTAAAACAACTAAGCACCACTAGAGCCATCATATGGAAAAAACTAAATGAACTTTTTGGTCAACCCAATAACTTTTCCTGAACCCAAACCATAAGAATAACTTACACTTTTATACACTTGGATATACGTTTTTCTAATGAAAGTGTCATGGCAACCCTGTAAGGTCGGGGCTATTATTCATACATTTACAGATGAGAAAACTGGGGTTCGGATTAGCCTAATGAGTTAGGAAGTGGTAAAACTGGGACCCTGGCTTCTCACTCTTCTTCTAGTGTTTTTTTTCTTACACTATTATAATAAGTATACACTACTGGTTGCAATGTTAGAATAAATATTTTTAATTTTAATTTTTTTATTTATTGTTGCTCAGTTACAGTTGTCTCTCCTTTTTCCCCATTGCTCACCCCCACCCCATCCCCCCACTCCCACACTCAATCCCCCCATTGTCCGTGCCCATGAGTCCTCTGTTTGTGTTCCTTTGCTTGCTCCTTCCCCTTCTTTCCCCTGTTACCCCCTCCCCACTCCCCTCTGCTCACGGTCAGTTTGTTCCTCTCTTCCAAAGTTATAACAAAGTTGTAAGGAATTCTACTCTTCCAGGCACTGTTCTAGGCACTTTACATGTACTAATCTACTTGATCCTCAAACAACCCTGTGAGGTGGACACTATCATTATTCCACAGATTAAGAAAGTGAGGCACATATAGGTTATTTGTGTTTGTGTATAAAAACTATGAGCTCTTTAGGGTGGAAGCAGTATTTTACTCATCACTGAACTCCCAACATTTAGCAAAGGGACATAAAGAAATATATTCTTGTTGAACGAAATAAAAGGTCACCCCCACTATATGAAAACAATAGGATTTCTAGAGAGAGATTCCTAAACAGTAACAGGATAAAATAAAATATATGGAAATGTTTCAAGACAGCCACAGGAACATGCCTGGTTGGTGTGGATTGAGTGCCGGCCTGGGAACCAAAGGGCAGCCGTTTGATTCCCAGTCAGGGTTGCAGGCCAGGTCCCCAGTAGGGGGCGTGCGAGAGGCAACCACACATTGGTGTTTCTCTCCCTCTTTTTCTCCCTCCCTCCCTCTCTGTCTAAAAATAAAATGAATAAAATCTTTTTTAAAAAAAGAAAAAACGACTGCTACAGGAACAAAGGGATGAAAGACACATAGTAGGCAAGAAACATAGTAGGCAAAGGCGGAAAAAGGCCGCAACTTAGAAGGAAAAAAGTGACTGAGGGCATTATCAACAATTGCTCACAGAAATGGAGGTAACAGACCTAGGGGAACAAATCTAGAAACAGGTCAATGAGCAGCATTTCACCGAGAGACCCCAGCCAGACACTGAGGAGGAAGCAGAGGAAGCTCACCCCTTCCAGTCCTGAGGGAGCATGAGAGAGGGAAAGGCCCCAAAGGACCCAAAGGCAACATTGTAGGAGCGAACCAGACTGAAAGAAACAAAGAGTTTTCAGGAGATTGTTGTTAGTTTTTTTCTTCTTCTCTATATACTTTTAAATACATATAACATATATATATTTCATATTGGTAAAACTAATAAGCAGTCATTGCCGAGAAATTGGATAATATAAAAAGAAATAAAAAGCAAAATGATTGCCTCCAATCTCATTTCCCAAAGAGAATGGTTGTTAATACTTAAAGCATTTTCTTCTATTTTTTCTATGCATTTGAAAATAAAATTGGGATTATTTTACACACATATATACACATCTGTAAAACATTGCATTCTGCTTTTAAAATATCTTAACATTATGTAATGAACTTTTTAAAATATCATTAAATATATTTGAAAAACAATCATTTATAACATTTTGACGTTGACTGGAATCGTAGAACTCGAAGCAAAACAAAATTGTGCGCACAGTAAGAAGGCTCTTGCCCTGGGCGGTGTGGCCACATTGCAGTGTTGTCCCGCACTCCAAAAGTTGCAGGTTCTATCCACAGTCAGGGCAACCAACTGATGTTTCTCTGTCTCTTTCTCTTACTCACACAAATCAATAAACGTATTTAAAAAGTCAAGAGGCCTTGCTCCATCTCAGTCCACCCACCCATCACCACCACCATCCCGGCCACCATCCTCACTAGCACGGCTGCCGTCACTATCACCCTCTCTGCACTCCAGAGTAACCCCCTTCATTAATTTATCTTTTATCTTTCCAGTTGAAAACACTATTTTTAATGGCTGCCTAACATTACATTCTAAAGAGATCTGAGACGTACATAATCTCCTACACTGGGGCATTTGAGGTATTTCCAATTTTCCCTCCTATAAATAATATAAATAGTTACAAGTTTTTAAAGTAAATTATGACTCTGCAGAGCTTCATGACTTTCTGTTCACTATATTCTATTTTTCTGTCTAGCAGCAAAGAAGAAATAAATGTTCGTTAAATTGTACTTCTTGGTTTTAGCAAAATCCTGAAGCTAAAGCGTCCCTCAGAGTTGCTCAAGTTTAGTAGAATCTCTCCACTTAATAGAAGTAGAAAGTGAAGCAGAGAATGAGTGACTTGCCCAAGGCCACAAGCTAGCCAGCAGGAGATCAGGGATGGAAAACCAGGGCCATCTGCTGCCCCTGCCTCAACATCGCCCCCAGGGCTGAGTCTCCGGCTGGGGGCGCTGACAGGGGTACTCTGTCCCCTCTCCCACCAGTCAGTCCTCCCATGAATCTGCAAGCTTGGTTGATGTAAACAACATTCACAGAAAGAAAGAGGAGTTTTAAAATCAAAAGTGCCTGTATTTCTCTGCTAGAATATCTGGCTTGAACCATCTTTACCTGAACGTTAGGTATATAAGAAAGAAAAGAAATAAAAACTGAGAAACTAAGAAAAGGGACTATTCTAAAGCCTCACTATTTTTTCCTATTTGCTGTACACAGCAAAGTGCAGCCAGCAGCCAAGGCAAGGGGTATAGTGTGAAACTAGATTCCATCAAGGTCCCCTTTCCTTGTTCTTGTCTCTTAAGGGAATATGGAAAATTTCCTGGGATTTAGAAGCCTTTGACTCAACAATAGAGTATATGTCTGAGAATTTATCTTAAGATAATATACAGACAGGTACATAAGCTACATGTAAAATGATTTTATTGCAGCCTTTATTTACTATAATGACAACTGGGAAATAACCTGAATTATATTTCTTCAGCATATACCTTATCTGCCTCCACAGGCTCTCTCTGACTCACCTGTCTCTTAGACCTTGGGTGACTTTGCTTTGCCTTAGCTGCTGCTGTGGCTGACCCATTTGGTGTAGACCCATAAAGTCCACCTCCTCAGGCCAGTGAGCCACACATTCAGGCTCCACCCTTCCCGTCACTTCTAAATTCACACGGAGAGCTCTACTGCAGAACATGCCATCTGGCTTGGCAAACGGCTGCTGAAGATGCTGAGTGAAGAAAGGGAGGGTGAGGAGTAGACTTCATATTGTGGAAAACTTTGGCCAGTGGAAGAGAGAAGACAGGGAGCCAGCAGATTCATTCTCCCCCCTTCCTCCCTCCAAAAGGCTGCTCGGAGGCAGGACTTCTCCATAGAGCCTTTCTGGGTACACACTGCCTGACCAAGCAAGTGCACCTGCTAAGTAAGGTCCAGGCTTTGCCTCTTAGAATCTCAACATGAAGCAAAACGCATCTGTGCCATGTCTTCCCGTCTGTCACTAATTTGTGTATCTTTTCCTTCACTCTTGCTGCCCCGGGACTGCACCTCCCAGTTTAAACATAAGCACTCACTTCTTGTCCTGGGTCCTGTTTCACAGGGAACCTGGGCTAAGCCGAGTCAGTCTCCAAAGCTGGTTTTCAAAATTGGTGTTGTCAATAGTAGCAATGAAAAATGATGGTGTCTACCTACATTTACTAACTTGGAATGAGCTCAGTCATGTTTTTGAAAGATGTTAACCCTGGTTGTTTCTTGAAAATAACATTTTGGACATTTTCTTTTTTATAACCATTATGGAGTTATTGTTGTACTTTTTACAACAAATATGTATTAAACTAATAAGCAGAGTTATGTCCTGGCTCGTGTGGCTCAGTGGACTGAGCTCTGGCCTGCGAACCAAAAGGTTACCAGTTCGATTCCCAGCACATGCCTGGGTTGCAGGCATGCAAAAGGCAACTGATTAATATTTCTCTCATACATCAGTATTTCTCTCCCTTTCTTTCTCCCTCGCTTCCCCCTCTCTAAAAATAAATAAAATCTTTAAAAATAAATAAATTCCTGAAAATTACCCTTCGAAGCCCTAAATTTTTTAAAAAATAAGTTGAATAGATTGGGAGCACAATTTTCACACTAAAATGTTGCCAAATTTTTAACACTATATTATTTGTCCTAATGAATAAGATTTAAATATAAATTCCTTATCGATACCATGTCTATATAGAATATTTGTGTATACAAATAGATACATACATAGGGTATGAAATACCAGAACAATTTTTGAATGAAACTTTTACCAAATCAATTTTTTTATTACACTGTCTACTGAAAAACTGCCTTAGCTAGCTTCCAGCTTCAGAAATGCCATCTAATCATTGCCCGTTCACAAAGAACAACAGTCCCTTCATGCCGTAGAGATTGTTGGCTCGCAGCCTTCTGGACAGAGCTCAGTGCATGATTTATAACCGTCCACACAAATTCGTCAGAAAAGGATGCTATTTGAGGTCAGTTCGGTCAGTTCCCTGCAGAATTTGATAATGAGCCTATAGTAAAACTTAGAAATGTTATTTTATTATTCACAAGTAAAGTGGGTTTTTCTCCATTTAAGGTATAGCAGCTGATTTAAATAATCAACTTATACTGAGGAAAGCTTTTTAACCAAGTGTGCCGCCCAAATGGAAAAATGCAAAACCAAATTAAAATATACTAAAATAACAAAGATGCTGTTCAATTCTGGATCCAAATGAATTAGGAAATAAATCTGTCAATGGGTTATGATTATAACTTCAGATATGGGGCCAATGCTCAGAAATAGTGCGAAAAAGATCAGTTACAGAAGGAGCCATAGTCAAATCTGAAATGCCGCTTTCGGTGGAGAAGAAAGGATGAAGAAATCACTAACAGCAATGACTACACCGAAAGGCATCATTTTTTAACACACACATCCCACAGCTAGTGGGGAATAAAATTAAAATGGCTGTGTGTATAACAATATGAAATATAGAGTAAAGAAAACAGTCATTATTTCAAGCCCGTATCAGTGAAACCCCCAGTGCTCCCTCATGCTCCTTCTAACTGGATTCTGAAGTTCCTGACACATTCTTCTTGCAGCACCCAAAGGTCTCTGCAGCCCAGGGCATGCAAGCAGGTGGGTGCACTCTCCTGCCCTGTCCTCCAGGCTCCACTGTGGCCCAGTAGGGACAACACTGAGAAAACCTCCAATCTCCTTCCATGGCTCTCCCCGGTCCTCACTTCTCATGGTGGGAGTTGAACTTCCTGTTAACTTTGTGATATATCCCTCTTCTTGTCATTACTGACATCAATCTAGTCACTTCTAAGGAGAGTCTACTGCCCTCCTGAGGAAAAGAAAGCTTTTCCCCCAAGCATGTCAACGTTCTGTAAGGCCCCAGGTACAAACATGTTCCCATTTTGCTTGGATGCACCTGGAACCACCAGCTCATTTTTCATCCCAATGTATCATCTTCACATTTTATGTGATGCTCAGTCACACATCCATCCACTCACCCAACAAGCGTTTCTCAGGGCACACCAGTGTCAATGACTGTGCTATCTCCGGAAATTTTATAATGAGCAAATCCAGAAGCAACCCCAGTCCTCTTGGAGTGCCCTTCCTAGTGAGGGAGGAGACGTGGAGCAAATCATCAGCAAAGGCCTAATTATAAACTCCGGTAAGTGCTGGGAAGGAAAGTTCCACAAAGCTAACAGAGTGTATACCGAGGATCCTGGTCTGCATGGGCAGGACTGATGGGCGTGTTCCAGGGGAGCTCTCCCCAAGCAAGCAACACTCCTGCTGACATCCAAAGGCATTGTCTAAGCAAAAGGAAGGGGTGCCCCAGCAGAAGGAAGACCACGCATCAATTCCATGAGACATTGAATGAATGAAAGAATTTTGGGGTCCTGGAGCTAAATGAGTTTGGTAGGTTGGGAGGGGCCAACATTCTACAAATTCTGGCTGGGACATTAAGGGACAGATATGTTCACCTCACTCCCCAATTTCTTAAATGTCCAAGTCCCGGAGGTGCCCACGGCAGCATGGTCCAGCTTTCTACCTCCCAAGAGACCCAACTGGGAACCTTTCTATAAGCAGAACCTCCAGTGTCCAAGCCAGAAAGTACTGTGACCACAAAATGAGCTTCCTTCTGGTATAGTATATGGAATGCAACTTTATGGGCTGCACAGTGGCATCCATGAGGGTCCTACCAGCAAGGGACAGTGCAGTATGACAGGCTGCATTGAAGAGTTATTACCATTCCTACGCCAGAAGGGAGCTGCGAATAGAGTCATTTTGGAAGCCAACTAGGTGAAGTGCATGGGGAGGGCACCTGACAAGAAACATCATCTTCCGTAAAGGGATGCAGGCACTCTGTGGTTGTCCCTCAGGCAGGAGCCTGGAGGAAGAATGAGTCTAACCTCTTTTCTTCTCCCACATTCTGGTTTCTTACCATTGCTCAACTCAGCCAGAGCCAGAGGGCAAGGACACCCTCAGGGGCCATCCTCCCAGGACACACACCAGGGTAGAGAATGGCAGGTAGGTGAACCAGGTGAGCTAGTCAGGGTGCTTTACCAGGGCGCTTTAACTCAGGGGTGCCACTTATAAAGAGTTTGTCCTTAGCAAAGTGAACTCATCTCAAATGCCTCAATTTCCTCATTTTTAAAATGGAAATGATAATAATACATTGGTTTGCTTCAAAGATTTATAAAGTGTTTAGACTTGTGTCTGACACATGGTCAGCACTAACAAATGTTCTTAATATTTTCATTTGATAGGAGAAACTGAGGTTCAGACAAGGTGAATTGCTCAAGCTCCTGTTGTCAAACGGGGCCTAACTGAAGCCGGAATCCAGGCCGCGCTGTTCTGGTCTTCACCCTCTCGTCTCTCCCTTCAGCTGTTGCTTCCATTTTCTTCCCAGAATCAACAAAGTAATTACCAAGTTGACTAAGATTTAATTTGCTAAGCACATTCTGAATCATATCTCTGTCACTTTGGGGGGGGTGTCTTTGCACTTCTCCCCCAACTTTACTGAGAATTCTGCACATATTTGACATACAATGTTGTGTGACTTAAAGTGTACACTGTGTTGATTTGATACACTTGTTATTCCAATATGACTATTGCCAGAGTATTAACACCTCCATCATGCCACATAATTACCATTTCATTTTGGTGCTGAGAACGTAGAAGCTCCACTCTATTAGCAGCTTTCAAGCACTTTTTTTAAAGATGCATTCACAAAGAACAGGGAAATGTTTCTCTTATTCTCTGCAACTGAATGCCAGCAGGAACCCGAACCTTCCAGATAGCTTATAATTATAGACCTTATCATGGCAAACACGAGGTCGCCAACAACAGAGCCTTTTGGATGTCTTAGTGGGGGACTCCCAGATGTGCAGTCAGTTCGGGAGCCTTCTCAGTGTCTGTGTTTACTCAGAAAAGAACTGAGGTAATTACATGTCGAATTTAACACACTGAAATGCCTCAGAAGATTAAAACCTCAAATAATTGGAATGGGTGAAACCAGCCCTCTTACCCGTCTTATGAAAGATCTTCCAAGAAGTTCTTGGTCTGAGACAAGAATCCACGAGCTTACCTGCTGTTTGTGACAGGGGCGCCACCACCCTCCACGGCCACCAGGAATGAGATCTTGGCTTTATCTTTGCCCCTACCCTATTGTTTGTCCCCCAAGCCCACCAGGTCACTAAGTCCTGTATACCCACAGTAGCCAAATAATGTAATCTAAGCCAGGGTATTCTTCAGAGTGGCGGTGTTGATATTAAAAGTCCCACTGAGGAAACAGGCACAAACATGGACTATCCCAGGCAAACCGGAATGGATGGTCATCCTAATCTTAGAATACTTCAATTCCTATTCTTGCCCCACTCGCGACGTGCATGCTACTATAAACAAAAGAACATGTTACTGTTATATTCTCTGATCCAGTCCAAGGTAGAATTATTGTTATAATCATATGAACACAATGTGATAAGACTTAGATGGTTACCATTTTCTTTTCCCACCATTTTTGTACCTGAGATTTCTGGGAACTATTTTTCTTCATCCTGAAGGATATCCTTGAAGTTTTTTTAGTTAAGGTCTGTGGGTGGTAAACCGATTATCCAATAGTTTTGATTTTGTCCTCATTCCTGAAAGAGAATTTCATTAAGAAATTGTTAATTCTTTGATAGTGACTATATTATTTCATTGTCTTCTGGCTTCTGATATTGCTGCTAAGAAGTCTTCTGTTAGCCTAATTATTGTTCTTTGTAGGTGATCTGTCTTTTCTCTCTGACCACTTTTGATATCTTTCTTTTAAATTTGGTCTTCTGAAATTTATTACTAGCAACTAGGTATGGGCTTCTTATAGCCTTATATTCAAGTCTTATACCACTTCTAGACAGTTTTCCTTAGCGATTAACCCTTCAGATAGTGAAAATCAATTGTATCTGTATTGACCATCTCGGTTATCATCCATATAAGTTCAACATTTCCTTCATGATTTGCATTTGTCTCTGTTGTCAGTTCACAACAGAGATGTGAAGTCTTTCTTCAGCTTTATTTAATATGCTATTTAACCCATCTACTGTTTCTTTAAATAAGATTTTTTTCTAATAATTGTACTTGGTTACTCAGCAAAGTTGCTGGTCATTTTTATGTCTCTTGCTACTTTCTAATATTTGTGATTACATCTTTTTTTCTTTAAAACTAGGATATACTTCTGGTAATGACATTGTGAGCAGCCCCACCACCAGTGGAACTGGTGAAAATTATTCTCAAAAATTGACTGCTTAAAACTTATAGTAATGGTCCTAAGAGAATACAGCAGTGTTACTTTGATACCAAAACCAGACAAGGACATCACAAGAAAGGAAAAATATAGACCAGTATCTCTTATGAATATGGACTCAAAAATCCTTAAAACAAATTCTATCAAAACAATCCAGCAACATATAAAAAGAATTATACACCA
Organism: Desmodus rotundus; assembly: GCF_022682495.2. Taxonomy (NCBI): domain Eukaryota; kingdom Metazoa; phylum Chordata; class Mammalia; order Chiroptera; family Phyllostomidae; genus Desmodus; species Desmodus rotundus. The sequence goes on along the minus strand of NC_071397.1, from coordinate 17,970,203 downwards.
CGACCAAGCGAGAGGTAGGCTTCATATCTAAAAATCAATCAATGTAGAACATCCTGTTACTAGAATAAAGTTTTTAATCACTTAATCATATCAATAGATGGGGGGAAAGCATTTGACAAAAATTATTGTTCTTTCCTGATAAAAACTCAGCAAACTAGTAATAAAATTAAGGGGAACTCTCTCTACCTGATCAGAGTATCTAAAATAAGCCCACGGCAAACATCACATTTGATGCAAAACACTGGATGAAATACTGAATACTTTCCCTCTAAGATCAGCAACAAAATGAGCATATGTATGCTCACCACTTCTAGTAATCACTGTGCTGGAGATTTTAAAAAAGAAATTAGGCAAAAAAGAAATAAAAGACATCTAGACTGAAAAGGAAGAAATAAAACCATTTCTATTTGCAAATGACACAACCTTGCATATAGAAAATCCTTGAAAATCCACTAAAAAACTCTTAGAGCTAATAAGTGAGTTCAGCAAGTTTACCAGATACAAGATCAATATATAATAATCAATTATATACTTGCAATGAACTATCCAAAAATGAAATTAAGATAATTCCATTCTCAACAACATCATAAAAGAATAAAACAAATTGAACCAGAGACACAAGATTTGTACACTGAAAAGTACAAAACAGTGTTGACAGACATTAAACAATATCTTAGAAGGTGAATAACATTCCATGTTAACTCAGCAAAATTAAAATTATTAAGTACCAATGCTCCCCAAACTGAAATACAGATTCAATATAATCTCTATCAGAATCCCAGTTTACTTGATTGTAATCATTTATAAGCTGATTCTAAAATTTGTATAAAATTGCAAGGGACCCAGAATAGCCAAAATAATTGTGAAAAAGAAGACTAAATTAGTAGGACTCACATGTCCTGATTTCAAAACTTATTACAAGGGACAATAATCAAGACTGTGTGTGGTACTGGAACAATGATAGACATATAAATGAATGGAATAGAATCGAGAATCTGGAAGTAGACCCTGGAATATATGGCCAACTGATACATGACAAAGGTATCAATGGGAAAAAGAATTGTTTTTTAACAAATGGCAATGGTGCAACTGGAAAGCCACATACAAAATAATGGAACTGGATCCTTACTACACAACATACACAAAAATCAACCCCAAGTGGTTAAAGACCTAAATTAAGAACAAAAATGACAAAATCATTAGAAGAAAACAGAAGAGTAAACCTTCATGACTTTGGATTTGGCAAAGGATTCTTAGATTTGAAACCAAAAGCACAAGCAACCAAACAATAGACAAGTTGGAATTCATCAAAATTAAAAACTTTTGTTCATCACAAGACACCATCAAGAAAGTGAAAATACACCACACAGAATTGGAGAAAATATTTGTATTCCTATGTCTAAAAATGGATTATTATCTAGAATATATCGAGAACTCAATCATAAAAACATAAATATCCCAATTAAAAAATGACAAAACAGCCTCTATTAGTCAGCTCAGGCTGCCGTAACAAAATACCATAGACTAGGTCATTTAAACAACAGACATTTATTTCTGGAGGCTGGGAAGTTCGATCAAGGTGCCAGCAGATTCAGTTTCCAATGAGGGCCCTCAAACCTACTTGCAGACAGCTGCCTCCTCACTGGGTCCTCCCATGGTGGACAGAGAAAGAGCATGAGAGCTGATCTCTCTTCTTCCTCCAACAAAACACTAATCCCGTCATGGAAGCCCCCCATCATGAACAATCTAACCCCAGTGACACCCCAACGTCTCCAACCCAAACACCACCACTTAAGAGCTAGGGTTCCACTGTATGAACACGGTGGGGGACACACATCAGTCCCTAACAGATCTGTACAAACGTTTCTTCAAAGAAGTCAGCAGATGGCAAATAAGCCCACGAAGAAGTGCTCAACATCACTAGAGAAATGCACCTCAAACCCTCAATGAGAAAGCACTTCACACACACGGATAAAACTAGCATGGAAACGTCAGATAACAACAGTGCTGGCGAGGACGCGGGGAAATCAGAACCCTCGTCTCTGCTGGTGAGAATATAAGATAGTGGAGCTACTTTGGAAATCAGCCTGGCAGGTTCTCCAGTGGTTAAACATTATGGCCCCTGACCCAGCAACTCTCCTCCTAGGTAAGTACCTAAGAAAAATGAAAACATGTCCCTGCAGAAATTTGTAAATGAATGTTTGTTTCAGCATTATTTGCAAAAACCAAACTGTGGAAACAACTTAATGTCCATAAATGGGCAAATGGAAAAACAAATTATAGTATAGTATTTTTATACAATGAAATGTATGGAATATTATTCAGCCATAAAAAGAAATATTAATATATGCTACCACATAGGCGAACCTTAAAACATTATGCTGTGAGTGAAACATCCAGTCACAAAATACCACCTATTACATGATTTCGTTCATTGGAAAGTCCAGAAGAGTGGCCTCTATCCATGCGAAAAACAGATCAGTGGTTGCCTAGGACTGGGAAAGAGGGAAGTGCAGATGGAGATGATAGGAAATGGGTATGGAGTTTCTTTCTGGTTCAATGAAAATGTTCCAAAGCGGACTTTGTTGATGTTTACACGTATCCCTGAATATATAAAAAACCATTTCATCGCACTCTTTAAATGGGTTAAACGAGTAAACTGTGTGACGTGTGAATTATACCCAACTACATCTGTTTGGGGGGAAGAAAGCCTTTACACAGAGTTATTTTGTTTTGAATATGATCATTCCAGCATGCGATTCCTTAGGGTTCCTTTCTTCACCTGTGAAGGCGTGCTTCCTTGTCTCTGTGTTGGTCTTCACTTATTAACTCATTAGATTATATTTAGTTGACCTTTATTCCTAGGAATCCCGAGCCCTAAAACGGGGCAAGCTCTCCTCCAGAGATAATCTGCCTTCGCTTCTGCCAGGAGCCCAAGGACACTGTCCATCTGGGAGCACTTTGGTTTCCTCGTGGATCTCCAGCTTGGCCCAGGAGCCTCAGCTTCATCTCAGCTTCATCTCCCCGACTCCGTGCAGACCTAAGAATTGTTCTCCTGGGTTCAGTGCCAGTGTTGGGTGTCAGGTCGCCTCACGTGTGTGTCTGCTCCCAGCTCACCTCTCAAATTTCAGCTCACAGAGGTGTTGGGTTGGGTTGGGGTTAGGGACCCGGAGACTTATTTCCCTTATTTCCTGGTCCCAGAACTGCAATACAAGTTAAATCTCGTGCAGAATATTTTGTATCGTAGGAGGGATCTCTGGAGAATGCAGATGCTCATACTACCTCAGATGGAAGTCTTTCATGCAGGGTTATTTAATTGTTTAACATCAATGTTCACATGAAATTTGTTTGATTGAGTATGAATAACTGGGACTGTTACTTCTCCCTTTTTCTAGCACCTGTGAGAATATTAGAAATTCTAAACTAGTCTGTCTCCTAAAGGAAGGCATTAAGGTACTTTATTAGCAGAACAATATATGACATATATAGCAAATACATACAGAGTGTGTATATACGAACCAATGTGTTCACCAGAGCCATCTGAACCATTAAAAATATGAACGCTAGGGTTCCACTTGTGGCACATCTGTTTCAATACATCTTTCTGTAAGGTCTCCATCCCCTTCCGCTTTACTGGGCAGATAGCCATCATCCAAACCAAAGATGGAATTACCTGCACAGTTAATAGTGGCGGAAAATCTTTACAGAGAGACTACCGTGACGAAGCACTGCAGTGGGCACGTCACCAGGATCATCTCATGCATTGATGATGAGAAGATCCCACGGCCTCGCCAGGGACATGTCGATATGTGCTCACTAAACAGCCTGAAGAATGTGAGGCTGGAGAAGGTTAAGTAACTCATTGAGTGAATTATCAAGGTAAAAGCTAAGCTGCTGTTTCAGAGATCCAATGATAATTCAGGAATTAGTTCTCACAGTCTGGGGGCAGCAGAGCCGGTGGACAGGCAACTGCACTCCTCGTGGCCGTTCAGAATCCACTTCCTTCCACTTTGTTTCTTCACCATTTCCTAGTGCATTGCCCTCATCTGCATGCTGTCTGAAGGCCTCAGCCTGGACGACACACATGTCTTCTCCGATTCCGTCAAGGAGAACTGAGGCACATGACCACACTTAATCCTAAGGAATCCTGGCAAATGGGGGGAGGCTAGGCAGCCATGGCCCTGACTACAATTGCATCACCATGGAAACGGTGGAGAATGGGTTTATATGAACAGTCTCTGATGCAATTAAGTTTAAGAAACTGTCACTTTCATCTCCTACAAGCATCGTCTCTCATTTGGACAAATTACCTAGACTTCCTGCTTCTACTATATATCTCTGCATCACGTCCCTCAGCCAGCCGTCCCAGTAACTCATGATAAACATGTCAGACTGTGGCATTCCTCTGCTCAAAGTCCCTCAGGCCTTCTCTTCAGATCCAGAATAAAATCCAAAGGCTTTCCCATCACTGACAAGTTGCACCCGACTACAGCTCAGGCCGTATTTCTCTCCTGGTCCCATCTCTTACCCTGTTCCAGCCACAGTGGTCACTCTGCTTTTGTTTAAAGCAAGTCAAGCAAGATACCACCACCTCTGAGCCTTTGCACTTGCTGTTACAATAAGGAGCCCATCAAGAGAAACTCAAAGGAAAGAGTACTACATGCAGAGGGAAGGTCTAGGACAATTCAGACGAAAGTGAGACTGACATGTCTAGAGAACCGAAAGCTTTCCAGTGTGGAATATAGCACGTGGGGAAGGCAGTAGAGAACAAGGATGGAAAGTGGGGCTCGGGCCCTGTCCTGTGGGACTTCACAGAGCAGGGTGAGGTCTGTGGATTTTACCGGAATGCAATGATGGGATATCATTGAAGGTATTTAAGCAGGAGAGTGACATCATAAAAGCAAATTGTAAAAGGATTGTTCAGGCTGAAGTGTAGACAGGGGCCACAAGCCTGCAGGCAGAATAATCGTTAGGATGGCTAGCTCTTGCCCATTCAAATGTCTCCACCTACTCTCAAGTAGTCTTCTACTCACTCACACAAGCTCTCTGCCCCATAACGTATTCCTTTACAGGTATAACCTCTTTCATAAATGAATAAATTAAGAATGCATGAGAGAATGAATCAATTTGCATCTTAACATTATATACCATAGGAGCTTATTCACATTCAAAAACTATTTAGGAGCATTAAAAAAAAAACCATTTCAAGGCACAGTGCTGTGCTGTGGTTAGCACAAATAAGACTGAGGTACTCTCCTTGCCTTCCAGAAGTTTTTAGTTTATTGAGGAAGATGTTACATGCAGCTGAAACTAAAACACCAACATCAAGCTACAACTGAAACACCAGCAACAAGGTGTTACAAGTTCTATGGAGAGTTCAAAGGAATGGTGACCATTTCTAGGTGGAGAAATCACAAAAGATGTCATATTCGAACTGAGTAAGATGTGAATCGGTGAAAAGGGTCAGGAACGGCATTAGGTCTATGAAAACACATTGACTTAGAATCTTGGAGCAGAAAGAGATAGGAAAGGTCATTTAGTTCCAAACTGGGTTTTTACAAGTATATCAAATTACAGTTTTATGACCAAACTAGTACACTTTCAACTTCATAATTTCCCAATACCTTCAGCACAGTTTGGTAATGAGACAGCAACCTTGAAAAGTCACAAAATTCAGGTGTAAGCTGAATTATGGTTGAACCACTCATAAAAATACAAAATAATAGTCAAGCTTGGAAGAGAAATGTCTGGATTACCTGTTATACGCCCCCTAAGGTTTCTGGTGCCCTCCTGCCTGTCCTTCTTTCTCATTCAAATATACAATCTACTTTCATGCTAGTATAGAGAAAACTGATGAAATTTAACTTCTGCTTGCCTTGGAAGCTGAGCTACACACATTCTTTGGAATATTTTCTATTTGAACATTCACGACATTCTGCTACTCTAAAACAATTCAGAAGTTTGAGTAATATAAATCAAAATCATCATAATATTCACGGGTGAAAAGGGAATAATTGATTTTTAAACTTAGAGTTGACAAAATAAATAGAGTGCGTTCAAATAAAGTTTAGTGAGTTGCTGCCATCATGGCTTAATAACACGGACTTGAAAATCTCCTGAAAGTAAGTATTTACATTGAGTGTTCATGTGAACACTGTCTACAAACTTCAACCGCTTCGTGATCCTGCCAGATAAAGAGGTTTTCATTTACCTCTCCGTTTTCACTGCTTCACAGATCAGTGTGCTGCGCATCCCATATAGGCCAAGGCCACGTACGTTTTTAGTTCTGGAAGATTAGGCTAAGGATTAGGTAGAGGAGCCATCACAGTCCTCTCTGCGTCCAGTCTGGGTGGACAAGAAGCCTTAGCTTTTTTCTGACACATTGCTTTGCTAACATCAAGAAGTTAAATAATAAAACTATAAATGTTCTATAAGAAATAATGAGGGAAATCTTTAATAAACTCAAGGATTATTGGGAAAAGTCAAGGATCATAAAAAAATGTATAAATTTGACTATAAAAATCAACATATATGTAAGGCAAAAGCCCCTGTAAATAAACCCCAAAGATGGAAGACAAGCTGGGAAAATATATTTGCAAAATTATATTGCAAAGGACTATTTTTCCTAATACAAAGATAGCATGTATAAACTGCTTAGAAAAAAAGGCCAACTCAATTTTTTAAAGTGAACAATTTCCAAAAGAGGAAATACAAATGTTTCTTAAATGTGAAAATGTTCGATCTCACTCAAAATTAAAGAATGCAAATTAAAATTATCCTGAGCTACCATCTTCCACTTATCAAATCAGTAAAGATCAAAAGATAAATAATACTCTGCATTGATTAGGTTATGGGAAAAGAGGAATTTTCAAATCGCTGTTGGGAATGCAAATGTACAACTATGAAGGACAAGTAGCTTTACCCAAATCACCACTACTCTTACCTTTGGTCCAGCAAGTTCTACTTCAATGAAATTATCCTGCAGATTATATGCACATATACTTCCAAATTACATGTACACATTTCTCCAAAATGACACATATATAAGATTATTCATAGCAACATTGTTTGTAAATGAAAATATTATAAAGGCATCCTCCACCAATAAGAGTTAAGTAAACTATGACATGCCTACACAAAGACCTCGCTCCTCCTCCACAAAACCTGTAAATGTTATCTTTTGTCCACACTCAGCCCCAGGCCTTCTTTCATTCCCACCCTCTCTGGTCTCACCCATTGCTGTGGCTTTAAATATCTATATAGAAAATGGCTCACTTCAGAAACTTAAGTCACCTCTGATGTTTCTATCTCCCTCATTCCCATCAACAAATATCATTAACCTACCATGAAAGTATATTTTAATAGTATTTAAAATAACTATTTTTAATATATTTTATTGATTATGCTATTACAGTTGTCCCATTTGCCCCCCTTTATTTCCCTCCACCCTGCGCATCCCCTCCCACCCTCATGCCCAGCCTTTAGTTCATGTCCATGGGTCATATATATAAGTTCTTTGGCTTCCACATTTCCTATACTATTCTTAACCTCCCCCTGTCTATCTTCTACCTACCATTTACGCTACTTATTCTCTGTACCTTTTCCCCTTCTCTCCCCACCCACTCCCCTGCTGATAACCCTTCATGTGATCTCCATTTCTGTGATTCTGTTCCTGTTCTAGTTGTTTGCCTAGTTTGCTCTTGTTTTTGTTTTAGGTTTGGTTGTTAATAACTGAGTTTGTTGTCATTTTACTGTTCATATTTTTTATCTTCTTTTTCTTAGATAAGTTCCTTCAACATTTCTTATAATAAGGGCTTGGTGATGATGAACTCCTTTAACTTGACCTTATCTGGGAAGCACTTTATCTGCCCTTGCATTCTAAATGAGAGCTTTGCTGGATAGAGTACTCTTGGATGTAGGTCCTTGCCTTTCATGACTTCAAATACTTCTTTCCAGCCCCTTCTTGCCTGCAAGGTTTCTTTTGAGAAATCAGCTGACAGCCTTAAGGGTACTCCTTTGTAGGTAACCATCTCCTTTTCTCCTGCTGCTTTTAAGATTCTATCCTTATCTTTAATCTTGGCTAATGTAATTATGATGTGCCTTGGTATGTTCCTCCTTGGGTCCAAATTCTTTGGGACTCTCTGAGCTTCCTGGACTTCCTGGAAGTCTATTTCCTTTGCCAGATTAGGGAAGTTCTCCCTCATGATTTGTCCAAATAAGTTTTCAAATTCTTGGTCTTCCTTTTCTCCTTCTGGTACCCCTATGATTTGGATGTCCTGGAGGTTCCTAAGCCTCTCTTCACTTTTTTGAATTCTTATTTCCTCATTCTGTTCTGGTTGAATGCTTATTTCTTCCTTCTGGTCCACACCATTGATTTGAGTCCCAATTTCCTTCCCATCACTGTTGGTTCCCTGTACATTTTCCTTTATTTCATTTAGCATAGCCTTCATTTTTTCAATCTAATTTGCAACCATATTCAACCAATTCTGTGAGCATCCTGATTACCAGTGTTTTGTACTGTGTGTAATAGGTTGGCTATCTCTTCATCACTTAGTTGTATTTTTTCTGGAGTTTTGATCTGTTCTTTCTTTTGGGCCATTTTTTTGTCTTGGCCTGCTTGTCAGGTAGTAAGGGGCGGAGCCTTAGGTGTTCACCAGGGTGGAGCAACCCTCCTCGCTGCGCTGTGACGCTGTATGTGGGGGAGGGGTTGGAGAGGGAGCAGTACCACTTGCTCCACTTTCTGCCAGTTTTCAGTCACTTCCCCTGCTACCCACAAGCAAATTGGGCACTTCTGGTGCTGACTCCCTGTGGGTGGTCTTGTGCACATTCTAGGACCCTACGAACTCTCCTGTGAGGCTGGGAGTTTCTCCTGCTGCCGCCTCAACCCCCACAGGTGTTTTCAATCAGAGGTTTAAGGCTTTATTTCCCCAAGCTGGAGCTCTGGGTTGTGGGGTCTGTCTCACTCCCCAGTTGTTCTTCCTGGTTTATCTGCACACAGATGTGGGACTGCCCAGTCTGCCAGCTGCCACCTTGCCATGAGTCCTCTCCGCCCAGCTGCCCGTCTCTGCCCCTCCTACTGGTCTGGGTGAGCGTTTCTTCTTTATCTCCTTGGTTGACAGACTTCCATACAGTTCGATTTTCTGTCAGTTCTGGTTGGTTTTTGCGTTTAAATTTGTTGTTGTCCTTCTTTTGGTTATGTGAGGAGGCACAGTATGTCTACCTGTGCCTCCATCTTGGTTGGAAGTCTTAAAATAACTTTATTGATGTATAACTGACATGAACTAAACTGCACATAATTAAAGTGTGTATTACTTGAAAAGTGCTGACATAAGTACACACCCAAAACTGTCACCACAATCAAGATAATAAACATACCTGTTACCCCCAAAAGTTTTGTAACACTTCCTCATAATCTCTCTGGCCAACCGTCCCTATCTCCCCACTTTCCCATCTCTAGGCAGTCACTGATATACTTTCTGCCACTATAGCTTAGTTTACACTTTCTAGAATTTTATAGAAATAGAATCACACAGCATTAATGCTTTTCATGGCTTCTTTTACATACTATGGCTTCTTATTTTGAGATCTATCTATGTTGTTCTACCTATTAATAGTTGATTTCTTTTATTGCTGAATGTTCCATTGTATAGAGATACCACAGTTTATTTAAAATCACCTATTCATGAACACTTAAATCCTTTCCACCTCTGAGTATTACATATCAAATGGTTATGGATGCAAAAAATGTATTTAATTAATCCAGTTTTATTCATTTAAAAAATGTTTCTTTCATCCTGGCCAGGTTCCTCAGTTGGTTAGAGTGTTGACCCAATAAACCAGGGTTGCAGGTTTGACCTCCAGTCAGGACATATAAGAAACAACCAATAAGTGAAACAATAAATTGATGCCTCTCTCTCTCTCTCTCTCCCTCTCTCTCTCTCTCTCTCTCTCTCTTCTCCCCCTCCCTCTCCCCCTTCCTCTCTCTCCCTCTCTCTCCTCCTTGCTCCCTCCTCCCTCCCTTCGTTTCTCCCTCCCTCCCTCTCTCTCTCCCTTCTTCTTCCTCTAAAATCAATCAATAAAAATATGTTTCTTTCTTCTATTTTTAATTCCTCCCCTAGTCTATCACCATCTTCAGTAAGTTAGGTATAAGGGCTTCTTAACTGAACTTCTGTCTTCTACTCTTCATCCTACCCAATCCATTCTCCAACCTACAACTATAATTATTTTCTCTTAAAAAGGCATAGTAATATATAATCCTTTCTTATTTAAAGCCCTTTGATAACCACCACTATCCCCCTTCCTCCATCCACCTAATATGCTAAGAATAAAATCCAAATTTAATAGCCTACAAGGCCTCATATAATCTGACCTCTCTCTCTCACTTTGTCTTACACCAGCATCTCACATACTCGTGCTTCTTCACCCACATGCTGCTCCCCTTATTTCCTCAGAAGCCCTAAAATCTTTCTATTCCAAGTATTCTTCACATGCTGTTCCCTCTTCTTGGAATTTTCCTCCCCACTTCATCTGGCTTGCAACTTCTCCTATTCTTTCTTTTAAGAGAAATCAATAGCAGATTATAAAAACAACTACCTAAATTTCCTCCAGTCCTTGTAGAGGTAAGAGATGGATTGTCAGATTCAAGAGGTAGAGCAAGGAATCTGTGATCTAAGGAAGAAGAAAATGAACAAGGCCAAAACTATGTAAGTCCATGATGCTGATATTCAAAATGCTGAAGGGCAAGTCCTAGGGGGAAGGGTGTCACCAAATCTTTTCACAGATAAATGCCATGCAGAAACAATCAAAAATAAAATATATATGTCTAAAAACAATTAAGAATATGAAAGACAGCCTTGAAGAAACATACAATACTAAGTGAACAAAGATGAAAATTAGCCCTGGATTGAGTGTCAGCCTGTGAACCAAAGGGCTGCTGGTTCAATTGCCAGTCAGGTCACAAGCCTGGGTTGTGGGCCAGGTCAGGTCTCCAGTAGGGGGTGTGCGAGAAGCAACCACACACTGATGTTTCTCTCCCTTTCTTCTCCCTCCCTTCCCGTCTCTCTAAAAATAAATAAATAAAATATTTTTTTAAATTATTTTTTAAAAAGAAAGAAAAAGATGAAAATTATTAGAGAGATGATTACTCATATAGAATGTAGACAAGGGAGAATTAATATAAAAACAACTGGCATGCCTAAAGAAAAGAAGCAAATAGTAAAACAAAAGCTTTGAGAACTTCCAGTCAAGGAGATAGAATAGGTAAACATTGCGCTCGCCTCTTCCCGCGACCACATCAGTATTTCAACTAAATTAAAGAACAAGCATCATTGAGAATCACCTGAAGAGAATTAATATAACTAAGGACATAAAGGAGAAGCCAATAAAGACTGGTTGGAGGGACAGAGACATGGAGTGGACAGGCTGCACACCTATGGTGTGGTCATAAGACTTCAGCAAACTCTCTTGGCTACAGAGGTGCCCTTGAGAAGCAAGGGGTACCAGACCCTCACCAGGCTCCCTACCCTGAGGAATCAGTGCCAGAAAGAAGACTCCCCATAACATCTCCCTGTGAAAAGCAGCAGGGATTGCAGGGAAGGGTTGCAGAAGGCTAAGTCTTTCCCTTAGAGCAGGGGTCCCTAACCCCTGGGCCACAGACTGGTACCAGTCCACATCCTACGGGCTACACAACAGTAGGTGAGCAGCAGGCAAGTGAGCAAAGCTTCATTCACATTACTGCCTGAGCTCCACCTCCTGTCTTCTCTCCACTCCGCTGCCCCCCGTCATCCAGGGAAAAATTGTCTTCCAAGAAACAGGTCCCCAGAACCTTGCAAGGTCAGCACACAGATTTTCTTTCTCTGAGCTCCAGTGCAGGGGCAGCAGCTCAAAAAGTGCCAGGGACATACAGGGAGCAACAAAATGGACTGACTTCAGGGTGATGGCTGGAGAGGCATGAGCCATAGCAACTCTCTCCAGGGATGAAAGCACTGGCAGGTGCCACCATTCCTTTGTTAAGTCCCCGTTCCAATCAGCCAGCCTGGTGCAGATGGACACATATCTGTGCTCTTCATTAACCTGGCTCACACTATTCACCTAGCCCTAGTGATTCCCTAAGACCCAACTTGTCCACTCAATCCAAACCCCTTCCAGCAGCTCTTCTTCCAAGCAAGTCATCTGCCTTGACTCATGCTTCAGACTTTCCCAAAATCTCTCAAAGTTTCACAAACACAAAACAACAGCAGCTAGATTCAGCCTGCCTTGTACCTCTCAGTGAGTGACCCCAAGCCCAGCACAAACAGTGAATGGTCTCAGCTTGCATTGTAACTGCCATCAGGTGGCCCAAGCCTGGCATGAGCAGCCCCTAGTCGTGACCTGAAACATAAGTGACCACAAATGCAGCACAAGTGGCATCTGGCCTCAGCTTACATCATGGTGTCCACCAAAGGGTCCCAAGCCCATGATAAGAGGCAGCTGGCCTCAGTTCAGAGCATATCCTCTACCAGGTGCCTCCAAGCCCAGCACTAGTGGCAATCAATCACAGATCACTTTGTGGATTGTACCAAGAGGCCCCAAGCCAGGCAAGAGTGGCAGCTGAGCTTGGCCTGCACCAGAGCCCCTCCCAAAAGACTTCAGATCCAACACACCTGGTGGCCAGCTTCAGACCACACCAGAGCACTACCCAAACCAGCTCCACATATAACACACACAAAAAGTGGGCTGAGCTAGCACTAGAGCCCCACTAAGTTAATTCCTGCTCCATGCAATCAGCCCATGCAAAAGCTCATCTGCTGTAGTCATAGCCAGACCTCACAGCCAGTCAGCATAAGGGTCAACCCCACCCCTTGAGGTGTCAACAATCAAGGCTCAACTACAATAGGGAGGATACATACACCCGCACAGGATACCTCTGGAGCACCTGGCTCAGGTAACCAGGGAGATTGCATCTCTGGGCCTCAGAAGAAACCTACTATATAAAGGCACTCTGTCAAAACTGGGAGACATACCAGATCTATCTAATATACAGGGTAGGGAAAAAAGCACAGGGAGTCAACCAAAATGAAGACATGAAGAAACATATCTCAAATGGAAGAACAGAACAAGACTCCAGTAAAAGAACTAAAGGAAATGGAGACAAGCAATCTACCAGATAAAGAGTTCAAAGCACTGGTTACAAGTATGCTCGAGGAACTTAGGAGAAGAATAGATGAACTCAGTGAGAACTTAGACAAAGAAATAGAAAACAAAAAAGGAGATAGAAAACATAAAAAGAACCAGTAAGAAATAAAGAACACATTGGAGAGAATCAATACTAGATTAGATCATGCAGAGAATTGAATAAATACTCTGGAATACAAAGTCATGGAAACCACCTAATCGCAACAGCAAAAAGGAAAAAAAATTTTTTTGAAGTGAGGGTAGTTTAAGTGACCTCAGGGCAACATCAAGTATATCAACATTCATATCATAGGGTTACCAGAAGAAAGAGAGAGAACTAAGGATTGAAAACCTATTTGAAGAAATAGTGACTGAAGATTTACCACCTGATGGAGAAAATACGTACACAAGTCCAGGGAGCACAAATCATCCCCAAAAAGATGAACCTAAAGAGGACCACACCAAGACACATCATAATTAAAGTGCCAAACTTTAAAGACAAAGAGGGAATCTTAAAGAAGCAATAGATAAGCAGTAATATACAAGGGCAGTGGAGCGGGGGTTTTCTTTCCTGTTTTCCTCCTCTAAAACCTGGGTGCGTCTTATGGTCTGGTGCGTCTTATAGTCCAAAAAGTACAGTATCTTTTAAGGGAAAAAATTGGGGGGAAACCCCTAAAAATGGAATTTATTTATTAAAAAATGTCTATTTATTCTTACATGTCACCCTTGAAGTACTCTCCATTTGATGCAATTCACCGATCAAGTCGTTTTTTCCACTGCTCAAAACAGTTGTTGCACTCATTGATTTTGATGTCTTTTACTGCTTCTGATGGTTTTTGTTTCACCTCTTCCACACTGGCAGAACATTTCCCTTTGAGGACTTTTCATCCAGGGAAACAAAGGGAAAAAAAAGCTGCTCAAGGGGCAAGATCAGATGAGTAGGGAGGGTGGGGCACATGGGTCATGCCATTTTTGGTCAAAAACTGCTGAGCCCTCAGTGCAGTGTGGGCAGGTGTGCTTGTCAATCACACATCATGAAATGGGCGAACACATTGAAAGAGTCTTAAATAAACTGACTGAAGATGAACGCTTCCTCTCACAAAACTGCCGGCTGGGCACTGGTACAGATGGCTTCCTAGGACACTCACCTGGGGGAGGAAGCCTGTACTGCAAGGTGCCTGCCCTCCAGAAGGCAATTCCAGTTATTTTCGGGTGGTCTCCCCTCATGTAAAGAAATTCTTTTTCCTTTACTCTTTTTTCTACTTTTTTATTGTTTATTATGTTACAGCTGTCCCAATTATTTTCCCTTTTGCCCCCCCTCCACTCAGCCTACCCCTCTCTCCCACAGTTGATCCTCTCTCCATTGTCCATGTCCATGAGTCATTCATACATGTTCTTTGACTAGTCCCTTCCCCTTCCTTCTACCATTCCCCCACCCCATAGCTATCAGTCTATTCCATGTTTCCATGTCTCCCCTTCTATTTTTCTTACTACTTTATTTTGTTCTTTATATTCCAGTTATAAGTGAGGTCATATGGTATTTGTCTTTTGCTGACTGACTTATTTCACTTAGCATAATAGTCTCCAGTTCCACCCATGCCATCGCAAAAAGGTAGGATTTCCTTCTTTCTTCCTGCTGCATAGTATTCCATTGTGTAAATGTACCACAGGTTTTTTTTAATCTACTCATCTACTGATGGGCACTTGGGCTGTTTCTAACACTTGGCTATTGTAAATAGCCCTGCTGTGAACTTAGGGTTGAATAAGTTCTTTTGAATTGGTGTTTTAGGATCCTTAGGGTATATTTCCAGCAGTGGGATTGTTGGGTCATAAGGCAGTTCCATTTTTAATTTTTTGAGGAAATCCCATACTGTTTCCCACAGTGACTGCACCAGTCTGCATTCCCACCAACACTGTAAAAGGGTTCTTTTTCCTCCACATCCTTGCCAGCACATGTTGTTTGATAAGTTTTAATAATAGCCATTCTGACAGGTGTGAGGTAATATCTCAGTGTGGTTTTAATTTGCATGTCTCTGATGGCTAGTGATGCCGAACATCTTTTCATATGTCTCTGAGCCCTCTGTATGTTCTCCTTGGAGAAGTGTCTCTTCAGGTCCTTAGCCCACTTTTTAATTGGATTGTTTGGCTTCCTGGTATATAAAGACATTCTTATTAATCTAAGGTTGAACAATTCTATCCATTTCACTTGTGTTTTACCAGCTAAATTTAAGTAAAGATAAATTTAATGCTTTTTATTTGTAAAAAAGCATTTATAATAAGATCATTTTTTATAGAACTATACAATAACTACATACATACTTGGATACACAGAGAGAAAGATGATGACTAAGGATGGCCGCCAAATGTTGATGGTGATTGTTTCTGGCTCGTCGAAAGGGGATGTTTGGCTTGCATTTGTTTACTTCTTCTCTAACTTTTTTGTAGTACTTAAATTTTTGTCATAAGCATGAGTCAGTTTTACACAACCAATACTTTTGAAATGGGTCTGTGCACCATGAACTATCACAGGATATGGTTGGGGAGAAGAAAGTTGACCAGAAGGCCCATTGATCACGGGTCTCAAATTTATAAAGATCAGAAACTTAGACTTTTTAGAAGTTCTCTCCAAATAAAGGCACCCACACTGTAACTGAGATATACTGACAAAATTAAGCATTTAATATATAGCACTTTAAAAAAAAATTTATAGCTGGAGCCTCAAGATGTCCATGCCTCTTTTACACCCTGAGAAGCCCAGCATACATTGTTCGAAGTTAAGAAATGCGGACTTAACACCATGGGAAGGGTAGCACCCAGCGGAGGAATTCTAGAGGCGCCCTCTCCTTCCTAAATTATGTCCAGTTTAAAACTTTCTACCAGGCAAGTACTCTGCAACCCTGGCAGTGCCACCAGGCCCGCAAGCACTGAGTGAAAGGCAGCTCATCTTCGCTCACTATTTCTGGAGTCAGTCCTGGTTAGCCAATGCACAGCTATCTTTGGGCTATGATGCTTATCGCTGATAACGTGTTTAGTTTGGGCTTGACTTGGGTTTGCCTTCTCTCTGATCTGATTACTTGATTCTTAATCTTACTAAGTATTAACTTTAGCAAGAACTCACTGCTTTTCTTACAACTAGGTTTCTGATTAGATCATCTACTTATTTGGGGACACCTGAACTGACATCACACCTGTGGGTTTTGGATCCTTCCTCTCCATTGTTTTACTGCTTCTTAACCCCTGCTGGCTGTAATAGAATGATGCAGGACCAACATTGTGTAACTAATTTGCTCCTAGACCCTTCTGTGGCAACAAAGGTGAAAATGATTGATAAGAATGTTGAGAACTTTTGGCCAGATCATTATCTAGGATGATAAAATTGAGCTTCTAATGGGAAAGTAGGCCTGGGACTCACGGCTTCTCACTGCTCCTGAGGTGTGATAGAAACAGTCTTGATCCTGGAGTTAGAAGACCTGCTCAGTAAGAAATCCTAAAGTGAGTTCTTCAAGTGAAATGAAAGGACACCAGGCAGTAACTCTAATCCTCCCAAAGAAACAAAGAGCACTAGTGAGGGCAGCTACACAGGTAAATATTAACATGCAGCATAAATGGATTTTTGTTTGGACCCTTTCTTCTATAGGGTTTAAGAGACAATTGCATAAAGCAATAATTATAAAACTGTTGATGAGTTTATAATGCAGAAAGTATAATTGCAGGATAATAATAAATAAAAGAAGAATGAGGGAACGAAGTGGAATTGGAACAGTAAAATAAACGGGAAATAAATAAATAAATAAATAAATTATTCCTAGCCCTGGCAGTTACTAGTTGTATAAACTGGAGCAATTTTTTAATCCAGCTTGAGTACTTTTATCTTACCCTTAAGTAAAATAATATTATTTACAAGGTTATTGAAAGGATGAAGTGGAAACAATGTTCTGGAAACATTTATTTACACAGGTTCTCAATAAATGATAAAACTGCTTCCCTGGGTATGAGTGCTTGGTGGTTTATTAGACTATTTTCTCTACTTTTCTGTATCTTAAAAGTTTTTTATAGTAAGAAAAATTTAATTCCAACTTTCTTCATTTTAGGGTTTTCTTTTCTTTGGTACTTTTTGATTTAAACTATTATTTTATGGCTGAGCATGTAAGAAGAGGAGGTTAACTCTAAATGACTAAATAAATTGTTTCCACAAGGATTTTTTTAGGGAATACAAATAGTTGAAACACAAATAGGAAGTTCTTGACTCCACTTTGCACAGAGCTATGTCACACAATCTTGAAATGCAAAAATTCAGATTAAGAAAGACAATTCTTTAACCTTTGTTCCCTGCTCCCTGGGATTGCCTCCAATAACCCACACTTCCCGGCGTTCACGTCCCTGTGTGATTCCTCCCCCCGGAGTGTGGGCTGGATCTAGTGAGTGGCTTCTAATAAATAGAATACAAAACAAGTGACAGGATGTCGTTTCCGAGGTTCAATTATAAACAACTGTGACTTCTGTCTCACTGGCACTCTCTCGGTGGCTTTGCGCACTGATAGCCCTGGTGAAGAAAGTATGCGTGTTGTAAACCGCCCTGTCTCAAGGTCCCCAAGCAGGAACTGGGGCAAGCCTCTGGCCAACAACCACGTGCGTGAACTTGGAAATGGATCCATTTCCGCCTGAGCCTGGAGATGACTGCAGCTCTGCTGACCCCTTGCTGGCAGCCTTGGGACAGAACCTAAGCACAGAACCCAGATAAACAGCCCCAGATGCCTGACGCGCAGAAACTGCAAAGTCGTGTTGTCGTTTTAAGCTGCTAAATGTCAGGCTAATATTTTATATAACAAGATACAACTAACGTACTTGTCTTATGGCAAAAGGGTCCACTGTACAATATCTTCAAATATGAAGATCTACGAATCTAAAATATGATAAACCTTTCCAGAAATCCATTTGCACTCAACTTTCTTGGGTACACTGCTATTGGCAAAGCATATTTCTGGTGGCCTGCATAGGACTTATACTTATCACCCAAAACATTCTTACAAATTTTAAAGTTAAATTTGACCAATAGTTGCCTAAGTTTCTTTCTTTGTTTTTCCTGATGACTATTATTGCCCATTATTCTACATGAAATCAATGTGTTAAAAACAAGAAGAAGGAGGAGGGGGTGCAAGAAGAAAGTAGAAAAGAAAAAGAAAAAGAAACAACATCAGAAAAGGTCATCAGATTTTCATTGGTCACAAAAGATTTACAAACTAAAGTTTTAAAAAATACTTGGTATGCCAAGAAAAATCATCGAGAAAAATAATTTCCTACATTGGCGTCTATTTCCTAGATGCACACAAAATATCAACTCACCTATTAGTTATTTACTGAGTCTCTCTGACAGCTTCAGCACCCTGCTATGACAGTTCAACAAAGGAGGGGAATCATACAGAAGCTGATGGACTATTTGGGGAGACTGAACAAGCATGTATCCAGCCATGTAATATGAAAATTAGAGGTGTTTACTGAGGAAGATAAAAGACACAAGAAACATTGTACATAGGACAGTAACACCTCTGTCCCCTTCAAAGTAGGACCTCACACAGTTCTCCCAGTCGCCATCAGCTGCCCCTTCTGACTCTCACTGATGGTCTGAGATCTGTTCCCTTTCAAAGGTGATTTTAGTTTTGGGAAAAGCCGAGAATTGCAGGGCACCAAATCTGGGCTATAGCGGGGCTGAGTTACCTGGGTGATTTGATATTTCACCAAAAAACTGTGCATGAGACACGATGCATGAGCAGTGCATGGTCGTGATGAAGCTGCCAGTCACCAGTTGCCCATAGATGCAGGCTTCTGAATCATCTGAATAGTTTCCATGGAGGAATGTTCAAGGTTAACACAAAATATGGTGCAGATTCGTTGCTCTACTCACCCAATCATTTTGAATGCAATGGCCAGACAGTACACATGCTCACTCAATGGTGTCTACTGTCCCCACTGACTAGTACAGCGAAGTTGTCATTGTTCACATATGCCCACTCTCCTTGGCTGCCAGGTTACATCAATGTCATGCAAACAATTCTCTTATATTAACAATCATTGCACTTTTTCCAGATGGACCTCGTATACAAAGGTACAGAGCCATCAATTAAATGGCTCATAGACAAGAGAGAAAATTCAGTGGTTCAGAAAAGGGAAATTGGGAACTAAAGAAATCCAAGGAGAGTTCATGGAGGAGGAGGACTTGAGATGGAACAAAAGAAGTATGGAGTGTGTTCTTGCTATTGAGAGTAAGGAAAGAAATCACCGTAAAGTCAAGGCGACAGGGCTGAGCATAAAGTAGGTCTCTGTGGTGAAGAGAAGCAAAAAGTAAGACGCAATGAAATGACAGACTTATTAACAACAAAGACCACATATCGAGGTACGCCTCCAAGGCAGGTTAAAGACGCAGAATGCTCCCAGTGCAATGCTACGTGTCTGATTACTGTAGTAATATTAATCACTCACTTCATGCCTACTACATGCCAAGCACTATGTGAGGTGCCTTCAATATCTTCTCTCATTTAATCATTATAAATACGGCTCTCATTGCACGCCCTTTACAGACAAGAACACTGTGGGGCTCAGAGAAATGGAATGACTCACCTGAGATCACAAGCTAATATGTGGCTGAGCTAGAATTCACATCCAGGTCTGACTGACACCAAAACCTAAGCTCCTGGCCATGACACCATCCTGATGTCAAGCACAGAAAACAGTGGATGAAATTAATTCTGAAACTCTTCTGTAAACCTTCATCGGTACGTGCTGATACTCACCTGAGTGTCCCACCTAGTGGTCGGTGAGCACAGATCAAACACCAGAATGCTGCGGTGTAGGGGGCATTGCTAGTCTTGGCCACACTACCATCCAGTTGTAGGACTCACAAAGCTACTGACGCTTGGTTCCCCTGCATGTCTTTAAGGTCACGGTCACCTCTGCACAGTATGTGCACTATTTGTTTTGCACGCAAAAGGTTTACTTCTCGTGACCACTCCAAAAATATCCTGACACAACGGTGGATTGTATAGATTGAAAACATTGTTTTTAAATATAACCAGAGACATTGAAGTTAAGAACAATCTAACAATAGCTGGGGGGGGGGGAGGACAGTGGGAAGAGGGGATTACAGGAAATACTATAAAGGACACATGGACAAAACCAAGGGGGAGGGTGGAGGTGGGGGAGGGAGGTGGGTTCAGCTGGGGTGGGGTGGAGGGATGGGGAGAAAAGGCATACAACTGTAATTGAATAACAATAAAAAGTTAAAAAGAAAACATTGTTTTTGTTGTTTGTTTTGTTTTTATTTTTGTAGCTCTGGGCTACTAATCCTACAAGCTACTGAGTATGCTTTTGTTCTCCTTGGATGTAGCAACAAACGCAAGTAGATAGATTGCTTTTAAAATGTCATCAATTATCACTTAATACCATGCTGCTCACTTTGGGCCCAAGAAGAGCAACACCTCAAGGCGAAACAATGGCTCTAACTTAATTTTGCAAAGAAGATAAATGACAAAAGAATAGGGGAGTCTTAAAAAAGCTGGGCAAGATTTGTTTTTATTACTCCTAATTCAACTTCCAAACCTCCCCTGGTGGTGTCAAAACAGTTCTATGAGGAGAAAATAGCTCAGTCTCCCCAGAGACTTCAATGTGATTTTGTTCCAAAGAAAAAATATTTCCATGGCTTGTGTGCTTTAATCGGACATACTTGTACATTAGGTTGTTGCTTGTTTCTGTTTTGCTGTTTTTCCTATCTGGCTTACTGAACTCAGCTTTAGATAATCTTCTAAGCAATATCCCCCAAACTGCGGTGTTGTGTTTAACCTATTTCTACGGCAAAATAAACTGCTTTCCTCCACACTTTAAATGGAAATCTCTTCTTCCTGTTCTCAGCCACCATATTTATTTCTGGGATGTTATTCCTCACAAAAGTTCTTTCTTATTATAGAATATGAGAAACATAAACAGCTTGGGCCTTCTAATGTAGGGTGATGAAATGTTCTAGAGTAAATGTGGTTACGTTACAACCATGTGTTATACACATCAACATGCATATTATAATAATCTGGGGTCCCAGATGGCGAGTGTCTGCCTTGAGTTCGTGGATGGCGGCTGGAAGGTGGCTGAACAAGGTGGCCCCACACCTTGTGCCTGGCCTTCCATCCACAGGGGTATCTCAGAGCTCCAGGAGAGGGTGGAACGCGAACAGCATGGGCCTCCAGACCTGGACCAAGGGGGCTCAGATGGAGGTGGAGAAGACACTGAAATGACTTGAGAGCCAGAAGGGAGTGCAGGGGATCACATGGCGAACACAGAAGGCTCTGTACCATGGAAAATCCCATCACCACACAGTGTGCCAGCCTCATGCACAGCTTCATCTTGAAGGCCCGGAGCACTCTGCTGTGAAATTGCCCCCCTAGAATGACCTCACCTTCCTTCGAATTTGCTCCAAGAAAAATGATGCACCAGATAAAGACGACTTCCTGATTGTGATTCAGACTCCAACTGAATAAGCCACTCTCTTGGCTCCATGGGTCATTCCTTCATTTAATGCCCCCCAACAATAATGGTGTTAATCGTGTCAACCAACTGGCAAGTAGAAGTCACCTTGAAGCCCATGCAGACCAATCCAGTGACCAAGGTGGGCTGCAGCCCCACCCCATCTGACCAAAGCCATCCCTCCACAAGCCAGTGGTCCCTGAGTTCCTGAGGGGCCCTCCTTCCTCATGTCCAGGTTTTGGAGCAAGAGCTTGTGAGACCCTGCTTCCTTCTGACCTCCAGTTCACTGTGTTGCCCTTGGAAAAGGCTGTTTTTCTTTAACTAAAAATAACTGAAACTTGAAAAAAAAAAAAGAATCTGGAATGGGGCCTGAATTTTATTCTATTCTAGAAGTTGGAATCTCATTGGAATTTTGAGGAAGACTATTAATTCAGGAACTGAAGGAGTGGAGATTTTGCCCTACTTGCAAGCTAGCAGGTGAGCCTGCTACAGGCTTATATACAAATGCTGACAGAACACACACCCTTCAGATCAGAGATGAGGACTGTTTATTAATCACAACATAATCAACAGCCAAAGCAATATTTTGTGCTGGTTCCCCAAACCCCAGCCCCTCCAGGGTGACACAGCAAGGGCCAGGTACTACCTGGGCGGGCACTAGGGGGTATCACAGGTCGTGAACCTATTTCAAAATAGGAAAAACCAACTTATATACAGCTGCTGCCGACCTGCCCATTCTCCTCTCCAGACACAGAAAGAGGACCTATCTTTCCTCTGGAATGTAAGAAAACCTCTCCAGGGAGAGGAGGAGGATGTCACTATTCTGAACTGTGTCTGCAGAAAGAGGCATTTCAAAGCTTTGTTTCCAGCGTCCAAGGACATTGGCTCTTCGACCATCTCTGAACGATAGTCCAAAAAGTGTAGGAATGCCATGGCGAATAGCCTTCCAACACAGATAGGACCGGGGGCAGAAAGTGCTGCCTCCATAAAGCCATTTACCAGGAACAAAGCCCACGACTCTCAGGCCACCCTCCCAGACCAGCCCACACCTGTGTGCTCTGCCAGGCATCCCGACACCATCTCCGGGAGAAGCTGAATCCCAAATCCTGGGGTTCTACCTACTGAAAACCAAAAAGCCCTGGCAGAGAGGAATAAAATTTCAAAAACAAAATCAAGAGGACAGAAATCAGGGAAGGCAGATCATAGGTTCAAGTGGTGCTTAGGACACTGTGAAGACTAAAATTTAAAGGCTGATCTGAATGACAGGGTAGACACGGTCTCGGACTAGGCAGGGAAGAAACCATTTAAGGTTGTTATCAGCTTAGACAGTGTCCCAGAGTCTGCGAATTGCTCAGAAAGCCTTCGAGTTACTCCCAACGAGAAACGATATTATCTAAGATGGGCTCAAAGTGGCAGAGAATTTATCTGTAATGTCCGTGTCCACAGACCATACCGCCTGCCTCTTCTTATACAAGCAGGCCGTGCCGCCTGGAGAAGCCCAGGGCAGCCGCTCCCATAGGCTGAGAGAGGGGGACAGGCTATCATTGACAGCCCAAGGTACCCATCAGGGTACTGCTTGAAGACACTGAAGCGGTTCTTTGGCAAGCACAGCTTTGAAACTGGCTTATGCTCTCGGGGGCACATCTCCACGTGTTCCTGAACAACTGAAAGCATCTTGTCTGGGGAGGAGGCATTACCTGCGTTTTCTAGCTCAGGTATTCTCTTCTGGCGTTCACTAGCTGGGCAGGCAAGCGGCCAAGATACAGTCTCTTTGGACTTCCATTTGCTGAGAAAAATGGGCCTTTAGCCTTCTTGTGGTATTTTGGGAACATTAAGCTGAGTGAAAGTCGGGGTTATCAAACAGGTTAATGATCCAAATCGTTAAAAGGGCTTCACGAATCTTCCTTGCCAGAAGAATAATGTCGGTCATTTGGCTTCTAAAAATGAGGACACTGGAAAAGCGAAGTTGAGATGGCAAAAACTGTGAGCAGCTTGAGTACGCCCTAAACTAAAGCCCATGTCCTGACTAATTTCAGAGGAAGAACATTCACAGGGACCTTCTCTCTCTGCTTACAATTTATGTATCCCAAAATACATCTACAAGATTGTTTTTTCATTTGCTTTTAGAAGACTAGATGCTATAAATTAAGTTTTATTTGCTTGGTTCGTTGTCTGCCTCTCTTGTGGCTAAATTATACTTTGTATACTCTGATTAAATTAAGTTCTCTTTGCAAACCAGCCATCATGCCTCCATTTGTGTATTTTCGCTTTGTAAAATACTGCATTCACATCCTCTCAAACCTCTAACCTCTAAGAGTGGTTACTTAGGCACTATATTATTCAGGCTCAGATTGTCCATGGGTATTGTTTATTCCTTGAGACCTGGGACAAAGTTCAAAATACTAGAAACAATGTTTTCAAGTCCTTACCTCTCCCTAGCTCCTACATGTATCCAAACCAGTAACTCTTAAGAAAATGTGTCTTCACTAAAAGGCAGATATGTTTTCCCAGACAAGGATAGAGGGCCAGTGAGCTACAAGGGAATTGGCTTCCTGAGATTATCATAAAGCAGAGCCATGTCTTAGCTCAGGGCTGCTTTTCCCTATATACTTAAAGAGAAGAATAATCTTTTCTCTTTTTTAAGCCTCTGTTTTATGGGGTATTATCACTTGAAGCTAAACCTAATTCCTAACTAGGATAATGTTTAAGAAAATATAAAGATATAGTCTCCTACCCCTTCTTTTACAAAAATTATAGAATATTACATAATTCAATATTGCATTACTCTGTATTTTGTTTCTTTGACTTAACAATATATCTTATAAATTTTTCCATTTTTTAGTGTCAGGGAGGACAGGAAGCAGATGGCACACTACAAACAGGTGATAAAGAGAGAAATAAAAGGACTGTTTATAAAGAGTTGGGCAGGGTTGGGAGAAACCAGTTAGGGAGGGAGAAGTGGGAAGCCACTGGTACCCTTAGGCCTGAAAAGATAAGTGAACGGACTGGTTATCAGAACCCAGAGAGAGGTGCTGCTGTAGGACTCAGTGACCCAACGGAATGTGGCTTTTGATAGAAAAACACAGCGAGTAGAAAACTTCGCCTCGGCAGGGAGGGAGCCGAGGAATATCCTGGTCTCTTTCTCCCCGTGGATCTTGGTTTGTTCAGTCTACAAGGTCAGCCTCCTGGAGCCCTGAGCGGTATGCACTAAGGTAGAAAGTGCATTTAGAGGGACAAACAGAAAATACCCAGCACTTGCCATCCAAGTTTCAAAGTCCCATCACTACCATGCCGTCCTAGGGTGATGTCATTTAGTCACATTCTAGAATCATCAGACTTTAGCCACTCCCTTGTTTTCCATGAAAATCAGTGGGGATCTGTCGATTCAATACAATCTCTATCAAATATTCAATTGCAGAAATGTACAAGCTGACCCTAAAATTTAAATAAGAATGCAAAAGTCTCGAAAGAGGTAAAAAAAATGATAAGAAGAGCAAAATTGGAAGACTCACATTTCCTGATTGTAAAATTCACTACGAAGCAACACTAATCAAGACTAATCAACACTAATCAAGGTTATTAGCATAAAGATAGATATTTAGATCAATGGAATAGATTGAGAGTCCAAAAATAAACATTTACGTTTATATTCAATGGATTTTTGGCAGACGTGCCAAGACTATTAAATAGGGAAAGAATAGTCTTTTAAATATATAATCCTGAGAAAACTGGGTATCCATGTGAAAAGAATAAATGTGGACTGCTTCCTTACCCCATATACAAAAATTAAATAAAAATGAAACAAAGATCTAAATGTAAGAGTTAAAGCTATAAAACAGCAGATTACTGATTGCTGGTGGGTGGGGAAAGAGAGCATTGGGAATGACTACAGACAGGTATAGGATTTCTTCTTGATAACAAAAGTGTTCGGGAATTAGAGTGTGGTGATGGCTGTAACACATATAAATATACTAAAAGCCATTGAACTGTGTACTGGAAAATGGTGAATTCTATGTTATGATTATTTCCTTTAAAACATTGCAAAACAATTAGCAGGGGAGGAGATGGGGCAGACAATTCGCAAACCACAGCTGCTACATTCCTCTCTAAACAGTGACAAAGCCTAATTTGAGAATGTGGCTTTTCTTCCACTCATGCCACATTCTCCTGACCCTCTGCCAGTACCTCAGCTGAGTGGGGTTCTTTACCTGATAGGGTGTTTGGACTGAATGTTTGTGTCCCCTAAAACTTATATATCGAAATGCCAACCTCCAAAATGATGGTATTAGGAGGTGGAGCCTTTAGGAGGTGATTAGGTCATGAGGACAGAGCCCTAGTGAATGGGGTTGGTACCCTTGTAAAAGATCCCTCACCCCTTCTACCATGTGAAGACACAGCAAAAAGATGCTGTGCATGAACCAGAAAGTGAGCTCCCACCAGACACCGAATCTACTGGTACCATGATCTTGGACTTAGTGGCCTCCAGAACTGTGAGAAATAAATGCTTGCTGTTTATAAATCACCTAGTTTATGATATCTCTGTTATAGCAGCCCGAACAGACTAAGACACAGTCTCAACCTCATCCCTCATAGTCAAATCTCATTCTTTTAGTATTTCAGTCTTTGGAGGTCTTACTGTGATTGATTGCTAAAGTGAATCCCCTGGGTTTCAATTGTAAGTCCACTTTGAAATGCACTGCAGAGCAGCAGTCCATTTCCTCATTGTTAATTGAGATTCATCATCCCGACCAGTAGGGTCACCTCTTTACCTGCCTCTTTAAAATCTAAAGAAAGCCAGAGCTTGGGGTCAAGATGGCATCATAGGCAGACATGGCTCACCTCTTCGCACAACCACATCAAAATTGCAACTAAAATACAGAACAGCCACCACTCAGAACCGTCATAAATCGAGTCGAATGGAAATCTGACAGCTACAGAATTAAAGAAATGACATCCAGTGAGACGGGTAGGAGGGGCGCAGATGCAGAATGTGCTGACCCCACATTCACACGTGGTTGATACATATTCAGGGGGGTTGGTTCTCAGAGCCAAGGAGTCCCAGCACCACACCAGGCCCCCCATCCCAGGGCTCCAGTGCCAGGAAGGTAAGTCCCTAGAACTTTTAGCTGCAAAAACCAGCAGGAATGGAGTCAGTGGAAGAAACTGCTGGAACCCCAAGCAGTTCCTCTTAAAGAACCCACATATGGACTTATTCAGACTCAGTCCCTCTGAGCTCCAGCAATACAGTAGTGGCTTGAAAGGCCCCAGAGGTTGGTGGCATAGTGGAAGAGCCTGTAGTGTCTGGCATTGGGGCGATCAGAGGCCATTGTGCCTTCTCTGAGCTTTCCCTCTGCAAAGCCATGGAGCCAGCAGGCTGGTGCCATACTTGAGACTCCATCAACCTGGCTAATACTGTCTGACCCACCTTGGAGATCCCCAGAGAGTCTGCTCCACTCGACTTACGACTTACAGGCCCACCCAAGCTGCTTTGCTATATGAATGGTAGGTCTTGACTCATGCTTCACAACTTCCTAAATCTCATCAAACAAGTAACGACTGGCCTCAGTGAGCTCCAGGCCGGGCACTAGCAGCAGCCAGATTAGTTTCACAGCTTGGCTTTGCCTGGGAATCTCCAAGCCCAGCACACGTAGCAGCCATCTCAGATTGCTTTATAGCTGAGGTAGGGTGGCCCTGGGCAGAACACAGGTTGGGGCTGACCTTGGCCAGCACCACCTGGGAAACCTCAGAGCCAGCACACCCAGTGGATGGCTGCAGACCACATCAGAGCACCACCACCCTGACCCTGTACAACTGATCCTCCATGGAGGGCAGAGGTTGGTGGTCAGTGGTCACAACCAATCCTTGTAGCTGACTGGCCTGGGTGAATCCTTCCCATTGATCTGTCAACAGCAACCAAGGATCAACTACAAGAAGAGGGTGTACTCAGCCCACATGAAGGACACACCTTGCATACCCAGCTTGTGATATGAGAGGCTGTGCCACTGGACCCTGCAGGACACCTACTGTGTTAAGGCACACTAGCAAGACACAGAGTCAAAGCAGCTCTACCTAATACATAGAAACAAACAAAGAAGGCTGCCAAAATGAGGAGACAAAGAAACATGGCCCAAATGAAAGAACAGATCAAAACTCCAGAAAAAGAGCTAAATGAAATGGAGATAAGCCATCTATCAGATACGGAGTTCAGAACACTGGTTATAAGGATGCTCAAGAAATTTAAAGAGGACCTCAACAGCTTAAAAGAGATCCAGTCAGAAATGAAGGATTTACTAATTGAAATAAAGAACAATTTACAGGGAAACAGGAGTAGAGTGGACGAAGCTGAGAATCCAATCAATGATTTGAAACACAAGGAATCAAAAAACAACCAATCAGAACAAGAAGAAAAAAGAAAACAAAAAAATGAGGGTAGTGTAAGCAGCCTATGGGACAACTTTAAGAGGCCATCATAGGGGGAGCCAGAGGGAAACGAGAAAGAGCAAGAAATTGGAAATCTATTTGAAAATATAGTGAAAGAAAACTTCCCCAATTTGGTGAAGGAAATAGACATGCAAGTCCAGGGAGCACAGAGAGTCCCAAACAAGTTGGACCCAAAGAAGACCACACTAAGACACATCATAATTAAAATGCCAAAGGTTAAAGAGAAAGAGAATCATACAAATAGAAAGAGAAAAGCAGAGAGTTACCAACAAAGGAGTTCCCATAAGATTGTCAGCTGACTTCTCAAAAGAAACTTTGCAGGCTAGAATGGACCTACAAGAAGTATTCGAAGTGATGAAAAGCAGGGACCTACAACCTAGATTACTCATCTGGCAAGGCTATCATTTAGAATGGAAGGACAGATAAAGTGCTTCCCAGAAAAGGTCAAGTTAAAGGAGTTCATCATCACCAAGCCCTTACTATATGAAATGCTAGAGAGACTTATGTAAGAAAAGAAGATCAAAACTATGAACATTACAATGACAACAAACTCACAACTATCAACAACTGAATCTAAAAATTAAAAACAAAATAAAAACAAACTAAGCAAACAACTAGAATGGGAACAGAATCATAGGTATGGGGATCATTTGGGGGGTTATCAGTGGGGAAAAAGGAGGGGGAGAAATGGGGAAATGGTGCAGGGATCAAGAAGCATATTTGGTAGGAACAAAATAGACAGGGAGGTTAAGAATAGTATAGGAAAGGGAGAAGCCAAAGAACTTATACGCACGACCCATAGAGATGAACTAAGGGGGGGGGAGGTGGATGTTGCTGGAGGGAAGAGGAGTACCAAGCAGAGGGGGGCAAAGGGAAAAAAACTGGAAAAACTGTAACAGCATAATCAATAAAATATAAAATATACTTAGAAAAATAAATAAATAGAAGGAGACAACTATGGGAGGCTTAAACTGCTTGTTAGCTGGAAGTTTAATTCCTCCCAAAGGCATCTGAAATAAATAAATAAATAAAATTGAAACAAAGCCAGCCTTGTCTTTCAACAGTCCCCATTTTGATAAAAATAGGCACAGGGAATGCATATAAATAATACTATGCAGAAATCAAGGCCAGACCTTGAATAAAAATCTGTATATTGGTTGAAAATTATAGTCATAACCATTGATTCAGCTTATTTAATGTTTTAAAATTCCAGTAATTATTTATACAACAAATATGGATACTATATAGTACTTCAATGTTATCTGCTTTTTAAAAATAAAGTCTGCCCTGGCCAGGTGGTTTGGTTAGTTGGAGTGTCATCCCATACACTAAAAGGTTGTGGGTTTGATTCCCAGTCCAGGCACAAATGGGTGGCAACCAATAGATGTTTCTCTCTCCCATTGATGTTTGCTTCTCTCTCCCCTCACCATACCCCTTCCTGTATCTCTAAAATCAATAAATATATATCTTCTGGTGAGAAAAGGAAGGAAGGAAGGAAGGAAGGAAGGAAGGAAGGAAGGAAGGAAGGAAGGAAGGAAGGAAGGAAGGAAGGAAAGGGACTCTTTGGTTCACTCAGTAAACTGTCTAAAAACGGAGGGTACCAAAAATGGCCAGAGAGGAGGTGTTGGGTCTTGATTTTTAATATAACAAGACTGCCTGTGTTATCTGGAAAAGCATTCCTCCCTGGGGAACCTGAGCTTCCAAACACACGGAACCCAAGGTTGTGGGCCTGGGAAGGGAAATTCTGGAAGTGAGCTGTCAGAAATCATGAGAGAGGCCATTCCCACTCCACCCTTTGGCCCTTGGCCCTGGATCATCACGGCGGGCTGGTCCCGGGATTACAGCATAGACCGCACTGTCTGGAGCAGCACCTCAGCTCCAGTGTGTGTTTCCACGACTCTTTCAAGCGAGCTACTTCTGGACGGTGTGACACGTGATAAGGCTAATAAATTCTGAGAACATGAGCCACTGTTGTGCATCATTGCCATAAAATGTGACTGTGGTTGGGGCCAGTGCTGAATGGGATACCATTTCCAATAAAGGACAAAATTTTCTTTAAGTCAACAAATGCTAGAAGAAGCAATGTGAGAAGGGAAAGCAAATCCATAGCTCGAGTGTGTATTTACCCATTAAGAACAAAACGCTGCCCCTCCATGATCAAACACGTCTCATGTAATCAACCTGCCACCCAGTGCCTGGCTGATCCCACCCTTGGTCTCCCCTACTGATAGTCTGGGCACTCAAGCTGTGGTGACTCAAGCTGTGGTGTCACCTAGGTGAGGGGACCGTCCCTGCTGCCACGGTCCTGTTGCACGCTGTCTCAGCGAGCAAGGAAAGGAGTGCCTGGGGGGAGAGGCAGGCTGACTGAGGACCCTTTTGTTCTCCTGACTGCTGAGACACTCCTCTGCAGTGCGAGGCACCAAATTACCTTTGGTGAGTGTTCATATGCCTGAGAAATACTTTCACGTTCTGTTCCCATTTACCCTATTCTTACATACCTCTCCCGCAGATTTCTTCATCCCAAACTTGTAGTCTTATTCTTTCCCTGATACTCAGACCAGCTCATTAATCACTTCCAGGAAAGTAGGATGGATCCATGTATCAGGTCCTCTTCCTTCCATGCAAAGCAGGTGACCCAACGTCCACCTGATGTTCCCTGCACTGGGAAATTTTTCTCACCCCATACTTCCTGGACCTTCTCTAAGTGAGGCTGAAAAGCATGGCCATCTGCATCTGTGGAGCCAGCACACTGTGGAGATCCCGTGTGTGAACCAGTGCCTTTCCCTCCTCTGTTAACTGTGCATAGAGAATCCCCACGTGGCCTGTATGTTGCAGGAGAGGGAGCAGTGCACCAGTACAGCGCCGTGGGAGTCTGGGTCGTGCAGTTACTTGTGCCTTCCAGGCCTCCTCAGCCCGGTCTGGGATATTCCACCCCCCTTTAACATTGGAACGCTGCTGCCTATGTCCAAGTCTGTGAGGCTGTGTGTCTGATAACATCCAGTTTATGATGGGTGATTTGGGACACAGGGTTGATTAGCACACCATAATTAGACACTCAATCAGTCTGTGGCAGGGCCCAGTAGTAAGCCAGGGGCTACTTTTCAAAGATGAACAGTGGTCAGGGGAAGAGAACATGACCTGACTCTGAGATCCTGGGGGCCTGGGTCTTACCAGGGGCTCCAGGCAGTATCTCGGTCTGCACAGACACTGCCAAGGCTTCAGGGTCTCCGGGTTGTAAGGCCCATGTGGCAGGGCATTTTGTTCCACAGCCTTCACTTGCTAGAGTCTTTCCATTGGGCACCAGTCAAAACTGGCCCAGTATGTGGGTCAGAGCATCCTGCCTAAATATAGTGTACATTGCCACCAAAATCAAACGCAGCCCACCAAGCAATGTGCCTCTTTCTTCATGGTGCAAAGTAAAAAGCGAAGCATGTATTTCTCACTTTAGGGAGCTACCTAAATATGCCCCAGTCCCCCAGGTGTCCATAGAAACATCCCTACTGTGGCCAAGCCCTTTGCTGGCCTTATTTCCCATCCTCTGACATGTATGTTTTTTTACTGTGGTATCCAGCATCTTTCTAATTCACTGGGTCCAGCTAATATAACTTTACAAATACCGAAGACCAATGTGACCCTGTCAGATAGTGAGATGATCAAGTCCCCTCTGGACCATGTTGTGACAGAAATAGAGTTGACATAGCCCTCAGGTGAAACTGGAAATGTAGTAACCTCCCTGCTTCATGAAGGCAAGCTGCCTTTGACTGCCTTTACTGACCGCAAAAACCAAAACAGTCTGTGGTAAGTCAATAGTAGAACACCGGTGCTGGGTACTGGGGGTCTGTGTACAGTAAAGACGCTATGTATCCAGAACCTCAGCTAGGACTGGAACTACTCCTGAAAAAATGTCGCATAATCTACATGCTCCAAGACCTGGCTTTTGCACTGTCCAAACAGGGGAGGTAAATTGTTTATGGTGGGAATTACACATTCTGCGGTTTGTAAGTCTTTGCCTAAGTCATGAATCTTTGCAATTCCTCCAGGGATGTGCTGTTGCTTTTGGTTTACTATCTTGGGTTAAAGG
Source organism: Desmodus rotundus (assembly GCF_022682495.2). Taxonomy (NCBI): domain Eukaryota; kingdom Metazoa; phylum Chordata; class Mammalia; order Chiroptera; family Phyllostomidae; genus Desmodus; species Desmodus rotundus. The sequence continues at coordinate 17,938,021 of NC_071397.1, read as the reverse complement.
TCGGATGGAAACGGTTGCAGAGGCTTCTATTCGACCCCTTCTTACTTAATAGCACTCACTCCTTGGGTCGGGGAGCCAATATGAGGGTTCAGCAATTTGCAGAGCCTATCTGTTCCCACTCGACTATCTGGGACGAGAGAAATAAGCACAAGATGGGTCCAGGACCCCACTAGACCCGCTCTGCAGCAGGCTTGAAACAAGACTTCATCCATCACCTAACATCTCTAAGCCCTTTCTCAGCAGGAGGTTCACAATAGCAGTTTAAGTCTCCAGAAATTAGTGTCACATTAGAGCCAGTATCTAGTGACTCAAGGAAGGTCTGGGTATAAACTTTCTCTGTTGTATAGTCACTCTGGTGAATGACTGCAAGTCCCTCCAAGGAAGGTTAGTGGCCACACTTCAGAGTCCCTCCTCAGTAAGTGGTACGTCCTTCTTAATCAAGGGGCTCCGGGACGTGTCTTGTCTTAGATCTGGAAACTGAACAAGAGCCCAGGCCAGATTTCTACCACCTTTCCTAGAGTATTTTTCTGCTTATCAGGTCAGGCAGTACCTTAGAAGTCTGCCCGTCTATTTCATTCCTAAGCACCCAGAGATTAATTAGCCACGGTTGCAGATCCCTGTGGATGAAAACCTCTGGCTCCACTCAGGAGCCTCAGGGCTTGTTCAGTAATGCACTCGCCTTGTCCCTTGCTGCCACGTGGCTGCCACCACTCCGGATTCCATTATTCCCACCGAAACTCTCCAGCAGCACCTCCTACCTCACTTCCAGCCCAGAGAGCACAGCCTCCGTGGAACTTTTCAAAGATGCTGGTGCTCCTTTTGCTTCTAATGTCCTTTCTAATGCCTTAGGAAATGAGACTCCTCCTGACCTCTTGCTAGTATGTAATCAGCAGCTGGCTTAGCGATTTGCACTAAAGTGTTTCTCTCTTTCTCTAAGCCTTTGGACTTCTGTCTGTACAATGTTGCAGGAAGGTTACAACATATTCTCAGTGATTGCATGTCACCACTGAGTGCAGAATTCAATAAAACATCGCCACACACCAGTAAGGGATGGTGAAGTACTCCAGAGCTGGCATCCGTTGGAGGCTTCCTCTACCTCTAGGCTTGGGCGGGAGCGATATTGTAAGAACCCTGCCCAGTAGAAGCTGTGGCCTTTGGGAGAGGACCACTGCTCTGCTCACATGAGGCCTGTGGAAGAGACTCCTGGGGGAGCTTCCCCCTGGCCTTACCAACAGAAATTACCAGAGGGCAATGGAGCCCAGCTGATTCATCCCAGAGGAGGCAGCCTTCCAGGGAGCAAAAGGAGGCAGAGAGAGTAAACAGAGAATTTGGAGAGGAAGATAGACAACGTACAGTACATGTGTCAGTGTACAGAGACCTGTTTAACAGCTGCATGGTATTTCCGTGTATGACTGTACCATTGAGTTACATACAACCAGTCCTCCACTGATAGATACTTAGGTAGCTTTCAGTTGTGTTATTATAAATAGTACTGTTACGAATACTGCACTATAATTAATATTGTACTGAATAACTTTGTATAGGTATATTTTATCCTCACCTGAGGACATGCCTACTGATATCAGAGAGAGGGGAAGGTGGGGAGAGGGGGAGAGAAGCATCGATGTGAAAGAGCAACGTTGATCAGCCGCCCCTTGTGTGCCCCCTGACCGGGGACCAAACCCTCAACCCAGGCACGTGCCCTGACTGGGAATCGAACCCACGACCTTTCGGTTTACAGGATGACACTCCAACCAACTGAGCCACACTGTCCAGGGTGCACCTGTATTTTTTTTTATTATAGTAGAATGTACACAACAAACTTACATGTTCAGTGTGCAGTTCAGTGGCGTTAGGTATGTTGGCATTACTGTGCACCCATCACCCCCACCCATCTCCAGATTGAAACTCTGTCCCTATTAAGTAGTAACTCCCCATTCCTCCCTCCCCTACTCCCCAGGCCCTAGTAGACACAATTCTACTTTCTATGTAGTTAACTACTCTAGGTGCCTCACGCAAGTGGGAGCATGAGATATTTGTCCTTCTGTGCCTGGGTTATTTCACTCAGACATTTTGTTATAAGCCACTTGTGGCTGGTTTCACTGACCGAGGTCCATCGTTTATCAGCATTCAATCCTCTTTAAGGCTGAACAACACCCCATTGCGTGTGTGCGCATGTGATATTTTGTACACTTGCTAACATACATATGAAAGAAATGTTCGCAGGCCCACGCTCAATCCACTGAGCTACACCAGCCAGGGCCATATGAAAGGAATGGAATTACTGGATTCAAGGTTTATACAATTGTAATATTTTATGTCTATTACTGAATTAACCCCCCCTACACACACACACACAACCCACTGAAAGGTTGGTACCAATTTACACTACCAGCAGCAATATATAAGAGAATCTAATTCCCATATCCTTGGCAACACAATATGTTTTGACTTTTGGACATTTGCCAAGTGAATGGATTTTTAGAAAGATTTTATTTATTTACTTTTAGAGAGAGGGGAAGGGAAGGAGAAAGGGAGAGAAACATGGATGTGCGAGAGAAACATTGATCGGTTGCCTGCAGCCGCAGACCTGGCCTGCAACCCAGGCATGTGCCCTGACTGGGAATCGAACCAGCAATCTTTGGGTTTGCAAGACAGCACTCAGTCCACTGAGCCACAGCAGCCAAGTCCTCACCTGGATGAATTCTTTTTAATAACAGAAGAAAAGAAAAAGAAACGATTAAAAGATGGCATCAGAGTCTCTTATTTTGAGTGTTGAGGATTATATGTTTTAGGTGGGCACTTAGGGGAGCTTTCAAAGACTAAATATTCAAGAATATTTAAAGGAAATTAGAAGAGGGCAATAAATATTTTTTTAACTTACATCAGAGCGTGAAGAGTTTATATGTGCCATAGTCACCCACACTCATCAGCTGGCTGTCTTGATATTTCTATACTGCATTCCAAGAGGACTGCTACAACTCAGCCTTCCTATTTGAGGACCTGAAAACAGCTGGCAAGTGCCTTCTCAGTGGCCACCACCAGGCATCCCTCTTTTAGACAGCTGACCTTTCAAAGGGGGACAGAGTCTGCTGCTTCTTTCTAAGGCCCTCTGTCATGATTTCAGCTTCTGGCCAAAAAGCACACCTCAGCCAGGTGATTGAAGCCAGAGCTGACATCAGCCTTCAGGTGAGAAGGACTGTGAGTTGGCAGCAGCATCTGCCGTCCTGTTGATCACCAGGGTGATACTGCTGATCTGGCTGATGAGGTGCTATCTTTCTCAGGGCTGCTCACGAATCTTTCCCAAGCTGGGCACTCAGTCAAAGCCACGAACCGTGATGGAAGGGCTCAGCAGGGTAACCAGCTCTCAGCTGGTATCACAGATAACCTTGGTAGATCAGTAATTTTATATCCCATGTTTCCCAAACTTGTTTGATAATAAGAATCCCTTGGGGCATTTGTTAAAAACCCAGGTTGCCAGGCTTCTTCCCGGGAGATTCTGTTTTAGTAGAACAGAAACAGTAGGCAATACACCCAGGTCGTGCAACTGGTAAATGGCAGAGCCAATAATCTGGGATTCCAAAACCTCACTCTTTTATACTCTTATCCCCCAAATTGCTAACAGTAGTCATCAATGGAAGTCACTTAATAATAATAACTACCTTTCACAGAAGACTTTATAGTTTATGAAACAATTTTCAAGTACATTTTATTGAGTATGCTATTACAGTTGTCCCATTTTTTTCTCCCTTTATTCCCCTCCACCCTACCCCCTCTCCCATCAGCATTCCCCCCACCCTTAGTTCATGTCCACGAGTCATACATATAAATTCTTTGGCTTCTCCATTTCCTATACTATTCTTAACCTCCCCTGTGTATTTTTTACCTACCAATTATGCTTCTTATTCCCTGTACCTTTTTCCCCCTCTCTCTCCCCGCCGATAACCCTCCATGTGATCTCCATTTCAGTGATTCTGTTCCTGTTCTAGTTGTTTGCTTAGTTTGTTTTTTTGTTTGTTTTTGTTTTTTGCTCAATTGTGATAGTTGTTTGTTGTCATTTTGCTGTTCGTAGTTTTGATCTTCTTCTTTTTCTTAGGTAAGTCCCTTTAACATTTCATATAATAAGGGCTTGGTGATGATGAACTCCTTTAACTTGACCTTATCTGGGAAGCACTTTATCTGCCCTTCCATTCTAAATGATAGCTTTGCTGAATAGAGTAATCTTGGATGGAGGTCCTTGCCTTTCATGACTTTGAATACTTCTTTCCAGCCCCTTCTTGCCTATAAGGTTTCTTTTGAGAAATCAGCTGATAGTCTTATGGGAACTCCTTTGTAGGTAACTCTGCTTTTCTCTTGCTGCTTTTAACATTCTCTCTTTAGGTAACTTAATTATGATGTGCCTTGGTGTGTGCTTCCTTGGGTCCAAATTCTTTGGGACTCTCTGAACTTCCTGGACTCCTGGAAGTCTGTTTCCTTTGCCAGATTGGTGAAGTTCTCCTTCATTATTTTTTCAAAAAGTTTTCAAATTCTTGATCTTCCTCTTCTCCTTCTGGTACCCTTATGATTCAGATGTTGGAACATTTAAAGTTGCCCCGAGGTTCCTAAGCCTCTCCTTACTTTCACTTTTTTGAATTCTCGTTTGTTCATTCTGTTTTGGTTGAATGTTTATTTCTTCCTTCTGCTCCAAATCATTGATTTGAGTCCTCGTTTTCTTCCTTTCACTCTTGGTTCCCTATATATTTTTCTTTATTTCACTTTTCATAGACTTCACTTTTTCCTCTATTTTGTGACCATACTCAACCATTTCTGTGAGCATCCTGATTACCAGTGTTTTGAACTGTGCATCTGATAGGTTGGCTATCTCTTCATTGCTTAGTTGTTTTTCTGGAGTTTTGATCTGTTCTTTCATTTGGGCCATGTTTCTTTGTCTTGGTGCACCAGTCTGGACGAATGTTTCTTCCTTAACTCCTTCATTGTTGGACTTCCATACAGTTTCATTTTCTGTCAGGTATGGATGTTTTTTGTTTTTAAATTTGTTGTTGTCCTTCTGTTGGTTGTGTGAGGAAGCAAATTGTATCTACCTATGCTATCATCTTGGCCAGAACACTTTATGAAACAATTTTATACACATTATTATTTAATTCTTACAACCCATTCAAGTTTTTTTACAAGATTTTATTTATTTATTTTTAGAGAGAGGGGAAAGGAGAGAGAAAGAGAGGAAGAGAAACATCAATGTGTGGTTTCCTCTCATGCACCCCCAGCTGGCGACCTGGCCTGCAACCCAGGCATGTGCCTTGACTGGGAATCGAACCAGCGACTCTTTGGTTCACAGACCTGCACTCATTCCACTGAGCTACATCAGCCAGGCACAACCCCTTCAAATTGGTAAATTTACCTGTATCTTTTACAGGCTTAGACGATAAAGTGATTGGGTAAGTCCAGGATCAAACATTCAGATGCCTCTCAGGCAGCCTCAGCCATTTTTTCAATCATTGAGCCATTCAATCATCTATTTAACAAGTAAGCTTTTATCCATTAAAAAAAATATTTTTTTAGTACTGGTGGCCAAGCATGCAGCAGTGAACTGGATACAAACCCTGCTCTCATGGAGCTCACATTGTAGATGGGAAGACAATTAGTAAGCTCATGAAGACTGAATAGATAAGATAATTTCAGATTATGATAAGTACTATGAAAGCAATAAAGGCCTTATGAGTAGGAGGGTGCTACTTTGCCTTGGGTTGTCCATCATGGTAGCCACCAGCCTCCATGTGTCTGTGAGAATTTGAAAGATGGCTAGTCCACATTGAAATGAGTTACAGGTATAAAATCCACACTGGATTTTGAAGATGAGCACAAAAAACTTGTAAAATATCCCAAATGTAATTTTATATTGATTACATGTTGAAATATTTTAGACATATTGGATGAAATAAAATAAATTATTAAAATCAATTCCTCCTGTTTCTTGATGGGATTTTTTTAAACTAAAGACCTAATCAGAGATTTACCAAGAAATGGAAGAGCCTAAATAATTTTCAAGTGATAATAAGAAATTCTCAGAAATCTATTCTAGACCAGTGTTTTTCAATACTGCCTATGCATAAGAATTGCTTAGAGCAGCAGTCTCTAACCGTTTTGGCACCAGAGACCCATATTTCCACAGTGAGGGCATGAGGCGGGGGAGGAAGGGCAGAGACAGAAGGTGGAGCTCAAGTGAGCTTCCCAGCTGCCCAGTTCCTAACAGGCATGGACAGGTACAGGTCCACAGCCCAGGGGTTGGGGACCCCTGGCTTAGAGAATGTTTTAAAGTCCTGATGAAATAGCACAACCCCTAAAAGAGAAACTCAGGAATAGCTTTAAAAATTGCAAATGGCTTTTGGCACAGCAATCCCACTTCCAGGACTCAATCTCAAATATATGATGGGAAATTCCCAAAAGAGAAGCACATTATGCTAATTATTGCTGCCCTATTTCCAATTGCAAAAGCCCAAAAACAACCCAAATGTACAGAGATGAAAGGATTAACATGCCCAGGACTGACCCTCACAGGCTAGTCTCCCAGAGAAGGAGTGGGCCTCCTGTAAAGCTCCCAGGAAACCACTGTGGCCCTGTGTTTAAGATGATCAATTCTACTTGACTTGGATCCCAGCATCCCCCTCATCTGATGATGCTGGGCCTGGGGCTGGGGCTGGGGCTGGGGCTAGGGCTGCAACTTCCTCCATCCTGAAGACTCCCATGGAAAATCTGTCACCAGCATGTTGCTCAAAGTGCTGTAACCACAAGGCTTGGACCCCAGCCGTCTGATCACACTACGACAGGGCCCATGATTCTCCCAAGTTGGAAACAGGTCCAGCAGCAACAGACCAGAAACTAGGAGATGCTACACTGTATGGCAATGGCACCCAGTCCTGATGGCAGGAAAGGGGCCAGTACCTCTTCCATCTTCCTGCTTAAATCCCCACCTCACAGGAAGAGGGAGTCTGGTGTTCTGTTCCACCTAGGATGGACAAGGGGAGACCAACCCCATGTTCATGCATTTTTCCTAGTGAACCCTGTGCTACCAGGCCTGATTTATACCCTACTTCCATCTGCCCATATTTATAGTCAACTGTGCAGAGCAGAGCATCTGGCCAGGCAGTCACTGTAACTTTCTGGAAGATAATCAACATATCAGGAATCACAGGGGGGTAGATAAATCCCCTTGGGGTAGCATGGCCAGCTGTTGAGATGGTTAATTACTAATTACTCACAGGAATCCCAGGAGGTCCTCAGCAGGAACCCAGGGAGTAAGACCTCCTGGAATGGAATCCCTTTGCTGTTATTAATGACCTGGGAAGAGAGTTTCCCAGGAAGAGGTGGCTCCGTTGAAAGGAAGGCTGGTCCAGCTCTGCCGATGCCAGCACAACCTCCCAGGGATCACTGAAGAATGTGCCCCTTCAGTCTGACCACTCAGTACTCACGATGGAGAGGTGTTACGGCAAGGCACAGATCATCCCAAAGACTGGCATGAGGAGGATCCCAAAATTATAATGCCTCCCTTTTAGAACAAAAGAGTAAATAGGCAACACAAACAAAAGAACCTAACTTGTACTTTAGAACTAATTATTTTATTCTTCTTTCATTTATTAGAATTTTTCATAAAGAACTTTTCTTCTTTTACTCCTTGTATATCTTCAAGTACATACAGGAAAGGCAAGGAAATCCCAGTCTCATCTCCTGTATTTTCTGCTTCAGACCTGACTTGTATAATTCTCCATGGAGCTTTGATACCTTTTTATGAGGATTGGTGTTTAGAAACTATAATATGGGCTTAAAGGCGCCCATTGCTCCTTAACTGGTTATTTTACACAGGCTCTTTTTGTGCACAGTTAAGAAGTACATATATTTTTGAAGAAAAAATTTATTAGGACTTTATTCTGACCTTTCAAGTTTGAATTTAGGGTTAAAGGTTTTATTTGCCCCTTTTGATTTTGTGTGTACATACCCTTTCTTTCTTCTGCTGGAAATCTTAGTTCTTTATAATATTAGCGATTTGCTCTATCTAAGATACGCCTGCCGATCACAAAGAGAGAGGCAATGAGATTTGATGGGCCTGGTGATGTGACACAATGGGAAACAGTCCATCACCTAAGAAATATTTTTCTAAAAATCCCAACCTAAATATGGAATAGATCTAAGTATTGGTTTTCATGAAATCAAGAAACTAAGGAATATGATAGGACCATGTGAATGTAGTGAGCAAAATCCAAAATACGAGAAATTCTACAAGACAAATGATGAGGTTTCTTCAAAAATAAGTGGCAAAAAAGAGAAAAAAGATTGAGGAGGAGCCTATAAATTAAAATAAATGTAAAAGGTATATTAACCAAATGCAATAGGTAAACCTTGCTTATATTCTAATTCAAACAAACCAACTGCTAAAAGTTGTTTATGAGACAATTGGGAAAATTTGACAACCTACTGGATATTTGACGACATTAAGGAATTTTATTGATTGTGTTAGGTATGATGCAGATATTGTGTTTGATAAATAATTTTAAAGATGCATATCAAAGTAATCAAGGATGAGTTGATAGACTTTTGGAAATTTTTCTATAAAACAATCTGATAGTGAGAAGGTATGGGGGAGGTTATGAAAGAAGTAAAATTGACCTTTAAAAAGGTTTTTATTGATTGATTTTAGAGAGAGAGGAAGAGAGAGAGGGAGAAAGAGAGAAAAAGGAGCATGCATTTGTTGTCCCACTTATTTATGCACTCATTGGTTGCTTCTTGTATGCGCCCTGACCAGGGATCAAGCCCACACCCTCGGCATATTGAGACAATGCTCTCTCCAACTGAGCTACCTAGCCAGGGCAAGCTTGGCCATTTGTTGATCATTGTTCAATCTGGGTGATATATACATGGGGGAAGGGCATATTATCCTATTCTTGATATCTTTATCTACCTAATAAAGTTCTATCTTTAACTTTTCCATAATAAAAAGGTTAAAAAAACAACTTCTGATATCCACACCCCACCCCAAGGACTCCGATGCAGCTGGTCTCGGGTGGGACACTGGGGCAGTTTAAAGCTCCACGTAACTCTGGCATCACCTAGGACAAAGTGTAGCTAGCATCGAGAACTACCATTGTACTCTGAACCTTGAGGACTAGAGCTGTGTCATGGTCATTTTAAATCCCAAGCACAAATGACAGTACTGGGCACATACTGCAGTCTCAGTAAGCCTGAATGCTTAATGAAATTATAAGGACAACACTTTTTTTTCTTTGTTATCTGACTTGGGGAGGATGACAAAAAGATGGAAGATATACTACAACCTCAAATGAAGACCAGATAAAATAAATTGAGAATCTGCAGCCCACCTAATGGCCCTCTGTGCCTTCACTACCCCCTCCCTCGGCCACCTCAACCTCCTCCTCCAGTCAAAGGGAAAACTGTCTTCATTTTAGGTCCATTGCATTCTTCCTGCAGAGAGGCTGGATAAATTGTAATGGACAAGTGTGCCAGGGACAAAAAGCATCAGAAGCAACTTTGTAATGGGAAAAGGGGTTTTAAAATCATCAATCCACACTCTTCTTAGGGTCAGAGTTGCCAGGATCATCACTAAAAACTCCCTCTTCACTAGCCCACAGGTCTGCCACGTTGCAGGAGAAGGCTGGAGAGCTAGGATCACGTTGCCAAGCTGAAATCTCATAGCAGGGCCTGGAGCACATTGGTATCTCCTTCACTTTGCCCTATCCACCTATTCCAGGGCTGTTGTTGCCTGCAACCAAGCATCTTGCAGGGACAGCCCATTGCAGACAAATGATGACCACTACCCAGGACACCTGGGGCCAGGTCCCTTCCTCTTCAGATATTGATATCCAGCTGCCTGCTGAACATCCCACAAGTACTTCAGAATCATGCAAAGGTGGCTTCATTGTTTTTTCGACCAGGCATGCCCCTCCTGTCACACTCTCTAGCTCTAATGATGGTATCTCCACACACACCATCTCGAATCACATTATCCCTGTTCTCTTTCTTCCTCAAACTGGACGTTGAGAGAATTGTCAGGTCCTGCTGACATTATTGCCTATATAGTTCCCAACTCCATGCCTATCACTGCCCTAGTTCATGTTTTCTACTGCAGCAGAAATCTTCTCCTGTCTGTCCACCTCACTGTCATCAGAACAATATCCTTAAGTGATAATATGTCCATGTTACTCTCTGGCATGGGACCATCAGTGGATCTCCTTCATTTTCCAGGTTAAGTCCAAACTCCCTGACTGGGAATGCAAGGCCTTCCCCGATCTGGTCTTTGCCTACTTACACAGTCTCATCTCTGCCCACCCCCATTGGACCCTTGATGTAGTAGCCATATAAAAATACTTGTTGGCCCATACACACACACACACCATGTTATTCCTTGCTCCTGTGCTTTTGCTAGGAAGATTCTTCAGCCTGAAATGTCCCTTCTCTCTAACTTTCCATTCTCATCAATCATCACAACCTCCCCCACACCTTCCTCCTCTAAGTCCCAGCAGTGTCACCACCTTACAAGGAGTCATTGCTAATCAGCACATGCACACATCTGCACATCCCACCCAAGTAGGTTCTGTGCCCTTCTCAACGCTGGTATAATACCCTGGGTATATTTCTACCACTACAGTTACCAATCACCCTCCCATCATTTGTTTATATGTCTACATCGTGTAACAGACTATGAGCCCTCTGAGGCTGAGGGCTGTGTCTTAGTGTTCCTGATATCTTCAGTGCCTGGCCTACTCCTTTTTTTTTTAATCCTCACCCAAGGTCAGGTCATTAAGGTCATTTTTTTCATTGCTTCCAGAAAGAGAGGAAGGGAGAGAGAGAAAGATTGATACAACAGAGAAGCATTAATTGGTTGCCCCCCATATGCACCCAGACCGGGAATCAGGGATCAAGGATCCAGCCCACAACTTCGGCATGTGCCCTGGCTGGGTCACAGGGTGACACTCCAACCGACTGAGCCACACCAGCTGGGGCAGCCTGGCCCACTTCCCAATAAGGACCAAATATCCTTTCAAATGAATGAGTAAAAGTGAGATGAATTAGGGCAAAGCAGTCATGTCAGTGAGGGAAGTATTACAACCAGATGAGAAAATCTTAAATTCAGGTAAGAAACAGGAAAGGAGACAAAGGAGAAAAGACTGAGAGCTTTTAGAGAGCAATTCAGTAAAGTTTTAGCGGTGGAGCAGGGAAAGAGATCAAGCGGGACAACGATGTCTTCTTTCGGTGACGAGGGAGATGGGAAAACAGTGGAGGTAAACTTTTGCAGGTGAAGGTGCTCTGCTTTAGATGTTGAATCTGAGGCGTCAAAGACAAGAGAACTTGTCTGGGAGATGGTTGGGGGATTCAACGCTGAGAGAGATTGAAACCATGCATGAATTAGTTCACGTAGAAAAAGTATAAAAACAGGCTAGAGATACATCAGTTGTCTTTGATCTTCAATGTAAAGCTTCTCTTCTCCTCCATTTAATGCTCTCCCTGTCATTTGTGTTAACCTGATTTCTTTGTACCAAAACTGGTGTGGCCTGGAGGGAAGCAGAGTCCACAGCTGGGTTTGCTCGCCCAGATTCCCCAGAGATAGTTTGCTGAAGGCACATCTCCTGAGACACACTGTTTCAGGAGTGAGATCGGATGGCAGAAACTTTTGTTTGCAGAGGAAGCTGGGCGTATACTATTTTGGATGGCAATTATTAAAGAATCCTGGATATAAGAAATAATTATACATCTTTCTGCTTTTCCCTGCTTTTAAAAGTATGTCCTCAAAGTAAATGCATAAACTTGAGTTATTTATCATTCTTAAGTCAGCATTACTATACACACACACATACAAACACACACATATTCCAATATATATATTGGAATAAAAGGATATGGGGGTATGCTAGACACTACAGCATGCTTAAATTCAAATAAAAATAGTTTCTGATCCCAACCTAACACATAAAATAAAAAATTAGGAAGTGTGATTTAAACGTTTAAGTTAAACTGCATATTTTACACTTTGTTTTTCTCTCCCTTCCTGACTAAACAAGGATGTGTTAAGAATCTCTCGCTTGGCAGACACTTGCTAGATCGTGGTCACAAAGAAAATGCACATGGTCATTTCCCTCACGGGGCTGACAGTCCAGTGGGGGAGAAAGCGACCCTGTTTGCAGGGTGAAAATTAGGAGATGGAAATGGAGTACTAAGAGAAAAGAGTCGGTAATTGAAAAGACAATTTCAATTACAATAAAATCAGGGAGAAGGATGAAGAGTGGGTGAGTGTGGAAATACACCAGATGTAAGAGGAAATAAGAAAGGCGTGGCCATATTTAACAAGGCGAAGGCATAGGCTCAAAGTTCCAGACAGGAGGCGGTCTCCAGACTCTGATAGGTTCACTACCGTAGATTGGGGTCGGCCTTTGTCGATACCTGAGTCGTTGAAGATTGGTACTGTATTGTGTGCATTCTACCTAAAAGTATTTTTTCTCTTTTTTTCCCCTTTCTTCCTTTTGTTATTTAAAGATATTCTTGTTCTGAGGTTAATATTTTAAAATTGTTTTTAAAGTTTATCTTTTCTCAGAACACAGACGACTATATTTTGTATGAACTACACATGAGTACATAGGAAAGATCCATACTACATACCACAGCCGCATTATTCATGCTCAGGGTCACGGCCAGTTGAAAGTTCAAACATATTCTAAATTGCCCTTTCCAATTTCTGCGGAACCTTCAAGGAGCTTAAGGTCTGATGATTGTTTACTTACCTCCACTCTCGCCCTCTTCCATTGTAATACATTGTAACTGGGCCCATAGCTGCCCAGCTAGACTACATTTCCCAGCCTCACTTGCAACTAACATAACATGGCCTACAAGTGATGTGTCCCACTTCTGGAACTGGACCAGGATAATCACTGCACCCTGTTTGTAAGCTGGAACGTGAAACTGTCCCCAACACAATATCAGCCATGCAAACGAGGACAGTGTCCTACAGAAAGGCAGGACAACAAGACAGAAAGACCTGAATCCCTGAATGGCTGTGTGGAACAGAGCCACCATGCTTGCTGACCAGGACCACTCCTCTTAAAGTCTCGTCTCTCACAGCAGCTTAACCATTTTTTAATAGAAGGATTCATCAAATAGAAAGTGTTCTTAATTGCACAGCTATGTGAAGTGACAAGTCAGTACAGTTTGAGAACAAAGATACGCTGTTGGCAATGGAAGGTGAACCTGAATTATTCGGTCTAGATATTAGTTGGTTTAGCATGAAATATTTTGCTGTACTAAGAGGAACTGAAATGCCTGCTTCACACAGTGGAAGATACAATAGCTAAACTATGCTTTAGTTTTAGGAAATAAAAGCGTGATTATCTATAAGGAGACTGTGGTTAAATTAAAGAAAACTATTGCAGTTGGGAAAACACTTACCCCAACTTGTCTGCAAACCTTTTGTTCTCCTTTGAAAATCAATTAGGATACTGGTATGAAACATAAATAATGTGGAGGTGTGTAATATGTATCAAATGAGCAATAGCAAGTTTAAAGAGAGAGAGTGAATAGCTGGTAATAAGAGTGTTTCTGTGCTTTATTCAAAAGTGATCCCCTTTCTATGGTCTTTGAGTCAAATTCCAACTTCTGTCTCCACTCCATTTTGGACCAGGTCAGAGAGGGGTGTCGAGACACTGAAAAGTCTTCATTACTCGACACTTTGTGCGCTGGTGCAGCGAGACCAATGGTTGCCCATTAAGATTACGTACAGGTCATGTACCGTCTTCCACTGAGAAGGCAGGAACGCAGAGGTCGAACCCCCAATACGCTCCCATCCCCCCAAAAGTCCAGCCCCCGTGCGCTGCTTCATTCTGCACTGTTCACGTGTTTTCCCACCTCTCCACTATCTTCCTCTCTTCTTTTTCCCTGACAGGATTAAATTTCACATTTGAGCAGAAACTAGAATCTGAGGAATTAAATCAAGGAAAAATTAATATAGCAGTCTTTACATATTTCCAAAGAGAGTGGTTTTAATTTATAAACCTGTCAAAACGTCATGCTTTGTTGTAGATATTGATATGCCGAATCAAAAATTTATACAGAAATGCAAAAGACATAGAATAATAAAACCACCTTGAAAGAAGAAATGAAGTTTAAGGAATGACACCAGCTAACTTTAAGACTTATCATAAAGACACAGTAATCAAGATGGTGCAGTATTAGCTAAAGGAATGGCAATTAGCTCAGTAGAACAGAGCTACACATACACTACAGTCAAATGGTTTTCACTACAGGCACCACAGCAACTCAATGGAGAAAGTAAAAATGTTTTCAGTATATGGTGCTGGAACAAATAGGTATCCAAATTAGAGGGGACATGCTGAACTTCTATCTCACATGATATACAAAAGTTAATTCAGGATATATAATCAACACAAATGTAAGGGCTAAACCTATGAAGCTTCTAGAAGAAAATATAGAATATTTTCACAACATTTGATAGGCAAATATTTTTTAAAGAGAAGATAGAAAGCATGAACCATAAAAAGAAATGATACATTGAGACTTCATCAAAATGAAAGCTTCTGTTTATCAAAAGACACCATTAAGAAAATGAATAGACAACCCAAAGACCAGGCAAAAGTATTCACAACATATAAATCTGACAAAGGACTTTTCCTCAGAATTAAAAAAACACTACAATAAAATGACAGCCAATTTTTTAAATGGGCAAAAAATGTGGACAAACACTTCCCGAAGAAGGTATGTGGGGGTCCAACAAGCACTAAGAAGGTGCTCAAGATCATCACGTTGTTAGGGAAACACAAATGAAAACGACAACGAGATGTCACTGCACACTCACAAGATAGTTAAAATTTGAAAGATTGAAAAACAAATGTTAGCACGCACGTGAAACAAACAGAACTTTTGGCACTGCTGGTGAAATATAAAATGGTATAACCATATAACCATTTTGAAAAATTTCTTTGAAGTTTCCTAAAGAGTTAAACACACATCTGAGGATCTCACGACCCAGTAACGCCCTTCCCAGTGTTTATCCAAAGGAAGTGAACACATATGTCCACAAACAGCCTTGTACCAGAACGTTTGTAGCAGCCCGATTTATAACATCCAACATTTGGAAGCAGCCTAGGTGTGCACCAGTAGAGTAAACGTACTGGTTTATTCACGCAGCGGGATGCGATCTAAAAGTAAAAAGCGACAAACTACCGACACTTGCAACAACATAAATGAATCTCAAGAACCTTGTACCGGGGGAAAGAACTCAGACACAAAAGAGCACATGCTATACAATTTCAGTTCTGTCGCAGGAATAAAATTACGGTGCAATGATTCATGGTCTGGCCCCGCCAACACTGGAAGACAGGGCAGGCCCCGTGCCCCAGTCTCTGCTGGAGAGCAGCAGCCTGACTCAGTCAGGGCTGTGTATGGGATTGCAGACCTGCGCAGCCACTGTGGAAAACAGTGTGGAGGTGCCTCAGAAAGTTAAAAATAGACCTACCATACAGTTCAGCAATCCCACTTCTAGGTATTTATCTGAAGAAATCCAAAACACTAATCCCAAAAGATATATGCACTCCCATGTAAATTGCAGCATTATTTGCAATAGCCAAGATATGGAAGCAACCCAAATGCCCAAGGATAGGTGGATGGGTAAAGAAGATGTGGTGCATATATACAATGAAATATTACCTGGCCATAAAAAAGAATGAAATCTTACCACTGAGGACAACATGGATGGCCTAAAGGGTACTGAGCTAAGTGAATTAAGTCAGACAGAGAAACACAAATACCATGTAACTGTGTTTATGGGTGGAGTATAAAAAACAAAATAAATGAACAAAGAAAACAGAAACAAACCTATAGATATAAAGAACAGACTGATAGTTGCCAGAAGGGAGTGGGGGTGGGGGCTGGGTGAAAAAGGTGAAGGGATTTAAGAAATACAAATTGGCAGTTATACAAAATAGTCATGGAGACGTCAAGTGCAGTATTGGGAATATAGTTAATAATATTGTAATAGCTATGTACGGTGTTAGGTCAGTACTAGACTTAGGGGGAATCAATCTGTAAATTATATAAATGTCTAATCTCTATGCACACCTGAAACTAATATAATATTCTATGTCAACTGTAATTGAAAATTTTTTTAATTTTTTAAAAAGATTTTATTTATTTACTTTTACAGATGGGGAAGGAAGGGAGGAAGAGAGGGAGAGAAACATCAGTGGGCGGTTGCCTCTCACACGCCCCCTACTGGAGACCTGGCCTGCAACCGAGGCATGTGCCCTGACTGGGAATTGAACTGGTAACCCTATGGTTTGCAGGCTGGTGCTCAATGCACGGAGCCACACCAGCCAGGGCAATTAAAAAAAAAAAAACAATTAAGTGCCAATTAGCAAACCCAGATGGATTTCACAAGGACCAACCCCTTTTCCCCTCCCTTTTTGGTTAAGTTTTCACTTCCCTGATTCTATGAAGCCCTGCTCCACCTCCTCCACAGTCCCTCATTCTCTCTTTAAAACACCCCGTCACCTCTGTACAAATAACAATTGAGTTCAGTTCACGTTATGCTCTTTTCCTTGTTGCAATAGCATAGTACTGAGTAAAATCTGCCCTTTGCACTTTAACTAGTGTCCAGCTTTGTCTGTTTTGGGCACTATTTAGTTGTCACCAAAAAGGGGTTGAGCAGAGGAGTCCACAACGGGCTTACAATCAAGTAACAAAGACAGGGCACACGTACAGTAAATGTAAGCACAGCTACTACAATATACTGGGAAAAAGTAGGTCAGAGATTTTGCAGTAGAAGGATAAAATTTGATCCAGAAAGTTTTTTGGAAAGGAGAAATTTTAAGTAAGCAACGAGAGGGCATACGTGTATACAGTAGAGAAAAGAGCAAACTGTCACATCCAGTCAAACTCAGTGTTGTCAGGGTGGAAACCAATGGTGTGCATGGCTAGCGTTTGAGTGACAGTTTACTGCGAGTGGAGGGGTGAGAGTCACAGAGCATCCCGTAACAGTCGTGCTGTGTTGGCCTCTTTCCCAGCACGGCCGAGGAAGGGCTCTGTCCTTTGCAACAAGATGACTGTGTACAGACCAGGGAAGGCTTTCTGACCTCAGGCAGAGTGACCCTTCAGAGCACCTTCTGCGAAGGAGTGAGGAACAGGGGGAGCTCAGAGAAGCTGAGTTGGCCCACCTGGGCATTTCCACATGCAGCTTTTGTGTAGGGGCTCCTGGAACACAAAGGACCTGAGTTACTTGGGGTTGGGTGGGGGTAGAAATTCACTTTGTTTACTTTATTGTTGTTGCTTTGTTATTATTTCTTGTTTGCTTGTTTGCTCCTCCCCTAGCTTGCTTGCTCAGGCCACAATCTGAACATCCAGAGATTCTCCCAGTTTCTATTTATCTTACCTGTAATCACTCCCAGGACTCTTGTAAGTCCCCAGTCCTTCCACTAGATTTATTTATGAAGTATCTCTAAAACCGTCTCTACTTCATCTCCAAGGATTCCCTAATTCAGATATCCACTAACTCATACTGTAATCATTAATTGTGAAGTTTCTTAATTCTTTCTATGTCTTTTCTTCACCTCCTTATTCCTCTGAAGCACAGATTCTATTTTGTCACATCCCCACTGAAAAGCTCCCAGTGTCTCCCATTACCTAGGGAACGAAGTCCGAACCCTCAGCACAGAGGCACTCTGGCCCAAGACCCTCTCCGCCTCTTTGCCCACTGCTCTTTCCCTCTCTGGCCAGCCGTCATCACCTGTATCTCTCTCCTGACTTCTAGGTGCCAGACAGTTGCCATTTTTTTATCAGCCAAGCATTTTCATTTCTCAACACCTTTACTTGCACAGTTCCCTCTGCCTCTAATGCCTTCATCCCTGTCCCCCACCCCAATCAGCATTCTTTACATATCCTTCAACACCAGCTCCAATATTCCTTCCTCCAGGAAACCATCTCGACTCCTCCAAACAAAACAAGTCCTTCCTTCCAGTCTACTCCCAAAGTGTATCTCCCTATTACAGTTGCTTTGGTCTTTATTTACCACTGTAACTGTATCACTTGTTTAGTCTTTTATGAGATTATAAAGCCCTTAGAGGTAGAAATGGAACTACACACACAATCTGACAAATAATGATATGTTGTCTCCAGCTGTTTACCATTTCCTCAGGTCTTAATTTTCTCCTTCCATCTAGACTAAGGAGTTCAGGAGTTATTGAGGAGTTAGGTACTTTAATTCCTTGTTTCTGCACCTCTTAGGATTACAGTAAACCTCGATGATCCTTTCATCTGTAAAAGGTGGGATTAGATCACCTCAAGGGTCCCTATCTAGGTCTAACACGTGGTAATCCTAAGAGCAAACAGCAGGAACCCAAGAAATACGTCACACTGATTCCACAAGGGCTGTTTAGGTAGTGTTTAAACTTAGGAATTAAATAGCAGTGCCTTCTATTAAAGTAGAAAGGAGAGATAGAAGCGATGAGGATCCTCCTCCTGCACACCTGTGTTTACTGACAACCTGCCACGCACCCAGCGCTGACCTGGGCGCCGCAGCTCCAGCAGACAACAGGAGCACACAAAGCCCCGCCATCTGCAGACCTCGCGGTCCAGGTAGGGAGACAGATGATGAACAAAGACAGATGGCATTGTCAGGGGACAGCAAAGCGGGGAACCAAACATACTGCACCGCCACGATGAACAGCAATGACAATGATAATACAAAGCTGGCTCAGGAGCTAGAGAGTGAGGAAAGGCAATCGTATCAGAAATGACAGTCGTGGAGGTCTCCCTAAGAGGATGCCGACACATATGGAAAACACGGCCAGGTGGTCCCCAAGCCATCCTCCACCCCACCCCCACCACCTCCCATCTTAGGAGGAAAACACTGCGATGTGGTTAGAGCCCAAAATCAGCTTAAAATATGTTATATAGTGGTATAAATTGTGCTTTATAGGTTTTTTTTAAACCTGGAAAAAAACTGACTCAGTAAACTATGGAGTGAGAAACTATACATATGTATGATCTCATCCAAATTAAAATAATAATTATGAGTGTATGGACGCAGAGAGTATACTAAATAGAAGGAACAGCACAAGATACTCATTGTGGCTGCCCCTAGTCGGTAGAGACAGTAGGTATCGGCTAGGGATTTGGGGAAGTAGTACTCAAACTTTTTATATTTTTAACAGTTTCTACCTCAAGCATGTTTCACATGTTCTTTTTCATTTTACTTTTTAAAATGTTTTAGTTCGTTGTAGTAAGAACATGAGATCTACGCTATAAACAGATTAGGTGTATAATACAGTATTGTTAACTATAGAAACAATGTTTTATTTTTTTCTTCTCATTTAAAAATCAATGTGTGCATTAAAAATAATTCAAATAGTATAGATGTGCATAACGTAAAAAGTAAAGATCTCCCCCTGGTTTCTCTCGTAGGAGCTTTCATGCTAAAAAAAATCTTCAACAGGTTGTTCTGTATCCTGAGAGAAATTTTTAATGCAGGTAGGAGCATATATAATATTATGTACCCCACCCCCCGGAATCTCATAACATGTATCCTTTTTCAATGTATTTGAAAAGACAGATAATATTCTTATGTCAGAATATTAAGAGATGCCACATTCTTTTTTCAGCCCCGGAATAGAACACCCTTGTTTAACTTACCTGAATGGATTGTTTCCAGCTCTTTGCTATTGCGAACAGGGTTGCAACAGCTCCAGCCTGCAGCTCAGGGTGTCTCTCCAGCTAGCAGTTACTGATGTTCCGGGCATCTGAGAAGAGATTATGATGCTCAGTAGCTGCATGCTGACCTGGCTTTGCTGAGACTAAATACTCCTAGGCTGAATGTGTCTTCATAGATCTGGCTTCTCCACTGGTTTCTAAGTTCAAAGATTCTCAGAGCCCTTCAGTTGGAGGGCCCGCTGTTGTCAGGAGCAACCTGTGACTGTGTCTCTTCTAGGAACAGACCCAGTTTGCCTTCTCTGAATTTCTTAATTGGTTCCTTGTCTTATTTCTCTAGGCTGAAACCACCCACCAGGTTGGCCTCTACTTTCAGGTTCAAAGCATCAGACTTTGGGGTATGGAATTTGGCTTTTTGGGTAGCCATTGAGGAGCCAACCCAGCAGGGGGGAGAGGGTGCCCTTAACCAATAAAGACTAATGGAGTAAACCTTAATCAATAAGAAATGAGATGAGTAGCACTGAGAGGAAAATTTCCCCAACGTGTCTCTTCTGTGGACTAATAGGAAACCCAGGTCTTCCCTGAAACTCCTCCAGATAACTCCAGCCTGCTGAACATGCCCGCCCGGCCCAGCTATTTGCTGAGTCTCCTGTTCGCAGTGTGTTGTGAAATAGTGGCCTGCCAGGAGCCACTGCATTGCTTCACAATTCCCCTTGCCTTACTTCTCTTTATCACTAGGATTGGGGAGGACATGGTGGGTGATTCCCTTTCTTAGTTCACGATTCCTAAATGCAGTTGTCCCCACCCATAGCTGCAGCCAATCGGGAACCCGAGAGACCATTGGGTTTATATAAATATGCCTGCAACAATTAAGGATGCTGAGCTTATGACCAAATGATGATAAATTTGCTGCAAGTCATGTTTAAGGCCTGCATAGATGATTGTGTGGGTACGTTTAATGGAGTGGCCGCAGGTCAGGTTTAAGTTTCTTATGAAACTCACAGCTCCTGGCACAATCTAGGACTGCCCGTTTCTATTCTGCCTTGCATAAGAGTCATCAAGTTATATACACAAGGCCGTTAAAAATAAAAGTGCATGCACTAAGACACTCTCATCAGTATTGCACAAGTGGTGTGATTTCTCCTCCTGGGAGTTTGCTGTGTTAATGAAATGCGGCCAAAGGTCTCCTGATGACCACACACAGGATGGTGTTGTTGTTGTTGTTGAGTAAATGTGTAACGAGGGAAACAAAGACACCTCCAAAGGTGGTAACCAGGGTGCAAAGGATTCATTGTTCAAATAAAAAACACAAAATTCGTCAAGCAAAATTAAAGTGAGAAACTAGATATCTATATTCTTAGAATATACATCTGTATATATATATACATATATATGTGTACATAAATGTATATTCTAGGAATATATATACACATCAATGTGTGTATGTATGTGTATGTGTGTGTATATATATGTAACTAATGTATAAATTGTGTTCTTGTAAACAAAAGAAAAACAGTTGTCAAGGAACATGTATAAAGGACCCATGGATAAAGCCAAAGGAGGGAAGGACTGAGGGTAGGAGGTGGGGGTGGGTGGGGTGGGGAAAGTAGTGGTGGGAAAATGGAGCCAACTCTACTTGAACAACAATTTGGTTTTTAAAAGGCAGACAAAATTAGCACTCCCTGCTGGGGAGACCTGAGCATGATCCTCAGCTGAGGCCAAAGTTAGTTAGCCCTGCCTGAGGCCCAGCAAAGGCTTTGGCTGAGAGATGTTGGGAAGGCTGCTGCTGGTTCCAATAACCCTCCTAGTCCTGGGACAAAAGGTAAGAGAGTGCAGGAGCTCCTTTTTTGGTGGTCAGATAACACTCAAATTTAAAACAATGGCTTGTTATCTCTCCTAAGAGAATGCAGAATCAGACCTGTGGAGCTAAGTCTGCATTTTTGAACAATGTGCCATTTGAAGCCAGCCTCACAATGATTTAAAAAACCAAAGACTCTGAAAATGAAACAAAGCTTATGATCTACGATAAAGAAAAAAAGCCAATAGAATTATGGACGATACTCCTAAATCTTCTGATACTAGATGTGTGAAAAAACTATTGCCCAGCTGAAAGCCCAGAAGCAACTTGTTACCATGCTAAGGGAAGGGGAGACTACACAAAGGAGCAAGGAGAGGAGGGGAAAGTACCTAGTCTGAAGCTGACACTCCTGCTGGGAAAGAGCAGGAGCTGACATAATGCTTGATACCCACTGAAGTGTCTGCCTCCTCGGAGGCAATGGCTGAATATATTTTTTACATGTTTAAAAGACACTAGGATTTGTAACTGTACCAGACTCAACCAGGCCTAAACTTCCAGAGACACCGATGCATGGGGAAGGAGACAGACACTAAGTTATCACGTAAGACGGCCTGGTTGTCACATGCCTCTTACTAAAGAGTGCACTACTGACAGTTTGGAAGAAAACGCATATTTGTTTTTATCAAATAAACTCAGGAAAATAGTGCCCCCCCAAAATCTATGAGCCTCAAAAGAGGTTTGCCCAAGTGCTGACAAGGTCCCCACGGCAGTGCTGAAAGAAGGGCCCTCGTTGCCTGGGAACAGAGCGGCCGAAGAAAGCCTCGATTGTCGGGTTTCAGTCCAAGTGTTCGGAAGCAGCGGCCAGAAATCAGCAATGCGTGCGCAGCTCTCGCCTGTAGACACAGACTACGCGAAGTTGAAATATCCCAAACCGTCTTTGCCAATCTTTTTCTTAGCTGTTTGCACGCGTGGATTTTCACTTGTGCGTTTTGTGCCACCCACTGGGAAGGAATCCACACGGATTTTCATAGTATATTCACTACTACACTTGGGTGCACACTGAGTCACAATTTGTTCGATGTTTCTGAATTTAATTATTTTAATGGGTATTTCTGGTATTTAAAAGATATTTTTATTTAAAAAATTATTTTCCTATTTTATTCTAAACATTCCAGCTTGCCCCTAAAGGACTATAATCTTTTCTTTCTTCAGATCTTGATGGCTTCTGTACCCCTCTTACAAAATGTTGTATTTTACCTTTTCTTATTGTTTGGGTTTATATATTTTTTTCCTTCATTAGACTGAAAGGTATTTAAGGAAGAATTTGTCTTACCTTTGTTTGATCTCTAACACTTGGGAAGTGGTAGGAAATGTGTTGAGTTGAACTGGATATGATTACTTGGCATAAGGAATATGCTGTTCTAGATAACTAATACAACATACCCAAAATGCACTTATTATAACACACACATCCGCCAATCAAAAGCCTGCTCATTGTCCTGTGTTTTAACAGCAGCAACAATCTCCAAGATACTTCTCTATTACTTCCACAAATTCTCTCCTTCATCGATCATGTAGTTCTGTTGTTTCTACTTCTGCAGTTTCTTTCCTCTTCTCATTTTTTAAAAATGTTTACTGATTTTAGAGAGAGAGGAAGGGAGAGGGAGACAGGGAGAGAGGAGGGAGGGATGGAGAGAGAGAGAGAGAGAGACATCTATTGGTTACCTCCCATAAACGCCTCAACCATGGAGTGAACCTGTACCCTAGGTATGTGTCCTAACCTGGAATTGAACTCCCAGCCTTTCAGTGAATGGGACGATGTTCCAGCCAATTGAGCCACTCCAGCAAGGGCTCCTTTTCTCATTTTTTTCTGTCTTGGTCTAGGTTGGTTATTTCATTACAGGCTCTGTGTAAGACTCCCCTCTTACCCTCATCTATTCATCACCATAGCCAGGGGAACCTTCCTAACACAGGTAAGATTTTACTTGTTTTCTTCCCTCAAAATCTCAAAACACCCTCAGTTACCCCAAAATTAAACGGCTTCTCCCAAGGCCCTCTATCCTAATCTCAAACTAACTCTCTACCTAATTTCCAGCCAATCAGCTCCACATGCCCCACATTCTAGCCACATGGGCCACTCATCAGCTCCCAACATTTTATACACTTTCATCACTCTGTGTCTTTACCTAAACAGTTCCCTAAAATTTAAAAAGCTCTCTATAAAGCTCAAATGTATGTAGAGTCAGTTTAACAGAAAAAAGTAACAGAGAGGTATATGTAACTTCCTTAGCTACTAGCAATCATGTATTTCTTTAGCAATAAGAGTATAGAAGAACTAAAGCTAGAAGAGGAGACACTCAACTTTACCCTTATATCTAGGCCATCTAGGTACCAAACTCCTGGAATGTAAAGATGAGACTACACATTCCAACTCTGGAAGGGCAAGGGGTTTGTTTATTTCATTCCCTGATCTCCCAAGTGCCTAGAACAGTGCCTGCCACATAGTAGAAACTAAATAAATACCTGTTGAATGAGGAAAAATATCATGAGGCATAGTCTGTACGGAAGACCCGAGGTCAAGATTTGTTTAATGTGTAGCCACCCTGTACCTGGCAGTGCGTGAAACCTGGGGACATCGACAAGATAGGGAGCTGTGCCCTATTCTTGAGGAGCACGTAGCCCAGAGGAGGAGCCCAGAAGTCCCAAAGGGATTATTTGAAATAACCTGAATGGGGAATCCTTGATACTAGGCCTCAGTTCCCCCAACCATCAAGGGTGAAAATAGACTAAGCCCTCTACAACCCCTGGTCCCTTCTTGTCTGAAGCATGCCATTTACATTTCCCAGGCGAAAGTTCCTAGAGGCCCTGTGCCCTCTCATCTCTGTATTCCCTACGGTACAGCTTACTAACTCAATTACTTGTGATATCCAGAAACACGATGCAAAGTCCTAGCCATGTTCTGGCCATCACAGTAGGAGCTAAGGGTTAAGCCCCACCGAAGATACTGTTTACACCAGAGTAGGAATTTAGATGGTATTCGTTTGGCCAAAAAGTGTGTATGGTTTTTTCTATAAAATAGAAGACACATTTTTCATTTTCACCAATAACTTTATTGATTTGGATATTTTGAGTATGTTGGCTATTTCCCACATGGTATAACATTGATTGTTCTCAATTAATGACTCGATTTCACTGCTATCAATTTGAACTGGTCTACCTGACCATGGAGCATCGTCCTGCAAGAAATCTCTAGCACAAAAATTCCCAAACCACTTTTGGCACGTTCCATCAGTCATAGCATCTTCTCCATACATTGCGTGAATCTTTTTTTTGCATTTCAGTTGTATTTTTACCTGTCTTGACATAATAAGGCATAATATACCAAAAATGTTGCATATTTTCTTCCATCTTCAATATTAAAATGGCAGCACAAAAATTCACCAATTTCGATAAGGTTTTTTCTTTTTTAAGACACACTGAGAGGACAGCCGTCACAATGCAATCTGACAAAATGGTTTTTGAATGAAGTCGAAGACACCCAAGCACGACTACAGCCATCGTGCGGAACAAACAAATGAGCTTTTTGGCCGACCCAACAGTAACGATGCCATACTCTGTCTCATGCCAGTACACAGCTGGTCCAGGAACTGACTTTTGAGAACCATTGGGAGGGTCAGCCCAGGACATAACCTCAGGCTTTATGGGGATCTTTAAAGAAAAACCCTAAGCTACACTAAACTAATCTAAAACGGCAATGAACATAAGGAGAGTAAAAACTTATTTGGTGCAAACATTTTAGCAGTTCTACTATGCTTTAATTTCATTTGGGCAAAGACTGCTTCTTCTTTTTTTGTATATTCTGGGTATATAGATTTTTCTCTGGTGAACATAAGTGAAACTTTAATTTTGAAGAAGCATGCATCACTCTGACCAGGGAAGACCTGGTTTTCCAGCTCCAGCCATGACCATTCTTAAGCTGGGCCAAGGCCAAAGACAGGCTCTGTTCCCTAAACTGTGTGGAGGGCTGTACGGATGTGCTGGGGCCAGGGCCAAGGCTCTGCATGGTTCAGATCCCTGAGAACCCACGACCCCAGCCCTGCAGCAGTTCTGTATCATGTCTCTCACACTGGCTTCCCCAAGCATCAGACTAAGTTGAATTTGTCTCTTGCCATTGTCCCACCACCTTCTCACACGGCTTTGGTCCCTGGGCTCATGCACATTCCTAAGTTTGAGTTAGTGTTTGCTTGGCTTCCGAGTGGTGGAAAGCCTCACAAATAGCAGGACAATGTTGAACACGTGAAGATAATTGTTTTTCCAAGAGCAATGTTCTTAAAGTGGTAATGGTGTAATTTTGGAGGAGTAGTTTCTATAGTTGGATCAGAGAGTCACAATGGACAAACTTTCTCACAGTTCTGAATAAAAGATAAAATATGTGGCACCGGTAGAAAACTCCCCAAAGCTAGGGCTTCTCTGCAGAACCCAGAGCAGATAAATTATCACTATGAGCACATTGAAGAAATCCGGTACCCGTGATCAACCTTACCTGTGCCTCACCCGTGAGTCTCACCTCAGACTAGAAAGCTCGTTCACACAAGGTAGTCATTCGATCCCACATCAATTAAGGAACATCGCACTGGGCTTACTGCCAAGTTATCCCATTACAGTAGAGAACATGCTATCTCTAGAATGTTCTCACTTCAGCCACAGAAAGAGCAAGAGCAAGGGCCCAGATGGAACCCTAATATATGGGTTTGCCCCTCCCACCCAGGCTGTTTCTCACATGCATTTTTCTATCTAACGTATCCCACCAAACCCCAAATTCCTGGGTTTATCATTATCTGCTACCCTCCTGCCCTCCTTGTAAACAGCCTTCCCAGGGCTACAGACATCAGTGAAACCTCCATCACAGAAAATTTCTCATCCTCTCCCAGGGTTTCCAATTGTCCAACCCAGTGCTGTCAAATAGAAATATAATGTGAAAGCCACATATATAATTTTGAATTTTCTACTAGCCACATTTTCAAAAAATAAAAGGCAGTCAATAAAATTAATTTCTTATAAGTGTGGTAACATGTATATAAAATTCACATTTTGCCCATTTTTAAGGGTATGATTCAGCGGCATTAAGTATAGGCTGTGCAAACATCACCATCATCCATCTGCAGAACTCTTCATCATCCCAACAGAGACGCCCATTAGACACTAACTCCCCTTGCCCCTCCCACCTGCCCCTGGTGACCTCCGTTCTGCTTTCCATCTCTATGAATTTGCCTATATTAGGTACTGGATATAAGTGAAACTATACAACATTTGTCCTTTTCTGGCTGGCTTATTTCACTTAGCATAATGCTTTCAGGTTTCATCTATGTCATAGCATGTCAAAATTTCATTCATTCTTAAGGCTAAACAATATTTCATTTTATAACACACATCACATTTTGTTTATTGATTCACCTGCTGATGGATGTTTGGGGGTTACCACCTTTGGCTACTGTGAATAATGCTGCTGTGGACATTGGTGTACCAGCACCTGTTTGAATCTCTGCTTTCAATTCTTTGGGGGTATGCCTGGAATTGGTGAAACTAATACTAAAGCTATATTTTACTTAATCCAATAGATCCAAAATATCATCATTTCAACATGTAATCAATAGGAAAAAAAAGAAATACTTTCCTTTTTTTGTATGAGGTATTTAAAATCCACTGTATTTACAGTACTTCTCAATTCAAATGATAAATGTTCTCCAAAATTCTTGATCTGTATTTAGATGTCATAAAATGTATACTTGAAGAAGTAGATTCGTATACCCACATTTTTAAATATACTTTAGAACATGTAACTTAATTAAAATTAAATCAAATTTAAAATTCAGCCCCTCGGTCACATTTCAAGTACTCAACACCCACATATGGTTAGAGGCCTCCATATTGAATAGTGCGGGTCTTAATGGCTGGGTAGAAATCGGTCTCTCTGGATCCCCACCATCAGGTTCCGTCCTTCCTCAGCCAGCCCCCCACTATTTCCCAGCATGAATTCTTGATCAAATGATCCTGAACACTGACTCAACGAATACAGTGTAGTTATTAAGCGCTGGCAGTGTGCCAAGCGTCGTGCTGCCGCTGGACAAACAAAACCATGTCCACGTGGAGCTCCAACACAGGTGGGGCCAGCAGACATTAAAACAAATAATCGCACAAACAAATATATACTATAAATTATTATAAGCACTGTGGGAGAAAAAAGGGTGCAAATACAGGACAGGCAGATATCCAAAAGATAATCACACAAATAATATCTTTTTTTGAATTGATTTTTTAGGGGTGAGAGACAAACATACATCGATTTGTTGTCCCCCCTTATTTATGCATTCATTGGTTGCTGCTTGTATGTGCCCTGACAGGAGATCGAACCCGCAACCTTGGCATATAGGGACAACACCCTACCCGACTGAGCTACCGCCTGGATAAGGCTCTTCACACAAATGATACCTTACAGACTATGATAAGTGTGTGGGGAAAAAAGAAAAGGGTCTGATGAGAGTTACGATTGGGATTTATTTGGAAGGGAAGCTTCTCAGATGAAGCAACTTGAAGCTGAGATGGAAGGACAGATGAACCGGGGAAAAAGGGACAGAAGGAGGACAGACAAGGTAGGGAAATGACAGGGAAGCAGAAGGGACATGTGTAAAGACCCTGGGATGAAAAAGCTTTCATCTCTGAGAAGCAAAGAGATGAGCAATATGGTGCAAGTGTAGACAGTGGTACCCAAGGAGGAGGTAAGCGGGTCAGCAGAACCAGCTCATGCAGGTCTTTAATATCATATTAAGGATTCGGGATTTTGTGCCAAGTGCAATGGGAAAGCCATCCATTAAAGGATGTTTCAGGTGTTGGACTGGCGTTGCTTTATAAAGACCACTCTGGCTGCTAAGTAGGGAAAAGTCCTGACTCCTCAGCTTGGAGTCTAAAGGGGCCTCCTTTCCTTCCTCTGCATTTAGACCTACTCTGCTGCGTCAAAGTTCATCACATCCTCCATAATTCTTGCCTTGTACTTATTGTCACTTTTGGTGCTACCTTCCCCTACTGTTATTCATACACTTCACTCACTAACGCACCTCACCCTAACTTTTCCAGTGGACAGGAAAAATTTCTCACCAATCCTTGCGTGCTTGAAGCATGGAGCAGATACACTGGGCCAACCTGTTCATTCGGATTGAGTTAAAGTCTGTTTATAATTTGCTACTTTTTCTCCCCCAAAAAGCATTCTGTGGCCTAATTAACTCTGTCTTTGATCCAACTTTTCTGTACTCTGCTTGCCACAAAGACTGAAGTCCTTGAACAAGCCTCGGGCAGTCCTCCAGCATGTGGGCTGCTAATAATGAATTACGAAAAGGGGTTTTGTTTCAGGTCAGGCTAGGATTATGAAAGACATCAGCCCATACGTGACCTGACATTTCAGAGACTCAAGGAACTCTCCTCCTACCCTTCAAAGTTCTGGCATGAAAACTATGCACTTAACAGAGTCCTCAAGAAACTCAAGCCCATCTACGAGAGGTGTTTGCACTTGGCTAGACACACCATCCCTAGCCAAGGACTGCAAAAGCATTAGACTCCTTTCCGCCTTCCATTTGCTGTGGATTGAAATTTCATGACCTGGGGGAAAGAAGGGTGGAAAGGGTTCCGACTTTGTCACTTACAAATTGTGCCCTTGGCCAGATTAATCTTGAGCCTGTTCGACATCCAAAACGCGTGATAATGCCTATACATCTGCAGGTCGGCAGGGAGGATTAGATGAGAAGTGAAAATATCTGACCTGTTTGTGGTCAAACTGTTTTCTGTGCCTTTAAGACTTGGGTGGGGGGGGGGGTGTGCAGTGGGAGGAAGTAGAGAGTGATCTTAGCCACCAATAGAAAAGCCACTGGGTTTCCTCTTATCCTTCCTGGTGAGCAAGACATTATGAAAAATATTTCAAAAGGAAACAAAAAGTTTCACTTATGAAATATACCAAGATAAATATTTTCAATATCACGCAATTGATGACACAAAAAGTAGCAGACTTTTATTTTACCCGCACTCCCAGCAGCCCGGAGCTGCACTAACACAATCTACAATTCAGCGCTAATTTAACGGTTATAGTTAAAAGATGACTGTAAAAGCTGGGTAAGGACTTCAGGCTTCTCTCCAGCGGCCCTTCCCTACCACCAGACTTAGGCTGAGCTGCCCACGGACACACAATTTCTCACTGCCCCATCTCCAGTCGCGTGCCTCCGGACCTGCCACGTCCTGTGCGTGGATCTGGATGCTCTGAGCTCTGAATCCCAGAGGCGTGGAACTGCTGGGAGTTGGGGCCACTTTCTAGTCCCTCCCCAAGGCCTCGGACACCCTGCATCCCAGCACGCCACGTTCCCGCTCGCTCAACTCTCCTCCCGCTCGCCTAGCGCCTCCCCAACCCCACCCTCAGTCCCCAGGCAGGGTCAGCGTGGGGACGAGGTCCGGTCAGTGCCCGGGAATAACCCGACCCGGGAGCGAGCTCCGGGCACCGAGCACGCGGGCGCGCCCCTGAGAGGCCCCGCCCCATCGCCAGATGCCGCGTCGTTCGTGAGTGGTGATTGGTGGATGCAGCTGCGGGATGAATGGGGTGACCGCAGCGGGGGAGCTGGGCGGGGACACTGGGGCGCGGGTACCAGGAGGGCGTCCGCGGGGCGAGGGAGGCGGTGCCGCCCTGCAGCTAAGGCGGTAAACAGTCACTGCGTCCAGCGAGCAGAGGCGGGGTGGGCGCGGTATGGGAGTGGGGGCTGGGGAGGGACAGGAGCCTGGAGGGGCTTCCGCGGGGACCTGGGCGGGCAGGAGCAATGCGGAGCGTAAGCGAGCTGCGCAGGCCCGAGGATCCCTTCTGGGAGCTGGACCAGGGCGTGCGAAGATGGCCCGGCTCCTCGCGGGCAGAGCTGCGCCTGCAGTCCGTGTCGGGATACCCAGCTTTTCCCACCCCTACGCCAGTTACTCCCGCCCCCCCCTTTTTTTTGTGACTTCACGTTTTACATCCAGTCATTAAGCGAGTATCTATTGCGCATGGACTTTATGCCTGGCACACCCCAGCGAACAAGGCAGACTCGTTTGTTAAATCCTGAAGTTTAAATAATTGGGAAAGGAGGGATAAAAACAAGTAAAACAATTACAGATTGTGAGAAGTGCCGTGAGCTAAGCATAATAAACCCGTGGCTGAGAAAGGGGAGATTTGAGAGACTTTTAGCCAGGGCGATGGGAGGGACCAACCTGGAAAGCTGACTTTTAAGCTGAGCGCGGGAAACGGGGAGAGGAGTGGTGTTCGGTAGGGTTGTTCCCCTGGCCAGGGCCCCGCTGTTTCCATTCCCTCTGCTCATCCTCCACGTCTGGACCCCCGCCGCGCTGGGGGTGGAGGGGCGCCCTTCCCAAGGCACGTCGCTCTCCCCAAGGCAAGTGCTGTAGAGTTCCCCGAGCACAGCAAATCTCCTCCAAAGAACATTCAGTAACCATACTCAAGCTCTGCCGACTCACCCGGACACCCTACTAGGTGCCCAGGGTAGTTTAAAAAGGGCCTAGAGCATTCATGAGTGCTTTCTGAGTATTCGTTTTGCCCCTTTTGTGATTGTCCTATATACCCACTGTGGCACCGTTTATCCCTAGTCTGTGGGAATTTTTCTCCCTTATGTAACCACATCCCAATTTTCCAGGCTTTCATACTTTCAGAACTTACTTACTTCGTAATTGGCTTACCCAGTAAACTAACTGGGTCTACTAATTAGTACTAATGAAGAATAAAGTACTAATAATGAAGAACGCATTATTCTTCCCATGTGATGTTTGTGTTTGTTTTTATGTTTGGGTTTTAATAGTAACCTGAGATACCTTAATTTAAAGTAACAAATAAAATGAAAGTTTGAGGCACTTGACTAGCCTGTTGAGTTGAGAAGGTGTCTGTTGATGGGTTGGAACTGAGGGCCCCTTCCCGGTAAGCCCTCATTCAATGAAGCAGCGGCTTAATTTGTTTACAGAGTGGCCTGCCTTGACATCTACGGCCTCCTTCTGAAATGTGACAGCCTATTCCCATTTGTGTAAGGGTTTTTCTGTGATATGAGAAAACCATACTGGGAAAGACAAATTATTGTAGCTGAAATACTGACATTGTTATCAAAATACTAGACATACCTTGACTGTTCTGACAAGCAAATAAACTATTTCAATTATTCTGTCTCTGGTTCTATTTTAAAAAGTAAAACTATTGATGCCGTTTGTATTAGTTATTCTCTTCTTCAGGGTTTCTCAGAGACTGCAATCAACATATCAACTGGGGCTTGTAGCCAAATCAGGGCTTTATTGGGAACGTTCACTTCCAAGTTCACGCATGTGGTCATTGGCAGGATTCAGTTCCTTGGGCTGTCACACTGGGGACCTCAGGTACTAGCTGTCTACTAGCCAGAGGCCAGCATCTCCATCATGGCACCTTGCTTTCTCCAAGTATCCAAGCCAAGAAGCTAAACAGAGAATGCCAGTAACACAGAAGTCACTTCTTATCTAACCTAGTCTTGGAAATGGTATTCCATCATTTTTGCCATGTTCTTTCTATCCTGAAGGAGCAAGTTACTAGGTCCAGCCCATGGACAGGAATGTCAGGTGCCAGAGATCCCTTTCAGAAGCTGTCTACCGTGTTGTGAAAGCATATTGAACTGATGACATGAATTTGGGGCTCCAAAGTCTTGAATATCCTGAAAGAGCCTGCTATGTCTTAATTTGCTTTCTTTATCATAAATTAATTGTCTTTTGAGAGTCTAGTTCAATAAATTTTTATTGAATGCCTATTTTGTATCTGGCATAGCATGATGCTAAAGGAGCAAAGGTGAATGAATGATACACTTTCTGTCCTTCAGTGGAGGAGGAGAAGTATAAGCAAATAATTACAATGTTAATATTCTAAGTGGTAAAACAAAGGCCTACACAGAGTGCTCTGGTTATGGGGAGAATAGGAAAGAAACATTCTTTCCAGGTCACATTCAGAGAAGTAAAAAGGGTGGAGAGAGATGGAAAGAAAAATGAAAAGATTAGATATAGATTAAGACTATGGGAGAAGTTAATCTTATT
Organism: Desmodus rotundus; assembly: GCF_022682495.2. Lineage (NCBI taxonomy): Eukaryota > Metazoa > Chordata > Mammalia > Chiroptera > Phyllostomidae > Desmodus > Desmodus rotundus. The sequence goes on along the minus strand of NC_071397.1, from coordinate 17,905,401 downwards.
GATCAGCAAAAGATTCTGAGCCCCTCAAAGCTCAGACACCGCACCAAAGGGAGAGCACAAATTCCCTCATTGTTATTGTTATCATGTTAACTGTTAACTCTCCTATACCCACCTGTGTAATAGAAGTGTGTGTCTATCATTTTACTTTCTATCCACTTTGCTGCCTCCCCCTACTGCCTCCCTAATCTATCACCAATGAATTTCATGTAACCCACTTTCTGGCTCCTTTTTTGATTGTATAAAATAAGGTGCAAAACTGCCATTTTTTGGAGCATTTCTCAATCTGTTGAGATTGTGCTTACTGACAGTTGTCATCAGTTTGGCTCAAAGAAACTCACAAAAATTCTCTACAGGTTTGGGAGGTCCTTATGTTGACAGCGCTAAGGAGTAAAATAAAGCAGAGTAAAAGGGTTCCCGAATGTGGAGGCAAGGAGGGAGATGTTGCAAATTTAGAGAATGATCAAGGAGTACTCTAAGAGGATGACATTTATAGAGATCAATATGAAGCATGGGTGTAAGCCTTGGAGCTTTCTGGACTGAGTATTCGATGCTTTGGGAAGATTAAGTACACAGGCCCTGACATGAGTCTAGTGTTTGGTGACCTCAAGGAATAAGGGGGCGGCCACTGTGGGTGGAAGACAGAGTAGTTTTAGAAGGTCAGAGAAACGGTAAGGTGCTACGTCATGAGGGCATATAGACCATTGTAATGGTTTTGATTTGTACTCTTACTGAGATGAGAGGGTGATAGGTAGTTTTCAGCAAACAGGTGGCATGATCTGGTTTTGGTTTTAAGACGGCCCCTCAGGCTGCCAGGTTGGAAATAGCCTCTAGGAGACAAAAGCAGAAGTAAAGGCCTGGTTGTAGGGCAATTACAAAATTCTGGATGACTAATAGTGACTTAAACTCATGGTTTAGTAGAGATTGTGAAAAGTAAACAGATTCTGGATATGTTTTGAAGATGGAGCAGGCAGGATTGTGCTGGTGCATGATATAGGACATGAGAGAAAGAGGGGAGCTAAATAAAACTTGAAGGTGTTTGGCTTGAGAAACTGGATGACTGGACTTGTCATTCAGACCCGGGAAGACCGTGGAAGGTGCAGGTGTGGGGAAGAAAACGCACAGTTCATTTGTTATTACTCTCACCTTGAGATGCCTTTTGGACATCCACGAGAAGTCGTTCATAGGCAATTAAGTATGTCCGTCTGGAATTGAGGAGTAAGGTCTGAGCTGGAGAAATACATTTGGAGTCTGCAGAGTATATATGGAATCCATGCTATGAAAGGGAGAGGTAATATCACCTAGGAAGTAAAGGAACAAAGAGAGCACTGAAGACATAGGTTCCTCTTATAGTCCAGTTGCTCCTGGATAGAGTACTAAAGAGTGTGAGAGAAAAGACTAGAGATCCCAGAACTAGTTCAAAGTGCTCATTCACTCAGCTGGCATTCATGAGCACCTGCTACCTGGCAGAGGTTCTGCTAGTCACTGAGAAAACAATGCGGCAGAGCAGCCGTGAGCAGTGCTTTCAAGAAGTTCACGCCCACCAAAATGCACACTCCGGGACAGGAGCAGAGGTAAACCTCAGTGCACATTGTGGAACAGCAATGAAGAAGGGTAGCAGCACAGTAACAACGAGTGTGAAATTGACTCCTAGGCCTGAAGAGGAAAAGAAACTGCTTTAACTCTCTATCTGGATCCAGCAAAGACAAGCCAGCCCAGGGGGAACCCCTAGTCACAGGATAATACAAACTCAAAAGAAGGGAAAAAAGCAAGATTAAAGGAAAGGGGGAAAAAAGATAGGAACCTGTGGTGACTGCCTGGTGGCATCCTTAGCACGAACTAGCTTACACTTGCCCTATATTTTAGTCAACTTCCAAAGGTTCAGAGGTAAATACTGGCTTCTGTCTTATGACCAGAGCAGATTTCATCATGTCATACAAATATCTCGGGGGCACATATAGTACTTCACCCTTAAATGAAATAACAGTGTCACTAACTAGAAATGCATTCTAGTGAAGCTTTTGATCGTATCTCTCTAATCCACCTATAGACGCAATAACAATAGAATAAATTTCTCAGTACGTCAAATACTTTCTCAAGAGCAATAGTGAAGCAGCATTCTAATATAATTGGAAGTGTATGGTGGGAGGAAGTTTGAGACCACTGATGGAAACTAAGGGCAGAAGGAAAACGGCTACAAGAATTTAAATAAAGGACAACAGAAGGAGGGAGAGAAGTGGGAAGAAAATAGTTAACTACTTAATGCAGATGATTCAACAGTCGCTTCCAGGGGTGCTACCAAATGGATGCTATAAAGAAGCAAGCAGGAGTTCCAGTGTTCTGTTACTGTACCCCACCGGGGTATGGTTCAGATTTGATAGGTTGGTTAAAAGGACTGGGATGGCTCCAGCACGGTGTCGAGAATGCAGAAGGCCAGACTCTGCTTTTGATGCTAACTAAAACGTTTTCCTTGAGCACTGGCACTGAGTCCTAGGCATTCTTCTGCTTTGAGTTGAGCAATCACTTCAGTTCTGCTTTTCTTGCAGGTTTATCCGTGAATGTAATGGTGCTACAACATAGAGTAATTCATCCAGTGGTCACGGTAATTAGTTCACACTTTTGGGTATAAGGAGAGTTGGGGGGGGAGAAATTCCTCCTAACATAGATGTATTGGGAGCCCTACGTCTTTTGTGGGAGGAAGAATGAGAACATGACCTTACTAACTTAGGTTTGAGAGGAGTCAGTGGTCCTGGGACATGATTACCTGACAGAGGGCTGGTATTCTGAGGCAGAAAATGGAAGCACCAGGGTGGTGGTGGGAATGGTGAGGGAGACTAAGAGTAGTTCAAACATATTTACTAAGCTCTTATTATATTCCAGGAATGGTATTAAGATCTGCAGATAAGAACCTCCAGTCAAGACGGAGGTATAGGTAAACACACTTTGCCTCCTTGCACAACCATAACAAAGATCACAACTAACCGCAAAACAAAACCACCCAGAACTGCCAGAAAATCGAACTGTGTGGAAGTCCAACAATCAAGGACTTAAAGAAGCCACATTCATCCAGATGGGTGCCTTTTCTAAGACACGGAGTCAAAGCAGCTCCACCTAATACACAGAAGCAAACACAGGGAGGCTGCCAAATCGAGGAGACAAAGAAACATGACCCAAATGAAAGAACAGAACAAAACTCCAGGAAAAAACACTGAACAAAATGGAGATAGCCAACCTATCAGATGCAGAGTTCAAAAGACTGGTGATCAGGATGCTCAGAGAACTCACTGAGTACGGCAAAAGCATAAGGGAAGAAATGAAGGCTCACTAAGTGAAATAAAGGAAAATCCACAGGGAGCCAACGGTGAAGGGAAGGAAGCTGGGGTTCAGGTCAACAATTTGGAACATAAGTATGAAATAAACAATCAACAAGAACAGAATGAAGAAATAGGAATTAAAAAAAAAAAACGAGTACAGAATAAGAAGATTCTGGGATATCTCCAAAAGTGCCAACATCCAAATCATAAGGATGCCAGAAGGAAAAGAGGAAGTGCAAGAAACTGAAAACTTATTTGAAAAAATAATGAAAAAAACCTTCCCTAATTTGGTGAAAGAAATAGACATATAAGCCCAGGAAGCACAGACAGTCCCAAACAAGTTGGACCCAAAGAGGACCACACCAAGACACATCATTATTAAAATGCCAAAGGTTAAAGATAAGGAGAGAATCTTAAAAGCAGCAAGAGAAAAGGACACAGTTACCTACAAAGGAGTTCCCATAAGACTATCAGCTGATTTCTTAAAAGAAACTTTGTGGGCAAGAAGGGACTGGTAAGAAGTATTCAAAGTCATGAAAAGCAAGCACCTACAACCAAGATTACTCTATCCAACAAATGCTATCATTTAGAATGGAAGGGCAGATGAAGTGCTTCCCGGACAAGGTAAAATTAAAGGAGTTCGTCATCATCAAGCCCTTATTATATGAAATGTTAAAGAGACTTATCTAAGAAAAAGAAGATCAAAACTATGAACAGTAAAATGACAACAAACTCACAACTATTAACAACTGAATCTAAAAAATAAAAACTAAGCAAACAACCAGAACAGGAAAAGAATCACAGAAACGGAGATCATTTGTAGGGTAATCAGTGGGGAAGGGAAGCGGGGAGAATGGGGGGTAAAGATACAGGGATTAAGAAGCATAACTAGTAAGTACAGAATAGACAGGGGGATGTTCAGAACAGTACAGGATATGGAGAGGCCAAAGAACATATATGCACGACCCATGGACATGAACTAAGGGGGGGATTGCTGGATCAAAGGGCAGTAGGAGGCGGAAGGGGGCAAAAGGGGAAAAATTGGGACAACTCTCATAGCATAATCAATAAAATATGCTTTTAAAAAGATCTGCAGATAAATAATGACCAAAATTCAACATTTCCCCCTCCAAGGGAGTTCACAGTCTAAAGCAGGGGCCTTTGATGTGGAGGGACAAGCGCCCCACGGACTGAGCAGCGGTACAGTCAGGAAACCGCTACGAAGCAGAGTGGAAAGTGCTATAATGAAAACCACGGTGCACATAACAACTGAGAGCTGTCTGTCAGGAGGCATGTGAAAAGGCATCCTTTGGGGGCAGGAATAAAACATTGTAACTTTATATTTACTTTATTTTAAAGTAAGAAAAATATTTAAATTTTCATGTACAATCTGACAGTTATATAAGTCAGCAATTCTCAACCTTTTTCATCCCACGGCACACACAAACTAATTACTAAAATTCTGGGGCACACTAAAAAATGTGTTTTGCTTATCTGACCATAAATAGGTATGATTTTGATTGATATACAAAAAAATGGTATTCAAAATTATTCAAAAATATTCAAACAGTGTAATTACCTACTTTTTCTGCTCCAAAGTGTCTTTTTTAAAAATCTGGTTCTGTCCCGCCTGGCGTGACTCAGTCAGGCTTCATTCTGCACAGCACAAGGCTGCCAGTTGGCTCCCGATGCCTGCACATGCCTGGGTTGCGGGCTCAGTCCCCAGCCGGGGTGCATAGGAGAAGCTACCGATCGAGGTTTCTCTCCCTCTCTTTCTCCTTCCCTTCCCCTCTCTCTAAAATAAATAAACAAAAAATAAATAAATAAATGATCTTTTTTTTAAAAATCAGGTTCTTATACTTTTATATAAGGATTTCTGATACCAAGAAGTAAACAATCAGACACAACCTAATGCCATGTGACCAGTAAGATGCAATTCTATTATATGACCATATAGTTATGGTTCAAGCCAGGGCATTTACACCCCAGCTATTGTAATGTTTGCTACCATTTTTAATTTGACAGTGTAAGGGAAAAGAGGTCAGTGCCCCTGACTAAATAGCCAGGTATTGCATGTTTTAAAAATTCTTGCTGTTCACCGGTGTGCTGTAGCACACTGGTTGAAAATCCCTGATATAAGTACACAATTTGAAATATAGATATTTTGGTAATTGGGGCTTAAAACATTTTGATAAATGAGCACAACAAAAACAATTGATTGAGACATAAAACTTGAGATTTTGGAATATCAAGTTAAATTTGAAACTTTGAAAACCTGGATAAATAGAACTTGGACAGGATGATGCAGAGCTGAACCAGTCCTGGCCTTGGGCTGCTGGCAGAAGGGTGAAGATACCTTGCTAAACTCTTCTGTGCCTCTAGTGTGTTTTTCACACGCCCCTTGACAAAAATTTCTTAATCTGATTCTTGGCCTCCACAGGAGCATTACAACGCTGCATCGTTGTTCTTGACCTTACCATTTTATAGGTGGAAGGGGTCCTTGAATTTTTTTATTCCCAATACCTAGCTTAGTATCTAACAAATGGAGGCAATCTGGTGTTTTTGGAGTCAAATGGCAATTGATTGCTAAAAATCTCATTTGCGTACATTTAAATTACCTAAATTGTATATAGTTTGTACACCTGCTTTCCTAATACCAAGGCCAGTACTTGGAACACAGCTGGCACATGATAAACATTACATTGTAAATATAAAATTGGCTACATTAAATGGTCAACTAAGCTGGATTCAAGGACATGGAGTAGTAGCAATACAGCAAGAGGGCACAAGGAGAAAGAATTTCTGGGGCTTCCCCACATAAGGTTATATAAGGATACTATATCCTTCCGCATCTAAAAATATGCGTAGGATACTAGGATGATGAAAATCTCAGATTACCCAACATCAATGAAAAACAGCAAGGATCTTCTGTTTGTGCTTTGAGCACAAAGCATTTTGTCTTAAGTGCTTAAATTTGTATAGCTGAAAAGATGTCACTCCACCACTGTTTCTCCTTTAGAAGCCTTTGGAATAATTTCTGGAGTAGAAACGGCCTTGGTAGTGACTGACTTACAAGGAAAAATCATAATCTCTTAGAAAAACCACACTAAATCTATCACAAGGGAGTGAAGGTATAAACATCAGTTCTGACAGGTGTGTGTCATTGCTTTATCTTGTTCAACTGCAGACCTTCGTTACAGTGGTCCCTGTAGCATTTAAACCTTTTAGCTAAAACGAAGGAGAACTAGATCCTTTTCGGAACCGTAGAAAGCACTACTACCGTAGGGGGCTCCAGGCGTCGGAGCGCGACCGCACAACCACGCCGTCCCTGGCATTGAGAGAATCAGAGTTCAGGCCCTCGGGAACTTCACTGCCGCTATTGCGCACGCTCTGCGTTCCACGCAGGCTTATTAGGAGGAAAGGGGATAAAACTGCCCAGAAACACGTAACCCACAGCGGACAGATCCGGGCCCGGGCTCCCTACTGCATCGGATTCTGGAATTTACAATCACGAAAGTTCTATTGTCTCGCGATTGGCTCCGTGGCCGCATGACATCATAGCGCTTGATTCAGCCTCGGGGCCCCCATTGGCTGGCCGCGCCATTGTGACGTCACGGTCAGCCCACGTTCTGATTGTAGATACCCGGCGCCTTCCTCTTCCCGTCGCGGCGGTTCCTGGCGACCGGTGCCTCCCTCTCACGTCCTCCTCCGCTCCAGTTGGCAACTGGCGCTCCTGCCGCTGCCTCGCTGCTTCCCAAAGCTGCTGCTGCCCCTCGGGCTGAGAGGTAAGCCGTTAGCTCCGGGAAACTTCGCCTGGGCCGCCTCTCGGCCATGACACTCGCGCGAGCGTGCGGCGGGGACCCGAGAACCGTCGTTAGGTCCTGACCCGGGTGCGGAGGAAGAGCTGCCCGCGCGGCCCGCGCTCCGCCCGCGTGGCTTAGGAGCCTCCGCGGCCGGCTCGGGGGGCCCCCAACCCGGCCCCCCAGGACGGACGGAGGGCACCGGGAGAGCTGTGCGGGCGGGAGATGGCTCGTCCTGGGCGCCGCGGGAGTTTGCACCGTGATGCTGCCTCACCTGTTCCGCGCGTGGAAGCAGCAGGCGGGCAGTTGTGCAAGCTGACAGGAGTCGCGGGAACACACACTGCCCCAGACCGGAGGCAGAAGGGATGGGTTTGTGCGCTCTGGTCCGCCCGCCCGGTCGGGATGAACTCGCGGGTGGGAGGTCCGGGGAGGCGCCCTCTGCAACAGCGCTTTCTTTGGGGGACACCAAAACCTGGGTGAGTTCAGAGAGCCTTCGGGGATCGCAGGTCGGGTCTGCATAGACACCCAGCCTCTCGCCTTCGGCCTGCTCGGAGGAGGCGGTGCGGGGACCCTCCCGTCTCGCCTCTAACCCCGCCCCTCCCCAGGGAAGCCCGCTAGCCCCGGACTACTTCGGTGTTTATTAAAACCAGATTAACTGCAGCCGGAGGTAACTCGGAGTGGGATGAGGCTGGGGCGAAAGCGAGGGGGCGGGGACTCGAGGGCGACCCGGCGGTCCTTCCAGCAGTCCGGGCGCGAGAGAGGCGGGAGCGACCGGCGGGGAGCGGAGGCGCGCGGCCAGGGCGCGGCTCTGGGCTCGGGAAGCCCCTAGGTCGCGTCTGTGCCGGATTGTAAGGAAAAGTGCTCTTTCACCGTTTCCGGCAGTGAGACTCACCCCCGCCCCCTCCCCGGACTCCCCGAGTCCACCCTGCTGCTCTGGGTTGGAGGGAGTCATGCCTGGAGGAGGAGTTCTTTCATATTGTATCTTGCAACCGTTACGTGCACTTGAGGAGTGGTGGTTTCCCCTCCTCGGGACTGTTAAGCTTATCTCGCAGCTTCTTGATTGCAAATTTACAGAATGCATTCGGCCAACTTGGGGGCGGGAATACGTACGGATGAATCTAGTGCTTGACATATTAGCTGGTCTGGGCAACCCCGGGGTGCGGGCGGGGATTGTGGGGAGCAAGCAGCCTTAATTCTTTAATAGCGGGACCCGTGGCAGGAAGTGCTTTACAGGGTTGTACGGAAGAGCTAACGTTGCTCGTTAGGCTTTGTAGCTTGTTCCTCTAACCCCTTGGTAGATACAACCTGTTGGTTTGCACTTGTTTTACCCGAACATCTCAGTCACTAGTATTCGGTACAGAATCTGCAGATACGGACACAGCCGGTTCTGCATTTTCTGGCCGCGGACGAACACTTTTATTTTCCATCTGCGTTTGGTAGGGGACGAGTAGATCACTCCTTCAGTCAGCGTAGACGCTGCCTGGGATTCTCCAGGAAGGGTCCGCACTTGGCAAGAGGGATGTCATTCATGTCCCTTTGAGATCCCTACCCTAGATTCTAACTTCTCATTGCCAGGAACTTTTTGGTAGTGTTTTTCTTTTTGCATTTTCCTTTCTCTTCCATTTTTACCTGAAGACAAAAGGGTAAATGTTGATGGTTACAGATGGCTAATTTTGCAGAATATAGAATAGAACTGTGCTGAAAAGTGAAAGTAGAAAGCATATTAAAGTTTGTCATATTTTTCAAGGAAAATATCTCATGACTGCACATACTACCCTCATCCCCTTGACTCAGTTTCCATCCCTAAATGGGGATTTCATGTTATGGAATTGTATGGATTTCAAGAGATGATGAAATGAAAGAGCCAACACGGGTCTGCCAAATGTTTGTTTCTTCACTTATTTTTTTTCTTCCTGGGGAAGGGGAAGTGAGGTTTAAGGTATGTGGCCAGCGCTGAAATCCAAGAATCTCAAATAACTGGGAAAATGTTAAAAACTAGGTATTCACAAACACTAATATTAGTATCCCTATGAAGTCACTTTTAAAAATGAGGTAAGATCTCATTTCCTAGGATCAACACAGTTTGTTTACTGGTTAGAGATCTTGATTTGGGGGTATTTGCTGATCACAAGGATCTTCCAGGGACCTTTTTTGCATTACTTCCTTGTTTGCTTTCATCATCATTAACTGGTTGTCCTCTTGCTGCTATAGGTGAGTATCCTATAGGTATCAATCCTTAGGTATCTTATTTCCCCCTTGAATTACACAAATCAAGGAAAACTTGGTTGCCTTCCTTCAGGGTGACTGATGCTTAAGTAGATAGTATAGAATGTGAGTAATGGTTTTACTTCTTTCTGATTTGGCCACATCCTTCCTCTCCCCTAAGACATTTTGTAATTATTTTGAATTTGTGTTCCTCCTCTGTTGCCTACCAACTCTTGATGTGAGTACCTTCCTATAAGTAGTCGCTCGCCATACATAATTCTTATCCCATCCTGTGAGGACTGTTATCCCTACTTCCTTCTTAAAGAATGAGAACTAAGGCCTAGAAGTGCCAAGAGATTTTTCCAAATTCACATAGCTCTGTCTCTCGTACCGTACTTGCTCCTTTGTCTGTCCGTACACTGCCAGGATTTGTTCAGTGGGCTACATGCCATGTACGTAACTCTGTTACTCTGTAACTTAAAATCTAACCTCACGTTCAAAGGTCCATCTTCAAGCCATACAGGATTAACAAATTGTCGTCTTTCAAATCTGCCTAAAGTCTGTTTTCTTTTTAGCCCATGTTTGATTCATTCTTTTTATTTATTCGTTGCCTTGGCAGTGGTTGAATGTGGGGGCAGTGTGAGAGTGTGTGATGGCAGGAGAGGTTGTATACGAAGCTGAAGGACACAGTTCCTGACTCCGGAGGGCTTCCTGACTTGGCTTACGTTTTAATCCTTTTATACCCATACTTAGTCTGTGCCTTGGGCTAAAAGGGGATCAGAAGCAGATTTCTGGGGGGCTCATCTAACTCTATCTGAGAAAGCTTTATGGCAGAGCTGTCTGTGATAGCCCTGTTGGTGCTTATTGTTTTGGACTAGGGTGATTCTGGTGCAGGAAACAGAAAACCCAACTCAGACGGGCTTAAATGACCACCTGACCCAAAATGTCCTGATGGCAGAACTTTTGCTTGTCTCTCTGAAGCGCTCTCAGGTGTCATTATATCCGTAGTCTGATTTTGCAAGATGACTGCCAGCAGCCCTCCTGTTGCCATATTCTCACGTGGGAACTTCCTTCGCTCCACCTTCCACAGAAAGTCCTTGGCCGAGAGATGGATATAGGCCTTGTTTACTCGAAGTAATGACTAGAACAATATAAATCTTATAATCTGGGGTCCATCCCAGAACTGAGCAAGTGGATTTAAATCACACCTCACCTACTTGGCTGTTACTACCTCTTCAGGAAGGGCCTGTGTGGACATGGGGGAAGCAAGGACAGTGGTGGCTGTCAGGGCCTCCAAGGGTGCCAGCGGTAAAGAGATGCTTGGACTAAACTAGAATTGGTTCGAATAGAATTGAACCAACCTTTGAATTTAGGCTTGGGTTTCATAGAGGAATTACAGAGATAGGACAGGCCTTCTATGAGAAAGGGCGTTTGGAAAGCAAACAAGTATAGAATTATTGAGCAAACGGCAGGTAGCCCAGTTGGCTGAAACTGATAGGGCAGAAGTGGAAGAAAAGGTTAGAAAGGCAAGTTGCTGGTACTAATAATGGCTCACTTTCATTGGACTATTTTTATGTGTCAAATCTGGCACTGAGCACTTTTTACATGGATTTATCTCAATTACTAATTATTGGTACTATGAGCATTTCCACTTTACAGGTGAGGAAATGGAGGCACAGAGAAGTTTAGACATTTGCCCGCAGTCACAAAGCATTTCAGCCAGGTCGTTTCTCTTAGCCTGCCCTTTCTCCTGAGGTGTGTGTTTGGTAACAGGGTACCACTGAGGCTTTAGAGGGAGGAGTGCATTATGAATGCTGTGCTCCGGGAATGCGAGTCTTGTCAGAGTGTGTAGGATGGATTGGCGTGGACCGAGGCTGGGAATGTGGAGATGGGCCGGGAGGCTGTTGGAGGAGGTCAGGGTAATGATAAAGCCCCACCTGGAGCCATGGCTCTGAACCCAGACTGGAGAGAGCTAATTGAATCAGTTTGTTTCTAGGATTAGATCTCTGTGACCTGGAGACCAGTTGAATTCGAGGGCCAACTAGAGGAAGGGCACTCTTACTGCTGGGTGGTAGAAGAGGTGTGGTAACATAAAGGGGGAGGGAGGAAGCTTTGTAATCGGATGGAAATATCCTAACAGTCCAGACGCGTATCTACACAACCCATTTCTTCCCCCCGTCTCAGTTCCTCCTCTTTGTAGCCATCACTCAGCTCCCTTTTTGTTGTTGCCCTTGTGCAAGCACATCTTTCCACCACATTCCATCCATTTTTAGACACAGTTTTTCAGATGCAGCTTATAATCAGTGGCACTTTAAAATCACTACAGGCATTTTTCCACATTTTAATATTGCTGTAATTAGGATACTTCCCACCTTTCAATGAAGTACCATATTTTACTGTGTATAATGCACACTTTTTTGCTCAAATTTTTGAGGGAAAATTAAGGGTGTGTGTTATACATGGGGAGTACTAATTCTGTTCCTATATAAATGTTTTTCTTTTATTTATGCTTATGCACTCTAGAAAGCAATAACGATATCCATATGCAAAATAATACCCTGGAATACAATCATCGGTTTTGTTTCTACATATAAATAAATAAAAAATTGAATTAAAAATTAAAACAAAAGATTTGTTTCCTGAAAGTTTGGATCAGAAATGTGGGTGAGCATTATACACAGGAGTACATTATACACGGCAAAATACAGTGTCGTTGGTGAGAAAAGGCAGATCCCAGTATTGCTAAAGCTCATGCAGCCAGTTGCTGGTGGAGACAAGAGTAAGAACCAAGGCTTCTGGGCTCTTTCCATCAGCTGGGTTACCTCAGTTCACAGAATAGATATTAAAATAAGCGTTTGCCTCGTGATAACAGGATTATGTAAAGCACATGCACATTTCTTTGTTTATTACAACTGAAATAATTTGAGAAGATTAGAAGGCATAGTAATTTAAGGTAGGATGCCTCACCCTTGTATAGAACCTGGCCTCCGTGGTTTCTTGTCCTAATTTCCCACCAACCATAAGAAAATCAACCCTGGGCTTTGGTCTCTCTTCCTTTAAAAATAAAAGATTTAAACTAAGGTGATTTTCAGGTCCCTTTCAGAACTAGATTTATCTTCCCTTTTGCCATGTGCAAATCTTTTTTTCTGTTTGACCAAGGATAGAGAATGAAAGTTGAAATCATTTAGGACTTAGAAAGGTCGATGTCAGAGTCAGTGATGGAAATTACACTTTTCTCTTTAAGTGGTTGAACATAACCTCAGGAGATGTTTTGGCCTTGCAGAGTGAATTGTTCAGGAAGGTAACCTGGCCTAATTTTGAGATTTTGTAATGGGAAGCCCCACCCACCCACACAAACTGTTTGGTTCCTACTGGGCTCCCACTGGCTTGTTTCTTCCATGGCGTCATTTTTATTTGACTTGCAGGCACTCACTTTTAGAATTGTGCGGTGCCTGGATTTAAAATACTCGTGCTTGGTGAGTGTTCCGAAAGACAACATTCCCATCCTTCCTTCCTCCTCCCTTGATATTGCTCTTCCAAGTGCAGTTGTGTGTAACGTCTTAGTATTCCTTAGGTCTTAGGTTAGACTCGTCTTCTTGTTGACTGGATTTAGGAAATAATTTGTTTTAAGATTTTTAGTGCTGGTATTGTCACGCTTCTTCTAGTTAGGAGAAACTGTTTTCTTGACACAAACCTGCTAGCATGTGCCGGGGATGTCCAACTCATTTTCACTGGGGGCCACATCGGCCTCGCGGTTGCCTTCCAAGGGCCGGGTGTAACTTTAATACTGTGTAAGTGCAACTACTCCCGAACAGTTAAGCGAGAGCTCGGCGCTGCCGCCAGCTGGAAACAAGGTGGAGGGCCGGACTTAGCCCTCGGGCCTTGCGTTCGCCACCTGTGGCATTGTTATTTACAGGCTCCATCTCTATTAAGTTTTACCTTTGCTCTTTCATTTCCCTATTGTCAACAGTTTCACCCCGTCAGAATGAACCTTTTGTAAGCCCATACCAATCAGACCTCATAAAGTCATGATGGAGGATTGGCCACTCAGATTTTTATTTTGTCCGAGTTATTCTGAACCCCAGAGTACCTGTTCTGCTTTGTCTTGGCACAGGAGACACTTTTACAAAATAATTATTAGGAATTTCTCTTTCCCCAAAGATTAGTTCTCATGATGCCAAATTCAATAATTACTCATTTGCTTCCGTGGGAGTTTGGCAGTGTGGTGTCTGTCCCCAGGGGTAGTGTTCAGGGTACCTTTGCTTTAGTCTTTGGCAGATGAAGTAAGTTAATATTTAAAGAAGTTGTTGATACCTCCACCTGTCCAAATTGCGAGCTGTTATGTACCTCTGAAAATTTGAGGTTTTTTTAATAGAACTTCTAAATATTTACCTTCACTGTGGATCTGAGGTGCATTGATAAAAGCATATATTGGTTTTTGCTTTTGTTTTAACTAAGAAAAGCTGCAGAAAGCAGATTGCAGGCAACACCTTTCAGGTTAGCAGCTACCCATCTGTTTAGGGTTCCCACTCTGCCACTTACAGCTGTGTCAGCTCTGGCATAAGTGGTTCCATCTCTTTGACACTTCTGTTAGAACTTGGTGGTACTAATACCTGTGCTACTTTGGAGGGTATTCAGTCCATCAGTATTATACATGAAAGTTAAGTAGGGTACTGACTTAATGTGATGGTCATGCTAAAAAGATTCCTCTGTTGTATAGGATGTTCACTAAAGCATTGTTCATAATCGCAAAAGATTGAAAGAGTGGAGTCAATGCCCTTCAGAAGAATCAGTTATACTATAGCTGGGCAGTGGAATACTTTTCAGCTTATAAGAATAATGAGGCTGATCTGTGGGGTGCTGAATACAGCTGCCACTACCCCATACCAGGCATTTTTCTGAGGTCCTCTACATATATTCATTTTGGCCTCACAAACCCCCTGAGGTAGATGATGAGGAAACAAAGGCACAGAAAGGTTACGTGACTTGCTGAAGGCTCCACAGCTGGCAGGAGGCAGAGCCAAGGATTCAAGCCCAGGCAGGCTGGCTGCTGTCTACTCAGCCACCCTGGCATGCTGCATGCCTGTTAGAACTAAATAGTTATCTTTGCATTTGCAGCTCTTGATACAGAGCTAGGGGAAACAAAGTTGAGTTTCCTATCATTGCAGGTCTGGGAGGTTGACAATGTGTCCAATATAGAACTTTTGTCAGTAACTAAACATTAGAGAAAGTAAGCTAATAAAAGAATAACCTTTATGATCAGTCCTTGAAAGGGTGACCTTTTGTTTATTCCCTGACTCCTCTTTTAGAGATTTTGCACTTAAGCCTCCTCTTTTTGGTGTAATCAGCAGGGCAGACACAGAACAGCTCTGTAATTACTGGTGTAAGAAATCAGTATTCAAATCCCAGTTGCCAGTTGGCTCCTGGCCTCACCTGGGTTTGCTTTATAAGGTGTGTAAGACCTGAGAGGTGTGGAAGGGCACCTCTATCTCCAGACTGTCTGATTTCCTTTGGGTAGAGGTGTAAGTCGTGTATAATTTTAAAACATCGACTGCGTCATCTGACACAGGCCACACTGAGGGCCATTCGTTCCGCCTGAAGATAGACACGTTTTCCACCACCTCCACTTCTCTTGGGGTTGTTAGACTCCTTGAGAACTTCTTTATTTTCTTTCTGCGTGGGATTAGTAGGTCTGACAGCATCATGTTGGCTCTGAGTACCAGAATAAGAGAATCACATAATGCACAGAACAGCTTTTATATTATTAATGTGGAGTATGACCAGGTGATGAAACAACTCCTATGGACACACTATAGAAGAGATGAATGACTCCTAGATTGTGCTTGCTTTTAAAAATGGCACATCATAGCAAGTTTTTAAAAAATTTTTTGAAACACATTTAACTCTACCTCTCGGTCTCCTCACTTACCCCCACGTCCAAACAACATTTATAAAATATGAGTATTTTAAGTCTTAAAAAAGAAATGTGTTTTTCAGTCACATGCCTTATTTATATTGCACAGGTTTGAATTTATGTTTTTCCACCCTTGTTTTTTTTAAATTTCTACTGAGGCAACAACACTTTTTGTACGAATGAGCTTGGAGAACATGATGATTTGTTTTGAATATTCAAGTAATCACACCAGTTGAGAGTGCAATCAGATAAGACTTATTACTTGCATATAGCAGAAAATGTTGCTTAAGTGCCTCTTAAATGTTTCACTCCCAGCTCTTTGTAATTACAGTCTGATTTGATGTTAGGAGTATGATTGAAGTAGAGTTTAAGGTCTTCAAGGGGTCCGGCGGAGGCGCGCAGTGGGCCTTGAGGACTATGAGCCATGCTTTGGCATTGCCTGCTCCTCTACAAGTATGCGTCAGCCAAGAAGGTGGTTGCCCTGTGGAACAGGTGAGAGCTTCTCTACAGAGCCCTGAAAGACAGGGTCTCGAGACTCGCATGTCCCCAGGAGAATGCCACGAATATCGCACTTGCTTTGTTTTTAGAGCAGCTCCATTTTGTTTACTTGGCAAGGAGTGGTGGGTTTAGAATAGGCTCAGTGGCCCCAAAGGAAGGTGGCGGTGAGTGTATTGCACAGTGAGGGAGGTGCTGTTCGTTGAGCCCTGATGCAGAGCTTCATGCTTGAGTTTCTCATCCTTTAAAGAAATAGGACTGGTGTATTTTAAAGGGCTTCCCAGAATTCAAGATTCAGTTGAACAGTATGCAAGGTACTGTTGGAAGACCTGTTTCAGTGGGTAATGTAGTTGGATTCAAGTACGTATCCACTCACTCATTATTCATCTCAGATATTTATTTGTAATCCATATATTTCCTGTAACTCCAGCCTCATAACTTTTCATCAGCAAGCTTCACCTGGACACCCTGCAAACCTCTTTCTCATGTTGGCTAAATGGCCAGAAGCACCGCCATCCACCAACTGGCCCATGCCATCAAGCCAGCAACAGTGCGGGTCCTTCTCTTTCCCATCAACCACGTCCTTCCCCCTGCTCCCTCCGCGGTGTTGACCACCTGTTGTCCATTCAGGCTCCTCCCTGTCCCCCTCTGCCTCCCCCTTCCTTTTCCATTGTCTGCCCCTGGAAACATATCGGTCCCTTCCCAGATGAGTACAGTTTCTCCCTGGCTCCTTCCTGTCTCACCTGTGTTCTAGTCCCTAATCTGCTGTCACAGTGGTCTTCCCACATGTTAATAGGATCACTTCACTCCACCCTATAAACTTAATTTACTGCCTCTTTGGGGCCATCCTTGATCCAGCTTCATTTCCTGCCGCTTTCCTGTCCGAACTTAGACTCTGTACATACCACAGACTTCATTTCCCCATATGTACTTTGGGTGTAGCCCCATCTGTGTTCCACACGGGCTATATTTGAATGCTGCTTCATCAGTTGCTCCCACCAAAAACACAAAAGCAAAGCAGACTCAACAGAAAAAGTCCTGTTATTCATAAGTCAAACCCTCACACCCTAGGACCTTTGATCCTTTTGGCTGACTCAGACATTCTTCCCCTTCCTCCATGTGTAACCTCGGTTCTAATCCTAGCCTTTTGTGTGCCTCAGTTTCCTCATTCTTATGAGAATGACTAGTGCTTTCCTTTTCTCTCCACTCTGGCATGAGTGTCTGGCATGTTAATCTCTGTATCCGTGGTAGCTATATACCACCGGCGTATAGTAAATATCTAGCAATTACTTGCATGTATGTCTCTCTAAATATGTATCTTTTAAGTTAATCCATTCAGTAATCTGTGCTAATGGCTGTATGAAGGTGAGTGTATCTTGATAGCCTGGGAATACATAGTATTTCATGAATGGGGAGTCTGCTGGGGCCCAGGACTCTGGAAGGCCAGCTTCCCAGCCCATTGTTGCCATTCTTCCCTCTGGAGTAGAGCAGTGACAGCCTTCAGACCGTACAAATTGCTAGACATCCCACATGTCCAGGAGCAGAGGTGACACATGCTATTATTTTAAAGAGCCTTGCTTATTTGCATATTCTCTTGTAGAGCATTCAGGTAGAATATGCCAGTCGTAGACCACACCAGTGTCACAGTGCCCAAGCAGGGAGGAGCATCAACTCTGGTGTCTAGGCACCCGACTCTTCCATCATACAATAGTGGTAGAAACTGACACACTTTTTTAACCTTGTTTTGGTTGGCCATGACATTGAACCCTGGTGGGCTGTGTAGACTGGACAGAGCCCGTCTGCTTCAGCAGCCATACGGTCACTAGTTCATTGATCACTCACACTCACTGTTGAGGATTTCCATGTGCAACCCTGTGCTAAGAAGCATGGATCTTACGGGAACACAGAACAATTCACCTGCTGGCAAAGAGATTATAATCCCGTGGCTGGGGGAGGGGGGGAAGGTATGTACTTGAGTTAACAGATAATTACTGGTACTGTAGCTTTCGCCACGGCCACGTATGTTGTGTAGGTGATGAAGATCTCAAAAAATAGTGACTCCAAGAATGGGATCTCAAAACAGGAGTGAAGTTTCTATCTCCCATAAAAGGCTGGGGCGGGTGAAAGTGTGGTAGGTCCAGAGCTGGTTTGACCAGTCATAGGCTCCTTCCAACCCAGTGTATGCCAGGTTTAGAGTGTGGTGCCATCTCCCAGGCAGCACGCAAGAGGAGGAGACAGAGAAAGTGGAAAGGGCAGTGGGTTCATTCATGCTTTCTCTTAGGGGAAGATCCCAGAACTGCCCCTGGACAGTTGTGTTTTTGTCTCCTCAGCCAAAGCTTAAACACGTGACCACGCGAAACTGCAAAAAATTGCTGGAAAATCTCATCTTGATTCTGGGTGGCCGTGGGTAGCTGAAGGTCCTGCTGCAGAGTTCAGGCAGCAACCACCAGTCTATGCCAGTGGTGGTGGTGGAGGTTGACGGTCCCACCCACAGCGCTTCAGAAGCTCAGTTGCCAAGGAAGCACAGAAGCACACCTAAGTCACATTGGGAGGGTCAGGAAAGGTTGCCAGGAGCATAGCAGGAATCTCGTGGAAAGAGGAAGTAGGTATTCAAGCACTGGCTCTGAGGAGAGGGGGGCAGGTAGCTGGGGGAGTGCGTGGAAGAGCATGTGAGGAACTGAGAGAAAGTCAGTGAGGAAGACCAAAGGGGAAACAGGCCATATGTGACCTGCCTGGTCCTATGTGGGGTCTAGGGTCCACGTTGAAGACATCGGACATTTTCCTGAGAGCCTTTAACTGATTTAGAAGAAGGGAGTTACCTAGAAAGATGCTTTTTAGGGAGGTGGGAGAGACACAAGACTGGAGGCAGGGATGGTCCATTAGGAAGGGAGTGTGTTTATCAGTTGACATGATGGTGGCCTTGACTAGATAGTGGCTTTGGGGATAAAAAGAAGTAACTACAAATCCTCTCCATTCCACAGGGCTTAAGAACTGGGAAAGAACTTAGAAATTGGTCTGCTTTTCCCTTGACAGATGATGAAACCAAGGTTGAGATGTCGAGTGGCTTGCCCAGGGTCACACAGCTAGTTGTAGAGCAGCACCAGAAACCTTTTTTTCTGGCCAGACTTTTTCCTTTTGTTACTGCTGAATGTGCCAGTTTGGAGGAACGGGTCATTGTGGGTATTCAGAGAACGCAGAGAGATACAGAGGGGTGCATGGTGTTGGAGCTGGGTCTTAAAAGGTAAGTATACTCATAATTTGGACCGGAGAGTAGAGGGGGCCTGCTAGGTAGACTATGTAAGTTACGTGAGGATGGGTGACGGGGGAGAAGCCCAGTTGTGGTTGGTGCTCCTGATTCCGCAGTTTGAGTACAGTAAGTACTAGCGCGCATCAAGGAAGTCGCATGAGATAATGCCCCAGGAGGGAGAGTACCCTAGGTCAGGGGTGTCAGACTCATTTTCACCGGGGGCCACATCAGCCCTGCCGTTGCCTTCAAAGGGCTGAAATAATTTTAGTACTGTATAAATGTAACTACTCCTTAACTGTTAAGGAGTTGAAATTACACTAGGCCCTTTCAAGGCAACCATGAGGCTGATGTGGCCCCTGCTGAAAATGAGTTTGACACCCCTGCCTTACATTATCCAGGTGGGCTCACTGTAATCACGAAGGTCCTTAAATATGGAAGAGGGAGGCAGAAGAGGCTAGAAAGAAGGCAGCATGAAGAGACTTAGACCGGAGTTGCTGACTTTGAAGATGGACAAAAGGACCATAAACCAAGAAATGCACGCAGCCTGAAGAAGCTGGAAAAGGCAGGGAAAGGATTTTCCTGTAGAGCCTCCAAAACCCTGCAGAAGTCACAGTCAGAAAAGTTACAGGGATGGTCAGGTGTTTGTATCTCTCAGATAAGCTGCCACCTCCGCAGGGAAAAGGAGATAGCCCTGCTGATGACACCTTGATTTTAGTCCAGTGCGACTTGTTTGGGAATGCTGATCTCCGAAAGTAACAAGCGTGTTGATTTAAGCCATTAGTTTGTGGTAATTTGTTAGAGCAGCCTTAGAGAACTAATACAGCAGTTCATATTCGTTTGCTGAGTGGATGGGAGTTATGCTGTAAGAAATCAATGCGCCAGATTCACTTACGAGTTGGATTGGATAGGGGAGGTTCTGGAGGCCGAGGCGTCCCTAGTTGACAGTTCCAGCAAAGAGGTGATGAGGATGTGACTGGAGGGGTGGGGTGGCGGTAGGAAGGGTGGTGCTGACCAGCAGCAGGACCTGAAGCTTGGGTGCTGAGGAGCCAGTGCAGGGCAAGGGAGGGAGCATGTGTGCTTTCAGGCCTGGGTTCCTGGAAGGCCGTGGGGCTAGTCATGAAAATAAGGGATGCAGAAGGAAGAGAAGATTGTGAGAAAAGTGTGCTGAGTTCAGTTTTTGGCTTGTTGAGTTTGAGTTCAGGAGGACCACATGTTTGAAGGTGGGGAGAGATCAGATGGAAACTAGCCTTTGAGGTTGGGGTTGGGGATGCAGGATTGGGTGTCATTGGTCATGATCATGACCCAACTGTATTCTTCCTTCAAACTTCTCCAGTGAAGAGACTCGGCAGCCCTTTTTAAGAATCCAAGATATCACAGTCCTTAAAATTAAGCTTTCCCTGGTATTCACCTAAATTATAAGAAGGGACCCCCCCAAAACCAGAATTATCTTCTGGAGGGCAGGCCCCTTGTAGTACAGGCTTCCCCCATTAGGTGAGTGGTCTAGGGACCCATCTGTATCACTGTACCAGCTGGCGTTGTTGTGAGAGGCTGTGTTCAGCCTCAGTGAATTTTTTCTGAATTCTCTTTCAGTGCATTTGCCCATTTCATGATGGGTGATTGACTAGCACACCTGCCCACACCTAACTGAGTGTTCAGCAGTTTTGACGAAAAACAGCATGACCCCCATGCCCCACCTTTCCTATTCTCCCTATCTCACCCCAAGTGACTTTTCTTTCTTGTTTCCCCAGCTGAAAAAATTCCTCAAAGGCAAACCTTTTGCCAATGTGGTAGAAGTGAAACAAAAAATGGCAGCAGCACTAAAAGACACCACAATCGATGCATTCAAAAATTGTTTTGAACAGTAGAAAAAATGACTTGATAGGTTTATTGTATCAAATGGAGAGTACTTTGAAGGTGACTGAAGTTTAAATATGTGAGAATAAATACACAAGTTTTTATACAAAAATTCCTAGTTTTTGGAGGTCCTACCTCGTATTTTTGTTGCTGTTTGAATTCTGTGTACCCTTAAAAAATGTTTAATAAATAAAAATAAGTTAATACTAAATAAGTAATGAACACATTTAAGTAAACTAAATAACATAATTCTGCAGCCCCTCCTTCCTTTGCATGTTTTACCTTGTGTTGCAGGTCCTCTTCCCAGAAGCCTGTCTGCCTCTGCTTAGTCTCTTTGTCACCCAGCCAGTCACTCAGGGTCATGTGCTCCTCCCCTCCCAGCCCTGATACTGTCAGATCTCACCCAGTGAGTCAGAGAGGACGGAACCCTGAGAAAACGTGACTTGTGCTGGAAAAAGGAAAATGGATGCTATTTGCTATAACATTTCCACATCTGTTTTTAAAATGCCAGTGTACCGTTGAACTATATATATAGACTCACTTTAGATATGGTTTCATCCTGGAAGTTCTTGGTTTCTGAATTCGTTTGTTCTTCATAATAAACTTGGTTGTAACGATTGAAATTAGAGCTCATTTCCTAAAAAATGGGAGAGATACCATTTCAGAGCAACTGTGGAGACTGTATTGGCCTTAGAGATTCTTTCCTGTGGCACCACATTGCTTGTCTTTGATGTTGTTTTATGATCACTGTCCTTCCACTTGGTGGCATTTGTACTATGTAATTCGAGCTTACACATGAAAAAATTTCCAATGAAGATTGTACTGAATGTAATTATTTAAATTTTAAAGCCTGTAAGATACGAGGCGTGACTAGTGAAGTAATGACTTCCATA
Source organism: Desmodus rotundus (assembly GCF_022682495.2). NCBI lineage: Eukaryota > Metazoa > Chordata > Mammalia > Chiroptera > Phyllostomidae > Desmodus > Desmodus rotundus. The sequence goes on along the minus strand of NC_071397.1, from coordinate 17,883,682 downwards.
AACCACACATGAAATTCGCTTTCTTACTTTGTTTTAAATCCTCACCCGAGGATGTGTTTTTACCGATTTAAAAGAGAGCGGAAGAAAGAGGGGGAAAGAGGGAGGAGAGAGAGAAACCGAAACGTAGTGGAGAGAGAAACAACAATATCAAACCTACAACCTTTTGGTGTAAGGGACGGCACTCCAACCAACTGAGCTACTGGGCCAGGGTGAAATTCACTTTCAGTTTCATTGAGCTGCTTACATTTCTTCTCCAGAAAAGGAAATATGATTGAAATGAGATCTCATTCATTCTAACTTGACCACCTAAAGTCCTCCCTTCCCTTTGATTTGTTCAGAATAAGATTTATGTGTGCAAAATTCTGGGTTGTCATTTACAGCAGTCAATATCCGGATAAGACAAAGTCCCCCAAACATCCAGAGAACACAAACTGAGTGCAGCACAAGGAGAGGGAGGAGAAGGTGTTAGTCCTGCCTGTCAGCGCCCATTACCATTGTACATTTCAACTGTGCCGTCGCACAGTCGTGATCATTTTGTTTCTTTCTTGAAATCAAGTTGTGTGCCCTGAAGAAATAGTCTGTTTGGTTTGCAGGCATTTCTCTGTAATGTTTTCCAAACTAAGAAAGCAAAGAGAAGATATTTTGTAGAGAAACCTACAAATTACCTGCTCCGTGTCCATGACCAAAAGGGTAAATGCTCTGAGCTCTAGTTTAAAAGCATCAAGTGTCTTCCTGACAGATGGGAGTATGTAATGTACCTTTGTAGTAACTGTTAAGCTTCACGCAGGGTTTGTTCTCTCATCGACACTGCTCTCTTTCAAAGGAATTCACTTCTGAACGGAGAAAGTCATGCTTGCAGGGGTGAAATGTCACTTAGATTCTTATTTTGGAGGAGAAGGGAGTGTCATGCAATTTTTTCCCTCTCTTATTCATATTCATTCTGTTTCTTTTGCTTCTTCCTTCAGCTGGGACTCGCTTTCCTTCTGGCAATTATCTTCCTGTAGAGTGTCAGGGCCACACCTGCAACTGACACCCATTTACAGGAAGGAAGGGGGTGAGCCCACGGGCTCCAGCCCCTGGTGCTGGGAGTACATAGGGGCTGGGGCTGCCGCCTTCAGGGGAAGGTGGCTTTTCCTCTGAGGCCACACTATGAACTTTAAGAAATCTACACAATGCTCACTTGAACTGATTAGCAAGACGAGTCAAAGAAAGTAGGGCCTGGTGAAAATGGGACAACTGAGGCAATAGGCAGATACAGAGTGTGTTTTCTAAGAGGTGTTTTGTTGTGCCAAGTCGAGGTAGGAATGTGAGTCTCTGATTCTGAGCTAGTAAGTAAATAAGCACTTGAGCATCTGTATAGTGTTTGTAAGAGTGAATATACACCCTTTGCAGAACTACCTAATGTGAGTTAGCCACAGGAAACTTGTGTTTCTCATTATTTATGACTTAAAATTTTACTTTTTTGGTGACGAAGAGTTTCCACTAGGAGTATCCTCATTTGGAAAGGGAGTTAGTGTCATGCTTTGGCGAAAGAAACTTTCGGAGTTTTTATGCCCACACAGTAATGTGAAAATCAGCTCACCCTGCTTCATTAGTGTTGAGTTTCTTGTTGTAACGTACTCATATAATTTGATGAGTTAGTGGGGAACTGGGAAGGACTTAATTATCTCATGGAGTAAAATATTTATTGTTAATTTTTGTTTGTTATCGTTAGCTTGCTTTCAAAATGACTAAGTATCAAAACATTGCGGGGATTTAAGTGTTAGCTTTTTAAATTCTTTGTTTGCAGTACTTCAAGTTAAATTTAACTCCTAAAGTTAAGTACAAGGGCATATTTTTGAGGTATATTTGGGATATTTGCCTTTACGTTGGGAAGCTAAATTTGCAATGTCTATGTAGAAGTAAACCTTGCAGAGGGGAAGGGTTCTGTACACAATCTATAATACAGCAGCTCTCAAACTTTTTGGTTTTAGGATGAAAACTGACAACCTCAGAGAGCTTTTGTTTATGTGGGTTGGAATTTACTCTATTAAAAATTACTTTTGCACTATTTTAAAATAAAAGTTTTAAATAATTAGTAATACATCTAAAATAATGACTAGCCATTATATGATAACATAAATAGCCTATATTTTTACGAAAAATAAATTTTCCAAAACAAAAAGTATTGTGAAAACAGACGTTGACATTTTTGCCCATCTGTTCCATATCTGCCTTAATGAAAGACGGCGGGTCCTCCCGTCTGCTCTGCGTTCAGTCTTTGAGGCCACACATTCTGTGGCCTCTGGGACACCTTACAATGATGAGAAAGGTCAGGCTGAAAAAGTACTCTCGCAGTGGTGGTGTGGAAATAGTGTCGATCTTATGGAGCCTCTGTAAAGCAGCCAAGCACCCTCAGAGGTGTCTGGGCTTTTGAGAACCTCTGTTCTAACCAGATCTTGTTTGTTGTATTTTTAAGTAAGGACCACCCTTCTACTTAGCTACGAAGACATCATTTTTTCCCCCTTCTTCTGCAGCAGCTGTTGCCTCTCGATTCCTTCTGCCTGAGTAAATTTTTTGAATTATGCCACAGGATCTCTGAATGCCACCTTCGTACTTGAACTTCATCAGGCGGCCCGGTTTGGGCATTTTATCACGTGAATGTGTCCGCAAGTAGGATACTAGTTAAAAGGGAACTCAGGTCTTCTAACAGCTGGTCGCTTACATGGGTGTTCTATTGGAGGCCTGTAGTGGTCAGTTTTTAGATAAAAATCCAAACCAGTCAGTAGGGAGTCACTGAGAGACTGAGGTCTCAGTGCAGTATGAACAGTGTTTTAGATGTTCACTTCATTTTTTTATTTATCCCGTTATCTTTGATATCTACCCATTGTACTATTTGGGCCTTCAACTTGGCCGATTTTTAGAATAGCTTTAAAAATAGCTATTTCCTTTCTTGTTCATGCCTGTTTGATACATACTACTTGATATATATTTTTTTAATGTTGCTTTTGGGCAGTGCATTTGCTTTAATAAAAATTAGCTGCATCATGTCCCACTTCTGCCTTGTTCTAGTTAACCATTTAACCTTTATAATTTCATGCATTACAAAAAGGTTCCTCTGGCCTTTTTTGTATAATGTCTGATCATGTAGAGCTCTACTTTGGGGATTAGGAAATACTGAATCTGCCTCCCTTATGGTTCACTATAGAGCAGGGATCCCCAACCCCCCCCCCAGCCCCCAGCCAGGAACCACTGTTGGGGTCCATGGCCTACTAGGAACCAGGCTGCACAGCAGGAGGTGAGTGGTGGGCAGGTGTGCTTGCTCTGCCACCTGAGCTCTGCCTCCTGTCCACCCCTCTCCCGTTCATGGAAAAATTGTCTTCTACAAAATCCATCCCTAGTGCCAAGAAGGTTGGGGACCGCTGCTATGGGGAATAAGATGTAAGCTCTCAGAACAGCCTATGTTATCTGAGTCGGGTGCCACTACACATTGAGCTGCTGTGTATCTCGTACTGAGATTTTCAGTGGCGTGTATTTTACACTGCCAAATACAGTAGTCACTTAGCCACGTGGTTACTGAGCACTTCAAATGTAGCCTAGGGCAACTGAGGAACGGAGCTTTAGTTTGATTCTAATTAATTTACATTTAAATGTGTCTAGTAGCTTCTAATGCCTCTCATTCTTGGCCTGAATTTCATGAAGGTTCATCCATTCGTTTTCACAAGAGCCTATCAATTTTACAAGTTGTAGCAGGTGGGTTTCACTAGCTCTAGATAGCTCATTGCCAGAAACAGAACTAGAAGGGAATATTGGAGCTGAAAAGTGGAGGTTTTGATTTTGGCTGCTTTTTATGAGCTCTTGAGACAGATCTAGATGAGATTCGAAGGGAAGACAGGATTAAGGGAAGATTTTTAGGTTGGGGAGACTGGAACAGATTTGTCAGCAGGAGAAAAGCATCCTGTGGAGAGAGGGAACTGAAGATGAAAGGGGGAGAGATCCAGAGTGCAAGTAGGAGGGTGGAAAGCCACTCTTCACGAACTGGGAGGGAGAGGTTGACTTCTGTTTAAGTGTGCGAATTGTTTTGAAGTGAAATCACATGATATAAAGTTTATTTTAAAACGGTCAACTCAGTGTCACTTGGTCCATGCTCAGTGTCGTGCTGCATTACTTGTACCTAATTGCAGAACATTTCATCGCTCCCAAAGGAGACCCAGTGCTCATTAGCAGTTACTCTCTGTTCTCCCCTCCCCTGCAGCCTCTGGGCAACCGCTAGTCTTTCTGTCTATGGATTTGCCTATTCTGCATGTTTCATACAGATAGAATCATACAACAGCTAACCTTTGGATTTGGTTTCTTTCACTGAGTGTAATGTTTTCGAGGTTCACCCATGTTGTAAATGTAAAAACGTGACGTGACATTTTAAGGAGAGGGAGTTTTATGGAATTCAGGTTGACAGCCTGAATCTCAGCACAACAGCCAGTTCATCCAGTTGGATTTCCCTTGGATTTTTCCCATCTACAGAAGTGGATGTGGTGTCTCGACTTTGGGGAATGGTTGACTAGGAGGTCAGTCTGAGCAAGGAAACACACCCCCAGAGGCCAGAGTGGGAAGGGTTGGGGAGGAGGAATGGATGAGTAGGAACCTGCGTTAAGAGGTGGAGGAATGACTGTTTCAACATGGGGTAAATTTAGATTCTCAAGTTAGAGTATACATGTGGAAACATGAGCCCACCTAAAGTGGGGGTAACTCTTCTATTTGTAGATCAGGGTCACCCATAGCTTCTCACTGCAGATGGACAGACCAGGTTTCCAAGGAGGCAAGTGAGGTGGAAGACCGTAACCTCGCCCTGCTGGGTAATTGGTGCCGCGCTGCTACTCAGAGGGCTTCTTGCTCAGTTGGAAGTAGGGTGGTAGAAAGCAGATGTTGACTTTCGTTCTCTTTGATGAATGTTCTTCTGGGCGTCCTTTTGATGAAGGTTGGTAAAGCTGAGTCAGCCACTTTCATTGGTGCTGAGAGCAGTGTTGGAGGCCACTGGTGTCCACAGCAAGGCCACTTCCAGGCCCACTGCCTGGTCAGAGGACTTTACTGGCTTTCAAGGTCCTCCCATTTGGTCTTCAATTTGCTCTTCAGTCATTCCTCATACATGTAATGGGTACCCATTGTGTGCCAGGGGCACAATGGGTGCTACGTGGTGAACCAGGCAGGCACAGCCCCTTTCTCCTCAAGGACCTAGGTACTAACCAAATGTTACTGTGTATTTGGGGTATAATAGAGTATATCAGAGGGACCTAACCTAGCCTGGGGCTTTGGGGGAGGGGTGGGGGGAGATTTCTTTGGAGTAAGTAATCTTTCAGCAGAGGCTTGAGGCATAAATACAAGGTAAGTGGGAAGTGGGGCAGGTGGATAAGGGAGCTTTCCCTGCTTGTATCTGTCTGAGTATAAGGTGTAGTGGAGGAGGGGAAAGGAAGCCCCTGTGGCTAGGGGACAGGGGGCAGGAAGCAGGTATGAGCCAGTGCATGAGGGGGGGCTCTAGGCAAAGTGAGGGATTGTAGGTTGTATCCAAAGAGTAAGGGAACACATTTGAAAGATTTCAGACAGGAGTGGCTTGCTCAATTCTGGTGCAGTATAGAGATAAATAGGAGGGGACAAGAGTGGGTGCTTGAAAGCCAGCTGGGAGCCCATGTGAAAGAAAATGGGGCCCTGGTCTGGGATGGTGGTAGGAAAAGGTGGATATTAATTAGGTGCTTGGGAAATAGTATCAACAGACTAGATGATTGCATTGCTCTGGTACCCTGCCCCTTCTCCCTACTGTGTCTTTTTATGCCTTCAAGCCTCTTTTCACACTTTGCCTTCAGCTTGAAATACCCATCAACATTCTGCCTTGTAAAATCCTTAATAACCCGGCCACATGTCACTGCTGTGAAGTCCTCCCTGATCACAGCTCAGAATCAATTCATTTAGCAAATATTTATAGAGTGTTCAGATGTTTTACTGTGCTTCAAATCGTTGCTGACTTGGTTTTCTAGTGAAGTGCTAATCACATGATAATCGATTAGATGGTTGCTTAATAAAGTTATGATAGAATTTGAAATATTCTGCAGGCCTGCCCAGGATCTCAGTTCTTCACAGAGCGTGGCAGCACACTCCTGCCTCCACCCCTTGGTATTGGGGGTGCCCTTCCTGCATTCCTTGGCCTCCCCTCTTCTAGTCTTTTCAGTGTCAGTTCAAGCCCCACTCCCTGGGGAACTCTCTCGATGTCCCAGCCCTCAGTGTCCCAGCCCCCGATCTCTCCCTCCCACCACAGCCCTCACCCCTTCGGCTCTCCCTTTCTTCTACTGGGTGCTATCGTGGTATTGGTAACTTTCTGTTGAAGATGGAAGTAACATCCAAACCTGTAAAGAATTTTTATTTTCCTTGAGCCCAAGCAGTTAACAAGACTGTGCTCTTGAGGGTGGTTGTTTCAGAAGTGTGTTTAACCTGGTGCACAAAAACACTGGCAGGGCTTGCTTAAGACGAAGAAACCTCTCACTACAGTCCTCGTGCCTGGGGCACGACTGCCCACCATTTCTAAAGTCAGAAATTTATGACTAGGTTACCTTCCGTAGAACCCCTTCATCCACACTGTGTGTGTGTGATTCCAGGGATACTGGGCAGTTACAGACTCTCAGGGCCACTCCATCCGGAAGAGTGCTTGGAAATGGTTGGCGTGCTTAACTATCTACGGACGGCTCGTGAGCTTCGTAATTTCCCGTAAGTGATAGGTAAGGGCCATGTAAAATGCAAAGCATTCGGGTGCGTGTAATAGTTTGGCATATGATACAGGAACGGGTATCTTAACCTAGAATTTGTGTTTTAGATTGAAGGATAATACCCAAATGGCCCACTTTGCTGTATCTTTCCATAAATTGTTCTCAGATGGGACACCTAAACACAAGAAGCTGGCCAGCAGTAAATGGAGTAGGGCAGAGCAAATGGCGTTGTGGAGGATAAGTTGTGGATCGGCCTTCTTGAACTTTTAACCATAGGATGGAATTTCCACTTTAGGGAGTAGGCCTGGAGGGTGGGGCAATGTCAGGAAACTAGCTGACCTTTAACAGTGATTTTCTGCCTTTTTCAGTCTACATGGAATAGGGTTACCAGTGTCCAAAAAATGTTCTTGGCTTCAGGTTAATCTGTTCTTCCAGTCATTGAAGAGAGGTGGGAGCTTATTTATGCATTAACCCACAGGCCTTTTCTAATGTTTGCATGTTTCTGAAAGTTCTTCCTTAAGTCAAAACTCAAGCTAATACTATGCTTTGCGATCTTCTTTGGAGATGGAGAAATTCTTATTTTATGATAGCTCATTTCTCAGCTTTTTGTTTTGATCTAAGACTAGACAGTTATCCCAGCTCATCACCAGAGGCCCCTTTTGTAAAAAGTTGTTTATATACCCATGTTTTTTAAAATGTGCATTTTTAATTATATAAAATTACATAGTTAGTATCTAGAGATATAGTAGATCTCTAACTGATTTCACTATATGCTGCATACCCATAGTTCCAGGGGATATGGGAAAAGCGCATCACTCATCCTGGCTGTAGAAACGGGCCGGTGCTGGACATGGTGGGCACATTTCTCATTCCATATCACGTATCCTCCAGTACACTCAAACCAGAAGTGTCCCACTGAGGGTTTTTTTTTTCAGTCTTAGCCTCACTGAAATCGCTTTAACACTATTATTTGCTTTTCTGTCAATTTCTTAGCAGGTCTGCTACCTGAGAATTAATACAACCTCATTTATCCCATCTACAGGGCACCAAAGTCTAGTGATTCATATGAATGGGGAAGAAAAACCAAATCAAGTGTGTGTCACATAAGCACTGTAACCAGTAGTAACCACTGGCTCACTGACACTATTTTGTACACCCATTCTCTTGGTGTTAGGTTGCCTTGGACATAAATTGTTCCTCACAAAACCTGAGATTATTACTGAGGACTCAGTAGTGTGTTATACGTATTTGTAGGTTATTAGTTTGATGCACTTTATTTTCCTAGCAGAGTTAAACTGTGTAATTTCACTATAAGAGGCAGTTAAGAGCTGAGGTTGTGGGGCCAGACAGCCAGGGTTTGTCTGAATCCCCAAGTACAGGCTCAGTGATCTGTTGCAGTAACTTCTAGTTCGTAAGCCTTTATTTCCTCTGTAAAGTGGACAAAATAACTCTTTACAGGTTACTGAAGAATAAATAGTATATGTGAAGTACATACTATGATGCTTAGCATATACTAAGTGTTCACTGTTAGTTACTAGTAGTAGTAGTAGTAGTAGTAGTAGTAGTAGTAGTAGTAGTAGTGTGTTTTCTATTTTTAATGATATTGTCTTGAAGCTGGGAACTCTCTAAAGGAAGGATATTATGGTTTCTAATGAAACCCTCTTAACTCATTAGTGAGGTGTCACAGGCTATAAGGATGTGAGATTTGTTTGGTAGTGGAACAACTGAGGCCAGAGTTGGTGCCACTTTATCCTATTAGACCTTGGATAGCTTATCCCAGTGCCTCTCCCGCTATAGTTTTCCCTTCAGTGTGACGTAATTCTCAGGCAGTGGGCCACTAGTCATCAGGAGGAGTTTTATGACCCAAGTAGGAGTCAGTTGATTCTAATTTGAAGCTGCTGGGTCCTACGCCACTTATTTATTCTGGGTGTGTCACTGAGCTGAAAAGTGCAGGCAAGGGGAGTCTGGGGTTTCTCATCAGTGTCCTGTGAAATACCTATGAAATTTCTCCCTGAGAGGTCCAGTGTGTTTCTGAATGTTCACTCAGTGCCTCCACATGGGATTGGAAAAATCAGGCTGTTTTATGATGCTTTATTGACAGTACTACTAATGACATAAACTAAATTTGGCTGACTTGGCTACTGATTAGCAAAACTGGCCTGTCTTCTGCAAAATGTTATGTACACAGTTAAAAAACTAACTGAACGAGTCTTGTTACTTCACGTTCAAAAATTCGTAAAACATTTTCTTCTCAAGCTAGTTTTCTAAGGTTCTTTTAATAGAATTGAATTTACTGTTTTATAGGGCTTGTTTGTGGATGGTTTTATAGATTTGGTGTTTTAAAAACCAGTCCATGTCCCTAGACAAAATAGATACTTAACAAATGCTTGAACTGTGCTTTTTAAAATCCATACTTGTTCCCAAGGATCATTATTGTTTGTGTAAGAGGCAGTGCTTCTCTTAGAGTTTTTAAAAACTGGTAACTAGCCCTGGCTGGTGTGGCTCAGTGGATTGAGTGCTGACCTGGGAACTGAAAGGTGACCGGTTCGATTCCCAGTCAGGGCACATGCCTGGGTTGTGGGCCAGGGCCCCAGGTGGGGGTGGGTGAGAGGCAACTAATCCGTATATCTCTTGCTCATCGATGTTTCTCTCCTCTTTCTCCTTCCCTCCCCCTCTCTCTAAAATAAGTAATCAAAATCTTTTTTAAAAAAACAAAAAAACTGGTAACTAGACTAAGTTCCTTGATTTGAGGGGGAATTTTTATGGAATGCCGACAGTTCCATTTACAGTTCCCCCTGATATCTGAAACTGGAGTGTTCCTATGAAACCTTTGGTCAGCCAAGATGATGTAAAGCAAAGAAGCAATCACTATTGATTTATATGGAAAAACTTGGTTCCCAGACTCCAAATTTAATGCACACACACGTCTTTATGTCATTCACCATCACAGAACATACTGATCTACGTCCAGTTTTACACTAAGCATAACACCCTTATGAGCTCTCGGGCTTCTCTGATACCGTAGGACGTATGTTGCTAACAGTTGCACAAAATGAATTGAGATAAAGCACAGATGCTCACAGAAACAGTTCAGAGCCCTGGCGGCTTGATGCTGAGACGCTGGATGTAGTTGCAAAACAAACCTGAATGCTATTTTCACTTCACTTTTTTTCATAAAAAATGAAAATCCTCTTCAGATTTCTTCCTGTTAGCAAAATGGATTACTTTAAAGCAAAGTGGCAAAACGCAAACTTTGAAGAAGCGGGTAACACGTGTACTAGTCGCCTGAGTGAAAGAAAGATTGTTAACATAAGTGATCAGTTAACAAATACTAGCTTATATACACAAATTAATCCTTTAGAAAGTGTAAGATGCACAGAACTGCCCTGGCTGGTGTAGCTCAGTGGATTGAGCACGGGCTGTGAACCTAAGGGTTGTGGGTTCGATTCCCAGTCAGGGCACATGCCTGGGTTGCGGGCCAGGTCCCCAGTGGGAGGCTCCAGAGAGACAACCACACATTGATGCTTCTCTCCCTTTCTTCCTCCTTCCCTTCCCCTCTCTCTAAAAATTAAAAAAAAAAAGTTAAAAAAAAAAAAGATGCACAGAACTTAATTATTATTCATTTTACTGTTCCATGCATTAGCCACAAATGGTTTTTTATTTATACAAATTTTCTTTATTTTTCAATTACAGCTGACATTAATATTTTATATTAGTTTGAGGTATATAGCATAATGGTTAGACAATTACATGATTTACAAAGTGATCACCCCCCAAATTCACGTACCCACCTGGCACCATGTATACTTATTACAATGTTATTTATTGATTATATTCTCTTTGCCAAACTTCACATCCCTGTGCCTATGTTGTGACTCCCAATTTGTACTTCTTAATCCCTTCACCATTTTCACTAATTTTCCCCAACCTCCTCCCCTCTGGCAACCGTCAGTTCGTTATTTGTTTGAGTCTATTTCTGTTTCCTTTGTTCATTATTTGGTTTTTTAGATTCAATATACAAGAGAAATCATATGGTATTTGCCTTTGTCTGACTTACTTACTGAGCATAATACCCTCTAGGTCCATCCATGATGTCGCAAATGGTAAAATTTCATTTTCTTTAAAGATTTTATTTATTTTTTAGAGAGAGAAGGGAAGGAGAAAGAGAGGGAGAGACACATCAGTGTGTGGTTGTCTCTCGAGCACCCCCTACTGGGGACCTGGCCCGCAACCCAGGCATGTGCCCTGACTGGGAATTGAACTGGCAACCCTTTGGTTCGCAGGCCTGCGCTCAATCCACTGAGCTACACCAGCCAGGGCTCATTCTTTTTTTTATGGCCAAGTAATGTACCATTGTATGTATGTACCACAACTTTATTCAGTTGTCTGTTGATGGGCACTTGGGTTGCTTCCACATGTTGGCTATTGTAAATAATGCTAAAATAAATGTAGGAGTACGTGTATCTTTTCAAATTAGTGATTTGGGTTTCTTTGGACATACACCCGGAAGTGGAGTTATTGGGTCATAAGGCAGTTTTATTTTTAAGCTTTTGAGGAATCTCCCTACAGGTTTCCACAATGGCTGCACCAGTTTGCGTTTTCACCAACCGTGCCAAACGGTTCCCCTTTCTCACATCCTCAGCAGCATGTGTTGTTTGTTTGTTGATGATGGCCGTTCTGACAGGTGTGAGGTGAGAGCTCACTGCAGTTTTAACTTGCATCTCTCAGATGATCAGTGATGTTGAGCATCTTTTCTGTGGGCCATCTGGACGTCTGCTTTGGAAAAGTGTCTAGTCGGGTCCTCTGCCCGTTGCTTAATTGGATTGTTTGCGGGGGGGTTTCTGTTGAGTTATATGAGTTCTTCAAATTTTTGAATAGTAATCCTTTATTTATACAAATCTTCCATATATTTAATGTTTATTCAGCCATTGAGATTCATGTATGATTTATATTTTTAATATATGCATAGAGCCTTTTATATTAGACTAAATTAGTGGCAAAATTTTTTTTTCTTCGTGAAAGTACCTACCGCTGGCCGGGGTGCAGTTATACCCTCTACTCACACAGACCCTGCTGTTGGGAACATCAGTAAGTAAAAACGTTTGGGGAAGAAACTTTGCTGCGTATTTTAATTGCCCAGTTTCTGGGCATCTCACCCAAGGACATAATTTAATATACAGCTGAAGTTTTGTGTGCGAAGATGTTTATTGTAATATTACAATGTTTAAGAATAGTAAAATCGTGGGAACACATTAAGTGACTCACAGTGGAGGACTCACTAAAGCACTTATGTAAACACTGCTCCAGAACCCAGATTGCTGTGATTTCCTTTTCAAGGTGAGGGGACTGCAGTTGCGGGGAGACTGAGGCTTTCGCAGCTGGGTTTGTCTGAGGTCCCTTTGCTTGTAAACGTTGAAGGGGCAACGTAGATTCTGCCACGGTCTTGGCCGCCTTTTGTTTTTACTTTAAAACAAGCAAAGCTTTTCTCTACGTTCTAGATTTTCTGTAATAAACATCTGTTTTTAAAACTTTATAGTGCCGTGGGGAGGAAAGTAGGCGTAGTGGCGAAAAGAGCAGGCAGACTCTGGCGTCCCTCTGCCTGCCAGTGGTGTGACCTTGGATAAATGACTTAATTGCTTTCTGCCTCCGAGTACTTCTGTGTGAAGGGGGGTATGTACCAGGGCTGCTGGTACGAGAGTGAGTGAGATTGTCCCTGTGCAGGTAGAGCAGAACCACCGTCGGCATACAGTGAGGACTGAGTGTTAGTTATTATAACCATTATGATCTTCAAAGGGAAGGACTTGAAAATTTTAGAAAATCATTTGAAATAGTCGGCTGGGGGAGGTTCTAAATGGTCATTAGATTCTCTTGGAGAGATATTAATGTGATAGAATGACTTTGGAAAGCTTCCTCATAGCACTAGTCATTAGCAGGCCATTTAGTGAAGGGAAATAGAAATTTGCTAAATAATCCAACCTCTCAAAGTGCGTGATTCATGGTAGAGTACGGCTGGCTTAACGTTTTCTTAGGGCAACAAGAGTCTCCTTAAACAAATGTACGGCTTAGGTCCCAGCTTTAGCTGGAACTTATATTTAACAAGTTTTTCTCTATACGTGAACATGTCAGTACAGTGAATTTTCGCTAATTTGCAGCCCAGTAATTCAAAGTATATGGCCTGCCTTCTAACTCAGCGGGCACATGTGAAGCTGTATAATGGATCTGTGATTGATAAGGTTGGTAGCAGAGCAGTCTGTTCCTAGATGATAGGAACTTTGCTTGTTCCCTTATTCCCGCCCACTTGTCCCTATACTCCCTGACTCACCAAAGAGCACCCTTACTCAGGGTGCAGAGTGAGAAGCCAGAAGCTTGGACTCCCTCCTGTCCCTCACCTTGTCCATCCCTCCCCTGCATAGCCTCAGGATGTTCTCCGTCCTGGTGGTGGGCTCTTGCAGTAGTAGTTCTCTAACTGACTTCACCTGGCTCACACCTTCTTCCCAGCCTCCTGAACACCCTGCTCTCGGCCCCCTGCCCTGTTTGTAATCGGACACTTAGAGAGCCCTTATCCACTTCTCTGACCTCATTTTTCTCTCCCCTCCATTTCACCACCCACCCCTCCCGCTGGCAAGCCTTGACTCAAACAGTACTCTGAAGCCTCACCTGACCCTCTTGTCCCTCTGTAAAATCGACTTTTTTTTAACCCTCATTTCCCCTCATATGCACTTTGTCAAGGCATCTCACTGTAGTGTAGCTGTTTACCACTTCTCTCTCCGTTGCTAGACTCTGACTTCTCTGTGGGCACATTTGTCCTGGGAATTTTGTGTCCCAGCACCTACCACCATGGATTAAATGTATGTTCAATGGATATTTGCTGATGGTAATTTTAAAAATAGCTGCCATAAATTGAGGTGCTTATGAATTGTGCCAAATGTTCTGGATCTAATTCCAGAACATTTTCATAACCTCAGAAATTCCATACACGTCAGCAGTTACTTCCCCACCACGCCTCCCAGCAGCCCTTGGCACCCACTAATGTACTTTGTGTGGGTCCACCTATTACGGACATTTCATATAAATGGAATATACACACGTGTTTTTTGTGACTGACTTCTTTAGTATGATATATTTTTTTAAATATTTTATTTATTTTTAGAGAGAGGGGAGGGAGGAAGAGAGGGAGCGAAACATCAATGTGCAGGAGAAGCATCCATTGGTTGCCTCTCAGATGCCCTAAACTGGGGACGTGGTCTGCAACCCAGGCGCTTGCCCCGACCGGGTATGAAACCAGTGACCCTGTAGTTCGTAGGCCTGTGCTCAGTGCACTGAGCCACACCAGCCAGGGCCAGCATAATATTTTCAAAGTCCATCCATGTTGTAACATGTACTAGCGCTTCCTTCCTTTTTATGGCTGAATGACATTCCGTTGTACCGTATACTACATTCTGTTTATTCATCAGTCGATAGGCATTTAGAAATAATGCCACTGTGAATATCTGTGTGCAGGTTTTTACATGGATGTATGTATTCATTTCTCTTCTGGATACACACACACACATACACACAGGAGTAGAATTGCTGGGTCACATGGCAGCTCTGCTCACTTTTCAAGGACCCACCAAACTACTTTCCACAGCACACGTACCATTTGACCGTCCCACCATGTTCAAGCCCCAACTTCTCCATATCCTTAACCAGCATTTGTCATTGTCTGTCCTTATGATTATAGCCATCCTGGTGGATATCACGTGGGTCTTTTTAAATGAAAAAGGGCCAGAACTGTTCGGGCTATGCCAGCTTGGTAATAGTTGGGCCTCCTGACTTACTGGGTATGAAAACCACTTGTGCTCTGCTAGTGCTGAAGTTCCCGGTGGTTTTAGCCATCTGTCTCCAGGCCTCCGTAGAAGAGGAAGTTGTGAGCCTGCGGGCCCCTCCTGCCAGACCACCTCACTTGGTGTGCAGTTCTGCCTAGGGCACACCCAGTGGGGCCCTCTGAGCCCAGCCCTGCTGGAAGAGCCGGCACTGGAGGCTGAAGGTTGGGGGGCGGGGGGGGGGGGGGGGGGGGGGCGTACCTCTCTGTGCTTTGTGACTAGGCTGCTGCTTTGAAACAAGTTTGCAGAAATTTTTACACTGAAAAATTTCCATGCTAGTTTGTATGATAACAACAGCAATTGTTTTACTCCTTCACAGAAAAAAAAAACAAAAACTGTTTTTCTTGGAAACTGAGATAAAGACTAGAAAGACTTGTGGTTTTCATTTTCATCGTGACATTTCAAAACTTATTGCAGATTATAAACTGCCAAAATGATAGCTTTCAAATGTACTTTTAAAAAATTAACTGTGTGGTAAAAAAAAAAAAAAATACAAACCACACAACTGTGTGGTGATTTTCAAAGAGTACACTGTTTGGACACATAGTATGGTAACCAGTGTCCTGGGACTTTTCCTGATATTTTTGCTTCGATTTTTACATCCCAGGAAACTCAAGTCCCAATAAATCAGGATGGTTGGCCACCCTCAGTCATATAAACCTGCATCTAACTAAATGGGTCTGTTTGTTGTTTGACCAAGTTACTTAAAATCTCTGAACTTCAGTATCCTTATCTATAAAATGAGGATAATTCCTTATTGAGACTTTGAAAAGCTAGGTATGCAATAGATAATAAGTGATAGCTCCCTTGTCTGTTAAGCTTCATGCTAATAATAAATACTATTTTGTTTTCATGACCAAATTCTATACTTTAGATAGCAGACCTTTTTATTTTCTTTTCAATTCCAATTAAATCAAAAGGGGAGCATTTATTTTTTTAGGGCCTGCATTGATTATGTGTAGTAACCAAAAGGAAAGCTAGGTAGGGGAAAAAGAGTTGACTTCCGAGAACCTCTTTCCCTAGTACCACTGACCTTGTTAGTCTCTCAGCCTTCTGCCCACTGCTGAGTAGCAGAGGACTGCAAGATTTAACAGAAACCGTTTATTGTCTCCCACAGGCTCTGAGGGTCAGGGACTGCAGAGAGGCTCTGCCCCGTGGTTCTGGCTCCTCTGGTTCGGGGTCTTTGATGAGGTTGCAGTGTCGCTGAAGTCCTGTGGAGCTGACCCGGGCCAAACAGTCTGCCTCCGAGCTCACTCAGGTGGTCAGGCAGAGGGCCCGCTCCCTTCGAACTCCCCAGAGGACTGCTCACAGCACGGCGGCTGGCTTCCCCCAGAGCTCATGATTTGAGAAACAGAGAAACATACTGCCTGACCAAGGTGAAAGTCACTGTCTCACAGCCTGATCCCAGAAGTGGCACACCGTCCTTTCCGCTGCACTCTCCTGGTTGCTCCAACAACCCTGGCTCAGTCAGGGAAGGATCGCTGGGGTCCATGTTACAGGCTGCCTTCCACAGACACCAAATTCGCCCGAAGCCTTGGTCCGCTAGTCCAGGTAGTGAAGCTAAGGGAAAGTGGCTCAGTTCAGGACTCACGATAACGGTGCCTGAGCCACAGCTCACATCTCAGCCGGTGGCCAGGTTCTTCCCATTGTACACCTTGTCTCCCTCCCAGGAGTAGATACAACCGGATGTGGCCAGGTGTGTGCCGTGGTTTCTGGTGGTGGCAGGCATTTACTTGGTGGCACCCCACACCACCCCCATTCGGGATGATTAAACAACTAGTTACTAAATTCCTGTGTACTAAGAACAGCAGCTGCGGATTACAAGGAACGAGTAGATATCTTCCCCACCTCGCTGAGCTTTCGCAAGCTTGGCCACTGCTGACACTTGGTTTAGGAAATGACAGGTTGAGGGATCTCTCCTACCGACAGTGGTATGTTTTCTGACAACATTCCAGAATGGAGAAAGACCTCACATCACTTAATGCATGCTGGTTATATGTGGTATGTATTATGTAACACAGTGTTTGACAGGAGAACTGATCGGTAACTTAATGGGGTTTTATTTCAGCTTGAGAGATGGTTTGAAAGGAAATGATGGAGTTAAAGCAGGGAGGGAATTACGACCAAATTTGTAGGAATGAAGTGCATTCTGTCCTTGACCACCGTCCCAGTGCAGACTCGGGGAGTGTGGCGCCATCAGTATGTGGGTGCTAGAACTCCAAGAGCAGCAGGGAACGTCACTAGCGTCCAAAAGCAAAGCTCACGTACAGCAGTGGTTCCGAAAGAGCGCTGCTTGTCAGCATTACCCAGGGAACTTTTCAAAAAGACAGATGGTTCAGGCTCTGGACTATTGACTCCGAATTTATAGGAATCTCTGTTTTGAAGGTCCTAGGTAATTTTGAGTTGCTGACAGACTTGAGAAGCCACTGCTAGGGAACTGAAGGCGTGCATTCTTTCACTCATTCATTCATGGTCTCACCCAGGACCCAGCACTGCCAGGCATGCGTCCAGGCTCTGTGGAGATACAGATGGGAACATTAGAGGTTTTGCTCTAGAAGAGCTGAGAGCTTAATGGGGATTGTGAACAAATGAGCAGATAATTACAGTGTAACTGGTAATTATAACACTTAACAAATAAACATATAATTTTATCACTGATTGAGGTCTTGTGGAAGTGATGAGGAGCATGTGGAAATGAGGCCAAGAGGGATTGCTACCCCTTTCTCCCTGTCTCTGCATACATGTCTTAATTACAGAGATTTCTGAGGCTTTCATTGCCAGACATCATAGGTGAACACAACTGGCTTTTGTTCTTTTTTACTTTGATAGTGTAATTTAAAGTTAAGTCATCTCTGTATCTTATTCTCATGGTTAAAGCTGTATGAACGCAAACACTACTAATGCGTATTTTCACCATCCTCTTTACAATAACCAGGTGAAGATGCTTTCTCAAAAAGCCGTGTATGGGGAATTTTAGGAATGGTAGGTCATGGGGCAGGAGATACGGATTCAGACTTTGGCAACACCCAGGCTCTGAGACCTTTGCCAGCTCAGCCACCTAGCTGTAGTAAACGAATAAATTCATTGAGCATCTCCTCTGTTATGCTAGGTTCTGGGAATACGAAACCGGCATGTGAGGTCCAGGCTGGCTTCCACTCTGTCCGGAGGACGGTGCGAATACAGAGCTCACCAAGAAGGCATGGACCAGCATCCTCTTAATGTTCTGGGTCAGCGATTTTCACCCAGCGTGCCACAAGGAGTTTTAAAACATTCCACACCTGACTGTCTGGTCAGGGGCACTGACCTCTCTTCCGTTAGACTGTCAAATGAAGAATGACAACCACCCACACAACAGTAGCCGTCTGGTGTGAATGAATCAAAATTGTACCAATTTTTTTTGTCAGATCAGCAAAAAATATATTTTGGGGTGCTGCAGAATTTTAGTAATTAGTTTATGGAGCATGAGATGGAAAAGGTTGAAAGTCACTGTTCTAGAGGAATGTACCTGGTGACTCTTAAAAATCCCTGATTCACAAGTACCGTTACGTGATTCCCTCCAGAGCAGGGAATCACCGAGCTGGGAGGTGTGGATGTGGGCACGTTTCATGCCCCTGGGTTTGCCGTGAACTTGGATCTGTGCTTAGCGCAAACTGTGCCTTGAGCGTTGAATGTGACGTGGGTCAGTGCCGCAGATCTTTGTAATGATGAGTATGTTTGCAGCATTTATTATGTGTCGTGCACTATTCTGAGCGTGTTACATACATTAATTCACTTAATCACATGAGGAAGGTACTTAATTGCTTATTTTACAAATGAGGAAATTAAGGCATGAAAGGCAGAATAACTTACCTGAGATTGTTACGTAGAGTCAATTGTGGAGCAGGGATTTGAACCCACTGTCAGGCTCCAGAGTGGGTGTTCCTAACCATTGCTACCCAAAAGCAATCGACTCCCAGGTGTCTTACCACCTTTACAGCTTTATGTCTCAGGAGGAGGTCATACCCTGTCACTGTCCTTTTCCCAATGAGCAGTATACAGCCTGGCACATAGCGGGCACTCATAAAGTCTTTGTTAATTTAGTGAGTCGGCTGCTTTTCTCATGACTGGTAGGGCAAAGGGCAGTGGTTCTGAGGATGCTTGCGGAGCGTTGAAGTAAAACAAGTCGTGGGGATGACCTGTTCCCAGCATTTGATGGACTTTTTACCTTGTCTCACTGCAGCCTTGCGGCGATTAATTAGTTACTGTCCGCGGGCTGTTTGCGAGGACAGAGTTCTAAGTCCATCTGCAGCAAGCTGGCCTTCACGCACCAGCAAGGAGTGTTCTGTGTGGGGATCAGCATTGCTTTTTCCAGGTGGCAGTGTGCTTCACCCGAAACAGAACCGTCGCTGCTGCTGCTGCTGACTCTTTCAAACGAAAGTTAAGTCAGCACCTTTAGGTAATAAAATTCTGCAAGAGTAATTTTCTACAGTAAACCCCTCTCCACATGCTTATTGGTTAAAGTTAATTCACTGGTTAAGTGAATTTGGAGTGTGGGGTTCCGTATTCTCCCCTGCTGAGAACTGGAGGGAGAGTTTTGAATTTGATGGTACCATTCTGTTCTTCAGCTGTAAGAATTCCCCTAGAATACATTCTAAGATCATGTTACTCTGCCTCTTTCCACTGCTGAAAAAATTGTCTACATCTAAGTTTCTTAGATCACATATATGTATGTTCTACCTTCCAAAAGTAGAAAAATACGACTCTCTCTGAGTGGGGGAAAAAATTGTTTTGAATGTGTAAGTGGTGTGTGTGTGCGTTTTTGTTTTGACATGTTTCTTCCACACCTTGTAAAATGCTTTTGCTGATCATGCAATGAACAGAGGTAGGATATCTCTGTTGAGAGGTCCAGGTCGCTAGCATGGAGGGCCTTTTCTCGGAGGAAATGCCCTCAGTAACCAGGACTTGAACGTAGGAAGCTGCCATTGTGGGCGCTCGTGTGTCAGTACATCACACTTTTCCCTTCTTTTTATTTGTAATAGCTGGTTTACTGCCTCATTTATAGCGTTGCCCGTAGATAATCATTGTGCATGGATTTGGGCTTTACCTGAGAAGGTACAAAGCGTGTTCCACCATAACCGAAAACGTATCTAAGTCATATAAAAATTGAAGTTGCTATATGTTGAGTTGTCCCGACAGCGAAGGCTCAAGAAGACAAGGGTTACCTTTGTAACGCGTAACCTGGGCTTCTGAGAAAGGGTCAGAGTGAAGACAGGGAGGAAGAACTGCAGGCGGTTCATTTAAGATCAGAACCACGGGGGTGACTCTCTACTGCTTTTAAAAAGGTCCTTCGCCAGGAATGCTTAAAATAGTGCTTTTTAATTAACTGGTAGCAACCAAGGAGTGGGAGGTGGGGCTTACCTCCTAACCTGCCTAATCTTATTTTTGTTCAAGGTAAATTTTTTAAAATTTCCCTCAAATGTCCATAATACCAGGATGAGGTTGTTCAGCCTGCTTTAACCTTGGAGCTAACCCGCAACAGTATCTTACAGTACATGCAAGCACCCAGATTTTGCAGTTAAAATACTTATCTAGGGCCCCAAATAGGTCTGTGTTCTTTTCTACATATATAATCTATAGTAGGAAAAAATGCCTCTGATTATGGGAAAGTCATTACTAACAAGAGTTTGTTATGCCCTTAAAATGGAACTTAGCAAGTAGGGGAATTGGGGTGGGGGGGAATGAGCCTGGATTTGTGGATTGTCAGAACTGCAGTACCACCGTGGATATGGCAGATACTTCTCTCCAACCAAGATTTAGCCCAGAGGTAGTTATCTAAATGCCAGCATGCTAAAGGCATTCTGTTTTCAGTTCTGTGCGCCAGTGGTTAGATGTTCTTTATCGTAGGGTCTTTATGCTTCAGTGTTTTTTTTTTTAGTATTTATTTTATTTTTAAAAAGATTTTATTTATTTTTAGAGAGAGGGGAAGGGAGAAAGAAAGAGAAGGAGAGAAACATCAATGTGTGATTGCCTCTCACGCTCCACCAGCCAGGGACCTGGCTTGCAACCCAGGCATGTGCCCTCACTGGGAATTGAACCGGTGACCCTTTGGTTTGCAGGCCTGCACTCAATCCACTGAGCCACACCAGCCAAGTTTATGACATTGTTTTATATTTCAATATTTCTGACCAAAGTATGGTTTCTTCCTCTCATTCCTGAGCAGATTTTCTCCACCTTAGAAGAACCTTTATAAATTCAAGCAGTATCGTAACTGCCAAGTTAAAGTGCCATTTAATTTTTGTGTTCCTGGCAGCCAGTCTGAAGACCATTCCCATGCCTGCTTAACACGAGTTGACTGTTACAAGGGATGGATGGGGAGGAGAGAACAGAAGATAGAAGGAAATTTCATCCTGACCTCTTGTTGCTTATAAGGCCAGCTCAGTTGACCTGTCTTTAGGGGAACTGTGACAATTCAAAAAATAAATAAGTAAAACAGGATATTATGAGAAAGTTATGCTAAATCGTAGGTAAACATCTGCCATAAACACATTTTTAAACCAAACGCAATGCAATTTGACTGATTTCACAGGAAAGGGGGCTTCCAAAGCCAGCTGACAGCTCTCTGCTACCGTTGCCTTAGCAGCAGGAAAAACCGGGTTTGACCCTAAAGGTCTCAGCTGCTTTGGAGTCAGCAGATAGCCTAGGTGTGGGTTTAGGAAATTAACTGTAGTTACTATAATAATTTTTTTTAAAAACCTCAATACTCTTTGAAGCAGATATGCCTCAAGATCCCAGCATTTTTCATTTGCCGAGTGGCGCTCTCACTTTCTCCTCCTCCAGACATACTGGCCAGAGTAGTTAGCATTTGCATTTCTGTTAAGGCAGATAACTTCGTGAATTGCTTCCATCCTAATCCTCAACTTCACCTGCGGAACTGTGACGGAAGCAACTTACTATGCCATCCATAACCGCAGCCCCTTCTTCCATGGGTGTGCTCCCCACCATCCTCCCACATTTTGTTGTCCCTTTGGGAGCTAAATGGAAAGCGAGGGGTGGGTTTGCAGTAAAGCTTATCGTTTTGTCTTGTTTTCCCATAAGCCTCCAGCAGACTCTGTTTGATATTCGATCAAAGTGAACCCTAATGCTTATTTAGCCTCATGCAGATGATGCACCTGGCCATCGCTCCTGCCAGAGCTAGCGAATAGACACATGGGTTTTCGGCGTGAGCACTGCCTTATTGGGGGATTCAGCTTTTGTGCGTCAGGATTTCCAGGTGATACATGCTTTGGTTGTTCCAATGTTCCTTTTGAATTCAGGCCGGAGGCTCATCTCAATCCTAAAACACTTAGTACACTTCAGGTGACGGTATGCTGACTTCTCGCTAACAGCCTCTTTTAATGTAGGGTAATTTATATAGAAAATGACCAGCCCAATTAATGTATTTTCTTAGTGAGAGACCTAGAATGAGGCACTGTTATAACATAGTTGCATGGTAACCAAAAACACTCCTGAATTTGATAGTGGGAAGTGGCTTTTGAAAAATATGCATGAAAGAGGAATTCTTTAAAATCTATTCTAATTTACTTACCTGTCTGTGTTTCCTACCCTTCTCTTGTTTCACAGTCATCATTTTCTGTGTCTAGCCCTGTAACTAGTGAGTTAATAGCTTTGGGATACTGTTGAGATTGGAATTTTTTTTTAATGGGTCCTATGACTCCTTTTCATGACCCGTAATCCTGGGAAGCCCCGTGGCTTGAACGGGTGTCAGACTCCTGTCCAAGGAGATGGGGACGCCGTGCTTGGCGTGGTGTCAGTGTGATCTGGTTCCTGGGAGGTGGCGAGCAGCCCTCGTTCCTGTCTGCATGTGGGGAACCAGCCAGATCAAAGAATGGCTTATTCTTCTGCTGCATTTAGGACCAGAGCTCCTCTTCCATGGGCTCAGCGCCTGGGCTTGGTCCCTGCTAGTACAATTGTACAGAGCAGCTGTGTTCCCACTTGGCCCAGCTCGCCCAAGCTCTCTGTAGAGTGACTCGGGTTACTGAGAAGTGATGTCACTGGCCCACGTGCAGCTTGGAAGGTAGGGACTGTAGCAGTCGGGCAGGCTGTGGCCCTGGCAGTGTGGTTAGCCGTCTTGTGCAAAGTGGGTCATGCTGTTCCCATGATTCCAGATCAATAGGCAAAGTATCAAGGGTTTTTCAGGGCCCTGTGCCTCCCCCAGTCCTTTAGAAAAGTACAAAAGCATATGGCTTGTTCCACGGGCCACTCAGCAAGTGCCCAGTTCACCCAGCAGGCCTGGCTGGCCCAGCCTGGCAGTGAAGAATTCATTTGCTGACACCTTTTGTGCTGTTCCTGTGGCACAGCAGATAGGCTCAGCAAGGGAGATGAGAAGGGAAAGGGCACGGTGCTGGCAGGCGGGCCGTAGCCAGGAACATGAGGGGATGGTGGCAGGGAGAGCAGTTAAGGATTGGCACACTCTGTCCCCAGCCTGTTGGCCACACGCTCCCTGCAGTTGCTGTGTGATGGATGCCTGTGGACCACCTCTAAGCCAGGTCTGGGCACCCAGCAGGGAGCGGCGGACAGGCCTCCCGAGTTGCTGCCTGTCCTCTGCCCCTGGCCTGGCCTGTGGTCCTTGTGCAGGCCAAGCAGCCCTGAGCTGGGGACCATTCCACCCACCTGTCCCTCCCACTGAGACACCCTTTCTGGTGGTAAGTGGTTTGCGCTCTCCATTCAGGTCTTTGCTCTGTTGTCACCATCTCAGGGTGGCCTTTCTAATTGCATTTCCCAAAGTGACGTCTGCTCTGTGATCCCACCGCCTTTCCGCAGCTTTCATCGGTCACATCACATAACATTTTATATGTGTGTGTTTCTACCCCAGCCTGGAATTTTTGTTCCCTCGGGGCCCTAGGGCCTCCTTGCCTGGTGCATAGGCACTCAGTAAGCATGTGGTATGAATTTAAAAAAGGAATACACGGTAGTGAGGGATGTTAGATACGTGGCTGACGAGACAGAACATGACATTGTGCAGAGTAAAGGATGAAAGCAAACCTTTGGTGACTACGTGTCTCCTGGCAACCTGTGTAAAAACAAACAGCCTGTCTAAGGAGGTGCCAGTTCACGTCCGGTTGTGGGTGTGGTGGGGGGCATTTGGGGAAAACCTTTAACAGCAGGGTCCAGCGCAGAGCCAGGCCTGTGATCCACGGGTCGGGACTCTGCTGGTCAGGGGCGTGTGTTCCAGGGGTTGCCCCTGCACATCCTTCCTTCCTTTTCAACACAGACGTTTCAGGAATAATGAGCACTCTGAAAATTACGGTTATTTTCCACATGTGTCTTTTTATGGAATGTTTCACTAGCTATTGTGTATGTTCTTGAGTCTCGCTGTGAAAAGTTCCGCAGATGCAAGAGAAGAACTCTCAAGCTGAGCAGAAATGCAGTCTAAGAGCAGATGTGCTGTTGCTGATGGAACCCCTCTCATGTGCCTTTTGCGTCGAGGTGTTCCGTCTGAGAGAGACAAGGGTGCTCCCGGGCTTGCCAGCTTCCGTGGGGCCTCCTTTGAGATGGGTTGAGACTTGGATGATTAGGACAGATGGCTGGTAACAGAATTCTTCAGTATCTCCAAATACTGAATTCCACACCCTTTGGTAGCCTGCTGCTGGGTTCAGTACACTTGGACTGAAATTTCACCGTATGTTTAAACAAGCTGCTTTTCTGTTGCTGTGATGTCAGCCGAGTTTCTCGAGTTCAGCTTTGTCCTAGGCATTGCCCTTGTAATGATAGCTCGTTTATACCACTTTCTTAAGGGCCTCGTTTTTTTTTCTAAGTCCACTCATGATCTTTCTCCTCCCCCAACTCCATCCCACAGGCCTGTTTCCCATCACTTTTAACATTTCTTTACACCTCTTTCCAGCTTTTCTATGTCCTCCTTAAACCAAAACTGGTCACAGCTCTCTGAAGGCCTCTTAGTTAAAAATTGTAATGATTCCCTACTGCTTTTGTCAGGGACATTCCTGATGTCAGACCCCAGGATCCTGGTATTTGAACTCTATTTACAGCTTGATATTACATGTGTACAT
This sequence comes from Desmodus rotundus, assembly GCF_022682495.2. Lineage (NCBI taxonomy): Eukaryota > Metazoa > Chordata > Mammalia > Chiroptera > Phyllostomidae > Desmodus > Desmodus rotundus. The sequence goes on along the minus strand of NC_071397.1, from coordinate 17,859,043 downwards.
ACAGCCTGTTTGAGTACGCATTGTTCTAACATCTACTCTTTTGCACACTGGATTTTGTGTTGATTTACGGCATCGGCTTCTCTCCCCACTGTGAAGGTCTAGTTTGCCCTAGGTCTCCAGGGGTGCTCCTTTGCGTTTATTCCAGTTCAGCAACCCTTTGCACACAACAGGCGTTTGGCATTTGTGTATTTAATTAGTATGTTCATTTTAGCCTTGTCTTTGGGTTCATCATGCCTCGGACTGACTAGTCCCTCTCTCCTGCGGTGTTATCAACTTCTCTACCTTGTGGCTGGGGGCCTTTTAGGGCTTGAAGTGGACATGGTGGCTTATCACAACCACTTGGGCCCAGAGTGCCAGCCGGGTCCCTGCTGAGAAGTCTGGTGCCCACAGATGGCTGGCAGCCATCTGTTGTGGAGCTGAGCCTGTGGCCCACACACAGCGGGCAGCTTTTACTGAGGGCTTACTGCATGCTAGGCACTGCCCTGAGGTCACTACCTGCCCTTCTTAACAACCTTTACAGGGAATTACTTTACTCTTTCCCCCATTTTACAGATAGGAGGTTAAATAACGTGTCCAAAGTCACATTGCTAGTCAGTGGAAACAATCAGTTTCAAACCCGTCATTGAGCCACCTAATCACCTGCCAGTGTGTCAGGCCTTCTCTCAGCTCCTTCATGCTTAATACCTGAGTAGTAGACCCCTCAGTAAGCCGTCTCCCCAGCGAGTAAGAGAGTCTAGATTTAAAATGTCTTGGAAGAAGGTAAGTCTGTCCATCAGCTTGTCCATCAGTAATCCTTTCAGTAGTCGTGGGGCTTGTGACCTCGCTCCTCCTTGAGCAGTATCTTTATTTGCTTTTGATTGAGGTGCAGGGCCCCTGTGCCCTCCATATACATGGCCCGCCATCCATCGCAGGTGACGTTAAATTGTGTTAGTGATTTAGATTTCACAAAAACATGACAGTTGTCTTCCGAAATTGGCATTTTCTAGATAATTTTCATAAGTTATGCAAAAATAAGGCTATCATTTTTTTAAACTTCAGAACTTCTAACAGCCTTTCATAGGTAAAACATTTCCAATTTAAGAGTAGAACCCTTAAATAAGAGGATTCTGTTGAGGGAATGCAAAGCTAGACATCGTCTTAAGATGCCCTAGAGTTTTTGTCCCCTGAAGAGATTCTGTCTGAGGGAGGACAATGGCTCAGGATAAGAATGGTCTTAGGAATGCAGCATGTTAAAAAGCTACTTAATTTTTGAGTTTCAGAAGTGACCTAGTGGCCTGGTTGTGTAACTGTTCTATTGAAGGCCAAAGGTGGTACACCTAATTGTTGGCACTTGGACCTGTGGTGGCTTCTTGACTTCCAGCCATGGGTTGAAGGAGTGTGTGCCCTCCCTGAGGTCCCCTCCAGAGCTGGACAGATGTCAGGGCCAGAACCCTGGTAGCTTCTGCTCGCACTGCCACTGATGGCCTCACATATCTCTGCCTCACGCGGGGCTGGGTGGAGCCCACTCGGTAATTCCGGGAGTTAGCCAAAGAATACATACACTTCAGTGTGGTTAGCCAAGGAGGAGGAGGAGCGTTAAATGATTAACAACTTAGTTAATAAGACTAATTTTTGCCTTCGCTCTTGGATGGTAAAATATTTGTGGTTATTTCTGTAAGAGTAATGACCAGCAAAGCTGAAAGTGTATGGCTCCTAATGTTAATATAGAAAATTTAGTTAATGTGTATGAAAAGATGCGTAGCTACCCTGTAAATGTAAATCTTAAATAAGGGGGAAATGTGGGGATTTATGGAATCTTAGAAGATGTAGTTAGATCTGTAACCATTGATATGATACTACCTCAAGATGTTTTGTTAAGTGAGAACAAGTGAGTAATACACTGCAGGTCCTGGAATACCGTCATTTCACTATCATGTTGATGAGATGCCGCAAGAGCCTAACTCTCGTTTATATCCATTAGCCCGTGGTCTCATTTATGCGTCATTTTGCCGTAGTTTGCATTGACAGCATTCGGGGAGGACCTATGTACACTTCGTGGTATAACGGTATCTTTTATAAGCTGCTCTTTTACTGTGGACCCTCCCCCACCCCCAGAGTACACATATATTTTACACATAGCTGAGTACATGATACTTAAAAATATGGTACAATAACATTAAAGATTTATGAAAAAACACTCACTTTGATTATTATCAGCTTATTAATTTTAATACAAACTTAACCTAATCATCTACTAATATATGATCTGCATCTACAATCCAAAATTGTAAAAACACCCATTTGGTGTGACCTTTTTTGTGTTCAAAAGAGAAAAATCTTGGGACATATACCCAATAAATCTTACCATTAGGTTCCTTCTGACATTGGGGTTTAAGGGATTGTGGTTGGAGGGAAGTGATAAGATTTTTCTACCACTTCTGTTCATTTTTTTTCTGCTGCTCTTTTTGTTTACTACTTGTTTTTAAGCATTCTAGATTTAATTGAGTAGATTGATCAGCACAATCGCTGATTGGAAGGAAATATTCTGTAACCCTCTCCTCCCCCAGCCTGTACCCTCCCCGAGAGACACCTGGGACTGACTGCAGAGGTCCAGGGCTCCTGGCCCAGAGGTGCAGGGGTGCAGGGGTGTGGCGGGGTGGGCTGGGAGCCAGGTGCCTGGCCCTGACTGGCTGAGTGCCCTGGGCTGGTTTCTTACCCTGTCTGAGCCTGAGGTCTTCATCTGTGCTGCCATCTTGACCGGAAGTTCCTCTGGTTTGTCCCTCTATTTATTTTTAATACTTGAATTTTCTACTGTAGGCATGAGTGAAGCATTACAAATAATAATAGACTTAACAAGCAGAGAAAACCGTCTTACTGTGATATTCCTTTCTTTGATACAGCTCCTCCTGCCTTTGTTGTCTTAGCCCAGGCTTTGCTTCTTGCCGGGATTGGATCTGCTGCCGTCACCCTCCAGTCCCATTCTCTCCTCCCCACTGAGGTTTCAGCTTCACCAGAAGAGTTTTTACGGAGCTGAGAAACAAAGTTTAGACTGGCACTTCTAAAGTGAATCACGGGATTGTGTCTTTCCTTTTGATTTTCAAATTAGAACCAGCACATAAGTTACCTTTGTGAGTTAAAAAAAGAATTTTAGCATGAGGAATTTAACCTTGTCCATAGCATATTCTTTGAAAAGAATTTGTTCTTTTATGAAAAAATACTGCATAAAAAGCATTTTGAGTAGAGCTTAATGGTTTTTTTTTTCTTCCTTAATAGGTTTTAAAATGGAAAACTTCGATGCATCACTTAGTACCTATTTCAAGGCATGGCTGGGCCCCCGAGGTAAGGTGGTTTTTGGTTTCACTTACTTTCCTTCCCTGGCTCCCCCTCTTCCCCAATATAGCCACTTGTAAATGTTGCACGGTGAGATTCTAGAAAACATGAGCATTTTCTGTGATAAGACTGATGCTTTGTCCTGGATAACAAGGGGCTTGGAGAAGTCCTCTGCTGTCATTGCAATGGCAAGTGTCCCCTGGCTGTTGGAGCAGAGAAGCAGCTACTGTGACTCTCTACTTTACTTTAGCTGGAGATCAAATTATGCTGTAACGCTTGTGTCCTGAAAATGCCAAGATTTCACTGCGACCACCTGTGTGCTTGCCTCAGTTCTCTGAGTCTCCAGCTGAACCTGGCTGCTGCACTGGCAATTAAAACAAATTCTTTGCCTTTTACCATTTTTAGGGCTTTTTAAATGTCCTTTCATGCTGTGTCACGTCAGCAAGTGAATACACACTTGCATTCATTTTTTATATTTCTCTTATATTATCTTTTAGAAAGTAAATCAGCTCCATGTTGCTTTCCTTTCATGTCATCTAAAATGTCTTTTTTTTTTTTAAATCCTCACTCAAGGATATGTTTATTGATTAGAGAGAGAGAGGAACATCGATGTAAGAGAAACATTGATTGGTTGCAGCCTGTATGTGCCCCGACTGGGGATCAAACCTGCAACCTTTTGGTGTATGGGATGGTGCTCCAAGCAACTTGAGCCATCTGACCAGGACTAGAATGTCTCTTAATGTCTTATCTATAAATAAAGAACTTTTTAGGTTCACAGAAAAACTGTAGTTTTAAAACAGATCTTTTAAAAGATTCTCAGTTTCACTCACGATTATTAAAATACAGAAGACTATTTGTGTGTCAGAGATGAATCATATGTGTGATACCATTGTAATAATAATGAGGATATGGAGAAGGTCTAAATTGGTGTAACCTCTCTGGAAAGTAGTTGTGTCTTCTATTGAAATTAAAATGCACATGCCCTTTGACTTAGCTGTTCTACAACTAATGTTGATCAGTTATGCACAGATGTGTATCAGGATGCTCCTTGCAGCATTGCTTGTGAAAACTGGAAATATCTCGGGTGCCCATCAGTAGAGGACAGGTTAAATAAATTTGTGCACAGCCAATGGAAAAGAACGAGTTAGGTCCATCTGTGTACCTGTATATGCTTGTGTTGGGACGATGCTTTATGGGACCCCAAAATTCAGTTTTAAGTGGCAGAAGCAATAATAAAACTTACTAGCTTGCATTACAAGGTCGGCAACTCCTGAGCTTTTTCAGGGGCTGTACGTCACTAAGCACGGATGCCTGTTCTTGTCATTTTCTCCTTGCGTCCCAAGTACAGCAGCAGCTTTGTCCTCAGAATAGGTCCCCATACTTGCCATGGTTTCAGGATGGCAGCGGCAGCTCCTGGCAGTACCCCCAGAGGAAGAGAAACGCATTTGCGTGGGTTTAAGAACCAGGAAATTCTTCCCCGGAGCTCTTTTCCAGCGGTCATCGTCTCAAAGCTTCATGTGCCCATGTCTGAAGCAGTCACCAGAGAGTGGGTTAGGATGACCTTGATCATCTAGGACCCTGAGGATTTCCCACCTGGGGCTGGGGCCAGGGCCGGCCAGCCACCCAGGAGCTACTAAGCATTGTAGAAGGAGGTTGGATACTTGCTAATATGGAAAGAGGAAGATCTGTTATAAAATTTAAAAAGCAGGTGCAAACAAAGCTTTAAGTAAAAGGAAATGGGAGATGTTTGTGCATTTATTGTGTTTGTGATACATGATAGGCACACAAACACCTGAGGTCAGTTGCTAAGTGGGAACTTGTTTTCTCAGAATTGACAGCTAGAAACAAAGTGTTCAGAATCCCCTTGTTAAGCTCACTGGGGCCAGCCACTTCCCTGAAGGACTTCTGAGAACCAGCAGTTCAGCAGAACTGACAGAAGCACCCCGAACCACCCTAGCACAGCTAGTGGGAGAGGGTGAAGGCCATCTCCCTCTGAAGCCAAGGAAGAAAGCCAGGAACACTGGAGAATATAAGGTGTCTGCAAGAAAGTAGACTGACAGTAGTTGCCCCCAGGGGACAGAGGCTTGTCCTTCGAGGTCAAGGGGAAAAGCATTGGAGAGATAGGAAGATGGGTCCAGCCAGGAGGTCAAAGAAAGCCAAAGGCTGTCCTCACAAACAGCTGTTTCTCAGAGGACGCAGGAGGTGAAACCTGCATGTGCCTTGAGTTCCAGAGTGTGGGGCCCTGGAGAAGCCACAGGTTTGCTGGCTCACTATAGCAGGATGTGGAGGGGAACATACTGCAGAGGTGGCTTCCTGGGAGTCAGCCAGAGAGGAAGTTGACTTGCAGTGGACAGATAACCACCGGCAGGGGATCTGACTGCCCCGGACTTTACTCCCGTCCAAGGAGATGGACTTTGGAGGTTACTCGCATCCAAGGAGATGTTACTCCCATCCAAGAAGACGGCTGTCAGATTGCTGCCATCAGCTGCTTAGAACTATTTCCCTTTTCCTCATTCCTGTCTAGGAAAAGGGATGGGAGCAAGGGAAGTCTCTCCTGTACCAGTAGATCCCTTGAATCCTTGTAAATCTTCTCTCTCAAGCTTCTACTCCTCACATGGTTCTTACATACCTTAATCACTTAATAATCATTGCTGCTTCACCCTCCCCTAAAAAAAATCAGTGCACCCTGTGCTGTTGACCCTTGCACTCACAGCAGATGCTGCCTGTCTGCTCAGTGACCATCAGTAAGCTGGCTAAACGGCACGACTTCTCGGAGTCCGCGCATGCTGGGAGGACTTGCTGACTCCTGGCTGAGAGAGAGGACTTCAGAGTTCCAGACTGCTGTTTCTAGGGTTTCATTATCCCGTGCATAATTTAACAAGTCAAGTTAATAAATCCAGTAGTGGAAAGTTTAGCTTCCTCCTCCTTTTTTTAAAGATTTGCTGGAAAGTATTTTTTAAATTATTTTATTTAGCAAAACCCATAAATAATATACATATTATTGTTCAAGCATGTAACAAGCAGCTTCACTTTGTATGACCCAGATTGAAACCTCATGCTTCCTCTTACTGTCTTGCTGATATTAAGAATATTAGGTAACAGTTATCAAATTGTGATCAGAGTAATTTTTTTACTATTTGAAAAATGTGATTTTTAATATTTCCTTTATTGATCACTAACTATTACTCCTGTATTTTTTCCAGATACCAGAGTAAAAGGATGGTTTCTTCTGGACAATTACATACCTACTCTTATCTGCTCCATCATGTATTTACTAATTGTGTGGCTGGGACCAAAATACATGAAGAACAGGCAACCATTCTCCTGCCGAGGAATCTTAGTGGTGTATAACCTTGGGCTCACATTGCTGTCTCTCTACATGTTCTGTGAGGTAGGTTAGAGGTTAACACGGGCTTCCTCTCACCTTGCTCATTGTCACTGTCCCGAACTGTGTTCCCAAATGAAGAAAGGGTGGTGAGAGAACTGGGTGAGCAAGTATATCCATGCCATTTGACTATGTTTTAGAAGTGATTTTTTGAAATGCCAGACCTGTTTGTACAAATATGGCTTCTGTTTGTACAAATAGCCTTTGCTATTGATTCTCATGTTTCATTTTACATTTAGAATTAAAATAAATATTTCAGAAATACTCTTTAAGTAAACGAAATAGAGTGGAAAATGAACAAACTGTAAAAAACCAAACTGTAAGCATTTTATTATTAAGCATTTAATAAATAGTTCTTGTTTGGGGGTGGGGAGGAAGGAAATGGGTGTTTCTGGAGTTTGGTTATGTTTGTGGTAAGTCAGCCTCTCTACCCTGATCTGATCTCTGTAAACAGTTTTGAGATTGGATTTTTTGTAAGCTAAGAAGAGTTGGATATGAATGAGCCCTGCTGTTAAGGTCGGAATGACCTGTATATGTTCAGACCCTAGTATTTCTTCTACAGAGCTGAAATGTTGAAAACCACCTTCAGTGATCTCCAAGTAGATTCAATAAAAATGAAAGACAAAGCAGAATCAATACCATGTCCTTCCTGTTTTGCAAAGTGTAGCGATACAGCCTTTAAAGCTACAGGGCAGCGGGGCCATCCCTCCAGTGGTAAACACAGTTTGTGTACAGTTTTAGGGGAAGGACTATACCTTTCAGGCTTACAACACATGTTTTATAATGCAAAACTATTGCTACGCCTCTGGGGTGGAGAATTAAGCCATACTTAAACTCTTTTAAGCAGTCCTATTTAAATTGTTAACCTTTTTGTGCAGCTTTAATTCTCCAAGGAGTAGTAAAGAAAATAAGGGGAGGAAGGGAATCTTAAAGTTAATGTTTAAAGAAAGAATGAATTTGCCATCAGCCCCAGGCTGTGATGTCTCCCTGTCTGCCTGTGGCTGTGTAGGAGAGTGGCTACGGGTGTACAAGCGGTTGAAAGCATTGCATGTGACCGGCAGGGGCATTGTAGCTGTGGGTGACCTGTGTCTTGTCCTCCCACTTGTGTTTCAGAAGCCACGGTAAAGATTCTGTGACTAGAACAGTAGATGCTACTATTATTGCTTATATTCTTGACACTCTGTCAAATGCTTACAAGTCCTTTTTTGCTTTTTTCTGTCCTATTCTAGAACGAAGGCAGTTTAATTAGCCTCCAAGATGGATATTGCAGGACGGAGGCAGGGCCAGTGCCCGGGAGTGACTCCTGGGCCCAGCGCTGTGCACATCTGTCTGTGTTGAAGGGACAGAACGGCAGCAAGCTGTCAGGTTTTTCAGAGTGAACTGTTTACTTTCCCATAATTGATAGATGATAGAGCTCTTTCCTTAGGAAAGCTTTTATAGAGTTTGTTGTTATACATAGCAGTCGTCCAGAGAAAAAATATTTAAGATTATTAAGTCTCATAGAGCTTAAGCATCTGCCGTTAATGTGTCTTTAACCCTAGAGATATAGCTGTCACTTCATAATTTAACCTCTCTTAAACAGATAATTTCTTGGTGAAGAGAGGAGGCAAAGTGCCGTGTAAATTGCAGCGGCGTGTAAATGACCGAATTAGGGGTTCCGAAGGCATTGTAAGAAGGAGTATAGGTTTTCTGCTGACAGCTTGTGAGAACAGCAGCCATCGAGCAGTGCCCGAGAGTTGACTGTGGAGATTTAAGAAATACACAGAGGAGGGAAATAACAATTCTAACTCACAGTTTAAAGTACACAGAGAAGTAATAGGTAAGGGGGCAATAATTCCTTAAATTAAATCAAGATTATAAACCCCGCACAGATCAGATATGCTTCAGTCGGAAATAAGCCCTGGTACTCCAACTTCAGTAATGTTTACACATGGGGTTTTTTCTGGGCCTTTTTTCTGTGCTTACATAAACTCATCAGGAATGCTGTTAGAACGTATTGTTTGTCAAGTTTTTAATATCACTTTAGCTACTGGTTTTTCTTTTTGAACTTGGCATTTATATCCTAGTGAATACTAAAACGTAGGAGGCCAGTCGTGGAGTTGTCTGACAGAGCAACCCGAGGCAGCCGAGGAGCCCACCTGGGCCCCTTGCTTCAGGGAGTGTTCCCTAGAGTCACAGCCTTCGCCTGCGGCCACACAGCTGGCACGGTCCGGACTCTCGGTCTCCAGGGTAAAACCCTTTTGCTTATCTACATGTTTGGGTCTGTAAAGAATTGAAAAAATAAATATTTAGTCTTTGATTTAGTTTTTGTTTATTTAATCTGGTGGCATGAATTCACAGCTGCCTTTGCAAATTCTATATTAAGACAAAATTGTCACTAAAACAGACAAGGAAAAATCTTAAACAGGAAAGGGGTGGGGGGCACAGAAACTTTAAAATTGTTAGAAGAAAATAAATGACAGTTTTAAAATCAAGTAATTGAGTTTAAAATATAGGGGACAAAGTAGACTTGCTCATAGTTTATGCATTTGGTAGGAAGAAATTAAAAGGAAAATCGTGGTATTACCCTTAATTATCTCATGAACTTAGTATTTATTTCCGGGAAAAAGGTCATAGATCCCTGATTAGAAGTATGTTTGACCAGTGGGATGTTTTAGATGGAAAGTGTAGGACTTTATGGCAGGCCTTTTAGTTTTCACTTGTTCAGTCAGGTGTTGTCTAAGATCACAGCCCACGGTGAAGGCTCAGAGGTAAAATTTGAGGTTATAGAAGAGAAATAACTTAGTTTGCATTACTCAGCTTGGTAAAACTTCCCTCATAGCAAACATAAAAATCTTGTTTCTTTCTTCGCCCAGAGATTCAGGACATATTTCATCTGAATAAATGCCCCCCAAAAAATAAATTGTTTTTTTTTGTTTATTTTTAAACTATCCACATGTCTTTCCCCTTGTTCCCAAGCCCCAGACTGGGAATCCCCACCTACCTGACATGAAATTGTGGCTTTTCCGGATTATGCAGCATATACCCAGGCTGGACTCAAGTTTCCCTCGGCCCACCCAGCAAGCTGTCAGAGCCACTTCCGACTCCTTCATGTTAACATACACATGGGGTTCCCACTTAGGCAGCTGCTCTGCCCTGATGTGGAACCATTTTGGTGTGTCTCTTCTCTCCTCTTTACCCCTGACCTCACCACGCTAAGCAAAGAGGATCTAAGTGCCTGATTTGCTCCAGTCCAAGAGGGACTGTCCCTGTTAGGTAATCGTCCTGCTTCCCCGCACTGAAGCCGGGATGCATGAGTAGCGGCTGGGGGCAGTATTGCACAGCCCACATGGCGTGGAACTGAGAGAACTGCCCGCTCACCTTCCCTTAGGAGGAAACACTGAGCTTTCTTAGCCTGTCCATTATGCTCAGCTCTCCTCAGGTCCCCTCTGTCCCCTCCACAACAGGCTCTTTCATCTTTGGTCCCTATCCCTCAAAACTCCCTTCCTCCTTTCTGACCTCAGCCCACCTCATTTTGACAACCTCCATCTCATTTTTGAGGATTCTCTCAAGGATCAGTTCTTCTGTGAACCGATCCAACAAAGTTGTGAGCAGACTCAGCTACAGAGCAGTGACTTTTCAGTGTGGTTTGCTTCCCCATTCCCAGGGATCACGACACATTCCTTTCCATTAAAGTGCTCTGGTGGGTGTGCCCTGTAGCATCTTCTCACAGGATGAGTGTTGTTACAATGTCTTTTACATGTCTTTGTCCCCCCTGTGTTGGTATGGGCCACCAAATGTGTCCTGAGCATTAAGCTAGGGAAAAAGCAAATGCCAGAGCCATCACTGTGCTTTATTTAACAAAGGCGAATCACAGATTACGGACAATATTATTTTTTGAGTATTTATGTGTGTTTATTCCCTTGCAGGTAGAGCTGTATGTCTCACGTACACACTCGGAACACTTAAAATGTAATTTTAAAACAGCGATTTTTAGCTGACTGGTTAGATGGATCTGGATTTGCACAGATCCAAAACTTATTCTTTCTTTCCCTTTGCAATTTTCATATTAAGTTGTAATTTGGAACATAAAATATGGAAAATAAAATTACATAAATGATATCTATGCACCTAACAAATACTGACATTTTCTTATTGGTTTGAGTTTTTTGTCTATAAAACTTAACAAAATGCATTTAAAGTACAGCTCCTCAGATATAAATTTCTTCTGAAGTTCATGTATTTCTTCTCTGGATATATACTTTTATTATCATATATACCTATATATGATAATACATAGCATATTCTGAGACAGTTTCTTAAAATTTACGTAGCCCGGGCTGGTGTGGCTCAGTGGATTGAGCATGGGCCTGTAAACCAAAGGTTTGCTGGTTAAATTCCCAGTCAGGGCACATGCCTGGGTTGCGGGCCAGGTCCTCAGTAGGGGGTGGGTGAGAGGCACCACACATTGCTGTCTCTTTCCCTCTTTCTCCCTCCCTTCCCCTCTCTCTAAAAATAAATAAAATCTTTAAAAAAAAAACAGACATTTTAAAATTTTACATAAATGGTATGCTGTTTATAAACAACTCTTTTTCAAATAATTTTCCTGTCAACATTATACGAGGTCTGTCCAGGAAGTATTCAGCCATGTAATATGAAATATACCTTTATTGAAGAAAATACAAGATATAAGAAAAATTGTACATAGGACAATAATGCCTCAGTCCCGTTCATAGTAAGCACCTTGGGAACTCACACAGTTCTCCCAATCACCATCAGCTGCCCTGTCTTATTTTTGTGAATCTCATCGATGGTCTGAAATCTCTACCCATTTCAAAGGTGATTTTAGTTTTGGGAAAATCCAGAAGTTGCAGGGTGCCTAGTCTGGTCTGTTGGGGGGCTGAGTCACCTGGGTGATTTGATGTTTCACCAAAAAACTACACAAGATGTAATGCATGAGCAGGCGCATTGTTATGATGAAGCTGCCAATCACCAGTTGCCCATAGCTGCAGCCTTCTGAATCAGCCGCATGGTTTCCATGGAGGAATGTTCAAGCTTAATGGAAGATTCGATGCAGATTCATTTCTCTATTCAGTCATTTTGGATGCACAGCCACACAGTGCACATGCTCACTCAATGGCACCTACCGCCCCCACTGACTAGTACAGTGAAGCCGTCATTCTTCCCACACGTGCATTCCAGTCCACTCTCCTTGGCTGCCAGGTTATATTGATGTCACACAAAACATTCTCATTATATTAACCATGGCTGGACTTTTCCAGACAGACCTCGTATTTTGAGATGAATCCATGTTGAATCTTAAGGATTTAAATTATTAAGTTTAACTTCTCTGTGTTATGTTATTGTCAGAATTTCGTATACCATTTTACCTGAGTTTTGGGGGGTGAGGGGGTGGTCATAGGTTTCCAGTAAACAGCTGTGTTGAATGTCCTTGGACATGTCTCCTTGTGCAAATGTTTTTGTTTTTACCGGATACACATATAGGAGTTCAATGACTGAATTAATGGATTAAATTTTCAAATTTAATCCATTTTCATTTAGCATATTATTTATTTGGAATAATTTTAATCTTTTATGTGTATATGTTTTCTTTGTCCTTTTTTTCTTTTCTGCTTTCCGTTGACTATCATTTTACTGATTTATAAGTTATTCATTCTAATTCTATTAGTTACCCATAAGTTTTTAACATGCATTCTTGACTTAATAATGTCTAAATGATTATTTCTATTTTCCTGAATAATACAAGGACCTAAGAGTATTTCATCTCTGACCCCCTCCTCCGTGTCATTGTCAGCAAGTGCTTTAGCCCGGCCTTTTCCTAAGGCCCTAAACTGCCATCTTTATTACAATCAATACTTAGCGGTTTTTTTCTCTCTCGATCTGTGAAATCCATTCTTTCCTTAGAGGTTCAGTTTTCTCCTGAAGTAGTTCTTTTCTCTGAAGGATAAACTCTGTAAGTCTCTGATATAATTTTACTTGTCTTTATGCTAGAATAGTACTTTAGCAGGGTGTAGATTCTACATTAACAGTTCTTTTTTCTCAGCGCCTAGATTTATTCTAAAGATATGTTGCAGTCTCATTTTTTCATTTGTAGGTAATCTTTTTCTTTCCAGATTTTTCTAACTTACATTTAAAAATAAAACAATGTGCCTAGTCATTCATTTTCATTTATCTCATTCACGGCTTGCATGCCTGAAATAGGAGAATTTGTGTGCTTTATTAATTTGGGAAAGAACTTGGCATCATCTCCTTGACTGGGGCCTTCCCCCTCCTCCTCCATTGCCTGCTAGAGCTCCTGTTAGATGTGTGTGGGACATTCTCGGGCTCCCAGTAGCCTCCCTCTTGTATTTGTTGAAGCTCTATATCTCTGTTCTTCATTCTTCTAATTCACTCATACTGTGAGTTGTCTAATCTGCTCTTTCTTCCATTTCATTTAGTTTCAGTGGCTATTCTATTTCTAAACATTCACTGGTCATTCTTTTTTCATTCTGTAACATGAAAGACTGCTTTTCTCCTCCATGATATAATGACAGGGGTCTCCAAACTTAACCATTCACTATATCGCTTTTAAAATATTCTTTAAAAAGTTTTCTTTCAGCAACATATGGGAGGTTGTGCCTCTGGGAATAATTACTGAATCTACATTAAATGTATTTACCTTTTTAAAAACAAACACAGAACAGTTGATCGGGTGTGCTGTTAAGCATCCCAAACCAGCATCGCTGGGGCCATCTCAGGCAAATTGTGGCTTCCCCAAATAAAAGAAAGATTTTGAAGGACTCGAATGTGAGCTCACTTCCTCTTTTCAAGATAATTTTTTTGGGGGGGAAACCTTACCTTATAATTAAGCATCATGATGTTGGATGTTGTCGGTGCGATTTATGTAGCATTTTGTGTTTGTGTCAGTAGTGGGGGCGTTGGTTCTGCCTTCGTTCAGTTTGCTGTGTTGCCAGAACCAGAGATCAGTGTTTTCGAAACTTCTTTGGAAGGTTTCTGATGCTGCATTGTTGGAAAGATGAAAGAAACTGAGTAGTTGACGGGATGGGTGTTTGCTTGTGCTTTCCCACCTCTCTGTGACTGTGGGGTGGGTGCTGCTGGAGCGCCTCCCCAGGCTCCTGACCGGCACTTCCTCCCGGGGCTCCGGCTTTGAACGTCCTTGCTAGGACCACAGAGCAGTTGCTTTGGAGACATTATATTCTGTCTTGTTTTTCTTTCCCTTCAGGCTTTCCTAAAATAGGTATGTTGTTGTGGGAAAATGAGATTTGGAAAAACACTTAAAAGATCTTGCAACTGATAGAGTTCTACAAAACCATTATTTGCCAAAATACTTTGAAAAAGTCAGTATTCTGCTCTTTCCCATTTAAGAGAGGTACAGAAAAGTTGGAACACCTGGCGCGATTGATACTCCTAAGGCCTGACCATTGCCTAAGATACTCCTCACTTTTAATTCCCTTACTGCTGAAATTCCTTGCTCAGAAAGAAGCGCAGGCCTAGCAGCACTCCGCTGTTACTTGTCCCTCGGTTTATCTGGCGCTGCCTGAGGCGGTGCTGCCCCACGGGCGAATGGAGAGCAGGATGTGGCCCAGACAGCCTTCTCCTCACCCCCCATGCCCAGGGGAAGAGGAGGGGGTTGCTTCCAGTAGAGAGGCAGCTTTGGGGTTGTTCCAAAGCCTGGCCTGACTCTTCCTCTAAACTGACCCTGTAGACCTTTGGTAACACGGCTTTGCAGCTGGTGCAACAAGGAGCATGTCACTCTACAACTTGACAACTAAAGCAGACTTGGGCTGCAGAGCCAGAGTCAGTAGGTTGGCTGGAGATCTCTCTGTGCAAAGGATGCTCTGTCTGGGCTTCTGTACACAGTAGGAGCAACTCCACTTCAGACCTAGTCATGGGCCTTCGGGCGTTGGAAGCAGATGACGCTAGCATTTGGCTAGAATCATAGCAAAGACTAACATAGTGCCTGCCTTATGCCAGGTCCTGGGCCAGCTCATTTAATGTTCATCACACTATTACTGTCCCTTTCCGGGAGAGAGAGAGTGCCGGGTGGACCTGGGATCCAAGTCTTCGCTCCAGAACATTGGCCAGCACTGCCTCAAAATGCTAAGTCTTAGCTTGAGGTTTTTCTCTCCCCAGCTACTAACACCCCCATGGAATATAAAATGAATGCTTCTTACCTGGTGTAGGGGAACAATCTCCCTGAAATCACGGCTCAGGATGCCTGAACAGAGAGAAAAGGACTGCCAGCATAAGAGGGCGGGGCCTAGAGTTCAGGGAGAAATGCCAAACATACCTGCTTCAGGCTGTGCTGAGGACAAGCTGTTTCTTTGTACTTTGTTCTGAAGAATTCTCTAATGTACAGAGCCAGTCCTTATGACTGAATCGAGAGTGTTACAGTCAGCTGTAACCTGGTGGCACTCCTGGTCCTAAGGGAGGGAAACACTTTTGGAGGTCATGGGTATAAAATTATCTTAATGAGCGTGCTAATGCGCTGGACATGGAAGGTTTGCCGTGTAATACCACGTGCTTTGACCTGACCCTCTCCCGTAACGGCACTGCTGAATTGGCCAGCTAACCCCTAGAGGGAGTAGGTACATTTAATTTTGTAGTAGCTAATAGTTAATTTTAAACCAAGCATCTGCTGAAGATAAAGATGCAGCTAATAGAGCTTCTTTTCCACAGAATTCTTCATGGGTAGAGTATTCCCACTGCACGTATTAAGGATTCGAAAACAAAGACAGTCAAGGGAGCTAGGAACTGCTGTTTGAAATTGTATTTTTGCTGAGAGTTGGAACTCCTGGCTGCTAGTCCCAGCAGTGCCTCCAAGAAGCTGTATGACTCAGGCCAGCCATATAATGTCTCACCTGTTTCTTTATTGAAAACATGGGCATCTACCAGGTCTAAAAAGTATACACTTGGATGTTCACATAGAAACAAAGTTGTGAGAATGTCACCCCCCTACACACTTCTGGTGGTGTTGCTTAGAAATGTCTACTAAAGGGGTTATCTTGTTACTCTGACACCCCAGGTGTCGGGGTGAATGATAGATAAGGGCCACCCAGGATGACATTTTTCTCCTTATTTTTTAAGTGTTTTAAATGACCTTGGTCCTTGAGCTGCTTTGGTAGCATTCTGGAACGTACCACAGAAAAGGATATCATGCTAAAGGTTATACCTCATTTGTGGTTAAAGTTTGTGTTAGATGAGAAAAGTCAACTCCCAGCATTAGACGTGACTCCGTGACCGCGTCATCCCAGACCCAGCAGTGGTGCTTGCCCAACTTCTGTTTAAATGAGAAGGTGCATGAAACCACCTTTGCTTATTGGATTTAACTAAAGAGGAGAGAAGAAAGCTGCTCACTTGGCTTTACTTATAGCTCTTCACATGCATCTGGAATGATTAAAGTCTGCTTTACTCCAAGGAAGGAGGACAAAGCACGTATGGTTTACAGTGATGCTGTTTGTATCTTGAGTACTTGGAAAGAGCCAGGTAGGGTTAATAATGTTCCCTCTCAGTAGTGGATGGTGTTCAGGGAACTGGGCAGGTAGTGGGAGCTGTTCGTCATGGCCTGCTTTTTCATGGAAGTACATCCTGCCCTCTTTGGAGCTGGTCCCCAGAAGCCCTTCCTTTCAGTGCCTTACCATTGTCCGGCCTGTCCAGCCTCCTGGGGCCCTTGCCCCCTGCCATGGATTTCCAGGGACTGAGCAGAGCAACTTCTTTGAAAGAAGCCAGGCCTGAGCCCTGGAGGGAAGTAGTGGCTGAGATGTCTTTGACTAGAGCACTGTCTCCTCATGCGCCTGGAGGAGGAGATTTTATTTATTAATTTTTAGAGAGGGGGGAAGGGAAGGAGAAAGAGAGGGGAAGAAACATCGATGTGAAAGAGAACATTGATTGGTTGCCTCTACACTCTTAACCCAGGGACAAGGCCTGCAACCCAGCCTGGGAATCGAACTGGCGACCAGCACTCAGTCCACTGAGCCACACCGGCCAGGGCTCACCAAAGGGTTTTAAAATATAAAATTCTATGGCTTTTCTTCTGACAGGGAAATGGAGGGGCAGGACTCTGATGCTGGCCCACTTTATGGAGGATTGCTCTGAGACTCCTAGGTGTGTGCAGTTGAACTCAGGTGGTGGTCCTCGTGTGTTAAATTAGTCTACCCCTTCTAAAGCCAAGGATACTGAAGAATTGAACTGTCCCTATCACCAGTTTGTTTCACGAGCACTAGTTTTTATCTAGTGAACAGAATTCAGATGGACCATCACGTTCAAGCCTCATTAAAATTAGACTTTCCTGTCTTTCAGTTCCTCCACTTGCAAAGCAGAAGCAAAGCCTTTTTCCCCTGCAAATAAAACATAGGCCTGGGTCCGGGGGACAAAGCAGCCCTTTGTGCTCTTTGTCGTTAGTGCAGCAGATACTTGTTCAGCACCTCTGTGTGTACAAGTGCCTGGGCTGGTTCTATGGGTGCAGGAGCCACTGTCACCACCTCCAGGAGCTCGCAGAGGAGCTTCAAGTAGACCCGTTAACAAAGGGCTTGAAGGGGAGCACCGGAGCGAGTAAGTGCGAGGCACAGAGGAAGCTGGAGCTTGGGGGAAAGGGAATGGACTTTAGGCTGGAGTCCTCAAGGGAGCAGTCATGAAGAAAACAGACGTTTAGCTGAACTTTGAAGTGTAGATAGGATTTTAAGAGCTGGAGATGGGGGTACATGGTTGCAGAGAGCATTCCTGTTGAAAGGAAGAAAGGCATGGTCATTGCTTAACATTTATTTTGCGTATCTTGCATTCCAGGTTGGATAAGGGAAGCGTTACTCACTTCATCTCCTTAACTTCAGGGGCAGGAGTAGTATTTCTATCCTATTTGAAGAAGTGAGGAAACAGACCTAGAGAGCTTACATACCTTGCCCTTCCTCACCCAGCTAAACATAGTTTGAAGCTAGGGTTTAACCTTGTTCTGGCTAGTGCCCCGTCCTGCGCTCTTTCCCTTGCTCACCGTGCAGTGGTGAAGGAAAGGCAGGCTTGGAGAACGAAAGTGGGTTCAGTGTGCTGTTGGCAGGGGAGGAAAGATCAACTTGGAGGCACGTTGTGGAAGAATGTGCGTATCTGAATACTATGCCTAGGACTTAGCGTTTCATTCTGAAGTCTGTGATGACTCGCTGGAGGGTTTTACACACACCGTTCTGTGGTTTCAGAGGCACTGGGGCCTCCGTAGGAGTGATGAGTGGCAGCAGCTATCGATCGCGGGTTGCAGGGAGCCGGGTGCAGTGAAGCTTGGCGGAGCTTCTGCAAGAGGCTCTGTGGAGGCTGCACGGTGGGCAGTGGGGCAGCCCTGTGCTTGCTTTTTGCTCAGAACTGGGGAAGTTCACCACCCCAAACCCAGGTTTGAGTTCTTTAGGCTCCAAAGCCAGGTGTTTCAGACAAAGTTGTTTCTGTTTTGTTTTGTTGTCATGGGGAAAGACAAATGGAATTTTAGGTTAATTATCTTAAAGAGTCGAGTCAATCCTTCCTGGATTCCTTCTGAAAGACGTTTTAAAAGAAAGAAGGCATGTGTCAGAGAGTACCTTCTTTGCTAGAGGTAACAGACCTCTCGATTTGTGCCCACCCTTGAGGGTGGGGTACCTGCGGGATTATGGGGAAGAGTTATCTTCTTCCCCAGAGAGGTCCCTAGGTTTCCCCACCCCTGCCAAGGTGGACATGGTGAACGCAGCCGTCCATACCGCTGCACCCGCACGCACACATCGGTCATCCGCTCCAGAATTGGCAAAAGCACTGACCCAGGGCACCTTAGGACACCTTAAGCCCAAGTAGGAGCTGGAAGGCAATGATGGCAGGTCCTAGAATTTTAGATCCATAAGGGGATAAAATCGAAAACACACGAGAACAATCATGTTAGCAAATTTTTCATTTTGCTAAGTATGGCTATCTTAAAAAAGGTATATTTTAAATTGCACAAATTTATCTTTATGAAAACGTTGCCGTGTTGTCCTCCTTCTCACTTGCGGTAGTCCTGTGAAAATTCCAGCAAGAACCAGCAGTTCCCATTTGTACCCTCCAGCTGCAGAAGATAACTCATCGGTTGCTTCTGTCCGCCTGCGGTCATCTGAGGACTCACAGGCCAGCAACCCCTACCCCCAGCTGCACTTTGTGTTTTCTTTTACTTTACATAATTTTATTTGTAAGGAACAGTTGACATATAAATGTATATTAGTTTCCGGTGTACAATCCAGTGATCAGACATTATATAACTTACTAAGTCATAATCCTGGTAAATTCCGTATCCATCTGACACCAAACATAGTTATTACGATATTACTGACTCTGTTCCTCGTGCCACACTTTACATCCTGTGACTGCTGTGTAGCTGCTGACCTGTACTCCTTCATGCCTTCACCTTTGTCACCAGCTCCTCGCGCCCCTCTCATCTGGCAGCCATCGTAATGCTGTCTGTATCTGTTCTGCTTGTTTACTTTGTTTTTAGATTCAGTTGTTGATAGATATGTATTTATGGGCAGTTTTTAATTCATATTTGATCTTTTTTTCCCTTTGATTCTTCTTTTTAAAGAAGACATTTCATGTAATACCTGTTTGGTAGTGATGAACTCCTTTGGCTTTTTCTTGTCTGGGGAGCTCTTTATATGTCCTTTGATTCCAGTGATAGCTCTCCTGGGTAGAGCAGTCTTGGTTGTAGGTCCTTCCTTTTTGTCACTTTGAATATTTCTAGCCAATGCCTTCTGGCCTACAAAGTTTCTGTTGAGAAATCAGCTGAGGCTTATGGGAGCTCCCCTGTAGGCACCTGTAGATGCAAATGTTGGTGCGCTTGAAGTTGTCCCAGAGGCTCCTTACACTATCCTCACTTTTGTGGGGGTGGGGGGGACTCTTTTTTTCTTTTTGCTGTTCTGATTGAGTTTTTTCTGCTTCCTTGTCTTCCCAGTCTCTGATTTGATCCTCTGCTTCATCTCCTCCACTGTTGATGCCCTGTAATGTATTCTGCATTTCTGACTTGTTTGTTCTTTTTTATGTTTTCTAGTTGTTTTTATGTTTCCCCTCTTTGTTGAAGTTCTAAGTTCATCTACTCTTAAGTTCATCGAGCATCCTTATAAGTAGTGTTTTCAATTCTGCATCTGGTAGAGTGTTTGCCTCCATTTTGTTTAATTGTTTTTCTGGAATTCTGTTCTTTCATTTGGGCCATGTTTCTTTGTCTCCTCATTTTGGCTGCCTCCTTGTGTTTGTTTCTATGTATTAGGAAATGCTGCTGTGTCTTCCGGGCTTGGGAGAGTGGCCTTATGTAGAAGGTGTTCTGTGGGATCCAGTCACCTGAGAATGGCACAGCCTCCCCATTCACCTGAGCTGGGCACCCCAGGTGCACCTTCCCCATGTGGGCTGTGCACACCCTCCTGTTGTAGCTGAGCATTGATTGCTGTTGGCATGTCCGTGGGAGGGATTTACTCCTGGCTGATTGGCTGCAAGGACTGGTTGTGACCGCTATGGAGGATTAGCTGTGCAGGGGCCCACCCCACGGAGCAGGACCTATTTCA
Source organism: Desmodus rotundus (assembly GCF_022682495.2). Classification (NCBI taxonomy): domain Eukaryota; kingdom Metazoa; phylum Chordata; class Mammalia; order Chiroptera; family Phyllostomidae; genus Desmodus; species Desmodus rotundus. The sequence goes on along the minus strand of NC_071397.1, from coordinate 17,838,823 downwards.
GTGGGGCTCTGGTGCCTGCTGAGTCAGCATCTTGAGCATGTTGCTTGTGGAGGTGGTTGGGTTGGTTCTTGGACATGGTCTGTAGCTGTCCACTGGGCACACTGGCTTGGGGGCCTCTGGGTGGTGCAGGCCAAGGTCAGCTGCTGGCTGTGTTCTCCCCAGGGCCATGTGGCATGAGCTACAAAATGACCTGCAGGTGGCTGCTACATGTGCTGGGCTTAGAGGTGCCCATTAGAGGCCAAGCTGTGAACAAATGTTGGCTGCCACTAGTGCTGGTCCTGGGGCCACTTAGTGAGTAGTATGGGGCACACTGAAGCCAGATGCTGCTTGTTTGAGAGATTGTAGGAAAGTCTGAAGCATGAGCTAGGACAGGCCATTCATATGGAAAAGCCACTGGAAACAGCTTGGGTGGTCCTGAAAGTTGGGTGGGGAGGGGTCTCAGGGAATCATCAGGGTGGGGTGAACAGTGCGAGCCAGGTTGATGGAGTCTCAGATATGGGGCCTGCCTGCTGGTTCTTTAAGGGAAGGGCTCACCAAAGGAATAGTGGCTTCTGGTAGCACTTCTGCCAGCTCTCGCCCTGATGCCTTCAGTTTCTCCCCATATGTCCCTGATGCCTTTTGAGTTGCTGCCCCTGTGCCTGAGCTCTGAGCGAGCGAGTCCAAGTCAGTCCATGTGCAGGCCCTTGAAGAGGAACTGCCTGGGACTCTAGAAGACCTCTGTCTCTCTCAGCTACAATCCTTGCCGGTTTGATAGCCAGAAGTTAGAGGGACTTCTCTTCCTAGCACTGGAACCCTGGGTTGTGGGACCTGGTGTGGGGCTAGGACCCCTTGTTCCTCAACAGGGGACCTCTGCCACCAAGATATCCCTCCCGATTTTTATCTGCCACACATGGGTGTGGGACCAGCTAATTGACTGACTTCAATGTGGCTTTTACTTTATATCCTTTCTCGTAGGACTTCTCCCTCCTGCACTTTGGACTCAGGCTTTTTCTCTTGATTCCTGGAACTTCTAATAGGTCTGCACATGGTATGCTTATCTGGCCATAACTTCAGAGAGTTGTCTAAGACCAAAAAGATAATATACCTTTTCATAAATTGTCTTTTGGGTTCTAGTCTTTCAAAGATTGGATCAGGAAGTCTGAACAGAGACATTGTAGAAAATTAGAACCTTTAGAGATATTTAATCCAGCCTCATTTTTAATCCTCACCTGAGGATATGTTGATTGATTTTAGAGAGAGAGGAAGGGAGAGGGAAGGGGAGGGGAGGAGAGAAAAGAAAGAGAGAGAAAGAAATACCCACCAGTTTCCTCCTATACACGCACAGACCGGGGGGTCAGGTCTGCAACCCAGGTGTGCGCCCTGACCAGAGATCTGGCCCACAGCCTGTTGGTGTGCGGCAGGACGCTCCGGCCACTGGGCCGCCGGGCGCGGCCCACCCTCGTCTTTTACAGTAAAGACAGGTCCTGGGCTGCCTAGATGGGGAAGGATGCCTCACTATCCTTAGCACCCATCTTCTGCTTCCTGATCCGGGTGATTTTCATCACAGAACGATGCCTCCCCTCAGGTGTACTCTAAATCTCTGGGCTGATCTTTGGCCATGAAAACCGATCGTAATGCTTTTTTATGTATAGAAGATGACAAAACAGACAGAAACAACAGAAAGGAAGTTGATAGAACAATCAGATTCCAAGCAGGGTATTCAGTAGCTGCACCCACTGCCAGGATGTTGATTTCTGAGGTCAGACTGGGTGCAGGTTTGACAGTGTCTTTAGACCCTTGTAATCCTTTGTGCCCTGAGGATGTCTGTGCTGCTCACCCAGCTAAACTCTGTTCAAGGTCAGGGACATGGGGAAGGCTCTGGGGTCCTGTGTTCTCAGTTACATCTTATTAAGGCACTGGTAGGCAAATCAGTTCTTACCTGAAGGAAAGGAGCTTGAAACCAGTGGTTTTCACTCTGAGTTACACATCAGAATTACCTTGAGAGCTTTGTAAAAGGCTCCTCAAATTTCTGGTGTAATGGTCTGGGGGGAGGCCAGGCATTAGCAGTTTTTTTAAAGCTCCCCAGGTGATCCTGTTATGCAGTTAGAATGGGAACCACAACTTCTAGCTAATGATTCTCCAACTTTGACAGCATCAAATCACCTGGAAAGCAACCAGCCTGCTACCACACAAACAGCCTGTTATCACACCACTGGTCTTCACACCCAGAGATTTCTGACTCAGTGAGTATAGGGTAGGGCTCACGATTTCGTATTCTAACAAATTTCTGGGTGATGCTGATGCCACTGGGTCGGGATCACACTGTGTAAACCACAGCATTAGATTCCCAAAGGATCTGCGACCCAAGACTCGCAGGCCCTGCCTTGGTGGTCCATCCCCAGAGTTTTCATTCTGAAGGTCTGGGGTGGGCTGAAGAATTTGCCTGTCTTGTAAGTTCCCATGTGACGCTAATGCATCTGGACGGGGGAACACGCTTTGCGAACCAGACCAGTCCTTGGGTTGGATACCAGGATGAGATCAGGCACAAGGCAGGCCACCTCAGGTTTCTCCCCATCTAGTGCCAGCTGGTCACCAGAGGGGCCATCCCCAGGAAAATTCAAGGTGGCCCTAGGCTTCGGGAGGAAACAGTGAGCTACAGTTTGCACAGGTAAAGAGTAACATCTCGAAGGTGTTTGACTAGAGCATAGACAGTGGACGCGCACAGGGCAGTCAAGCCAGACCTTCCCTCTGACTGTTAGAACGCGTCCGTGGGTCTCATCTGGGCCAGGCATCATCGTGTGCACATGAGGAAACTGAGGCCCCACGGCGAGCTGCTGATACTGCAGGTTCATAACCTAGAGCTTGCGCCCCACTTCTGGGGTCCTTTCTGTGACGCCACAGTGCCTACTGTGCTGCAGGTGAATTCTGAGGAATGGTGCAGTCTCCTCAGATTGCAGAGGTCTCGTTCGTGGATCCAGGGGGTGACTCCGCAACAGGGAACTGTGGAGACGATGAGGCTGGACTAAAGTATAGGAAGGCTTGCAGCAGTGGTTTCTGAGTGTGGGCCCTTGTTAGAAATGGGAGTTGTTAGGACTCCCACGCCAGGCAGCCTGCTACTGGATCAGAAAGTCCTGCCGGCCACCTGTGATTTAACGTGCCCCTGAGGTGAGTCTGGTGCTTCCCAGGTGTGAGAAGCTGTGGCCAGGGGAAAGCCTGCTGGGGATCTAGCCTGAAGCCACTGGCAGCAGGACTGGGAGCCACTTGTGATAGCCTCAGGAATTGAGGATTCTGGAGGAAGTCAGCTCAGTAAAGAAGCATCTCTGAAAACTACAGCCTGGAATGATCCCCAGATCCACCCCTTGTGAAATTGAGGCTCAAGTCATATCAACTTAAATTTATTCACACTCCCCTGTCTTTTTTTTTTTTTTGCTCAGAGCAAACTTACCTCAGTTAGAGGAAAGCCACAAAAGTCTAAATTCAATATCAATTCTGAAGAACTGACACATAGCCTTGTACAAATTCCTAAGAGCTTTAATGGGAGAAACTTAGACATACACAGGCAAAGCAGCTACACTTTCATGCCAAGGAAAATCCGCACCCCTCCCGGGATAGGGTCTCTTTATAGGGTTTAATAGTAAACTATATGGTGGGTGGTCATGAAGACCGCCAGAAAGAACAGCGCATGCCTGAGTTAACAGGTAGCACCAGGCAGTTATCACACTCTGTGTACCCATTAACCTCCTTCTGGGGGCGTGACATTTATCTTGGGGTGGCATTCCCGCTTTCTGGGCAGCCAAGAGTTAAACAGTCACAGAGAACTTAAGAGTCCAGCCTCCGTTGCTGCTGGAGCCATGTGGCATCTAAAGTGAGTCCCCTGCACAGCCCAGGGTCAATTTTCAGTCATTCTGAAACTAATGGACTTTCATTGATCAGAGTGTTACATGGTTCTGATAAGTATTGGTAATTGGCTTTTTTCCCTGTTCCTTTTTTTCGTATTTCCGTTTCTGTTTTCAGTTGGTGACAGGAATATGGGAAGGCAAATACAACTTCTTCTGTCAGGGCACACGCAGCGCGGGAGCAGCAGATATGAAGGTACTGTCACTCTTTGTTTGAAACGTTTTTTTAAATAAATTTCACAGAAGACAAAATGACTCATAACCTCACTGTCCAGGTCATTCCCATTGACATTTTAAAAAGAATCTTAAAAAACAGTACATACACATAATATGAAATTCAAACAACAAGAAAAGATATAAAATGAAAGCTAAAGTTTTCTTTGCAAAAGTAAGTCCTAGTACCAGTGTCCGGGAGACAAAACGCATTCTTTTATCAGTGCTTACGCGTCGTTCATGTGAACAGGATCATAAGGTGACACCTTAAATGCTACACTCGTCCCCCGGAGGGTCCCCGGAGCCCGGCTTCCACTCCTCCGTGCAAGCTCAGCAGGGGCCGCCGTTTCCTTAGAGCGCCTGCCTGACACATCGGTTGGGCAGGGACCTGACGCTGAAAAGTTCAGTTCCTTCCTCCTTTGCCTCCTGGCCTGTCACCTGCTCCACGCCAGCCCTTGAAATCAGAAGTGTCTTTCGGGGGCTTTTCTCTAGTGACGGCTCTGCGAGCTCCTTCGGAGGAAACAGGCTGACTTGAGGGTTTTGAACTTTGAGCCTCCTGTTTGGTTAGAGTCTTGAAGGCTGCAGTGGCCCTTTTAAAACCTTTCCTGTAGTCATTTCAAACCTCTCACGGCCCCCGGTCATGTTCTTTGGTTAAAGCTACTTGCAGAGGGACCAGCACTCCCAATGGCCAAAGGACTTTAGGGGCCAGCGGGGAGCTTGGGCTTCTTCACACTAACATTGGATTCTGGGGCGTTAGTGAACGTGTCGGGGGTGATACTCCAGAGAAACACTGGTGTTCTTTCCTCGTAGATTATCCGTGTCCTCTGGTGGTACTACTTCTCCAAACTCATAGAATTCATGGACACCTTCTTCTTCATCCTACGTAAGAACAACCATCAGATCACGGTCCTGCACGTCTACCACCACGCCTCCATGCTGAACATCTGGTGGTTTGTGATGAACTGGGTCCCCTGCGGCCACTGTAAGTCCCATGTGGGGATGGGGGGGACAGGTGTGAGCAAAGAGGCTGAATTGAAACTAAGGCTTTTAGAAAAGGTGCCATTTCTGTGGATTTCTAGGGCAAGCATTGAGCTTTTTGTCCAGGATGTTCTAATGATAGTTTCTGTGCCCTGTGCACTCAGTAAGCTGGCAAAACCTTTTTCTAGTTCAGCGAACGTCCTGTGCTGATTCGGGCAAGGTGGGGAGATAATAGAGTCCCAGCCTGGGGCATATTAAGAAATAGCGGCAATGCTCTCTGTCCGTTTGGGAGATGTTTGACAGGAGCAGGTCAGGAAGATGGAGTCGCACCGCTGAGTGAGTGCCAGAGAACAAGGCTAATTATGAAATACAGCTTCAGCTAAGTCGTGCGTCAGGGAATGCACACATGTTCTAATACTGCGACCCTCACATTCCATGAAACGTATTTAGCAGGATGTGGGTGGCTTTGGAAACTTACTGGCTGAGCTCTCTGACAGTTGTCAGAGATCAGTAAGTTGTCACCTTCGGGTTCAGCTTGGGAGCTCACACAAACGTCCGATCAAAATTCCTGCCATCCATCCCCGACAAATTTGAGAACCTTTGAGTCTGTTCCCATATTTTCACCCCGTATAGCACTGCCCTTAATTCATGTGGCCCACCAAGACTTGCACATAGGGCTTGAGCGCTAGGAAAGACTTCCCCGTCGCAGCCCCTTTCAGGGGAAGAGAAAGCCGAGTCGGTGGAAGGGCTGGGGCCGGTCGGGACTGCAGGCTGCCTCTCTGGTGTTTCTTTTTCTTACCGCCACCCGCTCTGGCTGTGGACTTAGAGAAACAGCACCTCCTTACATTTGAAGAGTGCTTTAAATGTCCAAAGAACTTGCAGGATGACAGGTTTTAACCTGGACCTGAGAAACAGAGAATGGATGTGACTTGTCCCAGGTCACACAGCCAGTTACTGTCATAGCCGGGGGTACAAACTCATTCCCTGACCCCAGCCTTGTTCACCTCCAGCCCCGTGTGGAAAAGCCAGGTGGCTTTGTGTGTTGCCTGCGGCGGGGGAGAAGGACAGAGTCTAAAAAAGAAATGGTGGTCCTACTGGAAATTAAAAATCATGTGATAAAAGGCAGGTCTTTCATTTCTAAGGAGCTGGACTCTGAGCTGCACTGGCAGTAGAAATATAGGGCCTCAGCACTGAGTCCCAGGGAGAGGTCTTCAAAGGCCTCTCCTAGTCCTCTGCCAGTGTGCGGAGATGGCCAGCTTTGAGCGTGGGGCCCATCGCTGTCTTCCCCATGCCTTCAACACGGCAGTTCGAGGCCCTGGGCTGGTAAAGAAACGCAACTGCTTCTGGGAGTGGGTGAGGCTCTGGTGGCAAAGCCTTTAGGTATCGGGGGGGAGGGGGAGGGGCAGGTGCATTCTTGGCTCCTGTGTCAGGTGCCCACCTGGAAGCTGCCGCTGGCCCTGGACTTAAAGCGTCCTCATGGCTGCCTGTCCGAGTGGAAACTGAATTCCGATTACACATCCATGTAGCACTTGCGGCGGTGGTTGCCAGCCCCTGGTCAGAATCATCTGACGTTCGGACTTAGAAAGAATCTTGGGTTTTTATTTATTTATTTATTTTTGCCTGTTACATGTAGACAACTGATGCATCCTCCTCTCCACATTCCCCCTGTTCCTGCAGCTTATTTTGGCGCCACACTTAACAGCTTCATCCACGTCCTCATGTACTCCTACTACGGTCTGTCTTCTGTCCCTTCCATGCGTCCGTACCTCTGGTGGAAGAAGTACATCACTCAGGGGCAGCTGGTGAGTGCCTTGGTCTCTTTACCTAGTACTTGTGCTGGGGGTACAGAGAGCTCTTCCTGGGGGAGCTCTTGCTGCCTTCCCGGCTTTATTGTTGTCTAATAGCATCTACAGTGTGCCTTTCCCACCCTTTCTCATTTGATCCAATCCAGACTCCGTGAAGTGGGCAGAGCAGGGAATTTTTATTTTAATCAGTGGAGAAACTGTACCTGTGGCCGTGCAGCTGGTTGAGCTGTAGAATGAGGACTAGCATCTAATTTTCTGGCCTCACCTTCAGTTCTTTGTTCTTAGTTTCCTCACAAAACGTGTGCCTGTGTCTGTCTGTCTGTGTGTCTTCTAATTACAATCCAAAATCCAAACTGAAAAGTTTTCCTGTGTTCCCAGAGTTTCAGGAGGGCACGAGTCCGAGGTGCTTGTAGCCGATGAGGCAGCGAGGGCGTTCGCTAAGGCAGGTGCCGGGTGGCCTCTCCGCTCTTGCGGAGTGGCGCACCCGTGGGGAGAATGACCCTTGCCGGGCTTCACACGGAGCCCCCTTCCCAGGCTTCGCCGGTTCACCAGGCCAGGGCCACCCGCAGCTGTTTGCACCTGGTGGTTATTTCTCACCATCCTTTTCTTAAGCTGTCCTTAGTTGTCAGTATATATAGATCCCTACTCCTCTCCCCTCGTGAATGTTTCCACAAACTCAGCATTACTGCTATTACTACTAATGATGAATGCTGACATTTGTTGAGTTCACTGTGTTGGACACTCACGCTAAGTAAGCAGTTTTACATGAATTGTCCCAGTACCCGCCTTGCATGTTATTATCCCCATTTTGTAGGAGAGGACACTGAAGGACAGGCCAGAACTAGCTGACGTTAAACACTTGAGTCCTGGCCTTGCCGTATTAACAGTTTTCTAAAGAAGCCACGCTATGCCTCCAAGTCAATTGTGCTATTTCAATATTTAAAAGTAACAGTCTGGGAAACAAAGCAGAGAAGATCAGAGCCCTTACATGTTTGTCACTTCATTATCACTTGCTGCCAGCGGCTGTGCAGTTCTCGTTAGTTTTCCCCACCTAGCGGGAGGATGATTGTTCTTTAGCCTTCTCACTGCAGTGCGGGGAAGCAGGAGGCCGATTTACACCGCGTGTGAAAGAACAGACTGAGGAAGCTGGTCTCCTGTTGGGCTCTGTTCTTCCAGGCAGAAGATCGAACCCAGTTTGCCTAGATATATTTTAAACAGCACTCCCAGTTATTACTCAACCTAGAGTACTTACCTTAAAAAAGAGAAGAAGAAGAAAAAAAGTTCTTTACAGAGTAACACTGGTGTGGGCCCCACATCCCGGGGCAGAGCCCAGCCCTCTGCTGTCATCCCTCCTGAAGGCTCGCCCTCCGGGCACCACCCTCTGTTCCCACACCCTGCCTTGTTTTCCCAGTACTCCCACGTGCTTTTCAAGATTTACTCGTCAGAAATGTTCTGTGGACTTCGCATTATATCTTCATAAGACTTTAAATCTACTTGTCAGCCTTCACCAAACTAAGAGGGGACACAGATAAGGGACAGCTCCTGTCCTGTGGGATTGGACACTCTGCAGTGACATCACTGGTTCCCACACCCTTTCCTCTACCTAAAAAAAACCTTTTTAAGTTTTTAATTAAAAATAAATAAATCTTGCTTTTCTTCCTCTGTACTGTGTCCCTGAAGTTTACGTGAGTGTATCGGGTTTGGTTTTTTTTAACATTTTCTTTTTGCCTTCAGCTTCATTGGGACGTAATCGACATGCAACATTGTATAAGTCTACACTAGACAGCAGAATGATTTGATAATATGTACATATTATGAAAATCTATTCTGAGCAACTTTCAGATATACAAGACAGTTTTGTAAACTAGTGTTGTTAACTATTCCCTGAATTTCCGGAAAGGTGGTTTAAGTAGCTTGCAAGGGAGGGAGAACGTACATAAGACAAATACAAAAAGAGATAATAGTTTGGGATAAATTTAGCCTGTGCCTCCTGTTTGCGGCACCTACAGAAAGGTTACTAAGTGCAATTCACAAGTAGGGGTGCCGGGTGGAGAGCCCGTGGGCACGGCCCCTTGTCCGCGGGCAGGCGCCGCACGGCTCAGCTGCACCCTCTCCCCTCCCCCGCCAGCTGCAGTTTGTGCTGACCATCGTGCAGACCAGCTGCGGCGTCGTCTGGCCGTGCTCCTTCCCTCTCGGTTGGCTGTATTTCCAAATTGGATACATGATTTCTCTGATTGTTCTCTTCACAAACTTCTACATTCAGGTAAGTCTCATTCCTGTGGCATTTGGGCCTCGGGGGCTTTATCAGCAGAATCCCTCTGTCTGTTTAAGGGGGACATGTAGAGGCCCTGCCGCATGCTGGGCACTGGGCACTAATTTAGCCACAGCGACAGGGCGGCCCCTGCCTTTGGGAGGGAGGGGTCACTGCTGACATGGACGATGCTAAGCCTGGCCCAGTCCTCCTGAGTTCTAGATCTTTGCAAGGGAGACTTGGGGTTTACGCAGGAAAGCAAAACTCTTCAGCAGGTTCCTGCATTACTCCGCTCAAGGCCTGCGGCAGACAGACTCACAGTAGGTGACTTCCAGTCAGGACTCCCACGGCCCGGCCACTCTGAACCTCGTGGCTAAATTAAACGTCCGAAGAAATTTCCATCATGATCTGTCAGCTATAGTTAGAAATCTGCCCTTTTGTCCCAGTTTTCTTGCACATCCACCTCTTGCGTTTGGAGGCTCGGTTCATTTCCAAGTGCATGATGTAATGCAGGTTTTTGCTCGCAGAAGGGTCCATTTAAAGCAGATTATCACCGGTGGAGCCTGGCCACTTTGCGGCCACTGCTGATTCCCCTGCCTCCCGTCAGCCCTGGATGACGTGTGTTCCTGCTCCTGTGGGCAGTGCCTGGTTCCAGGGCAGGCGCAGGAGGTCAGGAGCAAGGACAGATGCAGGGGCAGTAAAGCCTGGTCGCGTCTAGCCGCGCCCTGGAGGCCCAGCCATGTTCCCTCTTCCCTGGGCTCAGCACGCTTGAGTCGAGTCCATACCATGCTGGGCTCGTAGCTCGTGCTGCACTTTGGGACAGTCACCAGCTACAAGGGAGTTTGAAGGACGGCGCCCCGTGGAGGTACTTACTTAGCTGCTCACAGCAGCACAGCACGTTGTACGTAAGGGCCGAAAGAGCTGCTGGAGTAACGAGCACATTTGAGACGAGGACTGTGAGTTCCGGGAGAGGTGCTACAGAGAGACACTAGTTGGGCCACGTAACCCCTGTCCTCTGCCATCTGCAGACCGAAAGGGCACAACAATGAAATGCAAATTGAGTTCTCTGTTGAGTTTTTTAAATAGTTTTATATTGCAGCCTGTGACTCAGTGAATTTACTTCAGGCTAATCCTCAGAAAGCACAAGAGTGATGAAACCAGTGGCCAACAAAACAAAAAAGTTTTCATGGTTGGCCCACCTCAGAAGCTCCCTCTGGATGGCACTGGGTCCTGAGAGGAAACTCGGGTTGGTGTTAGAGACACAGCCCCTGCCGGGTCCCGCGCTGCTACCTGCTCTTGTGTGTTTCAGACTTACAACAAGAAGGGGGCCTCCCGGAGGAAAGAACACCTGAGAGACCACCAGAACGGGTCTGTGGCTGCTGCCAACGGACACACCAACAGCTTTTCCCTGGAAAACAACGTGAAGCCGAGGAAGCAGCGGAAGGATTGAGGTTGAAGAGTCGCGAAGCTCCAAACCACGTCGCCTGATTGTAAGCACAATATCAGTTGTGCCCGATGCTCGTTAACAGCTGCTGTAACTCGTCTGGCCTACAATAGTGTGATTCACGTAGGATCTCTCTCATCAGTTCAAAACCCCTAGAAAACGTATACCGATTAGACAAGTAGGCGTAAGATTTTTAACATTCTGGGCTCTCACCGACCCCTGCGCTACCCTGCAGAGGGAGTGTTATTGTAGTATACACAACACTGCTGTTGCCTTATTAGTTTTAACATGATAGGTGCTGAATTGTGATTCACAATATACCAACACTGTAATCCAAACTTTTTTTTTTACCGTAGATCATGCATGTGATTGTAAATTTATACAGTAGAGAAACGCACATGCCTTAAAATTAAAAAAGCAGGGCCCAAAGCTTGTTAGTTTAAATTAGGGTATATTTCAAGTTTCTATTTGTTTCCAAAAGCTCTGATTAGAAAAATCAAAGACCGTGATTTAGGAAACTGGTGTGTGACACGTAATTTCAGGTGACCTGTACATGGGAAATCAGAAATGGCACCTTCGGTTTTGTGATACTGGCTTTAAATCAGGCTCCAATATAGTGGAACAGTCAGGCAGTTTAACTTTTTAACAGATCTTATTTTTTTATTTTGAGTGCCACTATTGATAATGTAAAGGGGGGGCTCTAAAGCAGTCGGGAGGAAACTTAAATATATATTCTTTATCTTCAAGATTTTAGGACGTGTGTAGGATGAGTAGGCCATTTTTAATTTCCGAAGCGCTAAGTGTTTTTATACGGGAAACAAAGCCCATTTTGCTTCCACTCATGAGAGAGAGGAGAGGCACTTTTCAAGAGGGAGGATTATTTACTATTTGACAGAGTCCCATAGATGAGCAGTGGCTGCCAGGGTCCAAATGTGGGTTGCTTTCTGTACTGCTATCTGTTTTGACACAAACTTCCTTTTAAAATGTGCCTAGCTTACCAAAATTAATAAAGGGGGAAAAAGGACCTTCCTTTTAAAAAATTAAGGTAAAATTAAACAGATAGCTACAGCGTAAGAGAACTGGGAAATTGGATAGACATCATTTGTGTAATGTAAATCTAATAGCACCTGTACTTCTTTCTGCTTAGAATATAAAAATTTGTTTAGAATCGTTCGTTTAAAGATAATAGACTACTTATGAAATCACGTCTCGCACCGGAGGCGGTGGTCAGGCAGACAAGGACTGTTGTGTGTGTCGTTTCGAGGTGTCAGAATTTAGTCTCTAAACACCTTCCCCACTGGAGGAAGAAGTACTCATCGAACCACTCATGACACACACTAGGAAGTCATCGACAATGTATAAACTAATTTGTTGGTTTGATATTTATGTAAATACCATGCTTTAATTTTGCACATTCATATTATAGGGAGCCAATTGGTTCTCTTATTAGTCTTGTGGGTTTTCTGTTTGGAAGGAGTCACAGCATCTGTTTACATTTACCTTATCAAATCTAGAATGTGTATATTTGTAAATGTATGTCTCCCTAGGTACTGGTTTGCAAAAGTCTTTACATATTTCAATACAGAAACTAAACATTCAATAGTGTGCTGTCAAAGTGTGCTTTAGCTCATCTGGATATACCCACACTGTTAAATAATGTCCAAAAATTAATCATTAAAACATTTTTGATTATCTGTGCTTTCATTTTACATTGGTTTTGTGCTGCAAATTATGAAAGACTAGAGAAAAATCCATCTTCTTCACCTTCTAGGGACTCACCAAATAGATGTAAATCACCAGGTTTGAAAGGTAGCGGTGCTGCTCAGCTCGCCTGAGGAGGGGCCGCCACACAGGAAGGCTTCGCGGTGGTTCCACCGCAGCTCTTTCCTCTCCGCCTTTTTCCAGTTCCTCCACAGAAGGCCCTGGCTCTAAGAACACTCCTTTCTCCTTTCTCCCTTCTCTTCCTGCTCCCTCTCCCCACACTCAGGCTGTTAGAGGTCCTTTCCGAAATCTAGACCAGAGGGCCACACATACTTCATGTAGACAGCCAGACAGAACACCTGGTTTGCTGACCCTCTACTCTAAGGTAATGAGGTCCCACCTTGGTCCCAAAGCTCTGGCACTTTCTTTGCCAAAGACCCTTTCCTGTCCCAGATCCTGGCCCCTCCCAGCCACCACATTTCGGACTCTCAGGTCCATCCATGGGGACCGTGGGGTGGGAGTGATGACGTTAGTGGCCCTGTTTCCTTCCAGCAACCGCACACCACACAGCCCTGGTATAGGCTTGATCCTGGCTTCTGATGCCTTTCGGTTTGTCATTATCACCTTTAAAATGTCATCAGAAACTGCATTTAGTATTTGGGATATTGTCTGAAAAGTATAAGGGACTATTGGGCTTTGATAGTGATGATTAATCACAGCCTGTCTTTCCCCCTCTTTAAGTCCAGAAATCAAAATAGCCCGTCTCTCACTGAGGAGATGGGTGGAGCCAAGATCACAATAGGGCTCCCTACCCAGGCCAGTAACCCTAATTACATAAGCTCACCAGGGCTGCTACTAGCCACATCAATGGTTTATGGCCTGCCTCTGTTCTGATGCTGGTCTGGTGATGAACTGGTGACTCAGATGTGGTGAATGTCAGCCCTGGGATTTACCCACTTACACTACAAGCTCCCCTTGTAATGTCAAATTCCGCCCTGGTGACCTGACTGTGCCGAGAAAGCATGCTCGGTGGCATCTCCCAGTCTTGGCAGTCCGACACTGCCCTCCTGCCCCCAGAGAAGTGAGCGGGTGAGAGGGCAAAGCGAGGCGAGATGTGTGTCCACAATTCCCTCTCCCGGGACTGAGTGGAACTGAGAAGGCAAGTCCGCTCACCCACATAGAAGGGGTATTCCCGTTTCCCCTCTTTATCAGTCTTGGCATTCACGGGAAAGACAGGATTTGGAACCACATTGCCTGGCAGGAATCCTACCTGGATGACCTCGAGAATACTGTTAGGACCTACATTATGGGGTTGTTAGGGGTATTAAGTAGATAACAGATACAAAAAGCCCTTGAACCGAGTCTAGCACAGAGCTAACCATTGAAGTGGTAGCTGTTACCTTCAAGATCACGTTCCGCTCAGTTCACCTCTAAACCATCTACAACGTTTGTTTCGCTGTCATTTCATTGGCTGGTTGCTCTAGTAATCCTATCAGAAAGGGAAGGAAGTTAGTTGGGTATGACACTTTCTTTGTTGAATCAGGAGTTGAAAAGAAACCAGCAGTTGTTAGGAGTCAAAATGGTGCACCGTCTATACTCCAGATTTGGCCAGAGTTTCACATTAACCTCACCTTCTGGAGCTTCTACATTCCACTTTATTTCCCCTTTGGGAAACAGGGCTGTGCCTTCAGTCTCTGGTCTTCAGTGGGTCATTATTTCTCGGGTTCCAACCTCAGTGCAGCGGTCACACCCACAGGTCGTTTGAGTGCCTGAGTGTATTTCATCTGAACTCATTGTAAGCAGATGTTCCCTACCCCTCATGGGTCTGAGACTTCAAATACGAACCCGCTTTTTCTCTTCACTCTTAATTTGGAGAATACTGTCCCCAATGGAGAAGGTGGTGTTTGCCTTTGTTTGCCGTCTGCTCTCATGCCATTGCACCACCAGCCTCATTCTCATTCCAGACATAGATTTAGTACACGCTTTTGTCATCCTTGACATTTTTAGGAACTTCATGTTCTCTCTTTTCCAATCTAGTTATGGCACAAACCCAGAGGGAGAAAGTGTCTGGGCTAGTTTTTACCATAGTTTGTGTAGGATATCCGCACCCGGCTTGTGGTCCAGGGTCATGGAACGCATCCTAGGCTCCAGGCTGGAAGTTGTAGGAACAAGCAGAGTGGGGCCCGGGAACTGATGATGTAGTAGTGGCAGGACATCCAGACTCCCCTGAACACTGCCTACTGCCCCCTGATGCCCATTTATGTTCGTGAGCTGACCAGACCTGGGAAGAATGTTGCCTGCTTCACTAGGATAGTGCTTGGTGGAGAGGACAGAGCCAGGTGTATCGAGCAAACGGGGATCTGTAAGAAACGACTTCAGTCCCCATAGGAGCCTTAGCTAGACTGCGATCAAACATACACACAGGCGACTTCAGCACTGGATGCTTTGTGGCAAGCCACCGTGCAATTGATATAAACCAGCTGAGTCCAGGAGAGAGACCTCTTCTAGCAAGGTGATCCAGAAGTCTTTGAAGGAGTCGCCTTCCTCTGAGCCTTCAAAGCCAGTCTGGGTTTCAGCAGCTGGGGACCAAAGGTAGCCCGAGAGAGATCACTTCAGGCACAGAAGGAGGCGTGAGTAAATGAGTTGAAGACTGAGCCAGTGAGACAGCACATGTCACTGAACTATTGAATGCAGGGCAAACTGCTTATTTTCAAAATAACAGGTAAAGGGGAAGAGGGTGGATTTGGGTGTTCTCTGAGGAAGTAATAGAATGTCGCCCGGAGTTCCCAGAGGAAGTAGTCATTATGCCTTCCAGACTGGTCCTTAGCTACGCCTCCTGCCCAGATGCCCTCCTGCTAAGGAGGGGCAGGGAGGCGACTGTGCTTGGACTCGGGACTCATGTGTTAGTTCTAGGTCGACGGGACCATCTGTCAGATTTTCATATTCAACGGGGGCCTCAGCCCTGCTGTAAACCCCTCCTGACCAGACATGGCGTCCGAAGTCTGAAAGCTCGGAACACAACACATGAAGGAACGTGCCATGGGTGGGATTCCTTGTTGGTTTATAACAACAAATTCAGCGGTGATTATATCAACACATAGTACTGCTGGTATTCTTTGTTCAAATAATGGGCATAGGTGTGGGTTTCCTTTGACTGATGAATTTGACAGTGTTTTAATGAAGCCGGCACTTTTCAAGACAAAGTGTATACCTTCCCGTTGACAGTATTCCCACTCAGACGGGTACCTGTGTGAAACAAAGCGTCAACACCAGTTTTCCCACTCCCTCACCCTTCCTATACTTTCATGAAATACTAAGCTTGTCAGCCCTTCAGAAAGCCACGTGACCAGGGGTTGACCTGCCTGCCTGCCTGCTCACTGTCCCATTCACATAGAGCTCTGGCCCTCTGCTCTAGGAGTACTGGGTAAAGTGTATTTGAAGACCAAGGCCAAAAGGCACATTAAGGGAACAGTAGGAATCCAAATCTTAAGAACACAGTGCCTTACTTAAAAGGGCACCAGAAGGGGGACATTGTTATGGCCCCAAGTAGACCCAAAGCTCCACCCTTATTTTAGAACTGGGTGTGGTAGGTAGGGTGTGTGTCTCAGGGCACAGGCAACGCCCCTTTGCTTGAAGGGGCTGTGTGTGTTTGGAGGCGACATAACATACTTGTGAGAATAAAGGCTTGCTATTGGATTGGCCAAAAAGTCCATTTAGTTTTCTCTGTAAAATAAAAGCTACAGTTTTCATTTTCACCAATAACTATTGATTTAGATATCTTGAGTATGTTGGCTACCTCCCACTATTGGCTTCTAATGGGTAGAGGCCAGGTGCTGCTAAACATCTTCCAATGCATAAGACAGCTTCACAGAAAAGAGTTATTTGGCCAAAATGTCAATAGTACCAAGAAACTTCTCAAGCCACTTCTGACACATTCACTCAGTCACAGCACCTTCTCCATACACTGCACAACTCTTTTTTGTGTTTCAGTTGCATTTTACATTTCTTGAAATAATAAAGCATAATACACTGAAAATGTGTATTTGCTTCCATCTTCAATATTAAAATGGCTGCACAAAAATTCACCCATTTTGGTTAAGTTTTTTTAAATGCACGCTGATATAATAGCTGTCACAGTACAATCTAATGAAACTGTTTTGAGTATAAAACAAGCACTACTAGAGCCATCATTTGGTCAACCCAGTATTTACCGTGGGACTTAAAGCGAGTTAACCTCACTTTTCTGAACCTCAGTTTCCTCGACTGTAAAGAGAAGTATGCATGCTTAGCTCAGCTGCCTGAGGTTAAATGCAAAAATGCAATATACAGTGTTTATCACAGTACTGTACAGTAGCGGTCGCTTATTTATTAAGGAAGAAAGACCAAATTGGTACGTAAACAAGGAAGAAGGTGCACATCGATCCGTTTTGCATCGGATTTTAAGTTCTATTGCTGAACGCAAATTGTTCCACCAAATTACTTTTGGTTGAGCTTTGGGGTAGGGAACTAAAAAAATTGGATACATTGAGACAACTGTAATTTAGACAACTACATAGAACTTATTTTTTTTCAGCATCACAAAGTTTTGGGTCTAAGCTCCTGGGCACTAAAGAAAGATAATTCCAAATCATTTGGGCCACAGGTAGATATATAGCCTCTGAGGAACGCGCTGCTTCCCCCAGCCCCTGCTTCGACTCTAGGATGACTGGACGGGGACACACCCTGCTCTGGGCACTCTGCCAGTTGCTGGGGAGCCAGCAGTGAAAAGATAATTCCATTCTGGAAGGAAAACAGAATAATTACAAATTCTAGGAACCATTCTGAAGGAAACAATTAGGGCACTGACATTGAAAATCATCTTAGACGCTGTTTATAACAGATTATTTTGTAGTGTAAGGAAGGATACTGGGATTTTTATCTGTATGTTTAAATTGGTAGTTGCTATTTTCGAGCTGAATAAGATCATTGGAAGTGGCACACATCTCTCTAGGAAGTCATCCAGAAGCTGTTGATGGAGCGATCTGTTTTCCACCTGCACTGCGGCCCCTCACCACACGTGTGTGGGTCCTGCACTCGGCCCTGACAATCGTGTGAGCACTCGGGCACTTGGCAATTGCTGCCGCCTTCGACTGCGTTGCCCGTGTGTGATGGGCAGGCACCTACATTAATAACTTGTCCTGTTAACTTGTCATGATGGGGTGATCTCTGAGACTTTGTAAAAGTGACAATTAAGGATCCAAATACAAGCAAAATCCAACTGTGCACAGTAGTACCAACGTCAGCCGAGGACAGTGGGTCAGTGGATGCTTTTCATGACGGCAACGGCCCGTCCTGCCTGGCAGCTGGCAAGCTTCTTTAATGAGTAGGGCAGATCTCCATTTCAGAAAGTCTAAAGTGGTGTTGGGGGGCAGGGGGTCTCTGTGCATTATAACCTCACTGCATTCTGGGAGATGTAGCAGAATTCTAGACAGCCCACTCGAGCCTACGACACTTGAGTGCAGGAACTCTCTCTTATTTGTGTCTGCATCCCTAATGCGTGCGCAGCACAGCACAAAACCCCAGCGGATGATCAATGAATGTTTCGATGAATGAATGGAAGTACTCTGGAAGGATTATACACTGTGATACAGAGTGAGAAAAACAGGCTTTCCAGCCAATTAAACCTGAGTTTAAATCCTATCATCAGTCAATAATTATGTATCATGGACTAAATGTCTGTGACTCTCCAAATTCCTATGTTGATAATACTATCAGTGATTTCTCAAAAGAAACCTTGCAGGCAAGCAGGGGCTGGAAAGAAGTAATCCAAGTCATGAAAGGCAAGGACCTCCATCCAAGATTATTCTATCCAGCAAAGCTATCATTTAGAATGGAAGGGCTGAGAAAGTGCTTCCTAGATTAAGGTCAAGTTAAAGGAATTCATCATCACCAAGCCCTATTATAAGAAATGTTAAAGGGACTTACCTAAGAAAAAGAAGATGATCAAAACTACCAAGAATAAAATGACAACAAACTCACTATCAACAACTGAACCTAAAAAAACAAAAATGTACTAAGCAAACAACTAGAACAGGAACAGAATCACAGATATGGAGATCACATGGAAGGTCATCATCGGCAGGGAGGGGTCAGGGGAGAATGGGGGGAAAGGTGCAGGGAATAAGAAGCATAAATGGTAGGCACAAAATAAACGGGAGGTTAAGAATATAGTATGGGAAATGGAGAAGCAAAAGAACTTATATGTATGACCCGTGGATATGAACTAAGGAGGGGAATGCTGGTGGGAGGCAGGGTACTGGGTGTAGGGGAATAAAGGGGAGAAAAAATGGGACAACTGTCATAGCATAAAATCTATTTAAAAACACAAATTCCTATGCCGAAACCCTTCCGCAGACATGTGATAGTAGAATTAGGAGGTGGGTTTGGGGAAGTCATTAGGTTCAGAGGAGGTCCTGCGAGTGATGAATGGGATTAGTGGCCTTAGGAGAGTCAGGAGAGCTTGCTGCTTGTGGCTGCTCTCTGCCACGTGAGGGTGCCGTGAGGAGTCAGCCGCCTGCAACACAGAAGAGAGCCCCACCAGAACCCGACCACGCTGGGACCCTGATCTCGGACTTTCAGCCTCCGTAACTGTGCAAAATACTTGTCCACTGTTTGTCAGCCATGTAGTCTGTGGTACTTTTTTATAGCAGCCCAAACTGACTACAACCCAATATGACCTCGCCGAGTTTCCTCACCTTCCAAACTCATCATGACTCTCTAGGATTGGAGGAAGTGCATATAGATCCCATGGTCTACCCGGGGGACTCCACAGGAATTAATCCCCACGTAAGAGTTGTGATGTGCAGTGGTGCACAGCAGGAACGAAGTCAGCTTCCGTTGCAAATCTCATCCTAGCAGACCGAGGATGCCAGAACAGCTCGTCTGAACTGTAAACCGCCAGGGGGATGGGCCTGGCAGCTGTTGTGACCATTTTACAGGGGCCAGAGTCTCTCCCTGGAATGCCTAGCAGGGGTGTCCAACCTTTTGGCGTCTCTGGGCCACCCTAGAAGAAGAGTTGTCTTGGGCCACACATTAACTACACTGTGACACGTAATCACAAGAAATATTTCACAATGTTTTAAGTAAATTTACGATTTTGTGTTGGGCCCCTTGGGCCACAGGCTGGACGACCCTGCTACATGCTTCCAGCTTGTTGGGGCCCAAGGTCGTCACTGCGGGGTTCAGGGACCAAGAGTCTGTGACGAATGGACACTTGGGAAAGAGCACGGACCCTTTGGAGCCACTGGCTTCCCTCCGCCTCGGGGCCACCTCTAGATAATCGCTAAATGGCAAATACCTAAATTTTTCCATGACCTGCAGGCCTCCCGGAGCTGCCCAGCCCTCGCCTCTGCGGGATCTCGCAAGGAGCTTTCCCATCTCGAGGCCTCTCTCCCTGCTGCTCCCCACCCACTTAGTTATTTCCATGACAGGGCCCCCCCACTTAAACACCACCTCCCCAAAGAAGCATTCCCTACCTGCCAGATCTAAAGTATTACCCCCATACCATGCCCCCCACACATACTCCTTTCTCTTACTTGGCTTTATTTTTCTTTGTAACATTTTCATTATTAAATATGGGTTTACTTGTCTTCCTCCTGGAAGACAAGGGCTTTTTCTCTGGCCTGGCACATAGGAAAGACAAATACTTGAACAGATGAATTGTTGAATAAACATGAGATGCTGACCATATGTGTGCCCCACACCCTCCCTTGTTGGGGGGGTGGGGGACAGTGTGGCTGTAATCTTGTCACACACAAGAAGGGCACTGTTCTTTAATAGCCCTGAGTTTATCAGTAACACATCTTAGTCATCTCCGAAAAGGGGGCCCAGATGTATTTTGGAATGGAGTATATGATGGTGAACGGTCAAATCCCATCAGTGTTAAGAATTAATGAGCGGTCTGTTCTCTTATTTTTTTTTAAAGATTGTTTATTTATTGTTGGGAAGAGAGGGAGAAGGAGAAGGAGAGAAACATCAATGTGTGGTTGCCTCTCACACAGGCCTTACTGGGCCTTGGGACTTACTGGGCCACAGGGACTTGGCCTGCAACCCAGCCATGTGCCCTGATTGGGTGACGTTTTGGTTCTCAGGCCGGCACTCAATCCGCTGAGCCACACCAGCCAGGACCGTCTGTTCTCTTATGACCAATGTATAAATTCTGCCGCTCTGTGCCATCCATATTGAGAACTAAAGACAGGCATAATTGTGGAAGTGAAAGTCAGCATCAGGAACTATTCTTAGAATCCTGCAACAAATAAGATTTTTTTTTTTTTTTTTTGGCACCAGTTGAACCTTACTTGATTTTTTGACCTCTCTTATTTGTTTCTTGAGTTATAGCCTGGGAATAATGATCATCCCAATTTTTCTAGTTGTTATTAGAACTAAGAGACTGATAGTGCCTAATGAGGAGGGAATGGAGAGATAGCAGCTTAGTCCAGCTATGAAATTAAAGACACCCAGAGTTCACACCATCATTAATGACTTTGAACTTACAGTCACTTCTGGGGGTGGTTACAGAGGGGTGTGCAGCATACCCACAGGCCAAACGATGCAGTAGTTTTTGAAAGAGCTTCGTAGGCACTTCAGCTATTGTAACAAGGATTCTTCATGTGCTCCTCTTAGAAATAATTCTTCAGGCCCTGAATGAGCCCCAGAAAACACTCTGAGGTGGGTTCCCAGGTGGCGAGGGAATGCAGAGGACTGCAGCTGGAAGCTCGGCAGGGTGAGGAACCTCAGAAGGAGCTGCTGGGCAGATGGGATGATGAATAGCCTGAAAGCCGAGTTAAAGGAACAGAATTAAGTTCACAGGGGAATGAAGTGACCTTTACAGAGGAGACACTTGAAATCAGCAGCCTTGCTTCTCTCCCTTCACCAGACAAAAATCCATCTCATGCCTATTAATGTTCTCTGTTTCTTCCCCCGTCTTTAATTTTTCTCAAACTAAGGCTCAGACAACTCACTGGGTGGAAACATCGCTAAACATGCCTGTTGCGGTGGTGGTTATTTTTTAAAAACTTGTAACAATTTGGAAGTGCCAAGGGGTGCAGTAAATTAGGGACATCATTCATAAAATATGCAAAGCATAACATGAAAGGAGCCGCCGTGTAATGGAGCCAGGCCTGCCAGCCCAGAAGAGCCGCCTGCTTGGCTTAGGCCTCAAAACTCTGGTTGTTAAAACTGGACGAAATCACAGTTGCGCTGGGCCCGAGCAGAACTCCGTCCCAAAGAACCGCCTGCAAGGACAACACGAAAGCAGATATTATAACTGTGGACCTGATGAGCACTGGACTGAAAATTAAAAACATTCTTTAGCACTGGCGTCACCATGTTAGCCTATCTGCGCCCACAGAAATTCCTTCCTCCCACTGATGGAGGTGCCACCCTTCCCTTTCTCGTGAGTACCCCTTGCCTTCACCTCCTAACTGGAACATGACTTGGCCTTCTGCTTGAATCAATGCTTCCTGAATAGCATTTTTTTTTTAAATCTCAAACAAGTGTTTCTCGCCTTGCACTTTGGCCTTTTTTTTTTTTGGTTAACAGCATGCTATGGCTCACAAACGCTGTGAAACATGCTAATGATGTGAGAAAATGGCCATGGAAATATCATTAAATGGAAAAGCAAGTTATCAGCTTATCCACATTTTTTCCAATTGGCTAAAATACGCTCACTCGTGTATACGGAAAAGGAAGGACACACATCAAAACGTCAACAGCAGTCATGTCTGAGTGGGAGAATTATAAGTGATTTTTATTTCTCCCTTTGTGTTTTTCTAACTTTTCCAAAGTTCCTGCACAAACATTCATTATTTGTATTTTGGGGAGGGGCATTCAATGTTTTTGAAAGAATCCGTCAGTCTATTACCCAGTGATTCAATCTCTCTGATGTAAATGCTTTCCAACAGGAGGCTCCTCCTCTCCCCTTGTACGCACTGTTCTTGGTTTCTAAACATTGCTTTTATAGAAAAAGAACATTTTGATTTCGGAGGGTAGCAAGTAGCTGTGTGGTCATTAAGTAATTTTGAAATGAATTGACAACCCCTGGGGTGTTAGAAAAGAAACAAGTCAAAGGTTCAAGTTCAGGCTCTGCCGCTTGAAACCCGGGGAAACAAGCCCCTCACAGCCATTTTCTCCATCCATATAACAGAGGACGTAGTTACTTTTCTGTTTACCTCACAAAGTTAGCATGGGGTTCAAAAACCCCCCCAACACATAGAAAGTGAGGTAGGGCCATTCTCTCAGAAATAAGTCAAAACTTGTTTTTGACATAGGGGATCTTTCACTAGACAGCGGGAGAGCAGGCTGGTTCTGCTAGATAAATCCTCACACGGGGCGAACTGCGGGAGATGAGCTGTGAGTCACTCTGTGAGTCACTGAGGCAAATGGCAGAGAGGAGCCAGGAAACAGTATCAGGCGGGAGCCCACTAAGGTCTGCGGCAGGAATGCAAGTTCAGCCTTTCCCCAAACACAGCGTGGGCTTTACAGCTAAATATTTTGATTGCTCTGCCATCTGGCAGTATCAGTTTGCAGCCAGCTTGGTTCTGAATCTCTCTTCTATGAGAGATTCTTCACCATCTCAACACGGAAAGGGGAGAGAATTGGTTTTCAGTTCGACTGAGCCAACATTCAGCTTTAGGGTCACAGCTAGGCAAACTAGGCAAGTTGCCAGCACTCGACATCAGCACCCCAAATTTCGCTTTTCTATTGTCCCATCTTTCCTTGACCTATACATGCTTTTCTCTTCCTTACTTTGAAAATACTTCCTAGTAGTCATTTACACACTAGTAAGAATCTCTGTCCCTAAGTCTGTTCTCCCGGTAGCATTTTAAACTCATTTCTTTTGGTAAAACGAAAGGCTCTGTCCAATGCTAGGAACACTGAAGACAGTAGTGAAGAGGATGGAGACAGGGGGGAGGCCAAATGAATTTAGGGAAAACACTGCTCAGTTTCCTCCAGGGCAGGGGCACCTACTCTCCCATCCTAACCTCTGGCCTTAAAGCAATACTAGTGGACCTGCTTTGAGGGAATCAGGACTCAACTGGAATATTCATGGAAAGGAGTAATTGCAGTGCTGAGGGTGTGCCTTAAAATTCCACAGGTCAGAATAAAATGCAAACTCTTCACACTGGCCTGGGGCCTCCCGTGATCTGCTCGCTGCCCACCTCCATGGGGTCGTAAATACTGCCATCCCCCGCTCCCTCTATTCCAGCCACACAGGGCTTCTTCCTGAACAAGCTAAGCTCACGTCTTCCTGGAAAACTTTGCACTTCCTGTCTCTTCACCAGGAACACTCCTGCATCTCATTCACTGGAGGGGGGTGGGTGCTGGGGCAGGGAGGACCCTATGATGCAGAACACTCAGTTATCTTTGAATTTCAGGTAAATGACAAATACTTTTTAGTATATCTATGTCCCAAATATTGCACGGAACATACTTGTACTAAAAACGTATTCATCATTTCTCTGAAACTCAGATTTCACTGGGGTCCCGTATTTTTATTCACTAAATGTGTTAACCCTGCATGAGAAGTCTTTCCTAATCACCTCACCCAAAGCTTTCCCCCGCCCCAACTGCCTTTCGATCTCATCACCCTACTCTTTAGCTCCTTGCCCTGTTTTTATTTTGTTTCGTTTTGTTTTGTTTTCAGAAAGCTTACAACCACTTGAAATTATATGTTTTTTGTTAGCTCACCCACTAGTTGAATAGAAAGTTCCATGGTTCCATGCATTGAATAACAGTATATATCTTGACCCTGGCTGTCTCTCTGATACCTGGAACATGGTAAATACAGTTTCATTTGGATGGATGGATGGATGGATGGATGGAGGTATAAATGTGAGTTTTACATACATACTTATTTTTCTTGAATCTTTTACTTGAAGGAAAAGGCAGGTAACTTCCAGCGTGAGTTTTCAGTTCCAGGTTTCCTGCTTGTTGCCTCCTCAGCTCCCATTGTCTCCATGTGCCACTGGACCCCTTTCCATGACGACAGGCCTGCCATCCTGCTTTCACCTGAACTTCCCTGGCCGCCCCCGGCACTCCTGGTCCTCCCTGAGCTGTCCCACTCCTCTTACCGAACTTCGCTGACATCTGAAAATGCACAGAGACCCATTACTTGTCCTTTAAGTCTTCAAAATGCAAAGGCTCCTAGGAAGCCTGTTTTCTGCTTGTTTGCCTGTTCTCCTCGCTGTGAATGAATTGATCAGACTCCTTTCTGGGAGCAGGTTTTGGTTTAGCGAAATGAGAGAGGGGAGCGCCCCGTGTCCAGTGAGTGTGCACTGGAGCCTTGGGCAGGAAGAAATGGGTCAGAAAAGTGAAATCGGGGCACACTTCCATTTTATGAGGCCAGCGCCTTCTGTCTGCATTAACCCTTCTCAGTCCTGGGCCACCTAAGGTTTGTCAGCAACCCGGCTGTCCTTCATCGGCCCCTGACAGAGCAAGAGAATGTTTTTGGTCCTGGTTTCAAACCTTATTAGCTGTCGTTGGTCAGCACAGTACAAAGCCATCTTTGTGGCAGAGGTTAGATTAGCATCTCTTTGCTGCTCTGGGAACCTGGGTACAGAGAGAACAATGCCCCAAGGTCAGCCCCAGGCCTGCCTCTGGACCCAGGTCTCCCGGGCACTGCCCTAGCTGGAACAGCGGGTGAGTCCCAAGTGCAGAGGCCTTGCAGAGGCCGAAAAAGGAGGCTTGCATTCCCGTAATCAATCCAATTGCTCCTGTAGGGCCTCCTGACTGACTGGTTTCCTCTGCACGCAACTTTGAGTCCCTGTCTCATATTTGGGTCAGAGCAAAAGGAGGGACACGTGACCTGCTTTAAAATTAGCCTCCAAACTCATCCTGTAACAGCTCTCATTTTCACCGAATGGAGTGGTTTCTCGAGAGGACAAGCACAGCATTTGTAACGAAACCTGTCTGGTTGAATTATCCTGAAGAAAATCCTTTAGATTCACCAAGACTCAATGTTTCTACCTGTAAAATGGGGTACCTTTTGTTGGAAAGAAGAGAAATAAAGGGTAGAAAACTAAAAGTAACCAACACATCCTGACCAACCCCCCTCAACACACACACACAATTTGGGGGCTTGTCAGCAGATAAGAATAATCCCTTCCAGATTAAGAAGTACAAACTGGTGGTTACAAAATAGTCACAGGGATATAAAATACACCACAGCTAAAACAGTCAATAATGATGTAATAAGTGTGCGTGGTGCCAGGGGGGCACTAGACTTACCAGGGGACCACTTTGTAAGCTGTATAAATATCGAGCCACTATGCACAGCACCTGAAACTATTATGATATTGAATGTAAGCTGCAACTGAATTTTTTTTAATTATAAATAAATAGATAGAAAAAAGTTTAGATTATACATAAATACATTTTTTTTTTCCCAAAAGAGAAGAAAAGTAGAAAAGGAAAGAAGTGCTTACGGCCTAAATCATGCCATCACCAGCCTCCAGTTGGCGTTGTGATGACTTAGTGAGCTAAGTATTTTAAGTCCTGAGAAAACACACTTTTCTTTCTTACCATTTCTCCTGGGACAGTGAGCTAGTCTTCCCACAAATTGAAAATCAGCAAAAAAGAAGCAAAACCCCATCCTGACCACTGTCCTTCCTCAAGGACAAATAGTTTCCCCGGATTTCTGACTCATCTTGGCAACATTTGCAAAAAAAATTAAAAAACCTGAATGCCCCAGAGGCTAAATAAATGCAAAGATCGCCACGTGATTGTGTGTGCCTAAAATGTTTCTTTCTGACAGAAACAGTGTTCCCATGATGTACTAAGTCAGAAGAATGGTCGATTGTAATTTATATCTCGCTTCTGAGGTGGTGGTAAATTGCTGAAGGTTGGGAGAGAGGTTGCTGAAAGAATTAGGCCTCTTTTTAAGTAAGGGGACAAAGAATGTGTAACATTCAGCTAGAAACCACCAAGCATGGGGTTTCTCTCCGTTCAGTTGGATGTATGACGAGGCAGGGAAGCTTCTGGTGCTTAAAGGAGATCTTTGAAGTCGGACAGACCTGGGTTCAAATCCCAGCTTATTAGCCATTGCCTTGGGCAAGCAACCTCGCCTGTTTGAACCACACTTGGTTCATCTGTTAAGTGGGGATAAGAACAGCCTATCTCATGAGTCTCTGTGAGGTTTAACGGAGAAAATACTTATCGAAAGAGCTTAGCAGAGTGCCTGGCACATAACCAAGTTTAACAAATGCTTGACACAATTAGTAGTTATTGTAATTAGCCCTCATTTCCAAAAGGTTGCCGTAACAAATCACCACAAGTTTGGTGGCTTAAACCAGCAGAAATTGGTTGTGTCCGAGCTCTGGGGACTAGAGGTGTGAAATCGAGGTGTCAGCAGGGCGGTGCTCCCTCTGAAGGCTCTGGGGAGAGTCCTTTCTCACCTTGTCCAGCTTCTGATGGCTGCCAGCACTCCTTTGCTTGTGGCCACAGAACTCCAGTCTCTGCCTCCATGTTCACAAGACCTGCTCCACTTCTCACTCTGTCTCTCCTCTCTTTGTCTCTTATTAGGACACTTGTCATTGTAGTCAGGGCCCATGAAGACGATCCAGAACCACCTCCTCTCAAGATGCCTAATGTAACGCATTTGCCAAGTCTCTTTTTTCAAGAGAGGTCCCATTCACAGGCACTGGAAATCAGGGTATGAGCATATCTGTTGGAGGGGCACCATTCACCCACAAACCACAGTACTATTTATATGGTTACTAAGCAGATAGTGCAGAACTGGCCCTAGAACCAGACAGGCGGCCCTGGGCCCACTTTAGAAGGCCCTCCAGCACATGGCCTCAACGTTAGCTCAGCCCAGCATGCAGCCCTGAATACCTATCTGCTGGTGACTAACCGTTCAGGTCCTAAAGAATCCTCCGTCTTTTGCCGTGTGTTCTCCAAACAAAAGGTAACCACACCCAAAGGGTGTGCTATAGTGCTCACACGAGATGCAGACACTTCCTTGGAGAGTGAGGGAGACCGACAGCAGAAGCTCCTGGGAGGGAGGAAGGGTAACTAGCTTCCCAAACCCTCCTCTCCCACGGCCTGAATGCAGTAGGTTCTGGTTCCAATTCACGGTTCTGGGGTTACTCACGAATTAGCACACTATTTACACAGTTCATGTTACTCTTAAATGTATGTATACGTAGGTGCACACATAATATACATGAAACATGACATCACCTCATTACAATACTGTGTGGATCTAGATTTTTAAAAAATATTGGCTAAAGAGGTTTTGAAAATTATGATCTAAATGATAGTGATTTAGGATGAAATAAAAATAGTTGTAAGAGTGTCTGCGATGACAATATGTTCTAAGTGATCCAATTACAACGTTTGGTATGTAAAATTCGTGGCCATTTCCAAACTGAAGCTTCAGTTAAGAATTTTATCGACAGTTACAGTTGCTGCGGCCTCCACAGAGCAGTATTTCTCCAAACGGACATTAAACAACAACTAAGATTTAAGAAAGGTAATCAGTTCGGCATTGCCATCAATAAGACACAATTTATGTGAAAGTACTACCAGAACGTAATCGGTAATTTTACTGAAATGAAAGC
Source organism: Desmodus rotundus (assembly GCF_022682495.2). Taxonomy (NCBI): domain Eukaryota; kingdom Metazoa; phylum Chordata; class Mammalia; order Chiroptera; family Phyllostomidae; genus Desmodus; species Desmodus rotundus. The sequence continues at coordinate 17,810,957 of NC_071397.1, read as the reverse complement.
AAGGAACATTGATTTTATGGCTAAATGTATAATCATACATAAAGTGTGTATTTATTTTATTACTCATTTCAACGTGTCAGCCAGTTAACAGAACACCCACAAATGTGCAATAATAATGAAATCCAGTTATTTTAAAGATCTTTGCCCGCTTCCAGTTATATAAAAACCATAGAGTTCACGTTTCCCCCCAGCTTTGTTGCAATGAAGACATATTTACCCAAGTGCAAGGCTGAAGAACTTGTATTCAATATTGGACGTCAGACATGTGGGCCTCCTCTCGCGGCCTTGCCTGGCCCTGCAACTGTGGGGGGCTTGCCTGACTCTGATTCGGGCTCTCCATCCGTAACAGGGAAGCAGCTGCACTGAGTGAGAGTTTTCTTGATCTGGAATCTCGTTCTCTGTCCCTCAGCAGGATGACACACCGAGGCCATCTAGGAAGAGGGACAACACTGCTGGTGTTCCGGGGTCACCAAAGGAAGTTCACAGGAATGCACGCTGCACATCGCGCTTTGCGTTGGGGAGCAGCATCTCCTAAATCAGCAGCCTGGCAGGGGCCACCAGGGCTCTGAACTCAGGCATGCACTCAAGAGGTCTGTCCGCCCTCCCGCGCACAAGCGCGGTTCTCTTGTTTATCTCTGCACCCCCCTCATCACCTAGGTCCTCAATTTATAAATGAATATAGGCCCCTCCCACCAGGCGCACAGAGGCAACCAGGCACAGGCTCTCCCACCTGGCCATTTTGCTTTTCCTCCCTTAGAATATTCTAAACCACCTTTTACTCACTGCTACAGAATCTATTGCCTTTGTTTCTGACCACGGGTTGTCTTAAAATTCACTTTTCTGGTAGGAAAATTTAGGACCTCTCCTAGCTAGGGGTTCTCCGGTGGTACACCTGACTCCCAAGGTTTGAGGGTATAAACTTTGTCTCCCCTGAGTTGTAAGATGCGGCGCGGGAGACTGAGCTTGACCGACCCTGGCCTTGGCAGGTGCTCACGGTGCAGGTGCCTCCAGGGCTGCAGGCGAGGTGCCATCTGCCCTGCTAGCCCTGCTCCTGACCAGTGGTCCCCGCCGCCTACCCTTTTCTAATTCATCCACCAGAGGTGCACCTTGAGTAATTTGCACGAACTCATCTGTTATAAGCTTGTGCAGGCATCTCTCCGCAGTCCTTTTCTCCCTCCTCTACAAATCAGGGTTCACAAGGACTGGCAGTTAACCTAGATAAAGTGAAACAAGATCTAAGTCCCAAGTTGTTTATACTGCAAATAAGTGTATCACCTGCTCAAAGCCTTGCATAACAAATGGACAATAGCCAGGGTGCAACCCCTGAGCAAGTTATACTTGAGCTCTCTTGCCCTGGAGGCTGCCACAGACAAGTTAGAGACCAACAGGCAAACCAGCCTATCCACCCTGCTGGCTCCCTGCCCGCCCAGGAGCTCCAGCAACAGCCCCGTAGAAGGGTCCCTCCTGCCCTGTCCCTGCAGCCTGAGACTCTCTCCGGGCTCATGGGCTCCACCTGCTGGCTCAATGCTGCCCCTCACCTGTTCTTCCCTTTTGTAGCCGCTGTGCTCAGCTGGGGCGATTTTGCCCCTCAAGGGACATTTAGCAATGCCTGGGGACATTTTTGTCACCACAGAGGGAAGGGATGCTGCTAACCTTTCTACAATGCATGGGACAGCTCCCCACAACGAAGAATGACCTCATCCCAAAAGCCAAGAGAGCGCCAAGGCTGAGAAACCTCAGTGCACGCCCTGCACTTGGATCCCAGTACTTGAATCAGGTTCTTCTGCATTATTGGTGCTTGGGCTGCTGCTTCAGCCTCCCTTGGGTGCAAACCCACTCGCAGCTTGTATGCAAATTCCTTGTCCCTTTGGTTCACACCCAGAAGCCACGAAACCAAGGCAAGGCTGCCCTCACCTGGCCAGGCTCCTGCCGATTCCTTCAAACACTTTTGGGGGCTGTGCAATGATTCAGGCCATTCTCAGGGCTCCCGGCACCTTTTACTGCTGAAAGTCAAGCAAGAGCCTACAGGACCAACTTAGCTAGTGCTAATACAGTCTTCGGCTGTTAAATTTTTTTAAAGATTTTATTTATTTATATTTAGAGAGAGGGGAAGGGAGGGAGACAGAGAAGAGAAACATCAATGTGTGGTTGCCTCTCGCGTGCTCCCTACCAGGGACCTGGCCTGTAACCCAGGCATGTGCCCTGACTGGGAATCGTACTGGTGACCCTCTGGTTCACAGGCCGGCACTCAATCCACTGAGCCACACCAGCCAGGGATGGCTGTTAAATTTTTAGTTTGGTTTTATAAAGGTCTGATATAACAGAAAAAAATCAATCCCATAGTAAGCCTGCACTCTTTGCAAAGGATTCATGTGCTTCTAACACTGTTAACTAGTATTGTCCTATTTTTGTTTGTATTGTACATTATCTCCTTTCTTGAATATATATATTTTTTCATATTAACCCTCTCTATCTCTTTGTAACTCATGAATTATTAAGGCTAATTTCAGGTTTTCATGACATCCTTTAGTCTCTCCACACACGAACTTCTTTCAACAACCGAGTTCATCATGCGGTGGGCAGAATGACACCCGCTCCCAGAGATGGCCTGCAGACGTCCTGCAGAAAGAAGCAAGCGCTAACCCAGAGTTTGCCCTTTGCATAAAACACCCATGGGTAGGCAACAAGAAACACTACTGTGGACAGTCTACCCATGTCCTCTGTTTGGCCCTTCACCTGGTGTGTGATTGATTTAGCACTCTACGTGAACTCGGCCTGGATACACTGTGTGAGATCCTCTGGGAGCCGAGCAGGTGAATGCTGAGTCAGAGCTGGTTACCATCCGTTCTCCCTTTCTTCCTCAGTAACAGAACCCCACAGCCAGGAACCAGACAACGAGGGACAGCCCCTGTACTCCACAGCCCACTGAGATTATTCAAACCACCCAGCCCTGAGCTTGCTTCCCCTGCTTCACCGGCTTCACCTGTTCTTTCTTGAGGAAACAACAGTAACTGCTCTTGCCCACATTCCCCCGACCTCCTCCTCCTCCTGACCACCCGATGCCTCTCGTGTGGTCCCTGTGGTGGGGCGTGCCCTTTCCTCGCAGGCTCCGTGAGTATAACAAACTATCTTTTCATTGGCAGTCATCTCCTGATCCATTGGCCTCGTCTTACCTAAATAAGAATTAAAACTTTGTTTAAAGCAGAGGACACTAAAACAACCCATGTGGAAAGGAATGGAGGCCTCCCACCAGCCATGTGAGTGGGCCCCTGAGAAGCAGACCCACCGGCCCCAGTTAAGCCCTCATGTGACCGCAGCCCCAGCCTACACCTGTTTGAAATCTCACGAGGGGTGAGACTCTGACCCTGAGCTGCCCATCCAACCCATCCTGAGGATGGGTTGTGTGACTCTTGGCATATCTGAATGCTCTCCCCCTTTGCCATTTTGGGTCAACTGCCTCCCAAGCTTCTCAACTTGTAGGCCTGGAACAGGCAGTGGGCACATGGGTCAGCTGGTGGCTGCCAATTGGATTCATCTGCATTCTCCAGGGTGGAAGGAGGCAAGAAGCGTGTGTAGCTTCCTTCCCCATTAAGACGAGAAAGGGCTATTTGCTTCCATGGTAGCTGGTGTAGCCAAAAACATTTGGCCTCCTTTATCTGGATATAGAATAACCCAACCTGGATGATCACTGATGTAAGAGGACCAAAAGTTCTACTCCTTTATTTAGTAGCCATGGACCACCAAGTTCGTGTCGAAGTGACTTGGCCAAGGTCACGGGGGCAAGAACTGAAACTATAACTAAAAAGTCTCTTGCTTCAATGCTCTTTCTCATGACACCTTGTGGAAGAAGATTCTATGCCAGATCAATAACTTTCTTTTTAAAATACAAACTTGCTGGGTAAAAATGTTCTAACAGTCCCTCAAGTCCATTTGAAAGTGCAAACTATGCTTGATGTCGAGACAGGCATTTTTAACGTTGTCTATTTAGACTTTCAAGCTCCCCCTTGAAAACATTTTATCTGGTGTTTACCAAAACAGGCCAAAAGTCCAGCAAATAATTTTGTCAGCCACTTTTGTTGCTCTTCAATAAATTACACAGAAAATTATCAAGAGTAATTCTTTTCCAAGTGACAGCAAAAATTAGGGACTTCAAGTGTCCAGTTCAAGAGTTCACTGGACTCATTACTTTAAAGAGAGTGTATAAATATGCTTCCTGAAATGATCTTTCTAAAGTAACTCTCTCCGCCAGCTGACTTGCAGAACGGACGTTGTACCTGACACAGATCTGTATCATCGCGTGCAACGGGCTTCCTGGTGTTGCTAGAACATTCCAAACTTTGCCTTCTTAGATGATTTTTGTACCTGACTTCTTGCTTTGATTGAAGAGGTCAAAGGGGAGCCTCACTTAGCAACTGAGTGGGTCCCCTTATCCTTTGCACGATCCATTACGACTTTGGAAATGTGGTGATGTTTGTCATGAGGGAGTGTAACAAAGAAAAAATCTGGTAAGGTGGCTCCAGGGGAGGGAGAGACAGAATGAGAGAGAGAGAGAGAGTTGGGGGTGCAGGGTGGAAGAAGATGAATTTTGGAGTTACAATTATAGCACTTGGAACAAAAAAGGGATGTTTTCATAGATATCCAGAAAAATAATTGAAACCATTTATAGACTAAATAAATGATCACAGAAGATAATCTAAAGCAATCTGTTCAGTAACTATTGTTACTTCCTTCACTGATTTTCAAGTTGCCAAACCATTATCAGGAACTATTCTTTGTTAAGCAAACTAAGAGGTATTTGTCCTCACCTCTTTAGGCACACAAGTGAGTAAGTTAATAGGAGCTAAACACAAGATTAAAAACAAACTCTGATTAAACTATGTATTCACCCAGTGTGCATGGGGCACTTGTTAGGGAGCATGTTCTGTGCCATGGTGACAGAAACAGTAAACAGAAAAAGACAAAGAGTTTGCATTTGGTGTAACCCCAAATGGTGAGGGAGGCAGGGACCACAGGGGAGGAAACTTGCAGGGGAGGGACCAGTCCTGATTTGAGCAAGGATCTAGTCTGGAAATTTGGAGGAAGGGGTGATTGATATCTGAGCTAAATGTCGGAGGATGGGTCAGGGTTAGGCAGACGTGGAGGCAGAGGGAGCAGGAGAAACAAAGGTGCAAAGAAGGAATACAGCAGATTCCAGGACCTCAAAGTCAATATTGCTGGGGGGGGGGAGGGATAAGGGAGGGAGGACATGGATGCGTGCGGAGTGTCCCGGGGCCAGCTCGTGCCGGGCTATCCTACCAGACCCGGGGCACAGTGGGAGCCGCTGAAAGAATCATTTCAGGCAGATCAGATTTATTTGAGGTTTACTGGAGGAGGTTTTCTGAGAGGTGGATGTGTTTGTGTGTGTTTCTGTGGGGTGGGGAGGGAGAGAGGGAGGTTAATCTTGTTTGGACAAGCTTTAAGCTGAGTAAAAAACAATATAAGGCATTTGAGATCAAAAGAACTAGTACATTCTGTCATACACTATTCCAACATTCTCTTCATTCACATGGCACATTGAGATGAATGTATTCTCAACAAATATTTCCTTCTCCTTTACCACGAGAGCACAGAGGCATTTCAGTGGCAGAGAGCAAAGAAACGCTTCGATGACCTTCATTGTACATCCCAAGACCTCACTGCTGACGTTTCACACTCTATTTCAGACTGGCTTCCTCGAACTCTTTTGCATCGAAGTCAACAACCATAATGTCAACATGTGACCTTAAAACCTGTACACAAGGCAGTTTTGAGGGGGGGCAATGTGTTCATAGGAAAGAAACCTCTCCCTTCGCCTCCCCTGTCCCCACCCCTCTACGCTCTTACCTGAAGTCATTTGCATTTCATAGTTTAACATGTGTTCATTAGATCTCAATTAGATGCCAATTTTTATGTGATTGAGCCATATCTAAGAAACTGAGAAATCTTTGTTTTGCGATTTGACTACGTGGAACTTTGTAAAGAATGAATAGTAAGGTTTTTCTGTTAAATTCAGGTTTTATTTAACACCTGTTCTGGAAAACATAAATAAATAAAATAAAATAAATAATAAAACCTGTTCTGGAGAATTAAAGGACAAGTTATGTTTATTTAAGATTTCAAGCATTTTATCTCCAGAGACACCATAATCAGACTCAGCAAAACTTGAAAAACACAGCCGATTTAGGCAGGTCACCCAATGCATCCATTTTTTCCTTACAAGTTCAAATTCACATCACATTTTGCATTTAATCGCAAACACCATTTATGGCTCCTTCACTGGTTACCATATCAACATGTTTAAAAAAAAACAAATAATACATTTCATCAGATAAGTCAATATTAGGAACTATTTACTACATACAGAGAGCATTCTTTTGTTTTAGGCACAAATATTCCTAAATGCAATTAGCTGCTCATTGTTTATCTCCTAAGGAAACTTATCTGAAAGATGCTCATAGATTTTGAACTCAATGGAAAAAATTATAATTTTCTGTCTGGAATTTTTTTTAGTAGTAATAAAGGATAATTTAGCAAAAACAAACCACAGAATGAAGGTACATTTTACAAATATTTTGTAGATTTATAAATTAGCAGTGACTCCATCTGCCTACTCTGTGAAAGGCAGTGAGTGGAAGGGCTAAATAAACTCACTAAACGCTGAGCTGTGTGCTTCCCTGTCTTGCTGTATTTTAATCACAGTCGTTGAATAATCCTATCATCTGTTTGAAAATCCAAAGAAGTCGCCAGAAGAGTTAAACTGAACTTTAAACATTATTATTTTTAAAAGATTTTATTTATCTTTTTTAGAGACAGGGGATGGGAGAGAGAGAAACATTGATGGGTTGCCTCTCTTATGCGCCCGCCCTGACCTGGGACCAAACCTGCATGCATCCCAGGCACGTGCCCTGACCAGGAATCAACCGGCAACCTTTTACATTGTGGGATGACGCCTAACCCATTGAGCCACACGAGTCAGGGCAGAGTTTAAACATTACCAAAGGTTTATCTTACAAGGTCACCACCTCCCAAACAAGTCGTGGTCCTGGAAATTGAATGAAGAAGATTTTAGTGGCAGGGTGGGTAGAGGAGACAGGAGACAGAAAGGTTAGAGAAGAGGGAGGCAGGCTGAAAAAAGAAATCGTTTTTATTTTTTAAAAGACATCTAATCCTTGTCTGGGTGGAAAGCACTTGCTTCCTCAGGAGCAATTGGAGAAGAAACATGGGTTAATGTGAAGGCAGACACTACATCATTCAGGGTACAGGATGAAAGCAAGGAGGAATTCTAAAAATAATGCCTTCTCCTTTAAAGCTGAAACAGTCTGCAAGAAGCAGAATTGGAGAGCTTATTAGCTTGACTCCTTTGCCCTCGGCCGCTGATGGTGCCAGTTTCAATCCTAAAACGGCAGTGTGCTCTGCGAAGGTCAAAAGCACGGAGGACACCAAAGAACATGTTTCAGGTGAGTATGGTGGCACCAATCGAAGCCTCAATTTCACGCTGGTGTTAGGGGCCCCTCTGACCTCTCCGTTCCCGTTGCTCTCCACCAAGGTAGCTGAAAAGGGAGCCGCCAGAGAGCACCGATGGCGGCAGACGGTTAACTTGTAGTATCAGCTGCCTTGGGAGGAACCAGGGAAGGGGAGAGCCGCCCAGGCATTCATTGTCTGCACCCATCAATTCCATTTCCTGGGCCGTTAGCCAAAGAGGCCCTCCATTCAGCTCCCGCTTTCTCCTCAAAAGGTTGCCCCCCCAGACTGACCCCGTGCCTCTCCACAAACCCTGTAAGTTGTTTTAATTCGTATCGCCGACCCCATGACTGGTATTAACATGATAAATCCCTTCCTTCTTTCTTCTTCCCCTTCCTATTTCTTTTTGCCCTCAAACATTTCTGGGCTCTGACCTAGATGCTAAAGATATGAAGGCCAGAACACTCCCTGCCCTTGAATTATTATTCTCAGTCCAGTGAAGGAGACAGAAATTGAAGTCTAAAAATTATGAATAATACAGCAATTTTTCACAGAGTTCCAGCTCATATGGGAAATAGAACTATGCCTTCTGACTCAGAATGAAGACTTTTGGTTCATTGCCACATGCAAAACATGTGCTATTTATAAATGGATAACTTCCATCAATAAATAGATTTATCATTTCAGAAAAGGTTAGTTGTGCCAAGACAGCAGAATTTCAAGTACTAACTCGTCTCCCTCTTACTCCCTAAACCAAGGCCTTATTTGAAAGAGTGTGTGTGTCCACCACTAGCAAAGCTGCCCAAAGAACTCAGGCCTTTCCTACCCAGCGGTTTGGAGCACATGTGGGAGGCCCCTTCCCTCTCCCAGTGCCCCCCGCCAGCACTGTCACTTTCTAGCAGTGGAAATGAGGACAAGGTTCGTACATTTTCTGAGCCTCAGGTTTCACATCTCTGACACAGGGACAATAGTTCCTTTTTCATGAGGTGGTTTTGAGGTTTCGAATGGGATACTGGACGGAGGAAGTGTGCCAGGCCTGGGAGTGGCCGCTCTGTGCACAGGCTGCCCTCTCTGCTCACTATCAGTCCCCTTCCTGAGACGGAAGGCCTGGCTAGCCGGTGCTTTCACCGGCCACAACACCCACCTGACCGTTCTTTCTGGAGGGATCAGGGCCTTGCAGGTGCTGTGGCTGGTGATGCAGTGGAGGCAGAGGTTCAGGTTTTCCAGGAAATTCTTCCATAGGTGTACACCAGAGCGTCCCCCTGCAGTTGGGCTTCTGGGGTAGCTGGATAGCAGCACCAGGAAATTTGGGTTGAAGAGATGAATACCAGAGACCAGGAGACACGCCAAAGGGAGAGAAGTTTACAAGTTTACAGATAGGCTGGCAACACAAAGGGAAAGCTTTGGTATATGTTTACTTATTCCCTTACGAGCAACGCGCAAATCTTTTTGCTCAGGTGCTACAAATTCCTCCCACCGTGACTGCACTCGGGAGTCTCAGAGAAGCAAGTCTCCATTGTTGAGCAAATACTACTTCATCGACCGCCTCCCAGTCCCATCCTACTGCGGACTATCAGGCCCCTTCTGCGCTCCCCACTCCTGCTAGGGGTCCAAAAACGGTTCCACAAAGCACACTTGAAAACCACCAACATGGCGCGATGTTGCAAAGGTTGTTCACATGCTGAAGCTCAACCATCACTTCTGTTTTAGTCAACAATCACTTCCTCAATGGTTTGGTTAGCCCTGGCAATATAAAAAACTACCCAAAATATAGTGGCTCAGAACAACATTGATTTCATTCGCTCGTGATTCTATGAGACAAGAATGCAGGCACCACTCAGCTACTCTGGGTCGGGGCCACTGGGGCCGTGGACTCAGCTGCACTCATGTGGTGGCTGGGCTGGCCGGGGCTGGCGGGTCCAGGAAGCCTTTACTCACAGGGCTGGTGCCTGGGCACCCCTCCATGTGGCCTCTCCCTGTCCACATGCTAACTTGAGCTTCCTCATAACCTGGTGGTCATCGGGCAGAAAGACTTCTCACATGACAGCTGGCATCCCGGGGGAAACCCTCCAGACAACAAAGGCAGAACCTGCGAATCTCGCAGGGCTCAGCTTCAGCAGGTACAGGGTCTCACTTCTGCTGCGCCCGATCGCTCAGAACAAGTCACACGACCAGGCCAGATTCAGAGGGAGGACAAAGAGACCCCACCTCTCCATGGCGGAAAGGGCAAAGAACTTGCAGCCATCTGTAATCTACCACGATCACGGCAGCCTTCCCAGACCTCCAGTTTAAGTCTCAAATTCCTGTAGTTCCTCCTTGCCTCTTGAATTTCTGCTTCATGACATTTATCGTGAGGTACGTGATGAGCCGTTTCCCTCACAGGAGCCTGTGGCCGGTGAGGGCAGGGCGTGAGGTGACTCTGTATACCCGCTGCCTCGGGCAGTCCCCTGTGCAGCGTAGGCTCTTGAAAAATGATTGTTTAAAAGAATAGGATAGAACGTTAGTGGGATCACAAAAAAAAGACACACTTAGGGCAAGTCAGAACAATATGATGTAGTTCACATGATACAGTTCTTTGGAGGCAAAAAGATGAACTAGTGTGCCGAGCCTTTGAAATCTGTTTTTTGTGGCCCCAAATCTCTCATTCTCCTCCTAGAAATCTCACACTTCCAATCTCTCCCACCTTGGAAGAAAACACCTGGTAGGTTCCACCTAAGCACCTCTGTATATGCATCTTCAGGAATATCTATATGGGGTTTTTTGTTTTTATTTTTCAGTTACAGTTAATATTCAGTATTAGTTTCAGGTGTACAGCATAGAGGTCACACATTTGTATAACTTAGAAAGTGATCCCCCACTAAGTCTTGCACCCACCTGGTACCATACATAGTTATTCTGATATTATCGGCTGTATTCCCTATGCTGTACTTTACATCCCCGTGACTGTTTTGTAACTACCAGTTTCTACCTCTTAGTCCCCTCACCTTTCTCACCCATCCCCCAGTCTCCCCTCCCACCTGGCTGGCAATCCTTTAGTTTGTTCTCTATGAGTTTGTTTCTCTTCTGTTTTTTATTTTATTTTTTAGATTACACATACAAGTGAAATCGTATGATATTTGCCTTTTTCTGACTTATTTCACCTAGCCTAATACCCTCTAGGTCCATCCATGTTGTTCCAAATAGTAAGATTTTGTTCTTTTTATGTCCAAGTAATATTCTATTGAATATAGGTCCACTTTTTTATCCATTCATCTTTTAATTGGAGAATTGAATCCATTTACATTGGATTATTGATAAGTATATAGTTATTTCCATTTTATTGTGTTTTGATTGTTTTTGCAGTTCTTCTCTGCTCCTTTTTTATTCTCTTGCTCTCTATTCTTTTATGTTGATGGCTTTCTGTAATGTTATATTTGGATTTCTTTCTCTTTATTTCTTGTATCTCCCTTGTAGATTGTCTGTGGTTACCATGTGCTTCTTCTATACCAAGTTCTGTTTATAGCAGTTTACTTTAAGTTAGTGGTTGCTCAAGTTTGAACATGTTCTAAAATTGCTACCATTTATACTCACCCCCTCCATGTTTATGCCTTTGTTATAATTTTTATGTGTGCTTATGCGTATCCCTTAATGTACTGTTGTAATTACACATGAACATCCTACTCTTGCCTTTTAACCGTTGTACCAGCTTTAGTGCTGGTTGATCCACTGCTTTTATTACAATATATGTTTGCCTTTGTCAGTGGGGATTGTTTTTGCAATATTTTCTTTTTCATATGTTTAATATTCCATGTTCTTCTTAAAGAAATCCTTTAACATTTCCTGCAATACTGGTTTGGTGGTGACAAACTCCTCCAACTTTTTCTTGTCTGGGAAGCTCTTTATCTGTCCTTCAATTCTAAATGAAATGATAGCCTTGTTGGGTAGAGTAATCTTGGTGGTAGGTACTTACTTTTCAGTCTTTGAATATTTTATGCCAATCACTCTGGCCTGAAAAATTTCTGTTGAGAAATCAGCTGAGAGTCTTCTCAGCACTCCCTTGTAGGTAACTAGTTGCTTTTCTCTTGCTGCTTTTACAATCCTATCTTTGTCTTTAACCTTTGGCTTTTTAATTATAATGTGTGTTGGTGTGGACCTCTTTAAATTCACCTTGTTCGGGACTTTTTGCACTTTCTGGACTTGTATGTTTATTTCCTTTGCCAGGTTAAGAAAGTTTTCAATCATTTTTTCTTCGAATAGGTGTTCAATTCCTTGCTCTTTCTGTTCTCCTTTCGGTAGGACCCTTATGATACAAATGTTAGTATGCTTGATATTGTCCCAGAGGTCTCTTAAACAATCCTCAGTTTTTAAAATTCTTTTTTCTTTTTGCTGTTTCAATTGGATATTTGCCACTACCTTGTCTCCCAAATTGCTGACTCAGTTCTCTACTGTATCTAATCTGCTGTTGATTTCATCTAGTGTATTCTTTTTTCTTAATAGAACTTACTTATTTATGTATTTATTTTATTAATTTTAGAGAGAGAGCAAGTGGGAGAGAGATACAAATCCATTGGTTGTCCCACTTATCTATGCATTCATTGGTTGCTTCTTGCATGTGCCCTGACCAGGGACCGAACCTGCAACCTTGGCATATTGGGGATGATGCTCTAACCAACTTAGCTATCCAGCCAGGGCTCCATCTAGTGTATTCTTCATTTCTAACTTTTATGTTTCTTGCTTTCTTTTTATGTTTCCTATCTCTTTGTTGAAGTTCTCACTGAGATCATCTATTCTTCCCCCAAGTTCATTGAACATCTTTACAACCAGTGTTTTGAACTCTGCATCTGGTAGATTTTTTGCCTCCATTTTGTTTAGTTCTTTTTCTGGAGTTTTGTTCTGTTCTTCTAATTGGGACATGTTTCTTTTTCTTTTTCTTTTGGCTGCCTCCCTGGTTTGTTTCTATGTATTAGGTAGATCTACTATGTCTCCCAGTCCTAGTAGAGTGGCCTTATGTAGTAGGTGTCTTGTGGGGCCTAGTGGTGCGATCTCTCTCTTTACCTGAGCCAGGTGCTCCAGGGGTGTCCCTTGTGTGAGTTGTGTGTTCTCTCCTGTTGTAGTTGAGCCTTGATTGCTGTTGGCAAGTCAGTGGGCAAGATTCGCCTTCAGGTTGACTGGCTATAATGACTGTCTGTGACTTCAGGGGACCAGCTGTTTTGCATGGGCTGACTCCATGGAGTGGGATTTGTTTTACTGAGTCTCTGATGCTTGCCAAGTACATCCTTTGGGTGTGTCATTTGTGGCACAAATTGGGTGGTACTCTGGTGTGGCCTGAAGCTGGCCACCAGATTTGTTGGTTTGAGGGCTTCTTAGGAGGGAGTCTGGTACAGGCCGAGGTCAGCCACTGCCTCTGCCTGGTGTAGGGCCACCTGGTATGAACTACAGAGTGATCTGTTATTGGTACCTGCCTTTGTTGGGCTTGGAGGCACCTGAGAGAGGCTATACTGCACACTGAGGCAGCTGTCACTACTGCTGGGCTTGGTGACTCTTAGCAAGAGATACAGGGCACACTGAGGCTAGTTGTTGATTTTGGGTGTGTGTGGACCTATGAGAGAGTTTAGGAAAGTTTGCAGTGAGGGCCAAGGCCGGCTGTTTGTGAGGAACAGCCACTGAATGAGGTTCAACAAAAGAGCAATGGTGCCTGCCAGCACTTCTGTCTTGGACAAGGCTGTTCCTCTGGCCTCTGAAAGGTGTGGGCCAGGCATGGGAATTGGGTGGGGTGAGTGCTTTTCCAGAAAAATATTGCCTTATAATTTTGACTGATGTCTGAAACCCTGATTTTTTTAAACCACTATACTGATCATTAATTGACATTTTTCAAAGTACACTTAAGCCCACAATTCTAAAAAAAATATTTTCATTTTTCAATGTCCCTTTCTGGCTCTCTCAGACATTTAGGTCAAAAAGACAAAGTGTTACCTTATTTTCTCTTTACATAGGAGTATTTCACCCAATACAATTGAGATTGACCCCTTGCCACCAGCTTTTGGGCCCAACCATTCCTGTCACTCCCCAAGCCTGCCCTGAAGCTTTGCTAAGAGGTCTGAGGGCAGGGGCGTATCTTCCCCAAACCTACTTTCAGACCCTGGTCTTTTCTTCTCTGGTCCTGATGTCCCCTTGAAGGACACAAACAGACTGGGGACAACGCTCTCAGCTGCCCTGATCTCCTAGTCCAAGCGCTGACTGCCATTACTCTCAATCATGTTATTGTCAACCTATGTTAATATTGTAACATAGCTGTCCTTTAAAATATGCCTTGAAGTAATTAACTCCCGCCAATGCTTGAGAAAGGTGAATTCTTCATATGGAGCTTGAGTTTTAATGTAGGCACTAAACTGCGCTCCACTCAACTCAGAGGGATTGACAGCGGTTGCTTCGTTCACATTCTCACGCCCATTTTCTCTCAATCCACTTCAGTCGGCTTCCCAAGCCCACCCCTGTCCTGAGGTCACCAATGACCTAACTCTTGCCAAAGCCAGTGGTCTATTCTCTGTCCTTGTCTTACTGGGATGGAGTATTTGGCAAGAGTGGACACTCCCTCCTTCTGGAAACTTTTTGTTCTCTAGGCTTCAGTGAACTTCCTCTCTTGGTGTCCTCTCTTCCCACCTTGTTCTTGCCCTCCTGACAGTGCCTTCCTCAGACGGCAATCTGGGTGATGTTCTATAAACATTTTCTAAATCACATCACCATCCAATGGTTTTCCAGTTATGTGTTCAGTGATACTCAAACCCTTGGGATGGTCTGTGGTTGGACTCTGCCTTCTTTTCCCAGTGACCGAGGCAGGAGGAACCCTACTCTTCTGCCCGTCCGCTTGTCTCCAGCCACACTGGTCTCCTACTATCCCTCAGACTCCCCAGGGGCTTTTCAAACTGTCGTGCCTTCTCCTTGGAATGTTCTTTTCACAATCGTCTTGTGGCTGCCTCCTCTTTACTTGGGTCTCAGCCAAATGTCAGTTTCTCAAGAAACCTTCTATGACACACTGGTAAAGTAGCCTCTTCCTTCAAGTCACATTCTATCCTGTTTTTCTTTTCACAGCTCATGGAATCTGCACTTCTCTTGTTTGTTAACTGGGATGTAAGTTCATTAAGTTGACTTATTTTGTCTCAGTGTCCCTAGTACTTAGAACAGCACGTAATAGGCCCTCAATAAACATTTGTAGACTGCCTGGCTGACTGTTAATTATTTTGCTCTCCAAAGTTCAGTGGCCCATTCTGCTCATTATGTAAAAACCTCTCCTGGAATGTGAAAAGAATATAGTAAATCTCTGGCCTGCATTTTTGTGCTTAACAGATATTAGAATGCCTCAAGATTTTTAGGTTTCCTGTATTAGAATTACTTAACTCCACAGAGGAGTGGGAAGAAAAACATAAACATAACGGATGGAAGTTTATTTTTTCCTAAATGCTTCTAATCGGTAGGGCAATAATCATGTAGGTTAAAAACAAGATTCAAGAGAAGTTGCAGCGTTCCCTACCTGCCTCTGCCGGTCCTGCTCCCTCCCTCCAGTTCATCCTCTTATGGGGGCCTACTGTGTGTCAGGCACTGTACACAATGTGAATAAGACAGCTACTGACCTTGACTTTGCACTCTGATTTGGGAAGCAAGCACATACACAGATCAGTCAGCATATATGGAACATGCTGTGAGAGAGCCAGACAGAGGGACAGAGAAGAGACCTCGCCGGGGTCTCGCCGGGGCATGTGAGGGATGGTTTCTCAAAGAGACCACATTGCATGTGGTCCCACTTACATGTACCCCATCCTTCACACCGTCGTTGCACTTTATGGTATTTATGAACTACCTCTCTTTATTCTGTCTTTTTAAAGTGAGAGGAATCTGCCGGCTTTTCATGTGCCAAAAGCTTTAGCTATATTTCCAAATATGCTGATACCTATTATGTGAGACAAAAATATATGAGGATATTAAGGATTCTTTTCTTCTGGATGGTGTTGTCTGTATATCTGTAAAATTAGATTTGTTCTCTTGATATTTTTGTGAATCTTGTTGATAAGTGATTTCTACAATTAATTTAGCCTTCCTACCCTTGGCAATCTGGAGTGGGTCTCGTGCTACCCAGATCAGAGACTCTCTAGGTCAGCATATTTAAAAATGAGAGGACCCTTGTAAGATTTCACTGACCCACAATGAGTATTTCAGTCAAAATGAGCTTTTGATCTTCACCCAAAACTACGGTCCTTTTCATTCAAATTATTCAAACTGTTGATCATCTGCTTCTTTTTATTCTACCTTTGAATATGATTAAATTACCTCCTCAAAGAAACAGTGCTGTCCTTTCCACCTGCTGCCCGTCCTCCTTTTATTTCATAGTTATTTCTATGTTGTGTTTTTTTTTAAACATCCAATTCCATACAAGCTAGCTTATATGGGGGGTACTTCACATGTGTGTGGGTAAGGGTTATATGGAAACTTTGTACTTTACCTTCAGTTTTGCTGTGAACCTAAAACTCCTCTAAAAAATACAGTCTATTTAAAGGCAAAAAAATATCAATGAACTTGGGAGAACAGAAGATAATATAGAATGTACACAGAAGATAATATACATTAATTACTAGCTTATCTCAAGATAGCATAAAACAACCAAAACCATATCTTGCTCCATAGTTAAGAATCAAGTAAACTGAGCCTGTAAAGGTGTTCTGTTTAACGATCATTCAAACAGAACTGTGAACTTTCGCCAACCTGGGCACTGATAGGAGAGAACTAGCTCTGTAGCTGTAGGCGCTTTTAAATTCTGGGACACGTAGGTAAGAAAACCTCTAAGACAGCAATTTTCAACCTTTTCCGTCTCATGGCACACATAAACTAATTATTAAAATTCTGTGGCACAGCAAATAATGTATTATTTTTTTTTGCCCATCTGACAAAAAATAGGTATAATTTTGATTCATTCATACCGGACAGCTGTTGTTGTGTTGGCTGTTGTCATGTTTTTATTTGACAATCTAAGGGAAAAGTGGCCAATGCCCCTGACCAAGTAGTCAAGTACTGCATGTTTTAAAAATTCTTGTGTCACACAAGTTGAAAATCATTGCTCTAAGAACTTAGACATGAAGGGGAAAGACTGCATTTGCGGGATTCCACTGTTAGTGTGTGCCTGGACACGCAAAGTGAGCTGCAAAAGAGAGACTGCTGTCCAGGCTGGAAGGGTTATGTTTCCACAGAAAGGATCTACAACCTTTATGAAAGGAAGATGTCAGAGTGGACTGTCAGCCACGAAACATCATCGTCCTCCTCCTGATCTCCTCCTCCTCCTCCTCCTTCTTCTTCGTTGTCAAAACAATGGGATTCTTTGTTGAGCTCAGACTGTGGGATAAATGCTCTTAGCTATCACAGCAATCTGTTGGGAGAGTTGTCATCATGCCCATTTGTTTAGAAGGAAACTCAGGTTCCAGGTAACTACCAGTCTCTTCTAATCTCTCCTTCTAATCCTCTAGTCTCTCTACCACACTTCTAATAAAGATGTATAACAGGAATTGGCAAATGTTCTCTGTAATGGGTCAAATAGTAAATATTTTAGATTTTGTAGGTTTTGCGGTCTCTGTCAAAATTGCTCAATTCTGCTGTAGGAACGAGAAAGAAGCTCTGGACGACTCATAAGCAAAGATTGTGACTGTGTTCCCATAAAACTTTATTTATGGGCACAAAATTTGAATTTCCTATATTTTACACGTGTCATAAAATATTCTTATTTTTCCTGCAAACATTTAAAAGTGTAAGCACTGTTCTTAACCCAAAGATTTACAAAAACAGACATCAGGAACAGTTCAGCCTCTGCTGTTTTATGACTCGACTTTGAAACAGTAGTCAGAATCCCAGACTAGCAGCCTTCCCCAGTGCACTCCTGAGGAATCTTACCCCCTGGGCCCGAGTCTCTGCGGGGATGGACACATTAATACTAATATCCAATATTTATTGGAGACTATTCCTAGGCACTGTGCTTTAATTAGAATATTTCAAGTAGTCTTCATAGTAGTTATTTATAATTCCCTCTCTTTATAGATGAAGAAACTGAGTCATAAAGAAGTTTAGTAGTGTGTCCAAGGTCACAAAGCTAGTTTGTGGCTGAGTGGGGGTTTGAATTCATGAGAGCTAACTCTAAAGCCTGTGCATTTAACTATTATGCTGACCTGCTTTCTATTACACATTTCATTTTAGTTCCTCTCCTTTTTCATTCTTACCTCCAGCCCCTCAGGCTTCACCTCATTCCTCCAAAAGGCCCACTTTGGTCTGCTTTTCTTCAGCATTGCCCAGTCCTTTAATTGCTTCCCTACAGATCTTTCCCTGGATCCTCTTCATCCTTCAACATCTTAAACATCATCTCCTTAAAGAGGCCTTCCTGATCACACAGTGAAAAGAAGCAACAGGCCACACACACACACACACACACACACACACACACTGCTGACTCTGCCTCTCCTTCAGTACCACATTCTCATTTTTTATTGGGTCTCCCCATTAGACTGCAAGTTCTTGACCTTGTCCATCTTTTGCCATTGTATACCGGGGGTCGACAGCACGTGACTCACATTAGGCGATCGGTAAATATTCTAACTCCATCTTCTGATATTCTACATTTACCAAGTACCTTTCAAATTCTACTCTAATCACATTTCTTGGGAGAGCCGTGGGTTAAAAGATAAACTGAGGCATATTAAAAATTGCAAGAGTTTATTTGAGCAAAAATGGATACTAATAGCACCAAACTGGAAGTAGTTAGGAGCATTCCACCACCAACAGAATCTGGGGAAAGAGTCTTCTAGAAAAGAGGCTGAAGCAAAGGAAGGAAATTATATGCCTGGCTATAGCATAAGCAGTTGCCTTATTTGGGAAAGCCTAGGAGTTGGTTGTTTATGATTGGTTGTCCTTAGGTTTCTATTTCTTAACCTTGAGGCTTAGGTTCTGGTTTGTTTACAAAGGCTGCTAAGTCATTGAAGTCACCTCACTCTAATGGTCTTCTTGCCTAATTAACTTAGCATTTGCTGTTGTATGAAAACTTCTGGTCCCTGCAAAGGGTGAATTATTTCAATGGATCAAAGAATGATTATTCTGCTTATGATGTGACTTCCAAGGCATGTTGACCCCAGGGTGGGGCTCTCTGACTGCACCACACAAGTACTTCAGGCCTGTGAGTTGTGTTTGGTGCCCTTCGTGGCTGCATTGGCTTTCTGTTGTCTGTTTCAGGTTTCGTTTGTATTTTAGTTATTCCTCATC
Organism: Desmodus rotundus; assembly: GCF_022682495.2. NCBI lineage: Eukaryota > Metazoa > Chordata > Mammalia > Chiroptera > Phyllostomidae > Desmodus > Desmodus rotundus. The sequence continues at coordinate 17,792,213 of NC_071397.1, read as the reverse complement.
CTCTCCAGAAGGTGTCACTGGTCCTTGAAAATGGAAGGTCCTACCTGGCCATTCAGTAATTAAGTAATAGATTTTCCTTCAAATAGTTCCCACCAGAGTCATCCAGACAAAGCTGTGTTTAGCAAACCTCAGGCTTGATGCCCCTGGCATTCTCTCATCTGCCTTTTCTATCTCTTTTCCTCTTGTTACAACCTTCCTACACCACTCCCTTCCCCTCCTCCCATTTTCCAATACTGACCCTGTTCCAAGACACCTCTGTGGAGGCTGTAACCTTCTAATCTAGTAATCCCCTTCTCAGTCTACCAGCCGTGCCTGCCACGTCTCCTGTATCCCACTGTATCCCAGGGACCCTACTCTCCCTGAGACCCTTCCCAGTAGACACTCAAATAAAAACAGGATTATGGGTGATATTTGTGGGTGGAAGGTTTATAGATTTTTTTATTCTTTATTTCTTTATTTCCCAAACTTTCTTTGAATTGGCTACATTATTTTATAATTTAAATTAATTTTTAAAAGTTGCTAAATTAATCCTGGCTGGTGTGGCTCACTGGATTGAGTGCTGGCCTGTGAACCAAAGGGTCGCCGGTTCAATTCCCAGTCAGGGCACATGTCTGGTTTGCAGGTCAGGCCCCCAGTAGGGAGCGTGTGAGAGGCAACTATACACTGATGTTCCTCTCTCTCTCTTCCTCCCTTCCCCTCTCTCTAAAAATAAATAAAATCTTTAAAAAAATAATAAAAGTTACCAAGTTATTACTAGACCAAGGATGACATGATTCTATGCTCAGTCATTAGCATTCCTGATTTTTGCCATTATTGAGTACCACCTCTGTTGTTACTTAATTGCTATTATTAAATTCATTGTTTTTAAAATTTAAATATTTTAAAGGAATATTTCATGTGACAGCATAAAATAAAAAACACATTTGCCACAAATATAAAGTGACTGTAAAAATAAATACAACAGAGATAAAACAAGATTCTCAAATCGAATACTGTTATCTGATAGAAACTGGGATCCTTTGTTAAAAGGATGATTAACAAGTGTTGGAGCTACTCAGAATGACTGGAGGAGCACTAAGTCCGCGTTAATGAACACAATGGGTCTCATATCTCTTTTAAGGTCCATTTGCACGTGAATGAAGTAATCTCAGACAACTCCTTGGCTGAAGGGAAAGAATTCTCTCCAAGTTGTATTTCTGGGTAGGGGTTGATGGGGGTGAAAGAGCTATGTGTGTGCACACATTGAAGGTAGGTTTGGATGAGCAGGCAGCCTCTTCCTGCAGGTCCCCGAGGGCACCTTAAACTGGCCTTGCACACGGGCCCCACAGGCAAGGACTAAGGTACTCATTCCTCCGGCCCAGGTCACTGGAGACATCTACCAGGGATTTGGAGCCACTGATGCAGGTATTCAAGGAGGGGAAAGCATGCTTTTCTCTTCTTCCTACTGAAAACATCTATCACAGACAGGCAGAAGGAAAAACTTACAGCTGAACTTCCCTGACTGGTGCGGCTCAGTGGGTTGGGCATCATCCCACACACCAAAAGGTCACCAGTTCAATTCCCTGTCAGAGCACACACCTGGGTTGCAGGCCAGGTCCCGGGTTGAGAGCATGTGAGAGGCGACCAATTGGTCTTTCTCTTGTACATCCATGGATGTTTCTCTCCTTTTCTCCCTCCCTTCCCCTCTCTCTGAAAATAAATCAATCAAATCTTTAAAAAAAAAATACAGCCAAACTGAGAGCAACCAAGTACTGCAGCAGAAGACTTCCTGCAGAACTGGCCTTGCAACTTTTCCCCTTTCAGTCTAGTCTTTGCTCGCTGCTACAGTTGCTGTCACTAACTGAACCTGAAGTTCTACAGAGCAGAGAAATCTATTAACATTATGAGGTCATAGAAAGAACTCCAGAGTTGAAGTTAAGAAACCTGAAATCTGATCCTCTTTTGACACTTAGCTATTTCATTATAATGAATGATTTATCCCATTGCCTGCCATTTCTTATTTGCCATTAAATCTTCAATTCTCTCTTCTTTTTTCAAAGGATTACCCTCTGAGGGCCACAGTTAGCACTTCTATAAGATGAGAACAGTATCTTATCCCCTGGTGGAAGGCCAGGGACTGGACCAGATAATCTGTTGTACCCATCAGTTTGGGGACCATAGAATCCTATGAATTAGAGAAAAATCAGCTGTTCATTGGTACCTTATTCCTAAGCACAAAGCAATTATGAGATGTGGCAACATTTGAGCAAGTGGCAGCCAATAGGACAAAAAGATTTTATAGACAGCAAACTATGCACAAAAGAGATGAAGACAAGTAATTTTTTTAATTTATTTTTATTGATTTGAGAGAGAGAAACATTGATTTGTTGTCCCACTAATGATGCATTTATTGGTTCATTCTTGTGTGTGCCCTGACCGGGGATCAAGCCCACAACCCTCATGTATCGGGATGATGCTCTAACCAGCTGAGCTGCCCCACCAGGGCCAAGACAAGTCATTTTATCATAACAGCTCCATGAATTTCTATTATTATCCCCATTTAGAAGCGCAGAAACCGAGGCTCAAAGAATCCAAGGCTTTTGTCTACAGCACACGATCAAGAAGCAGTAGAGATGACTTGGAACAGAGGCAAGTCTGACTCAAGAGCTGTGGTCTCAGCACTAACATCACACCGCTTAGGGAAATAGGAATAAGAAGATGCATAAACCACTGCCCTGCCCTCCCAACTCTGTAAAGGGAGGAAACACAAGCACAAACAATAAGCCAGGTAGAGTGCAGTCAGAGCCCAATAATGCTGCTGGGAAAAGGTTCCTTCTGGATGGGTGAAGCATGGGTGGGGGCAAGCGGCAGAGGGACCAGGCTGGCTCATTTGTACCAGAGGCTCCCGAGGAGGGAGCAGAGAGGGTCAAACACTACAGTAGCATGCCTTCCAAAGACGGCTGATAGTCTCCTTTATGCCTGAGCTGCCATGTAAGTCGTGGCATGGTTGAGCTCAGCATCACTAATAAGGACAGCAGCATGGGGCTCCTGACGTGATGAGACCTGAGTCCCTCTGCCCTGCCTATGAAAGAGTCTAGCCCGTGTTGAATTACTTCAACAAGGAGGCCATTAGACCAAGGTGGCTCTGACGGGGGTCTTCATAAGCAAACCAAAATCTAAGCCTATAAATGCCTCAAGGTGATGAATCCCAGCTCCAAGGACACCTGGTCACAGTCAACTAGGCTTTAAGCTGTAGCCAATCAACAATCTACTGCCTCGCTCTGCCCTTCCTCTATTAAAAACCTCTCCCCACTCTTGCTGGTGAAATGCTCCTAACCACTTCCCAATTTGTACTGGATTTTTGGAATATTTAAAATCCAAACTGCCTAATTTGGAATGAATTTTTGCTTAAATAAACTTAAAAAGTTTAGTGCACGGCAGTTTACTTTTTAATACCCCAACAATCTAATTATGTCCTCGGAGTTAACTTACGTGAAATGCAGAAAATAGAGGAAAAAGTTAAATGGCTCCTCAAGGAAGCAAAGAGACAAGTCCAGAATATGGAAACATTCTGCAGGAAAACAGACCTGTTTTGTCTAAGTCGATGACATGGGCGTCAGAGGAGAGGGGCCTGCAGTAGATGAAAACGCTAAACAGACATAACAACCCCATGTGATGCCAGTCTGAACTCAAAGAAACCAACTGCAAAAAGAGCTTTTGAGATAATCCAGGCAGTCTGATTATGGGCTATGTAGTAGATAATCCCAAGGAGAAGTGGCTTCGTCAGGGGCGAGAGTGGCATTGTGGTTGACGAAGAAAATATGATGCTTTAGAAATCCATTGTGCTTGTAGAGAGTTGACATGAACTGAAGCATCTTCCTTAAAGTATTTAGCAAAAAAGAAGAAAGGGATAGATAGAGACATGACACAATTGCGATGTGGTGAATCTCAACAATAAGTCTACATGGGGTCACTCTGCGTCTCTACTTTTATGTCTGTTTGCATGTTTATAACAAATTAAGGAGTTTATGGAAACCTGTTTGTAAATATTTATAACAGTCTTATTCATACTCACCCCAAACTGGAAACAACCCAAACGTCCATTAACAGGTGAATGGATAAACCAATAGCCATAACAATGGAATAGTAATTAGCAATAAAAAGGAATGAACTACGGATACATGCAACAAATGGATGAATCATGAAAGCATTATGCTGAATGGAAGAAGCCAGATTCAACAGGCTATCTAAAGGCTATATACTCTGTGATTCCATTTATACGACACCCTGAAAAAGACGGAAAATTGACCAGTGGTTGACAGGGCCCAGGATGGAAGACTGGGACTACTGCAAAGAAGCAGAGGGAATTTGGGGGGTGATAGAAGGATTCTCTATCTTGGTGGGAATGTTCTATATCTCAGTTAGTTGTATAACTGTATACGTTTGTCAAAATTCATAGAACTATATATCAAAAAAAGGTGAATTTTACTGTATGTATATTATACTTTAATAAACCTGACCAAAGAAAAAGAGAATGAAACCAAGAGCTAAGGAAGAAAGGGTGGGAGGACAGAAGGAAATGAGAGAGGAGGAGGAGAGGATACCCTGCAGAGCAGGCTTGGAGCCTGGAGACCGAGAGCAACTCCTTGCAAACACTGATCAGTGCAAGGTTATAAGTGATCTTTAGAAACTAGGTCAGAATCTTGAGAGGCACAGCTGCCCTGAGTCTGTTTCCACAGCCTCAGGGAGAAAAACAAAAAGATAAATTCTGCTCCTTTTCTTTCCTGTTTTCTCTGCTGTGCTCCTCAGCGGCCAGCAGCTTCCTCTGCTGTGCACCTCTGCCCCCCACCATAGCCTCCCACTGTTCTCCCCGACTCTTCACCTCTTCATTGCTCTCCTGCGAGGCCCTCCCATCGCTTCTGTGGGCCCTGTGCTCGCTGCTGGAAGCAGGGACAAAACATTTGATATTACCTTGATTGAACTAGAACAGCCTGTTCTGGGGACAGAACAAGCTGTGACCTGGAGGTTTTTGTTAAAGAATCTGACTATATTGATCCAAGAAAAGGAAAGAATAGATAAGCTATTTTTACTGCCAGCAGCCAGGCTAGGAATTGATGGGAAAACATTCAGGAAGGGTTAAATAGCAAACAATTAGTGTTTCCTTGCCAGCATCTTCCCCAGCTAGTAGAGAATTATTTTCAGGTTCCCATTTTGGAAGACGAGGGCTGTGTCTCCTTTGTCATCCTTTGGCCCTCCCCGGACACCGCTCAGAGGAGGACAATTGCCAAATCACAGCCTGCTTATTCGTCCTTTGCTGAGCTATCATTTTCATGAGATCAAAGTATATTTGTTAAAGATTTGAAATTGATTGATAAGCAAAATAATAAACTGTTTTATCTTCCCATGCACACCTTCCATTTCCATAGCTAGTTGCTTACTTGTTGATGAAATATTGTCTCTTGTAACCAAACTTTTGCTGACCACCAAGAAATCAAACCATTAGACTTGTAGACGAATGTGACTTTCATTTCATATCTGAAATTTTATTTTTTTTAAGATTGTATTTATTTTTAGAGAGGGGAAGGGAGAGAGAAAGAGAGGGAGAGAAACATCAATGTGTGGTTGCCTCTGGAGCGCCCCCCACTGAGGACCCAGCCCACAACCCAGGCATGTGCCTTGTCTGGGAATCAAACCAGCAACCTCTCAGTTTGCAGGCCAGCACTCAATCCATTGAGCCACACCAGCCAGGGCTGAACTTTTATGTTTATTTTAAAGTTTATTTTTTTAAATGTTTGAATGGGTAATCCATTCCTATGGCTCAAAAAGGAAAAAATTAAAGAAACATTTCCTTCCCAGAGTTATTTCCTTTGTTCAGTACCCCCTCCCTAAAACAAGGTGTTCCCTCCCTAAGGATTTCAATACATATGATCAAGAATATTTACTTACCCCACTTTTTAAATATAAGCTTTCTATTAAAGTATAGATGCCTGGAGAAAGAAGTACACAAGTAAGTGATTAGCTCAATATTTTTTTCTCAAAGTAAATGTACTCGTGTAAACTTAGATCAAGAAAGAAAACGTTACTAGAATTTTAGAGCCCATATCCAGTCCTTAACCAGACCACTGGCTGCCTCCCCTCCCCCTACCATCCTACTTTCTAACACCATAGATTAGTTGTGCTTACCTTTGAACTTTACCTCATACAGTATGTATTCACTCCAGTGTGCCTAGATCTTTCCCTTGACGTTGCGTTTGTGAGATTCATCCATGTTGTTACACATGCTGATTTATTCTTGTTGCTAAGTAGGATTTCACTGTATAAATAATATACCACACTTCGTTTATCCATTCTACAATCTATGGACTTTTGGGTTATTTGCAGTTTGGGGCTAGAGTGAATAGTGCTGCTACAATAGTTCTTGTCGTTGGTGAATATATGTAAGCATTTCTGTTGCATACCTTGGAGGGGAACTGCTGGATAGTAGGGTGTATGTATTCAGGGTTAGTGCATCCTGGCAGGCAGTTTTCCAATATATGATCCCTCAGGCTGTATGAGTTCTAGTTGCTCTATATCCTTGACAATACTTGATATTGACTACCTTTTTCATTATAGTCATTATTCTGAGTGGTTTCCAAATACATTTTCTTAAAGAATAATAGTTGAACAACTATTTACATATTTACTGGTAATTTGGATAGCTTCTTAGCAAGCAGGGATTCGGGCCTTTTGCCCATTTCATAATACAGGTTGTCTGATTTTTACTAATTAGTAGTAGTTCTTCACTTTTATGGCTGTGAGTCGTTTGGTTTTTCCTGTGTATTACGGAATACCTTTTCCTCTTGTAGCTCCCTTTTACCCTCTTAATGGTGTCCTTTGATGAATACAGGTCTTTAGTTTCAATGTCGACCAATGTGTACATTTGTTTTATGGTAGCACTTTTTGTTTCCTATTTGGGAAAAATTTGCCTCCCTAAGCTCATGGAGATTCTAGTTGCCTGACCTGATGTCCGGCATAAATGCAGCTAAGCGAGTGTATTGTTTATCCATGTAACCCATTAGAACTCACTCCACTCAGCAAGCTCCAAGCCATAATCCTTTAGATTAATTACTAAATATAATCATGACTCTTAGCAAAGTTATGTTTTAGATTTAATTCTCTTCCTAACTTGACTTAGGTAAGGAAACTTTCAACGGAATATTTTAGCAAAAATATTCTGTTGATCCACTGTGGACTGATGCAAAGACATTTGCTAAAGATCGATTCAATTACTACCTTTCCCATTAGGTAGAGAGTGGGCCAGAACCTAGTTCTTCGGTTACCACCCATTTATTTTACCAGATGAATAGTTAACTATACTTAGTGAATACTTACCCAGATGGAGCAGCAGGGTTGTGGCTCTAGCCTTTAGTGACTCACGTTTTAAAAAACAGAGCGACAGCCCAGGCTCGTGGCTCCTGCTGCTTAGGCGGAGACTCACCTTGGCTGACGGAGCTGCACCGACGACATCTCTTCCGCGGCTGATTCCTGAACAGGGCAGAGTTTCGGGTTAGGCATTGTTAGTAAGAGTTCCAGGCTCATTGTCTTGCATAGGACAACTGGGCAATCAACCTGGGACCTACATTGGAAAGTACTTAAATTCTTTTTTGGAATTTCTATATTACAATTCCAAGGAGCCCTTTAAATACAATTATCTTGGGCAGGAAGAGCAGTTCAGTCTAAATGGCCCTGAGCCCACACCCTCTCTCTCATCTCATTGGGTTGTGTGTCTGCCTCTGGATCGTTCTGTCTAAAACAACTAAGCTTTGGAGGGATCTCCAGGCCCAGAAAGGTGTCCCACCCACCCTTTTTTACATTGCATTGTTAACGCAATGGCGATGCTTACTTGGTTAACTACACCATATGATTTTTAAAAATGCATAATACAAATATGGTGAGATTGATGCTTCTTGTGTTTAATTTTAACTTGTTGAGATTCTGCAGTTTTAATACGGATTTTAAAGGATAATTAATGGTGACATAAAACTGTCCCTCTTCCCTCTCCTTACAAATCTTCGGGTCAAAGGGAGCCAGACCAACAATTGGAGGCAGGAGTGTGCCTTCGGCATAGTTTGGTTTTCAATTTACCGGGGTTCCCAATGTCCCTCCTCCAAAGCTTCTGATGCAAATCTGAGGGCTTTCCAGTTGCGGAAGTGGGAGGAGCTTGAGTTTTGAGTTGAAAAACCCAGGAACAAGAGGTAGTAGCTTTTTTTCCTGGTTTTGTTCTGGTTTTCTCTTGGAGGTAAAGATAATCTTGATTTGGAGATAGTGCTTGGTTCTCCCGAAGGCAAAAGACAGTGTATGCTAAATAATGTTCAGATATTTTCAAAACAAAGAAAGGCTCTCTGAGATCATCAGCCTCTAGTGGTCTAGGGAATATCGTCTGCCCAAATTATTTAGGTGACATTTTCCCTCTATTTTTTCCATCTTCCTCCACTCTTTTTTAATTCTACATCACTTTCCGGCGCCCAAAGCCTCCAATCAGGCCTCACCAAGTTCATCGCGATTCTGTACAACCACAACTGCATCAAGGAAACCGTTAAATCTGATAACAGTAAGTGGTTTGTAATATGTTTACTTCTTCATGTACTTTTTCCAATCCTCATCCGAGGGTGTGTTTATTGATTTTAGGGATGGGGGTGGGGGGTGGAGAGAGACCTCGATGTGAGAGAGAAACCTCGGTGGGTTGTCTCCTATTTGCTCCCTGAATCTCCAACCAAGTTACATGCCCTGATCAGGGATGGAAACCGTACCCTTTTTTGGGGACGATGCTCCAACCAACTGAGCTACCCAGCGAGGGCCCTTCATGTATTTTATAACGATTTTTACCTATTTAAATGATTTTAAGTGCATGCTATTTAAAATTTTTTAATATTTATTTATTGATTTTTTTTTTTAGAGAGAGAGGAAGGAAAGAAGAGAGAGAGGGAAAGAAAGAAAGATTTGTTGTTCCACTTATTTATGCACTCATTGGTTGCTTCTTGTATGTGCCCTGACCTGGGATTCAGTCCACAACCTTGGCGTGTGGGATGATGCTTTCAGCAACTGAACTGCCCGGCCAGGGCCAAATTTGGGTTATTTTAAATGAGCAAACAAATGGAAACTCCTCTTTCTTTGCTGTTAGTTTGGGAAGTTCTACTTTGATGTACAGAAGTTTGCCTTACTCGTGAACTCCAAGAGTGCATCTTTGGTGCAAGTGAACTTGTCATTCCTCCTGTTCTCACCAACAGGAACACTGGGGGAGCCATGTAGGAAAAAAAAATACCCCACTATTTGTGGGGTTGGAAAAAGACCGAGATCCTTGATTTCACTTTTTAACTTACCAGCCTGTGATTTGTGCAAGTTACTTACACTTTTTAAGGGTTGTGTCGGTGCAGGTTGTTAAGAGGTAAACTGGGACATATCAAAAATTCGAAGAGTTTATTTGAGCAAAAATCAAATTAAATCAGGGAGCACCAAATGTAAGCAGTCAGGAGCCAGGGGAAAGGCTCCCACAGAGAAGGTGCTAAGCACGAAAAGTGAATTAGTTGACTGGCTACAGCTTGAAGCCTAGTTAGATGTTCGTGATTGTTTATCTTTAGGTTCTGATTTCTTAACCTTAAAGCATTATGGGCTTGGGTTTTGGTTTGCTCAAATAGGCCACCAAAGCATTAAAGCCTCTTCAGTCTAATGGCTTCCTTATTCAATTAATTTAACAAGGTAAGATGGAGATAACACATAACTCTCAAGGTTATTGAAAAACTAAGTAAAACAAAAAATGAAGGTGAATTCATCTAGCAAGTGGACATTCAATGTGTTCACTCAACAAATATTTATCGAGCACTATTTAGTTTCAAACACTTGGAACTCAATAACCAAAGTGAACAAAACAGACAAAAATATATTGCCCTGTGGAGCTAACGTTCTAGTAACCTGCATTGTGGGCGTGACACATTACAAGCTAATGGAGCAATATCATACAGCAGAGCAGGGCTGAGGGGTCAGGGGTCACGGTCACAATGAAAAGGAGACAGCTCAGATTTGGAGGTGACAGAGGCTAGCCAGGCAGCTTTGTAGGGGAAAGCCTTCCAGGTAGAGGGAACAGCCAGTGCAAAGTGGGCACGGGCCTGCCTTGTCCCAGAAGCAGGCGACAGGTCGGTGTTGTACCGAGTGAACTAGGGGGAGGTGACGAGAGATGGGTCAGAGAGGTGAGGGGTGGGGAGGCAGCAAGCCAGGTCAAGGAGAGCCTTGTAGGCCACAGACGGACTTTGGCTTTTGCTCTGACTTCCATCTAAAAGGCTTTCTCTGGCTGCTAGGTGGAGAGAACAGCAGACGAGGGAGGAAGTGGGGAGACCTGTGGGAGGGAATGGCAGTAATGCAGGTGAGAGAAGATGAGGTGAGGTAAGGTCAGTGAGAAATGGTCAGTTGCTGGCTAATTGTGACCAGAGCCAACAGAATTTCGGGACAGGCTGTAGGTGGAATGTGAGAGAAAAGGGAGTGGCCAGGAATGGTTACGAGGACTTAGGCCTGAAAGGAAGAATGCGGCTGCCAGCCATGGACAGAGGGCAGATAGGCTGGGTGTGAGAGGAACCTGGACTTCAGCTCGGGACCGATATTTGGATGGGAAGGTTGGTTCTGCAATGTCTATTAGATGCTCACGTGTGATGCCAGGGAGGCAGCTGGATAATGCGGTGGGGACCTCAGGAGAGAACCTGGGCTGGGGTATAAATCTGGGAATCAGGAGAGAAGAAGGGATTTCGCACGGTCAGACTGAAGGAGAGAGCAGGAATAAGAGAGGAGGTCCTCGGGCCCTCTTGCGATAAGAGGAGAGAAAGAGGAACAAGGAGAGGCTATGAGGAAGCATCCAGTAGGTAGGAGAAAAATCAAGGGGGTGTGGTGTCTCAGAAGACAAGTGAAGAAGGAGCTTAGCGACTGAGAGATCCACTGTGTCACATGCTGCCTATGGATCAGGTAAGACAGGAGGAGAACTGGCCGATGCTTTTAGCTTGGCAGGCGCCTTAGGTAGCGCATGCAGGCAGTTTCTGTAGGGGGTGGGAGTTGGTTCAGAGAAATCTGGGGAGGAGCTGTGGCCCTCAACTGCAGATTACTCTTGGGGGCATTTTGCTGCAAATGAGAGCAGTAACTGGTGGGGACAGAGGGACGATAACAAGGAAGAAGTGTCAGTTTAAGATTGGAGAAATAGCTCTTTGGTACGCTAGTAGGAGTAATTGAGTAGCAGGGAAGAGCTGATGGTGCAGCATGGGGTAGAATGAGTAGGGCCATGTTCTTGATTGAGTAGGGGAGAGGAAACGGATTGAGTGACTTTGGACTGGAGCACAGGTAGTTGAAGGGTCAGCGAACTTTTTCTGTAAGGAACTGATAGCAGATAGGAAGGTTTCTGCCGCAGCCACTCTGCTGAGGCGCCAAGACCACCATAGACAAAGCCTAGATGAATGGGCATGGCTGGGATTCAATAAAACTTCATTTAGACCAAAAATGTTTAGACTAAAATTTTTACTGTATATAATTTTTACATGGTGCAAAAAATGTGTTTTCTTCCCTCCACCCCTCAACCCCATTTAAAAAGTAAAAACCCTCCTTCACTGGCAGGCTGTACAGAAATGAGCAGTGGGATCGATTTGGGTAGATGTGCATCACGGTCTAGTTTGCTGATCCCAAATTCAGGTAACAGACGAGAAGTTAGCCTTGATGGATACAAATAAGTTGGATACACGTGGTGAAAGGAACCTGGGAATGCTCCTGAGTGCCTAGATTCTCTCGGGGAAGTAGGACCAGGAGGATGAGGAAGTGAGAGAAGGTGTAGAAGATTTGAGGAGAGAGTCAAGGCGTGAAATACAGAGCACACGCTGACTAGGAGCGCCTAAGCAGAACGATCCTCCACGCAGCATGAAGACCCCTGCTGAGGTTTACGGGTGTCAATTCGAAGTGGGCTCTGCTCAGGGGTGAGGTTGTGCTTCTCTGCAGCGGCAGTCAGTGGCACAGATGGGATTGCAGAGTGTTGGAAAGTTGGGCTTGAACACGCTGGTCCAGGGAGTTTCAGGTAGGAGGAGGCCTAAGGAGTCGAGAGTCTATATAAGCGAGTGATTGTAATGGTTGTAGGGTGTGAGATCTGGCAAATACCTACACAGGAGGCCCAGTTAAATCTGCACTGCAGATAAACAGCACAGGGCTTTTCCTAACAAGCATGTCCCATGATTAGGAGGGAGAGAGAGCTTACACAATGCAGTTGAGGGAGTTTTCCAGTGGAGCCCCACGGGGTCAGAGGGTTTGGGGGGGTGGAGAGTGTTGGAGAGGGCTACCAGGAAGGGTGAGAGAGACTGAATCCTTGACCTTGGATTATGAGCAGCTGCAGCTACTGGACACAAGGCTGAAGGTTCAACCATTGAGATAAATCACTGGCACTGGGGGGAAGACTGCGGTCTTTCCAAGTTCATTGGAAGTAAGGAATGCAAGGAATTGGCCGTTCAGAAGCATCACTCATGTCGACAGCATGTTTATAACGCCACAGGTTGACTGAAATAACTGCTTGCTAACTACGTATCCGGGGGTCCAGCACTGTGCAGGGACATGAAATAAAGATGAATCAAGAATGTTCCAGTGCAGAGTGACGTAGCAAGTTCATTTAGAACCAGATCAGAGAGGCCCTGGAGTGTTAAGAAATTCAGGAACACAGGTTTAATATCCCTCCCCTCCCCTGTGAAGTTAAGTAGCAAAATTAATGAAATCAGTAAACCTCAACCCATTTGACATACCTGAATATGAAGGCGTTTTTAAATACTTGAAATGCATTATGTTGTATCATATAAACTGCATTTGAGTAAATCGCAGTTAGTTGTTTTTTTTTTAAGCTTTCATAATCTTCTTGTTACTTTTAAAATGAAAGTAATTTAGAAAATACGTTAAGGTTGCCTGGAACAAGTGAGTAAAATCAAACTGAATAAAGAGGAAGGGTGAGCCCTTAAAACATGCATGGGGTGCCTGTGGTTGGCTCCGTGAGGTTGGCGGGGTTAGGAGGAGCCGCCAGGGCTGGGAAGGGCTGAGTGACTGGTGAAGTTCAGGCCCTTTAGAGGAGGGAGGGAGCAAGCAAACATTGTCTGCTAATGCGTGTCTCTGCACCTCTTCTGTACGCTCACATTACTGCCCTTCCCATCGTCAATACACAAGTTGTAACTGGGATTTGGAAACAAATCGGAAGGCAAAGGAGACATGAAGGGGGCTTTAGATTGCCAGGGTTTCAAATTACAGCCCACCCTGCAAAGATGCAGTCTGCAATATGTGGCCACTTGTTAATAAAAAGTAAGCTCTGTCTTGCTATCCGATCAAAAATGGCAAACAACTAGGTGATTTGCATATCTGTGATGTAACAAGTTCAGGAAAATACTGCAGAGTCATTAGAGAAGCAACAAACCTACTGTATCTACAGAGATCCTTACTGGGGCCTGGATAGCAAAGCTTTAGTGAAAGGAGGTGGGACATTGGTTACAAACCCCCTAACCTAACTCGAGACTAAGCTCGAGGAGAGACAATAGTATTTGTGCACAGCTGTGTGGTCAATTCCCAGCAGAGCTCCTGGCACAGATAGGAGACCAATCAATAGTGAATGAGCCCTGGCTGGTGTAGCTCAGTGGATTGAGCGCGGGCCTGCAAACCAAAGGGTCAACAGTTCGATTCCCAGTTAGGGCACAAGCCTGGATTTCGGGCCAGGCCCCAAGTAGGGGGCAGGCAAGAGGCAACCACACATTGATGTTTGTCTCCTTCTCTTTCTCCCTCCCTTCCCCTCTCTCTAAAAATAAGTAAATAAAATCTTCAATAAATAAATAAAACTGAATGAATAAATGAATACAGAACAACAAAAGAAAACACTTGGAGTCTCCTGGGCTACCTTTGGCCATTTAACTAGATGTGTGGCCTGGGGCAAGTTCATTTGCATCTCTGAGCCTCACTTTCCTTATCTAAATAAGAAAACTAATTTTGGCCAACACTTCCACATCTCTTGCAAAAATGAAATGAGATAGTAGGTAACATTGAAGAACAGTGGTTTTTGTTGCCGACAGGAAAAAAGAGAGGGGATAGTCACAGATTTTTAGAAACATCTTGAAAATTTAAATCGGTGGTGGTGGGGACGGACTTTAAAATTTTTGGAAATCCTGGAACCTAGGGGAAATTTTCCAAGTGAAGCTAAAAAAATTATTTACCTTCTATTATATGTCAACTGACATGCAAGACAGTTTAACATACATTATCTGGAGAAAAATTCTTCTGGATGGGCAAGATCCTAAAAAAAAAAAAAAAAAGCAAAAGGCTGAACAGCAGCAGGTAAAGAGTAAAATAGGACTTTAACCCCCAAAATCTGATGTCAAAACCCACAGTATTTCTTCTACATCAAAATTTAGTCAACTCGGTCTCTATCAATGACCCCCACACACCAACCTTGGCACTGGCTCTGGCCTCTGGAGCTGCCTGGGGGAATCCAGACCTGCCTGAAGCACAGGGAGCCGCGTCCTTAGTCTGATGGTTGCGTTACAGCTCCCCACAGCCATCCACACAGTGGACACTCAGAAAATGTTTGCAGCCTTGAGCTTAGCCCTACCTTTTCTTGCAATGGTTGCCAACAGATGAAATAGGTCCCATTTCAATCACTCCAAAGACTGCTGTTGCACTCTGAGACACTGGCTGCCAGTCCTGACCTGAACACGCTTGTGGGAAGACAGATTTCTGTTCTCATTAATTCATCCAGTCAGGAAGCACTTGCTGAGTGACTACTATGTACCGGGCAGTGAGGTCAATGAGGGAAACACGTCACAGACCAAAATAGACACCTGCCCTTGTGGGGCTTATCATCTCATGTGAGAATATAGAGAATACGTAATAAATACATGATCTTTCAGAGGTGATAAGTGCTCAGAGGGAAGACTTCAAACAGGTAAAAGGAATTGGGAATGTCAGAATGGGAAGTGTGGTGGTTTCAGTTTAAGTGGGATGGCCATGTAAGCAAAGAGGAGGAGGTGAAAAGGGCATCTATGAGGTTATCGGGGTGAGGCAGAGGGAACAGGATGTGCAAAGGTCCTGGGGCACAAAGCCTGCCCAATAGAATGGACCTGTAAGCCAAGAGGGGGTGGGGCACCCAGGCAGGAGGCCAATCACAGATGTGAGCGCCAGCTGCACAGCAGCCTCCACCACAAGTGGCTGTCAAGCTCCTGCCACATGACTGGTCCAAATGGAGGTGCTCTGCATGACTAAGTGACACACGTTTCAAAGACTTGGAATGTAAACAAGGGTGAAAAATTTCTCCGTTTTCACATGGATTCCACATTGAAGTGGTAGTACTTTAGAGGTACTGTATTAAATAAAATATACGACTAAAATTTATTTCACCTTTTTCACTTGTTAAATTATGGCTACCAGGAAATTTAAATAGTCTCGAATGGCTCCTATTACATTTCTATCAGCTGGTGTTGGTCTAGAGTCTTGTGTACCTTTCTAAGGACTTTGGCTGTTATTCTAATTGAAATGAGGAGCCCTTAGAGAGTTGAGAGTTGAGGAGTTACATGATCTGGCTTTTTAAAGAAGTTTTGACATTAAATTATGAGAGCTCATACTGAAAGCAGGGAGACCAGTCAGGAGGTCATTGCCGTAATTCGGGCAGAGATGATGGCGGCTTAGCCCAGGGTGGCAGCGTGGACATGGTGAGGCGTGGCTGGAGTCTGGGTGTGCTTTGACTGCGGAGGCTACAAGATTTCCTGCGGAATTAGACATGGAATGTGAGAGAAAGGAAGGAGTCATAAATGTCTGCACCCCGGCCAGTGTAGCTCAGTGGGCTGGGCGTGCTCCCGCAAACCAAAGTTCACTCGTTCATTCTTGGTGAGGGCACAGGCCTGGGTTGCACGTTTGGTCCCCCATACAGAAGGCAGCCAATCATGTTTCTCTCTCACATCAGTGTTTCTCTCCCTCTCCTCCCTCCCTGCCCCTCTCTCTAAAGTCAAAAATAAAAATTAAATTTAAAAAATGCCTGCAGTGATTTTTGCCTAAGAAACTGGAAGCGTGGGGCTGCCATCAGGAAGACTGGGCAGAGCAGTGGGTCAGGATATCATTTGGGGTGTCCATTCGCTGTTTCCAGGGGGTGTAGACATGGTAGAGTACGGTGCTGCGGGGAGAAGAAGTCTGAGGGGGAGGTGCATGTTTGGGAATTGTAATATCTAAGTAGTATTTAAAGTCGTGAGACTGGAGGAGCTCACCAAGGGAGGGAGATTGTGTTTAGAAAAAAATTCAGGGACTGAGTTTAAGAATAAGAGAGTGGGGGCAGGGGGGTGGAAAAGTAGGATCAGCAAAGAACTAAGGAGGGAGGATGTGAAGCCAGGTGATAGTTATAAATGTGTTTCTAGGAGAAGCAATAAATCAACCGTGTCAAGTGCTTTCTGTAGATGAGGTTAAGATGAAGACAGAGAGCCGACCCTTGGATTTAGGTGATGGTGGAGGTCAAGAGGAGCTACTTTGGAATAGCCCCAGCACAAGTTGGATAGCAGTGGGTGTCGCCTAGAATGGCAGGAAAGGCTTTGGAGACAGCAAGCATCAGTGAGTGTGAAAAACCTCAGGAATTTCACCAGAAAAAGGAAAGAGATGAGGCCACAGATGACAGGCAGTTGGGGTGAAGGAGGATTATCAATAACGATGGATAGATAATAGCAGGTTCATGTGTTAACAGCAGAGAGAGGAAAAGGTGGAAAACTGCTGGAGTCCTGTACCCAGGGTGATGACAGGGGATTCCTGGAGCGCACAAGCAGGCTTGCCCTGGGGACCCAGGACACTTCCTCTCCAGTAACAATCAGCAGTGCCACCCACCAGGGTGTGGATGTTGGGAGGCATCGAGGCAATTCCATCCTGACTGCTTCATTTTCTCAGCGAAGTGGGGAGCAAGCCCTTTAGCACAGTGGAGCACGGGAGCTCTGCAGAGTGAGTTAAAAGTGTAAAATCGTTATTGAGGAGAGGGTGCGAGAGTGAATGCACTGGGGAAAAACAGGATGATTAAAGGCCCGCGCCCTTAGTATTTATGGGCATGTGTTTAAAGTGAGTGCAGTCAGCATGGCGTTTTCTCCCGCCCCTTTTGCTGCAAGGGACCAGGACCAGGGTTAACAGTGGAATGACTCGGGGCTGTGGTACCTGCAAAGGTGTGGTGTATTCAAATGAGTGATCTTCATGATTGGCCTTAGAGTTGTCTTGTTCAAACAAATATTAGTTGATTGCTCACTGTGAGCACAGCATTAATGTAATAAAAATGAAGTGGCCTTGCTTGCATTGCCTTGCACACCCCTCTGTCCCCAGACCCGCCCCCCACCACGCCCCCGCGCCCTGCAGGAAGCAGGCAAAAGATATGATAAGGCTGCCACCTTCTGGCCAGTGTCTGCTACTACAAATATGCCAGGCCCCACATCTGCAACTACTTTCTCACTGTCCCTCTGGGTTAGCGGTGAAAACAGTGACCCAGCCAGAAAGACAATGACCTGGTCAATTGCTCTCAACATTTATCTTTGTTTCTGAATGATATGTTTATATTGTCTTGTTTATTTATCTCTTTTAGATGCTCCTAGTTCATTTCCCTCTCCCCAGATAATTATATAAATATTTCTGGCTAGTCATTGGCTGGCATTTGCATTACTTTGGCAAATATTGCCTGTTGCTGAGTTTCATGTCTTTGTTTTTCCCGGACTGAATAATTGCCCCTTTTCTTCACTTGTCTAGTTTTCTATGTACCCATAATTAATGTACTTTACTGAATCTGCCACACACTGATCAATAATATTTTTCATACTTGCAAAAGCATTCCTTCTCAATTTTCCCTGTAGAGCTCTGTATTAGTTAGCACTCTCCAGAGAAACAGAACTAATAAGATGTGGATGGATACACAAAAAGAGAGATTTTGTTTTCAGGGATTGGATCATGTGATCGTGGAGACTGGCAAGTCGAAATCTGCGGGGAGGCTGGCAGGCTGGAGGCCCAGGAGTTGGCCTTTGCGGCTCCAAACTGAAGGCAGGCTGGACACGGAGCTCCCTGTTCCTCGGGGCGCATCAGTCTCTTCTCCTGAGGCCTGCACAGAGGCCCACCTGTGTTATGGAGGGTAATCTGCTTTCCTCAAAGTCTACTGATTTAAGTGTTAATCTCACCTAAAAAATAACAGCACAGACACATCCAGAACGGTGTTTGACCAAATATCAAGGGATCTTTGCCTAGCCAAGTTGACGCACAGACACACATACAATTCAACCATCACAATCTCTCTCCCAGAATCCTCTCTTTATGAATATGGCCTTCTGCTCACCTGCCCTGCTGGAACTCCCATGCACCATCATCCCCTTCGCATTCAATTACCCTCACTTCGGTGGAGCCTATCCTCTGAGGCTTCCAGTACACAGGAAGGAACATTTTAAAGTCCTTGCATGTTTTAAAATATTCTTCCCTCACATTTGACTAATGTGACTCACCTAGAATTCTGCTTTGAGATGCTTCTCTCTTGAAATTTTGGAAGCATTAGGCCATCAGCTTCTGGTTTTCTGGAGTTGGTACTTTCGGACAATTCAGCAAAATCCTGATTTCCCATCTTTGCATGTAACCAGCTGTTTTATTTCTTTTTATTTGTTTCTCTTGACTCCTGATGTCCTGAACTTTCAGTGATGTGTCAAGGACAAGAATTCATCTACAATGTTGAACACTCAGTAGAACTTGCAGTCTGGAGTCTCATGTCTTTCAATTCTGGGAAAATTTCTTGTATCATTTTGTGATCTTTCTCTTTTCCACTTCCAATGAGTTCTCTGGCAGCTTTTAATTGTAGTTGGGTGAACTTTCTAGTTTGCTCTTCTAAGTTTATTTCCTGTTTTTGTTCTCTTTGACTTTTGGTTTAACTTTCTCATTGGTAGGTTTTCCTGATTTCAATTTTGTACTTTTTAACATTTACTTATTTTTAGGGAGAGAGGAAGGGAAGGAGAAAGAGAGGGAGAGAAACATCGATGTGAGAGAGAAATGTCAATCTGTTGCTTCTCGTACGCATCCTGACCAGGGACCAAACAGGCAACCCAGGCTTGTGCCCTGACTGGGAATCAAACCAGTGGCCTTGTACTTGGTGGAACGATGCCCAACCTCCTGAGCCACACAGACCAGGGCTCAATTTTCTACCTTTTATAAACTTTTTATTTTGACTGTTAAAATTTCCCAGAGCCCTTTTTTTTCCTTTTTAATATAATTCCTTTCTTTTTTCTGTGGCATCTTGGTTATTCCACCCTCAGGGACTTTAATGGCGTAGTTAGAGGATCTTCCTGCATTCTCCTTCCCCCAAAGCTTGGTTAGTTTGTTGGTTGATTTTTAAATCTCTCTATGTTGGGGGCTTTTCCCAAATGTGTAGTCAACCTTAACTATTTTTTCCTATTTAAGAGTGAGATCAATTTTTTTTAAAGATTTACTTACTAGAGAGAGGGGAACGGAGGGATGAAGAGAGGGAGAGAAGCATCGATGTGTGGTTGCTTCTCATGCGTCCCTCAACTGGGAACCTGGCCCTCAACCCAGGCATGTGCCCTGACTGGGAATCAAACCGACAACCGTTTGGTTCGCAGGCAGGCGCTCAATCCACTGAGCCACACCATCCAGGGAAGTTCACTTTTTTTTTTTTTAAAGCTGATTTGAAACTCTACCTGTGTAGGTTAAGGTCTTCACAGGTGGACTCTATTTTAGAGGATCGATCATTGAGCTGTTCTTTTTCTTATGGAATCCCAAACTATTTGCACTTCTTTTTTCTAAAGCTTTTCATTTTTTCAGAAAAGAAAGGTCATCTATCTCCTACAGTCAGAGTAATGTCCAAGCATAAACCTCATTGCTGACCTTCTGAGGGTAGGGTGGGGAAAAGGGCCGAGGTCTCCACAGTTAATTTGTAGGTTTTTATCAATCATGCTAATTTCAGCTTGGCATTCATCCCAACCTTTCCTTGTTCTTTATGTCCCCGGATTCCAAATTGCTCCAAATCCAAAGTTTTGATTATTCCCTTTCCCAAGAGTGCGAATATCAGCTGTCCCGTTAGTTAGGAGGGATGCTTGTCTGATGCGTGGGTGGGGAGAATGACCCAGCGGCTCAGCACTCAGACATCCCACCAAGCCTCTGCCTCACTTGAGTCCGACCTTTCCTGGTCCCGGGGACTCCAGGCACTAAGCCTGCGAGCCAGCTGGCTTGCCTGTCTCCAGTAACTACCTCCACTTACATGGGAACATTCTTCCCTTCATACATTGGCTCCCCTGATGTCTACTTTGTTTTCCAAAAATTCCTTGAAATCTGTGTCCTCCTTGTCTCTCTGTTTTTAAAGAAATGTTTGCCCTAACACCATTTTAAATTTCTTTACAACTGCTCTAGTGGGTTTGAGGAAGAAGGGGAAATAAATATCTATGGGCAGTCTGCCATTTTTAACTAGAAGTTTTAAATGGGCAAGTTTTGATGGGAGACAGAGGAGAAATAGGCAGAGAATGAGGCATTGTCTGGGAAGGGAGCTCAGATGGTATGGGGTAGAGCTGGGCCTATGGGATGGTTTGAGGGGACCGAGTCCCTAGGCTAAGTGACTTGGGAGAGCCACAATCTGAGCGTGTGCAGAGAAAACAATAAAACAGGCCGGAGCACTCATGGGGCAGTTAATTTGACCATTTCATAACTTTGCTCTAAGTGGTCCTGCTTGGGCCAGCCATCACACATGTAATCAACTTTATACTTCCTTTTCCTAAACTCAGCATGTGGATCAAAGAGTGAAGCTCCTCCTACCCGACCCATACAACCCCACCTTGCCCAGTCACCTTTGCAGATGTCCTCTCACTGTCACCGCTTTTCTAAGTGAACTTGGGGTCATTTCACTATTACCTACATGTGTGTGTTTACAGGCCTAATCGTACATGTTCATATTGGAAATAATATTCGCTGTCCTGGAAAACTGTCACTTAAAGTCGTAAGATTAGCAGGACCTTGATGTTACCGAGCACATATTTCTGTGCCTCATGGTGCAATTGCAACTGGTAGTGACTTAAATGCTCATTCACAGCTATGACAGATGGTGTAGACAGAGGGCCTGGGCTGGAGTTGGTGTTATATAAGGCCTCTGGTAGTGTCTCCAATCCCGTTTTGCCTGGTGACGAGCTCATGGCTGAGATTCTTAGCTTCTTCATTTACAAAACTGCACAAATATTTGGTCTATCTCATAAGATTGTTATAGAATCAAATGTGGTCATTTGCATCAAATTATTTAATTAATTTTACACTGTACTGGTGTATTCAAAGGTAAATGAATGGAATGATCCAGAAATTTTGCTGCGTGTTATATGGAAGGTGAAGTTAAACGTAGCCTATTCCCTGATCTTATAATGTAGAGAAATCTGACTTTCTTTAACACTGGAATTGCTTCTCAGTCGTGGAGTAAATAAGTGCATGCTTCTCTGATTCATGTCTACGGCCATTAGCTCTATTTTGCTTTCTTCTTTGCCTATGTAGAGTTTCTCTAATCTGTAACTGAAGGCTTGAAAAGCTTAAATGTAGTGGAAGCAACTCAGAGGTCCACAGGCACATGAATGGATAGACAAAGTGTGGTCTGTACATACAATGGAATATTATTCCTCCTAAAACAGAAGGGAAACTCTGACACCTGCTGCAACAGGGATGACCCTCGAGAACGTTACGCCGAGGGGCATAAGCCACTCACAAAGGACAGATGCTGTATAATGTCACTTCCGTGAAACACAAAGTAGGCGGGGGTTGCCAGGGCCTGGGAGGAAAGGGGATTATTCAACAAGCACAGGGTCTTGGGGGTGGGGGGTGGTGACGGTCACACAACAGTGAGAATGTACTTGGTGCCACTGGACTGTATGCTTAAAACGGCGAAAATGGTATCAACTTTACATTTTGTATATTTTACCACAATAAAAAAGTGGAGAAACTAAAGCAGCTTAAGTGCACTGTGCACGTGTAAGTCCAGTAGCACAACAGAAATAAAATGAGGCACGCACGATCCTTTGGAGGTGTACGTGCCTCACGCCCGGCAGCAGGGTCCTGTCCACTTGGTGGGGCTCGCTGCATTGCAATGTTGCACTGAGAATAAAAAATTGTTCTCAAGGCTGACTTTTCTGAACAAAGCCTGAGGCGATATTTAAAAAGACAATGGAAATAGATACCAATGAATGCAAGTGCCAAATATTATGGTAAAGGAAGAGAAAAAATTCTAGGAGCTCTCCTTCCGAAATGAAAGTCCGCTTGATCTGAATCATGGTCCCAGCCTCTAAATGGCTGGGGTGTTTCAGGTAAATGACAGCCTTCCCACTAGCAGGGACCTTGGGCAATCATCCGGCCCAGCCCATACCTTCAGGCAGGCGAGATATCATTCCATTTGTGAGGCATTCCAGGTACCCAGAGAGGTAAAGAAAATTGTCTCCAGTCACACACTAAGTAGACAAGGGGCATCCAGAACTCAGGGCTTCTGCCTCCCAGGACCTGTGTTCCTTTCTGCTATGTCACGCTGAGCATTATGTAACTTCTCTGGGTCCCCATTTTTCTACCAAATTTGCGAGTTAAAATACTAACCATTGTAATTGTCGCATAAAAATTCTTTGAGTGTTCCAGGCTGTTGCTTATCTGGGAGAAGGTAGGTGGCTCAAAAGCTTTTACAGAGTTGCCATGGTGGCTACCTGGATTCCAGTCCTGGATTCGGAGTCTAAAGACAGGAATCTGAGCATGTGATGTGGGATGAACTGGCTCACCTCTCTGAATGTCAGATGCCTCCTCTGCCTAAAAACATGCCCAATTCACAGTGTTTTTGTGAGAGTCAAGTGAGATTTGGTTGTGAATACGTTTTGCATAATGTAAAGCAAACGGTTTTCCAAACGTGGTCCGGGGAGTTTGGGGGGGGTACCCCAGACACTCTCAGGAGGCTCACCATATCAGAACTATTTTCATGGTAACGCAAAGACATCAAGTGGCAGATCTCCCACAGTATGCAGTGGCGTTCTCAGAGCTTGTGTGACATGTGATATTGTAACAGACTGAATGTGGAAGCAGGTAGAAGATTTCCAAATGTCTTCTATTAGGTTAGATTATTAAAGAGATTTGCAAAATTGCTAAACAATTGGACTCTTCTCATGTTTGTTTTGATGATACAATTATTTTTCATAAAATGTTATATTAAAATGTAATGGGTTATTGCTATTAATTTGAGGAAATAGTTTAAAATTTTTCAGCTTTAATTTCTAATATGGTAAATATTGACAAGCCACACAAACAAAAGCTCTTTGAGATTCTCATTATTTTCTGAGTGTGAAAACGCATCCTGAGATTCAAAAGTCTGAGAACTGCTGCTATAGTTTTCACTTCACATCATTAACCTTTAAAAAAAAAAAAGTATCACATAATAAAAAGGATGCACGCTTCTTATGGAAAATTTAGAAAATTATAGATAAATTTAAAAGGAAATAAACGTTATTAATGATCCCATCTAAAGGAACAACTGTTACCTTTTTCCTCAGTATTCTTTAATATTTATAATCGTACGAGATATTTACAGTCTGTGATTTCACCCAGTTTCGGAGTTGAAACTGCAGTGGCCTGAAGCATTTAGGCTGTAATTACCTGGCCCTTGGACTCACCTGGCAGGATCTCCGCCCAGTCCCTGTTATCACTGGTTGTGTCTTCTTTAGGGGGCGTCTCATACGTGCTCGTCACTGTGTCTTTCCTGGGACCGCGGATGTCACTCACCGTTTTCTTCTCTCCTGCTCTACCCTCGTTGACTGGTAGCTGCTGAAGTCTGCAGAGCCTACGTCGGAGGACACCTCGGTTGGGCTGGTCGCGCATCTCTGAAGGGGCTCTCAGGCGCCTCCACCTTCGCTGGGTGGCTCCGCTGCTGCTGAGCCCGCCGGAGGACGCAGGCTGCCAAAGTGGTGGGTGCTGGGTCCGCAGGAATCAGTCCTGGGTGCCAGAAAGCCTTGCTGTGGACAGGGCCTCCCTCCTCAAAGGGTATTTGGTCTTATGAGCATTGGGCATGTGCAGATTTACTGAAAGTATCTTTTTTCTGTGTCACCTTCCCTTCCTTCGATTCCCGCTGTCTTTCTAGCGCTGCGGGATGAGCCCCTGAAGCCTG
Source organism: Desmodus rotundus (assembly GCF_022682495.2). Taxonomy (NCBI): domain Eukaryota; kingdom Metazoa; phylum Chordata; class Mammalia; order Chiroptera; family Phyllostomidae; genus Desmodus; species Desmodus rotundus. Next base: position 17,768,062 of record NC_071397.1, on the reverse strand, counting down.
GAGATGGAGCAGCTTACACCCTGAGAGGTCAGGATCGCCAGAAACTGTCTTCCCCTGAGGACCAGGGTTCTTAGACTCGGTGCTGTATTGCAGAGGTTCGCAAACTTTGGGTCTGGGGACCAGTTTTCACTCTCGAAAAGTCACAAGAACCTTCAGCAGCTTTTGTTTATGTGGTTATGTCTATTCACATTTACCATAATAGAAATTAGGGCTGGAAAGTTTTAGAAATATTTATTAATTCATCTAGAATAGCAGTGATAACTCTTTATATTTTAATATTTTAGTGAAAAGTGATCATAAACCATATTTGTATTAAAATAATCATAAAAATGTTATTTTTTATTTAAAAATGGGGGTACCTCTCACTCCATGGAAATGGTGAGATATAATGGAGCTTTATTTGATCTGTAGTTCTTAAATTTAAAAAAAATTGGTGTTGATTTCCTAATGTGCAAAATTACTTGAGAAACACAATAGTTTTCTCAATTCTGACTTTAGCCACATTGTTACTTATCAACCTGTAGGACACCCAATTTCTTACTTTTTAGCAAAAAAAGATAGCAAGACATTTCTAGGAAATTGGAAACAATCTGCCACTGTGAATTTGAGAGTTCATTTTCTCCTTTTCTAAGGGTTGACACCTGGGTTCATGGTGTGATTCTGACATTATATGTCCAATACACGTGCCAGTCATAGTTTCTATTGGCAAAACAGATTTCAAGTCCCATAGTTAAAGCAAATAGTTTTAAATTACACAGGATTTTTCAAGGAGCCCCATGGTGTCCAAGGACTCTCACCTGAACCACCAACTAGGGACCTCAGCACCACTCTGTCCATGGCCCTCTCTGGGCACGTGGAAGGATGGGGGTGGGAGGCTATGGCCGACATCGTGACTTGGGCGTGTTGTTGACATTTATTGCCCGGGAATGCAGTGGTTGGGACAGTCCTGCACACAGAACAAGTATTCTTCTTAAAATGCCTGAAGCATCCCTTGGTTTCTTGATGAAAGAAACCAGAATGATCTCAATAGGCAGCCGGTCCCAGAATGACGGGGAATGTTAAGAGCAGAGATATTGAGAAATCCAAGCCTCGGTGGTTGAGGTCAGACACCCAAGCAAAAGGGCCTCCAGCCACCTGGCTTTGGGGGCAGGATTTCTGTCCTCAGGAAGGAGACAGAGACTGGAAAAAGTGATGTGGAGCTCCGAGTTCACAGGGCAGTGGGAGAAGCTCCAGATCCGGAACCGCATCCGGCAGTTCGTGCAGGACTGTGGCCGACGTGCTCATCTCTGAGTTCTACCCCAGCTCTGCCACCTACATGCTGTGAGATATCATTTCTCTGAGCCTTGGAAAGGGGGGATAATAAGGATAGCGTTTACCACACAGGGATGCTGTAAGGATCAAGTGTTTATCACCGCACTTGCCACTGTAAGTGTTCAATTGAGGAAAGCTGCTGTGATTAGTGTTGTTGTTAATTACAATAGCAGATCTAATTTGAAGAAAATGCATAAGACATTAAAAGCTAGCCTTAAGAAAACAGAAGTGCTGTTATCAGTTGGAGTATCTGCCCAGTCTTGTCACAGCTCAGTCAGACTGGAGACAGAAGTCCTCAGTTCCGTCCTATGTCAGAGTAGATCTTGGGACAAGGGTAGATGTGATGTTGCAGCTGGGACTCCAGCAGGAGGAAGCATTCCTCCTCTGTGAGGAAGAGGGTTGTGGAAGATCACAGGCTTTGCCGTGAGGGAACTGTCAGCTTAGCTGGGGAGTGAGGAAAAAACTTAACCAACAGTTAAAAGCAATAGCATGTACAGTCATATTATAGTTATGCAAAGTAATACCTCTGTTCGGTGGTATATGTAGGGGCAAACAAAACCCTAAGAGGACATATCCAAAATGTTAATAGTGGGACTCTCTGGGAGATGAGACCATGACTTTTTTATTTTATATATTTTTAAAGATTTATTTATTGATTGTTAGAGAGGGGGAAGGAGGAGGAAAGAGAGGGAGAGAAACAGCAAACTGTGTAGCTGCCTCTTGAGCGCCCCCCCGCTGGGGACCTAGCCAGCAACCCAGGCATGTGCCCTGGGAATCTAACAGGAGACCTTTGATTTGCTGGCTGGTGCTCAATCCACTGAGCCACAGCAGCCAGGGCGAGATCATGACTTTTTAAAAAGGTCATAAACTTATTGTATAGTTAGAAAAAATGTTAGTTCTAACTGATATAAGATAGCACATATTTCGGAGTGAAGAGTTCTGGAACGACAGAGAAGTGAGAAATCATGTGTTGTAGAATAACCCGGGAAGGTCTCATAAGGAGGTGGCATTTGGGGGCTTCCTAAAGGAGGAGTAGGGTTTAGATATATGGGCGGAAAAAGACGTTCTAGAGAGAGGACCTAAAGCAAGTGGATAATCATGACAGGTGGGTGTGCCCATTATCAATTTATTGCCTCCCAGCTCTCAAATCCACTCTTAGCCCGGCTTTTTGATTCTGGAGCTGGACACTTTCGACATTCCTCTTTTTCCAAATTGCACAGCGTTTGGCTTTGTCCCGCTCCAGTATATTGGGGGATGGAGAGAGAACCTCCTGATCAAGGGAGGGACGGCAAAGTGCAGGCCCAGGTTAGTCAGATAAAGCACACAAAATCATGTGGAATCTTAAACTCCAGGGAGACGAGTTTTGCCGCAGATTCCACTAATAAGCACATTTCATCTGCGAAACGATTAGTTTTTCCTCAGTAGAACACTTCAAACTAACTTTCTTAAGTTGTAAATCTCCTTTAAGCAATTATAATTAGAAACTAGAGCATTATTTCTTATGGGGGAGGAAATTCAGTTCACGCAAAACTTCTTGAATACTGTTTACATAACAATTTAATCCATGTACGGTGAGACAGGAGTTCCTCAGGGGGGACAGGAAAGAGTGAGATTGCTAAAGATAAAGTTCCCTTATGGACTGAAAGACTGGTGGGAAATTTTCTCAACATTGCTGAAGGTCTCAGGGACCGCCCAACCCAACCCATGAAGCCTCCCAAGTATTTTGCCTCCTGGCCTGCTCATTCTTTCCTCTGCAAGCTCTCTCTGTGATGGTTGCACCTTCCGGCAGGTACGACTTCGTGGGCTGCTGTGCACACCACACTTTCCATACCTCTTTACCTTTTCCCACAATATTGCCACAAACTGGAACACACTTTTCCACTTCCTGATGCCCTGACACATGTCTGTCTGCCCTTTAAAGGGCTGATCAGGCATCATGTTTGTGAAAGAAGTTTCCCCTGATCCTCTTCTCTCCAGAGTCGTAATTTCCCCTTCTACATTCCTTCTAGGCTGCCTCTAGTCTATGCATCAAGTTATCTTGGGCTTGTTTAGTGTCCTTTTTCATCTTTTCCCCTAGACTGAGCTTTTTGATTAATTTTTAATTTTTTTCAATTACAGTTTACATTCAATATTATTTTGTGTTATTCTCAGGTATACAGCATATTGATTAGACAATCATACACTTTCCAAGGTGTTCCCCCTGATATTTCTAGTCCCTAACTGGTAGACTAAACTTTTTTTTTTAAATACTTGCCCAAGGATGTATTTGTTGATTTTAGAGAGAAAGGAAGGGAGAGGGAGAGGGAGAGAAGGAAACTTCGAAGAGAGATAGAAACATTGATGGGTTACCTCCTGTACACACGCCGATCAGGGGTCAACCCGACAATCCTTTGTTGTATGGGCGGCTGACACTGCAACCACCCGAGCCATTCAGCCTAGACTAGACTGAATTTTTTTTTTTCCTTTTAGACTGAACTCCTTAATGGCTTTAATTGTCCCTGTATCTCCAGAGCCTAGCAGACTGCCTAGAAAATAGCAGATGAACTGAACTGATTTGGGCTGTGCCCAGACTACTGAGGACATCTCTGGAAGGGAGAATTGTGTTGGGGGAGGGGTGTCAGAATGCTCAGAAGTCCTGGAACACTCATTGTTAGGGGTAGGGTAGCATTTGGGTGTTTCTGGTTCACCAGCCGTTCGCTACCTGATATCTACCCTAGTAAATTCCATCAGCACCGCGTCTGTCTGTCCTCTGTGAGTGTGTGTGTGTTGCGCACAGGCAGGGCTAAATGGTGGGAGAATTAGAATCTACTGTAAATTCTGCCTTGGGCCTAACCTGTGACATTACCAGAAGGCAAACATCTGTGCTTCCTCTCAAGGTTCTCAATGTCCTGTTTTAGTTAAAATGCCCTATTCGCATAAAGGAGGGGAAAGTTCAGAGGCACACCATAGAATATTCATCACATTGCTGGCATTCTGAGAATTGGGTTGGTTAAGTGGCTCCCCCCTTGGTCCTACCTACCCCTGAGCCGGGAGCATCTAGATTTTGATTGGACTATTGCCAGAGCTCATTAGCATAATGTACCTTGACCTGGATTAGGGAACAGCAACTTCTGCCTAGAAAATGACCAAAACCTGCTGGGACTTGAACCAGAGATGAGGTTTTTATAACGCAGCATTGTCTACATCTACGCAGCATTGTCTACATCTCCATGAGAAGTCGGGAGGTAAGGAAGCCAGAAATCCTGAGAAGCAGCAAATCTAAGGGATGTGGTAACGGCCACCCCATTCTTACAGGTTTCCATTTGTTTTAGTGGGGGTTTGTTTTTGTGGTTTTTTTGGTGGAAATGATGAAAATTGAATGTACTTTGGCCTGAGTTGCTTTAAAAAAAGAAAGTCTTGACAAATTTGGATTTTTAATCCTGGAGGAAAGCTGAGTTTATTTATGTCTTACAGGCTGCAAAAACACTCTTTTCTTCTTTTCTATGTGTTGTTATCCTTCAGGGAAATACTAAATTAATGTTCATTTATTTGGCAAAAATTTATATCAGAAAAAATTTGAAAGCAAGATATTTGATTCCTCTCTCCTTAATTTCAAAACAAAAGAATGATGTCTATGTTAACTAAGCTTAAAATAATGTTTTTTATTTTAGAAAATGTAAATCTTATTTAAGTATTTTTTGGTTTGTTTTAATTTTTAGAAAAAAATATTAACCTCTCCCAATTAGCTATATAACAACTTCTAGACCACTTGAGTTACTTTTGTTACTGTTCAAAGAGGTAAGTACATAAAACTGTTGTGATCACATTTTCGCTTGATATTTATGTCTCATATACTTGTTACCAAAGTCTTCTAAATCAAAGTCAGTCAGTAGCATCATTCCTTAATTAACTCAGTGTTTATTTTCCAAACATAGAATTTGATTTAAAAGTCCTGGGAATTTAATTTCGCGTGTCAGTGTTTGAAGTGGGACTTCATGTTCTTTGAGTGTGTGAATAATAGGTGAGAGGTGAGTGTGGATAGGTGGGGCAAGGATGTCTCTTCACCTCTGTTTAGCTTGTGATTTAATGGCCAGACTTCACTTACATGTTCATGTCAGCTGTCTTCTGGGTCCATACACTCGGTGCCTGACACACATTTGGGTCATATAAAGTCACACAGCTGAGGAAGAGAGCACACGGCACTGTTAGTCTAACTTACTGTTTGCGCTTATGACTGAATAGTTCTACATTAACATCGCCATGTCCCTTGTTCTCACAAGAGCACCAGTAAACGGTAATGAGACAGTATTTTTGATTTGTGGAGGGGAACGCATGCACGCAGAGAGCTGACCTAAGTTATACTCTGATTTTTGACTTCATGCGGTGCTGGAACCCCTAACCTTCACATTGTTCAGGGGTCAGCTGGGCCTGTAAAACCTATGTCACTTCACACTCTACTACCAAGCACATTTCATCTGCAAAATGATTAGTTTTTTCTCAAAAGAACAATTCAAACCAACTTTATTTCTTAATTTGTAAGTCTCCTTTAACTAATTATAATTAGAAACCAGACCAGTATTCCTGGGGCGGGGGGAGGAGGGGGAAGAAATGCAATTTGCACAAAAGTTTTGAACCTCTCTTGTTTAATATAATACAATTTAATTGAAGTAAAGTGAGAGAGAATTTTCTCGTGGGGGACAGGAAAGTGCTACTGCTAACAATGAAGTCAGAAAGCCTTGAAGAGTGCTTCAGGCTAAATGGCCAGAAACGCTGTTAGAGCCGCGGTTCTCATACGACGCCCCCCCACCCCCACCCCGGGAAAGCTTTGGCTGTGTCTCCAGATGTTTTCAGTTGTCACAACAAAGAGGGGTGGTTTGCCACCTAAAGGACCGAGACCAAAGATGCCGCTAAACATCCTACAGTGCACGAGGTTAACACCCCACAACAAAGAGTTATCATGTCCAAAATGTCAGTACTGCCGAGGTTTTAGAGGAATCTCATGGGAGCATGTCATTTGATAATATGTGAAGATATAAAATGCACACTGGATTTATTGAGGGGATCAAAATTAATCTCCAACTAATCTAGCAATTTAGATTTTAAAAATGCTATAAAGATTCATGTGGTTGTGATGTTCCCCTCCTGTAACTTCATCCACACCTTAGCTAATTTATGAAGGCGTTTCCGTGGAAAGAACTCCAAGCCAGCTTTCCCTCTCAAATGCAGGTATATTTATGGGGGAAAGGTCCTAACCACTGGCTGCAGGTGACGGCACTTGCACTAAGGGCTTCACAACCTGGGCTCAGCAGGGAGAGAGGCAGCCCAAACCTTTGGTTATTGCAGTGATCACTGTACTTCTGATTCCCAATGGTCAGGCTTTATTTCAGCAAGATCCCTACTGGCTTCCACATTTGACTTCTGTTTGTGTGTTGGTGATTACAGAAATGTCAATGAAATGTCTTTCAGTTAGACAAGCACTGATGTTTATCTCTTTAATGGTCAGTGTTATTATCATTTATTTTTTACCATCAGAAAACAGTCTCCTGGTCTAAGCTGCATGAATGGACTGATCCAATCATATTAAGAGCAAAATTCTTAAGCACTGCTGAGGGGAGTTGAATAGACGGAAATCGGTGGGTGACCTGACTTTATCATGGAACCTGAGGAATTTGATTCTGAGGACAAACGGATATTAAACTGGGATATTAATGATATAAAACTGCCACAGGTATGTACTTGCTGTAAGAATGTGTCTTCATTACAGGGTAGGGCGGGGCTAAAGTAGGTTTACAGTTGTTCGTATGGAAAAACAATACAATAATTAGCCTTGGCTGGTGTGGCTCAGTGGATTGCCGGCCGGAGAACCAAAGGGTCGCCAGTTTAATTCCTAGTCAGGGCACATGCCTGGGCTGTGGGCCAGGTCCCCAGTAGAGGGCACGCAAGAGCCAACCACACAAAGATGTTTCCCTCCGTCCCTCCCTTTCCTCCCTTCCTATCTCTAAAAATAAATAAACAAAATTTTTTTAAAAAGTCAAAAAGGAAAATAATGCAAAAATTAATAAATAATAATACAAGAATAAACTCTGTTTCCATGTACTCACAACTATAAACCTACTTTTGCCCCACCCTATGTTTCACTATGAAGCCTTAACTATTAACTTACTAAGACTTGGAAGGAAATTGGTGGGGGTCCCAACTGGGTAAACTCCTCCCCTCCCGAGCTTCATCTAGAAATCCCACTGAGGAATTTTAAAAGATGTCAAAACCTGTGATTTGAGTGGGTCTGTACTTACCAGACCCTGCCCCTACCCCTGCACCCCACCCTCGTTCCAGACTGCGGCACAGAAAATGCTACTTCCCTGCTCCTTCAAAGTTGGCTTGGCTCAGTTGCACCCGCCCCGGTTAGCTGAAAGAGTAAAATCCATGATAACATATTTGCGTGTAGATTACCTCTTCATACTGCACACGCTCCCATGCAACCATATTTGCTATAGAAGTGGCTTTAAATTAAATCTGTACTGGAAGGTCCAAATGACAGCTTGTGTGGGCTACAGCATGCTCCTCTGGACTTCATAAACACTAATACACCAATTTTGCATTTTGAAAGTTCGAATATAATCGCTTTAGGGTTTTCTTGAGGCAAGCAGGCAAATGTTGGGTGTTGGTTTAATTTTATTTTCATTAAATATGCTTACCACGTGGTCCCAGAAAGTGTCACACTCTCATTAATCCTCATTGTAATACTTGAGAGCCTTGAATCCCTAAGAAGGTACTTTTTTAAAAAAAAATCTGGTTGAAAATTGAGATGAGAATCAGTTCCTTTTACTCCTAAATAGTACCCACTTCAGAAAGAAGATGAGAGAACCCACTCCATTCTTAACACTGGCCAGTTTTTCTGAGCAAAATGACAGGCGTTCCAACAACACCACAGCAGACAAACACTCTGAGTCATTGTGTTCCTGAGTATGAGCAGTTTTCAGACTAAACCCAAGGCCAAAGCCACTAACTCACACAGCTGAGGTACCTATTTTATAGGGGGAAAGAAGATATACATGGGTTTAATTTGAAATGCAGACCAACCTAAAACCCCGTAAGTCAACTACACAGAGGTTACATCTCCAGTTCAGTTAAGTCTTAGATCGTGATTTTAGCCGGAAAGGTTTCTTTAGCTTTTGTAGGGGGTGAGCAAAGAATGATTAGCAAAGGCGAATTTTTTAGCTCTTTCTGTGAATTCATGAGACTAAATGTGATCAGAATCAGCCAGTTGTAGTAATCTTTGTGTTTTGGTACTAGAGAGGTAACAGGTATCAGATTCTGGATCTCTTGTCAATTATTACCGGCCGCATGATCTGGTCACACTGTATTAGTCTGATGCAGATACCCGTGATTTTGTCCTCTTTGTCCAGTTTTCTTGATCTCTTTAAACTTCCTGGGGCAGCCATAGTCAGTGGGTTTCCATGGTCACCTATATGGGCTTCCACGGTCATTGGTTCCCCTGCCATTGGGGCCAGGAATCTGCTGCTGCCATGTGCTTCCGGTGTGATGCGGATGGGACCCATACTGCACCAGTGGGAGCAGAGCTCTCTTCTGAGTGCCTGTCAGCAGGGCCCTTGCTTAGTGGGGTGGAGTGGGAAGTGGAAGGGAGATGAGAAAAGAGAAGTAGGTGACAGGGTTTGAAAGATGGGTAACTCTGGCTCACTTTCGTGTGGTCTGAGCAAGTTAGGAACTTTTTGTCCTTGTCTTGACCCCTTAACAAAGGAAGGAAATGGCGGGTTTAGCCAAAGCAGGAATTCTTGATTTAACTCAAAATCACTTTGTTGAATTGAATTTCTCTTTTTGATAACATTTGGAGTTTGGTTTTCAGTTCGCTCAGAAGAGATAAGTTCTTGAAAAGTTGTCTGTAAATCAGAATGTTGGTTGAATTGTTTTTCTGTGTTCCCCAAGTAACATCCAATTTTTCTTGTCTCTGATTTGCTTTGAGATGTATCTGTTTAATTTGGGAACATTTATTTACAAGGGATGACTAAGCTATTATAATTAAAGAAAACCTGGTGGGCAATGGCTTTATATGAAACTAGACTATGTTCCAAATGAAAACCAATTTTAATATAAAACATGATTATGTCAATATTTTTGATGTAGATATTATTTCAGAATTTTTATTTTAATTTGTTCATTTTATATAATAGAATATATTTAATTCTCAAGGCACTCTATTAAAACTTCAAGTGGTCAAGTAAATTAGAATGAGGAGAGTGTGAAGGGAGATCTCTGATTGCATAGTTTCCGAGCTTTTGAGCGAGTTAGAGGATTAAGTCTCTTAGTTAAACATTACGCACAGAAGTCATAGAAACATTAATTAAGCTCCCAATGATATTTCCAATGAGGTCATAAAATATAAATTAGTTAGATTCACATGTTGGAAAACTTAAGAATATTCCCCTTAAATTATAAGCTTCTTAACCAAGAGGAAAAACAAAGAGTTACTCATGAAAAGTTAGAAATTAAAATAAACAGAAGATCTAAAAAAACAAAAAGGAAAGAAAATATTTTGTGGAGATTTGCTAAATACGATTAAGAAATGATTATTCTTCCTTTTACATTTTAGGGCCCCTGTGCCTGAAATTTAAAAGGCTCTCAGAAATCATTGTCCTTCACTTCACACCTAAGTACTTTTGAGTTATTGTGACCTGGGTTTTCCTTAATTTCAATGTCAAAAGATCAAGGATTCCACAAAGCACCCAGGTCCAAAGACTGGGCATAAATAAATAGCCAAGAGGATAGCTTGAATATTTTACTCGTAGTAATTTTCTCAAGTCCATACTTTGTCAAAATCGTTGCATTAGTAATGATGCTGGAAACCTAGGGTACGAGTGCAGGGGCTGCTAAAAAAAATGTTTAAAAGACTGTAGAGTATAAAACGTATTGTGATCCCTAACACAAACCTCAAGAATGTTAAAATAACTAAAAACACAGAGTGTATTCTCCAAATACAATGGAATCATACTGGAAATTAATAGCAAAAGACAACAGGAAAATCTATAAGCCCATGGAAACTAAACAATATAGTTCTAAATAATCTATGGGTCAAAGAGGAAGCCTGCAGGGAGATCAAAATATACATTAAACTGAGAAAATGGGAGCAAGAGACAGACAGACACACAGACAGTGGAGGTCTTTTTTTCCCCCTTCAGGGAGCAGGGAGGCTACTTTGCCAGCAGCATCTGAGCTGCTCTCGTTAACACTTTCCCCTCCTCCCGGCTCCTGGGATTGATGCCGTTGACCAGGCTAAAGGCATCGCTCTCACCTCTCAAACATGAACCCCTCAGCTGTTCCAAGTCTGCCTTGCCCTGTCTCTGCTACCCTGACAACTGTGCTTTGTGTCTGAGTAATTCAAATCCGCCAGTAGATTTTACAGCCCAAACTGTTAGACAAAGATACACATTTCAACCTGCATTTTTATTATTTCAGAAGATAAAGTGTTATGCTTTCTATGGCATTTCTGTGAAGAAAACAAGAGAGCCTTGTTTGGAGCTTAGATAAAAAGGCAGAGGAGAGAAGGTGGGTGGAGAAAGCAGGAGATGGGGCTGCCTGAGCTATTTCTCCCACGATGGGGCGCTGAATTTTATCCCGCTCAGAATTCCCGAGACATGGAGGGGGAGAGAGGAAGACCTGGAAGAAGCATACGGTCTGTTCAGCTTCTGGGCCTAACTGTGCCTCTTTCCTGGAACTCTAATGTAGCTGCTGAGAGGGGACTGCTCCTCGGGGGGGGGGGGGGGGGGGGGGGGGGCCACACTCTGTGACTTGTGTCCTTTCACCCCTCTCTTCTGAGCCAGCACCGCTTCCCATAGCACAGCAGGCACTCCAGCAAGCGAAGGGCCAGCTGCTGTCAGCGCCCTGAGCAGGCTGGTGGTGGAACCGGAGCAGCACCCATTAAGCTTGTTTTGTAGGTGCTGGGACTCCTGTCTAGCATTTGGCCTGGCGAGGTTTAAAGCATGAAGTGACCTCTCCGTGGGCCTTTCTTCCCCTGAAAGCTGTGGCTCCTACAATCACCTTGGCTCGCTGTGAGTGGCCCTAGGTTTAGTAGAGTAACAGCTAATGTCGATGTGGAACTTGCTATGTGCCAAACACAGTGTTAAATGTTTTGTGTGTTTTAGCAGATTTGGTCCTCATAACCTCCCTGTGGGGTAGGCACTCCTGGTACAGAGAGGAAACCGGCTCTGAGAGGGCAAGGAACTGTGTAAGACTCACACCCAGGCCATCTGCCTCCACTGGCCTTGCTCTTAGCCAGGAATTGGCAAACATTCCTGGTAACGTTTGCCAATTGGTAAAGGGCCGCATAGTAAATATTTTAGGTTTTGTGGGCAATCCAGTCTGTGCCATCACTACTCAGCTCTGCCTTGGTGGTATAAAGTATTCGTGGGCAACCATCAAATGAAGGGACATGGTTGTTTTCCAATAAAACTTTACTTATAAAAACAGACAGTGGGTTGGATTTGGCCCATGGGCCCTAGTTTACAGACCCAAGTTCTTAACCACTAACCTCTCATGTACGTAAAACCTCTCCTATTTCCTTAGACCTACCTTAGCTCCTGTGACATTTCATTCAAACCGCAGCTATTGTTATGGGAGGCTTACAGACCTGCCCTTTACAGCACTGTTTGAAGTGTGTTTTATCAATGTTCCCATTTCAGAGAAGAACAAACTGAGGCTTAGGAAACCAAAATAACTTGCCCGGAGTCTCAGGTTACAAAGTTCTTTGGCATGTTCTAAACTTGAATTTTATCTCGATCAACACCGGTAGTACCCTGATCATTCCTTCTGGTCTGCCTAGAATCTTCTAGTCTGATCTTCTGGAATGTTCTTAATGAACAATGTTCTCATGGCATGGCAGGTCTCTGGAAGCTGTGGGGATGACATAGCCCAAGGCTGATGCCTGAGATTGCTTAATAATTCTCACTCTAAGAACCAGGTGGGATCTGTCGAATGGAGCGTCTCTGAACCAAAGCAGGGCGTAAGGAATGTGAGCCACGCATCGGTGACTAATATTTAATTATCAGAACTACTCTCGAGATACTCAGGTCTTGTCATCCCTATTACACACGTGTACGGAAAGCCAAATAACTTAGGCTCTAGTGACTGAGCGCCTTAGTGTCGTTGGATGTTCACGCACAGGGAATAGTGCCAGTCCTGGGCGAGAAGAGAGGCCCTTCTGGTCAAAGTCAACTCTTCCTTACTCTTCTCCCTGTTTGAGGCACATGGCTCCGGGAGTAGAGAAAAGGGAAGAAAGTCTCCCCAGGGCAGGAAGCAGCGCTCCGAATCCTCCTGCAGCAGGGCTCTCCGGGCTTCCCACTGCTGGTGACCTTGCCTAAACCCTATCGTTCTTATAAGGAAACTGCTCTGTGGTAGGAGATAGTATCTCACTATCCTGCCCCAAGGATTTCCGCACTGTGTCACAGCAATACTACTTCACCCTCCAAAAGTCTTAGTGAGAGTGGTCCCAACTCTTATCACCAAGGGTTAGAGAAACAGCCATGCGGTGGGACTCGGGGGCTGAACCCCAGCTCACTGCGGTCCGGGCAGCAGAGGTTCAGTAGACACAGCAGTCATGTCGCTGCTCCTGTGCTGAGTTCTCAGGTCTCCCTACCTGAATTGGACCCAGGTTGGTCTCTCACCTAGCCCTTGAGTGCCGAAACGACCTTCGTGTCTATTGGCTCCGCAGTGATGGACAGTTGTGTCTTGTAGCTTAAAACATAATAATACTCTTCGTGTTTCTGTAAGGATGTGAAAAAGACTGACTGGTTCCAAGAATGGCCGGATTCCTACGAGAAGTTCATCTACAGCGCAGAGGACAGGAGCGCGCAGAGGCATCTGAGCAGCTGGGCCATGCGCAACACCAACAACCACAACTCGCGCATCCTCAAGAAGTCCTGCCTGGGCGTGGTGCTGTGCAGCCGGGACTGCTCCACCAGGGAGGGCCGCAAGATCTACCTGAGACCTGCGATCTGTGACAAAGCCCGGCAGAAGCAGCAGAGTGAGTAGGGCTCGCTGGCGTTCATTCAAAGGCTCCTGCCCAGATGCGCCACTGCTTCCCAGCACATCCCAAGGGCCCAACCTTCACACTGGAGTGTGGTGGAGACCAAGGTGTTCCTATGTAGAACATATTAAGGAGAACCAACCACCCCCCTTGTGCCCCGAGGGGGGACTGCCCCACAGGTCTGCCGTGGCCAGAGCACCCACATTGAAACTGCTCCCTTGGGTTAAGGCACCCGGCTCAAGGCCTCTGTTAAAAGGAAGATGCCTCACTTATAGGACTAACACTAAATCCTCGGTGCACCCATGTAAAGTTTAGGCAAAAGTTGTTTTTTAGACTCGCCCCCTGACCTCTCAGGGAATGGGTCCCTGTATGATCTCAAGCGGTGCTTTGGTTCAGTGGGAGCACTGGGACTAAACTTAGGGTTAGACTGATTCCATGATGTTTAGGTTCATGCCATAATCACATGCTGAAATACGTGCTCATTTTGGTTTTTTATCGTATTTATCAGATTGTGAAATCCATTCAACATTCCCTGTGACTTGCTGACTTCAGATCTCAAGTTACTTCACGTTCTTTCCTTGTAACCTGTCTTCCAGATTTGCTCTCAGGGCAGGGTCCAACACCAGTCATTTACACTTGAGTGGAGATTTGGTAGCTGTGTTCTCTGTCCCGTGTGGCTTTGGCCCTTGCCCCTGAGTTCTAATCGTGAAGTAAAAGAACTTTTTCTTCTTCTCTACAAGAATTTCAGGTACCAGTAAATAACTAGGGAAGGATTTTCTGCTCAGAGGAGCTGCCCCCTAACCTGTGAAATATCCCATTCTATAGGTTGCTTCCTCTGTCCACGTGTGAGACTGACCTGGGCCATTATGGTGGCCAGGCTTCTCAGGGCCAGGTGTAATGCCCAGTTGCTGGCCTGTGCCCAGGTGTGCTCTCTGCGGTCCAGGAGTCCGGGCTGCGCACACTCAGGAGTCAGCTGGCATGGCTCAGCCGGGCGAGGTCACCATCCTCTGCTCTTTTGCAGGGAAACGCTGCCCCAACTGCGACAGCCCTCTGAGGCTACTCGCTTGCCGAGGCCACGGGGGCTTCCCGGTCACCAACTTCTGGAGACATGACGGACGCTTCATATTTTTCCAGGTTGGATTTTAGTTAGAGTGTAACATGCATTTCTCTTTAATTCAAGAAATGTTTACAGAGCAGGAGGAGGAGTCTTATACCAGAGATGCCCAGGTGAAGGAGACCTGACACCAACCACGAGGCACACTCTGGGCAAGCGAGTGTCTGCACCCCACACCTCGACAGAGGTGCCGAGCCCTCAAGGGTAGCTGGCTGCCTCTGGCTCGGGCCCCTGAGGGGTTAGCGATCTGATCATACTCGGTTGGCAGCCCTGCCTCACGTGGCAGCCTCCAACAAGCCCCAGAATAACCTCTAGCTCTGACTTCTACAGGGCTCTGTGTACTGAAACGCTTTACTCCCCTAAACCCCACTTTTCTGTGACATCTGCATATTAAGAAGTAAACGTGGGGACGGTGCTATAAGCAGTGGTAAGGAGCCGTCTCTCCCAGCAGACTGCCTGGGTTTGAATCGGTAGAGTGCTGGCAATCCTGCCCTCCAGAGAGAAAATGTTCTGATTTGTAGGGGTTGCCAGTTCCAGTGCTAACACTCTTCTTATCGAGGCTGGTTTCAAGCTGTTGGCTGTTTTTAACAACCAGCTCACGGGCGTCCCCACATTTTTAACGAGTGGCTCGCAGCTTGGCCAGCTCCAGCACGTTTTGAATCCCAGCTCACCCAGTAACTAGGGGGAAGTGACCCTGTTGCTGTAATCTCTCTGTGCCTTGATTTCTCATTCTATGAACCGGAGATGAGAACGATGGCGTGTGCATTCAGGGCTGTGCTGAAGGTTAAGTGAGATCGTGTGCAATAGGCATTGCTCGTTGTCCCTATGAATATGGCTTTGCCACGGGGGTGAGAGACAGAGCATCGTAAACAAAAACGGGCAGGCCAGAAAGCACAGGGTGGACGTGGGAGGCACGTAAAAGGCTTAGCCATCCTTGTTACAATACTCAGCTGTAGCAACACACTGTCAGATGGCAGGGCACAGGGGAAAATTGTACACACCAGAAGTACCATCGGTTACTTATTTTATCTCCTGTCTCCTTTAAGTCAAAGGGAGAACATGATCATCCAAAACCTGAAACCAAATTGGAAGCCGAGGCAAGAAGAACAGTGAGGAAAGTGCACACTTCATCTTCCTCTGTCTTGAAGCTGAACAGGGGTGCAGAGGCAAAGGTAACCTTTCCCCCCGCGTGCTCGAAACAGCCTGCAACTCACCACCCGTTACCTACAAATGAGAGCCAGAAATCATTTCCCGTCAAGCTCATCTATAAGCAGGCATCTGCCACAGAAACGGAACCCAAGGTTTTCCGCTTAATGTCTACCATCTCTGTAGCATGCTCGCAATTGTAAATTCTGTATAATTTTGGAAGCTTCTTCCCTACTACAACGAAAAAGAGATTGGAATTAGCACTTAACCTATATTTGGCATTCTATATTTTAGTTCTGATAGACACAAAATGGACTAAAATGATCTCCACAAATATTAGCCTCATGCTTTCCCCACAAATTTTCATTTTTCCCTAAAACATCACAGCTGAGCCTTCAACAACACAGGGGTTGGGGCTGCAGACCCGCCCCCCTGCCCCCCGCCCCAAGCAGGTGAAAATATGCGTGTAACTTTTGACAACCCCAAAGATGAAGTTGTCCCTTGGTATCCATAGGGGATTAGATCTAGGACCCCTCATGGACACCAAAATCCAGAGATGCTCAAATCCCCTGTATAAACTGGAGTAGATCTGTGCAGACAGGTGGTCCTCTGCATCCACTGACTCCCGACTTCAGATCCAAAATAGGACAGCTGTTTATTGGAAAAATCCACAAGCAAGTGGATCAGCGCAGTTCAAGCCCATGCTGTTCAGGGGTCACCTGTACTTCCTTAGCACTTTAGCAGATGACATAACAAGGCCGTTTCGGAAAACAGCAGTCATCAGGGTGGGGGTTGGGAGGGTGTGGTATGAAGTCCATGCATCATGGGGTTATATTGTACTATAGGTTTTTCTGCTCAATCGTGATAGTAAGTCCTATATTTTCCTACTGTTCAGTGCTCCACATTTCTGTTCAGGAGGGCGGAAATGGAGCCAGTCCATCCCTGGAGGCTCTAAATGTACTTTACATTTTAAAAAATATATAACTTGTGTCTCTTGTCAGGAAATGTAAGCCCCAAATTCAAATAACTGGCCCGTCATCCCTTCTCCCAGCCACGGGACAAGTTGAAGGGCATTTCTTCCCACTCACTCTTCCCTGGTCTCAGCCTCTCCCCACCCCCCATCCTCTTATCGGGTAATAGTTTTCCCTAAACAAGAGGATTACTTAATTCTCAACTAGATTCTTTTTCAATGATTAATGGGAGAACAATATACTTCCTCCATTTATAAAAATGTATTTACCACTTCATGCTCTAGAAGCCCTATTTATGATTCAGCAAAATGACTTTATAGAAAAGTCTTGAGAAAATAAAAATAACAACCCTAATGTCTTGGACTCCACACAGCACTAAAAAATGAAAAGTCAAGGAGGGAAATGTGTGAGAGAGAGAGATGGCGGGGGGAGGGGGGTGGAGAGAGAGAGAGAGAAAGAGGAGATCCCCTGAAAACTCTACTGAGTCCAAAATAAAGCTTTGAAGCTGTAGTTTCACTTTTTTTCCTTTTTTAAAAAATTTTTATTGTTATTCAATTACAATTATCTGCATTCTCTCCCCATCCCTCCACCCCACCCCAGCCAACCTCCCCCACCTCCACCCTCCCCCTTAGTTCCACTTTTCTTAAATAGCCCTTCTAAGTTCCTCCCAGAGGATTTAGGATGTCAGGTCTTCCCCTGAGGGCGAAGCATTTACACAAGCTCAGGGTGGAGCAGAGCGCCGTGCAGCTCTCCCCGGTTAGTGAGGCTACAGTGGAATTGGAGGCAGCCTTTGCTTCTCTGGTCCCAGGTGGTCGTGGTGGTGCTGCTCTGCGTGTTAGGGCTTCAGCTCGTAAGGAACGAGGCGACGTACCCATGAGGGCAGAGCAACTCGTGGGTGCCTGGGGTAGGTGTGTCAACTAGCCTAACTTATTAACATGAACTTTTCACTTTCCTTTCCAGTCTGTTCCAGCAGAAACACAGAATTGGGGGAGTTTACCTTTAGCTTGGTCTTTCCAGGAAGGCATCCAGGTGCCTGCTGGTGACAGTGGACATTTAATGGCTAGCACCCCCCCGCAAAAGTCACCGAATGATGGCTTGTTTAAGAGTTACAATATGGGGGGAACCACTGACCTGGCAGACCCCACTGCTTCCATGTGCCCCACTGAGCTCTATGAGAAGTGCAAAGTGCCCAGCGGTCGGGTCTACGGTAGCGGAGACCTGCTTCAGCCTTCTGTCTCTGGAGTCCGCTCTGATTACAGTGATCTGCAAACATGGAACAAAAACGCCGCTTTGGGGAGAAATCCTTTCAACGACAGCAGTTGCCCCAGTTACCCTTTTCCTCAGGCTGGCTGGTCTTATGACTTCTCCCCTTCCCAGAGCTCTTTAGAGCCCCTCTCTCAGCAGATTCCAGTGGAGCCCCCTGCAGCCAAAACTAGCTCTCATCCATCATGGCCAAATCCGGGGGGTGATCTTTATGAAGAGAAGGTGCACGTGGATCTTAACAGCTACTACCCTCCCACCACGGGCCACTCGCCTCAGGAAGACCCTTTTCTCTTTACCTACACCTCTTACCCGCACCATCAGTACACGCTGCCGGGCAAGAGCGGCAAGTGGAATTTTGATGAAGACATGAGGTACGTGAGTTTGGATCATTACAACAATGAAATGCTTCTGAATCTCTGTCCCTTAAGATGATCTAGATCTGAACCCTTGCACATCGTTAGTAGAAATGTAGTTTGGTGCAGTCATTATGGAAAACAGTATGGAGGTTTCTCAAAAAATTAAAAGAACTACCATATGATCCAGCAATCCCACTTCTGGGGATATGTCTGAAGGAAACAGCATCACTATGTCGAAGGGACTGCCAGCATCCCCGTGGCCGTCGCACCATTATTTACAATAGCCTAAGTACCCACTGATGCACGAGGGGATAAAGGAGGCATCGTGTATATAGACAAACAATGGAACACTATTTAGCCAGAAAAAAGAAGGAACTCCTGCCATTTGTGACAGCAGTGGATGGACCCTGAAGGCATTATGCTGAATGAAATAAATCAGACAAAGAAAGATTCACTTATATGTGGAATCTAAAAAAGGAAACCCAAATTCTAGAAACTGAGATCAGATTCATGGGGTCCAGAGGCAGAAGGTAGGGGTGGGCAAATGTAAATACGGCTTCTGGATAAAAGCCTATAATCAGATATATGTTTTGCAAATACTGTTTCCCAGTTTTCGTATCCTCTTTATTCCATGGCTACAAAGATATTCTCTTATGTTTTCTTCTAGAAGTTTTTATATTTTCAGTTCTTACCTTTAGGTGAGTGTTCCCTTTCTAATTAATTTTTGTATATGGTGTGAGGTAACCGTGGTTAAGCTTCATTTTAGTGTTGAATGTGGATATTAGATTATTTTAGCACCATCTGTTGAATCAAAGTTTCATCATAGTCTTTGGTTAAATGAGTATCTAGAATTGCTGTTTTTATGAATTGCTTACAGCTGGCTATTTGGTATACTATAATTATATTTCCCTTTTTAGACAACAGTTAGTTTCTCCTACAGTTGATAACTGTCTCATTGCGTTGCTTAATTTCCTATATAACCAACAATAGTTTATCCTCAAACACTGCCCAAGTGATAAAAATCCTTTTCTTTATGGTAACTCATATTTTTCTTAAAATACTGCTCTATAGTCTTCTGGCCTCCAGCATTACTGTTGAGAAGTCTGAATGTCATTTTGTTTTCTATAGCCTACTCCTTCTTTTTAGGCGCTTTTAGGATATTTTTATTACTCTGGTTAAGTGAAATATCATGATAATGAGTGTTGGTGTGGGTCTTTTTATTTTTTGTTCATTGTACAGGACACTTCTTGATACTTTTTACTTGGTCATCCAGATATTTCAGTTCTGAGAGATGCTCTCATTCGTTCGTTTATTTTTTAAAAAATAACTGTCACTGTGAGCATGGCTATGTCACTGGGGCCTTGAGGGTGGCACCATCTGGCCCCTGCACACCAGACTTGATCTGCTCTTGGTGTGAAACTCACAGAGAAACATAAATTCCTAACAACATAAAGTGGTACTGGAACAGTAAGAATCAGCGATTCTGTATGGGAAGCTGCGGGAGATGTCGTTTACTGCAATCTTGATGCCTGAAGTTAGGAAAAACTTGAACAAACAAGACAAATTTGGTGCTTTGGAAAGTGTGAAAGCTGCTAATGAACTCTATCCTCCTCTGTCGGAGAGATAACTGAGCTTCATGAACCTCTTGCAGAAAATCCAGGACTCGTCAACAAATCTTGTTAGGACGCTGGTTGGCGACCGAGACGACACTGAGTGACCCTGCAGAACCGCACGCTCTAAGGAGTGAAGAAGCTCGTGAGAAATACGTAAAATCTCCCGTGGAGCGGAAATGGGAACCCCCTAACTAAAGTAGTACGGAACAACTTAATCTAGCATAGTTCTTTTAAGTTAGTGGTGGAGAGAACATTTAAAATAGCAACTTTTAGCAGTACTAAGGGCAAAAGAAACTACCTAAAACAATGCTACTGCGAGAAAACACCCCTTAGCTTTCTCATGCTGGCAGATGAACACAATAGGCATCTTTTTCATAATACCCTATAATTTTTAGGCTAAGTTACAGTTATAATATTCAGAATTCCTGAAATTACCTGTGCTATCAACTAGTTATAAAATTATATAATGCAAGAATAGTATTGTCATAAGCCTTATATAATGTAACTTGCTTATTACATCCATCTCTGGATTTGGGTCAAAATACTCAACAATCTTTCCACTGGAAATAACTGGCAGTGGAAGCGTCTTTACTTGTTATACAATGTTAGATGACAAACAATACTACCTTAATTTTGTAATATGCTGTGTTAGCTGATGCTATTTTTATACAGTGAAGCAATGGCCTTGCAGGAAAATAAGTATAATAGCCTAATAAAATATTCAACTTCTTCATTAAAAATAATAACTGCCTCTTCTCTTTTTTCTGGTTCTCTTTTTGGAATTTCTCTTAGTGGGGTGTTGGGTGCGACCAGTTTTCGCGGGGCGCCTCCTGATGCCCTCACCTAAGCGCGGTGCTCACGCTGAGCCACGCCGACTGTCTCAGCTGTGTTCAGCGCACGTTGGTTGGTCCCAGGAACCACGCCTGGGTGTAGAGAAAGTTACAAGACATAATACCTGGCTGAAGGGATCCAGGTCTATGAAGGTCAAGATAAGATACAAATAGAAAAATATGAAGGACAACAAAAAATGGGAACATGGATATTACTAGTTACTACAGCACTGAAGTGTATTTTTTATAACGTCGTGATCCGTGTGTGTGACCCAGACATACCCGGTTTAGCACTTGACTCAGTGCAAGGCTCCTAGAAACACCCAGTGTGTGTAACTAACAACGGCCCAAATGTAAAGAAATATCAAAAGCTAATCAAAACCAACAGTGGAGACAATTATTCTGACTTTAGTGAACAGGTAGTAAGAATACAATGTCCAAAGTAGGAACATCATAATCTTTTAGTTCAAGGTGGCAGAACATATTTATGCTTTTGCCACCTGTTCCTGAGATCTTATTAATGTCAGTAACAAAGTACAAAAATATAATTAACTCACGAGCCACCAGAACATAAAGGAGATAATGAGTATATCAGAGATGTTGGCAAATTTCTGGGCAGTGGGAAGTGGGTGGGATGCATATTGACCTCCAGGAGGCTCAGAGGTGAGATGGCCGAGGCAGGACTCTGGGGGTCAGGTGGGGGGGAGCGGAGAACGTCATGTCACTGAGCTGAAGGGTAGGAATGAGGGGAGGGGGTGCTGAAGGGAAGGGGGTGCTGAAGGGGAGGGGGTGCTGAAAATACTGCCAAAACTTGGAGGTCCTACAGATCCCCGCTACCAGTCAGGCCCTCTCAGCAGGTGTTCATCCAAACACAGAACCTAGGGAATAAAAAATCATAAAACCCAAGAATTGTCTCCAAAGACATGGAATTATTTATTCTAGGAGAGCTAAAGCTTCTACTGGGGCACTTGTTCCCTAGAATAAAACCCTTCTCATGCTTGCCTTTTGGGGGCCAAGCTCTGAAGGCATTCTAAAGCAAAGACTGCTTGGCATCTGGTCTTGATGCTGGAAATGTAAGCCCAAGGATAAGGACAAATAATTCTTGCCCACTATGTGGCCCTGCAGTGACCTATTTCTATGGACTCAATAATGTTAACAGTGTTCGCTGGTTTCCAGCTTTGAAAATTAACCACAGCCCTAGCTGGTGTGGCTCAGTGGATTGAGTGCCAGCCTATGACCTGGAAGGTCACAGGTTCAATTCCCAGTCAGGGCACATGCCTGGGTTGTGGGCCAGGTCCCCAGTTCGGGGTGTAGGGGAGGCAGTCAATCAATGTTTCTTTCACATGTGTTTCTCTCCTTCCCTTTCTCCTTCCCTTCTCTTCTGTCTAAAAATAAATAAAATCTTTTTTTAAAAAAAGAAAATTAACCACACAAATTACAAAAGACCTATAAAGGTTAAGCACAGAACATAACAGTTGTGAAGGCGCAGTTAAAAGTCAAAGTGAAGCTGGACCTGGACATCAGGCCATGGTTGGAAGGTGGCCATGAGTCTTGGCAGCCAACTGGCCCCTCCAGGCTCGTAGGACGAGTGAGAGAGGGTGACCACTCAAAAATGGGGTGAAGGGAGTGTTGGGAGAGATGGAGTGGAGGGACAATAATTGCCCGTGGTGACTGAGGGAAAAGGAGTGGATGATCTTTACAACCGGAACCAATTCCCAAACTTTCGCCCTTACGTTCAAAACAGAATGAATACTTGTCCAGCTTCTGACCAGAAGGTCTCTGGCCCTGGGTGATTTCGTGATTTATTCTTCCATCGTGCAAATATTTACATAAAGGCCACCTCCAGAACAGTCTTTCCTGGACCAGAAGAGAAGAAGCATAGCCCATGCATTTCTTTTTCTAGCTACCTTTCTCCCTGCTGGGAAAAATATTATTTTGGAACTCTAAGCATCCTCTGCTAAGCCTTAGGGATTTTTTCGTCTGTCATGAGAACTTGTGTTTCCTTTGGTATAAAGTAAAATACAATAATTGGACAGTAACCTGGAGACACAGCATTCTTGGGGCTGACGCAAGGTGAGATGTGAAGGACTGGGAGTTCTTGTCCCTTCACGCACCTTCTGTGTGACTTCGTGCCAGCACGGAGTTCCCTTCCTGTGCACAAACAGGAATGGAACGCCATCCTCTCTAAGAGAAGTAACTTGTAGTCAGTCTGGGGCTCTTTATATGCCCTTGGCAGACCTTTTGCGGACTGTCCTGTTGCCACCTCTTGGGTCCCCTTTGGTTTTGCTCTGGTTCTAAGGGAGATGGAGAGCATCCCTTTGAGGAAGCGAAGTCCACAGTTCACGAGCTGTTGAAAGTCCATTCTGAGATGCTGGAAACTTTTCACAAAGGTTGGGAGAGAAGGTTGCCATATGTTGCCATGTATAATGTGTACTTTTTTTGCCCAAATTTTTGAGGGAGATAAGGATGCGCATTATACATGGGTATAACAATACTGTGTCTAATGTGCACAAAAACATGGATGTCCATTATACATGGCAAAATATGGTAAATTCTGTGGTATTTTTTATTGAGAACACAGAATGTGCCAGACATTGTCCCAAATGCTTTCTGTACATCACTTTATTTAGTGCTCAAAACAATGATGCAGAAAGTGGTATTGTCTTCATTATACAAAAAAGAAAATTGAGCTCTGAGATGTTGTTAACTGACAAGGGTACCCAGGGGGTGGTACTGAGTAAGGGTTAGTTAAGAGTGTGAACCTTACTCTTGTCTATGAGCATGAGCCTTCGTGGGGCGACGGGGGGGAACTGGGGAGAAGTTGATCAAAATGGGTCCAACTCGCAGTTAGAGGGTGACAAAGTTCTGGGTTTCTAATGCACAGCTTTATATTATACTTCACAATACCGCCTTATATCCCTGAGAGAGGCCAAGAGACTAGATCGTAAACGTCCTCACCACAAAAAAGAAGATGGCCATTATGTGACATGATAGACGTGCTAGCTAATGTTACAGTGGTAATCGTATTGCGGTATTTACATGTACGAACTCAACACATTGTAAGGGGTATAACCTTTAAGATGATTTCCAGAATGCCACATGGCAGTTACAGCTCAAAATGCAAACAGCAACAACAGCGACCAAACCATTACCCAGTCCTGCTGGGTGCCTGTGTCCAGTCTCCTGGATCCAAACTGGACGTGTCTTCTGTCTCTTACTCGGGAACCTTCTCATAAGGTGTCGCTTGTGCAAGGACTACCCTCTCTGTCTGGTTTTCAGCTCCGGGGTCTGAATAAGTCACCCTCAAAAGATTTAAAGCCTGCCCTCTTAGCAGGAACCCCTAAACACAATAATCTGGCCCGGGAGTGACTTGAATGGTTGGAAATCTACTTTGCCAGGACAATGGGGAAATATTCTAGGACTGGTATGTGTTAAACGGGTACTCCTCTAATTGTACTACATCAGGTTGGTCCTGCTGGTTTTGTAGTGAATAGTTCACATTTATTGCATACCTACTATGTGCTGGGTTCTACGTGAAGGGCCATTTGTTTGTTTACCCATTTAGGACTCACAACGACACCATGAAGTCAATGCTATTACCATCACTTTCATTTTACAAGTGGCAAAACTGTGGCTCAGAGAAAGGTAACTTTCCTGGGGGCATTAAGCTTATTACTTGGCAAAAGCAGGATTTGAGGTAGTTCTGCCCCTCAGCCTGTGCTGTCAAACACAATAGCATTTTCTGTGTGGTCTCACAGCTCAGCAATGCGCAAAACCTTGGGAAGTGGGGGAAGTTGCTCGTTTGTTTGTAAAGGAGGCGGGTGACTCCCAATAGTTGCCATGAAAAGTCTTGGAGGGGAAGGCTCGTAAAGGGAAACAATCGCTCCCCATCTCTCGGGAAACACCACAGAAGGAAAAGTCAAAACACACTACAATCCCTACATAAGCCATTTGAAATAGAAAACAGTAAGCCAACCTGATTCTAACCAAAAAATGTTTTAAATATTGAAATATAAATTAGGGGATGAACATTTATTCCTTGAAGAGTTTCTTAGCACTGGCCAGCATAGTTCAGTTGGTTGAGTGTTGGCCTGTGAACCGAAAGGTCACCAGTTCAATTCTGGTCAGGGCACAGACGTGGGTTGCAGGTTCAGTCCCCGGTCCGGGCATGTTCGAGAGGCAACCATCGATGTTTCTCTCCCTCTCTTCCCCTCTCTTCTCCCTCCCTTCCCCTCTCTCAAAAAATAAATAAATATTTTTTAAAAGAGCTTTTTAAATTCTGAAAAGAATATGCCATATGAGTCTTTTAAATAACAAGCTAAAATTCACTACAATAAACACAATTTCAATGCAATTTTTCTGACAAAAGAGAGGCCATGGATAATATTTCTATAGCTTTCTCATATTCCAGAATTGGAAAGTTCAGCCTCGGGAGCCGAGGGGCTTTGCCGAAGGTCCCTGAGGGAGCCCGTGGTGAGACTCGGGACGAAACGAGGCTTTCCCAGATTGTAACCACTGTCCTAAAACAGGCGTGACAGTGTCCCGATTTATCTGATACCCTCCTCTGTGTATCTAAGCACACACCCTTCTCTAGCCTATGAATACAAATGCCACCATGTTTATAGGACAGTCACCTCAATTCTATGAAAAAGCGTGTATGTGTTTTTACCATTTTCTAATATTCCTGAAATTAGGATGCCTCTCTGTACTTATATATCTATGTGTTATAGTGAGGTATCTCTTTTCCTCTTTTGTTAACCCCCTAAAAACTACCACCTAGGTATGAAGGGCCTGAATGCTCTCAGCAGCCCACATGGTCCCCACCGGAAGTGCAGTCCTGGGTGGCATTCCTTTCCCACGTATTTCCCAGAGTCCCCATGCACTGTGTGACACACATAACCCAGGGGTGTCTTAAGCACACTTGTTTGGGTATCAGGGACAGTCCGTCGATCCACCTGCTTTGTGGCCGTGTCCTGACTTTTGTGGCACCCTGGGGTGAGTGGGAGGGGCGGCTCACCGACGACCACTATTTGCCGCTCCCTGCATCTCTCTGGCTGCTGCTAAGCTCACTCACATTGGACAGCTTCTTCCCGTCTGTCGTGGCACCACCAGGGCCTCTGCCCACATCTCCTCCACTGTCCCCTGGCCTGTGAGTGCCCGGGCAGCACAGTGATATAACCTGCCTGGACCTCTGACACATTTGGAGTGCTGAGGGAACACCGGGTGACTCTTGGCCACCCGCCCCATCTGCTCAGCGCTCAGCTCAGAAAGAGGTAACTTTACCAGAGTATGGAAACAGGGGCAGCCTCCCTGCTCCCCATCCGCTTCTCACTCACAGCTGGGATGCACTCTGGGCTGGCCGCAGGGGTGGCGGGCGGGTGTGCTGCCCTCTGACAACAGTTTCTTCCAGGGCCCGGGCCTTGGTGCTGAGCCTGGGTTGTCCACCATGCTCCTTAGCAGTCATGGTGGTTTGTCCACTGGGATCCTCACTGTCCCTCCCCATAGCCTCATTTGCTACAAGCCTCCCCACCCTCCTCAGGTCTCTCGGCCATATCTGAGCATGCCTGTATCCCAGTCGTGGAAGTGTTCAAGTCTACTCTCATAGAGCTCCTGACCCACCTTCAGGGCTCCCTGGCTCAAGAAGCAGAAGGGAGAGGGACTGCCCCATAGCAGGTGGGACAGACTGCAGGACAAATTGCCAAAGCGAGCAACCACATCGAACCCCTGGGTTGTTATTATACCTGTCACACAGTACTTAGGGACTTGGGGGCTGTGGCTAGGTACTGATGACATTCTGTGACATTGATCAAGCTTCCACCGTCAGGGCCCGGCAAAGCTCCTTCTCCCATGGTCACTCCGAAGTTCAGCCCCCACACAGACACACACGTGTCTTTGCGTGTCAGTCTTTCTGTCTCCATCTCTCTGTTCCATCAGAGTATTGTGGTTTCTCCTGCTGGATTTTTATTGGTTCTGTGATAACAAAAGTCGTCAGAGCTTAACCATAGGACAGAGACTTGACATTCTGGGCAGAGGTGAAGAATTCTGGGCCTGAATGTCAAGCATGCTTTAGATGAGCAGCAGTCACAAGGCTGACTTCAGACGATAACATCCTTAAGGAATGCGTGGCATTTCCCAGAAGCCATCAAGCCTGGCATTGTTGGCATGACTAAGTAATTGTACTGTAAGCAAAAGCCTCTTTGAAGCTGTGTCTCTCTTTGGGGTCTGGTTTCCTTCGGTTGGGCCACATCATCACATGAGCCATGCAGCTTGCTTTGGGCTACGGACCCTGAAAGCTGCTGTCGAGGAACCTCCAAAACGCCGGCCATCAAGATCGAGCAGGTCTCCAGCCTCCCCTCTCAAAATAAAGCCTGTTTTAGGGAAGTGGCCAGGGTGGTGATGATGTCAGGTTTGGGTAACAGGAGCAGGCAAGGACTGAGGACTGAGCAACTGAAGGGGGAATCTCACTCGCTGCCCACCTGAGAGTGTGGCGTCGGCCCCGTGGACAGGTAGAAAGGGCTCAGGACTAAGTGTCAGGAGACCTTGTAAGAGAGGGAAACTTCTTCCTCTGTGCCCTCAGGTTCTGTGACTGGCACCCTGGAAATTCAGCTGCCGAAGACAGATCAACAGGATAAAAAGGTTTATTCCATATGTCTACAGAAGGCCTCACAGAAAGGAAATGAAACCCCTCAAAGAGATGGCCAGACCCACAGGCTAGTACAAAAGAGAAATCAACTTACAGAGAAGTGACAAGGCACAGGAAAGGGGTTCTGAGCTTTTGGGGGTGGGACCTGTGAGAAGGTAAACATATGGGGGACTCACGGGTGATAGGGTTGTGTAGGAACATTTGTTAATACAGGTTCCTCTCAGGGCCAGCTCTGGACCGGTGAGTCTGGAGTCCTCCCCTTCCTGGTATGAGAGAGGTGGGGGGACACCTCACAAAGGGAAATTTATGCCCAACTTTTAGGCAAACGGGGGGGAGGAAGAGAGCTTTTTCTGTAGTCTACTGCTTTGCAACTGCATTCAGCTGAAAGCCATCCTTATGCCAAAGTGGCATATTTGGGGGTGCCGTCTTCTGTTTCCCCCCAGCTTCCTACTACTACCAACAGTCTCTTTCCTGCCAGGCTGGAAGGAATTCGAGGGCAAGGACGGTGTCTGTCCTGCTCACTGTGGTATCTCCTAGAGCAGTGCCCGGTGCAGTGATGTGACTGCAGGTCGATGGATGAGTGATTTCGAGTTGCTCTGAGCCTCAGTTCCTTCGTCTGTGAGATGAAGGTAATGACCTGAGCAGCAGCAGGTCTGTCCCTGTACCGACAGACTCGGCAGCAGAGGTCCCCGGGCGGGTATGAAAGGAAACAGTGTAGTCTCTTGTTTCGGAAAATAGCAAGTGTAAAAAAGAATTTTTTGACTGAAATGGTAGTTCTTCCTCATTCGAATGTTCCCAGGGACCTCTGGCAAGAATCGGGACACCTGGCAGCAAATTACCTGTGAAAGTTTTCTCATTTTGTCCTCTTCTGTAGCAAGTATTTTCAAAAGATTTTATTTATTTATTTTTAGAACGAGGGAAAGGGAGGGAGAAAGGGTGAGAAACATCGATGTGAGAGAGAAACATCAATTGAGTGTGTCTCACACGAGCCCCGACTGGGGACTGAACCCGCAACTCAGGCATGTGCCCTGAGCAGGAATCGAACCTACAGATGTTCTCTTTGCGGGACAAGGCCCACCCAACTGAGCCACACCGGTCAGGGCTCCTGTGACAAATATTTTGCTAAGGGTTTGAAATGAGTGGACACACGCCACTCACCCACCTTCCACCAAGGAAGCCACACCGACTTCAGGGAGGGTGACTGGAGGAGCAGCAAATGTTACACTCCCAATGCTACATTCAAGATAAACCAGAGGCCCATTTTTACACAGCTATCAGAATGGAGTTCATGAGCCCTGGCTGGCGTGGCTCAGTGGATTGAGCGCCGGCCTTCGAATCAGAGAGGATCGCTGATTCTCTTCCCGATGAGGGCACGTGCCTGGGTTGTGGGCTGGGTCCCCAGGGCGGGGCACGTGAGAGGCAGCCACACATTGACGGTCCTCTCCCTCTCTTTCTCCCTCCCTTCCCTCTGTCTATAAATAAATAAATAAGCAAATAAATAAAATTCTTTTAAAAAAGAAGAATGGAGTTTATGGACAATGTGGCCTGGTGCTACCTCCCCTGTCTTTTTACTAGAGCACTTCAAACAGAAGTGGACAACCTATGGCTTAGTGGAAAATGAGTCTTCATAGTTGCAGTGAGATGTCCTGGGCCCTGCCTAGGGCACACCCTGCTTGGCCTTGGGCTTCAGTTTCCTCCTCTGATTTGAATGTCTCCGAGGCTCCTCTGGGATCTCGCATTTTAAGATGGTAGTAAGATCAATACTAATTTGAATTCACCAAATCCAGGAGCTGCCCCCTCAGGGCAGCTTTCCTGTATCCCAGGGGATACTGGCATCTCCTCACCCATCAGCAGTGCTAGCTCCTGGGTCCACTCCACCCCAGGGGCAGGGAGTGAGGGTGCTTTTTTCACTCAGTGACCGAGGGTGCTGGCCGTGCAATGGCAGGAGTGGAGCCCTGTGGAGGGGCTGCAGGGAGAAGGGGGGGTTTGTTCAGTTTGTAGCAAACATAGGGGTTCGGTGCAAGCCGGGTGAGCCAATCTGGCTCAATCACGGTGAACCAATCAGCCACGGTCTCCTGGGTCTCCGGGGTAAACTCAGCTTAAGTCGCATAAAGTCAAAGCTTTTGAGAAGCCTTAACACTCATTCATCCAGCACCTACAAGGCAGATTCTGGGGCTTTAGAGGTGGTAGGGGCGGGGGAGGCTCTGTGTAGGGGTTTCTGCACACAAATTGCTTATAATTTACTATCACAACTTTTCTCTGAAGCCTTCTGATGTGTGTGTATGCCGGCAAATGGCAGAAAATACAGCAGAGGTGAAATTACAGGTGGGGTTTTATATTTCCTGTAAAAACCTTTCAGAGTGCACTAGAGGCCCAGAGGAAGTAGATTGTATATCATTATTTAGTTATTCATTGGCTGGGGTAAATCAGGGAAGGCTTCCAGGAGAAAAAAGTAACTTTCAAAGTGGAGCTGGAGGAGCTGGGAGAAAGGGCGGCATTCCGGAGCCTGCAGAGCAGAGGCGCAGAGACAGGGAGGCGCCTCAGGTGTCCTGGGAGCCAGAACTGCTCTTGGCTAGCCCAGCAGGTGAGAAGACTGGAAAGGGAGGT
This sequence comes from Desmodus rotundus, assembly GCF_022682495.2. Taxonomy (NCBI): domain Eukaryota; kingdom Metazoa; phylum Chordata; class Mammalia; order Chiroptera; family Phyllostomidae; genus Desmodus; species Desmodus rotundus. The sequence continues at coordinate 17,738,192 of NC_071397.1, read as the reverse complement.
CATTGTCGAGTCATTCCGAGCCTCGCGCGCAAAGCTCTGATTTTGATTTAGCCTGTACACCAAAGGCCAAACACTGGCTGATGCCTTTCCTCCTGCAGACGGCTAGTGTTTGACCTGCATTGTGTGTTTCTTTTTAATTTGAGTCGACTTTAAAAAAATATGGACATTTCACATACAACCCAGATTCCCAGCTTCTCTTTAAACATGGGAAGATCTAGCCTCATGCAGACAATCAGCTGGAGCTAAGTGTCCGATTCCCTTTCAGATGAACCACAGAGGGCCCAGCTAGACACGTCTGCGTGCTTGGCTCCTTTGTGGCACCCTGCAGACCCAGCCATGGAAAGTGGGGCCATGTAACTTGGAAATAACAGCAAGACTGTGACTCAGTAAGTCTAATCTGGGGGCATCTAGATAGGGCAGGGGCAGGAATAGAGGCAGGGCGCCTGGTAGGAGTCTTCAGTGTAGGTTCGAGCAAGAGGTGACACGGTCCTGATCTAGTCAGTGGCAATGAGGGAAAAGACTTCTACTGAAGGAATAGGTGCCGCCCAATGGTGCCACGTGAGGGCCAGCAGGGGCTCTCTCCCAAGTTCATTCTCAACAAGCATGAAAGCCCACACTCGAACAGTAATAGTGCCTTCTACCAGACCATTTCACATCCCTTCTCTCCTTTGATGCTCACCACAACCCTGTGACTACGGTATTGTTACTGCCTCCCCATTCTGTAGATGAGGAAATTGAGGCTCAGAGATGGTTCATTGGTTGCCTGAAACCGTCCGGCCAGGAAAGAGCAGAACCAGAACAAACGTTGTGCATTGGGCTCCCAATCTGAATGCGACTCCCTTGGTCAGGTGCATTCCCCTGCTTTGGACGAAGCACTCCTTTGTGCTCCCGAAAAGTGCAAATGCATCCAGGCAGGAGAAAGCACTGTATTTTCCAAGAGAGTGTGTAATAGTGTCCTGTTGGGAGAGGCACGGGAGCCTAGGGGGCCAGGCACAGGCTCAGAGCCAGCTTGTCTGAGCGTAAATCCCATCGCCATCCACTCCCTGGGCACGTTCCTAAACATCTCTGTGCCTCAGTTTTCTCACCTGTAAGAAAGGGCGGTGGCAACTACCTCGCTGGGTTGTTCCAAGGACCCCGTGAGTTAATGTGTGTGTTTGCTCATCGTTATTCACATTTTTCATGAGCCAGTCTATGGCCCTGGGTATCCTGCAGTGAGGAGAGAAGGGACGGTGTGTGGGGGAGACACGGGTGTGCACGTGGCAGGTGGGCTGGCACACGTGCTGCTGGCCTATAAGAGAAGACACCAGCTGGTCCGAGCCATTAGGCTGTTACGGGTGGTGGAGGGAGGAAGCATAAACTGGGTTGACTTAGCTTTAGACCCTCCTCCTAGGGAGTCAGGCCTGCAATTTAGTATTTCTGGGCACCAGAGGAAAGGGATTGGGGGCTGGTGGAAGTGGCAAAGCTCATCTATAGGCGACTGCAGGAAGGTAGACCAAATGCATGACACTGGGTGGCATTGTCACGGGTGCCAAACTGCTGGTGTGGTGCTGAGGCTGATAGCGACCTAATGACACTGCCTTCTGAAAACACCGAGCTCGTAACCTGCCCTCTGCCCAATGGAAACAGAGGCTCAGAGTCTGGTGGTGTTGACACGGCCTGGGCAGTGTTCACAGCTGGGGTAGGCAGAACGGTGGGCCCCGCCCCAAAGATGCCTGAGGCCCGACCCCTAGGACTGTGACAAAACCTAGTGGCAAAAGGGACTTTACAGATGTGATTAAGCAAAGGACTTTAAGATGGGGAGGCACCATGGATCATCCCAGGTGGGCTCAATCTAATCACATTTGTTCTTAAGAGCACAGAACCTTTCCCAGCTGTGGTCAGAGAGCGGGGGGAGATGGGAGGACAAAGAGCAGTCAGAGAGATGCATTGTTGCCAGCTGTGAAAAACGAGGAAGGGAGCCGCATGCCAAGGAATGTGGGCAGCCTCCAGAATCCAGAAAGGACAAGGGGAAGGATTCATCTCTGGACCCTCCAGAAGGAACGCTGCTTTGCAGACACCTCGACCTTAGGCTGGCGAGACCCATGTCAAGCTGCTGACCTCCAGAATTGTATGTTAATACATTTATGTTCTTTTAAACCACTAAGTCGTCCGTCATTAGTTGCAGTAGAAAAAAGAACCTAACACAGGCCTGACCAGTGTGGCTCAGTTGGTTGGGAGTTGTTTCACAAAGGAAAAGGCCACCAATTTCAATTCCCAACTAGGGCATATTGCCTGGGTTGTGGGTTCAGTCCCAGGTTGGGCCGCATAGGAGAGGCAACTGATCGATGTTTCTCTCTCACATTGATATTTCTCCCCTTCTCCTTCTCCCTCCCTCCCCCTCACTCTAAAAATAAATAAATAAAACCTTCTTAGGAGAAAAAACAAAACTAAACTAACACAATAGCTGAGGATGGAATTGACTGGGAGATAAAGACCAGATGCCGAAAGCTTTCCTGGAACCAGGGTAGACAGGAAAGCGTCACACAGAGATTTTGGGTCAGATCAAGGGTGAAGGAACTTGACTGGAGCCTAAGATAACCAATTGAAGGAAAGGTGAGTCATGTGTTAGCTGGGCCTTGATGGTGAATGAGTCTGATCCCCAAAGGAAGGCTGTTCCTGAAACCATCTCTCCATCTACTGGAAAACTTGTTCAAGCCTTCTGGTTAGTTCTTCCTCCTTCAGGGTGACTCAGTCATTCTCAGCAGGGCACAGATGGGGGTGATTTTGCCCCTCAGGAGATGTTTAGCAATGTATGGAGAAATCTGGGGTTGGCACAACTGGGAGGGGGGTTGCTACAGGCACTAAGTGGGTAAAGGCCAAGGATCTTACTAAACATCCTGTAGTAGACAGAAAAGCTCTCCCTCCCACCCCATTTGGGCTGAAGAATCGTCCAGCCCAAAGCATCAACAGTACTAAGGGAGAAGAACCCAGAGGAAGAAAAACTGGGAGAAATGGGTTCAAACCCACGTGGCTAGTGAGTGAGGGAAAACCACCGTGCTTCCCTGTCTCCTCACTGAAGGTCACCCACCCCTCTGTCAGTGCCCTGAGTCCTGAATGTCCTCTGGTCGATTGCTTGGCTCACACATAGGATCAACCTCAACTCAGGAATTTATGAAAGGCAGTAACTGGGGTAACTGAAAAGAGGAAGTTTCAATCCCAGTAGCCACTAACTGCCGAGGGTATCTGTAAAACACTGCCTCGTCTCCTGGTCAGTCCACCCACTGTTTTCCTGAGGTGCCTGCAACACGCTGACAACTCACGCCCTTGACCGCGTCTTCCCAAGGGCTGCACAGAGAATCCCAGGCAACAGTCAGTGATCAGGAAAGAGAGGTAATCTTGGCTGATTCACCCTGGACTTCTCCCTCTGTGTCCCCATCACACTAAATGAGAGGGTTGCTGTCTACCCCGGTCCAGCGGCGAGGCAGAGGGGAGAGTCCTGTCTAAGGTTTATGGCACTGTCTGTAGAGTATGTCGGCTTCGGTGTAATTGTTTCATCTCTAGTTTGTAGGGAACTTTCCGCAATGTATCTGTACCAACAGAGGGCTCCCCACTGTACCAAGTAGGAAACTAGGCTTTGAAAGACAATGTTTCTCAAACTGTGAAAAAACAGTGGTTATAGCTGGTGAAAGACCCAGCTACCTGCACATCAGAGAAGCCTAGTCATCATCAGATGAGTCCCCAGTCCAACAATTAGTGTGACCACAGCAACAGTCACAATGCATTAGAGTTACACCTTGCTCGCAAATATTCCCTTTCCATCACTCCAGTGCGCACCTTGTGCCCACCCACCCTTTCCTTCCCCATCCCAAGCCCTGCCAGTTCTGCTCCTGGTGAAAAACTGGAAAGGAAACACTAAGAATGCCCCTCTGAACTTTCCGAAATGGGTATATTTTAATACAGGAAAGAATTGAGTATTGAACCTATATGTTTTCAAGGTGGGCCAGTAGTGTTTCCCCGGAAGTTTGGAAAACTCACAGACGCTTCCCCTTCTGCTGTGTCAATGGAAAATGTAGAGAGATAGGGAAAGGAATATCCCGTCCCAGGCAGGCTACGGAGAGAGCTGACCCATACTCCCTCCTGATGACTGACCTGGAGGGTCGAAGCAACATGGCAGCCCCCCCAGGGGACTGTGCTCACACTCAGAGAAATCTGCTTTGTGACAGCCTCAGCAGGAGAAGAAAAGCCTGTTTCAACACTGTTTCTTAACATAAAATTTGTTGACCTTTATATTTTCCCTAACTCTTTGAGTTCTTCAAGATCATTTTTACTAACTCGGGTCTGCTTTGAGACTATTATTTCTGCTTCAGATGCTTCTCTTTCTTGTTGAGTTGGAGGAAGGGGGGAAGAGCGCTAGGAACAGGGATTTTCTATTTATAGTCTCCTTGACCCTTATAAAGGTCATCTTTTGTACTCTATCGTGAAGTAAGAGCCAGCCTGTTCTTTGTCTTACTCAATTCTTCTCAAGATTAGAGTTCTCAGAATAGATGTATTGAAATGTCATTCAGCAATTAGAGAAAGGCCACTGGGTATGGAAGGGACATTAAATGTAAAGACATTCAAGCTTTCTTGTTCTTGGTCATTTTGGCTCAAGGATTATAAACTTGTGCTTCTTAAACTAATGTCCCCAAGGACAAGGTTGGGCATTTGCTTTAATTTTACCTTGTATTCTTGTACGTTTTCCCTCTTCTCCTACTCTTTAACTTGGTTCTGTGAACTTCTCACTATCCCAGTTTTCTCTTGACTCTTCCAGGGCCTTCTGAGAAGAACTAGGAAATCATTGAAATTTGCCGAACATACTATCAAGGATTTTCCACAAACTTCCACGCCTTTCTTTTTGCGTCAGCCTTTGGTGTATCAGTGCCTTCCATTCATTCCCTGAAGCTACCCCAAGCCTGCTGGCTGCTCTGCACTTCCAGATTCTTGTTTGCATCCAGGGCAGTCTTAGCCACTGGTTGGTGAGGAACAGAGAGAGGGGAACATGGGCTCCCCACTTCTGTGCCCAGAGCAGGCATCAGAAACGATCGGTCATGGCCCACTTTCCTCCTGAGCTCAGACTCAGCATCAGAATGTTTCTCAACCGGCACTTTAAGCAACTACCACCGATTAATCCAGCCCAGTCATTGATCTGACACACACTTCCTTGCCCTACTATAAGGGAACGTCTTGTATAAACTACAGCTGAGAGAGGTCACAAGTATAGTCTTAGTGGTTTCCTTTTTCTTGTTATTTTTTCAAGATTTATGATTTTAGAATCTTCCTTCTGGGGGATCCCAGTCATAAAACTATCTTCCCCACTCCCTGGTTACTGTTTATTTCTTTTTAGATAACCCTACTTACTGAGAATTTCCACATAGAGAAGACCAGTAATGTGCCCGGGGCTTAACATCCGTAGTATTTTGTCGTCACAGCAACCCCTCAGGTAGTAGGTGGTTATCATTACCCCTAGTTTGCAAATGAGGCTTCAGGTGTTAAGTGACTTTAAGGTAACAAGTGCTGGTGAGGGTGTGAGTTCACACTCAGGGTTCTTCAACCTCCAAGTCCAGGGCTAGGGGAACCCCTTACTGCTTCATGTCTGGGGGAAGCACAATCCTTTCTTTCCTGTTTGGGCTCCAGGGACTCAAAATAATTATGTTTAGGTTTTGAAGGATGTGCAGCTGAAAGCCCCTCCATCTAGAAGGGCTGTCACTTGTTCCCAATGGTATGAGCAACTGTTGCTGTAGGTGTGAGTCAGGGGCACCTGGGCCAGGAGCAACACTGACCCAAGGGTGGTAGAGAAGGCCTGAGGCCTTCCCTCCCTCGCCGGTGTTCACTGTGATGGTCCGATCGGACGTTGGCTCCCATTTACTGAGCGTCTACTACATGCCAGGCTCTGCGCTAGGTGCTCTGAGCTCGTGTCCTCTGACCCAATTCGTGGTCTTTGCGCCACACCACACAGCTAGTTCCTCCTGTCATTGCTCCCAATCCATCCACGCCTCTAGGTGATCCTGTGGGGAAGGCACCTCACAGGTGGGGATGAAGGCAGGATGAGGCAGGAAAGGAAACTTTTCTTCTTGGTATCTACTTCAAGGGAATTCCAGTTATAAGGCAAGGGGAAGACACCACCCAGCATCTGCCCGAGTTAACCTGGAGTTACAGGTCCAGGCGCTGACGCAATCAGCCAGCATGAGAGAAATCAGATCGAAGTCAAGAACAGATGGGAGGGATGTAGAAACCAAATGCAGACACCGTACTGTTTCATGCTGGTGATTCCTGGAACCACAGCCCCTGTTAGCTGAATGCAGGAGTTGAGGTTCTGAGGGAGATGAGCAGAGTCCAATGGCGGTCATCTTCCTACCCTAGGAAACACCAAAGGCATTTTCTTCTTTTCTGTCAGGAGGAAGGAAAGTAGCCAGAACAGAATAACCTTCATTCCAAGTTGAATCTGATGAAAACTGAGTGGTAGGGCCTTGGCAATGCCTTGTGTATAGAGGGACAATCATCCCACTTTGCCCAAGACAGCCAAGGTTCATGCCTGTTGTTGCAGTGTCCTTACAAAACACGCTCCTCCTTCTACTCGCAAGTGTCCCCGTTTTGACAATGAATTGACTCTATGGTCACCTTGCTTATAGGGTTTGTTTCAACTTACTGCCCACAATACATATCCGTGTTTGAGGAAAGGTGGGTCTGCAGGGAAATCCATTTTGTCAGGAAGAAGCCCATGCTGCCAAAATTTTCACACTGTCTCCCCTCCGTCTTCTGCGCGCGCGCACACACACACACACACACACACACACACTGCGTCTGGTGCCAGCTGGCGTCCTTAGAACAATCTTGCACACTTTTGTGACTCCGAATTCCACAGCCAAATGTCTATCAGAGTCTCTAGAAGAAAATGCAAATATGGAAACTTTGAGTGGATTTAATAGTGATGTACCAAATCTCTGCCCTGGGCAGGAGACTACGGGAAATGGGGCCTGGGGCCCTAAAGTATAAAGAAGTCACAAGTGGGGCCATTTGCTTGTCAAAAGGGAACAGACTGGCCTCTCTTCTACCCCTCCCCATCTTCCCTAGTCCTCTCCTGACACTCCCCCCACTGCCCCCCACCCCGATGATTCATCCCAGGATCCCTTTCCTATTCATTCCAAAACAGGATATTCAATTTCCTCAAACAGCGAAGGGTAACTGGCCAGATAAAAACTGGCCAAGAAAACTGGGGTTCCTTGGTTAGTTACTGAGGAGCTCAGCACGGCAGGAGCCAGAGCTCTCTCACTAACATGGCATTTCATTTGGGATATACCCTTTAATTCTGAGCCCCTATCATTTGCGTGTTTGAAGGCCAATCATAAGGTTTTGGGTGCTCCAGTTTTCATATGAATGTGAAATCCAGCTCCAGCCCCAGCCCTTTAGGAAGGCTAAAAGTAAAAATAAGAGTGGGCAAGAGTGTCACCTAGAGGCAAAATCATGCTTTCATTCATTTTTTTTTTTCAAAAAAGGCCCACCTGTGGAAAGGGTCCATTGCTCCTGAGGTTCAGTGCACACAGGTGCTTTAGGATCGGGAATTTAAAAGGAACGCCCTCTGTTCTCAAAGCACCCAGAATTCGGTGGGGGGACACTGACATGTAAAAACTTAGAATGGAAGGGAGTAACTGCTAGGCTAGAGGGTAAAGTGGGGTATTTTGGAAACAGACAAAGGACACTTTCTGGTGGAGCGAGAGAATGTGTTACAGAGGTGCGGAGACTGAGATTAAGTGGGAATCGACTGACTCCATGCTTGGCTTGCCCTGCGGCCAATTTCACAAGTTGAGAAGCTGGAAGGGCTGTTTGGCATAAATCATCCACTTGCCCTCACCTTCTTCTCATGTGCCTTCCCACAGGTGGCTGCCACGTACTTGAAATACAGCTAATCCAAATGGAGATGTGCTGTACGCGTAAAGTGCACTCCAGATTTCAAAGATTTAGAATCTAAAGAGTGTAAAAAATTTAACAATTTTAATATTGACTACATGTTGAAATACTATTTTGCATACCCTGGATCAAAGTATATTATTAAAATTAATTTCACCTGCACTGACTGGTGTGGCTCAGTGGACTGAGCCTTGTCCTGTGACCCCAAAGGCTGCCGATTCGATTCCAGGTCAGGGAACATGCCTGGGCTGTGGGCCAGGTCCCGGGTTGGGGGACATGCAAGAGGCAACCAGTCAACAGTCCTCTCCCTCTTTCTGCCTCCCTTCCCCTATCTCTATAAACAAACAAAAGCTTAGAAAGAAAAAAAAATAACTTCACCTGTTTATTTTTTGGTAAGGTGGCTCTAGAAATCTTAACATTACATAGGTAGTTCAAATTACATTTGAACTGGGCAGTGCCGGCCCAAGCCATACTGGTTCGGCTCCAGCGGGAATTATAACATATTTGAGTTTTGATGGGATTCCTTTAGAACTGGACTCCTGGCTCTGGCTATGAGCGAGGGTTCTAGAGAGTCAGCCTTGCTCTACCACTCAATAACTGGGGTGAGCTTGAGCAAGTTTATTTAAACTCTCAATGTCATAGCTCTTATTTATAAATGGGACAATAACACCTATGTGTGTGAGTATAAATGCAATAACCACTACAAACTTAAAGCCTCTCGCTCCCCACTTAACACATACAAGTGCCTCAGAATTTTAAACAGCTTTATTGAGGTGTTATTTATAAACTTTTTTAAAGTGTATTTTATTGATTATGCTATTACAGTTGTCCATTTTTTTCTCCCCTTTATTCCCATCCATCCTCTCACCCCTTAGTTCATATCCATGGGTTGTGCATGTTCTGTGGCTTCTCCATTTCCCATACTATTCTTAACCTCCCCCTATTTTGCACCTACCATTTATGCTTCTTATCCCCTGTACCTTTCCCCCCATTGATAATCCCTGCTGATAACCCTCCATGTGATCTCTATTTCTGTGCTTCTGTTCCTGTTCTAGCTGTTTGCTTAGTTTTTGCTTTTTAGGTTCAGTTGTTGATAGTTTTGAGTTTGTTGTCACTTTACTGTTCATAGTTTTGATCATGTTCTTTTTCCTATGTAAGTCCCTTTAACATTTAATATAGTAAGAGCTTGCTGGTGATGAATTCCTTTATCTGGGGAGCACTTCATCTGCCCTTCCATTCTAAATGATAGCTTGGCTGGATACAGTAATCTTGGATGTAGGTCCTTGCCTTTCATGTCTTTGAATACTTCTTTCCAGCCCCTTCTTCCCTGCAAGTTTTCTTTGGAGAAATCAGCTAATTGTCTTCTGGGAACTCCTTTGTAGGTAACTGTCTCCTTTTCTCTTGCTGCTTTTAAGATTCTCTCATTATCTTTAATCCTGGGTAATTTAATTATGTGTCTTGGTGTATTCCTCCTTGGATCCAACTTCTTTGGGAATCTCTGAGCTTCCTGGACTTACATATCTATTTCCTTTGCCACATTGGGGAGGTTCTCCTTCATTATTTTTTCAAATAAGTTTTCAATTTCTTGCTCTTGTTCTCCTTCTGGTACTCATGACTTGGATGTCAGTTGTCCCAGAGGTTCCTAAGCCTCTCCTCACTTTTTTGAATTCTTGTTTCTTCCATTCTGACTGGATGTTTATTTCTTCCTTCTGCTCCAAATCGCTGATTGGAGTCCCAGTTTTTGTCCCTTTACTGTTGGTTCCCTGTATATTTTTATTTCACTTTGTATAGCCTTCAATTCTTCCTTTACTTTGTGTTCATACTCAGTAATTTCTGTGAGCATCCTGATTACCAGTGTTTTGAACTCTGCATCTGGTAGGTTGGCTATCTTCTCATTGCTTAGTTCTTTTTCTGGAGTTTTGATCTGTTCTTTCATTTGGACCATATTTCTGTCTTGGCGCACCTGTTACATCGTAAGGGGTGGAGCTTTAGGTGTTCACCAGGGTGTGCAACCCACTTTACTGAGTGCTTCCTTCTGCTAGACACTTTGTAGAGGTGTTCTTGAATTTGTCAGGGTCCCACTTTGACCACCTGAGGAAAACCACCTCACCTTTCTACTCCCCATTTCCTCACCTGCACACTTGGCATGGCTGTTCAATGATTTCTATGGTAAATTCCAATTTTGACATTGTTTTGCCAAAAAAATTTTAAAATTTAGCTCATATTTGTAATATCCAAAAGATGTCTTCCAATGGTGTTTCTTTTGTCTTTATCTCATGGATATATTTCTTTTTCCATCTCTCTGAAGATATGTAATTTTCATTTGTTTTTAAATTTTTTCTGCTACCTGTACTTTACTGTTTCCTTGTGTTCCTTTTAATGGTTGATTCTCTTGTGTGTTTGGGACTTAATCTTTATATGCCTTGCATGTCCACTGATATTCAAGAATGAGGCAGTAAATGTTGACTGGAACCTGTGGGGGGAGGGGGTGGCTTGTTGACTGAAAGGTGAAAGACGGAACTTATTTTATTGAGGCACCTCAATCTCAGTGTCTGTAAGTCTTTGAGCTGATGGCTGCATTCCCTCCACTTCCGTTTCATGGGCATAAGCCTGGCAATCTGAGTCCTGGGGGCTGATGGGGGATTCCTCCTGCTGGGTCTCGCCATTTCAGTGTGGCGGTGCTGCTTTCCTGCCAGCTGGAGGTCAGTTGAGTTAATTTGCTCTTTTGGGTGTTATTTTTTGATTCATTGCATGTATTCTCATATACATTGCTTTTGTACTAAAATTTAGATATACAAAAATTGCAAACTGAAAAAAAATATTTTCAGCTCTCCAAGCTAAAAAGTTGCTGTAGTGGTCATGAAGGAAACTTTGAACGTGGTATCCACTGGCTATCAGCCACAGGTCATTTAACCCAAGGCCAGGTGGCAAGTAAAGTAATAGAATCTTCAAATTCCATTTCCTTAGGAATGTATTTTTCTCGCTATACTTGACTATGTTCTCATCAGATGTTGTTAACCTTTTATCAAAACTAATAGTCGTGTTATGCAGAGCTGCCTTATCTTAGGCTTGTTGCTTCTTTCTCCCTCTTTTCTAAGTTGAGGAACACATCACATTTGATTGCTGCAAAGAGTCAACCGAAGTAGAACTCTCTTCTTGCTGTACACACACGTTTGGTTTCCATCTTTAACATAACAGGTATCAGCTTTTTAAAAGGCCTGTCCCATACTGCTTTGCAGGAATGTATGAAGGGTCTTTTAACATCAACATGAACTTGAATGCAACTGTGGCTGTAGAGGCTGATTTCTGAAAATATGTTGAGTACTGACTCTAGCTGTATTTGAATCACCAAAAAGAAATCTGAATCTGGTAGCAGACGGCCAGACACAAACTCTGAAATTACTACTGGTATTGTTATTAGGGAGGTAATGTACATTTTACTTGATGAGTAAACTTTAACTTTACTTAACTTTAATTCTGTAAAAAAAGTTAGGCCTGGGTTTACACAATCCTCTACTGTTCTTTTAAGAACAAAGACGAGTCGTTATCTTGTTGAGACGTTCCAGTCCTGAGGGATTCATTCTTTCTTACTTAATGTCACATATTTGTAAGTCGCTTGGATGAGGTCAGAGTGTCCGTATCTCTCAGAGTATCAGAGGTCAGACAGCTACAGTCTGTGGCTGTCTGTAAAAACCAGTGATGAAACGAGGCAGTGAATCTTAAGCCTTTGCTGGCTACCCTAGGATTATTATTCTGATGCTTAAAAAAGACCATCCAAATACATTTTCTTGAAGGAAACATTTATTTAGAATCTTTATTGGTCAAGCAGTTTCAAACAAATCTAGAACAGGTTTTCACATTTGAGCCTTTAGTGCAAAGCCATTTTGTCATGCGTGAAAGAAATGCTTATCCGGTAAAGCTCTCCCCTGACGCATTTCATTGGGATGATCAGGCAGAAGACTTAATGTGACAGAAATCTGCTCAGAAATCTGCTTGAAAAAGGACATGATTTAAAGCTCATATGAATGTTTTTCGTAACATAAATGTGTTTAAATAACTTGTTATCTCAACTTCTTGATTTCAAAATCATAACACCCCAAGAATCAACTATCCCTTTAAATTAAAAAAAATCAATTTATACTCTTCTTAAAAGAACCCCAACAGTGTAAAATAAATCCCAATTCCAGATATACATATATAACGCACGTACATTTATAACTTAGGTGCTCTTTCGCACTGTAGCTTTCATTCATGCAACACTGACAGGGGGCTGGACGCCAGGACCTACAGAGGCCTCTCTGAGAAGGCAGTGTAGCTCCTCGCTCTGGAGAAAAACAAGGGGGTGTACATCTTGTCGATCTCAAAAGCAGTGACTGCAGTCTCACCAGTTGACCTGGAAAGAATGCACAAAATTACTAGTTACCGGGAAGTCTCAACTCATTTAAAATCCTTGCATATTTCTGAGGGTGAGGGGTTATTTTATACTCTAGCCTTTCACAGTTTTTTGTACTTCCCAGTAAATTCTAAATAATATAGGCACATTGTAGAAAAGTTTTTAAATTTAGGAAAGTGCAAAACAGTCACTCATAATTCTATCTATTCTATCATTCAGATACAGCAGTACCAAGCACTTTTCCCCTAATGTTTCTTCCAAGCGCCTCAACCTCTCTAACCAGCTTTCCTACTGAGATCGTACTCTGCTTCATCGTCCTTACTTCATTTCTTATTACAACATATACATTTCCTAATATAACCAGAAGTCATTTTTAGTGGCTGCTTAGTATTTCACTGTCTGCTTGTACCACAATTTACTTAGTAATTCCCCTTTTGTTGGGAATTGTACATTGTTTTCAGTTCTTGGCAACTAAAAATGTTGTGATGTTTTTGATTATGTCCTTTGGACAGATTCCAAAAAGTAAAATTCTAAGTCAAAAGCTATAGACATTTTAAGGCTCTTGTTAAAATTTAATCTTAGAAAGAATTATAATCGTGGAATAGAATTTAATGATTTAATATTAGCATGACCAACAACATAATTACAGATGGGATGGAGGGGAAGCAGATGACAAGTTTTACTATTACAGTCTCTTATATTTTCCTCCCAAAGAGGAGAAATAAATAGAAGCAGAAAACTCGAATGCTTTTATACATATTATAAGAAAGTCAAGGCGACCATTAGCAGTCACAAACAGTGCCTTTTATAGTGTCCCTTTTTCTCCTAAAACTTGATACTTTTCATTTCTTTGGTTCTACTTCTGGGTCTGGTTTCTCCATTAAAAAAAAAAAAAAAAAACTCCACAGATTCCTGAGAGAAGCAAAAAGGAGATAAGGAGAAAGAAAAAAAGCCTGCTCCTTCTCAGCTGTCAGGACCTTCCAAATGAGTGCAAAAAGTTATCTGCAAGCTGGGACTGTGGCTCCAAAAGCATTCAACAACATGGCGGAGGTTGTGAAGTAGGCTAATCGAAGGTGATCCCAAAATCTGTCTCTCAGAATTCTGGACCCAACTGGAATGGGAAGCCTTTAGTCACATACCAATATTCTTTAAAACCCAACAACAGCTAACTTCAATATCCATACGAATTGATATTCCACCTTCTTAATTACTTCTTTAATTTACTTATTTCTGTGCTGCTCTGTTCTTACACACACTCTTCTGTTCATTACTGATTTCATACAGGTAAGTCCTAACTCACAGAAAGGTCAAGATGGCAGCACAGGAGGACACTGAGCTTGCCTCCTCCCCAGAACGTACCACATGTATACCTACCATTAGAGCAGTTCCCCGAGACAAAACTGAGGGCCAGCTGAACAGCCTCTGCACAACAGGCAAGAGAGAGAGACTGCAGAGAAGGCTGGGGACCCACAAGAGCACTTGGGGGGCCGAGGGAACCATCTGGACCTGGGGCAATGGGCAAGTGTCACAGCGTGTGTATGGGGGCCCCTTTGCAGGCCAGAAGAGGTTTGCACAACATATTCAAAGCATGAAAAGGACCTACGACCAAGCTTACCGTACCCAGCAAGGCCATCATTTAGAATCAAAGGACAGATAAATAGCTGCCCAGACAAGAAAAAGCTGAAAGAATTCATCACCACCAAACCAGTAGAACAAGAAATGTTAAATGGACTTCTTCAAGAAGAAGAAAAAAAAGAATAAAATGGCAATAACTACATAGCCATCAATAATTGCTTTAAAAGTAAATGGATTAAATGCTGCAACCAAAAGACAGAGGGAGGCTAAATGGATAGGATAAGCAAAAAAGAGAAAGAACTCACAGATACAAACAACAGTGTGGTGACTGTGGGAGGGGGAGGGACTGGAAGAGGGTACAGGAGGGATAAACAGCAACAGAAAAAAGTAAAATAAAAAATGAACTATGGATAACCAAAAAAAAAAAAGAAAAGACGACCCATATATATGCTGCCTATAAGAGACCTACTTCACATCGAAAGATACACAAAGTAAAGGGATGGGAAAAGACAATTCATGCAAATGGAAATTAAAAAAGCTATAGTAACAATATTTATATCAGAGAAAACAGACTTTAAAACAAAAGCTGTGGCAAGAGTCCAAGGAGGATTCAGCGATTCTACTTCCGGATATTTATCCAAAAAAACCCAAGACACTAATTCAGAAAGACCTGCATATCCCTATGATCGCCACAGCATTACAACAGCCAAGACGCGAAGGCGACCTGAGCGCCCACTGCGAGATGCGTGGGTAAAGATGACGGGTGCATATATACTGGGTCGGCCAAAACGTCCATTTAGTTTCTTCTGTAAAATAAAAGACACAGTTTTCATTTTCACCAGTAACTTTACTGACTTGGATATTTTGAGTATGTCAGCTACTTCCCACTACTGGCTTCTAGTGGGTAGAGGCCAGGGTGCTTCTCAACATTCTCCAGTGCGTAAGAGTGCTCCACAGCAAAGAATGATTTGGCTAAAATGTCAATAGTACCAAGAATCTTCACAAAACATTTTTGACATGTTCAATCAGTCACAGTACCTTCTCCATACACTGCACAAATCTTCTTTTGCATTTCAGTTGCATTTTTACCTTTCTTGAAATAATAAAGCATAATATGCCGAAAATATTGGGTATTTTCTTCCATCTTCAATATTAAAATGGCTGCAGAAAAATTTACCAATTTTGGTAAGTTTTTTTTAAATGCACGCTGACATGACAGCTGTCACAATACAATTTAACAAAATTGTTTTGAATAAAGTTAAAGACAACTAAGCACTGCTAGACCCATCGTACAGAAAAACACTAAACAAACTTTTGGCCAACCCAATACAGTGGAACATTCCTCAGCCATAAAAAGAATGGTATCTTGCCATTTGTGACAACATGGATGGACCTAGAGAGTATTATGCTAAGTGAAGTCAGACAGAGAAAGAGAAACACAGTATGATTTCACTTATATATGGAATCTAAAAAACAAACAAAAACATCAAAACAGAAACCAACTCATAGATGCAGAGAACATTTTAATGGTTGCCAGAGGAGATGGGGGCTGGGAGGATGGGTAAAAAAAGGGGAGGGATTAAATTGTATAAATCGCCCATTATAAAAAGTCCTGGGGATGTAAACACAGCATAGGGAATAGTCAACAGCACTGTAACAACTGTGTTTGCTGTCAGATGGGTACTGGACTTATTGGAGTAATCACTTTGTCAGTTATACAAATCTATAATCCTTATGTTACCTGAAACAATATAGTATTGTATGTCCACTGTAATTTAAAAATTATTAAAAAATAAAAAAGTAAAATAGCAAAGCAATAAAAAGAAAATGTTGCCATTCGTAACAATGTGGATGGACCTAGAAGGTATAATGCTAAGTAAAATAAGTCAGACAGAGAAGGGCAAATACCCTATAGTTACATGTAGAACCTAGAATCTAAAGGATATAAATATGCAAAGTAGAAAGAGACTCACAGACACAGAGAACAGACTGATGACTGCTAGAGGGGAGGGAGACTAGGGGGATAGGCGACAAAGGTGCAGGGGAATAGAAACGATAATATTGCGGTGAGTTTGCACAGTGACAGCTCACTTTCACTGTCTGCGTTAGACTTAGTGTAGTGACCACACTGTACACAAATGTCAGGTCACTGGACTGTACACCTGAAACTAGTATTATATGGTGTACTGAGCAGGTAGATAGGTCTCCACTATAAAATTCTTTCAACTTTTCTGCATGTCTGAAAATAATATTTTTGAAGAACATTTAAAGATATTAAGCATGATTATGTAAAATAAAGTGTAAGAAAAAATAATCTTCATATAACAAGAACTTTATATAGGAACCACGTAATAGATTTGGCTTTGGGATACAAGAAGTCTTCTTAGCAGACTTACTTTTCTAACCACAATTTTATTAAAATCAGTGTATAATCCCCGAGGATAAACCAAATGGAAATAAAAGTAAAAAAATGGTAAGAAAAACAAGGGAGAAGAAAAAAGATCCGCTAAGTACACATTCATCCTGTAGCCTTGGTATTTTTAACGCAGGCACCTACTTGTACGTAATGTGACAAGAATGGTGTATCCAGATGAGCTTGTTGAACCTCTGGTGGCCACTGGAACACAGCTGCAGCCCCACGTGAAAACTCTGATCTGCTTCTTGCACAGGGACACGACGGAAGTATCTGTATTTATAGTCAAGTGGCTTCTGTGAAAGAAAAGGAGCATGAGCTTTTCTATATTCCTATAAATATTTTCTATAGAAAAATAAATATAAATATCTTTCAATATTATAAATATAGAACAGAACCAGAACTCACGGAGAAACCCTATCTCGACACATAATGCTAGAGAAGAAAGAGGGATTCAACACAAGGGGAACTTCTTTCAAATCCTATTTGAAATATATTATGCAAGCATAACATAACATTTGTATATAGTGGAGTTGTCTTGGATATCAAATAAGATTGTGTATAAGTGTCTTGAAAAATGTTAAGCACTCAGCCCGGGCTGGTGTGGCTCAGTGGGTTGAGTTCCAGCCTGAGAACCAAAAGTTCACTGGTTCAATTCCCAGTCAGGGCACATGTCTGGTTTGTGGGCCAGATCCCCAGCAGCAAGAGGCAATCACACATTGATGTTTCTCTCCCTCTTATTCTCCCTCTCTTCCCTTCTCTCTAAAAATAAATAAATAAAATCTTTAAACTAAAGAAAATATTAAGCACTCTAAAAACATAAGGTTTTTCCCCTCATCATCATCATCTCAGTAAATCATCATAATACCCTCATGTACTAAATATGATTGCATTACTGCTATTTAATGGCTGAAGAGTGACGACCCAAACAGGCCAAAGGAGTTAACCAAAGTTACACAGCAGTTTCAGATGGGAATTAAGACTTCAGTCTCCTTTCTTGAAGCCTAACATTTCCTCTTATTTGAAAACACTTGGGAATTTTTAAACAGAGAAAGTGATAAGTTGGTGACAGCTACAGAAAAAGCAGAATATAACTTATTTTTTGCAGTAACAGAAAATTAGTCAATGGAGAAATAGATGTGACAAGCTTCATTAGAACGACACTTCTGCAAATACTGCTGCTAAAAACACAAAAATATCAACACTACATATAGTTTTATTGTGCCGTAGTCTGAAGAGAAAACAGCTTTTCCATGTGGGAGTTCCTAAATTCTAATTAGACAAAACCTAGACTGGAGCATCACAAACTCCCCAATTCTGACCTCAGGAAACTCATGGCCAAGGCCACAGTCACTGCAACTATCTCTGCCCCTCAGACTGTTGCCCCCGATTTCAGGAGTCTGTGAGAGCCGAGCAGAGAAGCCGGGCCCAAGGTGACAGGACCAGGACTCACGGAGAAACCCTATCTCGATACAATGCTAGAGAAGAGAGAGGGATTCAACACAAGGGGAACTTCTTTCAAATCCTATACTAATTTACAAAAGCAATTATAACTTCCTCACAACTGACTTTTTGGGTATACATTATGGTTTTTAACCAGGGCTAAAAAAATGCACTCAGAGAAAGGTTGTTTAAAAAAAAAAAGCCCTCAATCTCTTAAGGTTTAAAACTCTATTGAGTGTGATAATCCAGCAATATATTTGCTTGGCAATTTTTTTCTTTTGTAAGAATGAGAAGAAGGAAATTATCTTACATTAGCTTATTTCCAGTAGAAATTGAAATTCTCTATAAGAATACCCATATGAAAAGAATTACCTATTTGAGCTAATTTAGAAAGAAAATCCCATATGATTCAAAATGAGAAGAGCCAAAAACACATATTCAGGTATCCTTTTACTAGTTACTTTACAGAAGGACATTCAGGCTTTACATTTTCACATGTGAAAACCAGGACCAGAAAAAGAAACCATTTGGAGAAAAACAAGCAAGCCGAACCAATAAAAAATAACCACATTCTTTTTGAAAACCCTCCTGTTCTCTTCAGAGATACGCTACAGTCATTACGCATCCTGGGTAATAGTATAAATAACGAAACAGCATGCTTTTACCCTTTCTAATCAAGACTGCTAGAGCGCACAGGCCATGACAGGAAAACTGCCCGTCCGACCCTGCGTACTCACTTCCTCTTTTCTCTTAGTCATCACAGCAAATACTTTGGTCTGATTGTCTGCATCTTGTGACAAGCGATAATGACCCAGCAGAACAGCATCAGTTCTAAAAATAAAAAACACATTTTCAATCTATTCATTAGCTATTGCATGTATTTAAATAATCTAGGAACTAATGGATTGTAATAATGTCTAAGCAACGCGCTCGAGAAGACTCAAGTGGAATGTGAGTGAACCTAGTATCTCGGGCCCCAGGGACCTACTGAAGTGCACCGTCCAGGGGAGAGGCATAGGAATTGTTACTTTCCACAAATGCCCACCCAAGAATGCTTTTTAAATTATCCAACAGTGAGTTAAGAAGACACAGAATCATATTAACCTGCAATTAACCGTGTAAAATGTGAACTGGATAGAAACTGTAGAAAAATTCTACCTAGCATTCCGAGTTCTTAAACGAGGAACGATGGACTGAGGCTCCTCGGGGGTTGTCAACATCATCACGTGGCCATCGGGGAAGAATCGTATGTACCTGTGTAAGAAGGAGAGCACCAAAAACACCACACACACATAAAATACAACACGCGGCCTTCTTTACTGGCACCTAAACCTAGGCATAGCCGTGGAAGCAAATCGGAAATGCCGTGGGCCCAAGAACTGGCAAAACGTCACTAAAATGTGACTGACAACCTGGGAGGTCAGCAACCAAGAACTAACGGCATTTTCTTACCCTCCTCAGAGGGAACTGTTGAACTTTTAGTTTCACTCACTGAATAAAAAGTTAGATTAAATATTACTCTATTAAAGTTCTGTATGTTTTTTCCTAGAGCACTAACTAATGTCAAACAAAAGTGGACTCCCATAATACATGGTACTTAACAAGTCTGCTCCTTCCTCACTGGCAGTATTATCTGAAGGACAGTAGGGCTGAGCAGCGCACAAGCAAATGAGTCTACCAAGGGCAACAGATAAGGACGATTTCTAAACTGTAAAATGGCTCTTTGATTTAGAGGCCAGGAGGAATTAAATTTGTAGTAACCCACTGGGCTTTTAAGTATGATTTCTGTAATAATACTGGATAAAGACACTGAGGGCCACTTCGTGTATAAATGCAAAAGCCACAGAGAACAGACGTCCAATACCTAGTGAACAACTCCTTGGAGAGAGAGAATTTTTCACTCACTCAGTTGTACCTGTAATATTCCACTTGGTGCCAGGCTCTATAGAAGCCATCAAGAGACTGTTCCCCCTGACGAATATATGTGGTTTTACTGATATACACTCCTATTTAAAAAAACAAAACAAAACATTTTTAAACAATTAAGAACGTAATAAACTTTAGAGAATCTTAATTACAATCATATAGTATTTTTCTGGCCTTACTTTTATTGTAGTTTCCTTTAAATATGCTCACGGTACTTAGGTCTGTTACAGAAAACTAAGACCGAGTGTTTGACAAAATCAGCATGATGGATCACTAGTTCTCCTGAGTTCTAAAGGGTTCAACTTACCATCAAACCGAACACGGGGCCTTTCTAGAAACATCTCTCTCCAGGATGTGTATGGAACAAGTTTAATACAGCTTCTGCCCCAAACTTTCAAGCAGGCCAAACGCCATATTTCAGGGTCTCTAAGGAAGAAAATCACAACATCAATATATATAAAAGGCTAAGCTGCTACATGCAGCCTTAAGAAACAGTCCTGCTGTGAGCTGCCTTCTATTCAGTAAGTTTCTGTTTGGTGCCTGCCAGGCACCATCTTGGGCCATGGAGATGGATGGATGGATGAAGGCCCTGCTCTTTTACTGGTGGGAAAGCAAAGAAAAATTAGAAAACAGAGAAAGTTTCAGGTAATGAGCTCAATGCAAAAAAACAAACAAAGCAGGGTAAACAGACGAAGATGTGGTGGTGGGAAATGAAGACTATTTTAGATGCAGCGGCCAAGGGAAGACTCTTTGGACAAGTGATGAGGAAGTGTATTCTGGGCAGAACCATAGCGAGTTCAAGACCCTCATGTGGGAGTGTGGCTGGTGTGCTCCACAAGGAGCAAGAAGTGCCACATAGCTGCAGCAAAATAAGCAAGATGAAGCATAGGCTATGTAATTTGAGGGGTAGTAAGGGGCTGGTGAGGTCCTAGTTTACTGATGGGAGCGGCTATGAAAATGAGATAGAGGCCCTTGCAGTTTTCAGCATAACTTAGGCTTTTAAAAAGATGACTCTGGGAGAGGTCCAAGATAGTGGTGGTACAGGAGGATGCTGAATTCACCCTCTCCCATAAGCAAACTCAAACGTATACATAAATCATGAGCAATTACTGCGAGAAAACTGAGGGCTGAATGAACAGCTTTAAGATTTTTTTTTTAATTTTTAGGGAGGGGGAAGGGAAAGAGAGGGAGAGAAACATCAATGTATGGTTGTCTCTTGCATGCCCCCTACTGGGGACCTGGCCTGCAACCCAAGCATGTGCCCTGACTGGAAATTGAATCCATGGCCCTTTGCTTCGCAGGCCCATGCTCAATCCACTGAGCTACACCAGCCAGGGCTGAATGAATAGCTTTTGAACAACAAGCAAGAGAAGGAGACAAATAGAGAGGACTGGGAAGCCACAAGGGCTGCCTGGGAACTGTGGCAACTGTCAGGGCTGGACGAGCTGGTGAGCGCCATCGTTTACATCCCCCTTCACTTTGATAGGGCGGGCAGGGGCTTTATTTGGGTGCTTTGGCCTACCTGCAACATCACCAGGAAGTGTGTTCCCAGTTACACTACCCTGAGTCTTTTGCCTCCAGACAAAGGAAGCTGGCAGGAACAATGGGACATCCCA
Organism: Desmodus rotundus; assembly: GCF_022682495.2. Taxonomy (NCBI): domain Eukaryota; kingdom Metazoa; phylum Chordata; class Mammalia; order Chiroptera; family Phyllostomidae; genus Desmodus; species Desmodus rotundus. The sequence continues at coordinate 17,716,903 of NC_071397.1, read as the reverse complement.
TGCACCCGCAGGCCTCCCTGCAGGGAGCCACTCCAACCCTCAAGCCAGTACTCCCAGTGCTGTAAGCTCCTGACCACTCCCGCCAGCCTTCTAAAACTACCAGCAATAAAGCCTATACCGAGATAACTACACAAGACCACTTTCTGTACAACAAACAAGAGAGACTGTACAGAGAAGGCTGGGGAGCCATGGGAGCTCTCTGGGCTGGAGGTATCGGTAAGCACCATTGTTTATGTTCCCCCTCCACCTCCACAGGGTGGGTGGGGCTCCATTCAAGTGCTCTGGCCCATCAATAAAATCACTACAGCACTACTATGTTCCCAGGCACAGTACCCAAGCCCACTCTGCTCCTGAGCAAGGGAACAAGCAGAGAACAGGGCATTACCACATGCACCTGGCCTCCCCAACCAGAGTCTCTCGACTTGGTAGACCAGTGCCCTGGTCATCTTAGCACCTGCTTGGCTCTGACCAGCTTGCCAAAACCCCCCGGCACACAGAACCCACAGAGGCCACTTCTACATAAGGCCGCTTTTTCAAGATTGGGAAGAAATAGCTATTGTGTCTAATTCCTATAAACAAACATGAAAAGTCAAACAAAAAGAAAATAAAATCCCCAAAACCTCTCAAAAGAAGGAACCTGTTCAAATGAAGGAACAAGAAAATCCCCCAGAAAAAAGCCTCTAAGGAAACAGAGATAAGTAATTTACCTAATAAAGAATTCAAAGAAATGGTCATAAGGATGCTCACCAAACCTTAGTGTGGAATAGAAGAACTTAGGGATAATTTCAACAAAGAGAAGGTACAATAAAGAAATAGGCAGAGCTGAAGATTAAAATAACTGACACATGAAAAAACACATCAGAAGGAATCAACAGAAAATTAACTCATACAGAAGAACAGATCAGTGACCAGGAAGACAAACTAGTGGAAATTTATCAGAGAAGCAAAAGGAAAAAATTTTAAAAAGCAAGGATAACGTAAAGAACCTCTGGGACAACATCAAGTGCTCAAACGGTCCATTATAAAGAACCCAGAAGGAGAAAAAGAAAGGAGCAGAAACCTTATTTAAAGAAATAATGGCTGAGTCCTGCAAACCAAAAGGTCGCCAGTTCAAATCCAGGCAAGGGCGCATGCCTGGGTTGCAGGCCGGGTTCTGGGTTGAGGATGTGGGAAGCAACTGATCAAAGTTTCTCTCCCTCTTTTTCCCTTCCTTCCCCTCTCTCAAAAAATAAATGAATAAAATCTTTAAAAAGAAAAAACATGGCCCATTTATAAGCTGCCTATATGAGATTCACTTCAAATTGAAAGACTAATACAGACTGACAGTGAAGGGATGGAAAAAGATATTTCATGCAAATAAAAACAAAGAACTTTGGGGTAGTCATACTGTATCAGACAAAATAAATCTTAAAACAAAAAAATGTAAAAAAAGAAGATAAATAAGGACATCACATAATTATAAAGGAGTCAAGCCAAGAAGAGGATATAATGGTAAATATCTTCACACCAAAAGTAGGAGCACCCAAAGATATAAAGCAATTATTAATACACTTAAAGGGAAAAATCCATAGTAATACTATAATAGTAAGATTTTAATACTCCATTCACATGAATGGATAAATCATCCAGGCAGAAAATTCATAAGGAAATAATGGCGTTAAATATCACATTAGAAAGGTTGACTTAATAGACATTTATAGAACATTTTATCCAAAAGCAGAAAAGTACACATTTTTTTCAAGTGACCATGAACCATTCTCAAGGATAGATCACAGGCCACAAAATAAGCCTCAACTCAAGAAGACTGAAACCGTATCAAGCTGTTTAACTGACCACAATGGCAAGAAACTAGATACCAAGTACAGAGAGAAAACTGGAAAAAACACAAATACATGGAGGCTAAACAACATATTACTAAACCACCAATAGACCAAAGAGGAAATAAAATATTATCTTGAAACAAATGAAAATGAAAATAAAACTTTTTCAAATTTATGGGATGCAGTAAAGGCAGCTCTAAAAGGGCAGCTCACAGCTATGCAGGCCCACCTCAGGAAGGAAGAAAAATCCCAAATACACAACTTAAATCTACTCCCAAAGAAACTAGAAAAAGAACAACACAAAAACCCTAAAGTAAACAGAAGACACAAATAGTTACAATCAAACAGAAGACACAAATAGTTAAAATCAGTGCAGATAAAAACAAAATAGAAATTTAAAAACCAATAGAAATGATCGATGAAACTAAGAGCCGGTTATTCCAAAAGATAAACAATGCTGACCAACCGTTAGCCAAATTCCTCAAGAAAAAAAGAGAAAGGCCAAATAAACAGAATCAGAAATGAAAGAGAAGTTACAACCACTACCACAGAAATACAGAGTCCGCCCTGGCTGGTGTGGCTCAGTGGACTGAGTGCTGGCTTGCAAACCAAAGGGTCACCAGTTCTATTTCCACTCAGGGCACATGCCTGGGTTGCAGGCCAGGTCCCATAGATACAGAAATCAAGCTGACAGTTGCCAAGGGGGAGGGGGCAGGAGAATAGGAAAAAAAGAAGAAAAACTAAAGATCGCCCTGGTGGTTGACGGGGTATATGTTTCAGGCATGTAAGCCTGGAAGCAGAGAGACCACGTAGAGTGCTTCTGCCATAACCCAGACTAGGTATCGTGGTGGCTGAACCAGAACTGTACTTTGGAGAAGCAGCGGAATGGTCAGACTGGAGAAACATTTTAAAGGTAGCGGCCACAAGACTTTGTTATGGAATTAGTACAAAATGCAAAGTGAAAAGATGTATTAAATTTTCACATGATTCTTATACAACTCAAAATGCTTTTAACTTCTATAATTTAAAATACTCAGTTTTAAAGATATAAAAGCTATTTATATTGTAGCCAGACTGCAAAAAGAAATCCCCCAAATTTTTCTTAATTCCCTCTTCATGTTTTGTTGTGTATAATTAAAAGAAGTTAATGGAGTAACAGTGCTAGAGACCCAAATTTCAAAAGGTTGGTGGCAATCCACTAGATGTTTAATAGGTCCTTGTTAAACAGAATAGTACACAGAACCACCAAAAACCAGTCTTTTTTGTTTGTTTGTTTTTTGTTTTTATTGTTATTCAATTACAGTTGTATGCCTTTTCTCCCCATCCCTCCACCCCACCCCAGCTGAACCCACCTCCCTCCCCCACCTCCACCCTCCCCCTTGATTTTGTCCATGTGTCCTTTATAGTAATTCCTGTAATCCCCTCTCCTCACTGTCCCCCCCCCCGCCCCCGGCCCTGGCTATTGTTAGATTGTTCTTAACTTCAATGTCTCTGGTTATATTTTGTTTGCTTTTTTCTTCTATTGATTATGTTCCAGTTAAAGGTGAGATCATATGGTATTTGTCCCTCACCTCCTGGCTTATTTCACTTAGCATAATGCTCTCCAGTTTCATCCATGCTGTTGCAAAGGGTATAAGCTCCTTCTTTCTCTCTGCTGCGTAGAATTCCATTGTGTAAATATACCATAGTTTTGGGATCCACTCGTTTGCTGATGGGCACTTCGGTTGCTTCCAGTACTTGGCTATTGTAAATTGTGCTGCTATGAACATTGGGGTGCACAGGTTCTTTTGGATTGGTGTTTCAGTGTTCTTAGGGTATATAATCCCAGCAGCGGAATTGCTGGGTCAAAGGGCAGTTCCATTTTTAGTTTTCTGAGGAAATTCCATATTGTTTTCCACAGTGGCCTCACCAGTCTGCATTCCCACCAACAGTGCACTAGGGTTGCCTTTTCTCTGCATCCTCTCCAACATTTGTTTGTGGATTTGTTTATGTTGGCCACTCTGACTGGTGTGAGATGATACCTCATTGTGGTTTTGATTTGCATCTCTCTGATGGCTAGTGATGCTGAACATCTTTTCATATGTGTCTGGGCCCTCTGTATGTCTTCCTTGGAGAAGTGTCTGTTCAAGTCCTTTGCCCATTTTTTAATTGGGTTGTTTGTCTTCCTGGAGTGGAGTCGTGTGAGTTCTTTATATATTTTGGAGATCAGGCCCTTGTCTGAGGTATCATTGGCAAATATGTTTTCCCATACTGTTGGTTCTCTTTGTAATTTGGTGCTGTTTTCTTTAGCCATGCAGAAGCTTTTTATTTTGATGACGTCCCATTTGTTTATTCTTTCCTTTATGTCCCTTGCTTTAGGGGATGTGTCTGTGAGGGTGTTGCTGTGTGGAATGTCTGAGATTTTCCTGCCAATGTTTTCCTCAAGGACTTTTATGGTGTTACGACTTATATTTAAGTCTTTTATCCATCTTGAGTTTATTTTCGTGTATGGCGTAAGTTGGTGATCGAGTTTCATTTCAAAAACAAGTATTAAAGCAATTCTCATGTTTTATCCAAAATACAAAGACTCCAAATGAAATTAGGTTATTTAAAAATAATGCATCTAAATTTTAAGAACTAAAGTTATAAAAAAAGTTCTAGATGTAAGAACTAAGTATATATATTTTTACATAAGATGCCCATGAAAGGCTACCAGTCTCAAATGATGCTATACAAAATTATAATTATTCTTCACACAGAATGATTTTTAAAGTATAGGATTACTTTTAATGGGCTAAAAGAAAATTCCAGTGCAATCCAAATTTAAATCATTACCAATTAATGGGTTTAGAGTTACTGTGAAAATAGCCTGAGTATTTTTTAGCATAATTTCTTTTCCAAATCAGCTAAATTAGCATGCAAACTACCCTACTGAAGTAATGTGTGTAACTGTATCTGTTGCACAAATTATTCTATACCCTGGAAACCTACTGCATCATAGCAGCACAATTTACAAGAGTCAAGTGCTGGAAGCAACCTAAGTGCCCATTGGTAAAAGAGTGGATCAAAAAACTATCGTACATTTACACAATGGAATACTATGCAGCAGAAAGAAAGAAGGAACTCCTACCCTTCTCGACAGCAAGGGATGGAACTAGAAAGCATTATGCTAAGTGAAATAAGCCAGGCAGTGAGGGACAAATACCATATGATCTCACCTGTAAGTGGAACCTAATCAACAGAACAAATAAGCAAGCAAAATACAACCAGAGACATTGAAATAAAAAACAAACTGACAGTAACCAGAAGGGAGGTGGGAAGGGGAAAATGAGGGAAAAAGGGGGAAGGGTCATCAAAGAACACATATAAAGGACCCATGGACAAAGCCAAAAGGGGGAAGGATTAAGGGTGGGAGTAAGGGTGGGTGGGGCAGGGGAAAGTAGTAGCGGGAAAATGGAGACAACTGTACTTGAACTATTATAATAAATAAATAAATAAGATAAAGAGATGTGGAGGTAAATACCAAAAGAATCAGCTAAAATCATTGCAAGTATTTGCCCCTAGGGCGTGGTTGCTTGCACCAGGTTTGTGGTGAGGGGTGGAAAGCGGGGGATTGCTGTTATGTTTTGTTTAGTTTTTAGTATCAAACCCGGTTGAATCATGTAATTCTTTAAACTATGTGCAGGCATAACGTTAATTAAAATATATAAAAATAAAAAATAGTTCTACATGAGAAAAATAAAAAAAGAAACCTATTGCATTCCAGCCTTTAAATATTAAATGGTTTGAGAAATTCACATACGTGCAGCTTACCGAACTGTTCTAGAATAGCTTTTATCCAGAACATCAATCAAGTTCTTTTATCAAAAGTGGCCGAGATCCTAACCCCTTCTGTCACCACTCCCTGAGTTGTTAAAAAAAGTAGTACCTGGCACAGATATAGAATCCTCTGCACACCTGCGCCAGCTGCTCCAATGATCTGAGGTCCAAATCGCTGGACACCACCCAGCGGAAGATGTACATCAGGACCTCCATTGGCAGCACTGCAAAAGAGAATCGCCCGCTCAGTGCCTCTGCTGCCGTCCGCCATCACGCTGTCAGTGCACGTCCGTTTGTGCATCCCTACAAACTCACAAATCACTTCTCCAGGGCTGCTCAGCCATAACGCGTGAGGGTACTTACCCAGAAGTAATAATGCTTCCGAACATCGAGACACAGATCTTTATTTTTTAAGTATGAAATAATCTGAAGCTACTGTTATAAAGCATCCCCATCTCTCAAAAGATCAGTTTACTACCAAGATGTATTAAAATAAGTGTGTTAGAAAAACAGTCTACTATGTTGGTGTGTGTGTGGAAACATACTGCATTTAACAGTAAAAAGTTATTTTTATCTTCTTAAAAATTTCCAGCTGTCCTCTTCTGAAAAGTCCCATAGCTAATTAAACACTTAACATATGAAAAGAAAGACACTGAGTGTTTTGAAACACTCAGCCTGTACCTCAGGACTGCTGTCCAACTTGGCTGAAACACCTGATGATCCTAGTGGTCCTCGCATTCCTCCAGTTTTCTTAGGACTGCCCCCCACAACTCAGTCTCCCCCTTAGATCTTAAGGGAAAAGGCGTGGCACCCTTGAACAACTGCACTGCAAACTCTGCTCTACTTCAGACTTTTAAAAGCTTGCAGGTAAACACACACAATCATTGTAACTAGATCTCCAACCGTATTCTGAATGAAATAAACTGTCTAGCAAGTTATCTGACATTTCAAGCTTGGAAAACTAAAATCTATGGTAATGCCTTTCTCGTGGACTTACAACGAGCATAAATCCTCACCTGATATGTGCGTTTGACTGCTCTCAAGTTCGGGTTGACACAGTTTGAGCAGAGACTCCTGGACTGTGAGCTGCTGCTGGAAGTAGGACAACAGGTCTGCCATCTTGCTATCATCATCATTATCCTCAATGCTGCAAAAAGAAGGGAGGTGAAGACACTAAGTGCCTCAGTCTACAAACAAAAAGCTCAGGAACTGATTTTTCATAGCATTTTCAAACCTTCATTAGAAAAAGTGATCTAAAAGCAACTTCTTACTAGTTTTTTCTCTGATGTGGTAAAAGTTTATCCTGCCTCGCAGGAGCACCATAACAAGTCTTTCGAAGAAAAAAGCTTCGGCAAATTTTAATTTCCACACAGAAAGAATTAGAATTTGGGGATACTGATAGTATGATTTAATTGTTTTATCATAGAGATTTCGGGTGTTAATGAAAAAGATAATTTCAAATGATTTTTAAAATCTGAAGTAAATATATTCTCTCTCTTTTTTTTAGGATTTTATTTATTCATTTTCAGAGAGACAAAGGGAGGGAGAAAGAGAGAAACATCAATGTGCGGTTGCCTCTCAAGCGCCCCCACTGGGGACCTGGTCCGCCACCCAGGCATGTGCCCTTGACTGGGAATCAAACTAGCGACCCTTTGGTTTGCAGGCCGGCGCTCAATCCACTGAGCCACCCCAGTCAGGGCTGAAGTAAACATATTCTTTAAGTGACTAGTCCATCTAATTGGATAAAAATCAAGTATTCAGGGGTCGTCTGAGGTACTTACCAAGGTTTCCTAACAGATGTGCCTTACCACCCTACATTTAGAGAGGAAAATGTGCAATGTAAAAAATCTCAGCAGGTCCACAAATCATCTACCACACAGACAAATGTGTAGTCAGAGCCCTAGAAAATTATCCAGCTTACCATTCTTGCTGAAAGTAACCTAAAAAATGACCAGATATAAAAAAGGCAGGATGAGGATGAAGCTGGAAAACCAGGAAGAGCTTGTCGGGACACAACGAGGGCGAGTGTGGCTGAGTCTAGATGGATTCAGGGACCACTTTACCAACACTGAACAAAATGTAAAAAAACCAACCAGCAAAGCGACTTTTAGGGCCTATGAGATCTGATAAAAAATTATGTACATCTTTAAAGAACTTTCATAGAATCTGAGATTGTATAAAGAGATTGCACAGCAGAGAAATGCATCTTTAATATTTTAATACAAACTTTCTTAACAGCAGCTGGAGTCTATTTACTGGGTTCAAATGACTCTATCTAAATTTTAATAGGCTTAGAAAGAGCCCAAATGATTCCTTTTTAGTATGAACTAATGTACACTGTTAAATCTAATTCAGTGAGCAATATTATTATTGGCCCAAACGTTTAAGCAGGCAATTAATAATGACTTCATTGGGACGCTTTTAATATGGCTTTTCCAAAGCTTGTGTTAATAGTATAAACAGTTAACAAATACTGGCAAAAAGCATAGTTACTGGTAAAGATAACTTCTTAATTATTTCATGGCAGCGGTAATATAATAACAGGTCATAAAATCTCTCATTACCAAACTTTTTCTAGGTGTTGTTCATTTTAAATCTGACATTCCCTCATGGGTACAAACTCCCTTCCCTTCTATTATCAGTAAATTGGGCTTTTGGGGATAAAAGGATTGAGCCAAAGCAATTTTATAATTGTTTTGCAAATAGCTTCAAAAGTACTGACTTACAAATATGTTCTCTTGATCTTTGTCATATAAAACCATCAATGCTGCCTTCAGGACTGATTCAGGGGCTGGGTCTATACAACAAAATGTGGTTTCTTGCCTTTTTAAAAGGATTTTATTTATTCATTTTTAGAGAGAGGGGAAGTGAAGGAGAAAGAGAGGGAGAGAAGTATGGATGGCTGGCTCTCACCCACCTGACCAGGGAATCAAACCAGCGACCTTTTGCTTGGAGGGATAATCCCCAACTAACTCACCCCGACCACAATGGGCAGGGTGAAATGGGCTTTCTTTCAGGAGTGCTTATATCCTGCTCCTGTGCTTTTAAACCAATGGAACAGTCTTAACGATATTCCACCTACATACCGTAAGAGAATAATAAAACCTTGTTATAATTCAGCCTTTTCCTAACGAATGAAAAGCCCCTAAGTAAAAACGTGTAGTTTCAAACATACACAAAAGGAGAAAGACTAGTGTGATCAAAGCCTATGTACCCATCACCCAATTTCAAACATTACTGACATTTTTCAGTTTGGGCCTAATAACATTTTAATAATTTTGACTTTAGGTTTCAGAAAGCTGAAATACACCCTTTAATTTACTCCTTTTAATAATCACTACTTTCCTAAAAAATATCTTTCATCACTTTGTTATGTCTGTTTAAAATGTACATTTCTGTATTTTAATCTTAAAATTCCCTAATTAAATAATTTCTATAACTTCATAAACAAGTCTGTATACTAAAGACTATGACTTGACATAAAAGCACCATCTTCTTATCAAGTTAAGAGTAAACAGGGCAAAGACGCTTAATTTTAACACACTCTACGTATTACTGTCTATCAAATTATATACGCACTAGCTGTTTCCAACGCCATCACCATCTGGAGACCGGGTATAAGTAATCTTGAACTCTATATCAGGTACAAGTTGCATAGCCCTACGATAAAACTTGATGGCTAAAAGAAGAAATAAAGCTAAATTAGCTATGACCACACAGTTCTGTTATTTCCTTTGATTACCCTTAACTGTCATTTAATTGGGTAACTTTCTTTACAAACAGCCTTTTCTACATGCAACAGTAGTTCAGTGAACAAACTCTTATTTACAAATCTTACTACTCAGAAATCATCCTTCTTTTTCCTAAAGCTAACGTGTTATAGAAACTTAAGATGTTGCATTTTACTCTTGGCTTTCAGCCCTTCCCATCTTTTTCCTCAGCCTGTTATGTATCGTCAGAAGTGACCTTATGTGAATGTCTTTCTTTTGACTTTGAAAATGCAATTGCCATAGCCCCAACAAAAAAATACTTCTAAGCAAATTTTTCCTTCTAAAACACAAAGTTAAGGAAAATCCAATGCTTCCTAGTGGGTGGAATAAAGAGAAGAGTTTTTTGGAATTCTTCAAATACAACTTTAGTCCAACTGCCTCTTATTTAGCTAAGTAACCTGTAAAACCTGTTTGTTTTAAAATAAATCTCCCTTAGGCGCCTGGGTAGCTCAGTTGGTAGAGCATGAGACTCTTAAATCTCCTGGCCAGGGGATTTGGAGTTATGTTATTAATAATGTCTTCCATGGAAAAATACTAACAGAACGTGGGGCTGTAGAGGTGGACCTGAAGAAGTCAATTCCATTCAATACATTCTGTCATTTTTTTTTTTTTTATTCTGGGCAAATCACCACACACTATGTGGAGATGGGAACCTTACAAACTAATGAAGACTATGGAGAGGTAGTAATTGGACCCTTTTAATATTTCAAAGTAAATATATCACTAGAAGAACTTTGCAAAAAATAGAATAATTCTGCAAATGTTATTTTGGGGGCATATTCAAATGATCCAAGTGCAGGAATCTTCTATGCCCCAATTATTAGCTTTACTATCACAAAACGGAAGCTCGGTTACAAACCTAGTACGGTAAACAGCCCCATCACGTTACTCTCGCATTTCTAGTAGCTTTACTAAAAGAAACAAAGTCAAAGGGGGTTCCTTTGCAGACACCTGTGAATTAGCTTAGAAAACATGTGTTCCTCAATGTATCCTTGACATCCTCCCCAGAAGTAATTCCACCTATAAAAGCAGCACAACCTATTTTTGTATGTGGCAGCATTTTTTAAGACTTTAATAATGAAGAATAAATATTAAAACCTAAATGTAAAAAAAAAAAGTCATTTTACTCACCCTGTCAATATGATGTTTCCCAGCAATATTTTTTTTGGAGACAGGTTATATAGAAATGCAATTTTTATTTTCGATATTTTAAAAACCAATTTCAAATACAGCGAGTCTGATGTTCCATACCAAATGTATTCTAGTAAAAACAAATCGCTCAGCAACAAAGACTTGTTGCTCAGAAATGTCAAGGCAGTATGATCCAGGGCCCTGAGTTTTTACCTTCGTAAAGAGCTCCATTTTGTTCTTCTTCTACTGCTTTTAGGAAGAGTTCTCGAGCCTATAAAAATAAATAGTGAAAACAATTTTTTGAAAACTGGCATTAAAAATGAGTATGAATAACAGAAGGATAGCTTTTTCAACAAGTGGTGTTAATACAATTGGACATCCACAGGCAAAATAACAAACCTCGACCTAAACCTCATCCCTTACATAAAAATTAACTTGAAAGTGGAAGATGGACTTAAATGTAAAACTTTTTAAACTTTCAGGAAAAAAAATGTTAAAGAAAACCCTTGGGAGACCTAGCAATATGCAAATTCTTATACTTGATGCTGAAAGTATAATCCATACAAGTCGATAGACTGGGCCCCAGCCGAGTGGTTCAGTTGGTCGGAGCACTGTCCCGGACACCGACAGGGGGCTGCGGGTCAGATCCGCGGTCAGGGCACATACCTAGTTGCAAGTTTGATCCCTGGTTGGGGTACAAGAGGCAACTGATCAGTGCTTCTCTCTCATATCGATATGTCTGTTTGTCTGTCTGTCTGTCTGTCTCTCTCCCCGCCTTTCTCCCTCTCTCCATTTCTCTCTCTCAAATGAATAAATATATTGTCAGCTGAGGTTAAAAAAAAATAAGTTGATAAATTGGACCTCATCAATATCAAAAACTTGTTCTACAAAATGCCCTGTAAAGAAGATGCAAAGACAAACTATAAACTGAGATAAATTATTTATAAGCCCCATGTTCAACAAAGGACTTGTATTTAGAATATTAAAAAAACAAACAAAAAACCTGTCAAAACTCAACAGTGAAAACATAAGCAAATTAAAGAAGATAAATATTTCACAGAGATGATATCAAGATGTGAACGGCACATGGGATGATATTCAGCATCATTAGACATTAAGGAAATATAAGTTCAAATTACAATGAGGTTTTACTACAAACCCATCAGAATGGCTAAAATTAAAAAGTAATGACAACACCAAATGCTGACGAGGATGCAGAGACACTGGATCACTCGTACAGGGCTGAAGGGAACATAAAATGGTCCAGTCTGCACAACAGTTTAGCAGGTTCTTTTAGCCAAAGATGCGCTTGCCTAGCAATTACACTCTTAGGCCAGAGAAATGAAAACTTAGGTTCACGCAAAAACCTGCACATGGATTGTCACAGCAGCTCTATACCCGACAGGCAAAAGCTGGAAGCAACCCAAACGCCCTTCCACTGGTGACCAGCTGAGAGACGGGGTCTGTCCATAACACGCAATGCTACTGGGCACCAAAAAGGAACGAACCGTTGCTCAGCACCAGAACTTGGCGGGACCTCAGAGACATTATGCTAACCTCAAAAGTGTATGATTCCTCTTATATAATGTTTTTTAATATTAAAATGATAGAAGAGGAGAACAGATTAGTGGTTAGGAATGGCCGGGAAGGAGGGTAGGAGGAGAGAGTATAACTGTAAAGGTATAGCAAGAAGAGGCCGTGTGGTAACAACACAATTTGGTATCCTGAGCAGCACTTACATGAAGCTACACGTTAATAAAATTGCACAGAACTATTTATATACATACATGCAGAAAAGTGCTGGGGAATCTGAATAAACCCCGCGGATTGTAGCAATGTCTATTTCCTAGGACTCTAGCTGTGTAAAACGTCACCATGGAGGGAGAATGGGAGAAGGGTGTCGGAGAGTTCCCTTTACCTGTGAATCTGCAATTATTTAAAAATTACAGTAAACATGGAAGTTTTGGATTATCATGGTAGTGTCAATTATTTAACGGCAAACTGCTTGTAAACAGAAACTTGGATCTGATGGTGTAAGGATGACAGCCTCTACGGAATAGAATAATAAGAGGGCGTGCTGTGCCCACTTCATGCAAATAAATAGTAGGAAAGAAACAAATAATCAGACAGCTTTCAAAACTTTTCCAGTGTGAGGACTTTGAAAATTTTCCAGGTTAATGCATCATTATAAATTTGTTCAATTCAAAATAAAATATTGCATTAAAACCTTTGGAAAGATGTTAACATTGGAATGATTTTTCCGTTCTGTAATAAATTTAGAGGCATTAATCTTTTAGAGACCAGATGAATCTCAGGGGTCTGTAAGTTACCAAAGAGAGTTCCATGAAGATAGTGAACCTGTAAGAAAGATGACCGTAAGGAGTAGTGACGTCATCCCAAGTATCTAGAAACAGTAGGGGGATGGATAAACTGGCATACTTGCCAGTTTTTTCAAGAACAATGTCCATAATACTTAACTTTTCTTCTTTTGCCATTTCTTGCTTTCCTTTGGTATCCACTGCTTTCAGGAAAGAACCCCTGGCTCCCGCTCTGCAAGATCGAGTTTCCAAATTGCCAGAGCCTACACCTGGGCCAAGTTCAAACATCCACTGAGCTCGGAACCTCTGGAGTTGTGCCTAGGGGAAGAAAGTACTTTAGGGCTCATCGAGAAAGAGTAGCTCACTTTGGGAACAATCTGTCATTAGGTCCAACACCAATTCCCACACGTGTACACATATTCTAAGACCAGAAATCACTGTCTTTTAAGTTACTAATACCATTAAACACCTATTCTAAAATAATTTTCTGCCTAAAACTTTAAAGAAATTATGAAACTTTGCCTAAAATCAGATTGTCTATACAAGAAAAATCTAACGGTATGGGAAAACCAAATTTTAGTTAGGGTAAAAAATATAAGCCGTCACTTCGGGACTGAACTTAGATGCTTTCCACATTTGTTTACTTGGAGTACACCGTCTCGTAGATGTTGAAATTGCTGCTAAAAATTCTCTATGCAAGCCCAAAATATTTTTTAACAGCCTTTGTCTTTTGTAGTGAGAAAAAAAAATTTCTAATACGTATCATTAAATTTTTTTTTAAATATGGAAAAAGTGAAGTCCCCTGTGTGGTGGACTTGGGTGTGCTGCCCAGTTCCTCCTTCAGGAATAAAACTCTGATTACTTCAACTGCTAGGACAGCAACTGAAAAACAGCCTACAGCTGTCAGGCCTCTTGGGGTATTGCCTCCAGCAAGATCAAAGCCCCTTCCCAGAGATCAGTGACTGAAAAAGCCAGGCTCTCAAAGGGTATTCCATCCTCAGAACTTCCTCTGGAATAACAAAGGTGGTCCATCAAGATTGGATAGCAGCTCAACTCCACCCGACTCTGGCTTCCCTCCGTCCCTCCCTTCCCTTTGAGGTGATAGAACAGATCTATACATTGATTGTGGTGTCATCCCAACAGTACTGCTTAAAAAACCTCCTACATGGTCCTCTTCAAGTCTGCTTTTTTCTTAAAGGCCACTGCCAATAGGATTACAGATATTAGTCCTGTTTTTTTCTGTTAAGGTATATATAAAACATGTTTTAAAAAATGTTTTCTCTACATGCTGTACATGGCTGTGGTTCTGGTTCCCGCCTTCCTACATCTACCACATATACCTCTGACCTAAAGCATCTTCAGCAGCACTCTTTACGCCTACTTGATAACACATTCCAAATAAACATTATGAAGCTCATAAATTCAGTAAGATGCACTTAACCAATTACAGTGAATATTTTTCTATTTCAATGCACGAAGATTTACCTCATCCTTTTAAACGGCTGCAGTGCATGTCATGTATGGATGCACCATTACTTAACACAAGGATGGACATTTAGGTTGTATTGAATTTTTCCATATAAACAATGCTACAGTAAACATTTTTGTACACACGTGTTTACTCAATTTCTCCATTCTTTCTTTTTTAAAAAAAGATTTACTTATTTTTAGAGAGAGGGGAAGGGAGGGAGAGAGGAAGAGAAACATCGACTGGTGGCCCCTTGCACGTCCCCAACTGGGAACCTGGCTCACAACCCAGGCATGTGCCCTGCCTGTCTGGGAATCGAACCAGCAACCTTTCTGTTCGCAGGCCAGCACTCAATCCATTGAGCCACACCAGCCAGGCCCCATTATTTCTTTAGGATTATTTTCTTAGACATAGCATTGCTGGTTCAAAGGGAATGTATGTTCTCATTTTGACTCATATTGCTACTGTGCCTTCCAAAAACGTTGCAGCAATTCACACTCTGATGTCACTACATGGTGATTCTCACAGCCTGGACGGCAATGGGCATTATCCACCAATCTGACCACTGAGGAAAAACCAACTGCAGATTTAACTTGTATTTTTAAAATTACTGATGAGGCTACTCATATTTTCAAATGTGTAATTGTCATTTCTATTATTTTTTCCATCAGCTGTCCATTCATCTCTCTCTTGTGTTCTTCTTGCTAATTTATAAAGATATCATACACACAAACACACATACTGAAGCTATCAATCCTTTGCCCACATGTGGTAAACAGTTTTCACAGCCGATTATTTCTCTTTTGACAGATTTATTACATCTTCTGCTATATACAGGTTTTAAACTTTTAGGTGGTCGAATCTGTCAATCTTTTTCTTTGAGGTGATGGGTTTTCAGTCATGTTTAAGCCTAGGTTTGAACACTTTCAACCCACATACTAAACTACACAGCAGCAGTTACTGATAAATCTTTTTACAGAAAAAGAAATCCATAACACAGTTATAACTTAAGTAGTCTATAAACTGGTAAGAAATGCAGTTAAATTCAATACAAACAAACCTATAATTTTTCACAATTATGACCAATTCCTGCTTATCCATGGAAAGCAATGGGATGGAAATTGTACACACGATGAAGAAACATGCCTGCAGATCTGCTTCGGCAGGGCTTTCATCTTCATCGTCATCTGCTCTGATACAATCAGAGTGACAATCTTCCTCAGCTTCTGCCTGAAGGGGGAACAACCAAAACAATCAGGGCTGTAGGCACATTGGCTTCTCTTTGAAATCTACGTCTCCTATTCAGCTACTTGCCCAATGAAATATATACTTTCTTCTCTCTAGACATCTTCTTCATGGGAAGTTCAATGATTCCAATCAGAAAAACCTGCTACTTTAATTTTTTAATATGTGGAATAAACAACTCCACTGGGCTCTACTTTAAAATGTTTTGGTAGGTCGTTAAAAGGAACAATTTTGCTTTAGAAAATAACATTTAGTGTGGTATAGAGTTCGGCAAATAGTTTTTGTTTCACAAGTCACTTAAAAGACCACATATAATCCACATATGGATGTCCCTTCTTTTACACACTGGCATGTTATTAATATGTGAATATGACTTTTGTCGGTTAATATTTTAAATGTACTAGGAAAGCTCATAAATAAAAGACACACAATAGTGAATGTTTAAGACGCCCTTCTATTTTGTTTTTATAAATCCAGATGTTTATATATTCACTTAAAATGGAATAAAGCAGGACTGGAATCACTGTACATGGCTTGGAGCTTAACAAAGGTCTCATATCAGTTTCCTTTCATTTTATCCTTTTGTTCTCAATGTTTGCTAAATTAAACTGAACCCCACCTTCCAGTGAAGATGAAATGTTGCCTAGGTTCAGTCTGTTAGGTAACAGACTTATTAGCAAACGGGACTTGCTCAACACTTCATGTGTTCAGTCTGATAAAGAAATGTGGCAATCAGGGAAATGGCCTTGAAGGTTAGTTAGAAATATAATAAAACTTATTTATTTTATTCATTCCAAAGATGGCAAGTTTCACAACTGCCAATTTGAGTTGTAATTTGTTTCCAGAAAAAAATGTTTGTATTCACACGTATCTTTGAATACAGCAACCAGATACATACTTGAAGTATATAGTGCAACATAAATAAGGCTTGCTTCCTATCTTATCTCTGGCAACCAGACCTCAAGCAGAGGTGCCTTTAAGACTTGAACCAGTTAGTATACGGTAAAGCGCTTGGCACACTGTAAAAGCCAAATCAGCAAAAAACAAAAACAAAACAAAAAAACAGAGAGAGAGGCCAAAACTCAGAGGATTTCCTAGAAAACTAGAACATTTAAGCACTGACGTAGAGTCAAATACATTTCATTTTTTGAGTCTGTAAACTGGGAGCTTTCTGTACTAAGAACATCACTAACAGGAAAATACACAGTAAAGGACTTTGAATTTATAGATCCCATTGAGAAATGTATTTCTCTCTCCTCAAATAAGGACCTGCTTTATTACTGTAAACTCTAAGTACAGCTAATTAAAGGGAATCTGAGTTCCTTGGGGTATCCTCTTAGTAACAGCCTTCTCTACCTCTTAAGTAGTGGTCGTACTACACTGACTTCAAGAGCTTCCCCTGCTCTCTCCAGTTCCGTCCTTTAGCGTGTGCTGCTGGAATGACTGCTCGTTCTTCCTCACGTGGCTACTCTTCCTTCAATATTCAGCTCAGGAATCATCCCAGTAGGAAGCATTTTCTGATCCTCTTAATTCCCTCTTCTGTTTTCCCATTACACTTGTGCTTGTATCATGGCACTTAGACTTGTGTTGAAATTATTTTTGTCTCTTTGCTAGAGTTAGTGCATTGGGAACAAAGATAACATCTCATTCGCCTTTGCATACTCAGGCCAAACACATTGCTTCATTCATAGCAGGTCTGTGCAAGCCTCAGCTATCTCATCTCTAAAGAGACCGTATTAGATTTGGTGACCTCTGAGGTCCCTTTTTCATAAGTGACATTCCAGGATTACAAGTTTGCCACAAATCACCTTACAGGTTTGGCTATATTAAAAATTTAGTATTGTACAGGGTCTAGCACTAGCACTATGCCAGGCTGATAAGAGGTGCTCAAAAAATGGCTGAGTTAGTAAGTAAATTCCATGTGAATATATAATGCATGGCTCAAGAATGAGGAAACCTGGAGCCTACAATACAGACACCATCTTTCTTCTTCCCTGAACTCCTGTGGTATAATGGAGTTCTAATCCATTACTACTTTGATTCTGATGCTCTGACAAAAACAAGAAACTATCAAATTTGTGGTTTTACTACATTTTTCAATTCAAATGCCAGTTGAAATAAGCAGGTCCTCAGCTGTCGCCCAGATTTTCATTTTATTTTCCTAATCAAGTTTGACCTAAACCTCACCTCTCACTTAAACAGCTCATGTCGTCATCATTTTACTCCTGTTTTACACATGGGATTAATGAAATATAAAAAGTTAAGTGCTTAATCCCGGTCAGAGAACTACTTCTGAAAGTTTAGGGACACAGTCAATTACTGCTTTTTTAATCCTCCCGATTAATGAATTCATTCAGTCCTTCATTTATTCAACACATGAGTGTCTACTGTAAGCTAATTAGTTTGGTATCATTTCACCCTTGATTCATGCAACCCAAGAGATTAGTTTCTCGGATGGACAATTTACTAAAGCCAAGGAAAGCAGCACAGGGCGGAGACTACATATTCCAGCCCCCAATAGTCCTATGGAATCTGCGTTGTCAACTTGCAGACCTTAGCTCAGCCTCTGCATTTGGACCGCACCGACGCTTCTCGGCCCTCACGGCTGTGAGCTGAGACAATCCTCGTGACCCCACGCCGCCAGGGCCGCCTGCCAACATCCTATCCAGGGCACTGGCGCGTCACGGGGCAGGTGCTTCCTAAACCTAGGCCTCTCCGCGCGCTCGGCTTTCCAGAGGGGGAGCAATCAACAAGTGTCTCCGCTTGCCAAGGCTCCCTCCCGATTTCAGACGCTGCCCCGGCTCACCCCAATCTACGTTCACTGCTTCGATATAATCCCTTGAGAAGAGCCAGATGGGTTCAGTGTCTTCTGCGGGTCGAGAAGAGGTATTTTTCTCGGCCGTCCTGCAGACCAACTACTCTTCCCATCCACAAGCCGGGGAGTGGTCAGGACTGGCATCCCCCCCCATTCCCTCTTGGGCCAGAGGTCCCCTAAAGGGTAGCAGCCATGCAGCTCCTCCCACTCCTCCCTGCCCCTTCCACCCCTTCGGGGCCCCTTTCCCCAGGCCTGCCAGCCCCTCCCCCGCTCGCAAATCCCCCTTCCCCCTTCCCCCTCCGCAGGTTACCATGCTGGAGGGCTGACCGCCGGTGGAGGGGCTCTCCGCACCCCCTCTGCACCGTCCCCTGAGGAGATGTGCTGGGTGTCTGGGTGTCTACTCCTGCCTGTCTGCTGCAGCGGGGCTTAGCAGAGTTCTCGGTCGGAGAAGCGCACCAGGCAGCGGCAGTAATTGCGGGCCCGGCGTACGGCAGCCATCTTCACGGGACAGGGGGCCAGATCGGGGCGCGCTGGAGCTGCGGCCGGCGAGGCCGGGAGCGGAGGAACACCCGTGGGTGGCGGGGGCCGAAGGCCGTGCGGGAACGGGGCGCCGAGGGCCCACACGCCGCTGCAGAGCTCGCCCCTCTGCTGCGGAAACCTCCGCCGGCGCAGCGAACATGCGCAGTGCCTGGCGCTGCCTGCGTGCACCGCGCGACTGACTCCCGGGCCCGCGCGCGCCGCCCAGTGGACGGCCCAGGGGGCGGGGACCCGCCGCTACGTGAGGCCAAACTGGGCGTGGGGTCACCGATTTGCGGAATCCCGCATTCCACCTGCTTCGTGGGCCCAGGGAGCGCGTAAGCAAACTTGAAAAACCATTATCTCAACAATGCAACTCAACTTAAAGGTTGGACGGTGTGGCAGGAAGCCCCAAGGAGCAAAACTGGGCACTCGACCGGCACTACACGGTCCATGGAGACTGTGGTTGGAGCCGCCTGCCAGGAATGCAAGGAAGCTGAAACCGCTACATCACGGGCTATTTTAACGCTTAAACTTTTTTTTTTATTGGTTTGAGAGAGGGAGAGAGAAACATCAATTTGCTGTCTCACTTATTTATCCATTCCTTGGTTTCTTCTATGTGCCATGACAGGTGATCAGCCTGCAACCTTGGCATAGCGGAAGGGTGCTCTGTCCAACTGAACCACCCTGCCAGGGCCAGAACTAAACATTTTCAAGGCAGGGGTTTAGAGATTGAGGAAAAGACGCGTTTGGGGGTGGGGGGGGACGGGGTGGGGGGAGGTAAACTCAGCCACCGCAAGCAAGGTCTCACTACAGATCCCGTCATGCAACAAGAGAAAGCCTTGAAACCTGAGTCCTGCTGAGTCCTGCCCCGCCTGCGCCCCGATGCACTCTGGGATGTGCAGTCCGCTGTTCTCGCAGAGCGCCGAACTTATATAGGGTACTTGCTCCACCTAAATACCAAACACCGCATTTCACTTCAACAGGCATCTTTATTTACCATGCGATATATTATTTTCACACACTTTGCATTGCTTTAAATACGGAATTATTGCATGCTCTATGAAAACCTACAGTCTTTTAAAGCCTCTTACCTTCATTCAGCAAACATTTAAGGAGGTACTAATAGTTAATCAGGATTCTAAGACCACTTTCAAGGAGTTCAGAGAGTTTAAATCTCTTATCCACTATTTTATCCTGGAGATGTTAGAGTCTTGGGCAGAAATATAGAGGCAAACAAGGGGGGTGGGGTGGGGGAAGAATAGCTATAATATGGAAGCCCAACTGCTGTCATAATCTTGGGACCTTCCCTTCGGATTGGTATTTTTAGTTGCACCTTTAATCACCTACTTAAAAAGTTACCTTCGTGTTAAATGGAGGCAAAAAAATTAATACTTTTTAATTTCTAAAAGAGACTAGGGCATAGGTCTTTTAAGGATGATTTTCCTCCCAATGATCTCTGTAAAAGGAGTTTGAAATTTAAATCTGGGAGAAAGATTAGGTGTAAAAATTTATAATAGAAGAAAATTACATGTGACTCATGAATACAAACGATCAGTTTTGCAAATAAAGAATGAGGTATTGGGAGTTGCAGTCTTGCCTCTGCAAAACCACATCAAAATTACTAATAAATACAGAAAAAACATCACTCAGAGCAGTCAGAAATCAAGTTGACTGGAGGTCTGACAGCTATGGAATTAAAGGAACCACATCCATCAACAGGTAGGAGGGGTGCCGACACAGAATGACTGGATGGTCTCTCTCTCACCCATGTGTGATGGATAAAAATTCAGGAGGGATATCTCAGGAGGGAAGGGTCCCAGCCCCACACCAGGGCCCCCAGCCCAGGGTTCCAGTGCCAGGAAGAGAAGTCCCCACAAATCCTGGTTGTAAAAACCAGCAGGGATTGAATCGGTTGCTTGTACCCCAAGCAGTTCCTCTTAAAGAACCCACACACGGACTCACCTACTCACTTATTCCCTGTGGGATCCGGCACTGGACGAGGAGCTTGAAAGGCACCAGTGGTACACAGGGAGAAACTGAAGTGTCTGGCAACAAGTCAAGCAGAGGTCATTGTCCCTTTTCTAAACCTTCCCCCCACCAGGCAAGCAAGCTGGTGCCATATCTGAGACTCCATCAATCTGGCTGGCTGACACTACTTGACCTGCCTTGGAGATCCAGAGACTCCACCCCACCCAATTTATGGGGCCACCCCAGCTGCTTTTCCATATGAATGGTTGCTTCACAACTTCCTAAATTCTATCAAACAAGGAACAGTTGCCCTCAGTGAGCTCCAGGCGGGGCACTAGCAGCAGCCAGCTTAGATGCACAGCTTGCTTTCCACTGGGAATTTCAAAGCCCAGCACAAGTAGCAGCCATCTCAGATTGTTTTATAGCTCAGGCAGGGTGCCCTGGGCAAAACATAGGTGGGGGCTGATCTTGGCCAGCACCTGGGAACCTCAAGGACCAGTACACCCAGTGGACAGCTACAGACCACATCAGAGGACCACCACCCTGCCCCTGCACAGCTGACCTCCACAAAGGGCAGAGGTTGGTGGTAAGTAGTCAGAGCCAATCTTTGCAGCTGACTGGCCTGGGAAAATCCTTCCCATTGATCTGCCAACAGCAATCAAGGCTCAACTACAAGAGGAGGGTTTACTCAGCCCACATGAAGGGTGTGCCTTGGGTGATAGGGGAGGTTGTGCCACTGGACCCTGTAGGACACCTACTACAATAGGCCCCACTACCAAGACAAAGCAGCTCTACCTAATACATGGAAACAAACACAGGGAGGCTGCCAAATAAAGGAGGCGAAAAAATATGGCCCAAATGAAAGAACAGAACAGAGCCCCATGAGAACTAAACAAAATGCAGATAGCCAACCTACCAGATGCAGAGTTCAAACACTGGTGATCAGGATGCTCAGAGGAATGATTGTATGTAGCCAGAAAATAAAGGAAGAAGTGAAGGTTTTACAGAGTGAAATAAAAAATAGATATACAGGGAACCAACGGTGAAGGGAAGGAAGCCAGGATTCAAACCAATGATTTGGAACAAAAGGAATAAATAAATATTCACCCATAACAAAAAGAAGAAACAAGAATTTTTAAAAATGAGGAGAGGCTTAGGGACCTCTGGGACAACTTCAAATGTACCAACATCCAAATCATAGGGGTGCCAGAAGAAGAAGAGGAAGAACAAGAAATTGAAAAGTTATTTGAAAAAAATAATGAAAGAAAACTTCCCCAATCTGGTGAAGGAAATAGACATATAAATCCAGGAAGCACAGACAGTCCCAAACAAGTTGGACCCAAAGAAGACTAAAACACACCATAATTAAAATGCCAAAGGGTAAAGATAAAGAGAATCTTAAAAGTAGCAAGAGAAAAGCAGAGTTACCTTCAAAGGAGTTCCAATAAGGCTATCAGTTGGTATCTCAAAAGAAACCTTACAGGAAAGATGGTGGGGGGGGGGGTCTGGCATGAAGTATTCAAAGTCATGAAAAGCAAGGACCTACATCCGAGATTACTCTCTCCAGCAAAGCTATCATTTAGAATGGAAGGGCAGATAAAATGCTTCCCAGACAAGGTAAAGCTAAAGGAATTCATCATCACCAAGCCCTTGCTACATGAAATGTTAAAGAGACTGATTTAAGAAAAAGATCAAAACTATGAACATTAAAATGACAACAAACTCACAACTATCAACAAATGAATCTAAAAAATAAAAACAAAAACAAACTAAGCAAACAACCAGAACAGGAACAGAATCATAGGTATGGGGATCATTTGGAGGGTTATCACTGGGAGGGGGATGGGGGAGAAATGGGGAAATGGTGTGGGGATCAAGAAGCATAATTGGCAGGAACAAAAAAGACAGGGGAGGTGAAGAATAGTATAGGAAAGGGGGAAGCCAAAGAACTTAGATGCACGACCGATGGACATGAACTAAGGGGTGGGGGTGGCAATTGCTGGAGGAAAGTGGGTACGGGGCAGAGGGGCACAAAGGGAGATTGGGACAACTGTAATCAATAAAATATACTTAAAATAATAATAAAATTGATTACCAAGCTATAAAAAATAAGAATGAGGTGTTGAAATATTTTCAGAACTATATTTCATTAAATGTGTTGAGTGCTAATTTGAGATATCTTCGTCAATTAGCAGAGATGATTTCTATTTTTCTAGCAAATGAACAATAAAGTTTAATAAAGTAATAATTAGTATTTGTAATGATAAATTGAGCACATAGTTTATTAAAATGCTGTTAGGTTTCATAGCAACTAATTTTCTACATTAGATCAGTATCCACTAGACCTCTTTACAGGCTGGTATTAGCTCATATTATATTGACAGGTAATTTTCCCTGAGGCTGGAACTATGGACTAAGCCATCTACTAGGCCAGGACCCTCATTAAACTACGCCAAGATAGTCCCTCTGTGCTAGGTAGACTTGCTTGGACAGCTGAATCTGACTAGAACTGATAATTTGAGACACTTTAAAATCATTTTTCGTGGGAATAGCATAAAATATGTTAGGCTCCTTCTTATTTCCCTATCATTTCATTGGTAATAATTTTTTAATTTTCATTTACCACATAGTTTGTGTGTTGTACAGATAGATAAATGTTGTGTATTTGCCCAGTGTCCCATACCCTTTCCAATTTAGGACAGCAAGTCTAAGAAAGCTTGATTGTCTTTTGTCTTGTAGGTTTTTTCGACAAGAGCAAGAGGAGAGAGGGGGATTCAGGCTTCTTTTACAGACTCTTTGGGGAAAAAACAATCTGTCTTCAGTTCTTAGACTTCAAAAGTAAAAACAGTGAGAGAAACTGATACTGTAAAGAGCTGGGGAATTTAAACTCAGAGAAAGATGTACAGTAGGTAAAAAGTTACTGCTTTAGGAATCACAATTGTGTTGCTTAGGGCAATGTAGTTCCCCTGAGTGGCGCCAGAAATCTGGGGATAGGGCCCAGCAAGGGCTTAAAAAACCCTCCAGGTGATTCTGATGTCTCCAAATAGTTTCAGAACAATGGGCTGGGGGCGATTATGTAAATTTAAATCGAGGACCTCAAAGCATTTTTTACATAGCGCTGCAGAGCCAGTCCTTATATGGATGATTTAAAGTAATGTTTATAATACAGGTGAATGTGTTTAAAAATGTTGTGTTAAATGTCATATTTACAACTGTTGTGTAGAGCATACCCAGTCTGTTTCCCACCTGGGTAACAATCCAGTCTTTGAAACTAAAGTTGCTAATATAAAATCAGTTTCGTCTCTATTTTAAACATCTTTTATTGTGGGAAAATATATATAACACAATTTGTCATCTTAACCGTTTTGAGTGTACACTCCAGTGGCACTGATTTCTTTCACAATATCTTGCAACCTCAGTTACGGGTTTTTTTTGTCTTTTAACCATGAAAAATATTTTCACCAAGATCACCTGTAACGCACTGTTCTGAGAACGGGCACCTACCGCCACCACTTCTACACCTAGATACCTGGTGCAGCGGAGCGGCAGCGAGGCGTGCGTAGGAAGCTGAGGTCGCTTTCGAGTTCTGGTGGCCGCAGGGACCGCTGGGCTGCGTCGGGCCCCTAGGCTAGGCTGGAGCGCAATGGCTCGGAGCTCCAGGGCGGTCCGTGCGCGGTGCAGGGACGCGCAGCGCCAGCGAGGGGAGCTGCAGGGTAACTTTTCCCAGGGAAAGCGGCCAGTCGTCCCCACTAGAAGCCTCCCTGCCTTTTGTTTGTTTTCCAGCTGGAGGCTGGAGAGCGGCCGGGTTCCTGCTGCTCTACCATGCGCCTCGCGGCCCGTGCCACTCGCAGGACCTCCCGGGCGTCCCTGCACGGACGCCTCGGCCTGTCCTAGCAGGGATCGCCCCTCTTCTCACTTCCGGAGCGGGCTGCTGCGCCCCACTCGCCGAGAAGCTGCGCTCACCGCAGGGGCGGGCCCCCGCCTGTGTTCGCCGCGCCAGTAAGTGGGGTCAGGGATTTAGGGGCTTCTGCCGAGCGACCTGTCACTCGGGGTGATGGACTGGAGCTGCGGAAGGACCCCTGTCCATGGCCCCTTGAGTGATCGGAGCGGGAAGGAGAGGTTAATGGGCTGTAGTTTCTCTGCGCGGTCGTGTGGGTCTCTCTCTCCCTCTTGGCATGAAAACTCCCGTTTCCTCGGAGTCTGGAAGATTTTGATGGGTGTTTTACCTTTTAGTGTTAAAGAGGGGAAAGATTCGTGCCCGATTTGAAGCCGCTTTAGTAGGATGTGGAGGACTTGCTCTAGGAATTTTCCCGACTAGGCCTTTGGCTGTCCCGCAAGGGGTCTGAGCAAGAATCCTCACACATTTATGTGCAACCATTTTTCACTGGGTTTCTTTCTGCTCTGATTTCTTTCCTGCTAATGGGAATACATGTTATCAGAGGGATGATGACGGAGTTTGCAGAACAAGAGTTTCTTTAGTGTTGCACCTTTTAAAGTTTGACTTTGACACTAAAATTAAGAGGTTTTACATTTAAATATACAAGTAGCTTAATGCATCCTTCTGCAGAAAAGAGTATTCATCTCCACGCACAACTAAATAAAGACCTGTTTTTGCTAAAGCTTGGCTGTACTAAGAGAATACCACCTTGGATTTTGCACGCGGGGCTAGATTTCTCTAAGGTGTGGGCAGTTGTGTTTTGGTCTTGTCCTGGAGTGCTCTTTACAGCAATAGACGTTTCATAGCCACAGTGTTCACTTCTCACATTTTCCAACGAGTGGGCTCCCTGGATGTGCCCCAATAGTGAATTGTACTACCGCTTGATATAAAATTAAAATGAGCTTTAAATCTGTGTAGTCAACGTATAAATAATTAAGAAGAATTTGTCTCAACCATATGCTAGCAGCGCTAGGAGTTAATGTATGCATAAATATGCACATTTGAAATAGTTTCTGAACAAAGCACTACGATTTGGTACAGAATCTTCAAGGCCTTCCTATCTGTTTAAGGACCAGTGATTGCAAAACACTAAGAAGTGGGTGTAGAAATAAATGAGAGCTGTGCTGGGGGGATTCTTTATGTAAAATGATATCTTGTACCACTGCCCTCTCCCTAAGGTCCGACCCTCTGCAGTGACCCTGCACGCTTTTTATTCCTACCCCCTCCCCTTCCACTTTGCTTTGTGCCCCTTCTCCAAAGTCAAAACTGGTGGCTGGGCAGGAGTGGGCAGTCGTGTGTCTAAATGAGACCCGTTCAGTTTTAGATGATGGAGGGATGTGTTGGAGCCTTGATGGAGCCTGTCTGAATTAGCAGAGGTCTGTCTTCCTTGCCGAGGGAACTCAGCATTTAGTTGCAAAGAAATGGTTTTTCTCAGTGAAGTTTCCTACCTACAGGATAAAGAACAGGTTTTGGGTGGGGAGGGGCATGTTATTTATTGACTGTTCAACATCCTCAAAGCCCCTCACATGCTTTATTCTTACTGCTTTTTGAGGTTCCTAATAAAGGTGGAAGTCATGTTGATATTGATTGAACCTTTAGAATTAGTTTCTTTATCTTTTCCTTCATTTCCTTTCTCCTTTATGTCAATGAGTCATCAAAACCTTTGAAATGTGAGGTATATAGATCCCTCCATCTGTGTTTGAATCCAGAACCTTGCCCTTCCTCTCCTGCAGACTGGAGCAGCCTCTTAGCTAGCCTTCCAAGCCTGGCTCTTAGAAGGCCTCGGTAAACGTTTCCTGAATGAATGAATGAATGAATGAATGAGATGCTCCCCTTTCTGGAATCTTCAGCATTCTATGTCCATCTAATCTTTTTAAAACTTTTCAACTATCACTTCCAGGTGCCTCTCCTTGCCTTGCCACCTACAGTTCCTCTAAAGTCTCTAAATAATTTGTCTGATTTTTCCAGGCCTTTCATAATCGGCCTCACCCCTCCTATCTAAATCTCATTTTCAGTTTAGCATACACCTTTGTGCTCTGTGGGGTTTGGTCTTCTTGCTATCCTAATAAAGGAGCCAGACTCTTCCTAGAAACTCCTTCCCTTCCCTCCACTCTCCCTGCAAATCTTTGCCGTCCTCTGAGGAGGAGCCTAAGTCCTACTTTTTTCATAATAATGTCTAACTACTCATTTCTTTTCTCTTAAAGTCTTAAAATACTTGTTCGTCAGCCCTTCCTTCTACTGGCTGTATTGATCTCTAATTGGTTTAGGCTATTTTAAGCCTCTTTAGGGCAGGAGCCATATTTTATGCGTGGTAATGTGGCATTGTGGGCTTTGAAGTCGGGCAGAATTGAGGTCGGGGCCTGACTCCACTTATTACTCATGTGGCCTTGTGGGATTGGCCCAGCATTAGTTCTCTCACATGTAAACTAGGGGAAATGCTTCCCCCGCTGATTGTGCTGTGAAGGCGACCTGGTGCCTAAGCAGTGCCTGACGTACACCTGACAAAAGTCTGCTCACCCCCAACAGTGACTCACAGAGGCCTGAACAGGTTGCAAATTTGTGATTGATGTTTGTTGATTGACTTATAGTAGACCACAAGTTGGTTTAGCCTGGAGGCCCAGAGCATGGGCAGTGATGCGGTGAAGCTTAGTGAGCGTTATCCTGCCCTTACTTAAAATGGCTTAAGCTTAGGTTATTCCTGGCTAGAGCTCTGCTTCTGGGATCTGTTGCTGTTTTTCCATCTGAACCTTGCCAGGAACATTACTGCCTTTTGAATTTTTTTTTTTTCTTTTTTGACTGCTTCTCCTGAGGCAAGCTCCTCCATTTCACTTTGCAGGATCTTACCGAGTTAGAGTTTTACCTCTCTCACTTTTCTATTTTTTTGCTTCTGGGGTAGGTATGAGTATGGGTGTTTGTGGCAGGACTGCTTACCTAGCTCTTTCTTGGCAGAATTCTGGGTACAGTGACCTTTCTATATATGTCGATCGGTCAGTCTGTGAATAGTGTCTCACTTCATTGTAAATTCTCTCAGCAGCAGTCTGACCAGCGTGGCATTCTGAGAAGGGCCTCTGACTAGAGTGTCAGAGATCTCCTATCTGTGGACCTCAGTGGACCTCAGTGTTGGTGGTTGATGTGCTTGGCTGGAAGAATGTGCAAACAGAGGTGTGTACGGGGCAACTTACACATACACATTGTCCTAGTCGTGGCTATGCTTACCTTTGAAACACAGTTTTAACTTCCTTATCAATACACACATGTTCTAGAAAATTACCCTGTAAAAATAATTCAGCGAAGCAAATCATTTTCTGGAGCAAATTATATTAAAATGCTAAGAAAGTGTTGTGGCAGGAAGGAATCAGGTGCCTGCACTTGCAGCCAAAGAGGAAGGTAAAGCAGCAGTGCGGGCTCCTCCCATCGTGCTGAGGAAGGTGGACGTGGGCATTCACACTCAGTCTTTGTGCCTAGTGAGGTGCTGTACGGTGGTGGGAAAATAGTACTACTCACCAGATCCTAGAAAGATCCTCAGTCCGGGCAGAAAGCTTCCCTTCCTGATTTCCTTCCAAGGAAACTGAAGCATCCTTTCTCATTGAATAAATGCCTGATGCTCTGCGCTTTGAAAGTCGAAACCTTCATGGAAAGAGTATTTGCGGTCAGACTCACTGGTGCAGCTGGAATCAAATCCTGTGTGCGCTGACTTGTGAAGTTGTCTCAGAGTGTGAGGAAACCACCTTTTCAGACATCTGTCGCCTCTTTTATATGTGGCCCAGAGTTAGCAATACCTTCATATATTTTTTTACAAAAGGGGAAGTGGGGAGCATTTGATACATATTTAATAGATTATTAAAACATTTCTTATTCACACATTAAAAAAATATAGTACTCTGAAGATAAGGATTCTAGTCCTATTAGTTGGGTCTCTAGATCTTGTCTGTAAAATGAGGGTGTTGGATGATTAATAAGGTCCCTTACAGGAAAAAAAATCTAATTTTACAGCCCGTAGTTTCCTCAACATTATGCTACACCGTGTTGAACTTAGGTTCTAGTGAACTTAACTTTCTAACTTAATCTATACTAATTAGCATTGTTATATATTACCCTACTTTAAATGTTTCCTAGATATTAAGTTTGTCGTCCTAACTCAGTTTTTTGTTTTTTTTTAAATGGAAGGGCCACTGTAGGGCCTCACATGTCACTTGGTGCCTTTTCCACCACACTGGGGGCTCTTAGTGGCCACTTGATAACTGTATAGTGATGGCCAGGAGCTGGAGACCCACATGTTTTTGTGGAAAGGTCGATGCGAGTCATTTTTTACCTTTCTGTAGGTATTGTATGACCTGTGATAAAGTGGTGATAGCATGTGACTGTCCTCATGGCTACTGTAAAAGGGAATGGCCTGGAAACCAGGCAGGTAAAGAATCATGGTGTAGTGTCCAGCTACATGTGTGACACTATCCGGAAAGTTACTATGTGCGTGAACTTGCAGTTCTCCAGAAACAATAGTTAATGGTTTTGTGGGCTGGGACACTGCCTTTACTGTGAAAGTGAATTATGAAAGGGTGATTTAACTCAGACAAAACTGAGTGAGAAAAAAGTAAGCTATACGTGCTTACAGGTTATCTTAGCTGTTAAAAAGCATGTCTTCCTAAATTAGTGTAGAAGTTTTTAGAAGGACCCATCATTTTTGTGCACTCATCCCCATATAGTTGTACAACTTTGCAAAGAGGGGGTGAGGGGGGTGGCAGTGGCAGTGGGTCGGTGATACGGAAAATCAGCTATAGGCAAAATAACCACTTACTAACCTGTAAGCTGATTATTCATTATTGTATTCACTCAGCAAATCTTTACTGTGAACCCTTATTTGTGCCAGCTGTATGCCAGGTACTCAACTAGGTGCTGGGAATACAGTTGTGAGTATAACATTTCTGCCCTCGAATCACCTATATTCTAGGGATAAACACAGTTCATACCTGTAACCCAGTAACCTAGGGTTAAATGAGGGTTCCATGTAGAGGGCCAAAGAGTTTCTGCTTTCTTGCAGTGTTTCTTCTGTTCCAGGGGCCACACACTGTGCCCTGCAGTCACATCCTGCCTGCCGCCTGTGGTTGTAAATAGAGTAGCTCCAAGCCCATTTATTTCCTTACCATCTAGGACCGCTTTTGTGCTGCAGTGGCGAAGTTGAGTAGTTGTGACAGAGACTATAGCCCTCAAAGCCTAAAATATTTACTGGCCCTTACCAGAAAATGTTTGTTGCCCCTGCTCTGTTTTATTTTTACAGTAAGCCTTTACTTCCTTGATATATGTTTATTGATTTGTTTGTTGTTATACATGCTAGTGAATCATCTTCCATTGAAGTGAGACCAGCTCCTGAGTTAAGTGTGCTGTAACATTTCAATGGCACTTGGCATGTGTTCTCATCTACTCCCCCACTGACCTCACCCTGCCTTGCCCGCCGTTGGCCATGGGGTGGCGATCAGGCAGGCAGCTGGGACCAGGACTGTTGCCGCTCTGGACAGCCTTCTTTAAGCTCTGGAACTGTCAGTCACCCCAGCTCGTCCGCAGTTTCATGCAAGCCAGGGTAAAGGGGTTCTTCTTCCGGCTCGTTAACATTTGGTTCTCCTTTCTGTCCTTTACAGTCCACAAAAGCCACAGAATGACGGGTCCTAGTTTAGAAATAATCTGCAAGTGATTGAAGACTCTTTGTTTTAAGCTTTGGGGCAAGAGCCCCCTTTGGTATTGCAGGAGCAGCGATGGGATGTTGTGGGCGCTTCTGGGGGGGATGAAGGGCCCTGGTGCATGGGGAGTTCTTTTCTCAGAAGCTGGGGCTGATGGAGGAGAGGGAGGTAAAGACCTGGAGCAGTTTCTGGGGAACGGAAGAGGCGCCACAGAGAACTGATCTTCTCCCACCACTGGATGCTGTCTCTGAAAGCACCTTTAATGCTGCACTTCGCTGTCAAGGTAAAGGCAGAGTGAGTTCCACATAAAGAAGGTTCTTTTGGCCTGGTAGCTGCTGTCCCCAGTATAGAGAAAAATGCTCATCTAAGAGGCAAAATACTTAGAGAACATTGCTGCTAACATGTGTACGTAGGCAGAAGAATTGCGCTCCAGAGAGAAAAAATACGAACCCATGTACTATTTCTAGTTCCTTTTAAAAAGAAATTAACAGTATTAATTTACTCTTGTCGAGTTACGACGTGCATGGATCTGGAATTCTATGTGAAATCCATTACTTGCTAGTTAAGGTAAAAATGGAACTCAGAAGGGCCATGAGAAGGGCCATTGAATGATTTTGCACATGATCCAGTTTTCCTACGAGGACAGATGAAAGCAATGGAATCTTTTCAGTGTAAAACAATTAAGGCTAAGGGAGACAGTTTCTCATGAGGGTCTGAATGGGGTCAGGGGGCTGGTAAGCCATAGCTCTCAGGGAAGTCTGTTGTTTGCGTACAGTTTTCTGTCTCTTAGCTTAACAAAAGAGTAATAGTGGCCCTTATTCAGTGCCTATCAGGATTCCAAAATACAGAATGACCACTGTTGTCCCCGCGCCCAGGCTCTGGTGTCCAGGCTGGGGATGAGCAGGGCACCCTGTACGAGCGGATGCTCTTTGCCTCCACTGAGGATCGCAGCCGGGGGTAGGGAATGGGAGCTGGCCTGCAGGAAGGTTTCCCTGATGCCACCTAGCCAGGAAACCATCGTCTCTATTTCAAGGGTAGGCTGGAATTCTTTGAAAGTGAAATAAAGTTGTATTTCTTTGTTAGTTGGGTAAAGCCTTACCCAAAGGCCAAAGACCCGATCTGACCACATCGAGGGCCTGTTTGTGATTCTCTGAGACTCGGTGATTCCGGCATTGTGGTGGGAGGGCCCAGCAGCCTGCCTGCCTTAGCTTTTCTCTAGTATTTGCTGGTCTCCCATTTCAGAACTTCTGCACATCTGTGGGCAGGACAAGCAATTTGATCATCACTACTTTGCACATGAAGAACTAGAAGCACTGAGAGTTTTGAGATACGTATTAAGGGCGGGTACACAAAATAAATAGCAAAGACTGAAATTCAAGTTTTGACCATTCAGACAGTGTTTGCGTAACTGCTACGTGCAAGCGGAGTGTGAGGTGTGAGAACACAGAGGTGAAGGAAGCCTGGTGAGTGATCTGGCTGATGGGGAGGGCAGGTCTGCGAGTCACTGACCACTGGAGAAGGGGTGGGGACTTTGAGGTGGGGACAGGGCACTGAGGAAGCTATTAGCTGTGTCTGTGTAAGTTGTGGCAGGAGGCTTTGAAGAGTGATTGTTGTAGATTATGAAGTCTGGAGCCCAGATGAGGCAGGGGGTACTTGAGCCTCTCTGAAAGAGAAATGTTAAAACAGCCTGTAGCATACAGGGTCCCTCGGGGCACTGTCTTCTCTTTGCTAGCTTTCGCGCATATTACGGGAAAAGAAAGAAAGAGAGAGACAGCAACCTGCTGTTCTGCCTATTTCGGCATTCCTTAGCTAACCCTTGCATGTACCCCGACTGGGGATCAAACTGGTAACACTTCGCGTACTGGGACGACGCTCCAACCAACTGAGCTACCTGGCCAGGGCCAATGACCCATTTTTTTCTTAGACACATGCAAGCTTCATTCCTGACACAGTCACAGAATCACAGAGCATTTGAGCGAGAAACCGCTTAACTGCATGAAGTCCAATGTCCCAATTTTATAGAAAGTAAACCTAAGGACCAAGAGACTCTGAGTCAGAGGGGGGTCTGTGCCAATGGGGAACGGGGCCCAGCCCTGCTTTGTCTGCATTCGCTTTGTCTCCCCTGCTGGGGAGGCCCCACTGGGTTCACAGGGTTTGTTTGCAGAATGAGGCCAACGGGAGGTGGCCACATCACTGGTTTCCATATTTGGACTTTGAGCTACAAAGTACTTCCTCTAATTCCTCTTATTCTCAGATCCTCAAAAGATTTCATAGTCTTTGGATCTTTTGCCACCTTTCCCTTGAGTTTGGTGTGATGAGCCTGAGTTCCTGTCCCAGTCCGACTGCTTATTGGTTGTATAACCTGGGACAAGGAATTTGTGCCTCAGTTTCCTTGCCTGCAAAGTGGGGGGATGATGATAATAGTACTGGGGCAAGTTGCTTATGCCCCAGTTTCCTTATTGTAAAGTAGGGATGATAATAATAACAGTACCTCCCTGGTACAGTTGTAAGGATTAAATACATTAATATATGCAAAGTATGATAATAGTACTGTGTGCTGTGTAAGTACTAAAATTATTAATAGAGCTTTTTGGCTTATTTGATGTATTAGGAAGGTAAGTTATAGAGAGTGATTTATCCAAGTTAATTCTTTGCCCCTGAGCGTGTTAGCTAGTTCCCAGGCTAATGGATGGGCTGCTGCATTCCGTTCCCTCCTCCGCAGTCTTCGCTGTCTTATCCAGGAGCTGTGAATTCACAGGCTTTAGGGGGCAGAGGAGGAAATGTAGAAGCCTCGAGGAAGCTAGGTATGTGCTGGTTAAGCAGTAAGGAATTGCTCTTCTCCTTTAAATGAAGAACAGTTTTTCTTTTCCTCCACTTTCTTTCAAACGTGAGGTTTTTTGTTTTTTTCAGGTTGTCCTTTTTTTAAAATTTAATCTTTATTGTATTTTTTCTCATGATTATTTAGTCCTCCTCCCCCGACAATCCCCACACTGTTGTCCGTGTCCATGGGTCCTTTTTCCTTTGTACTCAGTCGCTCCACCCCTGACCTCCCCCTCCCCCTCCCCCTCCCCCGCTGACAGATTGTCTTTTAGTTTGTCACTTTTTTTAAAAATACAGACTGTCCAGTTAAATTTGAACTTCAAATGAACAATGAATTGTCATTTAGTATAAGTATGCCCCAAATATTACATGGGGCATACTTAAGCTAATTGTTTTTTATCTGAAATTCAGCTGGGCGTACTATATATTTTTTAAAAGATTTTATTTTAGAGAGAGGGGAAGGGAAGGAGAAAGAGAGGGAGAGAAACATCAATGTGTGGTTGCCTCTCGCATGCCCCTTACTGGGGACCTGGCCCGCAGTCTAGGCATGTGCCCTGCCTGGGAATCAAACTGGCGACCCTTTGTTTCGCAGGCCTGCACCCAATCCACTGAGCTACACCAGGCAGGGCTAGTTTGTTACTTTGGATAGCAGCATAGGAACAGAGAAATATTTTTCTTCGTCAAGGTGCTGTCAAGGTGCTAAAATAAATGGTGACTAAAAATATATTTGGGAACTGAGAAGGAAATTATTTTAGGGATAATGGGGATGAGGATTATAGTGAGTTGGAGTCCATGCTCAGCGTAAAGAGAGGGTGACTACCCTTCTCTAGCTTTTTGTTACCAAACAAGGCTAAGGATCCCATGGTGTTAGCCTTTCAGTTTTCCCAGAGAAGCCCCAAATCTGGGTTTTTATGTGAAACTTCCTGTTTTTAAATATAGATTCAAAACATACCTCTGAATTCAGTCCTCAAGCTGCCAGTTTGCAAGCTCTGGTCTACACAGTGTGAATTTCCACATGCTAAAGTCATATTCAGAGGTGTCAGCTACAGTTGTGAAGTCTTGTCCACTGTGTAAAATTGTAGAGAACTATTCTCTACATTTCAAAAAGGAATTTCGTTGTTCGTTGGGTAAGTAAACATAGACTTCTGATTTCATTCCTAAAACATTTAATTTTGAATAAATGAAAACCACTGCTGCCTCAATCCAGATGATTGCATGAAAGTCTTTGGGACATTCTCTGATTTCCATGGTTGCCTTTAACTCAAGCTCTGTTGTCATATGTAGTAAGTCTCACCAATGGTGACGTACAGAGTGGGCGCTACATTGGACCCCATTTATTGTGCAAGGCGGGATCCCTTCATGTTTGCCCCCGCCATGTCACGGGACTAGGAGAAAATTCCACGAGGCCACACAGCATGAATTAAGGAATAGGTTCTTTGAGGGAAACTTTCAAATCAAGAGAGCGAGAAAGAGGTATGGATATCCCTGTTTCTCACCATCTTCATGGAGAGCCATGCTGGACCGTGGCCCTCTGGTGAATAGGCGGTGTGGGCATAATCGGGTGATTTGCAGAGTCTGGGTTTAGGGGTCAGCTGTAGATAGCAGTTGTCTGGTAAAGCCGTCCCCCTCGCATGTGGGGACCTTCAAGACCCAGGAGAAGGTGGGTTTTGACAAACTCTGGGGAAAGAACCCCTTTCCCAGCTGGCTAGTTGTCCAGGCAACCTTGAGTGGTACCCAGGGCTACTTTTGGACACCCTTCCTTGTTGCACGACAAAAGATTTGTAGTTGTATGTTTTTCCAAAATAGAAGCAGATAACGGTGTATGGAAAATTGAGCGTTAGGCCAATAGAGAATTCTTCTAATTTGTCTCCAACTCTGCCAACCTTTTTCAGCCTTCAAAACCCTGCTCACTACAGATGATTGATCCATTGGTTGATTGATCTATTTCTAGCACCTCCCCTATAGAATTTTGTCTCTTAAGTCAGTGTACACTTAGTCCACTGTTTCAGGAATGCTTTCGGCTCCACTCAGTAGAATATCTAACCATGGCTGCAGCAACAAAGGCCTTTAATTAGGTCATATAACAAGAAATCTCACTCTGCGCCCCTGCGGGTGGCGCATCCCAGCTAAAGGCGCTACAAGTGAGGTCTGCTTTCTTGTAATTGCCTGGCGACCTCAACCCAGTCGGAACTCCCTTCCTCCTGGTTGGGTTAATACCATCACCCTTTCAAATCCTCCAAAGGACCACTTCACTGCCATTTTCCTTAAGCTGTGGCAATCCCAGAAGCAGCTATTACCGTCGTCACAATAGTCAGCGCCTCACTTTACCCCCCCCATCATCCTGACGGTTCTCTCTGTCCGTGTGCTCACATTTCCAAGCTTGATGCAGATGAGTAAGAAGATGGGGGAAGACACGTGTTGAAGATGACAAAGGAGCAAGATAGAAGACACCGGGGGCCCTCAATCACTGCCTGGGGGAGAACCACCTGCCAATCAAGAACAGTTTTGGACTTTGAGGGAGAAATAAACTTATATCATGTTTGAGAAAAAGAAAATCTAAGGCAGATGTTTTCAGGGATCATGCAGCAGCCCAGAGATATCATCAACCACTCAGCCTCTCCTCTCCCCGTTCCCATTTCTCTTTCTTTCTTTTGTCCATCCTTGAAAGAAAAGATTCTCATCTTTAGACTTCACCTCTTATAGTCACCAGAAGGCTGCCTGAGCCCTAAATATCTCTTTTATATAATCATGTTTAAGGCAGAAACGCAGGCCAGCCTCTTTGTCAGCTGTCTTCATCGGGGAGTAGGTCCTTGTCAGAAGCCTTTCTCTTCCCTCACCAGCTCACTCTGCTTTCTGTCTCATAAGTCAGAGCTGCAGCCTCACTCCTGCACAATTTTTAGTAGAAGTGGTATCGCTTTGCTTGGCTTAGGCTGATCAGAGTTTATGCCCAGGGCTGTCGTAGGTGGCTGCCATCCCTCATTAGACTGAGGCTTGAATGAAATCAGGGTTCTATAACCTGAGCAAGAAGAGGGGGATGGCTCTCCGGTAGATCAGCAATGGCCTCTCCCCACCTCCTCCTTTTCCCCAGTGCATTGTCCGTCCCTCTGTTGTCTTCCCCGAGCAGCAGCGAGTTTTCATTCTTCACTTTCAGATCGTGACATGAGTCATCACATTCAGGCCACCACAAGAATGACGAACAACTGAACAATACTGATCTCAGATGTGTTTGACCACTTCCTGCTGAGATGTGCTCAGCATTGACCATGGGTGGAATGATACTTCTTGTCTAATGCTAATTTGAATAATACCACTTCATTTTTTTTTTTTTTTTTAGGATAGGAAATAACTCACCAGAGTAGAGACTAGAAAGCTCAGACAGTGGTCATGGTTCTGTTCTTGGGTCCCTACACAGTGTAATTCGTCCTTCTCTCTGATACCCCTTTGTACACTTGAAACAATTTTACGATGGCTTCCTAAGTTATTTTTACTTCTTTTTCTGTGTTTTTTCAACTGCTCTTCCTGTGCATTCTCAGTATGTTCTTTACTGAGACCCCTCAGTATGTTCTTTAATATCTCCCTTGAAGTTTGCCATCCGAAATTGGACAGTAACTCGGGCGTATGTTGAGACTGTCACGTCCCTTGTTCTGGGCCCTTGGCCACCATGCTGGGGCACTCCCATGGGCATATTCATGGAGTATTCTGTGTGAATGACGTGCCAGAGTTGTGCACTGTAGTAGCCTCGTCTGAATGCTCTGCCCCTGAGAAGAACCTCAGTGATGCACTGTTTGGAAACAAAACAGATCAGCTGCCCACAGAGCATCTCCAATGAGGGATTTTACACATACCTCGAATTCAACTCCTTAGAAGACAGAACTCATTGTCTCTGCACATTTCCAAATAATGCATGCACACACATTCTCCATTCCAAACCCAAACCTGGGTCTCCTTCTCTTTCTAAGATTCATCCAGCCCAGTGCCTCTCTTCAGGCCTTGGCCATATTTCACCTGGAGTGTTTCAGTACCTACCTAACTAGTCTTTCTACCTCTAGTCTCTCTGTGCTAACCTCTGTCTGGTCTCCAGGAGGGACTTTCCCTGCCTAAAAACCCTGGAGCTCTTCCCTCTGCAGGTTAAAAACCAAACTCCTGCCTGGCAAATGTACATACCCCCGCACAGCTGGGCCCCACCCTAAGTTTCTGGCCATTTCCTTGCCGTTCGCCATGGGTTTTCCGCCCTGGCCCTGTGCTGCACCACCCTGGTTGCACATTAGAGTCCCCTGGAGAGCTTTCCAAACTACTGAAACTCATTCCCACCCTGACGTAACTCTTTTTAAATTAATTTCACTTTCAGTTGCAGTTTATATTCAATATTATTTTGTATTAGTTTTAGGTCACCCCAACCTAATTGTTAGAGGTGAAGCCTGGGCACCAGTATGTGTTAAAAGTTCCCCAGGTGATTCTAACGTTCAGCCAGGGAACGAACCGCTAGGCTTTTGCCCTGTTGTGAACGTACCAAGCCCTGTACCTGCCACCCTTCTGCACACAGCTTCCTCCATCTAATTCCTTTTTCCCTTTTGTGTATGTTAAAGCTGTGCTCGTTCTGCCGTACCTCAGTCCTCCCACTTCTCCGAAGGGTTGTCAGACCTCTCCTTCCTCCCAAGAGTTGGAGGTTCTCTCTGCCATGTTCTCCATAGCACTTTCTACAGTGTTCACGTACGTGTCAGTTGTGAGTTACGGAAAGGAAGGATCCTTATCTGATCCATGATGTACCCCCAAAGCCTGGCATAATGCTTAGCATCTCAGCCTGAAGAGACACTAGTCTCATCCATTATACAGTCAATACTCAATTACCTGAAACATCAAGATGAGACAGCAACTTCCATGCCGTGGTGACAGTAAAAGCTTGCCAGAGTAATTGGATTTTATTCTGTAATAATATGAAAAACTGTGACAAGAAAGAATTGTTAGGGTGACTGTGTGTTGAATGAATGACCCACTTTATCTCAATTTCAATCAAGTTCTTAATGCTTTCATGAATAGTTTTCTCTGTGATCATCGAGGGAAAGCATTGTCCCAATTATACAGTTTAAGTGGGTGGGGAAGTGGTAGGACATTAATTATCAAAGAAAGGCCTCTATGATTAATAATTAATATATGGGATTCATTAGTACAATGCCATTGCAAAAAAAGAAATGTGGGGAAGAGCCCACATGCCTACCGGAACGTGGTTCATTACGAAGTTTTGGTCACCACAGTTCATCACGGAGATGGAGAGATGCGTGAGGATTCAGAGGTGAACGCCAAAGATAATTAAAGGAGTGGAAAACAGGCCCTGGGAGGAAAGGTTGTGTAATTAAAGCAAGAAAATGCCGAGAGACACACATGTGATTACTAACTTCGTATACAGAGACAGATTTTTTGTGAGATATTTTCTTTACATCCACAAAGAAATAAGCATGAAGAAATAAGCTTAAATTATAATAGGCAGGTTTTGGTTGGACATTAAGAAAAATATTGTAACCAATTGGATTACAGAATGTGAATCTGATCATGTTATGCTCTAGTTTAAAAAAAAAAACACCTTGACTTTCCATTATTTCTAGGTCAAAGTCTACATTTTTTTTTTAATTTTTAAATTTTTAATTTTTTTATCTTCACCTGAGGACATTTTTTCATTACTTTTACAAAGAGAAGAAGGGAGAGAGGAGAAACATCAGTTGGTTGCCTCCGGTACACGCCCGGACTAGGGATCGAATCTGCAGCCTAGGTGTGTGCCCTGAGCAGGAATTGAGTGAACCTGCAGCCTTTTGGCTATGGGACAATTCTCTAACCAATGGAGCCACATAGGCCAGGGCTACTTTTTTTTTTGTTTAATGAAGCACATGATTTATTAGCTGGTTTTTGACAAATCAAAGTTCCAATGATTTTTTTTTTAGGGAGATGATGTATAACAGTAGTTTGGGAATTTTAACTTGTTGGAAAATGAAATTATGAATGATGCAGAAGTCATATTGTCATATCAAAAATAGATGGTGATAAATAGGAAAAAGAAGAAAAAGAGGGGAAAACAAACACGGGGCCCCAAATGGCCTGTGTGGTGGCCCAAACACGCTTTCTATGTTATGTGGAGACCCAGCTTGAATCCCAGACAGACACAGCTTTGATCATGAAGTGGATGAGCCACAGTGTGTGATAGTGCTCTATCTTATGGACAACTTAGTACTAGGTTTTTGTTAAGTACATTTCCACTGGTATGGTTTAAGCTGGAGTAAAATATTTAATACATATATATTTTTAAGGATTCCATTCCTTTACATTTTGAGGATAATTTTTTCAACTTTGAATCTAGGAAAATTGCAAACATATAGGAAGGTTACAAAAATAATACAAAAAATACCCATGTACCTTTAACCCAGATGTACCTGCTGTTAACATTTTACCCCACTTGTGTGCTCCTGCACGCTCTCTCTCCACACACACACACTTTTTGTTCTCCCCACTTGAGAATAAACTGCATATAAATTGTGGGCCTTTCCCTATGAATCCTTCAGGGCGTACTCTCTAAGAATCGAATGTGCTCTTACAGAACCACATGACAGGCGTCCACTTCAGTAGATTTGATACAGATACGATGCTGTTATCTAGTCTGCTACCCGTATTTCAATTGTTCCCATTGACCCAATAATGGCCTTTATGGGTGTTTTCTTCTCCTTTAGTACAAGCACTGGTCAAACGCTGTGTTTTTCAAAATGGCATCTGAGGCCCTCCACAAACTAAACTCTAGGGTTACTTCTTTCCAGTTCCAAGCACCTCACCTTTCCCTTCACTGCTGGTCCAAGCCCCTGTGCTTTACTTTGTGCTCCTTGGAGAGCTTAGAACCCCTTGCCTTACACAACACCTACTGTTCCTTTTTCTTTCACTAGTCAGGTTTTTATGAATCCTGACTGTCCTGAGCGCAGATGTAATTGGCCCAGCCGGAAGCCAGGGGGCTGTCCCTTCATTCTCGCCCCACATCTAGTCTCGTCCCCTAGGTGCACTTGAAATATCCTAGTGCGTATTCCTGAGTACAGTCTGCCCCCACCTCCAGGCACTCTTCCCCCCTGCTGTGAGACTGTAGGCTCTTTGAAAAGATGAACCACATTTTGTTGGTCTTTGTGTCCCCAGATGCTAACATGGGGTCTGTCACACAGGAGGTGCTTTATAGATATTTATTTACCAGCAATGGAATACATCACTATAAAGAGCTGCTGAAGGAAGTTGTAGGAGTCTGATCCTGAAGAGCTTCAAAAGAAAGGAGAAGGCCCCTCTAACCAGCAATTTAAAAATGGTTCTGGGGGAAGGCAAATGAGTTTGGGTTGGGGAGTTTGGTCTCTTCCAATGAAATGATAGAGTATGGTGAAATCAGACATAACCTTTACATTTCTTAAGCTTCCTCAAGGTCACACATAGCCTTCACAAGAACGTGGACCGGATTTTTAAACAATTTTTAATTATGAACTAATTTTAGACTTCCAAAAAAATTGCAAAAATAGGACAGAATGTTCTTAGAAATCCTTTACTCAGTGCTTCCCCTAATAGTAACATCTATAATCACAGAACGATGATCAAAATCAGGAAGTCAGATTGGGCAGAATGCTACTTAACTGAACTGTACACAGCATTCACATGTCACCAACTTTCCTACCCAGGCCTTTTGCTGTTCAAGGGTCCTGTCCAGGATCTCACATTGCATTTGGTGTCATGTCTCCTGAATTGCCTCCAGTCTGTGATGGCTCCGTAGTCTGTCCTTGCCTTTGTGATCTTGACACTTCTGGAGAGTGTCAGTCAGTCTTTTGTATAGAATGTCCCTCATTTGGGCCTGTCTGCTGTTCGCTCGTGGATGGAGTGAGGTTCTGCGTTGATGACAAGAACTCCGCTGTGATGTCGTGATGTTGTGCCCTTCTCAGAGTTTCACGTCCAGGGCACATGACCGTATGTCTCATTAATGGTGATATTGAACTTGATCGCTTGGGTAAGGAACTTTCTGCTGGATTTTCCCTGTAGAGTTACCATCCTTTTCTTTGAAGTTCATAGATATCTTAGAGATACTTTGAAACTATGCAGACAGATATCCTGTTTCTCTTCAGACTTTTATCATCTAATATTTGCGTTCAGCAGAGAATTTTGTCTGTAACAAATTGTACTGTGATGCATGCTTAAGAGGGAATTTCTTCTTTCTCTCTTTCCTTCTATATTCATTGGTTAGAAAGAATTCTTCTGGAAGAAGGAGCTGCATAGACTGGACTTGGATTTAGATGCAGAATGTCACATACTTCTAATCATTATTTTCTGACCTTTTCTGATTCGTCAGATAATTAGTTTAATTGCTGTATTTAAAGATGTCTTTATTGTTCTTATCTAAGTATTTACATTTTACTAATGTTTACATAAAGGCATTGCAATCACAAGTTATTATTACATTTTCTTTATTATAAGCAGACTGTCAATTATATAAATGAAAAATCAATGATGTATTAAAAAAACACAACTGAAAACAATTTTAATTAAAAAAAAAACAACCCAGCAACTGAATGACTTTAAAAGAGGCACAGCCTAGAAGTGGTCCTTAAAAAATGACTCGCTCTTTGTTTAGCTTCCGAACCACCCAGCAGTAAAAATTCAACTACTAGCCACAGTAGGTCATACAGCACATGTAAGTTCTCATCAGGAGAACTTTAATTTTAGCATTTCTTGGTTCTAGTATGTTTACATTGTTAACTGTAGCTGAGTTACAGAACACAGTATGATTAGCCTGAGCTCAACAGATTTTATTGACCATAGTTATTGTGCAGGGTTTGTCTACAGAGGTTAGTCATCAAAAAAGCATTGACTTGCGGCTGATTCATTTCTGAGTTGGTGAAAAATTCACCTTCAAGAGTGGTTTCTCTAGTTTTATAAAAACTTGTTAAAGAGCATTGTTTGGATCAGAGGCTGACACACTCGCTTTGTAACGGGTCAGAAAATAAAGACTTTTGGCTTCGTGGGCCATGCGGTCTTTGTCACAACCACTCAGCTTTGCTGTGCTAGTGTGAAAGCAGCCACATACCATATGCAAGTGCGTGGGAAGGACTGTGTTCCAATAAAACTTTATTTATAAGAACAGGTGGCGGGGGGGGTGGGCATAGTCTGCTGATTCTCGATTTAGACTATAAAAATACAGAAACTCAAAATATACATTAGCACTTATCCTTGTCCTTGATTTTTCTCTCCAGGCAGAAGACTGATCTTTGAAAATATGTATTTGGGAGATCGTCCCGTTCTGTTGAATACCTTGTGCGGGTGCTGCCACAGAAAAATCTGGTTACACTCCGGGGAGGCCTGCCGCCGCTGCAGGACCGAGCCGCCTCGGCCCTGAGATGAGTGTCCGGCCTGCGCGGGCACACCATGAATAGGTACACAACGATCAGGCAGCTCGGGGATGGGACCTACGGTTCCGTCCTGCTGGGAAGAAGCATCGAGTCTGGGGAACTGATTGCCATTAAAAAGTAAGTCTTTTCCTTCACTGTCATGAATTCATCCTCAGCTATACATGGCCAACTTGTTTTACCTCTGCCCTGTCCATCCTCGTGTTTGGGACATTTCTAAGTGAGAGCGCGCGGGAAGCGTGGAGAAGAACTGAGACATGATCGCTGTGGGTTACGCGCTGGTCTCCTCTGGAATGCCCATGTTGGCGGTCTCAGCTTAGCATGTGGCACTGGTGCTTTGTCAGTGTGTTCAAGAGTGCTGTCACGGTACTCTTGTGAGGTGGTAACAAGCAGGTTAATGCATATTGTTTCATAGGAAAGGAAAGTGAAACTCTGAGAAATTGACTGATTTGAATCATTTACACGTGCGGCGGGCTGGTGACTCCTGTCTTGTTCCCCCGACCCCACTTGCCCTTTATAGTCTGGATTCAGGCTCATTGTATTAGTCATCTGTGGCTGCATGTAAGTTGACCCCAAGAATTAGTAGTTTGATATCACTCTCTCACAGGTTGAGTAGATCGGGAGACTGGGCATGGACTAGCTGAGTTCTCTGCTTGAGGGTCTCTCATGGGGCTGCAGTCAAAGAGTTGGCCAGCACTGGGGTTTCGTCTAAAGCTGGACTGGGGAGGGATCTACTTCCAAGCTCTCTCGCGTGATCATAGGCAGCATTCGGTGCCTCCTGGGTTGTCGGACTGAGGGCCTCAGTTCCCCCTGGTTGGCTGTTGGCTGGAGGCAACTTACTTCATCAAGACATGGGAGCCAAGAAGGCAAGGGGAGTCTTCTACCAAAATGGAAGCCACATCTCGTTGTTTCTTTTAAATTAAGCACAGAAGTGGTAGCCTCTCTAATTGCTGTATTCTGTTGGTTAGAAGCAGGTTATTGAAGGAGAGCGGGTTATACTGGGCTGTGAATATGAGGAGATGGGGGTCTTTGCAGTGTGTCTGCCACACCCATTCATGTCCAAGTGCTTTCTCATTATCTCCATTTGGATGTTCTAGACCCTTCAGATTCATCATATCTAAAGCTGAACTTATAATCCAACATGTTCTGCCTTTGCTCCCAACCTGTTTCTTCTTCAGTATTCCATCTTGATAAATGACACTACCATCTCTGCAAAAGCTGGGAGTCCCCCTGACTTCCCTTCATTTGCTGGTCCACTAG
Source organism: Desmodus rotundus (assembly GCF_022682495.2). Classification (NCBI taxonomy): domain Eukaryota; kingdom Metazoa; phylum Chordata; class Mammalia; order Chiroptera; family Phyllostomidae; genus Desmodus; species Desmodus rotundus. Next base: position 17,672,961 of record NC_071397.1, on the reverse strand, counting down.
TCCTGTCAGTTCTAACTACTTACTATGTATTGGACCCACCTACCTCTCTATACTCCACTGTTAACCTCCCTTTCAACCCATTATCATTCACCACCTCTGCTACTGGAATAATTTCCTCTGTAGGGTTTTCCAGTCTTCCACTTTTAGCCCAATCTAGTCCAGTCAGAAAGGGGTATTTTAAAACACACGAATATAATTATCTAAAAACCATTTGTACTAAATATTCTTTGTGTTCCTGCTGCCCCATCATGCCTTCTGACTCCAGTGTGCTCTGGTGCACAGTTTCACACGCACCACCAGCATTCCTCCACAAGTGCATGCACGACACCCTCAGCCAGCGTGCCTTCTACACAGTTCCTGAGAAGTCCCCAGCTGGCCTGAGGCCTGGTTGCCCACCTTGGTATCAGCTCAGCAAGGCACCCTTTAGTGGATTTCCTACCTCTGTGTTCCCAGTTCCCCTGCCCCTTGCCCTGGCTTCCTGGAATCACCTCCCAAATAAACTACCTGCACCTGAGTGAGTCCTTGCCTCAGGCTCTGCTTTCTGGGGAACTCAATCTAGGACAGCTTTCAGGGTCTTCCTGTCAGTTTTAGGATCAAGCCCCGAGTTTTTAATGCAACCTACAGATAGCTGCCTCTTTCAGCCCCTGCCTGTTTTCTTCAGCCGTCTGTCCTGTCACGACCCATTGCCTACTTTGTTCTGGCCACTCTGGCCTTTTAGCTTCTGGAACTCACCAGTACAGTTCTGCCCCAAGCCTTCACATGATATTTCCTCTCCCATGCCTCCTACCAGACTGAATTCTACTTATCCATCAGGTTTTGGTTGAAATGTCACTTCCCTAGGGGAATGTTCCCGCTACCCCAGATGAGGTTAGGTCGCCTTGAGGCCCACTCCCACAATGCCCTGTGCCTTTCCTTCATAGCACTTAGCACAGAAAATGATTAATGACCTGCCTTCCTGCCACGGTGTCCGTTCCACGAGGGATGTCTCCCTCATCATGGTATCCCCTGCGCCTGACAAAGTCCCTGCCTCATAGGAGGGGCTAAGTAATTATTTGGGGGCATAAATGAAGGAATCGGTCACTCAACCAGGAGACAATGTGACATCAGTGGCAGAGTGGCAGAGTGATGTGGGGAGGTAGATGAAAGTTTGTCTGTTATTAGCCAACAGTGAGATCTTGGGAAGTTGTGCCACTTCTCTGTGTCTCCGCTGCCTTGCCCGCCCCACCTATCGCACAGGGCAGCGGTAAGATTCAAACAAGACAGCGTGGTTCGAGTGTGATGAACGATGTAGCCAGGAACCCTGGGTTTCTGGTTGGCTAACAGGCTTCTCCTCCTCACCTCAGGCTCCACAGCGGGGCTGGCAAACGTGCTCGGTAAAGAGCCAGACAGTAAATATTTCCGGCTTTGCAGGCCATATGGTCCCCGTCGCAACTCAGCTCTGCTGCCGCAGCGTGAAAGCAGTCATAGACCACATAGAAATGAATGAGTGTGGTTGTGGTCCAATAAAACGTCATTTGTGCAAGCTGCCATTGGAATTTCAGATCATTTTCACATGCCACAAAATACTATTCTTTTGATTTTTTAAATCCCAACTATTTAAAAATATAAATGCCATCTTAGCTCGTGGGCTGTAGAAAAACAGATGGTGGAGTGGAGTTGGCCCATGGGACATAGCTTGCCAACCCCGGTACTGGCATGCCTAGAACTGTGTTGTTTGACTTGGTAGCAAGTGACCATGTGTGGCCTTTAAATGTAAATTTAATTAAAATTCAGTTCCTGTGTTTCACTAGCCACATTCCAAGTGCTCAGTAGCCACATGTGTCTACTGGTTACCGTACTGGACAGACAAAACATTTCCAGCATAATAGGAAGGTCTGTTGGATAGCTCTGGTCTAAATAAAACAAGAATCAAGCCCTCCCTCCTGGGCAAGGTTAGCCTATCAGTGACAGAGCAAGAGCGCAGTCCAGGCCTCGTTGGGCTGCCCTGTACTACCGCTGCTGGGAAATTTGGGGATGCAGGACTGACTGCATTGCCAGATTTTAAAATGAGTGCTGTTTTGGATAGCATAATATTTGAGAGAAATCAAAACCAATTTTAAGCACTGTTCATTAGGTTCAGAACGAAAACATTTTATTTCAAAATAAAGTTTAACCTGTGACGGAGAGTAAGCATACTATTTGTTTCTTCTCTTTTAGAATGAAAAGAAAGTTTTATTCCTGGGAGGAATGCATGAATCTTCGGGAGGTTAAGGTATTTATTAATACAGTAGGGAATAATTTATGTATAGTCCATTAAAATAGTGTTATACATGCTTAGATTTATTGTTGATACAGTCATTTTGTTTAAATTGTTTCAGTGATGCAAAAGAAAGGGGGGAAATGATAACTAATGCTTTTAGTGAATATATTTATATTAAATCTTGGTATATTACTATTAAGTAAATGACAGATTTATTCAGATTTTAAGTTTCTCACTAGTATTTTTTCTTTGAAATTGTGACGAAATACAAATAATATTTACCATCTCAGCAATTTTTAAGTGTATATTCCTATTGTTTTACAGCCATTATCACCATCTATCTCTAGAACTCTTTTCATCTTGCAAAGCTAAAACTCTGTGCCCATTCAGCAGTAACTCCCCATGGCCCCTCCCCAGCCCCTGGCAGCCACCATTCTGCACGTGAAATCTCACAGCACAGGCAGACCTCGTTTTAATTGTGCTTCACGGGCGTGGCATTTTGTACAAATTGAAGGCAAAACCAAAATCGTCCAACTCACTTTGTTGCAATGCTTGCTTATTGAGGTGGTTTAGAACCAAACCCACAGTGTCTCCGAGGAATGCTTGTCCTATCTTTTTGTGAGTGGCTTATTTCACAGTATTATGTCCGCGAGGTCCATCCATGTCGTAGCATGTGTTAGAATTTCCTTCTTGTTTAAGGCTAAATCGTATTTCATTGTACAGCTATACCACAGTTTGCTCATCCATTCATCCACTGAGGGACACTTGGGTTGCTCTCACCTTTTGGCTCTTGTGTCCCTCCCCATTTCTTTAAACTCTTCCTTCCCACTGGCTCCTTCTCTTCAATCTGTAAACGTGCCTGCCATTCTCTGTAATCGGCCTCAGCGCCCTCTCCTCCTGAGCTTCCACCCCTTTCCTTACCCTCCAAACAACCCCTTTTGCCACCATTGCCCACCTACCACTGACTTTCCACTGACTTGAGTCAGGCATCTTTCTGCGACGCCATGGAAACTGCTCCCTTTAAGTCAGCGGTTAGCAAGTCCAGGGCCATTTTCTCAGGTACTTTCTTGCCTGCAGTGTTGGGTGCTGTTGACCACTTGTTCCTCTCCTCTCCCAGGGCTGTGTGATTCTGCTTTTGCTTAGCTGTCCTACCCTTTTCCTGCCCTTCACCAGTTCTTCAATGGCCCATCCCTTACATGTCAGTGATTTCTCCCATTCTGTTCTTAGCAATTTTTCCTTTGCTCTGACTCTACGCCTGAGTAATGTCTCATCAAATCTCTCATCGTATGTCTTAGACCAGGGATTAACAAATGGCCCACATTCTGGTTTTGTAAGTAAAATTATGTTGGAACACAGCCATGTCCATTTGTGTGCATATCGTTTGTGGCTGATTTCGTGCTATCACGTCAAAGTTGAGTAGTTGCAGCCGACCTAGAAAGCCTGAGGTATTTACTCTCTGTCCTCGTGGAGGAAAGTTTTCCTGCCCCTGCTTCAGGCCCCTATCGCCAACCGCTTGGTGGATATCGGTACCTGAATTTTCTAGAATGTCTGCAACCCTCAGCACTCCTGTTTTCTCCCCCTCCTGTCAATTATCATTTTCCCAGAAACCCTGGCTCCTTGCGTGTGGCCTGTGCAGCCCCACTTTCCGCAGGTCTCCTCCATCCTGCGTGCTGCTGCCAGAATGACCTCCACGACGTTCAGCTGCTCACACACGCTCTTCCGTTTACTGAGAGGCTGTTGTGGGCCAGGAAGCGCCTTAGGCGCCCTGCACACACTGTCTCACTTCATCCCCGCAGCTACCTGGTGTGGACAGTGTTAGTATCTTGAGTTTGCTCCTGAGAACCGCTGAGGCCCGGACTCAGTAACTTGCTTGAGGTAAACGCAGCTCTAAGCCATGCGGTTTGGTTTCGATCCAGGTTCATCTGAGGGCTTCGGTGGGTATCCACCTGGCACCCAGAGAGTGTCCTCCCGGCCAACTTCTCCAGTTAGAGTCCTCCCGGTGATCTTCCTTTGGAACCTACCCGGGCGATTCTTATTCCTCAGACGTAGACAATACCACTGCGTCCCCACATGCTTCCCTGTGAGGGCTCCCCTCCTGACACAGCCTTCCCCTCCCACTGAGGTGTCTAGGTGTTGCTGTTTCTTAAGGATACTCACTGGCTGCTCAGGGCTTAATAATTATTCCTTCTTGAAACATCTCTGAGACTCCTTATCTCTGTCATTTCTTTGACCCTTAAGACGATCTTCTTTATTTTGTTACATGTGTTGTGTCCTCTCTTCTAAATTGGGTTGTTTGCCCCTGAAGGGCAGGCACTGTGTCTTATGCCCCGGGTATCCCTGGGGCTCAGAACATTGTATGGCAGGTCCTCAAATAATGTCCTTTTGTCCCACCTCCTTTTGTTATAGCATTGATGAGATGCCATAGGAACTTAAATCTTGTTTATATCAATTACCCTGTGATAAAATTGGCTTCATTATACAATGTTTCACTGCAGTTCCAAGAACCTATCGATGATGTTAAGTGAGTACTTGCTGTAGATGTGTTAATAGTTAAGAACTTTCATGCACCGGGAGAAACAGTTCCCCCATTCAGACTGCTGCCCAGGTTTAATTTGCTACTTCCACTTCTCTACGCTCATACAGCTGTCCTGCCTCTTCCTCTCCTTTGTAAGCCTCTCCTGAGCCAAAATAAGATGCCTTCTTTCTGGAGATATATCTCTGTAAAATGAATCACATGAAGTCCTCCACACAAAATTAATTCTTTTTATGTTAAACCAATACAGTCTTTAACTCGCTCCTGAGCCTCCCTTGGAACCAAGAGCTGAGAGCCACTCTCAGACTCGGGCAGTAACCCATGCCAGAACCCACTTCAGGCTAACGGCCAAGGGTATCCTACTCCTTGCCCAGCGTTCTCTTCTGGAAGACTTTTAAAACTTCATTTCCCTCTGAACAAACCTGGTGCTCGTCACTGGACACCCCAGCCATTGCTTGGGATGCAGTTGAAGCGAACAGGCAGAAAAGATGGCTGCAGCCCGGGAGAGTCCAGTGAATACTACTTACAAGTTAAGCCGTGTTTGTTTTTGTTACCCGTGGAGAACCAGGAATGCAACCAGCTAAAAGAAGTAATCAGCCTGGCTGGGCCGTTCTAGAAGGATCTGTCCATTGGGCCAAAGCAGCTGAGTATTTCCTGCCGGCGGAGCATGTTGGCAGGAGCTTGTCTTTCAGGGCAGAGGCTCCAGAAAAGTCTTGCTTTATTCTCATTCACTGGCCATAGTCTTCTCCCTTCCCAGCTGCTTGAAATAACTTGATCATATTACACATTCCCAAGCTCTGATCCCTGGGGTGCCACCTTATTACTGAGTGTCCTTCCAGAGTTGGTTAGTAATCCTCAGACATTGTGTTTGTTTTATAAAAGGGATGTTCTTTTAAGGAAATTCAAAGATAAAGAGGGCTTTACAATGTATTATTATTGGGCTCACTTCTCTGTGAGGAAGAGGCTTTTTGAATTAGAGGGCTCATCCCACTGGGGCTTTACAATGTATTATTATTGGGCTCACTTCTCTGTGAGGAAGAGGCTTTTTGAATTAGAGGGCTCATCCCACTGGCCCCAGTGACCCTCTGAGGCTTCCTGGAAGGAGCCAGTCTATCAAATTCTCATCAGCTAGTGAGCAAACCAGTGGTCGGGTGTCTCTGGTTGTTATCCACGAACAGGACTGCTGCTCCCCATCGACAGAACTGATGAGGCAAGCAAAAAACAGTTTACACGCGGCTGTACACACTCACGTGTGTGCCCCTGCAGCAGGACAGCTGCATGAACGCACAGCTGAACAGTAAGGTCATGCGTCATTTTCTGAGTCACCCTCCTGTTCCTCGTGCCTGACTTTTATTGCCTTTGCTATTCTCGGAAGCAGAGATATGTCTCCCATATCACTTCAGGGTCTTTCCACTGAGATTTCATTTCCCTTCCTCCAGAACCCATGTGGTAAGGAGTGTCGTGTGTCTCCTGGACTCTCGTGAGGCAGATGGGAGTTGATGGGATCAGGCTGTTGGCTTCTCTCTGAACAATTTCTTGTTCATAATGTCTGCAGACTGTTAACTGGTGATTTTGTCCCGAAGTAGCTGCCGTTTCCAATATTGGCATACTCCCAAGATATGGTGGGTTCGTTTCCAGGGCACAGCAGTAAAGCAAGTTGTGATCTTTTTGCTGGTAGAGGGTCTTGCCTTCGATTTGTAAAAAAACCGCCACATCTGTGAAGCCCAGTACAGCGAAGTGCAGCAAAACAAGGTGTGCCTGTACTAGAACAAGCAAAGCCTCACCTGCCAACTGATTTCTGTCTCCGCCTCCCAGGCGGGAATTCTGTTATCTGGATGGAATGCACCGAAGGTAGCCCTGGCCCATGGTCCAGTGCTGATGGCAGCCAGAAGTACTGGTTCAGGTCAAATTTACCTTCCAGTCAGTTAATCAAGATAGTTTTCCCTTGTAAAGTTACTATCGATTTCATAGAAATACCATTTGTTAAATTGTTGTTAAAATATGAATTGTGGTATTTCTGTGGTTTTAGAATTAGGTGTTTCTTCCTAAGTATGTATACATGGGGTACTTTTCTTATCAACAGTAGTTTTTTTTCTCTAATTTTTTGTTTTTCTTCCTTGCTTTTCAGTCTTTAAAGAAACTCAACCATGCCAATATAGTAAAATTAAAAGAAGTTATCAGGGAAAATGATCATCTTTATTTTATCTTTGAGTACATGAAGGAAAATCTCTACCAGCTCATTAAAGAAAGGTATGGTTTGGTTTTCATGATCTTAGAGCTAAATGTTGCCAAGTGGACGTGTTTTTTTTCTGCTTCTGTTTTTTCAGTCACGGTGCTTGCACTCTGCAGTTCAAAGCTGCTCGTTAGGTGCGGGGCCCGACCCACATTCCTACTTTGGATGCCTTGCGATAGCTTCCTAGAAGCTAGTTTCAGTGAAGCTGTTTGCACGTTTGAATGGGTTATTCTCTCAAAGAAGATATTTAACAGATTCTGCAGTTCCCTCTGCCCACAAGGACATGTGGGCAGAGCAACTGCAAGGCGGGGGTGTGATAGCTTCATTCATTTCAAGGCCTCCATCAAAAACTTCTGGTTTATTTCCGTTCCTTTCTTGCCACAGTGCTCAGGGGCCTGCGTGCTGGGTAGAGAAGGCTAATGAAAAACTTACCTGCTGTGGCAGTTATGAACTTTAAAAGTGAACTATGTAGAACCTCTTGGACACATTTTCTTGGTGGCAAACGGAAGCCATTCACAGCATCCCTCAGTGATTTCAGTGAACAAGTATGGTCCTCATTGTCCATAATGGCAGGGAAGCCACATGGTTTGCCCACCAGGGGAAAGAAAATGTTACTATCTACCTCATGTCATAAAGCCTCAAGTGCTCCCTATTAAATTTTTTAAATTTTAGCTTCTATCATGGAGAGAGGAGATGTTTATATGCTACATTAGAGGGAATTTTATTGAGGGGCTTTACTATAAAACATCTCATCATTGCTTCTTTCTAACGTAACTCAATATATTTGGGGTATGTAAGGTAGCTTTCTTGTATGGCTACATGGTTGTTTTCCTTTGTTCTTTATTATCAAAGGATCTGCTGAAATTAGCACGTAGGCTAATATTTTCATAAGTTCTAACTAAAATGAATCCCACTTTCATTTGTAAATCTAGATTTGTAACTTTTTCCCTCTGCCCCATACAGAAATAAGTTGTTTCCTGAGTCCGCGATAAGGAATATCATGTATCAGATATTGCAAGGACTTGCATTTATTCACAAACACGGTAGGTGGCTTGGATTACTGTTCTTTTGGATGTGGTGCAATGCCGTCACCAGGTAGATACAGGAGCATCGATGTCTTTAGTAATTGATTCCCAGTAAAGGCTAAAGAATCAAGATGCTGGCAATGTATTTGGGAATACGTTATCTTCCATTACTGGATTTCTGAATAGTCCTCATTATTTATCATGTCTGTGTATTCTTATTCTTTAGGCTTTAGCATTAAGGTTGTTAGTTACAGATCTAAAATTATTCCTGATCGCTAACTGGTATATTAATGAGAAACCTAAGATTAGGATTTAGAGAAGTTTCACATACTGTGTTTAACCCAGTAACTAACATGGATTTACTATGGCTTCTCATTTTCCTAATGTATTTATGTATCAGTTTACTCAAAAGAGTTCAAAAATAGTCTAACACAGGAAAATAAAGTGATTAAAGATTAGAAAAGAAGGAAAAGGGCACAGGCAAAACAAGTTACGGATGTAGCCAGGGGTGGGGTTGATCCACAAACCGCCTATCAGCATGTTGCATTGAAGTAGAGGAAGCAGGCTGCGGATTTGATGCGGAGCTTGCTTTCTGTCAACGCAACCTGTGGAACATGACCAATTACAAGCAACATAGTTTCCCCCAAGTGAAAACAGTCCAGTTGCCCAAGAGAAGCAGAGCTATTCTTGGTACCGAGACAAAGAGGTTCTCGTATGTGTGCCCGTGTTGAGGGGACTTTGTGGTAGACACAGTGATGGGTTACCTGGGGAAGTTTCATGTCCTGTCCCTCCGTATAGGACGGTTGTATCACCTGATCAGAGAAAGCAGTTCTGCTGAGGCCCAGTATAATTCCCTCTAGGGATGCTCCGCTTAGTCCCGGGAAAGAGTTAGAGTACCCAGAGCAGCAATTTTCAACCTTTCCATCTCATGGCACGCATAAACTGCACCAAAAAAACATATTTTTTCCCGATCCAACAAAAAATAGGAATAATTTTGATTTATTTACACCAGACAGCTATCATTATGTTGGCTGTTGTCATTTTTTTTATTTGACTATCTGACAATCCAAGAGAAAAAAGGTCAGTGCCCCTGACTAAACAGTCAGTCAGGTGTTGCATGTTTTTAAAATTCGTGCAGCACACTGGTTGAAAATCACTGGTCTAGAGGAATGGATGGCCACATACCCACCCTTCAGGAAATCCTCTAACACTGTTGTTCTTCTTAGCTAAGCTTTTGAAAGAGACTGATTAGCAATGAGTTTGAGGTTATATTTTCCAGCAGGTATCTGGGGCATTACTAGTCTTTGTTACTAACTGGACACAGACGCACCTGGGGTTGGATGGGTACGTTCTGGTGAACACAGAGCTGTGGGAGGGACATGTTCATCAGTAGAGCCAGGAGGTGATTTGAGGTCACTTTAATATATAGACAGGTAGGCAAAGTGGCTAATCCTGCAGAGGCAGAAACCATTCACTCCCAATCTAAGGATATCGTTGCCATTGCAAGTACTACACAATAATGAGTTTCATTACCCAAAAAGGAAGCTGGGTGGAAACGCTTTGATCATACAGTCAGTTCAGATTTGACACAAATTGGTAGTGAGTAGAAAAGACGTTCCACAGCATGTGGCACAGTCCATCTGGGGGGGGTTCCCAGCCTGGTCCTTAGCCCCTAAGTGGGCCTCCCACAGTTAGAGACTAAATGAAATGCAAACAACAGACAGAAGCTATTTGTGCAAGTTGTTGTCAGCCTCAGGCACATACTGAATAATCAGCGAGTAATTGCAAGACTGAGTCAAAATGTAAACCAATTCTAGCACAGAGTTTTTAGTAAAGATACGTCTGCCTCTGCTGAGATTGATCGAGCGAGCACTTTAGCCCATAGTCACCAGAATTCACAAGGGATGGTATGAATTTGCAAAACATGAAAAACTTACAGTAAGACATCAGGGACAAACGGGGAGAAGAGTCACTTATTAGATTTTAGAGCCCAGGAAAAAGAAATGACAAGAAATCAAAGAGATTCTCAAAAGAGAAAGGTCAGCCAGAATGTTTTCGTTTGGGACCAGTCATAGCATCTCAGTTGCTTGGGCTGTTTTGCTCAGTGCTACAAACTGAGCGGGAGACCTAAAACAAAGTTGACATTCTTTGGCTTCCTCTTCTTTTGTTTGTTGCTGCTTTTATGAGACTCAGATATTTGTTGCCAGAAAGAACAGGTAGCCTTTTACCCAGGTCTCTACCTAACCCATCTAAGGAATACACACGTGCCCTCATACATATACATATACATCTCCATGCGCACAAACCCTCATGTACATGTACACACACACAAATGCACGTGTATGTGTGCACACATAATACATATTTATATGCAATAATTTAGCTTCCATACACTATTCTGTCAAATCAGCTCTTTGGATCTATGCACTGTTAGTTTCCCTTAATGTGCCTTAGACACTCGGATTGTGTATTGGAAGCTCAGTTTATTGAGGTCAGACCATCTGTACTTCTACAACCCCAGCTATTAAGTATCCAGTTCTAGTTGTAACTTAACAACATTTCATCTGTTACTTTATTTCCATGCCAATTTCTCAGGTAGAAAGGAAAGGTGGTATCTTTTCCTTCCAAAGAGGTTTAGAGAGGTTTAAAGTGCTCTCAAAGGCCCCACTGTAATAAAGTGGTGGAGCAGAGATTAGCTCAAATGCCTGCGCCCATTAACCATGCTTTACTAGAAAAACCTGTCCTCAAAGCAAATGAGAGTAAGAGGTTAAGAAAATAGTGATGATAATTGTAGGTTGATACTAATTTTACAGGTCCTACCTCATTTTCATTGGTAAATGACGTTTAGATACTTTTTAATGGTATTTATATAGTATTGACTTTGGTTAACTGCACATGTAATTCCATATCATTTCTTCCCTCCAGTAATGGTAAAAAATAATAATAGTAACCTAAAGCACTTCTCAGATCTCTCTGGTGATTTTCAGGCTCTTCCCGGTTAGCTCACTCTCGCTGTGAGGAGGCACATTCTGTCCCCTGGGAGGACACTCCTCTGAGAGGGGACAGCAGCACTGAAGGTAGTTGCCATGGCCGTCGTGCGTGTCACGGAGTACTTTCCCCGCACAGGGAACGAAAGCACGATTCTGCTTGGGGCTGATGGAGCGATGCCAAAGCGCCTGTGCTTTGCAGGAATTAAACAATTAATGCACACTGTGTTTCATCCTTAACCTGCCCTTACAAATATTCAGGTCACACTTACCCATGCCGGCAATCGGAAATGCATTAGGTGGCTTGGAGCACGGTGTTTGCCCCAAGAAGTGGTTCTCTGCTTCTGTGCTTCACCACTGTCTTCCTGTGTGTGACCTCGAGTCAGCCCTTGGCCTTTCTCTGCGTGGCCTTCTTTATAAAAACATTGTGTAGGTTTAAATTCAGTAATATCTGTGAAATTATAACTTCCATCCCAGAAAGGTATGCTGCCTGAATTCATAGTGTTTAAGTATGCTCTGGTTACTTCCATATATTCGTATCAGGTTCATCAGTAATAGAATGTGGCAGAGGGGAAAAAGCCTTCTTTGTGGCTGATGGTTTCCTTGCCCCAGGGTTCTTAATGAAAAGTAAGCATAACACATTTTCTGCCAGGATGAAAGAGAAAATCCCTTTGTTATTCAGCTGGCATGGGGTACCCTGAAATTAAGTTGAAGGGCTGTTCCTGAATTATGAAAGCCAGACACTTTTGAACAGGAAAGTTCTTATCTTAATAGCACTTTGCTGTTGTGTGATCTTTGAATGACCCAGCTCTACAGGTTTGCATTGTGAATCAGAAGTGCAGAGGAAGAAGTGGACTCTTGTTACCAGCCCAATGCACACATCAGCAGAACGTGGACCTAGCCAGGAGTCAGTTCAGAGCTCAGCGCCACCTCCTCACAGCTCATGGGGCACATCACTAGCCTCGGGAGCCTTGACCTCTTATCTGCAAAAGTGGAGCTGTATCTGCTCTCCACTTTACCAGGTTGTTGGGAAGAGAAGATGAGAGGATTCATACCACTACTAACAGCAAGCTCTTGCAAGGTGCCGATGTGCTACGTGCTGCTCTAACAGCTTTACAGATATGAACACATTGAATCCTGCATAACAAGCCCGTGAGAGAGACGCCTTTATTTCCCCATTTTACAGATGGGGGAAGTGAGGCAGAGAGGTTAAGGGATTTGCCAGCCAGTGAACAGAATTGCAGTTTGAAGTTGGCCAATCTAATTGGTCTGTACACTTAACCACTATGCGGTATTGCTTCTCATACGGAAATAGTAATGTTTTATTACAATAGTGATGAAAAGTAAATGTACATGACATGAGGTTCTTATATTTTTAATTATCAAGGAATAGAGCTCATGGGCATACGGCCAATAATCGCTGTTGCTGTCATTCAGTAATGAAGAGAACGGAGGGCTACATCCTACAGACACACTGATGAGTATTCCTAGTTGTAAGGGCGTATCACGGCACGACGGAGTACATATGTCAACTGACAGATACAGTTTTCACCAGCCAGTTTTAGAGTCTGGTTGCAGTTAATTTTTTTCCTGGCCACTTTCCCTCTGATTATTTGGGGCCTGGAGTATGATCCATAGAAAAGAAAGCTGCTTCAAGGGACATGTGGGGAAGCAGAACCTTCATTCTCCTTATTTCCTTAGTGCACATGTCCTCTGTGGAAGTAGAATCAAAGACGAGTGAGCAGTGAGGGAAAGGATAAAGTCTGACTGATGGGAGGAGATGGTCTGTGTTCACGGGAGCACGACCCAGGGGAAGCACGGACAAGGTCGGCAGTGCAAGAATGCTTGTGACTTCCAGGCAAGATGGCAGCATAGGTAAACACGGCTCGCCTCCTCACACAACCACATCTAAATTACAACTAAAATATAGAACAGCCGTCACTCAGAACTGTCAGAAATCGAGTTGAGTGGAAGTCTGACAGCTACAGAATTAAAGAAACCACATCCGTCCAGACTGGTAGCAGGGGTGGAGACAGGGAATGGGCTGGTCCCACATCTACGTGTGATGGATAAAATTTTGGAGGGGACATTTTGGGAATGAGGAGTCCCAGCCCCACAGCAGGGCTCCTAGCTCAGGGTTCCAGGGCCAGGAAAATAAGTCCCCATAACTTATGGCTACACAAACCAGCAGGAGAGAATCAGGGGAAGAAAATTCTGGAGTCCCAAGCAGTTCCCCTTAAAGAACCCACACAGGGACTCACCTACTCAGACGCACTCCCTCTGAGCTCCAGCACCAGAGTAGCAGCTTGAAAGACACCAGTGGCATATAAGAGGAACTGAAGTGTCTGGCATGCAGATGAGAGCTGGAGGGGAGCTTTCTCCCAGACAGAAAAGCTGGCAGAGGCCATTGTCCCTTTTCAAGCCCTCCCCCCACAGAGCCACAGGGCCGGCAGGTGGGTGCCATATCTGAGTTTCTGTCAACCTGGCTAACACTGTTTGCCCTGCCCTGGAGATCTCCAGAGATCCCACCCAATTTATGGGCCTATCCAAACTGCCTTTCCATATGAATGGTTGGTCTTGGCTGACTTCACAACTTCCTAAATCCTATCAAACAAGCAACAGCCAGCCTCAGAGAGCCGCAGGCCTGGCACTAGCAATAACTAGCCTAGATTCATAGCTAGTTCTCATAGCAGAGAACATGGGAGCAGGCCAACTCCAAGCAGAGATTGACCTCATGGGCTGGAGGGATCCTATTCTTACAGGGTGGATCCTTCCTGGCTAGTTTTGGAAGGCTTTTATCGCGAATGTACAAGTAGCTGTATTACTTTAAAGCTACTGTGCATGTGGTCTCCTGTGATTTTCCTTGATTGGTCACCAGAGAAGGGATTGCACAATGTTACAGAATGGACCCCTTCTTCTCCTGGGGTCCCCCTGTACTAGGTTTGCCTTGCCCACTGCCAGGGAATTGTAGCTCTCCATGTCAGAGATTGGTGAAAAGGAAAGGAATTATTTATTCAAAAGTTATATGGACTTAAGAGTAATGACTTAATGTCTTCATTAAAATCCCAAAGTCCCTTAAAACACCCACAAACACACACAGTCCTTCCTTCCCCCTTTGCCTGGTCCAGGGTACCGTATCTCAGGAAAAGAAATAGGAGTCCATGGCTCCGGCAGCCCCCAGTTCTTCCCAGTAATCCGTGCTTGGCTGGCAGGCCTCCTTCTGTTCCCAGCACCATCAGCTATGTAACCGGGATCTCCAGTTCTTAATCCAAAACCACATGGCACCTCCTCCTGGCCCACCAGCAAGAGTCCTCTCACCCCTTTCCTTCCCGCAGCGTCTCTCCTGCATTCTTCCAAACTGCTAAGAAGGAGCTCTGCATTGCTGCTACATCCTGCTTGCTGGCTTCCTAAGCTGCGTGGCAAAGGGAGCCCCAAAGCCATATGGTTCTTCTTGTCATGGCTGCCATGCCTGGGTTTAAATCCCAGCGCCAGTCTTCCTCTGCAGCCCCATTTCCAACTCCTCCCACAATCAGTTACACCTGCCAGCATCCCCATATTCTTCCAGCTATACTGAGCTGCCATAGTAAGTCCCAGCAGGCGTGACTCTGTGGTGTGAAGCCAATCATCTCCAAGCTCTCACACAGGCTCTGTAACCAGGGGGAGTTGCCTCCCAGTTACATCCTGGGTGGAAGTCACTCCCATCTCCCTGACTCAAAGCATGGCCACAGCTATTTAACATATCTATGAAGCAAGTTAAAGGCTATAGATATGTTAAATGACCATGCCAGAGGTTAGCTGCACAGCTGTTGCTATGCAAAACAGCTCTCACTGGCCCTGCTCCATGTGTCCCATCCCCCAATTCAGACTTGTGGGTGTGAGGACATCCCATATTTTTAATATTTCCTGGGCACCCTGAGTTCTGGACCCCATTACAAATCCTTCTTTTAGGGGCCCCTTGGCTGCACCCTCTTACACCTGCACAGCTGATCCTCCACAGAGGGTGAAGGCTGGTGGTCAGTGGTCACAGCCACTCCTTGCAGCTGACTGGCCTGGGTAAATCCCTCCCGTTGACCTGCCCACAGCAGTGAAGTATCAACTATAAGAGGAGGGTGTGCTCCACCTACAGGAAGGTTACACCTGATTTCTCAAAAGAAACTTTGCAGGCTAGAAGCGACTGGCAAGAACTATTCAAAGACGTGAAAAGCAGGGACCTCCTGCCAAGACTGCTTTGCCCAGCAAAGATATTTAGGATCAAAGGGCAAATAGAGCTTCCCAGACAAGAAAAACTAAAGGAGTTCGTCATCACCAAACCATTATTATACGAAATGTTAAAGGGACTTACCTAAAAAAAAAAGATCAAAACTATGAACAATAAAATGGCAATAAATACATATCTATCAACAGTTGAATCTAAAAAACAAACTAAGCAAACAAGAAGAACAGAGACAGAGTCATGGATACAGAGAGTGTTTTGATGGTTGCCAGATGGGAGAGGGGTGTGGGGGACTGGGTGAACAGGTGAGGGGATTAAGAAGTACAAATAGGTGGTTACAGAATAGCCATGAGGATGTAAACTACAGTATAGGAAATGGAGTAGCCAAGGAACTTATACACATGACCCATGGACATGAACAATGGGGGGGAGGTGCCTGAGGGACTGGAACGTGCTGGGTGCAGGGGTCCAAGGGGGCAAAATCAGGACAACTGTAATAGCGTAATCAGTAACATATAATTTTTAAAAAGAATACTTGTGTCTGAGTACAAGTCGATGTGATGGGATGAACAGAACAGGAGAAGGTGCGAGTTTGTTGAGGTGGGTGTCGTGGATGGCGGCAGTGGGGCCTGGGGGCTGGAGGACAAATGACTCATTACAAGAGAAATGCCACATAAGTTTGGAAATATTAGCCCAATGAAAGGAGAAAAGTGGAGTCTTAGAGGAGAAGCGGCGTTAATCTGGACTTGAGAGGACCGGAACCACACACCGAGGCCTAGCTATGTGCGTGGAGGGGACAGAGTAGAGCTCCCTGGTATGACAGCTGTGACACAGTTCTTGGTGGGGTTGTGAGTAATTCACCCACCCACCGTGACTCATTTTTCCCATCTGTTCAGTAAGAAAACAGTGTCCACCATTTCATTTCTCAACGGGGTGTTTCTAATGCTCTGAGCCTTTAGGAGGGGAGACCATGGGCTCGTGGTTCCTCTATTTTAAGGGGCCACGGGAGTCTCCCTGGGTGCACTGACAAAAGATACTCTCTAGTAACTGCTTGTGCGTTTTCACATCCTGAAGTCCTGTCCAAGATGCAGGGAGCATGCAGTCAGGCCTTCTGGCAGCTGGGTGGCGCTCTGAAGAACAGGATCCAAACACAATGACTCAGTTGCACCAA
Organism: Desmodus rotundus; assembly: GCF_022682495.2. NCBI lineage: Eukaryota > Metazoa > Chordata > Mammalia > Chiroptera > Phyllostomidae > Desmodus > Desmodus rotundus. The sequence continues at coordinate 17,656,560 of NC_071397.1, read as the reverse complement.
GTCTTGGAACGGACCTCGGCCACTCTGTGGGCGTTGATCATCTTTCTTTAATTAGGCTGAGATTAGGGCATCCAAATTTGCCCACAGCAGAAATTCCTCCTTTTATTTTGAAGGCCATTTTTGACTGGTACTGAATTACTGTTTGAGTTTATTGAGTTGACAGCCTCAAGTTTGGTTTTTCCTATAATTTAGGTTCAATTTGCTCTTAATCTGATTAGAATACTTAAGGCATTGGTGTGAGGGAGGCCATTACACAGACATCGGTACAATGGCAGGATAAAGAATGAAGCGACGCCTGGGTGGCAGAGATTGGGATCGACATAGACAAAGGGTTCAAGGGTACCACCACGCTGCTACAGGAGATCAGTACAGTGACCCTGACCAGGACACACTTCACTCGTGTTGGTGATAAGTATTGGAAAATAAATTTGTCTCTAGATAGACTGCAAGGAGTTCAGCCTTGTGAAATAATGTAGAAAGGAGCCATGGAAGGTCTTTGCGTGTGTTTGTGGCTGGGGCATTGACAAGGGAAAGACCAGATTAAATAGTCAGGAGTGTGAGAACCCAGACAGGCTGGGGCGAGGCAGGCCTGCTTGAACGTGGCAGCACAGGGAAAGGTGGCCCAAGAAGGGCTTGGCGGGGGCAGTGAGAAAGGGCACACAGGACAGATAGCAGGTATTTCGATGAAAAGGGGGACAGCTCCGTGACTGTCTGGGGAGGGGTGGATCCAGCCTTACTACTACAAGGTGTCTGCGCATCTTATCGAAGGTTCAAGGAGAGATGGTTTGGGGCAGGTTGCTGTGGGGAGGGCAGTGACATCAGTGATTAGACACGCAGGTCTAGGAAAGGGTGGAGAAGGCGCATTAGACGTGGAGACTGGGGTGTTACCAGCATAGAGGTGGTGGAGCAATAGTGTAGATCTTCAGTGAGGGCTATTAATTTCTCCCATAATGTGCTACTTAGGACCCAACTTTCACAACCTTCGTAATAGCACACAACAGATCACACCATTTAGCAGCATTAACTAACTGGGGTTGACACGGGGTTGAATTTCCAGTTTGGGTGTTCCACTGAGTTTAGAGTCACCTACAGTAATGTGTATGTCGGCGAGGCTCTCTGTGAGGGGAGGGCTGTGGGATTTCAGAGGCACCTGTCGCTCCTCAGTGGCTGAGTGCACCCGGAAGGCCGGCAGGTTGGGCGTCTCCTGCATGCACCCCAGAGCTTTGCTGTAGCTGAGACCCGCTTCCCACCTGACTGGTCATCTTTGCCTTTCACGGTGTGAGCTGCAGCTGCACCTCTCCTTCTTCATTAGGCCAAGTAGGTAACATTTAAACAGCTGTTGCAGCACACACCAGAGTCTCAGCTGTGAGTGAGTCAGACTCATAAATCCCTTGTTTCTTGAACACAAATTGTAATTGTGTTTCTGCTGTGGTATAAACTCTCAGTACCCATAAGACTTGTCTTTGAAATATTTTTTTCCTTGGATGATAATTTCTTTTTGCAAAGTTATCTCAGCCCATAACTGCGTTTTGATATTTTAAAAGAAGTTTTCTCTCTTGGCAAAAAAAAAAAAAATTATGAAGGTCAACTTTGGAATGATTTTGCATTTTGAATTCGTCAAAGGGAAATGAATGAAGCCCTTTGAGACGTCCAGAGGGCTCTGCGTTATCAGTGGGATGAATGTATAGAGGCTTCAGTGTCACGCCAGACTACTTTTGAAATTATAGCTTTGGTGACAAGGGCAATACAGCTGCAGAGAGGAATGCAGAAGCAAGCCTGCCTGTGGATTCCTTCTCCACTGTCTCTCCAGGCTTCTTCCATCGGGACCTAAAGCCGGAGAACCTCCTCTGCATGGGACCAGAACTTGTGAAAATCGCAGACTTTGGATTGGCCCGAGAAATCCGATCAAGACCTCCCTACACGGATTATGTATCTACCAGATGGTGAATACCATTTTCCTCAAAATTATTTAATTATATTTCTTTAAAACTGTATCACTGTACTGAGGATAATATTATGTCACAAACACTAACTTTTCATTCAGAAACGGTGTAGTTTAAAGCACGCATTTGTAGGTATGTTGGTGTCATGCGAGGTTTAAAAGCTTGTGTTGTAAATAATTTTCAAAGGAAGTCCATTATGCTTTTCCATAATATAAAGAGTATTTTGTAGACCTTCCTAAAGACTGTTTACTAAAAGAGTTGTATAAAAGATTCTCCAAAGACCTGTCTGAATAACTAGCTTATTGCTATCATTCAAACTTTCAGACCCTAAGGATTTGAGGTAAGCAGTTGGCCATGAGCAAGAAGTAGCCTACAGACAACACGTTTTGTGTTCTCTCTCTCTCTCTCTCTCTCTCTCTCTCTCTCTTCCTTCCTTGCTTTGTCCTCACTCTCTGTGTTTCTCGAAGTGTCTGCAGAGAGGAGTCCTGCAGAGACACGCTCAATAGAAAATACCGTAAGACAGAGAAGCCCCGTTTACGACAGCAGCCCCAGAAGCTGGCAGTGCTCATGCATGCATGTACCACTCTGAACTAGACAGAAAATGGGAATGTATAAACTCTGTCACTGAGAATTGATGGCATGTTTCATTGACTTCTGGCCAGTGGGAGCAATAACAGGCAGGTCGCCTTTGTGCCTCCAGGTACAGGGCTCCGGAAGTGCTCCTGAGGTCCACCAACTACAGCTCCCCCATCGACATCTGGGCCGTGGGCTGCATCATGGCCGAAGTGTACACCCTCAGGCCACTCTTCCCTGGGGCCAGTGAAATTGACACAATCTTCAAAATTTGCCAAGTATTGGGGACTCCGAAAAAGGTAATGACACAGAACAAAGGCTTGTGGGCCAGAGCCAGCTCCCCGTGCCCCCTGGCCTCCACCCTGTGCATCGCTGGCACTGTGATCACCTGCCACCCTAGAATTGCGCTTGTGACCTCAGTGACCCTCCACTGCCCATGTTCTCAGACACGGCCGCCTTGCTCCCTCCTCCTGCTCTCAAGTAGAAGACCTTTGTCACAGCTCCCTCTGCTTGCTTCTCTGTGGCGCCTCACCTCCCTTGCCGAGTTTCTCTATTCTCATGGCTACAGCACTTGCAAGCTATTCAGAAGTCTCCTACCTGTAACCTGCAGCCCGCACCTCCCTCCTTCGTAGCTCCATTCACACGTAGCACAACTCTCTGAGGTTTCCTCCCGACACCCTCACCATCACCTCAGACTCAGCAGTCTGGCACAGCGTGCCTTTTTCAAAAACTTCTTCCAGAGAACGCAAACACATTGCAATGTTCTATGCGCTTCTGACCTCACATGTTGTGTTCTGTGTTAGGTACTTTTTATATTCCTAAAGTAGTTATGCATTTTACAGTTTTACATTGTCATTGCTTGTGTGATTTCCTTCCCGTTGTGTGAGACGTAGTTGACACACATTGTGGTGCAGGTCCAAGGTGCACCCCACCTCCTTCTGTTCGCCCCCATCTAGCTTCCTCCCTTCCTTCCTTCTTTCTCTGTGTCTGTGTGCAGTATTGTCCTGATCCCGGAGCCCCAGCCTCGAGTTTCCCTTCGGCCTCCTGTCTTTCCCCTATTCCTCTTCCCCTTACCCAAGCATCGGGTCCCTAAACCCTGTTGGATGTCGCTGCACAGTGTCTCTCACGCAGCTCTCGTCCTTGGAGCACCCCACTGCCATCTTGCAGACTGTGCTGTGCTAGCCCCCCACCTGGGGCGTTACTCTCTGTCTTCAAGTCTTTGCCCTCTAACTTATCCTCCAGTCTGCAGCCAGCTCACCTTCTTAAAGAACAGCTCCGGTACTCTACCCCCCTCCTAAAAATGTTTGCTGGCTCCCCATCATCCAGCCCCCTTAAATGTCATCCCTTGTCCCTCACTTCACACCTGTAGCCCCATACCTGTACCCCCTGCCCGCTAGGTACCCTGAAATCTTCCCACTGCAGTGCTCGGCACATACACGCCCTGCCCAGCTGAAGGTCCCTCCGGGGCTCTGGCACATTCTTCTTCCAAGGCCCCGCCATAACCTTCCCCTCACTGTTCCTCTAGTCTCCGCCCTGTCTTCCACGTGATCTGTGGTGTTCATATAATGATCTGTGTACACACCTGTTTCCTGATTCACTCGTTCAGGCCAAGGATTTGTCTTGTGTGCATTTGTGTCTCTTTTTCCAGGTCCTAGCACCATTGCTGATACAGACCAGCCCCTCAAAAAAAAATGATTAAGTCATTTGAATGAGTCATTAATGGCACCTCTTCAAGATTTCCAGAGTCTCCTTCCTGCTGGACTCTCTCCCTCTATCTGTACCTCTCTTGTGACCTTTGGTACTTTTTATTCTGTGTTATTGTTTTTAAACAAACATCTTATTTTCTCCTTTGCACAGTAATATCCTTAAGGGAAGGATTTATACCAGATTATTTTCGGATACCCAACACCACACCTACAGTGGGCATTCAGTAACTATCTAAGTGAATGAATGTTATAAGCAACACCTAATGCCACTTTCACTTTGCTTTAAAAAAAAAAAAAGCAACTAGACCAGAATGTGTCTTGTAAAATAGTGGAGTGTTGGAACTAGAAGGAAACTTAAAGATTATTTGTTCATTTTTTTCCCTCTCCTTCGCTCCCATATTTAGTGCCATAGGTATTGTTCACGTGATCAGTGGCACGGGCTGTGAAAGAATTCACAAAGAGAAGCAAGTGTAGAGAATAAAGTTTTTATTCGCTCTCCAAGAAAAGAGAGGGGCACAGTGTGGAGAGATACACCAGCCTGGAGGGGTGGGGGCTTTGAGCTCTTACTGGATTAAAAAAGGGTGGGGGGTGGCTGTTTTGTGGCTCCTGGGCTGTTGGGACGAGTCTGCAGTTTGTGCCCCTGTTATCTTCTGCCTGTGGCTGTAGGGACCGGTTAGTTCTGTTCTTGCTTCCAGTAATTTCCCGTCCTGGGGACAAGCTCAGAAGAGTAAAGTGGCAGTCATGTTTAACGAGGTCACAGGCCTTCTAGGCAAATGGTGCCACAGCAGCAAATGGGGCTGGCCTTGGCCTTTCAGGTATGATGGGTGGAACGGTGGAGAGCTTGAGATTGGGTGGGACAGCTTTCTTTACTGCTGGGCTTCTCAGCATGTGTATTTTCAATCATCAAGATGGGGATATGTAGGTTTTGACAAATGTATTTAATTGAGGACAAAGTGTTTTGTTTTATCCTACTCCCCCCACCCCCCACCCCCCCCAGCAAATACTGGTCTCACTAGCAGGTTCCAAAACCTGTCTTATGGAACACAATCGGGAAAATAGTAATTTGGTTCACCCCTCAAATCTCAGGAGAGGAACTATCTTGTGGTAAGGTTATCAAACAAGTTGGTGGCAAATCTGTGTCCCTCCCACTCTTCCCCCAACTTCATGTACTGCCTAGTCTCTCTGTTAGCATCCTCCATGTGTCTGCCATGGCACACAGTGCCTCACGGCTGGGTGTGGCGTGGCGATGGCGTGACTTCCCTTCTGTTGTGGGCGTACAAGCTGGCATACGAGCTCCTACCCCGCGAGTTGGCTGAGCAAGGTTTCCTGTTTTCCTTTTTCCAGACCGACTGGCCGGAAGGCTACCAACTTTCGAGCGCGATGAACTTCCGCTGGCCGCAGTGCGTGCCCAATAACTTAAAGACTCTAATTCCAAATGCTAGCAGCGAAGCGGTTCAGCTCCTGAGAGACATGCTTCAGTGGGATCCCAAAAAACGGCCGACAGCTAGTCAGGTTTTCTTCCATTTTCTTCTGCTCAGTGCATTTCTCGTGAAGTTCACGTCTAACTCCAAATGATTTCTACAAACCTCATTGGAAATAATTCGTTTGGCGTTATGTGTAAAAATAGTAGTGAATGGCACCGTTGGTGTATTGTCTTAACATAGTTTGAAACTCATGTAAAGTCATAGTTAAGATTTAATCTGTGGTTGCTTTGAAAACTGGCATATAGTTCACATGATGCATCACCACCATATGTGTGGAAATGAAAATAGATATATATCTACCTGTATTTGGAGAACGTTTTCAAATATATTCTCTGAGTTGAGATTATCTAACTGTTTATAAGCCAGTGCTGGTTGTCTAAAGGGAATTTGAAATTATCTTGTAAAATCCAGCTCGCTCATTTTACAGATGACAGAGGGAACGACCGATGAGAGAGAGTTGGGATAATAACCGTGACTAGCACTTGATAGCACTTTTCAGTTTATAAACGCTGGAGAATGTTTTTTTGGGATTTTAACCCCGAATGTTTTTGTGTGATTTTAACCCCATGAGGTAGGCATTACTCATTTCATTCTATAAACGAGGAAACTGCATCGCAGAAAGTTGAAGCAGTTTGCCCTAATCGCTCACGTGGTAATCAGTACGGATAGTGCAACCAACTGCAGTCAGCCACTCACGTGGAAGTCTTCTGACTCCGTACCTCCTGTGTTCTCTACCCGCCCTCCCCTGCCCACCTGGCTCAGACTATAAAATGCACCCTCTATAAAGAGGCGTGGCAGGGCTGCGGCTCCACCGCTCCTGGGCCTCCAGCCAGTGCCTTTTGCATTGCTTGTGTCTGACCCCTTCTTGCCTTGTCTCGTTGACCATCACATTGCTTGGGGAATAAAGAACGGTGACCAGTTCTGATCAGAAATGATGATTTGGCTAAGCAAAAGTGACAGCAACATTTGAGACAATGCCAATGTGATGTTAGCATTTGTGAGCGCTGCAGAGATGGTGATTGGGGGATTAAGGATCTGCAGAAAAGCAGCTTTCCAAAGGCTCGAAGAGGAAAGCCAGCTGGTGCCATGACTCTGGATGGCCCAAGAGGTGGGAAAGCTCTCAGAAATGCGCTTCTGGGGATGAAACTCACCAATATTCTCAGGGCGGGAGGAAGCTTTCTGATGAACTCACTGTTTTACGAGATGCACACAAGAAATGAAAAGAAAGAGATTCTGTAACAAGGAACTAAGGGAGCAGGGTGTGCTTTCAATAGTGTCAGAAAAGCCAACAGTGCTGCTCAAACAGTTGAGACTCGCAGAAATGGGACTGCAGAGAAGACTTTCCGAGTTCGACGCCGGGGTCCAGGACCTACACCAGAGCCTCCACGCCACTCGCCTCCGGTTTATACTTGCACTGGTGCTTATCAGTGTTTACAACTGTGACCCAGAGTGAATAAGGAACGTTATGCTATGTTCAGTAATTTTTGTTCAGAAAGACTAGGGAAAATTGAATATTTCAGAAAAACTTGTAAGATTTATCCTCTGGCTGCCTAGAACACCCAGTTATGCAGAACAACTAACAGGGTTTAGTGGCTGCTTGTACAGCTGTACCATGTATTACGCTCTTGGCGTTCCTGGGGTAAAAGCAGACGGACTTGTTTATTTTACACTTGATTCTTCAGGGTCCTCCGGGATCATTGTGTTTGGCTCTTTCAGTTTTACGTTATTTATTTCTCTTTCTCTGGAATGAGGAAATGGGCACAGAAAGGTGAAGTATTCTATTGGAGACATGTAGCAAGTCAGTTACAAAGCCAGGATCTGTGTGGAGCCAGAATGCTTTTCCCAAGTAGCAAAGGGAATAGCAGTGTTCTGGCTGCTTCAGCCAGATCATTGTGAGAACATGCATTTGATGGTGTTTTCGATAAAATTCACAAGGGTGTTACAGGTTTGAAGGTGCCGTTTGATATGGGGAGGGGCAAACGTAGGTTTACAGTTTGAGTGCACAAAACACAGCGTTTATTGTTATTTTTATTAAATATTGGTTTCCATACATACAACTGTAAACCTACGTTTGCCCCTCCCCATATCAAACAGCACCTTTTGCCCCGAGTTGGCTTGGGCTAAGAAATTGGAGTAAACTGGTCGCAGGCAAGGCAGACCTGTGCGCCTGATGGCGCTCACCTTCCCGGCTAGACCTTTCTCCTAAAGCAGCCATGTATGTCTTTCCAGGCGCTCCGGTATCCTTACTTCCAGATTGGGCACCCACTGGGCAGCACCACGCAGAGCCTTCCGGATTCAGGAAAACCACAGAAGGATGGCCTGGAAAAGGCAGGCCCACCTCCTCACATTAAGCCAGTCCCTCCAGCCCAGCCCCCAACCAAACCACACACGCGGATTTCTTCGAGACAGCATCAAGCCAGCCAGCCCCCTCAGCATCTCCTGTACCCCTACAAAGCAGAGGCTTCCAGGACAGACCACCCGAGCCATCTTCCAGAGGACGGACCAAGCCCCTTGCTCTTCCCATCCCTCCACGCCAAGAATCCTCCTCAGGTGGTAAGTGGGGAAGATGCACTAGTGAGCCTCGTGCCTGGCCTGTTCCTCTTCTGACTTCACTTAATGTGTGAACTGTTTTTCTTTTTTAGCATATAAAGTCTAATTATAATACTTTATTATGGTAATATCATGGAATTGTAACAAGAGCTTTGGCCTTGGAGTCAGAGGTCTGAGTTCAAGTTCGGGCTCTGCCTATTAATCACGGTGCTGTGATGGTTGAGAGCGGGACACTGCAGCCAGACTGCCAGGGTCTCAAGCCTCGGCTCTGCTGTTTCATGGCTCGGCTGGCCTGTGCATGTCCCCTGGCCTCTCCAGTCCTCATTTCCTCTCTGTAACTTGGGGATCACGGTAGCACCTGCCTGACAGAATTTTTCTGAGGACTAAATGAGTTAATATTTGAAAGAATGTAAACTCATAATACCTGGTGCCTAGTAAGAACTTGGTAAGAGTCGTTGTTACAAATCCCTGTGGACCCAGTTTCCTCACCTGTAAAAGAAGATCACCGTGTCTGTCTTGCCCACTGACAGGGCTCTTCATGAGAATCAAAGGCCCTGCTGCTTGGGAAGACGTTCTGAAAACCCCAGAGAGCCATACTAGTATTTGTAGGTTGCTGCTCCCACAAATGCCATCAATGGTGGGTAATGCTGGCAATAATTGAGTCCAGGTCTTTTTTCTCCTCTTGGGCTGGAGTCCCAATGTAGACAGTAAGTGTTAGATTTAGTCAAATGATAACCTGACAAGGAAGTGTAGTTACCAGTCACTTTATAGTGCTGTCCAAAAGTCTGCTTTTCTAACACCTTTATGCAAAGGCAGTACTTTCTCTGTCAACTGGTATTCCTTGTGTGAGCACAGGCTCCCAGCCAGCACAATGTGTAACACTGCAGGAGGCTACAGGGCTGGTGTCTCCAGGGTGCTCACTTCCTCCAGCCCCGGACTGGAAAGCAGTGTGTTTGGAGGTTTCCCAGGACACCTCCTTCTGTAGTGAAATCATACCTGGGTCTACAAGAAGGCAATGAAACCATTACTCGTATTGTTTTCTGTAAAAGAGCAGGATGACTGACGTCTTAGCTATTTTCTCTTCCATCTTTGTTTATCACACTATAAATCATGTTAATTCTATGAGATGAGACCTGAATGAGAATCCAGCCATCTTCCTAGTTTGGGAGAAGTACCTTGAATTTCTTCTTTAAAACCCTTATCTTATACAACTTGGTTTCATCCTGGGAGGATGAAAAACCTCTGCAGGGGAGAGACAGAAGTCTGGGAGTGTGTTCCCTAGTTCCCCTTTCAGATAAGCAGTGCCGTTAGGGAATGATAAACCCCAGGATCCTCCTTTTTAGGACCAAGAAAGTTCAGAATGGGGATTACCCCTGGGTGAGCCCCATTAATGCCGAGTATTGCCTCTTTCCTCTCTCATTGTAAACACAGAAAATCCTACCCGGGCTGGAGCACAAAAACGGTGAGATCAAACCAAAGAGCAGGAGAAGGTGGGGTCTCGTTTCCAGGTCAACAAAGGATTCCGACGATTGGGATTGGGCCGACTTGGATGACTTGGAGTTCAGCCCGTCCCTCACCAGGACTGACCTGAAAAACAAGAAAAGACAGAGTGACGAGACCCTCTGCAGGCAAGTGTGCGGCTTCTGTCTGCGAACGGACTGAACCTGGGGTCGGTGAGGTGCTCTTTACCCATCTCATGAGAGTTCTGTCTTGTGTGACCTGAGCCACATTCTCTCCATTCAGATTTGAGAGTGTTTTGGACCTGAAGAAACCCTCTGAGCCTGTGGGGACAGGAAACAGCGCCCCCACCCAGACTTCTTATCAGAGGCGAGACACGCCGACGCTGAGATCGGCCGCCAAGCAGCACTACTTGAAGCACTCCCGATACTTGCCTGGTAATAATATAAACACTTGCCTTTTCTTGCCCCGTTGATAAGAAACCATTTCCCTGGAATCACATGTTCACAGAGATTCTGTCTTGGAAGGCAAGTGCTTGGGGCTTCTCTTCAGAACTGGTGGGAACATCATAAAAATATTTGCTGGAGCCCAGGCCTCATATTTTTACTTTGTATAGTTGCCTAAAATAAGAAATTTGGTAGAGGAAACTGGGTGTAGCCCCCAGGGAAGGAGGAACTGGTAAGAGCCAGGCCACACGCCCAAGGTCTCTGCCCCAGAAATCTGCAGTGCCTGACGCAAGTGGGGACGTGGGTGGTCCAGAGGGAAAGCAGTTTGGCTTGAGGTTAAGGTCAAGGCAACCTTGGACACGAGGGAGTCGGTGAGAGTCATCGGTACAGACTGGAGTCGTCAGCATGGGATGGCAACGATGGTCCAGGTCACGTGAGAAGATGGAATCTCAGGGGACAGGAGACAAAGAGGAGAGAGCTGCAAAGGTCGGGGCTTTGGAGGAGGGAGGAGAAGAATTTAGATGGCAGAAAGGCAGTGGTCTGGGAGGGAGACAAGTAGGAATGTCCGGGAGCCCTCAGGCCCAGGATGGCACCAGAGAGGTTCAGGACATAAGACAGGGGACAGACGTGTGTGTAGAAGTGTGAGACACCTCTCTCAGGCCACCTACCAGTGAGACAACACACCCAGCCCAAAGACGGCATCTTCCCTTTTCACAGTCAGTTTTTGCTTAGGTTCTTGAACCGCAGAAACTTTTTGACAAATTGGGTTCTGCATTCATTTCATCTCTGAAGTCTGGTACAAGATTAAATGTATATTTTGAATTTGAAAAACGTCTTTCCTATTAGGAATAAATATAAGAAATGGCATCCTCCCGACGCCAGGCAAGGATTTCATTCCATCCAATCCGTGGTCTAGTTCTGGGTTATCTGGAAAGTCTTCAGGGACCGTGTCAGTAATCAGCAAAATAAATTCAGGTGAGTACTAATTATGAACCCCAAAATGACAAGAAGCAGATTCTCTGGAGGGGGCAGAGTGGGTACAGAGACGAGGGTACAAGCTGTGGAACCACAAGGGCTTTTCTGGGACGACAACCCTGGGCTTCTTTTCCAGGCCTGTGTGCCTGTTTCTCTTTTGGCAGCAGGCCCTAGGGACCCAAACAGCTCCACGGGATCTTCCTTCAAGAGGATCTGGGGAGAAAAGCATAGTCTTTCTTGGCTCATGGGAAAAACAAAAATAACTTTACAAAGTCTGACTCCTGAGGCCTCCCTCTGTGGTGGGCGACCTCCAGAAGTCAAGCTCAACTCCATGTGCCCTGCTCCAGCTTGTCCTTTGCATCTGATAGCCCAGCCCCAGCCCAGGGCATCAAAACTGCCAGGTGGGAGATAGTTTGGAAGGATAGTTTTAAATGGGTAAGTGCATTTTGTAAGTTCTTCAGGCTGCCTCACCCCGTTCCCAGCCGACCTGTTTCCCACACTGCCTTCCCTCACACAGGCAGCCCTGCTCTGTGCTGCTCACCTCCTACTTCCCAAGTAAACATCGGGGCTTGACTTCTTTCTGCCTGTATCCATTATGTACTCATTTGTTTCAAGGAATGCAAAAAGGAAGGAAATAATAAATCAAACCCACATACCCACTGTCAGCTTAAGAAGCCACACTTTGCAAAGAGACCCGAAGCCCAGTGTGCAGGCCTTCCCTCCCTTTCCCTCTCTCCCTCTCTCCAACCCCTACCTGATGGAGGTGTTTATTATTTCTGTGCCTTTTAAAAAATATATACATGATATATATAGTATGATTTTGCATGTTTTAAAATTTATGCGCATTTAATTCTGGATCTCCACTTTGCTCATTTTAATAATTATGTATTCATATGTAGCAATTATACATGTATAGAATATATATCATGTTATGTATTTCATATAACAAACAATATGTATAACCATATAATAGCATCATTTATTACTTTCCTAGACCATAATTTATTTATCCCCTCTCTTCTTGATGAACATGTAAGTTGCTTATAACTCTTGCTATTGGAAAGTATGCTGAAATGGACCTTGCTGTGCACCTATGTGAGGGTTCTCTGGGAATGATGGAAACGCATTAGGGTAAAGGGCGTGTTCGTTTTCGACTTCACCGATACTGCCAAATTGCTCTCCAGCAGGGCGTGGGAGTTGTGCTGCATCCTTGATGGCACTTGGTACTGTCGAGATTGTAAAATTTGTGCTAATGTGATGGGTGCAAAATGGCATTTATTTTGGCTTCACCGTGCATGTCCTGTTTACTTATGAGGTTGAGCATCTTTTCTTGTGTTCCTGACCGTATGTTTCGTCCCTTTTGTGACTTTACCTGTTCAAGTTCCCTTCTCCTTTTTCTTCTTATCTATTCACCAAAAATGCAAAATCGGCTGCAGCTGACCAACACAGCTCCTCAGGTGCGCGTCCCAGACCGTAGTTCCCGCTCTGCTCTGAGCGACTTGCCAGGAACACTCTGTGTTGGGAGGACATGGGGCAGCTCTGCCGCTCAGGGTCTCTTTTCTTAATGGTTGCACCTTCCCTTTGTATCGTGGCCGTAACAACATTCCTGTTAGTCCTTGTGTAGCTTGAAGCCTTAAAAATAGGCTTAGAGATACTCATTCCCCCATCCAACGTACTCGTATACTGATTACTTGCCGTATGTAAGGCATTCCATTAACTTCCTAGAATGCTCAGACGAGTAGTGTGTCGTTTGGCCCTTCGAGCACTCTGAACATGGAACTGACATAATAAGTGAATGTATTTAATGTAGCTTTTTTTAAAGAGATGCTTTTAAAGATTTTATTTATTTTTAGAGAGAGGGGAAGGGAGGGAGAAAGAGAGGGAAACATCAATGTTTTTGATTGTGTGGTTGCCTCGTGCGCGCCCCCTACTGGAGGCCTGGCCCGCAACGCAAGCCTGTGTGCTGACTGGGAATAGCACTGGCCACCCTTTGGTTCACAGGCTGGCCCTCAATCCACTGAGCCCCACCAGTCAGGGCTATTTAATGTAGTTTAATAATGGTTAATTATTCTGATTACAGACAAGAGTACTTATTGTGCAATTACTTGGAATAGATAAATAATTAACGTAACCTGTGTGTTGATCCATCAGAAAAAATTGGTAAATGAATTATGGTTTAGCCATATTCTAGAATTTGCGTATACCGACATGGCACGATAACTCTTCTACCTTATGGAGTGGAAAAAGCAAATTTCAGAGCAGGTTAAACCAATTATACCAAAAGAAAGAAAATGCCTAATTTTCTTTTTCTTACACAAACCAACCATCCTCCGTTTGGGTGTGGACTACAGGAGCGGCGTGTGCCTGCCCCTAGCCCGCCCCCCGCACCTTTCTGCAGTGTGGTGTGCTGGAACGCTCTGCGCAGAATATGTTTTCATCGGTTCTTCCCCCCCCGAATAAAGCCTAATTCTTCATTCTACACTGCAGGCCGTCAGCCCTGTCGGTGTCATGTGTGTGTGACTTTGTACTAATGAACTCTTGCTTTTGCAAATCAGTTGGTTCCAGCTCTACAAGTTCTAGTGGCCTGACGGGAAACTATCTCTCTTCCCTCCTGAAAAAAGAAGTTGGTTCTGCTGTGCAGAGGGTACACTTGGCACCTATTCCAGACCCTCCCCCTGGTAAGTTCTATTTTGGATTAGTCATGCAGGGATTCAGCAAATAGTCAGTGAACACATGCCTTGCGGTCGTAGGCACGAACGGGGGTGCTGGAGGTCTAGGGTCCCCCGGTGAAGGAGACAGACAAAACTCCCGCTGCCCGTGGAGCTGGAATGTGCACTCTATAGACAATAAGTGAGCCAGATGAGATGCTCGTAGGTGCTAAGGAGAAACAGCAGGCAGGAAGTAGGGAATATGGGGGTTGGAGGGACGGGTGCAAATTGCTATTTTAGATAAGGTAGCCAAAGAAGACCTCACTGCAAAGGAGATGCTGAGTAAATGTGAAGGAGGTGAGTGAGCAAGCCGAGCAGTATGGGCAAGACCATTCTAGACATGAGATTCTGAAGTGTGTGGGCTTCGAGACAGGACAGGCCTGGCATATTCAGCGAGCGGCAGAAAGGGAGAGTGCAGGAGTGGCGTGAGTGAGAGGACGGCGTGGGAAGAGGAAGCCAGAGAGAGAGGCGAGGAGAGGCCCGATGGTGCGAGGCCCTGCAGCCACCGTAAGCATGTTGTCATCGACACTGTGCCACTGGAGGGTTTTGAGCAGAGGAGTGAGGTGATCTGACTTCCATCTTCCAGGCCCACTCAAGTGCTGGTTGTCACTAGATTGAAAGGGAAGAGCAAGGTTGGAGGCAGCAACACCAAGTGGGAGGCTAATCATCCAGACAAGGGATGATGCTGAGCTGAGCTGGGGCGGTGGTAGTTGAGTTGAGCCAAGTTGCAGGTATATTTGGAAGGAAGAGCCAATAGAATTTGCTGCCAGATTACAAGTGGAATATGAGAAAAGGAGAGGAGTCAGGAGTGATACCTGTATTTGGCCTGACAAACGCTGTAGACTCAGGTTGTCTTTAATGGAGAGGGGGAAAACTATGAGTAAGAGGCAGAGTGCTCCTCCCGAGTTCTCATTTTCTCATATTTTTGTCACCAAGATGCATGTTTGCATGGGTACCCTATCAGTCAGGCCCACCTTTCTCTTCCATGCAGGTTATTCCTCCCTGAAGTCTGTGAGACCTCATCCTGGACGACCTTTTTTCCACACCCAGCCTAGAAGCACTCCTGGGTTGATCCCACGGCCTCCGGCTGTGCAGCCGGTACATGGCCGGACGGACTGGGCTTCCAAGTACGCGTCTCGGCGATGACAGTCATGGAGCCCTTTGGAGGGACAGCAGGCAGTGTCTCGGCCAACTGGCGTTCTACCTGCAAGAAACTTTCAGATGGTGTAAAAGCAAACAAACACTTTATAGTTATTCTTCTGAACTAAGACATTTCAATATTCTTTTTTACCTTTTTTTTAAATATTGATTTAAATGCAATACCCTTTTTTTGTACAAAATTATTTTATTCTAATACTGGGTCCCATTATTTTCTTAAACAGCAGCATTTTGTATATACGGATTATGTTTTAGCATTTTATACAGTCAACTTTGTAACAAATTTTTAAAAGATTCATTGATTTTCTTTTGGGGGTTCCAGATAATATTTTATACAGATTTAAAAAACTGTAATAATATTGATGCAGTATTGCAACAGGGGTGCAATTTAAGACTACATGATAGAGGGTTATTTACTCAATATGTGTGGATATTTGTGAAGTGGTTAAATTTTAAACATGGCGCATCAGGCACCTCAGGCTTCCCTGGACTGACATCAGCACCAGAAAAATGACCTTCTGCTTTTCTCAGTGTCACGTGATCGGTTTGATTTTTTGAGACCACCATGCCGTTCTAAAAGTACCGTTATGTAATTCGCTTGGTTTGGTGTTTGTCCCCCAGATGAAAGAACTCTAAGTAAATATTTTTTGAAATTTCTACAGCACCCTTTATTGTGGTTGGAGATAGCCAAATGGAACCAGGCTTTATCATGCTGTATGCCGTCACATTCTATTTCTTCCCTTTTCGAAATCAGATGGTGTATGTACCCACAAAAGGAAAACTTCAAGCCACAAGATTCTCAACAGAAAGGTTAATACAGTCAATGAAACGGATATCCCTGCCAAGATGCATGACCAGAAATCTAAGTTTCAAAGCAGCAGATTTTTTATTACAATAATGGATAGAAATTTGTGCTCAGCTCAGTTCTCTAAGCCTAGTTAGCAACATGCAACAAATAATCTTCTCTCCTAGCCAAAAATCTCAGGGCAGCATGGGGAGCCGAAAGATTCACGGCAGAGGTTCCACTTATCTAGGAAGTCACAGTCACCGTGATGCTAATGTCATAGTGTGCCACACTTGAACTTGGAACTCTTAACCCTTGTGTAGTTTCTTTCAACAGTGAGAACTCTGTTGGTTGGCAGTGGGCTGTTCCATTGAGAGGAATGTTTACAGCGATTTTGAAAATGACAAAGCTAGTTTGGAGACAGAAAACGTCAAAAGGTCCACCCTCCTCCATCTCTGTAGGACACATTTGCCTCCACTCATGGTTACCCGAAGGGCAGGAGGGCAGGTCACCGCCAGAGAACGCAGCGCCGTCTCAGCAGTGCACTGACTCGCTCTCCCGGGCTCGAGCTCTCTCCTGTGGTTGCAGGCTCCAGGGTACAGGAGCTGAACCATACGAAGCTGTCGTTATCGTAGGTTAAAATGAATATTGGCATTTGGCTATGGTTCAGCCTAATAAGTTGGTAAATTATCACTTCAGTGTATTAATAATATGTTGCAGCCTGACCTGAACCAATTATACCGTGGCTCCCAAAGAGCCACAATCTAAAGTCAGGAGTAATTTCTGCTTTGGAGAATCTGGCTCAAAACTGTACTTGACCAAGCACTATGATCCCTAGGGCCAGGAGAAAAGCACATAATGGATGTGGCTTTGATAGGTAATATTTTCCTGTTAACAAACTGGCGGCTGAGCTTCCGAAAATAAATATGTATGTAAGCACAACTTGAACCTGAATTCATTTCTGTATTATATTCTCCACTTATTATCTAAAGCAACAGAAAATGTGTTTTCAGGAATGAGTCCTTTCCTGAGGTTAATATTTATTTTCTCTTTCTGTATTATGTATACAGAGTAAGTTAATCTGTAACCATATCCAGCTTGCTGGAAAGCTGGGTTTAAATTGTAAATACCCCTTAGAGAAGCAAATGGATTGTGAATATCATATTCTTGACACTGTAGCTTATGTTAAAGTCATTCTATATTTTTTAATTGAAAAACCTTGTTACCTGGTTATTACATATTATAAAGTGGTTTTTCTAGTACTTTTGTAGGGCCCGAGTTCAGAAAATATTTTGCTTTTCTTCCTCTTATCTTTCCTTTGTTTAACAGCAAACAACTTCCCTTGGGAAACTAGACACGTTTATTCATATGGAAGTCAAGAAGCCGATGTGCAGTTGAGAAAACTGGAATACTGGGGGAAAAAACAATGTAAATTCTAAAAAACTAGCAAAATTCTATAAAGTACTTTCCCTACCCCCCTTCCTGAAATGGGTAAAGGATAATTGTGTATACAAGTTTTTTACTATAGAAGGGAATAGTGACCTGCTTTTTGTTGCTGTTGTTGTTATTGTTAAGTGGGAAAAAAATGCTACCTGTTGCATGTGTTTTTTTAATTACTATAGAATTAGAAAGTGTACCGCAAGACACCAAGACGAATGATGAGTTTAACTGTACCTATCCATGACTATACCTCACTTCTAGTCAGAAAGCCTTCCAGGGCGTCAGGTAACGTACAGGGATGGCTCTCATTCCGTGCCCAAAGGTTCAGCGGCGGTGTGCCAAGGGGTACACGTGTAAACTGCACAGACACAAAAGCAACATGGTGTGATTGTTCATTTTACAATAAGCCCTCCTCAGCTCATGTATGATAGGATTCAAATAGGAAGAAAACAACTTTTAAGACATACCTGTCGCCTAAAGGATTAAGTACCATCTTATAAATCAATGCTATGCCATCTCCTGGAGTTTTCAAAGACTGCACACAATCACGGAAACCCATGTGAAATGAAACTGTTCTTGTTTTGTCGAGAAC
The DNA here is from genome assembly GCF_022682495.2 of Desmodus rotundus. Lineage (NCBI taxonomy): Eukaryota > Metazoa > Chordata > Mammalia > Chiroptera > Phyllostomidae > Desmodus > Desmodus rotundus. The sequence goes on along the minus strand of NC_071397.1, from coordinate 17,638,743 downwards.
TGTCAAGATTTTGTCAGGAATTTGTTGTTCAGTACAAATGCCAGTACTGTTCGAGTTCATGGTCAACATGTTTTTCGTGAAGCAGCATTTCCCTTCCATCAAGTCGTCGTTTTGTGCCATTTAGGAGAGAAATGAAAACAGGCTATATGATTCAGCTCAGTGTGTGACCAAAAGCAATATGTTTATAAGAAAATGTGTGACATACTATTATATATCATTTAAAGCATACTATAGCAACTTACTTGTTTAACGTATGTGGTTAATTTTTAGAATTATTTTTACAATGTCCAACCAAAGTACTGTATTTTATATAATTTATTGTGAGGATCTTTTTCTCATGGAAACCATTAAGAAGACAAACTGGAGGCAAATATCACTTAATCTGTATTATTAGTTTCTTATAGACACTGTGCTAATGTGAATTTAAAATGACCTGAATAGCTTTCTGGTAGAAATTTTGTCAACTGATTTGATTACAAGGGAGTAACTGAGAATATATTTATTTATAAAGCAAATATTCATAAAGATGAAAAGATAGAGGACAGAAAACCACTTATACAAGCCCCTTCTGAAATAAAATGTTGCTTTTTGAATAGTTCATCCTAAGGTGTTTAAAAATGTTCATTTTACATTTTAAAAATTCTGCTCAAAATAAAGTTACAGTTTAAGAAAAAATTGACTGTTCTGTTTTTTTTTTCATGTTCTTCCATCAAAAGATGACATTGGTATTTCCCACTTGGAATTTTGATGTTTTATAAGTTCTCCTTAATACTTGTGCATTTGAAGCATACACTTAGAACAATGGTATGAAGAGTTATCCTGAATTGTGGACGTTTTTTATAAATTTAGTTTTTAGAAAGTTAGGTGACTAGGGATATTTAAAAAAAAACCACATAGGTCAAAACTTCTTGTTTCTGATTCCATCATGATTAATACCTACCTTGTATGTTTTTAGCTTTCACAGTGCACTCGTGTGTACAATATAAACCTTCAAAAGAAACTCATAACTTCAGGAATTACAAACAAGTTTCCACAGGAAATTCATTTCCCAAACATTCTTCGACTCCTTGGCAGAATTTTGTGGAATGCGGTGTACCAATCAAACTTGTATTGGTGAGTCCCTGAATGTGTCCCTTATGATCAGAGCACCGCTGACCGGGCAGTAACGTCACCATTGGTCTAACCTGGCATTGCCCCTGCAGAAGCCCGGAAGATTGAAACTATCCTTCCTTCTGTAAAAACCTGCTAAAATTCGGTCTGATTCTGGTCATTTATAGCTAAAGCTGAATTGAAGCCCATTTTCCCCTCTTCCTAGAGGGAAACCATTTAAGCTTCTCTAAAACAGATATAAACCTTGATTTTTGTTAATTTTACGTGCTACTGAGTGGGTGGGCGAAGTTTTAAAGGCAGAGAGGACTTCCCAGGGCCTCTGAAAATATATCTGGTTGGTAGGGAGACACTGCTATAGAGGAGGACTGAGAGTGACTCCAAGAATAAAATGATTTCAGGGGCTTCCAAAGAATAAAATGACCTAAGGGTTCCTGCCATAGGATGGCAGAATTATTATAACAGGACTTTTTATTTCTCCACAAGGCTGTGTAATTAATAGAGTCTTAAGACACTGCCTTAGTTTCTCTTTGCTTCAGGTAAACAAAATTACTAGGGTGATGTGATCGCTATTTTATTAGGCTGCACACATGAACTTGCCATTTTGGTGGGTTAGAAAAAAATAGTAAAGTGTGATATAGTTCAACCAATTAGAAATAAGGAAATAGAGATAAATGGCATATCAACAAAGTTGGATAATAATGCTTGTGTTAGTAGTTCCATCAAAGTGAATCCTTGTAGAAAAGTGGGTTGGAAAAACGAATAAAGAATAGTAACTTTCAGCAGGGCTGGAAAATACGACTTCCTACCCATGTTAGACTGAGTAATCTCTGTGTTAAGTCACAATTAGAAAGATGAAATTGAACATACTTGTCCTTGAAAAGTGACTTTTCTGCCTCTCGGGGCTGCCCAGCTATTCTTGATTTCCTTAATTTCTTACTTTACATACTTTCTCTGGATGAGCTCATTCTTTGGCTGCCAGTTTGATCCTTGTCAGTCCTCCCTTCCGAATCATCACTGGCTCACACAACTGTCCAGAAGTTACCCGGATCAGATGGCTCCTGGGAATGAAAGACAAATGTACTCATTATTTCCTCCAAACCTTGTCCACCTCCACCAGGCTGTATGGAGCTAGAAACCAAGGCAGCACACATTCATTATTTCAGTAAATATTCTCTGAATATCTCCTCTGTGTTAAGCATTATTCTAGGGGTAGGATATACAAAAGCATGTTAAAAATGTGAAAATTCCTAGCCTCATGGAATTTACATTTTGCCTCAGACTACAGACTACAAAATAAAAATTTTAGTATATTAGATGACAATAAGAGTTATGAAAAATAGGCAGAGGGTGGAAAAGCAAACGTGTGTGCATGTTGGAGGGGGGAATCACTTCAAACTCAGGATGCTACTTTAATTCACAGACACTGAATAGGTCTCTCTGGATTCCCCCTCAACCTGCATTGATCCTTCTCAAGAGCCACTCTTGGGTGACTTCCGGTAATCCAACCAGCAGAAGCATGTTTTTGAACTATAATGTTTAATGTGTAAATGTAGCACTAGCCTATTGAAACAGAAAGCACTATTGTAATTTAAAAGTACTATTATAATTTAAAATTTTTAATTGTATTGTGAAAAGAAAGGCAGACTGCCACGTGCAGCGCCTCATTTGGATGTGTCTGGAGTCTTGGAAGCTTGACTACCCTACGTTCTCCTACAAATGGACCTTGAGAGCTTGTTTGGAGGTTCTAGCAGGGGAGCGCAGCTACTCGTATACCCTTGACCGAAGACCGGTCCTCTCCTCTAGTTGGGAAGGTCGTCCTCTTCGACCGAGCGCGCAGCTTCGGGAGGGACGCACATGGATCGGTGAGGGAGGAAGGGGACACCCGCCTAGCCAGCCAGATCAGCCGAATCAACCCTGGCGATCAATGGGGTGACAGATGTCGCAGCCAGATCGCCCTCACATCCGAAAACGCTACTGTGAGCACACGCTATATAAAGTCGAAATATAATGCCACCCTATTAAGTAGGTCGAGGTATTTTTTTAACTGCCAGCTCTCTAGTAAGATTTTTTACATTAAAGTCTAAATCTAAGTAAGACATCAAAGGTCATAGAATCTCTCAAAAGGCTACAATTAACGTTAAAACTGGCTTAAATTTCGGCTGTTTTTATATTATCCAGAATGCCTTGCAGATGGGTGGGGCATGCTAAATATTGCTGTCTCAATTGGTGAAATCTTCTCGGAGCCTCGCCCACAACTAGTGCCTCCTTGCCGCCTGTGGGTCCTGCCTGGCTGCAGGCTCCTCGTAGTGGCCTTTGTGGGATTCCGGGTGCTGTTAGCGGATTCCAGGTCTGTGGCCCTCCTGACGCCCCCACCCGCCTTTTCCCTTCTTTTTGTTTCTCCCCTCTTACCCCACCGTCCATCTTTCACCCCCAACCTCCTTCAGTCTTTCTCCTGTCTCCCTCCCTCTTTTCCTTAGTGCCCCCCACCTCCGTTTGGACAGACGTGGGCCCCTTGACTGCAAGTTGGGGTCGTTCTTGGCTCAGTGCGCATGTTTTTATTACTGTGCTTTGCGAAGTCTGAATCCGTTGGTGAAAGAGGCTGGGCTCAGATCCTCCCCTGGCCGGGCAGGCGGACGGATGGAACGAGCACCCGAGTCTAGTCTTGGGTGGCCGAGTCCGTGGCCTGGGCGCATTCGTACGGCCCGGGGCTCACCTCCCAGCGAGGGCGGGGGTCCATGCCGGCCCCCGGGGCCGCTACCTCAGGCGGGATGATGGATGCACATTTTGGAGGCAGTACTAACGCTCTGCCTGTCCACGTTCCAGTTTGTGTGAGAATCAAATAGGATGATGCGTGTGAAAGTATGCCCACTTGCAGGCGTGCGGGTGGGTGTAGGCTTCTCCGCGACCCTCCGTGCCTGGCCTCTACCGGCCGAATTTGGGAAATCTAAGATTTTTCAAGGTCAAAGTACGTAATGATCTGATTCTGCGAAGTACAATGCCAGCACAAATGTCTTTATAACAAATGGCCCCAGCATCCCAAGATCTGGAATAAGAAATCGTGAATAGAAACAATATAAAAGCCAAGGTGGTTTAAAAAAAAGTTTTAAAATGGTGATATGTTTTTGAGTGAGGGAAAGCGCAGTAAAAACAAAACAGTTTCCTGTGCCCTGACCGTGAATATTCCTTTAGCCCCTGAGCACTGGGGTCGAGAACACGAAAGTAGGAGGAGCTGCTGCGTGTGTTTTTCAGAAAGCCTGAAAGACCATCATGGCAGAGAAGAAGCCCAAGCTCCACTATCCGAACGGGAGAGGCCGGATGGAAACCGTGAGATGGGTTTTAGCTGCCGCTGGAGTCGAGGTACCTTATATGCTGTTTCTTCACAGATTCGTCGTACAACTGTGGGACTTTTGAGGAAAACCTAAATGGAGGGGCCCGGGGCTAGTCCTCTCCCTCTAATATTACAGACATGCTTCATGGAGTCAGGATTCTTTCCTTAACATTGTTTTCTCTCGTTTCTCTTTTCCAATAAATGGTCTGTAGTGCATGGACTTCTATTTTGCTTTTGACTTTTACATAATCATTGGCTTCTGATCTACCACCAATAAATATTTATTAATAAGGAGAAAAGAAATGAGCCTGACATTTGCCCGTTAGTCCCAGACTTTTCTGACTTGTACAATGTGTATTTCTTGTCTGCACCTGTGTATGTGTCGGCCCACAGTGATTTTGTTCTGTTCTTTTAGCTTCTTACTTACAGAAATTTTCCGGTAGGAACAAAGGTAGAGAGGACATTGCCCTTGATTCTATATGCCTTTCACTCAGCTTCAAGAATTGCTCATTTTAATGGTGATTATCAGCGGAAAAGGGGGGGGGGGGGGAGGTAGAAGACAGTAAAGGGGAGATAAATGGTGGTGGAGGGAGACTTCACTTTGGGTGGTGAACACAATGCAATACACAGATGGTACATTACAGAATTGTACACCTGAAACCTATACAATTGTATTAATCAATGTCACCCTGATAAGTTTAATAAATTTTTTAAAAAAGAATCATTAACTTTATGCTAATCTTGTTTCATCTAACCCCTCCCTTCCACTTCTGTGGGAGTATTTTAAAGCAAAATCCAACACTGGAGCACTTCATCAGTTTTTATGTCTAAAAGAGGAGAATTTTAAAACATTACCACAATTCCATTATTACCCCCTACAAAATGAACAGTTCCTTGTTTATCATGTAACACTTGGCCTGATTGTTGTAAGCTGGTCTTTTTACAGTTAGTTATTCCAGTCTGGAGCTCAGTCGGGCCTGCACACTGCATCTGGTTATATTTCCTTCTGAATTTTTAAAATCGATCAGTTACTTCTGCATTTAAAAAACTAAGCTCTGTATGTGGGAATAATTTTAGATTTATAGGATACTTACAAAGACTGTGCAGAGCGTTCCCTTATCACCACCACTCAGCCCCACCTAATGATAACATCTTGCATAACCATGCCACCACTAAGAAATGAACCTTGGTGCGGGACTAAACTACAGACTATTCAAATTTAATTAGCTTTTCCATGAATGTCCTTTTACTGTTACAGGATCCCCCATTACAGTCTTATGTCTTCTTAGTCTCGGTCCGTGACAGTTTCTCAGTCTTTCCTTTAATGTACAACCTTGACAATTTTGAAAAGAACTGGTCGTGTTTTTTTACTGGAGGCTGGGTAGAATCCTCCAGCTGGGGTTTGTCTGCTGTTTTTCTCATGATTCGACTGAGGTTTGGGGTTGGAGGGAAAAATAGCACCCAGGTGAAGCGCCCTTTTCGTTGTATCTCATCAGGGGTTACATAATATTAACATGGATTATCACTGGTGCTGCTCGTCGTGGTCACTTGGTTAAGGTGGTGTCTGCCCCGGTTCTTGTAAAGTGGCCATTTTCCCCTCTTTAGATGTGAATCCTGTTTAGCCCAGGCTCAAAGAGATGTGAATTAAGCGCCACCTCCTGGGGTGGGGGGCGGGGTATCTGCATTTAGAATTCTTAGGTGAGGGAGATGTCTTTTTCCTCTCCCTTTATTTATTCATTCATTCAGTCATTTATGTATATTAGTACTGACTTATGTGTATTTATTTTTTAATTTGGGTTACAATGCAGTAATATTTTACTTTGTTTCTCACATTATTCCAGCTTTGGCCATTGGAACTCTTATAGGTTCGCTCTTTGTGTCCTTTCCACATTGCCCCACCCCCCTTTTTATTTCTTTCTCCCCCTTCATCAGCTTCTTAGTTTCTAACGCAACATGGTTCCTTTTATTAGACAATGGTATGAACAGCCCGGATCTGGGTGTTAACTGTCTTCATTTGTTCTAGTGTGGAAGGAACTGCCCAGTCTAATCTCCCCCATTCTGCATTTGGGTGATTTACTCACATTTTAACCTGTTCTTTTATTATCTATATTTCCTGCAAATGGCTGGTTGGATCCAGTGTTGTGATCAAATCCAGGCTCCTTTATTTTCTTTCTGTATGAACATTTTTTTTTCTTGCCAGATTCTAACAGAGGGAACCGAGAACATATTTTTATCATACGCCATCAGGGGTGCATGATGCCTGACTGTCTCCTTTTCAGCCACGCAGAGCTTGACCAGTGTGTTCCGGAGACGTGGGCCTGGCCCACACATTATAAGGTCCCCCCCCCAATTACCCTTTCAAATAGTGGTTTTAGCAGCTGTTGATCGTCAGCATTGCTAGGGGTTACAGAATGGTGATTTTTCTATTTCTTTCATTTCACCTGAATGTATTAACTGTGATTCTCTTATACAGAGTATTTTTTCACTTGTTAACTATTTAATTACCTTGAAGTACAGCTCACATAGGAAAGGCAAGAGAAATGCTTGATTCGGTCTCTTTATCAATTTTCAGAATATTGAGTTCTGAAACCCTGGCAACCTCCAAAGATGACAAATGAAGGTTGTTGAGTTGGGGTTTTGTGTCTTCTTCATTTGGTTTCATTCCCCACACAGTGTTTTACACTTTTTAAAAATTAGTTGATATCCTTTTTATATACAAACACTGATATTTGGCTTCTCTTGAGAAACTGGAAGGGCTAATGATACTGGGCCCTCGTTTCCGCAGAATCTGAGGAAGGACTGCCACTGCACACACAGCTGGGCCTTTCTAGTTCCGCGCCGTCCCTCTGGTTCCCTATTGTCTCCGGATGTGTGTGAAAAAATTCTCAGCCCCCTGATCTCAACCTGGCCTGCTTATTTATGTCGTCTTCTAACCTTGCATGCTTCTGAATGTACAATTCTGTTTTATTTAGTAGCTTTTGCAATAGATGTCTTATATCTGTACGTAATATAATCAATCCTTCCTCACATCCTCTCTCTTCCCAATCTTCATTCTACCCTGCCCCTCCTATTCTCCTACGAGTCAAGATTTTTGGTTTCATCAATGGACACTCAACCCTAAATAAGTTAATAGAAAAAAAAAAAAGAACATGGGTCACATGACCTGCTTATCCTGGACCAATTACAGTGGGCAGGTAGGTGGGGCAGAATAATTAGCCCAGCCTGCGTCTTGGGCTCACCCCTCTGAGCAGGGTAGAGGGAGCTTGACTGGCCTTCCTCACTGGGGCTGAACAGTAGTTTACAGGAACAATTCCCAAAAGGTGATACGGGATGTGGGCGCGGGTGCCTCCCCACGTCTTCGCCATTTTTAGCTGGGTTTGTGCTCGTATGGATCTGAAACAACTAGGGACGGGCTGGCAGCCACTGGATGAGGTTGTGATTCCTGGCGTCATAGTATCTGTTGAGCCTTGGGGGAAAGCACACACATCTGAGTAACTAGGTAACAACCCGCTGAAGGGCTGCGGGTCCAGATGCAGGGAGTCAGCATCCTCCATCTCGGTCACTGGTTTGAGTCCTTAGACATAGCTCTCTGCTTGATGTTGCCTCTCCAACATCAAGCACAGAGCTCTATGTGCCTGAAGACCCCCCAAGCCAGAAATCCAGTCAGATCTCCTTGTTAAGGGGGAAATCAACGGCATGCAAAAGAGAAGACTTACGGGCCTCAAGCTCCTAATTCAGGGCTTCCAGGTTATTCACTTAGAAAACTGCAAGAATGTTGAAAAAGTGAGCGCTGTGATGTGGAAGAGGCCAGTTCTCCAAAGGCAGGGAGCAAAGGCGGCTGGTGGTGGAGACTGAAACCCCGCCTCAGGCAGTAATTACACTAGAGCTGCCTCCAAGTTCTGCCTGATTTTTTTCAAACCTACAGAAATATTGTAATAGTACAACGGGTACCTTTCCAGTAAATGTGTTCATTGCTACATTTGCTTTCTCCCTTTCTCTTTCTCTCTGCTTTTATTTCCTTCAGTCCTCTGAAAGTAAGTTGCAGACATCAGCAATACCTTCCTCCTAAGAGTAAACTGTCCTAATAACCACAATATCATTGTCACAACTAAGAAAATTAGTGCTGGGTTTACAATATCTAATACACAATCCCTATGTCCCCCAGATGTCTACATAACTTACATATGTGGGTAGCAGTTACAGCTGCCTCCCGAACCACCACCCCGATCCAGGATTTAACCAAGATTCAGGCATTTGGTTGTTAGTCTCTTTTCATCTCCAACAGTACCTTCTCCCCCCAGCCCCCACGCCCTTGACTCTGAAAGGGTCCAGGCCATTTTGTCGCAGAATTCCCACCTCTGGGTGTGCCTGATTTCTGCCTTATGGTTAGATGCAGGTTGAATGTTTTGGGCAAGGTTTTTTACACTGCTACTGTGTCCCTGTCATTGTGTCATAGCAGCAAGCACGTGACATTCAGAGTGACTTGTGGGTAACACTCTGAGATTGTGTGACTAGTCTGTGCCCCATGACCCAATGATTTCAGCATCCTTATTAGAATCCGTTATTCCATTGTAGGTTGCAAATGGGTGATTTTCTAATTTTATTATTAATTAGCAATAATTCTACATTACCTAGCACTAATTCTGTCAAAAAAAAAAAAATCTTTCTCCTCCCCCTCCCCCTTTTTAGTATCATCATTTCTGGACACAGTGGTTTGTTGTTGTTGCTGGGATGTCTTATAATCCACAGTGGACATCGCTTTTCCGTTGCTTGGACCGTCCCGGATCTGGCTAGGGAATTACCCTCAGGGAGGGCCCTAAGTTTGCCTTTGACGTGTCTCGCAGTCTTTGAGTGTCCCGGCTTCCTGACATGACAGAGTCAGCTTTTTCCTAGGAGCCCTGGTTTCTTTCAGTGGCAGTGGTCTTTAGAAACCAGGATGAGGGTGCTAAGTGTGCTCTTCTCTCGAATTTGGTGGCAATTTAATGTGGAATTTGCAGTGCTGAACCTGTAATAACATGTGTCTTTTCTTGGGGGGGGGTGTCTTTTTTAAACTTCAGTTTGATGAAGAATTTTTAGAAACGAAAGAGCAGCTGCAGAAGTTGCAGGATGGTGAGTGTGGACAGGAGGCAACTCTCGGTAATCCTGGTACTTTTTTCTAAAGAACTGATGTTTCTGTGGAATGGCAGAGGTGCTGCTGACGTTAAACGTTCAGAACAGTGTCCTAAAACCAGGCCAACGAGAGGGAATAACAGCTGAAACTGACAGGAAATCACTTCTTATTCGATACTTCTTTAAGAGTTAGCTAAAGCGAGAGGGCACGTCCCTCTTCCATCCACGGAAACAGCCCTTCTCCATCCTTTTCTCCTTCCCCTGACCTTCCTCATCCACCCTCCTCCTCCCCCTTTCTTCCTCTCCCTCATCCCTTCCCTCCTCATTTTCCTTGCCTCACCTCTTTCGCCTCCTCCAAATTATCTGAGACATTGGGCCTACTAAAGTATGCAGATAAAAGTCCCCATTTGCACTGGCTGCATTTCCGAAGTAACTACTAAGCAAATGAAATCAATAAAAGGCTCCCTTTAAATCCTAGTTAACGCTACCCTCTCCATATCCAGGCCCCATACAGGGGTGTCCAACCCAAGTCCCAGGATGGCTATGAATGCGGCCCAACACAAAATCGTGAATTTACTTAAAACCTTTTGCTCATCAGTTTTCATTAGTGTTTGTGTATTTAATGTGTGGCCCAAGGCAACTCCTCTTCTTCCAGTGTGGCCCAGAGATGCCAAAAGGTTGGACACCCCTGCTAGGAAATACCTAGAGGCCTGGAAGCAGCCTCCCTCCCAACCCCCAGCAGGGACCTCAAGCCCAGGTCGAGACTCCCTGGAGAGGGGCCAGCTGTACAGGGCTGTAATGCCACCTGTCGTGCATGACACTGCCCGACATCATGAGGCATGTGCAGAGTACTCATCTCCCCTCGACCCTCCCATTCCCTCCAGCCTTGAGCCCCTCCCAGGCCAAGCTGCACCCAGTACTTGCATCTCCCCCTGAGGTTAGAAAGTGTTTGATACAGGTTTGTTGAAGAAAGTTAGGGCTTACTTTTTGACCAGTGACAGCAAACGTGGTAGTAAGTGCTTTATGGCCGTGAAAGAGAAAAACCAATGAGTGTACATGAGTAGCGGTTGGTGGTTTCGGCTCCATTATCCCGTAGCCTAAGGCATGCAGTATGTGGAATAAATGTCCTATTCTGCACTGTCCAGCGTAGTAACCACTAGTCGTCTGTGCCTACTGAGCACTTGGAATGCATCTAATGTAACTAAGGATGCAGTCTACATTTTTCAAGTGTTAATTAATTTGAATTTAGGCCTAACTAGGCACGTGCAGCTACTAGCTACTCTCTTGGCCAGCACATCTCTGATGAAATGTCTTTGTTCCATTTCCACACCCTTATCACTGTGGGTTGGTACTTTTCCAGGGGTGAAAACGAAAGGGGAAAGTTCAGTACAAAGCTGGTTTTCATGCTTCGTTCATGGCTAAATCTGCTCCCCTGAATGCAGCTGAGGTTATCTATCTGTCACGAGGGAGTTTTACACTATTTCCTAAGGCTATGGCCCCAGTATCCCTTTTCATTCCCTAGAGCACTTATCAGGGGATGGGGGACAGTGGAGAGACCACCTCTGACTCTGGGCTTCCATTATCAGGTAACCACCTGCTGTTCCAGCAAGTGCCGATGGTTGAAATTGACGGGATGAAGCTGGTGCAGACCCGAAGCATTCTCCACTACATAGCGGACAAGCACAACCTCTTCGGCAAGGACCTCAAGGAGAGAACCCTGTACTGTGGCCCCTCCTGAGTGTTGTCACTTGTCAGCTTACTGATGCCTTAGCCGGTCTGCAGTCCTCTGCAGCACACACCCTGTCTACTTTGTGTCTTCTTGTATCATTAGAGTGAACAGGGAATGAAAGCCTAGAAAGATCGTGAAGACCAATTGCAAAGTCAGTACAGAGTATCTGAGCAAGATGATAGAAAAGAATTGAATTCAGATACTGGATTGTGTATCTGGAGTGTGATAGTTTCAGTTTTCAACATCTTTAAATGCTTTGATAATACTTTTTACCTTTCATGCAGATTTATTACCATTACGTATTAGGAATAGGAAGCTGCTGTGACTATGACATTCAAGGCCTAGGATACTGTGCCTTGAATTACGCTTTGAATGCAAAGCCTGGTCCTCGTACCCCCTAGATGCATGACCCTCGGCAGTGTGTTTAGCTCTGGAGTCCTGATGAGTTTCCTGTGTAATGGGGATTGTATAGCACATTCCTCAGAAAGCCTCAGGATTCTATAAAATACCGAATATAGAGTGTTTACCACCATGCCTGATACATACCAAGCATTCCATAGGTGATGTCCACTCCTTTTATAAATGGGGAGTTCCACCCACACTGCACTTGGGTGCTGGTGTGAGAGTGGAGGAGCAGGGGCTGGGAGAGGGGGCCTCAGGACTATTGTGCTTTCTGATTTGTGACAGGTGTTTCTGAAGGAATTTTCCAAATGACAGCTATAGAGTTGTCTTGGTATCCTCCCTCTTAAGAGACAGGTGTAGATGAATGCTTCTTGCTACTTAAGTTGTCAGATCCCCGAGAGAAAAAGCACTCTGAATTGCTTTTTCAGTTGTGGATGCTGATGAGTTCCAGGAAAGGGAAACTAAGAAAAGCGCTTTTTCATTTTCAGGATTGACATGTATGTGGAGGGGACGCTGGACCTGCTGGAACTGATTATCATGCACCCTTTCCTAAAGCCGGACGATCAACAAAAGGAAGTGGTCAGCATGGCCCAGAAGGCCATCCTTCGGTACTTTCCTGTGTTTGAAAAGGTAGGAGGCAGAGAAGCCTATGGACAAGCAGAACCAGACCACAGGGAGCTGCCGCCAATGCCCCTTTTCATTCATGGCGGTGCGAGGCGGAGCCCCGATGGGCTAACCCGCGGGACTCCTGAGAGCTGACAGTAGCCATCAGCACAAAGCCAGGATGGCTTGGAGCCTCTCAGAGCCCACTAGGACCACATTATTCAGAAGTCCGGAGAAATATGGCTCACCCCATGTGTGCATTGTCGTTCCTTACACCCACCAGGTGCCCACCCTGTGCACCGTACAGAAAAGCAGGAACTCCCTCGTTCATTCATTCTTTCATCCCACAAACGTTTGTGGAACAGTGTTATGTATCAGACACCCTACTTAACAGTTTGATGTGAAGGGAAGAACCATCACTCTTTATTTCTCTACCCTTTGCTCTTTTTTTCTGTGCTATTTATCTTGTCTTATTACTGTGCTTCTCTGAACTTTTAACTCCTCTTTTCCTCAACTGAGAGGAATTGTTTTAAATGTGTCGATTAAAAAAATACACAAAAGAAGACAATGTTAAAATATAGAATTGGCAGACTTCCTCTGGCCATTTCATGCATTTAGATTTAAGAAGGGGTGGTATTTCCTGGGTTTTTCTGTCACTCGGTTTCATGTTCTCTTGCCCACAGGCACTTTGTGAATGTAAAATATGATAATGCAGACATGTGGTGTGACGAGGAGAAACAGGTGCCTTGGGGAAAGGCCATCTCTGGTTCTTATGTCTCAGTGGCCCAGATGATGTCAGGGTTCTTCCCAACACATGAACTAAAAATGGTTACTCCTCTTTCATACATAATGGAACAGAACCACAGGGAGATTGAGTGATGTGCCCACGGAGGAGAGCTGGGAATGGAACTCAGCCCTCAGAATACAAATTCTGGATTCATTGTACTTCCCCGCTCTGGCTCCAGTGGCTGTGACAGGGTCCCTATTTGTCATACACACCACACACACATGTGCACACGTTCTCACACTCATGAGCATCCGAGAGTTCACTGCCAAGCGGATCTCCCTTCTTATACCACGGTTCTTATGACTCTCTGCACCTATATGGTACTCTCAAAATGGGGATTATGCTTTTAGTTCTCTCTGGCTTAGAAGATGAGAAAGGAAGCCTACTTTTTTATAGTCAGGTCTATTTTATGTCTATGAGTGTTGATGTTTGCAGAAACAACTGGCAAACAAGACTGGACTCTTTGGCGAGGACCTATCGCTTACTCCTTACGTCACTTCCTGAATTCATCAGGGCTAGTTCATTTCTGTAAATGTATCCTCAATATTTACAGAATAGATACATCCTTTGAAAGTACTGGATGCTAAATCCAGAATTAATGTCTTTCACCTTTACCATGTTCCATTCTGATATAAGCAGATACTTAAGGGTGCTTTCATGTCTATACGTTTCGTACACGCACAGTCTGATGTAGGGAGCTTCCTCTTAACTGATGTTGTTAATAAAGCGATGAAAAGATAAGACCATAGGGCCACCCTCCTCCGGCACTGCTGTGATTCAGTAGCTTCATCAGTTTCTCTAGAGTACCATACTGATGCAAACCACTTACCCCTGCAGGTCCTACGGGAGCACGGACAGAGGTTCCTTGTTGGTAATCAGCTGAGCCTTGCGGACGTGGTTCTCCTCCAGACCATTCTGGCCCTTGAGGAGAAAATTCCCAATATCCTGTCTTCATTTCCTCACCTGCAGGTAAATAAAACCACGTGTTAGAAGACTGGGCCAGAACTTCTCGGCCTTCCCTCAATGCCTGCGGATGGGTTGGGATGCGTGTGTATGCGCATAACTTTTTAAGATTCTAGTTGGTGAAATGAAATGAAGGTACAGACTTGACATTGTTTTCCTTCTCCCCAGATCTTTAGAGCTGAAAGATCATTTACATGTGAAAGAAGTTTTATGTTGCTTTTATTCCATAACTATACTTGTGGAACAAAATCATACACAGCTTAGCCATAGGTGCTTGCCATAGATGTAATCACGTGGGTGGGATGCATCTGTTCCTGTTGAATGTACTGACCGGGAGGACGTGAGCATCAGCATCAAAAACAGTCTCATCCTCCGGGCATGGCTCCCGTTCTCAGAAATAACGTGGTCTCAAATTGGAAATATCCAAGCCTGAGTTCTGAGAGCTAGTAGGAGGCACCCTAAACATCATCATCCCAAGGAGTTCCCACCATTCCCCTTCCCAGAAATTCCGAGGAAAGACTTGGTTGTGGCTCAGCTTATTCCTCACTATTATTCTGGCAGGATTGATCACATAGTTTTGAAGCCGAAAAGGCCTTTAAACAACTAATCTCCTCCAGTGCCTTCAACATACATAGGAGGAAATAGAGACTCAAGGTAAAGAGGTCAGCAGTCAGATGGCCCAGCTAGCGGGTCCCTGAATTTTGCCTAGAACCTTAGCCTTTTATTTGCAAGTCCAATGGGCTGCCCTCTGCACTGGGGGTTGGCCAGCTACACCTCCCCCCACCCCGGCCAGGCCACATCAGGCCTGCCACCTAGTTTTGTACAGCACTTGAGCTAAGAATGGCTTTCACATTTTCAAACAGTTGGGAAAAAATGTCAAAAGAAAACAATATTTTATGACACATGAAATTACATGAAGTTCCAATTCCAGTGTCCATAAATAAATAAGTTTTATTGGCACAAAGCTGCACCTATTCATTTATGCATTGCCTACGGCGGCTTCTGTGTGGCCGCGGCACAGGTGAGTATTCTGTTAGAGTTGACACGTGGCCTGCAAACCCTAAAATATTTACCGATCGGTCCTTTGTGGAAAGGCTGTCAACCCCCGATGTAGACCACGTAGGTATATCTTTGACAAACCTATCAAAGACCCAGGGAGACATACACTTAATCTCTAAAGAGTAACACATGTACTTTTTCTAAGAATAATTTTCCCAAGTCCAGTAAACATCATTTTGCTATACGAATGGGTGCAGCACTACCAGTTAAATGCACACACCCAGAAAACGAGAATAAAAATCTTCCACAGGGCAAATAGCCGTTATAAAGAAGAAGACACAGAGCTGGACATTGTTTACTTGACTTTGGTGCCCGTAGGTTCTTGCAATGGCCCAAGGACCTACTGGTATTTTTTATCCATGCTGTATCAACTTGTTTTTAAACCGCAGGCACGTTTGTGTAAATACAGTTTTAATCTCTGATAAGATCAAGCATCAGTATTAAAGAACTTCAGAATCTAACACCAGATCTGAGTTTATTTAGAGGGTTATTCCTACAGTAATTAAAGGGTTAAGAATTGTATCACAAAAGTTTATTATACATGATAAGCATAAACCCCATGTAAATTTTGAAATGATAAATCCTATGGAACAAGCTTCTAAATATTGGTATAATATTCAAAACTAGATAATACAAATAGTTAACATAATGACAAAAAGAAAGTTGTCATATTTATATTAACGGACACGACTAGTGGAGTTTTTGTTAGTATTAGTGACATATATGTATATTTATGTATTTGTGTACATGCTTAAGAGGAAGCATGTGCTTTGCTTATAATCAGCATTTAATAAATAGCTTCTTAAATGAATTACCTCTTTGAAAGATTTTTATTACAATAATTACATATAATGCATATATACATCTTCATATAACTCAAAATTTTTACTGGATCAAATAGACTTTTTTCTCAGTCACTGAGAATTGGTAAGATTTAACTCTGAAAAAAATATATGATTTTTTCTTCCATGCTAGTTTACATAAATATCTGGTATCTGAGCCCCAGACTACAAAAAAATGTAACTGTCTCCCACACAGAGCCAGAAAGAAGATTCATTTACTACTAGAAGTGGAAAAGACCAAGAAAGCGGAATCTTAAAATCTAAATTGTACCATCTGATGACTTTTTAAAGCACTTTTATTTAAATGGCTTGTGCATTTTCTGTGAACAGTTCAGTATATTTAAGGTCCTTCCCAAGGCTTTTTTCCCTTTTTCCCTCTTTAGGCAAGAATCATAATCCTATTCTAAGTACCTTTTTAATTTTGCCATCTCTGAAACAAAACTCACATCTTGCTGTGAACTCTGAGGTTTGCATAAAGCCTGGTCTAGATACCAGCCACTGTTGGCAGAGATCATAAATAACCGCACCCAGAGGTCAGATCTTAAACAGATGCTGGATTACGGTTCTGGTTGGATCCCTGTACCAAATATTTATTGAACAGATTTTGATGGATGGACCATTTGGAACAGATATACCCTTGTGGTTAACCTTGAACTTCTGCGTTTTCCTTTTCCAGGAGTACACAGTGAAAATGAGTAATATCCCCACGATTAGAAAATTCCTTGAACCTGGCAGCAAGAAGAAGCCTCCTCCCGATGAGATCTACGTGAGAACCGTCTACAACATCTTTATGCCGTAGAACAACGCAGGCGTCTGTGAGTGAGAACTCACCCCTAGAGATTGCTGTGTCCGCAGTAGTATCTTAATTGATGCCAGGCTTCCGTGATCCCAGCTCTGTCGTGGTGCTCTGTATGGTTGTTCCTAAGTTGGGTCTTTCGTGTCAAGGAGGTCTCTTTAGAAACATTGACATTTTTTTTTGTCCAGTGAATAATGTTCTGGACCTGTTTCTGAAAACCTTTTTGGAGAGGCTGGCGTTTACTCACTTCCTGACACCAGGGGTGGGCAGGACCTCATGTTCTCCCCTGAGCTGCTTCTCTCCTTATCCCATTCTAAACCCCATCTGGTCTCTTCCTCATTTTTCCTGTGCAGTAACAACAGAACATCTAGTGAATATCTCTCCTCTGAGCTATTAGAAATCTGTGGTAGTAATGAATGCAGTCAGTATAAGCCAAAATAAAGAATTTACAAATCACGGCCCTGTTGCTAGAATTCTTAAATTAAATTGTTTGGAACCTATTATACAGTTATATGGTTCAAAAATCAAAAGAGGGTGAAAGGCTGTACAGTTGGAAGTAGTCTTTTCAGCCCTGTCCCCAACCACCTGGTTCTTCCCACAGGCAAACATACTTATCATTTGTATGTCCTTCCAGTTAATTTTGATGTACACATAAGAAAATATAAGTATATATTACTTTTATCACCCAAAGTTCATTTGCAGACTTGAATTTTTTGCACTTCAGACTAAAAGGACAGTTTATTCATACCGCTTTACACATATGTTGATTTATGGCTCAAATACTACCTACCTATGAGCACCTATTATGTGTTAAGCAGGTTGCCAGGAGGCAGAACCCTAGAACAGAGCCCCTGCTCTAGAAAAACTGACCACCCAGAAGGGGAGAGAGATGTGTAAGCAGCGGAAGTAATTTTGGAAAAGGAAGAAATGCTGCTTTTTGGAGTATCTAATACTCAGAAACTGAAAAACTAAGGAAAGCCAAGTTTTTGACGAGGGCTCACAGAGGAGACACATTCATCCCTTTCTGCAGGAGGGGGTTTTGCTCAGATTAAAAATAAAAAACAAAAGCAATCCCGAGGTGATCATCAATGCCTGCCCCAATCATTGCATGGGCCTTAGTGTTTTCTTAGAGGAAGATCAAGTGCACACATCCAGGGCGCCGTCTTCACGCTTCCACAGTGTGAGCACTCTGTCATCACTCTAACACTTAGGACTGTTGGAAGAGCAGGGGCTTGGTGACACGGGAAGCAGTGGGCCCGGCCCTGGGAGCAGTGGTGGCCCAGGCTGCTGCTGCTGCTGCTGCTGAGGGAGAGGCCCAGGCTCCGGCCAGGATCGGAGAGCAAGAGCCCCCAAAAAGAGGCAAAGGCGGGAGGGGGGGAGTGTGCAGTGAAAAGACTCCCTTCCCAAAGGCCAGACCGGAGGCAGGTCTGACCTTTGCTTCTGGGAGGTGACGTCTAAGCCCTTGGAATGTCCTGCCTGATAGAGTGTCTTTGCCTGCGGACCTTGAGCCAGCCAGATAGTACAATGTGACTTTTGCCATACCAATGTGGCCACGTACGTAGGGTGGGGGCTCTGGGCCCTGCGGTGTCAGCTCCACTCTGGACGGGCTGGAGACGGCTCAGCCGTGTGGGCAGTCAGGTAGGCCCATGTGATGGAGCCTCCAGTAAAAGCTCTGGACTCAAAGCTTGGGTGGGCTTCCCAGGTTTACAAGAATCCATTGTCACACATGGTTGCCAGGAGGAGTTAATGCCGTCCACGACCCCCCAGAGAGGACATCAGGAAGCTGCGGGTTTGGAACGTTCCTGGACTCTGCCCCGTGCATCTCTTCCCCCGGCTGATTCCCATCTGTATCCTTTCCCTGTAATAAACCGCGGCCGTGAGTATAACAGCTTTCAGCGAGTCCTGTGAGTTCTTCTGGGATTGTCAAACTCGAGGGTGTTTTGGGGGGCACCCCCTTGAACTTGCAGTTGGTGTCAGAGTGAGGGTGGTCTTTTGGCCTGCTCCTAAACTCTTCAGGGACGGGAAACATTTTACACTCATTTGAAGGTTCATTTACACATGGGAACAGACATGGACTTGGTAACACCCAGGGGTCTGTATTACTGAGTTTGGGGGATGGCAGCAAATTTGGGCTGTTTTACAATGCCACTGTCAGTAGTAATTGAGGGGCTGCTCTACAGACCTTAAGGCCATTTTGTAAACATTGCTCTTTGGGTTTTAATTCTCTTAGACACCAGGGGGCACTCGATGCTGGCTCTTTGAGAAAACAGCTGGAGAGGAAGTTTGGCTTCTGTGCTGAATTGGAGGACTAGAGAAAATAAACACAAGAGGCCAAGCTTTTTCCCGATGAAGACAGATTCCCATGTCTTTCCTGCTCATGGTTACGTGACCTCCAATTGTGCAGTTCAGTTCCCATGTGGGAAACAAGTTCCAGTCCTGCCTCAGGTGGCATTACCCCAGTTCGGCCCAGACTCCTGCCCGCTAATCTCAAACCTTTCCCTGCTCTGCCATTTTCAGGAGCCACCAGTCTCTGGCGCTAGATAGAGTAGGAGGTCAGGCTCTGGGCCACTTATCCTCAAAAACATTGGGGTTGGACACAAACACGTGAGAACAGGGAGCACGAGCAGAGGGGTGACATGAGGCACAATGACCAGAATCCGTAGCAAGTGAACCAACGGGGGTCAAGGGCACAGCCACGTATAAATGCGGCAGTTACAGACACTCCGGTGTCTGGGACAAAAGGGGAAAAGCTGCATGGTGTGGGGTTCTGGTGTCTGATGGAGGAGGAGGTGCAGCACTTAGTGAGCCCCGACCCAGAGAGAGCCCCACAGAGAGGCTTTGGCAGACTGGGTGCCTCAGGGAACCCCTGACTCTCCTCCTGCTGCCTGGCTGGGGCGGTCTGGAGAGGCCAGCCTCCCGGCACCCAACAGGGCAGAAAGCGAGTTCCACTGGACGGGGTCTGCAACAAACAGCAACCAGCCTGGGCTCTTGTATCTGCTGGTGTTCCCTCTTCATTGCATGTGCCTTTTATTCCTTTAAGCAAACTGTCCAGAAGATAGCATGGCATGGCGAGTTCCTTCCTGCTCTGTCGGCACGAATGTCCCCCCTAGGGGAGTCCCTCTGACCAGGGGACCGGTTGCACTTCCCCCACACCTGCACATCTTTCTCATCATCCTATTTTGTTTTCTTCAGAGCACTTGACACCCTCTGGCAATTTTATCTGTTTAATGAAACTGTCTTTATATTTAAAGTGGGTTCCTTTTAGAAAACATAGTTGGGTCTTGTTTTAGTCCACTCATAGTCTGTCTTTTAATTGGTGTATTTATGACTACATTTAAAACGATTGATGTAGCTCAACTAATATCTACCATATTTGTAATTGTTTTCTATTTGTTTCCCCTGTTCTTTGTTTCTGTTCTTTTTTCTCTTGTCTTCCCCTCTTTTTCTGCTTTCATTTTAATTGAATATTTTATATGATTTCGTTTTCTCTTAGCATGTCAATAGTAGCTCATTTTTTTTTAATAGTTTTATTTGTTGCCCTAGATTTTGCAATATATATTTACAGCTACACTAAGACCGCTTTTTCCCTGGCCAGGTGGCCCGGTTGGAGCATCATCCATACCCCAAAGGTTTGCTGGTTTGATCCCCAGTCAGGGCGCATACCCGGATTGTGGGGTCTGAGACGGGACATAGAACAGGAAACCCTGAGACACTGCAGCTGCCATCAGTCAGCACCCTGATTTTCGAGAATCACTTTGTGACACCTGATAATAATTAGCATTGTGGTTTCCTCCCTTGAGTGGGCAATCAAGGAGGATTGTGGGAAATTGTGTGTAGAAGCTTAAATGAAAACCATATAAAGCCTGTAACTGTTCAGTGGAAGACAGCCATTCGCTGGCCGGAGATGGCCCACTCCCATATCTTGGGATGATGAAGCCAAGAAAACCAAGGCTGAAGCTACTGTCCCTTTGGTTCCTGGAAGAAATGGGGGTATTGTGATTTGGGATGATTTTGACTTTGTAAAATATGTGTTTATTTTGGAATTAAATATTTTAGTGTAACTTTCATTGTGGCTGCATTTCTGCACATAATCCTTAATTGGTAACATGCAATTGTTGACACTTTCTGTATGATTAGAGTCCCTATTCCTTTTTTCTTTTATCTCCTGATGATTAGGCCAAGGGCTGGGAGTAGGGAAGGGATTAGCTACAAGGAGAAAAGAAAGAATTACCTTGGAACTTTTGAGATGATCCCTAACGTACTGTCTTTCTGTCCAGTGGTTATTCACCTTGGGTTACTATGTTAAAACTGTAAATACAACAGAGCATGGCATTCCTCTTCCACTGGATTGGGTTTTTCCTGTCTTTTTGCCGGACCATTTCAGTTGCCGGAAGGTGTGGGCCGTTTCAGGAGTTGGTCTCTCTCTAATTGAGTGTTTACTGATCATCAGGTTTTCCACTTATTTCCCTGGACATCTTGATGGTTGGTATTGGCTCTGGTGCGTGTTCCTGGTCCAGACTTTCTCCTGTTTCCTAGCATACTTATCAGTGATGATACCGGAAACTTTTTCTTGCTTGCTTTGCTTACCTTTGTGTGGTCCATTCAGTTGTTTGTGGCCACCAAGAGCCTGGGCCCGTCTCCATCTGTAGCAGTTCCAGCCCCGGTCGGGGTGCATGCAGGAGGCGACTGAGTGATGTTTCTCCCTCACATCAAGGTTTCTCTCTCTCCTTCCCTCTCTAAAATCAAAGAGCATCCTCAGGTGATTCATAGGTAGTGTAGGTACATACTTGTATAACAGAGTATTCCCAATCCCTCCCTCTGTCCCTTATAACATTGCTGTCATAGATTTCCCTTACCCCTAAGCTATAATATCTGCTGTGTTGTTGCTGTTATTATTTGGACACACTGTGTTTATTTATTTATTTATACTGTCTGTCTTCCCCAACTAGACTGTAAGCACCCCACGTGAGGGAATTGGGTCTGTCGTGCCCCCCATTCTAGAGCCGGGGCCCAAAACTGCCTGGCACAGAGTGGTTCTCAGTCCTTGGGTAACCTGCTGTGCTATCAAATACGCTAACAATGGGTGTAAAGGGAAACCCCAGGGTGTGTACAGACTGGAACACTCACTGGCTAGTCCCTTGAGTGGACAGAGCTTTCAACTGGAAAGGTAAGGGTTGTAAACCCTCACTTCATGCTCCCACTGCACTGGAGACAAGGCCAGGAAGACATAAGGTTAGTGGTAAAATTCTCATACACTCTTCTTGGGCTTGGTTGGATAGTTACATTTTGTGGCCTAATTTGCAGCTTATTGTCAATTTTTGTAACTCTGTGGTTAATTTAATGCCTATATTTCTAAACTTGCCTGTATCGGATAAAGAAACAGATTTTTTTTCTGCAGAGTAGATTCATAAATGATAGTGAGATGGCAATTGTGTATCTAGACCGGCCTTTTCAAGACTCTCCCTGCTTATGTATGCTATACACGATGTCAGGCATTACCATCCTCCACGCCCGAGTCACAAGTCAAATGTAGCTTCAGAAATAAGTACGTGGGAGTGAGTGGTATTTTGGTTGGTCGGTGACATAACAGGCTTCGCAGAACTTAAACATTTATTAATTTTTGAGCCATTAACATTTTTCCTTCTTAGGCAAATCTCCTATTTTGTATATAGCTGAAAACACAGGTACCAGCTGGCCTGTGCCAGGGTGCTAGCAAGCAAACCAAGGCTCCTGCATCTTGGTGTCTACACTATCTTGGAAAGTCTGATAAAGTGATCTGCCTCTGGGTCCCGCACCCCCAGGGAACTGCCGAGGGGAAAGGCAGGAGTCTCTAGGTGACGCAATTTTTCTCTGGACTTGCCCCAGTCTTTAAACAGCAAGGGACCATGTGGCAGCTCACTTTGCTTCTCTGAAGAGCCTTGATGACCTAGGGAGGTGAAGGTCTCTTTTTTGGTTATATTTTCATTTAAGTAAGTTTGTAAACCTTGGGGGGTATAAGTCAACCTCTTGTGAGTTTTGGGAACATGAATCAATCCATTAGACCTCCATGGAAAGGAAATTTAGGTTCTGAAAATGCAATAAAAGCTCTGGAGAAGATACTTCAAGTGTGAGCTTGTGCTGGAGCTCCCTCCCCAGTAATTCTCCCACATCACTGACCCACCCCGCCCCGCCCGGGAATCTTGCTCAGCTGTGTTTGTGTATTTAAAATTCCATATAAATACTGGCACTTTTTCAAAGGAGCTAGTCTCATGGAGACTTTCACTTTGATAAAATCCAAATAACTAATATGTTGAATCTAACTAATGAAATGTTTGATGTTATGTCGCATATTAGCAAAATAGAAGAGAAATAATTCGTAATAGAGTAAAAACAGACAAACTTTAAAGCTGTACTGAAAGCCTTGGTTGTGCCCTGAAGCATTATATACTTAAAGCTAAAATAATGCTACCTCTTCCCAAACTAGCAAATTAAAATTCTGTGGGGAACACAGTGTTATCTGGGAGAGTTTTTTATCTTAGTAACAAGTTTTGACTTGCTGTTTGTAATGCATGTAGACCATTCTGATCCATTGGAGAAGCCAAAGTAAATGTCAAAAAGTCATTTCTATTGATAATAGATTTAGGATTGACACCTTGTATTCTGACCTAAAACATCTGCTAAAACTGGCAGCCCCTTCAATCAACCCCTTAAATTTTTTATGATCGAGAAAATGCAATAAAGGCCTGCTTTTTGCCTAACTGTTCAAACAAATGAGAAAAATGTGTGTCGTTCTGCCTAAATTGTCCAGAATGACTGTTAACATCACCAGTAAAATTTCACCCCCAAAAGATAAGCTGCTCTCCCGATGCTTGTACACAATAGATAGGGGCATAAGGCAAAGAATGAAGAGAAACAAGATCAGAAAGACTGTTAAAGCCGGAAGAAACAAAGAAATTGTCCATTTCTGAACCAAGGCTTCACTTTATAGATGAGGAAACTGACAGACCTGCCCTAGGGCAGCGACCCATTGTGCATATCCGGTACTTTGTTAGAACTGGGAATCGAAGGAGGCCTCACTTAAAGGGGGATCAGAAAAACGATCTCACGTGGGAAATTCACTTATAATTCCCCCCAATTCTCTCTGCCCTTCCCCTTCTCTATTCGTAGCCACGCACCACTTCGGCATGCCACCAGTTGCTCACCCTACCTGCTCACCCTACCTTCTAAACACCAAGTCCTGCGATTTGTGCCCACCAGCAGTCCCCGGGGAGAATAACCTAGCCAGCCACACACTGAGCCCCAGGGGCAGTTTAGCTGGGTTTTTATTCTAGACTCTGCTTCTCCAACTTTATTTAAATATAAGTGCATCACCTGGGGATGTTGTGCAAAATGCAGACTCTGATTCGGTAGGTTGGGCCCAGGGACTGAGACTGCATTTCTAACATGCTCCTGGGTGGAAGTGAAGCTGCTGGCCCAACACACTTCTGGAGAATGCCTTCCCCTCCTTTCGGAGGCATGTGTGAATGCTGCTGCAACCTGGAGATGAGCAGATGTGTGTGTGCTTATGTGTACATGCATGCAGGTGTGTGTGTGTGTGTGTGTGTGTGGCATTTATTGAGTCCATATCGTGTTCAGCAATTTGCACACATCTTATTTGTATCTCATAACTAACCAAATTAATTAGGAACTTTGAACTTTGTGGTACAAATGAGGAAACTGAGGCTCAGAGAGGTTAAAATCTTGCTCAAGTGAGAGACAGAGCTGAAATATGTTTTTACTGGTGGTTCCCAGTAAATGTCCCCTTTTCTAAAAGATTTGGGGCATATTTGTTACCCAAGGAGCACACTCCGACTATGCAAAGGTTGCCATGCCGTCATCGCTGCCTTCTGCTCACCTGCCTTAGGCGTGGGTACCTGGGGCTGTGGGTGGGGAAACGCACCCCACTGCTCATCTCAGGTGAAGCTGCACGCAGGTGAAGTTTGTGAGCCTGGCAGGTGAGTCTCAGTTCCCTATGTTGTTGGACCCGATGTAGACGCACCAGGCAGGTGAGTTCAGGATTCACGTGTTGGTCGAGCTTTGAAGAGATGGGAGTGACTTTATATTCAGCTCAAAGTCTCGGGTTCTGGGTCTTTCTGCAGCTTTTTCTCAGAGCGTCTGCATTTGGGTGAGTTCCGAATGAATGCACTGCTCCTTTGTTTCCTGCCCCTCGTTCCCACGGGGAAGTGAGCTTTCTGTTGAGCCTGTTCTTCTAAGCTTGACAATGTATTTTTTTTAAAACAACGAGAATAATTAGGTTTTCTACTTGAAGCATAAACACACTTAATCTTCCATATTGCCACACTGGTTTATCCTAGTCTTTGTTGAAACTCATTAGAGGTTGAGTATAAAGGATTAAAGGACTTGGTTTTTGTCCTCAACCTACAATGCCATGGGGCAGGGAGGAGTAGGGCTCAGAGAAACAAACATTTATATACAGGCCATGGGCAAAAGTAGGTTTACAGTTGTTCATATGGGAAATAGCACAATAATTAATATGTAATAATACAAGGGTAAACACTTGCTCCACATACTCACAACTGTAAACCTCCTTTTGCCCCCCCCATATTCCCATTCTGGAATGCTCTGTTCAATTCCTCTATACCATTTTGTGTTTCGACTAAACACTTAGTTGGCTCTGACTCACCTCTGGTTAGTCTGGATGCTTCCATCACTAGATATAGAGAGGTTTGTAAGGTTTTTGATGGTAGGAACTACATGTTATTTATTTTTGTGTGCCTGGAGTGCCTAACCTAGTACTATATCCATAGCAGAAGTTCAACAAATGTTTGATGTTGAAAGAATGAAAGATCAAAGACAGAAATTTAAGAAACCGGTGTGTATCTCAAAGTGCGCATTGAGGAAACAGCTGCCACGTGTCTGGGTTGGTTCAACCAGAGATGGAAGAGCTACGCCTTCCGGGACATTCCCTCCTTGTTAGAATTTTGCAGTGAAGAATTTCCATCTGGTTCTTGGGGTGTGAGATCATGAGAGGTAACCGGTCCCTTCTCTGCACTCAGTCCTTTTAGCCAGAAACAGCCCTTCCGGGGAGGGGTCGGGTGTGGGGACTGGAGTCCTTAGCCAGCCCTGGCTCAGTTCTCCATCATCCCAGTTTAGAAGCCACAGAGCCTGCTGAGGCTGAGAGAGGAGGAATGTAGCTGGTTGGCCAGAGCCAGCTATTTATGGGGCACACCAACATTTGTGAGATTTTTCCAAGAGGTAGTGGCTGGTTATTCACAACTAGAGAAAAAAGTTTCCTTC
Organism: Desmodus rotundus; assembly: GCF_022682495.2. Classification (NCBI taxonomy): domain Eukaryota; kingdom Metazoa; phylum Chordata; class Mammalia; order Chiroptera; family Phyllostomidae; genus Desmodus; species Desmodus rotundus. Next base: position 17,612,739 of record NC_071397.1, on the reverse strand, counting down.
ATTTGGACCAGAAAGGGAGGGTTGCTAAGCTTCAAGCTGAGGTGGGGTCTCCATTCTAACCCTGGGCTTTTAGGGCTCCCTCGGCACTGTTTACCGCTTGGTGGGGAGGGGATGATCCTGTCCCTTGTAATCCAGTTCTGAGTTCCAAAGTTACAACCGTCCATCCCCCAGGTGCCCTGAGAATGTGCAAGGGGCAGGCTGAAGGGAAGTGCGGGAGGCTGTGGGCACAGAGCTGGTATGTAAAATTCCAAAATATACTTTCAGGTAACAGTGAACCACGAAAGCGCTTGTTATGCTCATAATCACACAATGAAGGCAAAAGCCACACCAGATATCACTTTTTAAATATCTTGTACAACATGGAGTCAGATTCACAGAAGTTTTAGTTCCCTTTTACAAATATCAATCGCATTTGATTGCATGTACATCCTTTAATTATTAAACAATGATCCAGAAGGTTGAAGGGGAGGGAGAAAAAAGGGAGAGGAATTTGACTTAAGATGTTCTCTAGTTCTCATGGTTCACATCCACTTGTTCTTGGTGGTTTTAACAGATTAACGGAAATCATTTTATCAGGTCACAGTTTTAGAATCAAGATAATAGAAAAGATCCAAATTTGTAGGGATTAAAGATGTCTTTAACCCCTACAAATTCCCCAGAAAAATTTCTCACACTGAGAGAAGACTAGTACTTTCAAATTTCTAACAGCCATAAGGTTATTTTTTTCATCTAAGGAAACCTGGGTGTCGTTGCTGATAATCGTGAAATTGACAAATTATTGTTTAAGGAAAACATTCAACCCGCAGTCAGCAGTCCTGCCATTTACAAACTGTATGACTTTGGGCAAGGCCTTTAACTTGTCTGCACCCTGCCTCGTTAAAAAAAAAAAAAATGTTTAATTAAAGTATAGTTGACATAAGCATCCTCTTTACCATAAAATGAAGATAATCTGTATGGTTGTAGACTGCAATGTGCCAGTCGATCTTACTGAGCGGAGAAGGCCCACTCACCCCTCCCCCAATTCTTGTCCAGGAACTTTATTGTCTGGAATCCCCCTGGAGCTCCTCTTCTTCATTTCTGCCCGCTTTACCACACACAAGGACAGTCACTGGTACAGGGAGGGGATTAAGTACTCACATACATATTGAATAAATAAATGACTGTGTCTCCATAATCTCTTCCATGACCACCCTGGCAGCAGTGCTCCCTAGGGCCTCTGAAATCCTCCAGCCCTCTCTGAGACCGTGAGGCTGCAATTGCACCTGGGACACCCTCCTGGCCATTGCTGTTACCTGTGAACAGAAGGCAGAGAGGGACAGCAGAAGGGTCACTGGCCCGGGAGGCAGCAGGCCCACTTCTGCTGGCTTAGCTGTCCCTGACTCTGTAAGTTTGGGCAAGTCACATGTGCCTCCCTTGGCCTCTACCCTATCATCGTCTAACATAGGAGTGAATTAAACTAAACAATCTCAAACATGCTTTTCTGCTCTCTTGATCTGAGGTTTTTAAAAAAGTCCTTCAGAAGATCACTGGGTCCTCGTTCTAATGGACATTGTATCACTCATAAGCAGCACAGCCCTGCTTTAGAAGCTCCTTCAATATTGAGCAAATGTAGACCGTTTAGGAAATTGAGGTCTTGCAGTATTAATAACAGTATTCATATTTCCAAAGCATGGCTACCAGCACAGTCTTATTCCTACTCAAAGAAACTCAGTAGGATGGGCAGGACAGGTGGTGCTCCAGGGCAGAAAATAAGCTCAGGGAAGGTAGAGACTTGCCTAAAGCCATCCACCTAGACAGGGACACTGGTCCCCCGACAGCTGCTACTGGTCCCTGCACCGGCATTCTCCTCACCACCTTCTGCCTCTAACTAATCAATTAGCAAAGTAGTGAAATTGGGGAGATCAACTGTGGCCTTTGCCAATGCACTAGTGAAGTCTGGTTCCTATTCTCAGTCAAGTTCCTTAATCTTAGCAATGTGTGGGTGTAAATGAAATTTAAAGGCTATTCATTTTTTCAAGACCTCATGAAAAGAGCAGAATTTATAGTATATTTTTAAATATATTTTTTTATGTAGGCAGTCACTCACAAAGAAGAAAATTTGATTTTACTAAACATCGACTTGACAGTATTTAGTATCTTACTAATGTTATTTCATTTCATCCTTCAAAATCCTGCTAGATGTATATTATTATGATTTTTGAGAAAAGGAAGCCGAAGCTGTAAGTCATTGACTTGAAGTCACATGGCCGGAAGGGGCCAAAGCTGACGTGCAGGCCCCTGTCTGCCAGGGTTCTTACCATCACATCCTCTTGATGCTGAGTGGACCCAGAGTGATAGATACCCCATGTACTTTTTAAAAAATGCAGACTCCCAGACTCCACCCTGAGTCAGAATATCTGGGAGGCAGGGCGAGCATTTGTAACAACCCACCTCTCCCTGGTGATTCTTATACACCCTAAACTTTAAGATGCAACCATAGTACATGTAGAAAGTCCAAAAGAAATACTAACTACCCAACACACAAAAATGCATGAAATCATCCAGCAAATCTCAAATTTTCCATTAAGCAGATGGAAGGCATTTTCTCAAATAGCTGGGGTCTTTAACTCACCACTTTGGACGAAGACTAAAAATCATTCAACGAAATTGGAAGTGGACACTTTTGCAGGCTTACCACAGCCATGGAAGGAGCGAATCATAACCTTTCCTTGTTCAAACCACAGACGGATGCCTGCTCTTTGGCCAAGTGCCTCTGGTTGAAAGTGATGGGATGATGCTGACACAGACTAGAGCTGTCCTCAGCTACCTGGCTGCCAAGGACCACGTGTATGGGAAGGACCTGAAGGAGACAGTCAGGTACCATAGGGTTCATGCCCATACTTGATTCTTACCCAGGCCTCTGTAGGTGCCGACAGAAACCTGGTTCAGGTATAGCCTTTCAGCCTGGACTGAGGGGAGAAGGCCAGGGAAACAAAGGGGAGATGTAGTCTTGCTATACTCAGCATGACTTACACGTAACGCCGAATAAATACTCTAGACTTCTTTGACTACTCATAGCAGTCTGCATTCAACATTCTCATATTCTCTCCCCACTCCCAACAAAATATTTTCTCATAAAATGACCTGGTATTCTACATGAAGGTGGAGATGAATGACTTGGTAAATAAATATTGACCATTTTTTAGCAATGACCTATTACCACAAATAATGCTGTGTAGCATATCTTGAAGCCCAGTGACTTAATCAGCAAGCATGTATTATTCCTCTCCAGTCTGCGGGTCATCCGGGTGGTCAGCATATCTGAGCCAGGCTTGACTTATCTTGGCCGCACTCACTCATTTGTCTGTAGTCAACAAACAGCCAGGAGGCTCTGGTGTGGGGTGTTGGCTGCTGATTGATTGGGAAGCATCCTGAACATGCCTCATGACAGCTAGGCAGGGCTCTAAGAAGGAGAGCGAAAGTACACAAGGCTTCTTAAATTCCAGGCTCAGAACTAGTACCTTATCAGTTCCACCTCATTCTATTAGTCAAAGCAAGTCAAAGGGCAGCCCAGGAAATAGACCACATCTATTGATGGAAGAAACTGCCAAGTTTTATTACAAATACTACAGGGTATTTGTGGCTATTTGGGTGATTAGTTTAATTTCATAGGAGCTATGTAGACAAGACAAAACAGAGACAAGTATAAAATTTTATCTGAATTTGGCATCAAGGGGCATTTTCAGTGACCCCTTATATCTTATCACCATGAACATAGCTATGATGCAATGGTCCATAAACATAGAAGACACGGTAGAAGAAAGGCCCAAGCTCAATTGTTCAGAAAAAGGAGAGAGCATTACATAGAAATGAGCAAAGTCCACAAAAAGAGGCAGCTCACCCCAACATTTCCAGAGCTCTACCTTTAAAACTGACCTAGTCATTCTAATCTGCAATCCCAAGGGCATACACCAAGAGAAGCAATTTCAAACACACTGCATGAATAGACTCCTTTTATAACAATGTAAACAGGTACTAACATGCAAAAGCAGTCTGTTTCTCATTGTTTCAATGCATGTTTTTTATTGTTTTTTTAAAATACTCATGGCTCTTTTCCAAGATATGTGTCCTAAGCTATAGATAGCGTCATTAATCTTCTTTTCTCCAGGGTAGGCATAAACTTTAATAGGCCAAAGTAAGCAGGCTAGATGGCAATGTAACAGGAAAGAGAAAGGATTGGTAACTCAGGACAAGGAAAGTAAAGAGGAAAACAAAGACCAAGAAGATGATTCCACTTGTTGGACAATTAGCACACAGTAGGGGGTACACACAACCCTCAGTGAGTGTGCAAACTGGTTGCAGACACAGTTAGCACAGCATGGCTGTACCAATAGGCCAACAAGCAAGGGTAATGTATCTACTATTAGTAGTTTTTTAATAACCTTTAAAAAAAGGTGTCTGTCAATGCCAGGAAAATTGTGAAAAGAATAAAAGGAGCTGTTTATCTGACCTGACTAGGAAAGTAAACTTCTTTCTCAGCCGGCAGGTCAATGGGAGACATGCTAAATCACATATGTATCTTCCAAGTGAAAAGGTCCTGGTATGAATTGTTTTGCATTTTTGGTAAACATCATTCAGTTCACTCTTTAAACCCCTAATAATGTAATTATTCGTTTATAGGAGATTTCCACTCAGAGGCACTCATGAATTCTTTCACATATCCCTTTATTATTCAGTAAACATTTCCAGAGTCCCTACTCTACCAAGGTCCCTCAGCTGGTTCTGGTTTCAGAAGTCATTCCTGAGCATGGAAACCAAGAGGGGGGATCGAAAGTCATTTGCCCCAGTTTCTAGTTGCACCATGAAGTTGCCCATTAGGAAACTCCGCACTGGAGGCTGCTTGTGGGAATGAGTCAGGCTGTGTTTGTTTTCTCGGGATCAACGTGTACGCCGACGGCAGCCTGGACCTCAGGAGGATGATGGATGATTGCGCAGGAGGAGATGGAGATGGAAGAAGAGGAGAACGTTGCTTTCATCATGACCAAAGCTAAACCCAAAAGGTGGGCAACAGGGATCCAGTCTGGACCTCTGTGAGGCCTCGCCCAGCGGGGACCAGCAGTATGGCAGTGCCGTGATGCTCCTGTGACCCAGGATCCGGGTCTACGACAGCTGTGTGCTCAGATCTCGGGGCCGTGGGGGGCTGGGGGCGTGGAGCTGACTTTATGAGGACCCTCCAGCCCTGCTCTGGTCGCAGAGAGGAATTGGGGAAGGGAAGGGAGAGACTGGGAGGGATGGTGGGGACACAGCAAGTTCCTACACCCCCCCCAGGCTGCAGGGACCTAGGACTTCACATTTCCGGCTGCTGCTAAGAATATTTAGAAGAGTATCTGAAAAGACAGAGACCATATTAGAGCTTTTCTACATTTGGACTAAAGCTTTAATAAGGATTCTAGAATAAATGACACGTATAATTATGGAACGTCCAACAAAACCGAATTAGAATAAACCAAGTACACCGAAAGGCATTTCTGTTATGATTGAAACAAACAAAAATGATCAGCTGAAGGTCTTGTCATCTCGACTTCACTGTGTCAAAAGTTTTTTACGCTTAATACTGTCAGCTAATCATGCCTCAAACAAAAGACAAAGCCTCTTAAAGTGCCAACTTTTCTGAAGTCATTTTGGAGTGAATACTAATTACAAAAGTCTTCTCAGTACCTTTAATTCTGGTAAGGTTCCCAAAAGAGAGGGCAGTGGGCCGTGTGATAATGAAGACTTATTAGCACAGGGCTCCATAAACAAAGGTTTGCAGGACAAAATAATTCTGTGGCATAATTTTAAAAAATTCCATCTTAGACTGAAAAAGAATCATTTAATTTTGACTGAACCATAATGAAGAGTTCTACCAGAACCTCAGAGTACTAGACAAGCGAGTTCCTGTTTATTTGGGGACAATGCACAGTGATGTTCAGACACCTTTCATTAAAGAAAACCAACTAGTCTGAATATTTGAGTTACAGCTTTATCGTACTGCTGATTTTGAAATCTGTGTGGCCTAACCAGCATTTAAAAACATCTAAATTTAAATATCTACATTTAAAATAATTCATTTACTCAAATCAGGATCAAACTCAAATTCATTCATTGCAATTAGCCAACTCATAGTATTTTAAGCCCCTTTTAATTGCAAGCTCCTTCTTGCCTCTCGCTCTCTCTCCTCTCTCCTCTTGCATTCATCTTGCTGAGTTTCTCACAGTCTGGATTTTACTAATTGCAACCTACTCCTTTATTCCCTAGCTCTTCTGTCAACCGGAAGTTAGAATTAGAAGCTTGACAGGTTCTGATTCAATGTCCTTTGGTCAGACCACTTCACTGGTGGTGTTGTGTAGGCCATTAGGAAGCACATATTACCTGGTTGTCGCTCTTCTCGTGACTAAATGGGATTGATGATCAATGCCTAGAGCCACTGATTTATTAGGAGGTGCAAATGTTGATATCCCAATCCTGTCAGCCGCTCTTCATTTATCAGCTGGAATCCTTTTATAAAATGACTCTTCCCCTCCTAATATATTTGGTTACTCTGGGGTACGGTTTTTGTGGGAAAGTGGGATAAATACTACTTCCTTTTTATTCGCCAGGTTTGGGCTTCTTGCATCCCATCGGTGACTTATCTGTACTGTGTCTCCCTACACTGGTGGGTACACTTTCACTGAACCAGCTCCAGTCTCATAACAGGGAACCCCACTCTGGCACTTCACCACCCAAGACATCTTGATAGGCACTGACAAATTTCCCCCCAAATGGTGCTGACTCACAGCAATGTCTGGGAGTCCTTGCCAGCTTCTGGAGGATTATCGAGAAAAAGACTCTCCAGCAAATTTGATCTGTGTGTGCGCTGTGTTTCGCCAGGCACAGCAGTCTTTACTTTTATTTGATATTCTTTGTCATTTTTCATTCTGCAGATTTTGAAAGACCATGGAGAGGATTTCCTCGTTGGCAACAAAGTCAGCTGGGCAGACAGACAACTGTTAGACATACACTATTTTAGTGGTGGAAGAGCTCAATGCTTCTATTCTCTCTGACTTCCCTCTGCTAAAGGTAGTGTGTTTCGTTCACACAAAGCCCAGGGGGGAAATGAATACAAACAAAGATGGAAACAAAATGTGCCTCCAGGTCAATCTCAAAAGAAACTTAAGAAGACTGTTTTTTAAAAATCATTATTTTATTCATTTTGGTAATTTTCTCCTGCTCATGTTATAAGATGATTAGAAAATAAAATCTTACAAAGGGAGAAAGAATAGATTGTTTTGATTTCTAGCATAAACATTTAGTGTGTTTTTCATTTACGTGGTGCTTCCCATTATTTGTTTGTTTGTTTAGTACTTGGAATGTGTTTTCCTGAGGAAGTAAGGGTAACGAGTCCCTGTCGTTTCCTTCCCGCCTACCAAACAACTCTGCTCCCTGTAGCCCCCCTGATGCCAGGGTCCCGGGATGTCCCAGGGCTGCCTGGAGCTTCTGCGTGGGTGGCTCCAGCCCCTCTCTGAACCCTGCCTGCCTCTGTTCCAATTCCTTAGAACCATTTTATCTAACACGTGACCACAGGTTTTATAAAATTAGCCTTTTTTGCTTATTACAAAAGAAATGCAAGTTTATGTAGCTACATTACACATTTGTATAAACCAAAAGGAGAAACATCTAATCATCTAAATGTGATTACATGCTATTATTTTAATGTTCTCTCCTCTCCCCAAGTAGGATCATACTAAACATTTTTGTGGCCTGCTTTTAACATTGTTTCAATGATCAGAAATATATTTACATGCCAACAAATATTCTTCTGCGATATAGTTTTATTTTGTTTTACTAGGCAATACAGTCACATCTCTCTGAGAAATCAGAACTATGTAAAAAGGGCATAAATGAAGAAATCTCACTCCCACCACTGCCCTCCCACATTTCCACTCCTACCATCCTTTTACTGCTTTCCTGTGCTCGCGTCCACTGTTCCTATTTATGCAGATGGAGCAAAATGAATACATATTTATCCCCCATTTTACTTAAACAGTGCCCTGGGTGATGTTTTCCCCTAAACAATGCATTCTAGAAATTTTCTCCTGTCAGTGCAGGGACCGTCCTCTTTCCTTTTACATGTAACATCATTATAAATTGCTGGCTTACAGTTTTGTCTTGGAAACCCAGGTTATTTCTAATTTTTCACCCTGCTAACATGCTTATAGTTATTCCTTTGAGAGCATCCTTACTTGTTCCCTTATAACAAATTCCTAGAGCGGGAATTGATAGGTTAAAGAATTTTTTTGACTTTTAACGTGCACTGCCTAATTATGACAGTGATTTCTTTTTATTAAGCTCATTTAACTCAGGCTATACATGCCAGCAATTGTACTACCCTCCCCAGGAACATCAGCAAACAGGTGCTGAGGCATTAACTCAGATCCAACACACTGGGCTCCATACACTGCTGGTCTAAGCACCCCCTTCTCATGACAAATTTCTGAATTTTCTTAAAGGATGTGACCACTACTGAAGCCCTGATTTTGCTGCTCCATCCATTCCAGGCATTTAAAACAAGAATCAGCAGCATCCCTACAATTAAGAAGTTCCTTCAGCCCGGGAGTCAGAGGAAGCCGCCCCCGGACAGCCACTGAATTCAAGGGGCACATTCTGCGGCTCCAACAGCAGCAGGTCTTCAAAGGACAGCGGCCACAATCCAGTCGCAGCAATGGCAGCGCCCGAGCTCCCGGTAGATTCTAGGAGTAAAGTGTCTGAAAAGAACAAAACCACACTGCCATCAACAGCAAATGCCCATTAGATGCAGCATGAAACCATGAGGATCCGTGAACGTTTTTAAGCTTGTCAGTTGTGGATGATGGGGGTAACTTATCTGAGACCACTGCGCAAGTGAACAGGAGGCCGGTACCTGTCAGGCGGTGGCCTGCAGGGGGCCCTGTTCTCGCCGTCTGTATCCAGATCAGATCCACTGGGGAAAGGGCCAGCAGAGCTTTGCGGGGCAGGGTCTTTCCAACCCCCGCCCTGATGCTGTACTTGGGATGGAAAAAAGTGGCAAGTGACAAATTGTCAGGAAGGGGATGGATGATGCTAGTAAATCCTGAGGGGAAGTGTGGCGGACAGAGACTGTCCTGGAATACCATTTTCAGAGTCTGGTTAGAAAAACAACAACTTTGGCAACTAGACAGACAAGCCTGCTCCACCTAACACAGCCACCAAGACTGGATTTGCTTTGGTGAGATAATTCCAAGAAACACTGAGATTTAGATATACCATATTTTTGGACTATAAGACACCTTTCCCCACCCCCAAATTTGGGAGGAAAGGGGGGTGCGTCTTATAGTCCAAATGTAGCTTACCTGGCTCTCTGTGGGAGGGGGGCACAGTGACAGTAGAGTGGGGTTTTCCCCCTATTTTCCTGCTCTAAACTCTAGGTGCGTCTTATGGCCCTGGGCGTCTTATAGTCCGAAAAAATATGGTAACCAAAGAATATTTATACAAATTGACCCAAAGATTCTCTTGATTTCATATGTTTTTTAAAATGCATTTTATTTAAGGATGACAATTGTCTTCCCAAGTTGTGGAAGCTCAGCCACACATCAGGGCTCTAGTGAGGGATGGAGGAGCTGAGAGGGGGTGTTACAGGCACAGATGTGGTTCCAGCTGGTTAGTCTCTGGTCTGGAACAGGGCCCCTGCCAGTGACTTGGGGTACAGATTCCACCAGCTCTAAACTGCTGCTGGACATCCCACGCAGGCTTGATCAGATTTTGAATATGTGTCCATGTACATCCTTCCTTATGAAATGACCTAATGTCTCACCAGCTCTCAGGGCCACCACGGGACATGACCTTCCCACACCACACACTGCACCACTCACTGAGATGATGGACTGAGTCCTCAGCAGAGTTTTGACAAGTGGAGCCATTCAGCATCCCCCACCCCAGCCCCATGAGGTCCTGCTCCCAGCGTGGTCAGATCCCAGCCTGGGGATTCCATTTAGCTAATCATCCCTTGTCATTCCCGTCCTGACAAAGCCAAGGCCAGCTAACATGTGATGAATGAGACAGAGGGGTGGAAAGGGCTTCTCAGAGGAAACCCTGCCCCCCCACCCCCTCTGTGTGAGATGAGTTTTTCCTCTGACTTCCATCAGAGCCTAGAGTCTGATCTTGTAGAAATTAAGTAGAAAAAGAAAAACAAATTATTTTTTAATGATTCAAAATTGTAAGCCAATTTCTTGGTAAATAATTCAAAGAGTTTAGAAGGCTTATACAGTGAAAAATAAAATCATCCCCCCACGCCCCAGATGGTTTTTTAAAAACAACCACTTCTTAGACCTTCCCTCCTTGCCCAGCTGCCTAAACAAGCTCCAGGCCTGGCCCCGAGCTGGCGCGCTCTCCCCAAGCACACCCCAGGTGTGCCCAGGGGCACCTCGCAGAGGCACAGTCAGCCAGAGTTTGTAGTTTCACCAGCCAAGCCAGCTCTCAACCTCACCCCAATTTCCTGGCTTGGACTCTGTGTTCATCACCGCTTTTCTTACAGATTTTTCTGCAGGGCTGAAGGTGTGTTGGCCAGCCATCAGGAGCATTCTGATCCTCCTGGGAATTATTTTCTTCTTGCAAAATAACGTGTATCTCTGGTTTGTATACATGTCTCGTGTGTGTGTGTGTTGCAGTAAAATATGCATAACACAAAATTTACCATTAACTCATTTTTAAGCCTGGCCCTACTGTTCATCTCAATAGCAGAGGAGGGTCAAGGGTTGGGATGAAGCCACATTGCTATCAGACTGTACATAACAGGGGAACTGGTGCAGGGTGGGGGGCAGGGGGGGGCAGCACGTGGAGCTCTCCAGTCCTACTTTAAGCAGGATTATTGATTGACAGGGCTGTAATGTTCCTAGAAGTAGCTGCTATTTCCTGGTACTCTAAATGTGCCCCCCCCCCCTCATTCCTCTACAATTGCAAAAGAATCCAATCATCTAGTCAATTCAATTGTTTCTCCTTTTAGGACTCGGTGGTCAAACTTAAAGCTACAATTTAGTTGCATTTGTTACTCCAGAAGGCATCATAGAGAAGAGCTTCATGTAGTGATAAAGCATCCTATGAAGTACGAAACAAGACAGAAGAGTCGAAAGACTGGAAGGGATGCTAGAGTGGAATTGCATGACACCCCTAGAAACACATCTACCTATGGGGAGGGACGGCCCCAGTCTCTCTCAGTGTGGCCCCCAACCAGCAGCACCTGGGATGGTGTTAGAAATGCAGAGTCTCAGGCCCTACCCCAGAACTACTGAATCAGAGTCAGCATTTTAACAAGATTGCCCTGTGATCTGTGTGCCTGTTGACGTTTTCGACATAGGTTTGTATTATTATTCATCTTTCCAAGTCTTGGCTCCCCAGGGAGAAAGCTGTTTTCCCCAGGTGTGGGAATTTCCTATTTCCTTTTATCTCCTACCTGCTGTCTACATTATAGACACCATCAAACATTTACTTTAAGGGCAGCCTAGGGCCCTGCCTCCAACTCAAACAAACCAGACCCAAAAGGCACTCAGGAGTAGTGTTGCTAAGTTTAGGGGGTGGGGGGCAGGGGGGAAGGCATCCAGTTAAATTCACATTTCGGGTAAGCAATGCGAATTTTTCGTATAAGTATGTCCCAAATGTTGCATGTATCCTGTATTTTATCTGGCAATCCTACTCAGGCATCAAAGTCCTGGGCTGCCCTCTCCACGCTCCCCCATCTCCTCCTGCTTTATGTTTGAGAAGCTCACTTTCTTCCAGGGGTAGCGCCTTTGGTTCCCGCTCTCTTCAAGTCCCACATTGTGGCTGGCTTTCTCTCTGCACCATGAGTGAGAGGCACACAGCAAAGATTATGACTTCAGAAAAACTTGGAATCTGGCTGGCTGGGTGAGTCGGCAAATTTTATCTTTCAGAGCCCCTGTCTCTTTATCTGTAAAATAAGGGTACCGGTTTTCTCAATGCCGTATAGATAGTGCCTGGCCCAGAACACATCTGGTTGCCCAAACTCCCTGGCTGCCCTTGGTTATCTCTTGATAACTGGATCGATCCTTGGGCAACCCTGGCAGGCAAGGCCCGGTTGTCCTTGGTTTCAAGTTCTCGTCCAGCACCAACTCCAGAGAACCGAATGTGAACGGCACTAACAATGTAAACCGAAGCTGTCCTTCCACAGCAGCTGTCACTGTTCGGCCATGAATTCAGCTCGATTTTGGCAGTTCCTGAATTGAAAATTTAAAATGAGATCCTTCATTCAAGTTGCTGCTAAGAAAAATGTGGTAATTATATGGTGGCTATTTCTGCAACTACAGCAACATTTTGCTTGAAAGGAAATAGTGTTTAACCATCACCAAGCAACGAGTTTTCATTTTGGTGGTCTAAGTCGCATTTCCAACTAAAACACGTTTGGGGGACTGTAAACTCCATGCGTTCCCCAAAGAGCTTGTACTTTTTCTCCCTTTGCTCCTAGTAACCGCTACGGCGGACACCACTAGAGGTCAGCAGAGGCAAGAAGGTGCATTCTATTCAAATGATAGGACGTGGAATTTTTCTGTAGTATTTTTTTCCAAAAGGGGAGAAAAGCTGAAATTCGAGTATAGGTTTAATCTTTATTTTCACTAGGCTTATTACATAAGTTGTATGTATATTTGAATATTGAGGCGGATGTCTTCCAGAGGGGATTTTGGAATCAGTCTTAATACTAGAGGATTCTGATTCATTTTAAAAGAGTATTAATTAGTAAGTGGAGTCTTAAAAAGAAACCAAGGAGTAAGAAGAGATTGAAAAACAGACTGATTACTTTGCTAATAAAGAAAAAAGGGGGGAAATAAATAATAATAAAAGAACTCCCTGAGAGATGCAGGGTTGCAGACGTAAATAGCTATAGGGGGCTGTGGCCAGTGAGTGTGGTGGGCCAGTGGGGGCAAGTGCCTTTGCTCGGGAAGTTTGTGGGAGTGACGGGCAGTGGGCAAGGCTCCGCGCCCTTAGCGGATGGGCCCACTGCTCAGCTCCGTCCTACTGCTGACGTAGCTGAGCATGCCCAATTGCCCCGCTTTTGTTTTTGGTTTTTTTGAAGTTTTACTAAAGAAGCTAGATATCTAGATGTTTATGTGAAATCACCCTGCTTTCAGTGTTGGCTTCAATGTTTAAAAAATAATGAGCAAGTCGAACAGACTGGGACAGACGTGTGCCCATGAATGACCGAATGAAGGACCGTGGAGAGCCTACCTCTTACTAAAGGTAATGAGATTAAAGATAGACTATCTTTAGATAGATAGATAAACTAAATCCACATAGATAGATAAGCTAAAGGTAGACTGCAAGACTGTTATAAGAGCAGGGTGATGTAAGACACACTTAACAGTGGGTTTAGGAAAGGTGGGGATGAACAGAATGGACACCCAAACAATCAGAATGGAACTCAGCCCTACACAGCCACGGAGGTGGTTTCTGCCCTGGGTCAAACAGCCTGGGATGGGACTTCAACGAGGGGTATTCAGCCCAGTCTTGGGTGGAAGGGGAGGCTCTCTCGTCCAGGTGAGTCTTCAGTGTCAGCATTACCATGAGAATAAAGGAGGGGGAGTGCAGGCGTGGGACGGATAGATTGACAATGTGCAGAAGCATTTTGGAGTTTTGTAGTCCTGCTGTTACCACATGAACTAGGAGGAGGCTTGAATCATGTGGAGCCCCTGCAAGGCTCTAATATGGAGTGTCAGGAGGCCCAGTTTGCACTATAGGGGTGAAGTTTGTGCAGAAGGGGCTTGGTGAGGAAGGTGAGGGATTCGGTTGCCCATCCTACAGCATTCCAACAGTTTTGCTGGGGCACCGCCCTCTCATGGGGTCAGGGAAACTGGCCCGTTCTCCGTTCCATCAGTGAGATTTGATGAATCGAAGACAGTCATGGTCAAGTACTCATGCATTGGCATGCAACCTTGACTGAGGACCTAAAAGAGGAGTCAGCTGAGGGGCTAGGAGTTGAGGCCTGTGGCCGTAATTGTGTGACTAAAGTCGTGACCCCGATGACGTAGCCAACACACTTGCAGAATCCTTGATGACGCTGTTGTGTTGCCAAGGTAATCAAACCACTTCTGGAGGGGCTTCCAGATTTCTTGCTGAGTTATTATATTCTTTATTGCTAAGATGCTTTTGTTTGAGTTTTCTCTTGCTTGAAGCTGAAGGCATCTTTAATATGTAGACAGAAACAGAGGGCGGGGACTCTGGTCAGGAGCTTCTGTGAGGACCCAGCTGAGTGATGATGGGGCCAGTACTAAGGCAGAAGGATGTGAAGACAGAGACAAGGACATAGACTCAAAACATTGAAGAAAATCAGCAAACTTGGTGGGTAATTGGGTGGCAGTGAGGAAGACAGGGGAAGCCCAGGACTGCCAGCCAGCCACCACCTTCTTACATTCTTGCAGCAAAGTATCGATTGTGCTCAACTTTATCCTAAGGAGGAGCCAGGGATGCTGGCGGCTTTCCACTTTACACAAACCGGAACTCCCTAGATTGTTTTGTAGGTTTGTTGCTTTATCTCTTTTTTTTGACTTTTTTTTTTGCCATATCTAGGCATTATTTGATGCTGAGTCCTTAGTCAGGAATAAAATGTACAAATGTAACACAGTTCCCAGAGGAAAATATGCTCTGATTTATAAAATGTGCTTTAGAATACAGTGTCTAGAACCGTCTCCTAGTGAAAGCCAGTGCCTGTCCCTTTACAGCCCCACGCCAGTGGTCGCAGTTGTAACTTTAGCTTTAGTGACTGACCTCCCCACAGCTGAATGTTGTTATCAGCCCAAACGATCTCCCGTTTTGTACTTATTTATTTTTCCTTTGGCCCAGAGCTCTGGGTTGCACTTCTGGTAACTGAACCTTTGTCTTGGCCCAGACCCTCCTTTTGTGAAATTCCACCTGTGAAGTCTCTCCCAGCATTTCAAACACTCCCCATCCATTGCCCACTCCCCCCCACCACACTTCAGCCCCAAAGGATGTGATGCTTGCAGTTGGGGCGCAGCTTACGTGTGTAGCTCCTTTCTGTCCATACAAAACTGTACACATGATGGTGATGATGATGGTGGTGATGACAATTGCGAGTAATTGTATGTCAGTTACTTTACACGTATCTTATTTCAACTTCACAATAACCTAGTGAGGTAGATATTACCGTTGCCATTTTACTGATGAAGAATTAGGCTCAGAGATGCAAAGCAACTTCCCAAGTTTGCATATTTGGTAAGTGGGTGAGCTGGGTTTTGAGGCGAAATTCGGCAGCCCGCATTCTTCCTGTACAGACACTGTAACTGATGCGGCACCAGGAGATACGAGGCTCACACCCGGCAAGGCAAAGCAGACTGAAAGCCTCCTTGGCCAGGCCGGGCCGTGCAGGCTCTGCTAAGCACTTGCGCACCACCAGTGGGATGCGATGCAGTGCTCTGCCATGTTGCAAAGCACTGGGTGCTGTTGGGCTGGGCAAACCTGTGCCAACCTAAAGCGAATCCCACCCACTTTCTGCCTTCCATGCCTCCCTCCCTCCTTCCGCATTGTAGAGGAAGTTCCCTTTTGCTTGAGTTCTGCTCTCCAGATATTAACTAATTTAACTCATTAGGTAATGATATTATGCTAAAATCCCAGTTCACGTTAAAAGAAGACACATTAACCACAATCTCAGAACTCCAATGCACATTATTTTTTTTGTTCCGTATTCCTTTGTTTTACCCATGTCCATATAAACCCTCCTATATCTGTAATCATAGTGTTAACATAATTGAGTATTCTGATTCTTTTTTAACTGCCTATCTAAAATATTGTATTGCATTTTCTAAATTTCTAACATAGTGCAGGTTTAATGCACAAACCTTGTGAAAACGACAAAATGTGTGCTCGCGTGTGCACACACACAGGCCACTCCTCATTCCATAGCGCAAAGATAACTGCTGCTAATCATTAAAATGATTAAGCACGTACGTGCTTCCATATTTCCCATAGTCAGCCTAGAACCTAATGGGGTTAAAGGGCAGCATTCATGAAGCACTGTGACGGGGGCAGAAATCTAACGATTAAGACATACATGTACGTATAGAGCTCTTTACTGTCAGGCCCTGACCTACACACTTTATATTTAACCCTCCCGACAGACTTATGAGATAGGTATTATAGTCCAGTTTTCTAGATGGGGAAACTAAAGTACAGAGAGAGGGAGTAATTCACCCCATGCCCCACAGTACCAGGTGCCAGAGCCATGACTGAACCCCGGCAGTCTGGCTCCAAAGGCTGGGCTTGTCCCCACCCCACTGGCACCACGCCAAGCTCTTACCCAGCCCTGGTCTCTGGGACTGTGTCACGGAGAGCTTCTGGCAGGCAGGGACACTTCAGCAGGCCTAAAAGGGGAGAAGGAGGTGGTCAGGCGAAGCGGGGAGGCCAAAGGCAGATGCAAGGAGAGAATTCTATGAACAAACACCCTCTGTGAGGACAGGAGGGCGAAGGGGTGGGAAAGACGTTCTAAAGGGGAAAGTACTGGGGTGAGGGAGGAAGGGTGGGGGCTGGTGGGGGCTTGGTAATCTCTGCGCCAGAGTCTGAACTTCACCCGACAGGCAAAAGGGCAGACTCTTTTAAGCCAGAAGAGTTTTAAGCCAGAAAGTGACAACATTAAATATGCTTCCTAGAAAGACCCTTTTGAGGGCGTTATGTTAAGTGAAATAAGTAAGGCAGTGAAAGGAAAATACAGTAGATCTCACTTATATGTGGAATCTAAAAACGAAACAGAACAGATTGGTGGTTGCCAGAGGTAGAGGTGAGCAACACAGGTGGAGGGAATCAGAAGGTACAAACTATTAGTTATAAATTAAATCAACCACAACGATGTAATGTACAGCGTGGTGACTACAGCTAACAATACCATATATTGTATTTGAAAATTACCAAGAGAGCAGATCTTAAAAATTCTCATCACAACAAAAAGTATTTGTAACTATGTGTGATGATGGATGTTCATTAGACACATGTATGTATTGTGAAATCATTATGTTGAATCATTACGTTGTACACCTGAAACTACTATAATGCTGAAGGTCAATTATATCTCAAAAAAGAGAAGGCAAAAGCCCGTTGGCTGCTGCATGGGAGATAGAATGAAGGACCCCAGGACCCAAGCCCGCACACAGGGAGTCTGGCATGCAGGATTGTCTGGAGCCTGTGTGAGAGGTGACGGCAGCCCACACTGGAAGGTAGGGTGGTGTGACAGTGGGGAGGACGTGGGAGATTCGCAGGGACCGGGTGGAGTCAGGGATGATGGCAGGCTTCCAGCCTGGGTGACAGTGTGGATCAACAGTATCACTTGCAGATCCAAAACCTGATTTCTGCTTGGGGTGTGGTTAGTTTGAGTGGCTGGAGGGTCAGCCAGGTGGGTGTGTCTAGAAGGAAGATGTACACAGGCCATGTGCCTCAGAGAGAGGTCCGGGCAGAGAGCTTTCCCAGACACATGGCCCTGGAGTTCAGTGGCTGATTTCATGGGACTCTTCTAGTAAAGGAGTTGCCTGGTCTTTGTCTGCTTCGGGGAGAAGTGGGTAGGGATGATGCCCCAGGGAAGAAGGATGTGGGTTGCCTTCCAAGTTGGCAGGAATTTAGCACACCTGCTGGGTGAGATAGACCTGTATTACAGGATCTTTCCCTCTCCCTCCAGGAGACCCTCTGTGCTTCCTCTCTCACAGGGCTGACCTGAGAGAACCCACCTCTGAGTTCACTGTGACTCTGGGCTTGGCACCATTTCCTTAACTAATAAACCTTTTGCGTTTGATTAGGTTTTGATACGCAAATGAACCCCTTGAGTTCAGTAACAGTTTTCCTAAAATGCAAGTTTGAGTATCACCACCCTCTTTACCTCCTTCAGTGACTCCTGTACCTGCAAGGGTGCCTCCTCACATCCTCCTTACCCCAAATCTTCAGCCCAATTATACCCTTGGGCATGGGGCAGGGAGCCTCTTGCCTTCCTCCTGGGCACACTGACCACTCAGGACTGGGGTAGAAGAAATACAAGGTAAATCTGGAACATCTTTGGTGCAAAGATATATGGAAATATCCATAAAGAGAGGAACTTGTGATAAAGGACACAGGAGCCAACCTGAAGTACCTACCAAAGGTCAAAGTTGGAAAACTTGAGCCAAAAAATGTACATTGACAGTACTAGATCAAACCCTTTAGGGTAAAATGTCTATAAGTCCATACTGACATAAGTAAACAATTGAATGATAACTAAGGGAGAAGAGATAGCTCTTACAACAGAATTCCAATTATTCAGTGTCGCAGAAATGAGTGACACCACGATTAAGCAAACACTATAGTAACATTTGCTATAGGCAAGCTCCACAATGGATGTTAAAGTCGGTGGGTGGAAGTTCATTTAGAAACAGACTATTTGTGTAGTGACAAAGTATCTCTCCACAAAATAATTATTACTTTCAAAGGGATAAATAGTAAGATTACAGCTGACAAAACAGGCGGACACTACTTTAGTCAAAGGATCAAAGTTAATGTGACATTAGTAAGACATATGCCTTGGATATGATGCTATGTCTGGAAATGAGACACCAACATGGGAACAGCATAACTTCTGTGGTTTCTTGCAAAACATGTATTAAGTTCAATTAAATTATGAGGAAATATCAGGCCGAGCCATATTGAGAGACATTCTACCAATACTCTTCCAAAGCACCAGTGAGGCCGGAGATAGTCAGGAGGGAAGAAACTCAGGAGGTGCCCCAGGGCTAAGATAAAGGACAGAGACCCTGTTCTAAGACTGGTTGTTCCCGCTTTCTGGAAAAGCGCTGAATCATGGTGACTCACGAATGCACCTGCGCAGAAGATGCTACATGACCCCTGCCTCATTATAATAGCGTTACAATAAACTAACGTTGTGTGACCCCCTTCTCTGGTGGCCGATCAAGGAAAATCATGGGAGACCACCTGCACAGTAGCTTTAAAGTACTACAACTACTTGTACATGTGCAATAAAAGCCTGCCAACACTAGCCAGGAAAGATCCGCCCTATAAGAATAGAATCCCTCCAGCCCCCGAGGTCAGTCTCTGCTCAGAGGTGGCCCGCTCCCAAGTTCTATGGCGTGTGCTGTCGCTTAATAAATCTGCGCTCTCTCTTTCAGCTGTAAACTCTCTGTGTGTTTGGTTCCATTCTTTGTCTGCGATCACCAAAAACCAGTTACCTGAGCCCACCTGTGACAGACAGCCATGACAGACAAGGGGGGACTGAGGAATTCTCATAGACTGGAGAAGACTATGGCAACTAGCCAGTGTGGGACCCTGGACTGGGAAAAAACACTGGTTGAAAACTGCTGAAACCCGAGTCAAGTCTGGACTTCGATTAATAGTATTGGTATCAACGTTAACTTCCTGGTTTTGATCACCGTACTGTGGTTATGTAACATATGCGTATTAGAGGAGACTGGGTGAAGGGCGACTGGGAACTCTGTAGCACTTGTGCAATTTTTCTGTAATGTAAATACTTTCGCCCAAGTTTACAAGATACATGTTAACTTATTTATTGATGGAATACATAAAGTCTGGGATTTGTTTCAAAACAGTGCTGACAATTACTGGTGTACAAGGATGGGTGTGCTGAGGCCCATTATACTCCTCCTTCTGCACTTATGTAGGTTAGACATTGTCCATTAGAAAAAGATGAGTTACCATACATATTTATATTTGTTTATTTACATACTAAGTCTCTTCCACGTGCTGGGCACTGCAGTCGGTCATGGGCACTTGGCAGCCCTGCCCTCCCAGTGAACGCGGCTGGAGGGACATATGTTGCATAACAGAGGAGGCACAGGGAGGGGAGAATGGTCCCATCACAAGAAACAGTACATGCGAGGGTCCCGGGGCTGGGGTGGAATGCTAAAGTGTAGCTCACTGAAGGAAGGGCCTACAAATGGCCCAGGTAAGGCAGCTGAGCTCCCCCCACCCAGGGCTAGGAGAACTCAGCCAGATTCTTTGGGCCTAGAGAATTTGGGTTGCAACTGTGTTCATCATTCAGTGCTTTCTACAAATTTAGATTGCCATCTCCCCACTTTCACCGCCCTGTCCTCTTTTCTGACACTACCTTTCTGTGGTATATTTTCCCACAGGATTTTTCCATCTGCTATCAACCTCACTGCCAATGTCACGAAATCCTACAGAAGAAGCCTGGTTCCCCCTGACCCGCTGGGCAGCCAAATAAACCTGAAATCCCTTCTTTGTGCATTTATAGATAACCTTGAAATGAAACATTGTTGATGTGTCCTTCACTTTCTGGTCTAGCATTGAACTCTGTGGAAGCTGGAGAGCTGTGGGACTGCCCACTACTGGACTCCGCCCCTCCAGAGGGTTGTCACAGTATTAAAGCACATAACACAGATGCCAGGCTGTGACATTGAGAAGCTGAGCAGAGAGACGGCGTGAACTTTAATTAGGTGCGTATTGACCTTATACTTCTTTATAAATTTTCTTGTGTCTGTTTCACTTGGAAAATATTTTTCAATGTGTTATTTTATGTGGGTTCTTTTTAAAAAAATGTTATTTGTTTATTTTTAGAGAGAAGGGAAGGGAGTGAGAGAGAGAAACATTAATGTGTGAGAGAAACATCGATCAGTTGCCTTTTGTATGTAACCCCAACCAGGGACTGAACCCACATCCCAGGCATATGCCCTGACCAGGAATCGAACCCATGACCTTTCACTTGGTGGGACGATGCTCAACCAACTGAGCTATACCTGTCAGTGCTATGTGGGTCCTTTATGTTCTTATTTCTCCTTCTTTGTGTGCTCAGGACACAATTCAAGTATTGTTTATTAGTTCCTCAAGGACCTATCTTTAAAGGATAATAGTAATCAAGAATTTAGAAAATGAGGGCAAAGAATTGGATGGTATGGGAAAAGTAAGAGTGTTATTATTACAGGTAGTGTGAAAATACAAAAATTCAGTGCCCAGGAGAGTATGTGAGCTTACACTAATGTCATGTAATGACATTACATGTGAACTTAGACTTGCTATTATGAATGATGCATTGGTGTGTTCATATAGCAGCCAGCACACGATTGTGCTGGGTTTAAGCCTGATGGACTCACTCACCGAGCAGTGAGAGGACAGTGTATGGCAGTGGTTTCATGCCTCTCGAACCAGCACCTCCTGTTGGGAAACCAAACAGAAACACCTGCTAAGCAGAACCCGAACTCACATCCCCAAGGCTGGTTTCTCGTACATGAGTGTGTTGTTATATGAGTTATTTTGTGGTGGAGAGCCAAGCAGCATGCTATCTTTCCTTCTCTTCTTTCCCTTCCTGCTCCTTCTTCCCCTCCTTCTCACCCCACCCCTCCATCTTCCTCTCCTCCTCCTTCTCCTCCTCTTCCTGGTTTAATGCTTTGGGACCAAAGGGTGGAAAAGATTACTTATAAGGAAAAGACTCAAAATAACTAGCAAATCTAAATATATTGGGTTGACCAAAAGTTTGTTTAGTTTTTTTCTCTATGATGCCCGTAGTGGTGCTTAGTTGTATTTAACTTCATTCGAAACAGTTTTGTTAATTGTTTTGTGACAGCTGTCATATCAGCATGCATATTTAAAAAACATCAAAAATTGTGAATTTTTATGCAACCATTTTAATATTGAAAGTGGGATAAGTAACATTTTCGGTATATTAAGCTTTAAGAAAGGTGAAAATGCAACTGAAACACAAAGATCTGTGCAGTGTATGGAGAAGGCTCTGTGACCAATCGAGTGTGTCAAAAGTGGTTTGCGAAGTTTCTTGGTACTGTTGGCATTTTGGCCAAATGATTCTTCACTGTGGGGCTGTCTTATGCATTGGAAGAAGTTTAGCAGCACCCCTGGCCTCTACCCACCAGCAGCCAATAGCAGGAGATAGCCGACATACTCAAAATATCTAAATCAATAAAGTTATTGGTAAAAGTGAAAAATGTGTCTTTTATTTTATGGAAAAAAAACTAAGCGGACTTTTTGGCCGACCCAATGTAGAGCTTTTAGGATAGGAAGGCAAGTGCATCTGTGAGTGCTTCTCAGGCACGTTTAAGAAAATAGCGTCCTCTTGCGCTGTGCAGTTTCCAGTCCGACAGAGCATTTACAAATTCCTTCTGTCTACCTAAATATTCCCCTAGACTACCTTGCCAGATCACTTTCCCAAGGTGGCTTTTTGGGGTTTTTTTTGTTTTGTTTTGCATAGTCATTTTATTTCTACACCATGGAAATTTCTGCTTTGATGGTTTTGTTTAAATAGCACAGTGTTGGGTTTTATGATCCAGATTGGTTACTTCATTACCATGATCTGCTTATATTTACTCAGCTTTTATTTACTCTATACTGCTGTGTTGTAAAATGCCAAGCCCTCGGAGGGAAATGCTAAACACTAAAAAGTGTGGCTCTCAAGATACCTAACCATGTCGCAGGGGGGTGTACTGAACTTTCAGCAAGCCGCCTATGGAGCACGGAACTGTGCTCAGTGGATTGTCCTGTGTCCTACAACTTCTTTGGAAGCTCAGCAGTTTAGTGGGAGACGCAGAAGCTAATCTTTGCAGGTTGTGAGAATTCAGTAATAAGAAATAGTAGGAAGAAACTAGTCTGAATGTCAGGAGATCTAGGATCTAATTCAGACTTTATCAGTAACTAGCTAGCTGGCAAGTCCCACCCTGTCTGGTGTGCAGCATATTCATCACCCTCCTGGAGGACAACCCGACTTCCAGGTGCCTTCTAGCTCTACAACACGGGAAGGCTTGACGGGGGAGCTACCTGTGTCTGTGGGGCACAGATTTAGTTTTTAGAAGGCACGTGAAGTTACCCGTAGGGTGTGACCTAATGAGAGTCGGTAGTGCCCTGGAAGAAATGCCAACATACTAAGAATAAAACCGAGGTCTTACGCAGGAAAGCCTCAGAGTCTCAGTTGTCTACAAGCCCACTTTTCTGACTAGACTTCAATCCCCTTTGGGCAAGCAAATCAGGCTTGTGCTCTGTTCCCAACCAGCCGTTACTGCTCCAGACAGGACGCTGCTCAGTGAGTGTTGATTGAGGAAGTTTGTGTGAAGCTTCCAAAAAAGAGGAAACACATTACATGGCAGCCAGAAACACAGTTCTAAGAAAATCAATCAATCAATCAATCAATAAATATCCTCTGGAACATTTAAACTCTTTTGACATGTAAAAATTCAAGCTTCATACAACTTTTCAAAAAATGTAACTATTACATGAAGACAAATACATTTTTTTTTTTTTTTGCTAAAAACAATCAACAACCACAGTCTTGCAAAAAATGTTTAAAAGTATTTTCTGACCAGGTGTCTGGTGACTACATGGGATGGAAATTGTTCCACCCTAAGTATAGGCAACTGAACCCTTTCTTTTCAATGATGCCTCTGTGTTCGTCCTCTCATCGCTGATAGAACCTGTGGGAGACCCTTGCTGAACTTGCCCGGTCTTTGTGTGCGGAGCTGTCTTTGGCTCCTCCCATCTATGTGCTGCTGTCTCAGCAGGGAAGGAAGCAGTGGCTCTCAGCCAGAGGTAATCTGGCCTCTTCATGCTGGGAGGGTGGGGGCAGGGCCCTACTCTACTGGCATTTCATGGGTAGAGGTCAGGGATACTACTAAGTAAATATCCTCCAGTGCTCCCCCACAACAAAAAGCTACCCAGCCCCCAATGTTAAAGGTGCAGAGAAACCTCAGAACAGAGCAAGAGATGTCAGACTTCTCTAGTTGGCCCCTGACAAATGTTATGTCTTAAATTTTATAACAAACCAGAGCACACGACCACATATGTACACTCATGCACAACAGAAATGTAACTAAAATTAAAATTTTATCAAAAAATACTTAGCCTGTCCTGGCTATGGCTCAGTGGATTGAGAGCTGGCCTGCGAACCAAAAAGTTGCTGGTTTGATGCCTGGTCAGGGCACATGCCTGGGTTGTGGGCCAGGTTCCCCAGTTGGGAGTGTGCGAGGGGCAACCAATTGATGTATCTCTCACATGCGGATGTTTCCCTCTCTTTCTCCCTCCGTCCCCCTCTCCCTAAAAAGCAAATAAATAAAACCTTTAAAATACTTAGCCTTGCTACATATGATACTCTGATGTTTACTATTACATTGCAAATGAAATGCTAGTCAGAACCCACTGTGCTGGTTTAGACTGAGGGCCACAATGTATAGTTTGCACAATACTGGTATAGAGAAGCTCCAAGGCTTTGGTGTCCAATAAAACTGTTTGTTTTTATGTGTGTCTAAATGATAGGTTTACCACTTAATTTACACTAGTTGCTTAACCTCTATAGACATCAGGAACCCCAACTGTAAACTTAGAATAATAATAAGATCTACATCAAGTCATTTTTATGAAGATGAAATGAGGATAAAAATGAGAAAATGTCCATTATGTGGTGGACACTTAGCCTGTTAGTTCCTTTCCATATACTATAAAGGTAATGCTCTAAGATCCCTTCTTCTAAATGGAAAATAAAATTCATCCGGCAGCAGAAAAATAAAGCATTCTAACAGAGAAGAGGAAGGGGCATCCTCTTCTGCGCAGAGAACGTAAAAGGTTTTGGTGAGAGCCAGGTTAGGACTCAGCCCCAGTTAAGTTTGAACCAGTGCAGCATGGCAGTCAGAGTGAGGGGTGACTCTGCTCCCTTCTCCTCCTCCCGTCACAACCTGAAGTCCTCCGGTTTCAAGGCCCCCTTGACCTGTGTGGGATCCAGTCTGCTTATTGTACCCTCAGAGTGAGGAGAGTGGCAGCCGGAGACTCACGTGGTGCAATTTCACACGGATGGCCGCCACTGGGTAAGAATATGGAGCGAGGGAGACCTCCATGGGACTTTGCCAGCCCCGCCATGAAGAAGGCAGATGCTTCATTCTTCTGTTTGAATGAACACCATAGAATACATTTTGCTTCTGTGGTCTTGTTCGTTCATTCATTCATTCGTTCGTTCATTTTTAGAGAAGCCATGGCGGGGAAGCCCAAGCTTCACTACTTCAATGGACGAGGCCGAATGGAGCCCATCCGGTGGCTCCTGGCTGCAGCGGGAGTCGAGGTCAGTGAGTTCTGCCATTCTGAGCTGGATCAGAAATTGAATCAAAGTACTTTCTCACATAAGCTGGGAGACATCCATTCTAGATGGTCTGTAAAAGGTTTTGCCTGAAATAACAATATTATGTATATCAAAGAATTGGACTATTTTATCAATAAAGATTAAAAAGAAATCCTGCCCATGGAAGAGTAAAGAGAAATTTTTAAAGAAAACAAAAGAAACAACAACTAATCATAATTCATGGACCTTATTTTGATTTGAATTTCAATAAGCAGGAAAATATTTATGACACTTATACAACAATTAGAAAGCTGATTATTGATTGAATATTAGATGATATTAAAATTATTGTTAATTTTTTAGTTGTGACTTTAGTGTGATATTGTGGTTTTATTCATTTATTTATTAAAGATTTTGTTTGTTTATTTTTAGAGAGAGGGGAAGGGACACAGAAAGAGAGGGAGAGAAACATCGATTAGTTGCCTCTCACACGCTCCCACCTGGGGACCTGGTCAGATTCCCAGGCCTGTGCCCTGACTGGGAATTGAACTGGTGAAGCCACAGGCCGGCACTCAATCCACTGAGCCACACCAACCAGGGCTTGTGGTTATTATTTTAAATAGTTATTATGTTATGGAAATACAATTTGAAGTATTTAGTATGAAATATTTTATAGGGGATTTATTTCAACTTTTCACAAGATGGGGAGAGTGGTAGGCATACAGAAGATACAAGATTGGCTTGAGTGATAATTATTGAAGCTGGGTGATGGATACAAAGAGGATTTTTGTACTTCTGTTTTTGTATAAGCTAGAAATTTCCATAATAAAAGGATAAAAATACATAATGTTAGAATATAAAGTAATGAAAATTCAGATATAACCACAAATATGGGGAGGAGCAGACTGTAAGAAACTGCCTGTTAAAGATTTAACACACACACTCAGCCATGAATCTGTTGGGCCCCCTTAAGTTTCAGGCTCTGGGGTAGGTCCTGGGGATACAGGGTGAGCAAGACAGACAAGGCCCCTGCACTCAGGAAGCTTACCTTCCAGTGAGGATGCAGGCAAGTGAATGGGTGCTTCAGAGGAGGGATGGGAGCATCTCGGAGGACACCTCTGCCCTCTAGAGGTGTCAGTGAGAAAATCTTCAGTCCAGATCAGAGAGACCCAGTGTCTCTGAGGGTTTTCCTGGGCAGGGAGTTGTGGATGAACTCAGGAGACCTTGTCTCTCATGTTAGAGCAGTAGGAGAGGGTTTCAGGTGAGGTGGCGGTGTGCAGCGGGAGCTCTGGTGTGCTCCCTCCGTGTGCTACCCTCCGTAATCACAGGTTTCCCTAAGCCTTGGATTATGCTTTTTGGATTGCTGAATGAATGCATAGGACTTCAGTCTGGCCCTTTCTTAATTTCATGAAGAAACAAGTACACAAATACAAGTAGTGCCATCCAGCTTGTTTTCTCTCCATAAACCGAAACCCCACAGTTTTGCTGTAGTGCAGAGTTCAGCTATTGTTCAGGGCCTCTGGGCAGGATGAGTTCAGCACAGGGGGGTGGGCTGGAATGAGGCCAAGAGCATCCCAGGCTTCCTCTACTGTGTCCCAGCTTGACTGGAGAGCACATGGGGCTAGGACTTATCAGAGGCTCTCTGTCAGGACTTCCGGGTTCCCTATGCCAAAAGCTGATCTTTCCAATCCTATCCATCTCCATCAGCCTCGCACCAACATCTCATCAGCCAACCGTTCCTACCTTCGCCACCCTCCCTAATGACCACCCATCATCCCTTATGTTTGTCTTGAACTGGGAGCTTTATAAATTGCTGCACAAGTAACTCATTCTCTATATGGTCTTCCTCTATGGAATTATGTGGATCTACAATAGACCGGTCCACAGAGAAAGTTAGAAACCAAAAATTCCAAAACTTTTTACCATAAAGTACCCCTTCCAAACTATAAAATAAAATGGAGTGATGTAAATGGCAGAAGAGGCCCTGGGTGGCAGCATCTCAGATGGTCCTTGACCCACGAGTACCCCGTGCTGGGACACACACACTGTCCTGTCTCACGTGGAGACAAAGGCTTTCCCGAGACGTTAAAACTCCAGAACTAGCAGAACTTCCCAGCCCCTTACCTCCAATAACACTCTCCTCCCGAATCACTGACAGGTGGAAGAGCAGGGTGGAGGTGAGTGGAACCTCCAAATAGGAGCAGTTACATGCTGCCACCCGCGCTGTGCTCCTGATGGCTCTTACCCAGATTCACAAATGGCCAGGGTCACACTCCTCCGTGTGCCTGCCAAACTCAGAGAGCTTACCTCCTCCACGTTAGGTACTGGACAGAGGTCATTCAAGGTTGAAAGTCCTGTAATGCTGTGGAACAAATAACAAGAACTGCTTTACTGTTTCTGCTTTCCAGTTTGAAGAGACATTTTTGGAAGCTCCAGAAGACTTGGAAAAGTTAAGGAACGGTAAGACGAAGTGTCTAAAGTGCTCCGATGAGGGCGCCTGCCAGTCCATAACGAGGTTTGAACACCAGGCACTGCTTATGTGTGTGCACAGTGGAGCCAGGTAGGGCATGTGGGGAGGAAGAAAAGTGGTTCCAAGTGTAAGGAGTAGGGCTCTTTGAGTGGGTCTTATAACTTACTCAGGGCTCGGGCTTGAACTCTCTGAGAGTTTGCTAAAGGAACCATCCCCTTGTCCTGGGATGCCCCTCGTTTGCTTCTCCCACTTTTCTGCCCCACAAGTGAGCTGCACCAATTCAGGACCCCACACAGTCTGCCTGTCCGTGGCCACTCAGACACACGCATCAGGGTGACAAGGGCAAAAACAGGCAGAGCAGTTGCCTTGAGTCCTTTCTCTGCCAGGTCTGGCAAGGTAATATCCCAGCAGTCTTGCAGATGTCAAAGTACAGGGAGAGGAACCCCTCCATAAACATAGCTCCCCAAACCCACCTTAAATGCCATGAGCATCGTGAGAGTTCCTTCGGGAACTCCCCATTTGGAATGTCCTCTGGCTGGCAGCCTGCTGCAGCCTCTCTCCAGCTTCTTCCTCAGTTATCCATGAGACAAACTGACATGAAGTTACAAGGGATCTACCATGTATGTGATAGGAAATGGTAGGTTAAAAAGTAAAAGGCAGATTGATAAGAAAAAGAAGGAGTATAAAAAACTAGAAACAAAATGCCATCCTGTTAAAGTGTTACCAGATAATTTCAACAAACATATTTTCATCCCACAGGAGTGTGCTCTATGAAGCATTTCACTGTACTTTTTCTTTTTTCTTTCATAAGATGGGTATCTGATGTTCCAGCAAGTGCCGATGGTCGAAATCGATGGGATGAAGCTGGTGCAGACCAGAGCCATCCTCAACTACATTGCTACCAAACACAACCTCTATGGGAAAGACATAAAGGAGAGAGCCCTGTACGGTACTGTTTCTGTTTTCCCCTCTCAACAATCAATAGGACCCGTTTAGATTCTTCCATGAATGAGCAGGCTGTGTCAGGGATCATGACCAGCAGCAGCATGGGCCTTGGAGGCATAGACTGAGGTCCAGTCCGGCAGGGAGCATGAGGATGAGGGATCCCACCTGACTGGGAGCCAAGCAGGTGGGAGCACAGAAGAAGGCTCAGTCCGCGGTGGAGCACAGGGGTGACAGAGGTTTCCAAACACTGATGAGCTATGAAGCCAGGAGGATGGGGCAGCCAGGACTCCAGGCGCTCAGGCCTTTAGGATGATGAGGCTGGGGAAGGGGAGCTCCAAAGGAGCTAATTTTCAAGTTCCAGAAATTACTAGAATGATTAGCAGGAGCCTAACCTATCAGCTAGTTGTGTGGACTGGCCCCTTGACAAGGGTGAACAGAGGCCGGTCCTCAAGAGGCCGGGGTTACCTTGCACAGTTGGAGACAGAACTGAAGCAGCCAGATTCATTCCATACAACCACATCTGGGGTGTGTGTGTGTGGGAGTTCTCCATTCTCCTTCCCATAGTGATGGGACCGCATGATTGAAACTAAAGTCTTATAAGGAACTGTTGGCAGTTACTCAGAAAGTTGAACGTAGAGTTACCATATGTTAGTACCTCCACTAGTAGGAATTTACTCAAGAGAGTCAAAAGCACATCTACGCTAAACTGGTACTGTTGCTTCACAAACCTGCTCAGGAGCCCTCACATGAGGTCTGACCCTGGCCCCAGTACCTGGAGGGCAGAGAGACTGAAGAGCAAGGCAGGCCAGTCCATATTGGTAGGTGGTGGGCTTAGTAAACAAGGGAACTTACTTATGAGGCCTGTCATGGGTGACCCACAAGACGACTAGTTTTCTGAACCCACTTTCTAAAATCTTAAGAGGTTATAGAGAGGCCTTAACTGCGTCATGCGCCCAGTCCAGATGGTCTTATCGCTACATTCCTATCTCAAGGCTGTGTCCTTGGACAGCTTCTAGCCTGGGGAAGGCACGTGGAGAGCACATTCCAAGCCCAGGGGCGGGAGTGGGGCGCCTCCAGTTGCCCCAGATCAGCTTGCGGGTCAAATGACATCCACATCTCGGTGACCTGCCCCAATATGCACACAAATGTTCGTGATGGCGTTGCTCATGATATTCAAAAAGTAGGAGCACCAAACAGTGGCCATCAAGCGATGAGTGCTTGAACAAAGGGTGGTATGTGTACACAATCCAACATAATTTAGGCATAGGGAGGAATAAAACTCCGATGCATGTGACAACATGAATGAACTTTGAAAATATTACCCAAAATGAAAGAAACCACATACAAAAGGCCATATGTAGAATGATTCCATTCGTATGAAACGTCTAGACATTTAAACCCATGTAAACAGTGAGTGGCTGTGTAGTTGCCTGGGGCAGGAGTTTGGGGGACGTGGGGAATGACAGTTCAGGGCATAGGATCTCCTTTGAATCTGAAAGAAGAGTTTTGGAATTAGAATGTGATGATTTCAGAATGTACTAAAAGCTATTGAATACTGCAATGTAAAGAGTGATGATCATGGTTTGTAAATACAGTATTTCAATAAAGCTGATATATTTATAAGTATTGCAGAAAACCCAGTGTGGACAAAAGTGAGTAAAGGACCTCTATAATATGCATTGATTGGAAGTATATAAAGAATTGCACCAGCTCTGGCTGGTGTGGCTCAGTGATTGGAGCGTTGTCCCATAACCAAAATGTTGTGGGTTCAATTCCCGGTCAGGCCATATACGTAGGTGGCGGGTTCATCCCTAGTGCCAACTCAGATCCCATCTGGGTGTGTATGGAGGCAACCAACTGATGCTTCTCTCGCATCCATGTTTCTCCTTCTCCCTCCATCTCTCTCTTTAAAAAGGCAAATAAAAGTGTCCTCAGGTAAGGATATTAAAAAAAAAGAATTGCACCAGTTCAGAGGCAATTTTAGGTGGGGTCCGGAGCACTGCAAACACGGCCAGAGCTCGGAACCAGTACGGGGCAGGGCTGTGGACTGGTGCTCTACGGGAAATAGTGGAAAGAACTGCTACCACTGGGAGTGTACATGGGCCTGGGTGATGTGACAGGATGAGACAGGGAGAGGGACATGACGGAGGTGGCTCTGCCAGGGACTCTCTGGAGATTACTCAGCTGGCAGGTCTTTAGCCTTAAGAGTCACACTGAGCGTGTGCTCAGAACAAACCGCAGCAGACATGGCAAACCCTAGGTACTGTCTCAGTGGTTACTCGCAGTGATTCCACTGGGTTCTCTCTGCCTGTGACTCCGGACACCTCACCGCTGTTCTCTGGCCCTGTATTTGGTCATGTGTACAATGAAAATTTTCAACGTGTATATCTACCTTGATATGAAATGTTAAAATTAAGTGAAAATGGTAGGTGAGTGAGTGGCAGGAGAAAATGCACCCAGTGGAAGTGGTTTGCCTTTCACCTCCTGATACCCCATTGTTTACATGTTTAAAGAGTAACTTGTCAGTCAGGCGACAATGAACACTTGGATCATTTTTGTCTTTCAGGATTGATATGTATTCAGAAGGTGTGGCAGATTTGTACGAGATGATCATGCTTTTTCCACTGTGCCCACCTGATCAAAAGGGTGCCAAGATGGCCCAGATCAAAGAGAGAACAACAAATCGTTATTTCCCTGCCTTTGAAAAAGTAGGTGGGCTGGTCAGCGTTTGGCGCACTGAGATGAGAGAGGACAAAGAGAAATCGTGCCTGGGCAGTCCTGGGGTGTTGTTGACCTTCGCTTCCCCTGAGCCCTCCTGAATGCTCATGTAGCACCCTGGCTCCCTAGGCATGTTACAGAAATCAGCTGTGGGGAGGGTCTGTGTCTATTACACCCAAGTGATAATCTTCCAGGAATATTGCCATTGGCTGGGACCCAATTTAGAGCTCTGTATTTGATGGCATTCCATGTCATGGCCAGAGCGTGGGCCGTGGGAGGCTCTGAGAGCCACACTGGGGATGGAGTAGACCCCGCAGAGACTCGCCATGCAGGGGCTATTCATCCAGGAGGAGCATGAGGAAAGCCATGGGTCAGAAAGTGTTCTGACAGCATGCGAGGGGGACAGGAGCCCAGCTGCCCGAGAGGAGACTAGGGTAGCATTTCAGGGATGTGTGAGATGTGTCTACACAAGGTGGGGGCGGGGGGATGGACAGGAGGAGACAGATGAAAAGATGCTAAGGAACAAATAATGCACAAATTTTGCGGACATGGATCCCAGACTTTTGAGGAAAGTCATGCAAAACTAAGGAAATAAATTCCTCTCATTGTACATAATACATATCTGAGTTAATGCTTCTCTTTGAAGATAAAAGGAAGATATTTCAAGATTGAAACACCCTGAAATCATGCTAAATAAAAGTCCTGAAAAAAACAAAGTTGTAAGAGATACAGGAGGCTTACATGTAAACAAGAAATTAATACTGACACAGTCATTTTTTTAAGCACTAAATCATTCATTCACTCAGCAAATGTTAATTCATTGCTTTTGCATCAGATTCTACTCAACAAGCAATGACTTTGACACTAATCAGAAAATATATTGTCCTGGCCTTTGTGGTGCTAAGAGTTTAGGCACATTTCACATGATGGAGAGCTAAGCAGGCATAGCAATTTAGCTATAATGACATTACTATACTGTACTATACTACCGTATAGTACTATAGGTACTATACTATAGTAACCATAATACTACACTGTGCTTTGTTAGTATACTACAGGAACACGGGGCTCTTTGTAAAGAATGTAAAATGCACATGACAATATAGCATTTAATGTTTTATTATATTCATTAATTATGTATGCGTTGTGCTGTATGTATATATAATCAAAAGTCTATTTGCCAAAATGTTATTATCTTTAGTTGGTGGTGCCATATGTGTTTTTTCTCTATGATTTGCATATTGCCGCAATAATTTTTAATAAGCATCACATATTTCTCCAATATTTAAGAATGAGAAACTCAAACACAGAAAAGTTGAAAGAGATTTACAATAAACTCGTATATACTAACCACCTTGATTAAAAAATTAACATTTTATAAGTGTTTGATTAATCATATATATCTCACCATCCCTCGCTTCTCTAACCAAACATTATTTTTTCATGCACTTGAAAGTAGTTACAGACCAGTGCAGTCACGCGAGGCAGTTCTGCGTGTGGTTTATAGCATATTCCACAAGTGTTATTGACAGACACAAGTGGGCTAGCAGTCAGAGACGATGCTGTGAGGGAGATGGTGAGTTCACGTTGACCCAGGTTCATCAGGTCCCAGAGGGAGACACCGGGAAATGAGGAGAGCAGACAGAGGAGAAGTGTAGACTCTGAAATAGTCTGCTCAGGATTGAGGAAGGATGCCGTGGAGATGGAGTCTTTGCCCAAGGGAGAGAGAGAGAGGACAGTGTGGAGAGCCCTCCATGTCCTGACATCACAGAGCGTCTGGGTGGTCAGGGCGTGTGGCACACAGAAACCCGGGCCAGCAGAAGATGCACGTGGGGAGCCCAGCGACGTGGGGACGGGAATAAGAACCGGTAGCTTGTGCTTTAACTGAAGAGAGAGGAAAGAGCAGCAGAGCCTTGCTCCCCTCTGTCTCACTGAACCAGGGGCAGTGAATGTGGTCTGATGCCCCCACCTGCCCAGTGGGGCAGCAGAGGCAAGAAGTTGGGCTGGAGAGACCTGGGCAGGAGCAGGGTCCCATGTGATTGAGCCTGTGTTCATAATCTGGTCCCTCCAATTCACCAGGTGCTCAAGAGCCATGGACAAGACTACCTGGTAGGCAACAGGCTGAGCAAGGCTGACATTCACCTGGTGGAACTTATCTACACTGTTGAAGAGATTGACCCCAGCCTTCTGGCCAACTTCCCTCTGCTGAAGGTAATCTCTGTCACAGCCCCCAGAGGGAAGGCCCGCATTTCCCGTCTTGGAATCTAGTATTTGGACTCTTGGACTGGTGATGTTGTGACCCACATCACTGCCCACAGGTCTGCAGAATTTGCTCATAGGCCCAGGTCTGAGGCATGAAAAGAACCTTGTTTTGCCAAGGGAAGTGGAGGTGGATGCTGCCCCAAGGAGAATAGCTTGTCTTTTACAATGAGACAGACCCAGGACTCGGCATTTCTGTCCTCAGCCCTCTTCCCATTGCAGCATCTGTCTTCATTTCCTCTGGATTCCCTTCCTCCCAGGTGTGTCCCTGTCTATGTCACCTGAGTCTGTGTGAGCAGGTGTCCTTCCTCTGAGTTCCTTCCTCATGTCTTCAGTTCCTCCTAACTTTCTTATATCTTCATTTTTCTGGTTTGGCACCTTTACCTGTGTTGCTCTTCCTTGTTTGCACAAGAGCTATGAATCGACAGGATTCCCATGTAAGGAGGGAGACGGGGAGGACTGAGAACTGAGTAAAGTCTTCACCGTGTCTCTGGGGAGAGTGCTGTTGAGCTGTGTTTTCTTCCTCTCATGCTCACGTCTTACTGGCTGTCTGTTTGCCAGTCTCATGCTGGTGCTGAGGGAGGCGACTCTGTTGGTTGTGGTCTAGGAGGGTCTTGGATTCCCTGGCTTGTGCTAATGGTGGGTGGGTGTTCTGTCTGCTCTGAAACTGTGCTCTTGTGCACTGCAGGCCCTGAAAACCAGGATTAGCAACCTCCCTACAGTGAAGAAGTTTCTGCAGCCTGGCAGTCAGAGGAAGCCTCCCCTAGATGACAAAGTGTTAGAAGAAGCCAGGAGGATTTTCAAGTTTTAAATAAAGCTGGCACGGACGCCCAGCATGCGCAGGACCGATCTGAAATTTTCAGCAGTGAAGTGCTCTACCGAAATTTAAATCTCGGCTGTTGTGAGAATAATAAGCTTTTCCCAAGTAATTAAATAATAAGTGCCTATGAGCAGATTTAGTTACACTTCATTCTTGTTCATTTTTTCCAATATGAAATCAGATTTTTAATCTTCTGTTGTGTCCCTCTCAAAATTAAAAATTAAATAAAAAAGGGAAACAAATTATGAGGCCCGTATCATCTTTTCCAGAAATTGTCACATAACATCTGTCCCAGAGCCTATCAAAGAGTCAAGTGTAAATATTTATATCTTATGCTCTCAGGCATTAACAGGAAATTGCTAACTTTCAGGGTAATGGCACAGAGAAATTCTTTTCTTCAGGAGCCCTTTTCCTCTGATAATAAAAACGGTTTTTGTTGTTTTGTTGTTTTTCTCCTGTGCAGTACAACAGCCCATGCCTACTCTGGACTCTTTGGTGTTCCAGGAGGCGGGGAAGCAATAAAGAGTAAAACACGCCCAAGCTGTGCTCTCTGGTGACTTGTCCCTTTTCGTCCATGACGGACCTGGCACCTCCTCGCTCTGCTGCTTAACGCCTGGTGGGGCCCTGGCTAAGCTTCCCCTCCGTTTACTCGATGTTGCTCAGAACTGGACTTGCAAGATACAGGTTATATGTATAAAGTATATGTAAATGATTATCTATCAAATCATGTTTCTCTGGCCTGTCACTGGGCAGAGTGGCTGGATTAGGAGTGATTTCTAGCTTTAGCCACATTTGGGGCTAATAATTAACACCCTCCCAGAAAATCTGGACTTTGGCCTACTGATTTCTTGTTCCCTAGAGGGAGCTTCCCCACGGTGTGGGGTGGGGAGCTGACAGACACCCAGGGCTCCCTGGCCGTAGTGTCACTTCCATCTGGTCTGCTGCCTGCTTGCAACCAGAATGGTTTCCCTAAAATGCACATTTGAGTATCACCACCTTCTTTAACCCCTTCAGCGACTGCCTTTCCTGCCGGGGCGCCTCCTCACATTGCTCGTCACACCTCCTTCCCACCTGCCTGTGCTGAGCTCCCTACCTCAGTTGCTTCCCAAGGAGGGTTGAGCTCTCCTCTGTGCCTCCCCTGGAGCCCTGTAAACCATTAATAAAGTTGAATGCCACTGTGCCTCCCCCACTGTCCTGTGAGGCCGTGGTGTGAGGGCAGGGCCCTGCGCCATCCCCAGTGCTCCATCACAAATGGTAATAATGTTGCTAGACAGGGACCAGCCCAGAAGGAGGTCTGCCTTAAGCTGGCCTGTAGTGTGTGGGTTCTTGAGTTCGTGCAGGAAGGATTTCACACCAGGAGTCCAAGTTCCTTTATGTAATTATATCTGCAAAGGCCCTTTCTCGAAGTACGGTCACATTTATAGGTTCCAGGCACTTGGACGGGGATCTGTCTTTGCAGGAGGCCACCATGTCACCCCCACAGCGTCGAGATAAAAGGAGATTGCTGGCGATTGCTGAAGCAGGGGGGTGGGGATATTGGCCTTTCTCTACTTTCTACTACCCTCTCTATGTTTGTTTGTATTAGCTGGAAATTTTCCATTTAAGTATTTTTTAAAACTATTCATTATTTATTGAGTTCTGATTATGTGCCAGGCTCTGTGCCAGACACTGGGGATGAGACTGAAAACAAGATGAAAACCTGCCCCCGGGACTTCACAGACTGTGGGGAAAACGGACACTACACATAAAATGTAAAAAACACAGTCAGATCTCGAAACAGGGTATTCCAAACAGAACAAACCGCATATGCAAAGGCCCAGAGGATAGCAAGGCTGGCTTGAGTGTGGCATAGAGGAAAATGCATACTGATTGGGTTGCCAGACTTAGCAGAGAAAACACAGGATGCCCAGTTAACTGTGAATTTCAGATGCACAATAAATAATTTTTAGTATAAGTACGTCCCATGTCTGAAAGTCCCATTTACTTGGGTGTCCTGTATTTTATCTGCAACCCAATATAAAAAGTATTCCACAATCGGCTTGCCCTTTACTGACATCAGCTCTCAGTGGAGGTTTATTATCCACTGTCGTCCTTGAATCCAATTCAAGAAAACCTCACCGCAAGCTTCTTCCTAAAGCTGCGCCCGACTCCCTGGCAGAGAGTCCAACAATATGAAATGCTTTGCTTAATCTTTTATTTGCTGACCTTGATGAGGAACCTGTTAATCAGTCATTTCATGAGACGAGGAAGGATGACTTGGCATTTTTTTTTCTAATTTGGCATGGGACCCATCAACCCCGAACACCGCGGGGCGTGGGGCGGGTGGGGGGGGGGACGGATTTTCCCTATGTGGAAGTTACCTTTTCAGAGAGGAGGCGTCGTTCGGTTACAAAGACAGCTGTTAAACACAGGAGGACTTGGCACTGAGTTGCTGAGCAAGTGGGAGACGGTCTTTGACAAGGTCAGTACTGATTTTTAAACCTTCATACAATGCCTCCCATCCTCACATCTTAGTCACCAAAAAAAGAGAAATGTTTCAAAATATGTCCTTAGCACAGCAAATATTTGTTTTCTACTCACATGGTACATCTTCGGTGTGCTTAGGGACAGACAGTTCACGAGTTGCTGTTGGATACGTCTGTATGAAAAAGTGAAAGTGAAGAATTTAGCAAACGAGGGCATGAGCATTGTGATGTGAGGAAAATTAATGTGGGGGGAAATATTATTATCATTTTAGGTAACCTGAGAATATGACCAGTGCAAGAGAGAGTGTAGGTGTTCATACTAAAGTTACTTTCTCTATGGAAGAAGTCAACACACACAGCTGTGAATGGTAATACTGTAATCCTGTAGATAGAGGCTGTGAAAATTCAAAATCGAAATTTATTATAATAGGATGAAATTACTCTAAGTGTCAGGGGAACTAGACTGTGTTCCTTCTCAGCTGTGCTCAGCTAACTGAGCAGTCCCGCTGTCTCTCTGGGGCCCATGGCGAGTCCAGCAGGCAGCCGGAGTGGGTCTCTCACCACGGTGCTGTTGGTGTGTTGGGCTGGGTAGTTCGTCGTAGTGGGGAGCTGTCCCGTCCATGGGCTTTTTGTCTGTCTGTCTGTCTGTTTGTTTGTTAAAAATATTTGTTATAGAAATGTGCATTTCATTGGTTTTAAGGGCTATACTTGACAATAGTGTTAACATATACTTCCTCATATTTTTAAATTTTACAGCTTTCAGATATCGACAATAATTATTTGTTTACAACTTTTGCAAGAAATCGTCCCTCCCCCAGTTCTGTGGGCAGAGTTGCCCTGCATTTTACTCTGCACTTAGGAAGAACACAGAGTGGGGTAAAGTTCCATTCCGGGGCTATTTACAGTCTGGTGCAATGGCAGGTATGAGTGGACAGAGAATTAGTGTCTTTTCAAAACGACTTTATCCTGGGAAAATCACATAGATCTAAAAATCACATAGCCAAGTGCAATCAGCTACATGGTATTTCCAGCTAAATTGCCAAAAAATGTGTCTGTTAGGACAACATGGTTGATGATTAAAAGCTAGTTAACATGCAGAATGATTAAAGGTGGATAAAATCTTATTTGTGCTGGAGCTTTGAGTCAAGAGATAGATGGATGGATAGATGAATAGATAGATAGATAATAGATAGATGACAGACAGGTGGATGGACTGACAGACAGAAGAAAGAAGACGCATGTGCTACCCAACGTGTTCAGAGCCTTACCTGACTCCCAGAAACTAGGAACAGGAGGGGACTTGCATTTGCGGATTCCTATGATGACTTTTATGTAGATCATCACGTTTAACTGTCTCAAAATCCCTCAAATTACATATACTTATCTCCATTTTTAGAAGAGAAAATTGGGGTGCAAATATTAAACAATCTGGCCAAGTTTATGAACCTCATAAGGAAAGGAGTTGGGCTTTGTCTCTAAGTCCCTCATCTTTCTGCGAAGAAACACCGTGATGAGGACCGCCCCCAGAGACTTAACTCCTTAAGTCCATGATGGAATTATCATAGGATATATTCCTCTCAAGGAATATAAATCTACTTCATTGGGGAGGTAAAATATAGTTATGCTAGTTCTCAATTTACTCACAGGCTTTTAGGGTGTCAATGTAAAGCAAGGCAAGCACTCCCTAATATTTCTTCTTGTCAAGCCACTAAAAATCAGCTAACAGAAAGGAACTCGTGAATTCAATGTCTCTCTCTCCCTCCCTTTTAACCATTAGTCAGCTAATTGATTCTGAGTGGGGCAATGAACAGGGGCCTCAGAGAGAAGCACAGAGCCTGCTGACATGTCCCATGGTGGAGTGAAAAGGCCCCAGACCTGAAATCAGAAGATGAGCTCAAACTAACCCAACGCTCGCAAAGCATAAGCGCATAGGACAGGCGCTGTATCTTTTGAACTTGTTTCCTCATCTTTAAACTAGGGTATTAAAAACTGTTTCCTAGGGTTGTTGCCGAGGCAGACACACTTGCTAGAGACTCATTGTGAATCAGGAACAAGAGTGTCACCTCTGGCACACTGTTGCATCTCTCAGGTCCTCATTTTTTGTTGACCACAGTTTCATGATAGCTTTTGGCCCAGTCTTGATGAAGGCATTGGGGAACTCCTACTTGGGAGGTGAAGAAAGTTGCCTTTGAGGAGGAGCTTTATGATAAAATATTACATAAGATAGAAATTATTTCCCTTTGTAACTTGAGCCTCAATCGATGGAGAAAGGGAACTTAATGACAGGATGTGAGTCACTAAGCTCTGTAAATTCTAGCCCATAACAGACACATTTCACAGCTAGTGCAAGCTTTATTCCCCTTTTCATTCTGCTGAATCATAGCGTCTCCATTTCCCATGATAAGAGAGTATAATACACAAAGTCTCCACTTATGAAACAGGTTAATTAAGTATGTTTCCAAAATATTTTTTTAATTTTATTTTTTTCACTTTTTTTGTATACATTGCTTTATTGTTGTTCAGTTACAGTTGTCTGCATTTTCTCCCCACCACTCCCCCACCCCCAGCCATACCCACCTCCCTCCTTTGATTCCACCCTCCCTCTTGGTTTTTTCCGTGTGTCCTTTATAGTACTACAAAAGATTCTTTATTTTTTTCTTTTTTTAAATCCTCATTCAAGGACATGCTTATTGATTTTAGAGAGAGGGGAAAGAAGGGCAAGAGAGAGGGAAAGCAACATCAATCAGTTGCCTCTCGTACATGCCCTGCCAAGGGACTGAACCCACAGCCTAGGTATGTGCTCAGGCTGGAATCGAACCAGTGATCTTTTGGTGTACGGTACAACGCTCCAACCAACTGAGCCACAACAGTCAGGGCAAAGACTCTTTCCTTTCTAAAGCTTAGGCTATTGAATCTCACATTAACATTGTGGACATTGAAAACATTTTGATGCCTAACATTCAAGTCACACTCATGTTTTCAGAGATTATATCCATTTGGGTAAAGGGAAGTATATTGTTGTCCCAAACTCCACCACAACAATTTCGCAGGAGAATTAATATTTTCTAAGCAGATTTTGGGATTTAGATAGAAAATGCAATCTCCTATCTAAAGATTGTTCCTCTCTAACTCCTGGCTTTAGATCCATGCTTTTAATGAGTTCTGGCTGCCTTCATTCACACAGTGACAGAACCAGTCCTGTCCGTTGTCAGAGCCACTGAGTTTCAACATCTGGTTCCAGGCTACGCCCACTTGCTCTGCAGGCTGAGATAGACCAAGGGCTTTCACAGTTTGTTGACCAGACACAAATAAAGCACCTCCTGTTATTATAATAACCAAATGCACATGCATGCAACCACACACCGATACATGTAACAAATGTAACCGAAACTGAGACCTTGTGAACCAGTGCTTACCTAGACTGTGTATAATGCACTCTGATATGTTCTGTTTTTAATTTCAGTTTTTAAATTGGTGAATGTCACAATTCACTTCAGAACTGTCATGCATATCTTAAAAAAAAAAAACACTAAGATAGAAAATAAAGCCAAGATTTTGGTTTTTAATAGAAGTGGGTTTGAGTTCCAGGTCCACCACTTACTTTCAGTAAGTTACTCTGGAAACCTCAGTATCCCCAACTGTAAAATCAAAGTACTAACAGAATCCGTCTCAGGTGATTTTTGCAGGATTAAGTGAACATAAATAGGTGAGAGAAAGCCCATTGTCTGGCAGACATTGAACAAATCTTAGTTCCACTCTGTAGAGTGTAAAGGTAAGGCAGTATCACTTACTTCTCTAGATTATAAAACGTACCAAGTATAGGTAGAATGTAGAATTCCAGGAAAGGTAAGGAATCAGCACCCTGTGTTTTTGGAAAAAATTAAGGTCGTTTGAGCTACAGTTAGGTGAGTCTCAGCCCTAATTTCACCTTTTGAACAAATGCAGCATAGCCGCCAAGATGCTGAGGCCTGACTCTGCTCCCTCTCCCACCCCCCGTCAGTGAAGCCCTCTGGTTTCCAGGCCCCTCACAGGCTCCCAGGGCCTACACCTGGGTGGTTTCCAGCCCTGCCCCTTTTTAGTGCTTGATGTGGATTTCCATGTCCCTCCTTAACTGGTGTGTGACTATGGACATGGCATTTAGCCTCTGTGCCTCGGTGTCATGACCTGAATAGTGGGTACAGTAACAACTAGTTCACGGGGCTGTTGCGAGGATTAAAAATATGATGTGTCCCAAGCAAGTAGCACTGGGTCAGAATCATTAGATTTTCAGTAGAAATTAGTTGTCTAATCCTTCCCCTCCCCCTAACATGCACACAGACACCCTTACCACAGACTCCCCCCATTAGCCTGCCAAGTCAATCAGATTTTACCCAATAGAGACATGAGAATGGTTTGTAGCAAGTTTCCAGGGTTGGCTAGCGATGGGTGGGAATTTAGGCCAAAAGGGACATTCCAGAGACTCTTCCAACTCTGCCACAAAGAGGGCAGATGCTCCTTCAGCATTGTTGGTGCTCTTCCACCACACATCATAAGGCGACTTTTTGCTTTTGTGGTTCCATTCATTCATTCATTCAATCATTCATTCACTCACGTTTAGAGAAAACAGGAGGCCGCATCATGGCGGGGAAGCCCAAGCTTCACTACATCAATGCACGAGGTCGAATGGAGCCCATCCGGTGGCTTCTGGCTGCAGCTGGAGTCGAGGTCAGTTCTGAGTTCTGCCATTTTAAGCTGGATTGGAAATTGACTACTGAACTGCTTTCTGACTAGGCTAAAAGCTTTTCTTACCTTGTCATGAGTTTTGCATTAAAAGAAAAACTGCTAGTTATTAAGAGATGAACAGATTTGGTCTAATATTAAAATCTCTTCTCATCGAAGAACATAAACAGTCAAAATAACTTTAGGAAACTAATCACAATGAGGACCTGATTTGGATTTGGATATAACACACCACAAAATACCACGTGCAACTTTCCTGCGGAGTTAGAACCACGCACGTTCATTGAACATTGGGTGAAAGAATCGTTGTTGGTGTTAGGTGCGATAATGTACTTTGGTTATTTTAAAAGTAATTCTCATGTGTCAGAAATACAGATGGAGGTATTTAAATGTGAAATACATGATGTCTAGAATGGGCTTTACTACGGGAGGAGAGTAGGTGGGCAGAGACACCACACGGGGTTGGCTGGAGTTGGTAATTGTTGAAACTGGGTGATGGGTACAAGGGGGTCATTCTCTGTCTTTTTTATGCATGCTAGAAATTTCCATAATAAAAGATAAATGAATGAAAATTAATGTAATTGAAGTTAAAGCATTAGCCAGAAAAATGGGGAGGAGCAGACTGTAAGAAACTGCCTGTTAAAGATTTAATACACACACTCAGCAACAAATCTGTTGGGCCCCCTTAAGTTCCAGGCTCTGGGGTAGGTCCTGGGGATACAGGGTGAGCAAGACAGACAAGGCCCCTGCGCTCAGGAAGCTTACCTTCCAGTGAGGATGCAGGCAAGTGAATGGGTGCTTCAGAGGAGGGATGGGAGCATCTAGGAGGACACCTCTGCCCTCTAGAGGTGTCAGTGAGAAAATCTTCAGTCCAGATCAGAGAGACCCAGTGTCTCTGAGGGTTTTCCTGGGCAGGGAGTTGTGGATGAACTCAGGAGACCTTGTCTCTCATGTTAGAGCAGTAGGAGAGGGTTTCAGGTGAGGTGGCGGTGTGCAGCGGGAGCTCTGGTGTGCTCCCTCCGTGTGCTACCCTCCGTAATCACAGGTTTCCCTAAGCCTTGGATTATGCTTTTTGGATTGCTGAATGAATGCATAGGACTTCAGTCTGGCCCTTTCTTAATTCCATGAAGAAACAAGTACACAAATACAAGTAGTGCCATCCAGCTTGTTTTCTCTCCATAAACCGAAACCCCACAGTTTTGCTGTAGTGCAGAGTTCAGCTATGTTCAGGGCCTCTGGGCAGGATGAGTTCAGCACAGGAGGGTGGGCTGGAATGAGGCCAAGAGCATCCCAGGCTTCCTCTACTGCGTCCCAGCTTGACTGGAGAGCACGTGGGACTAGGACTATAGATGAAGAACAGTGCATTTCCACCAATGTTAGATTTCTTTAAATTAAAAGGAGAAAGGATGGATGATATTATGAAATAGTAGCCATCTTTAAACATCTAATGACAACTTATATTTATGAAGCACTTAGGCTTCAGCTGGCATTGTTCAAAGGCCTGTGCAACTTAGTTGATTCATCTTCACATAAACCTACAACACAGGTACCATAACTACAGACATTTTATAGATGGAGATGAGACACAGATTCAGTAATGTGCTTAAGTAAATGAAACAAGTACATGAAAGAGGTGATATTCACATCCAGGCAGTCATATCAGAAACCCGGGGATATTTTTGGGGGGGGGCTAAAATTTAAAAACTAATTTGGAAACCTTTTTTTCATCCTTATTGGGAATTCCAGCCTAGTGTGTGCATACTTTCCAAAAGGGGAAATTCTGAGTAGAAAGAGTTCAAGCTGTACAGCAAGGAGGACCCGTTTCACCTTTACTGTGGTCCCATAATGCGGACTGCGGCCCCTGGTGGCAGCATCTCAGATGGTCATTGACCCATGGGTACCCCGTGCTGGGACACACACACTGTCCTGTCTCACGTGGAGACAAAGGCTTTCCCAAGATGTTAAAACCCCAGAACTAGCAGAACTTCCCAGCCCCTTCCCTCCAATAACACTCTCCTCCCAAATCACAACCTAATCATTGACAGGCAGAAGAGCAGGGTGGAGGTGAGTGGAACCTCCAAATGAATCCAATAGGAGCAGTTACATGCTGCGACCCACGCTGTATTCATGATGGCTCTTACCCAGATTCACAAATGGCCAGGGTCACACTCCTCCATGTACCTGCCAAACTCAGAGAGCTTACCTCCTCCACGTTAGGTACTGGACAGAGGTCATTCAAGGTTGAAAGTCCTGTAATGCTGTGGAACAAATAACAAGAACTGCTTTACTGTTTCTGCTTTCCAGTTTGAAGAGACATTTTTGGAAGCTCCAGAAGACTTGCTGAAGTTAAGGAACGGTAAGACGAAGTGTCTA
Source organism: Desmodus rotundus (assembly GCF_022682495.2). Taxonomy (NCBI): domain Eukaryota; kingdom Metazoa; phylum Chordata; class Mammalia; order Chiroptera; family Phyllostomidae; genus Desmodus; species Desmodus rotundus. Next base: position 17,568,892 of record NC_071397.1, on the reverse strand, counting down.
AAGTGCTCTGATGAGGGGGCCTGCCAGTCCATAAGGAGGTCTGAACACCAGGCAATAATCTTTGTTTCCTTTCATATCTTTAGTCATTTCAACAAACATATTTTCATCCTAAAACAGTGTGTGCTCTATGAAGCATTTCACTGTACTTTTTCTTTTTTCTTTCATAAGATGGGTATCTGATGTTCCAGCAAGTGCCGATGGTCGAAATCGATGGGATGAAGCTGGTGCAGACCAGAGCCATCCTCAACTACATTGCTACCAAACACAACCTCTATGGGAAAGACATAAAGGAGAGAGCCCTGTACGGTACTGTTTCTGTTTTCCCCTCTCAACAATCAATAGCACCCGTTTAGATTCTTCCATGAATGAGCAGGCTGTGTCAGGGATCATGACCAGCAGCAGCATGGGCCTTGGAGGCATAGACTGAGGTCCAGTCCAGCAGGGAGCATGAGGATGAGGGATCCCACCTGACTGGGAGCCAAGCAGGTGGGAGCACAGAAGAAGGCTCAGTCCGCGGTGGAGCACAGGGGTGACAGAGGTTTCCAAACACTGATGAGCTATGAAGCCAGGAGGATGGGGCAGCCAGGACTCCAGGCGCTCAGGCCTTTAGGATGATGAGGCTGGGGAAGGGGAGCTCCAAAGGAGCTAATTTTCAAGTTCCAGAAATTACTAGAATGATTAGCAGGAGCCTAACCTATCAGCTAGTTGTGTGGACTGGCCCCTTGACAAGGGTGAACAGAGGCTGGTCCTCAAGAGGCCGGGGTTACCTTGCACAGTTGGAGACAGAACTGAAACAGCCAGATTCATTTCATACAACCACATCTGGGGTGTGGGGGGGAGGTTCTCCATTCTCCTTCCCATAGTGATGGGACCGCATGATTGAAACTAAAGTCTTGTAAGGAACTGTTGGCAGTTACTCAGAAATTTGAACATAGAGTTACCATATGTTAGCACCTCCACTAGTAGGAATGTACTCAAGAGAGTCAAAAGCACATCTATACTAAAAATTGTAAAAATCTGCTCAAGCCCTGGCCAGAGAGCTCAGTTGGTTAGAGCATCATTCGGATAGGCCAGCGTTGTGGGTTTGATCCCCTGTCAGGGCACATACAAGAACCAACCAATGAAAGCATCAATAAGTGAAACAAGAGATGGATGTCTCTCTCTCTCTCTCTTCCCTGCCTCTCTATCTCTCTAAACCAGTAAATAAAAATTAAAAACATTCATAACAGCAATATTCACAGTATTCAATTAGTGGGAACAACAGAAATGTCCATCAACTGATATTAATGCACAAAGTTAAAGTTTTGCGTATCTGTCAGTGTGGTATTATTTGGCTATGAAAAGCAATGAACATGGATAAACCTTGAAAACATTATGTTGCATAAAGAAACCAGACACCAAAGGCTCATATTGTGTGATATCACTGAGATGAAATGTCTAGAACATTTATATTCATAGAAACAGAAAGCAATTTTGTTCCCAGGGCTTGGGGGTGGGGACAGAAAGAAATGTGGAATGTTACAACAACACCCAGTAATTCTTTTGGGAGAATGAAAATATTCTGAAAGTAGAGTGTGGTGATGGTACAGAAATCTGTGACTTTATGAAAAACTACAAAATTGTACATTTAAAAAGAGTGACATTGTGGTATGGGAATTATATGTCAATAAAGCTTTTATTTATTTATTTTTTTAAGAAACCACTTATAAGAAGCCCAGCAAGGAACAATAAAAACATGTCTCCTGGAATATGCACTGGTTGGAATTATAGAAACAATTGCACCAGTTCAGGGGCAATTTTAGGTGGCGTTCGGAGCTGTGCAAACTCGGCTGGAGCTCGGAACCAGTACGGGGCAGGGCTGTGGACCGGTGCTCTATGGGAAATAGTGGGAAGAACTGCTTCCACTGGGAGTGTACATGGGCCTGGGTGATGTGACAGGATGAGACAAGGAGAGGGACATGACGGAGGTGGCTCTGCCAGGGACTCTCTGGAGATTACTCAGCTGGCAGGTCTTTAGCCTTAAGAGTCACACTGAGCCTGGGCCCAGAACAAACCGCAGCAGACGTGGCAAACCCTAGGTACTGTCTCAGTGGTTACTCGCAGTGATTCCACCGGGTTCTCTCTGCCTGTGACTCTGGACACCTCACCGCTGTTCTCTGGCCCTGTATTTGGTCATGTGTACAATGAAAATTTCAACGTGTATATCTACCTTCATATGAAATGCTAAAATTAAGTGAAAATGGTAGGTGAGTGAGTGGCAGGAGAAAATGCACCCAGTGGAAGTGGTTTGCCTTTCACCTCCTGATGCCCCATTGTTTACATGTTTAAAGAGTAACTCGTCAGTCAGGCGACAATGAACACTTGGATCATTTTTGTCTTTCAGGATTGATATGTATTCAGAAGGTGTGGCAGATTTGTACGAGATGATCATGCTTTTTCCACTGTGCCCACCTGATCAAAAGGGTGCCAAGATGGCCCAGATCAAAGAGAGAACAACAAATCGTTATTTCCCTGCCTTTGAAAAAGTAGGTGGGCTGTTCAGCGTTTGGCGCACTGAGATGAGAGAGGACAAAGAAAAATCGTGCCTGGGCAGTCCTGGGGTGTTGTTGACCTTCGCTTCCCCTGAGCCCTCCTGAATGCTCATGTAGCACCCTGGCTCCCTAGGCATGTTACAGAAATCAGCTGTGGGGAGGGTACGTGTCTATTACACCCAAGTGATAATCTTCCAGAACATTGCCATTGGCCAGGACCCAATTTAGAGCTCTGTATTTGATGGCATTCCATGTCATGGTCAGAGTGTGGGCCATGGGAGGCTCTGAGAGCCACACTGGGGATGGAGTAGACTCCGCAGAGACTCGCCATGCAGGGGCTATTCATCCAGGAGGAGCATGAGGAAAGCCATGGGTCAGAAAGTGTTCTGACAGCATGAGAGGGGGACAGGAGCCCAGCTGCCCGAGAGGAGACTAGGGTAGCGTTTCAGGGATGTGTGAGATGCGTCTACACAAGGTGGGGGTGGGGGGATGGACAGGAGGAGACAGATGAAAAGATGCTAAGAAACAATGCCCAAAATGTTGGGTCGTCAGACTTTAGAGGAAAGCCTCTCAGACTAAGGAATAGGGTTCATCACTATGTATGTAGTACACATCATAGTTTTCACTGTGAAGGGAAAAAGAAGAACACATCAGATTAAAACTTCCTGAAATCAAGGCACATAAAAATTATGGACTGAAATAATCATGAGAGATACAGGAGGATTCCACATAAATACAAGGTTTAACATCGATACCCTCGTCTCTGTAAAGCACTAAAAAGCATTTATAAGGCATTCTTTCATTCATCCTACAAATGTTAATTCATTACTTGTGTGTCCATCTGTATCAAGAAACAAAGAATTTAATGCGAGCCTGAAAATACACTGCCCTGGCCTTTGCGGTGCTGAGCATTTAGCGGTCACCCACAGAACGGCAAGCTCATTAGTCACTACAGTTTGGGAATCCACACTTTGGTGTCAAAGGCTCCATGATAACATGAAAATACAAATCTTAAAAAATACGTTTTGATGTTACTATAATCTTTATTAAGTAATTACCTATTCTTTTATATGTATACATGATCTGAAAGTGTATTTGCCAAAATGGTGTCTTCAGCTGGTGGTGCGATGTGCTTATTCTCTTAATACTTTATGATTTCCATATTGCTGGACCATTTTAAGAAATATCACATATTCCCCAACATTTTATTATGAAAACTTTCATACCTTCAGAAAAATTGAAATAAATTTACAATGAACACATATGGACCCACCACAATAATACAACTATTAGCCTTTCATTATGTTTGCTTTATTATGAGTTTCTATCTTTCGACCCCTTTATCAATCAAATATATTATTTTTGGAAATATTACAAAGTGAGTTGCAAGCATCCCTAGACATTCACCTAGACATCTCAGACCTAGACATTTCAGCAGCAGATCGCAAAACAGTGCAAGTTAGCAGTCAGAGACGATGCTGTGAGGGAGATGGTGAGTTCACGTTGACCCAGGTTCATGTCAGGTCCCAGAGGGAGAGACCGGGAAATGAGGAGAGCAGACAGAGGAGAAGTGTAGACCCTGAAATAGTCTGCTCAGGATTGAGGAAGGATGCCGTGGAGATGGAGTCTTTTCCCAAGGGAGAGAGAGAGAGGACAGTGTGGAGAGCCCTCCATGTCCTGACATCACAGAGCGTCTGGGTGGTCAGGGCATGTGGCACACAGAAACCCGGGCCAGCAGAAGATGCACATGGGGAGCCCAGCGACGTGGGGACGGGAATAAGAACCGGTAGCTTGTGCTTTAACTGAAGAGAGAGGAGAGAGCAGGAGAGCCTTGCTCCCCTCTGTCTCACTGAACCAGGGGCAGTGAATGTGGTCTGATGCCCCCACCTGCCCAGTGAGGCAGCAGAGGCAAGAATTTGGGCTGGAGAGACCTGGGCAGGAGCAGGGCCCCGTGTGATTGTGCCTGTGTTCATAATATGATCCCTCCAATTTACCAGGTGCTCAAGAGCCATGGACAAGACTACCTGGTAGGCAACAGGCTGAGCAAGGCTGACATTCACCTGGTGGAACTTATCTACACTGTTGAAGAGATTGACCCCAGCCTTCTGGCCAACTTCCCTCTGCTGAAGGTAATCTGTGTCACAGCCCGCAGAGGGAAGGGCCACATCTCCCGTCTTGGAATCTAGTATTTGGACTCTTGGACAGGTGATGTTGTGACCCACATCACTGCCTGCAGGTCTGCAGAATTTGCTCATAGGCCCAGGTCTGAGGCATGAAAAGAACCTTGTTTTGCCAAGGGAAGTGGAGGTGGATGCTGCCCCAAGGAGAATAGCTTGTCTTTTACAATGAGACAGACCCAGGACTCGGCATTTCTGTCCTCAGCCCTCTTCCCATTGCAGCGTCTGTCCTCATTTCCTCTGGATTCCCTTCCTCCCAGGTGTGTCCTTGTCTGTGTCACCTGAGTCTGTGTGAGTAGGTGTCCTTCCTCTGAGTTCCTTCCTCATGTCTTCAGTTCCTCCTAACTTTCATATATCTTCATTTTTCCGGTTTGGCACCTTTATCTGTGTTGCTCTTCCTTGTTTGCACAAGAGCGATGAATCGATGAATCGACAGGATTCCCATGTAGGGAGGGAGACGGGGAGGACTGAGAACTGAGTAAAGTCTTCACCGAGTCTCTGGGGAGAGTGCTGTTGAGCTGTGTTTTCTTCCTCTCATGCTCACGTCTTACTGGCTGTTTGATTGCCAGTCTCATGCTGGTGCTGAGGGAGGCGACTCTGTTGGTCGTGGTCTAGGAGGGTCTTGGATTCCCTGGCTTGTGCCAATGGTGGGTGGGTGTTTTGTCTGCTCTGAGGCTGTGCTCTTGTGCATTGCAGGCCCTGAAAACCAGGATTAGCAACCTCCCTACGGTGAAGAAGTTTCTGCAGCCTGGCAGTCAGAGGAAGCCTCCCCTAGATGAGAAAGCGTTAGAAGAAATCAGGAAGATTTTCAGGATTTAAATAAAGCTGGCATGGACGCCCAGCATGCGCAGGATCGATCTTCTGAAATTTTCAACAGTGAAGTGCTCTACTTAGAAGTTAATCCTGGTACTTGTGAGACTAAGAATCTTTTTCAAAGTATAAGTGCTAATTTAATTAGAAATCAACTCTGCAGATTTACTTGCCCAGCAGTCTATTTTGTTTTGGTCAAATGTGAAATCATGATCACCTTCTAGGATGTGTCTTCACCTTTAATAAATGGAGAAAAAGTTTCATGGACTCTTTGATCTATTTAAGGGTTGTCATAGAGCACATTATCAAAAGAGTTAGGTAGAAACATTCATTTGACACTCTTAGTTCCACAAAAATAGTCTTTCCGTTCTGACACACAACATAAACACTTTCTTCTCTCTCCCTCTCTCTCTCAAACCATTTTCTTCATATAAAAAATGTGTTTTATTCAATTATGAAATTACTATTTATTTCACATGTAACATGTAATTAGTCAGTGTTCTGGGAGCTGGGTAAATAATGATGGCAAAGCCAGATATTGTCTCTGTCCTCATTGGGGTTACTCTAAGGAGAGAAACCCAAAATAGGTAATTCTAACCCCAAACCACGTATATCAATTTCCTAAGGTTGTTGTACCACAGTCCTACAAATTTAGCAGCTTAAAACATTAGAAGTGTATTCTCTCACAGTTTTGGAGTCTTTTAGTGCGAATGAGGTTGTGAGCAGGGTCATGCTCTCTCTCCAAAGGCTTTTGGAAAGGCTCCGTCCTCGTGTGCTCCTAGTTTCTGAAGGTCACGGGCAGTCCTTGAATTGCTTGTCTTATGGATGCATAACTCCAGTCCCTGCCTCTATCGTCGTGTGGCAGACTTCCCATGTCTGTGTCTGTCTCTAACCAGATTCCCCTCGTTTTGTATAGATACCAGTCTTCAGATTGGTGTCCACCCTAATTCAGTATGACTTCCTCTTGATTTGATTACATCTGTGAAGACCATATTGCCAGATAGTCACCTTCAAAGATACCCAGGGTTAGAACTTCCCCATACACTTTTGGGGGGACATGACTTAATCTACAAGACCATGCTCAGGGTTGCAACAATGTTGGGCATGAACCTGAAAAGGACACATTTGTGGGAATCTGTGGGTCAGTCAGTTTCTCAAGGAGAGGAGTTGTGTCTGACACGAGAGCTGAAGGAAGGAAAGTCGTAGTTATGGAAGTGAGTGGTTAAGCAGCAGCGATGGAATTCAGGCAGAAGGTCAGCAGGGTCGATGGCCGGAGAGAATCAGAGTGGTGCATTTGAAGAAAGAGAAGCTGTGAGGTCTGAGGGGAACATTCCTCAGGTGGGGAGGGGAGATGATGAGCTGAGATCGGGGAACAAGGCATAGAGTCCTAAGGTCTTTGAAGGCCATGGAAAGAAGTTTGGGTTTTGTCCTAAGGAAAATAGGGAGCCATTGAAGTACAGCCATACATTCTGCTTTACCAGCCAGATATACATATAGAATAATATCATTTTTTAAAACAAAAGCATGGCTTCAAGCTACCCCCACCAACACCCCCGCCAATACCCTAAATCTTCTCCTCAGCTCTTCTGAAGCAGAACTTGGCCTTCATGATGAGAGGCTGCTTCAGGAACTTTCTCTTCCCCAGAACTTTGTAGTAGCCCGATAGCACCACAGCAGGGGTAGGAGCAGCTCCAGTCTTGTTTTTGGCCACATTTACCCATATTTGCTCACTGACGAAAGGCCACAGTTTATAACAGTTGACCATTGGGCAGAAGCTCTGGTTTCTCTGTAGGCAGCAATGCTTCATACCAACTTTCCTAGAGTAACCTGGGTGATATTTGCCCAAATCAATCCTGTGGTGATGCAAGCCACCAGTGTTACCTCGGCCTCCCGGGTGCTTCCTATGCTTGCCGATGTGGCGGTGGCCATAGCCCACGTGGCCCCAAAGTTTCTGGGCCTTCCTCAGGCTAGATGCTATGTTGGTGGCTAAGATGCCAATCATATCGTATCTTTTAAATATTCAATTTAAGTCACTCAAGCATCCCACTCAGAATAGCAAGAACATTCTTCCCCCATCCTGGGAGTCTCTGTTTCGTGTTCAGTCCAACCACTAGGGGGGTTTACTCTACTTGTCTTGAGACAAACAGAACATTCAGTCCTTTGCTGCGACCCCTGGTTTTGCTGTCCTTTGTGCCTGTTGACTCATAGGCTCCCTGAGCCACCATTAGTCCACCTGAGCAGCAGCATCCTCATCCTCTGTATCTGCAATGGGAAGGAAGGGAGGTCTCCCTCCTTACTGTCACTCAGGCCTGGGTTCTCAGACTACAGATGGAGATATACATTTCCCCCTGGCGTATCTCTGTGTCACTGTGCAGGAGAGGCTGCGATAAAGTGACTCCTAGCTTCAGCCACATACTGAGCCCATAACTGGGGCTCTGCCAGGAAATCTAGGACCTCTGGGGTTGAGCTCAGGGCCCTAGTCTTTTCATAGCGTGAACCTGCCCTGAGTTGAGTGGGGTGGGGCAGACTCAATCACAGGACAAATGACTCATGCCCTTATAGTTATAAGTCCAACTCAGCCCAGCCAAGGTGTCCCAAGATGTCTTCCCAGGAGGCTTCTGGTTCCCTTTGCACATTTACCTGCTCCCTCTGGCTCTAGACTCAAGAGACTGATGAGGAGGAGAGGCCTTTGTTATATGTCCCTCCAAGAACATCCTTATAAAACCTTGTAAAACCCTATCACACCCAGCCCTCCTCAGTTGATAACATGCATTTTATAATCCCTTTTACTATTCTGAAGTAAACTTTATAAGATTTACCTCATTGTATCTGGTGCTATAAAAACAAGAAGAATAAGGTATCACCTTGACTCAAAAACAGTGACTGAGGAGAGTTTAATGGAATGTCTATTTATAAAAATTGGTGTAAGGCTAAGATACTCAAAAGATGGTGAAGCCCTCTGGGCCCAGCCACGTGGGAGGCCGCTACCTCCCCTCCTCTCAGTGGGACAAGGGTAGAAAGCAGTAGAGAGACCTAGGAATCCACCAGGAGTCACAGATGCAGGAAAGGGCCACCACAACCAGAATTGATGGCCTTCACAGAGGAAGGTACCTGTGCCAACCCAAAGAGCCCAGGACCCATGGACAGTTCATAAAAGTCACAAATGACTAGAAAAGATTACAATGATTTGTGATTGGTTTGTACTACAGCTTTATACATTTAAAAAAAATTTTAAATATATTTTATTGATTATGCTATTATATTTGTCCCATTTCCCCCCCTTTCCTCCCCTCCACCTTATACATCCCTTCCCACCTGCATTCCCCCACTTTAGCTCATGTCCATGGGTCATACATATAAGTTCTTTGGCTTTTACATTTCCTATACTATTCTTAACCTCCCCCTGTCTATTTTCTACCTACTATTTATGCTACTTATTCTCTGTACTTTTTCCCCCTCTCTCCCCCTTCCACTCCCCTGTTGATAACCCTCCATGTGATCTCCATTTCTGTGGTTCTGTTCCTGTTCTAGTTGTTTGTTTAGTTTGCTTTTGTTTTTGTTTTAGGTGTGGTTGTTAATAACTGTGAGTTTGCTGTCATTTTACTGTTCATATTTTTTATCTTCTTTTCTTAGATAAATCCCTTTAACATTTCATATAATAAGGGCTTGGTGATGATGAACTCCTTTAGCTTTACCTTATCTGAGAAGCACTTTATCTGCCCTTTCATTCTAAATGGTAGCTTTGCTGGATAGAGCAATCTTGGATGTAGGTCCTTGCCTTTCATGACTTCAAATACTTCTTTCCAGCCCCTTCTTGCCTGCAAGGTTTCTTTTAAGAAATCAGCTGACAGTCTTATGGGAACTCCTTTGTAGGTAACTGTGTCCTTTTCTCTTGCTGCTTCTAAGATTCTCTTCTTATCTTTAATCTTGTGTAATGTAATTATGATGTGCCTTGGTGTGTTCCTCCTTGGGTCCAACTTCTTTGGGACTCTCTGGGCTTCCTGGACTTCCTGGAAGTCTATTTCCTTTGCCAGATTGGGGAGTTCTCCTTCATTATTTGTTCAAATAGGTTTTCAATTTTTTGTTCTTCCTCTTCTCCTTCTGGCACCCCTATGATTTGGATGTTGGAAAGTTTAAAGATGTCCTGGAGGTTCCCAAGCCTCTCCTCATTTTTTGAATTCTTGTTTCTTTATTCTGTTCTGGTTAAATGTTTCTTTCTTCCTTGTGGTCCACACCGTTGATTTGAGTCTCAGTTTCTTTCCCATCACTGTTGGTTTCCTGTACATTTTCCTTTATTTCACTTATCATACCCTTTATTTTTTCATCTAATTTGCGACCAAATTCAACCAATTCTGTGAGCATCCTGACTACCAGTGTTTTGAACTGTGCATCTGATAGGTTGGCTATCTCTTTGTAGCTTGGTTGTATTGTTTCTGGAGCTCTGATCTGTTCTTTCATTTGGGCCTTTTTTTTTTTTTTTTTTTTTTGGTCGGGGCACACCTGTTACGTAGTAAGGGGCGGAGCCTTAGGTGTTCACCAGGGCCGGGCAACCCACATCGCTGTGCTGTGACGCTGTATGCCGGGGAGGGGTCGGAGAGGGAACAATGGTACTTGCTCTGCTCTCTGCTGGATTTCAGTCACTTCCCCCACTACCACAAGCAAATTGGGCCCTTCTGGTGCTGATTCCCAGGTCGGTGGGCTTGTGCACGCTCTAGGCCCCTGTGGGTCTCTCCAATGACCTCTCCTGTGAGGCTGGGAGTGTCTCCTGCTGCCGCCTCAACCCCCACAGGTGTTTTCAATCAGAGGTTTGAGGCTTTATTTCCCGGAACTGGAGCCCTGGGTTGCGTGGTCTGTCTCACTCCCCAGTTGTTCCTCCCGGTTTATTGGCATGCGAATGAGGGACCGCCCACTCTACCAGCTGCCACCTCGCTGGGTCCACCAGCCACTGCCTTGCTGCGAGTCCTCTCTGCCCTGGCTGCCCATCTCCACCCCTCCTACAGGTCTGTATGAATGTTTCTTCTTTATTTCCTTGGTTGTCAGACTTCCATACAGTTCGATTTTCTGTCAGTTCTGGTTGCTTTTTGTTTTTAAATTGTTGTCCTTTTGGTTGTGAGAGGAGGCACAGTGTGTGTGTCTGTGCCTCCATCTTGGCTGGAAGTTCAGCTTTATACATTTTTATGCTATACAAAATTTAGGTAAAAATAACTGGAAATATAAATGGAAATACGCTTTTAATTTTTGATATATATGCTGATTTATATGTTAATTTATATTTCCTATACCAGATGTTAAATATTTTGAATACTGCTCCTAGGTAATCTTTGGTATAAAAACATAAATATGTTTGTCACAACATAATTAGCATTTGGTATTTGATCTTTACACCATCCACCATTTTTATAGAGAGATTTTACATATATAATTGAAATGAAAGTAGATATTAATTTCTCTGACTGCACTGGGGAAAATGGAGCAAGATTTGAGCTATTATATATGGTAACTTTACAATTTTCTAAAATCTTCTTGAAGAACAAATATGTTTTAGAAACATTCTAGCAATCACAGCTGCCTGGCCTGAGGCAGCCCTGAGTCAGCACAACTTTAATCTGTGTTGACTTTGATACATCTCGCCTCCTACCTTTCTTCCACAATCTTTGTTTACCTTTGTTTAAATATATTTGTCCTCTGAAACTTTTAATGTAGTTGCGACATTCTAAGTCAACAAGCCAGCTAAACATACCTAGTAGAAAAAGTATTTAGACTCTGGCCTTAGAAACTGATGAACTGTTCTTAAGAGTTATGGCTCCAATAAAAACCATTGAAATGATTTTATTCATTGTTTTATTCCATAACTGTTTAGTGAGCATCTATTTTGTTCCCTACATTTTTCTAAGCACAAAGGATTGCCATGGTACCTATGACAGCATTTTCCTGCTCAGATAGAGTAAATGAGCAAATCAAGGGAAAAAAATTAACCCTGATTAGTGATGAACACTATGAGGGAAGTAAAACAGAGAAGTGTGATGGAGACTTTTTGGGATGGTGATAGGGAGGTGGTTAACTTAGAATGAGTGGTCACAGAAGATTAAGTCCTGAGTGACAGGAAGAAGCCAGGCATGGAAAATCCAGGGTAACAGAATCTTCACCACATGGACCAATGAGGGCAAGGGCCTTGGTCAGGAACAACTCTGGCATGTTGCAGGCACAGCAGGCAGGCAGATGTTGTGGGAGCACGGGGAAGGATGAAGTCAGAGAGGTAGACATAGGCATACTAGTTCCCTATTGTTGCAAAACAAATCACCCCAGAGTTTAGTGACATGAAGCCACAAACACTTATTATCTAACAAGTTCTGAGGGTCAGGAGCCTGGAAGCAACTTAGTTGGTAGTTCTGGGTCAGGATCTCCCAAAAGGTTGCAGTCAAGCCATCAGCAGGGACTGTACTCATCTGAAAGTTTGAGTGGGGACCAGGGTCCACTTTCAGGATGGTTCACTCCCACGACGCTGTCAGAGGCCTCAGGTCTGCTCTGGCTGTCGGCAGTAGGCCTCCGTTCCTTGTCATGTCTTCCTCTCTGTAGGGCTGCTTGAGTGTCCTCGTGACAGATCAGCTAACTTCCTCAGAGCGATCCATCCAAAAGAGCGAGATGGAAACTAGCATTGGAAGTCACTCCTTTGATGATTGTGCTGGATTGAGGAGATTGCCTGGGATGGGAGAACAGTGAGAGAGGAGAAGGGAAGCGAAGTGGGAGCCAGCCAAGGATCTGCAGCCAGGTGTCTGTCAGTGAAGTAGGGGGAGAGCCAGGAAACTGTGGGGTCAAGAAGGAAGGAGGAAGGAAGTGCGGAAGAGTGACCATCAAGTTTGGTTCCCAGCGGCCACTGCTCCCCTTCATGAGGTCAGGTGCAGTGGAGCGGGGCCCAGAAGCCTGAGTAGAGTGGGTTGAGGGGAAAATGGGAAGTGAGAAGTAGAAAGAGCAGCTGCTAACAGCCCTTTTGAGAATTTTTCTCTCCTAAGGGGCAAGGGGAACGGGACAGTACACGTTATCTAGAAAAGAAAAGGAAGGTTTAGTAGGTTATACTCAGTTTCATTTGGAGCTGAGAAGTCACCTAAGAATGGCTGAGGCTGTATACTAAAGTGACAAAGGCTCCTAAAGGCTTTGAAGTTGTTGATCACAGAGAGGTCCCATTGCTCCAGAAAGTGTGCCACCTAGTGGTCAGTCACCGTGTCAGAGTCAGACTAACTTTTCAGAGGGCACTGGGTGTCTTCTGTTCAGAGCAATCCCTTTGCTGGAACAGAGAAATGTTTCTGTAAATCTTGAATGCATGTTGGAGTAAACCTCCAAGTGAGTGACAAAAAACTGCTGACTGAGAGGCTGAAGCTGTTCTCCACATTTTCCCTCACACCTTCCAGTTCATTCCACTTCCTTCTTACTCCCTCAGTCCTCTTTTCAGTGCCCCTTCCACCGTCCATTTCTATGGTAGAGACTGGAGTGACGCATCCACAGGCCAAGGCGTGCCAAGAATTGCTGGCAGCCTCCCCTCCCCCCGCCAGGGCTCGGACAGGGGCATGGAACAAACTCCCCCTCAGAGCCATCTGAAGGAACCAGTTTTGATGGTACCTCGATTTCAGGCTTCTGGGACGGTGTGAGAATACATTTCTGTGGTTTCAGCCACCCAGTGTATGGTGATTGTTACAGTGGCCACAAGAAACGAGTATAATTACTTCACAACAACCAAGAATAAATATGTCCGATGACATAGATGAAGCTCAAAATAATTATGCCAAGTGGAAGAAACCAGACAAAAAAGAGTACTTACTGTGTGTTTCTATTTATACAATTCTAGAAAATGCAAACTAATTTATAGCAACACGCAGCAGATCAGTGGTATGGGGAAGGGCAGGAGGAAGGGGTTCCAAAGGGCGTGAAGACATGCTATTTCATTGTATTGATGGTGGTGGTGTTTTCACAGGTATATACCCACGTCAAAACTTGTCTAGTTGCACAATCAAATTATGTGCGCTTTATTATATGTCAATTATACCCCCAATTATGGCAATAAAACTAACGGAGGCAAATAACGCCCCCGAAATCTATCCTCTGGCACGCTGCCTTCTAATGACACACAGGCTTCAGTCTCTCCTGTCCTAACCCCTTTAGCCACCCACATTCCCACCCTTCATTAAAAAATAAAAATAAAAAATAAACGCTCCAAAACAAGTCAAAACACGAGCTCGGCCTAAGATGGTGGCTCTTTCTACGTTGGTTTGACTGGGAGAGGGGTCACAGCCTGGAACCAAGCTGTTTACGAGCCTGGTGAGGCCTGGTGGGTATAGGGAGGTGGGCTACATCTGTATGGTGCGGGCAGATGCCCAGTTAGTCTGAGACAGAAGGCTGTGGGGGACCAACAGGTGGGTGGGGGGGTTTGTCCCTGGCTGGTTTTCTTTTTTGCTGTTTCCTTCCCTCTTCTGTCACTTCCCACACTCCAGTAGCCTATACTCTGACTCTACTTCCTCTTTCCAAAGTCTTGAACTTTTTTCTAAACCAATGAACAAATTGTCACATTAGTTCTGTTGGTTCAAAGGTGTTTTCTCAGTTCTCTCTTCTTTGACATCTTTATTGTAAATCCAAGCCCAACCTCCTTTTCTGTCAGCAACTTTCTGCCAGAGCCCTCCTCCCCCACCAAGCTCCAGTGCTCATATAATCCTGGGGCTCCCTTTCCCTGATTTAGTGATTTCTATGCCTTTCTTGCCCACATGCCATCACACTCATCTCGTCCAATCCTGCGTCATTTCAAAAGGTCAAAATGTTCACAAAATAAATAACAAGTTATCAGCGACAGCCCCCCTCCTGCAGAGCTCGGGCTCCTCAAGAATGCTATGAAAAGTTTGCAGAGTCTTGACCTCCAGCGGAGAAAGCAGCATTCGGCAGGGCAATTAGGACAAGGCTTCAACCAACTGAGCCACCTGGCCAGGGCCCTAATACTGTGTTCTAGAAATGAATATCTTTATGCTAATCTGTATTGAAGTGAAGCTTCCAGTACAAGAATGTATCTGTGCACTCACATATAAGTTCCACACACATACACATATGTGAAGAAAACATGTTCTAAATGCTGACAGGCTGAACTGCACTTAGTTGCAAAATTCTGTTTCAAAATTGTTTGACAATTTAAGAATATTAGATTAAAATATAATAGGCCATTGAGATTTCTTAAAGATAATTGATTTCGCTTAAATTTTTTCCAATATAATTTAAATAAATTAACTAATTTGCTCATCTAGTTATCACCTGATTATTTTGCAAAGCCTCATTTTTTGACTGTTAGCAACAATTTAGTTCCTAGTGCCAAGTGAGCCTCCTGCAAGGAGACTGAAGCACAGGCCTTTCCAAGTCAGTCCAGCAAGTACCACGACAGCATCCTTGTGGGAGCAAAGCAAGCTCACTTTGTCATAAGCAGAACATAAAGATTTTCATAAACCAGAAATACATATTCAGTAACCAAGGACACATGAAATGTACTGCACGCTAGGTTACTAGACTGCCTTCTATCAAGGGGAAAATTCTTATCCTTTATCTTAAAGGACCCACGAACCCACATCACAAAAACCCAGTTTCACTAGACAAAGCAGAATGGAAGCATGGTGCCAGCAGGATTGGAGATAAAACTCCAGACTGCTAGGCTGAAAATCAAAAAGAGGCGGGCGGGGCACATGCAGTTACTGTGGTATTTAATTCCTTTTATTCATACACACTTTAAACAATGGATTTTAAGTTGTTTTTTTTTTTAACTTCAGAGGTACACTTGAAAGCTATGAAATCAACCAGAATCAAGCAGAAAGCTACGGAGTTCTTCTGGCTAGAAGGAGATAAGTGCATAAGAATTGCTTCTATCCCTCCTTTCCTGCAAATAGGTGGAGAGAATTATCACCGGTGTTTCCAAGGTCTCATGGGCCACCTTCTGAAACTTTCCCTTGACTTCAGTAAAAGACAGATTTGGAATTACAAAAGGAAGGAGCATTGGAAAAAGCTCATGGAAGATGATATTCCATGAATACTTTTTGCTCAGATTTCTGTTTGATATCAGTTGTCTAAGGAATCCAGGACTTTCTCCTAAGCAAACAAGTTCAGTTGTTAAAATCCAGAAATTATTCTAGAATGGATTTACTATATTCTTAACACAAAATCACAGATATTTAAAATATTAAATAATTTTTCTGTATATAAGATAGCCTTAATGAAAGCCAAAATTATAAATAGTTTAAAATGAATAAACCATATTGATTCACTTATATTTGTCAAATACTCTTGTTACTCTCTGACCTTAAATTAATATGTATAACTTGAGCAGAGTGGGGATTTACCATTATCTGTTACATCTATGGATATTTTATACAGATATATGTACATACAATCTGTAATATATCTGTATTAAGTACACATATATGAACACATAATACCAAGAGTATATTTCTAAATCAGCGACATGTTTTCCACATTTGAAATTTTCATTTTGAGTTTATTTGAATTCTTACAGGATTTTTTTGGTTAACTGTTTAATTGAGGTCAAGTTTCCTATAAATAACAGTACCACAGTTTTGATCTGTACTTTTAATTGTAAGTTCTTCAAATTATTATGGAATGATGATACATCTTTTCAGAGGTAGCCCACCTGTAAGATAGCTTCATTACCTTTTAGGAGATAAACACCTCAAGAAAATAAAAAGTCAAGACATTGTGACTTGAAATATTGGCATTCAGAATACACTTTGCTTTTAAGAAATATTAAAAGAATGCCAGTCTTGCTATTCAGAATGAATCCTATCTAGGCCATCTTTCTGGGATTCTAAAACTTTGAGTTCTCTCAGAGCATTAGACATTATTGTGAAGAACAGACCTTTGAATATAAAACAAGATACTCCCTCTATTTTTGTGTAATGTAAGGTCTATTTTCTTTTGATAGTTATTAGTTTACCGACTGTTAAAATTGATTCTAAGCCACCTACTCTGAGAAGGGAACTTCATGATATATAAAATGGGGTGAATCAGTTCACCAACTCAAGAGAACAAGAATTTCTTTATATTTCTGTAACTGCACTTAATTTCTATTTGAGCCCCACTCCGCAAAGGGCATAAATTAAATCACAGACAGTTTCAGTCTCCTCCCCAAAACACACCCGCATACTTTCTCTAGGTTTGTAACTGAGTCCCAGGCCCCAGGGAGAGGGCCGACCTGTCCATAGCAGACTTCTGTCCACACAGGAGGCTGCCAGGACGTCCTCATTCCTATCACGTCCTGGTGATGGTCTTGCAGAAAACTGCCACACCCTACACAAGCACCGTATGGTCTTGTGCATTTGTAACTGTGTGTTGGAAACATCTGGCTCTTATGTGGAGAACTCTCAGGCTATCTCAAGCCCACCTGCCTAGGCCCAGCACCTAGACATTTCTACTCAATGCTTTCGAGTCACTCTGAGTTTGCAAGAAGTAAGGAAAATGTTTCCCAGGTTTGCAGATACCCTAAGTCGCACTGGGATTCTGGCACTTCCTAGCTTGCCTTCTCTAGCATTTGACTGGGCTGATATGAGAAAAGAGAGCAGTTTCCTCTCATGGGAACTAATTTCTCTTCTGTACCCCTCCAACTTGCTTCCTCTACCTCAATTCCAGAGGGTATCTGGGCTCTTTCTCCATCTTTCTAAATCATTTGTTTGCAGCATATGTTGGATTAAAGAAGGTGGCTTTTCTCCCACAGAGAAGTGGGCTGTAATTCCCCTCCCCTTGGATCTGGGCTGACCTCTGTGACTCACTTGAAACCTATAGAATATGACAATAATACAGTGTGACTTTTGAAACTAGAACAGAAGAAGGCTGGCAGGTTCTGCTTTGGTCTCAGAACATTCACTCTCCAGATGCTTCCTCTCAGAACCAGTCACCATGCTGTGAGAAGCCCAAGCGACATAGAGAGGCCTGGGTGGGTACTTTAGTCAGGAGCCTACCCTTGCTCTTAGCCATATGTGGGAGCCACCATGGACAACCAGTCTAGTAGATTCTTTAGCTGACTCCTGCCCCAGCAGCCATCTATATGAAAGACCCCTCAAGAACCACTCAGCTGAGCCCTTCCCTACTCCTAAACCACAAAATTGTGAGCACAATTAAATGACTGTTCTAAGCTGCTAAGTTTTGGGGTGATCTGTTATATAGCAATAGATAATCAAACATGGCATATACTCTGTGCTCTTTTACATTCAAATTCAAGCTTTTGCAACTCCAAAGTCTCAGCATTCTTCTTTGTTTCTCTGCCATTCACTGAATTCAGAATTAATTGGGAGAGATAATAAGTAGAAGAAAATAGAGAGTGGAGATACAACGTACAGAATCCTTGGCAGCCTGAAAATATTATCCCACCCCTAAGGATATGGCATGTTATATATGAGTGAGGGTGTTTGTTGTTGGTTCTCTTTCAATTCTCAAAAGAGAAGAAAATTAATTAAAATAATGTTTTGAAAAATAACATAATTTTCATACTTTAGATAGTCTCAGGGCTTGGAGCATGCTGGGACTATGTAACAATACAGGAGCGGTAGTGGTGGGGAGAGGAATCCGTCCAGATGGCGTGCCTACCGGTTTTGCCAAACCCAGCCCAGGGAGCAGGTATTAGGAAGGGAAACCATGCAGAAAGCAGCACGGCAATTCAATGGGCGAAGGAGAGGGATCTGTCCACTCCACTTGCAGGCGCTGGCAGATACCAGGATGAACGCCATGCTTTCCTGTTCATGGGAAGAGTTGATTCATCAGGCTTTTCCCAATTCAACACAATAACATACAGAAATAACATTTCTTGGTACAGCAGGTCCTCAAATGACATCGTTTCATTTAACATGGTTCGGTTATAACGATGTCATAGGAACCTAACTCTTGTTTATATATCCATTAGCCTCGAGTAAAATAAATTTTGTTGTACCTTGTTTTCATCAGTTCCAAGAAACTATTGACATTAAGTGAGGTCTTACTGTATACTCTTTCAACCTCCTTACTTCTCTCCATCCACTGGCTTGGTTTTCCTTTCTTTCCCAATTACCCTTCTCTCTCCCTCACTCTGTGACAAAACATGGTTGCCCACACAGTTCCTGAGATTGTTTCAGTTCCAGTCACACCGAGTGGCCTAGAGTCTCAATGCTAAAATCCTAGGGTAGAAACTGGGTGTCAGTTGAGTCCGGTGACTCAAGGAACTTGGTCAAATTGGTCACAGCTGGATGGTGGGGTTCTGTAGTGCAGCCAAGGCTGGCAGGAACCCATCACCCCTGGGCAGGAGGGGACAGAGATGCACCCGTTCCCAGAGAGGGGGAATCACTGTGAACAGGGCAGGCGCTCCATAGATGCTTACTTGGCAAAGTGTCTTCTATGTAACAAATGCTCAATAAATCAGAGCAATTATGAGAAAAGCACTGAATAACATCATCCTTAGTTTAATGACCAGAAAGGCTCTGTATGGCAGGGATCACCTCAAAGACATTCACTGGGCAAAAATTTAGGAACGTCTTTCCTCCGTGCCCCAGAGTGACCTCATGATCACACTCTGACCTGGGTCGTTACTGAGAACACCATCAAAGCTGATGCACCATCATTGCTCACTTCCACCACCCTTGGGGAAAAGTTCAGGACACGACATAGCTTCAGACTAGTTTCAGTGTCGTAATCACGGTTTGAGTACAAGCTGTTGGCAATTTGAACATGGAGGTTCTCTTCAATTACCTCTGACAGTCAGCAAGTGGGGAGCAGCCCAGTGACCGCTGCTTTTCCAGACTTGCTTGTGGCAACAACCTCTTTGACACCTGAGGATTAGTGAGTTGTTTTTTTTTCAGGTAGCATATTTTTAAAGAGTATCAAAGGAATTTGTCTTGTATTCCTATTTGGTTAGTTATTATTTTTTTCTTTCTTTCCCTTAATTGAATTACTTATCACTGAGGGTTTAACAACCTCCTTGAAAGTCAGTTGGGAAAAGTAACCGAATCCAATCATGCTAACTCTGCTGTTGTCAGCTGGGAGCTCTACCCACCATTTCCTTTAAAGAAAGGGTTTGAGTGCATTATGCTAAGTGAAATAAGTCAGGCGGAAAAGAACAAAAACTGTATGATTTCACTTATATCTGCACTATAAAACAAAAAGGAAACAAATGACAAACTAAACAAAAACGTATTCATCAATACAGACCGTAGATTGCTGGTTTCCAGAGGGGAAGGGAATGGGGTAGGGCGTGGTGAGATGGATAAAGGGGGTCAAATGTATGGTGGTGGGTGGAAACCTGACTTTTGGTGGTGAGTACACTATAGCATACACAGATATTGAATTACAATGTTATATACCTTAAACTTACATGTCATTAACCAACGCTACCTCAATTAAAAAAAAATAAGGGGACTGACTTCTGGTCAAGATGGAGGTGTAGGTAGATACACTTCTCCTCACACAACCATAGAAAGAATTACAACATCTCAAAACTGATAACACCCACAACCATCAGAATATTGAGCTGTATGGAAGTCTGACAACCAAGGATTTTAAGAAACCACATTCATCCACACAGGTAGGAGGGATGGAGTTGTGGAGATGGGCAGAGGCACAGGGAGGCAGTGGTGGCAGCAGCAGAACAGTTGGCCCCACATTCACATGTGATAGATAAAAACTGGGAGGGATACCTTGGGAGTGAGTGATCCTAACTCCAGGCCTGATAGCACAGTCCAGGGTTCCAGCACCAGGAAAATACATCCTTATAATTTCTGGCTGTAAAAACCAGTGGGGGTTAAGGCAGTGGAATAAACTGCTGGATTTTCAGGAGGCTCTGTTTAAAGGACCCACATGGACTTAGAACATATGCAAACCCACCCAGCAGTAGAACAGCTGGAAGGGTGCCAGTTGCATACCAGAAGTGGGTGAAGTGACTGGAAACACAGCAAGTGCCATGCAAACCTCCAGAAGCCAGGCAATGGCATTGTTCCCTCTATGAGCCCTCCCCCAACAGAGAGCCACAAAGAGGTGAAGCAGGTTGCCCCATCCTGGCAATTACTGAAAGCTCCGCAGGTGCCTTTTTGACAATAGGCCACGCTACTAAGACAGGGAGTCAAAGCAGCTCTACTTAATACACAGAAACAAACACAGGGAGGCTGCCAAATTGAGGAAACAAAGAAATATGGCCCAAATAAAAGAACAGCACAAAACCCCAGGAAAAGAACTAAACAAAATGGAGGTAACCAACCTATCAGATGCAGAGTTCAAAACACTGGTGATCAGAATGCTCAAAGAACTCATTGAGTATGGCAACAACATAAAAGGAAAAAGTGAAGTTTCCACTAAGTGAAATAAAGAAAAATCTACAGGGAACCATCAGTACAGGGTTGGAAACTGGAATTCAAATCAATAATTTGGAACATAAGGAATAAATAAGCATTCAACCAGAATAGCAGGGAGGAAAATAATTTTTAAAAATGAGGATAGTAAAAGGACCCTCTGGAACATCTCCAAATGTACCAACATCAGAATCATAGGGATGCCAGAAAAAGAGGAAGAGCAAGAAATTGAAAACTTATTTGAAAAAATAATGAAAGAAAACTTCCCTAATTTGGTGAAGGAAACAGACATACAAGTGCAGAAAGCACAGAGTCCTAAACAAGTTGGACGCAAAGAGGAACACACCAAGACACATCATAATCAAAATGCCAGAGTTTAAAAATAAAGAGAGAATCTTAAAAGCAGCAAGAGAAAAGCAGAGTTACCTACAAAGGAGTTTCCAGAAGACTGACAGCTGATTTCTCAAAAGAAAATTTGCGGGCAAGAAGGTGCTGGCAAGAAGTATTCAAAGTTGTGAAAAGCAAAGACCTACAACCTAGATTACTCTGTGCAGCAAAGCTATCATTTAGAATGGAAGGGCAGATACGGTGCTTTCCAGATAAGGTAAAGCTAAAGGAGTTCATCATCACCAAGCCCTTATTACATGAAATGTTAAAGGGGCTTATTTAAGAAAAAGAAGATCAAAACCATGAACATTAAAATGGCAACAAATTCACAACTACCAACAACTGAGTCTGAAAAAACAAACTAAGCAAACAACCGGAACAGGAACAGAATCACAGATATGGAGATCATTTGGAGGGTTATCAGTTAGGAGGGGGAAGGGAGAGAATGGGAGAAAAGGTACAGGGATGAAGAAGCATAATTGGTAGGTACAAAGCAGACAAGGGAATGTTAAGAACAGTATAGGAGCCCTGGCTGGTGGGGCTCAGTGGATTGAGTGCTGGCATGTGAACCGAAGGGTTGCCGGTTCAATTCCAGGTCAGGGTAAATGTGTGGGTTGTGGGCTAGGTCCTTGGTAGGGGGCATGCGAGAGGCAACCAATTGACATACCTCTCCCACATTGCTGTTTTTCTCCCTTTCTCCCTCCTTTCCCCTCTCTTTAAAAGAATGTAGGAAATGGAAAAGCCAAAGAACTTACATGCACAACCCATGAACATGAACTAAAGGGGGTGGGAACATGAATTAAAGGGGCGGGATTGCTGGAGGGAAGGTGGGTACCAGGCAGAGGGGACAAAGGGGGGAAAATTGGGACAAATGTAAAAGCATGATCAATAAAATATACTTTTAAAAATAAGAGGACTAAATGGTAATGGAAAAAATATAATAAATTTTAAATAAAAAAACCCCAAAAATATAATAATAAAGAAGGGTTTGAAATCCGATACCACAGCACAGAGCCAACAGGGCAAAAACTGCACATTTTTAAAGCTCTAATGCGTCCTGTCAATTATTTGGTCCAAATTCCTCCTGAGGGATGAGAAACTGAGTCTCAGAGAGAGGAAATGACCTTCCAAAGAGAGTACTGCCACCAGTGGGAGAACTGGGCTGGTACTCAGGTCTCCTGATGTTCAGCCTGGGGCCTGCAAGTAAGTGCCTTGGACATTAAAAGTCTTAACTATGCCACTCTGACTGGTGTGGCCCAGTGGACTGGGTGTCGTCCTGCATGACCAGTTAAGACACATGCCTGGATTGGAGGCCTGGACCCCGGTTGCAGCTTATGCAAGAGGCGACCAATCGATATTTCTCTTTCACATTGATGTTTGTCTCACTCTCTTTCTCCCTTCCATTCTCTCTCTATAAAAAAACAATCGTAATAAATAAATAAAATCTTTTTTAAAAAGTCATATCTATGCCTAAAAATAAAGTGGTGATTTGAGACAAAATCATTTTTGTTTCAGAACTATTGCTGTGACAGACAGCGAGAGAGGGGTGGCAGAGTGGGGAGAGAGAATGAATATTTGCTCCTGAGGAGGAGTTTTGGCTTAAACAACCCTCCTTCCCAACCTCTTTCATTAATAATTGAACATTTAAATTTCAAAGATGGTTTGAGTATGTAGAGAAGACACTAAAATGAAAAAAAAGAACAGATTTAACATAGAACATCTTTTATTTGAACACTGAATACATTCTTTTAGTACAGAGTGTTTGAGAGTGAGCTTTTTTTAAGAAAAATAACATTGGCAGCAATACAATGAAAATGGAAAAACATAATTTCTAATATAATAGAAATGACATATAGATACATTAGCATTCTGTGAAGTCCAATTGATCTGATACGCTGTGATTTCATTTACACTTACTTCAGAAGGTACTGGAAATTGTTGAAAAGTACCACACACATAAAACTAAACACAGCAAATTAATGAGTGTATCACAATTTATTAAATATCTTTAATGAAAACAGTACCTGACAATTAGAAAACAAAGTTTTGTTAAAAAAAAGAAACCCCTCAGACTAGTGTTCATATTAGAGGTAACAGTTTCTTTCATTTCTAATATTAAACAAGACACTTAATATTCCATATCGAAATTTATCTTCTGAGTTCCGAGAGTGTGTTCTGCCCATGAGCGTAGAGTGACGTGAATGTAGCTTTTGGTTCCCTGGATTCTCAGAGCATCAGTAAGACAAGTCTCAGGATCATCAGGAGGCTGGATGAAAAGAAAAAGGCAAAGGGAGGGTGGCTCTCAGGCGGGTGAGACAGAAGGGCCGCCTCCCCTCCCCGGGGAGACCAAACTCTGGCTCCCAGGCTTCTCTCCCTGACCCCTACTCCTTGGAGCAAGGGGGTCTCATAATCCCTGTACTCTTACTTCCCAGACACGACTGAATAGCCACTTAAAAAGGTTCACTCAACGAATGAGAAAAATCAGAATTCGCTGTTCTTAAGGTCTCCGATGAAGCTTTATGAGAGAAAGGTTTCAAAAGAAATACAAAACTTTTAAAAGCTTGCGAAGTAAAGCGAGTTGCAAAAATAATCATGGAACAATGCTGAGGGGCTATTATTATCACCTCAGCTACTTTTCATTGATTGGGGACTTTTTTTTTTCTTTTTAATAAACATGTTTCATTTGTTTTCCTTAAACCATCAGAACTGAAACTAATGACTGTCATTTTCCTAAAATAGGGAAATTAATCTAAAACACACAGTGGTGTTTTTCAGAAGATAGCAATTTAAAAGGCATTTGATATCTTTGGGGTCTTGTCTTCTTGATCCGCAAACCCTACTTCTGATTCTTCCCACCACAATGATCAGTTTTAGACAGGCCTAGAACTGGAAAGCAGTCTCTGTAATCACATTTTTCCTCCCCAAATCACAAGCATAAACACAGCCACACCAGAAAATTCTATGGAGCAGGAAAAGAAAATTACTCGTTATGCTACCACCCAGAGACGAACTTGAACCATTTGAGGCATTTCCCTTCCTAAGGTGGTTTTTTATATACAAACTTTTAAAAATTGAGATTACATCATATTGGGCTGTTTTTTATCCTTTAAAAAAAAAAACTCTCTTCTTATGTTATTAAGGCTTTCCAGTGCCACTAAATAGTTTTTGAAACCATGACATGAAATGCCTGCTCAATATTCCATTAAGTGGACAAAATATTTACTGAAACATTTCGTTACTGGTGAATTTTTTAGGTTTATCATGTTTTGCATTAGGAATAAAATTACAATAAACATCAGTCATTGGATACATCTCATTATTTCCTCAGAATAAATTCCAAAAATCGAAAATGTTTATCAAAGGAAATGGGCATGTTTATGGCTTTCAGTATATAAAGGCAGCTTTCAGGAAGAATTAAAATGTAACCTATAAACTTTTTCTTGGTAACATGACTAATCTCGTGGATAGAATTACTGGAATCAAATTAAGAGAAACTTGAGGCCCCCTATTTATCTATTTTTAAAAAGGGTTTTTTTCTCTTAAAAACTCAAAATAACCATCAGACTGTCATTCTGTCCTCTTCCCCGAGAGAGAATGAGTTTCAGATTTAAATCAATGCATTCACTGCCTCAGTAGGGTAACTGCTGAGGAACAATGAGGTTTAACTTAGTTCTTTATTCTGAAAAAGGTAAAATATACATGTGACCACACAATACAGCAATACTAAGTGGACGCAATAAAAATGTCCATGTGGCCCTGGCTGATGTAGCTCAGTGGATTGAGTGCAAGCCTGTGAACCAAAGGGGTTCGGTTCGATTCCCAGTCAGGGCACATGCCTGGGTTGTAGGCCAGGTCCCCAGCAGGGGGTGTGCGAGAGGCAACCACACATTGATGTTTTTCTCCCTCTCTCCTTCCCTTCCCTTCCCCTCTAAAAATAAATAAATAAAATCTTAAAAAAAGAAAAAAAGTCCATGTGCACATCAATACCAAAGACTGGCTGAATGCAGATATTTTAAGGTTTCACAGTCATGCTTATTGTGATAAAAAATACCTTGACATTTCAAATTAAAACTGACTTTCACCAAAAATTCAGCACTTCAAAATGATGGCAGAAGAAAATGTAAATCAAAATAGTTTTTCTCGCCCTGGATGGTGTGGCTCAGTGGATGGTGCAGAGCGCTGGCCTGTGAACTGAAGGGTCACTGGTTCGATTCTGGATCAGGGCACATGCCTGGGTTGCAGGTTGGATCCCTTCATCTTGCACAGTGGGGCCGTGCAAGAAGCAACCAATTGATCTTTCTCTCTCACATCACTGTTTCTCTCCCTCTTTTTCTCGCTCTCTTCCCCTCTTACCTTAAGCCTGCAACTAGCCCAGCTGGCATTATTTTCTTGGATCTCTTAAACCTCACACCCATTATGGTGGCCAGAAAGAAAGCTGTAACTGAAAAACAGACCAACGCATGAACGGGAGTTTCAAACACATTATCAATGCTTGCTTGTGGGGAAAAAAGGGTGTCATTTCAGCTTTCTAATGTAACAACTACTATGCATAGGTACTGAGTTGCTATTTTCTACAAATGATGAAGTGCTCTATGAAAACACTTAAACTAGCTCATCACGAAGGTTTGAGTAAACGAGCATGTTAAAATCCATTCTTGAAATATCTTTGAAAAGGAAGTCTCTTCTAACTTAAATTTTTATTTATAGAATACTCCTGGAAGGCTAGGACTGTTGGCTAATCCAGCTTTTCCTCAGGAACACCGGGCAGTACACCTGGACCCACAGGAGACACTCAGTAAGTGTTCAGGTAACTGCATGTAAAGAAAATAATTAGTATCTTTTTTTAAAGTAAGACCTAATTAATAAAGTAATACTATTTCAGTATTTGGAAGAAGGTTTCCAGTTTTTATTTTTTAGCATTCTATTTTGGGAAGTTTGATGCCTAGAGACTAAATAACAACAGACTAAGTAATAATATTAAATTTAGAAGCATTGTATCAGCTACCCCCAGGTTTGGTTCTCCATAGCTGGGGAAAATGCCTTACTTACACAGAGATACTTTAACATCTCGCCTGTTATTGGAAACACGGTAAGCTCCATAGCCAGCCAAAAGTCCAACAGAAAGACCAGCAATCAAAGATGGAACACCACCTTGCGGGGAAAAAAAAGTATGGGCTCAGAAAAAGAATCACAAAATGAAAGGAATTACTTGGAGTATAACACACGCACATTTAACTGTATTTGTACTTGGGCACTGCGACTGGACAAAGCCAAATTGAGTATCGGCCTATTCATGGGTAGTTTGTAAGAAATGACAGCGTCTTGCTGAACCCCAGCTGCAAGGCAGAGAAGCCCTGAATGCACAGCGATGCAGGGTTAGGTATCACTTCAGGGAATAAGACAGTCTCCCTATAGTAGTGGTTCTGACATTGATGGCATGACCGTGGGCAATCCGTTGACTTGTTAGGTCCCTCTCTGTTTTCTTCCTATTCTCCTGGCCTCCATCTTTTCACTGTGAGGTGTGATGATAAAAGTAAGATGCAAGGTATTTTTAGCTCGTAGGGTTGGAGACAGAAGTGCTATGCGAACCAAGCACTGGTTCTACCCTGAATAGTTAAGAAACCTTCCAGCCTCAGGATGTCAGGACTCAGGGATGGAGGCTACACCAAGAAATGGGGAGAACCAGTGCACATACACAGTCAGCCAGCCTGACCCACCCGCCCACGGCACCAGGGCTCTGGGGCCAACTCCAAGCGCTTTCTGTGCACTGGGCTCCGTGCCAGTGACACTGGACATGACACGCACTCTCCTTGCTGTGTGGGATGCACTCTATTTATAACCCGCTGGATTGCAGTCTCTAGGAGTACGGTCACGGCAGCTTTGTTTTTAAAATTTCTAGGAATTCATATTGCAACCAGGGTTAAGAACCATTGCAGCAACACACACGCACACGCACACACACACACACACACACCCCAACAGCAGCACTAGCAGCATCCCGAAGGAGAAGCCAAATGCCCTAGATTCTAGACCAAATTCTTTTACTTATTGCCAGAAGGTCTTTGGCTGTGTCACTTGGCCTCTCTGAGTTTTATCAGTTGCAAAACTGGGTTGATAATATCATCCATGTCAAATATATAAAGGCTTGGAATGTTCCAGTTGGAAATGATATTACATTTCTCATTACTCCCTCTAAACCTCCCAAATCTATTCTCTAAACATAGTAATATGATCTTTTAAAAACATACATCTAGACAGGTCACCCTGCCTAATTAAAAACCCTCAGTACTTCCCACTGCCCTTAGAAAAACCCCAAGTTTGCTCTATTATTGGAGCTCTGGCCTCCTTACATTCCCTGAATACGCCAAACTCTCTATTCCTTATGGCTCCCACACATGCTGTTCCTTGCCTGCACTGCTTGTCCCTGCAGTGTTCGCCTGGTCAACTGCAGCTCACCTTCCGATGTTCAGTGTTGGCTCCCCAGAGATGCCTTCTCTGACCCACCATTCTGAACGAGGGACCCCAGGACAGTCTCCCACTGTTCATCATCAGATACGTAATGTCAGTCTTCCCCCACCTTCAGGGGTGAGTGCCAGGTCTTTTTGCTCACTGCTGTCTTCCCAGGGCCCGACACAGTGCAGGCGCACAGCCAGCACTAAATAAATACTGATGGAATGCATGCCTGGGCACTCCCTGTTATGGCTCAAGCAGAAGTCAGATACGACCACGGTTAAGGAGAATACTTTATTTAACCTTAACAGATTAATTTACGAATGAGGAACTGAAGCCCAGCAGTTAAAACAACTCACAGGAGTATCAGAGCTAGTGAGTGGTAGTGGCAAGGGCAGAATTTAGGAATGCATGATTCTGTGGCCTATGCTCTTAACGCACATGCTACAGGGGTGGGCTTCTTTGCGAACATATGACACCCTGGGGGGCTTCCAGGGTCACTTAGTGGGGGGCTCTGGCAGGAAGCCAAGGAACCACATCGTGCAGCTGGGCACAGCTAATGGGCTTTCATATGTTCTTGAAGAGATTTGGGTGAGAATAGTGAAGTAATCCCCTCCCCCTCTCCCTTCCACAACATACATGTATATGTATATACATGTATCTACACACCCACATATGTCTCTACACACACACACACTTCCTTCTTCCCATCCCTCTTAAAGTCAGGCAGAAATGTCTAGATGTTCTTTCCTGTCCCGTAGTAAAGGTTATTTAGACATGTTTTTGACAATGAAAAAAACTTTTTTATAACAACCCTATCAGGATTTTACAGAGGCCTCTTTAATGTAGATTATGAAATATCAACTTTTATGTAGTTGTTTACAGGTCTTCATTTGGTGTCATCGTTTCCCCCCATCAAATACACATCCACGATGCTACACATATCGAGAGAAAAAACAAGAACAGCAGAAGTGTAAGGTGAATTACAGGCTCTCAGGGGTCATAGCGGAGAACCTACCCTACCCTGCCAGCCCCTCACACCCTGGGCAGAGCTGCTCTTCTTGGCCCTGGGCTTCTTAGCAACTGTAAGGAAGGAAGGAACTGTGATAATTGTGTAGACCTCGTTTTTTCACTCAAACTCAAGTCCACCAATGCCACAAATATAACACTCTTTAAAATATACTTCATCGTTTTCTCTTGCAACAGATTTTCTACTTAAACCTTAGATACTGCCTTATAAGCATCAAAACTGGCTTATGATTAATTAAACTATTTTAAGTGATAAGAAAAAAAACCCCTGCTCATGAAAGGACTTGTTATGATAGAATAATGTTGGAATGAAAATGCCTTGACAATTTTTACATTACTTAAAATTTAAGAATAATAAGAATTGGAAATAATTGGCAAACACAAACCTAAATCTATGCCCAACTGGGCTTTGACCTTTTCTATTTTTAAATCACTCACAGAGGGTGGGATAGGAGGAAGAAAAAAATATATATATACTTCATCTTTAAAATTTCATAAAAACGTAAGAGCAATATTGACATCGTGACTACAAATGCTTCTACCTTAAAACAAAGTGAAATATAAAACCTGACCTTTCATTTTTCTTCATGAAAACCCTTTAATTTATCCACTAGGTCCTTTTTCTTTCCTTCTTCTGGACAGATGGAGAGATAACTTCATATATTATATTTAAGTATTCAAGAAATTTTCCTTTGCAGCACACATCAACATAATTCAGTTTTTTGACACTATGACTACATAAACAAAAAGATTTCCTCATTTGATAAGTGAGTGGCCCTGAGGAGGTTAAATCAATTAATTATGTCATTGATAATGACAGGTGAAATTAGAATTCTGTAGTGGAGGCAGACCCAGAACCCCCAGGTTGGCATGCTGTTTATACCCAGCCCCACGTAACCCCCTTCCTTCCATGAATCCCTTCCATGAATCCCTCCCACTGCTGGTCCTCAGCCACCTCTAGGGCATCTGTAGCTTCTTGTCCTACCTACAGACCCTCAGTTGATCCTGGCACAATCGCCAACCCCACCACGTCATTCTGACGAAAACTCTTCTTTGGGCTTACCTCTCCGCTTATATCCCCAAATACTTCCGAATGTCACAAGGGCGGCATAACCAAAACCAACAAGGTCCATTGGCAAGGCTGCAAGTGTAAAGCAAGGGGGAAAGGACAAATTTTACAAAATAAAATGAGTTTGGGGGAACAAATGCACGTAAATGACATGCATTAACCAGAAGGATAAAAATGAATTTCTCTACTAGAAAAGGGAGGCCAGATCTTCACCCGTGCACCACTCAACTGCTGTGCCACCATGCTCACCACGCGCACACACACTCGGGGGACGCCCATGTTGACTCTCCTTTCCTTGTCTTCCAGACCTGCTGTATGGTCAGCTGTTTACGTCCCTTCCACTTCCCCGGGTAAGATTTCTGCTCACTGGAGACAACACCACAATCTTTGCTTTTCACTTTGTGCTTGGAATGTCCCCCTCTCTCCCGACTACGAACCCCACCCACCCTCTACACCTCACCCCACTCTTGACCACCTCCCAACCTCCTTAACCACTCCAGCCTGCACCGTCCAACTACTGGAGCAAACTACTCTGCTTCCTCTACATTCCTTGACTGCAAAACTCCATCTTATAATTCTTTCATATTTGTGCAGATATTTGTCCCTCCATCCTCCTTACACCGAAGAACAGAACAGGGGTGATCTGGACACTTATTGATTGAACCACAGATTCACTTGAAACATCCACTTTGTCACTGGCTTTGTTATGACATGGCTCTTCCCTGGTGGCAGAGGCATGGACACTTACTCAGTGGTAAATCACTAGCAAATATAATGAAGCCCGGGCACCAAGGTAATTGAGTGACGATGATATTCTATTGTGCACCATTGTGGCAACTGAAACATACACCCAGGGGTGAGAGGTTCCACTGACGTCCTGCCCTGGTTCTCTGAGCTGTAGGACGAAGTGTGCTGCCTACAGGCTGGAGACAGGCACCTGTCACTAGCTGGCTGTTGGTCCTCGCATCCCACCCCATCCTTACCACCAGCTCCTCTAAGAGACCTTGTGGTGCCTTTGTAACTTAGCTTTTTTACAGCTATATTTCCTCCATGGGGAAAATAATTACCTTTGTACATACAAGGAATGACATATGAGATTTCACTGCATTTTTTGTTTTCTCACGGCTTGTCATTTGGGTTAACCCAGCCTTTTATTTCCTGTAACAGCTGGTAACAAATTGACCCAGAAGAATGGAAAAAGCGTTCTGAGCTTATTTCAGAGTAAGCTAGAACTTACTGTGAGGAAGGGCCTTGGGGGAGGGAATCTCAGGCATGGGAGGAGAAGACTGAACTGAAAAAGAGGCTACACTGAAAATTCCTCAACTTCTGTGGAAAGAATTAAATAAAATAGGGAAGCTCATCTCTGCCCAAGAAGTGGTACAGTGGGACTCTATGCGTGGGAAGGACCTGCATTCAAAAACCACTGTTAACTAAATGATGGAAAAGTAATAACGAGGATACTGTTTATGAGCAATTACCATGTGCTAGGGGCCATTCTAAGGCTTTACATGTATCACCTCATTTAATTATGACCACAATGCCTATGAAGTAAGTACTACCATTACTATCCCCATTTTCCAGCTGAGACTGAGGCACAGAGAAGGCAAGCAACACCTCCGGGGTCACATAGCAGAATCATGATTTCAGACTCAGAGAAGTTTCATTCCTAACCACTAGCAATGGTACCTCGCATAACTGAGTTTGCTGGCCGGAAAAAAGTGAATACGCAAGTGAAACTGATGTTCTTCAGAGTTTTAAATTCTGAATTAATCGCTTCTGACTGGCTCCATAGCTTAAAGTCGGGAGCACACTGTCCAGTCTTTCAACTGGAGCCTTGTCATCTTCAGCCCTATGAGCAGCTCAGGGTCAACCCTACTTACTGTCTTTCTGCAAGTTACTCACACTCCACAGTGTATGCCTGGCTTCACATCTGATGCCACCACTTACTAGCTGTGTGACATTAGGCACGTTCTTTAATGTCTGTGTCATTCAGTACCTCCATCTGTAAAACAGGGATGATAAAAATATCTACCTCATAGCTCTGTGATAATTAAATGAGTTAAAACTGTAAAACACAACAGTGCTTGGCACATACCGAGCACTCAACAAATACTAGCTGCTCTAATGACTATTCTTCTTGTTCACCCTTACACCCACTTTTAAGCTTGTGTATAAGGCCACTGAGAAAACGACTGGGAAAGGATGAATTTATGATTCAGACATTTAATGAATCAAACCATAACATTACAAGCCACATTTAGCCACTTTATTAAGCATCTTCTTTGTGCAAGGTGGTAGGAAGCAATGAAAAGCTCCTGAACTGGGTCCTGGTCTTCCAGGACTTACAGTACAGCTCAGCAGAGGAGGCAGATATGGGAAGAGCCCTGAGAGGCATGGGCACCTAATGAGGCTTGGGGGCCTAAGGAAGGATTCCTAGAGGAAGCAGGGCCCAGCTGGGACCTGGGGAGAATATGAGTAAGCTAAGTGAGAGGGTAGCAAGAAGGGGCATGTTGTAGGCAGAAGGGAGAACATATACAAAGGCCTAGTGGCATGACAAAGCATGTTTTCGGAATGGAAATAATTACAAGGAGGCTGTGAAAAGAAATGGGCCTGGTGAGAGAGACAGGGCCTGAGCAGCCATGTGAGGGAGTCTGGTTTCTGTCCCAAGGGCAGTGAGGAATGAATGAAGGGAGCCTCTCCATCAGATTTAATTCCCACAAGCACTTCATGGCTGCAGATGTGGGAGATGTGTTGAAGTGCAGGGAAATTAGCTGAGAGGCTGTTGCCGTAAGGAGAACACCTGTATAGGTCTGACACGTACGAGAGAGATCACTCATCATCAGGAAATAATTTGGGGACCTTACTTTCTTTTTAAGCCAACCACCTGGTGTGAAAGGCTGATTCTTCTCCAAGCCTCCCATTTCCTCCCCTGACACGCTTTTGGGGTGCCCTGGCATAGAGTTAGTTATAAGAGCTTATCTCTTCTTTCAGCCAGTCAAGCTCCTTGAAGGTAAGCTCAGTTTAAATTCATCTTTGTCTTTCTCACAGGATCAAGCTCATTGCCATGCACAGGCAGGTGCTCAGTAGATACTTGCTGAATGAAAGAGTGATGAGTGAACCCGGTAACTTCCGTCTGAAGACGCTGTGATACTGACCTAATACCAAGAAACAGTCATTGCCTTAATCTCTCCTTAAGTCAACTGAGTGTTGTTCTTAGGAGGTAAAATGAATACATTCCCAATCCTTGCAAGAAGTTTCTGTACTCACAGAGAAAATTCAGCAAAAATCAATCACATCTCTTACTCCTTTGCCATGGCAGGAACGTTTGAGCAACCCAGAAGCGCACATGAAAAGCCAGAGGCTGAGTTAACACGAAAGGGATGTGGGTGGGGACGACGTGGGACGCATCACAGACTTCCCTCACCAACCAGACGCTCAGCACTTAGAAAGGCCAGAAAGCATCCTGGGTGCAATGCAGCAAAATGACTTACTACACCGTGTACAAAAGCAGGTGGCAGGGCCCTGCCTTGTCCCTAGCCCTCCAAAACTTGGGGGACCCACTAACATTTTCCGTAAGCTACCATATAAAAAGCATTTTTATACGTTGAGTATCAACAATTACCTACCTACCTTTGCACTCCTTGGGGCTCGAAAGACACATTTTCGAGTGAGGTCGGTGGTATAGGAAGGATAAAGCCCTGCCAAGCATTTTTTCAATGATCCACGAGCCCCACTCTCCCCACCTCTCCCTAGCTCCAAGAAGACAGGACGGGGGGACTGGTGGTAGATTCAGGTCCGTGAGAAGGAGGAAATCTGGGGAGGTCCCAGGAGGATGAGAGAAGCGATCCCTGGAGAGCAGACCCCATCTCCTGAAAACACCTACCAAGGTTCTCTGTATGGTTAGTTCTCTGCTTATTCCTGCACCTTTGGTGGAAAATTCAGGGCAGGGAATGCTCGACTGCAAGGTGTACAACTCACCTGCAGCCCCGAGCCCTCCTCGTGGGAGCCAGGTGCGGGCAAACTTCTACCTGAAGTCCGGAAGTGGTCCTGCTCGCCAGCGCCCCACCTTCCAGGGACTCGACCGCAGCGGCTGGTTCCGGCGGCGCCTTGCCCGCAGCGCGCATGCGCGGCGTCCTTCCCTCCTTGGTCAAGTGCTGCGCCGCCCAGACCCGCCCGGTGGAAACTAGGCGGGCAGTCCGGTAGGAACCGTGGAGCGCTGGTGCTGAGGCTTCCAGAGAGGCGATGGATCTGGACTCTTGTTCCGTCTGCCCCGCTTTCGGCTCTGGCCCTGGGCCGGGGACTGGGGGCTGCTGCCTGCTGCCTCCTGCGGGATGGAGAGGAACTAAGAAGCATTGGCAGGGTGTGGGTCTGGGTGTAGCAGGAATCCCACAGAGATTTTTAACCCTGAAGTTCCAGGGACATTTGTGTCTGCAACAACCCAAGTATTTTACATACTCTCCAGCAGATTGTTTCCGCTTTCAGTGGAGGGGGCTCCAGTCTCCCTGGGGTGCTAAAGTAGAGCCTACGTTTGTCAGGTTTCAAAGCTCAAGCCCCGTTCATGGACACACTGCATGGGGTCATCTAGATGTGGCGGGGAGGTCAGGATCCATTTGATAATCCACGCCCAGGGTTTGCAGAGTTTTTAGTATCTGAAGGGAAAGGTATGTATTGGGTACCAGAATTGGAAGGCACTTAAAATCTGTCTAATGCCTGGATAATCCATTCCCAGAAAGAACCTTAATTTGACTTTGGAAACAACTTCTCATCTCACTCGTGTTGCCTTCTAGGCCACTTCCTTACATAATAGCCCTTCAGATACACGAAGAAGGCTGTCGTGTAGGCGTCAACAAGCAGCTAGCTCTAGGAGTCCTGTGGAGCTGGGAATAATACAATTAATTTTTTTTAAGGAGCTAGGAATATACACTAAATCCTGTGGAATTTGTTGAATCTATTCCATGCGCTTCAAAGCGCGTCTGAGCAGTAATGTGACTAACTTGTGGAACTCTAAATTGGCCCTTGGGAGTTAAGATTCCTGAAAATTCACAGGAGAGTTGATGGCAGACACTGGAATGTGCGTTGGAAGAAGTGTCCTGAAATCTGGCTCTGAGTTCTCCCAGAGCTCCTTTCCATCCCCTTCTGTTCCCATCTTCTCTCTCCCTCCCTCTCCCTCCCCCGCCCCTTCCTTCTTCAGACTCCCAGGACACTTATCCCATTCAGAATAAAATTAAAACCCTGTTGGAATGCACCATTATCTTTAACTGATGTAAACCCTGGTAAATAACTTCCCTCTGAACCTCAGTGCCTGGATTTAAGATGCTGCTCAGACTAGATGCTGTCTGAGACCCCTTCCACCCCTGTCACAAAGGTGTTTGAAGGTAAGAATAGCTTTGTGATATTGCTACTCGGTGCATTTTCACCTAACATAGAAGGGCAACTCTTTGCATATTATGGAAATAGTATGGAAATTCCATACTGCTAGAAACAGGAAGGTCCTTAGGCAAAGGGCCCATTGTCCTGTCAATTCACATGCCTCCAGCAACCTCCTACCCCAGATAATGGTAAGATTAGAGCAGGAGGGAGGGGTACAGCAAAGTCTACTGACCTCTACGATCTGTAAAGCTTCCTATTCCTGATCCACAGCGGACACTCTAGCTCCCAATGTGCCCTCAAGCCCTTTGGCAGTCTGGAGAAAGGCACAAGACAAGTCCATAGGATTGCCAAGGAAGCCAATTTTATTGAAATACAGTTATCAAATCATTAAACATTAAATCTGTGACATAATAGATGCACTTCTTTATTAAATTACAAGATCTAGGAGTGGGTTTACTAAGGACCATAACTTCCAAGTAGTGGAGCACATACAAATAGTTTCAGGTATCTGCAACATGTGACTGACCGACTGTAGTTCCCAGTGATGACAGAGTCACAGGTGCTAATATTGCTGTGGTTTGCTGCCTATTTTCCTAACAAAAAGAAATGCTAAATTTTTAATTAGAGGTTAATGAAAATAGAATTTCTTTTTCCTATCCAAATTCTCAGGGCTCCTCTGGATTTGGAGAATTCCCAAACTTTAGCAGTGCAGGTTTTCACAGGTTGTACATGTGCAGAACTGGAGAAAGGCAGAGCAAGGTGGAGAGGCTGACAGACAGACAGACAGACAGACCAGCTGCTCAGGCAGGACCTCACAGGATGTTTACACCTGAGTGAGTGCGCTGTGGTTCCTGAGCCTGGTCCTCAGTTTTAAATGTTCAGACACTCAGTTTGTACCGGTTCTTCCAGGGGTACCCTGGCTTTGGGAGATGGATTCATAAAAACCGAAGTCACAGAAGACTTACGGATTTTTCAAAAACATAAAAGCCTGCGTCAGGTCCTTGATTCTTCTCTTCTTCCAGATAGAGCCCATATGGCTACTTATTATTTAGGCCTATGCTCATCGGTAAAAGAAATTTTGAGCAAGCATCCCAATATATGTATAACATTTATTTTTTTAAAGATCTTATTTATTTATTTTTAGAGAAAGGGGAAGGGAGGGAGAAAGAAAGAGAAACGCCAATGTGCAGTCACCTCCTGTGCGCCCCTACCGGGGACCCAGCCCACAACCCAGGTATGTGCCCTGACCAGGTATCGAACCGGCAAACCCCTGCTTCGCAGTCCAGCGCTCAATCTGCTGAGCCATGCCAGCCAGGGCTATAATGTTTATTTCTAAAT
Organism: Desmodus rotundus; assembly: GCF_022682495.2. NCBI lineage: Eukaryota > Metazoa > Chordata > Mammalia > Chiroptera > Phyllostomidae > Desmodus > Desmodus rotundus. Next base: position 17,532,393 of record NC_071397.1, on the reverse strand, counting down.
TAGACACATACTGCTGTGTTAATATGCTATGGCTATTTTAAATACAAATATGTAAATCAAAATAAGATGCTTAAGACTTTAAAAGGGGAATATAAAAATAATAGGGCTAATTAGATATTTCCTATATTTAATAAAAAATGACATATTTCTGTCCCACATAGAAAAATAACTTTATCCTTTCTGTCCCCCTTTCCAATAATACTTTTCTGAACTTCCTGCAGACTTTCGGACATCCCTCTTTTCCTTTATGTAGTGGTGAAACTGAACAGTCAAATGTAACATTCACCCCAATCTGCGGCTCTGCTCTTCTCACGCCCACATGACACTGATTCCTAGTGTCAGTCTCATCTGATGACAATAAGCTCAGTATCTTCCCAGCGAAAATGTCCGAGCAGGGACTACTTAGGAATTTATGTACCTGCAACAGCAAGTTTTTAGATTTACAGAAATTCATTTCCATTTGTCCAAAAATGCCCATCCACTTTGAATCCACAGGCTTGTCTGGAAAGACCAGCTGTTTGTCAATCAGGCCCTTTGCATCTATAAACTCATCATATAGATTACCCATGTGTAAAATAGCTGTCGGTTTTAAATGCTCTGAAGCACACTGGATGTCATCATAATTTAAACATCTCCTTCTTAGGGAAAATGGCCTTAAGCACAGAGGTAATAATTTGAACTGTGCTTGAGGTTGGATTCCAAATAAGTTACAGTTCTAGTAAAGAAATTAAAAAGTCTTCTTTAACTTGGCTGCCCTTATCGGTTGACACTTTTTTGAGTTCAGAAGGAGTCTTACTTCCAAAAAAAGGAGTGATTTTTCCACCACACGAGTTTTTGTCTCAACCTCTACATAATACCAAACAGCTCAGGTGCAGTCAGTCCATCTTTTCTAGGCTCTTTCTCGCCTCTAAAGACCATCAGACAGTTTAGGAGAAACAGCATGTACACCCCTGTTTCACTGCAGCCCGTTTCTCCATTCTCATCCTCAATATGTTTCCAAATCAAAGAGGGGCATTCCTCTTGTTCCACACTTGGAAAATGTGGTTTTTATGGCAGGCCAACATTTTAGTACCTTTTCTGTGGCTGGGAGCAATGGCACCCATCTTACAGGCATGTGTCCAAAGAGGTTATCTCCTTCCATTTCTACACAGTAAAAAAACTCATTAAGTGCTTCTGTACACTTTGAGGAAACTGAAAAGTGACTAGAAGCTTTCATTGTGAAAGTCTCAAGGGCACAGCTAAGCAGATCACAACTCTCTTTAGCAGTGCTGAATACAAGAGCAGGATGTTGGGTCGGTAAGATCTTTTCATTATCTTTGTTAAGGAGTTTATAGACTGAATGGAAGTTGTCAAAACCTTCATTTGCACTGTCTGACAAATAAGCAGGTAGATGAGTAAGTCTAGTTTGTATTTGGAGAAAATATCAACAATCTTTTGCTTTATTATTTCAGCAGTTTCATTAAAATCTTCACAGATATCAAGAAGACGATTTGAAACTCCATTTGGCAAGTCAAAGCGCCAACAGCTGGAGGCAACATCTTGTTGTTGCCATGATTCAGCTCATTGCTTGAAGCTGAGGTGCTGTAGAAAACATGATGGTTGGTAAGAAATGACAAAATCAGCTCTCCCCTATAACGGGCCGATGCATCTGTTATCAAAATTCTCCTTTTGTTTGCCCACGGGGTATTTGGGTTTCAACCTCTGAATCAGGAAATGCACCCTGACTCAGTTTCAGGGCAGCAAGGGGATGACATGATAATACGTGTTGGTCTGTGTGGAATGCCCCAGCTAGTTTAGCAGCTGCTATTTTTGACCGAACACTGGCATCTTTGGGGGACATGAAAACACCTTGGATTGGTTTAGAGGCACGCGCCTGTCTCATCCTGGACTTGGGAGCTATAGACTCCATATGTGCTTCTACATCCCCTTTTCCACTGTTCCCAGTTCCAAGTTTTTTCTGCATGTTGTCCAGTATGCTCTGTCCGGGTTATTTGCCTCCCTAATCCAGCTGTAGGCATCCTTCTACCTGTCATTAAATAACAGTCGTTCAGCCTTCTTTTCCAGTGATGGGGTCGTGCTTGCTTTGGTATTAGAATCGTTCTCATTTTCATTACCCGACCATTTAGAAAACGTGGTCACAACATTCACAATGTTAAGAAATTAAGCTAGCGCTACCCTGATAGAAAGCACGACAGGCGACCCGCAGGCAAAGTCAAAGATGACCTGTTAATATTCATGACCACAGCACACCTAAGTGCATCACTCTGAGCGATGCGACAACGAACAGGTAAACCACAGCCGTGGTTGCCGACATCAGTGGTCTGGGGAAAAGTGGGTGATAGCCACCGCGGAAGGTGCCTAATCTACGTCACATCCATTTGATACTAAAGACAGTGTTGCTTTCAGCCCCTCTTTGTTGGACCCCTTTATGGGTTCTGTACTTTTCTTCCAACCTTCTACTCATTGCCAAAAGCCAGGACCTTTTTCACATTCCAGGGAAGGGCTTGCCTGGGTACTTTCAATGCTAAAATTGGGACGACTGGTTACTCTACCAGGTTCCCCACTAGCCCCAGGGCGAGCTCTCCGGAGGCAGGAGGGTACACACATGGAACCGGAGACTTCTTACCTTGCCACCACTGATGGTATAGAACTCCTCCAGGATATTGCTTGTTGGGCACCACTCTGTGTGGTATCGGAGACTGAGCCCCATGCAAGCAGGCCTTGAAAGAGGCCTGTAAGACTTGACCAGAAAACCGGGAATGCAGGAGGCAGGCATGACCCAATGCTAGCAATGACGGTTCCCCTGGGAAATCAGGCCTGAAGAGTGCCATCTGGCTTCAGGGGCGGCCTTGTGTCATCTCTTGGCGGTGTCCGTGGTCTGTATATGCAGCTTTCCCTCTCTTGTCTCTGTCATACTGGGCAGACCTGTCCGCGCCACTCACCACGGAGAATACGGTGGACGTGGGGGACGCCGCAGAGCGGGGTTCATTACTAAGCCGTCTCATCACTCACCATCTTCGTTTAGATGGAGCAGCAGACCGAATTTATAGGGCCCAAATTGGGGGTGGATCCCTCTAGGCGAAGCTCATGTTCATTGGCTGAGCCTACTTCACACTCAGCCCTGCGCCGGGGTCCCATTGGCCTTAACGGCGTGAGCTCTAAGTCCGAGGGAAATTGCCCTTCGAGAACGCAGCGGGACCAGGGCGCTGCAGAGGATGCCCGAGTTGCAGCCAGACGACCACCGGTTTCACCCGGCGGGAAGACCAGGTTGCCTGTCTTCGGCTTCTGATTCGGCAGCCTGTCGACCCCGCACGTCCGTCTCAGGTCTTCACGGAAGTGAAAGAGCCAAAAATAAGGTAAAGGCGGTTCAAATCCCCAAAGTCAAACAGCCAAAAACAAATTCAAGGAAAGCATATATAAATGAGAAAAGTATTGTTAAGCAAAAGTGAGTTTTTGCAAAGGCAAAGCAAATAACCGAAATTCAAGGAGGTGAATTTAGGAAAAGATAAAATGTGAATCTAATTTCAAATTTAGGCTATTTATACTGATTTCTATTTAGACCTCGACAAGCAAAAATTCAGTCAATAAGTCAGGCTTTTCTTATTTGATTGCCTTTCATATGAAAAGACAGCAGGGGGCACTAGATACTTTGGTTTCCTACAGGTAGGCAAGGAGTTTTAGCCCTGTCAAAATTGTTTTCAAACATCAAATAGTTTGCAATTAGGGGGGTGGTTAAAAAACTTAACAGTCAATGGGAAGACAGGGCGATGGTCTACATAGAATGTTTATACGGAAAAAGGTAACATTTTCTGCATTACAACCTGTTGACCAAGGAGTTTCCTGAAATACTGCCTGTGTTGGGGGGTGGGGGGCAATTACAGGACATAAAGGGGAATTTTGAGGTGGGCTCTGAAAGAGGCAGAGCAGTAAAGAGTGACCAGAGGACAGCAGCTGACACCCTGTCCTAGGCCTTTCCTCTGGGCCTGTTTTGACTTTAGTCAAGGGTGTGGGACTTTCCACGCTAAAATTGGGACCGAGGGACTTCCCAGGACTGGGGACTTTCCTATAAACAATAACAATTAACATTTAATGAGTACCTATTATGCGCCAGCCACCTTCTGATCATTTTCACAGATTAATTTTCTTTCATCTTCACAACCCTCTTAGGCAGAAACTATTGCATGTCCATTTTACAGAGGAAGAAACTGAGGCAATTTGCCAAAGGCCTTGCAGACAGCTGAGAAGTGTCAGATCCAGGTTTAAGGAAAGCATGTGCCGGGCTCTGAGGTCATTCTGCCTGGGTTTGAATCATGGCTCCGTTGCATAGCCAATATTATTAATACAGAAAAGCACATAACATTATGGCTGGCACATAGGAAATAACCAATAGTGTTTGCAATTATTATTAAAAGAGTGGTCCTTGTTTTCCAAGAGCTTAAAATCTATTTCAAGATTTTCAAGCATTGATTCATAAAGCATTAGAGGTACCTATGGAATGGATGATTGGACAGATAACAGATTCAGGTAAGTGTTCAGAGGAAGGACCACTTGTGAAGCAAGTCTATGTCACAGGTTGCTCAGTGTGGCCTCTGCTTAAATTGCTACCTGGGCAACTGGCGTTAGCCTCTGGTCCTGAATGGCTTGAGCTAATTGTCACAATCTTATTATTATATGGGTCTGTGTGTGTGTGTTTAACTAAACTTATAGTAAATTTTCATTAGTCACTAAAATTCTCCTAAGGAATGGTGTGGTTTCTACTTTTTTGGCCGGAGGGTGCATTTATTAATTTTTCGGAGGAAGCATTTACTGATTTCACAAACAGGTATCTGTTAGATGTCAAACCCTAGAACATAACCCAGAAATAGCCATGGTGCGGAGTCAAAGACTTATCTGGAATAGGGAGGTTGGGAAGGGATATTATTTTAATGGAACATGAAGTCTGAGGGGGAGCCAGCAGGCAAGGAACCACACGGAAGGCAGCAGGAATGGCCTGAGAAAAGGCCGTTGGTGGGAAAACGACTTCCTGCCTTGTGAGAACCAAATGAGGGTACTTGGTCGAGACTATAGAACGATGAGCTAGAAGCAGAGTGAACTGGTTCAGCATCAAGCTGTGCTCACAAAGAGCCAGGGCTAAGTGTGGTTTCTTGCCTCTGAGTTTTCTATGTAAATCATTGGGACTGTGCAGCCTCCAGATGTTGCTCACGGAAACTTGCCATCATGGGGTGAGAGGTAACCTTTGTGCTCAGCTTGTTTTTATAGCGTGTCCTTAGCTGAGTTTAATGCTGTGTGTCTGTGTCTGCTTACAACTAGAAGAGCCTGTGTCTTGAGTGAAGTGACTCATCACTCTTCTTCTGTTTTGCTTAACAGTAAAAGAATTACATTGTTTTCTATCCTAAAATGGACTTATATACCTTCACTAGCTTACATGTCTAATTTCTCTAACCCAAATAGATTTCTTGGAAATAAAAAACAAAAACAAATATTAAAGATAGCTCACTCTTTCCCATTGTATAAGTCACCACGGAGCCATTACTGTACTTGTGATACTCGCAGTGTAAAATCAAACAGAATATTGGCTTGCTGAGGAAGGGGATTTGATGTCCAGGGTCAATCCATGTGACTTCTTCAGATAACTTTGAGCGAACGACCCTTAATGCAATAAAAATGGCATCTTTGAGGAAAAGCAGGTTATCTTGTCTGATAAGGCTGCCTTTACTCATTATATTAATGTTGTCCTGATAGTGCATTTTAAACAATTGTTTTTAATTTAAAGGAGAAGGTCCCAAGAGAACACATAGGCTGAAAAATAGGTCATGATAATACTTGAAAACATGCATTTGAGGAACATTTTTAAAAGCGTCTGAACAATGCAGTTAGATTCACTGTAAAGGTGAAATTGGGTCCAAGTTTAATGAGAGGAATGATTCAGTCCCTTTCTCTCTCCTTTCTTCTTACGGTTTGATTTAAGAGGCTAATTGTGAGTAAGTGGCATCTCCAACAAATGTCTTGGAAAGAAGGCAATGAACATGAAAGGAGCTGAAATTCAAGTCAGGTGTGGGGGGAGTGTTAATTGAAACAGAACAGCACACCTGTGCCTTGGGCAGCCTCCGGAAAACCTAGCAGCGTTTGAATCACTCACCTTCTTAGGCTAGATTTAGTAACGATTATTGGGGTGAAGATGGAGAGGAAGAAATTGCATTATTTATGAAATGACTCAACATTTTTTTTGATAAATTATTCCAATTAACAAAACGGTTGGCTTTGAGGCTTAAGTTCAGTGAGTGAGGCTTCAAGGCTAGGAGTCTGCCAGATCAACAACAAATGGCCAAGGTCTCTCCCTTATAATTAATGACCGGGGCTGTGGCCAGAAATGTAATAGGATGCGTTTGTGTCATTCCCTTTGGCAAAGATGTCTTTACAGACACAACTTCAGGAATTTTTTCCTTCCTCTTTTTAAATATCTCCTTGGAGGCTTCTGAGATGCCTCATTCAGCGGTTCCCAAACTTGCTGCCCATTGGAACCACTTGGGCATCTTTAAAAACTCCTGATGCCTGGTTGGTTACTACCTAGTGATATTGTACTGATATTTCGGACTATAAGATGCACTCCCCCCCAAATGTGGGTGCGTCTTATAGTCGGAATGTTGCATGTCTGGCTCGCAGGGTTGGCAGGGGAGAGGTGGCAGTGGAGCACTTTTTTTCCCCCTATTTTTCTCTTTGAAAACTTAGGTGCGTCTTATGGTCTGGTGTGTCTTATAGTCCAAAATACGGTAATTTCCGTCGTGTGGGCTGCAGCCTAGACGTGGGGAGTGTTCTTAAAATTAATCTTTTTGTATTGAAATCATTATAGATTCATATGTGGTTGTAAGAAATAATGCAAAGGGGGAAAAAAGAAATATTACAGAGAGATGCCTTATGTCCTTTACTCAACTTCCCTTTATGGTAACATTTTCCAAAACTCATACAACATCACAACCAGGATACTGACATTGGTCGATATACAGAACAGTCAAGATCCAGAACATTTCATCACTACGAGGATCCCTCCTTTCATCATCACACCCACTTTCCCACGCACTCCAGTCCCCTCATTTACTTCTGGCAACCACTAATCTGTGCTCCATTTCTCCATTTTGTCATTTCAATAATATTCCAAAAATGGAATCATCCAGTATATAACCTTTGGGGATTAGCTTTTTTCACTCAGCATAATGCTCGCGAGATTCATCCAGGCTGTTGCATGTATCAGTAGTTATTTCCTTTTTATTATGGAATAATAGTCCACGTTATGGATGTACCACACTTTGTTTAACCATCTTCATTGTATTCAAGTTCTTGCTATTAGGGATCAACTGCTATAAGCATTCATGTAAAACTTTTTTGTGTGAACATACCTTGTCATTTCCCTAAGATAAATGCCCAGGAGTAGAATTATTGGGTTGCATGGCAGGTGCATAGTTTTAATTAAAATGCTGAACTATTTTGTAGAGTGGGTAGTGAAAGAAAACGCAAAATGGAGTTGATATTTTTAAGAGAGCAACCTAAAGTGGAGCCGGGAGGCCTCCTGGAAGCTCAACTAACACACCCCCTGCATGTGAACCTGAACTTTCTAACTGGGCTAAACCACAAGCAGATAGCCCTGATACGTTGCTGGAACCGGCTCTCCATCAGTGGACTGTGTATTAAGAAACGAAATTTTCACCTAGCAGTAGACATAAAGCAATCAACCACACAGCCCATATTTCCTTCTTTCAGAAAGTAGAAATATTCTTACATCTTGAACTTATAACTCATGACTTGTTCATAGCTGTTCCAGTTTTTTTTTGTTTCAGTCCTCTTAACTGAGTCAAGTTCTCTGTTATATTCCCTTCCAAATAAACTTTGGGGAAAAAAATGCCCCTGACATTAGTCACATTCATTTTGTACCAGCAGTGAAAATTCAAATTGACCAAAATAAACCTCTGCCCACCATTTGTCAATACCCTTTAAATGCAGAGGGCATCGAAGGACGCAGACCTGTCATCGAGGCATAGCTCAGACAAGGCCTCATCATTCCTTCAAGGAGTCCTTGTAATACTCCTCTGCTCCCTGTTAAAAAGTCCTACGGGAGGGGAATGGAGATGTGTTCAAGATCTGGGAGCCATAAATCACGTAGTCACACCTGGACACCCAGTCGTGCCTCACCCTCACCCCTACCCTTAGCCATACCACCGGCAAGGACATTCCTTTCGGTTACAGATCTTTGCAGCACTGTCTCTAGCATCCCCATTGATCCCGACAGCCAATTCTCAGGCACGCTTACCCAGGAGGGCAGTAATGTCTCAGGCCACATTGAGAGTCCCACTTTCTTTTCCCAAATTTTAAAAGCAGATATTGGCAACAGATTTCTCTACCTGTCTACCCTTTTAGGACCTGTGGATGACTTCTTTCTCCACTCACCTTCTGAGGAAGCACCCCTGGGAGAGAGCCTTCACCTCCTTTGAGAACCAGCAAAAAAAGTTGGGGGGAGGTACAAAATTATCTAAAGAAAAACTTTAGTCAGTAAAACTCAAGTATCTTGGACATTTAGTTACTGATAAAGGTCTCTTCTTAAATTCTGACAGGATCCAGGGCATTTTGACCTCTCCTACTCCCAAGACTAAAAGACAACTTGGGGGATTCTTAGATTTGGTCAGATATTGTAGAAGTTGGATTTAGAATTTTTCTGTCATAGCTCAACCCTTATACTCTCTTCTCAGGAAGAGCCCCTCACATGGACAGAGGAATCCCATGTCCTCTTCAATGAAATAGAAGGCAGCCTTTATGCTCTGCCTGCTTTAGAACATCCTAATTATCAATTGCCCTTTCTCCTTTTTGTCTGTGAAAGAGAGGGAAATGCCTTCCTTCGCTGTCTTGACCCAGCGACGTGAAAGCCAGCACAGACCCCTTGGATGCTGTTGTCTGCAATTAGATCTGGTGTCTAAAGGTCTCCCCTCCTTTGGTGAGAGCCATTGTGGCCCCTGCCAATCGACTGCAGCATGTAGAAGATTTCATAATGGGCTCCCACTGGCTCTTTATGTGCCTCATTCAATGGAAGCCTTACTCAACTCTCATCATACTCAGCACCTCTCTGTTAGCAGACTGACCTCCTATGAAGTTCCTTTACTATCTTTATCTAAAGTGACTATGGCTCACTGTAATCCTCTACTCCTCTCCTTCCTGTGCCTTCCGGTGAAACTCCTCCCAACTGCCTGACATTAACAGACTACTAACTCCTCAAATTGATTTATAGAAAACGTCTCTTAAAAATGCTGAATTACTTCCATTTACTGATGGTTCTTCCCTAAAGCGTGGAACAAGCCACTGATAAGCAGGCTGTGCATTTGTCTCTCTAAAGGAAACTAGTAAGGCCAGTCCCAGGCCTGGGGCCACTTCCGCTCCACAAGCAGAGCTCTGCATTAATTCAAGCTTGCAGGTTGGCCAGAGGTAAAGTGGCTTCCGTTTATACTGACAGTGGTACGCCTTTGATGTTGCCAAGACTTTGGGATACTCTGGAAATGGGATTCCTGACTTCTTCCAGACAAGAGATAAAAAACAGTTCTGATGCTCTAAAACTCTTACAGGCTATTCAGTGACCTCAATCTTTGGCAGTCATAAGAATCCCTGGACATTCAAGGGCAAACATGGAGGGAAGTAAAGGTAATCATTCGGCCAATACTGCTGCAAGGTAGCAGCATTAAAACAAGCTGAGCTCCTAAGGGAAGTACCCGTGCTACCAGCTGAAGCAGGTGGGGATTTAAAAGATAACGTTATGGTGGGTGATCATTTTGGAAGTTATATAAACATCGAATCATTATGTTGTACACTGGGAACTAATACAATATTGTATGTCAACTATAATTCAAAGTAAAAAATTTTTAAAAAATTATTAAAACACAGAAGAAAAACATAGAGATAGCCTCCAGATGCTCTTGTTAAACTTTTCCCAGTAGAATGCAAAGTCTCTTGGTGATAATGCCCAAACTTCATAAAATGTGTGTATCTCTCAAAATAATGTTTCCTGGCCCATATAATACAGGAAAAGTGTATATTTACAGCAAGCTAAAAACAAGAGTTTAAATAAAACTATAGAAAATGCACCCCAAGTGTTCACAAAAAAATAAATAAATAAAAAGTAAAACATAACATTACGGAAGCACAACTTTCAGCTCTTCAACAAATTAGCAAGAAATGGTTAGAACAATGGCCGGAAGTTTGGCCCTAGAAGAAACTTACAGGTAGGTCCAAATGACCGACTACTTCTCCCTGATTGCATGCGACATCATATATTACAATGTGTATGTGACTTGTGTCACTGGAACACTGACAAAATCATTTTATGGGGAAAACAATACTACTGGAAACTATCTCCAAAGATAGCTTCCCAGGTATACCCAGAATGTCAAGTCTGCCTGAAGCACAAACCTGGAAGGCCCAGTCACACCTCTACGGGGCATTTCTCCCTGCCTTCAGTCCCCTTTGAGGTCTGGCAAATGGACTTCATTCACTGGCTTCCTTCTCAAGGATACAGATATGTGTTGGTAATGATTTGGGGGAAAGCATTCCACTGCCACAGAGCCACAGCTTCAGCAGTAGGAACAATATTCGTAGACAAGATCTTCCCCACTTGGAGAATCCCCTCAGAGCTCCACAGAGACCGGGGGACTCATTTTACAGGACGAATTATACAGTCTGTTTGTAAGAGCCTGTCGATATTGCAACATTTCCATTGTGCTTATCATCCCCTGTCCTCCCGTCTTGTAGAACGACCTAATGGGGTGTTTGAAACTCAGTTTGCAAAACTGATACAGGGTTTTTTAGAAATTATTTTATTGTTCAATTACAGTTGTCTGCATTTACACCACCCCCCCCCCCCAACACCACTTTTAATCTGCCTTCGCCTTAGGCTCTTCCTTGGTATTTCTCAACCTAAGATCTACTCCCTCCAAGTGATGACTCTGTGATCCAGGTCCCTTCCATCTGGTGCATGGTCTCTGAGGTCAATGTGCAAGGGGGAGAGAGTTCAGGGAAGGCACCTGGATACTTCAGACTCCCGAGCCCTGAGTGTTTCATGTATCACTTGCATTCCCATCCATCAGGTAGAATTGAGCACAAAGCCAACAGAGTTTCAAGGGAGGCTGGGAAACAGAAGAGCAGACAGACCTCAGGGCAACAAATAGTTTCTGCCACAAGAAGCCAATACTCAAAGGGGTGCCATGATGTCATCGCTCATTATGAACATTGTGTTAATGTTGACAGAACCGAGACCAGATTCCAGATAGGATGATCCACTGGGTTAAATGTGGTCTATGATGGTATTTGACGCCTTTCATGGTCTGGGCATTCCGCCATCCTTTCCTGCTGTCCCCGCAGGGCAGTTACCACCCCAACAAAACAGGACTGTTTACAGTTCCCCACACCCACTTAGCCTCACATCTTTGCTCTTGCTGCCTCTTACTTAGGCATTAATTTCTTCTTCTTCTTCACCTCTTTTTTGTCTGTTCTTTCAGGCTTAACTAACACACCTGTACTTCCAGGAAGCCAGTCCCAATTTCCTGATTCCCCATTCCCCAAACTGGGCCAGGCACCCTCTGCGCTCCCACATTGTCCTATCTGTAACTCTAACCCCATAGGTGCTGAAGGGTGTATCATTATTCATTTATGATTCTGTGTCCTCCACTAACTGTGTTTTTCTTGTAAGCAAATAACACCATTTACATCTTTTTAAATTAACATACAGTAACTCTGACTTTTTTGTGTAGAGTTAATGAAGTTTAACAATTGTATATCTATATTAGAGTTGAGGTTTTCCTTCTTGGAATGCTGAATGATTTTGGATTGTATCCTGGACATTTTAGGCTTATGTTATAAGACTCTGGGTCTTGTTTAAATCCTGTGGATTGCTGCCATTTTTGCTTTAGCAAGCAGTCGACCCAGTTGGTTTCAGGGTACAAGTTCTGACCAACTTTCTGTGGGCTGTGGTTCCAACGTCACATCTGTATTCAAAGCCTTTGCAGGGTTATTCAGACCTATCCTGTGTGTGTGCCACCTAGTGGCCAGTCTGATGCGTGGGCAGTGATCTTTCCCGTGGTTCATTTCTCAAAGTCCATGATGACACTCTTTAGGGTCAGATCCATGCATGCACAGCTTGGGAGTACGCCTAAGTTCTTCCATAATGTTAGTAGCGCCCCAGCTGCCCCCTCTCTGAGAGCTCCCTGGTGATTTCTGGTTCCCTGAAGGGTCTCTTTTAGTGCTCATATGTTGTGAATTTCCCACAAATCCACCCATGTTTGGGCTGTTGGGGTCACTCAGCAGAAATGGGATGGATGCTCACCCACCCAAAATTCAGTTCGGATATGAAGATCAATGATGCCACACACACAACAAAATGATATGAAAAGTTATACTTCTTGCCTGATGAAACTTCCTGGAGAGAGCAGGGAGGGCTACCAAGCTGGTCTCAAAATGGGCTGAGAGAGCCAGGAAAGGGGGCTGGCACGGTGTTTATGATGGCTAGGGGCTGGGAGTTCATGCATGCGGCCTGCAGCTCCATGGTTGAACTTTCTGCCAGTTACCAAACAGTATTTGAGCTTTCTTATCAGCTTTGTCCAGATGTGGACAGAAAGAGAAGAGGGAGTGGTGAGGCTTAAAAGCTATCAGCACTCCAATATCAAAAATAGAACCAGAATTTTCATTACAGGGCCAAGCGGCAGGAAGACAGAAAAAAGCAACAGGCATTTGGACCATTCTGGGCCACAGTTCTGCCAACCCGGGAGGAAGGTCCTCTCCCTCAGAGTTTCAGGTGCCTGTGGGCCATCACAGGCTGGGTTGTGGGAGAGAGTAAGAAAGGAAAAAGAAAGAAGGGGAATTTTTCTCATTCTCTCTAAATGTTACAGGAGACCCTTTTTCTGTTCCTCATGTCAGAACTAAAGGGCTTCCTCTCGGAGCATTTTCTGTCCTTGCCAGTGCTCATTTGTAAGTTTGGGGCTGCCTTGAATTCCGGCCAGCGGATCCCAGAGGGCAAGAAGTGGTAGGCTCACCACCAGTTTAGTGATTCTTCAAATTCTGGTCTATTTCCCAGTCCACATGCTACTAGTTACCTTTCATGGTACACACCTGCTCCATGTGTTCTGTCCAGGTGTTACAGCTGCACTTAGTGGGAGAAACAAGGTCACTGATTCCATTGTACTTGGAACCAGTATCTATCTTATTTCATTGTATTTACCCTGTGCCTAATACAGCGCCTGGTACATGGAAGGGACTTAGAGGTTTTCATTGACTAAACAAAGTGAATGAATGAACGAACGAACGAACGAATGAACGAAGGAGTGAACAAATCAGTCGTATGATTTATTTACAAATAACACAGGAATAACTACTCATCTTTCTGAAGAACAAATTTCTGATAACCAATGGCATGGTTACCTCCTCTCTTCTCTTCCTGAAAGAGCAGAGGATGCTATTCAGAGAGGATCTAATTTAAATGAATAAAAAATAATTTTTCTTGTTGAGTCTTTTAAATCAGATAAGCATGTTCAATACCCACAGTTGCAACGTCTCTGGAAAGAGTTTGACCGGCACAGGTTTCAACCAACTTTCTTAAACTCTGTTCCTCCCTTGCGTGTCCTAGGACTAAAGTAAAATAAAACAAAATTGACAAAGTACTTCCTTTAGTTGCACATGTTTACAGTCTAGTTGCCACCCAAACAGGCTGAATTGTACGTTGAAAAAGAACACTGTGGAGCTCTGTTGTCCATTCATCTCCTTCTAAATAGTCTGCATGTAAATTATTGGATCCGTTTACAACCAGAATGCTAGAAACCCCCAAGCGTTTGAATAGCACGCTCTTTGATTTCTACCTCTTTAATCCTAAGCTGCTCTGACCCCTGACTGCAGCAGAACTTAGCTGATGAGTCCGACGTGAAATTGACTCCAGCTCATTTTTTCCACTCTTGAATTTGGCTTTGACAGGGACCACAGGAGTCAATGGGACCTCTGTATGTGGATGGGATTCCCAGGAGAGTCAGGAAGGGACTGATGATTCATGATATAAAACATCCCAAAGGGACTCTGCTTCCCTTTTAATTTTGTAGCCGTGTGAGGAATTTTGAAAACTGATGCTGATGAGGACAGAATTCCCATCAAGAGCTAAACAAGATCCCTGACACAGAGGAAACACGAGCTTCTGAGAACCAGGATGCTGTTCTCGTTACATGGAGGCCACACCAGTGGAGAAGGGCTCCCGGCCAAGTAGAATGTGCACTCTTTTGAATGTGTCAGGGACCCGACCCCCCTTCTGAGGAAACTTTTTCACTCGGTCTGATTCCATAAGAACCAATCAGCTGTCTGCACGGAGTTATCAAATGCCATTTCTCTCTAAGTCTGCCTTTCTCTGCTTCCTTTTTGTTCTCTCTGGGTGCTTTGGCTTTTTGAATGGCTTTTTCTGTCCTGGTTTATCACAGGTATGAATTGCATTCATATCAGGAGTTCTCTCTTATGGCAGGTTGGGCACAAAATGGAGAAGTGAAAACCCTCTATAAGTCAAATCCAGGTCCAGGGAGCTCCAGGGAACCATCCAGGCACTTCTGATGTCGTGGTTTTGGTTTTACCTGAGCTTTGCATTATTTACTACAACCTAGAATGTATTTGGGTATACAGGAATTGTTTTTGACACGGGACTTAGCCTGGCTATAGAATCCACTCCCTGCCTGCACCTGCACAGTCCCAAACCCCGGTAACCTGCTATGTATGTCCCTGAAGTCAGCTGTTACTTAGTGCGGGGTGTTCCTGTCGGGGGGGGGATGCTCTGTGGGAGACTCTGGTTCCCTAAAGACCTGGCCTCCTGTGGGCACCTCCTGCCTTCATTTTGTCCTGATTGCTCGCTGGGGATGCTTGTTCCTTCATTGATATCTGAATTCAGCTATGGGAGAAAGAAGGAAACGGCCTATGTTCGTTTTTCCGTTTATTCTTTCTCTGCTCCCCAATGCAGAGAAAGGTGGATGAGAATCCTAAACGCATCTTCACTGCAAGTATTGTGAGTCCCGAAATGTTCTTTCATGTTCGAGGTGTGTCCCCTTGTAAAAACCGCACACACACACACACAAAACAAACTGTACGAAAATTAGAATAGGTAGATAAAAAGAAAAAAGAAGCATCAAAAAAATGTTTCCCGATAAAAAAAAAATCAGGCTTCTCAGTTACTGAAAGAGGAACATCCCTCTTTCAGCCTTTCTGAGCCCTGTTCCTGCTAATTGTCATCAAGTATTGTTCTTCCCCTGTTCCCGACGATGCCCCCAGTAACCGGTGTATTGTGGCTTTAAGGAAAGTGTTCTTCCAAATAAAGTTCAAAAGGAACATGTATCCAAAATAGAATAAAATATTGTAATGGACAATTTAAACAATTCTCTTAAAAGGAACTATGCCTGGGTACTAGCTTGGCTTCCTCAGACCGGCCTCCGTGCTCATGTTTCTTGACCCCAGGAGGCTTCGGCCTTTGTGAGTGACTTTCAGGGTCCCCTTCCTAGACCCTCTGAACAGTGAGTGGCTCCTTGCCAGGCTCTCAGCCCTGTTCAGAAGCGTTCTTTCCTTGCACATGCTTAACCCTATGCCTCTACAAACCCCTTTTCCCACTTTTTTGGGGGTGCAAGTGTAGCAGATGTAGACCTCTATGCACAAATTCAGGAATACAAGAAATTTAATGTTCTTTTTCTATAAGCCAACTTATTTTCTGCTTCCAACCTCCATCTCATCTGATGGCAGGAGTCAAATCTGTCGATGTGGGGTTCACACACACACTCGGGGTCACTGTCTCTCGAAGTTGGTGGCCCCGACAGTATGTCTGCTCCTGTCCCAAGGCTCCTCCAGTTCCGGCTCGTGCTCAACTCAATTTTTTGCTGCTTAGAGGTGCATGGGACTGGTCGGCTCTTCTCTTCCCACAGGATGTACTGTAAATGTGAAACCCTCCATGGGGCAGTGCAGGGGACCTCATTACATCTCTGCTCTTCCAGGGTGGAGAGTTCCCAGGGGTCTGCCTCGGGCCTGTGTGCAGGACCCACTACGCCATGGGTCAGACTCAGTACAAAATGGAAATACAGAGCCGGGCGGCAGTGGAGGAGTCAGCCTCTCCTTCCCACCAGCCTGCAGCACCAACCCGTAGCCAACCAACAATCCCCAAGGGATGGCACCCTTCACTCAGGTACACTCTCAGTCCCAGGATCCAGGGTGAGCGAAGACCCCACAGAGTTGCCAACTCACAGCCTGAGGCAAGAAGGGGGCTGCCTTGTCTCCCAGCCCCTGATACCATGGGGTATGCGCAACAGGCCCTGAAGCCTCCACCCCAACAACTGCACCCAGGCCCACGCCAGGTGTGGAAGGCCAAGTGGGCCCGTGGCAACAGAGGACAGAGGAGTGAGTGTTGGGCAACGCAACCCAGGAGACAGCGGGAGGCAGGACTGCACAGGAGCCAAGTCTCCAAGTCCCTGGGGCACACTCCGTTGTCCCGTCATACTCTACTCTGCTTTACAAATCACAGATTCGAAGATAATAGTTAGGAATTTCAAGGCAGCCACAGCAGAGCACTAAATGCATAGTGCCCTGTGCCACGGCACTGGCTGCACACTGATGAATCCGCCTTGCCTGTGCACCGAGATACGTGAGAGCCAGGAAGTGGACCTCTTGTTGCTTGTTCCACATCTTCCCTTCCTTGGTACAATGAGAACAGACTGGTTCTGGCTCTTGCCTGGAATAGAGTGGGAGCAAATAGGTAGACTGAGGAAGTTCCTGGAGTAATGGGAATTATCAGGGGGAAAAAAAAGCAAGAACCCTGAAATTGAATTTTAAAGATGTTTTTCCACCACACAAGCATCAGCAGATCCTAGCGCTCATGGACTCCTGGCTGCAGTCCACACCTGATTCACAAGTGGGCCCCCCTGCAGGACACCATGGGCTTCGTGCACCATGGCCCAGGCTGCACCTCGAGCTTAGCAGGCATCTCTGCTGGTGGGTAGGTCTGGGTGCTTAACTTCTAGGACTGGCCGGAGCAGGGTGCAGGTTTTGTGTCACCTGGCTAAGCTGTCTCAGACTTATCTTCTTAAATCTAAACATGATCTTCAAAGGGTGCTGTTGTCCAGACCAGCAGCACCAGCATCACTTGGGAACTTATCAGAAATGCAAACTGTTAGGCCCGCCCCAGACCCACTGCAGCTGAAACTGTGGGAGAGGGGCTCAGCAGTCTGTTTCAGCAAGCTGTACAGTGATTCTAATGCACAGCAAAGTCTGTTACATGGGAGGCATTTCTCAGGATCCCTCAGTAAGTTTTCACTTACAATCGTACAAGCATTGAACCCAGTGCTCACTGACCGTCCAGAGATTCCAAGAAGGCTCAGCGAACTCTGAAGTGTGTCCTCTAACAACGTGCCACAATATTTGGGATTCCTGCACTGGAAATTTATTTCTTTGGGATCTTTGTACTGCTCTTTTTTGTAGAAAGTAAAGGTTCTATTTGGTAAGTTCACATACAAGTATCAGTGACATCTGTCACATCCTACTTTCCATGGGTAGAAAGGGAAAGAGGACATCATCGAAAGGGGGAATGGCTGAGCAGAGATAAACATTGCTGGGTGGGCACTTCTAGAGCTTATGAAGTCATTAGAGTAAAAACATTTGTTTGAAATGGACCCTATAGCTTCACTTAAAATAAGGAGAGAGAATGAAAGAGTGAGTTCAGGTGGACTCCTGATAGATGAAATCTCAGTTTACATGCTGCCACCAACTGGCTAAAATCTTAAGTCACTTAAATTCCGTTTCTGTAGAATATGGTGATAGGTGGTGTCCACGTTAGGATTTGATTGCAAGTGCAAAAAATCTAACTCAAACTGATTTAAACTGTGAAAGAAAAAGGTAGTCTCTTGGCTTTTGCCAGTAAAAAGCCTGGAGATGGTTCTGAGTTCAGAAACAGCTTTTTCAGTGTTCAGAAGAGCCCACAAGAACCCAGTTCTGTATTTTACTGTCTTCTGCTCTGTGTGTTGGCTTCGTTTTCAGACTTCGCAAGTTGGCGAGATGGCAGCCCCAGCTCCAGCCAGCCCGTCTCCACAGTTCAAAGCTGGATCTGTGGGCACACCCAGGCGCCCAAGCAAACCCCCAGAGTGAGACTGGTTGGCTCTGATTTGCCTCCCTAGAGTAATGTGCCTGTCCCTGAACCACAGAGAAACTGATGCTTCGGGTCACATGCCAAGCCTGGTCACACAGTGTCCCTGGAATGGGGAGTGATGGGGAGGTACTGTCAGTGCCATGAAAACCACAGGACTGGAGGTGGGGAAGGGTGGTTCCCCCACAAACATTGGAGGCTGTTACTGGAAATGGGGTAAATGAATAGGGGCCGGCTAAGAAACCACACACGTCCACCACTGGGATCTCAGTTCCAGCGTTTTGTGATTCTGTGAGGTCTTCCCATGGCCCAGAGCGCTGGCATGGAAAGCCACATTCA
This sequence comes from Desmodus rotundus, assembly GCF_022682495.2. Lineage (NCBI taxonomy): Eukaryota > Metazoa > Chordata > Mammalia > Chiroptera > Phyllostomidae > Desmodus > Desmodus rotundus. The sequence continues at coordinate 17,513,891 of NC_071397.1, read as the reverse complement.
CCAGACTGCCCTCCAGATGGAGCGCAGAAAGGCCTGGGGAGGAAGGAATCCTGCTTCTATTTAGGATGACTGAACTCATACCCTTCAGCAGCCCTGACTGGAAGGGCCCACCCTTCTGGTAAACCAGTCAGGCTTCTCATTTGTGTATGAGCTACATGCAAAACTTTCCACACTCCAGCCTGGCTCCACCTCTGCTCACCTCCATCTCCCCGTTCACCTCCAACTGTCTGCCCTCCATGCTCCTCTCCGCATATCCCTTCCATTTCTTCTCTTCTCTTTGCTTCTCCCGTCATCTCTCTGTCTCAGGTCTGACTTTTCTTTACTGCCTCTCTCTTTTCTTCTCTCTCTCTCTCTTCTTCCCCATCCCCCGACCCAGCTTTCTTTGAGTTTTTATCTTTCTTTCTGTCTCTCTCTGTGTTTCTCTTTGTCCCTGTCTCATTCATTCTTGGTCTTATACTGTTTCTTCTCCTCTAGTTACCTGCCTGTCACTTTCTCTACCTATCAATTTTATTCTTAGTGTTTGCTTCCCTTTCTTATCTGCACTTGTCTCTATGTTTCTTTCTCTCTGAAATCGACAGTTCTTACTGCTCCAGACAGCACTTTCAAATGCCCACTAGGCCCTGGCTGGATGGCTCAGTTGTTCGGAGAGTCGTCCTGCACACCAAAAAAAGGTTGTGAGTTTGGTTCCTGGTTAGGGCACATACCGAGGCTGCGGGTTCAGTCCCTGGCCAGGGCAACCAATCATTGTTTCTCTTTCACATTGATGTTTCTCTCTCTTCGCTCTCTCTTTCTCTCTCATCAATAAACACATACTCAGGTGAGGAATTTTTTTAAAAAGAATATTATAAAATGTTCACTAATACTGTTACTCCATATGTTCCCTAGTGAATAGACAAACAGCTTACAAAGGTAGAGGAAAGACCTTGAAAGGAGAGAAATTTAGAGAAAAAAAGGGAGCATTGATGAGACACTTGAGGCACAGCACTGTGAACAGGGGTTATTCAAGCCAAAAAATGCACACACACACACACACAGTCACAAGCCACTCTCAAGCAGACACTGAGCTTCTCCATCACAATTATATTTAGGTTTGGTTGAAGTTTTATTTTCTTAGTTCAATGTATCTTAACTGAATAGCCACTCCCGGGGGTTCTGAGCAGTTTGCATATGACTGACACACAATCTCAGCGTCCCAGCCTGCTGGGTTACAACCAGGCAATGAATGAACTGACCTTGCCTTAGGGTTTCTTTGTGAGTCCCACTCCACACAGAGCTCAGCCTCTATTTTTTTCATGGTGGTCACCCAGCCCCTGCTCCTCATCTCTGATGCCAAACTCTGTAAGCGCTGACATCTGGCCCTTCTTAACATTACAATTTCCAATTCAATAGGAGACATTGCTGGGGTTTTGAAAAATAGAATGTGGCATTAAGAGGAAATATCTATCTAACAGACTTTGTAGCCGATTTATTTCCATATGCATTTAAAAAATTGCTTCACATAGCATCCTGAGGACCTTTATTCTGATCGTCGAAAGAGTTAGTCCTCATCTAGTTGGCCCTTCCTTTTCAAAGGTCAGTGTATTACATTGGCTTCTGCAGTCACTAGCATGTCCTTTAACTTTGACAATGTAAATGGCAAAAAGAGTGGAAGGTCGTAGGACTTTTTGCTATTGTTGTTGCTTTCCAGTTTTAACACTAAACGGCTCTATAACGCTGAACAAACCATCGACCTCTGGGAGTCCCACTTTCCATGTTAGTCAAATAAAAAATAGCAGGTGTCTAGCACAGCGCCTGGTACTTGGCAGGCACTGATTACATCTGTTCACTCATATAAGAGAGTGATGCTCAGTTCGGCCTGCCCGTTAGAATCCCCTGGGAAGCTTTCAAAAATCCTCAAGCCTGGGCTATAGATCATACCAGTCACATGAGAATTTTGGGGTCCGAGACCTGGTAGCAATATTTTTAAAAAATCCTATTACACATTCCACGCCAGGTAATTCCATTGTGCAGTCAGGGCTGATAACCATTGATTTAAAAACAGGTTTACATTAGCCATGTGCTTGTTCTGTCCTTGATAAAGGGTCAAAGGCTCCTTTTTCAAAGTGTGCTCGAGGACCCAGAATTTAAACATGGACCACAATTCTCACAAATTACTTCCCCCAATGTCCAAAGATTGCCTATTCCTATAAGCTCATCTAAAATGAAAAATGACCCATAAAATGTTCTTTATTTGGTCAAAAGAAAGTACATGTTAAGCATTCAGTTCAGCAATATGCATTGACTATTTTTCATGTACCAAGAGCTGTGCTGAAGTAAAGTCTCTATCTTCAAAAAATAATTTCTAACTTCAAAAAGCACACCACAAGTAAATAGCAATGCTTTGAAAAAAAATAAAATGAAATAAAATAAAAACTTCCCTTAGAGGTTGATGCCTTTAAGCACACACCCTGTGAAGATAATTTTCTGCTGAATATCAGCTCTCCATCTGCCTGATTTGAGGGGCCTAAGAGGAATAGCAGTCGGGAACAGGAATTTGCAATGATGTGTGGAGGTTTACTGAAAAGTTCTTTGCTAAGAAAATAATTTCAGGGGTCAATATAACAAAAATATAATGGGCTGACAAATAAGCTTTGTACTTAGTAAGACACAGTTTGGGGGTTTTTTTCATTGTTTTTAGAGAGGGAGGGAAAGAGAATCATCAATGTGAGGGAGAAGCATCATTGTTTGCCCCCCACACCCGGGCCAGGTGAGGGGGTGAGGCCAGGGCGGGGGGAAGAACCACATGCATGCGCCCATGCCCCCCTTTGGGGGAATCTAACTGGCAACCTAGGTGTGTGCCCTGACCGGAAACCGAGTCCACAACCTTTTGGTTACCGGACAACACTCCAACCAACTGAGCCACACCAGCCAGGGAGACACATAGTGTTTTTAATCTGAAAGTATTATGTGTGTACACTCATGAATTTCTTCCTCATTTTGATGATTTTCTTGGCACACTCTGAAACTGCTATGTGTTTCTGTTTCCCTTTGTTCTTCACTCTGCATTCGTTGTTCTCAGTCTGAAAAAGACACATAACCTCGGAAAGGAGATGTGTATGAAAGGGGGTCCAATTCAAGAGAGGCCGTCGAAGGCTCTTCTCAAATCCTGGTCCTTTACGCCACTGCTGGGGCATGTCTTGTTCTACATCCTGTTCTTTTCCCCTTACTCTCTGGATCCCCACTCTCTCAGTCTGTGCTTGAGGGAACATTACCCCAAACTTGTTTTCTGATGGCCTATTCAACCAATACTACTCTCAGAGAATTGAAACTGGGGTCCAGCGTTAATGGCCTGTCTAGTGGAAAAGATTTGGAGCCAAGAGGCCGAGATTCAGACCTAGTTTTATTCCTTCCCCAAGACCCGGCAAGCATGTAACATCTTTGACATTTCATTTGCTCACTTATAAAATGAGAGGTACTAATGTTCTCTACCTTGTAGAATTACTGTAAAGATTTAGTCAGCTATGTAGTTTTGCATCACGCTGTACAAATGTCCAATGTTATTTTGTAACACTCTGAACCTGTTTTATTTTTTAAGATTTTATTTATTTATTTATTTTTAGAGAGAAGGGAAGGAAATGAGAGAAACATTGATTGATTGCCTCCCACATGCCCCTAACTGGGGACCTGGCCCACAACCCAGGTATGTGCCCAAACTGGGAATCGAACCCATGACTTTCGGTTCGTAGGCCAGCACTCAGTCCACTGAGCTACACTAGCCAGGGCTATTTTTTATTCTTTTAAAGTTTGGAAGCATTTCATCTTTAATATGAAAAATGTATAAATGATGACTTAAATGAGCCAACCAAACTGTTTCTACACACTTTAGCTTACACACCTCCCAACACACCTTAGAGCCACCCTGCCCTTTCTGACAGGTAGCCCTGAATACTCCCAGAAGAAAGATTTCAAAACACTTCACTTTTTTCTTTTTTAACTTATCATAGAGATCTGGCAGGGCCCACGGTGAAGCCTGCTGGCTCTGCAGGGGGTGACACGGGCAGAAATGGGTCTTGTTTTCAAACCAAACTGAAGGAAGAGCAGAGACTTGGCGTTTGGGCTGTAAGAGAGACCTCCCTGTGCAGCCCTGCCTGCCCACACACGTGGGAATATGGTTCAGGGTTTGAGAGTCATCACAGCTGCCTGCACTGACCTGAGTCTCCACCGTCAGCTACGGGAAAGCTGGCCTCCCACACACCAGCTGGGTCCCAGATCCGTGCTTTCCCAGGGAGCAATGAGAAGGAAAGGCAAGCACAAAAACAGGAAGGAAGAAATGGCTTTCCAAGTACTCTTTCATCGAGAATAGAAACTGCAAACAATATTTTCATCATTCGTTATCATGTGGTGTTCACGATGTTCCAGGGAGATAAAGGTGAAGCTCTCTCAGCCCTCCCACCCCACCTACCTTGATCCACCCACAGCCACCTCATCTGTAAAATTGGACTCGTATAAATCCCCCAGGGAATGTCCAGATTTCAGAGTGTATCTACCTGTGAAACATGGAGGAAGCAAATTTCTTTACCCTTGTCTTCTACAAAGGAGTGAAGGGAAGACAGTAGTATTTATTGAGCCCCTGGCACATGCCAAGGCATTTTCATGGACAGTATTTCATCTTCGTCATGACACTTGGAGATAGCTATTCTCATGGCTATCGATGTAGAGACTTAACCGTTTCAGAATGATGAACAAATTTATTCAAGATCACAGAGCAAATAATGGGCAAAGACGGCACTCTAATCCCATTGTACCTTATTTTTCCCACAAATTCATCTTCTAGAACGTGAAAGGAGAGAAGTATGGTATAAACTAGCGGTATGGTTCTTCAGTTGGTGAAATAGAAAAAATATTGAGCTTATTTTAAAATCAATTGATCAATCCTGGTTGTTTCCTCCTAAAAGGCAATTTTGACTAGTAAAAATCCCTAAAAAATGAAGCCCTGCTGGTATTTTAAAGTGACCACATTTTTTTTCAGTAGGTGTCAATGGGTCAAAATCTGACATTCCACTGAAATCCGGGGGAAGGCTAGAAAATATTACCATTTCTGAAACCACGAGACCTGTCGAGGGGGATGAAACAGCCTTTCATTAGAAAGCGAACACCCAATCGCTCTTGGCTCACAGGCATGTCAGTTGTGACGTGTGGTTCAGCAGTTTACTGCCAGTAAGTGAAGTGAGCAAATGGTTACTCAGATACGCTAGCACGCTTATCCTAGTGTACTTTCTACACCTTTTTTTTATTTTTGAAAATTTACATTAACAAAATATGTTTCTTTTTTGCCATTTTTATTAAAGCATAATTGTAGACAGTGAAATGAAAGACGCTAAGGACATGGCTCCATGAGATTGAGCAGTCACACACATTTGTGGGACCCGTACCCATCATGATACAGAACACCGCCCCAGCCCCCAACATCCGACGTGTTTCCTGAGCCCATGTTTCCTGAGCCCCATCCCAGTCAATCCCCCAGGCCCCTCTCCACAGGCAGCTGATGTCCTGAGTTCTCTGCCATACACTGGTTTTGCCGAGTCCAGAACTTGTATACGAAAGGAACATACAGTATGTACCCCTTTGTATCTGGCTTCTTTTACTCAGTTTAATGATATTCAGGCCCATGCACGTGTGGTGTGTGTCCAAAATTGTTTTTGTTTTTTCTGAGTAGCGTTCCTTTGTGGCGAAGTAGCCACGTTCTTTCTTCATTCTCCTGCTGAGGGACATGTGAGTTGTTTCTAATTTGTTGCTGTTCTAGTTGTTGAGGCCAAGGCTGGGAAGAGAGAAAAGAACAAGGTAAAATTTTTTGAAACCTGATTTTCCTTTTTGGAGTGTTCAGTGTAATGAATAGAACTGCTATGAACATTCATACACAAGTCTTTTCTATGTCCAGTGTTTTCGTTTCTCCTGGGTAAATACCTAAAAGTGTATTTGCTGGGTCACAGGGTGGGTGCATGTTCAACTTGATAAAAAGCCGCCAGGCCAAGTTTCAAAGTACTTGTACTGTCCCATTCCTGCTAGTAATACACAAGAGTTCTTGTCGTCCGCATCCTTGCCAGCGTCCAGCGCTACCCTTTGTGGTGTCACATTCCGGCTTTCCTTCGCATCTCTTGTGTGTCCAAGGATGCTGACTACACTTTCTGTGCTTATTGGCATACACTCCTTTGTAAAGTGCCTGCTCCAGTCTTTTGCCCACTTTATTTGTTTTTTGAACTTAAAAATCATGTAATCTCAATAACCAGAGGTAACCATCATTAACATTTTGGGGTTTTTCTAGGCAGTTACTTGTTTATGCAAATATATTCTTTACAAAAATGGGTTGACATTGTATAAACTGTTCTGTAATTTTTTGTTTTTCACTTAGCAATGGGTCATGAACATCTTTCCTTATCAATAAATACCATTTCATGCCATTTTTTAAATTTTTACATAAACGGCCATTGCAGCTTTAGTTACAACAGCCCAGATAGGATACTACCCAAGTGCCTTTCGAGTGGCGGGTGGGTAAACAAAATGGGGTGTCTATCTGTACAACGGAACACGACCCAGCAATGAAAGGAACACACTGCAGATGAGTGTGACGTACACATGAAACCATCATGCTGAGCGAAGAAAGCCAGACCCAAAGTGTAAGCACAAACTATAGTGAGAAGGCGAATGTAGTGACCAAAAAGCACTTGGGGCTGAGGGATGTCCTGCCAAGAGGCAAGAGGGAACTTTTTAGGGTGATGAAAATGCCCTATAAATTGATTGTAGTTACAGTTTCCCTTGTATATGCTCACGTCAGAACCCATCAAAGCGTACATTTTAAATGGGTGCATAGTGCCGCCAACTTATAGCCCAATACAATTGATTTCAACCAGCAGTGTCGTCGAGGAGCTGCAGTATAGGATGCAGGCTGGGCACTGAAGGCAGTGCAGAAGCATGGCCAGTAATTGAAGGAAAGAGAAGAATTAGTGGTAAGAAGCCTGGAGGGATAGCAAGTTAAAATAAGAACATAGAGTTTCAAGCTCAGAAAAAAAAGGTTTTCAAGTTAAATTAGGGCTCTTAGTTAAACCCCACCAATAGTTTAGGCCAAAACGGTGAGTCATCACCTCAAAGTGTACAAAAAAAGGTGGAATCACTGGAATCAGGGCCCCAAGTAAAGCCAGGACTCCAGCTCTGTGATGTCCCCTACTGGGTCAGGTGCATCCTAACCTCACAAGGGTGGAGGGCTGGGCTTTCTACTTGGCCTTGTAGGGAAGGAGATAGGGTTTTTTTTGGTGATGTTTGACTGGCATAGAGTAGGGACTGTCTTTATCAGTTTTCTGTCTCTCTAGGCGTCCCCATTTTGGTCCTTAGCTGGAACCAGCAGGCCTTTCAGAGCATATGCACGCCGTTGGCATTTCCAGGCTGCTGGCTTCTCCAGATCCAGTCTGGAATACGTGAGGCAGAGAGAAAACCCAGGGAGCTCACCACCTGATCCTCAGTTCCCAAGGTCTGTGGCCGGTCTGCCTTCTCTCCACCTTCCAGAGGAGTCTTCTTATCTTTGCTCTACTGAAAATGTCCAGAGTGTTAGCTGTACTTAGCAGGAGAAGTAAGGGGAAAGTGTGTCTACTCCATCTTCCTGAAAACAGAAGTCTCCTTGACTACTTTAAAAAATCTGTTCGTTTTTCTTTTTATCACTCAGCCATGGGATTTGTTTTTATATTCTGGATGTTAGCCCTTTGTCAGACATGTACGTTCTGACTATTTTCTCCCATATATAGCTTCCTTATTCAATGTCTTAACAGTCTCTTGACAAACAGAAGTTTTAAATCTCAATTAATGCCATTTTATCGATTTGTTGCTTTTATGATTAGTGCTTTGTGGGTCCTGACAAAGAAATATTCGCCTACCTCTAAGTTGCAAAATATCCCTCCCCAAACTTTTTTCTAGAAGCTTTATGGTTTCTGCTTTTACATTAAAAGCTATGATCCATCTCAAATTAATTGTTGTGTTTGGTGTGAGGTATGAATTGCAATTGATTTTTTTCTGCATAGATAACCAGTTGCTTCAGCACTGTTTGATGGAGATGCTTCCTTTTCCCACTGAGTTTCATTGGTACCTTGGTCAAAACTCAGTATGTGTGGGTCTACTCTTGTACTATGTTCGAATGCAGTGATCTGTTTGTCTGTTTATGCCAATACTGTACTGTCGAGCACCATAGCATTATAGCAATCTTGCAATAGTCTACATCCTCCAACTTGGATTTTTTTAGAATTGCTTCATCTCTTTTGAACCTTTCAAATTTCTATAAAAACTTATAGTCCATTTGATGGTTTTTGCAAAAAGTCTTCTGGTATCCTGATTAGATTTGTGTTAAGTCTTTACATCAATTCTTGGAGAACTGACATCTTAACAGGAAATAGTCTTTTCATTTGTTCATCTTCTTTGATTGTCTTAGCAATATTTGGTAGGTTTCAATGTATATATCTCATATATATTTTATTAAGTGCATACCTTAGTATTTTGGGTTTTTATATTATTTTATTGTTTAGAAGATTTTATTTTTTTATTTTTAGAGAGAGGGGAAGGAAGGGAGAAAGAAAGGGAAAGAAACATCAATGTGTGGCTGCCTCTCACACACCTCCAACTGGGGACCTGGTCCACAACTCAGGCATGTGCTTTGACTGGGAATTGAACCGGCGACCCTTTGGTTCACAGGCCAGCACTCAGTCCACTGAGCCACACCAGCCAGGGCGAGTTTTTAATATTACTTTAAATGGTACTATTTTAAGTTTAATTTTTCATGTGTTTATTTGCTAATACGTAGACATACAACTGAGTTTTATGTCTTGACCTTGTGTCCTGAAACCTTCCTAAATTCACTTACTGGCCCTAGTAGCTTCTGTTAAGTTGTCTAAGATTTTCTATGTACATGATCATGTCATCTGTAAGTAAGGACAGTTTTATTCCTTCCTTTACAGTTTTATGCCTTTTATTTCATTTTCTTGTTTGGAAGCCCTCTGGTAAAAGTATCTAAAGCCTGTACTAGGAGTGGTGAAATGGGCATACTTGCCCTGATCTTGATCTCATGGGAAAAATGTTTTAATCTTTCTCCATTAAGTATGTTGTTAACCAAAGGTGTCTTTTATAAAGTTTCTTCCCTTTATCGTGTTTGCTGAGGGGTTTTATCATGAATGAGTGTGAACTTTGTCAGATGCGTGTACGGAGATGATCATATGGTTTTCTTCTTCTGTTAAATTGCATCAGTTTGCATCCCCATGTTAAACTAACATCGCGTTCTTGGAGTAAGCCCCGTTTGATATTGAGGATTATGCTTTTTCCGTGTTGCTGGGTTGAACATGCTAAATGTTCGTTAAGGACTTCCACATCCATGCTCATGATACTACTGGTCAGTAGTTTCCCTTTTTGCTCTGTCTTTTTGTGGCTTTGGTATCAGCATAACTCTGGGCCCATAGAACGCATTTGTAACTGTTTCCCCCTCCTGTTTTCTAAAAAAGAGTTGTGTAGGATTAGTACTATTTCTTCCTTAAATGATTGAGATAATTCATCGGTGAAGTCTTTTTTGTGTGTACACAGGAATTACAGTCCTCCCTGACAGTTTTCCAGTGCCTGAAGACAGTTATTTTGTGTGTTTTACCTAGTTTTGTATTTGTTGGTAGCAGTGAGGCTGTGTGGTACCAGTAATTTCATTATGGCCAAGACAGACCTATCTTGTAAGGAGTTTATTTAAATGGATTTTATTGTTAAGATAATTCGAAATTCAATAGATTCAATATTACCTCAATATTGAACCTACCTCAACAGATTGTACTAATTGCATTTCTATTGTACCTTCCCCCAAATGAAATACTAATATAATTAGTAGAATTCAATATTAGCAAAGACTCATACAATGAACCGAGCAGTCTAGATCAAATAATTAATAACATTACGTTTTCTTCAGTTCTGATGCGCTTGCTTGTACGGAATACAAAGCAGTGAAGTTGTAGGCAGAGTTAGTTTGCATAACTCTGATGTGCTCCAGGGGTGTGTTTTCCATTTTCCCCATTATGCTTATTATAGGAGATTAGAAGTTCAAAAGCCTTACATTTTTCAGAAAAGTTATTGCAAAACTTGTCCATTAAAAGAAATGTGTATATAGCAGAAGTGAGGTATTCGCCAGCAAAGTGTACAGGAACTTTGCCATCGCATCTGTACCTTCTGCGTGGCCACCCCTGCGGCTTCTCCTCAGGGGGTTAGACCACGTAGAAAACAGTCACTCTCCAAAGCGACACTTAATCTCCAGGTTCAGTGGGGGAATTATTAGGCTCATATCTCCCTGCATAAGGAAGCATGCTGGAAACCTAATCCTTTGCTGATTGGGGCTGCTCTGGGCCTAAATTAATTTTCTTCAACAATCAAATTACTTCAGCTTCCTATTTGGAACTAAATGGGAATTTGAAACAAATGGATAAGGTAAAACTGAAAACCACTGGGCAGCTGTGCTTCTTGGGTAGGTGAAATACTTTAGCCTATGCTCCCTTAAAGCACCCCACCCCACCCTGTGGACCACCCAAGATCTGAAAGCTGCATCCCACCCCTGGGTCCAAAAGGAGAATTCCTCCGAGCCAGGGATTACCGTGGCTATCCCAATGTGAATTTTGAAGCAGGGATATATTTTAAAGAAATGAACACCCTCCCCCCCCATTACAGATTGTTATATTGACTCTGTAATTAAGGGTAACATTCCATCCTTTGAAAAATCTTAAATTATATTACAATGCGAAGTACGTGTAAAAACACGCCAACTGACTAGCACTGGAAAAAACTGTTTTTTAAAAAACACATTGTAATATAATGAAACAGTATGCTCCATTGTTAACAGCACTGGTGAATTTTAGCTGTGATTACTTTAGACTCTTTCCTACCATCTGTCCCCATCAAAATTAACCATTAGAGCAATGGAGGATCAAAGAACCTCGTTAATCTCTGCCGGCAAATTCGAAATAAAACAGATTGATGATTTATTTATAATGCAGTGGATAACTAACCCACAATGCTTCAAAGTCAGCAGGGAGCCTTCAAAAATTCAGATGCCCCGGCTTCTCCCCCAGATATGTGGATTTGATTGATCTCAGTAGAGACTAGTTGTCAATATTTTTCCATAGAAATTAAAAAGTGAGATATAATTTTTATACCATAAAATTCACCCTCTTAAAAAGTACAGCCCAGTGGTCTCTAGGATGCTCACAGAGCTGTGTGGCTGTCGCCACTCCCAAGCCCAGGACATTTCTTCTCCCCCAAACAAAACCATATCCTGTAACATCCGCTCCCCGCTGCTTCCTCCTTCCAGCCCCTGGCAACTGCTGACCTCCTTTGTCTCTATGGATTTTGCCTATTCTGGGCATTCTGTGAAAACGGAATCATTTAGTATGTGGCCTTTGGTGACTGAATTCGTAGCATAATGTTTCCAAGGCCATGCTGACCGTAGCACGAATCAGCACACCCTTTTTTATGACTGAATAATATTCCAGTGTGTAGATGCAGCACATTTTATTTATCTGTTCATCAATTGGTGGACATTTGGATTGTTTTCTAGCTGGTTATTATAAATACTGCTGCTATGGATATGTGTGCGATTTTCTTGGGAATATATTTAGGGGTCAAATTACTGAGGCACGTGATAACCCATGGTAACTTTTGAAGAACTGTCAAACTGTTTTCCTACGTGTCTGCAGCATTTTGCATTCCCGCAGGAAACGTGTGAGGGTTCCAATTCCCCCACTTGCTCCTCAGTAACACTTGCTGTTATCTGTCTTTTTGATTATAGTCAGCCTAGTGGCTGTGGAGCAGCATCCCGTGGCATTTCCCTAACGACTGATAATGTTGAACGTCTTTTCACGTGTTTATTGTCCATTCGTAATGTCTTCTTTGGAGAAATGCCTGATCAAGTTCTTTGCCCATTTTTAAAGTGCGTTATATGTCTTTTTATTGTTGAGTTGTAAGAGTCTTTATATATTCTGGACACTATAATACAGATTTATTAGTATACAATATCTGATGTGTGACTTGCAGATGATTTACGAATATTTTCTTCCATGGTTTGTCTTTTCACTTTCTTAGAGTGCTCTCTGATGCACAAAAGCTTTACATTTTAATGAGGTCTAATGTTTCTTTTTTTTTTAATTGCTTGTGCTTTTTGTATCAAACCTAAGAAACCATTCCCTGATCCAAAGTTACAAAGATTTATGCCTACGTTTTCTTCTGGTTTCATAGCTTTATCTCTACGTTTATGTCTTTGATGCATTTTGGGTTAATTTTTGTATATAGTGTAAGAGCCCAACTTCATTCTTTTGCATGTGGACATCCAGTCAGCCTGCAATTCTGTTTCCGGTTGCACTTTCGGTCACCAGCTACAAGTCTGTACCCAGTTCCATGTGTGTTTTGTCCCCACGCCGCCCCGACCAATTCTCTGACACCAGCTGGGGGTCCTACAACCCAGTTCAGTTCTGACATTATACACCTGGATATAGCAGCAGATTCCACAAGACAGCCTCACCCCCCACCTCACATCAGACCCCAGTAGCAAGTCAAGGTTATCCTCTGGGCTCTGGTTATGTATCGGAGGTTCTTGTAATAGAACCTCCTCCTCGGGGCCTGTTAATTTGCTACAGTGGCTAATAGAACTCAGGAAAACATTTGCTTATATAACTCAGGAACAGCCAGATGGAAGAGACGCACAGAGCAAGGTGTGGCGTAGGGAGTGTGGAGCTTCCATGCCCCCTAAGCATGCCACTCTGCCCACTCTTGGAACCCTGTCCTTTTGGATTTTTATGGGGGCTTCATTGCTTCGGCATGATTGATTAAATCATTGGCTATTGACAATTAATTCAGCCCCCAGCCCCTCTCCCCTCCCTGGAGGTGGGGTTGGGGGTGGGACTAAAAGTTCCAACCTCTAAATCACAGAGTTGATTTTCTTGACAAGGAGCCCCCATCTGTAGGTGCTTTCCAAAAGCCACTTCATTAACTAACAAAAGACACCTTTATGGCTTTCATCACTAGGAAAATTCCAAGGGTTTTAGGAGTTCTGTGCCAGAAATGGAGATGAAGACTAAATATGTATTTCTTATTAAATATCATAATACCACACACCCTACCACTGTTTGGTGAAAAGACTTTTCTTTCCCCACTGAATGCCTGGGCACTCATAACAATCAGTTTAATTCTGGACTCTCATTTCTCTTCCATCGATCTGTATGTCTAACCATATCCCAGTACCATTCTTTATTACAGTAGCTTTGTAGCAAGTTCGAAATTAGAAGTGAGTCCTAGAACTTCATTGTTCCTTTTTAAGGTCGCTTTGACTATTCTTGGTCCCCTGGATTTTCATGTGAATTTTAGGATCAGCTAGTCAATTTCTACAAAATAGCCAGCCAGGATTTTGGTAGAAATTGTGTTGACTCTGTAAATAAATTTGAGGAGTATTGCCCTCTAAACAGTTATATTAGCCTTCCAATTCATTAATATGAGATGTTTCCATTTATTTAGGTGTTTAATTTCTTTCATTGATGTTTCTTGTTTTTCATGTACAAATCTTAAGGCATCAACATTTAAAAAAAAAAACAACTCTTCAGATAATTATAATATACGGCCAGTGCTAGGATCATCACTTAATGTCCTGAAGCTTGTCCCCTAAATCACAAATCTTAAGTTATCTGTCCATGTGTGGCCCTCATAGGGACAGGGAAGTGGAGTTTACCTTGACCAGGATGAACTTCTTCTGAGAGATGTCCATTGCATGACATTTCATAGGCCAAATCTGGTAGTAAAAGGTAATTATACCCTACAGAGAATCCATTGCAAAACTCTGAGCGGCCTGAGAATCAATTTGTGCTGACCCAGAGGGGCGGGAGTCTGTCCTATTCTAATGTCTGCTGAGGGTCAATGTTCTCTGAACAACCTTCATCAATAACCCATTCTCCTGTGAACGAACTCTCTCTTCTGAAAATATCATCACCACTACCTCTACCTTCCGATTTATAACCAGATTTTAACACCCTGGGCTCTTCAGCCCATCTGCACCAAAATTATGATATGTCTAAATTCTGATTGTTACAATTTAAGGCCATTTCTCAGTGGATCTGAGAAACATCTGTTCACCATTTCTAGCACAAAGACTGGAAAACCTTTGTTGTCTGCTTTTGTGTTGTTGGTTTGGTTTGGTTTAGTTTGTTTCTTTCCTTTTGGCTTTTGGCTTTTGGCTTTTGTCCTTCTGATGACGCACACTGCCTTCTGGGCCTGACAAAATTACTGTGAGATCTAAAGGCAACGAAGTGGCCTCTCACTTTAAAACCGTTTCATAATCTCGTCAGGGTCTGAGGAAGGCCATGAGGAGCTGGGGGTGTTGACTTAGGATACTATCCGGATAAGTGGTCAGTCTATCTCCACTGAGGAAACTTTGGAATAAAGTTGGCGTGTTGGTCCATTTGTGAAAGTCTCTGCTTCCACATCTCTTTCCTTCCCATCTCTAGACCTTAGAATTTCTCTGGGTCCTGACACCATCTGAACCTCTGAAATTCTAGTCCACGTGAACCCCTGGCGACAAAGGAGCAGTCTAGAAGTCTGGAATACTGATGGAGAAATGATCTCCCCAGATGGGGCTGGATATATAGGACCCAGGTCCTTGTCTTTTTCCTGTTGCAACATGAATGGTGGGTGATGTTCACAACCATGTCACGTTTCATAATCTATCCAGATACTGAAAACAACTGGAAATGTTTTATAGAAAAAATAAGAAAGTACTATAGTTTTTTTCTTAATTTGATAGTAATAAATTATTTTATCCATCTGATAAGTCAGTCATTTGTAATTTCAAAAATTATAATACAACATGGAGAAGCACAGGGTTTATCTAATTTTTCAACTGTATTTAAAATGCAAGACAAGCCCTGACCAGTGTGGCTCAGTTGGTTGGACATCGTCCTGTAAAGTGAAAGGCCGTTGGTTTGATTCCTGGTCAGGGCATGTGCCTGGGTTGCAGGTTTGTTCCCTGGTTGAGGCACATACAAGAAGCAGCTGATCGATGTTTCTCTCCCTCTCTCCCCTCTCTCTAAATATAAATAAATAAAATCTTTTAAAAATACAAAAATAAGAGGGCATATAGTTTAAAAGAATGCAAGACAAGCTTCTCAGCACACTTCTCCACAGGCATATTTATAGGGCAAGGAAGCATTACACTTTGAGGATAAGCTTAAGTAAAATTTATTTTAATGTGCCATCTGTTGGCTGTTTTAAAAATTAACATTAGTATCAATAACATTAATGCTAATTTCATTCACATTGTGCTTTGGTTTGGTAATAATATGTATTCTATATTGTTAGTAGAAATGTTCATTGCATCATTCTCGTTTATAAACTACTTATGCATACTTTGTCTATTCTTTTTTGTACTCTACTATTCATCTATCCATGTTTCTCATTTAAAAGAAAGTGAGATCTTTTCTAATGAGAAAATGAGAAAACGATGCGTTACAATGATTTACAGTTTTTTAAATTATTAATAGTACCTCAGCAAGAAGGGATAATTTGGGACTTCAGAGAAAATGGGGCAAACTGTATGATTGTCTTTTCCACTGAGAACAGCACATCGCCCGCACCAAAGGCACGATCTGTGAAAGAAATAATTGATAAGCTGGACTTCATTAAAACTAAAAACTTCTTTGCAAAAGACAATGTCAAGAGAATGGAAGACAAGCCACAGATTGGGAGAAAATATTTGTAATGATACATATGATAAAGGACTGGTATCCAAAATGTAAAAAGAACTCTTGAAACTCAATGAAAAGAGAACAAACAACCTGGTTAAAAAATGGACACCTCACCAAAGAAGCTATACAAATGGCAAATAAACATGTGAAAAGACACTCCACGTCATATGTCATCAGGGAAATGCAAATGGAGGCAACAACGGGATGCCATTACACACCGATCCGAGTGGCCAGAATCCTGCGCACTGGCAGCACCACGTGCTGGTGAGGATGCGGAGCAGCAGGAGCTCTCTTGCACTGCTGGTGTGCATGCAAAATGGTACAGCCGCTTCGGAAGACAGTTTGGAAGATTCTGAGAAAACTAAACATACTCCTACTGTATAATCCAGCAATCACACTTCCTGGTTTTTACCCAAAGGAGTTGAAAACTTTGGCTCCAAAATATCCCTGTACACAGATGTTACAGAAACTGTGTTCATAATTGCCAAAACTTGGAAGCACCCAACATGTTTGTCCCTCAGTAGCTGCATGGATTGATAAACTGTGGTGTAGCCAGAAAACGGAATATAATTCACCATTAAAAAGAAATAAACTATCAAAAGACATTGAGGAAGCTTAAATGTATCTTATAAGTGAAAGATGAACATCAGAAAAGGCTACATACCGTATGATTCCGACTGCGTGACATTCTGGAAAAGGCGAGACTATGGAAAGAATAAAAAGATAAGTAGTTGTCAGGGGGTGGAGGGCCAAGGGAGGGATGAACAGGCAGAGCACAGGGGACTTTTAAGGCAGTGAAAATTCTCTGTGTGATACCGTAGTGATGGCTACATGTCATTACACGTCTGTCCAAGCACACAGAGTGTACAACACCGAGAGCGAACCCTAATGTAAACTGTGGACTTCGGGTGATGATGATGTGTCACTGTAGGTTCATCGACTGTAACAAATGTACCGCTTTAGTGGGGGAGTGTTGGCAATGGGGGAGGGAGGCTACGCATGTATAGAGATAGAAGGATGTGAGAAATCTCTGCACTTTTCTTTTAATTTTGCTGTGAACCTAACCCTGCTTTTAAAAATAGTCTTTAAAGAAAAAATGAATCACACTACCTATGTGGGAACTGATTTTTGAAAGTCCCAAACTGACATAGTACTTCACTATCATCAGTAAAACATTCATTGCAGCATGTTTCACAGTTAATTGAGGCTGAGGTCCTCTGGTCTAGACTGATGGTCTCCAACTAGGTTTTTTTGTGTGCATGTTTCCCCACCATTAAAAAAGATGTGAGTAGGAGCATCCTGATATATGTATATATAGTTTCATTTATAGTATAGACATGCACTGCTGTGCTGATATATTCTGTACACAGAGAGATGAGAATTTTTTAAAGGTGACATGAAAATAAATATAAATGTAAACTCTGATATCTTCTTGCTCTATCCATGGGGATTGTGTTGCACAGACCTTGGCAGGTTTATTTTTCTCTCCAACTTCCTACAAAAATAAAGCAGGGCATTATGTAAGGGTCCACCAGGGAGCACAGTTTCTGGCCTCACATTTTGCTCTTTGGTAAAGAAGCTTAAAACTACTAAAGAGCCGGTCAGATGTTCGCCTGTGCACATAAGCTCTGCTATGTGGGGGTTAAGACTGTGGGTTCCCTTCAGAAGCTTCCACATTGGATGGATGTTGACCTTTCCTGTGAACTCTGGGAAGAAGATGAAAATGATTCACTATAGTGGCTAGGGGTTTTTTCCTCATATTTCCTCTTTTCTTTGCCTTGAAGGAGTAGCCCAGAATTTTATGCAGCTTTCATGGTCTTTTTCTTTTGACAAAACATAGAAATAATTAGCCTTTATTAATTGTCTAGAACACAAGGTGTGTCCTGAGAGTCTTCACAGAAGTGTACACTTGACCTTTGATCTGTTCCGTGCTTTGCTGTTTTCATTATTTAAGTATCCAGTGTAAAGTGTATGGAAGTTGCAGTCAACCTTGGGAAGGCTTTTATTTCATCCTCAGAGGAGCTGAACCAATGACAATTCATTTACATTGCGTGCTTGCTTTTTAAAAATAAGGCTTTCTTCTGATTTAAAAGACATGCATGGGATTATCAAAGTTTTTGGAAAATGCAAAAAGCAAAAGAACAAAATTGAAATTTCCTATGTTCCTATTAACTAGAGAGAGATAATACCAAGCTAAGTTTTTTTTTCCATAAAAGTAATGCTTTTCAAAATTCAAATTATATTGACTTTCCCATTTTATTTTATCCTTACTAATACCTAACCACTATGAGTATTTTTTCATGTCATAGATTTTTCAAAAGCTGCATTTGTATTGACTGCACCTATGTCATTAAGTTACATTATAACTCAGCCATCCTCTCATGACCCATGCGCAGGCTATTTCTAATTTTTCCTTCTTATTGAATTATTGGGGTGACACTGGTTGTCAAAATTGTACAGGTTTCAGGTGCACAGTTCTATAACGCATCGTCTGTACACTGTGTGTGTGTTCACCACCCCAAGTCAGGTCTCTGTCCATCACCAGTTACCCCTCTATACCCTCCTCCACCTCCTTCCACGCCCCTCCCTCTAGCAGTCACAACACATGTCCCCATCCATAAGGGCTTTTTTTCCCCTAATCCGTCCATCCCCCACCCCTACCCATTCCCCACTCTCAGTCCCCCACAGCTGTCAGTCTGCTCTCTATCCATGAATCTGTCTCTATTTTGCTCATCAGTTCCTTTTGTTCATTAGATTCCACACATAAGTGTTATCTTATGGTATTTGTCTGTCTCTGACTGGCTTATTCCATGTAGCATAATGTTCTCCAGGTCCATCCATGCTGTTGCAAAGGGTAAAATTTCCTTCTTTTTTATGGCTGAGTAGTATTCCATCGTGTAAATGTCCCATAGTTGTTTTATCCACTCATCTACTGATGGACACCTGGGCTGCTTCCAAACCTTGACTATGGTAAACAATGCTGAGGTGAACATAGGGGTGCGTATGTTCTTTTGAATGAGTGTTTCAGATTTCTTAGGATAAATTCCCAGAGGGAGAATTGCTGGGTCATAAGGCAGCTCCATTTTAATTTTTTTGTGTGTGTGTGTGCTTTATTTTTCCTACAACTTTATTGAGTATTAATTGACAAATATAATTATATATTTAAAGTGCACAGTGTGATTTTATATACAGATATATTTTGAAATGATTATCAAGATCAAAATAATTAAGCATCCACCATCTCATGTAGTTACATTTTTGTGTGTGTGGTGAGAATGCTTAAGACCTACGCCCAGCAATCTTCAAGTGCGAACCCACGTGTCCGTGCCATTGACTGTAGTCGTCATGCTGTGCATTCGACCCTCAGAACAACTTGTTCTTCTTTAACTGAGTATTTGTCTCCTGTGCCCCACATCTCCCGGCTACTATTTTTTGATGACATTTGAGCAGCGATGAGTATCCTTCTATGTATATTTTATTACATCTCTTACTCGCTTAGGCTAGACTGCAAGGAGCTCAATTCCTCCCTCAGTAAAGGATTTAAGCATTATCAATAGTTTTGACAATATCATAAAATCGCTTTATAGAAAGCAATCACTAATTATACTCGTATTAATGATGTATGGAAGTTCATGTCATGCAACATAATTACAAGTATGAGTATTCTCTCTTAATATTTTCTCGAAAAGTTGACTGGGAAGGGGCAGGAGAGTCTTCTGGAGCTTTGGGAGTGTTCTACATCTTGAATTGTGTGGTTTCACTGTGTGTGTGGGAGGGGGCTGTGTGTGTACACACACATGTGCGCATGTGGGTCACAATTCATTGAATATTACATTTAAGATTTCAGTCCTTTAGGTATATTGTTTCTTAATATGTCTTTAGATCGAATTGACAAGTCTGTTTTCTATTTAACAACTTGATAGATGGGAATAGTATTCAACATAATCTGGTTTTCTTTTTCATCTTATCAGGTGGGTCATGATACCTGAAAGAAGAATCACCAAATTTCTTTGATTGACCATCAATATGTTCTTTTATTTTTTAAGAATTGGAATTTTCCACTCTGGTCAACGAGTGACTGCCGTATTTGCATTGTATCTGTGCATCAACATTAAATCCCTTTGGGGGATGCTACTTTTGAAAGTTGTAATTCATTTTCTCTTTTCATCTTATTCATTGCTTTGTTCAAATATTCACCAGACAACATCTATAAAACATGTTTAAGCGGATCAAAGCCAGCTGCAGTGTCAGGGTTTTAAATATGTAGAACAGTGCATCTCAAACTTGAATGCATGTACAAAGCCACCTGGGATTCTTTTATTTACTTACTTATTTTTTCATAAAAGACACAACATAAAATTTACCATCGTAACCGTTTTAAGTGTACGGTCCAGTAGTGTTAGGTGTACTCCCATTGTCGTACGTCAGATCTTTTAATCCTGCAAGACGGAAACTTGCTGGGGTGTCCAAACTTTTGAGGTCTCTGGGCCACACTGGAAGAAGGGTTGTCTTGGGCCACACATTAAATACATTGTGACACGTAATCACAAAAAAATCTCATAATGTTCTAAGTAAATTCACGACTTTGTGTTGGGCGGCATTCACAGCCGTCCTGAGCTGCACGTGGCCCGTGGGCCATAGGCTGGACACCCCTGCTGGTGCCCATTGAACAACTCCCTGTCCCTGCCCCTCAGCTCCCGGCAACCACCTTTCCACTTTCTGATTTTGTGAGTTTGACTATTTTATTATTTTATTTTGTTTTGTTTTGTTTTGCTTTGTTTTACTATTTTAGATACCTCATATGAGTGGAGAAATACAGCATTTGTCTTTTTGTAAGTGGCTTATTTTACTTAGCATAATGTCCTCGAGATTCATCCATATCGTCTCATGTGTCAGGACTCCCTTTTGAAAGTGGAATACTGTTCCATTGTGTGTGTGCCACATTTGTTTATGCATTTGTCTGCTGCTGAACCCTTGGGTCGCCTCTCCCTCTTGGCTATTGTCAGCAATGCTGTAATGACCAGAGGTGTGCAAAGGTCTCTTTGAGATCCCACTTATAATGCTTTTAGATACATACTCAGAAATGGGGTTGCTGGATCATATGGTAAATCTATTTTTCATTTTTTGAGAAACCTCCATGTTATTTTCCATAGCAGCTGTACCATTTCACACTCCCACTAACAGTGCACAAAGTTCCCAATTGCTCCACACCCTCACCAACACTTGTTATTTTCTGTTTCTTCTTTTTCTACTGGCCATGCTAATGGGTGTAAGGTATGGTTTTTGATTTGCATTTCTCTAATGATTAGTGATGTTGAACATCTTTCCATATGCTTCTTGGCCATTTGTATATTGTCTTTGAAAAAAATGTTTATTCAAGTGTTTTGTCTAATTTTTACTTGTTTTTTGTTGTTGTGTTGTATGTTTTCTATATATCCTGGATATCAACTCCTTATCAGATATATGGTTGGCAAATATTTCTCCCATTCCATTCATTGCTTTTTTCATTATGTGAATTGTTTACTTTGATGTGCAGAAGTTTTAAAGTTAGATGTAGTGCCATTTGTCTACTTTTTGCTTTTGTTGCCTGTGCTTTTGGTGCCTTATCCAAGAAATCATTGCCAAATGCAATGTCATTAAGGTTTTTCCCTGTTTCTTCTGGGAGTTTTGTTTATTTATTTTTTAAAGATTTTATTTATTTATTTTTAGAAAGAGGAGAAGGGAGGGAGAGAGGGAAAGAAACATCAGTGTGTGGTTGCCTCTCGTGCCGTCGCCTACTGGGGACCTGGCCTGTAACCCAGGCACGTGCCCTGACTGGGAATTGAATCCATGACCCTTTGGTTCACAGGCAGCCACTCAGTCCACTGAGCCACACCAGCCAAGGCTTTTCTGTGAGTTTTATAGTTTTAGCTCTTACCTTTAGGTCTTTAATCCATTTTGAGTTGATTTTTGTATATGGTGTAAATTAAGGGTCCATATTCATTATTTTGCATGTGATATTCAGTTTTTTCCAACTCCATTTGTTAAAAGGACTGTCCTTTTCTCTTTGAATGGTCTTGGCATGCTTGCCAAAAATTCGTTGACTATATATGTGAGGGTATATTTCTGGGCTCTCTATTCTGAAGCTCCATGTGCTTCTTTAGGCCAGTAACATACTGTTTTGATTATTGTAGCTTTGTAATCAGCTTTCAAATTATGAAACATGAGACCTTCAACTTTGTTTTTTTTCAAGGTTGTTTTGGATATATGTAGTCCCTTGAAATTCCATAAGAATTTTAGGATGGACTTTTTGATTTCTGCAAAATACACCATTGAGATTTTAATAGGAATTGCATTAAATCTATATGTCACTGTGGATAGTACTTGTATCTTTCAATCCATGAACATGGATGTCTTTCCAAGTTTTCTCTCTTTTATGAGTTTTTTCACATCCTTTGCATTCTCTAGACAGTGTTAACATCTTTCATTTTCGATGTTTATTAACACCTTATATATTTAGGATATTAAGTTATTGTCATATTGTGGCAAATATTTTCCCCAACAATATACCATCATTTTATTGACTTTTTTGGATAATAAATAAGTTCAAGTCCTTTTTAAAATATATTGGACAATTGTATTCCTTTTTTTTAAAGTAAGTTGTCTGTTTATATCTTTTTCATTTTTAAATTACGGATTGGCATTTTAAATAATTGATCAAAAAGAGTTAATTTTATGTTGTAGCATTGGCTTATCTGCCTAGAAATTTCCCTTTCCTCTGTCCTCATGGTTGTAGCCGGGCAGCCATGGCTTCACAGTGAACTTCGACCCCCCCACCCCCAGCCCTCAGCATCGTCAATGGCCCTGGGATAGATGTTAATCCAAACTGAGTTATTCACAGGGATTTGGAATTTCACCAACAAAATCAGGTGATCCTCTCTCTCGGTAGCTGGACAAGTTATAGCAAAACTTGGGTGTTTCTGGGGGGCCATCTGACCACCATGTGCTGTGGGAAACAGAGACAAGGCTCTGCGGGGAGAGGTAAATATGAAGCAGGGAAGAGAGAGAGAACAATCTCAGGTCGTGATAATGTTGCAGTGCGGGTCCTGGTAACTGAGATCCAGCTGACTCTCCACCCTTAGTTTTAACTTAAGTTAGCTCAAATGATTCTCTGTTAATTATACTAAAAGTACAAATTAATAAGTATGTTTATTTAGCCATTTAACAAATAAATACTGAGTACTAGATGCAAGCACTGTCCTAGATGCTGGAAATACATAGGAGTGATCAAAGTAGGCACAACCCCTCTCATCACAGAGCTTACATTCAAGAGGCAGGCAGACAGGACACAGAGAAACCAGCAAATCCACAGAATGCCAGTGGGGTTTGGTACCATGGAGGAAAATAAAGCAAGCCCCTGGGGCAGTAACCCTATTGAAAAAGTGACAGGGAATGGGAGTGTGCTTGATGGGTTCAAGGCATGATGAGGTAGCCAGTGGGCTTGGTGTGGAGTAATAGAGGGAAAAAGGAGCAAATGAGGTCAGAGAGGTGGCCCTAGGCCCTGGAGGCCACTTGAAGGACTGTGGCTTAGACGTAGCATGAGATGGAAGCCATTGGAAGGATTGTAAGGGATCACTCTGTCTAAATTGCTTTGCCACATATATTGAAGTGCTTTTCAATTCCACCTTTTTAAAATTTGGATGATGTTGTTTTTGATGTACAGAGGCAAGGCTGTGGGGGGCTGCGTGGCTCTAGGACCCACCATCCTCCCTCTATAATTGTGTAACTCAGAAGCCTTCTAAAGGGTTTTACTTTTTTTATTTGATCAAAACATAAGCTTTCTTTTTATGATCTCTTATTTTGTTTATGCTAGAATGCACTCTATAAATATTGACTACATCTATATTGACATTTTCAATTAAAATTATGGATCTATGGTTACATGGAAAATTTTAAGCAAAAACATTGGAAGTGATCTTGGTTTTGTTGTTCTTTTCATGTAACCAATTAAAAGTAATCATCTGGTATCAACAGAGGATAACCAATTATCATCGGTTGGATAATCCTATCTTTTATCATTGGATCATGGTATTTATCTCAGATACATGTATGACTAGACAGATAGATCTGTTTCAGAACAGATGTTGTATTCTGTTTCATTAATTCTTCTTTTGAACCTTATAACAATACCACAACATTTTAAAAATTGATGTTCTGTGCTATATTTTAATATATAGTAGAACAAGAAAAACCTTGATTTTTTGGTCAATCTGTTTTTCCAAGTGAATTTTAGAATTATGTCCTCAAATTCCAACAAAGAAATAAAATAAAATTCCACTGGGATTTTTCGATGGGATTGCCTTAGTCTTGTAAATTAATGTGTGAAGGATTTATTCGTCCTTATCAATAGTCAGTTTTTTCACCCAGGAATGTGATCTACCTTTCCGTATTTCAGTCTACTTTTATATTTCTTAATAAAGTTTTGGTGACATGGTGCCTGTATATTCTAGGGTGTTTTATGCTTTTCACCGCTATCATGATTATAATTTTTTCAGTGTCTTCCACTCAATAATTGCTCATATATTGGAAAACTAAGCATAATTCTGGATATGCTACTCAATTTCACTTTATTTTAGGAGGGTTTTCTTATCTACTCCCAAGTCTACTCATTACGTGTTTCCTAGTAATAAAGATTTTCAGTAAGAAGGTCTTCACAGGTTCATTTGCTTATCTGTTTATAATCTCAAAACACCACGTAACAGAAAACATGGTTTCGTAGTCTCAATACACCAATGCCAATGGAAGGTCTTTGTTAAGAAGTCTGAATTTCTTACGTTCAGAATTCTTTTTCTTACTTGTATTTGGCAGATATCTAAGTGGGATCTTTGTACTAGTAGCCCTAAAATCTGTTCTTTTTCAAGTTAACTTATTATGATTTATTTAACAATTATTACTAATCTGTAATTACACAGCTGGTACATGAATATATCTGCTTATAAAAATGAACTGTTAGTAATAAAACTGCAGTCCTCACTTCCACTATTCTGTGCTCGTCCCCAAAACTCAACCACTCATCACTTTGCTATGTATCATTCCAGAACTTTTTCCACCATATTTACTCTCAAAAAAGATATAGAGTCGCTCCAACTTAGTTTTACTTTCAAGTTTTTAGTACTTTGGTATTGTCAACTGTACACATTATTCTGCAACTTACTTTTTTCACTCAGCTGGATGCGAGGAGAGCTAGTCCTCTGAGGACGTGGCAGTGCTCATTAGTTCTGCCTTCCTCCTTGTGCGGTACTCCGCGCTAGGACTATACTACTGTGTGAGCCATCTGCATTAATGGGTATGTAGGTTGTTTCTGGGTTTCTGTAATCACAAGCGATGTTGTGATAGCATCTGTGTGTTTCTTTCCTAGGCTTGGTGGTAAATAGTAGAATATCAGCCAACATATTCTGATTTCTCATTGAGTTCCTAAGCTATTTTCGATGTCTTGGATCATTTTCATTATTTTTTCCATTAGTAAATAATAAAGCAGCATTAAGACTTAGAGTTATCCTCTCAGGCTGGAACTGGTTAACGAGCAGCCCTGGGTCGTTGTTTTCTTTACTGGGCAGGGTGATTCCTGGAAACCTCCTGCGAGCGAGCTGCCGCTGTTTGTTTGTTACCCTGTGCCGTTTGGTTTGGAACATTTCTCAAGTCGTTCAGTTCCTGCGTGTCTAAATGAATGACTGTTTCTGCGTACAGGTTGGTTGGCGGTTTTTAAATCCTGGACATGGGCCTGTTTTTGGAGGACTCAGTTCTGTGTCCTTGTGTTCCGCCATACAAGGGAGCCTTGTGTACGGAATCATTCCTTACATCTCTCAAATGGGCCATAGGAGAGAAGCTATTTTTCACCGCAGCCCACTGGTTATTACAGTCAGGTGCGGACCTGAGCCGAAGTCAGTGAGAGAAACGTTTGTCCTACTCATTTTTGCATGGTTTAAATTCTGGTCTCCCGTATCTCATCAGTACAGATCACTCTGAAACATCCCTCACCCTCTGCCCTGGTGTCTCTCTCCTTTACTCCTCATTTCTTTGTTCAGCGCTTTGTGTATTTGTTGTACAGCTACCACTCTGGGCAAAACATGCAGTAGCCTAAACACCTGGACTCAGGAGAAAGGATAGTGGAAAGGAAATATTATAAAATATCCCTGATTAATACAGAGTAAATGTCAACTAAACAAAACCTTTAAGTTACCTGTGCTTTGGAATCAGTTAGTTCTGGGTTCAAATTCCAGTTTTATTTGTTCATAATAAGCAAATATTTGCAATCAACTCTAAGACCGTGAGTCACTTACTTAAACCATTTGGGTCTCAGTTTTCTCATTGTCAAAGTGGGCGTAACAATAGGTATCTCACACAAAGTCAGATGAGTATATGAGCGTGTACTTAGTGCTCAACCGGTGGTTGCTATTCTCCTTATGGCAAGTATTTGATATGACATACCACCAGGTGATGTACCTGTCTCTACATTGATGTAGACCAGCGATTTTCAGCTGGTGTGCTGCGGGCATTTCTGAAACATGCAACACATGACTATTTAGTCAGGGGCACTGACCTCTTTTCCCTCAGATTGTCAAATAAAAAAATGACAACAGCCACCCCAATGATAGCTGTCCAGTGTGAATGAATCAAAATTATTCCTATTTTTTGTCAGATTGGCAAACCATATACACTTTTTGGTATGTCACAAAATTTTAGTAATTTGTTTATGTGTGCCATGAGATGAAAAATGTTGAAAATTGCTGATTTAGACAAATCTCCCATATTCTTCCAAGGCTCTGCAACACTGTGAATTCTCAAAGAATGGCACGGTTGGGATTTCTCATACTTTCAGGATGAATGCAGGAAAATTGATCAAACATCTTAACAATATCATTAACAATAATCCTGGAAAGAAAAGACATTACTTACTAATGCTCTCAAACACTCCATTCCCGATGCGGGTGTATGGCATTCTCTAGATGACTGCTAAATATAGTCTTGACACTGGGCTGCTTCCAACCTGTGCAGCCGAAACTGTTGTTAGCCTGGTTTATGAAGATCTGGGCTTCTTATACACACACACATTGATTTGTATTTCATGCTCCATTCTGATTCAGATTCTCTCAGTTACTGAAAAACATGTCCCTAGCACCAGGCCACTGAATACACTGCATTTTCTGTCTGTGCTTATTGCCTAACTTCTACTCTCTTTAGATGTCTTTTTCTCTGAGTGATGTTCTTTGCCTCTCCAAGGCTGGGTTAAGTGTGGTTTTGTGTGCTCCCATTGCATCCAGCGCTCCTTCTGTTGTTGCCATGGTCATTTCATGTGTCTGTATCCTTGACTGAACTATAAGCTCTCCGAGTGCAGAAACTTTGTTCATCATCTCTAATCACAGCGTGGCCACACGGAAGACATCCAGTCCGTTCTTGAATATGTCAATAAAGAGATTGGGGAAAGGATGTATACTTTCAGTATAGTAATTAACCAATCCAATTTTTCCAAGCAGAAGATTTATGAGAAGT
Source organism: Desmodus rotundus (assembly GCF_022682495.2). Taxonomy (NCBI): domain Eukaryota; kingdom Metazoa; phylum Chordata; class Mammalia; order Chiroptera; family Phyllostomidae; genus Desmodus; species Desmodus rotundus. The sequence continues at coordinate 17,486,604 of NC_071397.1, read as the reverse complement.
TGTGGGAAATGAGATCAGGAAATAAGTCCATTCAAGATTTTAGAAGCTCTTGAACGTAAGAGTTAAATTAAGAGTTTGATCTTTATCCTGTGAGCAGTGAAGAGCTATTCAAAGTGGTAGCTCCATAAGATGATGTGTTAAAACATTTAGGAATGTTAATTTGACATTAGAGTGTTTGATAGAGAGAATGAATAAGAGATTGCAAATGGAAGATTAGACTTGGAACTTCAGTTTGTCACATGTGAGGGGAGAAAGCTGACAAATAGTTGATAATTGTGACTCTTTTAAGAAGGTTTGTAACTTTCTTAGTGGTGAGAACCATCTTATTTCTTATTTCTTTTTTATAAAGATTTTATTTATCTATTTTCAGAGAGAGCGAGGGAGGGAGGGAGAAAGAGAGGGAGAAAAACATCAATTGGTTGCCTCTTGCACACCCCTGACTGGGTACTGACTTGCAACCCAGGCATGTGCCCTGGCCAGGAATCAAACCGGTGACCTTTTGGTTCACAGGCTGGCATTCAGTCCACTGAGCCACACCAGCCAGGGCTTATTTCTTACTTCCATACATTTCTTAGCTTTATCTTATTTCTATCCATTGCAACCAATATAATGGCTTGGGTTTCACTGATGCGCAGTAATAGTCACCAAGGGAATGAATGAGGCGTATAGAAAAGGACAGATGCACAGGCCTGGGAAAGGAAGACTTGATAAGACTTGACTGGTTGCCTCTGAAAGGTGCCAAGTAGAAAATGGTGCTGTTGCTAGAAACAGGGAAGCCAGAAAGAGGATCCAGTTTATGGAAAAGGTGAGGCCAGGAATCCACACTTTTTGTGTACCTTTTTCCTAGAAGGAATAAACAAAAAGCAATTCATTCTCAAATGTTCTTAAGCCTGAGAAACAACTCATAACATCCCTAGTCTCCTTCATATCTTTAATGGTAGGAAGAAAGTTGCCAGATGGTTTAATGAGTCAGTCATAGCCATAAAGCCAGGAGGGCACGTCCCAGAACAGGAGCCTAACCCGCTCCTCACACGGTTATCCAGGGCTAAGGACGTGCACTGTCTACGTGCACTGAAAAGCAAATCGTGTCACTGAAGAAGAGCATCGTGGCACTCTGCGTATCCACTCTCCAACTTCTCATCTAGCCGGAGGGAGATGAGACTCTAATCGCCTATAGTCTGGGTAGATGGCGATAGTGGGAAAGAAATAAAAACTGTGCTGCTCTAAATATTGGGTTGGCCAAAAAGTTCATTTTGTTTTTTCCATACGATGGCTCTAGTAGTGTTTAGCTGTCTTTAACTTCATTCGAAACAATTTTGTTAGATTGTATTGTTACGGCTGTCATATGAGCATACATTAGAAAAAGACATCAAAATTGGTGAATTATGTACAGCCATTTTAATATTGAAGATGGAAGAAAATAGACAACATTTTTGGCATATTATGCTTTATTATTTCAAAAAAGGTAAAATTGCAACTGAAATGCAAAAGATTTGTGCAGTGTATGGAAAGGGTGCTATGACTGATCGAATGTGTCAAAAGTGGTTTGTAAAGTTGCTTTGTACTATTGGCATTCGGCCAAATGATTCTTTGCCGTGGGGCTGTCTTATGCATTGGAAGATGTTTAGCAGCACCCCTGGCCTCTACCCACTAGAAGCCAATAGCGGGAAATAGCCAACATACTCAAAATATCCAAATCAATAAAGTTATTGGTGAAAATGAAAAATGTGTCTTATTTTACAGAAAAAACTAAATGGACTCTTTGACCAACCCATAGAATGCTCAGGTTGGCTGTTTTCTGGGAATGCCCTGTTGGGTAAAGAAGTAACATGTAAAAATAGTTAACTTATAACTAAAGGAAAAGGTGGGAGTGAAGACTGGTGATAAGTCGTCCAAGCTGGGGGTAAGTAAATGGTAATCACCCTCTCTGCAGGCTTAATCAGGGACTCCTTTTTCAAGGCATAAATATGTTTACTTTCACATGCACTTGGCCTGGGGTCTGTGGACATTGCCTGCCAGCTGGGAACCATATGCAGCCCACCCAGACTGCCTCGGGAACTTCCTTCCCCCACAGCTGCCTGGCTAGGTCACCCTCATGTCAGTGAGACTGGCTGTACATTACGGGGGGCAGGCCAGGGTTGTTCATTCACACACAAATATTTATAGAGCACTAGTAGTGTGACACTGTGCTAAGTCGACTGGAGGTGGGAGAGGACCATGAATACCAACAAGGGTAAAGCATTCCCTGAGTATGAAAAGTGCTTACGATCTTCTCCGGCAGACAAAGTGCAATGCTGAGAAGACAGACACTATAACATTTTCATGAAACATTGTAAGAGGTGTAGGTGTTCCAAGATACTGTGCTAGTAGTTGACAACGTGCGGAAAATCAAGAGGTGATCAGAGTTCGTAGGACAAAGACAGAGCTGACTTTTTGTTGGAGGGAAGACCTTAGGGAGGAGAAGAAAAGTTGAGCTGGACTATTAGCTGTTATTATCTAAACCTGGCCTGAGGCTGAGCTAAAAGATGTTGAATGAGTCACTGAGAGATAAAACAATGAGACAGACTGCCAGGCTTGCACAACCCAGCATCCGGTCTTAAAGCCTTTTCCTCTGAATGGCTAGTTGTTCTGACTTTGTGTAGCCTCAGCCCACTATTGTATCCTTTACTGTTGTAATACTTTAAAGTCATGGAATTTACTCTTTTAGGATTGATAGAGCTTTAGGTCATTATGAATGATTAGTCAAGTCCCTGGATTATTAACCAGCAAATGGAACCCACCCCACCCTAGAATTCTGGATTGGCAAGCACATCAGGGAAAATCCCAGAGACCAGCAGACCATGCCTGACTTGATGGGTGACCCCAGTCTAAGACTCTGAAACCAGACAGGCCAAAGGCTGCTGCAGAGCCCTGGTAAGGAGGAAAGGCTCTGCTCAGTCCTTCCTTCTTAAGCAAGGAAAGACAATTTGGGGTCTAGAACTCTATAAACTTGCTCATCTTCTATTCCAACCCAGAAAGCATGAGAAATTGAAATCCAATACAAGCTTTCTAACACTTGTTAGAGGGCCTGGGAGACCAATCAAGGCCTTTCTAGTTAAAGCCTAGGGCAGTTGTCCTGGCATGGGGAAAGAGGGCGTCCCATCTGGACGGTGTCATCTGAGATGGGCAGAGTGAAGGGAGGGACTGCGGGTGCAAGGGCAACCCCTTAGAGCCAGGTACCGCCAGGGGCCTTGTTCATCTGCAGATTTCTTTTAATTCCAGCTTCTGCTTCTCTTAAAGTCTTCCTTGCCTGCATCCCCTTTGAGCCACCACAGTTCCCTGCCCAGCCCTCAGAACTGCACATAATATGGCAATGCAGTGAGTCATTTGCCCCTGAGTCCCTCCTGACACAGGGAGTCCATGTCTTAATCACTTGTACGCTCAGTACGTGCTTCATGCCTGATTCATCGTAGGATTCGGTAAAAGTTTATTGCAAGAATGAGACCTTGGGAATAACAGTTGGCAAAGGTTGTGGCCCAGGGACATGTTTCTCAAACTGAGACTTGCAGTGCCCTAGAGCTCCAGAGCGGTGTCTTGGGACCCCCATGGGAAGGTGGGAGAGGGTTCTCCCAGGTGTTCCTTCTTCTCCTGTAACAGTCTTTGATCCAAGTGGTTCTGATTTTGTCTGTTTTATATAGTGAGGGTCTACATCTGGTTCTTTTTGAAAACAGTTTGAAAACTGCTAGAAAATCCTGCCGGTGGAAGGAGGAAGAGCGTCGGTCACTCCGTGGTCCAAGAGCAGCAGGATACCGGTACAGGTTAGAGGAGTCAGGCCTCGGAGGAGTGTGTAGCGGGGTCATAGCCTGGAGACTCACCGCAGGCTAGTAGAGAGAAGGCTGCAGGAGAAGGAAAAAGGTGGACGAAGGGATCTCTCAAGTCACTTCTCAAGGGCGTCCCTTTGGTGTTTGGCTCTGGATTAAACTCCTTAATGTAGCAGACAAGGCCCCACTTCCTCCTCTTGCTCTTCCCAGTCTCTCCCTCTTCCTTCGGACTATTCTTCCCTCAATTGCAGCCGCGTCTTTCTTGCCTCAGGATGTTTGTGTAGGCCCTTCCCTCTGCCTGGAAAGCCGCTTCCTGGGCCAGTCTGTCTTCAAGTCTCCATTAGAATGACCCTGCCTGACATCCTGCCTCCCTCAGCCTAGACCAGGATGGCTCCTTGGGTCCCTGTGTTTCTAATTTAGTGTGCTTATCACAACGGCAACCATCTATTTAACGTCTGCCCCCTTTTCTCCCAGATATGCTGTGAGTTCTGATGAGAGCAGAATGTTTATTGCTCTATTCCCAGCACCCAGTACAACATCAGGCAGCTAGGGGGTGATCTATAAATTCTTGACAAATGCGATTGGCAACCTCTAAGGTGACCCCCAATTATCCCCTCCTTAGTATTCATAGCTTTGTAGAGTCTATTTACCTATGGTCATTTTCTTTTAAACCTTCTTAGAATATGGAGTAATGAGGGTATGTCACTTCCATTTTTAGGCTACAAAAGATGGTAACTTTCATCTTGTTAGTCACCTTTTCTGCCTGCATGCTTTGAGAAGCAAGCTGCCACGTTAGAAAGTTCATGTAGCAAACAACTGCGAGAGGCCACGAAAGTTGCTGAGGCCCTCAGTTCAACAACCAGCACGTGGTTGTTGAATCCTACCAACAACCACATGAGCTGGCCGGGGATGCTTCCTCTCCATGAAATGAGACCCAGCTCTTGGGACCAACCTTGTGAGAACCCCTGAAGCAGAGGACCCAGCTGAGCCGAGGCCAGACTCTTGACTCTCAGAAACTAAGACAATAAATCTGTGTAGTTTTAAGCCACTAAGCCTTGGGGGTAATTTGTAACACAGCAGTGAATAACTAGTTAGTCAAATGAATGATGAATGAATGAATGACTGAAAGAAACTTAAAACCTCACCAAAGAAGGAGAACTTAAGACTTGGGGGAAGTAGACTAAGGTACTAAGACAAAGACAATTGTTAATGCTTCCTGTTTGATTATGTTTCTCCCAGATACAGAATCTAAAGGTGGGAATTTGGGGGAAACTCTCCCAGAGTTTTCGGAATCAGAAACGTCCCAGGTCAGTGTACATTTTGGGTGCCCAGGCACTATCTGATATCACCCATGAGAATTTGTGTGTTTGTAGATAAATACCAAAAATATATACATGGTGATGCCCGTTTGGATCCAATTTATGTCAAAATGTACCGTCTGGCTTGGGAGGCCTTTATTTTAAATGGCTGCATTTTAAATCTTGACCCAAGTACCCTCGCCGCGTCTCTGTCCCCTGTCTATTTGGCTGCAATTAGAGTCTCAGGTGACTCTGAAAATGGACACGAGCTTTAATAAATTGGGATGGGTTGGTGGACTTTAATTGTATCTATAGTCCATTTGTAAATAACATAAAATATTGATAGAGCTATAACTACCAGGTTTATTAATAGTGCTCATAATTTATAATTTCCCAATTCATTTCAAAATGCTAACTCACCTCTTCCCTAGATTGATTTCCTTGTTTTTGAGTGATAAAAGGGTGCAAAAAGTAACAGAATACATCAGAGAGCATTTGTGTTCCAACATCCCATTTTAATGGAGGTCTGATTTTATTGGAGGTCCTACCTTCCTAAGTCTTACATATTTTTTCTGCCCAGTTACACATGGGAAACATAATTAGTCATGGAGATTCCCCTGGGTTAAGCTTCAATAGGAACTACTAGTTACTAGCACTGTGGCATTGTAAACTGCCCTCACATTTAAAGATTATTTGCTCTCAAATAAAGGTCCTTTGTTCTTTCTGTTATTTATAATCATTTTATTAATCCTCTCCTAGCAGCCAAATCCCATGCAAGTTGCTCACTATGCAAAGTTCCTGTTTGCTTTGTGGAAAATGCATTTGATGGCATGACACACCTTTCTGTGTATCTAAAAAGAGAGAGGGAGGCCCATTTGAAGAGATACGAATGGTGAAATCCTGAACTTAAAGATGAGTTATGGAATGCCTATTTGAGTTACAAACTTTTACAAAAGTGGTTATACATTTATATAACTTAGGAAGTGCTTACCCCAGTAAGTCTAGTCCCCACCTGGCACCACACATAGTGATTACAATATTATTGACTATATTCCCTGTGCTGTACTTTATATCTCTGTGATGAGTTACAAACTTTTAAAAATCATTGTTTGCAGAGGGATGCATTGCGCTATTCCTTAAAATGTCCAGCTATTGCAGAAGTTACAAAATCAAGATTCTTATAGCTGCTGTGTTAGGGGCCACTGTCAAGAGGTAATAATTTATTCATCAGAAATTAAGTTAAAGAAGCAATGGGAGGAAACCGAGCCTGGGAAGTTTCACGAATTATGCTCATGTGGGCTGAGAAAACAGCTTGGACTTACTCACAAACCCTCGCTCGCTGAGTCCCCTTAGTCTGCTGGAACAATTCAAACAGTACTTGAGCTTAGTCTTTTCGATTTTCTATGTCATTACACTCTCTCTGCTTCCACAAGATGGGATTGGGGGGAAGAGTGTGTCAACTGAGTCATCATAGGATTAGAATAGGGGTTCTAGAATCTAAGAAATGTCACGTGATGTTCCAACCCCCACTCTTGCCCACTGTCCTCCCTGCTTGTAACAGAACCACCCGGTTCTATTGCTCTGGGTTCCATTGCCCGCTGCCAATAAGAACTGTGACTCCCAAGGCCAGAGTCTTATGAAAAAAAAAAAAAGGAACTATTTATTCAAAAGTTATACAGGTTTAGAATAATGGTGGGATTCTGCCGTTAATTCCCACTCTCTTTAGAAACAAAAACACCCACAAACACACAGTCCTGCCTGCCCATGCCAAATCAGGCCAGTCAGAGGGACCATCTCTCAGGAAAAAGAAATTGAAGTCTGTAGCTTAGCTGGGGAGATTCCTGTCGGTATTCTGGCTCCTTTCAGTTGTCCATGCTTGGCTAGCTAGGCTCCTGCTCTTAGTCCAAAACTTGTCCTCATTGTGGGCCAGGGGAGATCCTTCTGCATCCTTTCAAACCGTGTGGCCAAGACCCCTGCACAGCTGCTACATCCTGCTTTCCACTCCTATTTAAGCTGAATGGTCAAGTGAGCAAGAGGGAGAGCCTCTCATGTCTCTCCTACTCTCCTTCCCCTATGATCCAGAGCTCTGTCATGGCTAAGAGAGAGCCTGAGAGCTGCCCCATGCCTGGGTTTAAATCCCGGGGCAGATCTTCCTTATTTCCAACTCCTCCTACACTAGCGTACACCTGCCAGCAGTCTGGTCTCTTCTACCTTTCTCGGCTACCATTGTTAGTCTGGGCAAGTGTGGCCCTGTGATGCAGGACCCACCTCCAAGCCTCTCTCAAAGGCACAGCGAGCCACTCTGGCTACATGAACTAGTTAGAGTCACGCCCATCTCCCTGGCTGCGAGCTCTGCAGGCACAGCTACTTAACATTACTGAAACACTGGCCGAGTTCTTTAGATATGCAAAGTAACTCTCAAAGGCTCTGCTCTACTACCTTTTCCCCCAGCCATGTTAGTGGGGGGAGCTTTCCCATTTAGGAGGTCCCCAACATCCCCTGTTACATGTTGACCTTTGCATACAGGTAAATTGACTGTGCTTCAACATCTGGAACTTTGGCCAAGATTTTGGGTGATTCCTAGCTGCCTGCATACCCCAGCTTCTTGCTCATGTCAAATCACACCAAGTCATGTCTCCTGGTCTAGATAATTACCCATGCTCTCCACTGCTATAGGGCCATCTCCCCTTGTCACAGTGGGCCACTCTACACTTAGCTCTCTCTCTCACTCTTTGAGGGGACTGCAGGGACCCCTCCATACAATATGGGAAATGAGACAGTCACTGATCCACCAAGTTTATTTGGCAGTGGTCATCTCCTAGGTTTGGCGCAGTGCAGGCTGCAAGGCAGTCTGATCCCAGAGTCCAAGCAATGAATTGAAAAACCAACCAACCAAACAGACAAAATGTCCCTGCCCTTGGCTTTTCTTTCCACAACTCCCCTGACTTTCTTCTCTAAGAACAGAGAGATGGAGAACCATATAATTAACGTCCTGCCTCCTCTTATCTCCTCTTACATTACTCTTATCTCCTCTTCCCACTATCTGTTCAGGTAAGAATGGGGACTTCCTTTTCTTTCCACTTCCTAAATATTTGAGAGTTCCTCTATGTCCCATTCTTCTCCTTGCCAACTCCAGCCTCAAAGTTGAGACTTAATAAAATGACACATAGCATATGAGGAATAGCCACTTGCCCATAAAGGAACTAATTCAGGAGGCATTTCAAAAGTAGTACACATCCCCTGGCTGGTGTAGCTCAGTGGATTGAGCACAGGCCTGTGAACCAAAGGGCCTCTGGTTCCATTCCCAGTCATGTCACATGGCTGGGTTGCCGCCCAGGTACCCAGTAGGGGGCATGCAAGAGGCAACCACACACTGATGTTTCTCTCCCTCTCTTGCTCCCTCCCTTCCCCCTCTCTAAAAATAAATAAATAAAATATTTAAAAAAATAGTACACATATTCTATAAGTCAACAGGAAATGTAGCATCTGATTTGGAATGACAATTAAAACTTGATTCTTTAAATACATTTAGAAATTTGGGTGCCAAATATATGTCAGCCTTTGAAGACAAGGAGCTTTCTGCTACATACTGTATGGTTCCATTTATATGACATTTAGGAAAAGGTGAAACTAGAGTCCGAAACAGACTGGTGGTTTGTTTTCTGGGCGGGGAGAGGGGTTGGCTATAAAAGGGCCCGAGGAACTTTTTGTGGGTGATGGAACTATTCTGCATCTTAATTGTGGTGGTAGTGACATGGCGTATGTGTGTGTTAAAACTTGTAGAAATGTGCACCAAAACGGTTGAATTTTATTATACATAAATGAGACCTAAATAAACCTATTATAAAAAAAATACTGATGAGCTTTCATATTCCCAAGATTATAACTGACACTTTCTGAGCACCTACTAAATAATGCGGGGTTCTACCACTTTAATTGCCTTAGCTCACTCAATCCTCGCAATAACTCTGTTTGGAAGTACAACTGTTATCATCATCTCCATCTTGCTAATAAAGGGACTAAGACCTAGAACAGATAAGTAGCTTTCCCAAGATGACACAATGAGTACAGCTGGAATTTGAACCCAGATCTGATGCCAAAGTCTATGGGTTTTACCACTATGTTAATGTATGTATGTATGTATATGGCCTCTCAAGATAAGTAAGTTTAGGCTGATAAATATTGAAGAGGTAAACTGGTAACATTTATGTTTGCCTGTAACTTACCCTTCCTAGAGTCTCTTTTGGTTTAATCACATTTACTCTCAGATCAGAAAGTAAGTGGTATACCACCCCCCTCCCCATAATTTCTCACATCCAAGGAGCAAAGTTCTCCAATTGCCCCAATCGAGCATCCTCAATTAGATCGAGAGACCCATTTCTGTCAGCAGCCTTCAGTGAGCTAAGAATGAGTTGTATCTGGGTGACGCTTGGCTATGACAATTCCCTGGAAAGTTCTGGGGGGTTGGGTAGCCCACCATATCTCAAACTCCTGACCAGGTCTCCAACCTATACGCTAAACTGGGGGCCTTGCTGTTCCAACCCAGATACCCCCGCAGTCTGGCGTAGCGGAGATAGCAGACTTCTCCCCTGCTTACAGAGAGTTCTCTTCTCATGGCTGCATTCACTCGCCCAGGTCCAAGAACTCCAGCTCATGCTGCCTCCAACAGCAAATGAGTGAAGCACTGTGTTCCTTAGCTGCTGATGCTAGCACACCCCAGGAGTCAGGATGCCAGGGAGTGTTCCCAGCTGCTTTTCTCTATGATCAATTATGGAGCTTGGGGTAGGACAATGGTAAGTTATGGCAAACTCAGGGCTGGTTCTTGCTGCAGGAAAGGAGTGCTGAGCCCCACATCTCATCTTCTGGTTCTCCTGACATGGTATGTACCCTGCAGAGCCCGCTTGGCATTAGCAAGGAGGTCAGAGTGTGCACTTCATCACCAGAGAGGCTTTGGGCATCTGTTGAATCCAATGCTGGGGAAATTTAAAAGGCCAAGTCTCAATTTGTTCAGCCAGGACCTTGGACCAGAAGTAGACAATGCAAACATGCTGAAAGACCAGTGATCCACACCAGCAAATTCCACCTGTGTTTCTGTCTTACCTGCTTTACCTAGGGAGCAATGTGGTCCTCCATTATCGCTGATGAGTCCCTGACGGATGTCCATAAGGCTTTAAGCAGGTGCTTTGGAATTGAGGGAAGACCACCCAGGCCACAGCTGAACTCACCTGTCATCATCCTTTGTTGGGCCCCTGGACCAGAGGGCAGGGCTGCTTTGACTGGGTGATTTGAAGGTCTATCATCTCAGAAGTGCATTTGCCCCAATTCTCACTAGTAAGAGCATCTATTGGTATAGCTGGTCAATTTATGATAAAGGTGCTGAGGACTTGGGACGAGGTTGGGTCAGTTTTGATGGCATGGTGAGAGGGGAGAGGTACGGGAGTAGAGCAAGTTTGCAGATAGGGAGCCTTCCTTGAGCTGACAGAGCCTCAGAGAAGACCTCTTGAAGTGGGGACATCTTGGCACTGAAAACAGCATCAGAAATAGTCAACTGGATCTTAGAAGACAGATTTTTTTTCTGCTCACCGTTTGGCCTGCAACAGAACCTATTGGTGCTACTCCAAACCGTTACCAGTTGTTTGCACCTCTGTATAAGGGAATTTTTCCTTTTTAACAAAGAAAGCCATGCAAGTACTGGATACCTGATGGGAAGGGCCACGACCAAGTGAATAAAGGACATAGAGGAATTAAGAGACGAAAAGTGCCAATGTTGTTTATATTTACCTTTGCTGCCCAGAACATGAGGATAAAGATCATTGAAAACTCAGTGGGAACAGGCAAAAAAGCAGCAGGGAGATCAGGCAAGATAGTAACAGAAGGCAGAATTGATTCCTTAAGAAGGGGGACTTCCTATAATTTTATTTCCTCAAACATTAGAAATCACACAATTAAAACCTATAAAGCCATCTTTTATCTTTACCCATAAAAAAAAAATTGCTACCTTTAGCCTTGGCTGGTGTGGCTCAGTGGATTGAGCACCAACGGGTCACTAGGTCAATTCCCAGTCAGGGCACATGCCTGTGTTGTGGGCCAGGTCCCGGGGGGTGGGGGGGTGGGGGGTGGGGGGGCGTGTGAGAGGCAACCACACGTGATGTTTCTCTCCCTCTCTTCCTCCCTTCCCTTTGTCTAAAAGTAAATAAATAAGCATGACAAATACTGTGTTAAAAAAAAATTGCTACCTTTAGCGTTATCCCTTGTCCCTGTTTCTTTGTCATCTGTTTTGTTGTTCCAATCCTCCTGAATGTTTTTGCTTCAATATTCTTTTATTCCGTTTAACAAACGTTATCGGGTGACTGCATATGCAAAACTTACTGCTGCCAGTGGGGAAGGTGGCAATTTCTTAAAAGTTCTCTGCACTCTATACTCAGACCATTATGAAAGAAACATCAGTGGGGCAAAACAGGCCCACGGTTGTTTGTATGGGATATAACACAATGATTAGTAAGAAAAAATACAAGAATAAACTCTGTGTTTCAAGTACTCACAACTCTAAACCTACTTTTGCTTGACCCTATATTAAAAAAGAGAAGCAATTGCTTTACACAAGCACTGTGCTGAGAAGAGAGGACTGTGTTTATACACAGTTGTGCTGCGCTGTTCAGTTGTTCTGAAGATTGGGAATCCCTGATTTAAAGCCAAGGGATGGAAACCTGAATTATGAAAATTCCATTTCTGTGATTACTTCCACCTTCTCCCAACTCCCTCCCCCAGCCTGCCTTTTCTCATATATAAAAGGCACAAGGTCATAGTTCACTGACAGGTCATCCGCTCCATGATTTGTAAACATAGATCAAGATGTCAGAACATCATCAATGCGTGGTGGCCTTGCTCGTGGACACAGAAACTAAAATGAATCACACCGTGTTTGGACCAGCAAGCGGTCAGTTTGACCTCACGAGGCAGAGACTGCGAGCTCCTCCCTTCAATGCCAAACAGTAATTCAACCCCAACCTGCCCTGTGGGCTTGGTCTCCTGAATCCCAGAAGGGGGTCCTCCCCCACCCCAGCAGTTCAGTTATCTACAGAGGTTACCCGTATATACAGTATTAGCCTTGAGATGTGAAAGATTCCGTTCTGGTTTCTGGCACCAGGGAACGGGCCTGTACATACTGACAGCGTGGCATGTTACCATTTTAGTCCTGAAAAAATAAAAGCGACATAGGTTTGTAGAAAATTTGGGAAATACAGAAAAGCACAAAGAGCAAATACAAAATGGTTTTCGCCATCTAGTAATTTACATATATATTAGTCAAAGCCACCTTTAAGAATGTATTTTAGAGCAAAATTAAAAAGTAGCTTTAATACTATTGTTCCGTAAGATTGCCCAAGACTGTCCATGGAATCTTCTTTATTCTTTGCCCTACACTGACCCAGTCAAGTGTGAGGCCATTCTTGCTGAGGGAGGGGGGCAGATTGTAAATACAGTATCACAGTCCCTTCCCAATTATTTGGGATTATGTAAGCCACTTCCAGGAAATGCAATTTCCCTGTTTTATTTTATGTTTGCTGGGGGTCAGGGTGGGTATGTGTGGATGAGGATGTCAAGAAAGGTGCGGGAGTATTTTTTAGTCCAGCGTGCTACCACATAACCAGCAGGGGCAGGTCGGAAACACAGGCTGTGGACCCCACCCAGACCTGCGGACTGAGAATCTGCATTTTCACAAGACCCCAGGTGCTTCCAAACAGTGCACCTGAAGTGTGAGAAGCACTGGCCTGTGGAGCCCCTTCCTGGCCTTCCTCAGGTGGTATCGATTGTCGGGATTTGTGCAGAACGTTCACACCTCCTTGATGTGGAAACTAGCAATAAAAATCCCACCTCCGTGGGAGTAAACACCTTTGCTCAAACCACAGCCCTGATTCTTTGGGGAAAACTAATGTGTTGCCTTCCAAATGCCCTGAGAGTTGCAAGGCGCTCCAAATGGAAGTCAAGGGAGGAGGTCAACCCTTAATATTGCCTCCACCTCAAAGTCCACTCCAGGGGCAGAGCCGTTGTGTTTGCAGCCCCTTGTGTCATAGTAAATCATTCACCCAGTGGGGGACAAGAGAGAGATTCACAACAGAGCTCTCGATTCTGTTGGGAAAAAATCCACATTCATCTTACCCCTCTTCACCACTGTACCTGCTCTTATTTCCTGCCTCAAATGATTCGTTTAACTTTCTTATCCACTAGGGGGCCCCGGGGGGCTCAGGCAAGGCAGGAGGGATGGTGGCGACCCTAATCAGAGGAGCTGGGATCAAAGACTTTGGGTACACTGCTGTCCATAGAGGGAGCGAAAGAAACGACAGAAGCCCAAACTGCCCCATCCATCCCCGCTGCCGGCAGAGTCACGAGTACGCATCAGGAAGTATGTCACTCCAGTCCGTGCAAAAGCGCTGCTAACATTAGGCCCTCCCTTGAAATCTCAAACCAGGAAGGTGTTTCCAGGCTGCCACCTGAAGCCACCTTCGGAGAGCAGCGTTCCCCTTTCTCAGACTAGTGGCACCTTGTGAAGCGTCAGTCTTTTCTCTCTCCCTCTCACAAACTTGGTCATTATCACAAAGCCTGTGTACCTGGGGCACTGTGGCTACCATTGGGTTCTGGCATTGGGTCCTCATCTCTCTAGGACAGCATCAGACAGTCCCCCTGGCACCCAGCCTTGGCCTTGGCTATTAAGCACTCATGTGGCGCTTCTTGCTTCTCCACCCGGGTCTGGCTTCTTAAGATCTGTAATTCCTTCCATGAGAGCACACTGGGACCTATGGGGGTCCCAGTGCCTACTGCAGCAGGGTAAAAGGTGAGGAACAGTGAAGAATGCCTCTTTCCTGGCCTGCGGGGAATTTATAAATATCACTTGATTCATCCTGGCAACCCCTAGTTGTTTATAAAGCAAGCAACTACAGCGGTCTTTTTCTTCCCAGCAGTCGTGGAGCCTAAGTGGTTAAAAACTCAGACCCTGGACTTGGAGAGACCTGCCTTCAAATCCTGGCTCCCTGTCACTAGTTGGGTGACTCAGCTCTTGCCTTCTGAATTCTTAGGTCTCGATTTGTACTTCATTAAAATGGAGATAACTATACCTGCCCCATAAGTAGACAAAATGCTGTTTGTAAAGCACTTAGCATAGTGTCTGGCATTTGGTGAGTGCTTGGCGCAAGGTAGCTGTCGTCATTATTACTGTTACCTAAAAATGAATAGCAGGACATACCCGATAATCTGACAACTTGAAACTGTAACCCGGAAGGGCTGGGTTCAGTCTGGATCTGCCTTGAATTAGCCTCGTACTAGTCTGTGTGCCTCATCTTCTTCATTTGTAAGATGCAGGTGACACTATCTGGTGCTTTGTCCTTGTAGCTAATATTTCTCAAATGCTAACTGTGTCCTGGGCCCTGTTGCAAGAGCTTCTGGTGTTAATTCATTTGCTCCTCACCATATACCTGCTTGAGGCACAGAGGTAATGTGCCCGGGGTCAGGCAGCCAGGCACAGAGGAAGCTGAGATTCCAGCCTAGGCAGTCTGGCCCCAGAGCCTGCACGTCTGTCTGTCTTACTGTGAAGAATCAATGGTACAATGGTTATGAAAGTGTTTTCAGTGCGGGAAGCACTCCACAAACTTAAGAGATTATTGCTATTTATCCAAGTCTCTTGATGTTTGGTCTTCAACTGGGATCCTTAACCTTGCCTGGCAGGGCATAGATTTGGGGCGCTATTTTAGGTTTTCTTGGAACCTATTAATCACTGCCTTTATGAGTTGAATTGTATCTCCCCCAAAATATATATCGAAGTCTAGCACCTGGTACCTTAGAATGTGACCTTATTTGGAAATAGGTCATCAAGTTAAAATGAGGTCATTGAACCCTGGCTAGTATGGCCCTGTTGGTTGGGCATTGTTCCACAGGGCAAAGGGTCACTGGTTCGATTCCCCATCAGGGCACATGCAGGTTTGGTCCCCCATCAGGACATGTGTGAGAGGAAACCAATCGATGTTTCTCTCCCATTCTTCCTTCCTTTCCCTGTCTTTAAATAAATAAATATATTTTTAAAATGAGGTAACTGGGATGGGCCCTCATCCAATGGCTGGTATCCTTATAAAAAGGGAGACTTTGGACACACACACAGAAGGAGGAACTGTGAGACGAACAATTTCCTGCTGTTCTAAGCCATTCCATTTGTGGCACTTTGTGTGGCAGCCCTAGGAAACGTACGCCTGAGATCAAGGGAGGTGGAGGTGAAGGTGAAGAAGGGGGTGAGTGGGAACATCAAGGCTGATGAGGGGTAGTAGGAGGATGCTCAGAAGTCCAAATGTCCCTAGATATGCGTAAGTGTGTGTCTGCGCTCGTCAATGTGCAAACTGATCTGTGAGCTCACCCAGTCTGGAGACTTTTCCTCCCTGAGAAGGTCATGTGAGAGGCAAAATGAACAGCAAGTCGTCTTCCACCTGCCCTGAAACAGGTGGCAAAAAGGAAGTGAGAAGCAGGGCAGCTACCTTTCTAAGCCCCTTGCGCCAGTGAATAAGAGAAGCGGGATGAGAAATTGGGTTCTCTGACTCCTTGCCCTGACTCCTGGCACGCAGACCCACCCTCGGAGCCTTGTTTTTGGTCTGCACACAGGAATCACTGTTCCTGTGACAACTTATTTCACAAGATTACATTCTGCCTTGGTGTTTTTCTTTTTAAAGGAAACTTTTGACTGAAATATAATACACAGAAATGTGCACAGATCATAAGTGGACAGCTCAACGTGTCTGCATCTGTGTAAGCAGCACCCAGACAAAGAATTAGCACATCGCCCGCACCCCTGCAGCCCTCCGGCCCCTCCCAGTCAGCGAGGCCAACAAAGGAACCAGTATCCTGACTTCTAACATCGCCACAGACTGATTCTGCCTGGTTCTGAGCTTGATATGAATGGGGTTTCACAGTACTCTTCTGTGTCCGCCTTCCTTCACTCCGCATTATGTCTGTGAGATTTGGGTGTGTTTTGCATATGGAGTAGTACATTCTCACTGCGGTGGAGTATTCCGCTGTTCTGGTCTTTTGAACCAAATCAAGAGGTCCACAGAGAGAGAAGTGCCCTGAAATCATTCAAGCTGGTCCTTGAAAACAGAAAGTTAAAGCAGCCAAATTGCTGAGGCAACAACAAAAAAGTTGGTTAATCTTTACAAATTGGACTCGATTTATTAGCCATCTATGAAAAGGCACTTTCCCAGGTCACTCCCCGACCCCCTTTCCTCCTCTTGCTTCCTGGGTCCCCACAGCCCTAGCTGTGCCACACTGGGGGTGACTCAGTCTGGACGGATAGGTCGGGGTGGAGGTTAACTAGCTGTGTTCTACCTGGGTGACCGCAGAGTCACTCAGGGCCTGGACTGTTTCTCATTTTGCCAGCGGGGTTTCTGTACGTCCACACAGGTCGCACCGCAGCCACCTTCACACAGAGTCAGGGAAACTGCCTCTCCCATCTGAAATTTTGGGGTTGTCCCCCTTGTCTGAATTGTCCTCAGGATAATCTGCTGAAGCCCCAGGCCAGCCAGAGGCAGAATGGCCTCTGCAGAAGGCGGCTGGTCCTCCCGCTGAGCCCCTCCCTGTGCAGCCAGCGCTAACAGGCACTCCCACAGCTTTCTCAGGCTCTGGCCTTCATTCCCAAGCGCAGCTTGGCTAGAAAGGGGCTGCACCCTCTCCTCTCCTCTTTTACTTGCCAGACCACAACTGGCCCTGATTTCTTCATGCTGACCGACCATTCTGGGGTCTCCCCTTTGCTGGTAACGATGACCTAATCCCAAAGTGCAATTTTAAGGGAGCCCTGGTGCAAATCAGCTGGACAGCAGTCCTGAGCCCGAGTCCATATATGGTACAATCCCTGAACCAGGGCAGGGATAGTGCTGAGTGCAACACAGCTGATTCACCAGCTGTCCCTCTCCCTCCCCAGGCTGCGCCTGCCCACTCGTTTCCAGTGACATCAGCACTGTGCACCCATAACAAAAGGTTATGGACTCCTTCCAGCCTTTGGGAGGTGGCAGTTTACTGCAATTTTTACTTATTTCTCGGCTCCCCAGTTCCTGGGAAGCTGTCCTTTCTGGAATGGAATAGAATAACAATATGACTGGCGCTTTTTCTTCAGTACTTCTCTTTCTTGTTGGGGGCCTGATTCGGGGAGGCCAGGAGAGAAGACAGTTACAGCTCAGAGGCTTGCTCAAGCCGACTGCAGAGACCGTTCTGAACAGGAAGCTGTTGTAGGGCCCCACCCAACACAGGCCCTTAGCTGGTGACTTGGCCATTCTTTGGTCTCCACCCTTAAATAGTTTTTATTTTTTGGCCTTCTTTTAAGTATGAGCAATGGAGCTAAGAAACTCTCAGACACAGGAAAGAATATTGAAATCTGGATTACCAGCTCTATTCAAAGCTCATTAGTGAATAATCATGTTCTTTTTTATTAGCATCCTTGACACTGTCCCAGTGCCTATTGAAAACAAAGCCTTAGACTATACTCCAGCAGTGGTGTGCCCGAGCCACCTCAAACCGGTCATGAACTTAATTGTTAAATTTTCAGGAAATTTGCAAGCCAATTGTTAAATACACTAATCATTAAAGATTAAGTTACAAAAAGTTAAAATGGAAGAAATTTGATTCAAACAAAGGTATTCATCAAAACTCATTCACTTCCTAATTAGTTCCCTGTATTTTACTATTACCCCTGCTCTTGAGGTTATTGACACTATTGCGTCTGTATGGGGGAAATGCCATACACCAGTGTCCCTCTGCACATCTCTCCCCAGCTCCTTGTTCAGTAATGCCACCCTGGAAGCTCGAAATCGGGCATGATGGCAGTGTTTGCGTGGAAAACACTACAAATCAGGTCTTTCCCCCTCCATGGTCCCAGAGCCAGCTGTTGACATGTAGACTTGGGGGGGAGGCGGTCAATAAAAAATGACTCACCCACTCCCTGTCCTCAAGGTACTTACAACAGAGTGAGGGAGACAAGTCCTTCAAGGTTGGAGGTGCCAGTGTCTCCTCGAAGACGTCAGACGGGGAAGTTAAAGGGCATGAGCTTTGAGGTCAGGGAGACCTGCATTAGCATCCCAGTTTAGCTCCTGGACAGACAGACCAGTTGTTTTCAGCCATCCTCTGTTCTGATTGGTCTGGTCATTAAACGTTTTAAATATCAGTACTTACCCTGCAGGGGAGATACCAAGATCATGAAGGTGGTTTTCCCAGGGCGAGGCTCACCCATTGCACTCCAGGTGTGCCGATGCCTGCAATTTCCCCAAATGTGGGAGACTCAACAGCATAATTTGTGGTAAATTTCGACTGCATAAAGTGTGTGTTTGCGATTACCTGGGGGGGAAAACATTTTGAATATCAACCATGGTTACAATCAGGGGGCCTTACAGACCTCTAGAGATCACCCCCCATTCCACCAGCGCCCAGGCCCGATTGGGAGGGAAAGGCTCAGAGAATGGCACACAGGTTCCCGGCCTCTGGCTGAACTTCTAGAGCTCAAATCTGGAATACGCTACTTAGCATGCTTCATCAAACCTGAGGCGCCTTTGCTTGTAAGATACACCTTTATTTCAGGAATCACTATTAAAGAAAAAGTGCTGCCAAATGAACAATGACATGCCACCGATTGTAAGATCAATGTTAAATCAATAACATGTTGTGTTGCGACCATTCAGGGCCGGGCAGGTCCATGGTGTCTGTGCAGACGGATTAATATTCACAGAGCCGTCGGGATGCCCGACATGCCCTTATTCACGGGTGGGTGAGCCGCGCACACTGCAAGCTGCATGTCTATCTACATGTCTCTGTGTGGCACGTGTCATGGCCCTTGCTCCCCAGCGTGGCACCCATCATGGCACCTGTCCCCTTGCGTGTCTCTCTCTAGTGAGAAGCCCCTACTCGTTTAAGTACGAGATGGGAACAAAGCCAGAAAAAAATTGCAGAACATTACACAACATAACATAACCCTGTGCATGCGAGCCCACTTTGTGTTATGGGAACAGTTTATCGGACCCAGTCTCAAGGCTGTGAGAACACTGGTTATCAGGTGCCTCCAAGGCTATGGGAACACTGCTCCCCTTAGCTACCCAGACACCTGGGTGAGGAAGCCAGACTGCCTCCACTTACCCTACAGATGTTAAAACGAGAAAAAGTGTGCATCTTAGAATCAACCAAATATGACACTGCATCTTCCACCAAAGATAAACATTAATTCTTAAGATGCTGCCAAATCAGTCAAAATTGGCAGAGCGGGTACTCGTGAGTTTCTAAGAAGACAGGGGCCAAGGCAGAAAGGTGAGAGTAGGCTCCTGGAGCTCCTTGAAGCCCAGATAAAGGCTGTGGACTTCCTGCTGCAGGCAGCGGGCAGTCACTGGGGTTCTTGGCAGAGGAGTCTGACATCCCTGATCATATGGCCCCTGGTGTCTGAAATAGTAGTTACAACTCCATCTGTCGATGTAAGAATGTCCAAACCTGTAGAGAATTTTTGTAAGAGTTTATTTGAGCCGAACTGATGCCATGCTGGGAAGCATGATCTCAACTGCTCTGCAGAGTGATAGTGTTGCAGTTTCTTCTATACATGTGGAATTAAGGAGGAAGGTATGGAAATTACAGGAAGGTGGGAGAAAGCAAAGTACGAGATAGTTAACAAGATTAAGTGCTCCCTGGAAGGTGATTATGCCTGGGAGGGGTCTGAAAAAGATTACTCTGAGAGTTCCAAGGTGTGTCAACCTAGGTAGCTGGAACAATGGGCAGGGCTGCTGCAGGCAAAGAAAAACCCTTCAGGGAAGAAGTTCTAGGCCTGGGTCTTGACCGCCTCCCATGATCTCCCCAGTTAGGAATTTATGATCAGATCTCACTGGGAAGTTACACTCTGCCACTGAACTTGTCAGATTTATCACAGACCCCCTTCTTTATTCACACATCTCATATCAAAGCATGAACTCCCCTCTTACTCAAGGGAGTTGAACTGGAGAGACTGCTGAGCTCAACTCTGACTAGCACTGGTCAGTGTCTTCCCTGCTGTTGTGAGTGAGGACGCACAGGGCAGCTCTCTTTCAATAAGGAGTTCAGATATAATCCAGGAATTCCTGGGTATTTATCCAAAGAAAATCAAAACTCCAACTCAAAGAGATATCTGCACCACCATGCTCGCTGCAGTATCATTTACAAAATCCAAGATATGGAAACACCCAAATGTCCGTCAGTGGGTGAATGGGTCAAGAAAATGTGAGACATATATATATTCTGTCCAGAAGGTCTCCAGCCATGTACTAGGAAAAACAGGCATTTATTGAAACATCGTACATAGGACAATGATGCCTCAGTCCCCTTCAAAGTAGGCACCTTGGGACCTCACAACGTTCTCACAGTTGCCATCAGCTGCCCTGTCGTATTTTCCTGTATCTCATCGATGGTCTGACATCTCTTCCCTTTCAAAGGTGATTTTAATTTTGGGAAAAGTTAGAAGTTGCAGGGTGCCAAATTTGAGCTGTAGAGGGGCTGAGTCACCTGGGTGATTTGATGTTTTGCCAAAAAACTCTGCACGAGATGTGATGCATGAACTGTGTGGGCACATTTTTGTGATGAAGCTGCAAATCACCAGTTGCCCACAGCTGCGGCCTTCTGAATCATCCGAATAGCTTCCGTGGAGGAATGTTCAAGCTTAACACAAAATTTGATGCATATTTATTGCTCTACTCACTCAATCATTTGAATGTGATGTGACCACACAGTCCACACACTCACTCAACGACATCTACCGCCCCCACTGACTAGTACAGTGAAGTCGTCCTTGTCCATTCAGGCATGTGCATTCCAGTCCACTCCGCTTGGCTGCCAGTTTACATCAATGTTGCCCGCAAACTGTTCTTGTTATATTAACAATGGCTGGACTTTTTCTGGACAGACCTTCATATATCACATTTATATATATCACAAATATATATATAGGTATGTATACACGGAACATTATATATAATGGAACATTATTCAGCCATAAAAGAGACTGAAATCTTGCTATTTGCAACAGCATGGATGGACGTGGAAGGCATTATGCTAAGTAAAATAAGTCAGACAGAAAAGGATAAATACAATAGATCTAACTTATACATGAAATCTTAAAAAAAAAAAAAAAACCAAGCTCACGGATATAGAGAATGGATTGGTGGTTGCCTGAGACAAGGAGTGAGGGTGGGGTAATGAGTGAAAGGGGTCAAAAACTACAAATTTCCAGTTATAAAATGAACGTCATGAGACCGTAATTATAGTATGGTGACTCTAGTTAATACTGCATCGGATATTTGAAAGTAGCTAAGAGTGTGTATCTTAAAAGTTCTCATCATGAGGGAAAAAATTTTGTAACTATGTATGGTAATAGATATTCACTGGACTTATTGTGGTGGTCATTTTGCCATATATACAAATATCGTTACATTGTAACCCTGGAACTAATATAATGTTATGTCAATTATACCTCAATTTAAAAAAAAAGTACTATTGACATTTTAAAAAATAAGGGGCTCAGATTGACCCATCCAGGTGTGCAGGGTCTGTGTGTCCTCTAAGTCACTGAGTGACAAACCCTCTTGATAGGGGAAATCAAGAGTTAAAGATTTTAGCTTCATTTTGGCTTCAGTCATAATTGACAGGCTTAAGTGATTAAAGCAAGTGGAAAGCTGTTACTCCAGGGATTGGAATGCACCACCTATGTGACTCCAGGAGGTCCACCAGCAATTCAACCTTTGTGCACCAGGGGTCTGCAGGTGATCAAGGCGGTATCTGAGCCATCCACAGATAAAGAAATACTAGGGAAATTGCCGGGCACTGCAAGTCCTATCTGATTAACCTTTTCCCAAACCCCTTACCTACCCTTTCCTTCTCCCTGTGGAAAAGGTCAGCTTGGGATGAGATGTTAATACGGTTCTTGAGGGTACATAACCTGCCATCTTCTCAGGTCACTGGCATTGATACAGCGCCCATAAAGATTCAATTCTTGCCTCTACTTCTGGGTTCTGGTAGTGACAGGCAGCATGGACACTGACTTTTCCAATTTCATTTCCTGGCAACTCCATCAGGACACCTCCAGTACTCTCTCCAGTAAGTCTGGGTATTGGGCCGGGAGTCCTGCTGGCTGCTTGTGATGTAGACAGATCTGATCAGATCACTGGGGAGGAGTAGGAAGGGGCACGTAGGAGGAGGTTGCCCAAGGCAATGGTAAATGGTCTAAGACGGGATTGGCTGAGAAGCTGAATGCCTCCAGCATGGGATTATGGGCTCGATTTGAAATAAATGACAGGCTCTCAGGCTTTATCATTCTCTGGCTCCCTCTTCTTCTTCCAGAATGCCCGGATGATTGTTCTGCAGCTGCCTGCATTTCCCAAGGGGCAGTATTTTGGAAGGGAAGGAACTCTGGGCACAGCCTTGGATCAGGCTGGCCTGGCAGAGGGTGGCAAGGTTATTCTTCTTTGGGTGTTGTAGAGGGGGCAGGCTCTGAGGCAGAAGCCTGCCAGTCTTCCAAAATTGGGTAGCTTTTGTATCTTCTGTTGTTTCAGTTTGTAAACTCTATAGAAATAAGATAGTTAAAACTAACAGTGGGAATGATAGGAGAACTCAGGTTTCAAAGAGTTTGGCCTTAATTGATAGGTTTAAGTGATTAAAGCTGTAACTAGAGTTAAAGATTTTAGCCGTAATTGATAGGCATAAGTGACTAATGCCTGTGGAAAACTGTTATTCCAAATCGTGTAATTTTTGAATAAAGACTTCTTTCCTTGATCACCAAACATTTGCCTCCAGAGGGTGACCGTGGGCAGCAGGGCCCCACTTGCTATTCCGTAACACCTGGGCTGGAGACTCCCTAGGAGCTGCCAAGTGATTTCACTCTGGGACTCTCCTCCAATTCTTGGCCTCCCCGTCACCTTCACTTTCAAATGAATCATTGCGCTTTCTGGTTCAGAACTGCAGTCCCAGGTTATGACTCAGAACGGTTGACAGGAATTAAGGTGCCATCTGGTTTGTGTGATACTGCAGAGCTCTGCTTGGTAGGATGGGGAGGGAGATCCTCCATTCCAGCACGTAGCCCTTTGGAGCGCAAATGGCTGACTGGTCGACCTATGCTTATGGACCTAAGAAAATGGGGGGGGGGGGTTGTTATACTGCTTGGCTTATGTATAATCTGGACTCAGGAGAATGCTGGCTGCTGAACGAGTCTTTAAACTACTGTACTACACTGCAATTAGAGTTGTTTTGTCAAAGATCAGGGAAATGGGAAAATGGTCCAGAGAAAAGGGAAGCCTGTGGCAGACAGCAGAAGCTCAGAAGACCAAGAATATCAGGAAGGGCTGCTGCAAGCATGGCCAGGGTTCCCATTGCCCCTCCAGCCCTGGGGGATCCTCCTTCTTACTCAGCTGAAGGAGCTGAAGGAGGTGAGCCTGAACTGGTCTCTCCATCCTGAATCCATCAGGTAACCAAACTCCGTGGAGAAGCCTCTACTGAGGCAGGGCAATCACAGTGCAAGGGAAAAGAGCACTGGAACAATGAATGCCCAAGCGAGGGAAAAAGGGGGTGAGAGTCTGAGAATTTGGGTAAAACTAACAGTGGACAAAACTTCAGTCCTCTTTGATTGATACCAGAGTGAAATATTCCATGGTCAATAGAGCTCTAACTGAACTGTAACTAGAATTTCTGGAAGCCCTGAAAGCCAATTTTTTTTTGAAGCCCTTAGAATGTGCTGTGGGAGATACAGTTTTCCTCTTCTGGGAAGGGATTTTTTACAAAAGATCTTATTTATTTTATTTTTAGAGAGAGAGGAAGACAGGGAGAGGAAGAGAAACATTGAGGTGTGAGAGATATATTGATAAGTTGCCTCTTGCGCGCCCCGAACTGGGGACGTGGCCCACAACCCAGGCATGTGTCCTTACTGGGGATTGAAAATCATTCTCTCTCCAGAAGAACAGCTCCACCTACATGTTCCTCCAGAGTATGCCCAGCAGTTCGTTTTGAAACAGTGAGGAGAAAAGTGTCCCTGGCCAGAAGAAACTGAGAATTCAGTAAACCCCACTGTGTGGGCTGCTGGAAGGCCCGGGAGGACTTAGCGAGCCTCCCTTGTTAAAGTTGACCCCAAACCCGGGGAAGGGACTCCCAATATGAGGCGGTATCCCTTGCAGAAGGAGACCCTAGAAAGAATACGCCCAAGAAAGGATGTGAACAGACACTTCTCCAGGGAGAACATACAGAGGGCACATAGACATATGAGAGAATGCTCGACATCACTAGCCATCAGAGAGATGCAAATTAAAAACGCAATGAGATACCACTTCACACCGGTCAGAGTAGTCATCATTAACAAATCAGCAAACAAGTGTTGGAGAGGATGTGGAGAAAAGGGAACCCTAGTACACTGTTGGTAGGAATGCAGACTGGTGCAGCCACAGTGGAAAGCAATATGGAATTTTCTCAAAAAACTAAAAATGGAACTGCCTTTTGATCCAGTGATCCCATTACTAGGATTATACCCTAAGAATCCTGAATCACCAGTTCAAAAGAACCTATGCACCCCAATGTTCATAGCAGCATTATTTATAATAGCCAAGTGCTGGAAACAGCCTTAGTGCCCATCAGTACATGAGTGGATCAAAAACCTGTGATACATTTACACAATGGAATTCTATGCAGCAGAAAGAAAGTAGGAACTCCTACCCTTCACCACAGCATGGATGGATCTGGAGAGCATTATGCTAAGTAAAATAAGCCAGGTGGTGAAAGACAAATACCATATGATCTCACCTATAAGTGGAATCTAATGAACAAAATAAACAAATGAGCACAATAGAACCAGAGACATGGAAATAAAGAACAAACTGACAGTGACCAGAGGAGAGGGGAGAGAGAGAAAACGGGGGACAACAGGGGAAGGGTCTAGTTGAGGAATATGTATGAAGGACCCATGGAAAAGGACAACAGGGTGGGAACTAGCTGAGGGAGTGGGGGTGTGGGCGGGGCAGGGGAGAGCAACAGGGGAAGAGTTGGGATGACTGTAACTGAACAACAATAAAAAATAAAGAATATACCCAGTAATTCAGAAGATTCAGGAATATGAACTAATTCAGCTCTGCCACTCCCCACACAAGACTTAAGGGTCATAAATGACATTGCATAGAACGTATACCTGGGGACAGCCTCTGGAATTCAGTGTTGGAGTTAAAGATGCTTTATGTTGCTTTCTGGTTGACCAGGACTCTCAACTGTTGTTTGCTTTTGAATGGCAGGACCTGGAATATCAGGTTAAGACTCAGCACTGCCTTTTTGGGGAACCTATGTCAAACAAACTTTTATTTCATGTCTCGTAGGCATTTGTATTTCTCTGGAAAGATAATCAGGGACCTATGGTAACTCTGGAAGATAGAAATGTTTTCTTTAAAAAATGCTAATGTAGGCCCTGGCTGGCGTGGCTCAGTGGATTGAGTGCCGGCCTGTGAACCAAAGGCTCTCCAGTTTGATTCCCAGTCCGGGCACATGCCTGGGTTGTGGGCCAGGTCCCTGGTAGGGGGCACGTGAGAGGCAACCACACATTGATGTTTCTCTCCCTCTCTTTGTCCCTTCTGTCACTTCTCTAAAACAAAAACAAAAAACAAACAAACAACGACAACAACAAAAGCCATGCTAATGTAGCCCTAGCTGGGAAGTGTGAAACTTTTGTTTCACTGTACTAAACACTATTTTAGATGAATTGCAACACCACCCTTTTCTCCACATCCTCTCCAACACTTGTTTGCTGATTTGTTAATGATGACTATTCTGACTGGTGTGAAGTGGTATCTCACTGCAGTTTTAATTTGCATCCCTCTGATGGCTAGTGATGCCGAGCATTCTCTTATATGTCTATGTGCCCTCTGTATGTCCTCCTTGGAGAAGTGTCTGTTCAATTCACTAATGTATCTTATGCCGAAGGTCACATCAAATTGCCTGCAGGACAGGCAATATGCGGAAAGACTGTTTATTCAACAGCAAAATGATTTTAAAATAATCTTATCTGCTTTTATGTGGTTTTAGTTTGTATTTCTTTAGCTAAACTTATCTTATAGAAATAAGATAATTGAAAACTAACAGGGGGAATGATAGGGGAACTCAGGAACTGGAATGCATGACCTACTTGACTCCAGGAAGTCAACCACAGGCAATTCAACCTTTGTGCCCAAGGGCTCTATGTGAGCCCTTGTATTCCAGGGAAGGAACGTCAGTGACTCAGATAAAGAATTGTTGCGTCACAGATAAAGAAATGCCAGGAAAATTGCCACAGACTGCAACTCTTATCTGATTAACATTTTTCCAAACCCCTTACCTACCCTTTTCTTCTCCCTTTGTAAGAGGTTGGCTTGAGATGAGATGTTAAGATAGTTTTTAAGGGTACACACCCCACTGTCTTCTCAGATCACTGGCATCTGAATAAAGCACCTATAAAGATTTGATCCTTGTCTCTACTTACTGGTTCTGGTAGTGACAGGCAGCGTGACCACCGACTTTTCTGGTTTCGCTCTTTGTACCCACCTGAGAACTCTGCCCTGGAAACCCAAAGGCCTGGCCTGGACAGAGGGGTGCTTTGCACAGATGGAGACTTTAGGGGTCACTGAATATCAGTTGTGCCACCTACTTCATCCCTTTTCCCTAGTCCAGAAAATTTGGAGATTTTTCTGAGTACATTTATCATTAGGGGGAAAAAAATCTCAGCATCACCTTATGCAAGTATCCCAAGATACTTCATCGCCATACTTTTTCTGATTGGGGAATGGAGACTTGAAACAAAATGAGCATGGCTGGCCTGAAGTAACCCACCAAGGCGTGCCAGAGAAATCCAAGTCTCCTGCTACCCTCAGGGCATGCCAAGAGAGGCCTCCCCCAGGCACACCTTCGTCTGCCTCTGCCTACCCTGGGGCCTTGGCACGTTACTTACCATCTCTGGGCTTCTATTTTCTTCTCTGTAAAATGGGGTTAGTAATAGCATCTACTACAGAAGGCTATTGACAGGATTGAATATTTAAGTCCACAAGAGAGGCTTTGACAGTTGCCTGCCAGCTAGTCTTTGCTCCATAAAGAGTGCCTCTTCTGTAGTTGTTCTGTGCAGTCTTAGGCTGCCTCCCCTCACCACGTTACTCCCGCTATCAAACTGGAGGGCTGAAGTTTGAGACTTAGGGACAGAGGCATCTGTGGAATTTGCTCCCCTTGCTAATCTGGCAAAGTCAACAAATCATTTCTGTTCAAACCAGAGGAGCCTCTGGAGATGTTAGGTCATGACATTGAATAGCTGCACATGTGAGGCACTGAGCACTGGATGGAGGGAGCTTCAAAAAGCAGGAGGTTTCTGAAGGCTGGGGGAAGCCCGCTGAGTGTGGAGGGGAAAGAGAATGATGCAGCAGCCATGGGGCTCCTGGGTTGGGGCATTTGGCACGGAACTGAGTGCAGAGGGCCAGGACAGGGGATGTGATGTCGGCCTTTACGGCTAGAAAGGAAGGGGACTCGGAGCCTATGAAAAGAACCATTTTCTGTGGTGCTCAGGAAGGGCCTCTCACGGGGGATTTCCTACGCAGGGCTCCAGGCCTTGGCTGCCTTCCCAGGGAAAGGTGGTGTTTGTCGTGGGGATCCTGCACACTGCTCAGCTCTAGTTCAGTGACTAACGGTGCCCACTCCTGTCTCTGGTGCTGCCGGTCTCCCTGAGCCTTGTTCCGCTGGGAACAAAACACTCTTTGCTTCAGTCACACACTTCAGATGTCTGAGTGCGAGACAGGGACACTGAGGTCACAGCAGAAGTGGAATAGAGGGGAATAGAAGTTATGAACAATGCTGGAGTAAGGGGAGGCTGTGGGCCATGAAGGGCATGCCCTCCAGATGGGACACAGTGGGCTATTTCAACGAAATGGGCCCTTGGCATGGCCTTTTGTGTGGCCCAGAGACCACTGGCAGGCCCCCGGGCATGGCTCATGCTCACATGGCTATTCGAAGCAGCTCAACGTGGCCTAAGGCAAAATCCACTTGGAGAGAAAATTTTCAAAATGATTTTTTAAAAACGCACAATCCATGCCCTTTTCCTCTTTTTCTCATCCCCAATCAAAAGTACAGTAGACACTACTGAAAATCACATCTCAGAAGCGGCGTGCACCTCCTGACTGCATCTGCCAAGATTTCTGACGAGGCCCATAGAAACGTGTTCCATTTTCATGTTGTTTAATGAATACATGGAATCTTTGCGCACCTGCTCAGGTGCAATGACGACGATACTATTGCTGGAGGCATTGCGCTGCAAACACAATCTACCCCCTGCTCCTGTCCAGCCTCCCTTCCTCCTTTTTCTCTCTTCACTCTTCACAGTCCTGTGTCTCCCGTCTTCTCGTGCTTGCTTTGTTGCTCCCCCTTTTCCTCTTCTCTCTTCATTTCTTTCCTCACCTCTGTGCCCTGCCCAGCTGACAAAAATCTGTGAGACAAAGTGAAGGATTCCCATTATGTCAGGAGGAGGGGCTGCTGGGAAGGCAGGGTGGCCAGGGGCCAGCTGCTAAGATCAGGAGAGAGAGGAGTCTTCGGGCCCCTCCTCACAGCCCTGGGGTGTCCTCTGTACAGGGCCCTTTCTGACTTCAGCCCAGTCCCAGGGACATCTGCGCCTGCCCCATGCCCAACCTCATCAGCAAGGAATCAAGAGAGACAGCAATGTGGACAGCTAATTCCTGCTAAAGAAACAACAGATGGAAAGGGTTTAACACATTTAACATCCAGGAATATTTTGCATCATAGCTGGATACTTTCTGGGTACATAACTGATTTATGAGGGAATGAAGTTTTAATGTTGGAATATAAGCACAAAAATTTTAAATGAGGGGGCTAAGTTTCAGGGTCAGGAAGGGCCTTCCTTGTATTTTTAACATCATTCACTCCTTTTTATCACCAAATATTCACTCAGCATCTACTATGTGGCACAGAATAAAATGATTACTAAAGCACATAGATAGAAAAGTATGATTCCTGCCTTTCAGGGCTCTAAAATCTACCCCAAGGCAAAGTTCTACCCAACCTAAATATAGCTCTGGTCCTGCACATACCTCCCGTGTGAAGCAGGATGCCCTTGGGAATCCTTCACTGTGGAGTAACTGTATAAAGAAGGGATGGGAGAGCCTCCTGCATATTGATCCATTAGTCCATCCACCCATCCACTCTTCCACACATCCATCCACCTGTTCATCCATCTACCTATTGATCCGCCCATCACTTATCTGCCTACCCATCCAACTCTTCACCCGTCTACCCTTCCACCTGTCCTCCTACCTGCCATCCATCTGTTTACCCACCATCCATCCATCCTTCCGAGCATGTGGTAAAAGGTCAATTATAGCTTAGTGGGGAGCAGGGCACACCTAACCAAATATTGTAGGAGGAAGCCACGCAAAGACAGTACCCCAGCAGTTGCATGTAGCGTCCACACCTGACAATTCACATGTGAATGGTTCCTGAAGACAGGGCTGTGATCTGAAAAACAAAGATAAATTTTGAGGGCTGGTAACAAAGGGTTACCGGGAGCTGCCTAAATTTAATCAAGATAGTGTTTGCCTCTCTCCCCTGTCTAGGAGAGAGCTGCCCAGGGGAGGCAGGCATAGCAGTCAAGCAAGGGTGCTTCGTGAAGACCTACTTTCCACTGAGTTCTTGCTAGAGAGGTTTTCCTCGATGTGATGGCCCACTGCATCAGAAAGGTGCTGCTCTGAAAATTATTGCTTTCTCCTTGAACACAGTAAAAATAAGATAAATGTTTCTGTGGGCAGTTGAAGTTCCCAATATACTACTGTCTATTGCCAGATAACCCCCAAATTGGAGGACTCGGTGGAAATCAATGCCTAAAATTGTTGCCTTGTTCCCCAAATGTTGTATTTCAGTATTTTTCCGGTTGTGGGTCTTCTGATTGAAATTTACTCATTTCTAATATCAATTTGAGCTATGTCTCTTTTTGAAAAATGCTCCCATCTCCCCATCTGAAAGTCAGGTGGCAGTCATTAGTTGTCTGGAATTAACTCGCCCCTAGCTGAGAAGAGAAATCAAAGGCAAGTGGTTAGAGCCCTCCACTGTCTGGTTTCCACGTCCTACTTTATCACTGAGTCCCCAGCTGACTTTGGGCAGGGGACTTGGTTTACTGAGTTATTGCCTATCTGCTAAAGAAGAGCAGGAATGGGGTCTAGAGCTGGCATGGGGTCTAGAGCAGGCATGGGGTCTAGAGTGGGCATGGGGTCTAGAGTGGGCATGGGGTCTAGAGCGGGCATGGGGTCTAGAGCAGGCATGGGGTCTAGAGCCAGTGTTGGGAGCACTGAGCCAGGAGGAAGAGGCCCTTGTCCTCAACCCAACTCCTCAAATCCTTACTAACTGCAGCAAGTTTTTGAGCTTTCCTTTCTTTGTTTATAATATGAGGGGAGAGGTTATATGATCTTTAAGGTAGTTTCTAAAACCTGGAATCTGAATTCCACTCACTCTGGTACTTTGCATATTTAATTCAGGGTGTTATTTCTAACAACCTGCTCCTCTAGATGAAAAAAAAAAAATCCCCAAATCATCATGACACATGATACGGCATTTGCACTCAGTTTCACTGTTTTAAAATGTAAATATAATAGAAGCTACCGAGGTTACTAGAATGATGGAGTTAAAGCAACACGTTCTGTTCCTTCATCTTTGAAATCAGTGTGCTATCATTGTTTCAGTTTCTGGTTCAAATGCAGAATTCCGCGGTACCTTAGGGTTGGAGGTGTGCCTGTGCTGGGAGAAAGCTCAGACAATTCCGACGGGATATGAACTTAAAACAAAGGTGTGCATCCGAGACCACGTATGTCTGGGCCAGCTGTATGTATATATAGGAGTTCTGAGGATTAACTTGCACATGGAATGCAATGTCTATTACAAAATAAATGGTAAAAATGTGCTAAGTTGAACCTTACATAGATATTAAGACTCGACAGTAACTACAAATGCTTAGAACTTAGACCAAATGATTTGGGGGAGGGAACAGTGTTTTTATCATCAACATTGTTGAGAGTTGTCATGGTGATAATAAAAAAGCAGACCAGTACTTAGTCAGTTTTATCATTTAGAAACCTTTTGAATTGTGCAACAATTTTGAATTTATGGGAGAGTTTTAAAACTAGTGCAGACAGTCCCCTTATACGTTTCACTCAACGTCTATAACCACAGTACATTTATCAAAACACAGAAATTAACATAGATACACCACTAGTAAGCAAACAACAGACTCTACTTGGATTTTAGCAGTATTTCCACTATTGCCCTCTTTCTGTTTCAGGGTTCAGTCCAGGATACCACATTGCCTTTCGAAGTTTATCATTGTTTTAAGTTTCTTTACAGATCATGCAAGCCCCTGGTCCTGCCCCCATGGCTGCCGCTCCCACCGCCTTGCCCCTGGTACGCCACTGATTCCACTGAACTGCTGTGGTCCTGGGGGCAGGAACATCTGATGGCTGTGAAATTTCATCCTCTGGTGAGAGATGCCGTTGAACTGACATGATGTGCTGGACCGTCGGAGCACAGACACTCCACTTTGTCAAGCTGGGGACCCTGCAGCCAGACACTCCAACAGTGCCTGTTGTGTTGGTGACATTTGTAAGCCTCATGGGCCTAGTGCATAGACACCAGGAAGCAAGGTTTGTTTGGGGCAAACGTGTTGTGAGTCCTGCGAGGCAAAGAAGCGAAAGTATAGAGTAAAAAAAATCACAGTGCAAAAGCATCTGGATGCCTGCTCCACACCAATTCTCGTTTCTTGCTATGAAACAAAAATTAAAAAATAATAAATATTTACTAAATCCTACTATATTTCAGGTGCTGTTCTAGGCCCCAAACAAAGACCCCTTTGTTGGGAGCTTGAGTTCTAGCAGGGTAGAACTGAGTAAGGTTTCGTCACTGGGTGTGGAGCACACGTGTGGGAGTGATGGATGCACAAGGACAAGTTCACATTTAAACCCACAGCGCGCTTCCAGCGGCCGCCGTCGGAACTTGTAGGTATTAAGTACATATTCGGTTGGCCAGAAACTTAGTTTCGTTTTTTCCATATGATGTTCTCGTAGTGCTTAGTTGTCTTTAACTTCATTTGAAACAATTTTGTTAGATTGTGTTGTGACAGCTGTCATGTCAGTGTGCATCAAAAAAACCTTCCCAAAATTGGTGAATTCTTGTGCAGCCATTTTAATATTGAAGATGGAAGGGAGTATGTAACATTTTTTGCTTATTATGCTTTATTATTTCAAGAAAGGTAAAAACACGACTAAACGCAAAAAAAGACTTGTGCAGTGTGTGAAGAAAGTGCTGTGACTGATTGAATGGATCGAAAGTGGTTTGTGAAGTTTCTTGGTACTGTTGACACTTTGGCCAAATAATTCTTTGCTGTGGGGCTGTCGTATGCATTGGAAGGTGTTTAGCAGCACCCCTGGTCTCCACCCACTAAAAGTCAATAGTGGGAGTTAGCCAATGTACTCAAAATATCCACATCAATGAAGTTAATGGTGAGAGTGAAAAATGTGTCTTTTATTTTATGGAAAAAAACGTATGGAATTTTTGGCCAACCCAATACATTCATTTCTGAGAATTCTTATGGCAATTGTGTCATTAGAATTTTTATTTTTTCAGGTAAGGGGTAGCTAAGGGGTAGTAAGGATCTTCAAAATAGGCTGGAACCCTCTCCAGTCCTTCTGAGGATGCCTTCCTTGTGAAGTTAATCCAATCATGCCAGTTCCACTCGCCTTGCTGATGACTGTTTTAGGAATGGTCTTGTAGTGCTGTTATGGCCAGTGAGTCATGAGGAGATTCCAGGGTTTCTGGGAAAGTTTTCTTTACATTTCAAACTGCTCCTCTTCTTGTCTGATGTTGGGTCTTGTGTGAAGGATGGAGTGCCTGGAGCTGCTGCAGCCACTTTGTAACCACGAGGGACGCCTGTGACAATAGCAAACACAAAGTGTCAAAATGGATGCATATTAAGATGCTAGTCTTTGATGAATCACTTATCCCTGGGAATGAACTACAACTCAGGGCATGGTGTTATGTGAGAAAATACATTTTCCACTTTGAGGGACAGTGGTCACATTTATGCCAACCACAGCATCTCTTACTCAGTCACTCATGCAACCAACACTTGGTGAGAACACACCACGTGGGACACTTTGTACTGCTGGAATATCAGTGCGAGTGGATGGATTCCTGCCCTGAAGGGTCACACTGTCCAAAAGGGGGGTAAGAGGGATAGACAAATGCTGGTTGCAGGAGAACCTGCCGCTGCCTGAGAGGCGTGCACAAGATGCTGTGTGCATGCCTCCAACCTAGTGATTTGAAGACAGCTTTGCAAAGGAAGAGGTACACAGTCTTTCTCTTGATGGATGGCTACCTTTTAGGCAAAGGGATATGGAGCAAGGGCCTTGTGAGTGGAAGACAGACACAGAGAGGGGCAGACGGTGCCTACCTGATCAGTGCCATGCTTTAGGAAGCCTGGAAGGCTGTAGTACGGTCCAGCCAAGGGAACCCAGTGCTGACCTGCTGGTCTGAGTCCTGGTTCTGTTACCCACTAATTATGTGTCATTCATGTGTCTCCTGGTCATTCATGTGTCTCAGAACAGCTTCAAGAAGGGGTTGGTAATAACTGTCTTGCCTCCCTCACAGGGCAACCATAAATACAAAATAAATGCGAGAGGTTATTATCTCCTCCACCTCTAGACATAACTATATACTCACCCATTCCTAGGTCCCCGCCCAGCCTCTGAGGAATTTTCTTTTCTCCTGTTGTTGGAGCTACCCTCTAGTCTCCTTCGTTTCATCGATGGTCTCCTATATTTCCAGTATTTTATAGATTTTGTTCATTTATTTTTAGAGAAAGGGGGAGGGAGAAAGAGACAGAGAGAAATATGGATTGGTTGCTTGCAACGCCCCCACCAGGGACCTGGCCCGCCACCCAGGCATGTACCCTGACTGGGAATCGAACCGGCGACCTTTCAGTTAGCAGGCTGGTGTTCAGTCCACTGAGACACACCAGCCAGGGCTGTATTTTCAGTATTTTAAATCCTCTCTCTCTCTCCCCTGAGTGTTTCTTCTCTGTCTCCAAACATGCACCAATCTCAAAAAATAAATATATGTAATTTAAAGATCTTTCCTTAGATCTTCAATATCCCCACAAATGTCAGCTATTTCCATTTTCTCACCAAACTTTTTAAAAGAATAGACTGTTTTCACTCCTCCTTTTCTAGTTTTCTACCCACTGGTAAGCCCATTCCAAAGTCCAGTTAAGAGTGGGCTCTTAGCCTTGGCTGGTATGGCTCAATGGATTCAGTGCCTGCCTGAGAACCAAAGGTTTGCCAGTTCGATTCCCAGTCTAGGGCACATGCCTGGGTTGCAGGCCAGGTCCCTAGGTGGGGGTGTGTGTGAGAGGCAACCACACGTTGATGTTTCTTTCCCTCCTTTCCCCTCTCTAAAAATAAATAAATAAATAAAATTAAAGGAAAAAAAAAAAAAGAGTGGACGCTTAAAGGCCATGATGCCTACATGTAAGGCTTCTTGTTCTCATCCTACCTGATTTAACCTCCCTTGTGAAATGCGTGTGTCATGCTTTCCTCCACCCCGCCCTTTCCTCTTCCTCCTCCTTCCTTCTTAGTGTTGGTGTTCCCTGGGATTATGTTGATATACGTCTCCCCCCACCCTGCCCCCGTCATTCAGCACACTGTTCAGGGAATACTTACATAAGCACATGGCTTCAACAGTCCCATTGTAGATGAACCACAAATACATTTAATTCTGGTTTTCCCTCCCTAAATCCAATCCGGCAGTTTCCGGCTGACTTGTCAAAGTGTTGATTTGGATGTCTTGTGACTCCGCTCCTCAAGCGCAGCTGGTTCAAAGCTGAGGCCATCTTCTTCTCTTTTACATCATTTATATCACTCCCTACATATACTAGCCTAAAATCCTGACTCCTTCAACTCCTGTATTTCTTTCCGTAAAGCCAAATCCAATTAATTAACCCTTGAAATGTCTCTGAAATAATTCATCTCTTTTTGATTCTTATCAAACTATTCTTTGTCAAGTGTTCATTTTTTTACTGTAATGTTATAATAGTTTCTCAAGTGGTCTTCCTGACACCACTCTTTAAATAAAAATGATTTTTCATTTTTCTGATAATTCTCTCTCTACAAACAGATTTGGTCATGATTAAAAACTACCCATTCCTTCTCATTGTTGGCAGAATAAATTTGCAATTCTTTTAAAAATTTTTTTCAGTTTTGAGTTACAATTGACAAAACTGTAAGATTATTTAAAGTATACAACGTGATGACTTGATAACATGTATACAAAGAAATTCACAATTCTTTATCATGACCTTCAAAACCCATTGCGATCCTGAACTCTTCATAATTCATCTCCCCCCTCTCTTCTGCATTCTGTCAGTAAAATCCTTCTAGATAAAGGTCCAGCTCAAATAGCCTCTTCCCTACACTCCAGACAGAATTAAGTTACCTTTGTTTGCCTTCATAGCTTATATATTTCAAGTTGTTCTTAGATTCACCATCATCACACGAAGTCATAATGATGCCTGTTTCTTCTTCCACCAGGGTGATTAATTACCTCTAGTTGCATAACAAATGCCAACAGGATTTAGTGACTTAAACCAGCAAACACTATCTCACATTGCCCTGTGTCAGGAATTTGGGAGTGGCCTGCCTGGCTAGCTCTGGCTCAGGGTCTCTCATCGCTTTGTAACCAAAAGGTCAGCTGGGTCTGCAGTCAGCTGAAGGCTTGACTGGAGCGGGAGGATCAGCTGCCAAGACAGCTCACTCACACACCTGGCAATTTAGTGCTGGTTGGTGGTGGGCGGCCCTGGTTCCATGCCGTCAGGATGTCTCCATTAAGCTGCTTGAGTATCCTTACAACATGGCCGCTGGCTTCCCCAGAGCAAGTGATCCAAGATAAGAGAAAGGAGAAAAACCAAAATGCCTTTTATGACCTAGTCTTGGAAATTGTACCATCAAAACTTATCCCATATTCTATTTGTTAGCAGTGAACTGCTAAGTCCAGGCCACACTCTAGGGGGTGGGGAGGGGGGGCGTGATTTGCCACCCCTTGAAGGAAGGGGTATCAAACAGCTTGAGGACATGTCTTAAAACCATCACACACGTTGTCTGGTCTTTGTTTCTGGTAAGTAGCACAGTGTCTGGCACTCAGTAGCTACTCAATAAATGTTTCCAATACAATGACCTATTAGAGGGGGAGTACTGAAGAAGGGCATCCATGGGTCACAAGTGTGGGCCAGGTGAAGAATGGTGGAGGTGGGAGATGGTGGGAGATACTCTGAGGTAAAATCGATAGGCTCCATGACTGATTGGATGAGAGGGGTGAGAAGAGATCCATTTTGGGTTGAAGATGGTTTTAAAACTAGGACTGAGAGGTGGTTGTGATGGCTGAAGTAGGCACTTACTACTTTTTCCACGGGGTTTCAAGGTAGTGAAATATCAAACCATGTATCTGAGAACCCTACGTTTAATTGTTCAATTACACTTGAAAGAGCCCAGGACTGGCAGTCAGCAATATGAGCACAGATTAAGCCATTCCCTTTACTTCAGGTTTCTCATTTATAAATGTGGAGGTGTAATACCTAGCTATCTCAGGACATTTAGCCTAAGTCAACATTCAGAGGTCAACAACACTCCATTTTTTTGCAAAAAATTCCCACCACATCTTTTACAAATGGTCTTGTGGAAACACTAGGTAACTACTAGGTTGAATTGTCTGGTGTTCCAGGTTTCATCTATAATGAAACCAATTTCGTAAGGTTCAACCTAATAGATGTGGCTGCAGTTTGAAAATTTGAATACTGAGGAATAGAATGGAGAAATAAAATGGAGTCACTATAGTCAAGCTGATAAATGACTAAAATGAAGTACATTGAGGTATGAGAAAAGGATTTTATTCTTGTTTAAACTAGCCTGGGAACTTAAACTTTCGGTCATTCCAGTCCTGGATTATACATCAAACCTGGAGAACTACGGAAAGAACACTCACATATCCAGACCATTTGACATTCATTATCCAGCCCACCTGTCATCTAGAGGATTACCATCTTGGAGTATAACCAGAGGCTAGTAATGTAGGACTGATTCGTCTCAAGAATGTACCTTTTACTCTAAGAACCCTCAGCTTTTCTTTCTTCTTGGAGAACACTCTGGGTATTGCCCAGTTGTGTTTCTGGTTTGCAAATCCTAAGACACTTGAATAAATCCTTATCATTTATTTCTAGCCAAAGGCCCGATTCACTTAAGCTCAGCTGACAACACTTATTCATAGGTGAAAACAGAGATGCTCCAGAGTTCTAGATCTTTCTATTTCTGATTAACACTAAGGTCCAACTTTAAGAATAATTTATTTATTTTTAGAGAAGGGGGAAGGGAGGGAGAAAGAGGAGAGAAACATCTATGTAGGACTGCCTCTCATACGACCCCAACTGGGAACCTCAACCCAGGCACGTGCCCGGACTGGGCCAGCGCTCATCCACTGAGCCACAACAGTCGGGCTAAGAAGTCAGTCCCGAAGATAAATGAAGGTTAGTCCAATTCAGGTATCACATTCCCATTTCCTTAAGTTGTTTAAAGGAATTACAAACCAAAGACAGTATGCTAAACACTAAAGATTTCGTCAAGAACCTTTAAGATGTGAAATTTATCTAGGAACCCTAGATAAGTCCAGTGTCAAATCACATTTCACGCTGTGTCATTTTTAAGAAATCATATTTACTTAGAAGTGAAATAACTATAGACCTAATAAAGAGCAAATAAGAATAGTTTTTTGTTTTTTGGTTTTTTTTGACAATTAAAAAGTGATTAGTTGACTTCATTACTGGTGGAATCAATTACTTGTCAATATAAATTAATTTATTAAAAATACCTCTTGTGCTTTCCAAGACTACTTTTCAAAACTGAGTAGTTTATTAGCCCTGGCCGGATAGCTACGTTGTTTGGCGCGTTCTCCTCATATGCCAAGGTTGCATCTCTGGTCAGGCAGGGCACATACAAGAAGCAAACAATGCATGCATAAATGAGTGGCACAACACAAATCAATCTCTCTCTCAAATCAATAAAAAAATAAAAATAAAATTTAACTTTCAATGAGAAAGTTCTTCAGAGTGTATTCTTCCATTTCTTCATATCAATTAATACTGAAGGTAGGCTTTGGGTAAGACGTGTAAAACCAATTTACACTAGCACAGGGGTTTCAAAAGATCCAGCAACACTGCACGCATCCATTCCCCACCCCCCACCCCCCCATTTGGCACCAAGGCTCGCCAAGGGCAGGGTCTTTTTTTTGTTTGTTGCCCAGCAGTATGAACCATGCCTAACCCACTGCAAGCTCTCAATAAATACTTCATCAACCGTCCTTGCAGTGTGCGGTGGGCAGCTAGAAGGCCGGCGTGCAGCTTCCTCCCTCCACTGAACCCGCGCGGCTCTCAGCACCCCATGGCCACAGCTTGCACCCCAGGGAATATCCGGCTGCCCGCGGCCGCCCGGGCCTTCCTTTTCCGCGGAGGAAGGAGCGGCGTCGGGAGTGGGAAACCCGGGCCCACTTCCTGTCCGGGCAGGACAGGGCCGGGCGTCCGCGTCCCCCGCGGCCTGCTTGGTCGGCGGCCGGAGCGGCCGAGCCGCAACACTAAGAGTGCGGCGGGGTGCGGCGCGGGCGCGCGGCGACGGGCCCCGGGGCCGGGGGAGCCCGGAGCCACCGGAGCCGGGAGGCTGGGAGACCCCGGCCGCGCCCGCCGGCCCCGCCCCCGCGGCGTGCTCGGCGGCGAGGGGGTTAAGTGCACGGGGGCGGGGCCGGATCGAGCGGGCGCGCCGAGTGCGGGCCGCGAGTGGGGAGGGGGCTGCGGCCGGGGGCGGTTCCGGGCGGCGGGGGCGGGGGCTGTCGGAGGAAGGGGGCGGGCCCCGAAGTTGTTGGGCGCTAGGCCGGCTGGCGGGAGGGCGAGCGGGCTGCGGGCCGGCGGGCGGACCGGGCCGGGGCTGGAGAAGTTTGCGCGGCGGCTTGTGAGCGCAGGGTGCGGGCCCCGCCGGCCGCTGCGCGCCCGCTGCCATGGCTTTCCGCAGGAGGACGAAAAGTTACCCACTCTTCAGCCAGGAGTTCGTCATCCACAACCATGCGGACATCGGCTTCTGCCTGGTGCTCTGCGTCCTCATAGGGCTTATGTTCGAGGTGAGCGAGATCCGGGAGGGGCTACCCTTTCTCGTGCGCCGCCCGGCGGACCCCTGCAGGTCCCTGGGGTCCTCGTCTGAGCTGGGGCGCGGGGCTGCCATGTACGTTATCTGCACCCCGGCTTTGTACACTGTACCCGCCTTGGTCTCCAAGTCAGCCCAGACACCCCCCACCCCCGCCCCCAGCTCCTCTCCTTGCCAGCCTTGCCCTGCTCAGCCGCCCCCTTGGGCACCCACCATATCCTGCAGCTCTCTCTGCAGCCCTGAATCCTAAGCCTGGCCTCGAACCAACCGCAGTGCTGCCACCCTGGCCCGAACAGTGGGGTTTCCTTTCTGGTGTCCGGGAGCCAAGCCCGGAGACTCCCAGCCCCGGAGTCATTGCACAACTATCTCCCTTTCCCAAGCGGTGGCTGCCACCTCTTCTGGTCTTTTCCAGCGGGACGGACCCCGACCCTCTTCCACCTCCCATCTGATTTTCTGGGTCTTCTGCATCTTCACGTGCGGCCTTGGCCCCATCCCAGCAGTGTCCTCCCGCCCACCCCCTCTTTTTGCCCTTGCCTAAGGGCCAGTTTTCATGTTCCCCATTATCACTCTGGATTATTCCTTCGGCTCCATCTGTGGTGGACCCAGAGCTTCTCCGCCTTACAGGGCCAAGGAGAGGGACGGGGAACCCTGTGCTTTTAGGGGCAAGTTGATTCTCTCATAGCTGTAGGAGTAGGGGGGAGAGGACGGGGTCCTACCACTGCCCCTCCTCCATCTCCCCAGCACAGCGCTGGTGTGGGTGGGCCTTCAGAGCAGGGACTTGTAGTAAGCCCCACTGGTCAGGATCGGATGGGAAGGACTCTCTACACCTAAGAGAGATGGAGAAAAATGTGATATGCCAAAGTTAGAAGAACTGGAGGAAAGTGAGCGCAATAGGGCTTGCCGTGGTTCATCTTGGCTGGAGTGAGATAGTGACACTCCCCTCACTCCCAGTGTGGTCTCCAACTGAGGCAGCGCCTGGTCCTCCGTTCTGGGTAGGGTTGCTTATCTGCATTCTCAGGAATGGGTTAGGAAGCTGTAACCATTGGCAAACTGCCTTGAAGATGGAGGATTCTAGCGGGGCTAATTTCTCCTTCTGTGTCTCTCTGTCTCTGTGTTCCTCCTCTTCTCTCTAAGGATGACAAGGGTCCTAATTGGCCCATGAAGCTGCCCTCAAGCTGGGGACATTTTTGTGATGGTGAAGTCTTGGTTAGATGTGTGAATGTGCCCTTGTCTGGGCTTCAGGGTCTGTAGGAAATACACCTGAGACTAGGATTGGGGTCTGCAATGTGGTAGTTCCTCTTTACTTCTGTCCTTCCCGCCTTCCTCCCACCCCTACAGCTCTCATGGTATATTGGAAAGGGCTTTAGCTAGGGTGGTATCATTGTCCCAGTCCCTGTTTTGTCACTAGACTGATAAAACAAAACAAAAACCGACCGACTGCAACCTCAGTTTCCCCATCATTGTAGAGGTTAGTAAAACCCATCTTCCACATGGGGTTAGTGTAAGGTTTGACTGAGCTCTTACAAGAAACAAAAGCCATAGTAGATTCTACAAATGTGAACACAAGCCAATTGTTCCTGAAGCCCTGTTATTATTTAACATAATAATAGCTTAATGAAATAATAGAGCCAATACCCTCTGTCCTATTTGTGTCTATTTGCCGTCCTCTATTCTAAGAGGCCTCCCAAGTGCCATGTCACCAGTCTTGGAGGGTGTGGTTGGAAAGACACACGTGACAGCTGTGGACCTCATAGCCCCATGCTGCAGCCAGCGAAGTCTCTTGCATAGCCTCATGGCTCTCTTGGCTAGGTTTCTGGCATTTGTTAAGGTCTGTGGCTCTACCTACTTTCTCGGCTCAAAAGAAGCTGCCTAATGTTTGAGCTTAGTACCTCCTGCCCTCCCTGCCTCTAGTCTTGGAAAGTCCTATGTGTTAAACCTGGCAGTCTGTGGGAGTTGAAAAGTGCTAGGAGCCCTTAACTCCCAGCACCTGACA
Organism: Desmodus rotundus; assembly: GCF_022682495.2. Classification (NCBI taxonomy): domain Eukaryota; kingdom Metazoa; phylum Chordata; class Mammalia; order Chiroptera; family Phyllostomidae; genus Desmodus; species Desmodus rotundus. Next base: position 17,445,233 of record NC_071397.1, on the reverse strand, counting down.
GAAGAGGGGAAAAAATCCCCTCCTCTTCTCCCCTTCTTCGGATTGGACTGGCGAACGTGGAAGGGACCTTGGCTGAAGTGCCTGCAGGCTTCCTACCATCCTCACCCTATAGAACCTTAGACCTCCACCTCTGAGCTTACAGGGCAGGAGTCTCCCTCTCTGGGAGGTGCATAGAAGGTGCATTGTGGGATTGCTGGTGTGTGCTGGTCTGGGAGAAGGGCAGCTGTGTTGAACCTCCCTTATGGAGGATGGGTGTTCTGCTGTGCTAGGTACAGAGTGGATCTTCATTGTCTATACCTACCAACTGACTCTCCGTAGAGATAGGTATTTGGGGGGAACTGAGATTTTTGGAACTCTGCTGTCCCTACCAGCTGAGAGCAGAAACAGCTGTTACTTTTAGGGACCTCAGAGAAGCACGTGTGGGCATCTTCACATTTGGAGTAAAGCTGGGGGTGGCACCTCATAACCCAGCCCAGGACTTAGTAGATGTCACTTAGGGTCTTCTGGGTTGTCCCCTGGAGGTGTGATGTGTATGTGTCTGTATGTGGGATGCGTATGGGGGGCAGTCCCGCACTTAACACTTTTTCCTAGGAGTGTGGACAGAGGAGGTGGAAAGGGAAGGGGAGAGAGAAAGAGAGAGAAAGAGAGAGAGGACAGCAGGCTCTTGGATTTCTAACTTGGGCATGGCTAGGATTCCTTCATTCAGAAGCTGAGTCAAGGAAACTCATTTATAATTCTTCCCACAGAAAGTCTCCTGGCCACTCCTCCTTCTGGGGTCCCCTGCCCAGTCTCTGCCAGTAAGCTGGGCCCCTCTCCCCACCCCAGGCAGCCCCAGCCCATGTGTCCTAACTGGTCTCCATCTCACTCCTGCCTTGCCCTTGCCCCAGCTCACTCATCAGCTTGCCCTCACTCAGAGGGGTTTCATTCCCCCCTCAGGGACCCCAGGACTTCAGTTCTGTCCCCTGAGATGATGACGACTCCGAATTCCTTCCCTTGGGATCCCTTCCTTTTGGGAACACACATGGAAGGGCGGCTCTCCTTCCTCCCTTTGACTTAGTTTGGGCCATCCTGAGATTCCGTCTCCCATTTCCAAGGCAGGTTCTTTTCCCCAGAACTCAGGTTTTCTTTCTGTCCTGAAAGCTGTTTGGAATAGAGCTGTTCTGTGCAGCCACAGCACTTGGCTAAAAAATGTCAGGAATGTGGAGCTTTATTTTCCCCCTCCTTTCCTTCCAGCTTTCTCTTTCTTAACTCTGCTTTCCAGAGAGGTGGGGAGTTCTCTACGCAACAGTTTGGCCCCTCAGTCTGTCTTAGGGGGCTGTGGCCTGACAGTCCTTCAGGGAGTGGGCAGCCTCTCGGGGTGTGTATGGTGTGTGTCACGGTTAAAGCAGTCTCTCGTCCCAACCCCTCTCCCGTCACTTTCCAGTGTCCCTTTCAGTGCCACGTTTCAAACTGAGATGGGCAGAGAAAGACAGAAACTCTCATCCGTGAATGGAGACTGACAAAGGGGGGGTACAACGTATACATTACCTCTAAAGTGTCACTTTGAGACAGAAACCTCACTTGTTTGTTTTAAAACTCCTTTGTGGGCTCTGCTGGCCCTGCAGCAAGGAAATGTTTCTGAAATTCTGGGTCCTCATCTGTTTCGTCTGTGATGACTTAAGGGTTTTGGACTTAGAAGAATTTTTGGGTAGTGGCTGGTGTTTGGTGTTTGTTTCGAAGCCAGGTGTGGTAGAGCTCCCGTTCTCCAGGAACTGCCTTCTTCCCTGTATCTGAGTGACTTGTCGGGTGATGAGTTTGCAGCATGTACAGTGGGAGCCCATTGCGTCACGCCCGTTAGCACGTGGGTGCTGTGGCACTGGTTCCCATCCTCCCAGGCGGAGCGATGATGCTCCTGATGATCCTCCCAGGTCATCATAACCTGAAGTGAGACTGCTGGTCCTGTCTCTTAATATCAGTGTTACAAAATAGTCCCACTTATATTGTGTTAATACAAAAAGGTACGTACATGGCACAGACGGGCATCTGTGGACATATGTTGTCCTTGACTAACTTCTAATGCACTTTTAAAGGCGTTCCTTTGCCAGTTTTATATTTCCTGGCTTTATGCATCTTCCTGTCCACCTCTGACATAGTCTATCAGTAATGTTCTAGAAAATTAGTCAGGGGAAACCGGGAAGGGTTGCTGATCCTCTCGGGCGCCCTTGGTCTGTGGTTAGATTTCTAGATGCATCACTCAGCGATCTGAGCAACAGAGCAGAACTTGGGAACTAGTCTCTCCTGGTGAACCGTCAAACGTCACCCTATCTGTGGGGTGTAAGGCACCTTGAGGATCCCGGTTTCTTCCCTTGGGAAAGTGTGATATCCAGAAAGGTGGTGTTCATCAGTCACTGAGGTTTTGATCTTCGCTGCAAGATGAAGAAGCCTGTCTAAACGCCCTGCACTGTGCCTGGCTCCCCGACACTTAGTTGATGGCCTCAGCGACCATGCTGATGGTGATTGGTTGGCTTCGTTGTTGGGTCTGTGCTACACCTTCTCCCATCACACCAGCTGGTTGGGGCCCCCGGCTGTATTTCATTTTAGACGTGACCTGCTCTGCCATGAGACCTTTCCCTGAAGTTCTCCAGTGCTAGCTGTCCGCTTTCCAAAGCGTGCAACTGTTACACACTGGGTCCCTCTTTTCCCCAGGGAGCCTGTGCTGTGGCTGCTCCACATCTGTTTTCTCTGCCATCCGTCTCATTAGAACACGGGCTGTGGTCCTGGAGGGTCTTAGTGTTGCCACCGTCGACTGTGGGAAGGAACCGCGAGGAGGCTGCTTCGCAAGCTAAATAAGGGCCACTGTTCTCTTGCTTCCTCTGTTGTCTGAAGCCTCGGTTGCCGTTTCTCAGGGGCACCGTCCAGACCAGTCGCAACAGAGCGCTTTAGTCCTGGCTGTTTGTAGAGTAACATGTGTTGCTATGGTGAAAACTTCACTCCTGCAGGCATGAGCTCCTTTTTGATCTGCTTCGGTCGTGGGCAGGGGCCCCAGAAATCACTCTGTGGCATAGCTGATATATCTCCCGTTCCCACCCTGATAAATGATGACGAAGCCAGAGGGTTGATAAGACTGGATTAGAGTTTCCCAACTACAGAAGTGCTTTCTAATCAGTGAGCAGCACTATTAGCAGGCTTTGCTGGGAAACTTGCCTGATACTATCTCCTAACCTTTTTATCCAGCGCTGTGTATCTGGTATCCATTGGTACCTAATTGTTAAAGAAAGGAAAAGAAAACAGTAAAACTACTAATGTGCCTCCTGACACAGCTTCTTATTTCTCGGGCAGACCTGTATCTGTCATATAGTGTAGAGCTTTGCCTTGATTTACCCTGGTCTCACAAGTGTCCCCCATAGAAGAGAACCAGACCTAACCTTATCACAGTTGGTCACCATTGGGAGTTAACTGTGTGGTTTAAAGAGCTTTGCAGGAGGCTCTTCTGGGCAGTGTAGGTTCACACAGCTCCCCTGGATTTTCAGCAGAGGAAATGTAGCCAGATTGTGAGTGGGGGGCTCTGAGTCCTTTAGAGGCCTCCGGTGAGTTGGTGGGAGCCCAGGGTTAGGGGAGGCGCTGTTGTGACCCCGTCTAAGCCACGTTGCCACTTGACAGTTCCCTTCATTTGTCTGGAGGGGCTGGCAACACTTTCCATCTGTGAAATGCTTTACTAGCTTCACCCTGTAATCTGGATGGTTTATGGGGGTTGTCATACCCATCCAGAGCCTGGCTCGTAGAGGAGAGACTTGGCCCAGGACCATGCGCTCCGAGTTAGAGTCAGAGCCAAAACAAGAATTCAGCCACGTCTGGCTCACATTTAGAGCTCAGGCCCGGGTGCTTCCACGAATGGGGTGTCAACGGAATGTAGCCACAGGCTGCTTTATTTTTCTTTGTCCGAGTGGAATCTGTTTATTACCTGGAAGTAATGTCTGCGGGTCATTGTTCCACTTGGAGGCTTTTCTGTCTGGAACAATCGTTGAAATTTGCATCTCCCTGAAAGAGACTACAGAGAATGACCCAAATGTGAACACAGGCAAGTAGGCAGAGGCTTTACCTACTGCTCACGTTACTGCCTGATATTAGCCAACAGCTGTGTGAGAGTAGCTGCCTCTGGCTATTATATTTTCACTGCCCTGTGTCATCAAGTTAATATTGTAGCTCAAGGGCACATCTTTTCTCCTGAGTTTTAAGTTTAAGGGCTAAAAGGAAACCTAGAAGTTATCTCCAATGTTTGCGGAAGAGGAAAATAAGGTTGGGAGATTTTCCCAGGACAGTAGAGGGAATTTTTGGCAAACTTGGGGCTTAAACCCACATCTTCTCACTCAAGTCCAGTGCATTTTCTACACATCTGCCCACCGGAATTCCAGACGCTACTTTTAAAGGCCAGTGTATGTGTAGAAGCCTCAAAAATGATACATCTTTCTTAAGTGTGCTGTGCTCATTCATTTGGCAGCTGTTTTGCGAGTGCCTGCTGTGTGCCTGTGTTGAGCTCTGGGAATGCTGATGAATAAGGTGGCGTCCCTATCCTTACTGAGGTCACACTGTGGTAGCTTAAAGCTGATAAACTATTTGTGCATAGGAGTCAGTCCTTGAACTTGATGTATGTGGCAGGTGCAACTCACAGACTTACAGACCGTTGGGCCTTAACCTCAAGCCTTTGCGATTGGTGGAGAGGGAGTAGTTTGTTGAGTTGAGACCTGACACCCTGAGAGCGGGCTGTCAGTAGTCAGAGGACAAGAGTGGTGGTCACTCCTAGAAGTCTTGGGAAGCACAGCTGGTACTCTTGTACGTGGCAGCTTTGCAAATAAGCCAACCGACCGGAGGCACTGTGTGTGTTTGGTACCTGTACGCAGGTGCAGTTTCTAGTACCAGGAGGCCTTTAGGGATTGAAACCTTGGCTGAGGTTAGGAGAACTCTCCCACATGGTTTCTTAAGAGTTGTCAAACTTGAACATGATCTGAAATGTCCCTTCTGGGTTGGTGGAGGTGACAGTCACACCTGGGGACAAAATCCTCTGAGCCTTGATTGTCCCGTCTTTGAAGGAGGGAGAAGGTTTCTTAATAAAGCTCCTAAATTTTGCAAGGGCAGAGTATTTTTAATTTTATCAGTTTGTTCCTTCACGTTTATTATAAATGTATAGATACTCTCTTTTTATAGAGAATTTTAAGAAGACGCTTTTTAGTGACATCGCCATTGTGAAGACTTACGTGGCTTATGGGGAGCAGGGTGTGACTATCTCAGGACAGAGGGTAGGGATCTAATGCCCCCACTCCTTTCCGCTGTTGACCCCCTGCTTGCTTTGAGGGATGCCTGAGACCATGCTGGTTAGTTAGCAACTGTTTATGGTCAGGTCTGTGTGCCCCGTGGGGTGCTGGAACACGCATAGAGATAGCCTTGGGGGCCAGTGGGGGTGTAGAATGTGGCTCTAGGTTTAGAGGAGCCAGGGGTGTCTTATCAGCCCCTTTCCTGAAGGTTAAGGGCAGTCTGGGAGCCCCTGACCTGGAGGAGCATTCCTTGGATAAACAGGCCTCCTCTCCAGCCATTCCTGGAGTCTTGTAGGAAGTCAGGAAGTTGCAGGGCCTGCTTCACAATGCTTGGTTTCCTGCAGAGAATTCCTCAGAACTTGGAGCAGAATTGAACTTTTTAGACCCAGCACTTTCTGGAGTTTTGCGTGTATTTAGTTTGTAGTCTAACTTTGCACTGGATCAACTTTTCACCTCAATGGGCAAGGAGTAACTTGTTTGTATGGATTTTGTGACTGTTGTTTGGAAGAGGGATGTTGAGGTGGGAAGGAATGGTTGATAGCCTTTTTAAAAAAAATTTTTTTTTTAATTGCAGTTTGGTCTCTGATTTGTCATGGAGTGTGAATAAGTGCTTCTCTTCCGGAGTCTCTGAGGCATGAGCTGTGGCCTGGGCGGGGAGGTGTGTGGTGGTGGGGGCGAGGACTGGAACCTGGGAGACCTGGTTCTCCCCAGGCTCAGTCCCTAAACAGCTGTGTGGCCCACGCCAGCCCCTGTACCTCTAGGCCCCTACTTGCTTCCTGGGGGCGTCAACTGCCCTGTGGCTCAGTCATGCCCTCTGAGTGTGGTTGTGCAGACCAGGGCTGGAAAATGTGTATAAAACTTATGTTGCCACTCAGAAATTGGGAGGAAAGGGAAGGAGGCACCTTCCCCCAGCATGGAGATTTAGGGTGAGTCAGAATAAAGTTGCACCTTCGCTGGATTAGTGTCTCAACTTCAACTCTTGGTTTCACTTCTTATTTGAGTTGAAATCAGTTTCTAACCTAAATTTGGGTTTGACATATAATACAGCTTAGCGGAACCAGCAGTGGGGAGGGAAGTCCACCCCGCTCCCGTCCCATAATCAGAAAGGAATTGTCGAGGGTTGGGGAGAGGGTTGGCTTGGTTTGTGACTTCCGTGGCAGGGCTGACCAGGGGACCCAGGATGAGCAAGAAGAGGTCACTGCTCTGGGCAGAATGGCCCGTGCCTTCTGCTCTGCCTAATCAGGTCTTATCAGGCCAGTTCTCTGAATGTGGTCTGGGGCCTTGGCCTTGAGCATATTCATTGATACGCACACACACATACATGTATCTGTGGCTATTTCTTTTTAAGGTCGATAGGGTGAACCTAGTGTCTGAAAGCTGGCCTGTGATCTGCCACCCCCAAGCCCCACACCAACCCCGACAGTGCTCTTCAGGCTTTGCCTGGACAACTGCTACTGTTGCTTCTAGAGCTCCCACTTCATCTCAAAGTCCTCTTCAGCTACTCTGATCAATGGCCTGCTTCCTTCCTCAAACTTACGAGGATGAATTAAAAACAGTACTGGGGTGGAGAAGAGGTTGAGAGGAGATGCATCAGTATTTAGTTATGTTCTCCTAAAGCCTATTTTAAGGAGGAATTATCCATTGTATTTAACATTTCACATATCACAGTTTTTGACTCACCAAAAGTAGTCTTTACCTGTGCCATCTGATAGGTGGCTACTAGCCACGTTTGGCTACTTGAATGTAAATTCATTAAGATGAAGTGAAATCGAAAATTTAGTTCTTAGTCACATTAGCCACATCTCAAATGCTCAGTAGTGTAGATAAGAAAATATTTCCATCATCACAGAAAGTTTTATTGAACCACACTGGTCTAAACATTGCTTACTGGGCCTCTGTTTTCTGTTTTTTATAGAACTAAACGGTCAGGGACCCTGTGGTGCGGTTCTGTTAGGGAGCCGTCAGTGGCGAAGGTCGTGGCCCTGGAGCCCGGCTGCCTGAGTTTGAATTCTGGTTTGCCAGGTCCTAGCAGTGAGCGTATCTTGTTAAATTCTGTCACCTCTCTGTGCCTCAGTTTCCTCATCAGTAAAATGGGATCATAATATGTCGTAGAGTAGCTGAGAAGATTAGAAAGATGAACACAAAACGTGTTAGAAATGTTAGTGCAAATACAGCACTTCAAAGAAGGCCTGTACCTATCGTTCTTACTACACTTGAAAGGGTTGGAGTTACACCTCCGACTATATGGAACTGCCCTTTGTGGCTGCCCATCCATTTGGAACTTAAGTGAGAAACAGGAGGCAAAGGGGAGGTCCCGGAGCAGCCTGAAAATGGCCCTAAACCCGTGCCCAGTTGCTGTGTGTGCCACACCTGGGCCAGTCTCCTAGGCCTTTGCTCGGAGCCGACTGCCGTTTCCTTACATAGAGTTATATGAGGCTTGGTTGTCTGGTTCCCAAGATTTCAGAAGAAAGAGTAAGTAAACGTGGAAGAAGAGCTGGGATAGGTGGGCGAGTGGTAGCCGACAGCTGGGGCGGCTATTCGTTATCAAATACTTGAAAGTCCTAAGAAATGAAAAAAACCCCCATGAATTCCAGGTGTCAGTAGATTTTGAGGTTATTATGATAGACTAGTATAGTACAGTACACGATTAGAATGATTATCTGTTGTTCCATGAAAAAATAGAAAGGTATGCAGTATACTCAGAAAGATTTTTAAAAAGATTTCCACCCACAGTGATTAATGGTAAAGTTTCAATACCTACATCTTTAGCAGCATGGAAAATTTGGCCACCCAGAATGATCCAGCCCCAGAAATTTCTGGCGGGCCACAGTACCAGAGCCCGGAAATAAAAGGCAAAGTTGGTCTGTGCATGCAGCGTACTTTATCACCCAAGCAGTGAGAAAGAAACTTTTCTTTTTGACATTCTTATCCAGCCTGGAAATATCCTCGTTCAGCACTATTCAACCACCTGGCTATTTGGCTTTCTTTGTTTTTAATCATTCAGTTAATATACCTATTCTGTGCAAGACTCTAAAGTCTGAAATGGAAGCCAGCTAACCTATTTGTCGACGTGAGCTGTTTTGCTTTGGTCATTTTTAGAGTTTCAAAACAACGATAATGAAGCGCTTCTCAGGCACTGTTCCTGGAGTTTCTTTGGACCCACGTACATCAGGCATGACAGCTGTGATCTCATCAGATTGTCACTGGCCACTTGACCACACCTCTAGCCTGCAGCTGTGGCCAAGTGTGACTTGGCCTATGCTTCTCAGTCACGCCGATGTTGTTGCTCACACGGCCCAAGGGATATGAGTCTGAGTTGATTCTGATCTTTTGCCCCCTCATTCTACAAATATTGATTAAACAGTGCTTTCATGCAAGGCATTGTTCTGGCTTCTGGGAACATAGGAAAAGGAAACATGCCCCATTACAGGCCACGACTTTACTGTCTAGGAAGGGAGACAGATAAAAGGACACGGGTATCATTTGCCAGTGAGTACTCCCCTTGAGCTGCGCCAATTAGTGGTGCTCACTAAGTAGGGCTCTGCGAGAGAGGGTGCTTTGGGAACATGGAGGAGGGCTTCCTGGCTCAGAGAAGATGCTGAGTGGATGCTGGCCAAGGCCAGGGAGAGAGGAAAATGTGGGATGGCTTTCGACAGAGGTATCAGCTGGTGCCTGTGAGCATGGGTGAAGCAGGCTGGGGCTGGTGTGCAGCATGAGGGTGCTCAGTGGGCTGGTGTCATAGGTTTGCTCAGGAGGTGGGTGGAAGGCAGAAGAAAATGGAAAGAGAGGAGGAAGGGCGAGGTCACGGAGGGCCTTGGAGATCACGCCAAGGCCTGGAGACTTTATCCTGGAGGTAATGGGGCGGGAGCTTCGGACAGGACAGCGACATGTTGAGTTTGCTCCGGAGACCGTGAGATGGGAGTTAAAGAGTGTGATCAGGAATCTGTGGCCCCGATCCACATGAGAACTCCCTGCTCCCCACCCCCCAGTCAGGAAGTAGGCCAAGAGACCCCCCACACCGAATTAATTTTCTGGTGTGGATTCAGAGACGCTGACTCTGCAGGCCTCCCCTCTGCCAGCGCTCGTTCCCCGTCCGTACACCTCGGGTGATGCGGGAGAGCAGCAAGGCCGTTGTGTGGGGCGGGCAGGGACAGTGAAAGCTGGAGAGAGAAACAGCTTTTCCTTACAACTTGTGGCAACCCCGAGGGTGTGCAGCGCTGCCGTGTTGCCCTTGAAAACACGCACCGTTTTGTTTTACTGCATTGCGTTGCCTTTGCGTGACGGCATCCTTTGGACTCATTCAGAAGGTATTTTTTGCATCTAATGTGATTTTTAATTTTCTTTTAAAGACTTTATTTATTTACTTTTAGAGAGAGGGGAGGGAGGGCGAAAGAGAGGGAGAGAAACATCAATGTTTGAGAGAGATACATGAATCAGTTGCCTCTTGCACTCCTCCAACTGAGGACCTGGCCCGCAACCCAGGCAAGTGCCCTGAGTGGGAATCGAACTGGTGACCTTTTTGTTCACAGGTTGGTGCTCAATCCGCTGAGCCACACCTGCCAGGACATGATTTTTACCAGGACATGATTTTTTTTTTTTTATTGTTATTTAATTACAGTTGTATGCCTTTTCTCCCCATCCCTTCACCCCACCCCAGGTGAACCCACTTCCCTCCCCCCTCTCCACCCTCCCCCTTGGATTTGTTCATGTGACCAGGACATGATTTTTAATTTTTTAAAAAGAAGGGCCTCAGCTAGATGGAATGTCTTTTTCTGTTACCTTTTATTGTTGTTATTTATTTATTTATTTTTAGCTAAACAAGCCATATAGAGGCTTACATTTAACTGCCGTGGCCTTACCTGGGGAAGCTGGTTTTGTTTCAGTGTTCAGAGGAGGTGGAGGGAGAGGGACTTCTCTGTCATGTACCTTCCATCTCTAAACCGTTGCCAGACCGGTGAAACAGATAGTGGGATTTTCCCCTGGGCTGATGTCTAGCACTCTGGTCAAATCACTTTGGTTGTCAGAGGCCTGTTGGGGTTGGGGGTCTTCTCACCATGATTATTAAATCCCCTGTGCCCCCGTGAGTGACCGTAGTTTGATGTCCAGAAGAGGGAACTGAAACAGGTGCATCGTCAGAATAGAAACCCACAGCCGTCACTTCTCCTTTGCCTCGTCCCCCACATCTGGTCACGGTGTCCCACCTAAACAGTTACAGTGGGTTCGAACCTGGTCCTCAGCCTCTTGTCTCCTCTCTGGGTCGTCTTCCCCATAGCTACCACTGATTGTCCTCAGACACAGAGCTGAGCATGGGTCTCCCTTACTTCACATCCTTCCGTGCTGCCCACCTAAAGTCCGGGCCTCTGAGCATGGCATTCAGGGCTCCCCCCCAGTCTGACCGGCTTTTGTCCTCTGCACCTGCCTCAGGCACTGCCTCTGGCCCGACCCCTCATCCAAACCAACTACCCTGTTTCTGTTCCTCTACCACCCCAAGGCTTTCCCTTTTTCACCTAACTTCTCATTTCATGTCCCCGTGTGCTACCACACAAGCACCACCTGTTGAGAGTGCTTCCCCTGGCTCTTCTTCCCGAGTAGAGTTCATTCCTGCCTTCTGCCTGCCTCTGTATGTCTCTTGTTTATTCATTCAGCCAGACTGAGACCGAACATTTGCGCTCTGCCAAGCACTGTTCTTGGGGCTAGGATAAAAGATGAAAAGGGGAAGATTCGGCCCAACTGGAGCCAAGAGTCCTTAGGGAGGTGACAGTGTCATTGCTACTCAAGGTACAGTGTGAGGGTCAGGGAAGGGAGTGTAACACCCCTGGGAGCGTTAGGGGCAGGTCATTTTAAAAAGAAGTTTGGGCTGGACCGAGGACTGAGGGTCACTGGCCAGGCAGATGTGCTGGGGAGAGGGTCTTCAGGCAGTGAGAGGACATGGGAAGAGGACAGGGGTGTGTGGGCGAGGGTGAGGGTACGGTGTGTGTGGTATGTGCTCTGTGCTGCCAAAGCGGGGGAAGGTTAAAGAGGGAAGCGATGGAAGATGAGTCTCGATTGTCGGGAAGGGTTGGGGCCATGGAGGCCCTATTTCAAAAGTGTGGATCTGTTCCTAAGCTGAGGCAATCCGGAGCCTCTGAAGATTTCTGAGTGCGGAGTGACTCAGACAGATTTGTACTAGGAAGGTCACATGCACCAGGGCCGAGGCTGGCTCCTTGCACTTGCCGTGAGCCCTCCAAAAGGAAGAGGCTGCTCTGCATTTTCTTGGTATCCCCTGCGTGCCCGAGACATAGTTGGTGTGAACTGACTGAGGACGGTCCAGGATAGTGCGTGTCTCGAGGCCTCTTTCCGTGGCTGCTGGTCACTTGCAGCTCTCTGGCCATGCCATCTCTCCCGGGTTCTCAGGTAACTGGAAAGAGATGCTTGTGAGCACATTAGGAATGCTGGCTACTTTAGCATCTTAGCCTTTTAAAGCTTAAAAAAGAAGTTTTTGTAGGTGGTCTGTGGCAATGCAGTCACATTTTTCAAAAATCAAAACATAAAAAAGAAAACACTGCCCTCCCCACCTCTCGTCATCCAGCTCCCCTTCCCTGCTAACCAATGTTGTGAACTCTTGTGCATTCCTCTTGGGTTTATTTATGCAAATACAAGCAGCTATAAGTATACGATGGATTTTACTGATGTGTGTGTGTGTGTACGTGTGTATTCCTGCCCCCTTTCTCAGCCACAGTGAAGCGTATTATCTCCCTGGTCTGCGCCTTGCCTTTTTCGGTTAACAAAACATCCTAGGGATCTTTCCGTGTCGGTGCACAGAAGTGCCCCACTTGTGTCAAGGTTGCACAGTCTTCCGTCGTGCGGGTCCACTATAAGTCATTTAACCAGTCCCCTAACCCTTGGGCTGCTTCAGTTTTTTGCTTTCATCAACTGCTGTGATGAAGCTTGGTGTGCACATCATTTTGTGCCTGTGCAGGCATATCTTGTGTCATGTTTTCCCAAAAGTGGGGTGACTGGGTCCAAGTGTAAGTGCCCTGTACTTCCGATAGATATTGACGAATTGTCTTGGTCCTTTTGAGATACCGTGTTGGAACCAAGCGGTCAGTTAGCCGTGGACTACTGAACACGCGTCCATGAGAACACACATCGTACCCTGAATGCTGTGCCAGGGTCTGCACTGATTTGGGTGGCTGCTGTAGACTGAGCGTCCAGCACAGTGCCTGATGCGGCAGGTGTCCAACACCTGTTGGGTTTTTAAAATTACATCGGTTGGCACACTTGGGCATCAGGGTTCTTCTCTACTGATTTGCTTTCAGCCCGTCCGTGATGTCTCTCTCGCCTCTTGCACAAATTCTTTGCCCGGGACACTCTCCCATCTCTCACTTGGCCAGTGCTCCTCACTCCTCCGGGCACAGACCGCATTTTCTGGAAAGCCCTCCTTTGCCCCCGGACAGCACTGAGTTCTGCCTCGGCACTCCGCATTCCTGTGCTTCCTTGTCACAGTTCCAGCTGCCCCCACTTCAGTGGAGTGTGGCCTCGGCCGTCCCCACAGCTCGGCTCTGGGGCCGGAGCAGGCCTTGCTCGCTCTGTGTCACCAGCACCCCACACAGCACTCGGCACGCTGGTGGCACTCATGAACTGTTCTTTCGGTGAGTAAGTGGTAGAGTAGAACTACCAACTGACAAGCAGTTTTCAAAGAATTTTTCCATGTTTAATTAATTCATCTGTCATCAAACTTACCATTTAAAGTGTACAGTTTAATGGTTTTTAGTATAACTCGTTATGTTTTGCAGCTGTCACCATTATCTAATTTCAGAATATTTTCATCAACACCCCCCCAAGAAACCAGTTGGCTGTCACTTCCCATCACTCCCTACTCCCCAACCACTAATCAATCTCCTTTCTGTCTCTTTGGATCGACCTATTCTGAACGTTTCAAGTAAATACAGTCGTAGAAGATGTGGCCTTTTGTGACTGCCTGCCTTGTTCCCCTGAGCACAAGGTTTCCGAGGGCCGTCCCTGTGTGGCACGTGCAGTGCCGCATTCCTTTTTATGGCTCGGGGACACTCCACTGCCTGCCGACGCAGCATTTCCTTAATCCGATCATCAGCTGATGGACGTTTGGGTTGTTCCTGCCACGTGACGTGAATCATGCTGCTGTGGACACTTGTGTACCAGTTTTAGTGTGGGTACAACATTTTCAGTTCTCTCGGGTGTACACCTATGAGAATTGCTGGGTCATCAAATAATCTGAATGTGGGAAAGGAGCCAGCGTTGGAACTGTGTTGAACAGTTTGTGTTTTTGATCTCAGAGTTATATCTCAGGGCCAGCGATGCAAATATTGCTCCTTATTATCCAGGGCTGGCTTTTGAGACTTGTATTTAATAGACTGTGGCCTGATAATCATCTGTGATTCAGAGGCAAATATGCTCAGAGTTTACGCAACAGGATTCAATGGATTTTTACTACGTGCACTGTGCTAACTCTATGGAGATGCCAAAATCCAGAGCACACAGCTCTTGCCCGAAATCCATCATTTATTTGAAATGACCTGATTATCCATCTGTATTGAACCAACTAAGTAAATTATGGTATAGCCAAAGTATTAATAGAATACTTTATAGCCGTTCAAAAGAGGATCAAGTCAATCTTTATGAATTGACATGAACTGATGTCTGAGAGAGAAATAGATTATAGATCGGTATGTATAGGGTGAGCTCACTTTATTAAAAAATTTCATGTACGCTTAGGCAAAATCTGGAAAGGTCACAGCTGACCGTCAACATCGATTATGTTTCTGGGAGGTAGTTTATGGAAGGCTTTAGCTTTCAAGATTATAGGTTCCCCTTTAAACATTTTTACAACAGGTATGCATAGCATTTAAGGTCACTTAGCTCCCCCAGCCCTGGCCGGTGTGGCTGAGTTGGTTGGAGCATCGTCCCATAAACTGAAAGGTCACAGGTTTGATTCCCAGTCAGGGCACATACCTGGGTTGTGGGTTTGGTTCCCGGTTAGGGTGCATATGAGAGGCAACTGATCGATGTTTCTCTCTCACATCGATGTTTCTTTCCCATTCTCTCTCTCTCCCTTCCCCTCTCTCTAAAATCAATAAGCATGTCTTTGGGTGAGGATTAAAAAAATTCATTTAGCTCCTCCAATTCCATTTTGGAAAAAAGAAGGAACTTGAGATAAGAATGATATCTAAATTACTAGATACCAATATAGGATATAATATACTGTGTATTAGCATATGACTAAATGCCAAATAAGTTTATGGTCAGTATATGAGTCTTACAAGCTGTGTAAGCCCAGAGATGAGAGAGTTTTGGGGGAAGTTTCATGAAAGAGGAGTGGGACTTGGCTTGGACCTTAAAGAGTTGTAATATTTATGTAGCATTTCACAGTTTATAGAGTCACAGACAACACACCTGTGTTGAATGCTTACCTGGTGCTGAGCACTGTAGTAAGCAATTGCCTATGTTCTCTCTGTCACTCGTCAACTGTGGGATAGAGACTGTGATTACTCCCATTTCACAGAGAAGAACACTGCCATTTAGAAAGACTAACCTGACAAGGCTTCCCTTGCTCTTAAATGCCAGAGCCAGGATTCCAAGCCTGCCTGACTTCAGAGCCCAAGTCCTATACTCCATTTTAACAGGAAGAAGACTAAGGCCTGGAGAACTCAAATGACTTGCCTGAGAATTGGGGAGCCAGAATCTGAACTCAGGGTATTATAAGTAATCTGTAATGTTTGTTATACTGATGTTTCTTTTTCTTAGTAGAAAATCCTCAATTATTTTGAAAAATTTAAAAAATATATTTCATTTATTTACTTTTAGAGAGAGAGAGAGGGAGGAAGAGCGAGAAGGAGAGAAACATCAGCGTGTGAGAGAAACGTGGACCAGTTGCACGCCCGCAACTGGGGACCCGCCCCACAACCCAGGCATGTGCCCTGACTGGGAACCAAACCGGTGACCTTTGGGTTTGCAGGCTGGTGCTCAATCCACTGAGCCACACCAACCAGGGCTACACTGATGTTTCTCGACCTGAGTTCCAGACCGTTGAAATCCCTGGGGGTGGTAATGGGAGCCTGGGAAGTTCTGGGTCAGAGAGGTATGTGAAAGCCTTCCTCTCATGCCCCCTTTCTTGAATATCATGAATGTGTTAGACTGGTGTCCAACATTTCTCAGCCTTACACTACCATCTCTTTCAAGTGGCAGTTAGCGACAGCCCACAGACTTCGCCCTGTGAAACGCCACCCTCCCACACTGTAAGGAGGAGCAAGTGCAGGTGGGTTCCTGAACAGCTTCCTCTCTCTGCTCCGATAATGAAGAGTGCGGGCTCTAACGTCAGGTTTGGAAGAGTGCGGGGAAGATTGTATTTGTTGGAATTATTGGAGTGGAGATTCCCGGATGGATTTGGGGCCACATCGCTAACCCCCTCTGCATTTTACCGGCTTCTCCCTGGAAACCCACCGCGCATCGTATTTGCCATCGCTGAGACTCTGTCTCAGTAAGTCGTGGCTCACAGTGATCACAGCTACGTGATTAAGCCCTTTCCCACACTTCCCAAACTCAAAATCTTCAACCCACACTTTACCAAATTCCATGCAGTGCACATTAGAGGTTTCTAAGTGCCACCACCTTTTCTCTGTATTATGTGCCATTATTATTTTGATTGTGGTAAAATAGACATATCATAAAATGTAGTATCTTAATCATTTTTAAGTGTACAGTTCAGTATTATTAAGTTATAGTCACATTGTTTTTGTGACCATTCTCCAGAACTCTTTTAAATTCATCCCACAAACATTTATTGAACCTGCTCCTTGCAGGCACCTGGGACGTGGAGGTGGCTAAGGTGCATGCGCTGCCCAGGCTAACGGGGAACGTGGATAAGAAAGCCAGTGGTTATAGTTCCGTGTGGCCCAGGCCCTGAGCTGCTCCTTACGGGGTTAGATCCCAGGGGGACTTCCGGGCCTCTGGATGGGACCACCATCACCACCCAGTGTGCCAGGCCTCCTTCTCTTCTGGCTTCTTGTTGGCTACTTGCTGACTCTTCCTCACCCTGCCACTCCCTGGAGTAGTTGTGCCACCTCTGCTCCCAGAGCTCAGGGAAAGACCGGCGGCCCTTGTCCGTGCGAGGGCCGAGCTCTGAGGCTGAGCCCACGTGGCCTGGGGCGGGGGCAGGGCGGGAGAAGGCGCTGCTGCCAAACCCAGAACTTCACCAAACCCCAATCAACCATTTGCCCAAATATAGTATCCTAGCCCTTCCATTCGTCCTGTTTAAGCTAAATATACTGTCCTTCAGCCTGCACGCTCAGCTTCCTCCAGGAATGCCTCCCTCCTGTGATTATTGCTAAGTGCCGTTAGTCCGTTTCACTTCTAAAAAAATGCCCATGGTGACGTGGCTGGAGTCCCAGGCTAGGGGCGTGTGTGAAACTAAACAGATTGGAGAGCACTGGCTCTAGGTCCCATTTGGTTTGTGCATTTCCATGGAGACCTCCTGACAGTGGAAGACAGTCGTGGTATTCTCGTGTAGCACACGGGGCTCCTTACAGAGAGGGAGGTTTATTGTGACCATCAACTCGTGGGCTCTCCTTCCCCTGAAAACCTGAGGCCTTAGCCATCTGGATGTGTGTCCTGATTCTTCATTTCACCGTGCCAGAGTGTTCTGGGCTTATAAACACCGTGAAGTGGGTACAGGTTGGGAATGCAGGCTTCGAATTCAAATTGCCTGATTACAGAGGCATATCTTACAGATTGTTACTAGAGAACTCTGCCCTGGGTTTTTGGTCAGTAAAATGGGAATGAAAAATACCTGTGCCTTTTCCATTGATTTTTTTGGAAGGACCAAGTGATAATGCACGCATAGCACTTTCACAGAGCTTGACAGCACGTAACGACTCCATTGGTGTATTCGTCAGTGTTAATTAATTGCATGAGGGTTGCAGCCGTCGTTAGGCAGCCATTTTTCTGTGCCTCGCATGTTCATGCTGTAGTTATGTAGAGTCTGTTTATCGGCCTCGCACCAGATACACCTTTTACACTCAGACTCCGCTGCCTGAGCCACCAAGACCATTCAGCACTATGCTGGTTGGAGTTTCACTTGCTGAAGGCGTCTCCTTGGTGAGCTGAGCCTGAGCCCAAGCCCCCGCCTAGGGTTCTCCCCATGAATGTTCCCCTCAGGTTTCTCAAGCCCCAGGATTACCTCCCACCTTTTTCCTTTCTCAAAGATCAAATGGCTTCAGTACTGCTGTCTCCATTTCAAGAAAACTGTGAGGTTAAGTGAAGTGAAGATCAGCCACTTGAAATATTTCTCTGTAATGCACGACCTCACTATCATTGCATGTTTTTAAAATAATGGGGATTTTTGCATTTTATGAGCTATTTTTGTCGAAGGACTTTCTTTGCTGTTTGAATACCACTTTTATAAACAGTTTTTCAAGCTCTTCTGCTTAGCACAGCTGATTTAATTTCCACTCTGTTCTTAGACACCATGGTTTTTCGTGATTATGATAAAAATGCACAGACCAAATTCTGCTTTTTTTCCCCACTCAATATTACGTGCAGATATTTTGAGATGTAGTATTTTGAAAAGATGAGGTGGTTCCTAGATGCCTGCCACGGAGGGGTTTGTTAGGTCAGTGTAAAATGGCGACACGATTCCATATGTGGTGTCAGAGAGTGATGTCCAAATCATGTGGTTGTGATTTCTTTAAAAAAGCAGATTGCAGAATGACATTTTGTGTGGGCCTTTTTCTGTAAAAGTTTGGATTTCTTTTATCCATTTTTATTTTTTTACTCATTACCTGAGGATATATTTATTGATCTCAGAGAGAGAAGAAGGGAGAGAGAGAAACGTTAATGTGAGATAGAAACATCGATCAGTTGTCTTCTGTATGCGCCCCAACTGGGGATCAAACCTGCAATCTAGGTATGTGTCCGGACCAGGAATCGAACCCGCTACATGGGACGACGGTGCTTCAACCAACTGAGCAACCTGGCCAGGGCTGGATTTCTTTTATTTGTATGAAAAGATAGCTCTAAGGATAATCGTCAAGATACAACCAGTAGTTTTCTCTGTATGGTAGAATGTCAAGTAATTTTTATTTTATTTTTCCATGCTTGTGTCGTGTGTGTGTGTGTGTGTGTGTATAAACTTGATGAAATGTATAGCATTTGGATGGTCAGAAAAGGCCCGTTAAAGCTGTCTTCATTTTGGAAATGGGAAGGTGGAAGGTTTGCAGTAGAGACAGCCTGTTGCCCAGAGAGCAGGCAGGTGAACGGAGTGAGGGAGGGAGAGAAGCTGGGTTGTGGGTGAGCAGAGAGAACACAGGAGCATCAGGAGGGCGTGTGGCAGGGCAGCCAGGAGCTGCTAGGAAGGTGAGTCTGTGACCTTGATCTTAGAGATGCCGTTCCCACCTGCTGTAAATAAAACCTTTGCTTTCCAGAAGCCTTTTGAAGAGTGGCTCACAGGGCGAAACGGGTGTATTTTAAACCAGAGAAGATTATACAAAAAGCATCAAGAAAACCTCAAGTCAGGATCCACTAGAAGTGGAAATGAAACTTCTAAGTTCCAGATAGTAACTGAACAAGTCACATGAGTGAAATGGCCTGTGGTAAAAATCGAAGCTTTTAAAAACGGCAATCGAAAATGTAAAGTTTAAACCCTGACACAGCAGCCCATTGGTGCTCCATCGTGGGGCTATGGGAATGGGCCACCCAGTCTGCTTTTGGGTGAGACCTATGCACTCTGGTCTGCAAAGGGCCTCTGCACCCTTTCGGGGGTGCAGTAAGCGGGAATGGGAGTAGGGCAGTATGGTGACATTCAGGAGCTTCTGTGATGTTTTAGGACTTGACTCCCTTGAATAATCTTTGCACCGACAGCCTCTTGCTCAGTTCTGATAAACGTGGGCAGATGGCTCTGCTTCCCTGCCCAAGATGTGCATTTACCTGCTGTCTGGTGAAGGCGGAAGGGTTGGGGATGGGGCTTAGTCCTGGGTCCTCCTAGGCTTCTCATCGGAAGATACACAGAAAATGATAACTGACAAAGCCAAGTTAAAAAAAAGAAGAAAAATAACTAATTGTTAGTTATTGAATACTGTGATGTGCCAGGCCTTGTGTTAGACTTGACCTTCAAATCCCACAAATCCCCTCAACAATCTTCTTTAATAGAGTCTGGTATCTCTGTCTACACCACACAAGCTGAACAACTCCATCTCAGATGTAGTGAGGGCAGAATTGGGATTTTAACACAGGTCTTTCTGAATTCAAAATTAGGCTCTGAATCATTGTGTGCTCTCTTGCCTCTCAGCAAGGAGGAGCAAGTAGCTGGTGCTTCAGGTGTGAGGGAAGGAAGCAGCATGAGCGCCGATGATGGGATGGATGATGGGATGGGGGAGAAGGCTTCTAGAGGAGCGAGGCCAGAGCTGGCCCTCAGCGGAAAGTCAAGGTAAAGGTGGAGACACAGACGAAGGCAGAACAGAGGACTGTTGTTCCAGGCAAGAAAAGGCGTTCAGAGACTAAGAAGGTAGTTAGTAGGTGAAATGCTAGAAATGCTACAAAAAGTTCCTGGGCCAGATGGACTTAGGAAATGCTGGGCTGAGCAGGTTTCTGTACTGCAGGACTTGTCAGAGCCTTTAACATAGTAATAATGTGTATTGTATATCTGTAGCAAACGCATTTGTTGACACTGGAGAGCATTTCAGGGAACACCATCTAGAATACCCTTGAGGACACTCAGCGTGTTGCATTGTTTCTTTGCGAGTTGTGATAATCGAGGATGGAGAGGGAAGGAGGGTCAGTAATGTCAGATTAAAGAGATAGTATCCTGTAAGCAGTGGGCCCCCGTAAAGGGGGTGTCTGTTGTTTATGTTACCAATAACCTAGTCATTCTGTCTAGGACAGTGGGAGGGGAGGAAGGAGAGGTGAGTCCCGAGGCAGAGAATCCAGTCAGAAGCCTCTTCCACAGGCTGCTGGGAGCTGCCGGTGTGAAGCTCTGTGGCGGCACTGTGAGTGGAAGTAACAGGTACTGACATGATAAAGGAAAAAGCCCACAGATGGCTCTAAGGGAAGGTGGGGAGAGTCCTCGACAGCAGCCTGAGACATGGGCAAATACAGGGATGTGTCCCAGGCACCAGCTTTTGAAATAAAGATGCAAAGTTTGCTTATATAATGATGTTAACCAATGTTTCACTCCCCAAACCTTTTTAATTTTAAAAAAGATGCAAGGAATGATTTTTGGCACGCCAAATGGGAATTGATGATGCGCGGTCTAGGAGAAGACGCAGCACAGGCCCCCGGGAGGAAGATCTGAGTAGGAAAAGCAGAGTTGAGTGTCACTGAAATAGAGACAGCCACGGTGGCAGGGATGTCTAGGGGAGCGAGGAGGGCCGGGCCTGAACCCCGCACCTGTAGCCGAAGCCCTGCCCTGGATTGTGTGGAAGACTCCACGGAAGCCAAGGGACTTCGAGAACACCCTCTAGAAAGATCAGAACCCTGAGGCCCAGTGAAGGAGGTGGCAGCAGCCTGAGGCTCCGCTCCACATCTGGCTTGTGGCTGAGCCAGCTGCCCAAGAGCAGGTCTCCCGCCTCCTATCAGTGCTTTTTTTTTTTTTTTCATGTTCTCTTTAGTGCTACCTGCTTCCTCTTCTTCGTGGTATATTTAGCATCTGGGGTTTAGATATTGCAGGTGCTTCAGGAGGGCTGCAGGTGGCCTTCCTAGCAGGTGTGTCTACCAGTGCTGATTGGGACTTCTGACTTCATTCTGTTCTTGTGTCCCCCGTGCCTCCATCCCATCCCTGTGCCCCCTACAGGGCAGCAGAGGGCCTGCTGGCCTGCTGGTCTGGGCCGATGGGCCGACTCCTCTAAATCCTTGCCCTCTGGGCCGAAGTGTCTGTCTGAAGGCCCAGGCCAGGATGGCTGCCTGGGCTGCTGGCTCTCTGTGCTCTCCCCCTGCCTGGCCTCCGTCTGTGGCCCAGGGCCTGCTTGTCAGCACGTGGCTTGGGTTTCCGTGTTAACGTTCCCAAATTGGGATTGCAGAGGATTGAGTGTCCGTGCTGTCTGATCACGCTGGGCCTTCTCAAGCAGCCAGCTGCGAAACTCTCAAAGGGCTGTGTGTAATTGGTTTGGGAGATGGGGCGGGGTGCAGGGGGACTGAGACGGGGACAAAGAAGTCAGTTTTTAAAAGGAAAAAAATAAATGAACATAACAGCCTTGGGCCATTGGAGTGGGGCGTGGTGCTCGGGCACAGTGAAACCCTTTTCCTCTTCCCTTCCTATTTTTCCACTTCCAGAGGCCCCTTTGGCCAGCGCCTTACTGACCCCTGCAGACCCCCTCTGTGTAAATGCAGCCTCTGTCTCCCACCCCCTCACTCATTACGCATTCCTTTAATCTGACCCATCTCCACGTCCCCAGCTGGCAGAGACTCAGCAGATTCCAAACCCCAGCTGGTGCCGGAGTGTTTACACGGGCGGGGAAGCTTGGCAGACAACTTGCCCCCAGGCTCCTCAGCTGTAGGAAAAGGTAGAAAGACATCCCAGAGATAAGTGGCCCGTTTGTTTTCGGACTCCCTCCTCCCTCGTGTACTCTCCCCCTCATGCCCACCCTCACTCCAATTCCTGTTGTACCCTGAAAAAATGAAAGGGAAAAGAATCTCTTTGTGTCACAGAGGTACTGGGCTAGGGACTCATCCCTTCCACCCAAGTAACCTCTTGGAGCACACAGAGAAAGAGCCTTTCACTAGAGCAGATTAGGTATTATTTAGAAGACATTATTTGTCAGTATAAAATGACTCCCCATTCATAGTGGGTATTGCTTTTCCAAAATCAGTACTAAAGGTTGTATGGCTGAATGTTCAAGAAGCCAGGCCTGGGCTTCATCACCGCAGCCTCAGGTCAGTGGTGTTCTCAAGGGTCTGTGTCCCCCAACTCCGTCTTCAGTGAAGGCTCCCGAGACACTCAGACAGGTGGTCACTAACCCATAGTGGGGGGTTTGTCTTGACCTGAGTTTGTGAGAAGCCAGTCCCAGGGTGTCCTGTACAAAGAAAAGCCTTTTCTTATCCTGGTTGTCAACACAGTTGGTCGTTTGGAACTTTGCTGGCCCTTAGAGAGTGGCTGTTTGTCCACCTCCCACTGGTTTCCCCGTGTGTTTGGGAAAGACCTTTGCTGATTTGGAGTGACCCGTTCCTAGTGGTTGTGTAGACCATGTTAATCATTATCGGGTGGTGTTCGCATTAAGCCTTTTATTTGAGGAACGTAGCTGCAAGTCAGGGTCGCACAGGAAACAGATGGGTCATTCAGCGAAGGTTACTGAGGCACTGAGGAAGGGTAGAGACAGGATCAGGGGAAACAGACAGGGGGTGGTGAAATGTCCCAGCCCTTGCAAAAGTGGGGCGATAGCCCCAAGCCTGAAAGGCCAGGGATGGAGTGGACACAGAACTTCTTCAGATGTCAGGGAGTTGGAGAGAGGATGAAAGCGAGGTAATGCAAGCGAGCCGTAGCCAAAGGCGAGGGGCAGGGTGTTTGAGACGGATCAAGTCCCTGCCCCATCTGCCCAGTGGGGAGGGTGCCAGGTGATGAACACCCTCCTCTCCTGTGGATTCAGCTGAAGCCAGAGGTCCAGGAAACCCACTGATGTACTCCATAAAGGGCATCCGCTCTCTGCTCTGGGTCACACAGCAGGGTGGAGAATGGGCCTGGAGGGGCAAGTGGAGAATTGTCCGGCCGGGTAGCACTTACAGCATCTGTTCAATCTCCTCTTTGAATCTTGCCCCACTCACACCCACCGGCAATGGGAAAGGGTGGCACAGTGAGGCTGATGCTCCTGAAATACTGCAGACCCTGACGACAGGCACTTCAGCCAGATGTTTCCTGATTGCAATAAGCCAAAGGGTGTAACACAGCT
Organism: Desmodus rotundus; assembly: GCF_022682495.2. Classification (NCBI taxonomy): domain Eukaryota; kingdom Metazoa; phylum Chordata; class Mammalia; order Chiroptera; family Phyllostomidae; genus Desmodus; species Desmodus rotundus. Next base: position 17,422,057 of record NC_071397.1, on the reverse strand, counting down.
ACTTTAATCCCCATATTGCCCTGATCTCTGGGCAGACCAGGATCACCCATGCATCTTAAAAGTGGCAGCACATTAAATGTCTCCACTTCCATCTTTTGGGGCTGGTTCACATAACACTCAAGGGCCACTTAAACCCATTTCCTTCTCTTACCCTCGTGCTTTGCACACACGGCCCTCAGGGACGTAGCACCGTTTCCAGTGTAGCATAAATGGGACTCTAATCACCGAGTCTAGTTACTGCTAGTCTTTGAACATGTGTATCCAACAGGAAATTACTTTCTTGACAGTTTCACTTGGAGGAGCTTAGACCCGCTTGTCCATTAGGTAACTGATAAAATTTAATTGGTAAGTTGTGAAATATGGGGCAGCTTTTAGAGTTTTGTGGTTGGAAACAAAGACTTTGACTTTACATGTTATAGTATTGCCTCTCATTTGCGGGAAGCTTTCTTTATCTGGGCTCCGATCATTTTGGGAGGCAAGGTTTGAAACACAAACCATGCTGGAATAGAGGGTATCTCTATGAACAGAGTTGACAAAGACAGTTGACTTTGGGGCCCAGTAGCTTTTAGAATAATGGAATGAATGGGTGGATGAATAAAAGCTTTAAGGGGTCTGGAGGTTGGATTTCCTTTCCTCTTCCCATTTTAGACTGGCTTGTTTGAAATAAACAGAGACAGCTGAGATCTAAAGTTGGCCCACACAGGAGATGGTCCCCCAAAGCGGCCATGACTCCATTAAGTTAGACCAGTGATTTTTCAACCAATGCGCTGTAAGAAAAAACACGCACTACCTGACTAATTGGTCAGGGGAGCTGACATCTTTTCCCTTAGATTGTCAAATTAAAAAATGTCAACAGCCAACACAACAATACATGTGAATAAACCAAGATTATACCTATTTTTTGGTCAGATTGCCAAAAATATATTTTTTGGTGTGCCACAGATTTTCAGTAGTTAAGTTTGTGTGCCATAAAATGAGAAAGATTAAAAATCGCTGAGCTAGACGGTTCCAGCTGGAGGCCTCCTCTTGTACTTTCTGAGCACCTTCATGGTATGTCCAAGCCCTCCCTCCCCCAGAAGTCTTCCTGGAGGAGACCCCCGGGTCTCCAAACCCTGAGCACTTAACAGGGCCCCGGGAGGGTGGTGCAGAGAATAAAACCACGGTCTCCACTTTGAGAAAGGAAAAGAGCTTCTGCATGTTCTTCGCTTAATTGTGTCTTGATTCATGACATCTTGTCTTAAAACTAACTCGTCACGTGTCAAAGTCTTGCTTTGATCATTATTTTTAGGCACACCGTTCGGGTAGCATGGTGGTTAAGAATCCAGACATCACAGTCCAGGGGCTCGTGAGTTCATCCCGCTTCTGAGGCTTGTTGGCTGTGTGCCTTTGGGCAAGTGTCTCGGGCTTTCTGAGCTTCACTTGTTCAATACTGTAGGACTTCTGGAAGGATTAGGTGAGATAGTTTCTGTGTTTAGAGCAGTTCCTGGCACATCAGAGGAGTCAGTAGCCGTAATAGTGGATTTGAGAGTTGGAGGTTAAATGAGGTGATCTTGTTGGGCGTTTAGCACAGTGCCCAGCAGTTAATGAAATCTCACACATCACGTGTGCCTCCCAGGGTGTGGGGACAACGTGAGGCAATCATGTGAAGTATCGCAGCCGTGCCTGGCCTGCAGTCAGTGTTCAGTAAAGGGTGGTCAGTTTGATCATTTCTGAAATGAGGGAGTTGGACCAGGAGGGTAGCTTAGCTCCGGAGTTTGGTCTCTAAGCCTCTGAGGGAGGGAAGTGGATCTTACAGTTTTTTGCATCTCCTGTAGCACTGTGCCATGCCCAAAACGTGTGCTTGATAAATACTTTTTGATTGAAGAATTGGTTTAATGTATATTTTTAAATTCTCTCTATAGACAGTGCTAAACAAGAGACATGTTTCTGGTGTGTGAAAGTGTGTTACCCACCAGCTTTGCACACGTCTGAGCACCCCCCCCCCCAATGCTTTCCTTAACACATCTGTTCGAAGTCCCAGTGTGGCCATGGTGAGATCCAAGGGAGAGCCCTGGAATCACCCCCATGGCTGCGGTGGCCGTCACTGCAGGCCTTAGAATGAGGACCCTGGCCCATGGCCAGATGCTTATCGGCACATCTGTGGGTTCTGATTCTGAACTCCATCAGTTCGGCCACAGACAGCAAAGGCTGATAGACTGATAGGAAGCTGGAGGCCTCCCGATGGCCTCTGGCTGGCATCGTGACAGTTTCGCGTTGGAACCCGCAGAACAGCCAGCCTCTTGTCCGGTCATCCAGGTGGCCCTGCCTTTCCGTCTTGGGACATGAATGGAAGTCAGGTCGTGCCGAGAGAGGCAGTGCAGCCCTTGGCTCAGCGGAATTGATGGAGCAGCACAGAGTTTACTAGCCTTGTTGTGAATACGAAAGAGGGGGTGTTAGTTTCGTTTTTTGCCTTTCTCTCCATGTCGTCCATATTCCTTTTCAACTTCTTGTTTCCTCCTCGGAATCACATCAATTCCAGAGGGATGAATTGAGCATCTTCTCTGTATCCAGACAAGTGTCAGAACTTCAGAGGGATCAGGGAGGCAGTGGGGCCTGACGGGGACCTGCCCAGGGCCTGTGTTCCCTCTGGGGCACCCCTCTCCTGTGGCCCTGGATCTCACTTCCTAAGAAATACCCCTTGACTTGATGTATTCCTCTCTGGTTCCCCCCTCACTTTTCTGTATACCCAACCATTTTTTCTCTTTGTGGTTTTCCTCTTCACCACGCGTAGGTTCAGGCTTCTCCTGTTCCTTCCCGACCACCCTAGCTCCTGGACACCCGAACCAGGCATCCAGAGTTTGGTCTCCACTGTGCCGCTCTGAGTTCACCATGTCCGCCAGCTCTACTTTCTCCTTTCCTCCAGCGTTTACTTACCAAGGTTCCCAGGGACCTTTGGTTTCCGAATCTGACGGACTCTTCATGTTGTCATTCATTCCACAAATATTTATTGAGGCCCCACTGTGTGCTAAGCACCATTCCAGCCACTTGGCACCCATCAGGAAAAGAAAAAAACCTTAAGACGCCACTGCCCCTGCGCAGCCTACGTGGCCGTCCCAGGTTGGCTGGTCCGTCCTGAGTCCACGACAGCACTCCTCCCGGGGCGAGGCGGCCTGAGCCTCCTCTCCCGGTCCCAGTCCCTGCACTGCTGCTGTTTTCTCTCGGGCAGATGCATCCGCCATCCATACCACTCCCTGAGTAACCATCCTAACTCCTAGCCCGTTTTATTTAAGTTTTATGCTTGTGCATCTGTTGCCTGAACAGGACCAGAGCAGCGTACCTGACCACTCCCTCACCTTAACTGACTGTGCCACCGAGTCTTTGAAAGTCGCCTAGCTCTGTCCTGTGTCTCCTGCCATTACCTTCATCCGGGCCTGGGTACCCCTTCTTGCAGCAACCTCCTTCCTAACTGGCCTCCGCGCTGCCTGGCTCACCCCTCCTGCCCCAGCCCATCCTCTGAGCAGAATAAGCTCTCTGTAATGGAAACCTCATTGTGTTACTCCCTGCCTAAAATCATAAGCGGCTACCTCCCACATGTAGGATAAAGTCCAATTTTTATTCCTGCCATAAAGGGCCCTTCATAGACCTGGTTCCTGCCGGGCTTCCGGCCTCATCACCTTTCACACGCACACAAACCATTCCTTTTCTCTGAGAGTCTTATTTCTCCCACCTCTTACCTCAGTGCGTGCAGCCTCCTTCCTGCCTTCTTTGACCTGTCTGTCCCTTCAGCATACAGGCCAGGCAGTGCCTCCTTGGTGATGTTCTCTGTGACAGTGGAGGGGGCTTAGTCCCTGTCTCAGTCGGGGGGACCCCTCTGGTCCTCTGAATAGCCTGTACGTACCTCTGATAATGACAGTGTTCTTGTGCATTTGCTTACTGATTTGCCCAACTGGGCTGTGGGTTTTTGTGGCACCTTTCCTGCCTGAGGAGCTGTTCGGAGTGGAAGGGTAGGGGGCATGGCTGGGTACCTGTGCAGTCCCGGGATGCCAGGCAGGGGTCCTGATTCTATCCTAGGCACTAGGGAGTCATGGAGTACTGTGGGGCAGGATCTGGGGCATTTTAGCAAAATGGTCCTGTGGTGTTTCCCAGGGCCGTCAGGGAAGACAGCAAAACAGCACTGGAGGGGAGTGCTCTGACCTGTCCTCTGCAGTCCATGGCCTTGGTTCCTCCTGGGGGTGCCTCCAAAGCACAGGACAGAGCAGTGGCTGCAGAGTGAAAGAGCAGACCCACTCTCCCTGCCCTCAGCCTCCAAGGCCTTGGCCCGGACAGGCTTTCTTTCCTTTTTCCCTCCCGCTTTGTGTGTTTCTAGGTGTGTCCTCCCTTTCTTCTGCTAAAGATCATCTGTGTGTCATGGCCAGAGCTTAAGGTCACTGGTGTCCCAGGCAGTTCCTGTTCCTTCTTTTTCAGGGGAATCCCCAAAATAGAGTTGCCCAACAGGCTCGGGGTGGGGGACACCTGGCCCTCAGGCTCTTGCTCTGAGGCCTGGATTCATCAGCACGTGGGCTGTTGCACGGAGCCCTGGGTGAGGGTGTGTACACACTGCCCCTCCTCCCCCAAGACCAGCTGTGAGTTGAGATGGAGGTCCAGCCTCTCCCTCTGATGTTTGGTTTTCTTCCTGGGCTGCCTTCTCCCTGTGTGAGGTCACATCCAGCCTCTTGAGGTGCTGAGAGGCTGAGGAAAAGCACCACACATTTTTACATGGTATTTAAAACACCACTTTCAATTAGTAAAATGAAATTTGTGGTGATGTGTCTTGCTGTGTGTGAGTGAGGGGGAGGGGGAGAGGGAGACTCTTGGAACATGGTATTTACCAGATCTCCACGTGGACTAGACTTTGTTTGTTTGGTGTAGGGGGTCGGAGGGACTGGTTTGTGGCGGAGTGTGGATAGTGTTTGCCTCAGGTCGTGCCTGTGGGGTTAGAATTGTCCTTTCCGTTTATCTGCAGCACATTTTTCTGGCTACTCTGGCCTTTTATGTTGTTATTTTCCTTTTCCACTTTGAAGACTATTTGGAATATTCCCTTGTGAACATTATTTGCTGATGAACAGGGATATTTGAGTGCTGGATGTTTTCCATGAACCTTCTTGGCCTTGATTTAATTCAACTGAATCAAATCATCATCATTAAGTCCTACTTCTCAGGTGCCCTCGTGCAGGTGGTCCTTGGCAGGTCTCTGTGAATTCATGCACCTGGGCTGGAGGCCCGCCCAGAAGGGGCTTCCAGTGCTGGGCCCCTGTGAGCGGATGGGTTGTTGTGACTCCCGGTAGGAAAGAAAGGGGAGTCAGGGTCAAGATGCACGCGGCACAGCCCCGGCCTGACCTGGCCTTCCTGCTGTGCGTGGACGAGTGCAGCTCTTAGGTCGGCACCGCAGTGGCCGTGCGCTGGGGCCCATCGCTCCATCTCCCTCGTTAACACCCTTCGATGGAGCAGGGGTGTGCAGAAAGGGGACCACAGAAGTCACACGTCAAAAATTACTGCGGAATGGCTTCTTTTCAAAGCGTGTTTACTTGCCCTCCAGCCCTTGTTTTGCTCCGTTTAAATTTGGGCGGCGGGGGACGCAGGGGGCAGGGCCTCTCCCTATGTGACCTTACGCAAACAGCCAGAGGGCTCTGAAGGCTACCTGGGCAAACAGACCTGGTTTATGGCCCCTGAAGGCGGCTTCGCTTTGCTCTGCCTCTGTGAACTCAAAGTTCGTTTTTCTAGCAAGCTCTTATCCACGAGCCTGGGCCTTCATTCAAAGTGGGAGGAATGACGTGCTGATGTTTTGCGTAGGGAACTCTCCAGATGGTAGAGAATAACTAAAAGTGGTTGCAGTAGATCATTGTCTGCCTCTTCTTTCCTTTCCGAAGCGTAAACGAGCAAATGAAGGCAAATGGCATCCCGCCTGGTCCAGCTACCCTGGCTCTTTGGAGCTCCTGAATAATCCTCTCATTTCCCCAAATGCCAGGACATGCCATAAGTTTCTTGGGCCGTGGCTCCCACTCTTGCCAACAGCCAGTGATTGCTGACTGGCCGTCATGGACACATCTGTGAAGATCAGAATTGCTCACGCTCTTTGTGTTTCCTGCCTTAGGGAACCAGAGCTTCTTTTAAAACGGCAGCTGAGATGACTAATGTATGGGCACTGGGGTTCCTTTTCTGAAATCAAGTCTACAACATTCCCTACTCTTAACTCTTCAATAATCACTTGCAAACTAAAATTCTACACTCTGAAACCCTTTCTTTTTTTTCTTCTGTCTTTGATTTTTTAATTCGTTTTTCAGATACTGCATCTGAACAGGTGGCTGTTGGTTGGAAGTGCGAATAATTTGTCTTGACCAGTGTGTGTATGTTTTACGGGTCCCCACAAAGCAGCCCATAGTCTGAGCTCTGCCATGTGGTGAGGGAAGTGCATTTTATAGACACAGATAGTTTTCACAATTATTCTGTGTGAGCACTTCTTTACTTTTATTGTTTGCGCTTCCATGAGAAATGGTTTGTGAGTGTGGTATGTTATCCAGACAAGGGGAAAGCTATGGGGGGAGGTGAAGAGGATTGAAATATATAATCAAGTAAGAGTGTTAGATATGGTGATCCGGGCTCTTTATGTTTTGAGGGAAAAGATGAAGTATATATATTAAGTCCTTCAGAGAAGAAACATTTATTTTATGAGAATGTATATATTTTATCTAAGGTTGCCTGTAAGGCACATGGTAGGTCAAGTTCAATCTGTTCAGTCTTCTTAAAGTTATAATTAAGTCGTGGATATGTAGGAAGCGGGGAAGGGCTGTCCCCAGGCCACCTCCTGTTTTCAGTACCGCACTGACTTCCCAGATTGGGGATGAACAGCACGGCAGGTTCAGTGGATCTGCCTACGGATCTTTAAAGCCCAAGTTCAAAGGTGTTAAAACTATAAGTGACCCTTTCTAAATTCCTCTTTATCCCAGTATAAAGTTTAGATTTTGGGACTGACGAATATAATAAAGCAAGTAATATTTTGCTGTGGCTGTTCCAATTAGGGATTTTTCTCATAAATATACATTGTCACTTTTTAGTCTGATATAAAACGGTGTCATGGCGTTAATAGTGAACCTATTCAGCATTGTGAACCTGGGCTTGTAGAGAATCTGTTGTGTGTGTGTGTGTGTTTAGGTTTGCTCAATTCTTGTATCAAGGCAGCTTTCAAGGGAGAAAACCAGGATCCCCAGGCGTTGCTAAAAGCCACACAGAAAGGCACTGTCAGAACTCAGCCCCCTGGTTTCAGGCGCTAGGCCCTCCTAGTAGCTTCTGGTCATCCAAAACGGAGAATTTCGGAAAGCAAGAGTGAAAAGCATCTTTGTTTCAGTTGTGTCTGCCTTTTGGTGAGTGACGGAGGGGCTGCAAACTGCGTACATCGAGTCCTGGCCATAGACACGCTTGTGCAGGTGACAAGCCGCACTCGCTGGCTTCTCCTAAGGCAGGGACCTCAGGAGCAAACGCTCCAGGAAACAAGGGCTAAAAGACTCTTTCATTAAAAAAAAAAAGAAGAAAAAAACCTCTTCCCCACCAATTGGGCGTAACTTTCAAATGTTTTCCTGTCTGACCGAAATTTTCCTATCCACCACCTCAGCAGAGAGATGCAAAATCAATTTGGGGAAAGCTGGAGTGGAGGCTGTTTGGCTTCCTGAGAACAGGCTGAGCTGGGAGAGGTTTCACTTGGCTTTACCTGGTCTTCCCAGGAAGGAGGAAACGGGTGTCCTCACTGTCAGTCAGGGGGTTCTGGGTCGGCCACATGCTGCTCATTGCCGTTCAGCCCTTGCATTCTGTTCGATCGGCAGCAGAGCTGCTTCTGGGAAAGCCAGGTCTCATTCACTGTCCCGTTCTCGGTGGCTCGTCTGCCAGCACAGCCCCTCCCAAGTGCCTGTGTGTGGCTGGGTTTGCCGAGGACAGAACAAACCAAACCAGAGGCCTGAATGCTACTTCAAAGGAAAGTGATGAGTCTGCTTTCACCGCAGTTCTTATCTTCTCTTTGGTGCCCGGGTATCAGCTTGCAGGGGAAAGAGAACAGATTGGGGCATTTGGAACCCTGGGTGTACCCAGTGTCTGTGGCTGGCAGGCTGGCGTGCACTCGAGTTAACGCACTTTCTCAGTCTGTCGGATGTAGGTGATACCCAGACCTTGTCTTCACTAGGTGGGGAAGCAGTAATATCTTTTGAACTTTTGGGAAGACTGCTAAGTGAAGCTGTGTTTCAGGTGTTGACAAATAAGTGGAATCACAAAATGAGAGTCTTTGCTGCTGAGGCTGAAGAGGCCCTTTAAGGACATCCATTCTAACCACTTCAGTGGCCTTGTCCTTCCAATGTATCTGTCAATGGGGATATTACTAGTATCTAGCTTGTAGAGTCATTGTGAGAACTACCTGAGATAATTTATATAAAGCACTCAGAACCATGCCTGGCACTGAGTGAACACCTGATAGCATTAACTGCCTGTATTGCTGCTGCTGTTGTTAGTGCATGAAAAAAACAGGCCCAGAGAGGTAAAATAGCTTGCCTGAGGTCACCCAGCTGCCCTGCAGCTGAACTGGGACTGGAGTCCAAATCCAGGATGCTTTGCTGGAAGCAGCTGTTTCATCGGCATCCTTGGTCTCCTTGTAACCAAGAGCTCATATTCATGTGCCCCTAATAGAACACGGCTTATGGAACGGTTTTGCTTTTGTTATGGCTACACAAGCTTGCTCAATGTCACTGCCTTTGTGTTTGATGCCCTGTTTTAGTTAGAAGTTCAGTGAAGCTCTATGTGTGTGTGTGTGTGTGTGTGTGAGAGAGAGAGAGAGAGAGACAGACAGACAGACAGAGGGAGGGGGGAGTGAGGGAGGTGGCCCCTCCTACATAATTTAATGTTCTCCCTTTGCATTAGTGTATTAGCACATTGTCACTTTTAACCTTTCACCCACTAAGCCTGGCATTTAAAATGCTATTAAATTCAATCATGTTTCCTATAAACAGCCTGAGAGGGGTGGGAAATAATTAGAATGACATTTTTAATAGGCTCCTGTTTCTAGGCCTTCTGTGCTCGCAGAGTGGAGCGTGTTCGGTGCCTTCTCCCTGGTCTGAGGTGGGGAGAGGATTATGGAGTGAACTTTGGGGGTGCAAAGGGGGTATACCTTTGGGGGTGTACCTTTTAAAGTACAGGGAATGGTTTTTATGCTGGAGAAGTAGAGTTGCTTTTTCTGATAGTCTTTTTGTTTTTTTAATTCATGGATGCAGTGAATCTAGGAGCTGATCGCTCCTTCCTTCACATGGCTTTGAAGAAAGCTCAGAGTCAAATTTCTGGCCACCTTTAGCCAATGAATAGGACTTTCTGTAATGCATTTTTGTGGATCAGCCTTATTCCCTACTTCTCTTTGCCATATATATATGTATGTATATGTATATATTGGTCCTCTCCTGCCTCTCTTTCATTTGCCATTCTATTCTATGTGCTATAGTTTATGCATCCTACATTTGTATTTGGAACAAGCTTAAAAAATCAAATTGAATGTTGTCTTTTCTGCTTGTAAGGCTGTGAGGTCTCAGGAGGCCCGTTTGCCTCTCTGTGCCCCAGGTTTCGCCTCTTCACCTGTGGAACAGGGAAACTGGTGGCGCCCTGCTCTGAGACACGGTAGAGTGGGAGCAGGCACGGCTGCCTACAAAGGAAGATGCATGATTTGGAATGGTTTCTGCTGCTACAACTGGGGGGTAGGGCTGGAAAAATACTGGAATCTACGTTTTTGCCTTAATCAAAGTCCTAGATCCTTTTATCTCAGAATCCTGTTGAGAAAACAGTTATTAACCGTTCATCTATGGTTACTAAATACTATAGCTGCTTGCAGTATTAGTTCATCAAATATATATTGGTGAGATACCTACTAGGTGCTCAGCACTGGTGTGAGCCCAGGGAGACAGAGAGGACGTGCACAGGAGTATAAATGTGGGCAGATGACAGGCTGAGGTCGGTCAGGGAACGGAGCACAACCCTGGCTCTGCTCCTTCGTCGCAGCCTCCGTTTAACAAGTGCTCACTGGGTGCTGGCCGTGGTCTAGGCCCTGCTGTGGGCTGTGGATTGAAGAGAATCAAGGCAGGTAAGATTCCCACTCCGAGAACTTCTGTTCTAGTGAAGGGAGCGTTCAGAAACAAGGCAAGATAAACCCCAGAAAGCTGTGTACTTACAATGGGTGAATTTTATGGTGTGTAAATCACACCTCAGTAAAGCTGTTAAAAAGGGTGAACTCTTGGCTGATGGAGCTGGCCCCAGTGTACTTGATGCGTTCTCCACAGTCGTGTGTCTCCCAGGGCGCATACTCAGTAATATACTTGCAACTCCAAATCAACCTGCCCAGTGATGTTGGGGCCAGTCGTGGGCAAGCACAGAGCAGTGAAAATATAGAGTGACCTGATGAGCATGTTCCCAGCCGAGGTCCAACAAGATGCTGCTCAGCTCTCCTGGAAGCGAGTGTCCTTTTTGCAGTCCATTTAGTGCCAGTGTTTTTTCTGCATTGTCGTGCTTTTTTGTCGGTGGCTTTGCTGTTTACAGTGGCCCTCACGATGTGGCGCTGCAGTGCTCTCTCGTGTTCCTGAGCACGGGGCTGTGATGCGCCGGGCGGAGGGCGTACATGTGTCAGGTGAGCGTCCTTCGGGCGTGAGTTACAGCGGCGTCGGCCCTGCGCTCCGTGTCTGTACTTCAACAGTTGGTATTAACTACAGCACCTTAAAACAAAAACACACAGAAAACGAGGGTACGCGTCGATCCGTTGGTGGAAGTGGTGTGACCAGAGACTTGTAGAAACCTGTTTGCCCTGATTCAGTGTTCACAGCGACTTCACAGCACAGAACTCCTGTGAACACCAAGAACTGACTGTGCTGGGCTGGGGCAAGAAATATGTGTGCAGCCCATGTAACAAATGTCTGTCTGTCTAAAAAAAAACACAAAAAACAAAAGAAAACTGCGATGATTCTTTCAGTAGTTAGAGTAGTGGACTCCATACTGTATATACAGTCCCATAGAGAACCGGTTTTATTTGGGTGAGCTTTTCAGTGTGAAGCTTTGGGGGTAGCCCTGTGGGAAGTGCCAGTGGGAGGCACCAGTATGGAGGAGGGAGATTTAGTTATACAGCCACCTGTTTACATGTTGGCCTTAGCAAACAAAAGGTGGGCCTGCACATTTCCCGAGTAACCGTAGAGTGAATACAGTGAGGAGACTTGTCCCTGGGCTGCTATGATGCTGCAACAGCCGTTTGACTCACAGAGCTAAAAAAGTGATGTAGATGTTATCGAATATGTTGTAGCTCTTTGAAATTTTTTTTTTTTAGTCTTTAATCCCTCGCGTGAAGTAGTGTAGTCACAGTTCAAGTTGCGATGTCAAAATAAAATGAAAGATGTAAATCTCAAATGGGTAAGTGCACAGGAAGAGTGCTTGAGAACATAGAGTGGAAATTAGGACTTTCCTTTACCTATTTCTGAATTGTTTCACTTTTTTTTTTTTTTGAATTGTTTCACTTTTTAAAACGGTGTGTTTTGAAATTGAAATAAAAATTTACTTAAAACATAAATGAATTTTATGCAGGACACAGAAAAGTTTCTGAGACTGAGACGGGCAGAGAGGCCGCTTTGAGGGGATGTCGAGGGACCGGCTCTGCATGTGTGGCTCCCAGACATGGCTGCACGTTACAGCACTCTGGGGAGCTCACCCGACACTCTGGTGCCCCAGCGGGGGACGCTTCATTGGCGGGGGGCGTCCCAGGCATAGACATCTGAAGAGCTCCCCCAGGGAGGCACGTGTGCAATCAGGGTTGAATACCAGCTCTCCACACGTGGAATTGTAAGGCTTACCCTCACGAGAGTCATGGCAGCCAGTGTGGCCAGGTGGCCAGGTCAAGGGTGACCAACTCGAGCCATGAGCAGGTGGGGAGAGACCGCCAGGGCTGGGGTGGCGGTGGTGGTGAGGTTCAGGCGGTGTAGCAGCAAGACCGCTCTCAAGGAGAAGGCTGCGGTGACAGGTGACCAAGCCCAGCTGCAGCGACAGTAAACCAGCACAGACTCCGTTTTTGACTTTTCATCCTCTCCAGCGAGCATTACTGAGCAGTTACTAAGCACGTCCTGTGTGCACGTGGTTAGTTACCTGAGAAGGGTATGGGGACGGGTGAGCCAGCACAGCCCTGCCCCGTGCAGTGCCACCTGAGCAGCACTGCGAGTGAGCAGGTGGACAGGATGGCATGGTGCGGGGTGCTGCAGAGCACTGCCTGAGGAAGAACACGTCACACCCTGCCGGCAGGTGGGGGACGGCTTCGAGGGGTTCCAGCCGAGCTGGGTTATGAAGGATGAGTGAGATTCAGTTCAGTAGGGTTTTTTGGGGGCCAGAATACAAGATGAGGGGGACTAAAACCCCACCAAAGAAAGAAGTGAGTAGCACGTTTTTGCTGAAATAGCGTACATACATCTGTTGTAGAGAAATAGGGGCAGCTGGACTGGAAGGGAGGTCAGTAGCTCCTGGGAAAGGCCTTGGGACAACAGTGATCAGGTTTTGGGTGGGCGTAGGAAATGCCTGTGTATTTGGAGAGGGCTTTGTGTGCGCCAGAGTGACTTCAAATACCTAGTCTCATCTGACGTTTCCCTCCTTGGGGACAGAACACGCCCGAGACAAGAGTGCACATGAGAAGGCTCGTGCCTCGCCGAGTACAGAGAGCAGACGACACCCCTGGAGCGGAACGGGTCTGGCTGACGGGCAGAGTTCTTGCCCTCCGCTGGACGGAGAAGGTCGAGGACAGGACAGTACCCTGTCTCTGGGAACGGCCGGCATGGACGCAGGAGGAGGGCTGAATGCGCCATTCCTGCTGCTTCTTGCCGCGCCCAGAGCGGTTCCCCACACCCACAGCGCCTCCTTTAAACATTTTCATTTAGACAAGAAGCAGTAACTCTTTATTGATGAGCTGTCTCCAGAGGCTTCCTGGAAAAGGCCCGAGTCTGGCCTCTTCCCCTGACCTCCCACATGCTGCGCAGTGCGGGTGGTGCGTCTCCACCCCAGCTGCACGTCAGAAACATCTGGGAAGCTGTAGACAGCGTCACCCAGATCCGCCAGGCACTGCAGATGTCCTCGATCTTGCAGACGGGGAAGTGAGGCTCGGGAGTCAGACGGCTTGCTCACGGCCAGAGCCAGCAAGTGGCAGGGGCAGGTTGGAGCCCAGGCAGCCGGTTCCTGAGTCCAGTTTTGAATCCTGACATTTTGTCATCTCTCCCCTGATGGCTAAATTGCCAGAGTACTGATTTGCCAGGTGGCAACCACAGTTTTCTTCACAGCACAGCTAAGATTTTAAAGGAAGCTTTTGAAATAAATAAACCAGAAGTGTGAGGTATTAGGCCTTGTCCCATGCCCTACAGGAGGGTAGATGTGGAATTACCAGCTGGAATTCTCCATCTCTGAGGCTCAGGCTTAGGCCTTTGGGGCTGCTGTCCACCGTGTAGTTAATTAACCAACAGGCTTGGGGAACCCTCAGCTAGGCCTTGGGCTTCCAGAAGGCTGGCACCTCCTCTGCTATTAGTCTCTGCCTTCCACAATGCTGGGTAACTAAACCAATGGAATGAATGACAGACAAATGTGCACCCTTATCTGTGAGCGCTGGGCCGGCCAAGCACAGCGTATTTCATTCCATCTGCAGTGAGCACAAGTCCAGATCCCATGCGGGGCTCAGGATTGTTTTCTTTGCTTTTGGTGCAGGTATTGGGAGGGATGCCATTACGTGGGAGAGAAACAGAGCCAGTGCTGACTGGGCATTAGGTAAAAGCCTTCACTGGAGGGGCCTGTGGTCTGAGAGGTACAAGGGGTGGGCCTTGGGGGCTGGTGGGAGGTTCCGCTCGATCCTTTTCATGTCACCAAGAGGCTAAATTGGAACTATTTTTCCTTATTTTACAGGTCACTGCCAAGACTGCCTTCCTATTTATTTTACCTCAGTATAACGTTAGTGTGCCTACAGCAGGTAAGCGGAACACTAGTCTCTGTCTTTCCCCGGCCCTGTGAACTCTGCAGGGTTTGCAAAGCTTCCTTTTCTTGTGTACGCGTGTGATCTTTTTAGATTTTTAAACTCAGCACTCAACCTCCTCCTACTATTAGGGTATAGCTGTAGGCCACATTCAGCCCCGGCCACGGCTCTTCAGCCTGGGTTCTCGGGGCTCACCACCAGGAACCAGGCATGTTCCTCATCTCATTGCAAAGCCCTGAGTACCCTCTTAATGAATAAAGAAAGAATTTTTGTTAGCTGAATCTAATTTTCTCCTTTTCATTCTATAGTAGAGAGGTGAGTTTGAGGTGAGGTTCCTTTCTTTGCCAGGCTCCACCAATGACAAGATGAAGGACTTGGGGGCAAATCCCTTAACCCATGGCCCATGGAGGATGTGGCTTCGAATCTTTTCTGGACTTGCCTGGCCCCTGCAGTCCCTGTACCCCTGCTCTGGGAGAAGCCATGCTTCTGGGGCAACCAAATCAGTTCTTCGTAGGAGAACCAACTAAGGGATGCTGGCAGGAGAGGGCAAAGCTCCATGCTCGTGTGAGAAGAGACAGAAAACGCTGTGGCTGGCACCAGGAGACGGGGACCAGGCAGGTGCCTGCCCCTCCCAAGGCACACTCCAGCCCTGGTGGGCACCGCGGGCTGTCTTGCTCAGCACCGTGTGGTCCACAGTCAAAGTCGTCTTCTTAGCTCTTGAAAATTTTAGTAGTGTAGACCCCTCTAAACCTAGCTCAGCTTACGATTTACTCATTTAAAATTTTTAAGTTTTTAAAAATGTGGTAAAATGCAGATAGCATCAAATTTACCATCTTAACCATTTTTAAGTGCTCAGTCGGTGACGCTAACGACATTCACACTGTCGGGCAGCCATCGCCACCCTCCACCTTTGGAACTCCTCCTCTCGCCAAACCCGGGCTCTGCGCCTGTTAAACCATCCCTCACCAGTCCTCCCCCGCCCCAGCCCCTGGCAGCCGCCCTTCTGCTTTCTGTCTCTGTGAACTTAACTGTTCTAGGTGCCTCGTATAAGTCGAACCATGTAGTATTTGTCCTTTCCTGGCTGCTTAATTTTAAATAACTTTTTTTCAGAATACATTTACATGGGTATTGCATGTCTTTCCAAGGAAATTTATAAAATGCAGATAAACATGAGAAGATGAAAATCATAAATGACCCCAGCAAAAACTATGGTTAACACTTTGGAGTATGGGCTATTCTACTTCTTTTACTGTTAGTATACAGGGAACCTTTTTCCCATGTCAGCAATTGTCATTCCATTCAGTAAGACAGTTTGAATAGTTACAGAGTATTTCTTAATAGGGATTGCCACAAGTTATCTATTTTATCTCATGTTATTGGATATTTAAGTTTCTAGTTTTTATTGTAAACAGTGCTAGCGTAAACATTCTTGCGACTAAATTTTTGCATGTATTAATAATTATTTTCTTAGGATAAACTCTTGTTCCTGGAATTTCTGGGTCAAGTAGTATGTAAATTTTAAAGGTTTTATATATGTATTGCCAAGTTACCCTCTGCCATCTAATTCTTAGAACTTATAAATCCTAATTGTTTTGTAAACATAAAATACATAAGCTTTTCTTTTTTTTAATGTTAGAATGAATGCCAGTTTACTAATTTATCAAGAGATATTCAGCTACCAAATGGTGTACTTGTATTTTTGTTACATTTCTCCCTAAAGTCAATTTATATTGGTGCCTGATTGTGACCCAGCAAGGCTTTGTTAATTTACCGGGAGAAAGTGCTGCCCTGGGCCCACAGCAGGCCTTTGTTATAGGAAGGGACTGTTGGTAAAGCCAGATCACGATCAGGGGGTTGCTCAGAGAAATTCATAGACAAGTGATATCTTAAAAACATCCTTTTCACAGCCAGGATGAGAAGTGTAGACTTTCTCAGAGAAATTAGTAGACAAGTGATATCTTTTTTTAAAGAAAATACTTCAAATTTATTCATAGAGAGAGGGAGAGAAACATGATGTGTGAGAAATACATCAATCTCTTCCCTCTTGCATGTGCCCACCCGGGGACCTGCCCCACAACCCAGGCATGTGTCTTGACTGGGAATCGAACCAGCAACCCTTCGGTCTGTAGGCCAGTGCTCAATCCACTGAGCCACACCAGCCAGGGTGACAAGTTATTTTAAAAGCATCCCTTTTGCAGCCAGGAAGAGATGCATACACTTTATGATCCAGGGTTGACCTCAGAGCCCCTGAGCGTAAAGAGCATCCCATCACGTTTTGGGGGTGTGCCAGTATTAATTACATCATGCCTTCATTTGCTAGTTTTAAATAATTAATTGACCAAGCCAGGCAAGTATCTGTGTGCTTCCTCTGCACTAGGCCCTGGTGTAACGTAGAAAACACGTCTGATCTCTGACTCATGGAGCTTACCATTTGATTAGGGAGGGACGGATAATAAGCAAGCAAACAATAAATAATTATACTTGCAGTAGTTGTGGTGAAAGAAATATGCAAGGTTACGTGATGAGGAAAAATAAAAGGTGGTGATTGAAGAAGTTTCCGAGAAAGTGACACTAACCTGTGTGTGTGTGTAGGAAGTTGTGTTTATAGGGAGGGGGTTCTGTAGACAAGAAAGTACATTCCAGGCGGAGGGTTCAGCATGTCCAGAGGCCTCAAGAGAGAAACGAACACCTTAGCACGTGTCGTAAATGAAGGCCAGTGGGACTGGAGGCAGCTAGGTTTGGCATTTTCCTGGTGTGGGACTATTGAATTCTGCCCCTGGAATCCTCCTCCAGGCCAGAACAAGTTCTGGGTAAAGGTGAAGGTACATTAAAATTCATACTGAATTGTGGTGGTTTCAGTGACTTTAGAAAGGAAGGCTAAAGTGTTGTTAAATAGCCTATCTTTTGTTTAAATCTTGCCATTTGGGGCTATTTGAAATATGACAAGCAAATAATTGAGAGAGACAGTGAAATCAGAATAGCCTGCTTAATTTTGTTTTGAGCTCTTTAATCACCGATCCAGTAATGCTTGGTTTGTAAGGACTGAAGGAAAGCAGACTTCTCATGGGAAAAGACCTGCTTACAATCACTGGTCTGATGAGGTTGCAAGTTTTAAAACCCTGCCGGTGAACCTCTTTTAAGGCTGGAGGTGCTTGGGAATGTATCAATTTTGTATAACACGGGCAAATTTTTATTTCCGAGGTTTCTTCTTTATATAGTGTGTAACTTGTTCACCTTGATGTTTCAAATTCGAGTTTCAGTAGAGCAGTGAGTGTTTTCATACGTAGTGGCTCACCATTTCTAGATCCCTGTGTCTTCCCTTGGCTAAGGTTTCCGGTTCCGTGGAAAACAGCTAATGGTCATGTTGATGAGTTCTCCTGCTTGTTTTGTTTTGTTCCCTCGTCTTCTCTGCTGTCTTCTGCCCAGCTCTCAGCATTTGTTTGCGGGGCTGCAGTAACCAAAGTGTTGAATACCGCAGACCGAGTGGCTGAAACAACAGAAATTTATTGTCTCACAGATCTTGAGGCTGGAAGTCCAAGATCAAAGCCAGCAAGGCCACGCTCCCTCTGAAGGCTTTAGGGAAGTGACTGTTCAGCCTCTCTCCCAGCTTCTGGTCGTTCCTTGGTCTGTGGCAGCACAAGGCCAGTCCTCCCATGGCCTTCACTCTGCGTGCATGTCAGTCTCTGTGTCCAAGTTTTCCCTTCAGACAAGGACATCAGTCATATTGGACCAGAGGCCCATTCTCCATCATGACCTCATCTCAGCTGATGACGTCTTCAACAACCCTGTTTCCAAATCAGGTCACGTTCTGGAGTGCTGGGGGTTAGGACTTCAACAACGTATGAATTTGGGGGGCACGACTCAGCTCAAAACTCCAGCTATAAATGTGGGGTGTAGTCACATTATAGGCTAGTTAGGGAGATGAAGCTCCGTTCAGGGAGACGAACGTAAAGAGGAGATGGGCACAGCAGCTGCAGTGATAACTTGCGCATCTGGTGGAGGGCCCGCCACACCAGCATCCTTGCGATGGTCTTTAAGGTCAACAGCAGTGAAGCAGGAAGTGTTCCTTGTTACCAAATCCCTAGTCTCCTTATTCCCACCTGCAACCCTGTTAGGGTTGTCAGACTTAGGGGAAAAAAATCTAAGATCACCAGTTAAATTTGAATTTCAGATAAAACAACAAATACTTTTTATTGTAAGTATATCTCAGATTATGCACGGAATGTAATTATACTGGAAAATTACTCTTTGTGTGAAATTGAAGTTTAACTGGCTATCCTATATTTTGTCTGTCTGCCATGAACCCTGCCCAGCTCTGGCAGGGACTAAAATGTCAGGTTTCTGGTCTTACCGTTAGACACTCTGAGTCTTCTTTCTGATGAAAATACCACGAAGCCTCTGGTATCATGGCAAGCAATATATAGACTGTACAAGGTCAGCAAAGACTAGAGGTTTGGTTTGGTTTTTTTTCTGCACAGACGTACTCAAGGCCTGCTGGCTTGCCTTCTGATATAGAACAGGTGACTCAAGCAGGCTAAGTGTTTGCAAGGTTGTTTGGCGTCGTGCCACTAATTTGCTGAATTGTCTTGGGCAAACCACTTAACACCTGGGTCTCCACCTCTCATCTGCAAGGTTGAAGGTCCCTGCCTCGCCCCACGTGTTTCCTGAGGATGGGAAGCCTCAGGCGGCCTTCCGCGCACTTGCCACTCAGGTTGTTCACAGACCCACACTATCAGTGTGCCTGCGAACTTGTTAGAAACCGCAGCCTCTCAGGCCCCCCCACAGGCCTCCTGTGTCAGAACGGGACTCCTGGTTAGAGTCGGAGAAGCCGTGCTCTAAGCGCCCTGGGCAGAAAGCTCCAAGTAGGCTTTCAAATGACCCCTTCCTTCTCACCCCAAAGGTATGGCAGGGCAACCCACAAAATCCGGTGACTCATTTGTGTCTTTCTGTTCTCTCTGAATCTCGGTTTTGCTCTAAGTGTTTGGTCTGCAGGGTCGGGGGAGGTAGGGAGTCCCGCTGGGTAGATGTGGTTTCAGGCTGGGGCTGCAGTGCCCTCAGAAGTCAGAGGTGTGTTTGCAAGGCAGTGTGGGTCGGGGTCGCGGAGTTCTGCCATCCCGGAGCCTGCCTGCTGCATACCTAGAACAAAAGGCTTAGGGTGGGGGACCTCTTCCAGAGAAGGGTTTCTTTTGCAGTAATGAAAGGTGAGGAGGACCCATCCCTGGGCTCCGTTGGCCCCAGCCGGTTTTATGGCCACCAGCTGCCGTGTGGCATTTTGAAGCTAGAGATGAAAAGCCCGGGAACCTCCCACACCATAGCTTGGCCATTGTTCTCACAGTGCCATCTAGGATGAGACACACTGCCCTGTAAAAACAGCCTCAGACAGATGGCTTTAAAGCCTCATTCAGCCGAAGGACTTTATCTAAGGCTCCGCGTGTGTTTTTGTTCCCTGGCTGGCTGGCAGGAATTAGTCTTGTCTTGTGTTTGCATCCTGGACTTGAAAGATTGGCATCACACGCTGAACTGAGCCCCTCTTTGTAAGATGAGCTTGTGAGGGACGAAAAAGGGAAGAGACAGGTGGGCAACAGTGGGCCTGGAGATGGAGGCCTTACTGACTACAGATGAAACTCCCCCACCCAGACCTGCGGCCTGTCCAGCGGAAGGAGACTTGTGACTCACATGGGCTGGGCTGGCCCTTTGATAGCCAAGGGAACTGGGGTGCAGAGAGTACATTAATAGTCCCAAGGATGCGCCAGAAAGGGCGGAGGAAGGGCTGGGCTTCTCACACCTCATGCAGCACCAGGGCCCAGGGAAGCTGTGGGAAGGTTAGGTTTGCTAAATTGGCTGGTAGGCGAAGGGGGACCCTACCTAGGGAGGCAGAGACCTGGCTGCATCCTGGTCCCTCGGGCCAAACCAGACAGCCACTAAGATCCCCTTTGGCCCTGAAGTCCTGTCTGTACAAATACGAGAAACCAGAGACCTCAGTGTCCCTGGCATTACTGGACACCTTCAAAAAGGGCGGGAGCTGCTGATCCAGGACCTAGAGCCAGCTCTGGACTTGATTTCTTTTTCTCAGTAAACTTACTGTCTTAGTACATTCAGTCTGCTATAACAAAATGCTGCGCACTGGATGGCTAATAAGCAACAAAATTGTTTCTTTTACTTCTGGAGGCTGGCAGTCTGAGATCAGTGCCAGCGTGGTTAGGTGAGGGCTGTCTTTCAGGTCACAGGCTTCCTGTTGTGTCGTCACATGGTGGGAGAGGCCCGGGGGCTCTGCAGGGTCTCTCGTAAGACTCCAGTCTCGTCCAGGAGGGCTCCACCCTCATGGCCCATGGCTTCCCAGAGGACCTGCCTCTGGCCCCATTACACTGGGCGCTAGGATTGCAACATGTGAATTGGGGTGGAGGGGTGGGGGGCCGCAAACGTTCGGACCAGAGCACTTCTTATGTAGGTCTAACAAGCGTGCAGAAAAGCGGACAGACCTAAGACATCAGCTCCGTGGATTTTCTCACAGTGCACACGCCTTCGTTCACGTCACCAGCACCTCAGAAGTGACCCTTCCGGCCTCAACTTGGTTTCATGTAGTTGCCTGCCACAGTGCAGAGGGCTGGTCCCGTGCAGTGTGGAACTGCCGAGGTTTAAGGAAGGAGGGGCGGTGAGTGGCGGTGGCGTGTGTTAACCAGTCTGAAGTGCAAGAACCGTGGCCGGGCCCTGGTGGAGATGACTTTGACCTGTGGCCTCCGGCTGCCTCTCCTCCTGCGTCACTTCTGAACCAGCTGGCCCTCTCCCTTCCCTCACACAACCTCTGACCCGGATCCCACCCCACATTTTGACTTCTTTCCCTTCCGTTTCTCCTGATCGAATCTTTTCTTCTAGGTAGGACGATTTTTCTCACTCACTTGTTCTTTTGGAATTAATGGCTTTCAGTGAGTTAAAAAAGCAAAGCTCACGCCTTCTGCAGCTGGAGGCATTCTTTCCCGCCACCTGCGGCCTGGCCAGGCCGATTGGACCGCGTTGGAAGCCTGAGGGTTGTAAATGTCCCGGAGGCTGCGTGCCTGGCCCCTGGGAGTTGTCGCCCTTTCTTTTCTGAAGGCCACAGCGGGCGTTTCAGCCTCATTGAAGAAACGGCACATCAAGACAACAACGCGGAAGCTGAGCGTTTTTATTTCCAAATTCTCTTTAACGCTTCTCTTATTTTTGCTACATCTTTTTACATCATAAAAATGTCCTTTTCTTGTCTTCCTACCTTACTGTAAGACTGGAGAAAATATAACCCAGTCATGCAATATGGGGTTAAAATGGTAACTTTGAAGACTCCTAGCTATGTCTTTACTTTTCTGGGCATCCTGAAGGAGGGTGTGTGTGTGTGTGTGTGTGTGTTTGGGCTGCGGTGACAAAGTACCACAGACTGGGCGGCTTACACAACAGAAATTTACAGTCTCACATTTAGGGGAGCTGCAAGTCCGAAGGCAAGGTGTTGGCAGTGTTGGTTCCTTTGAGAGCTGTGAGTGAGGGAACGATCCGTTCCAGGTCTGCCTCCTTGGCTTATAGATGACTGTCTTCCCTCTAGGTGTGTCTGTCTGTGTCCACATTCCCCCTTTTTATAAAGATACCTGTCCTGTTGGATTCGGGCCCACTCAAAGGACCTTATTTCAACTTGATGACCCTGTCTTCAAATAAGGTCACATCTGAGGTGCTATGGGTTAGGACTCCAGCATGTCTTTTTCTGTGTTGGGTGCAGGGGACTGTCATTCAGCCCCTAACAGTGTGTGTGCACGTGGGAACCACCATGGCGCTTACAGTTCAAATGCCACAGGCTGCATCGTCTGGTGGGGAGGTCGGAGAGGGTGCGGCTGGCAGCCTGCGGAGACGGGCCAGGGTGGAGCTCAGAATGCTGCCGTGTGCCCGTGCTGTGTGCCCTGTGCCTGTCCTCAGCTCCTCTTTTTTCCCTGGCACCTCGGGGGTTTAATGAATGCACTCTCTGTGTGATTCGAAGGGGAGCCAGGAAGCAGAGAGGCCAGGTGGGAAGACGGAAGGGCCTTGCCCCTGGCGTCTGTGCGTGGTTAGAGTTGCTGCTGGCCTCTGAGCCTCAGCTGCGTGTCTGTAGATGAGGCCAAGTCTCAGGATTGCTGTGCGGAGTCAGCGATGCCGTATATGAGATGTGCTCACTACAGTGCCAGGCCCAGAGCCAGCGCTGAGCAGATGGCCTAGAGGTGTTCGTAGCGTTACCCTATGCGAGCACCCCAAGGGAAGTGTTCCTGTGTGTGCTGGGTGGTGACTGTTCTGTCCTTTGGCTTCTGACTCTTCCTGTTGGAAGCAGTCCTAACGATCTCACCTGGTTGTGTGGCACGTTATTTTACAGTTCCTAAGTCGGCTCTCCGCGTTATCCGTCCAGCTTTGTGAGGGAAGGTAGATGGTGTTCTCCCCGTGGTCCAGAAAAGCTGCCTGTGGCAGAGAGACCCTGGATCACAGGATAGGCAACCGGCCGCTGCAGACAGGAGCTGCGGTGTCTGGTCCATGTCTGGTCTGGGCCACGATGGGGAAACAAACAAGAAAAAACAGAGCAGCGAGGTAGGGAAGACCCCGCTTTTAAAATTTCATTTGTACAAAGCAGGAAGAATTTGAAGATGTGTTTATTTAAAAATTTTTGAATAGAAAACACACTCACGTGTTCCAAGTAAAATCTGTACAGAAACTTAGAGTGACAGTCCTGCTCCTACCTGCCCTCCCTTCCTTGGACCCCACGCCCCCGTGGGCTGTCACCGAATGCCCTGTGCATCCTTACGGAATTTCTTATGTCACCTGCGAGGGCTTCATGCAAATACAAATACATCGTTTTCTTTTCTCGCCTTTTTCGCGTAGTAAGTGGAATACTGTGTATTCTACCTATACCTTGCTTTTTCGTTACACTAAATAATGCATTCTGGATATCATTCCATCACTATGTAGAGAGCATCATCATTTTCTTCAGAAATTTTATTGACGTCCACGTAACATACGCAGCAAAGCACACATGTTTCCTG
The DNA here is from genome assembly GCF_022682495.2 of Desmodus rotundus. Taxonomy (NCBI): domain Eukaryota; kingdom Metazoa; phylum Chordata; class Mammalia; order Chiroptera; family Phyllostomidae; genus Desmodus; species Desmodus rotundus. The sequence goes on along the minus strand of NC_071397.1, from coordinate 17,399,029 downwards.
AGAGCCCAGCGTCGTGAGCCCTTACACATGTGTGCACCCATGTAATGAACCGTCATCTAGATGAGAGCCCAGCGTCGTGAGCCCTTACACATGTGTGCACCCATGTAATGAACCATCATCTAGATGAGAGCCCAGCGTCATGAGCTCTTACACATGTGTGCACCCATGTAATGAACCGTCATCTAGATGAGAGCCCAGCGTCGTGAGCTCTTACACGTGTGCACCCATGTAACGAACCATCATCTAGATGAGAGCCCAGCGTCATGAGCTCTTACACATGTGTGCACCCATGTAACGAACCGTCATCTAGATGAGAGCCCAGCGTCGTGAGCTCTTACACATGTGCACCCATGTAACGAACCGTTATCTAGATGAGGGCCCAGCGTCGTGAGCTCTTACACATGTGTGCACCCATGTAACGAACCGTCATCTAGATGAGGGCCCAGCGTCATGAGCTCTTACATATGTGTGCACCCATGTAACGAACTGTCATCTAGATGAGAGCCCAGCGTCGTGAGCTCTTACGAGTGTGTGCACGCCCATGTAACGAACCGTCATCTAGATGAGAGCCCGGCGTCGTGAGCTCTTACATGTGTGTGCGCCCATGTAACGAACCGTCATCTAGATGAGGGCCCAGCGTCATGAGCTCTTACATATGTGTGCACCCATGTAACGAACTGTCATCTAGATGAGAGCCCGGCGTCGTGAGCTCTTACACGTGTGTGCGCCCATGTAACGAACCGTCATCTAGATGAGAGCCCGGCGTCGTGAGCTCTTACATGTGTGCACGCCCATGTAACGAACCGTCGTCGAGATGAGGCACAGCCCCCCCGGCTTCCTCGTGCTTCCTCTAGCCCATGAGCCCCTCAGTGTAACTACAGTTCTGTTTTCTGTCTCCTGATTAGCTTTACCTGCTCTTGGTCTTCATTTCTCTCTGATTTTGAAAAGCAGCTGCTTTGTTTACATCAGTGCTTGTTAAATTGTAGCGTGAATCAGAGTCAGCTGGGTTTCTGGGCTATATTTTGAGTTTCTGATTCAATAGGCCTGGAGTGGGTGTGCAAGGTTATACATCTTTAAGCTCACAGGGGATGCTGCCTCCGTGAGTCCACAGCCACGCTTTGTGGAGCATCGTAACTCTGGCTATGTAGCCAGTCCCCAGGAGAGGAAAGCAACCTGTGTTGTCCCCATTAGTTTGTTGTTTAACACAGTGCTGCCGTGCATAGCCTTGTACACGTGTTATTTTGAACAAAGCAGGTATGAGCTGTAAGATAAATTCCCAGAAGTGGAATTTCTGCATTTCCACATCAAAGGGCCGATGCATTTGTAACCTCCGTAAAAACTGCCACTGTTGCCCCTCCAAAGAGATGGTTCGTTCGCCTTCTCACTCGCAGTGTGTGAGAGAGCCTGGTTCCCCATAGCCTCGCCTCCGCAGGAGAGCGTTGTCGATCTCCGGGTTTTTGCCAATCTGATATGTATAAAGTGGTATCTCATTGTAGTTTTACTTTGCATTTCTCTTCTGTGAAAGGTTGAGCATCTTTTTAAATGTATAAGGGCCATCTGTGTTTTTTTATTTGTGAATTATCTGTTTATATGTTTTGCCCATTCTGTCTTTTTTATCCCCAAGTCCTAGGAGCTCCTTCCATATTAGCATTAGCCCCTTGTGTATGATCTGAATTGTAAATATTTCCCCCTAGGTGATCATTGGCCTCTTGGTTTTGTTAATGGTGGGGTTTTTTCACACTTAAGTTCAGATTCATATAAATACACAGGGGTCTGGCACAGATAATGCCCCTTTTTAATTACAGAATCATAAGCATGTAATTCTGTAATGTAGCAATATCACACTCAAGCACACCATATGACATTTTGGGTGACATGTTCAAATTAAAACTACAGTTTATTACGCCCACATTATAGCCCTACCAACTACACCCAAACAGGCATTACTTCTGCCGCACGCTGTATATATTGTAAAAGATTTGAAGGAATGTGAAAGCAGAGCTGGCCGGAAGCACGGAAGCCAAATGCAGGTGTGCAGGGCTTAGGAACGAGCCTGGGCAGGGGAGAAGCATCCGAGTTGTGCATTGATGCTATTTAAACAGCCAGTTTTTCAGACAGAGGCAGAAGCCTCGCTGCCAAATGCTTGGACTCTAAGGAGATATGAAAAGCACACCAGTGGCCGCCAACCGGCTCAGGTCACAGGAGGAGGGCAGAGACCGCACAGCAGTGATGAGATGAGATTGGAACATGTAAAGGCAGGCGGGAGAAGCGCTTACAGGTGACACCAAAGGAAACAGAAAAACATCTCTTTAGTCAGAGGAAGCAAAACAGGAGGTCAGTAAGCGTGTTACTCCCAGAAAGGGACCACTGGTAACAGAGCTTGTCAAAACAACCAAGGCTCTTATTGATTTTTTAAGTTGTCCTTTAAACCTGCGATCAAACAATGCGAGTGTCACTTTTGATGGGAGATGGGATAACTCCTCTGCAGTGGGAAGATCAGTATTTAAATTGAAGGTGCTTTCTTCCCAAACTAGTTGAATTTCTACACTAGGGCCCATTGATGTACTCCGTGGCGGGCCGGGCGGGGGGTGGTGTGGAGGAAGAAGGCTCATAGGATATTGGTGTTAGAAAGGTGTCAAGGGTCATCTAGGCTGGAGAGTGTAAATTGGTGGCCTGTGGTCAGAGTTGGCTTCAGATGTGTTTTCTTTGGCCAGTTTGGTGTTGGCCCATAAAGTGTTTTGAAAGTTTTTGAATTAGTCACCAGTATTTTAAAATCAGATGACTTCATGTAAAGGTCTCTGTCTTTGCTTTTGAAATATCGGGAATCTGGCCACACTGGGCTGTGCCCCTCCCCATGGCCACAGTGGCTGAGAAGCACCTTCCCCACCGCTTCCTGTAGCCCCTTGGGACACATGATCTGCAGTTTTCCACAGTCGCCACTCCTCTCTAGTGTGTCCCTAACACGGAGACTGTCCGATGCCATTTATCCCAGTTTTGACTGTTGTTTTTGTTTTAGTAAGGTTAAAGGAAAGTAGATATTTCTTAAACTTGTTCCTCTCTCCAGGTGGAAATGAGAAACACCAAGAGGGTGATACGTTGAAGGAAAAACAGTGGCAAGTGTACTGTGGAAGAAAGACTATTCCTAGTCAATGCAGCAGACCTCTGTGGAGAGGATTTACCTTCAGACACCTGGACCACTTTGCTCATTTGCATTATCACCCACCTGGTGGTCTCTGTAGGCATTTTGCTATGACTTGTGACCAGAATCATCCCTCTGGTCTAATAGCTCAGAGATGTGCTGATGCTTTTTCATCTGAAAAAATGACACATTATTGCCCAACTACCGCCGTTCTCTCTGAGAACTCGTGTGAGACGGGGCAGTGCTTACGGAGTAGGAGTTCACACTTGGGTAGGGAGGGGATGTTTATGAAAATTAGTGAGCAACCAACAATTTACAAAGAAAAAAATCAAAAGCATTAATTTGTTTATAGCCTCTTAGAAAAACACAAAGTTTCAATCTCCATAGCTGTGTTGAAAGCAGATGGGGGTCAAGTGAATTTACTTTCCTGTTCTGATCAAAAGGAAGATACCACATAAAGGGGAGCATAGAAATACTGTGTATGACTCAGAGCGCAGCTTTGGGGTGTTCGCGAATGATGCTGCCTGCTAGGATTGCGAGAGGTAGGGATCGAAGGAATGGCTTCTTACCAGTAAGGACTCAGGGCCTGGGGAGGACATGAGGGGGTTGGGTTGACCCTCAGATGGCTTTTGGATACTGGGAGACCTAAGAAATGGCCCATTTCCCTTAACTCTGAATCCTGTTTCTTCACCCGTTTTCCTTGCTCACCTTATGAGATGGTTCTGAGGATCAAGCAAGACAGTGCATGCTGAAGGATTGTGAAACCGTGGAGGACTACAGATTACAGATGAGATTCCGGAAGGAATTCTAGAATCATTCCCCACAGCTAGTCAGTCTATCCGCTGGTTCTTTTGATCTCATCTCCCACATCTCTCCAAACTGGTCTTCTCTCCACCCCTCTGCCACGGTCCTAGTGCGGGCCCCCCACCGCCACCCCTTGCCTGCAATCCCTGCAGGCGCCTTCTAACTGCTCTCCCTGTCTCTCTTACCCATTCAACATATGGCACAAGAGGGATCGATATAAATGTGTATGGAACTGGTATCTTCCAGCAGCTTTCCATTGCCTTTCAGATACTTTGCCATGACCTGTAAGGGGGCCCGTGTTCCCTGGCCCTCTACCTCTTCAGCCTGCCCCACCCTGCTCTCCAGCTTTATCCATCCCTCCGTCCCCCTGCACTCCCTGCCCCCGCGTTGACCACCCTCCGTATCATTCCCCCTCAGCCCTCAGTCCCTGTCAGAGCACTTAATCACACTGGGTCACTTGTGTTTGTTTTAAATTGTGGTAAATCCACAAAATAGAAAATGTACAATCTTTGCCGTTTTGAAGTGTCCATAGCATTAAGTACACTCACATTGTTGGGCAACCAGTCTTGCAGAACCGAAGCCTTGTACCCATTAAACAGCGATTCTCCAGTCCCCTTTACCCCTCCCCTGGCAACCACCGCCCTCTTTCCTGTTTCTGTGAGTGTGACGACTCCAGAACCTTCATGTGATGGAATCACGCAGCATTTGTCTCTCTGTGACTAGCTTATCTTATTTAGCATAGTGTCCTCCAGCTTCACCTGTGTTGTAGGATGTGACAGGATTCCCTTTTGCGGCCGAATAATATTCTATTAGGTATGTATATACCACACTTTGTTCTTCCATTCATCTGCTGATAAACGCTGGGCTTCTTTCCACCTTTGGCTATTGTGAATAATGCTGCTATGGACCTCGGTGTACAAATATTTCTCCAAGCTCCTGCTTCCAATTCTGTTGAGTATATATCCAGAAGTGGAATTGCTGGATCCTATGGTAGTTCTATTTTTCATTTTGAGGAACCACCATGCTGTTTTCCACAGTGACTGTACCATTTTATATTCCCACAAGCAACACACAAAGACTCTAATTTATACACATCTTCACCAACGCTTGTTATTCTCTGTTGCTTTTATCTCCCAAATTGTAGCCATTGTAATGCGTGTGAGGTGGTGTCTCACTGTGTTCTGATTTCCATTTCCCTAGTGCCTTTCCATGGACCTGTTGGCCGTTGAGATGTCTTCTCTGGAGAAATAGCTATTTGCCATTTTTTAATGTGGTTGCTTGTTTGTTGTTGTAGCATTCTTTGGCCTCTGGATTTTCAGAACAGGAGAGTTTGATGTGTGCCCTGAAAGCTCCAGAAGGGCAGGGCGGTTCCCACCTTGTTCATTGGTATCTCCTAGTGCCCGGCATGGAGCCTTGAACACGGTTTGTTGGTTTTGGTATCTCCTAGTGCCCGGCATGGAGCCTTGAACACGGTTTGTTGGTTAACAATCAAACACGCATGTTGCTCTCAATAGCAAAGGAGCAGAAGAATGTATCATTCCACATATTCATTCTTGTTTCAAGAAGGATTTAGGCTGTGGTCGCAGCCCTGGAACCATGGCACTTGGGGAGAGTGGCAGGTGACCCCACGTATGCTTTAAATGGAAAATCCGACGTCTCGACACGTGTAATTTCACTGTTTTTGGACTGTGCTTTTGAACTCCATTCTGCCTGATAATGCTGGTCTTGATGATGAAACTTTGCATGTGTTTAGTAATTTTATGGTTTCAAAATATGCTACCATCTAATTAGTCTCCTTTGATCCTCCCTTCTGAAAAACTCGGAGGAAATGTAATCTGAGCTTCACTGATGGACAAGAGAAAGAAGAGGCTGAGCCCTGTTCCTACCTCTGCTCCATGGCCAGGGTCTTCTCCTCGGGTCCTCAGTGCCTGACTCCCCCTCCCAGGTCTCAGCCCCTTTGGAGGGGCAGCCGCCCAGTCTTACCCGTTCTCTGTCTCTGGCAGCCCTGTCCGTCTCTTCAGCTTTCTTCTCCTGCCCCTGTGTTCCTTACCTGCGGCCTTTACCTCCAGGCACGATGCTGTTCACTGCTGCCAGAGAAACTTACCAAAAACCCAAATATGATCATTTTCCTGATGAATTTGAATTCTTCGATGTTTCCATGTAGCCTTCAGGATAAAGCCCACACCCTTTCATGTGGCCCCAGGCCGCTCACAGCGGCCTCATCACCTACCACAACGGCCTCCCCTGGTCCTGTAGCTTTCCAGCCTCATTCCCCACGTCTTTGCAGATGTTGCCTCCTCTGCCTAGGCTGCCCCCAATCACTGCCGGACCACGCCTACTCATTCCTGGTTTCCTGTTCACCCCGACCTGCTACCTCACCACCTTCACCCCCGCCGAGTCAGGCCCTCGCTTGCCTTGGCCCCCTGTGTTGCTCTCTTTCCCTCTTGGTACCCCGTGCCTGTCCATAGGTAGCAGTGCATTCATTTGTCCATCCCCTTGCTGGTCTGTGCACTCTGAAACCGGGACGGTATCTTCTATCCACATTTCAACTGTTGGCCCAGTGCCTCTCACAGAGTAGGCCTTTGTGGAAAGGAAGAAGGAGAGGAAGAAGGAAAGTTTGTTGGATTTCAGAGTTCATATGCTCCCTGTCCGTGCCGTCCCCCACACCCCCTCATTACCACCCACTCCACATTCTCCCAGCCCAGGGTGGCTGATGCTGTGGGTTGACTCTCAGAGAATCAGGTCTACTTTGTTCTGTGGCCACCCTGCAACTCACCTACCTCCTGGTAACTGCATCTCAGCAGAGAGAGATGACTCATGCATGTGACTCGGCGCGAATGCAGCGCTGCTGGAAAGATGGTCGGAGCAAGTGCTGGCGGGAGGGGACTTACCAAGCAGCAAAAATCCAGACCCAAGTTCACAGACTCTCGCAACCCTGCAGCCTGCTGACTCAAACACAGGCGTGAATCCTGTGTTCATGGAGGGAGAGACTCTACCAGCCAAGCTTTATAAGACTTACATATTTGGGATTCTAATTGATTACTATTAAATAATATTTTAATAAACTACCATTTATTTTGTGCTTACCATGGCTGCAGGCACTGTGATAAGCACCTTGCCTACAAATTATCTTATTCTCACAATAATGTAATTCTCTCAGTATCAACAACAAAAATAGCAAATACATATATAGCAGTTACTTTGCTACAGATACTGTCCTAGGCACTTTGCATTTATTAAGTCATCTAATTCTCACAGTAACCATACGATGCAGAAGCTTCTGTTATCCTCATTTTACAGATGAGGAAGTGGAGGCACAGAAAGGCCTCACATTAGAGGTACCCCCAAATCACACAGGAAGTAAATGACAGCTGCTAGACCAGCGCAGACTTCTGAGTCCCCACTCATAACCCCTGTGCTGTGCTTCCTTGGTGACATATGACTACAGTCCCATTTTACAGAGGAGGAAACGGCACCTCAGAGAGGTTGTCACTTCTCCATAGTCGTACAGCCAGGGAGTGATCCAGCCTCTGGCTTGTGACCGCTGTGCTCTCCTGCCCGGGCTCGGGATGGGGCCCTCCCAAATCGGGGTCTGCTTCATTCCCCTGAGCCCTCCCCATCGGCACTTTGCAAGGGTCAAGTCCAGAGGTAGGGTTCTAGGGGGAAACCCTTTCTTCTGAGGCGAGGGTTTACAGCCAAAAGGAAGCCCTGGGGGCACATTCTCCTTCAGATCTGCTTTCAGTTTGGGGTCCCAGAGAGTTTCCTCACGCCAGGGATGCTGACGTGCTCTTGTTACCTCCTCAGACAGCGAGACCGTGCACTACCACTACGGGCCGAAGGACCTGGTCACAATCTTGTTCTACATCTTCATCACCATCATCTTGCACGCTGTGGTCCAGGAGTACATTTTAGATGTAAGTGATGTGCCCAGATTCTGAAGTCAGAAACTGGGGAGATGCCTTGGGTTGCAGGCGCTCACCTTGGAGGAGCTCTGAACCTCTTCACCCCTGATTTTTGTGCCCCGGTTGGTCCTGTTGACTAGATGTCTCTCACCATGCGTGGGTCTCTGGCCCTGTCACAGGCTGCTTTAGCCAGCATACAGCAGTACTCGCTGCACGGGAGAGAGCTGGCTGCGCTCCGACAGGACAGCGTCCCTGTGGCCTGTCGTACACGGTTTGGCTGGAGGGTGTGTCCTTTATGTCCAGGCTGAGGGCGTTAATCCTGCTGCTTGCTCAAAGTGCTTGCTTAAGACCAAGCCCCCTGTGCACGCAGTCGCCGTACACCAAATACCTTGGATTCCAGCTGGCTTCAAACTTCAGCCTTTTCATGGGAAGAAGCAGGACTTTGGAACTTGCCTGTTTGTTATCCATACACTTGTGTATTAATATGTGGGGTTCTCTTTATTCTTTAGAAAATCAGCAAACGGCTTCATCTCTCTAAGGTCAAACACAGCAAGTTCAACGAATCTGGACAGCTGGTCGTCTTTCATCTCAGCTCGGTGATATGGTGCTTCTACGTGGTGGTGACGGTGAGTGGTCCTCGCGGCTCTTCTTGGATTGCTAATAAAGCAACTTCTGAGGTCTGAGCGGGGAAGGAAAAGAGTGAGGAGCAGTATGGAAACTTGGGGCCATTTCTTAGAACTGAAGCTATTTTGACATCCTTACGGGATGGCGAGAGGGAGGTCAGGTGATGTGCATGCCATTTTATAGCTGAAGAGCGCCGTCCTGCCTAGAAGTAACGCCCGTTACAGTCACCGTGCGAGGGAACTCTGACGGCGCCGCATATCTAGAGAGCACTGTGTCATTTCACAGAGCCTCCTGCAGACACTCTCCTGGAGCGAGTGTGTGCTCACTCGGGCGCCCGGGCTACGGGCAGTAGAAACCCAAGCTCAGGCTTCGAAGTGTGCCCACGGGCACTTTCGAAGTAGCAGGGATGGGCCTGGATCCGGGATCCGGTTCTGAGTCCAGTACACTGTCCATTTTTTATTGGCCTCCTGCTGGCAAGGCCAGCGTCCCTGTCCACATGCCCGTCAGGTCCTGTGAGAGGCCACACCATCCCCACAGTGCCTGGCGGACCAGGCCAGTTATCCCTGTTTCATTCGACACAATGGGGCTCATTTCAGGCAACTTTGATACAGCAGAGTTCCTTGGGACAAAGGAATGTGGACCGTCCTTTGGGGTTCAGTGTAACAAGACCTGGCTTGTCCCTGCTAGGAAGTGTTTAATCAGCACCCCCCTCCCCGCCCCCCAACCTGGAGCACCACCGGTCTGAACCTGGTCTGTTTCTCAGGAGCTAGAATTGTCCTATGAGAAACCCAGGCCTGGGGTTAGAAAATTCAGCAGCCCTGTGTGTGACCTTTTAGAAGTTGCCTTCGCTGCCTCCCCCTTCCTCTTCCTCCATCAGTGACAGTGATGAACTTTCACATCCTAAGGAACTCTGCCTCCAGAGGTGAACATTCAGTTCATATTCTCGAAGGAGTCGACATGTTCTTTTGTACATCGCTTTTATTACCATTATCATTTAATCCCAGAACATTTATCCCAAACAGAACACTAGGAATTTTAAATGCGGGAGCTAAGACGGCTGTCTTCCCAAGCAGGGCTGTCATGTTACCCTGGGGGTGGACTTATAGGTGGTTGTGTGAGTGGCGCCCCCTGCTGTTGTGCAGCACACAACCCGGCCTAGCAAGTCTAGGTACTTCTGGGTTTCAGATCTGGGCGTAGCAATTGGTATTTGGCTCATGCCTGCCTCTAGAGAGCCTGAGCCGCTTTGAGGCAGAACAGCCTCAGAGACCACATTTAACCAGTTTTTCAGCAAAGCATTGCCTCATCTCTGAATGAATCACTTTTCCCCTTCCCACCTCACCCCCCCAACACTCCACACAGCTGTGACACATTGAGACCAGATTGGAGGCCAACAGCCAAGTTACTACCCCTTCCAGAGTGTGAGATGCTCAACTGCTCTGTCTTTGCTTCTCCAGCCTGCAAGGGCTTGAAAAGGATGATGCTGATTAGTCTGGGAGAATATAGCACTTTGGGGGGCAGCCTCATAACAGGCTTTTATTATGGTGACAGCCAGCTCCCCACTCAGCATCTTCAACAGGAAATGGAGACCACGGGGACCCTGGAAAGCTCCAGTGACCACCCCCTCACACCTTGTGCTCCTGGCCCTCACCTGCCCCTCTGTACTACTCTGCCTGGAATGTTAGTGGTTTTGTAAAAGGAGTGAAAACAGCTCATTTTCTTAAACCATATTTTTATGTTATGGTGCACATTTTCCTTGATTCTTCTCTTTCTTTCATTTTCCACAGTTCCTCAGCAGGCCCTGCCATCCCACCCCCAGAACACATTAGGGTTCTCTCAGCTGCTTCACCGGCACCGTCCCCGCCCCTCCTGCCCGCTACCCTAGACCCAAGTCCAGCAGTTCTCTCCAGGGCAGATTCTGCCCCAGGACACATTTGGCAGTATGCTACTGGTATTTGGTGGGTGGGGGCCAGGGATGCTGCTGACGTCATACCGTGCCCAGGACAGTCCTCACAACAAGGAACCATCTGGTCCCTAATGTCATTGGTGCCCAGGTGGAGAAACCCCGATCTGCAACCCAAGCCACCATGGTCTCTTGCCTGGATCCTTTTGTACATCTTCCTTCTAGAAGGAGGCTGTTTCCTCTCCTGTCCTCTCCTACCCCAGTCCATTTTCTGCTCAGCCAGACAGGTCTTTTTAGAATGTAAATCAAATCGTGTATTTTCCTGCTTCAAAGCCCCCACCCCACTTGCAGTTTCCTTCCTGACCGCGCCGTGCTCTGCGCCCCGCCACCTTGCCCTTCTCGGCTCACTGGTCCCAGCAGTGCCATTCTTCCTGGGCTCCTCTAACTCTCCTGGAACCCCTGCCTCCTGGGCTTTGCTCTGTGGTTCTTCTAATCAAATGCTTCGTCCCCTGGCATCCCAGGGCCAGCTCCTTCCTGCTCTCCAAGTCTCCACCCAAATGTCACCTCTGCAGAGGCCGCCCCTGCCCCGTTGGTGTTTTCTGGACTGTGCCCATCACTGTGCCGCGTGTCTGGTTTGTGTGTGTGTATTCTCTGCGGTCTCCCTCTCACACTGGACCCTGAGCTGCTCGCTAAATATTTGTCATGAGAATGAATGAACTACCAAATGTGTCTTCTTGCTCCAACCTTCAGCGGTTTTTAAAGTAATGGGTTGTTTTTATAAACATCATAGATGATCATTTTTATAAAAGTAAGCCATACATAAAAGTTGAAAAAAGAAAGCAAAATGTTACCCTGAATCCCTTCTTCCAGAAATAAGCAGTTTTATTTTGGTGTTTGATTTAGATGTTTCTCTCTGTTTGTAGACGGGCAGGGTGATGGGAGTGCGGCTGCACCAACCAACAGTTTTATAAGAATGTCAACCTCGTACTTTTAATTTACCCTTGAACTACTGTTCGTTGGCCAGGACTGAATACACCCCCCCCACACACACACTCATTCTCTACTGAGGAGGGCAGGGTGGTGAGCATTTGGTCCTGTTGCCTGACTTTGCATTTTAAAACCTCAACCCAGAGCCCAGTGAGAACCTGGTAGAAGGAACACCTTTCACGCTGGTGCTTGGGTCGGGGCCGATTCAGTGGCTGTTGTTGCTGAAGGACAGATGTTAGAAGGTATGTCTGAATTAGGTAGCAGCTGGCTGTGTGGTGACTGATTTCTGCTGTTTCTGTGGTTCTTTTTGTTCTTACACCCAAAAGGAAGGCTGCCCGGGGGACAGGGAGAGGCGACTCCGGTTTGCTCAGGCCTTACTTAGCTCATAGGTTGACCTTTAAGAACCAGAAGAGAACAAAGGATTGCAAAAGCTCCCCAGACCCACCTCCAGTGCCTTTTGGTGGGTGGGGTTTGAGGTGGGTTCCAGGTGCTCCCTCTGCCGCACTCGGCCCCCTGGGCCCTGGGGTCCTTGGCATGCCTCAGCTGGGAGGGTGCCCCAGCCCCAGGCCCCCCTCAGGCAGCTGCCTGGCCCGAGGTCTGGAAAAGGCTGTTCCCAGGGCAGTGAGTCATTTGTCCTCTGGCTCCCCCTGCTCTCCTCCCCCACCTCCTCCTGCACAGTCCCCGGGGACTGGACATTCGCAAGCAGGCAGCATTTTTCTCTGGCTGCTGGCTTCAGAGTTCTGACCTCCTCGTCTCCTCAGTAAAGGGGTGGAGCCGAGGAGGTCCCCGTGTAAAATCGCAAGGTCCGCTGGGCTTTGATCTCTCCCAGTGCTACCTCTCTCGGCCAGTCTTTTCTGGGGCAGAAACTCCTTTCCCACCTCGGTCCCAGAAGTACCATTTTCCTCCTTAAATACACTGATGCTTCGTCTAGAAAGGAACGTTCTCACCTCTGTGATTTCCACGGAATGAGGTAGAGAGAGTATAAGACGGCGTTTCGCTGTGGCCCAGGGCTGACTTTTTGGTCAAGGCAGGGGTGGATACAGCCTTGTGGGTGTAATTAAGTGTTTGCCCCAGAACCTCCCACCTCTGTGCCCCAGTCTGTGCATGACTGGGGGAGAAAGGGTGGTGGTAGTGAGAAGAGGCTAGAAACAGCCGTGAGCGTTTGGGGTAAGACCGAACCCTCACTCACGTCAATGTCACCACAGCTACACTGGTGCGTGCGCCTGATTGGACTTGTCAGGTCATTGTGCTAATGAGGCCCCGGGCTGGGGGACTGGGGCTGAGGAATCTGCCTGAAATGTCCCAGGGCATTTAGTACCACCGAGGAGGATGGATCGGCCCCCCTGGGAAGCACACTGGGGATGTGACGGATGGTAACCGAGTGCTTCTTCTCATCACAGCCTGTTGGCCTCCTCCTCCTCCTCCTGAGCACGGCCAGCCCCTCCCTTAGTCCCAGTGCGAACGTGTGAGGTTCTCAACCTCCCCATCAGGGCCGCCAGCTCCGTTTGTTTCTGCCTTACTGAAGCAGCCAGGCCTGTGGTTATCAGACCAGGAGTTTGGTGGCCCCACTCAGGTGTCAGTCATGTTACTGAAAAACCAGCTCGTGTGCCCCAGTGGTATAGCGGTCCCAGTACTACGCCTGCGGCTGGTCCCTGGACCACACAGGTGGTATAAATTGGAACTCCAGACCCATGTGAAAGCAAACATCAAGAAATGAATTTTCAAGGGATAATCCTTTTGATTTCATCCTCAGCCCAGGATGAGCAGACATCTTCATCTCCCCGTGGTGGTCACCAGACTCTTCCTAGTCTACTCTTTCTCTAAGGTGGTGGCCCTTTAAGGGCCCTAGCTTTGCACATGGGTCTCGGGCTCCGCCTTCCGAGGCACCATCTCCTGCTCCCACAGGGGCACGGACACCCCGGCCCCACAGCCTCACCTTACTGCTGTGACTTTCAGCTCCCTATTCTTTTGGAGGTCTCAGGGCTTTTTTCTTTCTTACAGTGAACTCAACTTTGCATTTAAAAGAATACTTGTTAGATTTCATCTGTCGTTTCTGTATGTTTTGTGATGGGAGGCTTTCAGGGTCGCACCCCTACTCTGTAAGAGGCCCTGGTTGCCCATTCTACGTGAGGACCTGGGCGAGATGCCTGAGATTTAGGGAAGGGCAGGAAAAGACCACAGCCCGAGGAACTTGCAGAGTAATGGAGGCAACTGGCCGTGGTGACCCAGTGTGATAAGTGTCACACGTACGAGGCCTGTGGGGTGATGTGAAAAGCCAAACTGGGCTTTTTGTTTTTCCAGTGGATGGTAATTGCGGAGCCCATTTGCTTGTTCATCCTACAAGCATTTCCTGAGTGCCACATGCCAGGCAAAATACTAGACCCTGTCACATAAACACTCACTGTCATACTCATTTCTAACAATAACTCTGGGAGGGTAAGTATTTTATTCGCATTTTACAGATGAGCCAGCTACAGCTTAGGGACTGCCTAGCTCGGAGAATGGAGGCAGCCAGGAAGTGCCGGGCCCACTTCCAGACACAGGTCTCTGAGGCCCGCAGAGCTCTTCCTGCTCTGTCCCAGCAGAGACCCGCCGGGTGCCAGCGGGTCCCACTCGGAAAGGCCCTCCATTTCATGTTTCCTAGTCTGTCCTCTTCCTGGCGGCTGGGGAGTAGACGCTTCCCTGACCCCTGACATTTCTAAATGCTGTCTCTTCTTGCCCACTGTAGGAAGGATATTTAACAAACCCGAGAAGCCTCTGGGAAGACTACCCGCATGTGTACCTCCCGTGAGTATTCTCATGACTTGGTCTCCAGGGAGGAGCCAGCTGGCACGAGGACCCGTCGTGTCCCAAGGCTGTTGGTGCGCAGGCTTGTGGGAGACAGACCTGTGGGTGCTTCTTCCTCCCAGTCTGCTGGCCCGAAGAACCCCAGCATGGAGTGCTGTCTGCTCCAGCCCCTGTCACGGAGGTGACGCCTTAGCTCGGGCTGCTGCAGCAGAGCAACAGGGATCGGGTGGCGTGTGAACATCAGAAATTCGTTCCTCACAGTCCTGGAGGCACCTAAGACCAAGGTGCCCGCAGTTTCAGTGTCTGGTGAAGGCCTGCTTCCCGATCATAGACAGCATTTCTCCCTCCGGGTCCTCTCAGGCCGCAGTGGAGAGGGAGCTCTCTGGGGCCCCTTTCACAGGGACGTCAGTCCCACTCACGAGGGCTCTGCACCTGTGGCCGGGCCGTCTTCCAAAGACCTTGCCTCCTGACACCGTCACAGTGGGGGTTAGGGTGTCAGCATACAGGTTCTGAGGGGATCCAGACGTTGGGTCTGTAGCAGGTTCCTAAACCCTGTGAGACACAGAAGCGCCTCCATACAGTCCTCTGGCCGCGCGCATCTCGGTGACCCACTGCTGTTCACAGCAGGTCTTCCCTGCTGCCTTCCGTGGCTGGTGCCCCATCAGAGGCAGCGTCCCCTTCCCCTCCCGCTCCGGATGAGACACAGGAGGGCAACAGCTGGCCCCATCCCTCAGGAGGCCACTTCTTACTCTTCCCAAGACTCTGTAGAGTAATGGCAGAGGACTTCAGCTGAGTTAGTTCACCCCTTTGCTGCTGAGGTCCACTCATTAAGTGCATTCCCGCCACCCTCTTCTCCACCAACAGTTCTCTAGAATTAGCTCCCTCCTCAGCCTTCCTCCTCCAGGCTGAAGACCCCCCTCCTCTGCACTCTTTTTACCATTTGTTTTTCTCTCAGTGGACTCTCCATGTCCCTCTAAATGGTCTTGTCTGTGGAGCCAGGTCCCCAGGCTCAGGAGCACGGTGCTGGCTGAGCCCCCTCCATCCCCGCTCCTGGGCGGGTTCCTCACAGAGTCCTGGCCCTCGCCTTCCCTCCTGTGCTTGGCAAGCATCACGGGGACATTTTCCTCCATCCCTCCCATGTGACTCGCTCCCTCATCTCCAGCTTCCAGGTGAAGTTTTTCTACCTGTGCCAACTGGCCTACTGGCTGCACGCACTTCCTGAGCTCTACTTCCAGAAGGTACGGAAGGTGAGTACTCCCATCCCCCTCTTAAAGCCAGGGGTCCTCCTCGCCCCCACTGCTGTTCCAGCCGGTCCTGTGCCTTCCTCTAGAAGCCTAGAGCACTGAGTGGGGGTGGGGGGAGGGGTGTTGGCGGGTTGAAAAAGTGCTGAGTCAGCGGTTGTCAAAGTCCCCAGGAGGACCTCCGTGAGAGCAGGCCACCAGCATCAGTCTCTTGCCTGCCTCCCACGCTTGACATGTATGTGGCTTTGGAGGAAATCTGAGTCTCATCTTCTGGGTGGCAGATGGAGAGGTTCATGCCTTTTCCACAGTCTTTTCTTTTTAATAGCTTCCCTCTGAGTTATGTCCAAAGCCCTGTGCCCCAGTCCCTGTCCCTTCTCAACCCAACCCCGCCCTCTGCCTTTGGACCCGAAGCTGCTGCCTTGCCCTCAGACTTTTCAGCAGCCTGGTGCACGGGCTTCGGCGTGACCTGGGGTTGTCTGTGTTAAAGCACCAGCCGTGCGGCCGTGGGGGAGGTAGCCTGGCCCACCCTCGCCCGTCTGTGCTTCCCCTCTGGCCCTGCATCTGCGTTAGGGAGCGAGCACACTCACCCTTGTTTCTCTCGTCTGCTCCCCTTGTCCACAGGAGGAAATTCCCCGCCAGCTCCAGTACATTTGCCTGTACCTGGTCCACATAGCCGGAGCATACCTCCTCAAGTGAGTGAGTCCCGGGCCTGCCCTCGCGCTCCAGTGTCCCCGCACACATTCATTCAGTTGGCGGGCACGCATGAGATGCCTGCTGTGTACCAAGTGCCAGGCTAAGACCTGGGAATACAGAGATAGATGACAGAAGATTCCTTTGTCGTCAGTGGCGCATTCGCAGCCTGGTAGGAGAGCTAGTCATACACAGAGCAGGGGGTGGCTTAGCGTTAAGCACCATACTACGACGTGTCGTCTGTCAGGGCAACCCAGAACAATGACCACCGCAACCCGAGACAGCAGGGAAGCCTGGCCAGCGGTGTCGGCACTTGGTCTGTGGCTCTGCAGGTGGAGGGCGGCCTGAGGCTGGGCCCCTGCCTCTCGCGTCCAGTGGCGGAAGCTGCCAGAGCGTGCAGCCCTGGAACCCACGTCCCTTTGATTTGTAACGAGACATAGAGTAGTCACCACTAGTTGTCCAGAAGTCAGAAGAGTAGCTGTGGTGTTTGGCCTTGAGTGCCTCTTATGAAAAGATCCGTATCGATGCACAGGGTGTCCTTGCTGACTTGGGTTTTCCCGAGGGTTATGCGCGCGGTACTGGGGAGCACCAGAATTGTCTGTGAGCCGGCACTTTGAGAACTTGTGATGTGTGATTTGGTGATGCGCACTCCTCTGCTAGGCCCCCTGGAGGTCCCGGCCCATCGTCTCCTAGGTCCTTGCAGCGGGCGTCCAGTGAGAATGGCGGGCTCCGGCAACAGAGGCAGGCGGAGGCTCTCTCACCCGTTCTCCTGTCCCGGGAGGCTTCCACCAGTGAGCATTCCTGGATGGGTCTCGGGGGCACGAGGGCTGTGTAGTGAGGGCAGCTCTGCTCTTGTGCTGCGTGCTCATGTGTCTCATGCAGAACAGGTCTGGGGAAGCCAGTCTGTGCTGCCACCCCAGCAGCATGTGGCCAGGACAGGATGAGAAGGTACAGGCAGGACCACGCAGCAGAGCCTCCTGCTGCTGTTGGGACCCTTGGATGCGAGATGCTCCGAGATACGTTTTTCTCAGCCTCCGATATCTCCCAGGGAAGGGCCAGGCAGGTGTCTGACCCTGTTTGCACCAAGTCCTCGGAATTTTTGTTTTGGAATGAGAATAGGACTGAAAGGACAGGGAGCAGCAGATCCTCCCGAAGTCACACCCAGTCCATTCCCAGAGAGGCTGGCGCCGGGTCAAGGGGCAGCCACCTCTCTCTGCTCCTTTAGGGAATGTGAGCTCCCTTCCTGCCCATCCTTGTTCTAGTTTTTTGAAGTGAGTGTAGGGAAAGGAGGG
Source organism: Desmodus rotundus (assembly GCF_022682495.2). Taxonomy (NCBI): domain Eukaryota; kingdom Metazoa; phylum Chordata; class Mammalia; order Chiroptera; family Phyllostomidae; genus Desmodus; species Desmodus rotundus. The sequence goes on along the minus strand of NC_071397.1, from coordinate 17,381,663 downwards.
GCCCTTGGCTATAGGATTTCCCAAGGAAGACAGACCTTTGAAATGCTGAGTGTTGTGGGGTCCTAATTTGGTGAGGATCTTGGCTTTTGGAGGCCTTTGCTCACTCAACACAGACCTGAGCCCTCCTGTGGGCCGGGCGCTGCCTCAGGCTGCAGTAGCATCTGGGTGAAGGCAGACAGGCCCTGCTCCCCTGGGTGTCCGTTCTAGCGGGAGGCAGACCATAAACCAGGAAGTAAGTAAATAGCGTTTCCCGGGGTGGTGGTTGCGACGGGGAAATAAAGCAGGACAGCGTGTGCACGGGGCACCTTCGGTGTGTGAGGGAAAGCCTCTCTGAGGAGGGGGCTCAGGTGAGGCATGGGTTGAGTTTTGAGGAATGACAAGAGCCAGGTGCGTGGAGATCTGGGCGGAGAGCTGTACCGGCCGAGGGAGTAGCAGGTGCACACCCCGGGGTGGGAGTGAGCATGAAGCCCACTGCAGCCGGGATGCAGAAAATGAGGCTTGAGACGAGGTCATAGGCAAGATCGTGTTGGACTTTTAGGCCGTGTGAAGACATTGGGGAGTTTTCCCATTGTTCTCTAGACCATTCTCGAGACCCAGTGACCACTGTGATCGATTTTGCGCCAGTTGGGTCTCACCATGTAGAAGTGGCCAGACCCTTATTTGTCACCACCTGTGGGAGGGCTCCCACGCTGTCCCGTTGAATTCCTGAAGCCCCACGTGCTCGGCAGGGTCTGTGATTCCCCCTTTGCGTTTGAGCGACAGCTGACCATCTGCAGCACACCGCTTACGAAAGTCCGTAACAACCTCGTGCCTGCAATCGAGCAGAGGGGGTGTCTGAGGGGAAGTCTGGGCGGGTGCTGTTTTTTAAGAGTTCAGTTCACCAGCATAGATTTTTGCATCATGTTGAGTTTTGTTCTCTGTGTACCTCTAAGCTGTGAAGACTCGGCTGAAGAAAAATTAGACAGCGGGAATCACTGTTCCTCCATGCAAAGCTCAGCGACTTGTTTTGAGCACCTTTTGTGTGCTTAGTCTGTGGCCAGATGATGAGTGCAAGGTGATGAGTGCTGTGAAGAGCCTCAGCCAGGGTCACTATGGGAGTGGTAGGGGTGCCTGACCCAGACAGGACAGGCAAAAGGCCAGCGGGTTCAGTATTAGGAAAATTCTGGAGGTGTGAGAGCAAAATGGAATCCTAAAGGCTGAGGCAGGGAGTGGAGTGGAGGGGAGAGCGGAGCCCAGGGCATTGGGCCCCTCGGCTCTGCATGGATGTGCAGGGTCCGTGCAGCTCGTCTCTTTCCCCCCCAGCCTGAGCCGCCTGGGCCTCATCCTGCTGCTGCTGCAGTACTCCACCGAGTTCCTCTTCCACACGGCCCGACTCTTCTACTTTGCAGACGAGAACAATGAGAAGCTGTAAGTGCTGAGGCTGGGAGGCTGGCCTGCTCAAAGGCACAGTGGACAGGGGTGTCCTCTGATGGGAAGGTCCTGCTCTGGGTGTCATCTGCCCCCCTACCTGCACGCTGCGCCCTGAGGGTCTTTTTTTCCTGGAACATCTTCCTCTAGATATCTCATCCCTCGGCCACCCTGAGCCTTTTTCCCACTTGGATCACCTCTGGAGAAGCAGGTGAAGGTTCCTCACAGGCCTAAAGGCTGATGTCCCTTTTCTCCCTCTGCGAGTAGGTTTAATGCCTGGGCTGCTGTCTTTGGGGTCACCCGCCTCTTCATCCTCACCCTCGCTGTGCTGGCCATTGGCTTTGGACTTGCTCGCATGGAAAACCAAGCTTTTGACCCTGAGAAAGGGAACTTCAACACCTTACTTTGCAGGTGAGTTGGACAGAAGGGCAAGGCAATAAATCAGGGCTTCCTGGGAGCAGCCAGGAGCCTCCTGAACTTGGCACAACTTAGGCAGAAGGTCAGGAGGCAGCAAACACCTGGGTCTCCTGCGTGTTGATGTTTCTGGGAATCCCTGGACATTGGGCCTGAGGGAGAAGAGATACCTTCTTTCTCAGCCTTCTTTTTCCATCAAAACCATCCTCACTTCCTGGCCCAGGCCCAGAAAGACCAGTCAGGGCCTCCATCCACATGGGAATCCCCTCACCTTTGAGGTGCTCAGTAGGCTTCTCACCCAGCCTCTCGGTGATCATTGCAGCTCTGCTTGGACTCTTTACAGTCATGTTGTCAACGGGCTGGCCAGTGGCCTCCCATAGCAGCAAGGAAGGCAATGAGGAAGCCGTTGTGTTTCCATGAGACTTAGGGCCCGGGAAGGTGTGTGACTCGGCCAGGGTGGCACCGTTTTCAAGGGCCATGCTAGATGAGAAGTCACGATAGAATTATTTCTGCTGTATATAATTCATTTGAATTCTTTCAGTATATATGGAGCTGACATGAGCCGTGTTTTATGCTGTGGGTACAAAAGGGACAGGTCATGGGTCCCAGCCAGCATGGGGACAGTGTGACTGGAGGTAGATGTATGTCTGCTGACAGCCTCCCTAGCTTGGTCTATACATCCCCCCCCGCCCCCCCAAGTGTGGTAGAGCAGAGACGGGCACTGGCCCCTGGCCCTCGCTGGTGGTGGTGGTGGGGTGGGGGGTGCTGGGGCCAGAGGTGATCTACCGTGGGATGGGCAGGGTTCCTGGCCTTGGGAACTCCCCTGCCCTGGGGCTGTGGGCCCAAGGCCTCCTGAGCCCCCCACTCTGCCCCTCTGCAGGCTCTGCGTGCTGCTGCTGGTGTGTGCTGCCCAGGCCTGGCTCATGTGGCGCTTCATCCACTCCCAGCTCCGGCACTGGAGGGAATACTGGAATGAGCAGAGCGCCAAACGGAGAGTCCAAGCTGCCCCCAGACCATCAGCAAGGCTCATCAAGAGGGAGTCTGGTGAGTGCCAGGGCCTCGGGCAGGCCAGGGTGGGGTCTGTCTGGGTGGATGGGAGGAGTCAGGGCTGGATCCTTGGGCTCTACCCAGCCTAGTCCTGCGGCCCTCTGCCTGGACCCCTCCCCTGGGCCTTGGACTCTCTGGCTCCTGCCAGGGCCTGACTGGCACGTGGCTGGGTGTGGACCAGGGACAGACTGTGGGCGGGGCTGGCCCTGACTAGGCTGGAGCCCTCTAGCAGTGGCGGGGCAGGGCAGTGGCTGGATGAGGAGCTTTTGGCAGGAAGCGTGTCCTCAGGGTGGCTTCTGGGTCCCAGCCAAGTTCTGCGCCTGTTCTCGGGGCTGCGCAGCTGCTCTGTCCTCACCTGCCCTCTGCTCGCTCTACATCGTGGCCAGCCCCAGCCTCCCAGGCTGCAGGCTCCTCTTCTGTCTTCTGGAATGACTCAGGATGGCACAGTGCTAGGTGGGCGGCAAGAGCGGGACACCCATTTCTCCTTTGGCCCCTGCCATACCTCAGTAACCACCCACCCACTCTGGGTCCTGGGGCTCTACCAGCCCTGTGCTTTCTGTCCAGCCTGGAGGCCTGTCTGCATCAGGATGTGTTCTGACTCACCTGCCTTTCTCCAGGTGTGGCCTGCTTGGCAAGGGCTCACGTGTGTTTGGACCAGACACGTGTGTGGCCAGGTGTGTCGAGGAGCCAGGCCTAGCTGTGGTGGGGGTGGGGGGTGAGGTGGCAGCCAGATGTGCTCTCTGACCTGAAGCAAGCACACAGGCATGTATCTGACAACAATAAAAAGATTTCTGCCCTAATTCTTCTGCCAGAGCAGTGTCGGGCATTTGAGGGAAGCCTTGTCCCTCCAGCCTCTCTACCCCTCCCCTCTGTTGTCACCTTCTCTCCAGTCATTGCTGAAGTGAGTGGCTGCCCTTCAGGGCGTCTGAAAGAAACTGAGGACACTGGCAGTGGCTGAGTGAGCTCAGCAAGGACCTGACCCCAGCCTCAGGCCTGGGTGGCAGGCCTCTCCTGTCCCTGGGTGGCTGTGTGTCATCCCAGCCCCTCCCACCAAAGGAGTGTCAGAGACTGACCAACCGCCTCACACGGAGCCGCTGGGAGCAAGACCCTGGGGAAAGCAGCAGCCTCTGGGGGCAGTCTGCCTGGTCCCCTAGGCTCATCTTGTGGGCAGCAGCTGGGCCGGCTGTCCGGGCCCCCACGCTCCTCTCCTGCTCCAGTCCCAGCAGAAACACCATGTCTGTCTGTCTGTCTCCCTTTACTTCCTAGGTTATCATGAAAACGGAGTGGTGAAGGCAGAGAATGGAACCTCCCCACGGACTAAGAAACTCAAGTCTCCTTAAGGCCAAAGTGCTGAGAACAGGAATCCTCTTGGGGGTGCCCAGCAGGGCAGTGGGGGGGCCCAGGCCTCGGTCACTGCCTCCCTTCCTGCTCGTGACACTCCATCTCAAACAGCAGGAACCTGTCTTTAAACGGGGCTTTTCCTCCTTTCTTTCCTCTTGGCTTTTTCTTATTCTTCCATAAACCATTCTCAATAAAACCAAAAATCTTCCTCTTTCTCTCCCTCAAGCCACTCACGTCCTCACCTCTGTCCTGTGTTGGGTTTTCTGGAAGCCCAGGTTCTCCTGGTTACCTTTCTGCTGGCCTCCTTTCTCATCCATCACGGCTGCTGCTTTCTCTTTTTATTTCTTTTACCACGTTGTGCAATTTTTCTGTCTTGATTTTTGCCATGAGAGGGAGCTAAGATTGCAGTCCTGGCCACCCAGCCCCCGTGTCAGTCCCCAGGACCTGCCAAAGTCTGCAAGCCTCGTGTGAGGAGCCCCTGCCTGGGGCCAGCAGTGGGCCCCCCAGGGGCCCCCCTGAGGATGGGCAGGAAGAGGAGAGACCGCCCTCTTGATCATAATCTCCTAGGTGCTGATTAACTGACACATGTATGATTCCAGCTCTGCACGTACTGTCTCGAGGCCCAGCAGGGCTGCTGCTCCTTGAAATGCCAAGGCGTTTGGCTTTGGGACCTGACAACTCGGTCCAGAAGGATGGTGTTAAGTGTGTTGGGTCCCATGACTCAAGATGGCTTGCCAGTGGCTGACCCTGCGCTGGAAACCAGCCCACCCTCACTCTGCAGGGGAAGTGCTGGGGATTGGACAGGTCTTCCCACTGTCTGGAGCGAGAGCAGGTGTCCTGAGCATCAGGCTCCTCCGGAAAGTGATGGTGGAGATGACCCAGGACTTTCTTCAGCAGCTCGAGCTGCACCTGCTTTTCTACCGTTCACCAGCATTCACAACCAAATCCGCCCGCTAACAGGACTGGCTGGGCACGGGCTGGTCTAAACCCCAGGCCCAAGCAGCCCTGTCAGGCCAGCCCTGCTGCCCGACTTCATCTCGCTACCCACAGGAACCCCAAGCCCCTGCCAGCCTCCCTTGTTGAGTGTTCTTTGGAATTGTCACTGTTATCTGCTGATGTTTGTTGAGCACACCGACAGCGCCGTAGATGGTGTGACCTGGGACAGGCCGCTTTAGGTGAGCCGCACGGCTGTGCCGAGGCTTCCTGCCCTCTCACGTGGTCTTTGCCTGCTCTCTCTCCAAAGATAAGGCCCTGGCAGGGCCTGGTGAGGACTTGGCAGAAGAGTTAGGCTTTCCACGGTCCTGTTTAAGAACTCTTGGACTCTGCTGCGGTGCTGGGGAGTGGTTCTTGGTGGGCACAGGAACGTCAGTATCCTTTGATGAGCTGGCCCTCTTTCGGACACCACAGCAGAAGCCGAGCCTCAGATGGTCATCCAGAAAGGAGGAGATGGGTCTTTCCACCAAGGCAGTGCCCGTTCTCCACACCACTTGCATCAGAGATCAATTTTCATTTTCTAGAGACTGAGGGATTTGTTTCCTAACGCATTTGTAGACCCTCACCTCTCTGTCAGGATAAGGTGTCTGAAAAGGAGGAATTGCCGTTGGCTGCTGCTGGTTACTCCTAGGGAGTGGGAGTGTTTTTGAAAGTAGGCATCTCTCCCATCCTTCTCTGATACTGCTCTGAGCTGCGGAGCAGAACCTTGGCAAAAGGGTAGCATGGTGGCGGCTGACGGCAGACTCATCAGCCAGCAGCCTCCTGCACCTGCCCCGGGAGCCCAGGCACCAAAGGCTGTTACCAGGCTGCATCCTGGGCAGTGTGTCCCTGCCCCCGCAGGTGGCTGCCTCCCCAGGTGAGCCCCGTGAAACTGTGGACTCAGTTCCACACTTCGGTGGACACCCGCATGCTGCGGATGGGCCAGCTGCTGACAGCAGCCCCAGGCCTGCCCTCCAGCGGCCTCCCTGCTACAGGAGTGCTCGGGTGTCCTAGCTGTTCGCTGCCACATAGACCACACGGCTTTGTGTCCTAAGTCTCCTGCAGCTCCCACGCTGTGTACCGTGTGCCTCAGAGGTGGTACCGCCGCCCTGGCGGCCGGGCCAACTTCAGCTGTGTCCTAAAGCACAGGGCTTGTTCGATGATGAGAGTACGTCACGTCTTTTCTGCTCTGTAAAACCCCCTGAGACGTGAGTAAGGCTAGCATCTCACCGGCTGGTCTCAGGAGTGATTTGAGGGAAGAGGGGATAGCAGGGTCATTGTCAGGCACTTTGTCACCCCACTGGCACGGCTGGCACAGTTCTTGCAGAGAGCACCAACTCTTTGGAGGGTTGGCTCAAACCATGTTTCCAGGGGCCCAAATAACTCAATTCCACTTCACCCTGTGAGCTTGTTGGGCTGGTTTGTCCTGATTTGGCCACTTTGGCCGTTTTCTTCAGTCTCAGCACTCTTCTGGCCCCAGCTGTGCCGAGCCATCTGTGAAGGCCCTGACAGACACCTCCGCGTTGGAGAGGCCAGCTCAGCACCCCCACCCAGGGCAGGAGAACACATGCAAATCTACCTCAGCAACCGCTGCCTCTCAACATCTCTGACGGGCACCAGCGCGGGGCAGCCAAGCAGGCGGCAGTGGCAGGAGAGGGACAGGGAGGCCGTGTTGGTGGGACGGGAGGATCCCATGCTGCCGATTCCCCTCCTTGGAGGCTCAGTGATTGGAAGGTTATTTTTACCATCCAGGCTCTGAGAGCTGCACTATTAATAAGTTACATGTGTCCCTTCCGAAGGTAGGGGACAGTTCTGGGGGAGGGGGCGCCGGCAGAGCTGGAGGAGAGCTGCTTCTCCCATTCCAGTCTGTTTTAACCTTGTGTGTGTCTGGCCGTCAGACCAGAACTGTTGCCGAGAGAACCTTTTCCACTTCTGTCTGAAGGCAGAACTTACCAACATTTCAGACACCGTAATAGTCATCCGTGCTCTGACCACCTCTGCTTCCCTCGACTGGAACCCCTCAGACCCTGGAAACCCCTGAAGCCTGGGCAGCCCGATCGAGGGGTGTGTGCTGCTGGGTTTTCTTGGGGGACCTTCCTCCTCAGTATCCTTTGACCTTTTTTCTAAGTGTTGAATAAAAGGCAAGGGTAGAGAGCATCCCGTCCCAAGATTCCCGACAGGAAACTACTCCTCAGCTGCCTTTTTGCTTGATGTGGCTTGCCGACTGTGCAGCTGGGGAAGCGCGGTCTGGATTTATTTCATAGGCTTCAGCCTTCCCAGGTGGTTTTTCCGAGGCCTGGGTAAGAGAACGTGGTGGGGGGGCAGGGGGCAGGATGCGACTCACTCCCTGGGCAAGGGCCTCAGCCTCACCCATGAGCAGATTTCCATTCCGGGCCCTCACAGGCCCCCGTCTTAGTGGAGAGTGTGGCAAAGGCTCGTTGAGTCGGGACAGCTGAGCAGTCTTTATTCCCTCTCCCGGCCTTCCCGGCTCCCAGCCCTGCTTGTCAGGAGGGATGGCGGGCACCACTGAGAGCTGGGTTGTCCTCGGATCACTTGAAACATAAATGGAATCTCTCTCTGGCCCTTGGTTGGCCTGGTGAGGAAGCCTTTACTAACTTCTCACTCTTTACCCAGTTCTCCCGTGACTATTCATTCCTCCTCTCCAAAGGCTGAAAAAGACCACCTCCTCGGCTGCCTCGCCCCCCGTGCCCCACTCAGCCTTTTCTTGGAGGTCTTTGAAAAGGGGGGGATGGAGGCCTGCTGGCTGGATGTGGCCAATCGTGCTCAGCAACCTGTGCGAGTTTTTGTCGTAAGCAGATCCTTATTCTTTCTGTGTGAGAAGTGCCTTACCTGCCGTGTGGTCTCGGCCATCACTGTCGTGTACAGCCAGCCCCCAGCCGCCAGGGCTCTAGGGCTGTTTGTCACGTGCAGCCAAGGGCACTGGGCCCGGTATAGTTACATGTAAAAGGGACACGGATTGTGACAGTTTTGCCTCATTTGTCTCAACCTCCCCCACACCCCCAGCATTGCATTAGGGTCTGTGGTGTGTCCCCTGTTTTGTTTCTGGTTTCTCCCAGGTGTCAGCTTTCGGGCCTGCCTGGGTGGCTGCAGAAGCCCTCGAAGGCCCGTTGTGGCACCTGTGCCTCATAGCTGTGAAGGGAAGCTCAGAGGGCCAGGGGCACGAAGCCCCGTTTGTGCCTCTGGCCCCAACACAGCGAGGCCAGCCCCCATATCCAAGATCACCCAACGGTGCCCTTGCTGTAACCTCTCCTGATCTATTTTGCTTCCCATTCAACCCAAAGCCTGTGTGACAAAGGTGTTTACTTTCCAATCACAAGTGTTAGCTCACAGATACCTGCTGGACAGTGGGTCTAGGTTGGCCGTTGCAGAACTTCTTCGAGCTCCTAAGTCAGTGTTACCTTGTGTTAGCAGCAGCCCCCATCTCCCCTGCCCCTGGCCCGCCTGCCTTTCCCTCGCTTTTCCGGGTTGTGCAATAACCCTCCCAGCCAGTGGTCCTCCACAGGCCTTGCTGTCCCTTCCGACGCCCTGCAACTGGGGAGGGAAGGGGCCCACGGGAGGGGCGGTCGTCACCCCTTACAGAAGAAATGTTAGCCACTTTCCCTTCGTTGCTGCCGTTCTTGTGATTCTGGGTAGGTTTCTGTGGCACTCTAGTAGAACATTGTAGCATTATCTTAGAAGTCCATATAATTTTTTTTTAATCTGTTGAAAAGGAAAAAAGAAACTATCCTCATGATGGGGCATTAATAAGAGTAAAGAGTCAGTGTCTGGGAATGAGACCTGTTGGGACACCTGAGGTTTCACCATCACTCTGCCTGAAAACATTCTAGAGTTTCTTGTTCACGTGGAGAGGAAGGAGAGCCGCGTGCGGGCAGCCCTGTCCCCTGACAGGACCTGCCTGGGATTCTAGGCACCACCGTTTCCTTGGGCACAGAGTCAAGGGGCCCCTCCCGTGGGCCCCTTCCCTCCCCAGGTGTTTGTGTGGTGAGACTAACCCTCATTTTTCAGTTCTTGTTTAATGAACACCTGAAGGGTGAGCTGAGGCTGCTGGTGCCCTGAGCAACTCATAATGCAAATGTGGATAAAAAGTGTCTTTTCGTTTTTCTACTTAGCCTGTTCATGTTACGGACCAAATTTCAACGAGGAACTCAAGGAAAATTTGTACCTGCCGTATTTATGCTCATGTAAAAGGGTTTTTTTTGTTTTGTTTTGTTTTTTTGTGAGGGGGGCTTTTTACTTTCGGTGAACTTTTTTCAGAATCCTTTTTCCACTGTTTCTGTCTGGTTTGAAAACAAATTACAGTTTTGTATGGATTTTTTAAGTGTACATTTTGAAGCAAATGGTCAGCAAATATTTTTGAAATAACTGAATAAAAGGCATAGAATAATCAGTCTAATTGTTTCTGGTATAATTCCTTGTCTTCCTTTTTGGCCTGGATGCTTTGCTTTTACTTGAGAAAATAAGTGTCAATTTTAGTCTAATTTCTAATAGTTTTTACTACATTAGTCATTTCATGTATATCTTTTGAGATATCTTTGTTAATTGTGCTCATGTGAATGAGGGAACGGGAATGCAGGATGGAGGAAGAGTTATCCCAAATACTAGGTAATAACAAGCATCATTTTTATTTGAGTCCATAACAGTAAAGTATAAAAGTGGAAAGGAGTTTTCTTGACAGGGGGTTTGTAGGTCGAAGGTCCACCGGGCTTGCTGTTTCTCTATTATGAAGTCATTTGGCTGGGAGAAGATGGGCTTGAGTAAGAGCCATCAACTGTTTGTGTTGCTAATGAGTAGATGTCCGAGTATTAGGAACAGTGGTGGGCAGTGGGCACTGCAGGAGTCAGCTAGAGGGCCTATTGCCTGCAGCTGACTGCTGTGTTTTCCAGAACCATCTTCAGAGAGAGATCAGGGATGAGTGCAGTTACAGGGGGCAGTTAGCCAAGGACACCCACGGATACGAGGATTAAACAGGAAAGCTGAGGTGCAGGTGAGCGGCACTGGCGAGGGCAAGCTTTGGTGCGGGCTTAGGTTGCGGTCCTCCTCTGCCGTGAGAAGCTAGGTGACCTCGAGCAGGTAACCTTGCTGAGCCTGTTTGCTCACGTCTGTTCTGCAGTTTTGGTTTACTTGTTTGCTTTTGCAGAGAGTGGTAGTGATTTAGGGATAGTACATGCTAAATTCATGGTATAAATAAAGCATTCAATCAATAATTTTTTAAATGAACATGCTCATACTCATGTGCCAGCAGGATATTCAAGAGCCACTCATCCAAGGGACCCTCGATTCTCTGGAAAGGTTTAGAAACGTCTTCTCTACCTGTCGGCCCCAAGTACCCTCAAAGCCTGCAGGTGAGTTTGCTATACCCTAATCAGATGGCATGTTCAAGGCTCCCTGGTGGTACAGACAGAGAACAGGGCCAGCCAACCTTTACACAGAGGCACACTTTACTAGCCCTAAATCTGGAAGCCACCTTAAACCATCTTACACACATCCCTCAGTCAGGTCGCATCGCCTCAGTAAACAGTAATAGGCGCCTCTGCTCCTCTCCTGCAAATGCTAATAGGTGATGCCAGGTCTTTCTGCCTCAGCTCCCTGGTGGCCCAATCAAAGGATGGTTACTTCTTCCCACAACAGAGCTTACTGCAGGCTAACGCTCAGCTCCCTTCCGTCACAGGGCCCCACATGCATGCCAGGTGGGACTGCAGCAGAAGGGAGCCTAAGTGACCCCTCCTGGTGGCACTGCCATGCAGGATCTCAGTCGGAAAACCGATCCGCTCTGACTTGTGGCTCCTATACCTGGATGCCCCGCATAAACTGGCAGTGGTAAGCAGTGAGTGGGGACACCACGGCAATGACCCGCTGGCTCTGGTCTTCTGTGAAGTAGCTGTTACCCCCTGTGCTGGTGCTGGCAGATCTCAACTTCTCCATCTTGGGGAAACATGGAGGACGAGGCATGGACAGCAACTCAAGGCATATGTGGGAATAGTGCCAATCTTACCCCGAGACACTTCTCTAACAGAGCAGGCTGACTTTTAAATCCTGGTCCCCATTGCAATGGAAAAGAGACAGGAGAATAAACGGGGAAAAGATGTCAGAACTGACCTTACAAGGGCTATGAGCACCTGGCTCTCACAGGGTAGGTAAGAGGATGTCACGGTAAGTGAGACCTTTTCCCTGCGGCCTCCATTTTGGTTAAGGACACAAATTGGCACATATCTCCGCATACCACAGACTGGGGCAGCTCCGTGGAGGCTTGCCGAAGAGGGCCCAAAACTTTTGCAGATTCTCTCGTCCATGGAGGCCAGGGAGATGCAGCCATCACCGGGGAGCACAGATTTTTGGAAAGGGGCCCTCAGAGAGCTGCAGGTCCACAAACACATTGATGGGAGTGCTTGAACAGCCTCAGGCTTGACGTGTACCCCCTGTGGCTTGAGGAGCACAAGATCTGGAGTACCTTTACCTGAAACAACTCTCAAGGGAAGGGACTGGCTGAGCTGCCTAACTGTACAGCCCAGAGAGTGATACAAAGGGGGATGCTGGGCAAGAGTGGATGCCCTGGAAGGGCGAGCCTCCGAGAAGATCTGAGAGGATGAGCCTGGAAGGGGGTGTACTATCAGAGCTAAGTGGTCAGCTGGAGACGGGGCCACCTGCATCAGAGAAAGGTGCCCTGGGAGAACCAGCCAGCCTCTAATTAATGCCCTGATGGTACCTAGGATTTTGCCAGCCACAGTAATAAGACTTTGCCCTCTTCCTCTGGGTTCTACCTCTACCCTTCCAGACACCATAAAGACCAGAAACAGCAATATGGCTGAATGGGGGCAAAAGGAACAGAAACCAGAAGGAAGAAGAAACCCACTATATCTGCCTGACATACTCCCTGACTTCCTCTCCCCCCCGCCCCACACACACTCACTACATGCTTCCAAGCTTGGGGGAGGACTGAGCTGGGGCAGGCAGGATAGAACTCTGTGTTTTTATTTTAGACTGAAATGAGCTTTTAAATACTTAAAAATTAGACTCTTAAAATAGTTATGAGTGACTTGAGAAAACAAAACAAAACGCGGATTCTTCTTGATATAGCAACTTGGAGCAGAAAGGGGAGCGTCAACACAATGCATTTACAGGCCTTTCACTTAGCTGGTTAGAGGCGGCTTGGCTCACCAGGAGAGGTCAAACCAACGGAAGTTCCCCGCTAGTTCGGAGAGGGCCAGGCATCCTCTACCGTGTAAAACCCATCCTCACTTACACCACTTTTCGGGTAGAGGGAGGAATCTGAGACAGCATTTATAAGGATGAAGTTGGTGGCTGACCTTGAGGAACAGCTCTGATTCTAGAAAGTCCATCCAAGCTCATCAGAAAACCACTAAGTGCTACTGGCCTCTTCCTTCTATCTCAAGGCAGGCTGTCTAAAAGCAGAGTTTTCTAAATTTTCTTTCTTCTTTTTTAACTACAAACGACATCAACAAATACATTTTACGTAACAACCCAGTAAATACACACTCTGCTGAAACGAAGTTTCATGAAACAGTACATACCCTATTATGTACGCGCACCACAGTTTGATACTTTCTGTTTCATTTCCTAAAAATTCAGATCTACCAATGGGCCTAGAACCGCACTTTGAAAACCTGTGCTGGATGTCCCTGTAATACCGGCGCAAGCAGGCAGGTGAGCAGGGACATTGGCTTAGCAGCAATGCTAGTACTGCGTGCTTATTTCCAAAACCCCAAATGGTGCTTCTAGCAAGTTCTATCTTTTCTCCTGCTCTTCAGCATTGTACACCTGTACTAGGGTTCCCCAGAGAAGCAGAACCAATAGGATGCAGAGAGAGAGAATGAGATTTATTCTGAGGAGTTGGTTCACATGGTTATGCAGGCTGACCAGCCCCAAGATCTGCAGTCAGCAAGCTGGAGGAGACTCATGGGAGCTGGTGGCGTAGCTCCGGTCTGAAGGCCAGCACGCTTGGGCCTCAGGAGGAGCTGACACTTTGGTTTGAGTCAGAGTCAGGAAAAAGCTGATGTCCCGGTTTGAAGGCAGTTAGGCAGGGGGATTCTCTCCTACGTAGGGAAGGGCCAGCCTTTTTGATCTATGCAGGCCCAAAATGAGTTGGATGAGGCCCTCCAGCACTGGGGCGGGCAGCCTGCTCTACTCAGTCTGCCAATTCAAATGTCAATCACATCCAGAAACACTCTCGCAGACACCCAGAACAATGCTGGACCAAATATCCAGGTACCCCAAGGCCCAGTCAACCCGGTTCCACATAGAACGAACCGTCACAACACCCCTACCCCTACCTCCCTCAATAAGGCACCAATCTTAGCTCCTGCAAGGTCCAATTTAATTTAGACTTCAGAAATACAAGAACAAAATATACATATATATATACATACTATATATGTGTGTATATATATATATATGTAAATAAAAGTTCAAGAGCTCTGTAAATGCGTCTACAAAGAATACAAGGTACACTTCAAAGTGTGGGTCCAACCTCAAAGGACTGTACTGCATTCTCTCATCAGCCAGGTCAGTCTGAGAAAGCACGGACGAAGTTGTAGTAGTTGATCTTGTCTTCTCCGTGACAGCACATCCTGATTAGCTGTGGAAGAGAACGAGAGCAGGTGAGTGGGCGTGTGGGCCGCCTGCGGCGTGACTGCAGCGTGCACACGGCAGCAATGGTCCCCAGCCTTTGTAGGCCAGTTCAGCGTTTTTATGTCCTCCGCTGGTCCTGAAATGACCCCGTGAACCCAGTAGGTAGGTCAGATATTATCCCCTCTTACAGTAAAGAAAATCAAACCTCAGAGTAAATGGCCTGCCCGGGATTTCAGGACAATGCATTTACAAGGGCATTGTCTTTTTTAAATGTTCTTTTTTAAAAATCACTTTTAATTGCTTTTATATTCAAATACAAGACTTTGGCCACCCAGCCTGTGTGGGCTGCTGTCTCACAGCCCAGCAGCAGGACCTCGTTAGGTCACTGCCCAGGCCGCAGCCTCTGGAGCTCGGCTGTGAGGGTGGGGCCGATTTGCTGTGGCTACCTCGTAAGACACGGGCAGACCCATCCCACCCCCTCCCCTGCCCCACTTCCCACTGACTGCAGCTGCTCTCACGTCGGGCCCACACACAGTACACGTGACTGAAAAGTCAAAATCTGGTGTGCTGTCAGCCTGAGATCCGGGGAGCTAAAAGGGCTTTGGCCCATTCGAACACGTACTCTTTTGTCCGCCTTCCCCGCTCCATGCTAATGTTTCTGTCTGCAAAATGTCTTCGTCTCCAACCTAGCCACTCTAGCCCTCAACTAACGCCTTCCCTAAATAAATCTTAACTCTGAATATTCCTTGTTGCTAAAAGATCTTTAAGGTCTATAGCACCTCAGTGTTCTTAGTAAGAATAAGTCACAGTCACAGGTGAGGTGGGAGGAATTTTGTCTGACTTCTGGGGGAACCCTGGCTAAAGGGGTTCAACTCATGAAAATTCTAGAAGGAGACGGTCCATGTCACCATGCAACCTCTCCTGTGCCTGGGCAGCAGTCATGCCCTCTCCATGCTAGTCCTATATATAGGTGGGCTAACATACTTACTGCTGTGAAGGCTGTCAAAGGCTGCCCACCAACCCGCTCAACCCAGTTGCCTCTGAGTTGCCCCTTCAGGGCTGCCCCTCCAGGACCACATCTCACCAGCCTCTCTGGGCTGCCTGGCCCCATAGCACTTAACGAGACGCCGTGCAACAGCACTTGGAAAAGAATGCCAATGAGAGAAGCAAGGGGAAGGCCGTAATCAGGACTGAGGAGGAGACCTAGTTGGAGCATCCTGGATCTTCCCCAGTTAAAACAAGAGCCATTTGTGATTGTCTTTGGGAAAGAATGAACGGTGCTCGGCCTCTGCAATCGGCGGGCAAGAATAACTCCTACTGACCTCCTTAATCAAGGAGTCGTCAACTGGGATGTTGAGAGAGCCACAGGTTTTAAAGAACACCTCTTTGTCCACAAATCCTGAAGCTTCCTTGTCGTAAGTCTGAAATGCCTCACAGATGCTGTCTCTGCGAGGAAGGTCTTTCAGTTGCTTCTGGATTGTGTCTATTAATGCTTCCAGTTCTTGCACTCCTGGGTCCACTTCAGCTTGTTTGCTGTAGACAAAAGAAGGAAATGACAGAACATGGAATTTATTCTTGACCAATCTCATTTCAGTGACCAAAGCTCTCACTTTGTGCAGTCGGGGAAGCTTCTAACGACAAACGGCTTCAACGGCGAGCTGACCAGTTGCTGAACACTTGCCTGGCTAGCGGGTGATCTCCCCGTCAAGGCAGCCTGGTCAGGGGCAGCGTGGGAACTGACACTCAGCCTCCCATGCTGCCATCTGTTAAATCACTGCCCCACCAAGAGCCAGATCTGACGCCACCGCCATCCCACGTTCCTCATTTGTGGGGGTCTCGTGATCTGCATCATCCATGTTACATCAGCTAAAACTAAATGTCTGAATTTGAAAAATATTTATCGATAACTTATGCAGTCAGGGATCTCTTGTACTTTTAACATTCCCTCTCCAAGCCACTCTGAATTTTGTAAAGGTTATTTATGGAAGTTAAGAGACTGCTTGGTGCAGTGGATTGAGAAGCTTGGGCTTAGCACTTTCTGAAATGAAGAGAGGTTAGTAAGCCAGAGCATTAGGAAAAGGGGCGTGTCCCCTCCAAATCACAACCAGGATAGGCAGAAGCTCGATTTTTATTTCCTCTGAACATGAAGGTGCAGTTATAAAATTAAAGAATTTTTGAGCTGGAAAAAGCTCTCTCATGTTTCATCTTCATAGATCTGTTTTGGAATAAAAGGTGGCTCAAATAAATTCAGTAAGCACCCCTCCGTTTTTCAACTCTGAGAAAACAGGCTGGGGGACCCTAGTGACTTGCCCAGGCCTCATGTCAGAGGCCAGGCCAGAACCGGCATCTCACATAAGCGCTCATGTGCTCTTTCCACCGCGCCCGGCCACCTCTCACTGGAAAGGACTTCACACACCAACTCACCACTGCTTTTTGTCCCTATTTTTCCTGTGATATAATATTCAAAAAGTTCACTGTTCCAAATAGCCTTTTATTTCCTTTTAACCAAATGCCCTTTTAATCTATTTCCCTTTAAACTGACAGCGATCCTTGCTGGAAGAAGTATAAATTGTATAACCTTTTAGGACCAAATATTTTGAGCAAAAATATTTTTGCTCAATTTGAAAATATGAAGCAACAGCCCAGAGAAGAATTTCAAATAACTTATCCTATGAAAATCATCATAACTTGTATAGAAAGATACATCAATAAAGCTGCTTTGAGACAGCCTAAATAAAAACAAAGTGTCCTAAAATCAAGAATTGGTTAAGTAACACGCACTACAATCGGCCAGCGTAACGACAATGCAGCACCGTCAACGCTGCAGGAAGAGCAGAAAGGTATGTGGTTAGCGAGAAATCAAGGCGCAAAGGTGTACATAGAATGCTAGCTTTTGTGTAAAAGTGGGGGGTATGAGATCATATGTTTAAAGGTGCTTATATTATACAATGAAAATCTGCAAATGGATGGTAACCAGTAGGAAGAAGGAAGACGGGGAAGATAGGGTGGGAGCAAAACTCTTCTTTGGTCCCTTTATATATATATATATATCTCCCATATGAATATAATACTTACTCAAAAAATTAACTATCAGTATACCATAAAATATTTTATGAGGTCAGAAGTGTTCATGATATACCATCAAGTAAAAAAAGCTGATAAACAGTATTTCAGAATCACTCCATTTTATATGCATATCAAGTAAAATATTAGAACTACTCACCCCTGGGTTTTAGGATTTTAAAAAATATTTTTGCTTATTTCTATTTGCATCTACTAATTTTTACTACTTGAGTATTTTTTTTCTGTGTATATTACTTTTGCAGTAAGACAAAAACACTAAAATTATAATTAAAGGTGTCCAGTACCTAAATGCTGTCTGGAATTATTTATTATAAAAGTACGATATGTTTATCTGATGGGTTAATTCCAACATCCATACGGAATTACGAAGGACTGCCAGGGAACTACTTCGGTGTCAGAAAGCAGTCGAGCCTCAGTCTTCTGTATCATCCCAGCTGGAGAAGAGCCCTGGAGCATACGAATTTAAATACCAATTTAAAATGTGGTCATCCAGTCACTGGGGGGAAGAGAGGATAACTCTCCATTCCCTGCAGAAACCAGGCACCCATACTGCTTCACACGACAAGGGAAATGCCCTTGGCATCTGCTGCCTTCGAGTAAGACGGAGTGAATGCAGAGAGCTTGCAACAGGTGATACCGTTTAAGACAGAGCTAGTCAGAGTTACAACCCCTACTTTATTGCAGGGGCCTCAGTCAGAAGAGCTGCAAGCCAAGACTTGTTCCATGGGTTAACAGGAACGCAGGGGCTGGCTGATTATCCTTAAGAGGGACTGCCAGCTGAGGGAGGTGGCTGGGTTCCCAACATGCTGGGTGAGGACTCTGTGCCAAGCCCTCCAATGCCCTGCCTTTACTTTCTATAACAGCAAATGTGATTTTATAGGGTGATTAATCTCACATGGGTAAGAGAGACGTCATAGTTGTCAGTCTGTTCTTAGAATATTTTGCCATGAGCACTCCTGCGAAGCCCCCACTCAGCAAAAACTAAACAGAATTCGTATTTCCTCAAAGAGCAAATAGTCTGCAATACTGTTCTTTCCTTCTTATGTTTTTTTGGGGGGGATGCAGTTTGGTGATGGGCATTCTTTGATACCAACAATGTGTTGGAGATTTAAAGTGTGGGCATTACAATTGCAAAGGTTCAGCAGTGACCCCTTGGCCGGACCTTAGCTCATGATCCATGATCCAGGGCCTCCACTCTGTCCCACTGCAGGAAAACCCACTCCCAGGACAGGCAGGCACTTGTTCAGAGAGCTTCAGGTAGTCAGGAAGCTGAACTAAGAATGTCCCTTATTTCTTGGTGCTTCTCCTCGGCACGGCAGAATATATTGTAGGTAAGAGCATGGGCTCTAGGATCTGAGTTCCTGATTCAAAATCCCAGCTTTGCCACTTAAGGTCTGCATGATCTTGAGTAGATTACTTAACTGCCCTGTGTCTGTCTCCTTATTTGTAATATGGAAGTTTTCTTTCTTTAAGATTTTATTTATTTTTAGAGAGAGGGGAAGGGAGGGAGAAAGAGATGGAGAGAAACATCAATGTGAGAAATGTCAATTGGTTGCTTCTTATACATGCCCCGACCAGGGACTGAACCTACAAACCAGGCTTGTGAATCAAGCCTTGTGACTGTGAATCAAACCAGCCACCTTTCGCTTTGTGGGACGACACCCAATCAGCTGAGCCACGCTGGTCAGGGCTGTAACATGGACGTTTTTAAGGGAAGCCAATTCATAAAGATTGTTGTGAGAATTAAGTGAGTTATTGCATATAAAGCACTTAGTACCTGACACAGCAGACACACCCAGCATTAGCTGTTAAGGTTCTTTTGACAGTCCTAGTATCAATATTCATCACTCAGCTAACAACTGTTGTATGTGTTGAATATGTACGGCTCGATGTTAGCTTTTGAATAAACAGTTTAGTACAAGTAACGTGTCTTTAGTAAGGCTCCCTGCCCTCCAGAGGGGAGTTAAGACACAGACTTTAAACTCACTGACAAGGGGAGAAAATGCCCATTACCATTTACGAGAGGTACAAACAATGGGAGGGTCGGGAAGGACCACCCTAGGAGATGGCATACAACCTGGGCCTTGAAGGATGTGAGAGTTTGGACCTTCAGAATAAAGTAAACAACAGACAATGGGAACAGCCTGTGAAAGGGCATAAACGCCCAAGGTTAACATAATAAACCTGTTTGTCTGGAGTGCAAAGTACACAGGAAGGTAAGCTAGAACTCGAAGTCAGATGCCCATTTGGAGCCCTGCTATATAGGATGTAGCAAAAGCAACTCCAAGAAAAAGGCTTATAGCAATAAATGCCTACATTAAGAAATAACATAGATCTCAAATTAACAACCTAACTTTATACCTCAAGGAACTAGAAAAAGGAGAAAAAACTAAATTCAAAGTTAGCAGAAGGAAGCAAATAATAAAATCAAAACAGAAATAAATGAAATAATGACTAGAAAAATGATAGAAAAGATCAACAAAATTAGAAGCTGGTTTTTAAAAAAAAGATAAACAAAATTGACATACTTTTAGTTACACTAAGAAAAAAGTGGGAAGACTCAAAAATGAAAGAGGAAATGTAATGTACAACTGATAATCACAGAAATACAAAGGATCATAAGACACTACTATGAATAACTATACATTAACATATTGGATAACCTGAAAGAAATGTACAAAATTTTTAGAAATGAAACAACAAAAAAATCATGGAAACATACAATGTACAAAGACTGAATCATCAAGAAATAGAAAATCAGAACAAACCAATTGAATCAGGTAACCAAAAATCTCCCAACAATAAAATCCAGAACCAGGTGACTTCACTGGTGAATTCTACCAACATTTTAAGAATTTGTACCAATCCCTCTCAAACTCTTCCCAAAAAGTGAAGTGGAGGGAATACTCCTAAATTATTGTAATAATACAAGGCCAGCATTATCCTGACACTGAAGACAGACAAAGACACTGCAAGAAGAGAAAATTCAGGCCAGTTTCCCTGGTGAACACAGATGCAAAAGTCCTCAACATAATACTAGCAAACCATATCCAACAATCCATTAATAGGATCATACACTATGATCAAGTGGGATTTATCCTTTGTATCAAAGATGGTTCAACATACCCAAATCAATAAATGTACTATATCACATTAATAGAATGAAGGATAAAAATCATGATTATTTCAATAGATACATAAAATGCATTTGCCAAAATCTAACACCCTCTCATGGTAAAACCTCTGACAAATCAGGTAGAGGAAGAATGTGCCTCCACATGATGGATGCCATGCATGACGAGTCCACATGTAACATCATGCCGCACAGTGAACAAGACGAGGATGCTCGCGCTCCCCACTTCTATTCAATACAGACCTCGCCAGGGCAATTAGGCAAGAAAAAAGAAGTACAAGATATCCAAACAGGAAAGGAAAAGTAAAATTGTATCTGTTTGTAGATGGCATGATCTTATGTATAGAAAATCCTAAAGACTTTACCCAAACATTGTTAGAACTAGTCAACATATTCAGTAAAATTTCAGGATACAAAATCAACATACAAAAATCAGTAAACTATCTGAAAGATGAGTTAAGAAAATGATTCCATTTATAATAGCATCTAAAAAAGTTAAATACTTAGGGATAAAATTTTTTAAATATATTTATTGATTATGCTACTACAGCTGTCCCATTTCCCTCCCTTCACTCCACTCCATCCTGCACACCCCCTCCCTCCCACATTCCCCCCCTATAGTTCATGTCCATGGGTCATACTTATAAGTTCTTTGGCTTCTACATTTCCTACACTATTCTTAACCTCCCCCTGTCTATTTTCTACCTACCATTTATGCTACTTATTCTCTGTACCTTTTCCCCCTTCTCTCCCCCTCCCACTCCCCTGTTGATAATCCTCCATGTGATCTCCATTTCTGTGGTTCTGTTCCTCTTCTAGTTGTTTGCTTAGTTTGCTTTTGCTTTTGTTTTAGGTGTGGTTGTTAATAACTGTGAGTTTGCTGTCATTTTTACTGTTCATATTTTTTATCTTCTTTTTCTTAGATAAATCCCTTTAACATTTCCTATAATAAGGGCTTGGTGATGATGAACTCTTTTAACTTGACCTTATCTGAGAAGCACTTTATCTGCCCTTCCATTCTAAATGATAGCTTTGCTGGATACAGTAATCTTGGATGTAGGCCCTTGCCTTTCATGACTTGGAATACTTCTTGCCAGCCCCTTCTTGCTTGTAAGGTCTCTTTGGAGAAATCAGCTGACAGTCTTATGGGAACTCTTTTGTAGGTAACTGTGTCCTTTTCTCTTGCTGCTTCTAAGATTCTCTCCTTCTCCTTAATCTTGGGGAATGTAATTATGATGTACCTTGGTGTGTGCTTCCTTGGGTCCAGCTTCTTTGGGACTCTCTGAGCTTCCTAGACTTCCTGGAAGTCTATTTCCTTTGCCAGATTAGGGAAGTTCTCCTTCATTATTTGTTCAAATAAGTTTTCAAGTTTTTGTTCTTCCTCTTCTCCTTCTGGCACTGCTAGGATTCAGATGTTGGCATGTTTCAAGATGTCCTGGAGGTTCCTAAGCCTCTCCTCATTTTTCCGAATTCTTGTTTCTTCATTCTTTTCTGGTTGGATGTTTCTTTCTTCCTTCTGGTCCACACCATTGATTTGAGTCCCAGTTTCCTTCCCCTCACTACTGGTTCCCTGTACATTTTCATTTGTTTCTCTTAGCATAGTCATCATTTTTTCATCTAATTTGCTACCAAATTCAACCAATTCTGTGAGCTTCCTGATTACCAGTGTTTTGAACTGTGCATCTGGTAGGTTGGCTCTCTCTTCATTGCTTAGTTGTATTTTTTCTGGGGCTTTGATCTGTTCTTTCATTTGGGCCAATTTTTTTTTTCTTGGCACACCTGTTACATAAAGGGGCAGAGCCTTAGGTGTTCACCGGGGTGGGGTAATACTGGTCTCTGCACTGTGATGCTGTGTGTGGGGGAGGGACCGAGAGGGAGCAATGGCACTTGCTCCACTCTCTGCTGGTTATCAGTCACTCCCTCCACTACCCACAATCAAATTGGGCCCCTCTGGTGCTGGTTCCTGAGTGCGTGGGCTTGTGCATGCTCTAGGCCCCTGTGGGTCTCTCCAACAAACTCTCCTGTGAGGCTGGGAGTTTCTCCCGCTGCCGCCTCAACGCCCACAGGTGTTTTCAATCAGAGGTTTGAGGCTTTATTTCCCGGCGCTGGATCCCTGGGTTGCAAGGTCTGCTTCACTCCTCTGCCATTCCTCCTGGTTTATGTATGCGCAAATATGGGGCCGTGGGGTCTGCCAGCCACCACCTTGTGGGGTCTGTAGCTGCCACACTGCCTGCCCCGCTCCACAACCCGCCACCTCGCCGGGTCTGCCAGCCACTGCCTTGATGCGAGTCCTCTCTGCCCCAGCTTCCCGTCTCTGCCCCTCCTACCGGTCTGGGTGAGTGTTTCTTCTTTATCTTCTTGGTTGTCGGACTTCCATACAGTTTGATTTTCTGTCAGTTCTGGTTGTTTTTTGTTTTTAAATGTTGTTGTCCTTCTTTTGGTTGTGCGAGGAGGCACAGTGTGTATACCTACACCTCCTTCTTCGCCGGAAGCTAGGGATAAATTTAACCAAGGAGGTGAAAGACCTGTTTATTGAAAACAGTAAGGCATTAATGAAAGAAATTGATGAAGAATTGTGTTGCTGGGTTAGAAGAATTAATATTGTTAAAATGTCCATAGTACCCAAAGTAATCTACAAATAATGCAATCCCTATCAAAATTCCAATGGCATTTTTCACAGAAATAGGAAAAAAATTCATATGGAACCATAGAAGACTCCAAGTAGCCAAAGCAATGGTGAAAAAGGACAATAAAGCTGGAGGTATCTCAGTTCTTGATTTCAAACTACATTACAAAGTTACAGTAATCAAAACAGCATAGTACCAGCATAAAAACAAACACATAAAGCAGTGCAATGGAAGAGGGAGCCCCCAAATAAACCCATGCATACGAGTATGTGGTCAACTAACCTTTGACAAGGCAACTAAGAATATACAACAATAAAGGATAGTCTCTTCAACAAATGGTGCTGGGAAAACTGGGTATCTACACACAAAAAATGAAAATGAATCCCTATTTTATTCAAATCAGAAAAATTAATTCAGAATGAATTAAAGACTCAACTATAAGACCTGAAAGTATAAAACTCCTAGGGAAAATAAAAACAGAAAAAAAGCTCCTTGACATAGGTCTTAGCAATGAATTTTTTATATGACCCCCAAACCACAGACAACAGAAAAGCAAAAATAAACAAGTAGCACTACAGCAAACTAAAAAGGTTCTGCACAGCAAAAGAAGTACTTATAAATCTACCCTGGAAACCTATATGATTTTATTAACCAATGTCACCCCCGTAAATTTAATAAGAAATAAATAAAGGACTAGCAAAAAAAAAAATGAGAGAGAGAAAGAATTAACCAAATAAAAAGGTAGCCTAGGAATGGGAGAAGTTATCTGCAAACTGTTTTAGTCCATTTGGACTCCTATAACAACACACCAGAGACTAGGTGACTTACAAACAACAGTTCTAGCTGGAGGCTGCAAGTCCTAGGCCATGGTGCTATAGATTCCACGTGGTGGCCAGTGAGAGCTCTCTTCCTGGTTCATTGCCAGAGTCTCATCGAGAAGAAAGGGGAAGCAAGCTCTCTAGGACCTGCTTTAAAGGCGCTAGTTCTATTCATGAGGGATTTGCCCTCATGAGATAATAACCTCCCAGAGGTCCCACCTCTTAATAAATATCATCACACGTGGCATCAGAATTTCAACATAGGAATTTTAGAGGCACACAAATATTCAGAGCATAGAACAAACCATATATCTGATAAGGGATTAATATCTAAAATATGAGTATATAAGGAACTCATACAACTCAATAGCAAAATATATCTGATTTAAAAATGAGCAAAAGATCTGAATAGACATTTTTCCAACGAGGACACACAAATGGCCAAGAGGTACATGCTAACATACTCAACGTCACCAGTCATCAGGGAAATGCAAATCAAAACCACTATATATCATCTCATATCTGTCAAGATGTCTATTATCAAAAAGACAAGAGATGACAAGTTGGTGAGGATGTGGAGAAAAGGAACACTGGACAAGAATACTCCCACTGTTGGTAGGAATTGTATATTGGTACAGCCGTTATGGAAAACAGTATGGAGGTTTCTCAAAAAATTAAAAATAGAACTATCTACCACACAATCCAGCAGTCACACTTCTGGATATATATCTGAAGTGAACAAAATTAGTATCTCAAAGAGACATCTGTATTTTCATGTTCAACAGCCAAAATATGGAAATAAGTGAAGTGTCCACTGATGGATTAAAATGTGATTTTATTATATATGTATATATATGAATATAAGGAATATACACATGGAATATATATATATATATATATATATATATATATATATATATATATATAATGGAATATGTGGATTAAATCCAGCCATAGAAAGAAATCCGGCCATTTGTGACATTTGTGACATGAATGACCCTGAAGGACATATGCTTAGTGAAAGAGCCCAGACAAAAACAAATACTGTATGGCCTCATGTATGTGTGGGACACTTAATGTCAGACTTACAGAGACAGAGAAGAAAATGGTTGTGGGGAAGGGGAGAATGCTGGTCAAAGGGCACAGACTCAGTTCTGAGATGAAAAAGTCCTGGGGAATCTAATGACCAGTATGGCACCTGCAGTTACTAATACTGTGCTGTGTACTTGAAACTCACTGTGGGTGGATTTAAGCATTCTCGCCACATGTACAAAAAAAATAAATGGTAACCATGTGATATGATGGATGGATTAATGAACTTGATTGTGGTAATCATTTCACAATGTATGAGTATATCAAATCATCACATTGTACACTTTAAATATATACAATTTTATTTGTCAATTATACCTCAGTAAAATTGGTGGGTGGAGGTTACTGTGATTGATTAGTTTGGACCCAAATTCCAGGATGACTCGTTTGGTAACAGTGTATGAAATGGATTAAGGAAGAGTTGGAGGTGGGAAGATGAGTTAAGATGCATTGGGGAAGCCTAGGTGAGCAGTAAGAGGAGTATGGCAGAGCCTGCTGGTTACCTGCCCAACTCATCCTCTCCTTCTTCCCAACAGAGCCCTCATTTTGTAGCAGTTAGGAGTCGCCAGTGACACAGACGGGACAATAAGATGTAAACAGAAGTTGCCAGGTGGGGCTTCTGGATAAGCCCTTTAAGAGCAGGAAAGACACGGTGAGATTAGCTTTTCAGCATTTTATCCTTTTCTCTTTCCCCTTCTTCTGACTGGAATGTAGTTGTAATGCTGGAGATAGAACTTTCACTCTGTGACTACAGAGTGACAAAGCACGAGGACAAAAGCCACTTGCTAAGGACATCTGAGAGGAGAAATAGAACCAGTCAGGGTGCCATCGTAAAGCCACCACACCAGCTCCAGACTGCTCACCACCAGACCCTGTGTTCCCGAGAAACACAGACCTCCTCTGGGTTAAGCTAACGTCAGTCCGTCTGTTGTCACTGTTGTTGTTACGTGCAGACGAGTGCAACTCCTAACTGATTGAGTTCTTTAAGAAATGGTAGTGAGAATGAAAAGGAAAAGTCAGAGGCAAAAGACAGGAAAAAAATAAAAAGAAATTAGCAGCCTGTTGAATATAGTGCAGAATAGAAGAGGTCAAATGTATCTCCAAGGTCTCAAATCAAGACAAATGGAACTCTGCTATGATCGAGGGGAAGAGAGGAATTAACATTCATTGTTTGCCTCCTGTGCGCCAGGCACTAGACTTGCTACTTTATATCTGTTATCACAAGTCACTATTGTCTCAACTTCATGCAACAGATAAACAGAAGAAAGAAGAGGGAAGAAAGAGCAGATGTGTTAGGAAGATACAAACAACAATGGTTTCATTTTTAGTTGCATGAGATGCTGGTGACTCAGCTGGATGAAGACACAACTCAGTAGGCAGATAGGAATTGAGGAACAGAGTCAGGAGAATGGTCAGGAAGAGAGCAACTTATTTAGACAACCTGCAATGAGATGAGGGGAGATTTCAAGAGAGTCTAGAGAAAGCAAACTACGGACCAGAAACAGGACCTTGAGAAACACCAACCTATTTGACAGAAGTAAGAAAAAAGAGCAGTAGGAAAAATAACAAAGACTCTGACTTATTAGAACCCAAGAGAGGGTTTCAAAAAGCAAGTGGTAAAGAGTAATATGTATGTAGATGAAGAAGGCTAAACACTAGACCAGGGAGTTGGCAAACTACAACTCACGGGTCAAAGCCAGCCTGCTGCTGGTTTTTCTAAATAAAAGTTAATTGTAATACAGCCATACCCATTTATTTATATTTGTCTATGGCTGCTTTTGCCCTATAAGAGTAGAGTTGAATAGTTACAACAGAGACAGTATGGCCTACAAAACAAATTATTTACTACTTACTTCTTCACAAAAAATTTGCCAACTCCTGTCCTAGACTATGAGCTCCTTATTCTTTCACATATTTGCTTAAGTGTTTATTAAGGTCTGGCAGAGGGTGCAAGCTCAAATATCTGTTGAATTAATGAATAAATGATAAGAGACCATTGGCTTTGGAAACAACCAATAAACTTGAGGAAAGCAATTTATGAAGAGTTATAAGGAGTAGTCAGAAAGGAGGCAGTTACAAGCATAAAACAGACCCTGCTAGGCAGCTCGGTTGGTCGGAGCATTGTCCCATTATGCCGAGGTTGCTGGCCCCATTCTCGGTCAGGGTGCATACAAGGGTCAACCAATGAGAGCATACATAAGTGGGACAACAGTTGATCTATCCTTCTCTCTCTCTCTCTCTCTCTCTCTCTCTGCTCCCCCACTTCTCTCTCTAAAGTCAGTAAATAAAAAATTAAGAAAAACATAAAATAGAAGAGTGATATTTGGAGAAAGGGGAGCTACTCACCTTTGACAACAAGCTAAAGAGAAAATGAGTGATTGATCGTACAAAAACGTCCTAACGTGAAGAGTGAGAAAACTGAAGAAGTTCACGTTGGATCATTTGTTCTCATAATTGAGACCAACCGCAAAGTGAATGTGGAAGAGTGTGGGGCCTAAGGAAAACAGACAATGAAATGAGCATATTTGGAAATGTCTGTTGAGACAGGTGGCTGGAAGCGAAAAAGAGGATTAGAAGGATCCTTGAACAGGGGAGCAGGGTCTTCTTGGAGCGGAAGAGCACAAGTGGACACGCTAACAGGACAAGAGTAATATCCACAAACATGTGTGTTTTCATGCTATTCACACATGCAGATTCCCGTAGAGGGGTTAATGAGCACTTGTTATCTCTAAGTCTGAGTTCAATATATTGCAATGAGGCCCCCAAACCCAAAAAGAACTTCAAATAAAGTCAATGCTCAATTACCTATGCACAGTTTTAATTTCCTGGCTCAGAAAAAGAATTTCACCATACTACGACTGATAACTGACACTTGACACAAAAAGTACTTAGGCCTGACAAGTACTTGGGACCCTCCTCTCAGGACTTCTACCATGATTAGTCAAATCAAGGACTTGTGTTTCCTTAGAGCGGATGGATTCTTTGCCAGATGAGAGGCGTTAGAGGCCAAGGACAGAATGGCTAGAAGACATGGAAGGCGTGACACTTGGGTTCCAAGCATTTCCTCTCACTCCTCTCTCTGACTCATCACAAGAGGAGAGAGAAAAGGTGAGGATCAAAGTAAGAGAGCAATGGATCTCTTAACCCAGAACTTGAATTTCTCTTTATTTGATTTGGTTATCTCATTCTAAGTGCCATAGTAGCATCTTTTTATCATTACCAAATCAGAGAAAAAATAAAAAGGATTCTGTGGGGAGTATGCCAATGCAAGAAGCTTTCTAGCGTTGCTGGAATTTTCACAGACATGAAAAAATTACAGAAACATTTCTGAGAAGTGCTTGTACTAAACGTATGACCGTGAATGCCAACTCAGCCTTTATGCTGCCCAGCCACCACACTCTGCTTCTCCAGTGCAGTCACCCTCCCCCTTTCCGAGATGGTGGCCGTGCTTCATCAGTGTTGGCGCAACACTTTTCCCCACACTTTATACACTCTGGATTCAGGGTGCATTTTTTAACTGATGGTGAATATCAGTTATAATTGACATTTTTCCCTTCTCAGTAGCAGACAAAGTAATGCAATATGTGTATTTTCACTTTATTTTTATATTCATTGCATTTATTTTATTTATGTAGTCAACAGAATAGAGCATTTTACAAATTTCCTCTCTCCTGAAACCTCCAACATCTCCCCAACCTCATTCTTCTGACTGTACAACTACATCGGTAACAATGAGACAGTCGGCAAAACCCCTCGACCATATCCACCACAACCAGCATCTGTACCCCCCACATTGTACCTTCTAACTGTTACCACAGACCAAGCTTTCGAAGATTAATCCCAGGACATCTGGAGGCTCCTGAGGCCCTTTGGGAGTCCGTGAGGTCAAAACTATTTTCATAATAATAGTTAATCATTATTTGTTTTTTACTCATTTTCTCACAAATGCACAATGGAGTTTTCCAAAGGTTATGTGATGAATGAAGTCACAGTGGCTCATTACAGAAGCAGGTGAAAATAGAGTTGTCTTCTATTAATAAAGTCAGATATTAAAGAGATGTGCAAAACAATTTGTAAAACAATGCCACTCTTCTCACTAATTTTTTTGTTTGGGAAATGTAGTTATTTTTCATAAAATCTTATTACTTGCATTAAAATGAAATGAGTTTATTACTGTTTTTAAAACATTAATAAATATTTTAAATGTCAGATATAATTTCTAACATGGTACATATTAACAGATATAAACCACATAAACTAACACCCTTTTGGGTTTTTAAGAGTATAAAGGTCTCCTGAGACCGAAGATTTCAGAACCACTGCCCAAGATGGATGGTTGGTGCTTGTGTCTAAAGCCAGTGCCTCCGCGTGGGTGCCAAACCCCACCCTCTCCCACGTGCTCCACACACCTCCCCTCTCTCACACACAGGTGTCAATGCTTTCCCTCTCCACAGAATCCTCCCCACTTACAAATACACATGCTATCTTACAAACAGACAAAACTCTTGTCTTAACTCCACTTCCTCTTCTACCAGCTACTGCCCCATTTCTGCTGCCCTTTGCACCAAACCTCCTCACACCATTTGTCCACCCGTCCGTTCTTGAATTCCTCCCCTCCCATTCTCTCTAACCCCCTCCCATCAGGTTTTTGGTTTTCCCACTCCCATTCAACTGAAACTCTTCATTAAGTTCCCAACGTCCCCTACATCGCTGAATCCCCATTTGACAAGGTGAGTTAGTGTGTCTTCCTTGGTATACGGGCAGTTTTCTCTTTGCACAGTTCTGACATGCATGAGTTCCAGTTACTACTGTTTAAGTAGCCCAGCCTCTCAACAACATGGTTCAAATTTCACTCACCCCAGCTTATAACTGTGAGTAACTGCATAAAGTACAAATTCAGCGTCAGGTGTTCAGTCCTCTGAATCTACTAGTACATACGTAACAGATGCATACATATCATGACCAGTGACAATCATACCACTGCTTTCAAAGTCTGTTGGTGACCGGTCACTGGGCATCTGTTTTTCAGTTCACACACAGACAACAAAGTGTGTAGCTGAGTGGCCTCCCGGTCTCTCAGTGATGAACCCATGTGAGGTTTTACAAAAGCGAGAACTGACCAGCACAGATGGAAGTGCAACAAAGAAATAAAAAGTGGTAACGCTGGACGTAAAATCTGAATCCAACCTAACGGCGTTATAGAAGAGAGAGCTGACTGTGGGGATGCCAACGCCGCTGCCATTCCAGTGGCTCTCGGCCTCAGTAAGTGAGGCCGCTGGCGGGCGTGCAGTGAGGAGTGATCGTGGGGAAAGGGATGGCCATAACCCAGACGCCAGCAAAACACTGCACGGTAAAGACACTTTCCGAGACATTTCACTGTCGTTAAAGGAACTCTAGGAGATGTTCCACGACACTGAAAGCAAAAATAACATTTTGGAAGTTGATCCAAAATTAGCGAGGATATGACAATTTGCCAGGGCACAGAAAAGATGTTCGCTCTGTATAAGTTATACGGTGAGAAAAAGGCAGCAAGCACTGTTTAAACTACTACTCTTGATAAGTTTTTTACAAGGAAATAAAACACTTTAATTTTCCATGTTGCCCATGTTTTAAATTACAGCGTACTAAATAAAAATTAGTATGACTACTTTTCACTTCCCTACATATTTACAACCATCAGAGTTTTTCATGACTAAACAGTAATTCTTGCGGTGAATTTTCCCGCTGATTATTGGGACTGTGTTACACGGTCATTTCATGGCCCCGATCACTGTGCGCACAGAGACGGCACTCTCCTCGCTTGGTTTCCCAGGTACCACACGCACTTGGCTTCCTTCTGCCACACTGGTCGTCTTACTCAGTTTCCTCTTCTCAAGCTCTGAGTGTTGGAGGACCGCAGAGATCAGTCCTTGCAGCTCTCTTCTTTATCTGCACCCAGAAGACTTCACCCAGTCCCGTGGCTTAAAATATCACCTATATGCCAACAACTCCCGCATTTACATCTTCAGCCCAGGCCTCTTGCCTGAACTCCAGGTTTCTACACCAGCAGCCTGTTTGATATCTCTACGTGGGTATCTAATAGCTGTCTTACACCTTGTATAGCCAAAACTGAAATCCTCTCCTCCTAAAAAAGCTCCTTGACCCCAAAGGAACATCGTCCTCAATCTCAGACGATGGCAACTCCTTCCTTCCAGTTATTCAGGCCAAACACCCCGCAATTAGCCTTGACTACTCTCTCTCCTATGTCCCCTAAGTAATCTACCTTTAAGATATATCCAACACCAGACCGCTTCTCTCACCGTCTTTAATACTACCCTGGTCCATGCACCATCATCTCTTGCCTGGGCTAGGGCGGTATTCTCCTACTTTCTCTCCTAGTCTATTCATAACACAATGGCTCTTTAAAACATACATCAAATCTTGCCACTTCTACTCAGAACACCACAGCTGCTTTCCATTTCACTCAGAGGAAAGCCAACATCTTTCCGAAGACTCAATAGGTCCTACACAATCTGGCCCCTTGCTAATCTTCTAACTCCAGCTCCCACTCCTCTGCCTTTCACTCAGCCCATTCCTGCCACTCTCACTGGCCTACTTCTTGCCAGGGTAACTTCAGTAGCCTAGGCATGCTGCTACTTAGGGCCTTAGCACTCAGCATTCCCTCTCCCTGGAAAGCTCTTCCTCCAGATACCAGCGTGGCTAATTCCTTTACCTTCCAGTCACCTTTCCAAGGTGTCACCTCCCCTGATCAACCGCAATCCGCCACCACTCTCCAGAAACCCGTATCCGCCTTATCTTGCTCCATTTTTCCATAGCACTCATCAGCTAACATACTGCATCATTTACCTATGCTGGCTATTGGCTATCTCCCTCTGCTTAGAAGGTTAACTCCATGAGGGAAGCAACTTCTTTTCTCTGTATTTTGTTTATTGGAAAAGCCCAAGAGCCAGTGATTTTATCTGGCCCGTACTAGGCATTCAATAATTATTTGCTAAATTAAAAACACTGAAAATATTCTAAGTTGCTAATTGTTTTCCTGGACCCAGAAAACCTTTTGTGTATGGCCAATAACTCTACTTGGTGAGGAAAATCTGAAAATCTAAAATGTGATTACCCAACATTTTATCAAGAATTATTTCCTGAGCCCCGGCTGGTGTGGCTCAGTGGGTTGAGTGCCGGTCTGTGAACCAAACAGTCACTGGTTCGATTCCCAGTCAGGGCACATGCCTGGGTTGTGGGCCAGGTCCCCAGTGGGAGGTGCTTGAGAGGCAACCACACATTGACATTTCTTTCTCTCTCCCCCACTTCCCCCTCTCTAAAAATAAATAAATAAAATCTTAAAAAAAAAAAAGAAACTACAGGTTTCTGTTAAAAAAAAAAAGAATTATTTCCCAAATATGTCATATGTGCCAAAGTGAAAATGGGCTCTAGACAATCAAACATACTTTTCTAATTCTGATGCAGGAGCTTCTCGCTTTCGAACATGGTTCTGAATTGATGAGAGGGCTTCTGGTGAATACTGGGCAGCATTGCTCTCCATATATTTCAAAGCGTAGTCGTCTATATCAAGGATGATGAACCGGTGGCTAAACACTGGGGGGGAGGGTAGAAATACACTTAGCTTTGTTGTGTTTTTATCACACAGTCAGGGGTGAAATAATACTGATCCTGCAACGAGGAATTCACAGACAGGCATTTATTTGTGACCTAGAGTAATGAACTTTCAACAGCTCCCTAAACTTACATGCAGTCATTTGCTCAGTGTTAGGAAGTTCAGGGTCTGTATTTATAGCCAAACAATGCAATCAATTTACAGTTTAATTGAAAAGATAAGGAAGGACAGTAAAACACTGGGCCACATACGGAAGAATCTTAGCTTTACCTTGGCTGGAACGCAGCCTAAGTGCCTCTTACAAGAGTTAACTGAATCCACTCACATGGCTAGTTGGGAAGCCCAAACTGTGATTAGACCTACCCTCAATCACAGCGCCGATGAAGAAGTCACCAGGGCCATAGTAGATGGGGTTTTCCACCGAAGAGTGTGGCTTGACAACTTTTGTTCTG
This sequence comes from Desmodus rotundus, assembly GCF_022682495.2. Classification (NCBI taxonomy): domain Eukaryota; kingdom Metazoa; phylum Chordata; class Mammalia; order Chiroptera; family Phyllostomidae; genus Desmodus; species Desmodus rotundus. The sequence continues at coordinate 17,349,057 of NC_071397.1, read as the reverse complement.
CCAAGGTACTTGCCGCCAATGATACCAGAATTGCGAACCGGAGGCTCAAAGATGCTGATCATGTCAGTGGCTAGAAAATAAGAGAAGACAAATCGGCGGCCTTTGTCTTCTGGGATAGGGGATTCCTAGAAAAGCGTAAAAAGAAAAAGGATACTCTGAATGTACAGGAACTGTCCAGATGCCCCCCACATTAAATAACTTGTCCTACTATTAATTAGGACAAGGTCTCTAATCTAAATCTATTGCATAAAGTATAATACAAATGAGCAGCATGCGGGGGAGGCTGGTGGCCTGGAAAGGACACGCCGCATCTAAAGGAGGCTGCCCAACTCAACTCCAGCTGATTGCTGCCTTGTGGGGAACTCAGGTCCAAGGTAGGTTGCTAGATCCTCTGATTTTCATGAGAAGACAGAAATCTAGATTGCCATATAAAGCCCTGATTTTCAAATGTTGACTTCAACTCTTTTAAAGCACTATGCAGGCCAAACGAAGCACCTCTGTCGGACACATTCTGCCCACAGGCAGCCACTTTGAAACGTCTTGGCTGACATTATATTCAACACAGTGGCCACCAAGATGATTACTCAAAGTTTAGTTCTTTAAACAAATTAATTTGCACATATAATTTTAAAAAGAAAATTTAAGAAGGGAGGAGTCAGAGTTGAAAGTGATTCTGAGAAACTATCTTGTAGACAAGACGTCTCCTAAATCAAATTGCTGAGAATGATAACATAACCCTTAAGCAACAAATTCCAGATTGAACAAGCTTACATACAGACATGCTTATTCTTGACTAAAATCTTCTCATATCGCAACTTCTGCACATATCTGCTCATTCAGGCCGTGGAATTATGCGTGTAATAAATTCTTGTTTATCGAAAAAAGACATTGGCTTTCCTTTTAATAAAATAATTTCCTCATGCCATTCCCTCATCTAATAGTCTCTAAACTTTTTTGATTGAACACCACTACAAAAAAAATTTTTTTTTTAAAACCACCACAAAACAATAAAATCAAATCACATCACTCCTTTGTTCTCAAGCCTCCTGAGAATTCCCATCACACTTAGAACAAAATACAAAGTTTTGAGCAGTGCCACAGGCAGGGGCCTACAAGGGGTGTGGGGGTTCCTTCTTCAGAGCTTTTGGGATGAACCGAATGAATATGCCCTCTATTTTACTGAGCAGGTCAGGGAGAAACCTTTGAAGATTACCATGACCAGAGTACCACTTCTTTTTTCTTGCTCATAGGAAGATGCATGCCCCTTCTTTACTAATAGTCGTGTTGGTGTTCTTTTAAATAATTTTTTACTGTGAATTCTAACACAGAGAAAATACAAAAAACCAAAACGTACAGTTCAAACATTTTCCATAAAGGGAACACCCCCGTAACCACCACCTGGTCGAGAAACATGGAATCTAGAAAGCGCCTGACAATCAGTATCTCCCCTCCCCCGCCAAGGAAGTCATTATCTTGAGTTTTACGGTTTTCATTAGCTTTACTACAAAGGAGGCATCCCTAAACAGTCTTGTTTCGCCTGAATTTTTAAATCTTCATATAAATGAAATTACATAATATGTACATATTCTTTTGTGTCTGAATTCTTACATTCAAAATTGTTTATGTGACTTATCCTTGTTATTTGTAGCCATAGTTCATTAATTTTTATTACTGAACAGAATTCAAGTCATTGTATAAATATGCCATAATTTATTTCTCCAGTCTCCTATAGATGGGCATCTAGGTTTATTTTTGGCTATTATGAATTATGCTTTTGTGAATATTCTTTATCTCTAGGGCACACATGTGTACTATTTTGGCACAACCTGGTATATTTGATTTTACCAAACTATTTTCCTAAGTGAGTATGTCACTAACACATGAGATTTTCCTATTGTTCCATATCCTCACCAACTCATTAATCATCCTGGTAGGTGAGAAGAGCCAATTCATTGTGGTTTTAATTTGTACTTCCCTGCTCACCAAAAGGCTGACCACCTTTTTGTCTTTATTGGCCCTCTGGATATCCTCTTCTGCGAAATGCCTGTTTCAAGTTTCTTGCTTATTTTTAAAAATGATTTTAGTGCTCTTTAGATATTCCGGATGTGAGTTCTTAGTTGATTTCTGTAGTAACATCTTCTCCCACTCTGTCCTCCCCTTTTCTTACTCTCTTATTGGTGTTATTGGAGAAACATGAACTCTCCATTTTAATGTAGTCAAATGCATGTTTTGCAATGGTTACTGCTTTTTGTGTACTGCTAAAGAATCTTTCCCTACTGTAGGGTTAAAATTATATTATTATTAAAAAATTTTATTGCTTTGCCTTTTACATTTAAATCTATTCACCCAGAAATGATTTCTGTATCTCCTTCTTGTTTCCCTCGTGGACGTCTGATTGTTCTGATACGATCTATGGAAAAGACCTTCCTTTCCCAGGCCCTCGGCAGTGCCGTATTTGTCACGTATGTTCAGTGTGCGCGGGTCTCTCTGGGTTGTCTAATCCATTCCACTGGCTTAATTATCTGTCTCTGCACAGTTACTCTCTTGTCTTAATTACTTCATATGACTTTAATAACATATTGTGATATGTTGTTAAACAAATCCATCAATCTTGTTCTCCAAGAAAGTCTTGGCTGTTCTTGGAAGTGCTTTACATCTGCACATAAATAAGAGAGTCAGTTGGTCGATCTGCAAAAATAAAAACCCTTTGGGATTTTGACTGTAATTGCTTTGAAACCATAAATGAATTTGGGGCCATTTTTTAATGATACTGAATTTTCTAACCAGTTAATGTGGTATGTCCACTTATTTAGGTCTTTAATTTTCTCTCAGTAATGCGTTAGGTACTATATATATTTTGTTTGATTTACTCCTAGAAATTTAATATTTTTTGATGCTATGGTAAATGGCATTTTTCTAACTTTATTTTTTGTTGGTTGGCATTTTTATATTGCCTCCACTAACATAAAACATAGCTTCTTTTTCATTTTTTACATGTCGATCACTCATTTAGGTAATGACAGTTTTACTTCTTCCTTTTCAATCCTATAGCCTTCATTTCCTTGTAGTTGTATTGCTAAGGCCTCCAGTTGAATAGACGGAGATAGCGTGGTCTTGCCTAGTTCCTAATCTCAGAGAGTTCAGTCTCAGCATTTCATTGCTAAATCTGCTGGGTGCAGTAGATTTTTTAAATCCTCACCCCGAGGACATTTTCATTTGCTTTTCTTTATTTTTATCTTTTTTTAAAGAGAGAAAGGAAGGGAGAGGGGAAGTGAGAGAGAGAAAAACATAGCCCTCACACTGAGTGGTCAGTTTCCTTCCTACGCACCAAGACCTGGGATCCACGCCAGGACCAGGACCGGTGTTCACACGCATCCAGACCAGGGTCAAAGGCAACTGCACCAGGACATGAACCCACAACCTACAAATAGGCCCTGATGGGGAACTGAACCCACAACCCTCTGGTTATGGAATGACGCTTCAACCACTGTGCCACTCTGGCCAGGCCTGTTTGCAGTAGATTTTTGATAGTTATCCTTTATTGGACTAAGAAAATTCCCTTTTATCCCCTATTACTAAGAGTTTTGTTTTAAACTGACAATAATTTTATCAAATAATTCTGTGCATCTAATTATTTCCTTTATTACTGTGATAATTTATCAAAACTGAAATACTTTTTTTGTTTCTAGTTTTCTCCTGAAATTCCTAATCTTATCCTTTATCTCCTTAAACAGTAAATATAGTTTTTTTTTAAGTTTGGTTACACCAGTATGCCCCTACAGGTACATTTCCATTGTCTGTTGTTTCTACTCATTTTCCTTCATATCATCTTACTTTTGTCTAGATATTTTATTATTAATATTGTTGTTTTGAATTAGCACTATACATTGTATTAAACTATATAAACTACAGATATAATTTGAAGCCTAGGATGATGCTATTTTTAGAGACTTGCATTTGCTTCTGCTAGGCTCCTGGGGACATTAGTAATTTAGGATCACCTTAATCTGATTTCTGGAATCGAGATAGTTCAAAGCCAGAAAATAGTCCCTGCAGGGATTAGCACATAGGTTTACCAAGTGCTTCCGTCTTTTCTAGGCCCTGGAGTCCGAAGTTTGCTCTGACAGGTGCTGCTTCTGCAATCAGCAAACTTTCTCACAGGAAATATGGCCCCATGTGCCGGGCTCACCTCACAGGTTTCAATAGTCTCCTGGTTCTTGCTCAGTGATTCTTCACATCTCGTTAGTTGTTCAGCACCCTCAAGCAGTAGAGAACGCACGCGCGCACACACACACACACACACGCACCAGTTTTTCTAGTTATCTGAGCAAGTGGGCTGATCCAAATTACTCTTCAACCTTTTACAATATATCAAATGTGTCTGGGCTATTTGTGAGTACACAAGACTGTAGTCAATATAAGTGCATTCTTTCTTCTCACTTAGCAATATCTAACATTATTCATCACAATTTTTATAATCAATTATGTATTGATAATACCTTCCCAGGATTTTCAGGTAGGAACGCAAGCCTACAACTATGTACTTGACACATTCATGTGAGTCCTTTTCCCTTTTCACAGCCTGAGCAGTATACTAGTTCTTGATCGACAGGATGCTGGGTTGAGGATTCTCACAGCTGCAGGAGTAAGACTTTTTTCCACGTTAACCTCCTTCTTGGTGGTGACTCCTCAAGTCACCTACTTGAGGGCTTTGGGAACTATTTCTCTGTAGTAAAAATACCTATGATTCCCTTTTCCCTATTGTCTCTCTCACAAATAAGATGGCAGTATTAGAATTGCTTATACTGAATGTACCATCATATTTCTGAATTTTTTACATTGTACAATAAAATGTACATTATATTGTACAATAAAGTGTACAATAAAATATATTCTTTATTCAAAGAATATGTTCTTTAAATAAAAAACGAATACTGGGTTGAAAGGTAAAAAGTTGAGTTCCAGTCCTGACTCTGCGTAAGCAGCACTGAGACCTCTTAGCCTCTCTAATCCCTGTTTTGAGCGCTAAATGGTTATAATACTATATTGCCTAACTCAAGGATAGTGTACGTGTAACTAACTTCATTTGCCCATTCAACCAACAGTTACTGAGAACCTACAAAGTGTAGGAAGACATGCTCCCTGCTGTCAAGGAATTTGTAGTTACTACACCAAATTTCCACAAGCCTGCTGAATTTCCATGGTAACTCAAAGAACTTAGTCTTAACGTAAAACCTTCATTAACCAGAATTCATATGGTATGGAGTGTTCCAGTTGGTATAGAACCCCCTTTTTATTTAGAGCTTTGTTCAACATTTTTCTAGAACACATCAGTCAGCTGTTTCCATTCCATTTTTATTTTTTCACACACACGCACCACACACAGGCACACCTCGTGCACTTCGCCTCATTGTGCTCTGCAGGTGCTGTGCTTTTTCACAGCTTGAAAGCAAGACTCTCCGCCAGCAAAATGATTACAACTCACTTTACTGCAACGCTTGCTTTATTGTGGGGGTCTGGAGCCGAACCCACACTTTCTCCAAAGTCTGCCTGTAGTTTGAAAAGTCATCTGACCCACCTCTCCCCACTCCCAATTCCTATTCCCACAAGTAACTTATTTCAGTTTCTGTTATTGATGTCCATAGTTCTAAATAAAATGCTTCTATTCCTTTTTCTACGCTTTAAAAAAATTTAAAGACATTATCCTTTGAATTTCTATCAGTAGTTTGCCTCAGGTAATTCAGACCATGAGTGAAATAATTCAAATTTGACTATGTGTCCAGATCTGTGCTCTCAACCACTAGCTGTATGCCTTCTCAAAGGCAACATCAGTTCAACTGGTGTCAGTAAATAATTCCATTTATTACATTTGATGAATATAAAATATATCAAGCTAGACATGACAGGTAATGCTAAAAATTAGTAAGACATAAATCCCTACCCTCAAGGAAATCACTACCCTGGAAAGGCACACAGACACATAAATAAATTAAATACAAGTCAGGCTTTCAAAACTACTTAATAAACAAGGCAAAAAAGGTCTATGAATGTTTCAGGAGTAGAGGCGAGGATTAAGGATCTAAGAAAGATTTTTGTGGGAGATTGGCCTTGAGCTAGATCGCGGTTCCAGGGCACTGTACTTAATTAATCCCATCCAACCTGCCTGAAGGCACAGCACTGAGACAGAACAGAATCTTAGTACGTAAAAATTACCCTCACCAGTGAAGCCAAATAACGAAGCACCTTGTTATCATTCAGCAGCATCTTCACAATATCTTTTTTGGGAGGTTTTGGAATGAGAGCAAAGCAATTCTGAGCGGAGTCTTCAACTAGTCCAAAACCGTTGTAGGGAGGTAATTCCTGAAGAAATACAGGAAACAAGAAGTAAAAAGATGCTATTTTTATTAAGAGTTACAAAAGTAACTAAGTTTCTTTGAAAAAAATCTAGAAAACATTTAAAAGAAATTACCATATTGAGAAGAAATGTAGTCATAAAAAAACACAGCGCACATTCCGTTCCTCTTTGTTTATAGGTTTTGTGCCGTGATCACCCTCATAGACGTGACTGACATGCTACAGAGTGAGGCTCAGGGCTACGGTGAAACTTGCTGAGGCCCACTGACCCTTTCCTGCCAAAGCAGGCCCTCCTCCCAGGCCCAATCCTGGTCCTCATGATCATCCTACCATGACTTGGTTCATTTTTCCTATTTACCTCCATATTTCTAGTATTTTTATTTCTTGAGTTTTGCCTCACAGAAGAGGAATGACAGCTATACTTACTGAGAATTCAAATTCCTTGTTCATACAGAATTCCTCTTTCCTAGTTAAGGAGCAAACTCGACAAATTGCAGATGCAAAGATTATTTGGTAAGTAGTGTAGAAGTATAGGATGAGTTTGTATTCTCATTTGGGTTCCATGAAGAGCTGAAAGCATCACTCTAGGGTGGTAGGATTTGTCTCAAGACTTAAGTAGTTTCGAGGCCAGTTTCCTCTCTCTCATCAGTGCTAGCTAGAATGCAGCAGAGTTCTTTCCTTCTCACTCTTTCTTGCTGTGCTTTCTTAGCAAACTCAGCTTGCACCTTGCTTTTCGCTTGTGGATACCTTCCTCGAATCTTTTTATACATTATATTCTGGCACTTTAACAAATTAGTCTATATGTTTCCTGGTCCATCTGAAAAGGGATGCTCCTTCAACCAGTGACTCTGCTATGTTCATTCGAGGTGCGGTGATTGGAAACTGACCCTGGACCCACTTTCCAGGGCTGTAGTAATGTGATCAGCATGGCTCGAACATAACTGGTGGGTCCAGTGGGTGGCCAATGACCTAATTTGCTACAAATGCAACACCACTGCTCAATGAATATACAAGTTGCCATGGCCAGAGGGACCTGGGATAAGACGCTGAATACTAATAAGCTTTGCATTACTCTGGAGGCTAGGCAGAAATGCATCCACATCATCACCCAAGGACAGCAGCCTGGCTGGGGGTTGGGGGTGGAAGTTAAGAGATTTCGAAACAGGGAGTTAGCTCAAGCTTGTGAGTGCCTTCCTCTCAAATTCCTTTTGTGTTTCAACAGGCTTCTACCTGCTTTTCCTGAGTTGCACCTCATTTGCCCTGCTTGGAATGAAGACCTTCCCTAAATTTCAGCCCGTTTGCCTGGAGTCCTGGTACCAGGCTTCTCATACCATACTCCATGCTACTGCCTGGGTCCTGTTTCAACCTAGATGAACCAATCCTTTGACCTTGAACATTATCACTCCTAGAAACTCCTGCTCATATGACCCACACACCAGAGTTTCTGCCCAGGCTTTTTTTTTTTCTTTTTAATATATTTGTTGATTATACTATTACAGTTGTCCCATTTCCCCCCCTTCACTCCACTCCATCCTGCACACCCCCTCCCTCCCACATTCCCCCCCTACAGTTCATGTCCATGGGTCATACTTATAAGTTCTTTGGCTTCTACATTTCCTACACTATTCTTACCCTCCCCCTGTCTATTTTCTACCTACCATTTATGCTACTTATTCTCTGTAACTTTACCCCCTCTCTCCCTCTCCCACTCCCCTGTTGATAACCCTCCATGTGATCTCCATTTCTGTGGTTCTGTTCCTGTTCTAGTTGTTTGCTTAGTTTGCTTTTGCTTTTGTTTTAGGTGTGGTTGTTAATAACTGTGAGTTGGCTGTCATTTTGACTGTTCATATTTTTTATCTTCTTTTTCTTAGATAAATCCCTTTAACATTTCCTATAATAAGGGCTTGGTGATGATGAACTCCTTGAACTTGACCTTATCTGAGAAGCACTTTATCTGCCCTTCCATTCTAAATGATAGCTTTGCTGGATACAGTAATCTTGGATGTAGGTCCTTGCCTTTCATGACTTGGAATACTTCTTTCCAGCCCCTTCTTGCCTGTAAGGTCTCTTTGGAGAAATCAGCTGACAGTCTTATGGGAACCCCTTTGTAGGTAACTGTGTCCTTTTCTCTTGCTGCTTCTAAGATTCTCTCCTTCTGTGTAATCTTGGCTAATGTAATTATGATGTGCCTTGGTGTGTGCTTCCTTGGGTCCAGCTTCTTTGGGATTCTCTAAGCTTCCTGGACTTCCTGGAAGTCTATTTCCTTTGCCAGATTAGGGAAGTTCTCCTTCATTATTTGTTCAAATAAGTTTTCAAGTTTTTGTTCTTCCTCTTCTCCTTCTGGCACCCCTAGGATTCAGATGCTGGCATGTTTCAAGATGTCCTGGAGGTTCCTAAGGCTCTCCTCATTTTTCTGAATTCTTGTTTCTTCATTCTTTTCTGGTTGGATGTTTCTTTCTTCCTTCTGGTCCACACCATTGATTTGAGTCCCAGTTTCCTTCCCATCACTACTGGTTCCCTATACATTTTCCTTTGTTTCTCTTAGCATAGCTTTCATTTTCTCATCTAATTTGCGAACAAATTCAACCAATTCTGTGAGCTTTCTGATTACCAGTGTTTTGAACTGTGCATCTGATAGGTTGGCTCTCTCTTCATTGCTTAGTTGTATTGTTTCTGGACCTTTGATCTGTTCTTTCATTTGGGCCTTTTTTTTTTTTTTTTTTTTTGTCTTGGCATGCCTGTTATGTAAAGGGGCGGAGTCTTAGGTGTTCACCTGGGGCAGGGTAACGCTGGTCCCTGCGCTGTGACGCTGTACGTGGGGGAGGGGTCAAGAGAGGAAACAAAGGCACTTGCTCCACTCTCTGCCAGATTTCAGTCACTCCCTCTGCTACCCACAATCAAATTGGGCCCCTCTGGTGCTGATTCCCGAGTGGGTGGGCCTGTGCACACTCTAGGACCCTGTGGGTCTGTCCAACGAACTCTCCTGTGAGGCTGGGAGTTTCTCCTGCTGCCGTCTCATCCCCCATGGGTGTTTTCACTCAGAGGTTTGAGGCTTTATTTCCTTGCGCTGGAGCCCTGGTTTGTATGGTCTGCTTTGCTCCCCTGCCATTCCTCCTGGTTTATCTATGTGCGAATGTGGGGCTGCTGGGTCTGCTAGCTGCAGCCTGGCCTGCCCTGCTCCACAATCCGCCACCCCCGCTGGGTCCACCAGCCACTGCCTTGCTGCAAGTCCTCTCTGCCCCAGCTGCCTGTCTCCGCCCCTCCTACTAGTCTGGGTGAATGTTTCTTCTTTATCTCCTCAGTTGTTGGGCTTCCCTGTGGTTTCATTTTCTGTCAGTTTTGGTTGTTTTTTTGTTTTTAAATTGTTTTTGTCCTTCTTTTGGTTGTGCGAGGAGGCACAGTGTGTCTACCTACACCTCCATCTTGGCCGGAAGCCTTGCCCAGGGTTTTTTAACAAAGCAAGTATACATGGAGTGTGAGAGTCCCACAGTCCCTCACATACTGCTTTTAGGGGCCAGCTACATAGCAGATTAGCTCTTCCAGTCCTGGTTTCTTCCTCTTCCCTACCAGCATGTCTGCATATGGGAGCCAGCCTGAGCTAGAACACCTCTGGCCACTGGGGCCATGTGTACTTATTCCTGATCTAGCAGACTAGCCTGACCTACAAATGTCATGATTCTCAGATTGGATATATGCACCTCATGTCCACTTCTATCCCTGACAATTAACTTGGCTCTAGCTCGGGGGTGTCCAACCTGCAGCCTGTGGGCCGCACGGGGCCCAGGATGGCTGTGAATGCGACCCAACACAAAATCATAAATTTACTTAAAACGTTATGAGATTTTTTTTGTGATTATGTGTCTCAATGTATTTAATGTATGGGCCAAAACAACTCTTCTTCCAGTGTGGTCCACAGATGCCAAAATGCTGGACACCTGCGAGTCTAGCTGAGCCCCTCTAACTGGTGTAGCACCCTACCCTGCTTTACAGCTACTTCATTCGGGACTTATATGGCTGAGTGTGAAGACTAAGGAGAGCTAAACTGCATTTGCTGTTGGGTAAGTGGAGCTCTCCCACTCATTTCCAACACAGACTTTCATGTAGGCAGAGAGATTTCATTTGTAATATAATTATTTGTCATACAGAATTTGCTGGAAAAAAACCCCTGACCAAACACTATAATTAATATGCCATATGTATGGAGATAGAATTAGTTTTATTATACACAGTGGCAGAGATAGGGCAAAACAAACCAACCAAAATCTACAGTGTTCACTTCTCTCTCCTCTCTATACAAACCTTTCCTCTTTTTCTCTCTTTGGAATACAGGTTAAAAGAAAAAAGACTATGGTAATGAGAATGGATGAGGAGAAGTATTCTAGGACTGAAAAGCTTTTATCAGCTCAAAGGACGGATCAAAGCCATTCACTACAAAAGTTGCACCACTCTGTTGCAATCCCTCCCCATCTCACCTCCTACTTGGGTAAAGCTCCTTGATGTTTAATAGAGTCATCCTTGAACTGCGCAATGTGACCTCCAGCAAGTCCCTTGGACTGCTATCTTATACTATACTTACCTATAATCTAAAGTGATGGAACAGTTCGCTTGATCAAAGTCTAGATCTGTTCCCATAGCATTTTTTCATTGTATACTCCATCAAATGTTGCCAAAAAATTTGAGAGTGAGGCTAGGATTTTATTATAGTTCTTAATAAGCACACTCATTGGTAAGGAATCCTATCAGGCAAAAAAAAACTGATAGCAGGAGGTGCACTCATGTGTCATTAAACGGCAGAAACATGCTCTGAGAAACGCACCATAGGGTGATTCCAGCACTGTGTGAACATGGGGCACACACACACAAACCCGTATGGTACAGCCAGCAGCGCAGCCGTGCTACATGGTGCAGCCTGTTGTCCTAGCTACAGACCTCTACAGCCTGTCACTCTGCTGAGTCCTGTGGGCAGTCACAATAACACAGTGGTAAATAACACAATGGTATTTGTGTATTTAAGCATTTCTAAACATAGACAAAGTACAGTAAAAATATGGTATAAAGATAAAAAACGGTACACCTATACAGGGCACTTACCAAGAATGGAGCTCGCAGGACTGCAAGTTGCTCTGGGTGAGTCAGTGAGGGGTGGTGAGTGCCTAGGAAACTACTGTATACTGCCGTAGGCTTTATAAACACTGTACCCTTGGCCTATACTAAGTTTAAGAACGTATTTTCCTTCAATGATAAATTAATTTTAACCTACTGTAAACTTTTTGCTTTATAAACTTTTCAATTTAAAAAAATTTCAACTGTTTTGTAATAGTGACTTAGCTTAAAACACAAACACATTGTACAGCTATATAAAAATATTTTTCTTTATATCCTTATTTTATTAATGTAAGCTTTTTCTATTTTTTAAATTTCCTCAAAACTTAAAAAAAATTTTATTAACAACTAAGACACATCATGTATTGTTCTGGGCCTACAGGGTGAGGGTGGTCAGTGCCACTGTCTTCCCCTCCACATCTCGTCCCACTGGAAGGGCAGGAACAATCACATGAGTGGAGCTGTCGTCTCCTACGAGAGCAAGGCCTTTTTCTAGAATCCCTCCTGAGGGACCTGCCTGAGGCTCTTCTTGAGGAGGTGTCACCCTTTTCAGAAATATGTCCATGCTGGTTTGCTTGGTTTGTCTCTTTTTTACATCATAGATTTGCTTATAAACAGATGAGGCACTGTGAACATTCCTCTCCATTAGTGAAAACCTTTGGATCTTGTGGTCCAGGTTTTCCAGCTTTTAAAGAAGCTTATTGAGGTCTGCAAAAGCTTCTGCTACACTCTTCACTGTGATTTTTCTTGGGGGTTCTTCTTCGCCTCCTACAGTTTCCTTTTCTCTTGCCTCTTCCTCATGTACACATCCCAGATCCAGTCCCAGCAACTCTTCATTAACTAACTCCTCAGGAAACAAGTCTAGGTGCTCCTCAATGTCATCCTCATCCACACCACAGTCTTGTTGATTTTTGTAACCTCCTCATCCTTCACAAAGTCTTTGATGTCATGGATGACTCTCTTGAGTGTCTTCTTCCAAATGCCATACATATACTTCTTGTTTGACCTCACCCTAAGCTCCAGTAAGGTTCTTGATGCAGTCACAGATGCTGCAATCCCTCCGGAATTGTGCCAATGTCTTCTCAGTGTCTCCCTCAATTGTAGCAACAGCCTGGCCAAAGGTCCTCCTCAGGTGGTAGGTCTTAAAAACTGCTATTAACTCCTTGATCCACTGGTTGCATCAAAAAGAGGGTTTTAGAGGGAGAAATACCACTTGGATATTGGGATGAAGGTTACCAATAAAAGGAGGATGTCCAGGAACATTATCAATAAGCAACATCTCTATGTTATTCTCCAAAAAGTACTTCTCCATTTTGCTAGCATAGTAACTGTAACTGAAGACAGCATCTTGGAAGAGGAGCTGGGTCATCCATGACCTCCTACTGCTCCCATAATACACTGACAGTGCATGATTTACTGATACGTTTAAAGGCCCTGGGGTTCTCACTGTGCCAGATCACAAAGGGTTTCAATTTGTAGCTGCAATGTTGTCCCAGAGCAAGACTGTTATCATGTCCTTGAAAACCTTGAAACCTGGCATTGATTTGGCCTCCTAACAGATGAAAGTCCTTTTAGGCATCTGCTTCCAGGATGTGGAGGTTTGTTCATACTGAATATTTGCTCTGGCAGGTAATTTTGTTCCACAATCAGCTTAACTAGAGTTTCCAAAAGTTCTTCAGTGGCCTTTGCACCAGCTCTCACAGACTCAACATTCACTTTCACATTATATGATAAATAACAATAATTAAATTGAATCGTTTAAATCACCTAGAACTAGCAGTAAATTCACATTATAGTTGGGACCAGCCTTTTCTTTCAACATCACAAACAAACTTTTTGCTCTGGCTGTGATCCTCACGGCGCTGAGAGGGACACATTTCTGTGTCTGGTCTTCAGTCCGGGTCGCTAGCAGTTGCTCTGACATGGGCCCTTCTCAAATTTTTGTTGGTTTCACAGCTTTGTTCCTGTTCTTCAAGATTGCAGCCAGAGCTGTAACCATCACTAATTTTCTACCTTCGTGTACTTAGTCATTTTAAATTCTGTTTCCAGGTCAGTCCATGGGAGTGGCCTTTTACCAGCCACATTAGCAGTGGATTTGTATGCTTAGAGGCCACGATGAACAAAACGACATTAAATTAATCACAAGAGAAAATGGTGCAGTCAAGAGATGCAGTGAACCCAAACCATAACAGGCTGCTGTGGCATTTTACAGCAGACATTTTTATATAGGTAGAATGAGTATACTCTAAAATAACAATAAAAACCATAGTACAGTGAATACATAAAACGGTAACATAGTCACTTATTATCATTATCAAGTATTATGTACTGTACATAATTGTACGTGCGATGCTGGTATAAACAAACCTACTGGCAGCACCACCAACACGATTATGACATCACTAGGTAATAGGAATTTTTCACCTCCATTATAATCTTATGGGACCACTGTTGTACATGTGGTCCATTGCTGACCCAAACATCATCACGCGGCACATGACTGTATTATCACCACCCACACTTGCTTCCAGAAGTTTTATCACCCCCTGGGAACACGCAGCATGCCTAACTCCAAACTCTTCTTTGTAATTGTTTTTATGAAACCTTGGTTCTAAAGATACCACTTGTCTTTTGGGGAAGCAAATACAGTGGTACCTCGGTACGCATCGTTAACTGGTTCTAGCACTCATGAGGAGTGCCGAGTGATGAAGGATCTTCTCTTGCAGGGCGGCGTTGTGACTCATACAAGTTCTGGTAAGTGTGATGAGTACCGAGCAAGTGCAGAGTGCTGCAACATTTTTTCCTCATCAAAATGCGACGGGTACATGGTTTGATGAGGCCTGAAGCTGAGGAGTACCGAGGTGTGACTGTACATGCTTCACAGGCAATCTTCTGCAGCCCAGTTCAAGAAACATACTCTATACACACCTCCTGTTTGCCAGGCACTGGGTTAGGTGCTAGGCACACAAAGATATGCAGAATGTAGTCCCTGCCCACAAGGAATTTATGGTCTAGTAGAGAAGACTCATGAACAGATATTTTAACGTAACAGAGAAGTATTAGTGGGGAGAGGCACAGAGTATCCCAGGAACACAGAGGAGGTGGCCAGTCTGCCTGGAGCTTCAGAGACGCCCTCTTGGAAGAGAGAAAGCCTACACTGAGTCTTGTAGAATAAAAAAAGAGCCATATGAAAAAATGATGGAAGAGTGGTTTAAGCTGGCAGAAGAGCATTAGCGAAAGCTTCTGGGAGTGAAACAGGGTGCGGCGCCTGCAGCACCACACACAATTCAGTACAACGGAGACTACGGCACACAGCATAGGCAGCAGATGGGAAGAGGACAGGGCCTGGGCTGGAGCGATTCATTCATTCCATCCTTCTACTCATGGCTCTCTTTTGAAAAGAAAGAGCCCAAGACACTGTTTTACACACACAGTGGCAACATGGAGATGAGCCAGAGGTATTGACACCCTGCATCATACACGGGCAACAAAGAGGTCGTATAAGGGGCTCCCAACCCAAAGAGGTAGAAAAACATCAGTGCTTTCAGTCCATGATACTGATACCTTAGTACTTCAGATACTTCTTGAATTTGTTGTATAATGTATAATTTTTAAAACATGCAATTCTCATTTGAAACTCGTTAATGTGGCTGAGCCACTCTGAAGGCTCAAGTTTATCAGTTTACTGTTTCAGTGCATCAAAAGCACCACGAACTTTCTCTCAGATCAGAGTGGACTTCTGAGACACTCCGAACTAATTTTTTGGTTCAGTGTGATTCTAAGGAAAGCTATGTTGCAATGAAAGAAAGTCATCTTCCAACATCTTCAATTAACTGGTTTTTCCTTTGCTGTCAACCAGTTTCTAAGTCAAAGGGTTTGATAAACAGCCAAGAAACAATGGAATGCCCTAGGGATCTGAAACTTTAAAAGATGTCCTTTCAAACAATTAAAATGAAAAATATTATAAAAGTAATACAAGGCTTGGTATAAAAAGAGAAAATAAAACCACACAGAATATAAAACAAAGGTCGCTTGTCCTCTCCCACTTCCCTCCCACATTTCCAGTTAAACACTGTTAATGGTGCAGGTGGATACCCATCCTGTTCTTTTCCTCAATATATAGCAGCAGATATTGTGAACGGGAACTTATAAAATAGCACCATATCATGTATACATATTCATTTTAAAAAGTTATGGACATTCTTCAAGTTAACATGCACAGCTGTACTTTCTCTCTCTCTCTCTTTTTTTTTTTTACTAGCCTTATAGTCTTCTAATTATATGGATGGATATAGTCATTTATTCTGCCCGTCAAAAGATTAATCCTCTCCCTACACCCAGAACTAGTGTTCCATTACCTGTTTCACAGGAGGTGGTTCCTTCTTGCTTATATCAATACGTGGTAAATCAGAGATTCCAAACTTTTCTTCGTAATACTTTCGAGTAAATGGATCACAATCGTAAATGAAGAAAGTTCTCCCGAGGATGGTGAGGGGTTTCCCAACGATGAAGTCTTTGGCAGTATACCATTCCAACACCTCTTGATCAGAGATTTCCAGCACACACTGGGGGAAGGTCTCTAACACATTATAGCAGAGAGGGAGGAAAGAGGAAGGAATGAGGATGGGACACACAATGGCATGGCATTCTTGAGAACCTGAGGGAGTGCGGTCAAAGGTCAGGGCCCCCTCTACACTCCCAGAGGAACATAATGCTGTATATTTCCATCTTTTGGCAGGACACATAAACAGTATCCCAGACAGTTTTTGTAAAGTCTCTCTCCCATATTCATCTCTAACTATCACTGTGCTGGTCAGTAACCTTTGCAGAATTAATGTTCAGAAAGAATCATCCCTGGAGGAAAGAATAAATGTCCCTCTATAGAGTATTACATATAGGTCACATCTGAGTCATTTAGTTCAACCTCCCACCCGTTTAATCCTTCATCCAACAAACTATTAGTGACCACATATATCATGTACTAGGCATGCCACTAAATACTGAGGTCACAACAATTAACAACATCAATAACATTCCTGCCTCGGTGAAGACAATATTCTGTTTGGGTGACAGACATTAACAATCACACAGATGATGGTTTCATATCAGTTGTGATCACTGCTCTTAGGACAACCCGACCTAGTCCCACAGTGGGAAGCAGGGACAGTCAGCAAGATGCCTACAGTCATTCTCACAACTGGGGAATCAACACAATTTTCAAATGTAGAATGAAACCTGCATTTTTGCAATAAATCCAGTTTGTCACACTGTTTTATGAGAACTAAGGATTGACTTATTTAAGACTGCCTCCTGTAGCCTGGCCTCCATGGAAACCATAAGATCGTCAGTTCTGGTAATGAGCCACATTGTATGGCTGTTGCCACAAAGCCTGGCCACAGAACTCTGATCCCAGGGGGCATGAGAAATAGGCTGGTATTCTATTAATTGCTAAGAGGGGAATGTAGGGAAGGAGGCCAAGGTTTTGTTATATCAGACAGAAAGGCATGCACTCCAGCACTTCATCATGCTAAAAGAAAGGCTGATATTTTCTCAGTTGTGTATCTTAAAAGTCCCTCCTCCCAGTGGCCAGTGCCTAACCCTACTAGAGCCCTTGGGTACCCCAGGAAGTCACGGGCAATGGGGTACCCAGCTCGTGACTCCATGAATTTCCCTCAGTAAACAATGTTCCAGGAGACCTGGTGTGTGTGTGTATGCATTTGTCTGTTTGTTCAGCAATTGTCTTTTTCATATGATGCTGGATTTCACTTACTGCTATTATGTTTAGGTCTTCTGCAAATATGTTCATGAGTGAAAGACTGTAGTTCTTTTTCTCACGGTGTCTTTAATTTTACTGGTCATTTTGAATGAATTAAGTTCTTTTTCTTTTATATGAAAGAGTCTGTATTAAGCTTGAAATTATATGTTCTTGAAATATTTGGCAAAACTGAAAAATTATCTGGACCTGGTGTTTTATTTGTAGGAACACTTTTAACTGACTCCATTTGTTTAATGATAAAGACATTTGATTTTTATCTCTTCTTGAACAAGTTAATTTTTTCTAAAAATCTGCTCATTTCACCTAGTTTTCAAATGTATTGGCATAAGGCTATTAGTATTATTCCCTTATTTTCTGTTTCATTCCTATTGCCTACTTTTTATTTTTAATATTGTGTATGTGTGCGTTCTTTCTTTTCTCCCTTGATAAATTTTGTCAATGATTTGTCATTTTATTAGTCCTTTCAAAGAAACAACTTTTGCCTTGACAAATCTGTTACTTTTGTTTTCTATTTCATCATTTTCAGGCTCTTATTTTATTATTTCCTCCATTTTAATTTCTTTGGATTCATTTTGCTACTCCTATTCTAACTTTTTAAGAATGCCTACCTTATTTTTTCAGTCTTTCTTAAATAAATATTTAAGGCTATGAATCTTCCTCCAAGTAGCACTTTTGATGTATCTAAAAGATCAGAGGGAATTTTTGCTGTCATTCAGTTCTAAGTATTTTCTGAGTGTTTTTTTTTTTTTTACTCATGGATTATTTAGAAATGTAATTTTTGATTTCCAAATAATTTTTTTGTTACATTTCCAAAACTGAATGCTAGTTTAATTGTTTTGAAATCAGAAAATATTGTATAAGATGCCCATTCTTTAAAATTAGTTAAGAATGATCAGTTATGTGTCATATTTGTACTTTAAAAAAGTGGAAAATAAATGGGATTACATCAAATTAAAAAGCTTCTGCATAGCTAAATAAAACATCGTCAAAATGAAAAGGGTACCAAACATATGGGAAAACATATTTACTTGCCAATGACTCCAGGGACAAGTGTTTGATCTCCAAAATATATAAAGAACTCATGTGACTCAACACCAGGAAGACAAACAATCCAATTAAAAAATGGGCAAAGGATCTGTATAGAATCTTCTCCAAGAAGGACATACAGAGGGCCCAGAGACATATGAAAGGACACTTGACATCACTAGCCATCAGAGAGATGCAAATTAAAGCCACAATGAAATACTGCTTCACACCGGTCAGAATGGCCATCATTAACAAATCAACAAACAACAAGTGCTGGTGAGGTTGTGGAGAAAAGGGAACCCTAGTGCACTGTTGGTGGGATTGCAGACTGGTGCAGCCACTGTGGAAAACAGTATGGAATTTCCTCAGAAAACTAAAAATGGAACTGTCTTTTGACCCAGCAATTCTACTGCTGAGATTATACCCTAAGAATCCTGAAACACCAATTAAAAAGAACCTATGCACCCCAATGTTCATAGCAGCATTATATATAATAGCCAAGGGCTGGAAACAGCCTAAATGCCCATCAGTAAATGAGTGGATCAAAAAACTGTAGTACATTTACACAATGGAATTCTATGCAGCAGAAAGAAAGAAGGAACTCCTACCTTTTGTGACAGAATGGATGGAACTGGAGAGTATTATGCTAAGTGAAATAAGCCAGGTGGTGAAAGACAAATACCATATGATCTCACCTGTAATAGGGACCTAATGAACAAAACAAACAAATGAGGAAAATAGAACCAGAGACATCGAAACAAAGAACAAACTGACAGAGAAGGAGGGTGGGGGATAAGGGAGGAAAGAAGGGGAAGGGCCCTTTAAAGAACAAGCATAAATGATGCATGGACATGGACAACAGGGTGGGGATTGACTGTGGGAGCAGGGGGTGAGTGGGACAAAGGAGAGCAGTGGGGGAAAATTGGGACAATTGTAATATAATGACAATAAAAAATTTTTAAAAATTCAAAATGTTAAAAAAAGTAAAAAATGGGAAATTTTCCAGGTGTTGATGCATTTACATATTGCTTAAATGAATATTCATTATTATATTGTTCACATATATGCTTATTGATTTGTCTCTTTTAATAGTTATTAAAAGAAGTGTTTTAATCACTCCCACTATTTTGATGGATTTGTTCATTCTCTGCATAATAGTGCTATAAATTTTTGCTTTATATGTTTTGAAGCCATGTTATTAACTGCATACAAGTTTGGAATTATTACATTTTCCTAGTAAATGCAATTCTTACAATATGTAATGATCCTGTTTATTTCTAGCAGTGTTTTTGTCCTAATATCTATTTGTATTATATTAATATAGTCTTATCAGTTTCTTTTGTTATTTGCTTATGCATCTTTTTTGACCTCTGTATGTCCCTACATCTTAAGTATGTTCTTAAAATAACTATTTCAGAATGTGTTTCTATTTTTTACAAACAAAGAAACTCATAATACAGATAACAGTATGGTAGTTCCCAGAGGAGAAGTGGGGTAGGGGAGGATGAGTGGGGGTGAGGAGGTCAACTATACGGCGATGGAAGGAGACTAGACTTTGAATGGCAGGCACTGCATATACAGAACATATAGAATTGCACACCTGAAACTTGTATATTGTTATTAACAAATTTTACTAATAAGTTTAATTAAAATGTTTTTAAATGTTATCCCCTCCTGTGACATTATTGTAATGTAATTTATTTCTACTTTGATATTTTTAACCCCCACAAATTCAACATTGTTACTTCAGTTTGTATACTCAGTGTTCATTCAGATTTATCACACTTTGTCATTTTACTTATTTATCACTTCTTATATCTTAGATCTTACTTCTGGAGTCATTTTATTTCTACCTGAAGTGCACTCAAGAATTTTTCTAGTAAAGATCTATTGTTAGTAAAATCTGTTTTGTTTGCCTAGAGATGCATTTCACCTTCTTCTTGAAAGATAGTTTCTCTATATATTAAATTCTATTTTTCTCACACTTTAAGGATATTATTAAACTGTCTTCTGGTGACTACAGTTGCTACTGATAATTAGCTGTCACTATAACTGTCGTTCTGTATGGATAAATTTGTTCTTGGGGGCTGCTTTTACCATCTTTTTTAAGTGGGTGTTCTTAACTTTGACTATGATATATGTGGGCATGGATTTATATTTTACAACTTTCTTCAGGTATAATTTATTACAATAAGCTGCACATATTTAGAGTGTAAATTATGATGTTGTTTGACATATGTATTTATCCTGGAAAAGGCAAGATCAAAGAATGAAAGCCTTTTTAAAGGATAATGAACAGACTTTCAGAACCTAGTGGCTTGGGTTCAACAGCTGAGTAGTAGGCGGCTTCTGGTGAGCCAAATGCACTTCTTTTGGCATTACCTACCACATATTGGCAACCTGCAATTATCTCCAACAAAGAACTTTTAGAATGTGTAAAATTAGAACTTTTAGATATTTTAATTCCATGCATAACAAAGTATATAATTTTGATTTATCCTTACTGAAAAGAAGACCCTGGTGGAGAGAACTTTGGAAACATACTCCCATAATTTCCTATTATTGTTCAACACAAACTCTCTGCCTAGTCACTGTCTCTTGGACACCCCCCAAAATACTAAACTTATTCTTACTTCCCAACCTTTGCTCTTATTCTCCTCTCTAAATTGCTTTTTCTCTTTGTTCTCTGCCATTCTAAATCAGGGTCCAATCCCAGCTCTGCCACAGAGTCTTCTTCATTCATATTAGCTCGCATCTCTTCTTCTGAGCTCTGTCTAGATGACATGTCTAAGTTATATAATCAGGTAATTGTGTACACTTGTGTCATTATTTAACAACTTTGTGTACTTATGTGACTTGCCTCCCTAGTCAATAGAAGTGACTTAAGAACAGTGATTCTAGACTTCTGGCCAGAAGGAGGCATAAATAGATATGCTATGCTTCTTTGCACAACCAAAAGAAGGACAACAACAAATTTAAAACCAAAAAAAAAATCAGAACTGCCAGAAAACTAAACTCTATAGAAGTTTGACAACCAAGGAGTTAAAGAAGAAACATTCATGCAGACCAGTAGGAGGTGAGGAGATAGGCAGCTGGGGTGGTGAGGATGTGCAGCAAGATGGCAGCTGGCAGACCAGGTGGTCCTACATTCGAGTGTGGATAATTCAGGAAGAACAATAAGGGAGAGAGACAGATCACACAACCCAGGGTTCCAGTGCAGGGAAATAAAGCCTCAAAACCTCTGGCTGTAAAAACCTGTGGGGGTTGTGGCAGTAGGAGAAACACCCAGCCTCACAGGAGGGTTCATTGAAGAGACCCACAGGGTCCTAGAACATACACAAACACACCCACCAGGGAATCAGCACCAGAAGGGCTCAATTTGCTTGTGTGTAGCAGGGGAAGTGGCTGAAACTGGGGCGAGAGCTGAGCAAGCAGCATTGTTCCCTCTTGGACCCCTCCCCCACAGACAGCACCACAACACACAAGAGTGAAGTGGGTTGACTTGCCCTGGTAAATACCTAAGGCTCTGTCCCTTACAACATAACAGGTGTACTGAGACAAAGAAAGATGGCCCAAATGAAAGAACAAATCAAAACTCAAGAAAAAGAATTAAGCAATGAGAAGATAGCCAAACTATCAGATGCAGAGTTCAAAACACTGGTAATCAGGATGCCCACAAAAATGATTGAGTATGGATGCAAAATAGAGGAAGAAGTGAAGGCTATGCAAAGTGAAATAAAGAAAATTATATAGGAAACCAATAGTGAAGGGAAAGAAACTGGGACTCAAATTAATGATTTGGAACAGAAGGAAGAAATAAACATTTAACCAGAACAGAATGAAGAAACAAGAATTCAAAAAAAAAAAAAAAATGAGGAGAGGTTTAGGAACCTCTGGGACAACTTTAAGTGTTCCAACATGTGAATCATAGGGGTGCCAGAAGGAGAAGACGAAGAGCAAGAAATTGGAAACTTATTTGAAAAGCCAATAAAGAAAACTTCCCCAATTTGGCAAAGGAAATAGACTTCCTTGAAATAGAAGTCCAGGAAGTTCAGAGAGTCCCAAAGAAGTTGGACCCAAGGAAGCACAAACCAAGGCACATCATAATTACATTACACAGGATTAAAGATAAGGAGAAAATCGTAAAAGCTGCAGGAGAAAAGGAGACAGTTAAGGAGTTCCCATAAGACTATCAGCTGATTTCTTAAAAGAAACCTTGCAGGCAAGAAGGGGCTGGAAAGAAGTATTCAAAGTCATGAAAGGCAAGGACCTATATTCGAGATTACTCTACCTAGCAAAGCTATCATTTAGAATGAAAGGGCAGAGAAAGTGTTTCCCAGATAAGGTCAAGTTAAAGTTCATCATCATCATCAAGCCCTTACATGAAATGTTAAAGGGAATTATCTAAGAAATAGAAGAAGATCGAAACTATGAAGAGTAAAATGACAACAAACTCAACTATCAGCAACTGAATCTAAAAGACGAAAACAAAAACTAAACAAGCAATTAGAATAGGAATAGAATCACAGAAATGGAGATCACATGGATAGTTATCAGTGGGGAGTGGGGGGTGGAGAATGGGGGAAAAGGTACAGGGAATAAAAAGCATAAATAGTAGGTACAAAATAGACAGGGGGAGGTTAAGAATAGTATCGGAAATGGGGAAGCCAAAGAACTTACATATATGACCCATGGACATGAACTAAGTGGGGGGGCAGGAAATACTGGTAGGAGGAGTGATGCAGGATGGAGAGGAATAAAGGAGAGAAAAAAATGGGACAATTGTAATAGCATAATCAATAAAACATACTTAAAAAGTTTACACACACACAAAAATAAAAAGAACCGGCATTCTAGGTCTGGAAATTTCATTTCCATTCTATCCTCCAGAGCACTTAGCACATGAACTAGTTCCCACAGCATATATTTAATTCTTGTTTAATCAAATTTAGTAAAAATCATCCACTGGATAAATGCCTTTGAGAGTTAATTAAATGTCACTTCTCTAACACCACAGTTCTAGTTAAAGGAATTATTTATCTGATGGAAGCTTAGCCTTTTCTGTCCCTCTACTGCATGACTAACAATATCTTCCCTCAAATGATGTTTCCTATCTTTAATTTTTTTAAAGATTTATTTATTTATTTTTAGAGAGAGGGGAAGGGAAGGAGAAAGAGAGGGAGAGAAACATCAATGTGTGGTTGCCTCTTGTGTGCCCCCAAATGGGGACCTGGCCTGCAACCCAGGCATGTGCCCTGACTGGGAATCGAACCAGTGACCCTTTGCTTTGCAGTCTGGTGCTGAATTCATTGAGCCACACCAGCCAGGGCATGTTTCCTATCTTTTAAAAGAACTATACATATGTCCCCACACTGCCTCCCCATATAACTGATGAAAAGCTTGTTAAAATTTGAGAAGCTATAGAACAGGATGATTACATATTGGAAGTTTTAGACATCGGTCACATTGGTAGTGGCAGAGAACATGGATCCTGGGATTTCAAGGAATTCAGTTTTAGTGACACTTTTTTTTTCATGTTACCCTGACTACTTTCCCATTCCTTTCTTGCAATCTACTAAATTTCTAACTTTTATTAGCTCCAGATGGCAGGAGTTTCAGGCTCATTTAGGTAACATGAAAGGCCAGAATTAGTACATTAGCACCAATGTCTTAGAACTCTAAGAGGGCTGTACAGGAAGCTAAGTGTTAAGAATATGGTAGGCAGCAGCTGGCTGTTGAAGCATGGTTTAGACCCAGTTGTTGCTAGCTGAGAATACAAGCTGGGTTAGCAATTATTCTCATTTTTCAAAAAAATAGATTTTTAATGTTAACTCTCTCAATTTAAAATGATGACAGTTTTTATTCCCTTTTATTCTTTTCCCCAATGTCATTTTCCTCTACCTCACATGCAACAACCATTCTAATATGCAGCTTTTTATTATATGTGTATTATGTATATTGTTTTGTGCGCATTTTACTTATGTAAATGTTACTGCATTATACATCTCTTTTCAATTCTTGTTTTCTATACAGCACTATGTTTTTGAGATGCATCCCTCTGCTTTCTTGTGCATTTTATTTATTGCTTCTAATTACTACATATCTGTCAAGGTATACCTTCATCACATTTTGTTTATCCACCCTCCCAATAACAGAACCTCCAATTCCTTGCCCCCAAATAGCACCGCATATTTTTAAAAAACACTGAGCAGGCCAAGAAATACATGTGGGTAGGTTGAATTTAGCCTTCAGACTGCCACTTTGTTCATAGCCTCTAATCTCAATTTGTTGATAATCTCTAAGACAAACCTCTTGCTCAATACCTGGAATTTCTTATCTCCTTGATTCAAAAAAAAAAACAAAACAAAACCCAAAACAGAAAAAGAGTAAAGGGGAAAATAATCAATGAAAATTTACAGAGTTCTTTTAGCCATCCAAGCATGAGAAGTATCATTACATGACACCAAGATGACATTTTCATAAGAGAAAATTCTTAAACTACTAAGGAAGCCTAAGTATCCCAGAGAAATACTGATGGATGGCCGGTGTCACCTGCGTTTTGCTGCATCCTCACTCTTCAACCCACTGGGTTATGTTATACCAGCAAGGAAAGAACAAGGGTTGATACAATGAGGCTCCACCTCTATGAGTCACAGACATGCCTTTTCCTATCTTAAGTTATCCCAAACAGAAATTTCCTTCACCACATAGTTGAGGCAAGAAGCAACGCCAAGGAAGCCCACAAGGAAGTGGTAAGCTGTATATTTGAATGAAAACAAGCTTGTTTCAGAAAGGCATTAAGTTGCTTCAGTTCAGAAGCCTTGATCTTCCACACATCAGTGAGTCTCCCACAGCTGCTCTGGTGGTGTTTCCTGATTTGGGCACCAGTCATCCCCACCTGACCATTTCAGGGGCAAGCCCAGACCAAGGGGGCAAGCAAAGGAGAGAAATTAAGAAAAGGAGTTTTTTGAGTTCCTACAAGAATACAGCAAGAACCTTCTAAGTGTAAAGGGGAATGACCACATTAAGTAACTCCTCTGAGGTCCAAAAAAGGGTCCCAATTATCGGAAAGGAATCAAATCAAGCTTACTTGAATTCTTCGTCAAAACCTTGGGCATGCGCTGGCGGTTCATCAGGAGTGGAAAGGGATCTCGCCCATCATTCTGTTCATGGACCTCTCGAATTTCTATTGTATCATCCATAAGATAGTAATGAATGACGTAGTTCCGACATTCACCAAACATGCTGTCTGTATCATCCCAGATTGCATAGAATCGAAGAACCTTTAAGAAATCCAAAGTAGTGACTTGTATATGAACTGTACAAGTGGAGAGTTTAGCTTAGTTACTTTGGCATTTATATATCAGACAATAATGAAAAAAAATAGCTAGAAAGACAATGAAGCAATCTCAGATGGTTCATAAAAAGGAAATACGAAACACACAAAAACATCTGAAATTACATATCACATGTCAAAAGCTGGAAAATATTAATAGCCTTATAAATTTGTGCTGAGAAAGAATTCACTTTGATCCAAAATATTAGGCAGTGAAAGAGAAGATGAGTTAAAAGAGCAAAGGATACTGTATATAGTGGTTTTTTTGTATTAATAAAGATACACGTGGATGGTTTATGTATAATTAGTATGGAAAGAATTTTCATTTATCAGTCTTTATTTTAGTTCCATCACACATATCTTCTAGTAACAGTATCAACAACACAATCTTTAAATACAAAATTATAACAGATATATGATCGGTAAAAGAATGTCCTTAAAAAATTATGATCATGCTAGGTAAAATTTTCTGAACTCAGAGGAATTTCTGAGAGAAAAACAAGCAGCAAAGACGCATTGAGGGTGGTCTCTCTGTTTTCTCTTTCCCTTTGGCACACACAGGAAGACTGAAATCTGCTCCTCTACACAAGCCCACAAGGGGGACGGGAGGAAGGCTGGACAGAGTTGGAAAATACTCAGAACAGTCTGTACTTATACATTAATAAGAAATTTAACAAGGAAGCCACTGCAGTGGGATTTCAGTGACATTACTATTTTAACATTAGAAACCTACATATATACAATACCTTTGAAATTTCCCAATAATTCATTTAAGTTTCCTAAAGGATTTTATGAGATTAACTCATATTTGGGAAAGAAGTTGCTGGCTGGAAATGTAAAGTGGGAAGCAGATGTAGCTCAGGAATGCTTTAAGATTTGAAAGTTAGATGGAACTCACAAGACAACTCCACAATCTTCACTGGACCTCTACTACAAAACGGGGCATTCCTATACCTCTGACTCTAGATGAAACCAGCAGAATAGCACTGTACCCGAATGGTTACATTATAGATGTAATGTTTCCAAACACACATCTACCAGAACAGCTTGCTAATAAACACCGCTACATTTGGCAAGGAGTAAACTTACTAAGGTGCCCAGGTCACTTACTTGTTTGTCAAAGGCCAGAAACTGCTTGAGCTGATCAAAGTCCGACGGAGTGACGTACTTACGAAGAGGCTGTTTTCGGAGTTCAATGTAGGGATCGAGAGCCATTGTCTCAGGCGGATTTAATTCAATTCCTTGACTTTCCAAAAAGTCCTAAATATTTCAAAATAATACTGATCAACTTTCTAGAAGCTGCTTAAATTAAGCATTAATGGATGGAGTAAAAATAAGTGTATCAATTTCTATACCACTGCCCAGGTTAACCATTAATTTGTGGTTTGAGAGTGTCCTAGCAGTACTGAGCCTCCAATAGACCCAACTCAATAATGCAGATAATAATTGATAATTACCTTAAGTGTTCTATATTATAAAACTGGTAGGCAATATGATAAGCTCCAAATATGAATTCAATCAATGACATTTAGTTAGGTGCCCAAGCACAGAGTAAGGCCTAGGATTACCTACATACACCAATGAGAAACCCAACCATAGTTTCAAACAGTAAGTAATTCACATCAGGTATACAGGAGAGGCTGCACAATGGCAAAGTTAAGCTGAAGTCAAATTCCCAACTTTCCAACTCATTTAAAACAAGTATATGATTAAGTCTTCCCTACAAAATAAGAAAAGAAAACATACCCACTGATCGAGACCAGAAAATGTTTGTAGCAAAACAGGAAAGGCAAATTAAGTGTTTAAATATCGCTACAAAAAATTAAGGAAAACATTTGAATTTGGCATGATCTTAGGCTTTATTTTGCTAATCATCCATAAATATATTATTTTCAGAGTCACTATCTTTTAATACAACTTGACATTTTTTTTCTTAAAAGCACCACAATGAACTATGCCTTTTTTTGATTATCAAAAAAACCCCACAACAATTTCATGAGATCTGCTTACATTCTGGAACTGGAAATTAACCTGAAATTTGGGTTTCTTTTGGGAATTGTGTGGTTTGCTTTTGGAGAACTCAGTAGAAAATATACAGAACACAGAGCCAAAATATCTGGTCATAGTATCAGCTCTGCTGCTAATGCACTTGTAGTCTTAGTATTTAAAGTTTTACTAGGCAGTCTCCAATATCCTTCAATATTAAAATATTGTGATTTTTAATGTGTATTAGAACTACTGAGCTGGAGATAATGACTAGCAATAAAAATTCTCCTCTCCCTTGAGATGGTGTATTAGTGTGGCAGGATGATTGATTTAAGCATTTAATGGGTGTTTTACTCCTTTCTGTTGCTTTCAACGGATAACCAGGCCCTTTGTAAGCCTTACTTTAGGGATTTGGGCAGGAATGTAGGAGCTTCCTGAGGTTGACTGTTCTTCCTTGTCTCTTAGATAAAGCCTAAATTCTTTGAAGAAATTGTCCTAAAGTGTCCCAGAAGGAGGGGAGAGAAAGGAATGGCTTTGAGGGCAACATGAGAGAAACGGGGAAATGCCCCCAGACCAGAAAGTAGACACAGGTTGGTGGGTCTCAGAAGAGTAAGACTCTACTTGTGACCTGTAGGGGTGCTCTGGGCATCCAGTGAGGTGCATTCAGTCTCAGGCATTTGGAGTCCCAGTGTCTTACCAAGCACCCAAACATCAGGGGGTGTGCTTGGTCATTGGATAACCTGAGAACCCAGGCAAATGCTCCTTTAGGTCTGGGAGAGCTTCCTTGTTCTTAGGGCTTGGAATCATTGGCAAAGCTGAGAGTGAATAGAAATATGAGCTCAGTTGGATTGGGGCTCACATATTTTATTGATTACACTATTACAGTTGTCCTGATTTCCCACTTTGCCTCCCCTACACCCAGCACCACCATTCCTCAGGCAATCCCCCCACCCTTGTTCATGTCCATGGGTCAAGCGTGTAAGTTCTTTGGCTACTCCATTCCTATACTGTACTTTACCTCCCCACGGCTATTCTGTGTCTATCTGTTCATACTTCTGAATCCCCTCACCTCTTCACCCGTTACTCCCCACAACCTCCTCCCATCTGGCAGCCATCAAAACACGCTCTGTATCCATGATTCTGTCTCTGTTCTTCATGTTTGCTTAGTCTGCTTTTTAGATTCATGTTGTTGATAGACTTGTATTTTTTTGACATTTTATTGTTCATAGTTTTATCTTCTTTTTCTTAAACAGGTCCCTTTAGCATTTCTTATAATAAGGGTTTGGTGTTGATGAACTCCTTTAGTGTTGTCTTGTCTGAGAAGCTCTTTATCTGCCCTTTGATTCTAAATGATAGCTTTGCTGGGGAGAGCAATCTTGATTGTAGGTCCCTGCTTTTCATGACTTTGAATATTTCCTGCCAGTCTCTTCTAGCCTGCAAAGCTTCTTTTAAGAAATCAGCTGACAGTCTTATAGAAATTCCCCTTTAGGCAACTAACTTCTTTCCTCTTGCTACTTTTAAGATTCTCTCTTTATCTTTAACCTTTGGCATTTGAATTATGATGTGTCTCAGAGTGGGCCTTTTTCATCCATCTTGTTTGGAACAATCTATGCTTCTTGGATTTGCATGTCTATTTCCTTCACCAAATTAGGGAAGGTTTTTTTTTTTTTTTTCCATTATTTTTTCAAATAGATTTCCAATTTCTTGCTTTTTCTTTTCTCCTTCTGTCACCCCTATGATGAGAATGTTGGAACTCTTTAAATTGTACCAGGGGCTGCTTACCCTATCCTCATTTTTTTGGATTCATTTTTCTTCTTGTTGTAATTGGTTGTTCTTGCTTCCTTATTTTCCAAATCATTGATTTGATTCACAGCTTCATCCACTCTACTGTTGTTTCCCTGTATATTGTTCTTTATTTCAATTAGTGTATCCTTCCTTTCTGACTGGATCTTTTTTCTGATGCTGAGGTCTTCACTAAGTACCCTGAGCATCCTATAACCAGTGTTTTGAACTCTGCATCTGATGGATTGCTTATCTCCATTTTGTTTAGCTTTTTCTAGAGTTTTTATCTGTTCTTTCATTTGGGCCATGTTTCTTTGTCTCCTCATTTTGGCAGCTTCCCTGTGTTTGTTTCTATGTATTAGGTAGAGTTCCTTTGACTTTGTGTCTTGGTAGAGTGCCCTAAGGTAGTAGGTGGCCTGTAGGGTCCAGTGGCACAGCCTCCCCATCACCAAAGCTGGGTACTTGAAGTATGCCCTTTGTGTGGGCTGAGTATACCCTCTTCTTTCAGTTGAGCCTTGGTTGTTGTTGGCAGATCAGTGGGAGGGATTTACTCAGGCCAGTCAGCTGCAAAGATTGGCTGTGACTGCTTACCACTAACCTCTGCCCTCTGTGGAGGATCAGCTGTACAGGGACAGGGTGGTGATGCTCCAATGTGGTCTGTAGCTGTCCACTGGGTGCGCTGGCCCTGAGGTTTCCTAGATGATGCAGGCCAAGGTCAGCTCCCAACTGTGTTTTGCCCAGGGCCACCCTCCCTAAGCTGTAAAGCAATCTGAGATGGCTGCTACTTGTGCTGGGCTTGGAGATTCCCATGTGAAGCCAAGCTGTGAATCTAGTCTGGTTGCTTCTAGTGTGTGGCCTGCGGCTCACTGATGCCAGCTGTTGCTTATTTGATGGAATTTAGGAAGATGTGAAGCAGGAGCCCAGACCAGCCATTCATATGGAAAAGCAGCTTGTGTGAGCCTGTAAGCTGGGTGGGGCAGCATCTCTAGTGATCTCCAAGGCAAGTCAAACAGAGTTACCAGCTCCAAGGGGAATGGTTTCGCAAAGTGACAATGGCCTCTGCTCACCTTGATGCCAGACACTTCAGTTTCTCCCTGTGTACCACTGGTGCCTTTCAAGCTGCTGCCTGCCACGCTGGATCTCAGAAGGACTGAGTCTGAGTAAGTTCGTGGGTGGGTTCTTTAAGAGGAACTGCTTGGAGCTCCAGCATTTTCTTCCACTGACTCAATCCCTGCTTGTTTTTGTAGCCAGAAGTTGTAGGAACTGTTCCAGTATCTTCCTGGTACTAGAACCCTGGGCTGGGGGCCTGGTGTGGGGCTGGGACTCCTTGCTCCTGAGATATCCCTCCCGAATTTTTATCCACAACATGCGGGTGAGGGACCAGCCCATTGTACATCTGCACCCCTCCTACCAGTCCGCATGGATGTG
This sequence comes from Desmodus rotundus, assembly GCF_022682495.2. Lineage (NCBI taxonomy): Eukaryota > Metazoa > Chordata > Mammalia > Chiroptera > Phyllostomidae > Desmodus > Desmodus rotundus. The sequence goes on along the minus strand of NC_071397.1, from coordinate 17,318,266 downwards.
GTTTCTCTAATTCCATAGTTGTTAGACTTCCACTCAACTTGGTTCTGAGTGATGGTTGTTCTATATTTCAGTTATAATTTTGATATGGTTGTGTGAAGAGGCGAGCCGTGTCTGCCTACACCTCCATCTTGACTGGAAGTGTTTTAAGTCATTTTTAAAAATAATTCCATTGTGTAAATGTACCATAGTTTTGCGATCCACTCATTTGCTGATGGGCACTTAGGTTGCTTCCAGTACTTGGCTATTGTAAATTGTGCTGCTATGAACATTGGGGTGCATAGGTTCTTTTGGATTGGTGTTTCAGGGCTCTTAGGGTATAATCCCAGCAGTGGAATTGCTGGGTCAAAGGCAATTCCATTTTTAGTTTTCTGAGGAAATTCCACACTGTTTTCCACAGTGACCTCACCAGTTTGCATTCCCACCAACAGTGCACTAGGCTTCCCTTTTCTCCGCATCCTCTCCAACATTTGTTTGTTGATTTGTTAATGATGGCCATTCTGACTGGTGTGAAGCAGTATTTCATTGTGGCTTTAATTTGCGTCTCTCTGATGACTAGTGATGTCAAGTGTCCTTTCATATGTCTCTGGGCCCTCTGTATGTCTTCCTTGGAGAAGTGTCTGTTCAAGTCCTTTGCCCATTTTTTAATTGGGTTGTTTGTCTTCCTGGAGTGCAGTCGTGTGAGTTCTTTATATATTTTTGGAGATCAGGCCCTTGTCTGAGGTATCACTGGCAAATATGTTTTCCCATACTGTTGGTTCTCTTTTTATTTTAATGCTGTTTTCTTTAGCCATGCAGAAGCTTTTTATTTTGATGAAGTCCCATTTGTTTATTCTTTCCTTTATGTCCCTTGCTTTAGGGGCAGAACATAATCAACAAAAGAAAAAAGCAAACAAAATATAACCAGAGACATTGTAGTTAAGAACAATCTAACAATAACCAGAGGGGATTGGGGAGGGGACAGTGGGGAGAGGGGATTACAGGAACTACTATAAAGGACACATGGACAAAATCAAGGGGGGGGGAGGGAGGTGGGTTTGGCTGGGGTGGGGTAGAGGGATGGGGAGAAAAGGCAGACAACTGTAACTGAATAACAATACAAATTAAAAATAATAATAATAATAATAATAATATTTTTGCACCCTGGCTGGTGTGGCTCAGTGATTGAGTACCGTCCTGCGAACCAAAGGGTCACTGGTTCCATTCCCAGTCAGAGCACATGCCTGGGTTGTGGGCCAGGTCCCCAGTAGGGGGCATGTGAGAGGCAACCATACATTGATGTTTCTCTCCCTGTCTTTCTCCCTCCCTTCCCCTCTCTATAAATAAATAAAATAAATCTTTTAAAAAATAGTATTTTTGCACACTTGCATTTATAGACTAGGATTCACATCTGTTTTACTAGCAGTAATACTTTAGTGAAGATAATAAATTATAGATCTCTGACTTCTAGAGATTTATTTTTTAATATGTTCAGTTTATTCTGATAATAGGACCAAACATTTATTTGGTAATAAGGAAGGGGTACAAAGGGATGGCAGTGGTGATATATTTAAAGAGGGGTGGCTTCTTGTTCAACTCACACCCTAAAGACAGCTATCTTTGTTATTTACTCATAGGTCTAGCCCTAATGAAAACCATCCAATTAGATAAGATGTGCATAATTTTATACTGTTAAAGGAGACAACTTCTAACCTGACAGATCAGTTATTGAAAACATTAATTCAATCTAATCATCAGTGTCCAAAATACACAGCTTTAGTCTATTACTAGTCATTAAAATACAGTTGATCCTCATTACTCACAAATTCTGTGTTTGCAAATTTCCTACTTCCTAAACCTTATTGGTAACCCGCAAATCAATGTTTGCAGTGCTTTTGAGGTCCTCCACGGATGTGCGTGGCATGATGGAAATTTGGGTTGCCTCGTGCTCACATTCCTAGCTGAGGTTGAACAAGATAACATTCTGCCGTGTTCCAGCTTTTGTATTGAAAAAGTATCCTTTGGTGCCACTTTTCTCACTTTGTGCTTTTTGTTGGTGATTTCGTTGTTTAAAATGGTCCCCTCCTTAGCACCAAAGTGCTGTCTCATATTCTACATGAAAGGAGGCTGTGATATGTACTTAATGCCACTAAACTATACATCTAAAAATTGTTAAAATGCTAAATTTTATGTTATGTACATTTTACCACATTAAAAAAAAAAGCAGGTGTCATGTCTCTGAAGGAGAAAATACATGTGTCAGATAAGCTTCATTCAGGCGTGAGTTACAGTCACAGTGCTGGGGCCATGAGTTCAATGTTCACGAATCACAATATATTTTAAAGATGGCATCTTGAAACAAACACACATAAAATAAGGTTACGTGTGGATGAGTTGATGAAAATGTTTACCAGAGACTCGTAGGAACCTAACCCTGTGGTTCTCCTAGGAGCAATGGTGTAGTGTCTGCTAATTAAGTGTCCGTGGCAACTTTAAAGGGGACAATATCTCAAAGATGGTCTAGCACCTCTACCTTCTATATTATTTTTTCTGCTGCTTTAGGATGACACAGATGCCGTGGCGCCTTTCCTTACTTCCTTGAGGTTTCTGTTCATGTGTCATCTTATTTGTGAGGCCTCTCTCATCAGTCTTTACATAGAGCGACCTCCTCCAGCTCCCATCCCCTTTACTCTGCTTTAGTTTCTTCCAATGCTCTTATCAGAATCTGATATATTATAAATTTGTTTACTGTTTTCTACTCCAACGAGAATGTAGTAAGAGCTATTCTTTATACTTGGCGCCTGGAACAATGCCTGGCGCACAGCAGGTACTCGGTAACTATTTGCTAAATAAATTACTAAATTAAAAAAATCAATGAGTGAATTCATAGCAGCTCAGTGCACGGTAAAAGTTTGTCTCATCTGGCATTAGGTGACATGGGATTAAAGGCATAAAGTATGTCAGAAACTATCTTGGCTTCTAGAAAAATTTTTAACTAAGACAGATGTTTTTGAATTGCCTATTACCTACATTTTATGCTAAAGAAAAAAGATCTCACTGTCTTTCGCAATTGTAAGAAAATCCATATTTATAAAATAGAGAAAGTGGAGAATTTTTGTGATTATAAAAAGGTGCTTTCCTTTTAAAATGGCTTTATTTCAGGAATTCTTTAGATAGCAATTTTCCCTACTATATATAGCAAGTATGATTTACAGAAAAAACACAAATTGCACAAAAAAATTTTATGCTCATTTCTGCTATTAGAGGAAGTACTATTTTTTGTAAACTCAAACTTCAGATAAATTGTCCGATGCCTCTTTCATATTTCTACCCCATGAAGGGTGCTACCTCCCCTACTCTCTATTTGAGCTGGCATGTGGACTGGTTTCTAATCAAATGATGAAGCTGTGATAGGAATTCAATTTCATTTGAAAGGCTATGTGTCAGTATCATTGTGAAAAAATGACATCACTACATAGTGTCGGCACACAGCACATAGAAGGGGGGGACCACAAAAACCCCCTGGAATTTATTTATAAAAAATTGTGTATTTACTCTTACATGTTTAAACTTCAGTCACCTTCAAAATACTCTCCATTTGATGTCATACACCTGTTAAGACTTTTTTCCACTGCTCAAAACAGTTTTTAAACTCATCCATTTTGATGCCCTTTACTGCTTCTGCCATTTTTTGCTTCACCTCTTCCACATCAGCAAATGTTTCCCTTTGAGGGCTTTTTCATCCGGTGAAACAACAAAAAGTCTCTCAGGGTGAAATCAGGTGAATAGGGAGGGTGGGGCACGAGGGTCACGCCACTTTCCGTCAAAAACTGCCAAACACTCAGCGCAGTGTGGGCAGGTGCACTTGTAAATCACCCATCATGCAATAGGCAGATGCGTTGAGCCTTCAAGAAACATTCACTGAAGTCGAATGCAGCCTCTCACAACGCCAGCTGGTACACGGATACGGACGGGTCCTAGAACACTAATCTAGCAGGGGAAGCCTGTACCACCAGGGGCCTGCCCTCCAGAAGATAATTCCAGATTTTGGGGGGTCCCCCCTCGTATACAAATACTAAACCAATCTACATAATAATCTATCCAACACAGACTATCCTTAATAAGTGTATCCTTCATAAATCAGAATGCCTCAGACACCAAAACTTCCAAAAATATATACTATACCTGTGTGAATCGGTCACATTCAACAATGCGGAAAGTTTTGCCGTAAATCGTAATGTTTATTCCTCGATTTAAGTCTTTCCAGTGGTAATGGTCTCCCCGGTCATTCTTGGCTAGCCGCTGGCGTTTGATTAACTTGCCTTGAGGGATCCCAGAGTTTTCCACAACGGGCTCTACGACTGACATGCTGTCATCTTCCAGGTAGTAGTAAATGTTCACTTGACGGACCCTATAATGCTCCTCAGTTGACATAGGAACATCTTCTTGGAAATAGGCATCAAATTTCAGCACCTATAACACATAAAGAAAGAAGAAATGGTGTTGTCTTCATTTCTCATCCAAAAAATAGCAAGTACCTCCTATAAAGAGAATCACTCAGGGCGATTTGAATATTCATCATTCCTATCTTCTAAATCAAAGAGTGCCAAATTATGATCCAGGGGACAGATCTCCTCCTGCCACCTGTTTTTATATACAAGCTAAGAAAGGATTTTTACATTTAAATGGTTTTAAAAATCAACAGAATACAATTTGACAATATATGGAAACTACATGAAATTCAAATTTCAGTATCCACAAATAAAGTAATTACATAAATAATCAACACTTATTTGCTAATGGCTGCTTTCCCATTACATTGTGACTTGTATCCTCCCAGAAATTCATGTTGAAGTCCTAACCCTCAATGTGCCTATATTTGGAGACAGGGTCTTTATAAGGTAATTAAGCTTAAATGAGATGCGTGGAGTGGGGCCCTACTCCAGTAGAAATAATGACATTCATTCTCTCTCTCTCAGCACGCACTGAGGAAAGGCCATGTGAGGACATAGAAAGAAGGCAGCTCTCTGCAAGTCAGGAAGAGAGCCCTCACCAGAAACTAAATTGGCCAGAAGCTTGACCTTGGTCTTCTAGCTCCCAGAACAGTGACAAAATAAAGTTCTATTGTTTAAGCCACCAGTCTGTGGTATTTTATTATAGCAGCTCAAGCAAACTAAGACAGCTGCTATGCCCAAAATATTTTCTATTGGTGCTATTCAGAAAAAGTTTACCCACCTCTGCCCTAAATACTCAAACTATGTGTAGACTATTTACTAATGTGTTCCTTTATCAGATGGCTTAAAAGACCTTAAGCTTCACTTCATGTCAAATATCCCTGAGAATTTTTAGACAGAGTAAGAAATTTGGATAAGACTATGACTTTCCAGTTAAAAATGAAAATGAAGGCTCAAGTCCATTTCTTTAGAAATGGAGTTCCTTGCAAATGCATACCAATGATATATTCATTATTAGAAACTTTATATGAATAACTCTCAAATCATCAACCCACCACAGAGTCTACCACTGGTGACATGTAAATTGTGTTCAAAAGTATGCATATATATGATTGAGTAAAACCTAGGTCATTCGGAAAAAATCAGTATCAGTGTGAAGTCAAAATGGCCTATCTATAGTCCATTTAAACAACATTTAAAAATATTATAAAAAGCTTATGTTGGCATGCTTTGGGATTCATTTTTAAATTTCTGTTATTCTGTTTCTATTTTTTATTTTTTATTTTTTTAGGGAGAGAAAGTATTAGAATGATGTTTTAGGTAGGCAAGTGCTAACCCAAACCTAACCTAGAATAAGAGCAACAAAACAAAGAGACCCTTTAGTAAAGACACAAAAATGGCTCAATGACTAAAAAAGAGGAATTAATTTTATACATGAGTGCCGTTGCTAACAAGGCAAAGAGTCTGCCATGTAAGAACAAAGTAAAAAACAAATGAGAACAGGCAATCACACAAGAGAAACATGAATATAGTGGAGTGAAAGCCCTAAAGCTCATAATAAAAAGATGAAATGAGTTAATGCAATAGAATGTTTAAAGGAAAAATAATATGGTAAAAGCAAAATATAAAAATTATTTTAAAGTAACATTTTAGATCAACTGCGAAGAACTGAAATGGGGACATGATCACTGAGGACAGAATCCGTAATTCATATATGAAGTGGTCTGTGTTTGAGCTGCAGATTTATAAATCCACACAATGTTAGAGCCAGAAGTAATCAGCTGCTCAAACCTCCCTCGTTTTACAAAGGAGGAGACTGAGACTCAGTGTGGTGGAGTGACTGGTCTGAGGCCACAGAGGGCTGAGGGGTGGAACTAAGCTCAGTCACAACTCCTTAGATACCAGGTGCTATGGTGGTTCAGAAAAGGAATCTCTGTGAACTAAAGTGGGTGGAGAAAGCTTAAGTGGAGGGGACAAGAGTGGGTTCCAGCACCAGAAGCAGAGGAAACAAACCCAGCAGCAGTATGCAGACTATGAGGAGGAGGAGGAAGGTGCTAGGCATGGGATCACACTGAAAGCTCCTCCAACGGTCCAGGTCTACAGTAGTAAATTAACCGGGATGGAAAAACAAAGAGAGGTTGATTGGATTGATAGGGAGGAAGCAGGAGGACGGGAGCCGGATGAGATACTGAGAAAGCACAGTGCTGGGAAAATGGTGATGATGCTCACAGAAAGGGAGACATTAGGAAGATCATGTTGTAGGGCAGATGGTGAGCTTGATTTTAGACTTGCTGAGTTTAAGTGACACCACAAGTTGATATTGTAGGGAGAAACTTGGGATGCAGGACTGAGCCTGGGAAAGAAGTCTGTATTACAGAAAAATCAGGATGACTCAAACATTTTGACCCAAGCAAATGAAAGCATGGAACTGCTATCATTTTGATATGGGAAGCCTAGAGTGCAGCAGATTTGGGGATGGGGAGACAAATCAGGAGTTAAGTTTCGAACATGTTTAGTTTAAGATGTCTGTTAAACACTAAAAAGGAGATGTCAAATAGGCAATTACAAATTCCAGACACAGCATATCATCATCGTGTAAAGGACATTTCAAGCCATGAGCCTGGACCAAGGGAGTGAGCATACACAGAGAGAAAACTGAAGACCGAAGACCAAGTCCCCGTGGCACATCCATGTTCCTATGCTGTCAGTTTCCTGAGACTGGAAGGGATGAAAATGCCTTTGGCAACAGGCACTTGGCCTTAGAATGGGAGGCAGGAGGGAAAAACACACACACTTTGAAGATTCAAATAACCAGAATTTCTTATATTCTATTTAAAACTTTTAAATGATAGTGAACTATTTAAAAACAAATCTTCTAGACTATGCCATACGATCATTACAGTACCTTTGTGCACCTACAGTAATGAATTATGACCACATGATCATTTTGTAAAATCCAAAAAATTACTCTTGAAGGAAAAGCAAAATGAAGGTACAGCTCAGTCTTTGCTTTATATTCATTTTAGTACATTCAGATCATGCAGAGAAAAGAAGTAACTGGTTATGTAAACATGGTATATTCAGTTCTAACCGAAGAGACTAAGTATTCTGCTAACTGAGCACTAAATTCTCAAGCTCCCTGTTATTTGGGAGTTTGTGGTCTTTACAATCATCTTTAAACATTTAATATGGGTCAGTTTGTCCAATAAACACTTGTTTCCTCTGGCATATGATCTGCACATATAGCTAAATCTACATGTTTTCAATATATAATCAGTGTTAGAGAGAGCCAAGCTAGTATGTGAGGTCTCAGGCAAATAATACTGTAACCCCTAAGATATTTATTTATTTCATTGTTAATCAAAAAAAGCACTTATTAAGAATAGAATCAAGAGTTCTATGCTCCTCCCACAAAGAAATGACTGGGATAGACTACAGGAAAGCTCTTTAGCAAGTAGTGAGGATAACATCAGCTTTCCCAGGTAGAATAAGATCGTCATGTATTATGTAGAAAGGAAAGAAAAAATAGTATGGAGACACTGTACTTAAAAATGTGTTTTCTATGGAATTTCACAGGTGGATGGACTGCTAGTTATCATGTATTCTAACCTAATTTTATAAATGGGGAAACTAGAGAATGTGACTGCCTAACGTCACAGCACTAGTTGGTAGAAGACCTAGAATTAGAATCCAGGTCTCCTAACACCCAACAAGTGCTCAGAATGCTACCATAAACATGAAAATATTTGCAATTACTTCAAGACTAAACACCAAAATGCTGAATAAAATTTTCATATCACATATAATTATGAAAAGCCGAGTCACAGTTTTTATTATTTTGTTCCATTATATATGTGGATTGCATGTTAAGTTTCCCAATTTTTAGCAGTGACACAGATGATATGTTAATTTTATTTGTTAAAAACATAATTATCTCAGTGTTTAAACTAATATTTATTGAGTAACAATCACAGGGAAGCTAGTGCAGGTAGGAGGAGCAGCATGTGCAAAGGCCCTGTAATGGGTGGGAAATGTGTTACAGTTTTGAGAAAATAAGGAAACTAAATCTACTGTGATTGAAACACAGTGAGTAAGGAAAAGACAGGCCCAAGAGGAAGCTGGGGAAAGAGCTGGGAGGGCCAGACCCAGTGGAACTATGAGGAACCTGTTGAGTTGGATCCTAGTCTACCACTGGGAAAGCCATGGAAATGTTTTTGGTTGGTGTATGACATAATCGGATACCCATTTTTAAAAGAGAAGCCTGGCTGCTCTATGGAAAATAAATTCTAAGAGTGGAGATGGAAGTAAATGAACAACTTAGCCATATATTTTAGAGATGGAAATGACAGAGCTTGTTACGTTTGGAGATGGGTTGTGAGGAAAGAGAAGAATCAAGGATGACTTTCAAGTTGGGGGATCAGAGCAGCTGGACAGACAGACAGTGGCAACGTTTACTGTACTGGTTAAGACAGTCTGAAGGCATTCTCGCAGAAAAGTGACATAATGTGTTTTAGGGATTAAACCAAGCACTGGACATGTTATAAGCATAAAAAACAATTACAGGACTATTACAACAGTTAAAAACACGTTTACATTCAACATATTGCTTGTTTGAACTATGACAGTGGGAGAGGAAATGGAAGTGGGAGCTACTTGACTTGGCAACTCACTGAAGGGAAGAAAAGCCAAAAATGGCTTAGGTTTCAAGCTTTAGTTACCTCACGGAGCCATACAGAAACTGCGTATCTATGAGAAAAGGTGATGATCTGGGTTAAAGACATACAGAACCTGAGGTGTCCACAGCTCATCCAGGGGAAGATAGCCCATGGCAGTTTCAAAAAGGTCAGAACTGGAAATGTTGACCGTTGTCTATATTGAGATGGTAGTTGAGACCACAAAAGTGGGTGAGATCTCTGAAGAATGTACAATAAAGAATGAGAACAGACCCTTTAAAATGCATACAGTTAAAAGTGAAAAAAGAAAGGGAGGCCAGGGTAGAAGCAACCAGATAGGGAGGAAAATCAGGAGAGTGAAGAGTCAGTGGAGCGAAAGAAAAGCAAAGTTTCAAGAGGGAAGAGAGGGTTCAAGTCAATGTCAAGTATTGTAAATAGGTCAAAGAGAATGCTAGCAAAAAAAAAAAAAAAAGTAGTTTGGGGCTTGAGTGCAGAGAGAAGTCAAATTATAAGTGATCCAAATTATAAGTCAAGTGAGAAAGAAAGTTGCTCAAAGGGGTCACAAGGTAGAAAGGGTTTTTAGGACAGGATAGTGTGACCTTAGGTAAAGGAGTACTTACTAGCATGTTTGAAATGGGAGTCAAAGATGAAAAAGATAAAAGAAAATAACATCAGGAGCACAGAGAGGGACGTGAGCCTGGGAAGTAGAACACAGCAGGCGACGATGAAGAGAAACGTGCGGGAGCAAAGAGAAAAGATGAGAGCGCTCACAGCAGATGTCCTGGCCTTATCACTCACGTAAGAAAAAAAGTTTTATTCTAAAGACAAGGCACAGTACAAAGAATGGCCAAAATATGGACAGTTATGCTGGCCATTAAGTAGACTCTGGGCAGTCCTAAAAAAAAATGAAACAGATTTAATTCAGAAAGACTATAGTTCCCTATTGTGAAAAACATTTTAAAATTCAAAACCACGCATTTAACTACTCTCTATCTCAGTACGTACAGTAAAGATCTTTTATCTAGAAATTTTGATGATCCAAGTAAAGTGAATCGAAATATTAAAATGTAAGTATACTTCTTCATGTCTACTATCTTTTTTAAAAATGAATTATGAATACTATTTTAAAAGTATAAATTAAGTAATGACAATTAACATAAAATAACACAGAAAAAAATAAGAAGCCTATTACCTATTCAGGCACAATTTCTCCCTCTGCATTTCATTAATATTTTCTCATGGCATATATGACTTTATACACTTTAGAGTTGATAATAGTTGTTTGCTATTCTTTTCCATAAAACTTGAACCTGTCAGGATTTATAATTTGATAAACTGTTAAATACCTATCCTACTCCTCTCTTTTCACCCCCTTCCTTATCTACTAGTTTTGCTGTGTCTGTCACAATTATGAATGAAGAAGAGAAACAAACAAAAAAATGTAAATATCCAAACTGATACCATTTCCTATTACAATGATAACTGATACCATTTAGTGGATTTTTAGGTTTAGCCTATGAATCAGCATGTGAATTGTTCCTATCAAATGTGTTCATTGAAATGGGAAAGAGGGGATTATATAGATTCTGGCCAATACATTAAAGTTGCTTTAAACTAAGTGATTATTAATGTAAATGACATAGTTCTAACACCAGACTATTTTGTAGCTTCCAACGTCCAGCTTCATAGCTACTCAATAAAGGTTGACTAGCTGGATGAAAATGGTATAGGCATCTAACAAAAATAATAAAACTGAAAGACAAAAAAATAGGCTAGCAGTAAATTACAAAAGGTAACTTATAAAAACTGGCCAGTAGTTCTCAGACCCATCTATACACAAGAAATCACCTGGAAATCAGAATTATGAGCACTAGGGAAGCATGTAAGTTTCGTAAAAGTCCCATCTGTGATTCTACCGCATCACAGGCCAGAGTTAGGACTACCTCACCTTAGTGGAAAGAGGAGACTCACTGACAAGGAAGATCGAGGATGATGTGGAAACGCCAACAGGTGGAAATAAGGTGACTCACGTTACGAAAGTATAAGGGTAGAAGAGACGCAAAGAAAAAGCTTACACCACACTTTGATGATGCTATGCCAAGCCCAAAATGTTCCCTGGAAAATGACCTTAAGAAGACAGCCGGGAGAAAACGGACAACAGATGGAGCTGTCGTCATGACGACTTTTTGCATTTCATGGAGATTAAGGATTTGTTGTCATTACAGAATTGAGAACTTTTAAAAAGTAGCAAACACAGAGCAGGTAGCACAGAACAACATGAACTCAAGAATTCAGAATTCATCCAACTTCTCTTTAACTGTATTTGGAAAATATTTCAGTGAAGTCTATGGGGAATTATTTTCTGTGATCGGCTTCCTGACTAAAGAAAGGCTCTTTCAATCCTGAGTTCAGCTGTTTATGACTAAGGGTTGAGGCATCTGAAGAATCTTCTCCTCAGAGTACCCTGGAAAACCTGTCATTTATTGTTGACTTTTCTGGAAACAGTTGGCTCTCAGAGAAATTTGAATTCACGGGATACCCTAAAATCCCAGAGGATACCTTTTTGTCAAAAGCCACATGTGCAGGAATAAACTCTGCCGGTGGGGCCTGCTTAGGTTGGCCGTAAGTTAGAAGTGACGCCTTACTGGCCAACTCATCCAGGTCAGCCTGGGACAGCTGGTTGACCTGGAGCCGGTCCCCGCCTATCCCAGCAGTTGGACGTCGAGCAATTGCATAGCCGTTCCTGTAGCCCAGCGTCTGGCTTCTATGAAATGCTGTTTTCTGAAGGAGAAAAGAAGTGCGTTGTTAATAAAATTTGTTAGTAAAAGGGCTAACTTTCAAAACTTAAACCTTTGCTTATAAATATCACAAACCTTGTATCAAAAAGTACCTATATTATAAGGTCCTTATATTTTAAGCTGAAACATTTAGCTAGAAACAAGGAGGAAAGCAGCATCCTGAGTTTAAAACATAAAGCCCGGCTCCAGAACACCCAGTAAATTACCAGCTCACTTCTCTTGGGAAACTAATTTTAGTTTTTTTAAATAGTAATTTTTCACTGGTCTTCCCATGCTTTTCATCTAATCTGGTGGTCAGAAACCACGGAACCTAGTGAAGCTGGTTGCGTGAAAGCAATTTTTACCTGAAAGACCTTTCCTATTACAATGATACTGATACATTCACAAAATCCTTTGAAAAGAATGTAGATATTACACACTCAAAGTGTTGAACTCAGTAATTCCACCTCATCCTTTAAGGATATAGTCCAAAATTATGGGAAAAAACAATATGCCTAAAGTTGACCATTATAATACTAGTTATAATAGTAAAAAAACATAGGAAACAATCTAAAAGACAAACATATAAGCAAATAATGGAAAATTCACTTAGTGGACTATTACACAGTCATTAAAATACTGGTTTTGCCCTGGGTGGTGTGGCTCAGTGGATTGAGTGACAGCCTGTGAAGCAAGGGGTTACTGGTTTGATTCCCATTCAGTGCACATGCCTGGGTTGCCAGCCAGGTCCCCAGCAGGGGGCACGTGAGAGGCAACCACATATTGATGTTTCTCTCCTCCTCTTTCCCCTTCCCTTTCCCTCTAAAAATAAATAAGTAAAATCTTAAAAAAAAATACTGGTTTTAAAGACCATGTGGCAGTCTGAAGGGAAATGTTTGATTTAATAAGCCCCCCGAAACAGCATATGAAATTGTAAGTGTACTACAATTACAAGCATGAAAACATGCGCCTGAAAAGAGACTAGATTTGGTGAACGCTCTCTGTCTGTATTACACATTTCTAAATTATGTTGGCTTTTTCCCCAATGGGCTAATTTTTATTGGTAATTGAGAAAAAAACAAAATATTAAATAAAGAATATAAAGGAAATAATTTTGAAGGCAGAGGAGACAAAAATGGTGATAGACCCTGGTCTCCCTGTCCCTGCACAAAGATCAGTGATTAGACAGCTATACGTGCATCAAAACAGCTCTGGAAGAGCTCTAGAGTCTACTTAGGAGGTTTTAGCAATACAGTTGAACAAAAAATAATCTGACAATAATCACACAAGAAGAGAAGGAAGAGAACTTCATTTTGCCTGCACTGTCCCATCCCCCAAGCTGGCCTTGTTCAATGCCAAGATGGAGTTGCCCAGCTAGAGTTCCCCTTACCGGGAAAAGAAGACAGGATGAGCAACCAGATTCTCTAGTCTTTGTGGGCAATACAGCACAAAGGCCCCACTTCAGTTTCACCCCACCCAGACCAGTTGAGCTGAAGTGTACAAAGCCAGCTAGAAGCAAAGAAGACAACCAGGTCTGCTGGCAGCAGCCATGATTGGCAATGACTGGGGTTCACAGAGAACTGCCCAATGGACAATCCCAGAAGATTCTGCCACTTACATGAAGCCAATAGCAAGCATGGCGGCAACCACTATGTACTCCCTGCAGATTTCACTGGATTTCACCCCACAGGTATTCATGTTTGCTGTCACCTTCCACACTCCTCTTTTCCCTGTCCTGGCCAGAGGTACAGCTCAAGCACAAGATACCAGCATAGACACCAACCCCCAGCTGACCCCCACGGCTGTACATTAGCCTGGAGCAAGCCCCTCCAGCTGTGCATCTCCAAGTAACTGGCCTGACCTACCTAGTACAGGCCTCTTGCAATGTGCATGCCCAGCAGGAGAGTGTGCACATGGAGATGGGAGAGCACACTGACAACTGGGGCCTTTGTAGCTGCCAGTGAGTCCATTGTTGGCCCAGACCTTGCTGCTTGCTCTGGCCCCCACAACTATGCATGTATCCGCAAACAGCCCCTGCCACTGCACTGCCACCTGCATCTGGCCTTCTGCGACTGAGAAGGTGCACACCACTGGATCTGGGTCACCACTGCTGGCTGTCCTGGTCCCTGCCTGCTGGACCTGGAAGTGCCACTGAAATCCCGAACAGCCCCTGCAGCCACTGTGGAACACCTATGGTGCTTGCCAAGGACCACACAGTTGTCAATACTGTAGACCCAGGGGTCTGAGCCCAAGAGACATCATGCCCACCCGCAACCCTGCCAGACCCACTGCTACACAACCCCCCACCTGGTGCCCTGCAGCACTAGATCCAGGAGTGAAAAGCCAGAAGATTCCTAATAAAAAATCAAAGTAATTGCCCCAAAGATGTTCAGAAAGCTACAAAAGTACACAGATAAATGATTGAACAATATCAGGAAAACAATACAAGAACAAAATGAGAAGCTTAACAAAGAGACAGAAAACATTAAAAAGAAACAAAAAGCAATTTTGGAGCTGAAGAATAAAATGACTGAGCTGAAGAATTCAATAGTAGCTTTAATGGAAGATTTGAACAAGCACCAGAAAGAATCTGTGAGCTAGAAGACAAATCATTCGAAATTATCCAATCGGCAGAGCAAAAAGAAAAAAGAATGGAAATGAATGAAGAAAGCCTAATGAATTTACAGGACATTAATAAGAGAAATAATGTATGCATCTTGGGAGTCCTGGAGGAGCAGAGAGGGAGAAAGGGGTAGAATGTTTACTTAAAGAAACAATGGCTGAGAACTTCCCAAACCTAGGGAGAGAGTTGGATACCCAAGTTCATGAAGCTAACAGATTACCTATAATTTTCAAACCAAAATAATGTTCTCCAAGACACAATAATAAAACTGTCTAAAATCAAAGACAAAGAAAGAATTTTTAAAAACAATAAAAGGAAAAAGAAATCTTTCATACAAGGGAACCTCCATAAAACTATCATGAATTTCTCAGTAGATACCTTGCAGGCCAGGAGAGAACGAGATGATATACTCAAAGTGCTGAAAGAGAGCAACTACCAACCAAGAATATTCTACCCCAAAAAGTTGAGATTCAGAAATAAAGGTGAGATAAAAACTTTTCCTAATAATAAAAGAATTCATCACCACTACACCTAACTTAAGAAATACTGTAAGAAGTTCTTCAAGCTGAAATAAAAAGGCATTAATTTGTAACATGAAAATATATAACAAACAGGTAAAGATAAGCATATAGTCAGATTCAGAATACCTTAATACTATAATATGGTGATGTGTTAACTACTTAAATTTAGTATAAATGTTAAAGGACAAAAGTATTAAAACAGATATATGCTTTATGTAAGCCTCATGGTAACCACAAACCTACAGTGGTTTCACAAAGGATAAAGAGAAGGGAATCAAAGCAAACCACTATGGGAAATCATCAATTCATGAAGGCAGGCAGCAAGGAAGAAATGAACAAAGGAACTATGAAACAGCCAGAAAATAAAAGCTGGTTCTAGTAAGTCCTTACCTACGAACAATTACACTAAATATAAATTAATTGATATATCCAATCAAAAGACAAGCTGGATTATTTTTTTGAAAAAGACCTAACTACATGTTACCTAGAAGAGACTCACTTCAGCTTTAAGGACACACATGGGCTAAAAATGAAAGGATGGAAAAAGATATTCCATTCAAGTAGAAACCAAAAGAAAGCAGGGGTAGCTGTACTTAGGCCATATAAAAGAAACTTTAAGCCAAAACTGGTAATGAGACATAAAAACAGTCATTTTATAATAAGGGGTCAATTCATTAAGAAGATATGACAATTGTAAATATACATGCATACATCAGAGCACCTAAATATATTAAGAAAATACTAACAGATCTAGAGAGAAATATAGAAAAAACAATAGTAGTGGACTTCAATACTCCACTTTCAACAATGGGTAGACCAGTCAGACAGAAAATCAACAAGGAAACATTGGACTTGAATTGAGATCAAATGAACTTAATACATATATAGAACAACCCATTCAACAGTAGCAGAATATACATTTTTCTCAAGTACCCATAGAACATTATTCAGAATGGGTCATATGATAGGTCACAAAACAAGTCTCAACAGATTGAAAATATACAAAGTATCTTTTCTGATTGTAATGATACAAAATAACAGAAAGCTAGAAAATTCACAATATGTCAAAATTAAGCAAAATACCCATTGAACAATTAATGGGTCAAAGAAATCAAAAGGAAATAATACCTTGAAACAAACAAAAATGGAAATACAACATATGAAAATCATATAGATGCTGCAAAAGCAGTTCCAAGAGGGATTTTTATAGCAATAAATGTGTGCATTAAGAAACAAGAAAGAAAAAAGAAAGATGCATATTATGGTGTCAGAAGGATACTAGACTTATTGGGGTAATTGTTTCATAAGGTATATAAATGTCTAATCACTATGTTGTACATCTGAAATTAATATAATACTGCATTTCAACTGGAATTAAAAAATAAATTTTAAAAAAGGAACAAAAATCTCAAATAAACCACCGCACTTTATATATCTCAAAAAACTAGAAACAAGAACTAAGCACAGAGTTAGCAGAAGGAAGGAAACACCAAAAATCAGAGCAGTAATAAGTGAAATAGAGACAGAAAACTGATAGAAAGGACCAACAAAACTAAGAGCTGATTTTCTCAAAAGATAAACAAAATTGACAAAACTTTAGGTAAACTAAGAAAACAAGAGGATTCAAATAAGTAAAAACAGAAATGGAAGGAGACATAACTGATACCACAGAAATACAAAGGCTCATGAGAGACTACTGTTTATAGGTATACACCAACAAACTTGATAACTGAAAATAAATGGATAAATTCCTAGAAACATACACTCTATGAACATTGAATCATGAATAGAAAATATGAACAGACCAATAATGAATAAGGATATTGAGTCAGTAATCAAAGATCAACCAACAAGAATAGCCCAGAACCAAACATTTTATTTTATTTTACTTTATTTTTGGTGTAATTATCCTCACTTTTTTCTCTTTTTTTCCCATTTTTTAAATTGTTGTTCAAGTACAATTGTCTCCACTATACCCCCACCACTCCCCCCTACCCCACCCATCCCCACCTCCTATCCTCAATCCTACCCCCTTTAGCTTTGTCCATGTGTCCTTTATACATGTTCCTTTACCACCGTTCCCATTTTCCCCCATTATCACCCTCCCCCTTCCCCCCTGGTCCCTGTCAGTTTGTTCTTTACTTCAAAGTCTCCGGTTATATTTCATTTGCTTGTTTGTTGTGTTGATTAGGTTCTACATATAGGTGAGATCATATGGTATTTATCTTTCACAACCTGGCTTATTTCACTTAACATAATGTTCTCCAGTTCCATCCATGCTGTCACAAAGGGTAGGAGCACCTTCTTTCTTTCTGCTGCATGGTATTCCATTGTGTAAATGTACCAAAGTTTTTTGATCTACTCATTTACTGATGGGCATTTAGGTTGCTTCCAACACTTGGCTACTGTAAACTGTGCTGCTATGAACATTGGGATGCAAAGGTTCTTTTGAATTGGTGTTTCAGGATTCTTAGGGTATAATCCCAGCAGTGGAATTGCTGGGTCAAAAGGCAGTTCCATTTTTCGTTTTCTGAGGAAATTCCATACTGTTTTCCACAGTGGCTGCACCAGTCTGCATTCCCACCAACAGTGCACTTTCTCTTTTCTCCATAACCTGGCCAGCACTTGTTTGTTGATTTGTTAATGATGGCTATTTTGACTGGTGTGAAGTGGTATCCCATTGTGGTTGTACTTTGCATCTTTCCGATGGCTAGTGATGCTGAGCATCCCTTCATATGTCTCTGGACCCTCTGTATGTCCTCCTTGGAGAAGTGTCTGTTCCAGTCCTTTGGGCATTTTTCAATTGATTGGGTTATTTGTCTTCCTGGAGTAGAATCGGGTGAGTTCTTTGTATATTTTGGAGATCAAACCCTTGTCCAAGGTATCATTGGCAAATATATTTTCCCATACGGTTGGTTCCCTTTTCATTTTGCTGATGTTTTCTTTAGCCATACAGAAGCTTTTTATTTTGATGAAGTCCCATTTGTTTATTCTTTCCTTTATGTCCCTTGCTCTAGGGGATGTATCAGTGAAAATATTGCTATGTTGAATATCTGAGATTTTCCTGCCTCTGTTGTCCTCTAGGACTTTTATGGTATCACGACTTATATTTAAGTCTTTTATCCATCTTGAGTTTATTTTTGTGTATGGTGTAAGTTGGTGGTCGAGTTTCATTTTTTTGCATCTAGGTGTCCAGATCTCCCAACACCATTTGTTGAAGAGGCTATTTTTACTCCATTTTATGTGTCTGCCCCCTTTGTAAATATTAATTGACCATAGAGACTTGGGTTTATTTCTGGGCTCTCTATTCTGTTCCATTGATCTATATGTCTGTTCTTATGCCAGTACCAGAATGTTTTGATTACCATGGCCTGCTGATATAGTTTGATATCACATATTGTGATCCCTCCTACTTCTTTCTCAAAATTGCTGCAGCTATCCGGGGTTGTTTATAGTTCAGAACCAAATATTTTAAAAAGAATTAATCCAAATCCTCAAACTCTTCCAAAACACTGAAGAGTAGGGATGCTCGCAAATTCATTTTTTAAGGCCAGCATTACCCTGATACCAAAACCAGATAAGGATAATACAAGAAAAGAAAATTACAGACCAATATCCCTGATGAAATAAGATGCAAAACAATCAACAACACAGTAGTAAACTACATCCAACAGCTTATTTAAAAGATCACATATTACGATCAAGTGGTATTTATCTCTGAGATGCAAGGATGGTTTAACACAGCACAAATCAATAAATATGATACCCCACATTAATAGAATGAAAGATAAAAATCATATGATACTCTCATTAGATGAATAAAAGGCAATGCAACATCCATTCAGGATAAAAACTCTCAACAAATTGAGTATAGAAGGAACATACCTCAACATAGTAACAAACATATATGACAAGCTCATAGATAGTTAACATCATACTCAATGATGAAAGGTTGAAAGATGTTTACTCTAAGAGCAGGACCAAAACAAGGACGCCCACTCTCACCACTCTTATTCAACATAGTTCTGGAAGTCCTAGCCAGAGCAGTTGGACTAGAAAAAGAACTAAAACGGCATCCAAATAGGAAGGGAAGAAGTAAAACTCTCTGTTTGCAGACAATATGATCTTACATTTAGAAAACTCTAAAGACTAAACCAAAAAAAAAAAAAAACCCTGTTATAACTTATCAACAAATCAGTAAATTTAGAGGGTACAAAATCAACACTCAAAAATCAGTTGTGTTTCTATTCATTAACATGAAATATCTGAAAAATAAAGAAAGAAAACAATCCCATTCACAACAGCATGAAAAACAATAAAATACTAGGAATAAATTTAACCAAGGAGGTAAAAGATGTGTATACTGAAAACTATAAGACTTTGATTAAATAAATTGAAGATATGAACAAACAGAAAGATAATGTGTGTTCATGGCTGGAAGGTTTAAGATTATTAAAATGTTCATAATACCCAAAGTAATCTATATATTTAATGCAATCTCTACTGAAATTCCAATGGCAGTTTTCACAGAAAAAAGAAATTCTGAAATTTATATGACACCACAAAAGACCCTGAACAGCCAAAGCAATACTGAGAAAGAACAACAAAGCTGGAGGTATCACACTTCCCGATTTCAAATTATGGTGACCCTTTAACAAAACAGGTTTGAAATATGCAGGTCCATTTATACGTGATTTTTTCCCCATTGACCCTTGTGTTCAACCAGTGTTGTTCAAGGGTCAATTTTGTGGTTAGGAATCCATATATACAGAGGGCCGACTGTAATTATACGCAAATTTTCCACTGTGCAGGAAGTATACACCTATTATCCTGAGCTGTACTTTGTATATTACAAAGCTATAGTAATTAAAACAGTGGTGGTAATCATTGTGCAAAATATGTGTCTCAAATCAACCAGTTGTACATTTTAAACTTACACAATGTTATATGTCAATAATAGCTCAATAAAGCTGGAAAAGAAAATGGAAAGAAAAATTAGAGGTTAATTCGATAGAAATTTTTTTCCTTTTTCTGTTTTTTGTAATGGTAGGTTACTTTCACAATCATATGTGTATGTGTGTACATATATGTTATATACACAAATACACATGTATACACATATACATAAAATTTAGGTTAAATCATCAAAAATATTTTAATGAAAGAATGGCATACTTATCTACCTACTATTTTGTTTTTAGCCCAACCTACTATTTTCAAGATCTGTACTAACCAAAAAGGTATAATGGAGTAAATTTCTTTTGCTCTAAGAGTTATGGACTGTAGATTTTTTTTTAGGGTCACAAATTCAGGGTCACAAGTCATTTGACAAGAGCTGCTCCAGAGGCATAACACAAATAACAGAACAAAATGGGCTCAGTTGACTTTTTGAGTGGGTAATTTGTATAACTTCAAGCTCCTCCTCTTCCACCTCTAAAGGCAGAAGTAACAGCTGCTTCATTTGCTTTCCCCATTTCAGAGAGACATTGCTCGCATTACTCAACATATGACCTTTTTAGTGAATCCTCATGGGCATCCCAAGCAAGTCAACCTAAGGCCTCCCTACCCTTCTTAGTCATTATGGTTCTTAACTCTGTGAGAGTTATACACATGCAGTCCTTCCGTGCTGAAGACAGTGACCATGTTTTTCAAATTTCAGATAAGACAAAATGTATTGAAAATACGAAATACGCCCAATGCATAGTTCATCTTACTCGTAGTACAGCGGTATGTCTGAGAGCTTGGCACCTCCAGCCCACACCTCTGTAATCAACCCTGCCTTGTGGGTAACTGGCATCCACCAACACCAAATGCTTATGCTGCTCCCTCACAGGGCAGCAATGAGCCTACAACATTTTCTAAATTACATAAAACTTGAAAGTCCCCTGAAGTGAAAAATCTATGATGCTGTGTCTTAATGCAGGAATAATTTGAAGAAGAGATTCAGAATCCAAATTTCCTCACCAACCTTTCAATTTTAATTCATTTTTATCCCCCCCAATAAATTGACTATTTTATCTTACCTTTATGACCATGAAGAGGAACTTTTAGCTTAAATTGTTACACTATTTAAATATAAATTATTATTGATATCAGCCTACTGAATCTCAGTATTGATCTTCCAACATATAATTCAGTAACCCTGTTAGAAATAAAACAAATCCTAAATAATTTTGTCAAGAGCTAAACTATGTTAGGGGAGAAAAAGCTCTTTTCCTCTCTTCAATTTTGTCTAGAGAATGCCACTAAATACACTTAAGGTCAGGAAGCGGCAAAACAAAATCTAAACATGAATGTTTTATTAAAATGTTAGATTGAAAATAATAGAACTAGGGATAGGAAAAAATTAATCAGTTGTAGTTGAAGGAACTGGAACGGAATTATCTTCTCCAAAGCAGGGAAGGATAGTTTGGGAGGAAGATAGACCTGTGTTGAGAGTTTAACTTTTGGAGGAATAATTAAGAAGATAAAATGGGAATGGGGAGAAGGTGGGACCAAACTGCACAACAGAAAAGGCAGAAGTGCTGGACAGAAAAGGGAAGGGGCTGGCTAGAAGCATAAATGAGAAGGGTGCAGACTGCGGAAAAGGGCCTGTGGAAAGAAGAGGATGCGTTGAAATGATATATAAGACGGAAATGGAACTGGGGGTGTGAAAGATTACTTGATCTAGGATTCAGGAGAGGGAGGAAGCAGGGAGAGAATGATTGGCCTGAGGAGAAAGGGTGGGATGGTGCTGTGGTAATGAGAATGGAGGTGTAGAGATGCTGAGTGGGAGAAAGGGTGGAGGCAAGTGGACAGGGGGTAAGAGGTTAAGGATGGACCTGGGAAGAGAGGGGTACTGTGTGGGAGAATGAGAGTGGGAGAGAACCTAAAGAGAGAGCTTGGGAGGAAGGGGGGAAAACAGTGATCTAGAGTGAGAAGAAGCAGGGGCCAGAGCAGCAAGGAGCAGAAAGGAAGAACATGGCTAAGCCAATAGACTGAATGAATGAAAGCAACAGACTGCCGAGGTGGAGCGGAATGGAGATAGGATGGAGAGGGTGAGGCTGAGTGGGGGAGGACGGCAGACTTGCGGCGGGGAAGAGATACAGGGTCGCGGCACAGGACAGGTTTGGAGGGAGAGAGAACAATCTTGGGTGGAGAAGAGAGGGCAGCGAGCCCTCCGAAGCCTCTGAGGGTGGGGGCAGGTAGAGACGGGTAGGAGTCCGGCGGAGAAGTTCTCACCGTGGAGTCCGTAAAGGATGTGCCCGGCAGAAAGGGCAGGCCGTGCACCGGGTTCGACACCATCGCAGTCGCTTCGCCACTGCCCCTCCGACTGGTTTTTGTCCTCCCTGGTTGCCCGGGCGACCAGACGCCTTGTAGGCCTTCTGAAGCTCCATGGTAACGCCAAACATTCAGAGCGCCCCTGAGTGGAGGGAGGGCCCTGAAGCACAAGAGTAGCAGGTGTGCGCATGCGCCACTGGCGGGACTTTGCGTTCTTCCGGGGAGCTGAGCGAGACGAAAGGGGCGCGGTTAGTGGGCATTTCTAAACGGGTCCGCCCCTCTCATCTCCGGACGCTGGGAAGTGGGATGTGGGAGCTGGTGGGCGGGGCTGGGGGAGGTGTTTGAGAGGACACTATGGTTCTCGCGGTGAAGTCCAGTGGTCAGAGCGGGCTTCGTAGATGAATCCCAGGAGGAGGGAAGTTCCTTTTCTCCACCCCAGTTCCCCCTGCGCCTGCCGACATCCTGAGCTCGAGCGCTTTCTCGCAGCTCTAGGAAAATGGCTCTCGTCCCAGTTCACAATGCAGTGTAAATGGACAGAGTAGTCACGGAGATGTAAATTACAGCGTAAAGAATACTGTCAGTAGTATCGGGAAAACTATGTATGTGGCCAGGTGGGTTCATGAAATATCGGGGACCACTCTACAGAGCACATTTGAAACTATAATAATATTAGATGAATAATAAAATAATATTAAATGTAAACTAAAATTGAAAAATTAAAAAAAATGGATGTTAACCTATCCTGATGGTGCTTCTTGGGGGCAGGGGCTGGGATTATTCACGGTTCTTTGTTGCTTAAGGATGTTCGATGAACTAATGCTACCATCTTGTCCCTAATCCTCTCTCCACTACATTATCTTTTTCCACGTTTGTTTTTCTTCTACTGTCAATTCCTGCAGTTCTGCACCCTCTCAGTTCTTTTAGGGAGGACTTTGCATATTTGGCTCAGGACACTCAATGTTGTTGACTGAAAACCTACAGGACGCTCATCTCAAGTCTGATCGCTAGTTGATGCCTACCTGCAGCAGCAACGAAAAGAGCAGGACCACAAGGGGACATGCATCTTCTTCAAAGAGGAAACTATAATAAATCAGAAGACTAACATAAATGAGGTGAAATACTCTCAGAATAGCTATTCTCATCTTTGGTGCTTTTTACAAAACTTATTTAAATTATTATTCCTTAAAAGAAAATGTAACCCTTTTTCTGAAACATTTGCAAAAAGAAAAAGAAAATGATTAATTAATTCATCAGCATTGCGGAGCTTAAAAATAAAAAGCAAACAAAACCCTGGTGCCCAGACGTTGAATTTATTAGGTCTGAAATGCGGCCCAGAAACCTGATTTTTATAACAGCTCTTTCTGTTCAAGTAAACAATAACATAAACAGAGCCACTTTAAAATGGAGGTGGAGCTGCCACATCAGAGGAACTGCCTTTCAGGTCTTATATCTCAAATCTCTGGAATGTTCATGGAGAACATTGGACTTTGGACTGGGCCTAAGCCACCTTGTGCCTTGTGAAAGAACTGTTTGCAAAGACAACAAGAAAGCAATTATGATGGCTACTGAACTGCTAAATTGGACAGGACTGAAAAATTAAAAACACTGTTTAGGATTAACATCGCTATGTTATCTGCACCAATAGAAGTATTTTCCTTCTATTCATATAATTGTTCCCCTTCCCTTTCTCAGAAATACCCATTGTCTTTGTCTCCTAGTCAAAACATTATTTGGGCTTCTGCCTCAATTGTTGATTCCTGAATAGCTATTCTTATTAATCTCAATAAATACTTGTTGGATCTCACTTTAAAAGGTCTTTTTATTTTTAAGTTAACAATAATAAGCCAATTTAGGAACATGATAGAGTAGCAAGCCTGGCATAGAAGGCATATATCCCCATGTCGTGAGTAGATTACTACCAGCACAGACAAAAGCTTTAGTTCTGTTGCCGCTGTCAGAGCAAATCCGCCTGTTGGGTTTCATTACTGGGCATGAAGCTCAGGGGGCGCAGGACAGGAATCCACCAGTGGCGCCTGAAACAGTTATCGGTGTCTTTCTGCCACACCCTGCCCGAGGGTTTCTTTTCTCCTAACTAGTCCTCTCCCCTTACTACTTCTGTTTCCTGTTTCTGTTTTCTGTTCCCCCCTTGTAAACTTTTATTTGTATTTACTTTTTATTTTTTAATTTTTATTGTTATTCAATTACAGTTGTCTGCATTTTCTCCCCACCCTCCACCCCACCCCATCCGAACCCACCTCCATCCCCCACCTCCACCCTCCCCCTTGGTTTTGTCCAGGTGTCATTTATGTAGTTCCTGAAAACCCCTCTCCCCACTGTCCCCTCCCCACTCCCCTCTGGCTATTGTTAGATTGTTCTTAACTTCAATGTCTCTGGTTATATTTTGTTTGCTTTTTTCTTTTGTTGATTATGTTCCAGTTAAAGGTGAGATCATATGGTATTTGTCCCTCACCATCTGGCTTATTTCACTTAGCATAATGCTCTCCAGTTCCATCCATGCTGTTGCAAAGGGTATGAGCTCCTTCTTTCTCTCTGCTGTGTAGAATTCCATTGTGTAAATGTACCCTAGTTTTTTGATCCACTCATTTATTGATGGGCACTTAGGATGCTTCCAGCACTTGGCTATTGTAAATTGTGCTGCTATGAACATTGGGGTGCATAGGTTCTTTTGAATTGGTGTTTCAGGGTTCTTAAATTTTAATTTTCTATTGGTATATTATCTTAATGCAGGCATTTAATACATTTAAAAATATTAATGAATTAATTAGCATTATTGAAGTTACTGAAAACTTTCAAGTATCTGTCCATCACATTATATCTTAGCCACTGACCTAAGATGGAAACCAGCCACTGGGAGAATATTTCAAGTTGGCAAGTTCAAACTTCAAAGAGAACATGCTTCTCCTATTTCTCTCTGCCTCATTCATGCTAAGTACCCAGAATCACTGATAACTGGAATCATTGCTGACTTTTCATGACAGTCTGAAACCCTTACCACTCATATGATCCCTTGCTCTGCTCTCTTAATGAAAGTAAATCCATGGCATGAGGATACACTTTGAAGAGCCCTTCTGGACTGTGTGCTTACACTGGGGCCCATATTCCCTGGGTTGAGTAAGGAAGAAGCCCACGGGGGGACTGGAAAGGGTGAGTCATGCCTAAGCCTATTATGCATCGTGTAATCTGCTTCTACTTGAGGAATGCCCTCTGCTCAAAAGCCTTTCTTGCCCAGGAAAGCACACCAGTTAAATGGCCAATGGAGTGCTTTTAACTACTTCCAGACCCTAGAAAAGCAAGGTGAAGAAAATTTCTCTCCATCTATGATGTCATAAAAATGTCATCACCTCTGATGAGGGAAAGTCAGGCAGTGCTGCATCAGTGCTGAAAAAGCACAGGTACAGGGCTGTGAAGAATGAGAAAAAAGAAAAGACAGGGCTTTGGAAAACTGCTTGAACTCTCAAGAAGGTTTGGCATGCTTGAGATTGTACCCCATTTCTCCCAAACATGACTTCTCAAGACGGATTGCACTTCAGTCCTAACTCACCATTTTCCACTTTGTGGACCAAATAGGAGAAGGCAGGAAGCTGACCATTCCTGTTCGTTAAAGGAGAAAGTGCCATGGTTTGCAAACTGTGCATAAAGCCTGGACCCGGAAGACCACAGAGGTGTTGCATGACCTGAGCAGGTTGTTTCAAAGCTTGAGGAATGAAAAGTATGGAAACATCACGCTGCCAGAAAGCCGTGCCTGAACCGGCGCCATGCTGGACTCCTGAGGAATGGCCGAGGCAAGCACCCACTCAAAATAAACATCTCCTTTTTCAGCATTTTGCCCAGAGCTGACTTTACGCAGAATTTATTTTCAATTCTATGACATTATTCTTCAGTACATAAAAATCACTGGACAAAAATCGAACTGAGTAGTGTGTGCACACCCTGTCGTCTTGTTATTTCTGCACTGATTTGGCGCTCTTCCTCCCTCTGCTGGGTGAAAATGGTACAGCATGGTTTCTGAAAAGGGCTGGGGGTGTGCCTAGTGTTTGAATATGGAGATAAGACCTTGCAGGGGAGTGTCCCTTAGCCAGGGTGCTGCTCTCTACCATTCTTTGCATCATTTCTTTGGTTTATCTCTGGCATCTCTTATCTACAAAGAGTGATAAGCAAACAAACAAACAAACAAACTGCCCGGTAAACCGCTTTGATCTTTACAAAGTGTGGATCCAGAGTGACTTCCAAGCAGATTCTGGAGCAGATTTAGGGCCCACAGGAAATTTTCATTTGACACAAAATCACACAATTTGGGTTTGGACTATTTTAGTCTTGCCATGGGCTCCTGCCAAGCATTTGAAAACTTGTGTTTCTGCTGCTTTTTCCTCCCTAAAGTCAAACTCCCATTCTATGACTATAGCTGATTCAGTTGGAATTCCCTTCCTGCTGAAAAAGCCTATCAAATTTTACCTGAGTTTATTGTGAGAGCTGAAGAGGAGAGGCAAGAACCCAGGTGGGCAGTTGCCAAGGTCGGGTCCAGGAGCTTCTGCTTCAACAGCGTGGTGTCAGATGGGAAACATTTTTCTTTCGACCACACTGAAACTGACTGCTCTCATTTTTTCCCTCTGTATTTAACATCCTACCACAGGTTCTACTGCATTCACTCATGTGATAAGCTACCCATTAGTACGTCCTCTGAGTTTATGTTTGAGACCTGCACACCCCACTTCCCTCTTTAATGCAGCATAGGTGAGGGGAGGAAGGTGTCCGCTGATGCCGGTGATAGTCTGTGACATGCAGACAGAGTACTGAAGAGGGAACATGGAGGAAAGCAAGAAATTCCCCACTGCTACACATGCAAAACCCAGCAAAATAAAACCCATCTTAATCTGTTATGCGTGGAGAGAAATCCCTTCCAAGGGCAGACAGTGCCCACTCTGGCAAGTGACTTCCGGGAGCCCGAAGAGAGGGTGGACGCATGTGTATAGAAGCCACAGTGCCCTGCTTGGAGTAAAGTGATAGAAATAATAACGACGATGATTACCAGGGCGCTTATTGAACACAAACTTTGTGCTAAGGTATATACTCCCACAGTACAATCAGTCATATTCTGAAATAATTTGTTCTTGTTTGAAAAAGAAAGAACACTGAATTGAAATGTTTGTCTTTAAGAAATTGGTTGAGGCCAAAATAGTGTTCAAATTCACTTGAATGAGGAGTAGGTTGTATTTAATAGGTCCTGAAGAGGAGGAAAGACTTATTACAGAAGGGTAGGGAAATAATTTGAGGGTAGTTGGTGGTTCTTAAAACTGGTTTCGAGTCCTTGAAGACCTTTGAGGTGGTTACAGGTGGCTTCTGAGATGGACATTTGTAAAGTAACTAGGTCCACACTGAATTCTAGCGCAGAATACAGTTAAGAATCTCCCCATTGTTAATGCTTCCAAAGTAACAGCGTAAGGACTGTTGCTTGGCCAAAATGTCTGGAAATAAACCAAGCACTGCATCTTTAGGTTTATTTCATTTATCAGGCAGAAAAAAATCACATTACATTTCCCTCTCGTTTCTACACTTCTAATTCACACAATTAGCAATGGAGAAGGTAGACCAAAAGACCTTCTATATTCACTTAACGTTGGTGCTTCATAATATGGACTCTGGACGCCAAGGCCTGAGTTTCCGTGCGATTCCATGGCTCAGTAGCTGGGTAGTCTTGGGCAAATTTTTCCATCAGTTTTCCCTTTGGTAAAACTGGGGCAATAATAGTACCTGCTTCACAGGGTTATATGAGGGTTAAATGAAAGAATCTAAGGAAATAGCTCAGCTAAAGACTTGGCAAGGAGTGAGCACTAGATAATGTAAGCTGTTATTTTTATTCCTGGTTTACAGACACTGCCCTGGATGTTTCGTTGCGTTTTGCCCAGATGATTACCCAGAGTAAAATGCAGAGCTGGCAGAACAAGGAAACATTCCACGCCTGTCTGGGAGGTGGAAGTCAGCATTCTGGGCATTTAAAAGATGATCTCAGAAGAAACTGGGAAGAATCCCCAAGCATAATGTGTACACAGGCCAGGCGCAGTGATAGAATATCTTGACGGTAACCAGGTTTTGTGTAGATTGCATGGAGCAGAATTTGCTCTATTTTCTAAAGGAAACATGGTAATGCAGTTAATTAGTCCATATATTGATAGATAAACAGCCATCCTGCATTTCCTTGGGCAGAATTTTCCCCCAGCATACCTTGTCCTGAAGTCACAGTGGGAATGAAAGTCCTTAGAAGGCTTTCACAATCTGTCCTCATCTCCCCGTCTGCTCACCCTCTGTTCTGCCGGCCGCGGGGCCTTTGCACTTCTTTCCTCTGCCTGGGAGAGAGACAGCTGGCTCCCTCTCTAACCTTTGTCTTCCCTGATCCTGTTTGAAACACCATACTCACCTCCCACCCCCGGCCTATTT
Organism: Desmodus rotundus; assembly: GCF_022682495.2. Taxonomy (NCBI): domain Eukaryota; kingdom Metazoa; phylum Chordata; class Mammalia; order Chiroptera; family Phyllostomidae; genus Desmodus; species Desmodus rotundus. The sequence goes on along the minus strand of NC_071397.1, from coordinate 17,289,529 downwards.
TTCCTTGTTCTGAATTTCTCCTTGGCACCATTATCTTAGAAAATACATACTGTATCATTTATTTGGTTCATTGTTTGTCTGGTGGCCTCACCAACCCCCAATGTAAACTCCCTAAGGGCAGGGATTTGCGTTTTGTCCATTGTTGTATCCCTGGGGCCCAGACCAGGAACTGGCCTCTAGCTGTGTTCAGGGTTTGCGGAGCGACTGTCGTGAGTACACACACCAGGAGGCTGGGCCTGGCCTTCAGCGAAGGGTTTCTGGTAGAGTACACTCAGAGGGCTGAATTCAGGAGAGGCATTTCAAGGAATTTTTTAAACGTGAGATAATGTTATCATTGGCTTTGTTTCATGAGCCAGTGTCTCAACCATAACATCATCAAACTGGCTGCATAATGCAATGCCAGAAGGGAGAGTAATGGAACCATCTCGGAATTCCTGTACCCTGGGAGCCAAAGCCTGTTGATTTTGTACTTTATAAAAGAAAAGTGTTAGGCTGCTTAAAATGTCTAGTTCCCAATTTCTGGTTTGTCACCGCGAATTGATCTATCATTGGCAATATTTTGACATCACCTTACTTTTCTCCTGCAGGTGTTTTAGTGAATCCACGGATTATCTTTTTCCCTATTTTTCTGCATTTTCTTTAATAAGAACATGTTAAGTAAAAATGAGAAATAATCAATGACTTTTCAGGGGATGGGAGGCCTTTCTACTAAGACTGCATGACTCCAATGTAAGGCAGAGAAACTTTTTTTTTTTTTTCAAATCCTGTGTTCAAAGTCCTGTCCGTTGTCAAAATCCCTGGAGAGCCAAGAGTTTGAAGAACTGACAATCATCGTGAAAGATGAGAAGGAGGGCTTGCATACTCTTGGCAAGGTTATTAATGCCAGATGAATTTCTCATCCAAGGATTCGAAAGTATTTTCAAGAAGCCGTGACTGGAAAGTGAGATTTGACTTTATAATCTAGGCCAACAAGGGCCTGTGGCCAAAGGAGTTTATGGGCTTCTGAGAAGAGTGTGAGGTGCAAAGAATGCTGTATTTGGCATCCGAGGAGATGGAATGAAGTCACTTTCATTTGCAAAGAAATGATACAACCCTGGCTCTTCATGAGAAATTTAGGATCAAAAGTAAAAATGAGATTAGGTTAAAGTATACATAATACATAAAAGTGCTTTATATTCTGAAAAGGGCTCTGCAAATATTTGGTGTTGATGTTTCTCATTAGCTGAGCCCTGAATTTATCTGAAGGAAAAATGAGTTTGAGTTTAAACATTACAACCTGTTGTGTGCCTTAGAACCAATCATTCCATTCTTTTTCGTGTTTCCTAGTTTAATGGAGATCTTTGAGGCCTTACCTCATGATTATTTAGAAGCTCAAACGAATGTGGAAATGTTCTGGAAAGCATGATAGGATCTGAGGTGTTATTTATTTTATTTTAATCTTCACCCACGAAGGTGCTCACTGATTTGAGAGAGCAGGAAAGGGAGAGAGAAAACATCTTTCAGTTGCCTTTCTCATGTGCCTTGGCCAGGGACCAAACCCACAACTTAGGCACGTGCCCTGACCAGGAACTGAACCCACATCCTTTTGGTTTATAGGATGACGCTCCAGCCAACTGAGCCATGCTAACCTGGGCTGAGATGCCATTCTGTTGCCTGTGAGTTGGTGAAGGCCTCCTGGAGTCCAAAATACAGTGCATACCTCTTCCCATTAAGAGTCATGTTAGATAAGAAAAGCCCATACTTTAGATACATATGCCCCCAAAGTTAATATTTAAATGAATTTTTTAATGCAATGATTTTCCTTCTACATTATTTTTTTTAAAAAATCCTTAAGGGATTAGGTGGATTTTTTTTGTTTTTAATTTTGAAAAGGAAGCAGCCAGAGTGCATGAAGCACACTGTTTCCAGTTTACCACGTCAGGAAGCTCCGCACAGGTTGGAACCCTCCGTGGCCTTCCTGAAGAAGGGGCTTTGTGTGTCTGGGAAGTGTGTAGTGTCTGTGGAAAGACAGGGCTTTTCTGTGTCTGGATTATCAAGGATATCCAAGATTTAAATAAAACACTAGAGGACAATAAGAAAGGCTGGAGAAGCAGCAGGATTAACAAGGACTGAGGTAGCTATAAGGTGATTACATTGCTGGGGGCGACAGTGGGGGGGGAGGTGAGTGGGGAAGGACATTTCCAGCATCTGTGGGGAAAAGGCTCTGGCCTAAAGCAGGTCCCAGCCTCCTGGGATTTGGCAGGCCATCTGGCCCCCAGGCTGTGATTGGGACCGAGACCTGAAGAGGGGGACCCTGCCATGGCCCAAGGTGGGAAAATGCTGATCCTCATTCAACAGGCAGCAAACTCTCCGCCTGCGGTGTCCCTGCGTTTTTTCCTCACTGTGTTACCGCCAGAGCCAACATAGTGCCTACCACCAATGGGTGCTCGTAAATATAATACCTGATGGATCAATAACTGGACTGATTAAACTATTAATGGTGACAACAGATGCTTTTGCAAGCTGCCTAGTGCCCATGCTGGGGATGAAAAGGGTTTGTTTGAGGAAGAGAGACATCCTTAGTTCTGCCAGTAATGCCTAGAGCCAGGGGAATGCTGTCTTCTTACTGTTACTGGGATGGACTGTACCTGAAGCTAGAGCAGCCTAGAATCACCTCTTAATAGCTATTTAAATCTGGAAGTTAGGCTACGAAATCCTTTGGTTGATAGCTTCCACGTCTCACAACACAGTACCTGCGGTAGTATCATTTTTAAATTTCAAAAACGTAGTCTATCAATTCAAACACTTAAAATCTTTAACCCTACTATCCATGAGATGAGGAGTATTTATTCAATTAGAATGAAGTCCTCAGGCAAATCCACAGCTTTTGCGGGGAATACTTGATCTACTCACAAATGGGGATTTGCGGTGTGTGTCGTTTGGGGGGTTTGGAGATTTAAATATTCTCTTACCCTTTCCTACTCCTAGGTGGGTACAAAGTGACGTGACTTTCTCCTCCTGGCAACGATTGTGTAGATAAAACCTTTCTTTAGAGTGGCCCTTGGCAAAGTGGCCCTTGGGAAGGGTTGTGTCAAAGAAACGACATAGATGCTGACAGTACAACAATCCATATACAAATCAGTTTAATGGTCATTTCTGTAAGTAGATTTATATAAACGGAAAATAATTCCAAATTTTCCTTGCCAAGCAATCAAGCAAAACACTAGGTTGAACACATTTAGTAGGCTGACACCTTGAGCACAACAGCTGGGCCCTCTGAGAAACACATGGGCGCCACCTGGAGGGCCTACTCGAAACTACAGTGCAGCAACTGAAGAACCTAATGGTTTTAAGCATTAAGGTACAATTTGTGAACAGGTGGGCAACACAGGCAGGAATGAATGACCTTCATCTTTCATTCTTCATCACGTGGCCTGAGCTCCTGCTATTTTTCAAGCTTCCAGTAGAGGATTGAGAATGTTATTATTAAATGAGGTACTTTCGGCTGAGGTGAGAAACGAAACCCTAACATTTGAAGGGTATCAACATTAGCTTGTTAATTAAGGAGAGTTAGGAAGTACTAGGTAAGAAGGAAACAGGCAAACGTGTCCCCAGTCTGATGCACCCCGCTATCCCCCCACCCTACTCTGAATAGGCCCTGGTATAAATCCATCAGAATTTTTATTCACACAATGATTGTTTAGTTTTTTTCAGAGGCATTTACATTTTAATAAGTTTAAAGTATTAAAAAATTAGTTTAAAAAAAGAAGAGAGATAAGGAGCAGAATTTCCAGTAGATGTCAACTGTTTGAGGGGATACAGTGGAGAAAGATAACTATCTCCTTTATCAAATACTTAATTATTCCTTTTTAAAAAACTACATCTGTTCCATACCGATACACTTGTTTTAATGAAAATGTTTTTAAAAAGAGTATTTAATCCCTCAAAAGTCTGAGCAGTTAAAAACATCTGCATTTCCCATGTTTACATATTGCTAATGAGATACTAGTATTTTTAATGAGATACTAGTCTCCTACCCCAACGCTTCTCAATATCTCTGGTGAAAATATTTTTCAAAAAAATTTCCAATCACTTGAGAGACCAACACTTGCGTTCAACTGGACATTTTATGGCAATATCTAAAAGTTTAGACTATCTGCATTTACCTTGTTACAGACCATTTACAGTGTGCAGTCCGGCACTGGTCTACATTTGAACATCACTGCTCTACTTCCTGTTCTCTCTTAAAAATAAAAACTGCATTTGACCTAAAGATCTCTGCCACCAGTTAGTTCCCTTCGAGAGCTGGACTTACACCTTCCTTCCAACTTTTAAAAGAACCTGGTCTTTGAATCCATACTCATAGACAGTTCAAACACTTTCTCATCCCCATTTTAAACTGATGCTGTACTTGGAATGTGTTTGCACGACTCCCCCATTCCCTTGCTTAGTTCAACCCCATTCCGTTTGCTGACTTTATTGGTGGTGAATTTGGCCAAGACACCGGAAGACTGTGTAAGACACTTGGGTAGCACAGAAGTTCATGTATTTGAAGATTAAAAGGGAAACCTATGAAAACATCTAGGAAAACTACGTAGATGACAAGATATATGTTTTCTTGATAGAAAGATTATAAGAAAGCTTCAGTTGAATTTTTCTTTTTTTTTTTTTTTGCCAAAATAAGCAGGTTCAAAGAGTCTTTTGATTGATAAGCATGTCTTTCATCTACTGGTTGAAAAGCAATGAATTCTTTCTTTCTTATCCCAGTAACTGAAAACTGCAAATTCCATATATATAGTAGTGTTCATAAATTTCCATTTATAAGGCACAAAATGCACAAATCTCTCAGAGAAAGAAAGAAAACAAAGATCTGAAGACAATGAAATAATCTAGTAATAGAAGATGCTCATCAAACTGGAGTGAAAACAAACCACTTCCCTTTTTAGTAAGTAGGAACCTTATACTACTGATAGGAATTGTAGCCTCTGAGAAGGCTGCCATGGCTCAGCTCCTCTGTCAATGCAGCCGCTTTCACTGGCATAGTGTGAAGTCAGTCCTCAGAAAGGCTGTGTGGCCAGAACACATCAGTGGCGAGTACCACCTATCCCATAGCAGCTGCTGGGCAGTGATGCCCTGCACAGAACATTCTAGCTACAGGGTGTGCCGTTCACCATTCCCACCCAAAGGAGCCTTTAGGTTGCAGCCCACGGTGAGCACACATGCTCACCTGTCCTGGGGCTTGATTATTTTAAGGGTTCAGCTCTAAGTTGAGGCCTAAGTGCCTGCCTGAGGACCCTGAACTAGGGTAGTTATGTGGGTCCTTTGTGGGGTGGCATATATTTAAAAGGCTGGACCTTGGCTTCCTCTGGAAGTAATTAGATCCCTAAGGGGACCCTTAGAACCAACTCACTCTAGCAGGGGCTCTTTGAGCACGCTGGTCAAAATCTGGAGAAGATCCCCTGGAGCAAGCCCCAGGTCTTCTGGCCTGTGAGGCAGCCCTAAGAAATCTCAAGTAATTCTCCAGTCCACAGATATAAAACAGAAGGGTCCCCCGTACCCAACAGTATCCGTGCTTGTTGGGTGGGCTTCCTGGTGGCTCTTGGCACTGTACTTTCTAGTACCATTTGCATTAGTATTATATGAGAATAAGCTTCCTGGATTTCCACAAGAATCCAAGCAACTATGGAAAGTATGACTACTTCACCGTCCTGTATATCACCAAGGTATGGCTGGAAGGGAACAGTACTTTAGAGAAAACAGCCAGGGAGATGCCATCCTGAGAAAAGGGGCAGGGTTGGAGTGAGTGACAGAGGAGGGGCCAGAAATAGTATGAAACGAATAATTCATGTCTGAGGGTTTCACTGAATCTTGAAGATTCTGAATTCTCCACCCTGGACAAGCTGAAATCCAAAGGAAATTGGACCCTTGGGTCAATTTATTCAATCACCAAAGACCACTACAGTAGGACGGCCATTCCAACATGGTGTGGACTGGCCACCTACTTGTCTTCCAGCCCAAGTTTATCATTTCTTCAGCTCCAGGACTTGCCCCTGGAGGCCACACTCAGAATTCTACTGAATTTTCAGGTAGGAAGATGATCCGTAATTCAGTGTCCCATGAATCTTAGCCAAGGTCCCTTCCTTTCCTGTGTCTTGAAAGACTGTGACCTAGACAAAAAAGGAACACTCCTTTTATTAACAACTATAACAACATAACTCTTGAGTCCTTTGGCTTCCCCAAGCCATAGCCTTGGAAATATGTCTCAATGTAAAAGCCACCTCTTAAAAATAAAAAGTCAATTCCCATTTTTGTATCGCATTGTCCCCAAATCACAATGGGGTGCCTCTAACTCTGCGCACCCTGCCAGCCTCAGGACTCTTTCTTCATCAGCCTGGCCTTGACTTTGTGCCTCAGCAGGGCTGCGGTGGTGGTGCTGCAGGCGGTCACAAAGAAGAAAGACAGACAGGCCATGTAGACGGACAGGGGACTGTGGCGCTGCAGGAAGATGTCCTGCCGCCCCTGGTAGTCCAGGAGGATGGCCTCTAGCTGGGACAGCGTGCAGATAGACAGAAACACGTGGAACAGCTGATGTCCGTGGCCCACAATGTCACAGGAGCCTGGGAAGTACTTCTCGGGAACTGGGCAAGAGAAGAAGTAGGCGCTGACCAGGAAGAAGAGGATCTGGAGGGTGTGGTACCAGGCGGCCTGCTCCTGGCAGCCAGCCAGGTGGCACAGGGCCACTCGGTGCGCCACGGGGCTGATGTCTAGAATGAAGGCCAGCCCTGAGGGCACCACTTGACATATCTTCTTCATGACGGGGTAAGGCCTCTGGTAACGATACTTGGCATAACAACAGCCAGCGCAAGACAACCAGCCGCAGAAGGCAGCCGCGGGCAAGAAGAAAAGCCAGAAGTGCTCGTACCAGGCCTGGTCGGAGGTGTAGAAGAAGTGGACCAAGGCACTGCCGTACTGGTAAATGCTCACGCCAATGTAGTCCACAAAGTAGAAAGTGTAGTGGGAGAGCTCGGACTTGGACTGCAGCAGGTGGGCCAGAACGCTGAATGTGAGGTAAGTGATGGAGGACAGCACATAGAGGAGCAGGGGCAGGGTGCTGGCCGAGGTCCACGGCAAGGCCTCGGCCTCAGCAAAGGCCCAGAACCGCAGGAGGACGGCCAGAGCCGCCAACAGGTGGGTCCAGACGTTGACCACCTCATTGTGTTTCTGAAAGAGGCTGAAGAAGTAGTAGCGCCACTTGTGTCCTGTGGGGCGGTAGCCGGTGCGGATGTAAGGCTCCCGGAAAAGCTGCGGCACATCTGTCTCTGGGACGGTGCAAGGCATCTTGGGAAGCCCGTTCTCCAGAATCTTGGGCAGGCGGCGCAGCTGCTGCCCACTGACAGACAGGGTGCTCAGGTGCTCCAGGATGGCCGTCGTCATGGCTGCCCAGCACGGCAGGACAGGGGATGTGACCTAAAGAAAAAAAGGAAGAGCAGCAAAAATGCAATGAGAGAGAGACCGAGCTAAGAGAGCAAAGGAACTACGGGTTTTCTTAGTGATGCGTAGCTTTCTAGTGCAATAGGGGAGGCGGGGAGCGGCAGGAGGTTTCTTGGAGCCCTTTTTCCCCACCTGTGGAATGATACAGTTGGACCAAGATTCCTCGCTACCATACATTCTGATTTTATCTCTACTGCCCATCACAGTGTAAGACCCAGTCACGACTTATGAAATGGGAATGTTAGCCACCCTGTTGGAATGATATTTAGAAAGCAAGTAAGGGTAACTTTGGAGTTTTCTAGATGCTATTAAAATGTAACCGTCAGACAGGCTGTAACAGTATGAAATGTTACACTGAAATATAAAAATTACAAATATTGAGATTACTGATGATAGCCTACATTTCCCAAGCATCTGATCTTAAGTTATTCACTGATTTCACTGGTAACTTGAAAATGAGAGACAAGCAACAGTAACTTGAACCTCGAAGTAAAGACAGACAATGAACATCAGTCAGGTTTGTAAAGATCCGTTGTACTCCGGGGAATTTTTTAACAGTTGAACAGAATTAACACATGGCCTAAATATAACATAGAGTGTAACTGCAAAGATTGGGGTTTTGTTGTTTTGTTGTGGTTTTTAAATTATGCCCTGGAAAGGAGGTAGAGTTTTGGATTTGTCTCTCCTGGGTACCTAAATCTGTGATCAATGAATTTCAGGCCTTCCAAATGGTGAACTTGGAATCTTTGGTTGACCGATGAGCCACATAAGCACAGTGATTATTTCATAAAATAGCTGCAAAATTTCATGTCAGTGATTGAATCAAGAAGTGGATTTTTAGCGTGTCTACAGTTACCTTCTGTCCTTCATATTTCCCAACGCTTTTCCTCAGAAAGGTGGGAGGCCTGAATTGCTGAAACGGCCCCCTGCCTGCGGAGCCATCTGCTGGGAGAGACACAGCAAGTGCTCCTCAGGGCACCCCTGATTTTAACCTTCCTACAAACACAGCTTAACCAACATTCTCCAAGTGACCCCTGACCTGGGTCTTGAAAGAAGATCAAAATCTCCAAGAGAAGATGAGGGGGAAAGAGATCTCTAGGCACAGAGTAAGGTCATAAGGTCATAGCATTTATGCCCAAATAAGGCCCCACAGAGCCTGGAGCACCCGAGGAGGGAGGTCACACTGTGTGATGCGAAGGAGGACTCCGGCATCGGAGACCTGAGCTCCAGCCCTGAGCCCCACCCCAGACAAGCCGTGAACTCCAGCCGGGGCTTTGTCACCTGAGAAGCAGAGCCTGACAGACAGAAGCTGCCTCATGAGGCTGACAGAAGGACTCTCGGGACATAATGCCTGTGAAGTGTTCAACGGAATGCTTGGTTCCAAGTCTGCAAAAACATCTGCCATGATTATGACCATCACTGGTGGCAGAGGCGGGGCCAGTTCACAGTGGACAATCTAATGTGCTCTCTGTACATTGTACCTAATTGCACGGTACCCTCTGTAACCCTGGACGAAGCCGTTTGCTGAGCCAGGACTGACCAGTGGTTCCCTACCAGGAAAGGGTCACCAACTAGTGCTCAATGTAAAAATTAGAGAACCTTGCTAAGAAGTACAGTGTCGGTCAGAGAGACAGAGAAAGAGTGGGAGAGAGAAAGAAAATTGTCACCAGGATACCTTAAATCATTTAAAAATGAACAACAAAAAAGCTAGGCAGCGCTTTTGCTGTCAGCCAGCAGGGGGATCCAAGAGCCTGGGTGTTAGTTCTAGCCGGAGACTCCAACTGACCTAGGTGGCAGTTGGCGACAGAGCAGGGCCCGGGTAAGGGAGGAGGGCACCGAAGGTGGGAACAGGTGGGGTGCACTGGTCCCAGGGTCAGGTGGACCCACTGTGGGGCTGGGCCTGGGGCATGGGACGACATTTCAAATTGTCCTGTTGCTGGTGGCTGAAGAGCATGTAGCCTGGGGGAGCTGGGCTTGTGGGAGCTCTGCGGAATTAATGGGCTCTGTTCCCTAGATATAGGCTTCTCCCACCTCTTGTGAAACAGAGTGAAATCAGGTGAAAATATAGGTCTGATTTTGTGGGTGGGTGAAATAGAGTGAGCCCCTGGGGATACGAGCTGTAGAAGACGCTCCCTGGCCTGGCCCACATGCACTGACAAAGGCTGTTTCCATCACCTCCGGGCACCCAAAGCAAATGCAGACAATTCTGCACCCAGAGTTAATTGATACATAACTGCACGATTTCTACTCGTCTTGGCATCCTCGAAAGTAGAGTGCCCAGCACAGGTTCTTACAACTGATGGCACAACTGACTTTTTAAAGATAAAACCTTGAGTTTGGGTTGTCTATTGGTTGGAACCAAGTCCAGTTCAGACCCGGGGACCAACTAGCGTCCGTTTGTTCTGAGGAAGAAGGGACAGATCACGATGCCGCTTTATTGTCAATTCCCAGAAACCCGGCTGCAGGGCTCTGACCCCGAGTCCCTTCAGCCCGCGCATCACCAACCTAACCTCATGGTTTTATGTTAAGACCTTTTCAGAAACTTACGTCTACTTCTCTCTTATTTATGGAAACTAAACTAGGAAGAGGATTATAGAACTAAGAAGCAGAGAAGTATAAGACCAAAATGATACACACTTTGATTTCAAAGGAAAAGGTGTGCAGGAGAAAAACTGGCAGAATCTTCATTTCCCTTGCAAATGAGACCTCCTTTTTCAAGGATCCTTAAGATGCAGCCACACCCGTCTCAAGGTCTCTTTAACTCCATCCTCTGGAGTGTGTAACCCAACACCTACAGGGTGACCTTGAAGTTCCAGGGACTTGTACTCCACGGCCTCCAACTCAAGACTTGATCCCTATCTCCTTCAGCAATGAGGGTAGTAAAAAGATCTAGGTCCTCTGTTTGTGGGAGAAAAGGACCTCAATTTCCCTTTGGAAGTCCAGGGTCAAAAAATTCTAAACCAATGATCAAAAAGAGAGGGGATTAATTCTTTTTTAAAAATTCTCATCCGGGGACATTTTTTCGTTGCTTTTAGAGAAAGAGGAAGGGAGAGAAGCATCAACTGGTTGCCTCCCATACCCATCCCGACCTGGGATCAAACCCAAAATCTAGGTATGTGCCCTACCAGGAATCGAAACCATAACATTTCGATTACAGGACAACGCTCCAACTAACTGAGCCACAGTGGCCAGTGCGAGTGGATTAATTTTTAGTTCTTTGCTTAGCAACTACTTCTTCCACTGCCATAAAATTCTCCCTTTGTCTGAGAGCATCCACCAGCCACAACGATGGGAGTAAGTCACAATTATTTATCATCATTAACTTCAGAAGCCACTGTCCAGTGGGGTCTGGCCACCACCCCCGGACAGGCCTTACTTTCACCAAACCTCAGGGAGCAGTGCTTGCAGATGGGCTTCCAAGGTCCAGCTGTAAATTTGGGGAGCCTGTTTTGGAGGAAGCATGTGTTGGCACCACGATGTTGGAGCGGAAACACATCTCTCAGCCCTCCTAGGCAGGCGCTGAGTAAGCTCTCTCCCCCAATCACAGCCTCTGTCCCCAGGCACTCCTCCCCAAGCTCAACGTGGTCATTTGCCAGACAAGATGCTCCCTTACAATGACCGCCCTTGCCAACTCCTTTGCCGAGACAGCTGAAACGTAAATCTTCCTCAAGAACCCTTGTGAACTGCATCAGCTCAAGTCTTAATAATTCTGATCATTAGGAGAGCTTTTTCAGAGCACGGATTATCTGCTCCACAAGACACGGAGCAAGAATAAGACCCCTTCCTCAAACAACTTACAGGAAGGGTCCGACTCCACGAGTCAACAGCCAACACCACCAGACTGCACGTCATCAAATGTCAAATGGAGAGAAATACAGACAGGTCTCTACCGAGCAGAGTGCTTGGGGCACACCTGGGCACCCGAGGGAGAAACCGGACTTGGCTAGGCCTGGACTTGGCTAGGCTGGATAGGACTTGCACAAGTGAAGGGGCAAGTTGCAGGATGTTTCAGGAAGGGGGCCAGATATGAGCCTAGAAGGGCGTGGCTTCTTCATGGGCCCATGAGCAGAGGGGCTGTCGGGGAGCTGAGAGGAAGTGAGTGGGACAGAGGCCACAGCATTAGTGAAAGGAGTTTGGGTTTGAAGTGGCAGAAAGGGGAGGGGAGTTCATTTCTCCTCCTTGAAGCTCTGAGCTCATTTAGCCCTTATCTCACCTGAGCTCTGGGGAATTCATACCACTGACCAGGGCTTTTGTTTCAGCTTCTGTGACATTACCCTCTTTGGTCCTGCCTGTTTCCTTCTCCCGTCATCCCTGTCACTGGTGTTGACCCCAGGGTTCCACATCCACGGTACTCCTCACACAGGTGCTTCTCCCACACCCTTGGCTTCAGCTAGCGTCTGTATCAGATGATTCCAAACATGTGTCTCCAGCCAGATCTCTGCTGAGGTCTGAGTTCAAACACCCAATGGCTCTGGATTTGCCCAGCTGAATACCCCATGGCACTTCTGGGGTATTCACGGCACACGCCTCCTTCTGCCTGCACTTGACCCCCCCCACACCTAATCAGTCATCTAAACCTGTTGACTTTATCCCAACAATTCACTCATTCTTCCCCTTTCCACTGCTGTCCCTTCCTGCAGGCCTCTGAAATGAACAAATGTGGATGATGAAAACGGCAGCCACATAACTGACCTTCTCTCCCGCAGCTGAGGGTTCCCTGCCTCTCAGCCCCAACTCTCACTTCTCCAAACCACTTCAGGGTGACAGTTTAAAAATGGAAATCCAACTGCTCCCCTCCTCAAATCCCTCAAAAGCTCACCATTGTTCGTTTATAACACAAACATGCAAACAGGCCCTTCTCCTGCGGGCCTCCCGTGCTCTCCCAGCCCTTTCTCCCAAGAGAGGGGCTGTACCCCCAGGTCACTTTGAGGGCTGGATTATAATACTGGAAGTTTTCAAAAGGGCCACACTATCTCCAGTGCACGCTTCTGCACCCATGACAACCCCAGTACCCTCTGTGCCCGCAACCCCAGCTCCTCGACATTCTGCCCAGCAGCCAGCTAGGCCAGGAAGGCTTTCCTAACCCCCAACAGGCATCAGCTCTGGTCCTGCCACCGTCCCCAGCACACTTCTCCCCTGGTTTACTCTGCTCACCTCCTCGGCTCCTTCAGAGCAGGAACTCTGTGGTGCACAACTTTGCCATGTCTAAAACAGTATGTGGCATATAAAATAATTACACACCTAACAATTATTTACTGAATGGATCAATTCTCTAGGCCCAGACCTATGGCACCCACTTCCTTCTGCATGGCAAGATGGAAGGGTAAAAGAAATAATGGCTTGTAAGTCAGGAGGTCTGGCTGCTCGTGTTTGTTCTGCTCACTTAGCTTTGAGCCCGTGGCCCAGGCCTTCAACTACCCAGGGTCATTTTCCTCACTGCACAGGGCGGGTCAGGGGAGGTGACATCCTGTCTCTCCACCTCTCAGAAATAAAAGGGAATTAAGAAAAGAAAAGAAATAATAATAAAATGGGCAGTAGCTGGATAGTACTTTGAAGAGGTACAACATGCACATTGAAGTAATATTTAAAATAAAGACCTCAGAGAAAGATTATAAAGTAGTAATATACATGTACTTTTTTCTGCCTTACAATTGATTTTAATGCATTTTTGTAAAATGGAACAGGAATACAGTTCAATCCTCATAATGCCCACCCCAAATACTTTTATAAAGAGTTTTCATTAGACTCAGATTATAATAAAATTGTAATTAGAAGTTCTATTTTAACATGAACTATTATTTAACTCTTTTTATAATGAGTATGATATCCGTACCATGAATTCTGTTAACATTTATAAGAAAGTGTTATAAAAAATGTTACAACATGCTTTGGACTATTTGGGGGTACAATCTTAAAGTTTTATCTCAGATGCTCCTTTAAGACTAGAAAAATTAAAGGCAATTACTCTAGAAAAAAAGGGAAAGAGAAAAAGCAGGTAACACCTACATTCATGGCAATAATGACATTTTTGCCCCAAACTGTATATTTAGATTTTCTTAAAAAAAAATCAAAACTAAAGTATGCATTTTCAAAGTTTGGTTTTGTTTACCTCGTTTTGACTAGTGACAACTACCCAGAATGTATTTCCTTCTCCGTGATGTTAAATAGACCAGTGAGCCGACCTGTCGCTGGTGATGCTGTGGTACCCTGAAAGACCAGCAGAGGCATGTTTGGTGCCCATAATTAACCATCTTACTTTCCAAGGGGAGCTGGGTGGACCCACAGAGCAGCGTGTCTCCAGTGTCCTAGCAACAGATGTAACCACGTGAGCCAGGGATGCCCACGGTCCTCACTGCTTCCCCAAACCACTTCTGCTTGCTGGGCTCCCCTCAGTAGGGGCTCCACCGTGGTGGGGCCACTGGTCTGCTTAGGTCCTCGTTCCCCCCACAGGCTCCTTTGCAGGATGTAGGCTTTTCCTCCAGCCCTTTCTGCGAGTCTCCATTCTCCACTACTGTCCCCAGCCATCCTCCACCTCGGCTCCTTTTGTTGTGTGTTCTATTATTCTGCTATCTTCTCAGGCCTTTTTGTTTCTGTACACGCCTGAAGTGCCCGGGGCTCCTATTCATCCTTCACGTGCCAGCTCAATTTCCCCCATGAAGCCTTCCCTCCCCTCAAGTGCTTTCTCACCAACACTGCCCACCCTGCTTGTCGCCCTCCATCACAGCATCCTCCCGACCGAACAGCTGCAGTGTTCTGGTTTCTGTTACATACTTCTCTGCCCACTAAACTGTACAGATCCTTTGAGGGCTGAGAATCTGTTATCACCTACCACTGTATCTAGCACATGGCAGACATTCCAAGAAATTGCTGTTGAATGAATGGAATGAAAATGTCAGAGTAATAACAAAACAAACACTTGCATGGTGTTTATCACATGCCAGGCAGTGTTCTAGGCTCTTCAGATATTATTAACAACTCTCTGGCATTGGTACCATTTCTTATCATCGTTCTCATTTTACAGACAAGGAAACGGAAGCACAGTGAAATTCATTAACTTCCCCAAGGCTACACAGGAAATCGCACAGCCAGGAAGTAACCTGAAGCAGTCAGTCTTAGAGACTGGGCTGTTAACCATCATGTCTTCAAAAAGTGCACTTTAAGACTAAACCCAAGTATTTTTCAAAGATATGCAACTTCAGAGTTGCTACTGCAACACTGCTTTGCGCCATTCACAAAGATAATTTGCAGTTGGCCCTACAAAAGCCATCAGTATCTCCAGTCTTCTCAGTTCTTCGCTACAGAGTTTGTCAGTCAGATTTCAGGACTCTCTAAGAGCAGGAAATGCGACTGCCACAAAATCCAAGTGGCATCTATCAGACAATCCACGTCGGTGTGTAACCCAGATAAAAAGTGATCATCAACACCACGGGCCTCTTTCATCTTAAAGACACATGCCAATCGCGGCTGGCTCTGCAGAACTGGTGCCGTGAGACATTCCCATCATAAACCGAAAGATAAGGTTGTTTATCAGCCTGTTGGAGAAAAGCACACTGGCACTGAGAATAGTCACTGGTCCTGCTGCGCTCGTAGAGTGCTATCCAAGAAGCCCTTCCCTGGCTACCAAAGCAGAGAATTAAATAAAAAGCCCCATATTTGGGAAATGGACATAGTTTTGTACTGATGACATTTTATCAGAAGACTAAAGAGAAGCACTTCAAAGCAATGGTGTTCCCTGGTCTAATACAAGGACAGTACTGGAACAGACCACAAACTTGGATTAGCTGACTCCCTGGAAAAGCACTGGATGAGGAACGAAAAGTCCCAACTTCTAGTTCTAGCTCTATCTATGCCTCAGTGTCCTTGTCCATGGAACAGGAGTATCGTCTCTACAAACTCTAACACTGTAAAGTTCTATAGTTCATGTGGGCTGTGTTCTGCTTTGTATGGAAGATCAGCTAGACTCACCAACAAACAGATCCCGTGACATCACTGCGTGTCACTCCGGGGGGGGGGGCGGGGGGACTCACACAGATGTCAGGAAGGTGGCCTGCTGCTTGTTGGACAGAGAACAAAGGAGCAGCAATATCCATCAAAGAGGGCAGAAGAAATGCTTCCAGAATCCACAGAAGCCCAGCTCACACATCACTGCACGACCAGAAATGGCTGAGAAGGAACAGCAGCCAACACGGTGCCCGTCTGTACGGCCTGGACCTGTGCTTTGAGCAGGCTCTGTCTAACGGGAGACAGAGGTGGAGCTGCACACGGCCTCAGACGCCGCCAGCCAGGCTCTCCACAGTCATCCATCAAGCGAGAGGCCGCTGGGCCCGCACCAAGGACATCACTGTTTATAAAGTCACATTTTAAAGAGTGAAACCACTGGCAGACTCCTATAATTACGAGAGATAATTTTAACACGGACTCGGATTCACAACGGACAACACATAGCCTCTCTATATGTAAGAAAGCCTAAACATAAATAGTATCTTGATATCCCCAAATGGGAGATCTGATTTCATAAATTGTGATAAATCTATAAAATAGGACACTATGCACATATTCAAACAATTAGGTAGCTGTATTTACACTTGTTGCTATAGGAAGATGCATGTAAAATGTGGGCATGCTCCACTGGTTTTTCACTGTGGTCTCCCCTTCACTTAGAACCGTGACTGGCTAGCACGTGGTACAGGAGGTGCTCAACAAAGATTTGCTGCATACAGGACCAATGAAAGATACTGTTACAAAGAAGAAGCTTGTTAAAAGTATGTGTCCCATTTCCATAAACATATCCATATGGCACAGAAAAAGGCTGAGGTTGCATATAATCCAAACATTAATGTAGACACGGGTAAGTGGTGGGACGATAGGGAATTTTACTTTTCTTCTGGGGTAGATGCTATCATTACAGTAGTTTTTAACAATGAACTTTTACTACTTTTGTAGTTGGAAAAATAGTTGTTGTTAATTCCACAAATAAAACTATGTGACATAAATATGTAAAACTTGGTAAAACATGATTAATTAGTACAATGGATATGAAGACACTCTCCCTGCAAAAAAACCTCCCCCAAACACAAAAACCCTTGGCATTATAAAGGAATACATACTTATTTGCCTTATTCTGTGTATTTGGAGCTCAACTAGTTACATACCATACTAATAAAATTATTTTTAGGCCTAACCTAGCAACTTGCCATAATATAAGCTAATCGTCACAGGAATTTGAAGGGTAAAAAACATGTAGCATCTACTGTTGAAGCCCCAGCCGTGTTCTCTTAGGTTGGGAACGCCAGTGTACACAATACTACCAAAGGTCTTTTCCCACAGAACACAAACCCAGATGGCCATAATAAGCGAGTCAGCCCCTCACCATGTGGGTACCTGACGTGGCCGAATCCTGTTCTGACAAAGGTGCTCCTGCATGCCACCAATGTGCCAGGAACACATGTGACCTCCCAGGCTCAGAGACCTTTCCACCTCTGAATTTCCTCCTCTCCAACCCCCCGTAATACTGACAGTAGGAAGAAAAGACGATCTTAATTTGCTGCTGTGCCCTGGGGAAGATGAGCAGGGGTATTTCTTCCAAGTGCCCTTTTTCTCTTTCTCCAGCTGGAACTCTCTCGTTGGGATATCTGAGATCAATCCCTCCCTCCCTCCCTTCCTTTCTCCCTTCCTTCCTCCCTCCCCCTCTTCCTCTCTTTCTTACATGCGCATGTACTTTAAAAATAGACTTTATTTTTTAGGTTCACAGCAAAACTGAGACAGTGCACAGAGTTCCCATATACCCCCGCCTCCACACACGCGCAGGCCTCCCCCACTACCAACACCCGCACCGGGACGGCGTGCTTGTTCCAGGCAGTGAAGCTACACTGATGCATCGTCGTCACCCAAAGCCCATAGTTCACACGAGGTTTCGCTCCTGGTGCTGTGCATTCTGTGGGTTTGGACAAATGTGTAATGACAGGTGTCTACCATCACAGTCTCATACAGAATAGGCTCACTGACGTAAAAAACCCTCCGTGCTCCCTACCTTCCCATCTAGCTCCTGGCAATCACTGATCTTCTTTACTCTCTCCTTAGTTTTACCTTGTCCAGAATGTCCTATAGTTGGAATCATATAGTTTGTAGCCTTTTCAGACTGGCCTCTTTCACTTAGTCGTGTTTATTTAAATTTACCGGTTTATGTATCCGTTCACCTTGGAAGCAGCTGTTGGTTGCTTCCAAGTTTTGGAAATTATGAAGAAATCTGCCATAAACATCCACGTGCAGGTTTTTCTGTGGACATGCTTTCAACTCATTTGGGCAAATGCCAAGGAGCATAATTGCCGAATCTGAATGTTCTTTATTGTTACTTCCTATACTTTCCGCATCTCAGCTAATCTCCTCACTCCAGCAGGCACTGGTTTCCAAATGCGGCATCACAGACACAGAATGCGCCGCCCACATGCAGTAAAACAGTATCTGTATTTAGTTCTAGTGGGAGAGTTCGGAGGAGCTGGGAAGTTTTGAACACAGTGAAGCAGACTAAGTTCAATCAGTGGGTTAGCTGAAGGTGATGATCATTTTTCTTCAGACTTCCTGTTTGGGTAAAGGTAGGCTCTGCTATCTGAAATGCCACTTAATTAAAGCCTGGGGACAGGAGTCTCCCTGGAGTTTCCCTAAGAGCGTAACTACCAGCTTCGTTAATGTGGGTTGGCTTCAGTAGCACGGCCTCTCTGCTTGATCTAGCCTTTCTCCTGCAGGAAGCTCTGTCACCCATCTGCAAACCTCCTGGGACCCAGGCCAGCCCAGGTGAACCCTAAAGAGGCCTGCAGGTTTCCACTGGCAGGAAACCAATCTTGGAAATGTACTTTCTATAGCAGAAGAATCTGATAACAAATTCAGTCCGGGGTTGGAGCATAAGCTATGAAAAGTTAACCCTTCTGCAGCTAATGCAGTGCACTCTCTGGGTGGTTGCAAGACTAGGGCTTTTTATTTGCTACTAAGAAACAAGCAAGTCACTTCTTTCTCAGTTTCTGTTTAGATACCCTCAAGGCCTTAGTTGTTTTCCACATTGGCCATGAAGAAGTCTTCTCCAAGCCATCGTCTCTTTTCTCCCCAAACACTCACCTACCCGTCCTCCATGCTTGGTGTCAGAACATCCAGACTCCTGTGCTACTCCACTGCTGTGTGAGGAGCGAGCCTCGTCTCTCCTACGTTCTGGGTTGCAAGCTCCTTGAGACAGGACCACTGACTCAACCATTCTCTGTTTCTCCTATCAGCACCTATCAGAGTACAGGTGCCCCAGAATGTGTCAATAGATAGCTGTTCAAACACAAGTGAAATAAAACTCTCCTTTGGCCCTCTTTGCTTCTAAAGGTAAAACTGGGTAGATCTGAGCTGATGAAAATGTGAGGCATTTCTCAAAAGGCAGCAACATTTGAGTTGGATGTTGTTTATCCGCGTGCGGTTCACCTGCCTGGTAGGAGGCATCCTTCACAGTGTGTAAGTTGCTAACTGATTTCCAATCACCAGCTCACTTTGGTTCTATCTCCCTCTGTCATTGCTACTTTTGTGCTGAAGAACGCCTCAGCAGAGATGCAGGAAATAGAGAGGCCAGGCAGGCAAAAAAAAAAAAAAAAGGAAAATAACATTGAAGCAGGAGTCAGGAGACCTAGTTTTTTTATTCTTGTTGCACAGAAGACGGCAGAATAGGCTGTCCCGGTTCTCTGAACAAGGCACACACATCGCATTGCCAATGTTAACTGTACTCCTCTATGCCTGGCAAAGCCTGCTTCTCTCTCGCATTCAGGCTCAGATAAAATCTCTTCTGTGAAGTTTAGCAACAGCCTTTAGCAGAATGAAACATCCTGTTGCATTAAGCGCATCCAATGCATTCCCTAGCATTATGTTGTAACTGGCTATACGTGCTTCTTCTTTTACAAGACTTTTAAAAAAAGTTTTCAGTTTGCGTTACTTGATTGTGAACTGAAGCACGGGGAATTTAAGCGACCTATTCAAGCCCTAACCCAAATCAGCCATAAAGTATGCACAGACCTCTCTGCTTCTGACTTCTGTGCTCCAAGAGCCCAGCCCCCTGTGTCTCAGAAAAAGAAAGTCCATCAAACTGAATGGAAAAGAAAGAGAAAGACGAGAAGTAGTGTCTGTCTGCCTCTGAGCTGATGATAGACTAGGAATCATGGTTTGCTGTAAGCTATCGCTCCCATGTCATTCTGTAGGGGCTCTCCTGAGGGTGCCCCTGAAGGCCTCCCTCTGCTTCCAGTGTGGCCTTTTCTGCCAGGTGTAGTGATTAGCTGATCATCAGTAGCTGATCTGGCTGACTATCATTAGTTAGCCCATAACTGTGACCTGGCACACGGCTCCAGCCCTCACCTCCATTGTCACAACCACCCACCCTGCCTGCAGACTCTATGCCGTAGTGATTACTCACCACTCGGGATTACTCTGACTCCCAGATCTCAGACCGGAAGCTCCTCCTTCACAATCACAGCACTCCCAACTCCCACCTGTACTGTTTCCTCACACACTATGGGCTAACACACTCTGGGCTTCTCATGACCTCCAGTCCTCCTTCTCTCTCAGTCCACCTTCCTCATCTGGCCCCACTGCCACCCCCACACACTGGGCGGGCCCAGAGCCAGCCACGTCCCATCTGCCCTGGCCAGTACTCCTCACCCTCCACCCTCTGCTGGGCCTACCTGCCCAGTCCCGCCTTGCTCACACCTAACTTCTCTTTCTTCCTCACCAGGTACTGTGTACTATTACAGAACATCCTAAAACATGAGGAGACCATTATGAATTCATGCCTTTTAACATCATCCGAGACCTCGCCTTACTCATCTGGGTGTCCCATCAGCACCTTCAGCGTTGTGGGAATAAAGACAAATTTCTCCTCTGCACCCAGTTCTACTTCTTGGTGTGACCAATCTCCCAGTCACCACGCCTTGAAAACAAAGTACAATTTCTCCTTCTCTTCCTCCTTCTCTCAAATCCCAGACATCAAATCCTTTTTTAAAAAAATTGCAGCATATCCCAGACCTATTCCTTCTTTTCACTTCCCCTGAAGGCCTGTGCACTGTCCCATATATAGCCTGGTGATAACTACCCTTCTAACTGTCCTGCATCCTCCAGTGTCTGGCCCCTGTTCCATCTTATTTGATTGGGCTAAAGTTCAGGTCTCATAATGGTACATCCCAAAGCTGCCAGGTCCTGGAGCTGGCAGCTAAGCCTTCCGTGCCCTGGTCCCAATGGGCAGCTTCAAACATCACCCACAGCCTGACTTCATGCAGAACAAAACAGAGTACATACAAAAGAACATGTCAGGGCACATCCCACATATTAAAGTACTGGTGTGAATCTCCTGGTTCCTAAAATAAAATCTATTTCTTAGCAAGGGCCATGTTAAAGTTTGAAAACCACTGATCTACCCCTTCCTTACTCCTAAACATGCCCTGTGACTTCCACTTTCATTTTGAAATTATGAAATATTTCAAGTACACAGAAAAGTATCGAGGATAATACAACAAACAATGGTTTGCCAACTCTTTTTTTTTTTAAAGATTTTATTACTTTTAGAGAGAGAAGAAGGGAGGGAGAAAGAGAGGGAGAGAAACATTGATGTGAGAGAGAAACACCAATTGGTTGCCTCTCCTATGTGCTCTGACTAGGGACCGAACCTGCAACCCAGGCACGTGCCCTGACTGGGAATCACACCAGTGACCTTTTGCTTTGCAGGATGATGACCAACCAACTGAGCCACACTAGTCAGGGCCGTTTGGCCAACTATTAACATATCATATTTATGTCAGATTAAACATATATGAATGTGTACAGACATAAGTGAACGTGTGTGTGTGTGTGTGTGTACACGTATCTATGTCTATAAGAGATACGACTGAGGCCTGGCCACCCACTCCCTTCCCTTCCTCCCCAGCAGCCATCACTGCACACTGAATCTGGTGCTTTTCATCCTCACCAGTGTGTTCACATGAACACAGTATGGCACTCTTAGAATTATATAACTGCATGCAACGCTATAGTAAAATCATGAAACTCTGTATCCATAAACACATACCGTTTTATCTTTTTAACCATTATACAAAATTTATCTGACATTCTGCAGCCTTCTATCTTTAATACATGTTTTGTGTTTTTCCACATTAAGTGTGACATGATTCTGTACTTGATTCATTGTCTCTGCTGAATATTTTCCAAATGCCACGACTGATCTGTTTATCCTCCTGTGGATGGACAGGCGGGCTGCTTCCAGTTAGTTGCTGTGACAAGCAAGGCTGCGCTGTGGTTTGTACAAGTATTCTTGGGCACGTGCCTGGAGAGGGATTCCTCTGCATGTCTTGGCCCGGGAGGCTGTTCCCTCCCCGCATCTCTCCCTCAGAAAACTTCATCCGCCCCTGATGGCACCTCTCAGATGGCCACTCCGCCACGCATCCTCATTCACCCAGTCAGAACGATAGCCTCTGTCCATTCTCCTGCAAACTTCAGTTCGCATCACTTAATCGATGCTGTTACACGTAACTTTGTCCTGTAGTTGTGTTTTGGTACTTTTCATATGTCCCTAGCAGGCCATACATTTCTTATGAGCAAGTAGTGTATAACATTAAATCCCCTCTCCTCCCCACTGACAGCCTGGCACATACATTTGCCCTCAGGGAATGTCCGAGGAGAAGGCTGCCTCTATCATCGGCGCTGTGTTGGGAGACACTGGAGGCCCAGGGACTCTCTCAGCTTGATGGCCGCCTGGGGCCGAATGACTGTAAGCAGTTGCTTATACATAAAGATCGAAGAAAATATTCTTCTTCCTTTCCTTGTTGTCAAAGCACCCAAAATATTACATCGATACCAAAAATTTTAAAGATTTTTTTTCAGAATTAAAAGAAATCAAATATTGGGCAGATTAGAATGTTACCAAAAAAACGGGGGGAGGGGGGGAAGAGTCATTTTCAAGTTTGGTGCTGTGCTTTTCTTAGTCAACCAGTGTTTACTGCCATCAGTGTAGACAAGACTTAAAGAGGAAATCCGTTCCTCCTCCCTCCACCTCGTCCTGTGACCTTAGCAATTATTATACAACTTGAGCCTGGGGAGAGAGTCACAAACATTCATGTGTGTGTTGAATGGCTGTTGCGTAGCTTCAGAATCCTTGGCCAGGGGCAGGCTTGTGGAGGGGCAAAGGTGCCTGTCTACCCGTAGCTGTTCATCTCTCCTCCAGGTTCAGTGGGGAGGGGGTGGGGGGAGGGCATGGCGAGAGATTTCTCCCTGATTCCAAAGTAGGGATTCATGCTCATTATACTTTTTTCTTACTAGATAGGAAAAAGGTTAGAAAATTAAATGTGGAAAAATAGTTCAAGAATCCAGTATTGCAACTGTCTTTCAGTTTCTGCACGAACACAGTGTATTGGCTTAAGCCACAGCAAGCTGAGGTCTGTTTATCTCGGCCTCCTACGTTAGTAATAAAACATGTCCAGGTCACAGGATTTTTACAAGCAGCTCACATCCCATGCCATATGACCCTCCAGATGGAGAATAACTGAAATAAGTAGCCCTGAGCTGCCCTCTCTAGTTAGGGGTTGACAGAAAGGTCAGCTGAAGCCTTGAAAATCCTAGTCTGAAGGAGTTTAAAACTCATATTGGAAAGGGCTTAAGCAACAATATGCAAACTCAGGATTAACTACAAAGTCAAACTCCTGACTGTCGTTTCTGCGTTAGAGTTTCATTTTAGAAAGGGCCAAGTACGAAAACAACCATTTCTCTTTACTGTAACATAACCTCAAGTCTCAGATGACATCTGATTATAATCTGTGCAAGCGCTACCTGAGGGCCCCGATTGTTTTTCCAGTCGGGTTGAGATGCCCACGGCCACGGTTTCTGCATCGGCCGCACACCAGAGTAAACTTTAAAGAGATACACCACGCGACCATTGCCTCGGCACTGCCTCCCACCACTGGTGGGCCCGGGGAAGATTCAGACACCGATTATAGCGGCAGCCAAGCGATAAACAACGCCTTCCAGTCCTTGCTCAAATCCCACCTTCTCAGCAGCCCTACTGATCTAACAATGCATTTGCGCCCTCCCCATCCCTGTAGAATCCCCTTACTCTGCTATTTTTCTTTGTCTTCTGTAGTACTTTTTTACCTTTTGACTTATTTTTCTCATACCCTAAAAAAAGTTGTGGTAAAATGCACCTAACAAAACTTCCCACCTGAGCCCGCTTTGCGTGTGGAGTTCAGTTGTGTTAAATCCATCCACGCTGCCAGCAACCAGCAGTCTCCAGAACGCCCATCCTCCCAAACCCAAACTCTACTCCTCTCAGACAACTCCGCCTCCTCCCCTTCCCCTGGCGCCTGGGAGACACCCTTCTGCTTTCTCTCTCTGTGACTCTAGATACATCCTATAGTAGAATCGACCAGACAGCGTTTGTCTTCTGGTGACTGGCTTATTTCACTTAGCATAATGTCCACCAGTTTCATCCGCGTTGAAGCATGTGTCAGAATTTCTTACTTTTTAAAACTGAGTAATATTACATTGTATGTATCTGCTGTATTCTGTTCACTGACTCACCTGGCGATGGGCACTTCGGTTGTTTCCACCGTTCGGCCATTGCGAATACTGCTGCCGTGAACATAGGTGTTCAAGTATCTCTTTAAGACCCTGCTTTCAATTCTTATGGGTATATACTCAGAAGTGGAATTTCTACATCATTGGTCATTCTGTTTTTTAATTTTTGAGTACCTGCCATACTGTTTTCCATTGTGGCTGCACCATGTCACATTCTTACCAACGGTGCCCAGGAGTTCTAATTTCTCTGTACCCTTGTCAATACTTGTTGCTACCTGTTTTTTTCACTGTAGCCATCCTAATGGGTGTGATGTTAATGTATCACTTTTATTTACTATGTTTATTATCTCTCCTCCCCAGCACTGCTGCTGGTCCAGAACATAAGCCATGTTAGCAGATGAATCTTTGTCCACTTTGTTCATTCATATATCTCCCGCCCCTAGCACAGTACTTGGCATATAGTAAGTGCTCAGTAAATATTCATGGTAAGAGTGAATAAATGAATTTGTGAAAGAAAGACACACTTAAAGTACACTGGCCTTTACCTTCCCGCTTCTGTGTCAGAACCTCAGTCTGGCTTGGAGCGAGTGTGTGTGTGTGCGCACACTCTTGTGGGTGCGCTGTCTTTACCCAGACTGCTTAGGACCTTATGAAAGCAATCATCCCTTAAGAAATATTTGATGAGGGTCTACCATGTGCCATTATTACATTCAATATTATTCAGATGGAAATTCTCTAGCATGTGAAATTTAGGTTTTTTGGAAAGCGCACAAGAGGACCAAGGAGAGAAGAGAATCTGCAGTACACAGAAAACTTAGTGATTCTCTAATATAGGGGATGCCCAATGCCCATGGGAACACAACCAAAAGAGACCTGAGCTTCCCCCAGTGAGCCTGCTTCTGTCCTGTGCAACCTGTTCCTATCTCAGTAAATGTTAGCACCCAGGCGCTTGAGTCAGAAGCCGGAGACACATTTATCTTTCATCTTAACCTGGTACTCCTCTTTATCTAGTCGCCAATAGAACTGTAATGACTCACTTATACTGAGCACTCACTGTATGCTAGGCACAGTTCTAAGTTCTTTGCACGTTACTAAATAATTCATTCCTCACAACGCTATGAACTGGAGCTGCGGGCATTCAGAATAGGCAGGTGTTCAGACCAGGCCTCCCCAGGATGTGCTACTTTGCATGTGGATATTTTGAGCTAAAGGAAATCAAGACCCTTCGGGGTCATGAGACACTTTTATCTCTCCCTTAAAGAATTTAAATTAGGAGCATTATCCACCATAAGAATTATTACAAGAGGTAAGTTTTTATGACCTCACTATAGGGCAGGGCAAATACCTAATTACTGAGCATCTGCTCTTCTTACTGTTCTGAAAGTACCTCCCACCCCTCTGAAGCCCTAGGGCACCTTATCACATTCTCGGCAGGTCACATATAGCTCATTGTTACCTTTCTGTCTCTGAACTTCTTTTTTTATATAGACCATTGAGGTTGCGACTTTGTTTTTAAATTTTAAAAAATGTTTTCCAAATACTGTTTACGTTCAATGTTACTTTGCATCAGTTTCAGGTGTGCAGCGTGGTGGTTAGGCAATTACATACTTTATAAGATGCGCCCCCTGGTATTCCCAGTACCCACGTGGACCACGCATAGTTATTGCAATGTTACTGACTATATTTCCTACACCGTACTTTATATCCCCATGACTATTTTGTAACTTCCAACCTGTACTTCTCAATCCCTTCACCTTTTTCACCCAGTTATCCAATCCCTCTTCCCTGTGGCAACCATCAGTCTGTTCTCTGTATGCATGAGTCTGTGTCTGTTTCTATTTCTGTTTTATGTATTAATTTTGTTCATTTGATTCCACATGTAAGTGAAATCATATGGTACTTGCTTTTCTCTGACTTTTTCACTTAGTATAATACCCTCTAGGTCCCTCTATGCTGTCTCTAATGGTAAAAGTTCATTCTTTTTCATGGCCGAGTAATATTCCATTGATTATATGTGCCACAGATTTTTTATCCACTTGTCTACTGATGGGAACTTGGGTTGATTCCATATCTTGGCTATTGTAAACAATGCTGCATGAACTTCTTACGTACATGGGGTTCCCATACATACATATGTAATTAAAGTTGATTATTTTCTCTTGTTAATCTGTCTCAGGTTGATTTAATTATTGTACCAGCTGAAAAGGCTAGAAGAGTAGGGGAAGATTTCTTCCTCCCCCACAGAGCACAGATGAGGAAACAGCTTAAGTCCCTTGCCCAAAGTCAGCCAGACAGGAAGTGGTGGAGCCAGAATCTATACACAGGAAGTCTTGCTCCAAAGGCAATGCCCTGAATTACTACGCTATTCAGGAAATGCTGTTTCAGCCTCACTTATCGAAACTCATTCTCAAATGTATTTGTTTACTTTACTAAATGTGTAAGTGAAAATACTTTTGATAATTGAGAAATGTCCTTGTCCTCCATCTCCTTCTGGACATCGGTGGTCATCATGCAGCTTGGATAACGGAGGTCAAGAAGACTGAAGTCCTACTGTGAGCCTGGAGTCCTGCCGTGAAGTTTCTCTTAAACAAAAGTTCTAGTAGGACTTTCTTTTTCTGTGATTTGATGTGTTTTTTTTCCAAAGTGGATTATGTCAATAAAAATTAGCTTAATTGAAGTCTTTGATGAATCAAAGCTATATTGTAGTAGATACACTGTAATTAATAAGACACATCCATTATAAACTCCATTTAAAAACGGACAACTTTCTTCTTTGAAGTTGTATTGATCTCGGAGGCAAAGCAAGCTAGAAGGCATAAGGCCCAAATCCTACTCTCATCAAATTAAATGAATCACATCTTAAAAATAAACCACAATCCTTCTGGCACCAGCAGTACCATCTGTAAACTGAGAATAATAAAAGCCAACAACTTAAGATTTTTGAATTAAAGTTGAAAAAAAAAGAGAAAGTAATTACAAGCCTAAGACAAGATGACTGCAGTCCAGAAAGCATTGCTTCCAAGTTTGAAGCTTAGTTAGCACGTAAAAGCCAACATTACATAAGTTCACCATGAAGCTGACATTCAAATAAGATGCTTTTCAATAAGATGATTTTAACCCCAAAGGATGCATATTTTAAAGTCCCCAGGGTATCTTTAGAAAACAAAAGATACAGTACCAGCCAGAAGCTATTCTGGCAAGTTCCACAGATCATATGGTCTTGGGAAGAGACAAGCACTTATTGTTACCAGAGAATTCAAGACCAGTACTTACAGTTTCATTTCCAACACCCCGGCACTCCCTTGGACAAAGGACTGCAGTATCTATTGAAGGGCGCGATTATTCCCCAACTCACTCTTTCAGCCTCACCAGCCATTCATCCCCTTCAGAGAATTCGGCTACTTCGGACTACTTGTTATTCCAAAATAACAACAGCACACGATGTTTTTCCTTTTCTTTCTTTTCACATTACATCCAAAAAGATGAAGAGAGTAAAGAATATTAATCCAGAAGTGAGTTTGGCTACATATGATTTTTAGATAAGCATTGCTGAATAAAAGTACACAATGAAATGGAAGGGTGGCTCTAAAGCTAACCTGATTTTTTTTAAAAAAAATACCTTAAAAATACTTGGCCAATCTAATGCTTGTTTGGCCTGTATGGTTCCCCTTGTCTTTCCCTCTCCACCCCCAACAGTCAGCTGAGACTTCTGAAATGGAAAATATCCTCTGCCAGTCCTTGCTGGTAAATCAGAGCATTTAAAAAAAAATTTTTTTTTTCTGGTAAAAGCATGTTCTGTCGATTAAAACAAGAGAAACCATACTTGCGCACACACAGCCTGATCCTAACCACCCAGACAGCAGCCTGGCTTCCTCTGTCACTCTCCCTGGGGACAGCCGCCAGGATCGGCCCAGAAGGCTTCTGCCAGTGCAGTTTAGCAGAAGGTAGGGATTCTGATGACTAGAGACTGGCCCAAGGCATTCCTACAGCCTGGTGCACTGTCTATAACGTGTGGTCAGGAGTACTCAAAACACCTTCTGTCCAGGAAATCCTATTGCTTCAAAGGCATTATCTTAATACCCTCCAAATTTCTTTCAAAGTAAAGAGAACTGTTTAGTCATTTGAGAGTGACTTAAACTACACTGAATCTAAATTGAGCTTAATGCAACTGCTATACTAGATTAGGAACTCCTTAGGACAGGCTCTGGGCTTCCATTCCCTTTACATTCCTCTTAAGCATTAAGCACTCCATTTCTCCCACAAAAAGAATGAATTCAATTAGTCTTACTGACGAACCAACCAATCTTCAGCCTTCCTGTGGGTTGAAAAGGGAGAGTCACGACCTCCAAAAACCATCAACATTTAACACATTTCCCCTTGTCATCTGCTTTCTAGAAGGGTCTAGTGTTCTTGGGTGGTAATATTTCCCCTCCTTTTGATCTGATTCTTGGTGAAAGAGGAGAGAGCTGGTCCCTAGCTCTTAGCAACCAAATGTGACCAAATGAAAGGCTCTGGGGGTCTTGGGGTGGTCAAGGGCTTTACAGACCACTTACTTAGGAAACGGCAAATAGGCTTCAGCCCTCATGTTAACCTGGTTGGTAAGGGCTTCCTGGGCTCCTGTATTGAGAGGTATTCCAGGCTCAGACCAAGAGGTGCTGTGATGCACCTACCATGTCTACCACAGGCCCTTGAGGGACACCAGGCTCAGGAGAGGCCCGAGGCACAGAGCCAAGTATTTGCCATCCCCGAGCGGACTCTACTAAGGCGAGCTAAGCAACTTGCAATCCACTGTTTTCCCCCTTGACTTTTAAAAAAAGTAGAAGTCATATCAATCATAAAAAACTATTTTGAAATATTCACAATACATATTTTTTTAAAAATATACAATCTCTGAAAAAGGACAACAGCTGAGGTCCTCACCGGCATGTCCCAAAGAAGAGTCAAAGGGGGAATTTTGAAGCTCTTCCTGACAAGTACCTCAGCAAGTCCCACCTTTTAGTGTTCCCAAGGGCAAGAGGGTTAACAAGGAGCTGGGTAGTTCTCCAGCAGGTATGTGGCTTCTGTAATGGGACTGCCTGGGGGAGGGGCAAGGAAAAGAGACAGAGGTTTCAGAATCAAGCAAATGTCAGTGATCCCAAAGACAAGCAGGTAAGTCAGTGCGATGCTTGTATTAATAGGAAAAATGGAGACTCAGTTTCTTGAACTTGAACTAGCAAAGCTCTCTGGATCAACTGATAGTATTCACTTGCTTTCTGCTTTGTCCTTAACACTGATGGACCACGTGGGTACACACAAGGCAAACGACATGGTTCCTTTCGTAGCCAGCTTATATAACCTCTCTCCTTCTCCCTTGAGGTGGACTTGCACCCCAGAGGCCGGGTCAAATCTCTTGGAGAGACAGAGCTGGCCTCCTGACATCGACGCTGTGTTGTCAGCCAAGTGGGTCCCAGGTGAGGAGAACATCTTTGGCAGTCACAGGAGGACACAGCAGGCAAGAGACCTCACAGAAAGCAAGGGAGAAGAGGCAGACACGTGATCCCGGGGACAAATAAACACAATTAGCTGTGCTAGAAACAAACTGAAAAGACTCAGTGGGAAGTCTTGGATTCCTTCTGCCAAGAGAGAAAACCAAAGGAAAATTCATTTTAAAAGAAGCCTTTCACTTCTCTTGGCAGCCATGACCCAAGGACTGTCATCTTTTCTGTCAAGCTCTTTCCACTGTGGGTTTCTCCGAAATTTCAAACACTCTCGCAATCGTGCCACTTGATCAGTTTTGCTGCCCCGATAGGATCTGCCATTATTTCAGGCTGTTCCTTTCGTTCTTGGAGATGACAAGTCCAGGCCTTCCCCAGCCGGATATCCTGTCCCTCAAGAGACTCAATTTCTGCAGGGGTCGGGTGCTCGAATTCACAGAAGCCAACAGTCGTGTTTCTGGTACTGTGCCCTTCTAACTCCAGGATCCACTTCCGTCCTGTAGGATCACCTACAGCAGATGGTTGTTTCGCAACCGTGTAGCATGGGGGTTAACAGGTGGGCTCTGGAAATAGCAAGCTTAAGTTTGAATCCTGACATGCCACTTAGAAGTTGGGTGACCTTGGGCAAATCACCCAACTTACACTTGGGCAAGTATGTTAACACCCTTGCGTCTCCTTATTGTCACCTATAAGATAAGGATATCTTGGTACCTGACTGATAGGATTGTTGTGAAGTTTAAAACAGTCCTTATCTTTTAGAAATACATACCGAAATGCTCACAAATCCTGATATAATGTTTGCAGTTTACATCAAAGCCACCTGGAGCTAAGGTATATATAAAGAAGTTGGCCCTGAGTTGATAATTGTTGAAGTTGGGGGATGGGAGTGTGAAGGGTTGGAAGGCCATTCTGTCCAACTCTGTCTGTTTGAAATTATCTATGACAGAAAATTTGAGAGACAGTAATACAGGTAAAACTGCTAGCATGTGCTCAATGCATGCAATCTGTTATAAATCAGAGAGGTTCCCGGAGGCATTGTGCCTCCGTCACAAAAGCACCTCGACAGCAGCCTGTCTCTGGAGACCACGGTGGTTTGGGGGCCAGCAGCATTAGACGGGTGGGCAGGGGGTTGCATTGAGAACGTGCTAGGCCATCCATTATTGCCCAATATTTTCACAATCAAACCTGCTTTAAATTATTAGTAGTAGTTCTCTATACTTTGAAAGTTTTCTAAATGAACCACATCTATTAAATATTCATTAGTCCGTATCTTTTAATCAGATACACACATCAGAGTTCAGATGAGGTGGTGGGTGACTTAAAATTGAGCTTTTATCGCCCCAGCTGAAAGCAAAGCGCTTCCAAGGTTTAACGGACTGTGCAACTATTTGACCCACATATATGCAATTTTGTAGGCATATGAAATAATGAAAAATAGCTCAACATACCTCTTCCCTCCTCCTCTCTCCCCGCCCCATCTCAGTCCCTGTGCTCTACTGCCAAAATGTATGCCTCCAATAGGCTGAAGGAGCCACCTACGTAAATCCAGAGTCAGCCCCCCACACTCTCAGCTTATGGAATTGCTTAGACAAGATAATGAGATGGAGGGACAGGAAATCCCCCCCTGGACCAACCGCAGGCTAGATATGCACTCTAGGAGAGCCCTTAATTAAACCTGAACTCATCTGCCCCAGGCCCTCTCAAAGATGTGGGATCTCCAGTCGCACCTCTGACACTTAATAACTGCAGTGGCTTTGGGCTAGCCGCTTCATCCTAGTTTTCTCCTGGGTAAACCGTAATATCGCCTAAGGTTGTTTCAGGGATTAGCGAGACTGTAAATAGGGTGCATTGCACAATGCCTGGCACACAGCAATTGCTCAATACACAGTAGCAATTTTATGTCTCTGTATGCCTTCAGGTACACGGGGTTGTATCATAAGTACCTCCTTTGCAATTTGGTTAATATATTTAGACACAGTGGTTCTCCAGGTCAGGAGACATATCACAGACACATAATTATAAGCAGTTTAACATTTTCTTTTCTTTATGCGCTAATACTTTAATGCAGATGTATTCAATCTTCTTCACAGAGGTGAAGTATAGATAACTATGTTATTGTCATCAGTGCCTACTCTCCTATGTGGTTCCCTCTTCTCCTTCCATAAACGTCTCGTGACATTTAAATTTAAAGAAATTATAAATAGTAAAAAATCATGAGAAAAATATGGCCAAATTCAATTCTGGCAAGGCCACCTATTGAATGTCCACTGTAGATACGAGGTCTGTCCAGAAAGTATCCATCCATGTACTATGAAAAAGAGAGACATTTATAGAAGATACAAGACACAAGAAATACTGTACATAGGACAATGACGCCTCAGTCCCCTTCAAAGTAGGCACCATGGGACCTCACGCAGTTCTCCCAGCGTCTCTTCCACTGTTCACAATACTCTGCAAAATCTTTTGTTGGAATCACCTTCAGCAGCCCCATCGTATTTTCCCAAATGTCATCCATGGTCTGAAATCTCTTCCCTTTCAAAGGTGATTTTGGTTTTGGGAAAAGCCAGAAGTCGTAGGGTGCCAAATCTGGGCCGTGGCAGGGCTGAGTCACCTTGGTGATAATGATGCTTTGCCAAAAAATTCTTTATGAGTCATGATGCATGAGTGGGCGCGTGGTCACGATAAAGCTGCCAATCACCAGTTGCCCGGAGCTTCAGCCTTTTAAATCATCTGAATAGTTTCCTCAGAGGCCTGTTCAAGCTTAACGCAAAATTTGATGCAGATTTGTTACTCTACTCACTCAGTCATTTTGAATGTGATGACCACACAGGACACATGCTCACTCAATGGCGTCTACTGCCCCCACTGACAAGTACAGTGAAGTCGTCATTGTTCGCACATGTGCAGTTCACTCTCCTTGGCTGCCAGGTTACATCAATGTCATGTAAACCATTTCCATTATATTAACAATGGCTGGACTTTTTCCAGACAGACCATGTCTAGAGGACCAATGGATGAGATGGGTATAAATAATAAAGCCAGAAATCCACTAGCAAAGACTTTAGGGAAGTTTAGGCCTCATTTAAAACCTTTATCTTATCCTTACTTATCCTTAACCGTATCTAAAACTGGCACTCTCTCTGCCCTTATCCCGACTTACTCTTGTACATAGCAGTTTTTACTGCCTAGAATGATACACTTCCTGATTTATTTGTTTATTGTGTGTCTCCTCCCAAAAATATTTATATATTTCATAGAAGCAGGGATCTTGGTCATCTCCAACACCTAGACCTGTGACAAGCACACAGTAGGCCCTTGAAAAATATTTTTAATGAATGATTTCATTTCCTTTTCTCAAAATAGTCAACTGCAGAAAGAAACCTAGATCTGAAATCCTGCCGTACGTATTCCCTATGCAGCCGAACACTATGACCCAGTGCAGAAGAAAGAGTCTAAACGAATAAACATGGAATGTGTGAAGTGGTGTGGAAAAAATGAAGCAGAATGAAGCAATTTCCTTGGGGCCTCCCGTTCACATACGCCATTCTGACTTTTGCCCCTAAGCTGTTGTTTGGGTTGTCTCTCCATGAGAAATGCCCACCTCATCATCTATATGCTACCCCTCTTTCAAGATCTCACGCAGGCTGATTCTTCTGACTTACACTCCGACCGTAGGAGCTCACGTTAACTTTGCTCTTTTCATACACCTGACCACCACCTGTGCTCCAAGGTCCAGCACTTAACTATAACCAGTCTAAATTTTTCTTTCTTTTCTATGTGAGAAAAATTTGATGCTCCAAATGTATTATCGGCTCCTTAGGCACAGAAACAATGCTGTAGGCTGCTCTTCTGTCCCTCAAAGTGTGTAGCACAGTGTAGGGCACTTACTAACTAGACAAAAAAATCGCTGTAGATGAACTGACAGGTTTCCCTTTTGGACCTCACCTCTGCTGCTCTGGCATGATCGCATTTACACCCCTAAGAACACCTATTTCTTTGTTCCTAGTTTTTCCTCCCAAGTGCCCCTCTGTCAGAGAGCCTTTCCAGCTGTGACGTTTAAAACGATTAACATCCCAGATGATTACCAGGGACCTTGTGAATTGACAGCAGCAAGTACAATGTGGCACTACTTCCAGGGACATAAGTGACAAGCCACAAGTCCTCATGCCGGATGTTTTAAAGAGAGACGGAGAAAAGACCATGGAATCCAGGAAATCTCTACAGCACGTTCTACACTAACCCGAACCTCTGCACCAAACTGTGATTTGATGCATCATTTCCAACTTCCTAAAGTGCTGTCCAGTTTCAATGTCGTAAAAATGACTTTGTTTTTTGGAGCCTCACCTGACCCTGTTGTCTGGGTGACCTTTGAGAACTGCAGCCAATTCCAACCTCAGCATTAGCCAGTCATGAAACTGACTAATTCCGCTTCCTAAAGTGCTCAGGATTCCTGGCACCCGGAGAGAATGGTAATAATGCCTTTATCTTGTTTAAGTGCAGGAATAGAAAAGCTAAGATGGGACTCCTGGAATGAATTCTGTGAACAGAGTTAAATATACCGTGGAGAATATAAATTTTCTAATTCAAGAGCCATTACACTCCAAGGCTGATTTTACATCATCTTCCCTTTTCTTCTATATTATATACAACTTTACCAACTCTTTAGAATGAGCCTAAAATGAAAAGATAATTTTACCAGCAGAGAGTTTCATTCCTCACATAAGTATAATCTACAGGCAATATGCAACAGAGTTAAATGCATTTTACTTCCGTCTTCAACTGGCCTGGCTCCGTGTTGCCGTCACCCACTTTTCTGACTGTATACACTTATGTTGAAGGAGGGCATCCTCTTAGGCTCCAAAATCAGGTGCTAAGGATAGGGCAAATACATAGTTGCAAGCTACTGGTAAAAAGCAACAAATTCTCTGTTTTTCTTCTTTGCTCTTCTGAATCTTGGACTATATCACCCTAGAAGGATAAATGTCACTGCCCTTCATGCTAGCTGTGTCTCAAGACCAACAAAAGCCTCTTAAATCAATACCCCTACCTCTGGTCTCCTTCAAATTCTTACAGCCCTGAAACTGGGGATTAGTTACAACCAGGAACCAGCTCAGCCTGGAAAAGGGGGAGAGCCAGCCTTGGGTCTTCTCTGTACTCATCTTGAAATCTTAGAGTTTCCCATTATCTCTATTATATATTAACATGCATCATAATTATTATCAATTCACTCATTTGAAAGCAGCACTGATGCAGTATTGAAGTCCTCTCACATAAGAAAATAGACAGCTTGGAAGTTTGTACCCTCCCAGACAGGCAAAAAAGAAAAGTCTTCCTGAAGCCCCAGGGTGAACTCAACCTGACCATCCAACCCAGTTGGCTTATTACAGCAGAGAGCAGTTCCCCACCTTTGGGGAGTGTGGCTTCCAAACATTGCATGTGATAATGGACAGTCTAATTCTCCGGTGTTCTTCTATTGACATGTGGCCTGAGCTTTGCTTTGGACCTGTGTACAAGTATTTAAAAGCCGTGATAAATACTTTCCCCACCCATCTTTCAGGTGGAGGGTCACCTCTAAAACTTACCTCCAAACTATAACCTCTGTAAGTGTAGGGGCTGCATTTTTGCCCATCATTCTATCCCCAGTACAGAGCATAGACCCTGGCTGGCCCTTAACATTTGATGGATGGATGGATGGATGGATGGATGGATGGATGGATGGACAAATGAATAAAAAAGATATCCTTTGGTTCCAGACCACTGAGAAGCCCATCAAGATCTCACCCTACAAGGCTTAGTGTTCAGGTTCCTCCCCAGCCAGGACTACTCAAATCACACCATGAATTTCAGTGATTTGTGCCATTTAGTATCACAAACAGCCTGAGCAAGTTTCCTTAATCACAGGGCAGTGGGGGTATGGGTTTCCAGCCACACACAGGAGGAAAGGTGAGTGGAAGCTTCAGGTACTGGGGTGTTATGAACTGAATGTCTGCACATCCCCCGCCCCCTCCCAATGCTTATATTGAAGCCCTAATCCCCAATGTGATGGCCCCTTATTTGAATCTGGGGCCTTTGGGAAGTAATTAGGTTTCAGTAAGGTCATTAGGGTAGGGTCCCAGGATGGGTTTAGTGCAGAAAACCTGAGAGAGAGCTCTCCTGCTCTCCAAGGCACTCACGCAGCGCTCACTGTCTGTCTGTCTGTCTGTCTGTCTCTCTCTCTCTGGGACATCAGGACACAGCAAGAAGGTGGCCGTCTGCAAACCAGGAAGAGGGCCCTCACAGGACCTAAACCTACTGGCACCTTGACCTTCTACTTCCCAACCTCTAGAACTGTGAGAAATAAATGTCTGTTGTTCACGGCACCCAGTCTGTGGTATTTTGTTATGGCAGCCTGAGCTGACTAAGGCATAGGGCCATTTCCCTAATATTTAAACTGTCCCTGGGGACAGGAGTCTAGAATCTAGAGAAATGTCAGCAAACGAGTACTGGGGCAACAGAAAGCACAAATAAAGAGTGCGACCTTGCTGTCAGATCTCTGCTCATTGGGCAAGTCACAACCTCTCTGCACCTCAGTTTCCTCATCTGTGAAAGGGGACTAATAACACTAATCTCCTTGAGTTGTTCTGAGAATTAAATCTATTTCCCGACACTAGTAAGTGGTCCATCAGGAATTATTTTTAGGGTGCTGAAGCCAGGCTCGCGCAGTTCCTTTACACAGCGCCTGCTAAGCCAGAGGAGAAAGATGTGGTCGACAGAGCCCTATGGCACTAATCAGAAGCCTTGGGTTTGAGTCCCTGTTTTTACCACTTTCCCATTGTGACTTTGACAAATTTCTCACCTTTTCCAACTCCAAGTTTCTTTCAGCTGTGAAAAAAATCAGTACGAGGATATTTGCTCTCTGTGCCCTGCAGGACAGGTGCAAAAGTCATATTGCAGATGCTTGCACAAAAACATTGCAAGAGGTAAATTTGTCAACATGGATGAAATACCACTAAGGCTCCAAAACGATGTTTTTCTAAGTTTTTTTTGACTGTAACCCATTAGGAGAAACATGTTTTACATTCAAACAGGCATACTCATCACTGAAAAACAACAACTTTGACATTTTAATTTGGTTTTCTTTCTTTTTCTTTTTCTTTTTTTGTTGTGTTTTTAATGCAGATCATGCATTTCACAAGGCAAAGTCATGACCCTTGACTCAATGGGCATCAGAATCATCTGAGGAGCATTTTAAAAATCTGGTGCCCAGGCCCTACCCACCAAGATTCCGAATCAGTGGTATGGGTTGGGGCCTGGGCACCAGCATTCTTAGACAGCCAGAACTGGGCACCACAGAGCTAATGATTTCTATCTAGCTCACAGCTAAAACACCACTGGGTAAATTATTTATATCCCCGTCTGCTAAACACTCTCTGCACCCGGATGTCTCCCCACCCCCACCCCCTGCTGAAGCTCCACTGGTAACTGTGAGTGCATTACTCACTCATGTGGCTTCAGTGTGCTCCAGGAAAACAGGGAAAGGAATGAAGATCAAAGTGAAGCTTGGGCTTCATGGGAGGACTCCCTTCTCCTCCCCGGATGGCAGGGTAACTCCATGCAGAGCAAAATCTGGAACGGATTTGGAGCGTTGTGCTAAAAGTGAAAGGACCCCTACAAGAACTTTTAGCTTGAGTAGGAGGAGCTAAGGGAAAGTAAAGGGAAACCGCCAGACCTCCTCGCCTGCTCTGACCCTGTGTAGACAGGGGTTCCAGAAGAGCTTGGAGATAAGTTCGGTCAAAAGGGGCTTCGTTTCCTGGCTATCTCCTTCCAGGTAGAGCCCAGAGGAGAGAGAAAGCCCCTCTGTCTGTGCTCTATAGAATAGAGAGCTGGGGGGCTGTCCTGGTCACCTGGTTGGCGTGATCCGAAGCCCACACTTAGCTGTCTGGTAGAACCAGGGCAGAACCTGGGCCAGAATGCATGTGTTACCAGAATGCTGGAGGCTGCCAGCCTGTGTCCCTGCTCTTTCCTTGAACACACAGACGGGGTCAAGAAACCTGTATTAGTTCTGTACACAATTGGTTAAAAAAACAAAAAACTGTCTGTTTGAGGCATACAGTCCTGGGTTTACTAAGAGTTACCATTACTGGGTGCTTTCTGTTTGCTAAGTATCTCATTTAATTCTGTAGTATCTGTTCCGACACGCACTTCATAGATTCTGAGGTTTAAGGTACTCACCCAGGCTTGTGCATTTAATAACTGAGGGTGCCAGGGATGCTAACGCAGGTTCATCCCCCACTCCAGATCCCCTGCTCTCGTTCGGGGTTTCTAGCACTGTTGACATTTGGGACTGGATAATTCTTTGTTGTGAGGGGTTGTCCTGTGCATTAGAAGATGCTTAGCAGCATCTCTAGCCTCTACCTATCAGATGCCAGTAACATCCTCCCCGCCTCCAGCTGTAACAACCCAAAATGTCTCCAGATGTTGCCAAATGTCCTCCGGTGGTGTGGGGCAACACCACTTCTCCTGCGCACCGAGAACCACGTAGTCTAACCCCCCATGCTGTATTGTTTCCTCGTACTTTATAAGTGCAACAACATCGTCCTGTCCTACAGTGAGATGTGTTACAATTCACCAAGTACTTTTATAGCCATTATCTCCTTTCATGGCATGTGAGTGCATGGCAGGCTTTAATCCTGAAAGTTAATCCACCTCAAAATTACGAACACTATTAAGAGATCTACTATATACATTTAGCCTTCTCCAAGAAATTGAGAGAAAAGAACAGGAGTGAAATCCCATTTCATCTTTGGCCCCATGAGCCACGGGGAGAAAGAAAACTTGCTAATGCATAGCCCTGTGAGAGCACGTTATGTGATTGTCTGGAGGACGAAGTGTTTCTTGTACATCTCTGTCTCCTGCACAGGCTTGCCTAAAACAGAGAACGCTCACTGAATGTCGAACATTGCATGGAACACCCACTTCATAAAAGCCCTTTACTATTTGATGAAAATGAA
Source organism: Desmodus rotundus (assembly GCF_022682495.2). Classification (NCBI taxonomy): domain Eukaryota; kingdom Metazoa; phylum Chordata; class Mammalia; order Chiroptera; family Phyllostomidae; genus Desmodus; species Desmodus rotundus. The sequence goes on along the minus strand of NC_071397.1, from coordinate 17,251,023 downwards.
ATTGAAATTATATTCCCACCGTTTGTGTCTTCCTACTTTACATACAAATTTAAATAAAATTCGTACTCTGAAAAAATTAATGGCAATATTTATGGAAGTGCTGAGAGCTTAGTGCCAGGTTCTTCTTCCCTGCCATTGAAAAAACAAAGCAGAACAAAACTCAAGTTCAACTAAAACAAATGTTCACCAGAGTCACCCCTTTCAACACATGCCAAAGAACTGTAGCTTTTTCACTAGAGTCACATTTTATTGGGTCAAGGAAAAAAGGAAGAAGCTTTCACTTTTTTCCTTCAGATGTCACTAAACTATTATACCTAATACACAATCAAAAAAGGAATGTTGGTTTTTAAAAACATTGGAATTAAAAATAAAGTAGCTAGCTACAGTGGCTTTCACAGTTGCTCTTTAAAAACCCCTAGGAGGCCAGGAGAGTAAACGCAAAACGTTCTCATTCACATAACCATTTGCAAAGCCCAGCTGAGGGGAATATCATTACCTAGGAAATGATAAATTTGTACATGGCTTCCAAGGAATTTTAAAATAACTACCAATAAACAATACTAATAACAAAACTAGCTAGACTCTGTGGAGCACTATGTGCCAGGCCCTGAACTTAGTGTTCTACATGCATAAATCTTATTAAATCTTCATTCCAGTCCCATGAGGCACACACTCATTAGTATCTTCTTTTTCAGGTAAGAAAACTGAGGCCAAAAGAGATGTAATAACTTGCCTAAGATCATAGCCAGATCCAGATTTGAGTGATGGCTGCATAAAGCTTTTGATTATATCCTGAAAAAAAAAAGGACTGAGGAAAACAATGGAAGAACAGGGAGATGGTAAGTCAATTTTTCACATTGGGTGCCATGGAATCCCAAGACCAAAATGGATTTGCAGAAACCATTCCCTTCCCCTTGCTTCTATATTGATCCTTTTACATGAAATCTCAAGTACAAGGCATTAATCACTTAACACATATGTTAAGTGATTTTCTGGATACCTTTTGTGTGTGTGTGCACACGAGAAGACAAATCTTTTGTTTGTTTGTTTAGTTTTCTGTAAAAATGCACAGTGATGAAAAGAGCCAGGTAAAGAGTACCTGCAAGGGGAGAGAAAGGCTTGTTTTCTCAGCTCAATGGGCCATAAAGTACAACACTGAGGTGATAGGTCCAGTACTTTAACACACATACCAGACCATAAACACCCAAAGGAAGGGGCGCGTGGACTGCCTTCGATCCTGAACACACACACATGCCTCTACTGGATGCCCATCTTGGAGCTGCTGGTCCTTCCACAGGACTCTCATCACGTTAATGGCCATACTTCCGATTACAACCTTCACTCCCCACCTCAGAGGCCACAGTTGGCCCCACATGGTATTTGGCTCTTTCCCGACTGAGGAAGGTTTGCCATCAGGAGGCAATTCAGTTAAATGTGTTGCAAACTCCGAAGGCAGTGCCAAAGCACGAGCTTCAAAATTATTCTCAGCAATGACAGCATCCCCAGAATTAGTGCACAGCCTGCCAAGAGGAGGCGTTGGAAGGGGAGAAATACTCACTTGAATGTATAAATACGGGCATATTTCTTTTAACTTTGGATAAAGAATTGGAAGAGTCAGCTAGCTTTATTTCCAAGTGAATACACATTCTGCTGCAACAATGATCATGCAGGTTTTGTACGAGGTTCTGATCACCCCCTTAATGAAAAGGAAAAAAAGCCTGTCCTATAATGATACTGGTAAAAAGCATAAATCACTCCCCCGTTAACTTGCATAATTATTGAAGAGACTTCCTTTTCGTGAAGAAGGAAAACAAATAAACAAACAAACAAAACAGGTCAAAGGAATGCTAGCTGCCTACAGAGTCCTTGATCCTCCCAGGAAGCTCCAATCTCAGTGCTGTCAGAAGTCGGATCTGCATCCAGGACAGAAGGAGTGGGAGGCAGCTCTCTCCTCCCCGCCCCCACAAAGTCTGGTAACCTTCCCATAGAGAAATCCACGTAACAGAATCCTGGGCCCTGGGGGTCTTCCTGAATTAGCTGTAATACCAAACAAATGAATTATCACACGTAAAGGAAGCTGGAACCAAAGACAAACAACAGAAAACAAACAAACAGACGCTCGCTACACTGGCCATTTGTTTATCTTTATGCACACACTTGGATAGCCATCCACTGAGGTCCTAAGCAGCTCTGCTCCCTGCCAGGTGGCCTGGACACTTGAGGGGTGGGTACAGACTGTGGACATTTTATGAGGGCGAAGGCAGTCCATCCTCCAGGTAGATACCTTCCTATTAACTTTAGTAAGGGAGACCCCATCACAAACAATCGAGAAACTCTACAGTACTCCCGGTGTTTACTTGGCTGAGAAATCTAGTGCATTTGTGGGCGGTGTGTTTGTGTGTGTGCCCGTGCACATTGCTGATTTTCCTCCAGATTTTATTCAGAAATAGCCTCTCACAGAGTACAGAGTGGGGAGCAAGTAGCACATACGGATCTAAAAATTACACACCCCTTTATTATGAGTTATGCCTAAGGCGCACACAGATCTTAACTGCAGATCTTAACTCTACCTCTGAAATCTCACTCCGTAACTACTCTTTTAGACTTAGATTCTTCTCATCTGGTCTCTGACCAAAATCACTTCTAACCCAGCTCAGCAATACAGGCTGTAACAAAGAGCTCATCTGGGCCTCACCCTTGTTGGTCGGTAGCTGGGTGGCCCAGGGACCACGGCTGCCTTCGGATCCCCGCGCCTGGTCGGCGAGGTCCTCCGCCCCCGTCCCCCGAGTCTCCCCGGCCCAAGTTACCACCACTCCCTGAGTTTGCTGGGTGCGGAGTCTCCACCTGCCTCCTTTGGGTTGCCCAGTCTTGCTCTCTTGAGTAGCTGCCCTCTCGAGGTGCCCATAACCCCATTCCACCGAGGGGGGTGCATTCCCTTGGCAGAGACATTCCCCGAGTCCCTGCCCCACCACTCACCCCGCCGTCTCCCGACCCCCCGCCGCAGCGTTCCATTCCTCCAAACCCCTATTCTCCATAAGGTAACCCGCTGCACCCTGGCTCTGCGCAGAACTCCGCTTCCCGCGCCCACTCTCTGGGAGAAGCCCCTTCCATCTTTCCCCTGAGAAGCCGCAAGCCTCGCCCCACCCTATCCTTTCTGGGGCTCCCCTCTCTCTGGCTCCCCCTTCCGCCCCGCCTGCCTCGGGTTTCCTTTCCTCCGCACTCCCCTCCCGGGTTCTGCTCTCCGCCCAGAGGAGGGCGCCCGGAGAATACCGACAGGACGCTCCCGATTCCGTCTCAGCAGGTTTCCATACCCGCGACACCCCAGGTCTGATCCTGACCCCTCAGCCCTCCAGGTTCGGCTCCGAGACCTCCCGCCGCCACGATCCTGACCCGCCCCCTCGCCCTCGGGGTTGGGGCTCTGGGAGTCCCCAGCATAGGTGCACTGACACTCCGCCCCCGGTTTCGGGTTTCTCGACCTCGCGATTCAGAACGCCCCTCTGGGCTCAGGTTCTGGGGCTCCCCTACGTCGCGATTATGACATCCCCGCCCCGCGTGCTTGCGCCTCGGGGCTCCCCAATGATGCGGTCCTGATCCCCAGGCGGACCCACTCCGCGCTTCCCGCGATGGAACTCACTGTCAGGGGCGGCTTGTGTCCGAGGGCGCAGCTCAGTCGGCCCAGCCCGCAACACCACTCAGCTCCCAGCTCCCAGCTTCCCGCAAGCGGCAGTGACCCGGGCCAGCGCTGCACTGGGGAGCGGCCGGGAAAAAGGGGACGGCTGGGGGCGGGCACCACCCGGCTCCGCCCCTTCCCGGCCCCCGGGCGGGAGGCGCAGACCCGTGCACCCCCTCCTCCCACTGCGTCCCTGGCCGCCGCGGCGGAGGAAGTTGGCTGAGGCCTCTTCCTTCCACCCAGGCTCAGACCCGCGCAACCCCCCTTCAGCTGCTAAAGGCCGGAGGAGCTGAGACAGCGAGAGACACTTAACCGCTGTCCAATTCTTTCCAAGAACCCACCCCGGGGGCCTCTCCCAAGTCTTTCAGGAGAGAGGACAAACAGCAAACTTTATCATTAATCTCAAGACTGATTCGGATCCTGGCCTCCTGTCTACACTGCATCTGCACATGCAGGGTCATTCTGCCCATGAAGTCATGTTATAACACACCCAGGAGGGCCCTTGCAAACACACACAGCCTCGACCCCTGAGATACACTCATGGAGGGCTCTCCCATGACTTGGGAACCACACAAACACACCTTTTACACTGACACGCTGGGAACACGTTTCTATACCACTCTATTCTCATTCCACAGCACTCTAGCCAGGCCTTATATAGCAATGACCTACACGTACAAGCAGCAGGGAGAAGAGGAAATTCCACATCTAGTCTCAGACTTGCTCCTGACCCACAGTCTATATTTTACCCTGAGAAAAATATGCTCAAGCTGTAGGAGCATCAGTTAAATCAAATTGTCTTTGGTGTTAAAAAAAAAAAAGCCGTCTTCATCATCTGGAAAGTGAGAAACTGATCAGATCCTGGAAGATGGTCAGCATCAGCGCTTCTGTGAGAGGTTCATTTAATTCATTTCCTCACTTTTCTGAGACAATCGGGCCTATATCTGGTCTGTTTATACCTGGCACTTTTTTTCCCCATTATACCACCCCGCTTCAGTGATGTGTCTAAACACACCTCACATTTGTACAGTGTCTTCACATTTCAAAACATTTGAAAATTCAGTACTTTATCCTCAACAAAACATCATACAGCAGTGACAGTAGGTCATTCAGTGGTCTTCGTGACTACTGCTCTTCCCCCGGAATCATGAGCCCAGTACACATAGATACTGGTGGAAATGCCCCAGCAGGCCTTTGAAGATTTGCCCTCTCCAACCCAAACACGTCAATAAATTAGCCCATATTCATAAAATCTTGAGCCACCAATATCAACAAGCATTTATTTTCCAGCAAGAGATCATACTTGTACAACAGAGTTGATTGAGAGGAAGTGAAAAGGCTCTTTTCTTCCTTTCTCTGCCACTCTCGAAACAAAATTACAGGGCAGCAGATACGAGGTTGCAACCACAGGCTCAATGCAACTGAAGCGAGCTGTAGGGTGAGCTGATTGAGTCTGCACAACACATGCTGATCGTTCTTGCAGCTTCTTTTCTCCCTGAGAGGTTCTCCGCCCGCTGTGTGGAGAGGGTTCTCTTCTTTTAAAAGAAGATTGACAAGTCTTTTAATGCCTTTTCAGTGTCCCGGTACGAAAATGGTAAATGTTCCCTTCCACTGAAACTTCATCTAGGGGGCAGGTGTGAAAGTGTAATGGCTGTTAAGCATTTTTACCTGTGGGGGAGGGCGGCTATCCAGAGCCACCTAGGTAAGAGTGGCGGTTTCGCATCCTTCATGCTTTGTTTTTATGTGGTAAAATACACATAAAACAAATTTTACCATCTTAACTTTTTAAAAAATATTTTTCATTGTGGTAAATATGCAGACTATAAATTTTTCCCCTTAGCCATTTTTAAAATGTACATTTCACTAGTGTTAAGTACATCCACATCCCTCATGCGTTTTTGAACTACTTGCATCGCACACTAGATATTTTGGTGACTCTGGAAAAAAGAATCCTAAAGTGAACTTACTATTTTTGAATCATAATAAAAGTCTCTTGGATCTTTCAGAAAGGACAGTCAGTGCAGCCTTTAGAATATGGGAATTCACGGCCAGCTTCCCTCCATGAAACACTCCCGTCTGGCAACACAATTTCGACTTCTGGTTTTTCCAAAAGCTGGAAACAGGCAAGATCTTGGATATTGCAATATTTCCTCTGAAAGAAGAATGCTAAACTGCTAATCCAATCAACATCCTATCAGACATACTTCCTTTTCAGATTGTCCTTGAAAGCCACAGACTCGGGGTAATATGCAACACAATTAAAAAAAAATAGACACATACGATTAGGGAGCTATTTTTGTCTCAAACTCTAACAAAATAATTTGATCCGTTTTGTGTTGTGTACATACCACACTGGCACTGTTTTTCTATCACTTCTGCTGAGTGTTTACATTGCACCCCTTTCTCAAGAAGCTCAAAGTGCATGTGATGATATCATATTACTGAACTTCATATTTTTTATGTGAAGGAGGAAGAGGATAGGAACTGGTAGCCTGACTGTAACACGGAGAAATGGCAGTGTGAGGTAGTTAAACCATTTTCCTGAAACATCTTGGTACTCTGGTTTATACTGGTCTATCTTAAAAGAAGACCTACTCATGATAACACGTACAAGAAACAGTTGTTTAAAAGCCCTAATTATTATTATTATTTTCCCCCCTACATCTCACAGCGAGGCCGAGGGCCATTCTTCACCACCTTGGCAGAGAAAAGGAGAGGACTTTGCATCGTGGACTTGGAAGTCAGATCATCCTGAGTCTGAGCCCCTGTAACACCACTTAGAGCTTTGGCGAGTTACTTGACCTTTCAGGGTTTCAGGCTCCCAATCTGTAAAATGGAAATAATAACCATACCCATTTCATATAGTTATTTCTAGGATGAAATAAAATAATACACGTTAAGCACTCAGCATTGTGCCTGTCACATAATGAGAACTTGATGAATGAGGTTGAAAAGGTACTGGCTTCATGTAAGTGGTTGCGTATTAAGAGCCTTTGGTCTTGAATGCTTTCTACTTGAAGAAAAGATGTCCTCTCCCCGCAGGCCGCATGGGAGGAGCTTGGAGAATCTTGAAGGTTTATATTTCTAACCCTTAAACCAAATCTCTCCATTCTTTAACATTCCATCAGAAGATGGCCATCCATACGTAGCTTCTCTATTTAGAACCCTCTGCCAGCTGGCCAACTGGGAAAGCAACCATGATACTAATTTCACCCACAGGAAGCTCTAATGAGCTGTGGTTGAATCAGATTAAAAATAAAAATAAGAAAAATGATTTTTGCCTTGACTGGTGGGGCTCAGTGGATTGAGTGTGGGCCTGCGAACCAAAGGGTCCCCAGTTTGATTCCCAGTCTAAGGCACATGCCTGGGTTGTGAGCCAGGTCCCCAGTAGGGAGTGCTCGAGAGACAACCACACATAGATGTACTTCTCCCTTCCTCTCTCTAAAAATAAATTTAAAATCTTAAAAAAAAAAGAATAATGGTTTTCTTGTGTTATATATCTATGTTATCTCATTTAATGGTGAAATGGTAAGGGTTTATTAAAGGCTAATTTGATTCCATCTGGAGTGGTTCATTCCTTTTTTTCCCATTTTATTTCTTAATAATAATAGTAATTAACAATTCAGGGAGCAAACCAATTAACACATGTAGACAAGAGAGATAAAATGCAGAAACTGCTCTGGGCCCTCAGCAAACCTGGGCACGTGTGAGGCCGCACCACCTGGCATCTGATCTCGTGCTCTCCAAGGTAACTAGTTCTTGACTGAGGAGTTGCCGGTGGCAAACTGTAAGAGTGAATGATAAAGTGACCAACCGGGAACACTTCGTATCATTAACAAAATGACATGAATTTCTAAATTCAAAAAAACATTTGATATGTAAACTGTTAACACTTGTTTCTAAACAAGACCTACATTTAGGAAGTGTATAGTTGCATCCTAGCAATTAAACAGCAAATAAAAGTGTAGACACTAAAATATGAGGCCTTTCCTTACTCTTCACCAGAAATTTGCAACTGAAAAACTTCAGTAAATGGTCTTTATATTCCCCCCTCTTCTAAGTTCCTAACAATTGTGCTTCCTTTCACTTTGCTCCTGATTCTTAGTCATTAGGTTCTGGGGGGCAGTGTGGTCAATCCCTAAGCATAGAGAAAATCAGAACGGAACTTCCAAGACTGACGTTAAAAAATCTGAGAAGCAAACACTTTTCAGTCTGTCCAACTCCAATTCAATCTGGACTGTGTTTTAAAAGGAATCTTTGGGAGGGAAATTTCTCAGATTTAGAACTAGGGAAGGAGAGCTATCTGTGGGGACCCAGGCTGGGGTGGGAGAGGAAAAATAATCGTCCTTCTACCCTGCTAAGTTCTTATGCCTGTCTAGCAATCAAATTAACATGAGATAGACTAACAGGAGAAAATGACCAAATTTACTGTGCATGTATATACAGGGGGTTCCCTGAGAATACGGAACCCCAGGACAAATAAGGCAGTAAGGTGTACCTGCCCTTTTGGACTAAGGAGAGGGAGGCGGGGATCTGGACTGCAAAGGGAAGGCAGACCGTTTACAGGTAGACGGGAAGAGCAAATGTGCAGTAAACCAACTCTTGCCTGGCCACTTAGACACCATGGGGCACAGCGGGGAGTCCAACAAACGTGTTGCTAGGTTCTTCCCTACCTGCCGCTCTTGGTTTATTTATTTCAGCAGAATTTTTAAGCTATTCCTTTAGGCGGGTAAGGGGGAGGGTTAAAGATTATTTCTGAGTCTTTTGTTTCTTAACAATAACCAGCTTAAAATAATCCATATCCCAAAAGGACATATTTGGGGGTGGCAGACCCTATTCTCCCCTCAGTGGAAAACCGAGGCTCGAACCTCTAGGATATGCTACAATCCCTGTTGGTGTGTTGCTAAAGGAAGAACACGACCCTTCACAGCTAATTCCAGTCTATCCTCTATGGTCTGCATTAGGCTAATGGGTAAAGGCACAGACCGTCCTCTGTTGGGTCAGAATCCCCAGGAGGGTCAGAGTATTCTGTCCATGGCTGTATAGTGATGTCTTTCTGGAGGAGACTTGTCTGGGCTCTCAGTTCCTTTAACTAGGATGCAAAGATGAAAATGGCAATCTTGGACAACATGAGTAACAACTGCATTATTCATGCTTGATTCTGGCTTGGTTTCAGGGTTTTAATGATTATAAAAAAAAATCAATGAACAATTGACCAGTTTAATTCAACCCATCTTTACTGAGTCTGTTTTCACTACATAGGGGTGAGTTAGGGGGCCAGACCTGGCTGTCCCTGTGGCCATCTGGAAGGCCTCTCAGAATAGGTGAGACCTGGGCTAGACCCCAGCCCAGAACTCAGGACTGGGAAAGAGAAATTGAAGTCTTCTCTAGTTCATATATATACCTCTCTCTGAGTGAGCTCAGGGACACAGATGTTGGGCCAAGTTTTAAGTTTATAGTTTGTCGAGAACGACCTGTGCTTTTATGAGACATAGCATCTTAAACTGACCCCCTAGTATATCATTTCATCATTTTCTAAACACCTGGAGAGCCAAGTTTGTGTAGATGCTGTTGATTGCCATACCATATGACTTAGAACATAATATGTGCTTAAAAATATTGTTGAATGTCCCTGCCTGGTGTCGCTCAGTGGATTAAGCGCTGGTCTACGAACCAAAGGGTCACTGGTTCAATTCCCAGTCAGGGCACAGGTCCCCAGTGGGGGGTGTGCAAGAGGCAACCACACATTAATGTTTCTCTCCCTCCCTTTCTCTCTGCCTTCCCCTCTACCTAAAAATCAGTAAATAAAATATTTAAACAATATATTGTTGAATGAATGAACCTAATAATGTGAATGCGTATTTGGGATTCAATTATTTCAAGAGTCCGTGATCCTTTACTCCAGAACCCTTAGAGCAGGGATGTCAAAACCATTTTCACCAGAGGCCACATAAGCCTCGCGGTCGCCTTCAAAGGGCCAAATGTAATTCTAGGACTGTATAAATGTAACTACTCCTTAACTAGGGGCAAGGAGCTCGGCACTGCCGCTGGGTAGAAACAAGGTGCCGGCCGGATAAAACAAGGTGGAGGGCCGGATTCAGCCTTCGGGCCTTGTGTTTGCCACCTGTGCCTTGGACGATGCTAGAATAATCTAGAAATGGACTAGAAGAGAATATGCTAGAGGTAGAAATAATGAAAATAAGAAAAAACAGTTGAGGAGAAGCATGTTTTCCCATCTAGGAGAAGGGAAAGAGATGGGAAAAGAATGAGCAGGAGTAATTCTGGGTTCCTAGCAGGATGTGCTACAAAAATAGACCACTTCATTTTTTTTTTAAGTATCACAATAAATTGAACTGAAGTAAACTGAGTTGCAGGAAGTTTGCTTCCTGAAGGGGCATCCTGAAGAGTTCAAACTAAAGTAAAATTCTTCTTGTTTATTTTCCCTCCCAATTAAACTGAAAATCTCTAATTGCTTTTCCACTACAGCTGGGATTCTTCCGCTCTGAGGACACCTAGGGAAGACTCTGCAGCTACTCTGGGTGTGGAGACCCAACTGTATTGGATCTTTCTCCCCAAAGGTTCCCAAGAGCCTCCGAGAATTACCCTACAGCCTAGGAGTTGACCAGAGCCCTAGAATCCGGTCAGTGCTGACTGGAAATCCCGGCAGGAAGCTTACGGGGCAAGCAGTCCCTGGGGTCAGGCATGATGGCTGAAGCCTGACCATTAGCTGGGCTCCCTGCATGAGGTGGAATACTATGCGGCCTTTAAAAATTACAGAGACCACATGCCAGGGAGAAGCATGCAGTGCAATCCAAATTTTTAAAAAAGAAATATATGACCTGAAAAAAAAAGAAAAATGAAGTTGTACACTCACAAGGGTTATTTCTAGATGTTGATATTCCAGGAGAGCTTAATTTTATAATCATTTACTATTTAAAAAAATATTCTCAATGAAATTCATCAACAGGAATGGCTGTTGTTCACCCACCTGTACCTAAGCATAATTCTCACGGACTATAACTAACTGTAGGTGATTACAGGTGAAAATAAAATGCAGGAAATTACAGCATTTGTGATGTGTGCAGGGCTCTGTGGGCCCCCTGTGCTTCTCAGCTCATAACAAACGGGAATCTTTATTCTCTTTTTAAAATATACGCATGACCCATGGACATGGACAATGGTGTGGGGATTGCCTGAGGGAGTGGGGGATGGATGGAGGGGGACAGAGGGGGAAAAACAGGGACAACTGTAACAGCATAAACAATACAATATAATTTAAAAAATAAAAGATGTGTTCAAAGAGGTAACCTGCTCAAGGCAACCATAAACTGTCTGGGTCACTTCATCATCGGCAGCACCAGGAGCAGGCAGCAAAGAGGTCAGACTCAGTGTGTTCAGGTTCCAGGAACCCGGGGCTCCTGGAGAGGACACAGAGCATAACAGGCGATGTGCCCCTTCTCCTACCAGCCACTAATGGGTGTGACTGGCTGCTTCGGGGCTGAGCAGTTTCCCTTCCTCCCACGCTCCTCTTTAATGGTACATTCAACTTCTCTTGTCCCTCTATTAAATCAGGGCTGGAAGAGAACTGTGCAGCTGATCCAATTTTATTAAGATTGATTTCAGTAAGTTCTGCAACAAGAGGAGGCCTGGCTGCTTTACATCTCTCCGTGCCTTTCTCTTCAGACAAACCCGATTAGCCCTCATCCCTCTACGTTTCTGACAAGGGGGTCAGCAAATTGTTTAGCTCAGAAGCAAAATACCTTATTTGGAGGCTGTGAGGACACTAAATAAGATTTAGCCTGGGGACGAAGGGACATGTGGCTATTATTCAATGTGCAGTATTCTATCACTAACTCCTTCATCCATTCAGAAATGTTTATTATATGTACCCACGATTCCACGCACAGTAACGCACACTATTACACAGTGAGCGCTGTAGGGGCTGAAGAGAGGCACACTGGGTGTTAATGCGAAAACAGAAGACTAGTTCTCTCGTCGCTTGGCTTTTCAGCGTTGGGTAGGTCAGCAAAATCTCCAATGTGAGTCATGAAGAATGAGATCTAAAAAGCAGATAAGAGCCCTGGCCCAGTGGCTCAGTTGGTTGGAGCATCATCCCATACACCAGAATGTTGCAGGTTTGATCCCCAGACAGGGCACAGACCTAGGTTGCAGGTTTGATCCCTGGTTGGGGCATGTGTGGGGAGGCAACTGATTGATGTTTCTCTCTCTTTTCTCTCTCTCCCCCCTCCTCTCTCTCTAAATCAATGAATGGTTCCTTGGGTGAGGATTAAAAAAATAAATAAAAAGCAGAGAAGAGGGGAGTGAAACATTCCAGGCTGAGGGAACAGCAGGTTCAGAAGCTCAGAGGCACACAACGGTGGGACATTCACGGGGAATGACAATGGCTAGTGTGCACGCAGGTGCAACCCCTGCCTCCAGCCCTCCAGATGAAAGGAAGAAATGGTACAGTTCCCAACCACAGGGTTTTACTGTTAGCCACTATTGACACACAAGGAACATAAGAAAAAGTAAAGGCAGTCCTTTAGTTTGGGTTCCAGCGGCGTGTTCTGACTCATATAAAGTCCTCAGGGGAAGAGCGATTCAAAGTTCCTCTTGCCCCACCAGTTCCCGCAGCAGCACCTACAGCTGCGCTGCACACGTGGTCTGCACCGTGAGTAAGCAAGGGCAGGAGGGTTGCCTCTTCTCTGTGGGCCTCTCCATCTCTTCTCTGCTGCCCCACTTGTTTGGTTCATTTAAATTCTTTTGTTCCCTGCTCTGCCCAGCGTCTTGTGTTTAGTCTTAGGGAGGCTGTTAGTCACTTGGTTTCATCCACTTCTGCTGTCGGACTGGGTCAGGGGCTTCAAGTTAAGTGGGGTAGGGGGAGAGTCCATGAATGGGCCTCAGGGCCAAAGATCGGGAAGGTCTTCAGAACTTTCATGTGGCCAAGTTTCTCTATCTGCCAACAAAGCTGTGGCGAATTGTATATCAACTTCTCTGCCTTGGGGAGCATTCTCAACTCGGTGTTGTGGAGACCATGGCAAGGGAGGGGTGGTTGGAGAAAGAAAACCCATCTTACTACACAAGAGGAACCATGGCAAGGAATGGAATGTGATTGGAGAAGGTAGGCAGGGTTCACATTATGAAGGACGTGGCTTGTTTTAGGAAGGAACTTGAACTGCACTATGATACTCTGATTCTCCAGCAGAGCTGGGGAAGGCAGGCAAATCCCCTTCATATCATCAATCACTGCCATGATGGGCTCCTGTTCTGATGGAGGCGTGTTATAGCCCTCAGGTGTGTTGAGTCACTGTAAGGAGATAAAAATAATTATAAGCGAGGGAATTGCATGAGGGGATGTTTTGTTTCTGAAAGATCTTTCTAGCAGGAGTATGGGAGAAGGATTTGAAACTAGTAAGGCTGGAGGCAGGAGAAACTGGGACAGGGAGACTGCTGTAGAAACAGTGGCAATCACGCAGGCGAGAGCTGGCAAGGACTTGAAGAAAGCAAGGGAGTCGGGGTGCAGAGCACACACCAGATGAAGAGGTATTAGAAGGCAGAACGAATGGCATTTGGTGAGTAATTGGAGGAGGTGGTTGGATCTGCATGCTATGTGCTCGCCTACAGATAGAGACCCCTGTACTTCCCGCATCACAGTCCTCGTCTCACTGTATTGAGATAATTGACTAAGCAGTCTTCCCGGTGCCTTCCACAAAAGCTGAAACCACGTGTGTCCTGTTCCCAAACGTGTTTCCAGCACTTAGCACAGTGTGTGATATATAATAAGTCTTTAAAGAAGATTAGCTGAATGAATAAGCAGACGAGCGAATGAATGACATAAAGCATGACCCACACATGGGTGACTTAAATGAATGAATGGGCAGGAGAGCTACCAGCTCTCTTAAGGGAGTAAGAACAGGAGGAAAACATGTTGGAATCCAAAATGCAATTTTATTTTTGTCATGTGGACCTCCAGGGAAGAAGCTCAGCTGCAGCTGGAGTCCAGGGCAGAGTTCTAGTCTGGCATTACAGATTAGGTAGTCCTTGGTGAATGGAAGTATTTGCATACAGGTGTGGGTAGGACAAGCATAGAGAGTGAAGCAAAAAGGACAAAGACAAAGAAGTTATTTCTAAGCAGAAGGCTGGTGTGTTTTTATTTTGCTATTGTTTTTGTTTATATATAATTCACATACCATAAAAATCACCATTTAAAAATATAGTGTTGAATTTTTAAAAATTATCTTTCTTAAAAATTGATTCTAGAGAGAGGGGAACAGAGAGAGGAAGAGAGGGAGAGAGTCATCAATGTGAGAGAGAAATATCAATCTGTTGCCTCCTGCATGCACCCTGACTGGGGACCAAACCCACAACCCAGGCGTGTGCCCTGACTGGGAATTGAACCTGCAATCTTTTGGTTTATGGGACAACACCCAACCAACTCAGCTACTCCAGCCAGGGATAGTTTTTTTTATTTTTAATTTAATTTAATTTTTTTAGTATATTTACAGTGTTACACAACTATGACCACTGTCTAATTCCAAAACATTTTATCATCCTCAAAAGAAACCCCAAGTCCATTATCAGTCACTCCCCACTCCCTGTTCCCCACAACCCCTGGAAACCACAAATCATCTTTGTTTCTGTGGATTTTTCTATTCTGGGTATTTGTATAAGTGGAATCATACAATGTGTGGCTTTTGTGTTTAACTTCCTTCACTTAGCACAATGTGTCCAAGGTTTATCCACGTTGTGGCATGCATCAGTAACCCTTTCAGAAGGCTGGTGTTCATTCTTTGGCAACATTCCTTGCAGTCTCATTCTGACTTATGAGGCTACCTAGGACCTTTTGAGTCCATTCCTCAAAGTCCAGATGGTGGGTCCCTTCATTAATACATAGAACTTAAAGAAATCTTTACACTGAAAGGAGCCATGGAAAGAAGCCTCCTCTACTCCCTGAGAGTGTCCCTGACTTCTCTGACCCACAGGACCTGTCCCCCTGGTCTCTGACTCTCAAGGCACACACTATGTGCGCCACACAATCCAATGCCTGGTTATGTTACTTCTTCCCATGTCTTCTTTCTCAAATGAGAGTGAAAGCTCCTGTGGGCAGACGGTAGGGAATGTCCTGTGCTATATTTTTTCTTCTATTGTTGCAACACGTAACACAAGGGTGAATGGCAATCTTATCTGCAACCAAATAGAAACCAAAATAACACTTAATCCCTCTGACACCTAAAAATTTTCCAGGAACACTGTTACTTTGTTTCTAAAGTGGGTTTGACTATGTTTTTTGAAATAGACTCTGTAGACCACTCTTGGATTAACTATCCAATTCACTATTTTTTCCTGTTTTCTGGGAACTGGTCCTCTTTCCCCGTCCCAGGCTGATATCCAGCTAAAACGCCCTGTCCAGCTGCACTGGTTTTGTATGGCTGGTGCCCATTCTCAATGGTCAATGCCTATCCTATTCCACTTACTAAATGTTTTCAATATCACTCCTATGTTACCACCCATGTTGTGACAGCAATAGGCTCCCAGCAATCATTGTTTTCCAATATGACTATGCCATACCGGCCACTGGTAGGTGGTCCAGGAAAAGGCATCTGACCCAAGCTCTGCCACTTAGACCCCTTTCAAGAGGAACTTGGATTTGGTTCTTCCATAGTTTGTGTGACACTGTGAACAACAAAAGAAGTAAATTCAGGAGCACTCAAACTGGAAAACCAGGCAAAGCCAGTCTGAGCAGATGAGAGAAGAAAGCAGGGAGGGAGTCCAACAGAGAAGAGCAAGCTTCAAGAGGTGAATCTAGGGTCTTCATGTCATTCAAGACCCCAATTTCAATTCATTTTGGAGGCTGGCTGCATCTCTGCCCTTGACTTCCATTAAATGCCTATGTATGTTTATGTGTTGAGTTAATTTCTTGAGGCTGCAATATATTCAGTTATTAGGGGGAAAGAATCAGAAAGGAGAAGAGCTACTTGTGTTTTATTCTTTTCTCCTCACTCCCCACTCATTCTACCAACTCCCAACCCCTTTCACCTAGGCTGATGCTCAGCTGGTTTGCACTTTTGTGGCTGTAGCTGCTAAATATTTTGAATGTCGCCCCTGCTTCTCAAAACCCCATCCCTGCACCTGCACATACCCTTTCCTGCACGTCCTGCTACAACGAGAGGATGTAGGTTCAGAATCAGGGTTTGTCTGAGTTGAAGGAGATTTACTAATGTGCCACTCCTTGCACACTAGAGTGTCTAATAGATATATCCTTTTAACTTTAGCTAGTTCAAGTGAATTTATTATTGATAACCAAGAGTTCTAATTCAGATTGCTTATAGTTGAGACTTAACATTTTTTTTTAATGGAGTGGAAGAGACTTTAGAAATCATTCCGTCATCTGACAGACATAAAAACTGAGGTACTAAAAGCTAAAAAAACTTGTGGATACCATACAGAGGTGCCATATGGAGATTGCAGTTGCCCTGTATTCCCTCCAAGTGTCTTTCCCCTTCAACGTTCTCTCTCCTTCTCAGTCTCACACCTCTCTCATCATGGAAACATGGATGCGTTATTTAATGGAGGAGAAATACTAATTAGTGCTTATACTATTTACCCTGATAATTGTCACTCCTAAGGAGAGTATAATGTATTTTAGGGAGGGTGTGTGTCTACTTTGAATCTTTCCTTGTTGAATGGCTAGGAGATTTAGACTGTGGCTGACAAGCAGAGATTGCTGCTGCAGTACGGTGGTTTAACTCAGTAATTATCACATCAAACAAAGACAACATGAAACTAGCTAGAACACTTGAAGAGGAATTCCTGCTCTTTGCTTTGCTGCTGCCAAACCCTCTGACCATCCCCACCTGATAACTTTACCACATTGTAACACACCCAGCAACTATCTTCCCTTCTCTTCATGATTTCCACTTTCACCCCCTGCATCCTCTGTCCTAGTCTACATTTGGCCCCTACAGGAAAGTGAGGAAACCCATACTGTTTTGAGTCATCAAGGATGTCCTGTATCACTGGTTGTGAGAAGGTTCTTTGACTGGCTGAGTCCCAGCCAGGCTGCAGGTAGCGTGGGTACTGCCTGGCACAGTAAAGTGTCTCTGCTCGGCCAGATGCTTGGAGAGTGCCAAGGTGAGACCTGATCCCAGTCTGTAGGCGCTCCCACCTGTGCTAGATGCAGTACTCCTCATCCAAGGGAATATTCTGAAAAGCCAACCTGGTGGGACGCTGGAGGTCTAATCGACCCTCCCAAGGTAACAATCTGCATTTTGACCCCACTTTATTTACTACTTTTCCCTGCAGCTGCAGATGAATAATATAAATCTTCTTCTCAGTTTGGTGACGCAAATTACGGCATGGACTTACTTCTGAGTCTGTTATTCAGAATTTCATACTTTGGTGCTATTTATTTGGTTAAATATGTTTAAATTTGTTACCAAAAGAATTTAGCCAACTAACCATTGTCTCCACCCCAGGCTGTACATTTCTTGAAGGCAAATACTATTAATTGTTTTGTATACTGCCCAAAATGCTGCCAGGATAGTAATATTTAAAAATCCATCAAACCTTTGAGTATAACTACTTTATAATAACACTTGAATTCATTTAGCAGCAATGGCTTCCTTCTGTAGTGGATTTCTGCTTTGGTTGGCCTCTTTTCCCTTAGGACTCACCCTGCCTTGCATGGCAGAGCTGAAAATCACATCGCCCCTCTTCCCCTGGCCTGTAGGTCAGGAGTGGCAGCTGGCCCGTCGTAATTTCCTAACTCCTTGGCAACAGGGATGAATATGTAACCTAACTGGACCATTTGGTGTTTTCCCCAGGACTGGCAGGAATTATTAATAAAGAGACATGTTTGTCCTGGCGTCATCTGCTCAGTGAGATACTGACCAGTATCTTGAAAGACTCTGCCTGAGAGTAAAACTGTAGACCCAGTCTTGGCCTATGCAACTTATAGAAAATCTGCTGGACTTGACTCTGGAAAAACTCCTGTTAGTAAAGGAGATAGTCACGGTCCCTTTGATTTTTTCCTCCCTTATGACTTGAATGCACATGTTGGGGGTGGAGCCTTTCTTGAGACCATGAGGGAAAGACAAAGAGAATCACAAAGAAGTCCATCCCGACATCTTCAGGCCTCCCAAACTAAAACTAGCCAAGCACTGGCCAACTACAGCCCCCAGGCCAAATTTGCATCTGTATGTCTCAGGGGCACTGCCTGAGCAGAGAGCACTGTGGGCTGTGGGACCAAGCCAGGGTGACATTTTCTGCCCCTACTTCCCTGTCTGCTCCCAGTATTTGGCTCCCAGGCCACCTGGCAGCTATCTCCATGGAATCTCCACTGCCTATGGACCAGCTGGTCACCACCAACACATTGGTGACTCTACTGTTGGCAACCGATGGGGAACAAGTGGTGGACTCTGTCTGGGGGTTGGTGACCACACGAGTCCCCTTGCCTCTGGCCCGCTGACCAAGTTGATATGCCAGGTTTGACAGGGGGGTAGGATGTGCTGGACACTGAGTGTCTCTGAGGCAGAGAATGAAACTGACTGTGGAGGTTGCCATCCTCACTACCCACCTGGCCAGGCCCCTCCTCCTTGGGCTGGTAAGCTCTTTCTCTCAAGAATAACTGCAGCAGAAAGCAACTGGAGCATAGCTTACCCCCCCTTCCACATGACCCACCCCAAGCAAATGGGGCAGGAGTTTTCACTTTTGTTAGAGTGTCTTCATGTTTGATTTTGCCTCTTGGCCCATGACGTCTAAAATGTATACCATCTGGCCTATGGAAAAACTTTGCTGCCAGCCCTTGCTCTCATCTAGACAATACTTGTTATGGAGCAAGGGGAAAAAACACACACATACACACACAACCACTTTTTAAAAAGATACTATAGTCATTTTTCCTGTATTTTTTAAACCAAACACATTCCTAACTTATACTAATATGTAGGACTTTACTAGACGAACATGTTTCAGGGACAGCATTCTTGGCCTGAAGTATATAGCTTAACTAGGAGTAGAGAAATAGGACCTTATGAGACATGTGTGAGGGCAGACCTCTGGTGAGGCTTGGGAGCAAGGCTAGTAGAGCCAAATAACTGAAGACTTCTTCTAATCATATGTCGTAACCCATTAGTGGGTCATTAAATCAGTTCAGTATGCCGCAACCAGCATTTGTTTCGTTCAGTTTTATTTTTTTGCACGAATGTGCATAGCAGCTTCATTCATAATAGTCCCAAACTGGAAATAACCCAAATATCCTTCAGTTGAGGAATGCTTAAACAAGCTGTCATACATGCAGTCATGCCATGGAGTAACACTCAGCAATAAAAAGGAATGAGCCACTGACACAGGCCACAGCTTAAATGGCTCTCAAGGGATTATGCTGAGTGAGGGAAAAAAAGGGCAATTTCAAAAGTTTACACACAGAACGATTCCATTTATATAACATGACTGAGATGACAAAATTGCAGGGATGGAGATTAGTAGGCTCCAAGAGTTAGGGAGGGAGGAATGGCAGGAGGTGACTGTGCCTTTAAAAGGGTAGCACAACCCCCTGGCAGTGGGCAAGGACACACCTTGCTCTTATATCAGTCAGGGGCACAGTGGTGGTACAGTCCTAGTTCATCCTAGCTTGTTGCCTGTGCTGGTGGCCGGAGCTGTTTCATGCCCGGGGCACATAAAATTGTAATTCCTGGGTCTCGGAGGGGAAAGGATTAGAAACACGGGTCATAAGTAGATTGTGAACTGAGGCTTTAAGGGACATAGTTTTACAGTGTTTTGTGGAGATATTGTAATTACTCTGTGTTAACTTTTGGACAACGGTAATGTAAGTAAGTAGTTCTCCATTCTAGGGTCCTTATGTCTAGAACATGCTGTTTTAAAGAGTGAGCATGTCACCTAATTTTTGTGGCAGTCATGCAATAGGACATGGATGTATACCATTCCATACATAAGATTGGGTGCTATGGGATCAAGTATTAGAGGGTCACAACTGGCTTTCAGAAAGTTGGGGGGGTTAGCATGGTAAGCCATGTTGAAGTTCAGAGGCTGGTTATTATGAATCATACATTATCATGAGCCAGAATGGGTTCCACTCCTGAGTCTTAAATACATTTAACCTGCCTCTGGCCCTCATCTGGAAAGTGGGTTTTAATGATACTGCATATCTGAGTTGTTGAAAAACGTAAAACATGAGAAGCACTTAGAATGGGGCATAGCACAGTTGTAGCTAATATATGAGCACTTATCTTTTTCTGGATTCAGAAAAATAAAATAAAATAAAATAAAATAAAATAAAAGGATAACACAAGAAATTCCCATGACAAAACTGTTCTGTATCTTCACTGGGGTAGTGGATACAAAATCTACACCTGTGATAAACTGTAAAGAATGAAATGCACGCACACATAAATGGGTGCACACAACACTAGTGAAATTTGGACAAGGTGGGTAGTTTGTATTCATGTTAATGTCCTGGTTGTGACATTGCACTCTAGTTAGTTGTACAAGATATCGCTATGGGGAGAAACTGGATAGAGTATATGAGCTCTCTCTGCATTATTTCTTACAACTGAATATGAATCTGCAAGTACCTTCAAATAATAAGTTAAAAAGAGGTGAAAAAGAGAATGGTAGCTTGAGTTTGGCAGGGTCTCTAAGAAAAGGGACAAGATGTTAAAGGAAACACAGAGGAACACACCCATAACAGAGGCTGGGAGTCAACTTGTTTCAACGGGAACTTGTATCATTGCTGTTGCACGCTTTCTTCACGGGCACTTAACTCTATTTCAGGTATTTGAGGGCCTGTTACAGCTCAGGCAACTTAACAGAACATTTTCTATGGGCTTCCCTTGAATTAAACTATAAAAGGAGCTCTTCCTGGGTGAAACTTTGAACCAATAAGTACATTGATTTATATTAAGTATGCTAATTTTATTTCCTGTTTATGTGTGTAAAAGACTTTTTACATACAAAAAACGAGACTTTTCTAAAAATATTCAGTATAAGTCACTAAACAACTGAATCTTGGAATTAAGGCCAAAGGGAAACATCATTACTATCATGTTTCTCAAAGTAAGGGAGGTCCTCTTAAAGTTTTGTAACTATTGAATATAGATGTTTGAGATATTGGAACTAATCAGTCATAAAGAGTAGCCCTGCCTGAAGGCCTTTCTTTCTTGAAGAAGCTGAAGCTTTTGCATTTTTCTGCCTTAGTGACCCAAAATACTGCCTACATAGCGAATACTGGTACTTTTAAAGATTACAATAGTTCTTATTTGTGGCCTATATAATGGCTTTCTCATGAACTTCCAAAATTTCCAATTATTCTACACTGTGATTTTAGAGGATGTTCAATATCAGCTCCAAAATTTCCCCATTAATAAAGTGCAAAAATGTTTATGTATAAAGACACATATTCATGATTATTATTTTGAAAATCAAAGAATTCAAGAATGAAATACCAGAGCAATATACCAAATGTTGTCTTTGCTAACTGACGGCACTGACTATGTTTTGTTTTACATGCCTTGCAGAAAGTTCTCCATACTACATGCTTTGAAAAGGTGCTTGTTTGTTTTCATTGTGATTATTGTGCGTGTTTATTTTTCTGCCTTCCAAACTTGCTCTCTGGTTTGGATGGATGTCTCCATCCCAGGGAAAAGCACAACTGTCCCATGGGAACCTTCTTAAAAAGCTGGTGGGAGCAGAAGATGGAGGGTAGGTTAATGCATAGCCAGGTGAGGTCAAGTTCTCTTCTGTGTTGGAAACTAGTGGTTCAGGGATGGGTTACTAGCCATCTCCCTCTCTCTGAATTCTTTTTATTAAGAATTGTTAAAAGGTTCCCAAGGAGCAGTGGGTCAATGTTGAACCTCTTGGTGAGCTCTAAGGGACTGTCCAAGAGAAGCTGCTCATTGCAATCCATTTCTGAACCACCAGGGCTCACAGAGTCCCTGGCAAGGCCCAGCCTCATCCTCAGCAGCAAATTTTCTAAATCTAGTGGCAGGAAACCTGGGCTCTCAAGACATCCCCCGTAAGAGAAGCCATGCCCCACCCCTCACGGCATAGATCATCTGAACCCCCTGTGGCCACAGCGACTGCACCTCACAGAATCAAAGCAATGGCATTTCTCAGTCCTGTGAGACGAAACGCGTCTGTGCTGCAACCAGCTTTTTAAAAAAGAATGAATGGAATAGAAAAGAAGAAACAATAGTGTATTGTCCATAGTAAGGGTAAGCATCATTTTGTAAAACATTTGGTTTAGTTAGATGTGTATGTATATGTGTGTTGGGTCGTAATGTAAAAAACATACATATGTATATATACTATATAGAGTAGTGACTTTATAGCATATACATAATTATATTATATAACATATACCATATATAAATATACATGTATGCATTTTTTAATATTTTGATCCCATACATACATACACCTAACTAAAACAATACTTACCCCTACTATGTCAATACTCTTTTCTTCTTTTATATATTATAAGTTATATTATATACTTCATATATAATGTATAAAATATGTACTTTCCATAATTATGTATAATTTTATATATTATATTTATATACTGTATATAATATTTCTTGAGGAAAAACTGAAGAAATAAAGTGGAATCACTATGGTCAAGTTGCTGAGTTATTCAAATCAAGTAGACTGAGGAATGAGGAAACAATTCTGTTCTTGCTTTAATTAGAAGGGAATGTAAGTTTTTGAAATCTTCAGTTATGCCTAGAGATATCTGTATACCTATAGACATGTGTATAGATGACCTACACCTATAGGTATACAGATAACCCTCTGGCTACACCCTGAAGGACTTAGGAAAGAATGTCTACCTGTCCAGATTGGCTAACATCCACTCGCCAGACTATTGGACATCTGGGAGATGATCAGCTCTGATCAGTATAGAGGCTCAGAATGCAGGACTGATTCTTCTCAAGAATGGGCTCTATATATACAAGAATTCTCAGCTTTTCTTACTTCTTTGGAATATTCTGGGTATTGTCTAGTTGTGTTTCTAGTTTTTAAATTCTAAGGCCCTTGAATAAACCTTTGTCATTTACTTCTAGTTAAATCCTCCTGACTCTTGTGTTTGGCTGACATCTTACTGTGAGTAATAGTAAAATAAGTGAGAAGTTTAAGAAACACTATAATAGAATACAGTGGAGAAAAAGAGCTAGGCTGGGGCCTGATTGTGAATGTCAATCTGAGGCATTCTGGCTTACAGCTGCCTTCCACGTGGTGCACTGGGCACTTTTCAGGAGGGAAATGGTATAACCAGATACAGAGAAAGAATAGATTGAGGGGTGAAAGAGGCCAACTAGTCTCTACAACTAGAGGTCGTAAATTAGGCAAGGGTACTGCAGGTATTAGAAGAGCAGAAGAAAGAGTATGTTAGTTGAGATTCTTTCAGTGCAAGTGATAGAAATTCAACTCAAACCCAGGGAAGCAAAAGAGTTTATTTCCTGGCTGACGTTACTAGGAAGAATGTGAGGTTGTTTTAGGGAACCAAAGGATATGAGCAGGAAACAGCGCTTTGGTGACAGTATAGGGACTCATTACTGCTCTGCCTCTCCTTCTCTCCATGAGTTTGGCTTCATTCCTTGCTGCACAAAGGCCCTCGTAGAACAGCTTCCAGCAGTCTGGGATTCGTTTTGTCCCCCAGCTTAGCAGCTACTGGACTTTGTCCTGAATTAGGACAATCGATCCCAGCAAATGGCTCTGAGAGACCTGCTCAGGTCACGTGCCCATTCCTTGTTCTGAACTTTTTCCAGAGTTTTGGTTAGACTGCTTTTGGCTGAGAACTACAGAATGCCCATTGAAAAATGATTTAAACAATGAGGGTAAGGTGAATGTTTTGCTTACAAGAAGTTCCAGGCAGCTTACTGTTGGTTAATATAGAGACTCGATGACATCAGGGTCACAGGTGGGCTTCGCTGCTGTTCTCATGACTTGCCCTTCAAGGGCAAGGTGGCTGCTTCATTCCCAAGAGTCATCTTCATGTAACAAGGTCCAGGGAAGAAAAAAGCATCTCTTTGACTTGCAGCCTTATTTAGGGAAAGGATATCTTCTCAGGAAATGATCCCTTAAGTTTCATTAATTGTGATTGTGTCATATAACAGTGTGCAGCCAGTCATTGGTGAGGCAAATAGGGTGGATGAGACTGGCTTAGACCAGTTGACCTATACCCCTTAGGGCTGCAGATGCTCATGAAGCACATGGGTGCCCAACATCTAAAACACAGTCAGTGTTCTGATAGAAAGAACATGGAGGAAAATGGTCAGTGGATAAGCAACTAATGTTATCTGCCGTGCAAAGAGATGGGACATTATTAATTTTCTATGGCTGCATACAAAGTTAGCCACCAACTTCATGGCTTAAAATAAAACATGTTTCTTTTATCAGTGTCTATAAATCAAGAGTTTGGGCACAGCATAATAGGTTTTCTGCAAGTCTTCAGTTGAAGGGTAAGACAGCACTAGGTCTTTATCTCCAGGCTAAACTGGATCAAGGTCTATTCCTAAGTTCAGTCAAGTTGTTGGCAGATTCTGTTTTCTTGCTGTTATGGAACTGAGGTCCCTGACTTCTTTTTGGTGGCCCTCAGCTTCTAGAAGCCACCCACAGTTCCCTGCCAAGTGAGCTTCCCCAGCATGGACACTTAACTTCATCAAACCAGAAAGAAGGATCTCTGGAGCGGTCTACCAAAACAGGTCTTACATGATTTGTATGACATAAACGCAGGAATGACAACCCCA
This sequence comes from Desmodus rotundus, assembly GCF_022682495.2. Lineage (NCBI taxonomy): Eukaryota > Metazoa > Chordata > Mammalia > Chiroptera > Phyllostomidae > Desmodus > Desmodus rotundus. The sequence continues at coordinate 17,226,585 of NC_071397.1, read as the reverse complement.
TCACCCTTGTTATAGGTCATAGATCCCACTCACATTCACAAAGAGGGGCATGAATGCCACAAAGTGGGGATCTATGAGGGGTCACCCTAGTACTGGTCTGCCAGACACCAGGCACAGCGGGGCCTGCATATACCCAACTCATTTACCAGAAGCAGGGTGATAGGAAAGCTTTCTGGGAAATTAATAATGTAAGCTCCTTCGGTTTATATGGAACTGAAGGAGACATTCTGAAAATAGAATTGCTGAGATTTGGCAACCATTGAGAATGGTATAGGAAATGGAAGAGAGAAAGGTGATTCAGGGCTTAGCGACAGTGACTGAAAAGAGGACAAGCTATTACTAAACTGGGGACTTCAGTGGAATGAGTGAGAACGGAGGAAGATGAAGAGATTCATTTGAAGTTCCCATGGGATGTCCCTGGAGTTATGTCTCTGGAGACGAGGACAGACACCTGAGGCAGATTTGGATATCATCAGCCTGGAGGTAGATAACATTCACAGGTGTGGGAGTGGTGGTGTATTTGTGTATGTAGCAGCAGGTAACCATGTCCACACATCATCCTGCTCAAAGCCTTTCATATTTCCATGCGAAGGACTTAACACAAAAGCCCTAACAATGTTCTCAGGTTTTCTTTCCCTATTCGTTGACTTTGCTTGCTCTAGCTTAGCTTCATTCACGAGTTGGGTCTCCCTCATCATAGCAGGATGGCTACATTTGCACCTGGTCTTGTATTTTTACACATTCAAGCCCAGTGGGAAAAAGTGCCTCGCTCCCCAAAACCTGAATAGAAGTCTCCTGGAGTCTCAGTGATTCTGAGAGAACTCCCTGCCCATTTCTGAACCAATCACTGCCCATACAAGAGAATGCAAGACTCTGATTGCCAGGCCTGGGTCACAGGCCATGCCCAGATCTGTTCCACCAAAGCCACTCGGACTGGGGGCAGCAGATGGAGCTGGAAGTTGGGAAGGGGTAGACTCTCTAGACAGAAATCTTGGACTTTCCCTGGAATTTTGGTGAGGGGTCTCCCAAAAAGCAAATTTTCCTTAAGCAATGACTAAGTGGGGAGATAGGGAGGACAAAGTTCCAGCAAAAATTCTAAGTGAGATAGGCAAAAAACTAAAAACAAAAAATGTATAGTGTTGTCCAGGAAAGGAGACTAATATTTGTTTAGCATTGACCACCTGACAGGAACTTTTCATACATTTTCTCATTTAATCCTCATAATAACCCTGATACATAGACTTTTTAAATCCCCAGTTGACAGAGTCTCAGAGAGAATATGTGACTCACCCAGGCCACACAGCTAATAAGTCGAGTAGCTGAAACAGGAGCTCTTTGTGTTCAAGGAACCACGTTGTGACAAGGGTTCAGCAAGAGGTCTAATCTGGCAGGAGCACTGAGATGAGTCAGCACTAAAGTGAGGACTGGACATGTGGAAATAGGAAGACCCAGCTGACTTCTGTGATGGCTATTTCAGATACGCTGTGAGGGCCTCAGGGACTGAATAAGGAGCAGGCAGTTGCTCTTCCAGGAAGTTTGACAATGAAAAGGAGAAAGGTGGCAGCAATATATACCTGGTTAAATGTGTCTCCCCAGGCACAAAGTGGGCTCCTCAAAGGCAAGGACTTTATCTGTTTTTATGTCTCCAGCCTCGGAGAGGCCTTGCCCACAATACCTATCACCAAGCATTTGTTCAATTAATAAGCCAATCATTCATTGGATGAATGGAAGAAGAAAAACTATTCCCAAGAGGAAAGGAAGACAGAGAAAGAAATGTAAAGATAGGTTAATTTGAACATATTTCTAGGCCAAGTACAAAGAGGGTGACGATGAAAGAAAAAGTTGATGAATGGAGCAAAGTCTCCTGTGAGGCTCAATCCCATGGAGGAATAAGTCTTAGATAAGGTTTCAATTTTTCCTCCTCCCAAAGCAAAGGGGAGGGAGACAGACATGGGCTGTGATTTTTGGAACATCTGCAGTGAAGGGGAGGAAAGTAAAAGCACTTTTACTTACTGCCCTCAGTCTCCACTGGGAAGTAGTAAAAGTGCTTATTTCTCTAACTCAGTTGAATGTGCCTTCAAGGCAGCCCCAAGATTTTAACCCATGCCCCACCCCTATAGTCCCAAGGCATAGAATCGATGCTAAAATAAATGTATAAACTCAATGGGTTGGATAGAATAAAATTAAATGATCTTTTATTGATTTTTAGAGAAAAAGGAAGGGAAAGAGAGGGAAGTTGTGTGTGTGTATGTGGAATTTGTTCCACTTATTTATGCATTCATTGGTTGACTCATGTATGTGCCCTGCAAAATTAAATGGTCTGTTATAAAAGCTTGAGCACAACCTGAAGAAAGTACAGCCACGGTATAGTTCTAATTGGGCTTGTAGGGGCTGTGGGAAGATGGAGGAAGGCCCTGTAGTGTACATGTGATTTGCTCTACAGGGTCTTTGCTGAGCCAATAGCTCCTTACCATTTTCTACTATAAGCTGACCCCTCACTTCTTCAGAACACCTGGGCTTGGGCAGTGATTATTAGGCTGAGCATTTGTAATTACAGGTCTGTCTTGGGATATGATAGAATATGAGGTCTCAGAGGTTTGCAATCAGCAGGGATTTGCTCAGCCTTCCCTGGGCCAGCGCCCAGGCCCTCCCCCAGCAGACTGCTCGGCCAGCATTGATGCAGTTCAGCAGGTGGCAAAACTGACCACACCACCACTGACCACATGCCCGTTCTGCCCACTCCCTAGGTGTCCCTGACAGCACCCAGGTGAGTAAAGCTTAGGGCTGCTGGGGGTGCCTCCAGATGCAGAAGGTGGTAGCCTTAACTTGAACTCTAACATGGCTTTACATTACTCACTTCATAGAATGAGGGAACAGGGAAGATGGATGACTACTGGTTAGAACAATGATGAACTGAAAAAAAATAAAATAATCCACAGTGAAAAACTCACTTTCTTGTCTGTGTTTAATCTCTAACAAGTATAAAGATAACTGGTGGGGGTGAGGTGGTGGCATCAGTAGGCCCCCTTTGGCCACAAGTAGGCCCCTTAATGGATGTGTTCCAATGAGGAGGAACAAAGGAAGGATACTGGAGAGAATGGAGTTTAATTCTACTTCTTTGTAGTAGTGGAGGGCCAAGGCCAGGCTGGGTTAGGCAGGGAAGCAAAAAGAGCTCACTGCTCACCTCCAGGGATTTCTGGTATTCCTCATTGCACAGGTAGGTGGTTTATCTCCAGGTAAGCTATTCTGGATTCCCACTTTGTGCACAGTTGGTGTGTATTTTCTGCCGAGGCCCAGAAAGGAGGACAGAAGTTTGGCATTGGAGCCAGCCAGAACGAAACTCTTGATATATGAATCTTTCACCTAATTTCAAGCAAATACATCTGCTCTCTGTATTCCTTCCGCTCACCCAGCTCTACAGGCCCAGAGTTTCCATCTTTACCAACATGTATGTGTCAATCAACTGCCCCTTTACCGTGGAGTATCTAGTGTTGTGACGAGGGGCAAAACTATGCAACAGTTGAAATTAGTCTTCGGTTCCTAGTTCTCCTGGCTCTGCCCTCCACCAACTTTGTAGCACAATCTAGTTGTCAAGAAAATCAGTCTGTTTCTGGTTGAAGGGGTGACCTTCTCCTGGTGTATTTTTCTTCTAATAAAGGGCCTTATATTTCCTTTTCCTGTACATCATCTCATTTGGCCAGCAACTGTGTGAGGAAGGCAGTGATGGTCACTATTTCCCAAAAGATTTTTTTTTGACCACTTATAAAATGATCTACCATTTCCTGAGTATTTTTACATTCCAGCCCCTGTGCATTGCAAGGTCTTACATACCTAAACTAACCACCATAACCACACTTGAAGGTTTATAATATTATCCCTGTCTTACAGAGAAGAAGCTAGGTCTAAATAACTTGCCAAAGGCCGTACAGCAAAGTGACAAACCAGGATTAAGACCTGGGTCTGGCCAAGTGCTAATCCTGTGCTTTGACCTCCTACACTGTTCCGCCTGTGCAGAAGGCAGGCTAGACTTGGATGCCCATTATCTAAAGGGCTTTTCCTCTTTTAAACATGGAAGTCCAGAGAACTATTTTATAAAACTAACAGAGTTGGGGCAAAAGACCCCTCGAATAAATGATGCCAGAAGACAAATTCCTGCATCTGGAGGGACTGAATCCCATGTTGTACTTTCAGGCACAGTAATAAGAATGTAATAATCCCCTTTGTACTTCTCAAACCATATAGCAGTCCAGGTTTCTTCTGCTACCCAAAAGCAGAGTGTTCCTATGAAACGTTTGGTAAGCTGAAATGCCGTAGAGTGAAGAAGCAGCTGCCGTTGATTTATATGGAAACTGTTTTGAGCATTCGCAGACCCAAAGAATAACCTACCAAATCATACTACATATGTTAATTATGTCCAGTTTTACGCTAAGCATAACACCCTTACGATCTCTCTTTAGGCTTCTCTTATACCTAGGATACATCCTGCTAACAGATGCACAAAATGAATTGACATAAAGCACAGATGCTCACAGAGAGTTCTGAGGGCTCGGCCTGATGCTGAGATGCTGAGTGTGGTTTCCAGGGAAGGTGCTTGGCAGAGCCACTCTTACTGCTTGGGTGCGCGCTGCCTCTATAACAGCTATTTTTTTGCTTTGCACTTTTTTTTTTTCATAAAAGTGAAAACCCTCTTCAGATTTCTTTCAATGACCAAAAACAGGTACTAATGTAGGTCTCTTTTAAAAGCAAAGTGGCGAAACACAAACTTTCAAAGAGCAGGGGATCCCTGTACCTGGTTATAATAGCGGACTCTTATTTTATAAATTGAGTCCAAATGAAACACAAGAATGTCCTAAACCTCCTGAAGTGTAGCTCCCCACTCCCCTACTATTTCACTGAAATTGCTCTTGTGGAGATCACCTGTGACGTCCTGAGTCCTTTTACTTTACATTCATATCTGTCTTGACCTCTCTGCAGCATTTAATTGCTGACCACTTATTGAAACCCTCCCCTCCCTTGATTTCCAGGCAGCAGTCTGTCCTGGTTTTAATGCTACTTCTTTGGCTTTTCCTTCTCAGCCTCTTTCAAAGGCTCAGGATTCTCTAACTGTATCAGTCACGGTTTAGATCCAAAAGGCAGAATCCACGCTGGCTAGTGTAAGCAGAAAGGGACAATTGCAAGGTATTGATTGACTTACAAAATCCAGAGAATTGTTGAAGAGTCAGACCCGAGGCTGAGTCACTAGGAACAAAGTCACACTCAGGAGTGAGTTGCCAAGGGAGCTGCTACTCCTGCCACAATTGTGAAGCCTGCTGAACTAGAAAACTGTTGCTACAGCTGCAACCTGAGATCTTGAGAGCCTGCTGCACTCTACACCAGCATAACCTCCTGCCCTTTCTGGTCCCCACTTATTCAGCTCTTAAGTTAGAGTCTTATCTGAGTGTGTCTATTGGGCAGAACCTAAATCACATCCCTCGAACCCTGGCTACAAGAAGTCTGAAAATGCCCTTTTTTAGCTTTGCAGTACAAGCAGAAGGCACACTAAAAGGAGTCTGAAATAGACATTGAGTCACATAGTCCCTTTCAACTTTAGTGTTCTTCAGAGTTACGTTCTTGGCTCTTTTCTTGCCTGGTGCTAAGACTATCTTTCATCAATTCATGCCTTCAATCGCCATGCGGATTATCTCCAACCCTGAGCTGCGGACCTGAGTATGTAGCTGGCTACTAGATAGCTCTGCTAGATAACTCCTCTGAAGTCAATACCCTCCTCCTGCACTTTTTGTATCAGTGAATGTACCACCATCTATCTTGTTTCTAAGCCAGAAACCAGGGACATTGCTCTGTTTCTCATCTTCCTCATATAAATGGAGGTTGTGGTAGACAGTTGGTCTATATTTACCACTCTTTCTGCAATTATGTGGGGCCATCTGACTACCTCCTGGTCAATGTAATCTGAATATAAGTTATGTGAGTAAAGTTTAGGTGAAACCCATGGAAGTTGTAAGCTTTCATACATCATCTGCATTCTCTTTCCCCACCTGGCAATGAATGGAGAGAACTTCAGGGACCTAGAGGAGGACAGAGCCGTAGATGTAAGGAGCCTGGGTCCCTGAATGACTCAGTTGTAGCTTTGCAGCTCTTGGAACTGATTTGCATTCTACTGTGAAATCGAGGTGTGGGGTCACAAAAGTGTGCTGTTCACATACAAGATGTGGTGGGCGGAGTGACCCTCAGTCAATAAGCTGAAAGGAAGGACCCACCAAAGAAAGACCCAATAAAAATCAAAACCCAATTACATCTAGAGAGCCAACATAAATGGCATAAAGGGTATCCCAAGAGCATCAAGTTCAGGAGATCAAGGAGACTGCACCACTGAAACTCACAGGTCTCCTACCATAGAAGTTCATACCACAAATTCAGGGAGCCAAAGCAGATCAATTTAAGAAGCAGAAACAAGAAGAGTCTAACAAATAACTGGGAGACAAAGAAGCAACCCCCAAAAGAAAGGAAAGGAGGAATCCTCAGAAAGAATGCTAAATGAAATAGAGGGAAGTCAACTATCAGATACTGAGTTCAAAACAATAGTTATAAGGAAGCTCAATGAACTCACCCCACAGGCAAACTACGAGGAACTTACTGCAAATTATATCAGCATGAAAAAGGACATAGAAACTATCAACAAGAGCCAAAAGGAAATGAAAAATACAATTTCTGAATTGAAGAATACAGTAAAGGAATCAAAAGCAGGGTAGATGAAGCAGATGATTGAATCAGCAAGCTGGAGGATAAGGTAGGAAAAAACTCCTAGAAAGAGCAAGAAAAGGACCAAAGACTCAGTAAAAACAAAGAGGTGGTAAGGAACTGCAAGACAACATGAAATGGAATAATATCTATATAACAGGGACACCAGAAGGAGAAGAAAAAGAGCAAGGGATAGAAAACCTGTTTGAAAAAGCAATGATGGAACCTTCCCTAATTTGATGAGAGAAAAAGTCACACAAATCCAGGAAACAGAGAGTCCCAATCAAGAGGAATACAAAGAGGCCCACTCCAAAATACATCATAATTAAAATGGTGAAATTCAAAGACAAAGAGAGGAATCTTAAAGGCAGCAGGGGAGAAACAGGAAGTAACATACAAGGGAGCCCTGATAAGGCTAGCAGCTGACTTCTCAACAGAAACACTACAAGCCAGAAGGGGATGGCAAGATATATTCCAAGTAATGAAAAGCAAAGGCCTACAACTGAGATTACTCTATCCAGCAAGGCTCTCAATTAAAATGGAAGGCTAAATAAGGAGCTTCCAGGACAAAATAAGGTTAAAAGAATACACCTCCACCAAGCCAGCATTGCAAGATATGCTAAAGGGATTGCTTTAAGAAGATGAAGAAAAAGAGTGAGAGAGAGAAGAACACAGATTCAAAGAAGAAAAATGGCAATGAATAAGTACCTATCGATAATAACCTGAAATGTAAATGTATTAAATACTCCAATCAAAAGACACAGGGTAGCTGAATGGATAAGAAAACATGAGTTGCACATATGCTGCCTACAAGAGACCCACCTCAGAGCAAAAGACCAGTCTGTACTGAAAGTGAAGAGCTGGAAAAAAAATGTTCCAAACAAATGGACATAAAAAAAAAAGCTAGAGTAGGAATACTTGTATCAGATGCAATAGACTTCAGAACAAAGTCCATAAAAAGAGACACAGAAGGACGCTTCATAATATTTAAGAGAAGAATCAATCATGAAGACATAAATATTTTAGACATATATTCACCCAACATAGGAGCACCCAAATATATAAGGAAAATCTTGGAGAACTTCAAGAAAGATATAGACAGTAACACACTTATACTAGGGGATTTTACCACCCCACTGTAAACAATGGATAGATCTTGCAAACAAAATATCAACAAGGATATTGCATCATTGAACAATGTCCTAGACCAAATGGACTTAACTGATATTTATAAAAGCTTTCATCTCAAAGAAGGAAAATACACATTATTTTCAAATGCACATGGAACATTTTCAAAGACAGAACACAGAACAGGACACAAAACAAGCCTCAACAAATTCAAGAAAACTGAAATCATAACAAGCATTTGCTCAGACCACAAGGGCTTGAAACTAGAAACCAACCTCAAGGAAAAATTTCAAAATTATTCAGACTCATGGAGATTGAAGAGCATGCTATTAAACAATGAATGGGTTAATAATGAGATCAAGGAAAAAATCAAAAAGTTTCTGGAAACAAATGAAAATGAACACACAACAGTCTAAAACCTATGGGACAAAGTGAAAGCAGTCCTGAGAGGGAAGTTTATAGCAACACAGGCCTACCTAAAAAAGATAGAATCATTTCAAATAAACAACCTAACCTTACATTTACAAGAAGTGGAGCATCAACAACAAACAAAGCCCAGAGTGAGTAGAAGGAAGGAAATAATCAAGATCAAAGCACAATTATATTACAAAGAGACTAAAAGAAAAATCCAAAGAAGCAATAAATACAGGAGCTGGTTCTTTGAAATGAAAACAGAATTGACAAGCTTTTAACCAGATTCATCAAGAAAAAAAAAGATCCAAATAAATAAAATCAGAAATGAAAGAGGAGAAATTACAACTGACACCACAGAAATACAAAGGATTGTAAAAAATTACTACGAAGAACTATATGCTAAGAAATTTGAAAACCTGGGTGAAATGGAAAAATTTCTAGAAAAATCTAATCTTCCAAAACTGAATCAAGAAGAAGCAGAAAGCTTAAACAGACTGATAACAGCTGGTGAAATTGAAGCAGTAATCAAAATAATTCCATCACATAAAAACCCTGGAATGGATGGTTTTACAGGAAAATTTTACAAAACACTTAAGGAAGAGCTAACCCCTATCCTTCTCAGACTATTCCAAGAAATCCAAGAAGAAGGAAGACTCCCAAACTCTTTTTATGAGGCCAGCATCATCCTAGTCCCAAAATCAGACAAAGACACAACAAAGAAAACTACAGGCCAATATCACTGATGAACATAGAAGCTAAAATCCTCAAGAAAATATTTGCAAGCCACATCCAGCAATACATTAAAAAGACCATACACCATGATCAAGTGGGATTCATCCCAGGGATGCAAGGTCAGTACAATAGTTGCAAATCAATAAATGTAATACATCACATAAACAAAAGGAAAGACAAAAATCACATGATCATATCAATAGATGCAGAAAAAGCATTTTAAAAGGTACAGAACCTATTTATGATATAAACACTCAGCAAAGTGGGAGTAGAGGGAGCATACCTCAACATAATAAAGGCCATATACAAGAAACCTACAGCCAACATCATACTCAATGGGCAAAAACTTAGAGCTTTCCCACTAAGATCAGGAACAAGATAAGGATGCCTGCATTCACTACTTCTATTCAACCTAGTACTGGAAGTCCTAGCCACAGCGAACAGACAAGAAGAAGAAATAAAAGACATCCAAATTGGAAAGGAGGAAGTAAAACTGTCACTGTTTGCAGATGACATGATAGCGTATATAGAAAACCCTATAGACTCCACCAAAAAACCACTTGACCTAACAAATGAATTTGGTAAAGCAGTGGGATACAAAGTCACTATTTGGAAATCAAAGGCATGTTTGAATACCAACTATGAAATATCAGAAACAGAAATCAGGAAAAAAATCCCATTTAATATAGCAACAAGAAAAATAAAGCATCTAGGAATAAACCTAGCCAAGGAGGTAAAAGACCTGTACTCAGAAAGCTACACAACTCTGAAGAAATTAAGGAAGACACAAACAAATGGAAGATTGTACTGTGTTCATGGATTGGAAGAATTAACATCATCAAAATGTCCATATTATCCAAAGCATTTATAGGTTCAATGTGACCCCTATTAAAATACCAATGACATATTTCACAGATATAAAACAAACATTTCAAAAATTTACATGGAATGATAAATAACCCCGGATAGCTGCAACAATTTTGAGAAAGTAGGAGGTATCACCATACCTGATATCAAACTATATTATAAGGCCACGGTAATCAAAATAGTCTGGTACTTGTATAAGAACAGACACATAGATCAATGGAACAGAACAGAGAGCCCAGAAATAAACCCAAGTCACTATGGTCAATTCATATTCACAAAGGGGGCAGAAGCATAAAATGGAGTAAAAATATCCTCTTCAACAAATGGTGTTGGGAGATCTGAACAGCTATATGCAAAAAAATGAAACTCAACCACCAACTTACATCACACACAAAAATAAACTCAAAATGGATAAAAGACTTAAATACAAGTTGTGATACCATAAAAGTCCTAGAGGAGAACATAGGAGGAAAATCTCAGATATTGCACGCAGCAATATTTTCACTGATACATCCCCTAGAGAAAGGGACATTAAGGAAAAAATAAACAAATGAGACTTCATCAAAATAAAAAGCTTCTTCATGGCTAAAGAAAAAATCAGCAAAATGAAAAGGGAACCAACCGTATTGGAAAATATATTTGCCAATATCTCGGAAAAGGGTTTGTTTTCCAAAATATATAGAGAACGCACACGACTCCACTCAAGGAAGACAAACAACCCAATTAAAAAATGGGCAAAGTACTTGGACAGACACTTCTCCAAGGAGGACATACAGAGGGCCCAGAGACATATGAAGGGATGCTTAGCTCACTAGCCATCAGAGAGAGGTAAATTAAAATCACAATGAAACACCACTTCACATCAGTCAGAATGGCCATCATCAACAAATCAACAAACAATAAGTGCTGGGTGTTTTGGATATAAAGCTTGGCTATTTGTGTCAAGGCTATGCTTCCTGTGGGCTGTGCCCAGCCAATGACTGAGCATGCCGGAGATACAAATTCAGACCCATTCCTACAAGACACCAGAGGCCTCCATCAGGTGACTTTGATTCAAGGGGTCTCCACTTTCTTGGCTGACAGTGAAGTCCAGGACTCTTTGTACCCAACCCTCCTTCCTTGTTCCTCTCCTTCAACGGTGTCAGACCTATACTGTGGTCTGAAAGCTCTCCTCATCTCCCTTAGCATTTTCTTATTTTTCCTTTGCAGGTGTCTTGCCCAATAAATTGCTTGTATGTCTAATTTCATCCTGAAGCTTCTCAGAAGAGTGAACTAACACAGGGAGAGAAATAAACTTTCAATGTATCATACTATAGAGATCTTGTTTCTTTTTTGTTCCAGTAGTGAGCCTACCCTAATGTGATAGCCCAGTTTTGAATATATCTAAAAGTCATTGTTTCTCCTCTTTGCAAGAGCCTTAGTCTAGGCCTGCTGAACGAACAACTGTCTTCTAAATCTAGTCTTGCTCGGCAACCCAGCTTCAGAACCCATCTCCACAGCACCTTCACAGTGACTGGTCTAGTATTAACTACCAGTTTTTGAACACTTGTACAAGAACTGAATACATGTCCTTTCATTTATCACAACAATCTTGCAAGGGAATAATTATTAGTTCCATTTTACATACAGGGAACGGATTGAGAGGGGTTACATATTTTGCCCAGTGTTACATGTCTGGTAACTAACATAACTGGGATTTGAACCCAGAACTGTTAGCAAATGTGCATTCTTTTCACTACCCCAGCATTGCCTGGATTTAAATTTTTTGTCATGTTGCAGTATACCGTAACAGATGACTTTCACATGCATTACCTAGTCCCTCCAGTTTAAGTTCTAATGCAAATTTATCTGGATGGTAAAGCAGATAGACCACAGAGGCTTCGGGGAAGGGCTATTTTATTCATGAAAGCATATTATAAATATGCGTGTAAGTACAGTATCCATTTAGTGATACTGATGCTCTATGCATGTTTTCTTCATTTATATTTTTTCTCCTTTTTAAATTAAATATGTAATCACTGTAAAAAATATAAAGAAAGTGGAAATAAATATAAAATTATAAGTCAACACAGTATATTTTTATTTATTTTTTTAAGGAGTAGTTTGGGGACTTTTAAAAAAATATGCTTTATTGATTATGCTATTACAGTTGCACTGATTTTTTCCTCTTTGGACCCCCTGCACCCAGCACTCCCCACACCCTCAGGCAATCCCCACACCATTGTTCACGTCCAGGGTTCATTCAAATATATACATATATTCTTTGGCTACTCCATTTCCTGTACTGCACTTTACATCCCCATGGCTATTCTGTAACTACCTATTTGTACTTCTTAACGCCTTCACCTCTTCACCCATTCTCCCCCACCACCCTCTCATCTGGCAACTGTCAAAACATTCTCCGTATCCATGATTCTGCCTCTGTTCTGCCAAGCACACATGGTATTCTAATCTCCACTGATACAAGAGGTTACATCAGATACTTCTCTAAAAGCATGAACAAAGGTAAGCTGGGATGTGAGTTATGCATGCCATTCCCACAGCTCTGGTGATAACTCTATTCAAAATAACATAAAATAATGCATAAGAGCAAGTGGCTCAGAGTGTATTATATGAAGGCACAAAAAAGTACCTGTTTTAATTTATTAAAAGCAAGTCATTTATAATGTCAATTCTGCATTATTATTTTCAAATCCTAAATGCAAGTGATATAAACAACCTGCAGGCATGGGGCGTCAGTATCACCACACCTACTGCGCTACAAACAGATCTGATGATGTCATGCCCTGCTAATGATACCTTCCAGAGGCTCTAAATCTAATTGGGGATAAGGAGCAGATTCCTGAGGCCAGCATTCCAGACCGTCTGGGAATCGGCCCTTGCCTCCCTTTTTGAGCGTCTCACACTCCACTCCAGCCCTAGCAAACAAGGGTGCTCTCCAAGGCACCATCTCCTGTCTGCCTCTGGGTCTTTGCAAATGCTGTCCCTTGTGGAGGAAACATCTTCCCCCAACTCTTGCCTTCTGAAACTCTAAGAATTTCTCCAGATACGATTTATGTGTCACCTTCTCCAAAAAGCTCTCCCTGAAAACATTCCCAGCCATACCCAGCTCCCAGGCCGAATTAGGCACCCTCCCCACTGCTATTAACATGCAGTTCTCCCCATGAACTGGTTTGACTCTTGAAGTTGGAGATGGATTTTTATATAAGTATATTACTCTAAAATAGTGTTTAGCAAACAAATGTTTGTTAAATGAATGAGTGACTAACAAACAGAGGAAGTAACGAATGATAGAAATTTGGCTTCTCTAGTATACAATCTGGATATACTTTATGTAATTTATCAGGACTACTCATTTGCCAATAAAAAATGGACTTTGCATCCTGTCACGGACATGTATTGTTACTTTAGCTAACATTTTTCGGTCAGAATTTCAGGAACTGAGAGTGAGGCAAGGAAACTCATCAAGTGGTTAATTGGGACTTATTCAGGGGTCCCTGAACTCACTGAAATCACACTCTGAATTGTGTTTGTGTGTATGTGCACAAGTGCTCACCTCCCGTTTGCGTGTTCCTCCCTACCAGGTAGGCCCAAGGGGTTCTCTGAAGGCACATGTGGGACACAGCCAGGTCTATTTCAGACAAAATGCCGTGGAAACACTCATGGAAAATGAAGGGACCAAGGACGGCATATGTGGCCATAAGAATAATAAGATGGCAGCTCCAGAGAAGGGATAATTCACACATTGTAAATTATTATTGGGTTCTTGTTGTCTGGTGAAGTGTTTCGTCATTAAATACAGCATTAAAAAATATAATGTATTTACCCATTCAAGTGTGGCAGGGTCAAAATTTACACTCGCTCCCCCTCCCCCACCATCTGTTAAGGAGTCTGTGCTTGCTCTTTGCATGTAGTTGAGGGTAATGAGGACGGGAGGACTGAAAAGTGAAAGTGAACACTGAACTGCTTTACATTCACAAAGTTGACTTGCAGAGGTGGAGCTTTGCCAGCAATAGAGAAGAGATTCGGAAGGCAGGAGTGTAAATGAATGAAACCTAGGAATAAGCTGTCCACACAGGGTTTTTAGGAAGTACAATGTTTTTAGGAAGTGTGATGAAATGTCCTTGGCCACATTTCCACCAGGCTTTGGTAAAGACATAAATTATTTTTCAAGGTCCTGGTGTCAGATTTATGTTTCTTTTTAGTGTGGGCGCCATGCATCAGTAAGCTTCCAAGTGGAAGTGCACAGGCCTCAGTTTATTTTTCAGGCCATGCAGGTTTGCCTGCTCGTCCTGCTATGCAGCAGCCTGGAGTCGACACCTGACGCACCTATTTTTGGTCTGGGTTGGGTAGGTTGAAGGGAGGTGAGTCATGAGAAACTAAATAACCCCTATCAGCAGTTCCACCGTCCAAGCCTCTGCCAAGTTTCTATTTGTTTTGTGGGAGGTCGAGGCCATTCTTCAGGTAGGGAAACTTGCCCACGAAGAACCACTGAGTCTCTGGACAAAAGAGCACCAAGGGTGGCACCATTTTCTCCTCAGAAGGTGTTTTAGAAAAATGACCCCTTTTACTACTAGAACTTAACTATAACAACTTTAGAAATGCTTGTAGTGGGCACTGGAGCGGGCTGCCCAGATCCAGTCTGTATTCCGTTAGCTGCTCGGGGGTAGAGGGCTGACAGATGCCGGCACATCCCTCCCCTGGTGATCATCCTCTGCTGATGTGAGCAGCTTTATCCGGATTATCTGCTCTTCCCCGGGGGGCTACCTCTATTCAGTGATTTGTCAGCACCCTGCACTTGAGGGCAACTCATCAGGGCCATCCCAGTTCCAGAGACCCTCACAGGACCTGCTGAGGCGGATGTTGTGACAGCATCAGAGCCAAGCCTCCCGCTCAGTCCTGCTTCTTCACACTCTGTAGGCGTCCATCCAAGAGCATCCTCCAGTAAGAGCATCCTCCAGTAAGGCTTCTGTGTGTTAAACTCCACCATGGAGCCTGCCTCCCAGGAAACCCAGCAAGCAGATACTAGAGCTGGGACACCCATCAGCTGTCTGGAAAAAAGGACCCCATTGCGGGTGGGTGGTAGGCACACAGCAGCAGTGATGTTGCTGGGATCAAGGAGGGAAAGGGACTATACCTGAAGGAGCTGCAGCGCCTGGCCAATACTGTACCAGAAGAGCTAAGAGAGTGTGCACGTGATTGGTTTCTGGGGGTGTGGAATTAAGGGGAAGTAGAACATAAATTTGGCCAAGGGAATGTTGTTTGATATGGGAGGAGCATTCTCCTAGGCTACAGGATTATTAAACCCTGCCTGGGACACCAGCACACACCGCTAGGAGGGCTCTTAGAAACTTGCAGAATGTGATGTCCACACTCACTGAGGAGTAAACGCCAGAACTCCCTTGCAGATGGTGGCAAAAAGGACCGGTTTCACAGAAGGAGGGCATTCATAAATGGATTTATTATGCGAGGCCACAAACCCCACTTGATGACTATTGTACACGTGAGGGCTCAGAAGACACCCCACTTACCAAAGTAATAAGAAAGGACCTAGTACAAGGGACTCAGATTCACTGATTTATGTACTGGTGGCTGTCCTTTGTAGTACAGAGCTCATGGTAAGAGATGTCATTACAGCCCTGGCCAGTGGCTCAGTTGGTTGGAGCTTTGTCTCATGTACCAAAAGGTTGTGGGTTTTATCCCAATCAGGGCACATACTTAGGTTTCAGGTTCGATTCCTGGCTGGGGCACATAGGGGAGGCAACCAATCAATGTTTCTCTCTCACGTTGATGTTTCTCTCTCCCTCTCTCTCTCTCTCCCCCTTCCTCTCTCTCTAAAAATCAATAAACATATCCTTAGGTGAGATTTTTTTTAAAGGGATGTCATTGCAGAACTGGGCTCTTTTATAATAATGAAGATGCTAATAGCCTGAAATATTAGACGTCAGGTGGCAATGCTTAACCATTAGAGAAGCAACATGGGTTCAATTACAGCAGTGAGAGGCAAGGTTGGAAAGGAAGCAGTAGGAGACTGACCCACAGAAAGCTATGGAGTTGTTGAGAACAGAGCATCCTTATGAGCAATACAGATGGACAACAAACAAGAGCATTGCTTAATGTATTCAATTAAAATAGTCAAGGATGAATGATCCAGAAGCTGAGGGCTGCTGCCACCTCCCAAAAAACAACCTCATAATCCTTTGCTTAGTTTCCAGATCTGAATTAGTTTTCACACCCAGAACTCTTGACTGAACCACAGAAGGCACTGAGTTCTAGACAGATAGAATGACTCAGCCAGGTGACTTTGGCCAGCTTCTGTGCTGTGCCTCAGTGTTGCCACAAAAGCAAAATAGCCATGGTGGCAGGGATGGAGGATATGCATGGGCTCAACAGAATGGGCTCCCATTCACCACGACTGCTCTAGCTACTGCTGTTACCAGATTTCCAAACTGCCAGGCATACAGACCAACTCTATGTCCATAATATGGCACCATCCCTTAGGGGAGACCAACCAGCCATTTGGTGGCAAGTTGACTTCATTGAATTCCTTCCACCCTGGAAGGGGCAATAATCCACCTTGTCATCTTGACTGAAATCGGTAAATTTTCCAGCTCTGAGCTTGCCTTTCCTGTTTGCAGGGCCTCAAACAGCGCCATTTTCCAAAGGCTTACAGAGAGTTTGATCAGCTCACAGGGGATCCTGCAAAAGATCACAATGGAAAAAGAAATACACTTCATAACAAATGAGATAGTGAGCACACAACCATGGGATCCACTGGCCCTTTTCTGTACTGCACAGGTAGAACAATGGGATGACTTGTTCAAAAGTGTTTTGTAACACTTCTCAGCCTATAATCATCATCATCATCAGCAGCAGCAGCAGCAGCTAGAAATGCCTGGGCCCCAGTGAGCTTCCCACAGATGTCTCCCCTTTCCAAACCAATGTCAGACAAACCCTTACAGTTCTTATTATGACCGCAAAATGCCCTCCAGCAATAACCATCAGGGAACTTGAAGGAAAGAAATGTTATTATTTGCAAGAGCTAGTGTATACAAGGCCTGCACGGCAGCGTTGTTTACAGGGAGGGTGAGTGCAGGCCTGGGGTTTTATTGAAGTTGTAAAATATAATATAATCAAACCCATTTCACACTGGAGTCGGAGCTGCCATCTCAGAGGCACTGAGTTGCATGTCTTACTCCTCAAACCTTTGGAATGTTAAGCCTGGAAAAAATAACCTTTGGACTGGCCCTAAAGCAGCATTGATTCAGCAACAACTGTTTATGACCAGACTGGAAATTAAAGACATTCTTTAGAATTAGCATCACTGCCTTAGCTTATCTGCCATCATACCACACAAAGGCACTGATTCATTCCTCAGCTGCTGAGACTGCTGTTTGCTGAAGACTCCTGGCTCAGTTCCTCCCAAGGAATTGTTCTCAGTCAATGGGAACTGCCTCATCCAAAATTACACTCCTAGGGTCAATCATATTCAATGATGGGCTGATGTAGGAGTATAAATGCCCGGTCATCTTCTCGCGATTTAAGGTAACTCTGAAGGGCCAGTTAGTCCAGAGCTCATGGAATTGACTGAAACTTTGTTGCCACTGCATTTCAATTTGATTTTTCCCTCTACCCAGTTTTGCTTCCTTCACTCCCTCGTAGGTGTGATTCCAGAGAGTACTCCCTTACAAACTTCTTGCTCTCTAATCTCTGCCCCAGAATCTGAGTCTTGGGGAACCCAATCTTCAAAATGTCTTTCTTTTGTTGGACGCAACTCTCACATATTCAAGTAGAATAAATTTTAGCTGAATGAAATCTTTGAATGTAAAATTAAAAAAAAATTACACTCTACACGTAGTGGAAGAAACTAGAGAAGAATTCTTTATACCCTTGATTGGTCTAAGTATCTGAGGAAAGAGTAAAGATACAGAACGTACAAAATGGAGTCACTTTAACCAAACTGCTAAAAATACTAACATTATGAAGGTTGAATCGTGAGGAAAGATTCCATTCTTGTCTTGACTAGCCTGGACACTTAAACTTTTTTTGAACTTCCTTATCCTGAGTCAGTGCCTGGATATATGTCCAGGTAACCCTCTAATTACCTCCAAGTGCTCACATGTCCAGGCCATGTGATTACTCCCTGAAGGACTCACATACACATCTACCTGACATCCATTATCCAGGCCACCAAGACATGACCGGACCATGTGGTATCCATCATCCTGACCTCTTGTCATCTTGAAACCGGAAAAGACACCAGCATTTGGGCTGCCTGTCACTACCAAACCCAATAAGCAGTGACAGCGATTGAATCTTTATGGGAGCTTTATTCAGATGGCCGGTGATCTGAGAAGATGGTGGGTTCATTCCCTAACAGACCATCTTCTCTTTTCTTTCCAGCCCAGCATTTTTATCACAGGGAATAAACCAGGTACGCTGAGGGGTTTTGAAATTCAGGGAGGGTCAGGTAGAAGAAACTGCCACATTCCTGTCCTGGGCAGTCAGCAGTTTCCAGGGGAAGGTGGTCATTTGCCCCTCCCTGAAACACAATGGCCTGGATGCCTCCACTTCTCCCCAGGCGGTAATCTTTAGCAGTGCCCCAGGAGGTCAGCTGTTTCCCCAGGAGCCAGGGCAGGCCTTATCTGTAGTTTCTAAAACAAAAGCTTTAACATATACATTGCTTGCTAGACTTATAACTTTTTACCTTAAGCTAAAATTTTCCAACTCTTGAGTCACCTATCAATCTGACTCATAAGCATACTTGACCATTCCTAAGGCTAAGAATGCACGACCAGTACTGCTCAAGAATGCACTTTTTGCTGTAAGAACTTTCAACTTTTCTTTCTTCTTTGGAATACTTCTGAGTTTTTAAATAGCTGTCTTTCCAGTCTACAAACTTTAAGAAACTTGAATAATACTCTATCATTTATTTCTAGCAAAATCTCCAGACTCTTTTTGAGTTTGTTTGATATATCAGAACCCATTTTTTAAAAAGGTGGACTTTTCCACATTAAAATAAAATTCTGTTAAATGGACAAACAAAATGTGACATATATATACAATGGAATATTATTCAGCTTTAAAAAGGAAGGAAATTCGCTGGGGTGGTGGGGGAAGCAATGGAGGGAAAATGGAGACAACTGTACTTGAGCAACAATAAAAAATTAAATTAAAAAAATTAAAAGGAAGGAAATTCTTTTTTTAAGTATATTTTATTGATTATGCTATTACAGTTGTCCCCATTTTCCCCCCTTTGCCTCCTTCCACCTGGTATACCCCTTCCCTACAGCAGTTCCCCACCCCTTAGTTCATGTCCATGGGTCATGCATGGAGGTTCTTTGCCTTCTCCATTTACTATACTATTCTTAACATCCCCCTGTCTATTTTATTCCTACCGATTATGCTTCTTAATCCCTGCACCATTTCCCCAGTTCTCCCCCTTCCTCCTACCAACTGTTAGATAACTCTCCAAATTATCTCCATACCTATGATTCTGTTCCTGTTCTGGTTGTTTCCTTAGTTTGTTTTAATTTTTATTTTTTAGATTCAGTTGTTGATAGTTGTGGATTTGTTGCCTTTTTAATATTCATGTTTTTTATCTTTTTTCCCCTTAAATAAGTCTCTTTTATATCCCTTGTAATAATGGCTTGGTGATGATGAATTCCTTTAGTTTTACCTTGTCTGGGAAGCACTGTATCTGCCCTTCCATTCTAAATGATAGCTTTGCTAGATATAGTAATCTAGGTTGTAAGTCCTTGCTTTTCATCACTTTAAATACTTTTTGCCAGTCCCTTCTAGCCTACAAAGTTTCTTTTGAGAAATCAGCTGATAGTCTTATGGGAACTCCTTTGTATGTAACTCTCTGCTTTTCTCTTGCTGCTTTTAAGATTTTCTATTTTTAACCTTTGGCATTTAAATTATGATGTGTCTTGGTGTGGACCACTTTGGGTCTAACTTGTTTGGTACTCTTTGTGCTTCCTGGACTTGCATGTCTATTTTCTTCACCAAATTAGGGAAGTTTTCTTTCATTATTTTCAAATAAGTTTTCAATTTCTTGCTCTTCCTCTTTTCCTTCTGGCACCCCTATGATTTGGATGTTGGTATGTTTAAAGTTGTCCGAGAGGTTCCTAAGCCTCTCCTCATTTTTTATTTTTTTAATTGTTTTTTCTTCCTGCTGCCCTGATTAAATGCTTTTTCCTTCCTTGTATTCCAAATCATTGATTTGATTCTTGGCTTCATCCTCTCCTCTGTTGGTTCCCTGTATATTTTTCTTTATTTCACTTAGTGTAAACTTCATTTCTTCCATTATATTGTTGCTGTACTCAATGAATTCCTTGAGCATCCTGATCACCAGTGTTTTGAACTGAACATCTGATAGGCTGGCTATCTCCATTTCATTTAGTTCTTTTTCTGGGGTTCTGTTCTGTTCTTTTATTTGGGCCATATTTCTTTGTTTACTCCATTCTGCAGCCTCCGTGTTTGTTTTTCTGTATTAGGTAGAGCTTCTTTGATTTCCTATCTTAGATAAGGCTCCTATAGATTGTGTGGGGTGGAGCCTCAGGTACTTGCCAGGGTGGGGCAACCCACATCACTGCTTTGTGGCTCTTTGTTGGGGGAGGATTCAGAGAGGAGACAATGCCTCTGCCTGGCTTCTGGAGGGGCATTGCCCAACACTGCCCCCATTTCCAGTCACTTCACCCACTTCCTGTATGCGACTGGTGCCCTTCTTTCCAGCTGCTGCCCTGGTGGTACAACCCAGAGTGGGTGGGTTTGCCTGCATTCTAAGTCCATGCAGGCCCTTTAAGGGACAAAAATCTGGCAGTTTCCTCTGCCACCCCAACCACCCACCCTGGTTTTTACAGCCAGAGGTAATGGCAATTTATTTTCCTGGTGCTGAAACCCTGGGCTCTGCAGTCTGGCCTAGCGCTCGCTCCCAAGGTATCCCTCTGGATTTTTATCCACCACGTGTGAATGTGGGACTGTCCCTTCCACTCCCACTCCCTCTCCATGGCACACCGTCTCTTTGCCTATCTCTGAGACTCCACCCCTTCTACCTGTCTGGATGAATGTGGCTTCTTTAAACCTTGGTTGTCAGACTTCCATACAGCTTGAGTTTCTGACAGTTCTGGTGTTATTTGTTTTGATATCTGATTGTAATTCTTTCTATGGTTGTGCAAGGAGGTGAAGTGTATCTACCTATGCCTCCATGTTGACCAGAAGTCTAAAAAGGAAGGAAATTCTGAACATGTGCTACAACATGGATGAACCTTGAAGACATTATGCTAAATGGAATAAGCCAGTCACAAAGGACAAATGCTGTCTGATTCCAATTATAAAAAATACCTAAAGTAGTCGAATTCATAGAGACAGAAAGTGAAATGGTGGTTACCAGGGCTAGGGGGAGGGAAAAATGGAATGTTATTGTTTAATGAGTATAGAGTTTCTATTGGGGATTTCTGCCCTAGAAATGGGTAGGGGCAATGATTGCACAATTAGGTGACTGTTCTTAATCACTGAATTGTATGGTTAAAAATGGTTAAAATGGTAATTTTCATGTTTTATTTATATTTTACCACAATAATAAATAAAATTCTGTTTGGCAAAACCCACCAAAGTGAAACAAAATAAAATATTTGAAAATTCTATCAGAACAAAGGGTCAATTTATCTACAAAGCAATAAAGAAAAGATCCAAAGCACAGTGGAAAAAATGAGAAAATGACAGAAATTGAGAATTCACAGAAGAAATAAAAATGGATCTTAGATATATAAAAATACGCTCAACTTCACTCATAAAGAGAAATACAATTCAAATCACACTGAGATACCACCTTAACACCTATTAGCTTAGCTGAGATCAAAAAGTTTGTAAGATAATAAACGTTTATAGTTTTAAGTTTAAAAAAAGTAGTGAGATTGTAGAATGGGGAACATCAGTGGGCATTTCTTCTTTTACAAGCAGTAAACAACAGTCAAACCACACATGGTGTCCACATTCCTCATGGATATCCTGAGAAAGTAGCAAGTTAGACATGAAGGGCATGACCAAACCTGGACATGGATATCCAAAGACCATCTATTCCTCACCCTGTCTCTCTAGTTCTGAAACCGGCCAAAGTAAAGGCATCTTGGTGATTTATAACGACCATCTGCAGAGAGAACAAAGGTGCTTTCTGCTCTGATCAGAGGAAGAATTAATGAGCTGTTTTGTATTGCAAACTTCTCAGGGAGGGTGCCAAGATGGCTCTTTGCCTTGCGCCTGAACTGTGGCCAGTAATCCATTCTAACCCCTTTTAAATTCTTAATAGCAGCTTCAATGACTGAGAGTTTGGGGGCAACTTTTTGAGCTTCAATATGCACAAATGAATTAGATGGCTATTTAATATTGGGCATGTTGATCTGTATTTGTAATACAATAGACAGGATATATGCATTATTTACAATGTCTTGTGAATTCAATTCTGTAAGATTTATGAGATGGTGGATATATTTATACTTGAATTAAATTAAAAATAGTGGCCGTCATCTATCACATATACTTAATTTAAACTTTAAGGCCATAATTTTCCATTTTTATAGCCAAGTACACTTTTATCCCTCAAGATCGAGCCAAAGTCACCAAATTGTGTCTTTGCTCACCCAGGACATTTTGTTTCTACGAGGTGGTTCCACTTGGAAGGCTATCAAAACTGAATTTCATCAGGGATGTCAGTTCTGCAATGTGGCCTCTAAGTCCAGTTTTTACACCCTGGAGAATTCTATGACCTTCTGAATATTTTAAAAATAAATACCCTTTGTGCTTAAATCAGCCAGAATTGGCTCCTGTTGATTGCTACAGAAAACTCTAATTGATATATACATCTCAAACATCAGTTTTCTCGTATAAAACGTGAGTAGTGATAATTACACATTAATGTGGGTTAATATGTTAAGTAGGTGGCCTAAATATCTTTTGTGTGATTAATTACCAAGAAAATTTACACATTTAAAAATGAAGTTAATTTGTATGGAACCATAAAGACCTCGAATAGCCAAAGCCATCTGGAAAAAGAAGAACAAAGCTGGAGATGCCACACTCTATGATTTCAAAGTCTGTACAAAGCTGTAAAAATCAAAACAGTATGATATTGGCATAAAAACAGATACATAGTTCAAAAGAACAGAGGGCCCAGAAATAAACCCACACATATATGGTCAATTAATTTATGACAATGGAGCCAAGAGATGCCTGAGGAAAGGCCCGTCTCTTCAATAAACGGTGTTGGGGAAACTGGACAGCCACATGCAAATCCCACCTATCCCTCTTCTTCCTTGAAATGCTCTCAGTTCCTTCCTTATAGATCCATGTCTCTTTTTTTATTTCCTTTTTTTTAATGGAGATTTCAGTTGTTCTTTTTTTTAAGTAGTTTTAGGTTCACAGCAAAATTGAGAGGAAGGTACAGAGATTTCTCACATATCCACATGCACAATCTCCCCCATTAACAGCATCTCCCACCAGAGTGGTACATTTATTAGAACTGATGGACCTATGTTGACACATCGTTATCACCCCAGGGTTTACGTTAAGGTTCACTCTTGGTGCAAATTTTATGGATTTGGACAAATGTATAATAACATGCATCCACCATTTCAACATCATAGAGAGTATTGTGATTTCCTTTCAATTCTAGTCATTTTCACATTGCTATTTACCTGCTTTGGGAGTGTGTGCCCTTCCTCTCTCGTTTATTACACAAATGCTTCATGAACGCATTGTCTTCTAGACAATGTGATTAACACTAGGTATAGAGCAGTGAACAAAACATACCTGTTTTCTACCCTCCTAGACTTTATAATGAAAGAGGCAAGATAGATTGTAAGTAAACAAACAAATAAACATAAAGTAATTTCAAGTGATAAGTTCTGCAAAGGCAAAAACCGAAGAAGAGTAGAGAGATAGAAGAGCATAACAGAGGGGACCTAAGTTAGATGGTGTGGAGGGTGGGTACAGGGTGTGGTCAAGGAAGGCCTTGGAGGAAGTGACATTTAAACAGATAAATGTATGTTTAATGAATGGGTTGGAATTAGGCAATCCAGAGAAGGGCGGCAGGAAGAATACACTAAGGAACAGCATCTGTCAAGGCCCTCAGGTAGGAAGGTAGGAGCTCAGGGAATATGAGGAACTGAAAGAAACCAGAGGAAGCAAAAGTTAAGTTGGGAAAGATGAACCCCTTCTAACCAACTAGACCCTGGACTCCTTAAACCTGGGGATCCCATTTTATCCTTTATGTATTATTTTATCTTTTTTTTTTTCAAACCTCACCTGACGACATTTTCCCATTGCTTTTAGAGAGATGAGGGGAGGGACTGAAGGAGGGAAGGAGAGAGAGGTGGGGGTAGGTGGGGAAAGAGAGGGAAAAGGAGAGAGAGCGGGTTGGGGTGGGGAGAGAGAGAGAGAGAAACATTGATGTGAGCAAGAACCATCAATTGGTTGCCTTCCTGTATGGGTCCTGGTCAGGGATCAAACCACATCCTGGGTATGTGCCCTGACCTGGAATTGAACCCATGACCTTTCAGTTTATGCGATGATGCTTCAACCAACTGAGGAACACTGGCCAGGGCTCACTTTATCTTTTTTTATATTAGACCTGAATGGTCTCAGTACTGAGTATAGTACTTAACATAGAGTAGCTACACCAGCATGTTGAAGGATTTGACTACCTTCACACTCTTACTAAGACATCAAAACTGGCTTAGAAAATTAGAATAAAATATGAAATAATGTATAATCAAGCAAAGCTGTTTTAAGACCCTGGTAGGTCCTGGGTACTCTCACTCTCAGATGCTGTACTACTACCACATGATTCAAAATATGCTAAAATAAACCCAGAATTTACCTTAAACATTATATTATCACCTCAGAGTTGATTTGCAGTTGTTTTTCATAAAGTTAAATTTATGAACGTATAAAGATAAATACATTAACTTTTATTTTGTAAAGCTTAAGTCAATTTATTTTTAGCTCTCAAACATTTTTTTAGACCTTAGAAAGAACTGTCCCGAGCGCGTTGCCTAATAGGCACAAGGCCGTGTAATCAAGGGCTGAACTGGGTAGAACAAAGAGCAAACGCTAGAGATTCAAGGAAGAGACATCAATAGGAGCAAGGAGGCGCACGTGGTATATAGTCTAGTAACCTGTTGATTTGTCGGGCCAACAACTGCAGATCCCAGAACGCAGAGGAAGTAAGAGGGCACCATTAGGGCCTAACTTGGACCCCAAAGCAGAGATTAGTAGCTCAATTTTGAGGCAGGATCATAAGAAGCTAGGAAAATTCCTTGGCAAGTGGAATGGGGAAACTGAGACAGAGAGCTGAACAAATTGGCTGAGCAATTTGTAGCCAGATTTGCAAGTCACCTCCCTAGAGGTAACATCTAGACCTCAGTTGTATTTCAGCCCCAGGCCCAGAAAAGAAGCAAAAGCAGGTGGGCAACACCAGGCCCACCTGCCCTGGCGCTGCCCTATGACGGGGACCAGGACCCTGAAAGGAGACACCTGGAAGGCTGATGAATATTCTATTGAGATCCTCCCCTAAGACCTCCCCTAAAATCCCAGCCTTTAAAAACATTAAAAAACAAACAAACAAACAAAAAACCCCAAAGATCCCAACCCTCTGACCCTGTCTCCAAAGCCCCCTTTTCTCTGACTTTTCAGTGAGCCAAAACAGCCCTGCCTAGGCTCCTTTCTTCCCTGTAACATTTTTAGGGAGCCAAAGCAGACCTAGGCTCTCTCCCATTGCTTCTTCTACTCTGAGCCCTTTCTTGTTTCACTTTCCTCAGCTTTAATAAATATACTCTCAAAAGCACCTGGACTTGTGTGGCAAAATCTTTCCTGCACGAAGTCAAGAACCCCCGCAATTCAGGCTGGCCCGAGGCAAATCTGCTCTGGTCCCAGTCCCCTTTCTGGTAACAACTTGAAGCACTAGGAGTCTTGGAAACCATGTCTTTTTAAAGTTTGAATTCCCCAAGCACAGACAGTCAGATTTTACTAGACAAACATTGAACCATTCAGAAAAAAATATATAGGTCTGATTACCTGGCCTGAGATACTGCACAAAACGAGAACTGTCAAAAACCCAACACTGGGGATACAATGAACAATGGAACAGTGGGAAGCTGAGAGCTGGAGAGACTGAGTAGGCCCAAATGCAAATTCACTGATGAGGTCTGATCTGAAAAAGGCCACATTGGGAAAAGGAGGGCGTAGACAAGGTGAAAGTTCAGACTGCCAGAACAAAATGCCACAGTTTGGGTGATTTGAACAACAGAAATTTATTTTTCACAGTCTGGAGGCTGAGAAGTCCAAGATCAAGGTGCCAACAAAGTAGGTTTCATTCAGAGGCTTCTTCTCTTGGCTTGTAGGTGGATGTCATCTGACTATGTGTTCACATGACCTCTTCTTGTGGGCACAGGGGAGAGAGGGAATGAGAAGAAGAGAGAGAATGCTAGCTCTCTGGTACTCTTCTTTTAAGAGCACTAATCCCATCATGAGCCATCCACTGTCATGGCCTCGGCTAACCCTAAGCACCTCCCAAAGGTCCCATCCCCACATACTGTCATACTGGGCGTTAAGACTTCGACATGGGAGATTTGAAGGAACATAACTCAGTCTATAGCAGAAGGATACACCTAAAAGAGGAACAAGGGACAGAGCCAACACTTGAGAAAAATAAGCACAATTCTTTTTTTTTAAAGGCACTATAATAGTTCAGGAAAGAGCAGGAGTTTCTTATTAGACAGACCTGGGCTGAATCGCATTTACTCACCATGCAGCCCTGGACATGTTACTTAACAACGCTGAGCCTCAATTTCCACAGTTGTAAAATGCGGATAAAAATGCTCTCTTTTTAAGGTTGCTGTAAGGTTGCTTTGTTGAAAGTACCTGGCACACAGAAAAGCCCTTTTAAAGTTTCGATGGAGCGTGGAAGGTACAGGGATGTTGCTCAGGAGCGGAAGCTGTGACGGCAATGTGTGGTGGAAACTGTTGAATGCTGAAATGCACTGTTTCATGGGTCTCACCGAGTCGGGGAAGGACTGAGTAACTTCTCCAGCACGTTTCAACTCTGAAGTCCCATTAATCCACATCCCATCTGCTTTGTTGTTACTATCAATTCCTGCTTAGCACTCTTACAAACATTATCTCATTTAATCTTCACTATGCTCTCACGACCAAATGAAAATAGCAATAGCCATTACTTTTCGCATTTGATAGATATGCAAACTGAAGCTCAAAGAACTGGGTAATACATCCCAAGACCATTCTGCTAGAGAATGACAGAATCTGCATTTGCCTCCAGGACTTCCTGGCTTCCACCTCTGCACAGCTTCCCCGCTCCAACTTCTGTGAAGTTGCGTGTTGGTCATACAAATATCAGGAGGAAGATTATAAGAGAAGGCTTGGCTTTGAATGGGCCTATTTCTCCCAGCTTGGACAAATCCTGGCTGGGGTATCAATAGAATTTATATATGAGAGGACTGTTGGCAGTTTTTCAGGGACTATGGAGCCAGGGAAGGCTGCCAGAAGACTGTAGATGGTACACAGTGTTCCAATTTGTGAAAAGGGGGAGAAAGTTGATTCTGCAAACCGTAGATGCCAGTCCTGGGCAAAGTTCTTGAAGGGCAATTTGTGAACATAAAAAAAAGAGAAGAAAACAATAATTACTAGGCGCTAACAAATATTCACTGGGAAGACATTATTCCAGATGAAACTCACTCTCATTTTTGATAAGGTAAAAGACTGGTATGTTTTTATTCAGACAATGCATTTTGCTCACTATAATGAGCAAGTTAGAAATGTGTGGGCTGGAGAATAGACAGATGGGTCCATAACAAGTTGAACATTTATTTTCAAATTAAGAAAGAATTTTAAATTTCATTGTTTCCATAAAATATAATTTTTTGGTTATTCACTTTTTAAAATTGAGACAATTGTAAATTTATATGCAGTTGTAAGAAGTAAAAGAGAGAATTTCTTTGCATTCTTTGCCCAATTTTCCTCAGTGGTTATATTTTGCAAAACTATAGTATAATGGTAAAACCAGGATTGATAGCCACATTGATATTATCCACTGATCTCATTCAGATTTCCCCAGTTTTACTGGTACTCATTGTGCATGTATGAAATTCTACACAATTCTGTCAACTATGTACTATTGCCTATTCACCACCATATTAAGGTACTAAGCAGCTCCAACTGAAAAATCATTTTTAATGGAAGAGATAAAATTTTAACTAAGCCTTGAAGGACAAAGGAGAGAGGAAATATTTCAGGTAAGAGAAGAGCCAAGTGAAAATCAGAGACATGGATAAATATTGGATGTGTGGGAGGGCATTGGTGCTATTAAGGGGAAAGATTGCTAAATTATAGAAGAGGTAATTAGGTTAGTTAGATAAGATGTATAGCCACATTATAAATGGCCTTGAACATCATGACTATATCACTCATATTAAAAATAGTATACTACTTAACTCTTAGAAGGCATTCAGATATTCATCCTTGTGGCCAATGGTACAAAGAGGCATCCATGTTTTGTACATTTTGTTCCCTCCACCCAAACCACTGTTCTCCAGATACTTGGGTCTGGCTCCTTGTCAGTATTCAAGTCTAGTTAAAGGTCACCTCCACAGGGAAGCCTTCCCTGATCACCCATCCTAGAATGCCTACCCTGCTCACTCTACCCCAGCTCCCTGCTTTATTTCTTTCATAGCCCTTATTATTTTTTTTAAAACTGGTGTGTTTGTTTACTTGATTATCATTTTTCCCCACATATGTTTTATGAGAAAAGAAAACTGTTTTGCTTACTGCTGTACCCCTCTGCTAAGAAAAGCACCAGCACATAGTAGGTGCTTAACAGCTGTTGAATGAATAAACAAGCTGCCTTTGGAAATTGTGGCATATACCGTCTTGAAGCTTCCTTGGTCTTAGCATCCTTCTTGCTATTTTCCCTTCCTATTATCTCCAACTTTGAGGATTCAGAATGAACAAATATGAGATGGGGAGATCCATCATTACTCCTTACTCCAAACCAAAGGAAAAGCATGTGCTGAGTAGTGAAAGAAAAGAAAGGTATTATTTGTTAATATGTGATCGAGCTCAAAAAAGGCCATTCACTGATTTACAGACTTGTGCCCGTATTAAGTATCAGGCAGCCACCAAGAGACCCTGTTTTCAAAGAACTCAGCATATGCGGCAGACAGGCATGTAAAATGATAGTAAGTGTAAAAAGCGCAATAATGCAGACGGGTGCTAGGTGCAACTCTGACAGCCACTGAACATCTGAGTCAGAAAAGGATTAATAGAGGAGATAACATTGAGATTGGGACTGAACACAAGAGTAGGTTATTTCCCAGGTAATCAATCATAACTAGAAAAACACTGAATCATAGGGCAGCTTTACATATTCTGGAAGATAACTCTACACCACTCCCCACAAGTTTTTCTCTTTCTTTCCTCCCTCCAGCCCTTCCTTTCTCTCTTCCTTCCTTCCTTCCTTCCTTCCATCATTCAATAGTTTCTGAGCATCTATATCTATCTGGAGACATACAAAAAGGCAGATTCATCTCCCTGACCTCAAGGTGTTCCAAGGTATAGGCACCAGAACTCCCACGCTGGAATCAGACCCTGGGTTTGAATCCCAGCTCCCCAGCTCACCAGCTTTGTGAACTATGGAAGTAACTCAACTTCTCTATGTCTCAGCTTTCTCATCATAAAATGGCGATAATAACAGTGCTGTACAAACCTTGTAGGGTTGCCTTGTACACAGTAAGTGCTCAGTAAATATGGCTATTATTTTCAATAAACTATGAAAAGTTATGGGACTTGTGTCATCTGATTTCTCAAAAGAAACATTTCAAGCCAGAAGGCATTGGCATGAAATATTCAAGGTGATGAAAAGCAAGGACCTACAACCAAGGCTACTTTACCCAGCAAGGCTATCATTTAAAATTGAAGGAGAATAAAGAGCTTCCTGGACAAGAAAAAGCTAAAGGACTTTGTTAACAACAAACCAGTGCTGCAACCAATGGTAAAGGGCTTGTTTTAAGAAGAAGAAGGAGAAGGAAAAACAAAAACAGAGGAAAATAGTTAAAAAATAAGATGGCAATAAATACATATCTATCAATAATCACTTTAAATATAAATGACTTAAATGCTCCAATCAAAAGATATAGGGTAGCTGAATGAGTGAGAAAGCAAGACCCATAGATATGCTGCCTCCAAGAGACCCACCTCAGAATGAAAGATACACACAGACTAAAAGTAAAAGGATGGAAAAGATATTTCATGTGAATGGAAAGGAAAATGACAGCTGTGATAGCAATACTTATATCTAACAAAATAGACTTTAAAACAAAGGCTATACAGTAAGAGACAAAGAAGAACACTACATAATGATAAAGGAATGATCCAACAAGAGGACATAACCTGAGTAAATATTTACGCACCCAATACAGGAGCACCTAAATATGTAAAGTAAATCTTGATGGACATAAAGGGAGAGACTGACAGAAACACAGTCATAGTAGGAGATTTTTGACACTCCATTGACCTCAATGGATAGATCTTCCAGACAGAAAACCAACAAGGAGACAGCAGCCTTAAATGACACACTAGATCAAATGGGTTTAACTGATATCTTCAGAGCATTTCGCCCCAAAGCAGCAGAATATACATACTTTTCAAGTGCACGTGGAATGTTTTCTAAGATAGACCACATGTTAGAAAACTTAACAAGTCTCAATAAATTTAAGAAGATTGAAATCATATCAAGCATCTTCTCTGATCACAATGCTATGGAACTAGAAATCAATCACAAGAAGAAAACTGAAAAATACACAAAGACATGGAAGCTAAAAATAACGTTATTAAACAATGAATGGGTCAAAAATGAAATCAAGGAAGAAATCCAAAGATACCTTGAAACAATGAAAATGAGAACACGATGACCCCAAATCTGTGGGACACAGGGGAAAGCAATCCTAAGAGAGAAATTCATAGCCTTACAGGCCTGTCTCAAGAAGCAAGAAAAAGCTCAAATAAACAATCTAACTGTACACTTAAAGGAACTTGAAAAAGAACAACAAAGTCCAAAGTGAATAGAAGGAAGGAAATAATAAAGATCACAGCAGAAATAAACAAAATAGAATCTAAAAGAAAGATACAAAAGATCAATGAACTTAAGAGCTGGTTCTTTGAAAAGGTAAACAGGATTGACACAACTTTAACCCGATTCATCAGGACAAAAGGAGAGAAGACTAAAATAAATAAAATCAGAAATGAAAGAGGAGAAATAACAAGTGACCCCAAAGAAATACAAAGGATTGTAAGAAAATATTATGAGCAACTATATGCCAACAAACTGAACAACCTGGATGAAATAGGTAACTTCCTAGAAACATAGTCTTCCAAAACTAAACCAGAAAGAATCAGAGAATCTGATTAGACAGATTACACCTAGTGAAACTGAAGGAATATCAAAAAACTCCCAGCAGACAAAAACCCTGGACCAGATAGCTTCACATGTGAATTTTACGAAACATTATGAGAAGAACTAATGTGCCTCCTTCCCAAACTATTTCTTTTTTTAAGTATTTTTTAAAACTTGTATTTATTTATTTTTAAAGAGAGGGGGAGGGAGGGAGAAAGT
This sequence comes from Desmodus rotundus, assembly GCF_022682495.2. Classification (NCBI taxonomy): domain Eukaryota; kingdom Metazoa; phylum Chordata; class Mammalia; order Chiroptera; family Phyllostomidae; genus Desmodus; species Desmodus rotundus. The sequence continues at coordinate 17,195,024 of NC_071397.1, read as the reverse complement.
GAGGGAGAGAAACATTGATTTTTGAAACATTGATCGGTTGCCTCTCTCACACCCACAACTGGGGACCTGGCCTGCAACCCAGGCATGGCCCAGACTGGGAACTGAACCAGCAACCTCTCAGTTCATAGGCTAGTGCTCAATCCATAGAGCCGCACCAGCCAGGGCTGAAACTGTTCCAAAAAATTCAAGAGGAGGGAAGTCTCTCAACCTCATTTTATGAGGCCAGCATTATCCTGACTCCAAAACCAGATAAAAACACTACAAAAAACACAGAAGATTATAGGCCAATATCCCTGAGGAACATAGATGCTAAGATGCTCAACAAAATATTAGCAAACTGAATACAGCAATACATCAGAAAAGATTATATACTACGATCAAGTGGGATTCATTCTGGGAATGTAAGTTTGGTACAACATTTACAAATCCATAAATGTAATACACTACATAAACAAAATGAAGGATAAAACAACATGATCATACAGATGTAGAAAAAGCATTTGATAAAATCCAGCACCAATGATGATAAAAACTCTCAGCAGAGTGGGAATAGAGGGAACACAACTAAACATAATAAAGGCCACATATGACAAACCCACTGTTAGCATCATAGTCAGCAGGCAAAAACTACAAGTGTTCCCTTTAATATCAGGAACAAAACAGGGAATGTCCCCTTTTACCTCTCTTATTCAACACAGTACAGGAAGTCCTAGCCACAGCAATCAGACAAGAGGAAGAAATAAAAGGAATCCAAGTTAGAAAGAAAGAAGTAAAATGGTCTTTATTTGCAGATAACATGATACTGTACATAGCGAACCCTACAGATTCTACCAGGAAACTACTGGAACTGATAAATGAGTTCAGTAAAGTAGCAGGACACAAAATTAATATCCAGAAATCAGTTGTATTTTTATATGCCAATAATGAACTAACAGAAAGGAAAATTAAGAAAACAATCCCATTCACAATTGCTTCAAAAAGAATAAAATACCTAGGAATAAGTCTAACCACGGATGTAAAAGACCTGTACTCAGAAAATGATAAGACACTGAAACAAGAAATTGAAGAAGATACATATAAGTAGAAGCAAATACTGTACTCATGGACAGAAAGAATTAACATCACTAAAATGTCCACACTACCCAAAGCAATCTATAGATTCAACACAATTCCTATGAAGATACCAATGTTGTATCTCATAGAACTAGAACAAATATTTCAAAAATTTAAATGGAACCACAAAAGGACCTGAATAGTAACAGTGACTTTGAGAGAGAAGAACAAAGTTAGAGGAATCATGATACCTAATATCAAACTATACTTTAAGGCCACAGTAATCAAAACAGCATGGTACGGGAATAAAAACAGACACATAGGTTAAAAATGAAACAGAATAGAGAATCCAGAAATAAACCCACACCTTTACAGCCAATTAATATTTGAGAGAGGAAGGAAGCACATACAATGAGCTAAAGATAGTTTATTCAATAAATAGTGTTGGGAAAACTGGACAGATACAAGCAGAAAAATGAAACTAGACTGCCTTGTTATGCCATACAAAAATAAATTCAAAATGTTTTAAAGACTTAAATGTTAGATCTGAAACCATCAAAATTCTAGATGAAAACATTGGCAGCAAAATCTCAGACATTGCTCATAGCAATATTTTATCTGATATATCTCCCTAGCGCAAGGGAAACAAAAGAAAAAAAATTAACAAATGGGACTACATCAAACTAAAATTTTTTTGCACATCAAAGGAAACATCAGCAATATAAAAAGACAATGCACTGAGTGGAAGAACATATTCACTGATACAGTTGATAAGGGGTTAATATAGAAAAATTTATAAAGAACTTATAAACTGTACACCAAAAAACTGCACAATCCAATTTAAAAATGGGCAGAGGACCTGAATAAATACTTCTTCAAAGAGGACAAACAGATGGCCATAGACATATGAAAAGATGCTCAACGTCACTAATCGTCAGAGAAATGCAAATTAAAACCACAATGAGATATCATCTCACACCTGTCAGAATGGTTATCATCAATAAATCAACAAACAACAAGTGCTGGTGAGGATGTGGAGAAACGGGAACCTTTTTACACTGTTGGTGGGAATGCAGACTCATGCAGCCATTGTGGAAAGCAGTATAGAGATACCTCAAAAAAATTAAAAATGGAACTGCCTTATGACCCAGTGATTCTACTTCTGGGAGTTTATCCAAAGAAACTCAAAACACCAATTTGAAAGAACGTAAGTACCCCTATGTTCATTGCAGCGTTATTTACAATTGCCAAAATATGGAAGGAGCCCAAGTGTCTATCAGTGGATGAGTGGATAAAACAACTATGGTATATTTACACCATGGAATGCTACTTGGCTATAAAAAAAAGAGAAAGTTTTATCCTTTGCAACAACATGGATGGATCTGGAGAACATTATGCTAAGTGAAATAAGCCAGTCAGAGAAAGACAAATACAATACGATTTCACTCATATGTGGAATCTAATGAACAAACTGAACTAACAAGCAAAACAGTGGCAGACTCATAGATAGAGAGCAGGTTGACAGTTATGGGTAGGTGAGGTCAGGGGGTGGAGAGATCCAGCAACAAGGAAGAAGGACTCATAGACATGGACAACAGTGTGGTGATTGTGGGGGGAAGTGGGGATAAGGGGGGCAAAGGACAATAGGAAAAATACAAGTTTTTCTAGTAATGGGACTAGAGAAGAGGGAATGAAAGAAGCACAGGATCCCAATGTTAATCACAATCATATCCTTCCATAGGTATTTTGATATTCTTTTATTAGCTTCTTTTCATTTATACTGAAGTAATTTATTTTTTATGGCCAAATTAACTTATTTTTCTGGTTAATCAGTTTGCATAGGTTTATCAATTGGAGGCTTCAATTTGGTTTTCCAAAATATTTTCTCACGCTTGGGAGAGGCAGATCATGGCCCCAAAGAGTCCCCATGAAGTATGAATGAAGATGAAGATCAGTTTTCTGGGAAGGGGTGCCACCAGGTGGTTGGATCTGGGGTAGAGCAGAGGCCCTTACACCAATGCCTGCTGGGAACTGGCAGGAAGCAATGTGTGACTCTTGCTTGGTAACAACTTTATCTAATACACAGAATGACTCTCTTTTGCTGACATGTGGAAAATATAGGTCCAGTGTTGATGGAAAATAAGAATCTTTTCCCCCCGATAGCTGGAAATCCAGATTTTATAAGAAATCTCCTAATATGTTAATAATAGCAAGTAATTAAAAAAAATTTAAAGTCTGCAGGCAGGACTCAGCTAACAGGGGCGTGAACTTGGCCTCTGCGTGTTCACTGTTCCAGGTCAAACAGCCTGTCAGCCTGCTACACTCTTCCTTACAGAGGAGGAAACAGCTCTGGAAGCCACCGCAGAGCTGGTTGTAGAAGCAACAGGACTGGAACTGTGCCGACAAAGCCAGAGTAATCTTGTCACAGGTTGAATTTAAGCCTTTATTTCTCTACCAGTCAAAGGCCTCTAAGGGCCAACATCTTGCATCAGGGACTATCACTTCTGAAGTCTTACTGCAAAGAAAGAAAGTAAAAAGCCAGAATTTGCAGGTTTTGATTCTTAGTTTGAATGGTTTCTATTCTTCTATCTTCTCTCACTTTCCTCTTTTTCTTTCTAGCTGGCTGGGCTGCAGGGTGGGTGTGGGTTGGAGGTGGACAGCTCCCCGCCCACCAGCTTCCGGGGTCCCCTGGGGAGGGAGGAGTGTGGGTGGGGGACTTCCTCTTGCTGGAACCAAAGTTCAAGTTCCATGAATAGAAGCCCTTTCTCCCAGGTGAAGCAGACAGTCAGGAAAGCAAGTCATTTCAGGTGAATCCATGGTTCATCTGGATCTGTGCTGCATGGGAGTAAGTAATACAGCTTTTCAGGTTTAACAAAACGCAGCATTTCCTTTCACACTACCTGGAGGAGGGTGATGTGGGCAGAATGGGGAGGGAGAGCAAACTTTTGGGAGAATGGAGGGATTCCAGCAGTTTGTAAACGTAAGCTGGGGAACTAGTTTACCTGAGAGAAGCTTCAAACCTGGATGAGAAAAGTGAAGTTCTTAAACTGTCTTTATCCATTTCCTTTCCTTTTTAAAGGGTGTGTGTCGAGGGATGGTGGTGGCTACTAGACCTCCTTTTTTGGTAGAAAATGGCTAATTGGCAGTAAAAGGACTTGCTGACGGGTAAGCAATGGGGTAGGGAGAAAAGCAGCTGAAATTCCCTTCCCCTCCATCTCTCCTCATGGGGTCCAATGTGAGCAGTCTCTGACTGCTTAGAGGAACTTTAAACAATCTGCGGAAAGACCTGACATCGCAGATGATAACTTGAGTTAATAACCAAGGAGGAAGTGGACTCATCAGGCAAGGAGTTCTGAATATGTTAGCAGGAGGTATTACTAAAGACTAATTATGAAGATGTCTTACATCAAAGGAAGTCATAGGCAAACAAACCAGAACAGAAACTCATGTTTTCTCTTGCAGTGAGGGTTGGCTAAGTTGTCATTTCCAAGTGGAAGATGCCAGAAAGTTTAGTAAGAGAATAATTTTCCAGAGAGGTACACCGGGGAAAATACTATTATGGTGAGACTACAGTAAGCCCCGACATTGTGAGAGTAACTAATGATCTCTTTCCCACCAAGATAGAGTTTTAGAAAACATTTTTATTTGCTACATGAAAGGATTCATCAAAATCATGGAGGGCCTAAGTGCAAAGTGTTTAGTACTGCCCACGTCAAGAATCAACACCAATGGTAAGCACGGACCTTCCAGTTAGAAACAGGCACTTCTAGAAAGGCAGGACTAAATGTGCATGTCCTTTTGCTAAGCTGCTGATCCAATAGCCCACAGGAAATTTAGTGTCTTTGATGATATCTCATTCTATCCCCTATGCATATCACAATTCCCAGCACGTAAGACTCAATAACTATTTGTGGAATGTATTGTCGTGTTCATAATGTTCACCACATTTTATTTATTAGACCACCTTAGAAACAGCTCTGAGGGGCAGTTCAGCCATCTTGGCTGACAGCCTGTGGGATCTGGTGTTTTAAATTAACCTTGGCACGTGAGCGCAGCGAGGGACCTTTAGAGTAGGTGAGTTCAAGCTATTTGTTTTACAAGGAGAACACCTGAGACACAGAATTCTCTTAGGAAAGTTAACTTTCCTAAGGTCACACAGCCTGTGGAGCCAGGATATGAACAGTCCTGCGTAGGACGGACACCAGCTCTTGGAGAAAGGGAAGCCCAAAGGACACGTGATATTTAGAAGTAGATTTTCATGAAGCAGAAGACATCAGGAAAGGCATCAGTGGTGTGTGGAGAAGTCCTTTGCAGCCTCTTAGTTCTAGCATCAGGCGACTCACAAGGGCATTCTAAGTGACTTGGCAATGTCGCAACTCTGAGATCTGGAGCTAAGTGCTAATAACAAAGTCTGTTCTGCCTTATGGTTGTTTTTTTTCTGAAAACCCTAAGGTCTTTCCTCATAATAAAAAAGTTGAAATCCAGAGTGAATTTTTTAATCAAAAGCCAGGTGCCTGAAATAGAGAAGAATCTTTTCTTTTGTCAAAAAAAAAAAAAACAAACCCCAAACGGAAAACCCCAAAAGTAACTAACCATCTCTTCACGTGCTTCCTTGTGAGAACACCAGATGGTCTGGGCAAATACAACTGAATGGTGGAGTTTGGTTTTTCTGGGCACTTCTCGATTTTAGTGTGTGGGAGGGGACTTTCTGTAGAATTTCACCAATGTGTGTGCTTGGTGAAGAGAGAAAGCCAGGGGAAATTAAAAGTCCTCTAGTCGGAGTCATTAAGGAGAGGAAGTCATCAGTCTGGGAGGACCAGAACGCAAGCTGATATCCACACTGAGAACCTGGTCTTGTGTGCTCTGGGCCATTTTATCCTGGCTCTTGTACTGCTGACTGCATCTGTAAGAAAATGGACAGAAGTTGATGCGCGGTTCCCACAGATGTAATTACATCCATACCTTTGGCCAGTTCATAATGGCAGGCCCGATATTCATCAGCTAACGTAACCCTGAGCTTCCTGGGGCCCACGCCCACCTGGGAGGTAGGTATTTCTGCCCATCATTAGGAAAGGCATACACACCCACATATCACTCTGCCCAGCTCTGCTTAATGGCACCCTGGACTCCCAACGCATGCCTCATGGACCCAGCTCAGGGGGCACTGCAGCTTCTTGCACGAACCACTGCACTGGCAGCCACTGGCCCAGTCCATGCAGGTCCACCTGACTCAATCTGTCCTCCATACCTGAGGACCCAGACGGTCATCCTCTCTCTGCTTATTCAGCCACAGATGCCTGCGGTGTCCCTCTCCCTTGGAAGAAGAGCCCACAGGACCGGGGCTCCCCCTACACCATCTCATCTTAGGCAGGCCGTCTGAGCCAGCAGACTTAGCCCCCACAGATGAGAGCAAGCTGTATGGATGTCTCAGGAGATATTTTACTCTATCTGCAAAAAGGTGGCCCTGCATCTTCAAAAGAAAGTCACCCACATGAAGTTGCCTCTCTCTGTGTCTCAGAAAGTAGCCAGGAGAATGTATCAGCTGGCCTCCAGGGTGCCTCCACACTGTGTGGCTGAGCTCTCTGGGGTAGGTGGATGTCGAGGGGGACGTGCCTTCCATGAGGTGGTGGAGGCCACCTGTGCTGTATGTCATACACCCAGGAAAACCAGCCTGACCAGGTGGGGGTCGTGAAGAGGTTCTGGACCAAATCTGGCTTCCTGATGTGTGCTGGGGCTACTGGGGGACACACATTGAGGTGTCCAGTGCTAAAAGGTAGGAAAAGAACTATCTTAATGGGTTCCAGTACTTTTCAGTAATATCAGTAACTTCTCAGGCTACGGCTGGTCCTGACCTTCATTTCACCCAAGTGTTTGTCGGCTTCCCAAGATTGAGCCATAATCCACATGTGTTGGAGGCAAGTTGGCTTTGCCACAGGGGAGATGCTGGCACTCTCTTACTCCCATCCAACAAGAAACAGGGGCCGTGACATAGGGCCTGTCCTAATCTGTGAGGAAGCGTACCCTCTCCATCAGTGGCTGACAGCCCCATAGCATCAACGATCGCCTTTGAGGAGCTGCATTTCTTTCTTTTTTTTTTTTTCAGAGTTTCCTTTTTTTCTCTTTTTAAATTTTTATTGTTATTCAGTTACAGTTGTGTGCCTTTTCTCCCCATCCCTCCACCCCACCCCAGCCGAACCCACCTCCCTCCCCCACCTCCAACCTCCGCCTTGATTTTGTCCATGTGTCCTTTATAGTAGCTCCTATAGACCCCTCTCCTCACTGTCCCCTCCCCACTCCCCTCTGGCTATTGTTAGATTGTTCTTAACTTCAATGTCTCTGGTTATATTTTGTTTGCTTTTTTCTTCTGTTGATTATGTTCCAGTTAAAGGTGAGATCATATGGTATTTGTCCCTCACCATCTGGCTTATTTCACTTAGCATAATGCTCTCCAGTTCCATCCATGCTGTTGCAAAGGGTATAAGGTCCTTCTTTCTCTCTGCTGCATAGAATTCCATTGTGTAAATGTACCATAGTTTTTGGATCCACTCATTTGCTGATGGGCACTTAGGTTGCTTCCAGTACTTGGCTATTGTAAATTGTGCTGCTATGAACATTGGGGTGCATAGGTTCTTTTGGATTGGTGTTTCAGGGTTCTTAGGGTATAATCCCAGCAGCGGAATTGCTGGGTCAAAGGGCAGTTCCATTTTTAGTTTTCTGAGGAAATTCCATACTGTTTTCCACAGTGGCCTCACCAGTCTGCATTCCCACCAACAGTGCACTAGGGTTCCCTTTTCTCCACATACTCTCCAACATGTGTTTGTTGATTTGTTTATGTTGGCCACTCTGACTGGTGTGAGGTGGTATCTCACTGTGGTTTTAATTTGCATCTCTCTGATGGCTAGTGATGCTGAACATCTTTTCATATGTCTCTGGGCCCTCTGTATGTCTTCCTTGGAGAAGTGTCTGTTCAAGTCCTTTGCCCATTTTTTAATTGGGTTGTTTCTGTTCCTGGAGTGGAGTCCTGTGAGTTCTTTATATATTTTGGAGATCAGGCCCTTGTCTGAGGTATCATTGGCAAATATGTTTTCCCATAGTGTTGGTTCTCTTTTTATTTTAATGCTGTTTTCTTTAGCCATGCAGAAGCTTTTTATTTTGGTAAGGTCCCATTTGTTTATTCTTTCCTTTATGTCCCTTGCTTTAGGGGATGTGTCTGTGAGGATGTTGCTGCATGGAATGTCTGAGATTTTCCTGCCAATGTTTTCCTCTAGGACTTTTATGGTGTTACAGCTTTTATTTAAGTCTTTTATCCACCTTGAATTTATTTTTGTGTATGGCGTAATTTGGTGATCAAGTTTCATTTTTTTGCATGTAGCTGTCTAGATCTCCCAACACCATTTGTTGAAGAGGCTATTTTTGCTCCATTTTATGCTCCTGCCTCCTTTGTCAAATATTAATTGACTGTAAAGACTTGGGTTTATTTCTGGGCTCTCTGTTCTGTTCCATTGGTCTATGTGCCTGTTTTTATGCCAGTACCAGGCTGTTTTGATTACAGTGGCCTTGTAATACAGTTTGATGTCAGGTATTGTGATCCCTCCTGCTTTGTTCTTCTTTCTCAAAATTGCTACAGCTATTCGGGGTCATTTATAGTTCCATATGAATGTCTGAAATGTTTGTTCTATATCTGTGAAATATGTTATTGGTACTTTACTAGGGATTGCATTGAATCTATAAATCGCTTTGGGTAGTATGGCCATTTTGATGATGTTAATTCTTCTAATCCATGAACATGGTACATGCTTCCATTTGTTTGTGTCTTCCTTAATTTCTTTCTTCAAAGTTATATAGTTTTCTGAGTACAGGTCTTTTACCAAGGAGCTGCATTTCAACCAGCGGCCCTTGGCGGCGTCGGGCACCGCTGAGCAGGCCTTCAAGCAGTTGAGAGGCCAGTGGCAGTGTCTCCCGGACCACACTATGTCAGGCAAAGCGAGTCTGTGAGGTGGTTGGTGGATGCTGCTTGCTCCACTCTGTGTATCGACTGAGGTGAGGTTTTCTGCCTGCTGCCTGGAGTGGGACCAGAGCTGCCCTTGCTGCCGCATGGAGCAGAACCAGCCTGCAGAGCAGCATGAGGCAAAAAGGGAGCGGGGGTTCCAGGTGCACCAAGCCCTCAGTTGGCACCTGGCATTCCTGGCCCAGCCAACTCACGGTGATGACTATTCACCCTGCATGTTCCCTTGAATATCTCCTTCAGGCCTTCTTTCATCTTTCCATGTTAACCCTCCCCTCTCTCTTCCTGAGAATAAAGCAGTGAGGTTAGTGTTTCTAACATTCCAAGCATGCTGTCACCCCCAGCAGAAGGGGAACATTGTCTGCGCTGTCAAAGAGGCTTGTCAGAAACTAGCTGCAGGTGTGTGGCTGCTTTACAGCCCAAGCAGTTTACAGTGGCAGATCTACTCACCTTAGTTCTACTTTAAGTTTCTTGAGTGCCAATTTTATCACCCATAAAGTCACATGCATTTTCAAAAACATCTACATTTACACTTTTACACATACACATGCCAATCCTTTTCTGAACCAATCCTGTTCAAACACTAATAACCTGTATAAGTTTCCTATTGCTGCTGTAACAAATTGCCACAGAATTGGTGGCTTCAAACAACACAAATGTATTATCCTGTAGTTCTGGAGGTCAGAAGTCCCAAAACAGTTTTGGTGTGCTGTGTCTAGATGTGGGCAGGGCTCTGCTGATTCTGAAGGATCTAGGGCAGACTTTGTGCCTTGCCTTTTCCAACTTCTGGACACCACCTATGTTCCTTGGCTCTGGCCCCTTTCTGCATCTTCGCAACCAGCTGCATAGCATCTTTGCTCCTTTCTGACCTCTGCTTCTGTCATCATATCCCCTTTTCCATCCTGCTTTCCCAGCTACTACACAACCCTGCTTCTCTTGAGCTCTGAAGTCCCTTCCATCTCTGACATTCAGTGACTCCACGTTCCCCCAGCTCAGATAAAGTGCTTAACAACTGGGAGCAGATACAGGTATGCTGAAGGGATCCTTCAAGGCAAGAAGTCATCTCCCAACCTCTCCTTCCTGGGCAGTGCATATATTCTTGAGATCATTCACTCACTGGACTTTTTGTGTGCTTGCAATGTACTAGGCACTAGGTATGCAAAGGTGGAAAAGACACAGTCCTTGCCTTCAAGAATTCCGGTGGGGGGAAAAGCTAAGCAAGCCAATAGTTACAAAACAATAAGATGTGATATAATGAGAGCTGGGCATATGGCTACCCAGAAGAGGGGTACCACACTGTGTAGACTGGTACGAGTTTACCCTTGAGCTGAGTGGTAAAGGATAAGCATGGTGGAGGGAGCTCTGGCAAGTGGGATCTGCAGAAGGCACAGGGTTGAAAGCAGTGTGGTGCTTTGGGAGAACTGCAGGTAGTTCTGCAGTGGGGAAGCCAGGGTGAAGTGGAGGTGTGGGGCTGCAGAGGCAGGCAGGGGCCTGCATGCTAAGCTAAGGCTGTTGAACTTCCTGTGAGCCCAAAGGAATCACTGACTGAATTAAGTAAGGGGTAACACGATCAGTTTGGCCCTTTAAAAAAATAATCTTTGAGTGAACTCTAAACTTGGAAAAGTTCTGGACTAGGGAGTCCATAGCCCAGGACCCTAGGTCCTGGAACCTCTCCAGGTCTCAACTTCTTTCTCTGTCACATGAGAGAGCCCCACTCATCTCCAAGTCTGCTTCTCGCTCTAGCATTGCATCACTTCTAGTGTGAATATGCTGTCATTGCACTTTCTCGTTACAGACCCTGCAGCGTTCTCTGAGGCCTCAGACAAGTTTGAATGATAATCAGAGTTGGCCCTAGCTCCTGGGTGGAGACTTGTGAGCTGGGGAGCAGCAGAAAGAAAGGGGGAAGGGCCCTGCTTCTCCTGTCCTGCCATTCTTATCCTTCTGAAACCACAGAAAGCAGGTGCCTAGGAAGAGGCCTGAGAATGGCTACAGAAGGGCTCTGGGCTAAATGGGATTTGTGCAACTGGGCAGAGGTTGAGACAGCCAAAGGCACGGAAGAAGAGAGGCCTCTCCAATGATCTCTCACCATAATTTGGGAGAGAATGAAAGGTAACCCTCTTCCCTCCATAAAGAAGGACACGTCCTTTTAGGGAGTTTGAAAATATTCACTAAGACTACTCCCTCTAAGGATTAGTTGGAGATAAGCATTTATGAGTTAAGTGTGTGTAGAGCTCCTGTTCTCTGTCCAAGACTGTAAGTGAAATACCAAAGGTGCTTTGAGTCCGTAAGGCCTAGAATAGACAATGTCCATGCTTAGAAGACTAAAAAATTCACATATAAAAGGCTTACCACAACACCACATATGGAAAAGAATGCCCTGGAGTAGGCTCAGGCAGCCGCAGGCAGCGGCCACCCTCTGCCCACACTGTGCTTCTGGGAGTCCAGGGAGGAAGAGAAGTTGGAGTGTTTGTTGGTATAAGGACACTCATTACCCAGCCATTGTTACTGTAGTGACCAGTTATTGCAGTGGCCGCAACTGAGTTGGCAGAGACTCCCTTCCAGGACCGCTCTACATTTGGACACGGGACTGGGGAGCCGATCCATAGCTACCGTGGGGCACAATCAGAGAGGCTTTCCTGGGTCGCATCACTTGGGTCTGATCCCTAGTCTCACTTGATTGCCCTTTCTGTTCATTTTCTTTATAGCGCTAATCATTTATTTGCAGCTTTATTTAATGATCATCTTTCCCTTAAATTATAAAGTTGTGGGAGAGGGGGCAGGTATGGCAGGGGAGAGCAATGGAGGAAAAATGGGGACAACTGTAATTAAACAACGATAAAAATCTTTTAAAAAAATTATAAGGGTACAGGTCCATGAGGGTACAGGTAGTATGTACATTTTTACTGTGGTAAAAAAATCATTAAGTTACCCCCCCCCCATCTGAACCATTACAAGTACAGTTTGGTAATGTACAGTGTTAAGTAAACTTACACTGTTGTGAAACAGATATCCAGAAACTTTTCATCTTGCAGAACTAACACTTTAGCCATAAAATAGTAGCTCCTCAGCCCCTGGTAACCACCATGCACTTTCTATATCTATAAATTTGGCTACTTTAGAAACCTTATGTAAGTGTAATCAGATAGCATTTGTCCTTGGTGACTGGCTTATTTCACTTAGCACAACATCCTCAGGGTTCATTCATGTGGCAGCACGTGGCAGGACCTCCTTTCTTTTTAGGGCTGCATAGTGTTTCATTGTACATATGTTACCGCATTTTGTTTGCCCATTCACCTGTCAATGGACACTTATGTTGCCTCTGTTTCTTGGCCACTGTGAATAATACTGCAGTAAACACAGGTATGTAACTATCTCTTTGATATCTTGCTTTCAATTCTTTCGGATATACACCTGGAAGTGGGATTGCTACATCATATGGTAGTTCTATTTTTAATTTTTTTAAACTGCCATACTGTTTTCCAAAGACAATGTGCATTTTTATTACTAATGAACGCCATACCCTATATTTAATGTAATGATGGGCATATAGTAGACCTTCAAATGTCGCTTGAACGTATGAATGATAACAAGAGGGACTTGGGGGTAGTGAGAGGCCTAGGCCTGTCCACCATGGCCTCTCTCGGCTAAGGCCTGATTGCAATTATTAGAAGCTCTGATACAGAGGCTTGCTCATCCTCAGCTATGGGGCCGAGACAGAATGAAGCATAAAGGAAAAACCTAAAATACTAGCTTCTGTCATGTGAAGGTCTTTTTATTAAAATCCCAAGTTCCCTTGCTTTTTATTTACCTCGTTATCTACTCTTTTCCTCTATTTAATTTCCAAATCTCTCCTAAAAGAAAAAGGAGAAAAAAGAAGCAGAAATCCCAGTTTCAGTGGAGAAATCTCCCCAAGGTCCTGAGATTGCAGGGTGCGGCAGAAGCTATAGGTCTCATTCCTGGTTCAGGTGGCCTAGAGATGACCTTAGGAGGGGCACTCCCTCGTGGACAATGTCCCGAATCAACAACGCCCTGAAGAATGGCTGCCACCTCCTGCTGTTGAGTGTAACTGTCTCTGGCCACCTGGACCAGGACTGCCATGTGGGCATTGTGCTGGTCTAGGTGGCTCTGCAGCTGGGCTGCTGATTCCCAGGCCAATTTGCTGACCAGCCACCTGTTCTCTGCCATTTCAGCTGCAATAATGGCAGCAAGAGTGTGGGGGCACCTGAGGGTCCTGGCACTGGGCTGAAATGGCACATTCAGCCTGCCCATGCTCCAGGGGGCACTGGAGACACCCTGGAGTGTTTAGGGCTAATGATGGAGTCTCTCTCTGAGGCTGGTTTCTCTTTGGAGATTCTGGCCTCCTCTGGACTTTTGTTGGAGAAGAAAGAGCAAATTCTAGATGCTCTCCTGATACGATTCTTTCCAGGCCCCAGAATTAAGACTGGAAAAGATTTCCATGAGGGCCAGTCATCAACTACATTTCAGGCAATAGCCAGTATAAGCCAGTGGAAGGATCACTGGACTTGGGTTCTAGTGTCAGCCTTAGCATTAACTGGCAGTGTTGCCTTCTGCAATTACTTTCCTCTGGATTAGTTTCCTTAGGTGTAAAATGCAAAGGTTGAAGACAATTTCCAGCTGTCCCTTCCAGCTTAAATATGCTGACTCCAAAACCTGTAATGAAACCATGCTTTCTTACACTTTCAGGAATTTTGAGGAATCCTCAAAATTGGTTTTATCATTTATGACTTCCTTCTCAACCCAGTTCCATGGCTTCAAGGCTTTGGTAGAACACATCTGGCCATTTACCTGTCCCAGTTCCTTGAACTTCCTGGCTAATGTCCATCTCAACTGTCTTGTCGACTAGGGTACCAACTGGGCTTTCAGGAATGAGGTCACTGGTCAGCTCTAAATGCTTCTCCTTCCAGCTTTAAATGACACTCTGTCTCCATCTCCATCTCTGGTTCTGGTGCCTCCTACCACTGCTGCTGCTGGGGAGAGTAACCTTCTGCTCATCCACGCATGGCTGGGTCTGCTTCCTGAGGTGGTCTGGGCTGCTGCCACCTGTGATCTGCTCTGTAGAAGGGGCAGCCCTTGGCCGGAGCTCTCCCAGAGTGCAGGATGGCCACGTGGACATTCTTACAGGCCACATTGTGGGCCTTGAACTTGGTTTGACACTGGTATGCATGTCGGATACATCCCTGCTCCTGAAGGCACCTGGCCACATCATCATAGGCTGCAGTGTTGTGGTGAACTGTCTTCAGGCACCTCTTGATAGCAGGTTTCTCCATGGTGGTGAGCAGGTGCTGGATCTCTGCTGGAGCCCAGTGGGCTCCAGGTGGATTCTGCTGGGGTGACTGGGACGTCCCGCTGGCTCCTGGCCTGGGAGCATGAGGGGTGAGCCCGTCAGTGCAAGTTCTGGACTGGTCCTGTCAAAGACAAACAGCAATGAACACTTGTTAAGGTGGCAAGACAGATTTTATTCAGATTATTGCAGTAAGGAAGAGAGACTCCAGTGTAAAGTGAACTCAACACCAATGAAGACAAAGGTGACTAAGGGCTTTTAAGGGGCTAAAGGGAGTTAGATCATTTAGAGATAAGTAAAAGGATCTGTAGGAAAGTGAGAAGGAGAGAACAAAAAGGGGCTAGGAAAGACTGGGGATCTAAAAAAGGGTGAGGGAGAGATGGGAAATTGCTGGGGTCACCTTTAGGGACACAGCTTAATGCAGGAGGAAGCCAGGCTAAAGTTTAGTCACATCTGTTGGCACAATGTTTGGGCAAGTCTTTTGTGCCGAGTGGGAGCTACTGGTTCACCTTCTTAGAGCCTGGTGCCTAGTCTCCCCATTAGAGCAGTCTGGAGACCATGGGCCAATAAGACTGGGGTTCCTTTTCTTCCTTCATACCCCTGTGGGTGACGGGAGGGTCAGGGTGGACTTCATGTAGGCCAGCTTAACATGGATGGCACTGTAGTCTGTTTTCACTTCTACTGCAGAGAGTGGCTGGAATGGCAGCAGGTGAGAGACAATGTTATTGAAGAAAGGATCCCAAGAGAAGCCCCACTGCTGCAGAATTTTCTATGGCCACAGCTTTTGTGATCCTTTAGCTGCTGGAAATTATCAGCGGTGTGCCTGGTCCAACAGATGACGCTGTGGAGGTTCCAAAATAGGAGAACTTGCTAATGTCATAGGTCCTTGTGCTCTGCCCTGCTTTGCTCAGATTAGAGCTTATGGAAGGGGGCAGGGACAAAACCAGGGAGCTGTAGGGGTCATCTACCCAGGCTGGCCCCACCAGAGACCACAGACCTGCCCAGGATTCAACAAGACTGGCTATCGGTTTTCTCGGTTAGCCATAGCCACCCCAGTCTGTGACAGGGAGGGGTAAATATACACCTGTTGTCTTGCCCCTCTTGAGGCAGTCCGCCTCTTCTAAGTAGGCCGCAGGTGGCTTTGCCCACTTGTGTCTGTCTCATCGAGTTTGCAAATGCCTGAGCTTCAGGCAGACTTCCTGCCTACGTGCCTCCACTTCAGCTTGGCTCCAGAACAGCTCACTGCTAAAAGGCCAGCAGGTCTCCTACGCTGGATGTCCAATGAGCAAGCACACTCAAGGTGGGGCCGGTCACCCTCCAATAGACCGTTTACACAGATGTCTTCGTTGGAAAATCCCTTCAATGGCAGCCAAGCAGACTAGACCAGTTCCCACAACACAGTTAACAGAAATATCTTGTGTGGCCAGATAGCTCTCTCTGTTAAGGTAGGACACCCACAAGCTGTAAGCACCTGCTGATTTCTCTTGAAAAGAGAGGGTTGTTATCAGACCAGGGCTGGCTTTGGAAAGCCAGGACTGGGTGTGAGAAGGTGAGTGGGGGCCCCTTCCTTCAGACTGGGACGCAGGGGAGGAAGGAAATGAACACTAGGTATGAGGAACTGCCTGCCGCATCCCTCTCCTCTGTTCTCTTGACAATAGCTCCCTGCCACAGCTCCCATAAAGTAAAAATGTTAGGTTCAGGATTCCTGGCCTCCTGCCCCAAAAGCTCCCGTTTGTAGACATGGCCCCCAGTCTACCTTCCGTGTCTTCCTGACAAAGCACTCTGTGAAGCCCAGAAGCTGGTTTGAGTGTCCTGGCTTAGAGATGGTGATAGAAAAGGCTTAAAATTTCAAATTGTGAGAGCCTGAAAGAGGACCCAAGAAGGGGGTAAAACAAAAGAGAAAGGCTTGGAGGGCTTAAGCGAGATGCCAGGAAATCGCCTAACATCTAAAGTCGTGTATTCAACGTTAATTCAACAGACGTTCATTAAGGCTTACTCTCTGTCAGGTCTTGTGCTAAGCATTCAGGGTAAGAAGGGGAATAAGACATGGCTCAGTGGGGGAGACAGATTTGTAAACCGTAATTGCAGTACAATAAAAGGAACAACAGAAAGACATCAAAGAGATGGGGTCATCCCATCCCACTCTCCTACAGGGATATGTTGGGGGTGAGCAAAGTCAATTGGTAGTCCGCTACCGTCACTCCTTCCCCTTCTCTCCCACTCTCTTCTCCCTCTGCTTTCTTTCTCCTCCACAGCTGTCCAGTGGTACCCAATGCACTCACTTGCCCCACGGACAGGACACATAGTTAAATGAGTTGTTGACTCGTATCCTAAGGAAACAGAACTTCCCGGTGGAACTGGGCTGTCCAGGTCCTTAGTCTTCTGCTGTGAAGAGGACTAATTATGTTAGATTATTGTTTGTCTTTTCCTAAATGACAAGAAATCAAGTTCAAGTTCTAAGATCTAAACTAGTCAGATGGAAATAGTCCAACACAGAGAAAAGAGGAAAGTGTCTGGATGGATGGTTTGGCCTAATGTGTTTGTTTTGAATTTTTGTATATGAAAGATAATAGTTTGAAACTTTTATCAGTTTCAAATGATATAGTTTGAAATCCAAGTACCTGCCACTCAGATTTTCTGTTAACATTTTGTCATGTTTGCTTCAAATCTTTAAAAAATATATATATATTCAGCAATAGATTCATTCCCCCTACCCTTGCCCCTCCTTCAGAAGAAATCACTATTAAGTCGGGTTGCATCATTCATTCCCATGCGTACTGTTATTGTTGATATCGTTGCATGTTTTCAAAGAATAGTAACAATTTAAGTTTCAAAACTGTATATAAAAGATTTAGTACTGTGCTTATTTTTTGTTATCTGATTTTTTCACTCAGTATTCTCTTGATATATGAGGCTACGTGAAATTTCTGTATTCCACTGTAAAAATAAACCAGTGTGTTACTTATTTCTTTCTGTCACATTTCTTATACTTGCTACTTACCATGCTTTTCTTTGATTTCTTTTTTACCTTCTCTTTTCCTGTTGTCTTCTGTGTAGTGATAGTGTCTTCTTCTTTTCTTTCTACCACTTTGGAAATGATACATCTGCTTCAGGTTTTCTCATCTTTATCCTTAAATTGTTTCTTTAAATCACTTATCCTTAAATAACTGCCTTCAGAATGTCTGTTTTCCTTCTGAATAAACAGAGACCTTAGGATATTTAACCCATTTGTCGTTGTTATTGTTTAAAGCTGTGCTGTTTAATATGGTCATCACTAGTCACGTGTGGCTGCTCAAAAAATGTAAATTTACTTAACATTAAATTTAATGTTAAATTTAATTTAAAATTCATTTTATTGGTTGCATAGTCACACTTTAAGTGCCAAATAGCCACATGTGGCTAATGACTACCATACTGGATAGAGTAGATATAGAAAATTTCCATCATTGTGGAAAGTTCTATAAGGCCAAACTAGTTATTCTCATTTAGTTTTTACCTCCCTCCAAATTAATTATTATTAATAATATTGCTTTATAGAGCCAACACTTTAGGTTTACCTTCTGTGTTTACCAATTTCTTTGCTTACCATTGTTTATTCCTTATTTCTCATTTAATTTCTTTTTTCCTGTAATGTGTGCCTTAGGAGTCTCCTATGAACTGAATTGTGTCCCCCTCAAATTCATACGGTGAAGTCCTAACGCTCAATGATTGTGGTTGTATTTGGAGACAGTCTTTCAGAGGAAGTTAAGGTTAAGTGAGGTCATAAGGGTGGGGCCATAATACAATATGCGTTATGTGAAGAGGAAGAGATCTCTCTCTCTCTCTTTCTCTCTCTCTCCTCCCCTCCCCTCTCCTCTTTCTCTCTGCATGTCCACAAAGGAAAGGCCACTTCAGGACTCGGCAAGAAGGTGGATGGACATTTGCAAACCAGAAGGAGAGCTCTCACCAGAAACTGAACTATGCCAGATCTTGACCTGGGACTTCCAGCCTCCATAACTGAGAAATAAATTTGTTGTTTAAGCCACTCAACCTGTAGTATTTTGTGACGGTAGCCCTAGCAGACACATATAGTCCATTCAACAAGGATCTGGAGTGTTATTCTGAAAGTCTTCTATTTAGCTGTAACTCTTTAATAATAGTTTAGCAAAGCATGTAATTCTAGGTTGCCAGTTATTTTCTTTGGCCCTTTGAAAATATTATTCAGTTTTCTGGCCTTTGTTGTTACAGGTGAGAAATCAGCTGTCAGTCTAAACTTTTGTTCCTCTTTTCTTTTGGATTGATTTTAATAATGTCCCCATATTTCTGGTGCCCTGAGCTTCACTGAGGTGTGCTTGAGTAAAAGTTTACCTTATATTCCTTGCCCAGGATTCATTATGATTCTTTATCCTGAGGATTCTTATCTTTGATCAATTCTGAACATTTTCAGCTATGATTTCTTTTATTTACTTCATTTTTTAAATCCATCTGGAATTCCCATTTTCGTTTTATCATTCATTTCTGTTAACTTCTCTTTACATTTTTCATTTTCCCCATTCTGCTGCATTATGGCACTTTCTTCGGCTCCATGTTCTAGTTTACTAATTCTGTTTTCAAACGTTATCTATCCTGCTTTTAACCAGTCCATTAATTTATCCTTTCAAAAACTGCTATTCTGTTTTTAACCAGTCCATTATTTATCCTTTCAAAAACTGAATTCTTTGCCCTGGCTGATGTGGCTCAGTTGACTGGACATCACCCCGCAAAGCAAAAGGTTGCTAGTTCTATTCCCATTCAGGGCACATGCCTGGGTTACACATTCAGTTACAGGTCAGGGCATGTATGAGAGGCAAGTGATTGACGTTTCTCTCCTTCTCTTTCTCCCTTCCTTCCCCTCTCTCTCTCAAGAAAAAAAAAGAACCACCCAAAAACTGTTCTTTAATTCTAAAAGTTTGATTTGCTCAAATCTACCTTTCTTTCAGGATCTTGAGTCCTGAATATTTCTTTACCTTTTAAAGAAAAAAAAAACCCTCTTTAATTACTTTAAATATATTGATATTGGGATCTACCTGAATTTCTCAGGACTTCAGTTGTCTAGATATGAAATGAGGCTTTGTATAAAATGGCCTCTAAGGTGACGTGAGCACTAACAGTCTATCATGCACTCTGATATATTTTTTAATGAACACTGTTGGCTGACTTTCCATTTCCAATTAATGAAGGTGGCGTTGGAGCATGGCGGTGAATAAAGAATGGTTATTTTAAAAGCCACCTTCCCCAGACCTTCAGGGCTGTAAGCCAACACCTTCTGTTTTTTAAAAAAATATCTCCCCTTCCTGTATCAGCAAAGAGAGAAGCAGATGGCTAACCAGATGAACACAGGCCAGGAAAAATACCCATCTGGGTTTGGTTTATGGATGCTTATCAAAGAAACCAGTAAAAGAGTAGAGAGAAGGGGTAAAAACTAAACCTCGGCTTGTGAGAGATTTTTGTTTTGATCTTTACAGCACTTAAAATACAAAATTAGAGTGTTAACGGGTGTTGTATATTCTCTAAAAACAACAGCATATTGGAGGGCTGAAAGAAGGGTGATAAAGGCTTGTATTTCTTCTTATCTAAAGGTTCCCACAACTGAGCTAGAAGGATGTAGGAAGGTGCTGACATGAACTGTGGGTATGAGCTGGAGTGGGGAATGGAGGAGGTGATCTTAGTATATTCCTATAAAAGACCAGTGAGCAATCAAAACAACCACTTCTGGGGTTTGTATCCCAAGGTGCGTCACAAGCATCTTTTAAATTCTGTTTCCATGTTGTTAAATGTTCAGTGAGTGGAGGATGAAATGAGATTCAGTTTTCCCAAACCCTGGCTTCGGGTCTGTCGAATGGATTGTGCATGCTGTGGACAGGAACTGTAGTTTCTTAGTCTAATGGCATAGGGCCGGTTACACTTAATATTCGGTCTCCTTCAAAGAGCACTGGCCCTCTCCCAACCATGCCAGCTGACCAGATGTAGCCGTCGTGCTTTTTCTGATTTATTTTCTTTGCTTAGAATTTTAGAATAAACTCAGTTGACATATAATTTATATATACTTTGCTTCAATGAGGTGTAGTTTATATATACTTTGTTTTAAAGTTTAGCAAAAATATAATTTTCCTTCCTTTTCCATACTGTCCTAGACAAAGTTTTAGAACTAAATGTCAAAGTTACTCTATATTCTCTTGACTACTGGTGCATTGAGAGACTTGGTTATGCCTTAAATTTCTTTTCCTGTGTTGTCTTAACTACAAAACAATTGTTCATTCTAAATTAATATCTTAATAAATACAATTAACATTTGCATGCATTTTGTAAGCCTGAGGCACTGTGTGTGAGGCACAGGTATTTATTCTACATACACACGTGTAATTTCTATTCCTCTCTCTCCTTCATTCCGATTTCCATCCAAAGAGCCTTAGATCTGTCCAGTTTTCCTCTGAAATGTCTCGGTCTCATCCTTTTCTTTTTGTCTTTTCTCTGAACACCTCTTCAGACCTAATTTCTTTTTAAAATAATCCCTTATACATATCGTCTGGCCAGATTAATCTTCCTAAAGCACAATTGATACTGTCTCTCCTTTGCTCACGAGGTATCAATGACTCTCGTTTGCCTCCTACATCAAGCACAGTCTTCTTCCTCTGCTGTTCAGTGTCCACTACAGTCAGGCCTGGTACACCTGACTGCTTCCAGTCCTACCCTGCACTGACCTCTTTAGGGTGACCCTTCATCCCAGCTACCTTAGTCTCCCAAGGATTTGGTCACTGTTGCCTTTACATTTTGCTTTCAATGTCATTGCTGACCCATATCCCTAGAAGAAATACTGCCCACCTTTTGATCTTCACATCGAATACTACCCCCGCTCTTTAGCTTTACCTATCACCCCTGTGTCAGGTCACAGCTGCCATGTTTAATGCACATGGCACTCTGTACCATGCCTAGACACAGGCTGCTTTTCCTCAGGATTATTTGTGCTTGTACCTTGTTTTCCATATTAGATTGTAAACTTTTGATCTTCGTACCTCCCCTAAAGACCTAAATAAAAATACTCACAGTATTATTTATAGTGTGAGTAAATACAGCATCTCAAAGCGCTGTTGGTTGAATAATGACTAATGGCAGGCATTCAAAATATTTTGAAACTTCAAAATGATGATGCACAGTTTACCCGAAGGGTAACATAGAGTAAGAACTGATTATAAACAGTATCTAATGTACTGTGTCATACATAGCTCACACATAATTGGTTAATTGAATGAATACACAAATGTTACAGGAGACTCACGGATGCTAGCCAATCTGTAAACCAGCAGAAAGTACTCTTCATGTCCAGAGAAAGGTCTCTTTACCCCTCAAGAGTAAAATGAGTAAGAAAAACTATAATGCACTAAGAATACAACAGACTGAATTTTAAAAAATCAATTAAAGTATTTTAAAATATAAAATATAGAATGTTTCACTTAACATTTAAGTATATCCTACTGAATCTTAAATACTCATTTGTTTTTAAATGCTATTCAATATAGCTATATATATATATATATATATATAGACCCGGGTTCAAATCCTGCCTCTGTCCCTTATTGGTATAGGATTCTGTAGTATTTTAAACTTTAGTTTCCTTATCTGTAAGATGAGGATCAAAAATAACCACATCACAAGGTATTAGAAAGATTAAATGAGATTAAGTGGTAATGTGCATAGCACAGTATCTGGTATGTAGTACATGTTCAATAAATGGTTGTTATTATTTCAAGTTAAATCACAGCTACTTCGAGAGAGAGATTTTCACACGCTGAAGCTGTGCTGGTATGGCTGCCACTAGCCACATATGATCGAACACTTGAAGTGTGCCCAGTCTGAATTGAGATGGGTGAAGTATAAAAAACACACTAGATTTTTAAGACTTAGTACAAAAAGGTAGATATCTCATTAATACTTTAAAAATATTGATTGCATGTTAAAATGACATTTTGGATATATTGGGTTAAATAAAATGTATTGCTAAATGAATTTAACATGTTTTTCCTTTTTACAATGTAGGTACCAGAAAATTTTAAGTAATATATGTGACTTGCATTATATTTCCACTGGGCAGCACTGATGTAGAGTGTCTGGTCAGGGGCAGAATTAGGTATAGAGATGCTCAACTGATATTTGATTGGCTGATCTGGCTAAATCTATTAACTTCACTACATTGGCACATTATAAAGAATAAAGCGACTATATCTTTTAAAATGCACTTACATCTAGACAGATCTATAGAAGGAAGTTATTAGAGAATCTTATATACTGTATTCATATTCACTCAGCAAGTTTTGGGTGATTTCCCCTGCAAATCTGTGGATCTAAGCACTGAAGCGAAGTTCTTCAACAGATTCCAAGTAAAATTGTGCAACTAGTAATGGGGATGACTTTTCAGTGACTAAGAAACCCGACTGCTGAAATTAACATTGGCAAGTGACAATGAATCACAAGTTGTTGGTAGACCCCAACTGTGTTGTCAAATTTAATGGAGAAATCAGGATCACTGATGTTCTTTCGTTTCTGGATTTTCCTGATTTTTGTAGGACATCTAACCTAAAGGCTTCTGGGAAACAAGAGATAAGGGCAGCTGCTGTGGGACTCTCCTCTCTTTACAAGACACAGTGGCTAGCTCCAGGGACAATTTGGTTTTCCATTAAGCATAAATCAAATGCCTCTGATGATTTTCAACACTGGCAGAATTGGACCAGACTACTGTGTGTATCGAGGCCCCTATGAATGTATTATTCCTTTAGCCAGTTGGCAAACAAGTCCTCAAAACAGTGTCTGCATTGGTTCTATTATCAACTTTTGGTGGGAGCGGGAAGAGTGGCTTGAATTTTGTTGTCTGAATTGTTCAAGGAAAGTACCAGGATGCTTCCTCCCTTTTTTCCCCAACATCTCTTGACCCCTCTCCAACCACTACTACCACCATTTATTTAGTGCTTACTACACGCCAGGAACTTTTTTCAGTCTTTTATGTTATTAGCTCACTGAATACTCAAACCATTCTTTGAACTAGATATAACTTCTATCCCAATTTTATTTTTTTCATACCAAACTTTTTATGTTTTTATTTTTATTGCCTATATTATTATAGAGGTCCCCATTTTTCTTCCCCTTGCCCTCGTCCCTCTTCCCTCTGGCCATCACCACACTGTTGTCTGTGTCCACGGGTCATGCACATATGTTCTTTGGCTAATCCCTTCATCTTCCTTCATCCAGTCCCTCCCACCCACCTCTCCTCTGACAGCTGTCAGTCTGTTTCATGTATCCATGCCTCTGACTCTATTTTTTTTAAAGGTTAGAAAACTGAGGTACAGAATAATTAAGCAAGTTGTTCAGTCACACAGCTAGTAAGTAGAGCAGCCAGAAGGATAAAGGAAGTCTGCTTGTCTTGGTGCTTATGACCCTGCACCACAGCGTCAGAAGATTCTGACTAGTCCCTATCACAGAAGAGAGCAATATGCTTGGCCAGGGCAAGCCTGGGTCTGCAGGTTATTCCTTAAACTGCTCTGGCCTTGGAGAAGTAGTTTTTGACTTCCAAGCTTTTGTGTCCTTTGAGTGTTACAGGACTGTAATGGATTATGGTGCTTTCTTGAATGCTGAAAGCTAGTTGTTATTATTATTATTATTATTTAGATTTTATTTTATTATTTTTTTAATTTTTTAAATTTTTATTCAGTTACAATTGTCTGCATTTTCTCCCCATCCCTCCACCCCACCCCAGCCAATCCCACCTCCCTCCCCCACCTCTATACTTCCCCTTGCTTTTGTCCTTGTGTCCTTTATAGTAGCTCCTATAGACCCCTCTCCCCACTATCCCCTCCCCACTCCCCCCTGGCTATTGTTACATTGTTCTTAATTTCAATGTCTCTGGTTATATTTTGTTTGCTTTTTTTCTTTTCTTGATTATGTTCCAGTTAAAGGTGAGATCATATGGTATTTGTCCCTCACCGCCTGGCTTATTTCACTTAGCATAATGCTCTCCAGTTCCATCCATGCCATTGCAAATGAAAGCTAGTTATTAATCGTAGGGTATTTGGGGTATTGTTTGAGAAGTTTTGTAACATAGAAAATGTAACAACTGTAACATTGGTTTGAATAAGGATATATATATGTATATCATTTAGTAAGCATAAATAATATTCATTTAATAATATTTATTAAACATTTTTAAATTACATTGTGCTTTTGGGTACTTTTTATTCCCCCAAGGACACAGAAAAGTAAAGGTACCACAGACACTGCAATCTATTTTCCAGTCTTCCTGCAAACTTCTGCTCTCCACAATCCCCCTAGTGTTCAGCTTTGGAGATTGCCTTAGCTCTGTCAAGGCCTAGAGTGGAGAGAAAATGG
This sequence comes from Desmodus rotundus, assembly GCF_022682495.2. Lineage (NCBI taxonomy): Eukaryota > Metazoa > Chordata > Mammalia > Chiroptera > Phyllostomidae > Desmodus > Desmodus rotundus. The sequence goes on along the minus strand of NC_071397.1, from coordinate 17,170,272 downwards.
ATCCGAAGGGAAAGCAAGAAGATGAACAAAAAAGAAAACCATAGATATACAACTTTATCAGATTACATATGCTTCTTCATTTTGAGTAAGAAGTGGGGGAGAGCCATTGGCTAAACTCAGCTGGACTCTGTATGAGATATGTGCAAATACATCTAATTTTTTTAAAGCATCACTGTGATTGATTATTCTCTCTGCAATTTGAAGGAGCAGGAGATAACAAAGGAAACACCCTTTCCCTGCTCAAACATCTCATGCCCCAATGTAAGAAGGCAAAAGCACCAATTAAATATCTGCATGTCCTTCAGGGCTGAAGATGATGATATTAAAGACTTGATAAGTACAATTGTCATTACAGTCTTCAAGTTCGCCATAGGTTCACGGAATGCTTGAGTGAGATAGATTATTAAGAATTTTTTTCCAATTTCCTCATATTTTATATAAAGAAACTGAAGCCCAGAGAAGTGTGCTAGATTCAAAGATTTGGTTTTCATACTTCCACTCCTTTGGACTTTCCATTGCAAGTTACTTATTTTTCATCGAACTAAGCTTCCTCCTTCTTTCAGTGTCAATTTCAAGTTTTTCTAGAGCAGAAAATATTGTCAGTATTGCCTTCAGTGTGTCCATAACATAACAATTATGATCAAGTGATAAAGACATTCTTAAGTTTAAGTAATTGTATCTTACTATGTAACTGCAAATAGAATCCTCATTCTAGATTTTTCTTTTTTTGGCCTGTTCATGAAAAGCAAGCAGTCAGAGAAGACTGGTATTTTTCTCTAAGGATCAATTTACCTGCCCACTAGGATGACACAATACTCTAGTCTGTATAATAACTAAAAATACATACACACGTACAAATAGATAGCATACTTATTTTGTTTAGGCAAATTATCCTTCGAATACAGGGCACAATGAATCTTGGAGATCTTTTAAAAGCTACTAAGTAGTTGGCCAAAACTTCAGATATAGAATTAACAGATATCTAGTACTGGGCAATCTGGTATTTTCATTTCCTGTTCCGTAAAATTAAAAACATGTTGGGGCAATGAGACTGTTCCTTACTGTGCATTGGGTGGTTACATGGGTTTATACGTAATAAAATTTCATGGAGCTGTACACTTAAGATCTGTGCATTTTACTGTATATAAATTACAACTCAAAAGTAAAACTAAAAAATATTTAAAAGTTGCAAAAGATTAAAAAAAAACAAAACTTGGAAATGCAACTAATCTTTTTTATTTCATTTCAGATTTGCTTTATCTTAATTACTGATCGGTACTTGAGTGACTTGACACCTCCCCCCCTTTTTTTTTCTCCATGTGCTTATCTATCTTTCACTAACTGTTATTTTAAAAGACTCTGTCATCTTATAAGGCGAGAAAGCCTTTCACTTACCCTTTTGAATGATGGTGTAATAACTATGTCCAAAGTTTTGTATAACACATGAGGCCCTTTCTAGGTCTGCGGGGTAGACACCGAAATTTCTCTTTCACTTCACGCTCCTCCGCGGCCTTATATTTTTATGGGGTATTTCAGGCAACGTTATTCTGTTAGCAAATGGGTCGCTGATCTACATAACCATTCCCAAAGGTGCTATGATTCTATTCTCAATCTCAGATTCTCAAAATTCACTTTATTTCCCTGGATGCTGCTTAAGAAAGATATCCAGCACACTTGATTGGAATGTATATTTTAAAATTATTTGCTTTTATGTTTTCCTTTCCTTGCGTTGTAAATCCCCATTCGCTGATGTTTAGTCTTTCAGTCCCACCCTGTTTGGCGGGTGAGTTTACAGTGATTGAAAAACACCCTCGAAACGTCCGGAAAAGGGGGAAGACTACGACTCCCAGAATGCATCGCTTCCCGTTACTCCGGCCTTCGGCGGCTCAGGGACCGGGCTCTCCTTCCGGCCTCATTGGTCAGCTTTCCCACCAGTGAGGGAGCCACGGGGAGGGGAGACGCAGAGCGCCCGGGCTGATACATTTCCTGCCGCCACTTGGCGCCTCTGGGAAACGCGAAGTATAAGGTCTCGATTGGGTAGTATTTAGTTTAGGGTCAGAGGAGTTAGCCAATCAGAATAGGTCCATCCTCCCAGAGATCCCGCCCCTTCCTCGTGGTAACTTTCGGTGGCGGGAAAAGTTCGCAAGTTTTCGCGCCGGGGCGGGATCACCCGAGACGGTCCGCGCGGCTCTGCAGGAGGTAGCTGCGAGTTGACAAGCATGGCGGGGACCGTGGTACTGGACGACGTGGAGCTGCGGGAGGCGCAGAGAGATTACCTGGACTTCTTGGATGACGAGGTGAGGGAGGCGCTGGGTTGCGAGGCTCGGGAGCTTGGAGCCTGGGAGGCGAACGGGCCGAGGCTGGCCACGCGGGACGCCGCTCCCCGCGGAGCAGCGAACCGGCCGGGAGGTAGAGGCGCGCCGGGCCGGCCGGCGCAGGAGCCTTCCACCCTGATCTTTTAAGTTTCCTCGTGGTGGAGCCAGTCTTTACTTGGTTTTCTGTTCTTGAACCTTAAAGAGCTGTCGTGTGACTTTCTCCTAAGTAAGACTGATAGCCAGCTCGCGGGAGATTTGACAGGCTTTCTTCAAATGCAAACAAAACGGCAAAGTCCACTTGGATCTTTTAGAAGTCACTCCGGCTCTCTTAATTTGGGGGGTTGGATGGTAGTGATCTGCCGCCTTGAGGGTCCCAGGTTTTAGGGACTGACTTTCTGCTGGGAGGAAGACTTCCTGATTTGGCAGCTTTTTTCTTCAGTCCTAAATGAGATGCAGAGAAAAAGTGATTGCTATACAGGTGCAGGGGTTTTGTGTACAACCCCAGATTGAAAGCCATAGAATGCTAGTAAAGCATAGAATGCTGGTTACTAATGCTGTATCCGTAAACATATAGCTGAGGCCCCCAACTCCTTCAGGTTTAGATATGAGAACTCTTTCTACATTATACAGATGGCAGGGAATTAAAATATTTTAATTATGTCTATAACTTTTAAATGGAAGTTCATTTAAATATGAATATAAAGTCCCATTTAATTTACATTTTAACAAGGTTTGCATTTATTGTCCTTTTATACTTATTATGAGCTCATTTTAATTCCCCATTAAAGGTTGAGAAATGACTGCATACTGAAGCTGTTGGTAATAGGAATAATGGCGTGGACCTTGAGGAAGTCAAAATCCCTGCACTATCCCTTTTGGGTGTGTATGGAATCTGAGGCTAGTGAGTGAAAATACGGGAGAAATTGGGGTCAGCTCTGCTGCAGAGATTGACTTATTCATCTTGCTGTGAGAGCTGTCTCTGTTTCAAAACGTTTTTGAATTGTGGCTGTTGTTATTTGTGGTGGCGGCTATTTTGCAGGAAGACCAGGGAATTTATCAGAGCAAAGTCCGGGAGCTGATCAGTGACAACCAGTACCGGCTGATTGTTAACGTGAATGACCTACGCAGGAAAAACGAGAAGAGGGCTAACCGGTGAGTGGCAAGTGTTTCCGAGGATATATCCTGGCTTCCGGTGAGAATGACTCCTCCTTTCTCTCTTCCCTGCACTGGAACTGGCTGAAATGCTTTTGACCTTGAAGCCCTCATTGCCTTGTCTTTACTCCCTGGCCTTTATCATTTAAGAATGTCCACTTCTGTGTCCTGGCCTGGGAGCTCAGCTGGTTAGAACATTGTCCATGTACACCAAGGTTGCTGGTTTGAACCCTGGTCAGGGCACATGTAAGAATCAACTAATGAATGTATACATAAGTGGAACAAAAAATTGATGTTTCGCTCTCTTTCTCTCTCTCTCTCCCCACTGCCTCCCTTCTTTCCTCTCTCCCACCCACTCCTCCCCTTCTTCTTTCTCTCTAAATCACTTTAAAAAAATTTCAGAATGTCTGCTTCTGTTTGAGGGTCACTTGTTTTGAGTTCTGTCCTCTCTGCCTAATTATTCTTTCTCCTGTCCATATGCAGCCTCCTGAACAATGCCTTTGAGGAGCTGGTTGCCTTCCAGCGGGCCTTAAAGGACTTCGTGGCCTCCATTGATGCCACCTATGCCAAGCAGTATGAGGAATTCTACATAGGATTAGAGGGCAGCTTTGGCTCCAAGCACGTCTCTCCCCGGACCCTGACCTCCTGCTTCCTCAGCTGTGTAGTCTGTGTGGAGGGCATTGTCACTAAGTGTGAGTGGGTTAAAATAAGAGTCTGAGAATGGAGGTGGGATAGACTTAAAGGAGCTGGGAAAGCAGGAGAGGTGGAGTAGAGTGGGGTAGCTTGTGGCATCAGAAAAGTGGAGCATTAAATTACCAGGGGGAACTTGGAGGAGCTCCAAGTGCACAGGGTTTAGGAGGACCTTGAGTGACCACCTGTGTCAGCAGAATGATGACTTTTGCTGAGAGTGGAGGAGTCTTGGCTGTTGGCAATCTCCTCTTTCTAACCCTGAACTCCTACTTCTCAGTTGGGATCGGCTGTACTCAAAGTTTTACATGGGTATGGTGATGTTCTATGTCTAAGTGTAAAGATGAACAAATGACAAGTATTGCTGAAATAGCCTAAACCAGTTGGAACATTAGTATTCGGAGTCATCGTAGGCTTGCCCGGGTTAGGTCCCACCTTCATCACTGTCCATTGGATGAATGTATATATGCGCACGTTTTCCGTTCCTAGGCTCTCTAGTTCGTCCCAAAGTTGTCCGCAGTGTCCACTACTGTCCTGCTACCAAGAAGACCATAGAGCGACGTTATTCTGACCTCACCACCCTGGTGGCCTTTCCCTCCACCTCCGTCTACCCCACCAAGGTGAGGGGCATGAACGATTGGGCCTCTCTGGAGGTTGTAGTCAAATAAGTCTGTTTTAATGCAGGTAATTGGGAAGTATTTGAAGTCTTCTAAAAGTAAACAGGGTGAAAAGTAAGGATTAAGGATTAATCTAAAGGAAACAGATTGTTAGTCAGGAAATAGGGAAAATTGATGACTTAAAAAAAAAAACTTCAGAAAATTATGGAATGGTTGAAAAAAGGAAAACGCCATTTAGTCTACATCAATCTTTTAGCAAAATTTAATTTTATAGTCCAAGAGTAATATGAAAAATACGCTGTAATGCTGCTATGTGCTCTTTGCCAGTATTTTACTATGGTGTGAGGGGAGGTTGGTAGAAGCAACAGCTTGATTCTTAGTGTGCAGGCTGATCTGAATTGAGGATGGTGTGAAGCCTTAATGAGACAAAAGAAGATGATTAATATTAATTACTTGATGTCTAAACTAAGTCACAGAATACCTGTCCCCACCATTCTAGTTGAGAGCTACTGTATCCAGAGAATTGTTAGGTACCTTGGAGGACACAGGTATGTAAGACCCAGCCTTTGTCCTCAATTTTATCAACTGGAGGAATCTTAACACATATAAGCAACTAAAACAAGAATATTTTAGAATTATAATTGCAACTTCAGAATGATTCAATCTACCTCCAGGTGATACGTGGAGGTTTGGAGAGGTTGAGTGACTTGCTTATGGTCCCTGCTGGTGATAACCCAAAGGACGGGGACCCATGTCTTTTTACTTTTATAGGCCAGTTGCATTTTCTAAGTTATCCTACTTTCTAGAATCGTACTTCCTAGAATTTCTTCTCCAGGAAGTACTCAAGGAGTGCTTTTGTACCAACTATTGTGGCCAAGCTTCTTTTCTTGAGCCAAGAAATACATCGGACCTGGTGTCTGGAACTGCTTTGTTTATTGTGGTGCTTAAGAGTGTGGGCTTTGGAGTTACACCTGCCTTGAGTTCTGGCTCCGCTACTTATGGCGTGATCTTAGGGAACTTATTTAACCCCTTTTTAAGTCTGTTGTAAAATGTGAAAGATTGCTGTGATGATTCCATGAGATAATTCCATGAAATAATAGCAGTGTTTTGCACATTGTAAGCATTCAGTAAGTACTGTGTTTTTTTTGAAAATTCGAATTGCAAAGAAATAAAAACTTAAAAATGTTTTTACTAAAGTTTAACATACATACAGGAAAGAGCATACAAGCGTACAACTTGCTGGATACCTATAAAATCAGCATCCAAAACAGGAAACGGAACCTTACCAGCAGTCAGGGACCCACACTGCCGTGTTAGCTGTCCTGATGTCCGGCAGCATAGATTATTTTTGCCTATTTTTATTTTTTATCTAAACAAATACTTATAAACACTGTGTAGTAGCTTCTGTTTGTGAGATTTATCCATGTTGTGTATAGGTGTATTTCATGCATTTTCATTGTTGTGCAATTCACTTGTGTGCATATACCACATTTATTTAACCGTTCAGTTGCTGGCATTTGGATATTATCTAATATTTGGTTATTAGAAATCGTGCTTCTGAGAACTTTGTAGTATAAGGCTTTGGGTGAGTGTTTCTGTTGGGTATTACCTAGGAGTGGAAATATTGCATCCCAGTGAAAGCATATATTCCGCGTTAGTAGCGGAAGAATCTTAATTTAGATGTTAACGTAGCCATGGTCCCTTCAGACCATAGATTGCCTCTTCCCATTTAGATGGCTTGTTATTAGAATAGATAAGGTTGGCAAAGCTGGAGAAGATATGTGGCTTTCTTTGTTTTTTGGCTATTAAAATCTCACGAAGTCACCTTCAAAATATATCTGTTTCCCTCCCCAAATAAGTGGGGTATTTCTAAGGCAGGGCTGAGAGAACTGCTTTCTGCGTGCCTTTTCCAGGATGAGGAAAACAATCCCCTTGAGACGGAATACGGCCTTTCTGTCTACAAGGACCACCAGACCATCACCATCCAGGAGATGCCGGAGAAGGCCCCCGCTGGCCAGCTTCCACGCTCAGTGGATGTTATTCTGGATGATGATTTGGTGGATAAAGTGAAGCCTGGTGACCGAGTCCAGGTAGTGGGGACCTACCGTTGCCTTCCTGGAAAGAAGGGAGGCTACACCTCTGGGAACTTCAGGTAAAGGGTCAGTTGTGAAGTATCGGAATGCTATTGGCAGCTTCCATTTCTGGTGTTGGTCTTTAGTTTGCCACAATCCAGAGTTGTAACAGACAGGTGGAGCACTCCACCTGCTGGGAGATGGGATGCCTCTCTTCTATGATAACACTGCTAATACCATCTTATGCTAAAAGTGGGGTTTACTGATAATGTGATTTGTAGCTTCATGGCTTACCTGGGAGTATCTCACGTATTCCTGCCTCCTTCCCACATCTTCTACCTGAAGCTCTGCGGGTCAGCAGGAGATAAATTCCCGAGGTGAGGCATCGTCTGCATGTTTAGGTCATGGATGAACAGAGAATCAGTTGTTTAATTTAGAATAGCTTTTCTTTCTTTCTTTCTTTCACTTCTTCTTTCTTTGTTTTTTTGTTTTTCAATTTGCTGTTCTAGATTATTAACCTAAAAAGGTTCTGATGTTAGGAATAGAAAATAACAGGCTTTCTCTTAATTCTCTTCTTTGTCCCAGGACGATTCTAATTGCCTGTAATGTGAAGCAGATGAGCAAGGACATTCAGCCTTCGTTCTCTGCTGAGGATATAGCCAAGATCAAGAAGTTCAGTAAAACCCGTTCCAAGGTCTGGATGTCCTTCAGCGATTTGAGGGTGGGGGTGGATTTGTACGGGCCGTGTTTGGGCACGGCTATCTTTGAACTGGATCAGGAGGAAGGCCAAGGTTTTTCCTCCAAAGTATTTGGTTGTTAGCTTCTAGTTTTGACCCAGTCAGCAAGCAACAGATTGTTTTTGCTCTATGTTCTTTAATATTTCTGTTGTGCTACCTGCTGGGCTGCTAAGTGAATCTAATATAAAGAATAGGAGTTAGAATATCAACGTACCAGTGAGTCTTTATTGAAGACAGTGATACATTGTAACTTAAATTTAAAATATGTTATTTTTTAGTTCTCTTTGTTTTTTCTTGTTAAAGACTGTTCATATTTAGAATTGAACAAAACATAATGCATATGTGATAAAGGTTAATACTGAAGCACAATACATTCTCATTGAGCCTGGAAACACTTTTCTGGCTTAAAAATTAAGATCATTTAGTGATTAATATCAGTGGGGAGTGTAACGATAAGCAGATTTCAGCCTTGATCAGGGTTCACTTTTTTTCTTAAAGATTAAACCTCCAAGCAAGTTTCGGAATCTAGGTTTTCTTTGGACCTGTCCTGAAGATCATCTGATGGCTGAGATTTGTCTTAGAGAGGAAGCTTTTAGGACTAAAACAGTACTCATGTACTTGCACTTCCTTAAGCATTTTGTATAGGCCACAGTGTAAAGTGGAGTTCAGCAAAATCCCATTGAATCTCATTAGGCTTTTCATGCCGTTGGTCTTTCTCCTGTAGGATATCTTTGACCAGCTGGCCAGGTCACTGGCCCCCAGTATCTATGGGCACGACTATGTCAAGAAGGCAATCCTCTGCTTGCTCTTGGGAGGGGTGGAACGAGACCTAGAAAACGGCAGCCACATCCGCGGGGACATCAATATTCTCCTAATAGGTATGGTGTTGGGGGTTTGCTGCAGGCGCCTGGCTTCCCCTTGTGGAGTGTGGGGTGGGACGCTGCAGCCTGTAAGATGGTATGATCTGTACCGGGCTGTATTTCAGTCCCATCAAAGGGCAAAAGCGAAAGTGAGTCTTTTTATTATTATTATTTTTAAGTCTCCTGGTTTATATATCTAAAATACATTCCATAAGTGCTAAAGGGAAAGTGAGGAAAATAATGTTAACAACCTGTTACTGTATTTCTGTTATTCCAAGAGCTGTTCTATAAAAGCAGAACTTGCTGGGGAGTGTGGGGGAGTTTCTTAGGGAGTCACCGCTGCCCCCGTCCAATTCTAGGAGACCCATCGGTTGCCAAGTCTCAGCTTCTGCGGTATGTGCTTTGCACGGCCCCCCGGGCTATCCCTACTACTGGCCGGGGCTCCTCTGGAGTGGGTCTGACCGCCGCTGTCACCACAGATCAGGAAACAGGTAAGGGAGCGTTTAAGGGTCCTTGGCAAAAGTCCCAACAGTGAGGTGGAGCATAGCTTTGGGCGCTGGCTCTAGGTACTGGCTCGTGTTGGCAAGATACACTTGAGAGGTTAGTTTGGGCCAGATTGTAGAGGACTGAGCATGTGGCACTAGTGGGTGTGTTAAATTTAAGTTTGGGTTGCCTTCTATGGACAAGAATGTCTCCTAGAAGGCTACTTAAAAGAGTTTTGAAGGAGAAAGCAAATTGGAAGGGAAATAAAAGTGAAAATTGTACTATTGCCTAAATTGGAGGAAGGGCTTTGAAGAGTAGTGAAAGAGACCAGAGATCAAGTTAGGAAATTACTTGAGGATGAGGATGAAGAGAAAAATCTATGAAGGAAGTTGATTGGAGGCTAGTTGCTTAGGGGTCAAAGTGGAGCAAGGTGATGACGTACATGTTAGAGCTTGAAAATGTGACCCACCAGGGATTCCTCTAAGTGCCTAGGAGCTGACCTCACTGTATTCTCATGTGCGACAGTGAGAGGTGCCTAGGAGGGGGATTGAAGCCTCCCTTCTGTCCCCTACAACCTGGACTGTATGTAGCATGCATTGTTACCTCCCTACTTCCCAGGGGAACGCCGTCTGGAAGCGGGGGCCATGGTCCTGGCTGACCGAGGCGTGGTTTGCATCGACGAGTTTGACAAGATGTCTGACATGGACCGCACCGCCATCCACGAAGTGATGGAGCAGGGTCGCGTCACCATCGCCAAGGCCGGCATCCATGCGCGATTGAATGCCCGCTGCAGTGTTCTGGCAGCAGCCAACCCCGTCTACGGCAGGGTCAGTGGAATCAGGCCCTTAACCATTGTCCTCACCTCATTTAGTTCTGCCGAGTAACTGGGCCGAGAGGTTCAGTCCAGGTGACCCAGGGGAACAACGAGCCAAAGGCCAGAGTAAGCTTATCGTCCTGTTACCATCCTGGGTGTAGGGCCACGGTTCCTCACCCATCCTACACATCAGAGCCCCCTGGAAAGTTACTTATTTAAAGTAACTTCAGAAATAGAAAGGAAACAAAAAGGACCTGCAGTCTCACCTCCCAGGTAACCTGTATTGACATTGAAATGAAAGCACTACTACATGTGGTAGGAGGATTTACAAACAGAACAGAGATACAATGTGGGAATTAATTCTTTTCCTATTTTTTCCCAAGAGACAGCCACTAACAGCTCTTGAGTGTTTTTAGAAAATAAAAATTAATCATGTACCAGCAATAGGAAGAGGGAGTCATTTTGCAGGGTTGGTCCTGCCTTGGGAGTGGGAGGGGCAGAATAAAGCTTGTGAAGGAGGCTGGTTTTAACACCCACATGCAGCCTGTTAGGGCACTTCCTTGTCCTTTGTATTGGTTTTTGCCTCCACTTTACTGTTTTCTTGTGTTCCCAGTATGATCAGTACAAGACCCCTATGGAGAACATCGGGCTGCAGGACTCGCTGCTATCCCGGTTTGACTTACTGTTCATCATGCTGGACCAGATGGACCCTGAGCAGGATCGGGAGGTCTCGGACCACGTCCTTAGGATGCACCGTTACAGGGCACCAGGGGAGCAGGATGGTGATGGTGAGACCATGAGAAGAGTGAGGAAGGGAAGGGAACCTGAACCGATCCCGTGGTGTAAGGCCCAGCTAAGGGGTGGTGGGTGTCAGAGGTGATGTCAAAGATGCCCCCTTCCCTGCCTGGCTACCTCCCCTTCTTGCTCACTGGAGATTCTTCTGGTGTGTCTTTTGTCCATTTCTGGGTCTGGGAACACCTTTAAGCATCTTTGTGGGCCAGGTGGTTCCACCTTCCTTACTTGTGGCTTTCACATGTCTGCTTCCTTATGGGTCCTTGCTTTGTGAGTCTTGTCTCTCTTCCTTCCTGTGCTGCAGAAGAAGTGATTTCCCCTAGGTTAAGCTCTTTCTTACTCTCTCAACTTGGGTTTTCTAGCTATGCCTTTGGGCAGTGCCGTGGATATCCTGGCCACCGATGATCCCAACTTTAATCAGGAAGACCAGCAAGACACCCAGATTTATGAGAAGCACGACAACCTTCTGCATGGGAACAGGAAGAGAAAGTGAGCATTTCTCATACCTGTCCCTTGAGGGAACCTGAGATTTGTGTCTCATTAGAGCACGTGTATATCTAGTGTTGTATCTTGTTAGGGTGTGTGTATGTGTGTGCGCTGCCCAGGTTAAGGTTATGCTTGGAGTCATAACCACGTGGGCCTGTTTTCTTTCCTTTTGGATCCATCGATAGACCATTTTTTTCCTGGCCACTTGCCTTGTAAATGTTTGTGAGTGGTTACACTTAGGTTCTGATCTCTTCCTAAAATGGAAGGCTTGATGACATACCTAACCGATGTGGGGGTGTGACGGCACCCTCGTACGTGAAGGGTTGCCCAAGTCACGAAGCCGTTGTGCTGGGTTCCTGGTGACGGGTCAGCAGACGGCACGCTCTGGGGGCTCTGCAAGTGGGTTTGGGTAAAGGAAACTGTGATCCGGCACTCGAAGCGTGAAATGTGAGGTCTTCTACCTCTGTTTTTGGCTGTGGTGCAGTAGGAAGCATAACATAATCTTCAAATTTGTTGGTTTAAGAACATAAAATTTGGAGTCAGAAAACTGAATTTGAGTCTCCTTACGCATCTCATAAGTCATACTTTCCTATTTATAAAATAGGGCAAATAATAACCTCAACTTCTTACCTCACAATTAATACCTAAGTAATACCTGTAGGGTTAAATAAAAATATGTGAAAGGGCCTTGTACATGTTCCATGTGAGATTCGTGATAATGAGTTTTAGGCTGTGTCTGCTCTGCCCCTTGACCTCTCTAAGGAGAGGCAAAGCCACTCTCCCAGGCAGGTGCTGAGGTGTGGCAGGGCAGTGGAATTCACTGTGTGTGGGTCCAGGGAGAAGATGGTGAATGCAGCTTTCATGAAGAAGTACATCCACGTGGCCAAAATCATCAAGCCCATGCTAACACAGGAGTCAGCTGCCTACATTGCAGAGGAGTACTCACGCCTGCGCAGCCAAGACAGCATGAGCTCCGACACAGCCAGGGTGAGAGTCCCCCAGGGCAAGGGGGGTCTGCGAGTCCCTTGAATATGTGGCTGGGAAACAGTGCCTCCTATCTGAGAGCTCTGAAACCATTTTACTGTCGTGGTTTTTTACCTTTTTCTTTCTGGTCTTCACACAATTTTAATCATTTGCGTTTTCAGAGGAAAATGAGATGAGAGCCCCAGAGATAATATGTATCAGGTCAATTCAGGTAGTATTGGCCCCCGGAAGCTGTGATCTATTTAGCAAACATGAGCAACTTCTGGTAACTGAATTAGTCTCTTTTTCTGGCATGCGGCATTAAAATATGAAGTGCTGTCAAAGAGCCCAGATTTGGGGTGGGGAGGCAGAACGGTGGATAGAAAGGTCATACATGCAGGTTTAGAAATACAAACCACAGTGTGGCACCTGAAAATGCTGGAGACAGATGAAGACGCTGTTAACTCTTCCTGTAGACTTTGCAAAAGTGGTATGAGTCTCAGGGAAGGATTCCTGGAGTGTGATACTTGAGCTGGACTTTGACAGATGATTTGGAGTTGGGCAACCCTGGTGGTTTGCCAAAGCTATTTCTCGAAACCTTACACACCAGCCCATGAATTTATCTAAATGTTTGGGGGCCCTTTAATTCATACAGGATTTCACAGACCCAAGTCCAAAACCCTCGGTATGTGATAGAGACATAGACTCTTGGGTTTAGATGTGATCCCAGATTGTCTGCTCCAGCCGCACACCAAGACAGGCGTTCCATTTTCTAGACTTCCTGCCAGGACGTCCTCGACACCCCGCTGAAAGCATGCCTAGTGTGCCACTGCATTGAAGTGTTAGCGTGTGCTTCTCCTTACTGCACCTAAACTGCTTCCCTGTGGCTTTTACCCGTGGGTCTCAGTTTCGTGTTCTGGAGATTATGTGTGACTTGTCTTCAGATTAAGTAGCCCCTGTCTCAAGTTTCCCGTCACGTGAATGCATTCCAGTGTGTCAAAGGCCCTCTCACGGAACCTGGTCATATGCCAATCAGAGCTTATAATGGAGTATAGAACCTCCAGACTGCTAACTTTCTCAATCACAGACAGGTCTGATTAACCTGTATAAATGAATATAAATGAATTTGGTTTTGAATGGCAGATTGGGTTTAGACGATAATTGTGAAAACTTGGAAGTAGCAGTGACCACATCATCACTGATGCATCACTCAGCGGGAGACGAGGGGTGACAGAGTCCCAGCCCTTTGTTCTGATCCCAGGTCTTCAGCTAGTTTTTGCACCTTGCACAAATCCTTTTACCTCTCAGGTCATAGTTCCCTTATTCATAAAGTAATGGGAAGGTTGGATACGGTCAGGACTTAACTAGAAGGGCACATCAGAATCACCTGAAACTTAAAAAAAAGTTGAGTACATAGGTCTAGTACTAAACACATTCTGATTCCTTAGGCCAGCGGTCCTATTCAGACAATAACAGTTTAAAGAGATAAAAGCACCCCAGTTTGGCAGGCGCCCACCCCCGGGAGAACCATTTGGTAAGAACACGTCAGAGTTCTGCTCTTCCTCTGGACTCACTGAGTTTAGCCAACTTCTAAAAATGTGTCCTCTTTCATACCTCTCCCTTGGTGTGCCTTGGACAAATTACTTGAGTCTCATTTTGCTCACCTACAAAACTTTCCAAGAAAGTAAGAGTGTGTCATGACACAAAGAATGTAAAAGCAAGGTTCTTGATGCATCTCGGGCCTGCTGTAAGGGGTTACTTCTCTCCCATCACTTTGGTACTCTTTCTAGGCTTTTTTGACTTTTCCAGCTGTAAGATGCCTAGTTTTCTTTCCTGTTCACCCGCTCTTCCCTCCCTCAGCACTTTCTCACACATACTTCCTTGACGATTTTCGTCTTTCTGAATTTCATACGGTAGTTACAGAGAATACAGGGCTCTGAACCCTTTGCCTGGACTTCCTGGAGCTTTTCTGGTGGTGTCACCACTTCCTTCTCCGTGCAGTGGGAATGGTGGGCGTGCCTGAAGAATACGTGTAATTCTGGATGGATAATCAATCCTCTTTTTTTCTCTCCTGCAGACATCTCCGGTTACAGCCCGGACGCTGGAAACCCTGATTCGATTGGCCACGGCCCATGCCAAGGCCCGCATGAGCAAGACTGTGGACCTGCAGGACGCAGAGGAAGCCGTGGAGTTGGTCCAGTACGCTTACTTCAAAAAGGTGGGGATTCAGGTGCCTGGCGAGAGGTTCTTCTGAAATAATCGTTGCTGCTTGGGCTTCACAGCCTCCCGCGGCTGTCAGCTGTGCCTGGGTCAAGCAGAAAGCAGCGTCTGTCCGCCAGTGTTCACTCGGCCTCCCTTTCTCGGACCTGCAGCGCCAGTGGTTCCCAGTCCTTGCTGTGTGTGAGAACCAGCTGGAAAGCTGTCAGTACCGGTGCTAGACCCCCTGGAAGGATGCTGGTTTCACTGGTGTGCTGTAGCTTCTCTGCTTCCTTTGCCTCTTAGAGGAGCAGATGTTTCTAAAGGATTGACCTTGGTAACCTACCTCTTCCTTCTAAACCTTCCTTCTGTACCTTTCCCCCTCCTGTATCTTTCCAGGTAGGTGTTCTTGTGACACCTCAAAACCTCACGTCAGGAGTTGAACTCTCAAACTTGGTTCTCATCATATTTCTGCTTGTGACATTGCATCTCTGTCATTTTAGACCTTGAAGACTCGACTCCCTTTTACTCATTATTCCTGCCCCTGGACCCCCACCCCCCAGTCTGGTGAATTGTAGCATTTTGAGGTTTAATCGTGGGTTTGATAAGTCTTTCTTGACTGTCTCTTGCTAGGGTTTACATTACTTAAATGTAAAGTAAACTCCTGATTTATAAAGAAATGAATTGTTTCTCACTTAGCCATTATAGCCTAGAGTTTTGTTTTTGTCTTTTTTTCATTCATTTCTTTGTTCAGTAAACACTCATTGAGTACCTACTGTGTGAAAGGCTTTGAACACTTCACCCAGCATTTCTAAAGATGGGTAGCAGCCTATCCCTTGGTCCTGGTTCTGGGACTTGGGGACAAGAGAGGCTTAGGTGAGTCATTAGACCCATGGACATCATTTCTGCTGATGGTGCAGAAGGGACTCTTACTCAGCGGTCTTTATTCAGTTCTCTGGCATTGGTGACCCCTCTCGCCCACCCATACATACCCGACTTGGCCCTAGGTTCTGGAGAAGGAGAAGAAACGTAAGAAGCAAACTGAGGATGAATCAGAGACGGAAGATGAAGAGGACAAAAGCCAGGAAGAGCAGGAACAGAAGAGGAAGAGGTAAAGTGGGGCAAAGGGCAGTGAGAGAAAGAGACTCCAGTTGGGGCAGGGGGAGGCGTGGAGGGTAGATCAAGTTGGTAGACATCGGGTTCTTCCGGGCAAGGTGTCTGGGTCTTCAGGGTTTGGGGGTGAAGGTGGCTTGGACAAAGGAGAGAGAGAGTGAGCCCCACTGTCTTCAGTGGGGTGGCATTTGTCCTCTTTCCTGCTCAAGAAATGTTGAATAGCAGGAGCAGTAACTCACTCGGAAGTTTTTGAGTATATATTTCGGAATTTTTTCCTCAAGATTCTTTATTCCTCCTGGGACTATGGTTGAATTTGTGAGGGTGGGTGATAGGGAAAAAGCATTGGGAAGCAGAAAAAGTAACAGTTCATACAGGCCTGGGCGTAGTGTTTCACTTTGGTTCTAGAAGCTTCTGGTTCTTTTTCTCAAGGTCAGAGGAAAAGGGTAGGGCTTCCTAAAGCTTTTCTTAACTGCAGTGGGTATTTTAGGAGGAAGACTCGTCATCACTCAGATGCCAAAGATGGGGACTCATATGACCCCTATGACTTCAGTGACACGGAGAAGGAAATGCCTCAAGGTAAGAGAGTGTCCCTTTCTGATAATGAGGTGGCCCCTTTGACTCCTGATGTTTTAGTTGCTCTGTGCTTCGCATTCTATGGGGGGGCCCCCCATTTTCTCTGCCTGGGACCCTGTGTCCAAGAGGTTTATTCCAAGAGAGCCTCAGAAACTCATAGCAAAACTTTGGAAAATAAGCTTTGCACAGTTGTTTGCTTTCCTCCTGGGTCAACTGTGCTTCTCACCAAGCCTGGCGCCAGCGCCCAGATAACGGGTATTGAGGGTCTCCTGCCTGACACGTTCTTAACATTGTTCCTTCGTTGGAGATTTCCCTTTGTCCTAATTGTCCTTCCTGGTCCTGTAAGAGCCCTAGGAAATAGTTTCCAGCAGAGTCATTGAGGGTGGGGAGCAGAAAAGGTCACTTCTCTGGTGTTTTTGCAAATGGCTTCTTCACCTTGCTGTCTTCTCACTCTGCAACCATTTACCCTCTCAAGTGCAAACTCCGAAGTCGGCGGACACACAGGAGACCATGGAAGCCCAGCAGGTGGGGTTGAGTGAATCCAGGTGAGTCGGGAAGTGGATTCCATGTGTCCTGGCAGGCAAGGACTTCTTCCGGGGGAGAGGGTATGAAACAAGCTGCCTGTCAGTGGAGCTCAAAACCAGAGGCCCAGGGGTCTTAAAATACATTTTATATTCTGTTTCTGATGCTAAACTTAACAAATTTTGCAAAAATAGTTTGTAAAGAATTCTTGTATACCCTTTACAAAAAAAATTCCTAGGTTACACGTTACCATTTGCTTGCTGAATAATTCTTTCTGGGTGGGAATTTTAAACCTGAAGTCCTTGTGAGGCCAGGAAGAGAAGTCTTAGAGCATGGGTAACCCTGCGGCTTTGGGTCTTCGGTTCTTCTCCGTAGTAGGAGATACAGGTAGATAGATAGATTGGCGTATAAGTATAAAAATGTACGGAAAAATGGAGATGGACTTGTGTATAATTTATAGCTAAGGTTTTCTGAAACTTGTGGTAAAAACTCTTCATCTCAAATGACAATTCAGTAAGGAAAAACCAAATATAATATTTTTATATATTTATGAATATAAAAGTATGTATTTACAAATGTAAATATATTCGTATATTTAATATACAAGTAAGTATATTATACATACATTATGTAAATATATAAATAAAGGTATGTAAATATAACTATATAAATACGTAAAATATATTTATTTTATATAAGTATATGTAATTATGCTTATATACAACTTAAACATATAAGTATGTATTGATATGTTTATAAATTTAAATATAAAATATGTATATATTTACAAATATAAATATATGCATATATATATGTATATATGAGGTCTGTCCGGAAAAGTCCAGCCATTGCTAATATAAGGAGAATGGTTTGCACGACATCAGTGTACCCTGGCAGCCAAGGAGAGTGGACTGGAATGCGCATGCATGAACAACGATGGCTTCACTGTACTAGTCATGCGGGTGGTAGACACCACAGAGTGACCTGTGTACTGTGTGACTGTCGCATTCACAATGACTGAGCTGAGCAAGTAGAGCAATGAATACATCAGATTTTGTGTTAAGCTCGAATGTTTCTCCATGGAAACTATTCTGATGGTTCAGAAAGCTTTTGGGCAAGATTAAAGATAAGGAGAGAATCTTAGAGGCATCAAGAGAAAAGGAGACAGTTCCCTAGAAAGGGGTTCCCATAAGACTGTCAGCTGATTTCTCAAAAGAGACCTTACAGGCAAGAAGGGGCTGGAAAGAAGTATTCCAAGTCATGAAAAGCGAGGATCTACATCCAAGATTGCTCTATCCAGCAAAGCTTTCATTTAGAATGGAAGGGCAGATAGAGTGCTTTTCAGAAAAGGTCAAGTTAAAGGAGTTCATCACCACCAAGCCCTCATGTGAAATATTAAAGGGATTTATCTAAGAAAAAGAAGATAAAAAATATGAACAGTAAAATGACAGCCAACTCCCAGTAATTAACAACCACACCTAAAACAAAAACTAAAGCAAACTAAGCAAACCACTAGAATAGGAACAGAACCACAGAAATGGGGATCACATGGAGGGTTATCAACAGGGGAGTGGGAGGGGGGGAGAGGGGGGAAAGGTACAGAGAATAAGTAGCATAAATGGTAGGTGGAAAATAGACAGGGGGAGAGTAAGAATAGTGTAGGAAATGTAGAAGCCAAAGAACTTATAAGTAGGACCCTTGGACATGAACTATAGGGGGGGAATGTGGGAGGGAGGGGATGGGCAGGATGGAGTGGAGTGAAGGGGGGAATAGGACAACTGTAATAGCATAATCAATAAAATATATTAGAAAACAAAAACATCTACATTTTTTTAAAAAAGGCTTTTGGGGATGATGCAATGGGCGTAGTGCAAATAAAAGTGTGGCATAAACTCTTCAAAGGTGGTCGGGAATCCGTTGAAAGTGACCCACATTCTAGAAGACCTGCCGCAGAACACCGGAGAACGTTGAGTGTGTGCAGGGTTCAATCAGCAAAGATCGGTGACTGACAGTGTGAGAACTAGAAGCTGATCTGGGGATTCCAAAAACTACTGTGTCTGAGATTTTGAAGTAGGATCTTGGCATGAAATGTGTTGTGGCAAAATTGGTTTCGTGATTCAGGAAAATATGATGGGGCAGCTGATGGCGATTCCAACAAAGGGTTTTGCAGAGTGTTTTGAACAGTGAAAGAGATGCTGGTAGAATTGTGTGAGGTCCCAAGGCTCCTACTTTGAAGGGGACTGAGGTGTCATTGAGGTGTCATTGTCCTATGTACAATGTTTCTTGTATCTTGTATCTTCAGTAAATGTCTCTTGTTTTTCATATTACATGGCTAGATACTTAAATTTGTTTTTTTTTTTAATGAATTGCTATTTGTTTTGAGATGAAGTGTTTTACCACTAGTTTTAGAAAGTTATATCTATAAATTTTGTTGTTGAACTGAACGCCAAAGAAACTCAATGACTAAGGATTGATTTTTTTCTTTTATTACCTTAAACACACACACAACACAGTATGTTTACTGAAGTAAATTGAAAACATGGAAAAATAGAAAAAAACATTAAGATCAATTGTAATTCCACTCCCCCAAAATAACTGTGGAACTGTATCTGATAGCACTTTCTAAATCAGCTCATGTATATCTCTTTCTGATTACTGCAGAGTGTCCATCCATAATACGGATGTGTAAAATTTTATTTGTGTTTTCTAATGATGGACGTTTAGGTTCTACAAATCTGTTTACTGTAAAACATTCTCATTTATCAGTGTGCACTTGCACAAGTGTAGCTAGCTGTAAGGTCAGTTTCTAGAAATGGACTCCCTAGGTCAAAGGATATGTACTTTAAAGTTTTAGTACGTGTTGCTAAATTGCCTCCCAAAGATGCCATCCAGTTTACATTTCTACCAACAGCGTATGGAAGTGCCAATTTCCCCACACCCTCAAAGGCCTCTTATTTTAAAATACTTTTATTTCTCAGTGTGCTGAAATTGAAGGTTTCAGAAGGTTTTAGGTTTAAAGGGGGAAACTCGGGTGTGGAACAGCCATCAGAGGTGCGTGTGTGTGTGTGCATGTGTGTGTGTGTGTGTGTGTGTGTGTGTGTAGAGGGTGACTACTGCACTAATGCCTTAGGTTTTCCCAACATAGATCTTGCCCAAAAGCATTTGGGTTTGTCTACGCCTCCTTCACCCACGTTTTCCTGTCTTGGGCAGGTTGAAGGCATTCAAGGTGGCCCTCTTGGAGGTGTTCCAGGAAGCTCACGCCCAGTCGGTGGGCATGAGTCGCCTCACAGAGTCCATCAGCCGGGACAGAGAAGAGCCATTCTCCTCAGAGGAGATCCAGGCAGCGCTGAGCAAGATGCAGGACGACAACCAGGTCATGGTGTCGGAGGGCATCGTCTTCCTCATCTGAGGAGGCCTCGCGTCCAAACTTCGGGGATCTGCCAGGAAAGTCCCCACCCTAACCCCCATCTTGGTCTTTGCCTTCCTTCCTATGAATAACAGTGTTTAATTGAATCGAAGCTGAGAGACTTGTGCTGAAGCTGAATCAGGACTTGGAGGCTTTGGGGATGAAAGCTGCCGTGAGGTGGAGAGTAAAGTGGGAAAGGGCCAAGACTATTGCGTCTTGTTGCAGAAGACTGGCTCATACTGCCCACGTCCATCCCCAAGCGAAAGACTTCTGAGTATTTGGGGGCTCATCTGGTGTTTGTTCATCCTTTCTGGCTTTTGTCTCCCAAGCACTTTGGTCTGGAGCAGGCTTTAGGTCGTCTTACACTGGTGGAGAGTTCTGGAAGCAAGTCATGGAGGCCAAGAAAGCTTTCTTTGCACAAACATCAGTCAAGACTAATACAGTGAACCTTTGGCCTAAATACTCAAGACTTTGAATATACTTACCCATTCTTATTCTATGCATATGGCCTTAGTACTGCGTGCTGTTACAGACATTTAATTTTGTTTTTCTTACAAGCTCTGCCCTGCAAGATTTGCTGCTCCTGTATTTGCATGAATCCACCACAAGGTGGCAGCAGGCTACCGCGCACTCTTTGGAGGTTAGGTCTTTAGGCAGTTTCCTTCCTTAGTGATACCAGCATTTATCAGTTCAAGTTGTACACGCCAAACCCTGTTGATTTGAAATAGCTAAATGGCCACAGGAGGCCAGTGAGTGAAAGTCTAGGAGGAGAAGTGATTCTCTACTGGCTTTCCGGGCCCGAATCAAATCCCCTTCATGAGAAACAATACCTGATGTATCAGATACCTTAAAATCATGTGAGTTTTGCCCATAAAGAAATTTTCTTACAGGATTCTTGTGAAACCACATACACCTGGGTATACAGCCTTTGGGATTTGTTAGTCTGTACAGAAGTTTGTAGAGGGGCCAGGGCAATATTTCTACTGTTGTATGATTTGAATACCTTCTGGAAAACATTTAAAGTTACTTAAATTAAAAAAAAAAAAACCCAGTGATTTTATGGGGGCCTGGGTCACGTGCACTGGAAGCTGCTTGGAAGAGAAGAGGCTCTGCTGGTTCTCAGCTGTCAGAGGGGTGAGGAACTTCCTCCTTTCTTTGTGCTGGGAGGAGCCCCTCACTCTGAAGATACGAAGCAGAAGATTTTCTTTTTTCTTTGTTTTTTCATGGCATTAGGTTTTTGAAGGGAAGACAGCATGGTTGGGAATTCCATGTCATCATCTTTGTGATTTATTTTCCCAGATGTGAAATGCAGGTCCTAGTGGGAGTGATCCAGGGAGCGCAGTTCCAGGGGGGAGAGGGCAGGAGTCCTGGAAAGACTTTGACATTGAGACCGGCAATGGGTGTGATGTACCGGAGGCCCCAGTGGGCGCAAAGACGGGATTTCCTGCTCTTGAGGTCTGCGGGCTGCGGATATGTATGTCTAACGTGTCAGCATTCTAAAAATGAAAAGTATACAGGGGTATGCAAAGTAGGTTTACAGTTGGTATGGAAAATAATACAAAACAATATGTAAGAACAGACTTTCACTTAAATTAAACCTACTTTTGCCCATCCCCGTTACTGAATGAGGACACACAAAGTAAAAAGCTATAGGAGTTGAGGGGCCAGCGGAGAATCGGGGGGGTGGAAGCTACAGGTGGGGTGCTGGTGTAAAGAAAAGCTAGGGGTTTTCAGGGGTCTTCTTAAGTAATATGTCCAGAAAGGCCAAACATTTTGTCAATAGGACTCTTACTCTCTGTCCTTTGCTCCTGAGGAAACTGAGGCACAGGGGGAGAGAACCAGGAGCACCCAGCGTTTTGTTAGTACCTGTAGTACCAACTTTACCGTGCTGACAGCTCAGCTCTGCAAGCAAACGGAAGAACAGAAGGTAGAGGACTGTTTCAGGAGGCCACAACGGACAGTAATTGTATTAAAGTAACTTACTGTTAGGGACTCAACAAATCTCTACCATGAGTTTCAAAATGTATGTGTATTATTTCCCAACTTAGGACAAAAATAAAAGAAGTCGGTAAGCACTTAAAGAAGTTTATTGCCAGGAGCTCGCAATTCCTGCTGCCTGACCCTGAGAAAGGCAGCTCAGGCCGAGGCCTCCGGGCAGGCCGGTGCCCCAGAGGGCACAGATTGCAGTGATGGCCCAGATTTGTCAGGAAAAAACACAGGCTTTGTTCCCAAAGACAAGTGTTTACATTTAGGTCTGTCATCTGAAATAGTTAAAATAATTGGTGGGGCTAGGAGAAATAAAGTGTACCTTGGAAAGTTATGCTACCTTATTCCTTAACTCTCCTGGATAAGTGAAGCATCCATATTGAAGGATAGTTTTCAAGAGAGGATTTGGTAAGTTGCGGGAACTGAATCTCTTCTCTGCGACCAAATAACTTTGGTTAGGTTTTGTGCTGCTTGTCCGGATCTGTAGAATGGGATGATTCCTGCCTGTGGGGTGCTCGTGGGACGTCACAGAGCAGGTGGTTAAGTGCCCACCGGCGTGGAACTACTCCCCAGTACTTTCATTCGTACCGCAAGTTAAAGTTCCTGGAGTAAAATGATTGATTTGGACAGGTGTTTCATCTCTAAAAAGTGATCCTTAGATTAAAACCATTTAAAGTGGTTTCTCCCTTGTTGAGCTCTGAACTCTCCCCTTCCTTGCTGTTCCTGTCGCCCAGTCAGTGTGGCTCTGACTCAAGCGCTTCTCACATGGAGGCCCCCCTACTCCCAGCTTCTGGAAGTGGGTTCTTCAGCCTCTCCTAAGGCTTGAAGTCTGTCCAGCGTGGGCAGTGCCACCTTAATCCTCATAATATGCTTGTGAGGCAGGGTTATGGAGACAACCTGGAGGAGGAAGATAAAGAGCTTTGAAAAAGGCTCCCAGAAACCAGAGAATGCATAGTTTACCCCCTTCTCATTTTCCGGAGTTTTCCAACCACACCAGTTGTCCTACTGATTCCAGACTTTGTCTGAGATGACATCCACTGAAGCGGATTAAGGCAGGTGTGAGGGTCACCTGTGTATTGGCTGCCTCAGCTATGCAGTCCTAAAAACAGTCCTGCTTCCCTGCCATTTCCCCTTCCCCCCTCAGGAGCCAGGTGTCGCTACTTATGCTTCACGGGTAGGGAGGCAGAGGTGGAGTATTTTGTGGCGGTCGCGCAGGAAATCTCCAGAGAGCCGGAAGGTGGCAGAGGGAAACAAGCCCTGCACTGGGAAGTGAGGGCCCTGAGTCCGTTCCTCTTCTGGTTCTGGCGGCGTGCAGCTGAGTCAATGTGCCAGGCTGGGCGAGCCACTGCCTTAGAGGGAAGTGCTTGGTTTCTTCATCTGGAAAAGGAGGTGGTTGAACTAGGTGATCTCCGAGGTCCCTTCTGGAAATGCATATGACTGAACACCCAGAGTCAGTTCTACCCATGAGACAGGTTAGCCAGGGCAGAATGAGCCTTCTTTCATCTTTAAATACGTTTTTCAGGGTGCCGATGTCTGCTGCTCTATAGGGGCTGGCGCAAATAAAGCCCCTTTTTTATTAGAAAACCTTCTATTATAAAACCATAAGCATGTAGTTCTATAACGTAACTATCACACAAGCACACTGTATGGCATTTTAGGTGAAAAGTTCAAATGGCTGTCCATCTCTTGCGAGACATACTCTACCAACCGCACTGAAGTAGGCGTTACTTCCATTGGAACCTGTATTTTGTGGGTAGAACTCCAGGATGTTTCCAATTACCTTGAGATTTAATTCCTAGGAAAATTTTGAAACAAAATGAATTTTTGTACAACTGCACTTGAGTTGACTGAAATATAAACTTGGTTCACTTTCTTTCTCAGGTTCGATGCCTCAGTGATGAGGGCTGGTTTCTGTCTGCCCCGTTATTAGCCAGCATGTAATTCTAGCTCCTTCTCTTCAGCTTTTCCTCAAGGGAGAGAATTAGGATTCTCAGTTCTTTTCCTAAATATTTTTACTCTTAAATCCTGAGTATTTTCCTAGAGCCTGTAGGAGGATATTGGCCTCTGCTGAGATTTACCATCCTGATAACAGTTCTCCCAGCAGGTGTTTCTTGTAACAAGCTAAGCCTTCCGACCTTAAGTACCAGTGATTAACCTTGGCATAGAAAGGTCAGCTCGTGCCATCGTGTGTGTGTGTGTGTGTGTGTGTGTGTGTGTGTGTGTGTGTGTGTGTGTGTGACTATTCTAGCCATTTAAGTGGATGAAGCCCTGAATGAGCTGTGATAAAGACTTAATACGAAGTGGGGCACAAGTAGGTTTACAGTTGTGAGTATATGAAACAGAGTGTACTCTTGTTTCATTATTTATTAAGTATTGTGTTACTTTCCATATGAACGATTGTAAACCTACTTTGGCCCCACCCTGTACATCCAAAAACAGCCTAAGTTGGATTTGACTGTGTGCACAGGTTCTGTTTTTAAAGTATTGCTCTGTCTAATAAAACATGACGTGGACTGTTTAGGAAATAGAGACCGACACTATCTTCCCACCCTAATGTGTCTACTGTATGAATATTTTTGGTAAATCCTAAAACCCGTTTTAAAAGTGTTTAAGGGTCACACTACACAATATGGCCATTTTATCAGCAAGTTACAGGTCAGGCATTTGAGACTGAGATTAATGAACAGTCCTGTGTAGGGCTTTAGGGACTCAGAATGTTTCTGAAACTCTGAACTCCAAGTCAGAATTCTGACAATCCATTCTGCAGAAGAAATGCAAGCATTCACATGTCGCATTTCACTCTAATGGACAATAAGAAACCAGACAGATCAGAGTGAACATAGGGATGTCATATAAAGGTCCCGAGCTCCCAAGCAAACTGACTTCCTGAAACAATTTCATGCACCTGGTGATTGGACAGTTGAGCAGGTGTGGTCCTGCTACTTGCTAGCATTTAAGTCCTAAGCATCATATAAATGATGTCATTGAATCTTTCCTGTAGTTTTATGAGGGGGATTTTATCTTCCCAATTTTATAGAAGAGGAAGTAGGCTCAGGTTAGATCATTTGCCTGGGGTCTCATAGCTAGTCAGGGTGGACTCCAGATTCAAACTCGGGGCTATCTTTATTCTTAACTGCCCTGTTCTAACCACCATACTCTGCTGTTCCCTTTTAGTACTTCGAAGTGCTGAGATTGTTTGGGGAGCCGAGCTGGTCAGACCTACATCTATGAGTAATCCTGGGGCGATAAGGTCTGTGGTTGTCAGTGTGCAGAGATGAAATCAAAGACCTTCCGCAGTGTGTAATGCTCTCTGCAGAATCTCAGCGATAAAGGCCAAGAAGCTTACTTGGCAATAACTGGTATTTGCTATTTCTTGCCTTCCCACAAAATGTGTGCTGTGGTGGGCATCATAGTTACCAGGACACCACCCCCCTGAAAACTGTTTAAGTTTTTAAAATTAAAAACAATTCAAATGTAAGTTTTTCCTATTATACAACAGTATCTTTTCATTAGAGAAACACTAGAAAACAACCATAAGAAGTAAATAGAAACACCTATAGGACGGTAACCAGAAAACATACCTTGGTTTATTTTCCCAGAAACATTTGTGTGTATGGGTATATAATTGGCATTTGCCTATTTTCTTGGGGTAATTTCCTAGAAGTGTAACTGCTAGACCAAAAGTATGAACGTTATTCATGTTTCAGATGTATTTCACCAAATTACCAAATTATATTCCCACATGTATATGTAAAAGGTGCCCTCTGCCCTCTGTCCTACATCCTTGCTAACACTTGATATCATCTCTATCGCCAACTCTTTTTAAAATTGCCAGATTTAGTCTGGTTAAATTTTAACTTTATATTTAAGATCTCACACCACATCCTTCTCACACAGTACCTTCACTAGTACCTGCAGAGTTACGGGAGTGGTTTAAAAATTCTTCCTGTGGTAAACATAGCACGGGCAGAACAGACAACTTTCCACCACTGTAATCTCTGAGAGCTGGAGGTGAGAAATTGGCAGAGTAAGACATTTTATGAGCTGACATCAAAAACCATCTGGCTGGATCTTGTCTCCATTTACCTTGTTAATACATAGATACATGTGTATAAATAATGTGAAAAGGCTAAAAAGTCTTCAGAATGAAAAAAAGACTGGTTTCATTTTCCATGGTCTTCAGAACACGGGCAGAGTCAGTCCGGTGTCCCGGCCCCAGTGCACACACCACTTAGAACGTGTTGCTCACTCGGTAAGTCCGACCCTCTGACAGCTGCCACCTGGCCACCTCGCCCGGGGCATCTTCATTTCCAAATTCTCCAGCCTGCCTCTGGGGAAAGTTACTTCTCCTTCTCTGGGCTTGGGGTCCAACGCCGTGGGTTTGAATTTCAGCTCTGCTGTTTACTAGCTGTGTCGCTCTGTAGAGTTTCCATGCAGTCTCTAAGTTTCAATTTCTTCATCTGTGGAATGGGGAGATTGATCATCTTTTTCTCATGGGACTGTCGTGAGAACCATAAACAGTAATGTCTATGCACTTCCAGTCAAGATGGCGGCAGAGGCAGACATGACTCGCCTCTTTGTACAACCACATCAAAATTACAGCTAAAATATAGAACAGCCATCACTCAGAACTGTCAGAAATCAGACTTCCTTGAATGGAAGTCTGACAACTACAGAATTAAAGAAACCACATCCACCCAGACTGGTGGGAGGGATGCAGACACAGAAGAGCCTGCTCCCTCACCCATGTGTGGTGAATGAAAATTCGGGAGGGCTATCTCGAAGGCGAGGAGTCACAGCCCCGTGCCAGGCTCCCCAGCCCAGGGTTCTAGTGTCAGGAAGATAAGTCCCCACAACTTCTGGCTGCAAAAACCTTTGAGGGTTGTCAGTGGAAGAAACTTCTGGAGCCCCACCCAGTTCCTCTTAACCCACACACAGACTCACCTACTCAGACCCACTCCCTCTGAGCTCCAGCACTGGGGTAGCAGCTTGAAAGTCACCAGTGGTACACATGGAGAAACTGGAAGTGTCTGGCATCAAGGCACTCACCATTGTCCCTTTTCTAAACCCTCTCCCCACACAGCTGGCAAACATGCCATATCTGAAACTCCATCAACCTGGCTAACACTGTTTGACCTGCCTTGGAGATCCCTAGAGATTGCCTCATCCAATTTATCAGCCCACCCAGGCTGCTTTCCCAGATGAATGGCTGGTCTTAACTCATGGTTCAAAACTTCCTAAATCCTATCAAATGAGCAACAGCTGGCCCCAGTGAGCCCAAGGCCCTGCACAAGAAGCAGCCAGCCTGGATTCAGAGTTTGGCTTTGCTTGGGAATCTCCAAGCCCAGCACAAGTAGCAGCCATCTCAGATTGCTTTATAGCTCATGCAAGGTGACCCTGGGCAAAACACATGGGGGCTGACCTTGGCCTGCACCTCCTGGGAGACCCCAGGGCTGATGTGCCCAGTGGACAGCTTCAGGCCACGTTGGAGCACCACCACCCTGTCCCTGCGCAGCTGATCCTCAACAGAGGGTGGAGATTGGTGGTCGGTGGTCACAGCCAATTCTTGCACCCTACTGGCTTAGTTAAATCCCTCTCATTGATCTGCCAATAGCCACCAAGGCTCAACTACAACAGGAGGGTGTACTCAGCCCACACAAATGGTGCACCTCTAACACCCAGCTTGGTTGAAAGGGGAGGCTGTGCCACTGGACCCTACAGGACACCTACTACATTAGGCCACACTACCAAGATACAGAGTCAAAGCAGCTCTACCTAATACATAGAAACAAACACAGGGTGCCAAAACAAGAAGACAAAGAAATATGGGTCAAATGAAAGGACAGATTAAAACTCCAGAGAAAAGCTAAAGGAAATGGAGATAAGCCATCTATTAGATGCAGTTTTAAAACCCTGGTTATAAGGACGCTCCAGGAAGTTAGTGAGGACCTCAACAACATAAAAAAGACCCAGGCAGAAACTAAGGATACAATAATTGAAACAAAGAACAATATACACTAAGGTCGATGAAGCTGAGATTCAAATCAATGATATGGAGTATAGGGAAGCAAAAAACAACCAATCAGGACAATAAGAAGAAAAAAGAATCCACAAAAATAAGGATAGTTGTAAGTAGCCTCTGCGACAACCTCAAGAGGTTCAACATTCTCATCATAGGGGTGCCAGAAGGAGAAGAGAGGGAGCAAGAAATCAGAAATCCATTTGAAAAAAAACAATGAAAGAAAACTTCTCTAATTTGGTGAAGGAAATGGACATGCAAGTCCAGGAAGCACAGAGAGTCCCAAACAAGATGGATGCAAAGGGACCCACTCCCAGACACATCATAAATAAAATGCCAAAGATTAAAGATAATGGAGAAGAAGTTAGTTATCTACAGAGGAGTTCCTATAAGACTGTCAACTGATTTTTCAAAAGAGACTGCAGGCTAGAAGCGACTGGCAAGAAATATTCAAAGTCATGAAAAGCAGGGACCTACAGCCAAGATTGCTCTACCCAGCAAAGCTATCATTTAGAATCAAAGGGCAGGTAAAGAGCTTCCCAGACAAGAAAAACTAAAGGAGTTCATCATCACCAAACCATTATTATATGAAATGTAAAAGGGACTTATTTAAGAAAAAGAAGGTCAAAACTATGAACTATAAAATGGCAAAAAATATAAATCCATCAGCAATTGAATCTGAAAAACCAACTAAACAAACAAGAAAAGCAGAGACAGAATCATGGATACAGAGAGGGTTTTGATGGGTGCCAGATGGGAGGGAGTGTGGGAAAATCAGTCAAGAGGTGAGGGGATTAAGGAGTACAAATAGGCAGTTACAGAATAGCTGTCAGAATATAAAGTACAGTACAGGAAATGGAGTAGCCAAAGAACTTACACGCATGGCCCATGGACATGAAAAATGGTGTGGAGATTGCCTGAGGGAGTGGGTGGTGCTGGGTGGAGGAGGGCAAAGGGAGAAAAATCAGGACAACTGTAATAGCCAATAATTAATAATCAATAGAATATAATTAAAAATAATGTTTATGAAAATGCTTTGTGAGTCATATGGCTCGATCTACAATGTAAGGCTATTAATACAATAATTTTCCTCCCTTGGCAGCACATGTTTAAATAAAAAAAATGGCCTTGGAAGACTTGGAGAGAGGGACCTCTTTGTGTGCAGATGGAGACTAGAGAGAGTCAAAAGGCCTGGGTCCAGGCTGGGCTCCTCCCCCGGGGGCTGCCTGTAGGAAAGCCATCCAACCTTCATCATCAGCTGGGAGGGCTGAACCAATTGATCTCTAAAGACCTGTGCAGCTCCTGGAATCTATGATGAAGCAAAGGGGAAGAGAAGTCTACCCTACTTAATGGGTAAGTTGGGTGCTAGGTGAGGAGGTGCTCTGGACCTGTCGGATGTGAGAGGTGTCATGGGATAAAAGAGATCGTAGGGACATTCTCCTGGGTGACTTGCTCAGCACAAAACCTGCGTCATGGACATAAATGTGTGCACTCCATAGGAAGCTTTGTCTAAGTGCTGGGCTCTGCACGCCTAGCCATGAACCTCTCAGGGTCCTTTTACCCCTTGATGTCTCTTCCCGACCACCTTCCTGTGATCTCCCCCTGGTGAGTTGCAGTGGAGAGAGTGTGTAATGAGCCCTGATAAGTGGGGCACACCTCTCTTTGCTGCCCCAGGTTCCCCTTTTCCTTCCCATATCCCTTCTCTTCTTTCTCTTTATTTTCTTCTCCTCCACCCTTCTCCATACATCCTCAATTCCTTGCCTCTGCGAAGAACTGTCCCTCACAGGAAATCCATTTCATCCTGTTATTCTACAGTGTTTCTGTGAAAATAAGGAGAACCCGAGATTTATCGCTCTGAGTCAGTTCCCTGCAGGAGTGAAAGTGACACATTTCTCAGACGAGTGGCTGTCTCAGTGCTCTCCTTCTGGTCCTCCCCGCCCTGCGCGCCCCCACATGCACTGAGAGTTAACGAGACTGGGGAAGGAGAGGGCTTTGGAGGTCCAGCAGAGGTAAATCGCAGGAAAGGAAATATATGGGGGAAACTAACAAAAGCTAAGGGTTATTTAACAAGGTTTGTTATGCAGACTCAAGCTGGTGCCCACTCCAATGATGAGTTGTCTCCCTCTCCTGTGATTAAGAGTCACCACCCTCTTTCTAATAGAAGAGAGGGGGACCTTTACAAAGGGAAATTCATGCCCTGCTTTTAGACAGGGGGAGGGCAGCCTTTCCTGAGTCTGCTGTTTCTCATTGCCTTCAGCTTAAAATCACCCTTATGCCCAAATGACATATTTTGTGGTGCCATACTCTGATCCCCTTATTAGCAAAAAAAACCAGGCAGAAGAAGAAATTAACTAGGATCAATATCAAATTAAGCCAAATTAAGTGAATATTCCCTGAGCACTAGCTATGGGTAGAATAATTTGCTGCGGGTGTGGGAGTTGGGGGAACATAAAAACCAAACAAAGAGAAGTCACAGTTGTCTAAGAGCAGATTCGGAATACACCCTTGAAAGCGAAAAAAGCAAAAGCACACACATAGTCATTCAAGTGGACAGAAGAAAAGTAACTGCTAAACAAAATGCGGTGAGAGTTAGTGGGGAGTTCAGAAGAGGGGAAGACACGGGTGCATTGCAGGTCAGAGGAGATGGGTTTTAAGGAAGAGGCCAGGTCTTTGGGTGGCACCTAATTGAGGAGCGAGAACTGAAACGGTCATTCTAGGAAAAAGGAACTGGCTCCGAGATGGCGAGAGCTCAGAAACACAACACATTTTGTGGAGCAGAAGCTGAAAAATGAGTTCACGTGAAAGGTTTGGGATGCTGATTTTCTTTAATAATTGAGGCTGGGGCTATGCGTTAGATTTGGGCCAGTGTCTAAGAAATTGGTTATTTGATCTAGAGGCAAAAAATGGAGTGCGAGGTCACCTATCTGGGGCTAGACTGGCCACCCCAGCTCACCACCCCTAGACCTTTGCTCTGTGGTGACGGCCCAGGAGCAATTGTTGCTGATCACTAGTTCCTGGATGACCTGGTGGAAACAAACTCAAGAGAGTTTTTGGTAGGAGGAAGCCAGGGAAATTCGACCGGGTTTGACAGACGCTCACATGGGCTTTCCCCAGGCATCCGCGCTCCGTAACTCGTTGACTAATTCCATCCACCTGATGCAGGAAATCAGCTTGGCTGCTGAGTAAGTGAAAGCCTACACGAACCCTTGAGTTGCCTGCTGCTAGCCTGTGGGTAGCTCGGTCAGGCCAACCCAGACCAGCTGCTGCTCGATTTCCACGTGGAAACAACCTCACTTTCCTATTGTTCCCCTCGCCCCTGCTCTTGTCAAGGAACCCTCCAGAGTGGAAGAGGTATGGTTCTCAGCTATGAGGGAGTGCAGCTGTAAGACTTCAGGCTCCCGTCTGCTCATCCCAATCACTTTTAGGGATACTTGACTCTCAACTCCTCAGTTTCACAAAATGTAATGCATCTAGTGAGCCCCACTGTAATTTTATAGGAAATCTGGCCCTTTCTTTTATGTTCCCTAAAGCAGTGCATCCCAGACTTTTGTGTGATAGGGTCACTTAAGGATCTTGTGAATATGCAGTCTGATTCAACAGGTTTAGGGCCGGCCTGAGATCCTACAACTTGAGCAAGCTCCCAGGTGCTAGCAAGCTAGATGCTGCTGGTCCCAGGATCACACTGAGCGGGAAGGCGCCCCTGCATGGCCAGGGTCGGGGACGGAGCTTGCCTTCTCATTTCCAATTCTTGCTTGACTCATTCTTGCTGCCTCCCCTCCTGAGGCTGCTACCATCTCTCTACGTCACTTTGCTGCTGTGTAGACGTTATGACTGTTTTGTATGTAAAGAATTTCCCCTTAGACCTGGAAATATTGGAAGCAAATTAAAGCACAGTGTAGATGTGGGAACAGTTTGAATGCTAAGCTCGTGACTCTTAAAAGTTTCCTTGCCAACTCAGCTTCGTCTCTTACTGGCATCTCTCTCCATTTCTCTTCTTTCCAGGGAAGACTCAAGTTCCTGTTATTTGTATATGTAGCAATTTCGCTCTCTGTTTGTATGCTGAAATAGGCTCTGCGTGCTTCCAAAATGAACCATGGTAAATTCTCTCCAAATCAGAAGTGACATAAAGTTCATGGCACTAGTGGACAGAGGAAATTATCGTGGTCATTTTCCTTCTCTTTTTTTCATAGTATTTTTATTTTTCTTCTTATCCATGTTAAGTACCTACATAGTGATTGGTACAGCAAGGGAGTTTAATAAATAGTGTCTTGGTTAACAAAGATAAAACTCTGTTGCAAAAGCCTCCAAGGGCCCATAGAATAGATTCAGAATTGAGGGGTTCCTCCCTTTGATCTGGAACTTTCTCCAGTGACCTCAACCCTGTTCCACCCAGGACTCTCACACAGTACTCTGGGGAAACTCCTTTCTTAAGTCTTTTCCCGCACCCCTTACTTGTACTCTCTCTCAGCTTTTGCTTCTGTGCCCTTCCTTCATCTTTCTCCCCTGTGACTCTTTTCCTAGGTTATCAATGTTTTTCATCAGAAATTATACTCTCTGAGACCCACGCATGTGTGCACACTCGTGCAGAGAGACTGGGTGGCAGTTCGGGATGGAGAAAGGAAAGGACTTTTGTGTCTTTCATCCTGTGGTGACCTAAGCCCTGAGTAACTCCTGATCCTACAAACATCAGCACAGGAAGACCCTGGTATACAGTATTTTCATCTGACAAATAATCATTATAATGATCTCTTTTTAATTTTTAAACCAAAAGTAATATTTTTTCTTGGAAATATATTTTTAAAAAAGATTTTATTTACTTATTTTTAGAGAGGGGAAGGGAGAGAGAGAGAGGGAGAGAAACATTGATGTGTGAGAGAAACATCAATCAGTTGCCTCTTGCACGTCCCCACTGGGGGACCTGGCCCACAACTCAGGCAGGTGTCCTGACCAGAATAGAACCAGTGACCTTTTGGTTTGCAGGATGAGCCACACCAGTCAGGGCTTGAAAATCTTTTCATCGTGAAAACACGTTGACCTTTATAAAAAAGACCTAATTGCTACAAAGTGTGATTCTGTGGAGATTATAGCAAGTGCAAAATGGGTTTGAATATTTGACTGAAATAGGTAAAACTAAATGAATAGGTGCAAAGGATTCTGAACCTGGAAATAACGTTTTTCATTAAAGGGGCTGAGGGGTAAAGACGCCGTGAAGTTTGGGGGGGTCTGTAGCTTTATGGTGACAGATGCTGTTGTGTTTCCACATTAGGAAAAAATTCTTCGTTGGGGGCGGAGAGGTGGGGCTTTGAAAGGGAAGGGGATGTGGACTTTCTAAATGATCTAGGGACTCAAAAGACAGGTAAATTATGTATTTAATAGGTCTGACTAGCCTAAGCAGAGAAAGAATATTTGTGCTTGAGGGGGAAAAGAGCTGCAAGGGGCTTGAAGGTTGGGAATAAAAACCATAACACTTTGAGGCCATTCTGACGTGATGTTCTTAACCCTTATTCAGAAGGGTCTGGCCTTAACACAAATACATGTTCAGGGAAATTGGAAGTGTTTTAATATTGTTTGGAGATAATGCTGGAGTTAAAATAAAGTATACAAATAGCTTTGGTTTACTGAATAAGATAGTGAATAATAGTCTGTTTATTTTTTGCATTTAATTCTTTAGAATATCCTTCAAGCCAACTATAGGACCACACTGTTTAATTGGCTATTTAAAGTCACAGCTCTGATAAAAAGTAAAAGTAAACAGAGAAGCTTGTGAAATCATGTAAGGTCTCTACCAGTCAGTTTAGACTAGGATCTGCTGCAGTAACAGGCTCCAAATTGCAGTGGTTTACAAGAACCAAGGCTTGTTTCCCGACCATGTGTACACGTCCAGTTAGGGCAGCAGGGAGGCTCTGCTCATGGTTCTCACTCAGAGACCCATACCCTTTACTATGTCATCATTTCCCCTCATGTCACCATAATTCCCCAGGCAGGGGAGGAGCAGTCATGGAGAATGACAAATGGATTTTAGATTTTTCTGCCTAGGAGTGAAATACTTCACTTTTCTTTGGCCAAAGCAACTCATCCAGCAAAGAGGCAAAGACGTGTAATTCTCCAGGTTCCTGGAAGTAGAGAAAAACAGCATTCTGGGGATCACCATGTCTACCATAGTCCACCCTTCTGTTCACCAGGTACTTGGGTCACTCTCCTTGCATACATAATATCTTCACCCTCTCCCTGAGGGAGAGCAGCCAAAAGTTCTATCCTCTAGTGTATGTAGCTCAAAGTCTAGAATTTCTAAATGGTATACTGTAGTTCATCACATAAGGTCTGAAAGGGTAGAGTAAAGCAGGAAAATAGCACTAAATACTTGCATTTGGAAAAAGAAAGAATGGGAGAGGCACAATAGTTTTGACCTGTGGCAACCTTGAAATCCTGCTTGGCTGACACTGTGGGCATTCTGTAGCCAGGGCATGTGGAAAGTTCGTGAATCAGATCCGAGAGGGGCCCAACTCCCGGGGACTTTTGGGGATCTCTGGCTCCAACCCCTGGGAGGTAATTTTGCCCCAATAATCTCTTTGTCCCAAATGTAACAGTGTCGGCAATATGCCTTCCTTGGTGCCTTAGTTCCTGCTCCTAGGTAGTTAGGGGACTGAGGGTTGGTTCATGACTAATTTCAAGAGCTCTTGCAAAAATTTAGTAAACTTCTTATCTAAATTGGTTCTTTTGTGGCATTCCCAGAATAATCCCAGAATATCTCTATTTCTTTGCCTTGCATTCCTCTAACTCTCTCTCTGGCTCGATTTAGTGGTGGTTTACCAGAACTATACCCTAAATTCTTTATTCTGAGTTCTTTTATTCAATCAGAAGGATGTATCAGATGCTTCATGTTGATTCTTGCCCATAGGGAATTTATTCGGTTGAAAGGGTTTACTGGACATTTCTCCCTCAAAGTCTTTTTCAATCTTGTCTTTTGCTTTTGGGGGATAGAAATTACTGTTGTTGTTGTTGTTTTAATCTTGAGGGCTCTGAATTTCTGGACTCCCTTCATTCTCTTGGTTTTGTTTGCTAACCTGCCTATTCTTTCCTGAACTCATCTCTTTCTCGTATCACCTTGCCAGATGCAGACAACAGCACCCAACATGCAGAACTAACATTCTGTTTTCTAGTCAGTTCCTCTAGAACTTTTGTACTTCTGCGTACAGTATCTGCCTCTTAAGTTATTACAGGCAATAATTCTGCCCAAATTCTGCCGTTGCCTAGGGTGGGTCATCACAGCCTGCCACCTGACCTCTGTGACAGTGCCACTATTTTCGCCTTTGGCTATGGGGGCACTTCACTTCTAGGCATTAGTTTCCATTTCTACATAGATAGTACTAGGTCATGGCAGCATGTCTTGATGTGATTCTCCTTGCATTCACCTGTGTGTTGAGTGAACATACAAATTCTTCTTAAAAATTAGTTTTCAATTGTAGTTTACCTTCGATATTATTTTGTATTAGTTTCAGGTGTACAGCATAGTGGTAGACAAGCATATACTTTACAGACTGATCCCCTTGATGTTCCCAGCACCCACCTGGCGCCATACCTTGTTATTACAATATTATTGACTATATTATATATGTTGTACTATACATCCCCTTGACTATTTTGTAACTACCAATTAGTACTTCTTAATCCCATCAACTTTTTCACCCAGCCCTCCCCCCAACCCCCCCCTAAAAACTTCTGAAGGTTAGATATTTAAAACTAAATGTGTTTAATCACTAGGTTTTCTTTCTGCTACCTTGTTGGCATTTAACCTACTAGGAACATTTTATTAACCCTTACTTATTTTCATTGCCTAGATCAACACTGTTCAATATAAATATAATACAAGCTGTATGTGGTTTTGTAGTAGCCATTGGTAATCAGTGAGATTTTACAATAGCTGTCCTCGACGTCTGGAGTCTTGCAGGTGTCCTTTGTCTAGCTAATCCTCATAGGCTGCTAGTGACCTCATACTTTAAGATCACACGATCCTCTCTATTCCTGTTATATAGGACTGGCTGACATGACAACTGGATTGAGCAAAAATTATTTTGAAAAGGTATGTACACATTAGAAAAGATATTAATTTATAGATCATTTCAAAGAAAGCTTATGGGAACAAAACCGGGAGCTCTTAATGCTGTGACCTAAGATGAAAGTTCTCCATGGAATATAATAGTCACTCAGTAGTGCTGTGTTGTCCTGAGGAGATAGGAGATAAATAAATAAAACTACATGTGTACATTGAACTATATGCATCTCTAACAATCGCATGTCATTGTGTTCTTGGTTAATCTGTGTGTGTTTGCTTTCTTTCCGTAATGAGAGTTTGAACTAATTAAGGCAGAGACTATAATAGCACAGTCTATCACCTGGGGTGGCCTCAACAGACATGTAGTTGGGCATTAAAAAAAAATCTTGCTAACATGGATGATTGACCAGCTATAATGCTTTACCTCATGTGAGGCTGTGTGTAACTCATTTTTGGAACTACAGAGTCTCAGCTGTCTCTCTCTGTGGGCCCTTGAATTGTGTGTAGAGTGTCCTGGCTGTCACTGTGTTGCACGGTGGCTCCTCTTGCTTTATGGCAACTCTTAATGCTGGTAACAGCTCGGGTCATGGCCAATACAGGGGCAGTTAGTGAAGGGCTTCCAACACGGTCAGTGGTGTGTTCATTCTATATTCGTTATTGTGTCCTCAGTATTAGCAGGCGATTTACACTACAGATGAAATAATGATCTGAATCCGCTGGTTCACTTCAAACTTGCTGAAAGCTGGTTACTGGTTTGACATCCTAAGTTAGTTACTTTTACCTCGATGAGGGAAAACGCTGTGGCCATGGGATGTAAAACATCGATGTTTGCTTCTTTCTTACACAAAAGACCATTTAGTCTTCCCCAGCTATCCAGAAAATCCTCTTGTATTACATTAGGCATTTTTAATTCAAGGTGATTTACTTGTTCCTTCTTTCAAGAGAGCTGGTGTGGTCTCCTATGCATTGAGGTATGTCTTGGAATGGATAAGAGACCCCTGAAGAAGGTGAATGATTCCACCACTCATTTTAATATACTTTTAAGGGTCTATTGCATATATTGCTTTTGTAGCATGAGTGATACATGAAAACATGGCCCCTGTTTTCAGGGTGTTAGCTTTACTGACTATATGGAAAGGTATATCTGGTGAAGTATTAAAAAATTCTCTATCCAATGGGCTTAAGGGCTTCAGTCTAGCTAGACGGAGTTGGGTAGGAGACTTGTCTTGAATCTGTGTCTGTATAAAAATACCATGTTTTAATTTAGATTGTATATTTGGTGATGCACATTTAGAGAAGGAGACCGATAGAGATTATTGGGGGAAACTAAAGTTACCCCAAGGCCATGAATATGCCAGAGACTCCTCCTAAAACATATAAGCAGGTATGAAATAAACTAATTATGAGCAGAGAGGTAGCAAGAAAGGGATGATGCCTGAGAGAATAATTCAATAAATTCTTTTATGAGTTAAACTTTTGATTGCTAGAGGAGAGAGGCAGAGAAGAATCTACAGTCATGGGAATAGAAACGTGGATGAAAGGCCCATCATCACAGAAGAATTTTGATCAAATTTGGAGGGTCTTCCAATGAACCCAAGAGATGCTTCTTCCTTTCTTCAGTTAAAGAAAATGGAGGAAAGTTTGTCAAACATGTGCTAGATGAAAATAACTTTGCTGTGATGGAATGTGTCCTGCCTTTTTAGACAAGCATGTATAATTTTACTTAATCTTAATGGATATAAAAATATTAAGTCACTATTATTTCAAAATGTCTGTGTATTACTAAGGTAAATGCCTGACACATAGCATGTGCTTAATAAATGTTTGTTGACTTGCACTTAACGAGACAAATTAAATTTTTGCAGGTTATTTAAAATTACACATCAGAGTATATAAAGGCTCTACTTGCTAATCCATTTAGTTTAAAAAATCATCCTCAACCAGAGATAGCCAAGATAGTGGTCATTTATATGTTGTATGAATAATGATTATTTATTAAGCATCGGTAGGAATCTAACCATGGGGTTAAGATAGAATTAGTTCAGGTTACCACGAAACTACCTGGGGATGTAATTTCAGAATCTCTCACTGATGTCATTCATTACTTTGATTTTGTTTTTCCATTCTTAAATTGGAGCTAGATGGAGGCCTGCTGTTTAATACCAAGGCCTCTCTAAGGATGATTTATCTCCCACTTAAATCACAGTTCATATTGCATGACTAGAAAGTAGAACATATGGCACATGTCAAGAGGCCTTAACCATTTGTGGAAGACCATAGAATATCATGACAGCAATTTTTAACTTGGTTAATCTCTGTAGCAAATTAGTTAAGGACTTTGCTGTGATTTGAGGGTAGTGGGGGTGGAAGTGGGGGTAGAAGAAAAGCAAGGTCTGGTCCTTTTTCCGTCATCTCTTTTTGGGGTCCCCCTTTGATTCCCCTTCAGGAAGTGGAATAGAAAAAGAAACTACGTTCGTCAGTCGCTTCAGGGCAACCACAACCTAAGACAGTAAGCAGGTCAATCGAAACAAGGACAGTGGTTGCTATAAAACCAACAGGTATTCTCATTGACACAACACAGGTCTACACAGGGAACGCACAGAAAGAGCTTACTGCACGAAGCAGGCAGCCAGAGCAAAAGGACAATGACCCTCCTGTGTAACATGGCCGTGGTGAGTAATAATAACAATTTCTGTTTAGGTGTAGTCACTCCCTAGGATTCCAGAAAAGCAGATTTCTAGGGAATTAGGCTTGATTGGGGGTATTTCTTTTCAAAACAGAGCTGACTTCAATTTGACATGTGTCTGGTGGAGAAATAGAAAATATAGCTAGAAGTTATAATGGGGTGTAAATCAGCTCTTTGCCTGGTGGCTTTTGCATAGTCGGTGTCACAAACCATGTTATCTCTCCTCTGGCCACCATTGTAGAGTTAGATTGGCTTAAAACTCTAATCTCATGTGGGAGGGAGCTTAGCCAGCTATTGGGAGATATATATCAAGGAAGTTGGGGTCACAGAGGTTTAGTGATTTCCCCGTGACTACAGTAGAGAAGGAGTGCCCTGTGGAGGGAGTGAAACCATGCCTGGATGAACTCTGGACAGCTCCCAGGGGGGGGAATCTGCCATGCCTGTGATAACTGGTTATTTCTGCGCTCTCTCATTCCTCCGAGGAGAGAGAGAGGGTAGTGTGATGGAAACCTACCTCTCCGGGTCTAGAATCTTGCCTGGCAGTAGTCAAGCAAGACCTGGGGAGCCTTTTTAATATAGGAAGAATGAAAACAGAGCTTGGGAAGTCACTTACCATCTTAATGCCTTAAATAATCCCTTGTTTTACTCCCTTGTTAATAGTCTATGCAACTTAAAAGAGCTTGGGTTTCATAAAAAAATTCATGGCATATGGTGATGATAATATTTATATTTACATATTATTTTAGAGATGACAAGAAATGCAATGAAGCATAGCATTTAGGGGCATAGGCTTTGGAGTAAGACCTGGTTCTACCACTTACTAAATGTGGGATTTGGGGTAAGGTTTTAACCACGCTGTATTTTTATTCCTCTTGTCCATATTGGGCAATAATGATGGCATGCCCCACATGGGATTTTTGGGGGGATTAATTAATATCATTGCAAATAACTAAATCTATGCTCTGAAATAGCAGATCTCTGCATATGTAGGTTTTAGTTAACTTGGCCATTTTAATACAACAATCAATGAAGACTGAGAAAGTATTCAGTAAGTGTTAAATATTAGTATAATAATATTATTATTGTTTTTACCTCTGAGACTTCTCATCGACCCAGTGAAGTAGGTTGGGAACTACTTTCCCCATTATACACATGAACAACACCTCAAGTTGAATAATTTAACACCACTGGGTAGTATTCACACAAGAACTGGGACATGAACCCAGTCTTAATGGCTCCAAGTACAGTACTCTTCTCCTTGAATGGTTCCGAAGCAGGATTTCTGAACCTCTCAGAGAAGTGTTGTATATATTGTTCTTAAGAACTAGCAAGAGCCTTGTCAGAGCCTCTGCTCTGTATTGCACAATCACTAAAATCTACAGTTTCAGAGCCACAGCTTTGTGGAGCAAACTAGAGGGCTTTGCAGACATCATCTGATTTCCTGATAAAGGGCCACGTGACCCATGACACTCATGCATTCCTGACACAGCTGTCACATTGCTTGAAATGCTTGGCTCCTCTAGTGCGACAAAGCTAAGATTAAACACCTATGAGTGGCTACATGTTAGTAACAATGATGAGGGTCTACAATAGCAATAGCAGTGACCCCTGAGAGTTAGGTTTGGGTCCCCAGACTGTCATTAACAGGCTGGTGAAGCCGACCAGGTTACTGGTTGCCTCTCAGACACAACTTCTTCACCTGTCTAATGGGAATAATTAGCTCACCGGCTCTACCTACTCAATGAGAAAATTGGGAGAATCTGAAGTTTAAAGAGATGTGAAAGTGTTTTCTAAAATACTCAAAGAACATAAGCAAATGTAACAACAACTTATTAGAAGCAGGGCAATTTTTGCTGAATCACATAACCTCAAGGTACAATTATTTGGAAGCTTTGGTAAGAATATAACAATGACTTAGTGAACATGATGCAGAAGAGAAAAGAGAAAACACAAAGGAGGAATTTATGTAAAAAAAATCTAAGGAAAATAGGCTTGGGAAGCTATCTAAGGACCCTCCCATCTAAGCGGGCATCCTTTTATGTTGGGAACTGCCCTACCTGGTTTTAGAAACTGTAACTCCTCATGGCTAAGTCTGAGTGAAAAGAACTTGGGACCATAAGCCACTTAGGAGACAAAGCTTATCTTCCTTATAGGGGCATCACCTCTGCCCCCTTTCACCTCACCCTGCTTTGCCCCGGGCAGATGACCGGTTAGCCAATGATAGGTAAGATTCCTCAAAGGAGGGATGACCTAAGACAGACACAGTTGCAAAGGGGCTCTCAGGGAAGGACTGGGGGGGCTATAGAAAAAGGGGGTGGTGGACTCTTGCCCCTCGGCTTTTGCCTAGCCTGCGTCCTCATTCTGTCTGCAAGAAGTCTCATAATCTCTTGGCTGCCTTACTTCCCCTACCTGATTTAAGCCTGAAACAATGCCTTAAGCCTGAAACAATGTTGGAGTTGGGTGCAGTCCTGTGCTGGAAAGGGTGGGTTCCCTAGGGCAATCAGGACTAAGAAAGAATGCATAAAATCCTATGAAACCGACTTTGCCAATATTCTCAATTTAAATGACAAGGGTCCAAGCATGAAATAAGTTTGTTTCCTCAAAGTTTTATGGTCCTTTAACTATCTGACTCTGACTCAGAATAAGCCCTCAGAGTTCTTTGAATGTTATCTATTATTTGATCATTTCTGCCTGACAACGATTGATGAGCTTTACCTGTATTCCTGTGCAAATTGAACCCAATAAAAGCCCATTGAGGAAAAGGCTCTTGGCCCTTCTCCTTTGAGAGATCAGCCACCTTTCCTCCTCAAGCAGCTCAGGTCTTGGTAGACTTATTCTCATCCGTGGCAGATGGGGGAGCTCTGTGGGCAAAGCTCCCTCACACTTTTACTTTTTAAAACGTCATAGTGCTGTGTCCAGATAGAAGGTGCATGAGGACAAATGTCACATCTTTCCTGTCCACTGTGCATCATCAGAACAATGTTGACTTCATAATCATCACCTGTGCTGAGTATTTACCACGTGCAGCCATGCTGTCCACACTTTATGTGGATCACATTGTTTAATCTTCACATTTCCTGGTGGAGGAAACTGAGTCACAGCTAGTAAGGGTCCTGGAACTGAGTCATGGATGCAGGACATCTGATCCCAGAGCCCATGTCCGGAATCACCATATGATAGAGACAAAGTTGTTGAATGAATGAGTGACTGTGGGAGATGAAAGTAGATGAGCACTGATTATCTGAAGGTAAATCAGCCTCACTCAGGCTTATCTGGGTCAATCTCACTTTCAGCTTCTTTTTAGTATCAGCTACCTGATACAGCAGGATGACACCAAAACCTTTTTGTTTGCTCTTATCATTTCTTGCCTCCAGCATCCTCAAGATAGAGAAAGGAGGTCATTTAACCAAAGTGTCTGATTGCCTCACCTACCTTAACTCATGGGAGGTGTGGGCCAGAGCAACACTTAGCCCAGAGAATGAAAGCAACTCAGCCTCAGCTCTTGTTCTGCATTACGTGGAGAGTGGCTGATGGGCCCTGTCCATCCCCAGTAAGGGTCCACGGTGATGGTGGGGGAGCAAAGCACCGTCATGACAAAGGGAGCTGAAGGGATTTTTAGTCTTCTTTTATTTCGTAAGGTCTTCAAAGAGCACTTTCTTTCTTTGTGCTTGCCTCTAACACCAAATAAACCCGTATTTCAGGGTAGGTATAAAAAATATTTATGTTCTGGAGTTAAAGAGAAATAGTTTCCATGGTCTCTGTTGTTGGGCATCATAGTGCCCCTGCTTCTTTCCATTATCGCGGATAATTGGAACTTTGCTATAGTGTTTTCCTTTGGAAGACTGTGGGAGAATAACTATATTGTTAATTTAACTGTATTGTTTTGTTTATTCATTCACTCACCCGCTTTTCACCTTTCCAGAAAGCGTTTATGGAACCCCCTATCAGTGACACGTTCTCCTGCAGGAACTTACAATCCAATGGGTGCCGATCTGACACCAACAGTACAAACAAATGTACAAACAGTACATTTCCAGACAGTAAAGAAAAGATGCTTGAGTGGTAGATGGTTAAACCTTCATGATTTAAGGATAAATAACATACTTTCAATTGAACTACTTTAGGAACAGTTTCTGGAGGAGACCACACCTAAGCGGGGCCTTGATGGAAGGGTGGGATTTGGAGAGACAGAGGTGGGCAGTGTATTCTAGGTGAAGGAATGACTGGGAGGAAGGATTTTGTGGAGGATTCATGGGGTATGATGTTGGAAATATAATAAAAACAAGAGCTATCATTTAGTAAGCCTCTATTTTTGTTAGATTTATAGGTGCTTTACATAGAACGTTTCATTTAATCTTGTGAATATTATTATAAAGCAAGTGTTACCATCTGAATGGAAAGAAGAGAAACCAGAGGCTCAGGAGGAGGCCAGGTCAAGGTTTAAACCCTATCCCAGACCCTGTTATCTCCTGTCTCACTGGTTGGGAGCTCTCACACTATGTGGCTCAGCCACCAGGCTAATGAGTTTAGTTCTCAGTTTGGTACCCTGCTATTTCTGTGTATGATGTTCCAGTTTCCAGGTGAGGATCTGAGGTTCAGAGAGAAGCCATGATCTCATAAAAGATCAGGAATGCCGAATTCAGACAAATCATGGGATGTCCCTTGCCAACAAGTGACACCAGAGTCCCTAACCAGTTACAACCTCCTCTATTTTCCAGGTCAAGTGTCTGCTGCTACTGATGTTGGGACTCACTCTCCTGAGGGAGGGGGCAGCTCAGAAAAGCGTCAAAGCCGGGGATACTGCCCTTTGTCCTCCTCTGGAGGACAACAGTGTGAGGGTTGACATTCGCATCCTCAGACAAAACCAGGTTGCCTCTATCTCACACGGCTTCCAGAACCGCTCCAGCTCCCCCTGGGATTACAAGTAAGTGCAGAGGAAACTATCTTCACATTCTTTTGAAAAAATATGTTAAGTTATTCCAATCAGAAAGTAGAACGTTTAGAAAAACTTAAAGCCCTCACATTTACTCTTAGAAATCCCACCTTGCCCAGGAGCTCCCATTTTTCTTGCTGTTTTGGCCTAGGTGATTGAAAGTCTTACTATTTTGCTTCCAACTTCTCATCGTGCCTTTTTCCGCTTCACGGAGCCTTCCTGTGTTGGAAGCGCGGTCTTTTTAAAGCAGCCCACATAAACATCTCTGCGTGGGAATGAGTGGGAGCCAGAAAAGTCAGTCTAGAGAGACACACTCAGATTAGACAATGGTCTTCAAAGAATGGAGAAGAGGGCAGAGTGGAGGAGAAGGACTGTTAGGGAAGTGGGATGCTCGGTGGGAAGGTTCAGGGTAGAGTCTTGTGACTTCGTCTTAGGTGTAGGTTCCTAAAATGTCAAGTTCATCTAAATCCTCCCAATATAGGTGTAAAAACAGATTGCAGGGATAATTAGAAATGCTTCTGGGCTGTCTGTACTGCTTCCCACGTGAAGGGAGTGTATGCGGTGGCAAGCTGGCTGAGTTGGCTTCACTGCCTGTATGCCTCCGGGCAAAGGAGGCTATTGAGGGAGAAATTGAGAGAAGGCACTGGATTTACAAACCTCTGGGGCTTTGGCTTTCTTTTCCAAGCAGCAGACTTTGTAGAGTATATGTTGGGAGGCCTACTGGTGATTTCAGTCTCTAAGCAAAGGATGAATAATA
The DNA here is from genome assembly GCF_022682495.2 of Desmodus rotundus. Lineage (NCBI taxonomy): Eukaryota > Metazoa > Chordata > Mammalia > Chiroptera > Phyllostomidae > Desmodus > Desmodus rotundus. Next base: position 17,126,050 of record NC_071397.1, on the reverse strand, counting down.
ATTATAATAATAACATTGTAAAAACTGAACTAAAAGATCTAACATTTATTGAATGCCAACATTTCACAGTATGGCATTGGATACGCATTTGTATCACGGAATGATCTCAACAATTCCGTGAGAGATATGTGAGAATCTCCATTTTATAGTTGAGGAAACTGAGACGTAGGGAGTTAAGCACCTGCCAGAGGGCTGTGTATGAGTACAGGCTGTCTGTTCCGGAGTCCCTGCTGCAGCCCTGGGCTACTCAGAACCACTTCCCTGCAGGTGACTGCCCAGTGCTGCAGGGCTCTCATCCTTTGCCCATCTTCCCCATCCTGTCTTACTACCGGCTTTTACCTGCTCTTCCTGCAGCATCACGTGGGACCCTCACCGGTTCCCCTCTGAGATTGCAGAGGCCCAGTGCAGATACTCCGGCTGCATCAATGCTGAGGGGAAGGAAGACAGCTCCATGAACTCCGTCCCGATCGAGCAAGAGTTCCTGGTCCTCCGGAGGGAGCCCCAGGGCTGCTCTCGCTCCTTCCGGCTGGAGAAGGTGAGGGTGACTGTTGGCTGCACCTGCGTCACCCCCATCATCCGCTATGCACGTGACCTGAGAGCTGCCCATCAACTTAGGTGAAGAAGCTGTAGCAGTGCCGCTCCTCACCCCGCACTCTGCAACAAGGCCTGTGTGGTCCCTGATTCTCCCCACTTCACAGGACTCTTAATGAGGTCTGCACGGAATTCTCAAAGCTTTGTATTAGATGTGTTAACTTTCTGGGGCGCTTCTGAATCCTAACATAGTCCTCAGCTGTTTCAGTGTCCCAACCCCCTGAAAATGAATTGAGGACAATCAAGGAGCCCTTGGTCCACACTGTTCGCGACCACCATGCAGTCGCTGTGATGCAGTGCCACTCCCTGGGCGCTTTGTTGGTGAAAGGGGCCTCTGTCCCCTGTGGATAAAAACACAGAAAATATACCCCCAACATGAGAGTGTGGGAGGCGCTGTCCAGGCTGAGGTGGGGTGGGGAAGATGGGGGTAAGGATCTAGTATCTATGTTTATTAAGCACTTGCTAAATCTAGATGAGGTTGGCCTGATATTTATATTTGTAAGGCAATTGTTCATGTTTTTATGATATATTGACTCTATAAAATTTTAGGAGAAAAATTAATATATCAAGTACTATTATAATAAACTATTAATGATTACAAAACACTTTGTGTTCATCTCAGATTGTACTCACAGACCTTGTAGCCCCCCAAATTTTAAGCTCTATATACCTGTCAATTTTTTCATACTTTCTCATCAGAGCACTAGTGTTAGAATTATTTCATTAGAGCTATTATTTTGTGTGTATGAGCTTGGTGACTTTAGTTTTTTCCAGCTTTATCGAGATGTAATTGATGAATGACATGGTGAGTGAAGCACACAATGTGGTGATTTGATACATAATATATTGTGAAATGATTACCACACTAAAGTTAGGCTACACCTCCATCCCCTCGAGTGTTACATTTTTTTCTGTAGTAAAACATGTAAGATGAACTCTCTTAGCAAATTTCAAATACATAACATAGCACTATGCTGTACATTAAATCCCCAGAACTCATTTACTTTATAACTAATAGTTTGCACCCTTTGTCCATCTCCCATTCCCCTTATCCCCCACCCCTGGCAACCACTGACCTACTCTCTTTCTATGAGTTGGAGAGTTATTTTATTATTAATGGTTCTTGGGGTTTCTGTGGAGAGTTAAGGAAAATGGTACCATGTTCCCTGGTAACTCTTTATTGATCCATCTCCCTGGCTACATTATTTTACAAAGTGAACACGTATTGGCCACTGTGCTAGCCACTAGAGATACAAAGTAAGAAATGTGTATGGAAGGTCCACAGTATTGGCAACGGCCATCCACAGAGCCCCTGGGCATCGGGGCCATGCTGATCACTTTACACTTTCCTTGTTCTGACTTCTTTTGGGTCACTGATTATCTGTCATCCATCTCCAATGATTCTTGGGGACACTGGAGCTTCCATATTCTGGTTTCCACGCCATTCAGAGGTTCCTTTACCCCTCTCCTGCCCAGATATGGCACACCACATTTTCTCCTTTGGTGTACCGTCCCACTGAGTCAGAGCACTTCTCACTGCTGCTTTCTTCCGGACCCCAGCGAGGCAGTGGGGCGCACGTTCTCCCCTCCACCTGCAACTGGGCATGAAGATGGGAAAGTGGCAGGAGACTGGCACCTATGTATCAGTGTGGGGAAATTTTTTCTAGTTTCTTGTAGGGGGAAAGAGTGGATGGAGTAGTTTGCCTGGCTAGCTCTTTATCTCTTTGCTTCAGAATCTTTTGTTTATGGCATGAACATCAATGTTTGTACTTAAAATGTTCAGGCTCTTGAAATCTGGGAAACATTTTCTCTCATAGCTATCAGCTTCATAAATTTTCCATGAATCTCATATAAAAAGCCCCTGTCTGAGCGGTGGGAGAAGTATAGAGATGAAGGAAATTGCAGAGGGAAAAGGTACACCTCTGTTGTATGAAGATGTCATCTGCCTTGGCTGGTGTGGCTCAGTGGATTGAGTGCCGGCTTGAGAACCAAAGCATTGCTGGTTCAATTCCTAATCGGGGCACATGCCTGGGTTGCAGACCAGGTCCCCAGTAGGGGGCGTGTGAGAGGCAACCACACATTGCTGGTGTGTTTGATGGTGTCTCCCTCTCTTGCTCCCTCCCTTCCCCTCTCTCTAGAAATAAATACAATCTTAAAAAAGGATTACATTGTTACATATGTACATATGTAACATCCTAACAATGTGCTAAGTACTGTAGTCAAGGTATGGAATGTTAAGAAGATACAGAGGATGAGAGCCCACCAGGAATTTTCAGAGAGAAGATGACTTGAGCACTGAGCTGAAGATGAGTTGCTCTAGAGGAAAATGGGGGAAGGGCATCCCTAGCAAAGTGAACAGTATAAGCAAAAGCAACAGAGGCACAAAAAAGCTTGGTGTGTTAGGGAAACAGCAAATATTTCCATGTGCCTGGGACAATGTGGGCATGGGGACACAGTAGGGCACAGGTGGCAAACACAAGGCCCGCGGGCTGAATCCGGCCCTCCACCTTGTTTTATCTGGCCCAGCACCTTGTTTCTACCCGGCGGCAGCGCCCAGCTCTCGCTGAACTTTTATACAGTCCTAAAATTACATTCGGCCCTTTGAAGGCAACCACAAGGCTGATGTGGCCCCCGGTGAAAATGAGTTTGACACCCCTGTAGGGGACACATAAAAATATTTCTTGAATAAAAAGAGTGAACGAATGCATTAAACATGGAAAGAGGCAAATGGCCCACGTGTGGATGGTTCTGTGTGCTGCATTGCAGATGTGATGAGAACACAGCTGTGTTTTACAAGACAATTTTGGTGGTAGAATACAAAAGGGGTTGGCAAGCTGAAGGCCAGTTGGAAGATGAGAAAGAAGGCAATTTCTCTCCCATGGCAGCGCATTGTTAGAGCCTCATGGGCCCACGCAGATCCCCTGGTCAGCCTCCCTCGTTTGCAGATGAAGCCCCGAGGAGTTAGGTGACTTGCTCAAGGTTACTTGGGTAGTTAATGGCAGGAACAGACAGGTTCACTGGCTTCAAGTTAATGACTTTTCATGCATATTGAGTTTTTTTTTTCTAATAAAGACCATTTTAGTCATTTCTCTACATGGCTCAGGGCTGGCCCCGGGAGTGGATACAGACCTACCTCTGCATCCCACATTTCCAAATACATTGTACGTGGTTCCCCTGGAGTCTAGGGCCCTGAGTTACAGCTTCCTTTCCGGGCTTGAGCTGAGGACTGGCCGTCATTCAGGAAATTGCAGATCCTCTCCCACTCACAAGGTGGCACAGTTCCCTTATGGGGAATCTACTGGTATCTTCTTCAGCAGCCGCTTGAGACGTGGTTGAGGCTGAATGTGGCTGTTTTTTAGTTCAGTTTCCTGGGACACAGCAGGGCCCTGTTTCACTTGCAGGAGATGGTCTAAGATGAGTGGTTCGCATGTTCAAAAACAACACCACCATCATAATGTGTGAACAGAGGAACTTTTCTTTCCACGTGGAAACTTGAAAGCATGTAGCCTTTTCTTTTGGTATCCAGTTCTTATTTATGAAGGCTTGGCTGTGGAGAAAACATATTCTTAATCTCTCTTTATCACGCCCTCTCTCCCTACCCACCTCTTTCTAAAGCTGGATAAAAGTCACCTATATTTAGAATGCCTCATGGGAGAAATTTTGCTTGTAATTCACCATGAGAAAGATGGTTATTAAATGGGTTTTTTTTGTTTCTAACAAGAAAGGTAGAAAAATGCATTTAATATTTAGACAGCTCTTGGCTTTGGATTCTGGTCCTACCATTTTCTGGTTGTATGAATTCTGGCAACTTAATCCTTCTGAGTGAGACTCAGCTTCCTCAAAGTACGTCAAATGGGGGATAATATGTATTTTTAAAGAGTACTGTGTAATGCACTTGACGTTAAAATGTGAAGGACTTTATACAGTGCCCGGGAAATGGCAGGTGCTTTGTCACTGGTAGTCATTATCCCAAGAGGCACAGAACCTCAGTTTCCCAGTTTGCTCAGTCCCAGGAAACTCACAGCCAACTTTTATGTTTAAATACTACTGCTGTAATATTCCCATGGGTCTTAAATTCACCCTGTCCATTTACTCTCTACACACAACTGTATATACAGCAGTCCCCTCACCCCCCTTATATGTGGGTTTGCTTTCTGTGTTTTCAGTTACCTGGGGTCAACTGCGATCCAAAAATACTAACGGGAAAATTCCATAGATAATGCATACACTGTAAATTGTTCACTGTTATGAGCAGCTGTGGTGAAATCCCATCCGTTTCTCCAGCATCTCCATCTTAGACGCTCTTCATTTGGTAGTCACTAAGCAGTCCTTGGTTCTCACGTCAATGTCAAGGTACTGAAGTGCTTGGGCCCCGAAGAGCGAAAGTAGTGATGCTGGCAACTCCGCATGCCAAAGAAAAGCCATAAAGTGCTTCCTTTACGTGAAAAGGTGAGTACAGTCCCATACGATATTTTGAGAGAGGAGAAATCACATCGATATAACTTTTATTACAGGATAGTGTTATAATGTTTTTTTAAAAAACTAGTTCGTTGTTAATTTTTTACTGTGCCCTAATTTATATATTAAACTTCATCATAGGTGTGTGTATAGGAAAGAACAGGGTATACCTAGGGTTTGGTACTATCCACAGTCTCAGGCATCCACCGGGGGTCTTGCACGTGTCTCCCATGGATAAGGTGGGGGGACTATTGTGATTTAAGGTAATTCAAGTAAAAGATCTATATATTGTCACTATGCTATCATTATGTAGATATTTTATTTAAATCACCTTAAATTAACTAGAAAAGAGTAAAGGAAACTATAGATTTAATACATTAAAAAATTCCCTCTGGGGCCAGGAGCATTGTAGCCTACTTCACTGATACAAACTGGGAGAAAATCATCTTTGATTCAGTAAGTCAGAGAGGTGGTACATGTTCACTTGGATTTCCTCAGGGTGAAAAGGAGCACACACCGCTTCTCAGACACTGACGTATATTTTGGGGACACCTTGTTTGGTGCCGAGAAATAACCATTGAATAAAAGATAGCTTCTGAGCTGATGAGCTCTATGCATCCTAAGTATCAAAAAAGACTATAAAAAACATTCTTTCTTTTTTTAAGGGAACCTAGGAAAACAGAATTTCTTCAGGCAGTGAGTGAGGTCAGTTCTGGGGTAGTGGGCAGAACTGTTTATATATGGAAGATTCTACTTCATGTGTTTCTTATATCTGTGAATCTGATAAACAGGGAGGTTATGACTTCCCAGGTCACAATTATGCATCTTCTTATGTTTGCAATAGAATTAAATTACATTTGCAGCAGAATTATGGAGTATTAATGGGGCCCAGGAAGCTAAACTCAATAACAATTCCATTGAGGGCTGTTAAAAATAAAAATAATGATGATGATGATGATAGTGGTGATGGTGATGATGATAGCAGCTCATTATACCGAGTGTTGGTATGTGTGTCAGGCACTGTGCTATTTCCTGTGCATCTTAGCCCTCACAACAGTGCCGTGAGCTTGCAAAGATTATTATCGCCATATTGGAGATGAGGGAAATGAGGAATTACCACTTGCCCAAGGTCACAAGAGCTAGTAAAGATTACCCTGGAGGTTTAAATTTTGGTGTCTTGGACGGCAGACCCCCGTCTTGCCTGATCATCTAATCAGTACATTTGCATAAAGTTGGATAAGGTACCTAATATTTCTTCACAAGAATATTCTCCTATCTGAAAATGAAGAATGATTAATAGGTTTTTTACATAAATCACTGGAGGTCCTCAGGATTAACTCTTGATCTACAAAGAGCACTGGAACCCTGACTGGTGTCGCTCAGTGCTGGCCTATGAAATCAAGGGTCGCCAGTTCGATTCCCAGTCAGGGCACATGCCTGGGTTGCAGGCCAGGTCCCCAGTTGGGGGCATGAGGCACATTTCTCTCAGACATCAGTGTTTCCCTCCCTCTCTTTCTCCCTACTTTCCTCTCTCTCTAAAAGGAAATAAAAAATAAAATCTTAAAAAATTGTGACCTCCTACTGGCTCACTAGCAGCTATTTAGTGCACATAATTTTGAGAATTTTCCTCAGTAGCAAAGAGAAAATACTTTGAAACTAAGATAAAAAAGAATGGCTTCGATTTGAGCATGATGTTCTTGCTGCAAAATGGTTCTCTCTTCTCTTACATCATACAAACACCACTGCAACATCAGATATCACACTATAATGACTGAGCACGTGGATGATGGAGCCAGGTGCCAGGTTAAAATGCTAAATCTTGCACTTCCTAACTGCACCGATTACTAATGATCTTGGGCTAGTCACCTAACCTCCATTTTCTCCATGGGAAAGTGAGGAGGAGAACAGTACCTACTTCACAGGTTGTTGAGAGCCTAGAATAAGGCGATATGTGTAAGGTGCTTAGAATAGTACCTGGCATGGTAAGTGTATTGCCCAGTGTATTAAAATAGAGAAAAGTTATCCATTATCCCACCACAATAACATATAACTTTTAATATTTTTCTTTCTCATCTGCTCCTCTGACTCATACATACATACTTTATAAGGCCGTAATCATAACATACATGTAATCTGTATTTGGTAATCTTTCACTTAATTATATTTTATATTTTATAATTACATTATATTTTATATATTTTCTATGTTTCTATATACTGTTCACAATAATTTTCAGTGACCATTATACTACTCTTTCAAGTTGATTAACCTGAATTTATTTAGTTATTCCTTTATTTTTGGACCTTTAATTATTTCTACTTATAAAAAGTAAATAATGCTTATAGCTGTTTTGACTACTTTTTTATGTGAACTATATAATGTAGACAGGAGAATTTATGTCCTTTTATATGTACAGTTGCCTTTCACGTTAAAATTCTCTTTGTGTATTTTCAAACCTTGAACAAGTCACATCACATCTGTGACTCTCTGTTTCCTCAACTCGAAAGTGAGGATGATGATAATACTTGCCTCATAGGGTTGTGCCATGGATTAAAAGAAATAATACATGGAAGCCATTAGAGCAGTTCCAAGTTCTAACCAGTTGTTACTACTTGTACTCACTAGTTTAAATAAGCCAGGGCCTATGGATAAAGGCTCCCACCTGTCAATTCTTGTTTTCAAAGCCACGTAAATCAGTGCATTAGCCAAGATGGATTAATGAGTTGCTCTGGGTTGTGGCTGTTACAAAACTTGGAGACTTCCTACACCCCTGGCTTACCCCTGTGGTTTCCTTACATGCTGTCTGCAGTGAAACATCGCATGGCCTACAGGCAAGGGCCAGACCTTGTTTACAGTGGTGACAACAGCAGAAGCCATGTAACGGTTTCCCACAACCACAGACTCATGACTGACAGACACAAGGTCCGGGCACCCCCGCCCTGGGGGGGCTGAGTGTGCTAAAGGCTGGAGGGGTGTCTGATGGGACTGGCCTCCTCAGGGGGGACACCATGCTCATGAAAAGCCGTTAAAAGAGTAGTCCATCAGGCAGGAGTTTCCTGGGGTCCTGGGCGTCTGCTGAGTCCACACTCCTTGGCTTTTCCACACCTGAGAGAAAAGCCCCAGGCTTCCCACAGACCACTTGTCAAACACCTGACTGGCTTCTGTGGTCACCTCAAACCCCAAGTGAGATCCATTAAGAAAGCAAGGTTTGCTTCTGCCGCTTGGTTTTGACTGTGTCTGCATGTGAGATGCCAAACCCTGGTTTGTATATTTGAAAACACATAGAAAACAGAATTAAGTATAAAAGAAAACAAATCTTTTGGATCTATATGGCTTAGCTTTTGAAAGCTGCTGAGTACTATGATTCGGGCTTAAGAATGTAGATGAATTGAAGTTCTTGTCATATGAGAATGCTTTTACTGGGCAAAGGAATGATTTAGTTACTCCTCTTGTACAGAAGGTAGGGATCCCTTATTATTTTCATTAGTACTGGAACCCTCTGTAATGAAAGCTAACACTTGTTCAGTAGTTAGAATGGAATAGACACTCTTCTAACATATGTATTCAGTCATTTAATTGCCATATATCTCTGTGACTTAAGGCCTATTAATTTATGTCACAGTACAGGTGAGAAAATTGGGGTATAGATTGAGTCCATACTTTTCTTGAGGTGACAGTCACCACCTAGTGGTAGACTCCTGCCTTTTGTCACTGAGCTACATGGCCTCTCTGTAGGAGACCCACCAGGAATCACTTGTCTGCACTGGAATACCCGAGCCATGGCATCTTCTCTGAGGGTCCGTCTGTGACTGGTCAGTGAGAGCATGCTAATTTTGATATTTGCTTAATCCTACAAATTTAATTTTAAGCTTTATGGAAAGCTCATTGGAAGTGTAACCAATAGACTCTTGATTTTGCCCACTTCCAGAAACACCTCAAATTGTAATGGCCTTCATCTTGCTTGTGTATAGAAATCTAATCCTTTATCAGGCTTTGTTCCCCACAGGTTTCTGGAAATCTCGGATCAACATCTTCACTTCCCTGTAATTTTTCCTAAGGTTGCTCACTACCTTGGTCAACTGTCTGGTTTGGGACCACCAATCCTTGTCTCATTGAGCTACCTGAAGGTAGAACCCAGTTAGCCCTGTCAGGTTGATTGACAACCCTAGATCACAAAAAGGGATGCAGCTTCCAGCTGGTTCTCTTAGGATGCTGTTAGGGGATGCCAACGGCCATGCAAGGAGTTCCACTACCCTGAGGATGGCAGCCTGGAAGGGCTATGTGTAGAAGCTCTAGTTGGGAATTCTTGATGAGCTCCTAGTCCTCAGCCAAGTGCGGGAGCCATCCTGGACAATCAGCCAAGGTGAGACTTCAGCTGAATGCAGCCCCAACAAATATCTGAATGCAACCTTATGAGCAAGACTGGCTACGTAATTTGTGATGCCTAGTGAAAAATTAAAATGCGTAATTCCTTATTAAAAATAATTAATAATGGCAAGCTGAGCATTCACCCGAGCTCAGGACTCTCTGAGACTGTACAGGTTGTACACCCATGAAACCAGCCTGCTCAAGAGAGCCCCCGAGAGCACTCCCCAGCTGGGCCCTTCCCCAGGTTTTGTGATCGAAATACAATGGCTTATTTTTTCAAGTTTTATTGAGATGTAATTAACATGCAACATTACATAGGTTTAAGGTGTACAACAAAATGATTTGATATATTAATATATTGCAGTGATTGCCACAATAAGTTTAATTAACACGTATCACGTCATATAGTTATGATTTTTTTGTGATAAGAATTTTTAAGATTTACTCTCTTAGCAACTTTCAAATACATAATACAAAATTGTTAGCATAATACAGAATTGTTAATTGTTAACAGAACTTACTTATCTATACAACTGGAAGCTGGTACCTTTAAAAAATTGAGGTATAATTGACATATAATACTGTATTAGTTTTAGGCATACAACATAATGATTTGACATTTATATGTATCGCAAAGTGATCACCCCAGTAAGTTTAGTTATCATCTGTCACTATATATAGTAACAAAAGATTTTATATGATGAGAACTTTTAAGATCTACTCTCTTAGTAACTTTCAAATATGTAATATAGTATTATTAACTATAGTCACCATGATTTATAATACATTCCCATAATTTATTTTATAACTGAAAGTTTGTACTTTTTGACCTCCTTCACCCATTTTGTACCAACTGCCAATCAATGTGTCTGTTCTCTGTTTCTATGAGTTTGGGTTTTTTTTAGTTAAATTTTTTTCTTTTTAGACTCCACATGGCAGATCAGGCGGTATTTTTGTCTTTCTCTGACTTGTTGCATTTAGCATAATGTACTCAAGCTTTACCCACGTTGTCACAAATGGCAGAATTTCCTCTTTTTCTTATTGCTGAATAATATGTACCATTTTTTCTGCATCTATTCATCTGTCAATGAACAATTAGATTATTTCCTTGTCCTGGATACTGTAAATAATGCACAAGAAATATGGGGGTACAGATATCTCTTATAGATAGCAATTTTATTTCCTTAAGATATACCCAAAAGTGGAATTGCTGGATCATATGGTAGCTCTATGTTTAATTTTTTGAAGAAACCTCCGTATCATCAGTACAAAGGATTTTTCTACAAAGACATAGTCTGCAGAGATGCGACTCTGCCTCCGGTGTAAATGACCTTTAACAGCACCTTCTACAAAGGCATCTAATGCCCAGGAACTGTAGCTTCCCAAGTTGCTCCAGTTTATACAGGGGTGGGCAAAAGCAGGTTAATAACAATAAATAATCCAATAATTAATAAATAATAACACGAGAAGAAATTCTATGTTTCACGTACTTGCAACTGCAAACCTACTTTTGCCCACCCCTTTATTTATATAATTAAAAGGCCCAACTGTCTGCATTTCTCAGAAAAAAATAGGGAGTTTCAAGACACATCTAGTGGGAGTCAAAAAATGCTTGCTTCCTGGAAATGTACATTTAAAAATTCTACTATTTGCACGAAAGTTTCAAAGATTACTGGGTGCTCTTGCTGAAGGAAAATGATCTCATACCTTGTAGTGTATTTTGAAGTCTAATAGAGCGGAATCTCTGGTTTCAGTTGTTTGCCAGGGATCTGTATTAACAAGCACTTGTGTGCCACTAGAAAATGGATGGACGGATGTCCACAATGACAATGATCTCAGAAATTGTTTTCTAAATAATCAAAAGAACATTAAGTTCCCTTGTGTTACAGTGCTGTAGAGTGTATCTGATTGTTTTCTTCTTCTTTGAAAATTTTTCTTATGTGGGGTAGGAGGCTGAATAATGACCCTCAAAGATACCTATGTCCTAATTCCTGGGACCTGTGAGTGTTACCTTAAATGGAAAAGAGCCGTTGTACATATGACTAAACGAAGGATATTGGGATGGGGAGATTATCTCAGATTATTATGGCAGGTCCCGACTGGAGTCGCACATGCCTTTACAAGAGGGTGGCAGAGGGGCTTGGACAACAGAAGGGGATAACGCAGTGTGATGGTTGGAGCGATCTGCTCTGAAGCTGGAGGAGGGGCCACCAGCAAGGAAGGCAGCTCTAGAAGCTGGAATGGCAAAGAAACATTCTCCCTTAGTGCCTCTGAGGGCACAGGCCTGCTGGCACCTTGATTTTGGCCCAGTGAACTTGTAAGACAATACATGTGTGCTGTTTAAAGTCACCACATTTGTGGTAATGTGTTATAGCAGTGATGGGAAACGAATAAAATGCTTTGTGTATCTGATTGTTTTCTTTGAAAATCTTTTCTGCCATGGGTAATTCTTCATCAGCTTGGATGTCTGATTAGCCTAATTCCTAGGCTGGAAGAGCATTCACACTAGGAATTATTAGGCATGGTCTACTCGTTTCTAATTTCTGGGTCGCTCACTGTCCCTGCTGCAGAGCAGTGATTGAGGTCTGTTGCTTTCAGGCCCCTTTTCAGTCTGTCCTGGACAATGTGCTTTATCTAGTGGCCAGCCCAGTTGAACAACATCTTTGGTGACAGCAGGAGGTGCGGGCTGGGAAATGCTCTGACTCACCAAAGGAGGCAGAAGGATGCTGTTTCAGTTTGACTGCTGCATGCTCTGTGTGGGAGACATACGAAAAGCATTGTTGGACCCAAAGCTGCTTCTCACCATCTGACCGGAACAGTCAACTTCTTACAGTAACCTCAGGGGAAGGAAGTCGGTGTTGGTGAAGTGCTCCTTCCACGAACTTAAACCCAGATGTCTGACCTACATTTTCAGCCCAAAATGACCTTTATTCTCTCCCAACAGCTCAAGGTTACATGCATAAAAGTAAACATTGCATAAGAGTCATATCTGATATATTAAAATTATTTGAACTTTTGGCTTCATCAAACTTTTTGAAGTTGATGTATTAAAGGGAAGTAGGGCAAAAAGTTGAGCAGTAATCATTTACCTTGGTGGGTCTGCTACTTTTTAGGAAAAGCTGTCTCCTTTACTCCAGAGCCTCTCACTCTTTGTTGCCATCCTCAATTGGGGTTCTTCCAGGAAAGTTCGCTTTGGCTGGGTCTCAAGGTTAGCAAAACAGAACATTTTCTATGTAATAGGATTTGTGCAGCACTGGGAAGGAACTCTGCCTCTAAGATATATCTCTGTACTCTGCTGAAATCCTCTCTTTGAGATGGCCTTTTTGGAAAAATGCACATCTCTAGGAGGTTAACAGGTTGAGCTGGTGAGGTAGTTTTCTAGAGATTTTCTGAAAACACTCTTTTTAAGGGTCCAGGACTGTGTCAGCTGGAGAATCAAAGATCAATATGGCCCAGTTTCTTCTGCTATGATCTTATGATCTAGAAGGGAGACAGAAAGAAGCAGCAAATATAACCCTCATCAGCTGGGGTCTCTGTCTACTGAAGGTACTGAAATTTAGTAGACACAGTGCCCTGTAAATCATATCACACAGAAAATGGTCTGTTTTGCCAAGTTTGAGACCCAGCCACAGCTGTCTTCCCTGGTAGAATCCGAACTGAGGATGGCAACAAAGAGTGGGAGGCCCTGGAAGAGAAGGAGGCAGCTTTTCCTAAAATCCGGCACGCCCACAAAAATAAACAATTGGTTTGCAGAGCAAGAGGGCCTGCCTCTTATCTCTGTGGGGATTCCGGAGGGAATCTTGGGTTTATTTTAGATCCCTGGGCTCTGAAATGCTGCTCTCCTTGACGTGGCTCTGCTCTGAGCTGACTCGGAAGCTGTACTTTGTGAGGAAAGCCCACTGGGCATTTGTAAGTGTGACAGGCGTCTCTGAAGATGTGGGGTGAGAGAGCAGCAACACCACGATGCAACACGCACAACACCCACTAGTAGACATGCTTGTTCTTAAACATTCTTCAGCCACTACCGGCACTGAGGAATCCTCAAGGGCAAACATTTCTCCACAGGCTCCTTGCCTTTGCCCACCTCCTAGTAATTCTACCCTAAGTCCACCTCTCCTCTCTCCTCAGATCTCACTCTCCCTCCATTGCTCCTTACCTCTTTCTAGTATCTTTGTTATGCAGTAATTTAGCTATTTATTTTTCTATTGTCTTTTAAGACAAGGCCTGGTGGTCATATCTTTTGCACCAAATGCTGCCTTTCAAAGTGCTTTGCAAATACTTCTCTTGGAAGAAATGCCAGTCCCTTAAGGCAAAAACAGTTTTCTTTTCATGAGGCTGTGGCAAAGAATTCCAATACAATGCAATAAATGCCACTCTCTATATCTATGTCATCTATCATCTATATCATATATACCTATAGCTAACTAATCTATATATCTGTAGCTCTATCTGAGGCAGAAAGAAAGCTTGTAACTGAGGAAAGTACAGATGTTGGAGGCCTTTGGTTCCAAAAAGGCTTCTGGGGAGCAGGAGGAGAATTGAGAGTGGGGTTGATGTCTCAGAGAGAATGAGAAACTTTGATAATAGAGACGGCTGGGGCAGGCGTTCCCAAACTTGTTTAAGTGACAGAACACCCAGGAATCACGGCCTCTTTGAGTCATTGAGAGATATTGATGAATTTAATATGTCTTTTTAATAGTACTTCCACTTTATATGTTCTATTTTCAGTTTACATTGTTTAGACATCATGTTTGGTTAAATTCACATGCTATAAAGACAATATACAATCATATGCACTTGTCCATTAAAAATTACTCTGTGAGATGAGGCACGATGAGCATCTTTGAGATCTGCCCTTCATATCTGTTTACTACTGGTCTGAATAGGGATGAGAGTGGAAGGGTGTCGTGGCCAAGTCACGCTCGTGCTTATGATAGATGCAACCGGATTTCTCGTATGTGCTGTTGAGGTAAACATGGGTAATTAAGGCAGTTGATTCTTTTAGTCACATCTGAATATTCAGCAGGAGTAATTAGAAATGAACATTTAGAAATATCATGCATGCTGTGCGTAGTTTCTCCACAGAAGTCCTTTTTTTCTTCCCTTCCTCTAACTTTCCTTCCTTCCTTCCTCCCTCCCTCCTTCCCTCCCCCCTCCCCCCTCCCTTCCTTCCTCCCTCCCTTCCTTCCTTCCTTTTCTTTTTTCTTTCTTTTTGTCTTTCTCCCCTCTCCTCCTCTCCCCTGACTTCCCTTCTCTCCCCTCCTCTCCCTTCCTCTTCCCTTCCTTACTTTCCTCCCCCTTCCTTGTTGTTTACAGCATATGTGGACTTGCTGATCTGTCAGGCTTTGAAAAACTTTAGAAACATTATAACTGCAGGAACAACTCAGGAAGATTTCAGGTTAGCCATGAGTGACCGGAATATTTCACTTTTTGTGGAATTAGAGAAAAATTTGTTTTGCTTAATTTTTCTTTAATTCTGATCTTGAAGCTGATGCTGAGGGCCCATAAGGGGCATAAAAGGAAGGGGAAGAATCTCCAAAGAAAATAGCTTTGGAGTAGCTATCTTTTTTTCTATGCTAAATTCACTCATGTTATTGTACAGGATGAGAATTTCCTCTTTATTCTAGTGGAAAGTATATGCACTTTTCTCTTTCTTTTATTTTTCTCTGGATCTGAGAGACAGGGTTATTACACTTTTGTTGTAAGCATCACCATGGTGAGCCATGAACTCGTCAAGAGGCTGTAGACAGTCTGGTTAACCACATGGCTTGCTTCAAATCTAGAGTCTGATGGGAGCCGAATTGGATGTGACACAGAGATAAAGGCGAGGTTACCAGGGACAGTGATGAGCTTCACGAATAGTTTACTCAACAACATCTATTCAAGGGCAAAAGTTAAGCTACTGTTTTGGGTGCTCTTTAGTCATTTCAAAAATTTTGGCAAATAATCTGAAATCTTTCATTAAAGAAATATTAAACAAATGTTCAAGCCCAGTTGCAGATATTCTATCTCCTGACAGAAATATATATATATTTTATATATAAACAATATATAAATAATGTGTACATGTACATTATTTTAATATATTCTATTTATATATAATATATGTTTATGTTTTCATATAATATATATAAACAATATATAAATAATGCATGTATACATTATCATATATATATTTTATATATATATATATATAATAAAATAAATTGTATCCTGCAAATCCTTTTGTTCTTCTTTTCTAGAGCTCACCCTTGGGCAAAATTGTTTGCTCATCACAGTAATATAGTGAAATGGTAGAATGAATGTATTGTTTTCAAATATAAATGTAATTTCTTATAACAGAGATTTTGCTAAATTTGAGCAGCAGGAATTCTATCTCTGGGTATTTATCCAAAGAAACCCAGAACACCAAATCAAAAAGACATATGCATCTATATGTTCATTGCAACATTATTTACAATAGCCAGGGTATAAAAGCTACCTAAATATCCATCAATAAATGAATGGGTAATCCCATCTTTTCATCCATCAATAATGAATGAAAAGATGTGGTACATATATACAATGGCATATGACTCAGCCATAGAAAAGAATGAAATCTTGCCATCTGCAATAACGTGGATGGACCTAGAGGGTATTGTGCTGACTGAAATAAGTCAGACAAAGACAAATGGCAGATGATTTCACTTATATGTGGATTATAAAAAACAAATGAACAAGCAGAACAGAAACAGACTCATGGATACAGAAAACATTTAGACAGTTGCCAGATGGGAGGGTGATTGGGGGAGATGAGTAGAAAGGTGAAGGGATTAATAAGTAAAAATTGGTAGTGACAAAGTAGTCATAGGGATATAAAATACAGCATAGGAAATATAGTCGATAATATTATACTAACTATGTATGGTGTCAGATAGGTAGTAGATGTATCAGGGTGACCACTTCATAATTTATATAATGTCTAATTATGGGTTGTATACCTGAAGGCACTTAATGTTGTATGTCAACTGTAATTGAAAAATAAATTATTTTAAAAATGTTTAAAAGGGTAGATATTGACTGAAAAGGGGCACGAGGAAGTGTTCAAGGTGCTTGAAATGTTCTCTGTCTTGATCTATGTGTTGGTTTCATAAAAATTTTTCAATCTCTAAAAAATTTTTTTTTGAGCAGGAGGTAGGTTGAGGTTATATTCTCTAACAATTGGCTTTTCTCATGTTAGCATAATGCTTTTAGGAGTCACACATGTTGTTGGTGTCAGTGGTTTGTTTCGTTTTTATTGTTGAGTAGTCGCGTAGATGTGCTAAAATTTATTTATTTCTACACCAGCTGATGGGCATTTGAGTTGTTTGCAGTTTGGGGCTATTGTGATTACAAATTTACATATAGGTTTTTGGGTGCATAAATGCTTTTGTTTCTCTTGGATTAACACCTAAGGGTGGTGTTATAGAACAGATTGGGGTGGGGGGTGAATGATATACTATTACTGAATGGGTGCACCCTTGTGCTCCGGGGGTCCCCCACCCCATACTAGGTTCACTTTGCCCACTGCCAGGGAAAGACGTCTCTCAATGCCAGAGGTTGGTGAAAAGGAAAGGGATTATTTATTTAAAGAGTTATACAAACTTAAGAGTAATGACTTAATGTCTTCATTGAGATCCCAAAGTCCTCTAGAATATCCACAAATGTACAGTCTTTCCTTCCCCCTTTGTCCAGTCCGGGATACCATATCTCAGAAAAAGAAATAGAAGTCTGTGGCTCTTCTCTGCCCAAGCCACGTGGTCCCCCAAACACCCGTAGTCCCAAAAAGATGACGCTTGGCTGCCTCGCTTGGGTTTAAATCCCAGCACCAATCTTCCTCTGCCGCACCATTTCTGACTCCTCCCACAATTGGCCACAGCTGCCAGCATTCCCATATTCCTCCAGCTTTACTGGGCTGCCATAGTAAGTCCAGGCAGGTGAGGCCCTGTGGTGTGGAGCCAATAATCTCCAAGGTCTTATGCAGGCTCTGTAACCAGGGGGAGTTGACTCCCAGTTACATCATGGGTTGAAATCACTCCCATCCCCCTGGTTCAAAGCATGGCCACAGCTATTTAACATATCTATGAAACCAGTTAAAGGTTAAACATATGTTAAATGACCATGCCAGAGGTTATCTGCAAAACTGTTGCTATTCAAAACAACTCTCAATGGCCCTGCTCCATGCATCCCATCCCCCAGTTCAGACTTGGGGTGAGGACATCATATATAATATTTTTTCTAATAACTCGGACACCGAGTTCTGGACCCCATTACAAATCCCTATTTGCCCCCTCCCCTGCCCTTGGCTGCACCCTGTTACAGTGGCATAGCTGGGGCTTATAAGTGTACATTTAACTGTCAAACTATTTTCCAAAGTGACTGTGTTGTTTTGCATTCCCATCAGAAATGTAACAAAATTCTAGTTGGTCTCACATCTTTGTCTGCTCTCAGTGTTGCCTGTTTTTAAATTTTAGTCACTCTAGTGGGTGAAGAAAATATCTCAATGTACTTTTAATTTGCCTGTCATAGTATATTGATTTAAACACCTATGACGAAAAGAGCACTGTCCCTTCATTTAGATGTTACTATTTGAAACCCGCATGTTCAAGCGTCCAATCCCATGTATCAGCAATGCTTTATCTGAAAAGTTGATTTTTCACCTTTTTATGATGACTTGTCCTGATCTTGTGGGGGTTTCCTTTGAGTCTCCCTTCCCAGAATTTATGGCATCTTGTCGTGTGCCTTTAGTGAGTAATCAGGTTCCAGTTTGATGTTTCATTAGTATGAGTCCACCTTTTGCCTTTCTCTTATCTCCTGATAGATTGGCATTCATCTTTATTCTGAACTCACGCCAGGTGATACTGGGTTTTGCTGGCTTTCATGTTTGGGCCGTAGTCCCTCCACTAGAGTCGTACGTCGAAAACTTTGGTCAGTCAACACCGATTCTCCTTACGTATTTGGTGCTGTACATAAGGCCCAGTGATTCAAGATCTTTTAAACAAATATCTTGGGATGGAGGCATGAACAACAGGGTCCTGGACAATTGAACTCATATAATAGGGATTGGAAATACAGTTTTGAATGCCATCTTTACAAAGATGAGAGCTAAAGCCACAGATCTTGGGAGCATGTCCACATTTAGGGCGTAAGACAAAGAGGTGAAACCAATGTAGAGAGAGAAGAAATTAATAGTGTGATGAGATAGAATGTCACAATGTCATGGAAACCAAGGCAAGAGAGAAGGGGAGGGTGTTTGATAGGGTTAATGCTGTACAGTGGCTTAGAGGGAAAAAACTGAGAAGATGCCGCTAAATTTGAAATTGGGAGGTTATTTGAGACTTTGGAAAGTGCAGTTTCCTCAAAGCAATAGAGTCAGAGCCAGAATGCATAACATTAGGTAATGAGAAGGTGAAGAAACAAAAACAGATGTATTTTACACTGGGCATGGCAGGCATAAATATACCTCCCTCTGAGCCACCCATTGCTCCTCGCAATAGCAGGAGGGGTGGGTGTCTATCTTTCTGTGCTTTAGATTTTACCTGCCTTTACCTGAGGAGCATTATTCTCCTGAACTCTCTCTGATATCTTCAACCTTTGGCCATTTTTTCTCAGTTTATTTAATATGCCCCAAAATTTTCAGTCTTCAAAAACAAAATCAAATAAAAATACAAATAAGTTATAGGTTCCCATGGCCATTCCTCTATCACCTTCCTTTTTATAGTGAGGCTACTTTGAAAAGAGACTTTTCTTGTGTCTTCCACTTCCTCCCCTTCCATTCACTCCTCAGTCTATTCTAATCTGATTGTGGCCTTCACCACTACAAAGAAGCATGTTCCTCTAGAGTTCAATGACTTCGTTTACATACTCGACATGCTTCTCAGGTCTCACTTCTTTGACATTATGTTGGCATTTGATTGTGTTGACCACTTCCTCAACTTTAAGTTCTCCTTCATGGACTCTTCTTCTTGATCCTTAGACATCAGCGCGTGTTCTGCAAGGTTCGATTTCCAGCTGCGGGTCCTTTCATTCTGTAACTTCTTTTTAGGAGACACCAATGAGCACGCGGCTTCTGATAATCACACACATACCCATGCTGTGTTCTGGATCCCATCTGCTTTTGCCTGAGGGGTTTACTCTCCAAATTCCCCAATTCCTCAAGCTCATATCCTTGCTGAGCTCACTTCTCTATTTTTCCACTGAATATCTCAACGTGGATGTCCCACAGAGACCTCAAATTCAATATACCCAAATTTCACTCACCACTCTCATTGGCCACTAAGCTAATATTCTTCTTTCTTCCATTCCTTATCACACTGAAGGACATTGCCATCTACCCCATTAATCAAGTCAAAAATCTGGAAGCCATCCTTGCCTTTCTCCACTTCTGCTTCCTCCCCCGATAACTTCTCCATCAAGTCCTATCAATTTTATTCTTGATAGTTGTTAAATTTACCCCCTCTCACTATTTCTACTGCCATTACTTATTCTCTCCCTCAGGAAAGTTATATTGTATCTTCCTTCATGCTGAGAATGCTATTCATTTATCTATTCAACTTCATTCTTTGAACATTGAGCAACTATTTGTTATATACGAAGTCAGCTTCTAGTTAACTCTTTTATTTCCTCTTGGATACTTCCTGTTGACTACTTCCTCACTAAATTATGTATTAGGAGTCTAAATTTTAACCAATATTTCCTTTATTCCTGCTTCACCCCACTCCCCAAACTGGCTACTTTGAACGATGTGAAATCCACCACCCTCCAGGAGGCATTAGAGTCAGGTACACCAATTAAGGTTAAATTGCACCTCAATGAGGTGCAAGTGAAATGGGAAGATTAATAGTCATTGGCGACCAAGTGACTAGATGTGAGGGTTGAGTATCCCAACTACAACAGTCTTTGACACCTGCTCCCTCATGCCTGTTAAACCCTATAATCAATTTATTGTCTTTTGCCCTTATGTCCTTATTTCTCTTCTTACCTAGATTAAATCCTATAGCCAATTGCAGTCATGACTTTGGACATGACCTCAGTCCCTTACCTACGTTACTTGGTCATTTTCAACTGATAAGACCCCAGCCCCAGTTAAATTCAAGTCTCCTCTTCTTCTGTGCTTGAATCTACGCGGCAGAATGTGGGTGAAGAAAAATCTACAGCCCTGCTGACTAATATCACTTTAAGTATATAACCACTGACCTCAACTGGGCCTGAAATGCTGCCCAAACATCCATCTGCTCCCCCACTCTCCTACATGACTATTTTATGTTTCCTCTTATGCTCTGGTGCCAGTTACCAATTTAACGCCTCTTGTATACAAATCTACCTTGATTATTACATTCAAGTCTTCGGTAACTCCTCTACCATCTTAACTCTTGGTAGGTAACCTTACTTCTTATTTTACTCAGAAAATAAAAACAACCAGAAGAGAGATTCTGTAAGTCCTATACATTACCTGCCTACCAGGATCTGCCTACTTTCCTGTTACTCTGGATGACCTGACTGCACTCCAAGCTAAGAATGATTCCTCTAGTTAGTCACTGGTTTCTATCCCCTTTCCCAGATTTAAGCTTATAGCTCCAGAATTCTTCCCTACAAAAGATTTTTGGTACTTGCTTTATTCCAATCACCGCAGATATCCCACAAAAGGCAATGCCACATTGTGATGTGCAATTTATTGAATACAATTTAACATAGAATCATATCAGGATGATGGCATTATGACCAATGCTGCTTTATTATTGCATCAATTTTGTGTGTTTTTTCTTAGTTAAAAATGTAAGGTTATTATGGCTTCTTTGATGTCTCATAGCATCTACCCCATTAACATGGTAATAGCTGTAATTAATTTTTATAGAATGGTACATGATCCAAATTCAAAACAGAAATATTTAACTTGGATATAAGAAGGACTTCTTGTTTTGGGGGCAATGAGTCATTGGTTGAATATTTCTGTATTTAAAGTTCTGGAAAACTAATCTTGTTTTTGCTCTTGCGCAGTATCACTTTATCTTATCATCTGAAAGAGAAATGAACTGTAAGACTATTCAAACTTTCTTCCAGCATAAACTTTCATAATTATCCTTGTAATCATTTGGTAAGACTCAGTTAAGGTTCCATTCCTGCAGGGAGGCCGAAGGCAGATAGAGGTGAATGAGCCAGCCTTTTTACCATTGCTTATCAGTAATTAACGCAGGATCAACGACACAGGTGTCCTCAATGAAATGTTGGTTTAGAACCAAATCTTGACTGCCATCATTGCCACCATCATCCACATTTGCTGCACGTCTGGTTATGTGCAAACCACTGTGTATTGTTGCTCTTTCCAGGAACTCATGAGAGTAACCCGCCATCGCATTCCACCATGAGGCATGCGAGATACAGGTCACCTTTGATATGGGCCTTTTAAGGCTGCTTGCTTTTAACCATAGACATGTATGGACTTCCTCTACATTACCATCAATCAGTGAGCTACATGCATTGAGGATTGACCTTGTGAACTCTGCCCTAACTAGAACACGGTGGTGAGAGCTGGCACCCGAGGATGGCAGGAAGCACAAGGACAAACAACTACTCTTGAAGCCTCCAGGCCTCTCTTGTTAGTGTTAGCGTCATCCCTCCTAACTGCTCTTGTTGTGACAGATTCCTAGCTTTTGAATCTGCATTCTAAATGTGCCATGGCAGTCTCTCTCTCTCTCTTTCTCTCTCTCTCTCTCTCTCTCTCTGTCTGTTCCTAAGCCTTCAATTACTCTAATCACTTCTCTCTCCAGCTACTCTGAAACTCTACCTGGGCACAGATCAAATTCTTCTTCCTGGTCATCCCATCCAAAAGGCTTTTCTTTGGAAAATCTTTGACACTTATCATCCGTCCCACTAAATTACCTGTATCCTGTCAGGAGACCTCAGTTTACTCTTCCTACTTATCCTTTCACCCACTGTCCCTGACCCTATTAGACTGAAGGTTCCTTGAGGGTAAGAACCTTATTATTCATCCTTGAATATCTACATAGCTCCTGCCATGATGTTTTGCCCCAAATAAGTGCTCGTTATAATTAAAATGGTTGATTATATTGCATTTGATCCATGGTTTTGTGGAAGACAATTGTTACATTTGAGAAAAAAAGTGCACTGTGTTTGATCATTTGGGTTTGTCTTCAAGGAAAACAATGAAGAAAAGCTGTTCAGTTGATGAAGCCAACTGTTCTCTGCTTCTTTGAAAGCTCTCCTCCACCACTAAAGTCTGAGACGCCTGGGCCCGCCTGTGAGCTTCTGTTATCCATCCCTGTCTCCTCACAGCACCTCCTACCAAAACACAGGAGCACAAGAGGTCTGAGATTCGGATTCCCAAAATGAATGATGCTTATGACTGTGAAGGAAGGAGTTGTTGTTTCAGAACACAGAGCTTGAGGCTTGAAGTGTGAGAGTGGGAATGAACAAAAAACAACACAAGAATGTTTCTCAGAAAATCGTGTGAACTTTTCCTTCAGCACAGTCCACTTGAGGTCTTCAGTGACTAAGCCTTGAAACTTAAAGGAAAGGGAAACTATATTTATGTAGAACTTTTCAGTCTTAATCAATAACGTACTTTCTCTTTAGTTCAGAGAAACTTGGCTGGGGACTCTGTGCACAGGAGGACTGTGAGTGAGAAAAATGGAAAAACAATTATCAAGCTGCTTCTGAGTGATAGTACTGGGTTTGGGGCTTGCTAAGAATATCTGAATGGGTTCATTTGACTGATGGGGTGATTGAGACTCAGAGAGCTTAAGTAACTTGCCCAAAGTCACATGGCTAAATGATGGAGCTGGGATTCAAACCTTACTCATCCAGGGTCATTTGTCCTTTTGTAACAGGGTGCAGACAAGAGGAGGACCCCAAATGGGGATTTGTAATGGGGTCCAGAGGAACTTGGAGATAATTGGCTCCAAGGCCACACCTGCCACACAGGGCCACACCTGCCTGGAATTCTGGCAGCTGTGACCAGTTGTGGGAGGAGCCAGAAATGGGGCTGCAGAGGAAGATTGGTGCTGGGATTTAAACCCAGGCGCGGCAGCCATTTGGCATCTGTTTTTGGGACCACAGGTCTTCTTGGGGACCACACGGCTTTGGAAGTGCTCCCTTTTGCCATATGGATGGTGCTGGGAGCCTGAGTCACAGACTTCTACTTCCTTCCTGAGATACAGTACCCTGGACTGGACAAAGGGGAGAAGGAAGGACTGTGTGAGTTTGTGGTTATTTCAAAGAACCTTAGTCTGTATTATTTCAAATAAGTAATAATTCCTGTCCCTTTCACCAATTTCTGGCATTGAGAGATGTCTTTCCTCTGACAGCGGACAACGCAAACCTAGTACGGGGGAGGAACCCCCAGAGAAAAAGGGGGGGTCTTTTATATCATTCGTCCCCCTGTCCCCGGTCTATTCTATAACACATTAATCCCAAGTTCACAGAACTTATCAATTTTTCTAGAGCCTAAAAAATGTTTGGGAAGTGAAAAAGGAATTAATAGTCTCCAAAATGCCATGGGAAACTAACTAAAGAAAAATAAAGTTAAATTTTGTACTTTCACAGACTGAGAGTATCATGTCAATTAGTAGAATGTAATTTTTTCAACACAAACAATTATACACCAGTATAAATCATGCTTATGTAGCCTGTAGATAAATTTCTGTGGTTGGACCTTATGTGTGGTGGGACATTAAAAGGCAGATTGCCTAAAGCTTGGGGAAGTGGTACAATGGACCTATCTATTCAGTCTAACTTTTAGGGAAGTAGTTCCTTTTGCCCTTCTTGGAGAATCTGTTTATTCAGACAAACAAACAGGTAAGCCAGAAAGAGAAGGAGGAGTGTGAGAGGGAGAGGATGGTGACGGGGGCAGAGGGAGTAAGAAGAAGAGGAAATGGCAGACGTATCTTCTTCAGGGAGACGGTTCTATGTTTCTTTTCTTTTCTTTTTCTTTCTTTCTTTTTTCTTTTTTTACCATATCAAGGGAAGCTTTTCTTCCCCCCCCCTAATTTTATTGTTATTCAAGTACAGTTCTCTGCCTTTTCCCCCCACCCCAGCCTAATTCCCAGCCCTCCCCGTCTCCCTCCCATTTCCACCCCCCTCCCCACCCCCCATTATTGTCCATGTGTCCTTTATAATTGTTCCTGCAAACCCTTCACCCTTTTCCCCTGAAATCCCCTCCTCTCTCCCCTCTAGTCACTGTTGGCTTTTTCTCAATTTCAGTGTCTTTGGTTATATTTTGCTTGCTTGTTTGTTGTGTTGACTAGGTCCCTGTTAAAGGTGAGATCATATGGTATTTGTCCCTCACCACCTGGCTTATTTCACTTAGCATAATGCTTTCCAGTTCATTCCATGCTGTCGCAAAGGGTAGGAGCTTTTTCTTTCTTTCTGCTATGTAGGATTCCATTGTGTAAATGTACCATAGTTTTTTGATCCATTCATTTACTGATGGGCACCTAGGTTGCTTCCAGCACTGGCTATTGTAAATTGTGCTGCTATGAACATTGGGGTGCATAGGTTCTTTTGGATTGGTGTTTCAGAGTTCTTAGGATATAATCCTAGCAATGGAATTGCTGGGTCAAGAGGCAGTTCCATTTTTACTTTTCTGAGGAAATTCCATATTGTTTTCCATAGTGGTTGCACCAGTCTGCATTCCCACCAACAGTGCACTAGGGTTCCCTTTTCTCCACAATCTCTCCAACATTTGTTTGTTGCTTTGGTTATGATGGCCATTCTGACCGGTGTGAGGTGGTATCTCACTGTGGTTTTAATTTGCATCTCTCTGATGGCTAGTGATGCTGAGCATCCTTTCATATGTCTCTGGACCCTCTGTATGTCCTCTTTGGAGAAGTGTCTGTTCAAGTCCTTTGCCTATTTTTTAACTGGGTTGCTTGTCTTAGAGTGGAGTTGTGTGAGTTCTTTATAAATTTTGGAGATTAAACCTTTGTCTGAGGTATCATTGGCAAATATGTTTTCCCATACGTTTGGTTCTCTTTTTTATTTTAATACTGTTTTCTTTACCCAAGCAGAGCTGTTTTTTTTTTTTATGAGATCCCACTTATTTATGTCCCTTTTGTCCCTTTTGTCCCTTTATGTCCCCTTTATGTCCCTTGCTCTAGGGGACATATCAGTGAAAATACTGCTGCATGAGATATCTGAGATTTTCCTGCCTATTTTCTTCTCTATGACTTTAATGGTGTCACAACTTATATTTAAGTCTTTTATCCACCTTGAATTTATTTTTGTGTAATGTGTAAGTTGGTGCTCAAGTTTCATTTTTTTGTATGTAGCTGTCCAGGTCTCCCAACACCATTTGTTGAAGAGGCTATTTTTATGCTGCTGCCCCCTTTGTCAAAAATTAATTGACTGTAGAGACTTGAGTTTATTTCTGGGCTCCCTGTTCTGTTCCATTGGTCTATGTGTCTGTTTTTATGCCAGTACCAGCCTGTTTTGATTACAGTGGCCTTGTAATACAGTTTGATATCAGGTATTGTGATCCCTCCTACTTTGCTCTTCTTTCTCAAAATTGCAGCAGCTATTTGGGCTCATTTATGGTTCCATATAGATTTTTGAAGTGTTTGTTCTATATCTGTGAAATATATCATGGGTACTTTAATAGGGATTGCATTGAATCTATAAATTGCTTTGGGTAGTATGGACATTTTAGTGATGTTAATTCTTCCAATCCATGAACACGGTATATGTTTCCATTTGTTTGTGTCTTCCTTGATTTCTTCAATGTTGTGTAGTTTTCTGAATACAGGTATTTTACCTCCTTGGTTAGGTTTATTCCTAGGTATTTTATTCTATGTTTCCTTTTCACTGAGTAGGGCTGACAAGAGGGCAGCAGCCACGGTGCAGAGTGACCTCCAAATGGGACGGAAATCCAAGCAGATGTGGGTGGAGAGGAAACGCACCCCAGCAACGAGACCAAACACAAAGCGGCCCATGCTGACTCAGCTCTCTTAGTTTGGTCATCTCCCTGTTGGCCCCCACCGTGATGTTAGTGGTGACTCAGGATTTCCTGTTGGCCGTGTTTATACACAGTACAGCCAGTTGCCTAGAAGATTAAAAAAATAAACACAATAAAAAACACAAGTTTATTGTGTTTCTACACCCCAGGTACTATCACCACGCTAATAGTGTAATAAGCATTATCTCATTTAACACTCAAAACAAGCTTTCAGGTTGTTTCTATTGTTATCCTCATTTTCCAGGTGTAAAATCAAGGTTTAGGGACATCAAAAAAATTGCCTAAAGTCCAACCAGGGCTGTCAAAAGCAAGTTCATGCTTGTAATGATATGTTCTCCTGCCTCTGGTTTTTGGTGAGTGAGGGAAGGCTTTGCTGCTGCACATGCTGATGCCTGAGAGTCCCACCATTTGAGTAATCTTTCTGAGTTAATAGGAAAATGAAATTAAAATGTGCGTGGAGTGTTGACACATTAATGTGTATCACTCATATCTCAATATGGATTAGAAACCCTCTTGAAAGGCAGCTGAGAAAATTAAAAAGATTTGTTGAACAGAGGGAAACAAAAGGATAATTTTTAACATAGAAAGAGTCTCCATTCATCTCGCAGTTTGAATTTTATTTTGTTTTATTTTAAAAACATATTTATTTTTAGAGAGAGGGGAAGGGAGGGAGAAAGAGAGGGAGAGAAATGTCGATGTGAGAGAGAAACATCTAATGGTTGCCTCCCTTATGTGTTCCAACTGGGACCAAACCCACAACCTAGGCATGTGCCCTGGGAATCAAACCAGTGACCTTTTGCTTTGTGGGACAATGCAATATTCTTCCCATTGCTCCCCAAATCATTACATCTATCCTGAAAATGTCAACACTTGGAAGTTTACGCTTCATCGTCCCTAGTTCTTCCACACAGAAGTGGCACTCGCGCAGACCCTTTTTGAGACTTCATGTCTTGATGTATTTTCCCTTCGGAAATGCTGTCACAGTCAGCATGGGGACTTACAGTTGGAACCTATTGATAAAGCAGCTGGGGAAACGGATCATTAAAGGGACCAAGGGAAAGCCAGACTCGTCTCATTCACAATTTTGTCCAGGGCAGGTCAGCTATGGGTCTGCAAATGGGCTTCTTGGGGGACCCTTTGGAGCATTTCAGAGCCAAGATATTTGACAACAGATACTCCAAGGATGTAGGTGCTCCTTCCAACATGAACACCAGCCTAGTGTGCTGGGCTGACAGGTGAGAACACGGGCTACATTGAAGGTAAGGTGGACTGCAGGAAGTCTTCTCAGAATTAGGAATGTGCAAAACATGAATTTCCCTAGATTTCTGGAATTAGGTTCAAAGTGGAATGTTTGCTTTCCTTCTGAGAAATTAGTGCAGCCTTTACTAGCAACATGAGAAGGAGCCCAACAGTGTAGCCGAAGAGGAAGCCTGGGGGAAGGTGGGCAGGCCCGTAACTCAAGTATCCATGGCAAGGATCAGCTTCTTGACATTGAAGGTGGAGGAAGGATAGGTGTGAAAATTAAATGTGGTAACTTAAGGAGCCCCCTTGGTACTTGCCTGGAGTATAGAAGAGGCATAGATATGTGAAGCCGTTTTACTTCATCTTTCCACTTGTCCTTCATGTTGTAGTCAATGGTCTTTCTTTTATACTGGAAGAAAACTTACTTGCAGAAAGGTCACCCTGGAATGGGAGCTGGGGAAAAAGAGAGAAGGAGAAAATGTCTATATGAGTCAAGTGTTGCTGAGAGGTGGACTGAGATGAAGACTGAGAAATGCCAGTGGACTCTGGTAGCAGTGTTGGTGACAGGTACTGTGCTGGGGGGTGAGGGGTGGGGAGGAAGAAGCTGGATTAGAGTGGGTTTTGTAATATTTTAAAATATTTCCCAGTGTGAGAGGTGGGAAACTATTATTACTATCTTAGCATTTCCATTTGCCGTATTTTGATATTTGAAAGCTTCTGAACCCAGTTTCTTCCTGTTTCCCCACCTCTACCTAAACAGCCACCATCACTTGTTTTTAATCTTGCTGAATTTATTTTTCATCTGAGATACCACAAGGCTGAGCAAGTGATGGAGATGTGGCAGTGAGCAAGATAAATAGTCCCTTTGGAAAATTATTGAGCCTTTCACCACAGATGGCTCCTTCCAACTAGTACAGAACACAGTATATACGGGGGCGGGTCTTAATCCTGGGGAACTGATACAGCACAAGCAGGAAGGAGCATGTTTATTTCCGTGTTTCATCTTGTGGGTGAAAGATTTCTTCTGATATCTGAATAGGAAGCTTTGCTTTATGGTGAATTATTTCCTGAATTTTGTAGGGTTTTTTTTTTTTCCCCCAGCTTGAGTGGATTCTTACCTCACTGTTTCTCTATTTGGGTATGCTGCCACAAGGGGGCGCAATAAACCGTAACCACGGTGGCCACTATTTCTCTCTGGGTCTGAGGTTCTGGGTTTCAGATATTGATTCTTTCTTAAAGTCATTTTCATTGGATCTCCATATTTTCCATTCATTATAGTATTTCATTAGAAATGTAAATGACTTCCAAATTACCTAACAATTTTTGTTTGCTTGTTTTCTAAAAAATAATTTAAAAATTTTCAGTTACAATTGACTTACAGTATTATATTAGTTTCAGGTGTACAACCCAGTGATTAGGCATTTGTATAACCCACCTAGTGATCACCCCAATATATATAGTCCCCATCTGGCACCATACATAGTTATTACAATATTATTGAGTACATTCCCTATGCTAAATTTATAACCCCATGACTATTCTGTAACTGCCAACTTGTACTTCTTAATCCCTCACCTTTTTTACCCAGCTCCCCAATCCCCCTCCCATCTGGCAACTGCAAACAACCATTTAAAAAAAAACCCCTCACTAGCAGACATGCTCACTGATTTTGGAGAGAGGGGAAGGGAGGTAGAGAGAGAGGGGAGAGAAACATCAATGTGAAAGAGAAACATGGATCTGTTCCGTCTTGCATGCGCCCCGATGGCGGACGGAACCCACAACCAGGCATGTGCCCTGACCAGGAATCAAACCTGAGACCTTTCAGTCCAGGGGAGGACGCTCCAATCAGCAGAGCCACACTGGACAGGGCACAGCCATTATTTGTAAAGCTGCCAGTTTTCAGATCATAAAGGCACACCCATTTGAAAAGAAATATATGTTCATTTAAAATCAGAAATTATAAGGAAAACATTCAAATTGCCCATTCGTCATGATCCGGAGTAATTCCTGTCAGTATATTTATGTATTTTCTTCCTGTTTGTATGTGCCTTCTTTCAAATAGCTAACTACTTTCACTTTCTCATTTGATTTTACCCAATATTTCTACTGCATTTTAAACATTTAAAAAGGTTTCATAATATTTTATGATAAGCTATGATAGTTTGTACAGTTTTACTTATAAATTTTTATATTAGTTTGCTCTGATAACTTTCTGGAAGTGTAGTAACTAGTCTAAAGCACACGAATGATTGTAAGATTCTTGCATTAAATTATAAAATTACTTTTTAGAATGTTGTACCCATTTACATTTATTAGCAGTGAATAATTGCTCAGTTTAGCACATTCTTGCCACCACTATTACAGTTAAAAAATAATACAGCTAATTTTGTAGGCCAAACATGAGTTATTATTTATGTATTTATTTGATTGTCAGTGATAGTAAATATCTCCGCATGTGCTTCAAAGGCATTCTGATGCCTTAGTACGTTGTCAGTGTCTATCTCCTGCCCTTTGAGCAGGCGTTCTGCTGCTTGCCTTGTCAATTAACAGGAGCTTTCCGTACTCGTTCAGCCAACAAGTGTCTGTAGAGAACCTGCAAGGTGCCAGATGTTGTTCTAGACGCTGGGGATACAGAGTGAGCAAAGCAGAAAAATTCCTGCCCAAAAGGGCCTTTCATACGGGTGAGGAGAGAGAGACAAAAACCGAATAAATAAGTGAGCTGGTATATTTAAAGGAGGTGAATGCCACGGAGAAAAGTACATCAAGGAAGTTGAAGAGGGAGTACCAGGGTGGTCAGAGAGGCTGTCACCGAGAAGGTTGCCCGAAGACGCAGGTAAGGGAGGGCAGTTCCTGAGGCTCTCTGTCAGTGGGAGAGTGTCGCAGGTGGAGGGAACAGCAAGGACAAAGACCCAGAGATGGGAGTGTATTCAGTATTCAGGTTAACAGTCCAGGTATTATCTTCTTGGGGCCTTTATGACAAATATTTTCTCCATTTGTTGTTTAATGTTTTAACATATAGAGGATTTACAGTTTTGTGTAGGTGACTCTATCACTTTTTTCCTTTGTGGTTTTTCTGTATTTTTTAAAAAAACTTTTAATTGTGAAATGCATCAAATATGCAAAAGCAAGATTAAAATGTAGGTGTGAAATTTAAAGAATTAAATGAGAACAAAGTGCAAACACCCAAAACCGCACTGCACTACCGAAGTTAGAAGGGAAGCACGGCAGGACTTGAAGCCCTGGTGCTCCTCCCCCCACTTCCCTGACTTCGGTGTTCATCTTTCTCTTGCTTTCTCTATCATTGTATCATGCTCATATTTGCATCCTTAAATGGTATGTCACTTAGTTTTGAAAACCAAGTGGTAAACACAAACCTGGATGGGAAGAGGCCGCACCCCATTGTTGAGGAGGCTCCCAGAAGCACAGCTGAATCCTTTATCTCCACCGTAGTCTGGCCTCAGCTTCCCCTGAGAGTTTGCAAGAGCACCTGCAGGCAGGTGTGAGACTTGGGAAACCCTGAGAGGTGTGGGATGGGGCCAGTAGAGCAGAGCTGGCCAGCTGCCCCTAGAATCTGGTGCAGAGTTGTATTTGCAATGCATCTGTTCATCCAGAGGTCTCGTTTCCCAGCACCTCTTAAATTTATTATGAGTTGAAAAGGAGACATTCCTACCGATGAGGAACACCTCACTTGAACTATTACGTGATGCTTCATTCCATTCGAGCTGGTATAATGGAATACTAGAGACTAGATGGCTTATAAACAGCAGGTGTTTCTTTCTTACAGCTCTGGAGGCTGGGAAGACCAACACCAAGGGTGCTTTTTTTTATAAGGGCACCAATACCACTCATGAGGGCTCCCCTTGTGACCTTAACACCTCCCACAAGTTCCACCTACACATACCATCACACTTGGAATTAGGTTTTAACATGTGAGTTTGGGGAGAACACAAGCATTCCATCCACAGCATACAAGTAAAAAATAAACTTCTGCCATTATGCATTTTGGATCTACTCTTCAGCCACTCAGCCCACCTTAAGTGATGCTGCGGTTTCTTGATGGCCAGCAGAAATACGGTCAAGTTGCTCTGTATGTTTTGTTTCTAAGTTTGTTATGCCAAATTTCCAGTTTTCAAAGGGACGTCAAAATGGGCAGCCTGGTGGCAGGGAAATGAGTGTCTTAAAGTCTTTCAGGAAACAGGGCAATGAGGAGACAAGAGAAAAAATTCTTTAGCTCCTAGCCAAGAGCAGCCAAGTACAAATAAGAATCTGGGGTAGGCTTACCTGGCCATTCTGCCCTCAGACTCAACGGCAGTGGAGATGTTTCTGAAAAGTCTCTTGAATCGTGTAGCTCCAGTGTAGACCAGGCACCGTCTACCCCTGGTGCACAGGCACCAACCTGGGATGTCCTTTGCCATCCTGCCAGGAGCGTGCCTTTCCCGTGCTGACTCCTTTTTTCCTGCACTCCCTGTCTTCCTAGGTGTTGGTTCACCCTCTTGTGTTGATGGAGCACATCTTTCGTTTCTTGAAAAAGGTTGTGTGGGAGGCATGTTATTTAAAGTCTTGCGTATCAGAAAAATGTCTTTTTTCTTCATAACAGCCTCACTCAAATTTTGTCAGAAATGATTTTTTCCTTCAGATTTTTGAATGTATAATTCCATTGTGTTCTATATTCTCTGGTTGTTGCTGAGATTTCTGAAGACATTTAGATTTCTGGTCTTTTATACTTGATTTTGTTTTTTCCCAGGAAGCTTGTAGAATTTTCTTTTTGCCTTCAGTATTCTGAAATTTCACTAAGGTGTGCCTTGGCGTGGGTCTGTTTTTATTCGGGTTGGGCAGTGGATGAGCCCTTCTCTGGCAGCTCAGTTCTTCAGTTCTGGGGGTTTCTTTCCTGCATTTCATGATTGATTTTATCACTATTCTTTCTATTTGGATATAGTTATTCTTGGATTGGTCTCTTTTCTTATCTTTGCTCCCTTCAAGGAAGATACTCCCAACATTCTCTTCCAGTATTTTATTGACTGTTATGTCTCTGCTATCATGGTTTTAATTTCCAAGAGCATCTTTTTTTTGTCTTCTATTTTCCTTTTTAAATTAGTATTCTATTTTCATTATAGAGATGCATTATGTTCGCTATCTGAGGATATTAATTATATTTTTGGGTGGGTTTCTTCTTGCATATTTTCTGTTTCCTCCCGATTGCTCTTCTGTTTACTTGATATGTCTTCCATGTTTGAGAGCTTTCTCCAGACGTCTGCAGGAGATGAACGTGAACGCTGACCGGATGCTCAGTGTGTCGGGGTGAACGGTGGACGGAGTCTCACTGAAGGGCAGTCTGGGTGGGCCATTTGCGGGGATCCCTTCTGAGTATCTTTAGGTTTATTATTTTTTTTATTGGATCAGACTTATTTATTTATTTATTTATTTGGACTGCTCAGATTCCTCACTCTCCTGTGAGAAGGTAGAGGTTATTTTATTTTATTTTATTTTATTTTATTTTTTATTTTAATTAATTTGCCAGAAACTGAGGGTAAAGAGGCCCAAGGATCAGATGTTTCTCGGCATAGTCACTTAATCCTTCTGGTTTTGGTGGTACCACACCCTCCCCTGTGCTGGTAGGCCCAGGTCCAAAGGCTGTTTTACCCTGTCCAGAAATAAGCTGCCAACTTTCTGTTAGGGTCAGGGGGAGTGTTTCCCCTGGCAACAGGAGCTTGAGGGGAAGAGGGCAGTATCAAGCTGCTGTGCAAACAGCCCCTCATTCAGACCTCCTGAAGCTAGATTCTGCCCCTGACCCCGCAGGGGCCCGGGTGCTGGGATGCTACCATGGCCTGAGCCTTCAGGAGATCTGGGTAGAAACCGAGTGCTTCTCAGCTTCCCTTCTGACAGTGCAGGATTTTTTCTCTCTCAGTTTTATAAAATCAGCTATCACTTATCCTCTGCTTTCCACTTGTAAAATTGTGTTGCTTTTGTCTGTTGTGTGTATTTACTTATTTTATCATCTCTTTATTATAGTTTTTGTGCAGTATGAAGATAAAGGACATTAGATGTTTAATCCACGGTGTTAACTTAGAAATGTCTTCATTTCTGTGAAACTTATGGGCTATTTTGCCATACAGACATTTGGAGAATAGTCAATTGTATTTTAATTTTTCAGTATATAGAAATTTTAAAATGCTTATTGTTTGTTTTTAAAGTGACATGCACTCACGCTAAAAATATTGGCTATATAGTGAAGTGTAATGAAAATAAAAATTATCTATGATCTTATGGGGCAAGGAGGTTACCTTTCTCAGTATTTATAGTTTGTGGTTATTGATTTTTATATTTCACTCTAAAGCTATCTGAAATTCTTTTGGATGGATCATATAAGGGAAAGCTATGTTTGGATATTACTTTTCTTCCAAATAGGTAATCAATAAATTATCCCAGACCTATTCACTAAGTAATTTCCCCATTTTACTAATTTTTAACGACAGTTTACTTTTACCATATTTTAGATTTTAATATATACACCATGATATATTTTTGGGTTATTAAATTTGTCCATTGATCTTTCTATTCTCATATCACATTATTTGAAAAAT
Source organism: Desmodus rotundus (assembly GCF_022682495.2). Classification (NCBI taxonomy): domain Eukaryota; kingdom Metazoa; phylum Chordata; class Mammalia; order Chiroptera; family Phyllostomidae; genus Desmodus; species Desmodus rotundus. The sequence goes on along the minus strand of NC_071397.1, from coordinate 17,091,823 downwards.
TGCCAACTTTTAACTAAGTTACACTCTCTGATAGGACAAATCTTCAAGATTTATATATGCTCCAAGGAGTTTTACAAATTTGTTATGTTACCACAAAAAGCCCTATCAGGATTTGATTGGTATTGTACTAGACACAAAAATAAATTAAGTACAGCATGATGGCTATAGTTAACAATACTTGTATTTTTGAGGTTTCTCAGAGAGTAGATTTTAAAATTTCTCCTCCCCGGCCCCCCCCCCCCCCCCCCCCCCCCCCGCACACAATTGTAACTAGTGAGGAGATGGATGTGTTAACTAACCTTCTGTGGCAATCATTTTGTTATATGTACCCACATACAATCACTACATTATACACCTTAAACTTACACCATGTTATTTATATGTCATTTATATCTCGGTAAAGCTGGGGAACTTTAGAATCGTATCATTTTGTGCAGTATATAATCTTTCTATTGATGAACACTGTATTTCTGATCATTTAAATTATTTTAACTATCCCAACATTTTATAGTTCTCTTTGTAAATCTCATATTTCAGTAAGGTTAGTTCTAGTTATTTCAGGTTTCTGTTTTTTCCATAATGAATGCTACTTTTTTTGGTTATATTTTAGGACTCATTATTACCAGTAGATGGGAAATTATTTTAAAAATATTTATTTTGTAGCTAGCCAGTATGTGAGCATTCTTATTAGATCTAATGTATTTATCAACCTGCTTATTTTTTTCTAGGTATGTAATTATACCTTCTTCAAATAAGGATGATTTTTTTGTTTTCTTCTGCTGGACAAAACTTCCAGGCAATGGTATATAACAACAGTATCTCTGAATTTTTTAAATTGTTTCTACTTATACATTTGTATATGTATAAATTTTAGTAACTTATTTCTTTTCCGTTATTAATTTAAGTTCTTTCCAAATGAAGTGACTTTTTTCGCATTTCATGTTTCTGAATTATACTTTTACTGATATTAATATTATCCTTAATTTCTTCTAGTGTGCATTTGCCTGATATGTTTCTTGTCTATTCTTTTATTTTTAAGCTTTCTATGTCATTTGGTTTTACGGATACTTTTTATTTTCAGAGTGTATTTAGATTTTTAAAAACCAAATTTGAGACTATTTGTTCTTTAAGAGGTGAATTAAAAACATTTACTCATAATCACTTTATGCTTTTAATGTATTTTGTTTTCTGATATTTCCCTCTTTCTTTTGCTTTTAGCTTCTGCCTTTTGATCAGTATTTGATTTGTCCTTTTAATTTAATTTTAATTTTATTTTTCAATTACAGTTGACATTCAATATTATTTTATATTGGTTTCAGGTGTACAGCATAGTGGTTGGACACTTACACAATTTATAAAGTGATCCCCCTGATAATTCTTGTACCCATCTAGCAAGTTACATGGTTATTATAATATTATTAACTCTTTTTCCTATGCTTTACTTTACATCCTCGTGATTATTTTTAAAAATTTTTGTTTATGGATTTTAGAGAGGTGAGAGGGAGGGAGAGAGAGAGAGTGTGTGCAAAACATTGATTTGTTGCTCCACCTATTTATGCCTTCATTGGTTGCTTCTTGTGTGGGCCCTGAGTAGAGATAGAGCCCTCCACCTTGGCACATCAGGACGACGCTCTGACAAACTGAGCGAGCTACCCAGCCAGGGCCTCCCATGGCTATTTTGTAACTACCAATTCGTACTTCTTAATCCCTTCACCTTTTACACCCAGCACCCACCACCCCCTCCCATCTGGCAAAAATGGTAAGACTTCATTCTTTTTTATGGCCAGGTATCATTACATTGTATATATGAACCACATCTTTATCCAATAGTCCATTGATGGGCACACAGGTTGCCTTATATCTTGTCTATTATAAATAATGCTGATTTCAGGTACACTTGAATATGTATCTTGCTACCTTGAGTGACATGCTCTAAAATATGAATTAAATTTATCTGCTCTAAAGTGTCATTTAAGGCTGCTGTTTGCTTGTTGATTTTCTGTTTGGAAGATCTATCCATTGAGGTCAATAGGCTGTTAAAATCTCCTCTTATGAGTGTATTACTCTCAATCTCTCCCTTTACATCCATCGATATTTGCTTTATATATTTAGGTGCCCCGAGGCTGGGTCCATAAATGTTTACACGGATTAGAACCTCTTGTTGGATTGATCCTTTATCATTATGAAATGTCTTTTTTCTCTTATTATACCCTTTGTTTTGAATTTCTTTTGTCTGGTTAAGTATTGCTACCTCATCTTTTTTGTGGTTTTGTTTTTCCCGTTTGCATAAAATATCTTTTTCCATCCCTTTACTTTCAGTCTGCGTGAGTCTTTTGACCTGTAGTGGGGCTCCTGTACACAGCATATGTATGGGTCTTATTGTCTTACCCGTTCAGCTTCCCTTTGTCTTTGATTGGAGCATCTAATCCATTTACATTTAAGGTGATTATCGATAGCTACTTAGTTATTGCCATTTTGTTATTTATATTTAAGTTTGTTTTACCACCTTATTATTCTTTAAAAAAGTACCTTTAAAATTTCTTGTAATACTGGTATGTTTGTGATGAACTCTTTTAGCACTTACTTGTCTGATAAACTCTTTATCTCTTCTTCAATTTTAAATCAGAGCCTTGCTGGGTGGAGTGATCTTAGTTGTAGTTCATCCCTTTAGTATTTCATGCAAATCCCTTCTGGCCTGCAAAATGTCTGCTGAGAAATCAGCTGACTGTTTTCTGGGAGCTCCCTTGTAGGTGACTAACTGCCTTTCTCTTGGCTGCTTTTAAGATTCAGTCTTTGTCTTTTTTTTTTTACCTTTATTAATTTTATTATTAATTTCATATACACACATATGTATATACAAAAACACACACACATATAGGGTCTGTCTCAGATTGTTAGGTTCCATTTATTTTTCATTCTTGTAGAAGTATCACATGGTTGAATTATGACCATTTGCAAATAAATTTTAATCTAGCAAAGCAACTCCCCTTCAACTCTTTTCCTCTCAAAATTACTTCGCTCCTTCCTATACACATTTGCTTTTCTAGTTAAATTTTCAGTTAACTTTGTCAGGTTTAAATGTAAAAAAAACTTTTGCTAAAATTATTATTGTAATCCCATTAATGCTATGAGCTCCTTAGGAATATTTGATACTTTTAGGATATTTTCACTTTTCTTTTTGTTGACTATTTTGTCATTTTCATATGAATTTTACATCTTAAGTTTAGAATTATACAGTCGCTTATATTATTTTAAATTGTTAGTGTGAATGTGGCCCTTTCATAAGATTTTTCAGACTAATTTTCATTAGATTTTCAAGCTCATTATTGCTGGATACTCAGGAAAATTGAACATTATCTCAAATTCAGCTACTCCCTTGTGTTGTAATAGAAATTCTAGTGATATTTCAGGTGATTCTCTTGGGTTTTCTATTATCCTTATGTATGAAAAATAAGGAAGATATTGTTACCTCTGTTTAAATCATTACTTTTTATTTTTATGAATGATGTGTTTTTGCCTTGGCCTTTAAAGTTTCATTTTGTGACTGACGGGTCTCTCCTTTGCCCACTCTCTCTTTACCTTTAACCTTTGCCATTTTAATTATGATGTGTCTTGGTGTGAGCCTCTTTGTGTTCATCTTGTTTGGTACTCTCTGCAATTCCTGGACTTGTAGGCCTATTTCCTTTTCCAAGTTAGGGAAGTTTTCCATCATTATTTTCAAACTTGTGCTCTTTTTTTTTCCTTCTGGTGTCCCTATGATGTGAATGTTGTTATACTTGATGTTCTCCCAGACATCTCTTAAACTATCCTTATTTTCTTGGATTCTTTTTTCTTTTTGCTGTTCCAGCTGGGTGTTTTCTGCTATCTTCCCTTCCAATTGCTGATTCAGTCCTTTGCTTTATCTAATCTGTTATTGATTCCTTATAGTGTTTTCTCCATTTTAGTTATTGTAATTTTCATTTCTGACTGTTTTTAAAAAACAATTTTATGTCTATTTTTATGCTTTTTATGTTTACTATCTCTTTGTTGAAGTTCTCACTATGTTCCTTCCTTATAACCAGTGTTTTAAACTCTGTATTTGGTAGATTATTAACCTCCATTTCATTTAGTTCTTTTTTCCAGAGTTCTGTCCTGTTCTTTTGTTTTGGACATGATCCTCTGTCTCTTCACTTTGGCTGCTTTTCTGTGTTTGCTTCTATGCATTACATATATCTGCTGCATCACCCAGACTTCATGGGGTGGTCTTACGTAGTAGGTGTCTTGTGGAGCCCTATGGCGCAGTCTCCCTGATCACTTGAGGCAGGTGCTCCAGCAGTGTCCTTTATGTGAAGTGTGTGCCTCCTTGATTGCTCTACCCCTCTTGGGAGGGGTTCCAGTGCAGGCCATGTTCGGCTGCTGCCAGTGACTACCCTGCTGTACCTGGTGAGAGCTACAAAGCAATTGGCGATTGGTAGCTGCTGTGCTAGATCTGGAGGAGTGTGGGAGAGGCCATGCTACGAACTCGAGGCTGGCTGCCACAGTAATGCCAGGCCTGGGATTGTACAGCAAGAGGACGTCTTGAGGACTGCCACTGCCTGCTGGCTACCTGGAAGAATCGCTACTGAAAGAGCCTTGGGTGATACGTGAGTTGGGTAGGGAGAGGATGCAGGGATCTGTCAGAGTGGGGCTAGTGGTGTAGTGGTGTTCACCAGGCTAATGCTGATTCAGACTTGGCTCTGTGGGGGAGGGCTTAACATGCCTGCCTGCCTGCTTTTTTGGAGGCTGTTTCTCTGGCCCTCACCCCGAAGCCACACAACTCAGTTTCTCCCTGTATGTCTCTGGCACCCCTCGAGCTGCTGTCCCTTTGCTGGAGTTCCGCGTAAATGCCTATGAGCTAATGAGCCTGCATGGGCCCTTTAAAAGGTGCCTGGGTTTCCAGAAGCCTTCCATTTCACCCAGATGGATCAAATCCCTGCCGATTTTCAAAGCCAGATGTGGCTAGGGCTCCTCTTCCTCACATTGGTGCTCTGTAGTGGGGAGTCTGGACTGGGGCTGAGACCCCCACACTCCTCACAGGGACCTCTGCAGCTGAGATATCCCTTTGGATTGTCAACCACCACATGTGGGTGTGGGGTCAGCCAGTTTCACATCTCTGCCCCTCCTAGCATTCTTGTGGTTTCTTCGTTATATCCTTATTTATGGGACTTGTGTTCAGGTAGTCTTTACATGGTTCTCCAGGTTGATTTTTTTAAATTGAGTTGTAATTTTGAGGTGGTCATGGGAGAAGGATAGCGCTGTGTACCTACTCTTTTTACCTTAACCTGAGCTCCTGGTTTGTCTTTTATCCTTTGCAGTCTTACAAGACTTACATTTTGTTTTACATCTATTGATGTTTACCTTTAATTTTTAGCCTATTTATCAAATTAGGTGACCTTTGAATTGTCTATTTATCAAAGGCAGTAATGGAGTGACAACTTTTGGCTTCACTTGAATAAAAATGAGGATTTTGGTGCCTTTCTACTTGCTTATTGAATCTGGATTGCACGTCTACATAATGATGATCTAGATGATGTAGTTGTTGATGTTCAGTCTTCTCAATGCTGATTATTATTGTAGTATTAGCTTATTTTCTGATACCTCACTTCATTACAATTTCTTTTGGCTTTCGCATTTATTTACAAGGCATTTATAACCATTATTTAAACGCAGCTCCTTGCATACCCCGTTGCAATCATTGCAGAGTTTCCAGGTATTAAGGGATATAAGGAATAAGGTGCCCAGGACTGAATTCTTAGCTTTGATTCATCTCTTAGGCAGCAAAGGTATGCCTCTGAATATTGTTTTCTCAAAGATGGGCGCCCACGGAGCATTTTTCTCCTTTCTCACATGACTAAGAAAGTCTTCCTGTTGACTTCACAGAATGCGATGGGACAGGAAATTTTTGGTTGAATCATTGTTTTATTTAATACCGATTGAGAACCTACATGTGCTAAACACTGTTCTTTTCTCTTAAGCAAAGTTTGTATTAAATCATTACATACATACAGAGAAATGTGCAACTTCAAAGGCACTATTCAATAAGATTTCACAAAAGTATCATTTGGCGGTCACAGAAGACTTGCCTGAGCGCTGCTGGCGGACCTGACTTTCTCTCTCAAGTGCCTTTTTTTTAACTTCTTGGTGGAAGACTTGCATCACTATAATTTTGGCTACTGATTTGATGTTTTATATTTTTCTCTTGAGTCTTATATCTTCTTTTTGTTAAAAAATAAAGGTTCAATGTATTTAAATATGGTCTCTTTTAATCAGTTTGGTCTAAACCTAGTTTTCACATTCACTTAAAAAAAATAATTTGCCCAAACCAGGAATCATTTCTCCTATTATAACTTTATTGTATCTGTTTTTCACACATTTTATCTCTGCTCCCTATCTCTTATAGCTACTATAAATTTACTTACCATCCATTTATTTCTTTGCTACTCTTCACCTACATTCCAAGAGAACATCTTAAGTTAGTCCTCTCCCTTCTGCACAGACCTCATATACTCATGTAATGGTGATGAGAAATGAGACCAAGAGGAAATTTCAGGTAAACAAGAAACATAGGCTGAATCCCTAATGTGGTTTGGAGCTTTGTGAGAGGTGGGCCGGGCCAGGTTGTGGAGTAGCTTTAGGTCATGCACTTTACCTTGAGGCACGGAGGAGCTACTGAGAAGTGATTCAGGGGCATTATATGATCAGGTTTGCATTTGAGAGAACACACCCTTGAAACGTGGAGGGAGATGGAACGGAGTGCCCATAATTGCGTGATCGCAAGACACAAGTGTGCTCTAGTTGGTGGTAAAGAAAGTCACAAGTAAATGTTTCATAGTATGTTAAAATTCCAAAAGTTTAAAAACATATTTTAAAAATTAGAGTAGACTCCAGGTTATTCTTACTATAATATGACTCTCAAATGCAACCTAGGCTTTTTTGCACTGGCAAGTGGCTGTGTAACTGCTCACCCATCTGGAACGATGTGACTGTGGGAGTGTGTGTGCAGGAGCCTTCATTCTTCTGTCCTGTGGCAGGGGTAGTGCTATGTGCTCACCAAATCGTACTTCAGTTTCCTTTTTCCGGGATATACACTAAGGCCACATTTCCATGTCTTCATTGGTGTGAATCTGGGTCTGTGTGACTGAGTTCTGGCCAATGAGATTGGCCCTCAAAAGCTGCACATAGTTTTTAGCCTCTTCTTTCCTTTCATTGGCCTCCTGTCCAACAGAAATATAATGCTGGCCACATTTTAATCTGAAATTTTTAGTAGTCGTGTCAAAAAAAGTAAAAGGAAACAGATGAATTTCTAACAATTTAAATATTGATAATATAGTTAACTCAATACATCCACAATATTATCATTTCAACATTTATCAATATAAAAATTAGCAATATATTTTACATTTTAAAAATACTGAAATGAGTGAAGGTGATCAAAAGGTATAGACTTCCAGTTATAAAGTAAATAAGTCCTGGGGATGTATAGCATGGTGACTATAGTTAACGATACTGAATAGCTTATTTTTTTAAAGGGGGAAAATATCTATATCTCCAGAACTAAGGAACCGGAATGAAAGACAAGCATTTCAGTGTTTCACTGATACAACCCCCTCAAAATATTTAGAGTATTTTTTTCTCAATCTCCTTAATATCTTATATTCTACCTAATAAGATTACTCATGCTCTGTACCTAGGTAAGATGCATGCTAAGTGTACACCCTGTCCATGTGAGTCACACATTAAAATTATGACCCTCATAACTGATAATTGAGCTGTTGCAAAGAATTACTCTAAAAAATAACAATAAAAAAATCTTTGGAATCGGTATGTATTTTACACTTATAAGACAACTCCGTTGGGACTAGCTACATTTCAAGTGCTCAGTAACCATATGTGGTCAGTGGCTACTGCATTAGTGCAAGTTTTGATGGTGCTGCTGCCAGAAGGGAGAATGTGAACCTCTGTCAGAATGGGTCCCTGAATATCTAAGTGGAGCAAAGCTCCTTGAAGTCCCTGTTGGACGGTAGCATGAGCAAGCCATAAACTTTTGTTTATTTGGGCTTTGTCTGTTGTGACAGCTCTTAGTTACTTACCCTGATTAGGCTTCCCCAGAAGTTCGAGAGACATTGAATTAACACCTATAAGAAGCAAAGCATAGAGACCAGTTAGTCATATTATGAAACTTTATTTTTTTTAATTTATTTTTATTTTTCAATTATAGTTGATATAGGACGTATTAGCTTCAGGCATACAACACAGTATAAAATGCAACTTTAATAGCAATTTTGAAGTGATGGAGGAGGGAGAGGAAGTGATGGAGGAGGGAGAGGAAGTGATGGAGGAGGGAGAGGAAGTGATGGAGGAGGGAGAGGATACAAGAAAACTCATGAGGGGTTGTCATGGATGTCATGAGGGGAATGAGTGATAGAGAGAAACCCAGGTTTCTTTCTCAGATGAGTAGGAGGTATCATCTGAGTAAATAACAAAGGCAGCAGGAGAAGCTAGTTTGGGAGTAGAGTTAGTGAGTTTAGTTTCTTTCTGTTGACTTTGAGGTGTCTCCAGGCTATTGGTTCAAAGTTTATTTCAATTGACTATCTGCTACGTGTCAGGTCACGTGCTGACGGTCTGGGTCTCAAGGGACCACCTACTGGTTAAGTAGGTAAAGTCAATATAGCATGTAACAGTAGTGATGGATGTTACCCAAACTGCTTCTGGGGCTCACAAGAGGGGAACCTAATCTAGCATCACTGCAGGGCCGGGGCCGGGGGTGGGACAGAGTGGGGAGGGCAGGTGTCTTAGTCTGTTTGAGCTGCTAAAACAAAATACCACATACTGGGTGGATTATAAACAACAGGAATTTATTTTTTATAGTTCCAAAAGCTGGAAGTCTGAGATCAAGGTGCCAACATAATTAAGCGCTTTCTTCTGGTCGAAGACTTTCTGTTGCATCCTCACCTGGCAGAAGGGGTGGGGGCCTGTCTGGGGTCTTTTATAAGAGCACTAATCCCGTTCATGGGAGCTCTTCCCTCATGACTTGATCACCCCAATAGCCCCTCCTCCTAAGTCTTATCACTTTGGAGGAGAGATTTTAACATATGGATTTTGAAGGGATGCAAATATTCTGATCATAACAATAGGGTAGAATTAGAGGAACAGGGGGCAGAAGGTGGTAAAGACATTCAAGGTAGAGGGCACCACAGGACACAGGCATTGAGGGCAAGAACATTATGGTGGTCACAACAAGTACTTCACTATGGCCATAGGGTAGACATCAAGGAGGAAGTGGCACGAGAGAAAGCTGGAGCAGGCTCAGGGCCAGATTACAGAGGATGCGTTTTGTCACAGCTCATTCTGTGCCATAGATATTGGAGCAGGGATTGGGGAGGACAGAAGCAACAACAGCAAGGATAGGCAGGAAGCTGTCACAATAACTGAGGAGAGAAATGAGAAAGGATGAAATCCTGAACCTAGGCAAGGAGGGGAATAATTTGAGAACTTGCAGGAAGTGAAATTTAAGGAGTTTGGTGGGCGTGGGTGTTAGGAGTAAGGAAGAGACAGAGGGAAGAGTCAGGCTTGCCTCAGATTTCTGGCCTAGATGATGGGGTGGGAATGGTGCTGACTGGGGAAAATGAGGATAGGATAAAAGCAATGCATACCAGGGAAGGGAGACATGGAAGGCCACTGCCTTTTCCCACCACAAAATTCCCAGTTTTACAATTTAGTGGGAAGTAATTGTAAGGGGATGCAAAGGGAAAATATTCCCCACAGCCCATGGTTGGGAGATGGGAGAAGGGAATGATATGGCTATTAAGATACTTTGCATTACAAAAGGAAAGTTAATAGCTGTGCTACTGAGCTGGGCAAAAGGAGTTTGTGACTTTAAGAGCATTCAGTGACTCTTGGCTTAGCTGTGGGAGTTTATGGTGCCTGTGCCAGAGGCAGGAAGGCAGAGGCTCCCCTATCAGGGGGTACTCTTGCCCTAACTAAAGATGGCAGCCGAGAGAAGGTAGAAGATATGGGGAAATTGGCAAAAGTAGCCCATGGTAGGAGGTGTCAGGTATGAGGGAAGGTAGGAAGCTCCAGGTTAGCATTTAAAATGAGGGTGGGCGGAGAGAGAAAGGCCTGTCCACCATGGGGTAGTGAGGAAGCAACAAGCAGCCATGCCAGTCTGTAGTGAAGAGGGCAGCCATGTGAGAGAGATTCTGTCTTGCCGTTGGTAGTGAGGGAGGAGCTACTTCTGCTTCTCTGAGAATTCTGCCATTCTCAAATGGCAGAAAGAGTAAGGAGGCAGCCATGCAGGCTGAGGAAAGGGTGCAAGGAGAAAGCTGATGGTGCTGTGTGGGCATCTGGAAAAGCTGATGGGGCTGGGAATGGCAGGAACCTGCCAAACCAAGCACAGATTCATGGGAGATGCCTGGATTGCTGAACTGTGACCAGGGAATGCTGACTTCTGCTACTCTGAAGGACATATGGAGAGGCCACTCTTTTAGCACATGTGCCTTCCTGGACTTTACCATGATCCAGTGTAACACGGCACATGTTTTCCTGGACTAATACATGGAGGCTGAGGACCATGTACCCCAGATCCTGAACGAGAGAGTTGCTGCAAGAGAATGGAGACTTTGAAACCCACCAATGTACTTTCCAGAGGGAATGGAGACCTGTTTGTGCAGTCAGCTTAAGAGCAAATAAGGATATGGAGAACTTCTGGTTTTGGTGGTTTCAGCGTACAGCCTGGTGGAGAACAAAAGATGTGCTGGCTCTCGTGGGAGAGCAGCGCACTGAGCAGGACAGCTTCAACCCCCCGCCCCCACCACCCCAGGCTGTAAGCCTGTAAATAAAAATCTGTTTCCCTCAATACTAATTGCTGGGTCATGCACCAAGGTGCCAAGTGCATGAGCCCTGCTTTGCCAGTTACACAATGGTTCAGGACTAAGGATATATATATATATATATATATATATATATATATATATATATATATATATATACACCCTTTTATTGCCTTCCATCCCAAAAGAAAAGTCAATTTTTAGTTTCACAACCACTATGCAGGGAAAATTGGGAACTAAACAGCAGGATTTGAGGAAGAGGGTTTGAAGCATACAGGCTATGTGAAGCTTCAGTGGCAGACGCCTATGGATCTCCTACAGAAAGACTATGGCCCTAACTGATGTGGCTCAGTGGATTGAGTGCTGGCCTGCAAACTAAAGGTTTCTGGTTCGATTCCCAGAGTAGGGCACATGCCTAGGTTGTGGGCCAGGTCCCCAGTTACAGGGTATGTGAGAGGCAACCACACATTGATGTGTCTCTCTCTTTCTTTCTCACTCCTTTCCCCTCTGTAAAAATAGATAAATAAAATCTTTAAAAAAAAAAAAAAAAAAAGGAAAAGACTGTGACAGGAGATGGCCGTGAGATGTAAGTGCACAAATGACAATGATAGGTGGGGGCTGGAGAAGTCGACTCTGGGTTTGGAATTGCAGAAGAAGCAGAAAAAAGCCATAGGCCTCTGAGTGGGTCTGAAGCATGCATGGGGGACCAGCCCGAGACTTTCCAGAGGCCTCAGAATTCGAGCAAGACAGCATGCTGGGCCATAGCGTGGAAAAATGGTTGATTTGAAACTTGAAACTACTCTGGAATTGAATGTTATTTAGTTTTTATTTTACTTGGACTGAACTTTCTCATATTTCAAGTTTGTTTTGTCTCTAGGGCTCTTTTCTGTGTCCTGGGATGCGTAGGATCAGAAGCCCAGAGAAGGAGGGTCATCCTAGGGGTGTGGCCTGAGGAAGAAAAAAATGTTTCTTTCCAGATCTCCGATTGGCATTAATCTTCAAAAGAAGCCTGAGTATGAGGGGAGACTGAATAGTCTAATCTGAAAACTATGTCTTCTCCCAGAACTTCCCCCTTCCTGTCAAACCTCAGTTCATATTTTTTGGAGGGTCTTTTCTTTTTTCTGTATGATCTTTGATAATATGCCATTTTCCCAGTGCCATCATTTTATTTGTTTAATTCATTTTGGAATGCTTGTGTCCACAGCATTGGTAATAGTATGAGAGTGTTGGTCCTTGATTGTCCTGAAGGCATGTAACATTGAGAACTGGGACTTGGGTGGGTCAAGGGTGTTGTTACTCAAAGGCATGCTTTGTTTTGTTCTATTGGAGATTTTGCATTCTTTTCCACATAGGGAAGAGCTGAGCTGGCCAAAGTACTTTTTAAAATTTTTGAAAAAAATTTTAATTGAATTTATTGGGGTCACACTGATTTGCAAAACCATACAGGTTCCAAGTCCACAACTCAATAAAACATTGTCTGCACACTGCATCGTGCGCCCATCACTCCAAGCAAAATTTCTTTCTATCCCCCTTTTCCACCCCATTTGCACACCTCAGTTCCATTAGAGATTTAAATTGTATTTGAATGAAACTGAATGAAGTACTTTGCATTTCTTATCAATTTCAATTCTTTTCAATGTATTTGTATTCTTTTATTTATTTATTTATTTATTAACTTTATTTTTACAGATGTCCTCATATCCGCCACTCCCCCCCCCCCAACCTCTGCCTGCCTCCACCCAGCCCCCAACACCCACTTCCCTCCGGCCATCACCACACTGTTGTGTCTCTGAGTTATCCATCTATGTTCTTTAGCTAATTGGCTCAAGTGCTTTTAATGAGAAAATACAAGGAAACAAATTTTCTTCCCAAACTTTATTATTACAAATTATTTTTATTACAAGTGTTTAACAGAGCAGAGAATTAGACTTGCTGTCTCTTGTGAAAGTTGAACAATTAAATTAAATTAATAAATATGAAAGTAGTTCATATTTAGTCTTTTTTTCCCCAGCTGTGTCACGCTCTTGTAAGAGACAAAGAGGAGAAAATCCTGTGTCCAGATGTAGTACCAACTGAGAAATTTTCACCGCCATTTCTTCCTATCTGGGATTTCCCCGGGCAGAACAGACAATCACACTATTTCACCTTTTTTTCTGAAGGCCTCAGAAACATAAATAGATCCATAAATAATTCATATAAATATAGGCTTTACCTTTTAAATAATAAAATTCCTAAGTCTAAAATACTGCCTTAAAAAAAAAAACAAAATAAGGCATGTAACTCATTAAAATGTCATCTTATACCCCTAAGTTCTCTCAGGGCCTGTTAAATACATAAATAACTTAAGGCCCTTAGAAAAGCAATTAAGAAGCAAATTGGTATTCAGTCTAAACCTTCCTCCACAATGTGGAAAAGGAAAGGTGATTCAGATTCAATTTCTGAACCAAAGTGTTCTCTCTGAAAGTTCAGTTGAGTGAAGTCATTTAAGAACCCTAGTGAGTTGGGTCAGAAACTGGGCTGGGTCTACTCCCCAGAGAGCCTCACTGATCTAGGGAGTTGGGTCAGAGCAGAAATCCTTAAGCCAGGTGGTGGACAACGGGGATGACACAGGTGCAGCCCACTTTCACCAGCATCTTCTCCAGCCTGAAGGAGTGGGGGCAGTGCTGAGGGTCCCTCCGCAAGACCAGGATCTCTTGCTGGATGGGGACGGAGTTCAGGTGGTAGTTGATCTTCCCGTCAGGGCTGACACAGTGCAAGTCACGGCACTCTGCCTCCCAGATCACAGAGGGGTATCGCTCAGGGTCCTCATTGCGGCTACAGGGGGAGACAAAGCCAGGAAGAGAGTGAGTTCCTGATAAACCGGGAAGGAAATCAAACAGCAATCATCGAAGGGAGACAAAGTCACAGGGTGACAAATTACAGGCATTGTAAATTCTCCAAGAACTGTTAGTCTGAATAAAAAGTAGTTTCAGGAAAACTTGGATTTTTAAGCACATGAAATGTTAGAGAAGGAAGACAATGGTCAGTTTTTCCCAATTTCTCTGAAGAATGAACAAAATAAGATAGACTGAGGCTGCAGAAGGGACTTAAGTTTGACATAGAGGATCCCTTTTTTTAGGGCATGTTTGATCATTGGATAAATACCAAGGGAATCATCTAGGAATACAATAGTTGTTCATGTGACTTAATGAAGTCTGTCTTTGAAACATGGAATGTATCAAAATTTTATCTGACGACACATTCCCGGAAGAGAGCCCAGAGCTGATATGTAAGGCTGGAAACCAAAGCTTAAGCCCCTCTATAACCCTCTCTTCCTTCTCTCCTCCAGCTGAGTGAATGATTTGCTTTGAGTTTGGATTTAACTCTTAGTAATGGGAAGAGGAGAAGAAACAGTTAAGTGAATATGTCAGTGCCACACAATTGAGGCTTATTTGCATGAAATCAAGTTATCAAAATACACTTATTATTTAATTCCTTATGGGGCCAAAAAAGTAGATGTATTAAGGACACAGCAAATATAGGTCTGCTGGGGATCAAGACCAACTAAAAGGGTGGAGATACCCAACATGATGCTTCTACCTCCTGGGATTCAAACAACAGACTTGGGTATCATAAATATAAGCACAATGATCACCATTAATCTGAGTGGGGTTTTGGTGTCAGTGACAAGGAGATCTAACAGGATAGGTATTGGGGGTGGGGATGTCCTGTGCTCTATCAAATAAGTTCATAGAACGAAAGTTTGAGAATCATTGTTTTGCACCATGGCCTTTCCAGGTTTGACTGATGATTCTGAGTGAGTAAAATTTTCCTCAAGGTGATTTAACTGGCAGTCTGATGCATACAAGAAAGAACAGAGAGATTTTATCTGGGGCTTTTACGTACCGGAGACTCCAAGGTGAGGTGGATCGGTTGTAATAGTCGGAGGGCCTTCTGGAATTCATGTTCCGGTTAACGATGTTGAGCTTGACCCTCACACTCTGAGGGAAGTTCTTGTCCTCAGTATTCGGGCACACTGGATTTCGTGGCATTGCTATTCCTGCCTTCAGTATAGCCACCAGAGTCAGCAGCTGCAGCAGTGACTGGAACTGAATGGGAAAGGAGAGAGAGGTAGGAGATAGGATTAGCATGTGGTTTTTGTTAGCAAATTGTGATAATGGTTGTATTGCTAACCACAGAGAACATACTATGTGCTAGGATAACTTATTCTAAATTTTCAGATCAGTTAATAAAAACCTGGTTAGGTGACCAAAACAATGTTAAGACCATGGAGTTTTTTTTACCAGTCTTGACCATTCATCTTTTGATTTAGGAAAGGCACCTTATTCTTTGGCTGGCAGTAATTGTAGTAAAAATGACCAGTCATCATCCTGTCAGTACATGCATCACTGCCAGGTCATTGGCATAATATTGACCTTGACTTTCTAGGAGGAAATGTCTTCCTGCGCCATTACTCTCTACCTGAGCATCCTGTGAAACCCTATGTGAAAGCAAATGCGTGCTTACGAAAGGGCCATAGAGAATCCCAGTGGTATCAGTATTTGTGTTAGAAATGCTGTTGGTACCACTGGCAAACATTTCAACCCCAAACCGGATCCCCCTTATGTTTTCTAGGTATATTTTACAGTTTTCTTAATTTACACACATTGATCCTATAATCAAACTACATTTCAAAAAAATATATTTAAAAAATATAAAAACCTTTTATTCTAAACCACAGTTCTACTGCATCTGATGAGAATAAATGGGTTTGGCATACCAAGAGTATGGTATAATAATAGGATAATGGAAAGAAAAGTCATTGCCACAATTTATTAAATCCTCAAGGACCATGACCCATCTTATTATGGATTAAAGACAAATGCTGTGGGAGAATTGTATTAAATCACATGTACTCAGAAAAGTAGATTTTCAACATTCTTTCTTAGTGCACAGCATTATGTGATTCTTTCGTGTGGTTTAGCCCCAGTATAAGCTCTTTCCGTTTTAATCTCATCTCTCAGACTGATGTGTATCAGTTCTTGAGAATGCTACACAATAAATATCTACCAAAGCTTTCATTTCCTATTCTACATGATCAGAATTCTTAGATCTCCATGGTCAGAATCCAGAATTTCATGCCCACAGTCCAGAAGTATTATCTGGTCCAACTCAACAAGAGCAATGCATGTTAGTGCAGGACTCACCATGGAGGGCGTCCTCTCAGGAGCCATTGCAGCTTCTCTCGATTCGCTGGAGATGGATGAGCTTGTATCAGCTGTGAGATGGACAAAGGGTTATGCTATCTTCGCTCTTTTTATAGGACTTTGCACCTTCTGTGGTCACTTACGTTGGCGTATCAGAGTAGGTTTAGGGGTGACACCATTTTGGTTAAAAGTTCCATCCCTGAATGAGGTCAGAGAAAAACCTCCCCTTCACAGCAAGTAATACTTGCTTGATTTCATGAAGGAAACTGGGAAGGACAAAAATTTATGTTTCTAAAGACTATTTCCTCTCTTCATTCTTCAAAGATTACTTGCCGGAAGCTGAGCAAAGATGCTCTACTTATAGGTTGCTATCATTTATTTATGGACATGTATGAAGCTGCCATAAGAGCTCTGCTTTATTTTAATGGCTCATGGGATAATAAAAGTTTGACATAACATTCAAGTCTTCAGGTGCCATGCACCTTGATTTCCCTTTTAATAATTCCTTTTTTCATTATATCCCCTAACCAGATGTTGTGGAGGTCAGTACGGAAACTACTCAAAATCTCACCATGTAAACAAACAAAAAAGGAATAAATAATTTAAGGATGACAGGATATATTTTATTGAATTGACACCTGCTTTGTTGAATGTTTGTTCTGCTAAGGAATAATAACTGGGTTAAAGAGACACGCGATTTACTATTAAAGGCATATCTAATGAAGAGACTTGTTAACTCATGCAGTTCTTCAGGAGGAATGAGATGCAGTTGGAGGGAGGAGATGTAGACTGACAATGGAAGGAATTGGAAATATAGATAGAGACTGGAGTGTGGTGATAGAAGTCGAGGAAAAGAGGGTAATGAAGAGAGAGAATGATAAGCACAAGAAAGGAGAGGAGGAGTGAGGGAGGATAAGAAGGAAAGAGAGAAGGATATGGTTTTCTCCTTCCTTTTCTGTTCACTCTTTGAGATGGACTTTGATTTTGGGTCCTTGAGAAAAGCTTCTCCTCAGAAATAATGAAGACCAGCAGAAGGATGATAGAGATGAGCACTGAGTGGATACAGATCTGGTTGGCTACATGTTACCCTCTCTCTGCCCTTCCCCCCCAGTGAGGTGAACATGCCTCCAGGTCCTCTTAGTTGGTGTATCATATTACTTATGAGGCTGGTATCTCATATAATTCAGGCAGGTTCACTAGCAGTTCTAACTCAACAATTGGAGTGTATGAGAAGTTTGCTGACTCTTGGGCTTGTTTGTCCTGAGAGGTATTCCTTCTTGCCCTGATCTATCCATACCTCAGAGAAATAACCCTTCAAGTTGCTTTCTCAGACTCCCTGGTCAGCAGGCTTTTTGCTGTGTTTAGCCAGAGGGATATTTAGCCAGAGGGCAGGAGAGTGAGAGTGCAGAGAAGGAAGGGGAGGGGGAGAACAGGGTCTCCTCACTGTTTCCTGGGGCACTGCTTGCTCCTTTTGTGTTTCCACCGTTGGGATGGTAGTAGCCTCTTGGTAATGCCAATCTCAGTCACCATGGTAACAAGTTCCTTGCATGAAGTTTACTGTGTAGCCAATGTCTGAAGTGACTTCTGTTTTACTGGCTAGACAGATTCTGATGGATCAGTGAGGGAGGCCGTGAGCAGCCTAATCTCAGGGGGGTATGGTGGATGATCTTGATGGCAAAGCAGATGCAGATAGAAAAGAAAGTAAAATGCCTCCCCTCACGATTTCCCTAGTTCTGGTGTTGACATCACCATCTATCCTTTAAGAGATAAGACTCACCATCAGCTCTCATGTCCTTTTTGTACATATGATCAAGCAACCGTCTTAGATGTTGCTGTGTCTCTTACATCTGTTACCTATCCCTAGACCTACTGCCGCTCCTCTAACTTATCCTCTTATCCACTTGCACTGTTCTAATAGCCACCTTTGTTTTTCTCATTTGCTGCCTTCTACCCACCTTCAACATTCCTGCAACAATAATTCTCAAATCATGGCTTTGATTGTGCCTTTTCTTGTTCCATTAGTTTGTGTAAAGAACAAAACGCAAACCTGTTAGCATTAGAATTGGTATCTTAGCCACTCTTTGAGATCTGCTACCTTTCTAGCTTCACCTCCTACTATGATCCATCACCTGGGCTTATGGGTCCTGATTGTCCTTCTAATTCCCATACAACTTTTGTTAAGGTACTGTCTCTGAAATGCCCTTCCCCATCCTCAGTTTATCAAAATGCTACTTATTCTTCCAGATCCTATTTAAATGTCGTTTATGTCTGTAAGTCTCTCCTGGTTATTTTAGTTTGAATGAATGGTTCCCAGAACATGAAGCTTATACTTACCACCCTAGTAAATTTTGCTTCATTTTGTATTGTGTTTTACTTGGCTGGACAAAGTATGTTTAAGATATATATCTATTTCCATTTTTAGATTTTACTGTAATCCTTCAAAGCCAGTGTGTTACTCATGTTTGTAACTCCCATGGTGCCTAATGTCAAGCTTTGTACAACAAGGATTTTCACAGGTTGCTTTTGTGTTGCTGATTTCTCCCTGATATACAAATGTTCCTGCATATTTCTAGTGTATTACATGTCATTTGTTTACATATCTGATTTTCTTTTGCTAGACTGTGAGCTACCTGGAGACATGTAGCCATCTTATTAGTCTTTGTATCACCTAACATAGTGTCTAATAAATAGTAAGTGCTCAATATTTTTACTAATTGACAGTATGAGTAATGTTATTTGAGTAGTTCAGGGTCTTAAATATTCTTTTTGGGACCCAATTGCATTCCGATGACTATATTGAGTGGTGTAATATCTTGACTGTATCCTGATACTTTTGAAAGTAGTGTGACAAGGTTCTGGCCTATTTTGGACCCTCTGCAGTGGAGAAAAGGGTTCCTTGATCATTCTTTCTGGAAAGGAAGAGGTGGAGGAGAACGTGCTGCCAGTTCTTTTGGTTGATGGTCAAGGAGGAAAGGCTGACTCTAGCTGATCTGCCTGTGCTTGCCTCCTCTGTCAGTGAAATCTAGCATATGTGCTATTCCTTGAAATATCAACCCTTGCTTTAAAATAAGAATGAGGAAACAAGGCAGGTTTACATAAAAGTATAAAAATGATAAGATTGAAGTGTGGTTGTAGTTGGCTGTGATCAGCCTTGAGTGGGACTAGACTCCCAGATGCACACTTGAGCTGGAAACCTGTGCCTCTTGGAAGAACAGTCAGAAGCACAAAGAGGGTGTGGAGAGAGGGGTGGGGCTCTTCCTCTGAATCTGTCTACAGAGGCAGCTGGCTCAGGTTAGGATCCCAGTCTGCTGAGAAAGAAGGAATGTTGGACTAAAAATTAGGGTGTCTAGAACACTGGATAAGTGGGCATTTTTGTTTTCACTGTAGACCTTCTATTAACTACTTATGACCTTGGGTGCTTCATGCCTTTGAGGCTCATTTTTCCCTTTTTATAAAATGAGTTTTTGAATTTTGACAGTTCAGTCAAGATAGTTAAGTAGGTGGAAACTGCACTTCTCCCATGATCACATCAAAATTACAATTAAACTCTAGAACAATCAACTTGGAGAACCATATGAAGACTAGATGAACAGAAGTTCTATCAGTAAGGATGTAAAGAAGAAGCCACATGGAGACTGGTAGGAGGCACAAAGATGCTAATGTGCTGGCTCTGCATCCACATATGGCTGTTGAGAATCGGGAAGGATATCTCAGATGCTGAGAACTCACCTGAGGAGTGAGGGGACTCAGTCCACATCAGGCTCCACACAATGAAGCACTAGTACTGGGAAATGGTGTCCTCACAACATCTGGCTGTAAAAATCAGCAGGGATTCCATCGGTCTGGGTGAGATGAAAGGCTGCTGGAAACCAAATGATGCTCTTAAAGGGCCTGTACACAGGCATGCACCCTGAGCTCCAGTGAAGGGACAGCTGCTGAGGGAGGAGGGAGAAAATGAGTTGTATAGCTTCAGGGCAAGGGCTGAAGGGACAGCTGCCATTGTCTCTATGTTAAGCCCTCCTCCAACATAGCAGGCTCACAATGTAGTAAATAAAGAGTTCAAAACACTGGTTATAAGGATGCTCAAGGAACTTAGGAAAAAATAGATGAACTCAGTGAGAACTTCAACAGAGAGATAGTAAGCATTAAAAGGGACATAGAAATCATCAAAAAGAGCCAGTCAGAAATGAAGTATACAATAACTGAAATGGAGAATACACTAGAAGGAATCAGCAACAGATTAGATGAACCAGAGGATTGAACCAGTGGTTTGGAAAGCAAGATAGCAGAAAACATTTAATCAGAACAGCATAAAGAAAAGAGAATTTTTAAAAATGAGAGTAGTTTAAGGGATCTCTGGGATAACATCAAGCCTAACAACATTTGCATCATAGGGGTACCAGAAGGAGAATAGAGAGCAAGGGATTGAGAACCTGTTTGCAGAAATAATGACTGAAAACTTCTTTAACCTGGTGAAGGAAAAGAATATACAAGTCCAAGATGTGTGGAGAGTCCCAAACAAGATGAACTCCAAGAGGCCCACATCAAGACATGTCATAATTAATATGGCAAAGGTTAAAAAAAAAAGAATGTAAAAGCAGCAATAGAAAGGCTGTTATTCACCTACAAGGCAGCTCCCATAAGACTGTCAGCTGAATTTTCAACAAATATTTCAGGTGAGAAGTGATTGACACAAAATATTCAAAATAATGCACAGGACCTACAACAAAGACTACTCTATGTAGCAAAGCTATCATTTAAAACTGAAAAGCTTCCCAGACAAGAAAGTACTAAAGTAGCTCATCAACCCTAAACCAGAATTATGGAAAATTAAAGGACTTTTTAAAGAAGAAGAACAAAAAAAGGATCATAAATGTGTATAATAAATGGCAATAACTATGTGCCTATCAATCCGTTTAAATGTAAATGGATTAAATGTTCCAATGAAAAGAGATAGGGTAGCTGAATGGTTAAGAAAACATGATCCACATATATGCTGAATGGATAATCCTAAAACTTGTATGAAACCACAAAACACCCTGAATAGCCGCAATAATCTTGAGAAGGAAGATGAAGTTGGAGGTATGCTACCTAACATGAAACTATTCCAAGGCTATGGTAGTCAAAACAGCATGGTTCTGGCATTGAAACAGACACATAGATCAATGGAACAGAATAGAGAGCCCAGAAATAAACCCACACCTATATGGTCATTTAATATGTAACAATACACAATGGGGTAAAGACAGTCTATTCAATACATGCTTTTTGGAAAATTGGACAGATACACACATGTAAAAAAAGTAAAACTAGGCCACCTTCTTACTCCATATACAAGAATAAACTCAAAATGGATTAAAGACTTAAATGTATGGTGAAACTATAAAATTCCTGCAAGAAAACATAGGCAGTAAACTCTCTGATATTTTTCTTATTAGTATTTTTTTCTTATATATCTCCTTGGGCAACGGAAAGAAAAAAAATAAACAAATGGGACTACATTAAACTAAACAGTTTTTGCACAGCAAAGGAAACAGTCAACAAAATGAAAAGACAACCTGCTGACTGGGAAAAGACATTCCCCAATGATACACCTGATAAGGGCTTCATATCCAAAGTTTATAAAGAACTTAATACAACTCACAACCAAAAACAACAACAAAACAACCCAATTAAAAAAGGGGCAGAGAACTTGTATAGACACTTCTCCAGAAATGACGTACCAAAATGGCCAATAGACATGTGAAAAGATGCTCAACATCACTAATCATTAGAGAAATGAAAATTAAAATCATAATGAGATATTACCTCTTACCTGTCAGAATGGCCATCATTAATGAATCTGCAAACAAGTGTTGAGGACGTGGAGAAAAGGGAAGCCTTGTGCACTGTTGATGGGCTTGCAAATCATTGTAGCCACTGCAGAAAACAGTACAGATGTTTCTCAAAAAAATTAAAAATAGAACTGCCTTATGACCCAGCAATTCCACTCTGGGTATACATATCTAAAGAAATACAGAACACTAATTTGAAAAGATTTATGCATCCCTATGTTCATTACAGTGTTATTTACAAAATAGCTGAGATATGGAAACAACCCAAGTGCCCATCAATAGATGACTGTATAAGGAAGATGTGGTACATTTATATAACACGATATTACTCAGCCATTAAAAAAATTAAGTCTTACCATTTGCTACAATATGGGTAACCTAGAGGGTATTATGCTAAGTGATTAAGTCAGACAGAGAAAGACAAAACAGCATATGATTTCACTTATATATGGAATCGAAAGAACAAAATAAACAACAGAGAAGCATTCATATAGACAACACACTGAGCGTTGCCATATAGGAGAGGGGCTAGGGGATGAGTGAACAAGGTGAAGGGTGAGAGGTAGGACGTGGCAGTTACAAATAGTCATGGGGAAGCAAAATACAGCAAAGGGAAAATAGTCAATAACAATGTAATAACTAAGTATCTTTCTAGAGGGGGGTACTGGACTTACCAGGGGATCACTTTGTAAGTTATTTAATGGTCTAACCACTATGCTGTGTATCTGAAACTAATATGAGACAATAGTAAGTGTCAACTGTAATTAAAAAATAAAAAAAATGAGTTTTTGCATCAAGTAACCTTTGCTACTCATGAAATTTTTAGAGAAAGAACATATAGGAAAAGTAAATTAGGGGTGGTTATTTTCCTTAGTGATTTTCCTCAGATTTATCAATTTTGCTTCTTCGAAGACTTTGGAAACAGATATCCACAAGTAATTGGTAACCACAGTGTGGGGGCTGGTTGCTGGGTGTGGAGGGAAGAGGTCGAGCAGTGGAGAACGGGGAACAGTCCTAGGAGGCAAACGTGTGTTTCAAGGTTTGATACTTGTAAAATGTTTGTAGGCTTTTTGATTTAGAAAATGATTTTCAAGGCTCCTCGACATTATTAGTTCACCGAACATTATTCCTTCCTGCTCACAACAGAGAATAATACAAGAGATAATAGAAAAGTTTCTTCCTTTTGTATTGAGGAGAGAATATTGTGGAGTCTTTTGTCTCAATATGGAGGAAAATTAAGATTGCTCTTAAAAAATAAAAAATATATAAAAAAATATATAAATAACCTAATTAAAAATTTTTCTTACTTAGGGGTAGGGTTACCATTTAGATACTATTGTATTTTTATTTCTATTCTATATACTTTTCTAAAATAAAAAATAATGATGGTTGAATATAGGAAGAGGCATTGTGCTATCATTAGAGATTAATTTAAAGCCAATGGGTAATTGAAAGAAGTGAGTGTCATTTTGTTTAATTCTGTGCACATCACCAGTAAGTTCCTTTACTTTTGATTTTAATATAATACAAGGGGAAGTGGGTAATGAGTAGCAGAGAATTGTCTTGGAGCTGACATTTTGAAAATAGGCCAGCATACAAAAAGCAATGTCAGACAAAAAGGAGAAATATTAAGAGGGGAGAATGTTTGCAATAGAGAATCATCTAGGAGCCTTGGGGAACTGATGTCAGCATTTCACTGAGATCCAGATTTAGGTCCAATTTATCAAGATCTAGCCCCTCTACCTTCAACTACAAAGCATTAATGGCTTTTTGTACCAGAGGTTCAGCTCGGAGGTCAAAGCTGTTGCCTTGCGAGAACAGAGTTGATGAAGATCCTCTAGAAACGGCTCCTATGTGTAACTCATTTTCTTTTATCTACTATAGGTTTTTTATGCTGCCTTCACCTAATCCAGACTCAATTATTTTTATCTGATAGAATCAAATCACAATACTGCTTGCACTTCTTTCAAAAACATACCTAACCCAGATGGGCAAGAGAATATTAAACAGCTATCTCATTATGTAATGTGTCGGATTGAAAGGCATTGTGTCCCTGGTGACTTCCAAGGAGTACATAACGTTTTCGTCATTTGGGTACATGAGGCTTGCTCTTACACAGCTTCCCAGGCCCAGAGCCCCGAGATAATGCCTGGAAGCGGCGTAAGAGGCCAAGCCGTGCAGAAAGGAAGACACATCACCTCATGTCATCTCTCGTAAAACAACTGCCATCCATCAGTGTTTCCCTACTCCCTACATTCAAACCCACCTCCAAACTCATCATGTGATCATGTCAATTTCTCCTTTGAGTAATAATGACTAACCTCATGGAAACCAAGCCTCTTCCTTAGCTGGGTTTCTCACTAGCTTTTTACTGAAACACTGATTTAAAGTGGGTCAGAAAACTTTCCATTTTTTTTTTTTCAAACAAATACGCTTAGAATTCTATACCTGTACATTAGCAGACACATGCAAATCTGTTTTACGGGTGGCCTTCCCTTTGGTAATGCTGACTTCATCTGATACCCTGAGAAATAAGGTCAGCAGATGACTGAAGTTTCAAGTCTGAACGGATGTCACTGGAAAGTAAGGTCTAAAATTAAACAAGCAAGGCAAACCACACTCTGAGGTTGAGCTATAAAATTGTCAGCTTTATATTCTTTTCAGCAATTTTGAAGTTAATAAGACCTAGAGACAGCCACAGAACATAGTGAAAAGGAAAGGTAATAGCATGTGAACTGGGAACAAATTGCTAATTGGTTTTCCTCCTTCAGACATGGTAGAGGATGCTGCGGTGAGGTGCATGTTCCGGAAACTGGAAATATAGTAAAAGTGATGCATCGTGATGCTCTATTCCTTTATTCTAAAATAAAGATTTTATTCTAAAATTGGAGGTGATTTATAACAAAAAGTAGATATAGAAATATGAATCAGGCCTAGGGAACATGGAGGCAAAAGTTAAGAATCCGGAAAAAGAAAACCCAGAGTCACTGTCTATAAGGAATAATATCATTACTCTGGCTGAGGCCTTCACTTGTCTGAGTTTCCTGGAAGCCAAAGAAAAAAGGTAGATACACTCAGTTACATAGTTCTCGTTATCAGAGAGGAAGAAGCTAGCGAATTCCTGAGAGGCAATGGAGTTTTTCCTATCATTGCATTTTGAAGTAAGGACTTTTAAAGGGCTCCTGTTTAGTATATCAATTAAGGACAAATTTTTGGCATCAGACATTCCCATAATCAGATCTCAGCTCCACATTAGCTGCTGTGTGCCCTTGGGAAAATTTTATCGCTGATGTCTCAGTTTCCATGTCTACAAAATGGAGAGTATAGAGCATGACTCATAGATACGCATCGTTGTGAGGAGTAAATTCAGTTATACTTGTGGCTTGGCATGTACTACGTGCTCGGTGAATGTTGAGGAAGTATTAATTTATATGGGAATGTCAGGATATGAGATTCTGTCAGAGTTTGACACACTTTCTGAGAAGAGATCTTAGATCTGGGAGATACTAGTTATCTGTTCATTTTGTGCCTACTCTGTGAGGAAGTTAGATTACTTCAGGCTTCCCCATGGCCTGGATGAAATAGCCATTCATTCAACAGAAGTTTCTTGAGCACCTGCTACGTGCCAGGCACTGTGCTGAACTCGGGGGAGGTGGCATGGCACAAGCATATAAGGCCCCGCTTTCAAGGAGCTGGCATTCAGTGTCATCCACGCTCTTTATTTCTGTTCTGTGCTTACCAAACCGCTGATAACAAACGATTTCTTAGGCATTTAGATAACCTGTAAACCAGTGACCTGGACAGTAGACAGACACTCTGACTAGTGGGAAGAATAGTCCCGAATTGTTAATTATTATAAGGATAGCGACAAAGTATTAATTTGTCCTTCTGGCTTATTTATTGTTGCAGTGACAATAAAGGAATTTTTAAGTTTACAGTATATTGCATGGAACTTGACTCAGAACTGCCACTCCGTGTATGTGGATGTGTGTATTTTATAAATCTCTCTACCTATCTATGTACGCACAGGCATGTGCACACACAGCCACACACTTTCCTCTTACACGAAAATCACACGTGCTGCTCGTCTGTTACACAAAATAATGGGGTGGGGAGCAGGGAGAAAAGCAAAAGAAAGAAAGCAAAATTAATCCATAATACCGGTTCTTAGGAATAAGCTTTTGGATTATACTGTGCTGTTTTTTACAAAATTATATTGCTGTTATTTTACAAAAATTATTCTTGGTTTTAAAAATACATTTAAAAAACTAAGTATTTCATTTTATAAAGCTGGGCCATATCAAAATACTGTTTTGTAACCTGTTTTCTTACATTACAATATATTCTAAACATTTTGCTTTTTTAAAGCTTTTTGTTTGTTTGTGTGCCTACTTCTGCCCCACCCTGTATGTTTGAAGCAGATTAGCTACCTAACATCTTGAGAAATAGATGAGCAGCAGACCATTTAAGCAATTGCCTATTCAATATTTTGATTGCTTCCAAGTTTTCAATATCTCTGTGACTTCTCTCTGTCATGTCCCCATAACAGCAACAATACCTAATACCTGGGTGCTAAGTAGAATTATTGAAGAGTTCTACATTGGCAAAGTGACTGAATTTGGCTGAAGAGCAGAGATGTCAAGATGTAAAAGCAAAGAAAGAGAAAGACTGGCAGGGTTATACATGCTGGGTTGTATAAGTAAAGTGACCTTTGTGAATTCGTAACACTGGGAAGTTACAACTCTTTCTAGTGATGGCTTGACTCAGAAGGAAGCAACTCCAACTCAAGCGCTTTAAAAAAAAAAAAACACGAAAAAATTTAGTTCAAGGCCCAACAGAGTGGGTTAGGAGAAAAGAGATTGCTGTGTGGCTATAGTACTATGAAAAGTTTATTTGTAATGGATCATATTCAATATTTTATTTAATTTTATACTAGGTAAATTACTAAACAAAGTTTTATAAAGATTGGTTCAAAATATTTCCCTATCAATTTTTGCTTGCTAAGTAGAAATTATGTTGATATCAATAGCTTTATTATGAAAAATATGCTATCTTGTCCACAAGATCATAAATTATATACTGTAATCTATTCACAGATATATGACAATCAAATGTAATAAAAATACTGCTTAAGATAAGTTGGCAGAGATCTATGAAGCTTTTTAATAATTCTAGGTAATGTTATTACAAAGGCAATAGACATTAAAGACATCAACGAAAATATTTACAACACAAAGCCTATGAAGGTATAAAAAACAGTGGTCTGCCATATGGTAGGTGTCAAATAAAGGTGAATGATAGAAATTTTTTAACATCACAGAGCAAGACATGTTTTGTATTTATCCACTCATGTATTTTATTTAATCTCCATAGTAATCCTATAGGATGCTATTATCAAAATTTACAGGTTTCGGTAACTTTCTAGATGGGGGGTGGTAGTCCAGAGATTGATCACAGATACATGTGATTCTGTTTTGTTTTTTTCACTGTGCCAAACTGAAAACATTGGTATTGAAAACATTTTTTTTAATTGGTGTTCAAGTACAGTTTTCTGCCCTTTCCTCCCACCCCTCCTCACCTCCTTCCCCAGTATTCACTCCCCCCTTGTTATTGTCCATGTGTCCTTTATAATTGTTCCTACAAACCCTTCACCCTTTTCCCCCATCATCCCCTCCCCTCTCCCCTCTGGTCACTGTCAGCCTGTTCTCAATTTCAATGTATTTGGTTATATTTTGCTTGCTTGTTTGTTGTGTTGATTAGGTTCCCGTTAAAGGTGACATCATATGGTATTTATCTTTCACTGCCTGACTTATTTCACTTAGCATAATGCTCTCCAGTTCCATCCCTGCTGTTGCAAAGGGGTAGGAACTCCTTCTTTCTTTCTGCTGTGTAGGATTCCATCGTGTAAATGTACCACAATTTTTTGATCCATTCACTTACTGATAGGCACTTAGGTTGCTTCCAGCACTTGGCTATTGTAAATTGTGCTGCTATGAACATTGGGGTGCATAGGTTCTTTTGGATTGGTGTTTCAGGGTTCTTAGGATATAATCCTAGCAGTGGAATTGCTGGGTCAAATGGCAGTTCCATTTTTAGTTTTCTGAGGAAATTCCATACTGTTTTCCACAGTGGCTGCACCAGTCTGCAATCCCACCAACAGTGCACTAAGGTTCCCTTTTCTCCACATCCTCTCCAACACTTGTTGTTTGTTGATTTGTTTATGATGGCCATTCTGACCCGTGGGAAGTGATATCTCATTGTGGTTTTAATTTGCATCTCTCTGATGGCTAGTGATGCTGAGCATCCTTTCATATGTCTCTGGACCCTCTGTATGTCCTCTTTGGAGAAGTGTCTGTTCAAGTCCTTTGCCTATTTTTTAACTGGGTTGCTTGTCTTAGAGTGGAGTTGTGTGAGTTCTTTATATATTTTGGAGATCAAACCCTTGTCTGAGGTATCATTGGCAAATATGTTTTCCCATATGGTTGGTTCTCTTTTTATTTTAATGCTGTTTTCTTTAGCTGTGCAGAAGCTTTTTATTTTGATGAGATCCCATTTGTTTATTCTTTCCTTTATGTCCCTTGCTCTAGGGGACATATCAGTGAAAATATCACTGCATGGAATATCTGAGATTTTCCCGCCTATGTTCTCCTCTAGGACTTTTATGGTGTCACAACTTATATTTAAATCTTTTATGTACCTTGAATTTATTTTTGTGTATAGTGTAAGTTGGTGCTCAAGTTTCACTTTTTTGTATGTGGCTGTCCAGGTCTCCCAACACCATTTGTTGAAGAGGCTATTTTTGCTTCATTTTATGCTGCTGTCCCCTTTGTCAAATATTAATTGACCACAGAGACTTGGGTTTATTTCTGGGCTTTCTGTTCTGTTCCATTGGTCTATGTGTCTGTTCTTATGCCAGTACCAGCCTGTTTTGATTACAGTGACCTTGGAATACAGTTTGACATCAGGTATTGTGATCTCTCCTACTTTGTTCTTCTTCCTCAAAATTGCTGTAGCTATTCGGGGTCATTTATGGTTCCATATAAATTTTTGAAGTGTTTGTTCTATATGTGTAAAATATGACATTGGTACTTTACTAGGTATTGCATTGAATCTATAAATTGCTTTGGGTAGTATGGACGTTTTGATAATGTTAGTTCTTCCAATCCATGATCATGGTACATGCTTCCATTTGTTTGTGTCTTCCTTAATTTCTTTCTTCAGTGTTGGATAGTTTTCTGAGTACAGGTCTTCTACCTCCTTGGTGAGATTTATTTCTGGGTATTTTATTTTTCTTGTTGCTATATCAAATGGGATTTTTTTCCCGATTTCTGTTTCTGATATTTCCTTGGTGTACAAAAATGCCTTTGATTTCTGAATATTGACTTCATATCCCACTGTTTTGCCAAATTCATTTATTAGGTGGAGCAGTTTTTTTGTGGAGTCTATAGGATTTTCTCTGTACTGATATTAAAAACATTTTATAAACTTATTTTGCAACTGACTTTCCAACTTTCTGAAGCTGACTTTCTAATATTATTGAAGTTTTCAAATTTGAAGTCTTAAAAATTATCAAATTAATCTTTTATTCATCTATTTGAAGGTATCACTTCTTTCACTTATTGTTTTATTGTCCATTATCTCTGTTTTATTGACAACCCCTCTTTGTCTAGTGCTATGACTGTGTCTAGGCTAAGATATACCGAACACATAGTTATTCTGTGATTCCCCTGGAAGTGGAGATTTCCACAAAAATAAATAAGGAAGGAACAGAGAGAGGCGTCAATATTTCCATGCTTCACTGAGAACCGAGGTAAAAGAGTTAGTGCTCTGCTCAAGTTCCTGCCTGGATTACAGATCAGTAACCTTTTTTTTTTCTTTTTTTTTCTTTTCTTTTCTTTTCTAAAAAAGGGGGAGTGAGGAGGTTGGGAGCAGTAGACTTCAACCATGAGAACCATCTGGGGGAATATTATATGATGGCTATGAATCAGGTTGGTGGGTTGGTTTTCTCTTTGACCTGAAGAACTAGGACGTTACAGTCATAATGCATTTTAGCTACGGAGAAAAACTTTGCATAAGTCAGAGTTTTAATAATTAGACCAGTGTTGAGTTAAACCTCATGAATGTAATGCTAAGTGTGAGATGATAGTAGTTGAAAAGCAAATAATTTTGAAAACCCTCTGATGTGCATATTGTTTAAAAATATTTGGTAAGAATTTAATTACATGTGTACGTCATCATTTATTTATCTAGTTTCCTATTAATGGGTTTTAAATTCATTTCTAATTATTCACTATTAATCAACACAGTGGTAAATATCTTATTAATTAGATATTTGGTCAAATATATATTATTATGATAGTATATATAAGGGTTTTTTATTATTGTCTATGTCTTACTAAGAAATTTTGAAGATTATATAGCTTCTTTCTTTGCAATAGAAACTCATTTGAGCTAGTATAAGCAAAAATGTGGAATTAATCATAAGCATAGAAAGATGGTTTGAGGAAACCAAAGGTAGGAATGACCACAGGAATTCCGAAATATTGGAATGAGACCTGAACAACAAATGAGTCAAGCAGTTGCTCCCTCAATTTCTCGAACTCCCTCATCCTTGAAATATGCCATAGCTCTCTCTGGGGATTCCTTTTCTCTGTGCTTCTGGCTCTCCCATGTTTGCATATTCTCAGGTCCACTGATAAGCGTCTCTTCGTTCCAAGCCATGGGTTCAGGAAAACCCTGTTCCCTTAACTTGAGTCACGCAGCTAATTTGGGTTGAGGAGGGATCATGTGGTACAAACAGGACTGTTGGTGATCCAGCCTTATGGTTACGTTAACACTGTTCTCAAAGAACAGGAGTGTGGGTTGGGAAGACATTCAAAATGCTGTGTGAACTCTAAATAAATTTCCTCCTGCTACAGAGAAAAAACATATGTAGGTGGCAAAGTAATTTCTCTCCTCCATACTGTCAGATCTTGACAAGGATGCCTATAGCTCTTTGAGCTTTATTGTTTTTACTGAACCCGGGTATAATGATTGTTTATATTGTGTCAAAGGCTTTATATTTTAAATATGTATATAATTTATATATGTATGTTGCATATATGTATTATATCATTTACATGGGCAATATGTGTGTATATGTATCTATATATTTATATACAAGTTTTTTTGTCTCCACTAGAGTTAAGCTTATTAAGTTGCAGTTCTTAGCATTGTGCAAAGCGTATATATGGTAGATGTTTAATACATGCCTATTTATTATCTTTTCAAGATGGTTTCCCTGTCTGAAAAAACTAGATACAGACCTACTATCTGCCACTTAAAAATGGTTATGTGTTTTATCTAAGTTTATATGGATCCTGCTGAACCTCTGTAGTTTTTGAACTTTTTTTGATAACATCTGCTGCGTAAAGCATGAAAATCAAATGTGGTGAGCTTACCACCTGAAAGTGAGAGACCGGGAGCCAGGGTCCTATGAGGCCTGAACACAGCATCTGCCAGACGTGATGAGTAAACAGCCGTCAAGGAAGTGGTTGACGGACCATTTGACCGAGGTGAGAACCTCACTCGTCTGCCTTTTTGCTTGTTGCCAGAAGAGATACTTCAGCAGGGTGCCTGGTGTGTGGACAGGAAGGCTGTAGAAATGCTTTTGTTTGGGAGCCTGGATCTCAGCAGAAATATATTGCCCACTAGTTGTCCTAATTCATCAAACATCATCCATCCACTCAGTAAACATTTATTGGACAATTACTATATAAAAAGTAGCAAAAGCTACAGTTTTAGGACCACTGCATGAGACAGACTCAGAGTTGACAAATTAATAAGACAGATTTGAGTTAGATATATTTGGATTCACTCTGTGGCTTACTAGCTATGTGACCTTAGTTAAGTTACTTACTGTTCTCTCAGCCTCAATTTCCTTATCTTTGAAACAGCAATTATAATAATAGTACTTATGTCATAAAGGTATTATAAGAATGGGAATTTTTTTGCATACAGACATAAATATTATGTATTATTATTTTCATTCATCACAATCATATTCATCACCAACCACAATGAGTTATTATAGGATCTCAAAATGTTATGCAGTGTGTAACATGCAGACAGGAGGTATATAAAAAGAAGAGGAGCTATCAGTCTAAGGAGATTGCTTCCTGTGGGGTGTAACATATGACGTCTGAAGAAAGACGAATCCAGGCTGTTAGAATGCTTTCTGCTTGTTGCTAAATATAACATTTCTTATTTATGTACTATTACCATATTTTTTGGACTATAAGACACACCTAGGTTTTAGAGGAGGAAAATAGGAAAAAAAAATTTGAAGCAAAAAATGTGGTAAAATATTTAATAACATAAATAAGCTACATTTCAGACTATATGAGGCACCCCAATTTTCCTCCCAAATTCTGGGGGGAAAGTGCGTCTTATAGTCTGAAAAATACTGTATATCCATATAGGCTACTTTTTTTCACTTTTCATCTCTAGGTTTGGACAGCATGTAGGCACAGCTTTAGACTGATAGACCTACTGAATAAAAAAATAGAAAAATCCAGAGAGCTTGTCCAATCAATAGATGTTCTTAAAAACTTGCTTAAATGTCTATGCTTTAAACATACTGGGAGAAAGAGATGTTGTAACTGTCTTAGCAATTTATCCTTATTTCTAACCAAACTTTACCCATTTGTAAATTCAGCTCATTTGTTTATCTTTTAGTAATGTCTTTCTAATTAATAAGTTCCAAAACTTTCTGTTTTTGACTTTTCATTGCCTTTCTCTTGTCTCCTGCCACCTCCCTTCTGCATCCTGGCACCAAGTGCAATTTGTCACTGAGTGAGTTCTATTGATTCTCTGGTGTTTTTCTGCTAGGGAGTGGGAGTCCTTCTCACCCTTGCTCTGGAGCCTATTTCCTCAAGCTTATCCAATAGCCATCACCTCCTACTGTGAACTTCCCCACTTCCGGGCCCTCCTCCTTGACACCCAGTTGTTCACTAAAACCCATATCTACCTTCCTCAGCCATTGCTGTCCTCAAAGGTTTTCCTATGTGAAGTTACGGGACAGATAAAGTTTAGACCCCTTTGTTGTACATCAGGATCCTCCGCGTGCAGTGCTGTCCCTCATTCCAGTCCCGTCCTTCACAACTTCCAGCTCTGCTTCTGCCCAGCTAGCTCTTTTTCTTGCACACGCATTGATCCCACTTCAGCAAGTCTTTGCTCCTGTAAATGATTTCTGCAGAAACTAGACAGCTCCTCACTTTTTGACTATGGTATGGCTCAGTGGTTTGAAACTATACAATTATAAAGGTTTAAACTTTTGCTAGCACTTTATTACAGGAGAGAAGAGTTGGAGGGTAAATGGATGATGCAGGATGTGTGGATGTTAGTCAGCTCTGAGTACCCATGAGCTGGGAACCATATTTGCTTAGGCCAGAATCTGGGAAAGATGGGAGGTTCTGAGACAGGGACTATTGATTTTGGGTTCATGGATTTTATAGAAAGACTATGGATGGGATCGAAAGGACCTGTGAATTTCTTAGAGTTATGAGTAAAAATTTCTGTGGATATGCATTTGTTTTCAGTGGGGAGAGTCCATTGGTTTCCTTCAGAGAAACAGGACATTTAACAAGAAGCTTTAGTTGGGGGTCTGACTGGCCAAAAGAAGGTAGGATAAAGTTGGAGTTGAGCCAGGCCAAGGTGAGAGTTGTCACACCATCACGATGAACTTTTTGCTTGGATACCTTGGAGAAATTCGAGGGGAAGAAAGCAAGTGTCACTAAAGTTTGAGCCAAGCACTAGCACTGGCCGGGAGAAATATGTACAAGGTGATGTTAGAAATCTCCAGAATGTCAAAGTGCTCAAGACATAGGCCCAGATCGGAGAAGGGCTCTTCTCACTTAAGGGAATCAGAGATCAGGAACCACAGGTTGGGCTGGTTCAGAGCACTGAGTTTTGGGGTGGGATGGAAATATCAAGTGGGAGGAGGCAGGGGCCATGTGGGATAATCTTGAAGGATTAAGAACTAGATTTTGGAAAGGATTGAGATACTTTTTAAGAGGGCTACTCTGAAAGATTTTCTTGTAGGAGGGTCCTTGTGGACGACAAGAATAGGGGCCTGCATGTACTTGGAACATTTTGTTGATTAGGGTTGACTAGCTAAGTTTCTTTGCTGTTATCTTGTATGTTCAATTTTTTTTTTTGCTTTCATATTTTACTCATTCTAATTTTTCTTTTTAGTTTTTGGTAAAGATGTTTTGAGGATGTAAATCGAATCTGTTTTGAAGGGAAGCAAACAGAGGGATAGGCTTTAGTGGGGAAGGTGGGAGGAACTGTCTTAGCTGGGCGAGGGGAACCGTGGTTGTGTAGTTTTCAGTGAGGAGAACCCACTTTCTGCAGCTGTGGTTGATGTATTTCATAAAGGCCCTTCATGTACGTCACTCCTCCCGCCCCCAAACATGCACGACCTGTCCTCTGGTCACATTCAGATCTGTGAGGCTCTACCTTCCTGCTCAGCCTCCGACAAGTCTCTCACTCTTTCTCTTAGGATAGTGCTTTTTTTTTTTAACCAGGAAGATCAGGAACTTTTGTAAAATAAACTCCCCCCATACAGTCCAACTGAGGATGCATATTGTGTGTACTAGTTGCTAAAAAAATGATTTGATGTATATTTGCGTGTGGTTTACTTTCCCCAGAAATAGTTGTTTTAGCATTGCTAGAGTCAGACACATGGGTTCAGCACGGACAACAGTGTGGTGATTGGCGGGGGTAGGGGTGTGGGGGGAGGTGGAAAAGGGTATGGGGGATAAATGGTGATAGAAAAAACAAATATTTTTAAAAATCTATGCTATCTTATGTGAAGTGCACAACCTTGCTAAACCATGGTTCTTCACCTTTAATTGATTAATTGCTAATAGATGGAAATGTGATACATTCACTACAGGCATTTAAAAATAATAACGAATACTAAGAAGAATTGAGATTGATCGTATTTAAGGGTAGAAAGAACATACTTAAAGCTGAATTCCCTATCTACTAAATATTATTAAAAAGGATTTTTTTTAAAAAAGAGAAACTAGAAATAAACGAATCCAAATTTAAGCAGAATTCTTTGGTAAGTTAGATTGGGTATTAGAACTATAAGGTATACGAGGAGGGAATGGAAAAACCCGGAATTATCTTCTGGAGGACAAGCCCCTTGTAGTACAGGCTTCCCCTGCTAGGTAAGTGTCCTAGGAACCCATGTGTATCAGTGTGCCAGCTGGCATTGTTGTGAGAGGCTGCATTCGGCTTCAATAAAATTATTTTGAAGACTCTTTCAGTGCATTTGCCCATTTCATGATGAGTGACTTACTAGCACACCTGCCCACACCAAGCTGAGTGTTCAGCAGTTTTTGACCCAAAACAGCATGACCCCCATGCTCCATCCTCCCCATTCACCCCAATCTCGCCTGAGTAACTTTTTTTGTTTCCCTGGATGCAAGAAGTTGTCAAAAGTAAATGTTTTGCTGTTGAGGAAGAGGTGAAACAAAAAACGGCAGAAGCACTAAAAGACATCAAAACTGATGAGATCAAAAACTGTTTTGAGCAGTGGAGAAAAGGCTCGATAGATGTATTGCATCAAATGGAGAGTACTTTGAAGGTGACCGAAGTTTAAACATGTAAGAATAAATACACAATTTTTAATAAATAAATTATGAGTTTTTGGGGTCCCTCCTCATAAGAGGAGCATGTCTAATAGGTTTCAAACAATGAAGTTTAAAGAAAGGAAGAGACAGAAAGTGTATATAGTTTCTTTATGATGAGGTATTATGAAAATTATTACAAGAAGAATCATCCATAGTTTCTATCTCCTAGCAGGAAGATCAGCTGTTACTGAGTTAATAAATAAGTTAATATTATAATTTAAACTTCTGGATTAACATATGTTAGTCTTTGAATGTTAGTAAAATGTATGAATTCAGTTAAGATTATTTTATGACCTATTTTCTAAGGAAATAAAGTTTTGAGTTTACTTACAGAAACCGTGCAAATTAAAGAGATCATAACACAGTAATGACAACCCGACAGAATGAGAACAGTAAAAGGGTTGTAATTTCCCTGTGAAAAGATTTTCTGATTGAAGGTAGAAATCTAACCATTCAATCCCTGCAAGAATTAAAAAGATATATATTGATGAAAATTGGCAGATGGTTTAGAAGCTTCAAAGACTTATGAATATAAGAAAAACAGCATGTGATGGGAAAAATATGTTGAATAATAAGAATCTAATGATTCTAAGCTTTTCTCCAACAAAATAGCAATTAAAAGGCAGCCTGGAAAACACATCGAAGATAAATGTTGGAAATGTAAGAAGGAATGGAATTGTAACTGGAATTAAATCTTCACTGTAAGAACAATAAAGATATTATTTACCTTTGATAGAAATTAAAATATTTAATGTTAATACAAATGGAAAGGCAAAATGGTCAGAAAATAGTTATTTTTTTCAAAATTTTAATGATCTTTGATGAAAATAGATACAATTGTGTGTTTTGTTCTTCAGATGCCTTTTATGTAGGATTTTCCAAAGTACCAGCATATTAGCACAGCTCACACCCTGGGATGGCTCTCAGGCATCTGAGCAAAGGATCGTCAGGCCCCAGGGGCCGTGGTTCGCCTGTAGCCTGTAGCACTCCTGTTCATCAGAGGACATGCTTCCATAATTAAACACAAAATCTCCTGAGATGATGGGAACCCCCTTGAAAAGCCACACTCATCTTTGTTACTCTTGCGTAGCTGCAGATGAATGAAACTGTCGTGGGCATGCTTGATTAGGTGCATGGATCTCTGGTCTGATGTTATAAGAAGGAGCCTGAAGTGGGGTGGGGATTGAGGAAAACCAATACAGTTAGTTTTTAATGAAATTCACTCTACATTTGGGTGTGTTAAGGATCACAGTCAAGATTGATAGACCTTGCGGGGAAGTGAAACCTGAAGCTTCAGATGGCTGAATGCTCAACTGTCTTCAAAACAGGGACTTGGTCCCTTTCTCTCACCAGGCAGTCACTGCTGTGCTTGAGATGCCGTTGTCAGAGGTCAACTTCTTTGCCTATAGACAAGCTTTGCCCATTCCCTGGAACTCTTTATTAAAATAAGTGATGTTAAATTAAGCACATGGTAGGGTAGGTTACTTGCTAAGCCCTTCCTGATACTCCAAGGGCATCTACGAAGCAGAGAGGAAGCCTGGAGGGAAGGGCGGAATGAGGAAAGGGTGTATAGAGGAGTGTTGAAAGAGCACAGGAGACCTATTTTCCTGTTTTGTCCTGTGCTCAGAGACCTGGCTCTTGTATTCCTGAACCCTGGGATTGCAAGCGTGATTAGAGACTCGTGCCCTGCAGCTGTTCTTTCAAATTCAGCTCCAAATGCATCTTGGGATTCTCCAGCCACGTGCCCAAACTGTTGTTATTGGCTTAGAGGAACATTAAGGTAAATAACACTTCTCTGCACATTTTGAAAAACTGGAACCTGTAGAAAAATATTCATATGATAAAAAAAATTCACCTGTCACCCCCATCACCTCATAAAAGCATTACCATAATTATATAGTCTTAGTATTTTGGTGTATTTCCCTTATTCTATGTGTGTTGTCATATGTGGCTTAAATTAGCCTGTATATACAATTTTATATGACATTTTTAAAATTGAAAATTGTATGATACGTATTTCCCCTATGATTAAAAATCTTTGTAAATCTTTTTAATGGTTACATAAAATTTCTTTTTGGGGGGTTATACCATAATTTGGTTAACGTTTCCATGTTATTGTGTAATTAGTCTAGTTCTAGTATTCCGCTATGAAATACTATGAACTCCATCTCTGCACATGAGTCTTCGTTTATCTACTTTGAACTATTTTCTTAGGATCCTAAAAGTGTTAGTTTTTCCTCTTCAGTGAATCATCAGCTACTTTTCTGGGCCTGGAAATATATATGGAAGGAATTGTTTCTTTGCTGACACTTGGGACTGTCCAGGGAAAGGCTAGCATTTGTAACTTGTACGTGGGAGACCAGCTCAGGCCCCAAATAGAATCTTCCTTTATTAGTTGTGTATAAAAAAAGTCTCTAGAAAGGGCTTGAGTACAGATGGTTTTTCCAGAGAGCTATCCGCAGTCCATTGGAATCTCCAATGATGCTGGCAAAGCATTGGAAAATAGTGTTCAGATTTTTCAAGGGGGTTCTAATTGACCCACTAGTGTTCTGTATTGGCCCACTAACCCCTTCCAACCACTCTCAGGAGCAGGTACTGCTATTATCACCCCTATTTTTCGGGTGATAAAAATAAAGAATAGGGTGACTAAACAACATGCTCAGAATCACACTAACTACAGTCTGCTCACAGTCTGATTTTTCACCACTGCGCCACATTGCCTTGCCACACAGGTCAGAAATGCCACCTTCACAAGGCAGGTGGTCCTAGCCTAAGCCTTTTTCGTATCCCGTGTTTCTCCTTCATACTTTGCAGTAAATTAAATAATTATATGTGCAGTGCTTTCTTAATCGTCTCTTCTGCTGGAACTTAAGCTCCCTGAGGGCAGGCATTTTTTTTTAGTCTCACCAACGTCTTATTCCCAGCATCTATCATGTGCCTGTGGACAGTATATTCACACTAAATATATTAGTATCATCTCTTTAGCGCACAGGTGGCAAACACAAGGCCTGCGGGCCGAATCCGGCCGTCCACCTTGTTTCTGCCCCGCAGCAGTGCCCAGCTCTCGCTTTACTGTTGAAGAGTAGTCACATTTACACAGTCCTAAGTTACATTCGGCCCTTTGGAGGCAACTGTGAGGCTGATGTGGCCCCTGGTGAAAATGAGTGTGAACCCCTGCTCTAGTGGGTGTTTGACTGGGGCCAGTAGATATCTGCGTGTGGTCATACAACTGGCAGGGAGGGAGGGAGAGGGCAGGTGAGCGGCCAAGTGGATGGGCTGCAGGCCTTGTCCTCCCCGTAAGTGGAGGCACTGTGCTGGTCTTCCCATACTCTGTCCACCGGTGTATCATTGCCAAGTGCTTATTCTTGATGTTACCTTGCTGCACCTGTGAGCATGGACTGCCACAATGGATCCTGATAACGGTTTACTTATGACACTTTACTTTGTCAGCTGATCTTAGGAAGCAGGTGGCGCACCCAGAGTGAGGAAGCAGGTGTGAGATTAGAGAATTTGGTTAAGGCAAAGGCTAATTTGTGAGCTTCCTGCTATCTGAGTGCCCAGTCAGCCCTTCGTCATTGCAACGTCAGGGTTTAATCAGTTAAGAAATTTGTGTGCCTTCTTTTAGTCCAAGCTCAAGGAACTTACACATTCAAAGCACAAAGGCAAAGCACCAAGAAACGAGTGTGAGGGACCAAGCCCTTCATCTCAGACTCTTTCCTGATGAGCCTCTGAAGGTGACCTCCAGGGTCCCTTTAGATCAGCACTGTGAAATGGAGCGAGTGTATGAACCACCTATGTAATTTTACATTTTCTTAAAAAAGTAAAAAAACCAGGTGAAGTGAATTTTAATAATATGCTTATTTAACCCAATATATATATCTAAAGCATTATCATTTTAACATGCAGTAATGTAAAACAATCATTGATGAGACATTGAAAATGACATGTGCATCATACACACTAAAGACAATGTCTTATGGGATACAATGGGGTAACAGGAAACGTAGTTCTTCTAAACGATTTGTGTTTATCAGAGAACGTTTTACACTGCATCAGTTTTAAAATATAAATTCTAATTAAAATTAAATTTAAAATTCAGTTCCTCAGTCTCATTAGCCACATTTCAGGGCTCACACTTAGCTAGTGGCTACTACTGGTGTATCGGATGGCATAGCTGTAGAGAGCTCCCGAGAGAGGCCTGTGTGGTGACAGATGACTCTTGCCATTCCCTTTGGGGCTAGTCTGGTGTGTAGATGTCCTGGGGGTTCTAGAAAATCCCCCGTTCATTCTCAGACCTGAGGACTCCAGGAGTTAGTATTGATTCTTGAGTGTTGTTTGATGGGATTGGAGATCTGTTTTTCAGTTTGTGTGAGTTTTTACAGATCTCTCCAAATTTACTTTAGAGAAAACTCTATTATAGTTTGTTGTTTTCAGACAGTAGAACGTAGTAATTCCTTGAAAGTCAAGTTTCAGGATCCAAGTCCTGGATCGCCACTTATTGGCTACATGACCGTGAGCACGTGACCTAATCTCTTTATGCCTCAGTCTTCTCATCTGTAAAAGGAGGATTGCAATAGTACTTTGTGTGGATTATTATGAAGAATAAATACATTTACACATGTACTTTACAAATGTACTTTATAAGTGTTCTTGGCACACACTAAACTCTCAGAAAGTGGTAGCTATTATTATTATTAATCACAAGCTAAATGCAGTCTCTGAAATTCAGGGCCTAGTCGGTGCTGTTCCCTCCGCAGCACATACTCCACCTGGATAGTGCTACCGTCCTTTAGTTTCTGGCTTAGATTTCATTCTCCAAGGGAAGCCTTCCCTTCTCAGACTGGGTTAGGTGCTAAGGGTTCCACAGCACCCTACTCTCTCCCTTTTATAACTCTTATTACTTAGTATGTGCTTATTTGCTTCTCTGTATCTGACCTGTGAAGAGATTTCTCTACTTTGCTCTTCATTGTATCCTCAGAGCCTGGCATATAGTATTTGTGAAATGATAAAAATAATAGTAGTGCCCTGGCTGGTGTAGCTCAGTGGATTGAGTGTGGGCTGTGAACCAAATGGTTGCCGGTTTGATTCCCAGTCAGGGCACATGCCTGGGTTGTGGGCCAGGTCCCCAGTGGGGGCCATGTGAGAGGCAACCACACCCTGATATTCCTCTCCCTCTCTTTCTTCCTCCCTTCCCCTCTCTAAAAATAAATAAATAAAATCTTTAAAAAAAACTTAAAAAAATAATAGTAGTAGTTGCTAACATTTCCTGAACACTCACTAATTCAAGTTGATATAATCCTCAATTACATGTTTTTGAGGAAGCTGTTTTTATTTCCATTTCATAAATCAGGAGATTAAGGCTTAGGGAGGTAAAATAAATTCTACAAAGATGGTCAGATAGCAAACGGCAGAGCCAGAATTTGTTCACAACTTATCTGACTCTGACCTCATACTCTCAGTGGATCACCTGGAGTGGGAACCCCATGAATGGTCCCTCCAGCTGGACCTTGAACCTATTACACTAGAATTCCTCACTTCTGGCCTGAGGGCTCAGGGGCTAATTTTTACTTCTTTAAAAAAAAAAATCTTCACCTGAGGGTATGTTTATTGATTTTAGAGAGAGAGAGAAAGAGAAACAGAGACAGAGAGAATGAGAGAGCAAGAGAGAATGAGAGAGCAAGAGAGAAACCTTGATGTGAGAGAAACATTGATTGGCTGCCTTCACATATGCGCCCCCCACTGGGAATTGAACCTACAACCTAGGTATGTGCCCTGAATGTGGATTAAATCCACAACCTTCTGGTGTATGGAACGGCGCTCCAGCCAACTGAGCCATCCGACCAAGACTTGACATCTTTACTCTCCTCCTTAAGCAATCCTTCTGGCCCCTTCTGTCTCACTCTCCACCATAATTTAGATTGGAAGGACTGAGCATGATTAGTTCTTCAGGTTTAATCAGACTCATTCAACCATCTGTTGTTCTACACAAGGCTTTCCCATAGACTCTTCAATGCTTCAATCAAAAGTGAAACAGGACTGGAATCCACACTTAAAATTGTTTGTGCTATTACAGTTGTCCCAATTTTTGATGCCTGCAATCTTATTTTGTAAAGAACTGCTTCTGTTGACTTGGACATAGCTTATTCACTGTAACAAATCTGGTTTACTGTAAAGCCTATGATTTCTGAATATTTATTAGCATTAGTTCCTCAAAATGCTGAGTAATTACATTATTAGAATGTGTTCTATATTTAAATCCTTATCAGCATGCATTTTAGAAGTGCTAGAAAGGAAAGGAAATTGCTCTACTCCTTAACAGGGATTTACAAAGGTATGTGCTTAATGAAGGCTGTAAAAGGATGTTCTTACCGACTATTCAAGATGAGGAAGCATTAATCAATTCGTTGCCTGAACTGTGTTTCCTATTATCAACTGCTGCCATCTGGTGGAGGTTGGAGGAACAGCAGAAACCCTCAGTATAAGCACAGTAATTTTCTCTTACGTTCACCAGAGTGGATCAAGTATTTTCACTGTGTTTGCTCTAGCACATGATCAAATTAAGTGATTCCTGACAAAGCTAGCTATTATAAACTAACACCTTAGGTCATATTTCTTCATGTTGTAATGATAATAACCAATATTTGTTGAAAATGTATAGAAAATCAGGACCCATTTTAAGTGCTTTGCATGGAACATCTTATCTAATATTTATAAGGTTCTATGAGGTACATATCATT
The DNA here is from genome assembly GCF_022682495.2 of Desmodus rotundus. Classification (NCBI taxonomy): domain Eukaryota; kingdom Metazoa; phylum Chordata; class Mammalia; order Chiroptera; family Phyllostomidae; genus Desmodus; species Desmodus rotundus. The sequence goes on along the minus strand of NC_071397.1, from coordinate 17,049,537 downwards.
GTTATCTTCTTTTTATCCCATTGAGGGGGTAATTCAAGAGGTCCAGTTTCTGTGCTGATACCCCTAACCACTGCGTTACAATGGACACCTAAGCTAAGATGACCAGTGAGGGAGAACACAGTGGAAGCGCAAGATTTGGGTGTGAATTTCAGTCTCCCTGTGTCTTGTTTAATAATAATTCCTCATTCAAAAAAAGAGTTACATCAGCACACGTCTGACTTTGGTCATATTCCCCTTCCCTGGGCCTATAATCATGAGATTGAACAGGATCATTGGTTTTTAAGCTGGGATTTGTGATGTGCTAGTGGTTTTCCATACCTGGGCAGTGAGCGAGGGGTGCTTGGCTGGTGGGGCTGGGGACCCCACTCCTACCACTGCTACCCCCTTCACTTTTCTACATGGTAGTGTTCTCTTCTCATTAAAGTTTTGGTTCTATGAGTGATGGAATAGCTAAAATAAAATTTAGAGACAACAGGGCCAGACTCTCCTGGGTTTGCCCAGAAGCACTTGGTGGAGAGAACGTGCCTAGATGGTTGTAGGTGGGAGAGTCACGGAGACAGGGTTCTGCTGATCTTCGGGAGAAAAGCGATAGAAGCTCCATCCCTAATGGAAGGCTTCTAACCAAGCATTCTGAAATATGAATAGCCGTACTCACCCCCTTCTAAGCCTCCTTGTACCCCAAATCTCACCCAGTCCCCTAACTTCCTCCAATTCCAGCTTTCCCACCCTATGTAGAAAGGGATATAGTGAAGGTGATGTGGGCAGGTTACTTGTGACTTGTTTTTTGTCTTAAAAAGGAGCTAAAGGTTTATGGCTATTTTTTACTTTTCATTGAAATATACCAGTAGCCGCATCACAATAACTTTTGAAAATATTTCTTCAGTCACCATCCCCAAAAGCTTGGGTTGCGGCTTGGGGCCCCAGGAGGTATCTGAAGGTGGAGGAATAAATGTGCTTGGTAGCCCTTGGAGAGCAAGTGCAGGGAACAGGGCTACCCTCTAAGGAAATTTGCAGTTTTCCTTTTTTAAAGGCTTTGCAGGAAGGACTTCTGTCAGAGAAATTCTACCCCGTGGCCTAAGCTCCTAGTGATGTCCTTGTTACTGCCGCACTCAGCTGTTCAGCATATGTGACAACCCTCCCATGCCCCTGCCTTTCACAGCCTCTTCCTCGGGCAACAACTGTGGGCACCTCAGAGAAATGAAGAAATGCTACCCCAGAAAAACAGCCGCCCACCAACTGGCTTTTCCTGGGTTCACCCCTGCCCCCAACCGAGGCCACTCAGTAAAGCTTGTTAGCCAGAGTCACCCACTGTTCTTGGTTTTTCCAAACTGGAATGTTCCGCAGTGGCAAAGGGCACATGCCAAAATAAAACACATGAGCTCTACCACAAAAAGCCTCTCCCTGCCTGTGACGGTGGGTACATCTCCCACCGCTACCCCCCACACACCCCGCCCCACGCACTCACTCTCAAACGCTGGTAGAGAAGCAGAGTCCAGAGAAAGGAAGAGAAAGGGGATCCTTAAAGACGAGCTTCGTGTGTCACAGACATTGCTTTGGCTCCCAACCTTTCCACCTGGCAAATGGCACTTTCAGTCCCTCTGCATTGAAGCATATTAATGTGCTTTATCCATCACCACCCACACGTGTGCCAGGATTGGGTGTGCTGGACATGAGGGTGTGAAAGGAGGTACAGAAGAATAAAGAAAAAAAGATGGAGAGAGTATGGAGGGAAGAGGAAAGGAATCTTATTTTAAGTACTGAGAGCGAATACTGTATTCCTGAACTGGGTATCTTCCAAACGAGTCGTTGCATGTTGGGAAGTTTCTAAATAGGAGGTGTAACTCCTCAAACTCCAGTTCTCAAACTTCACCAATGTAGCATTTTTCTGTAATCTACACGGGGGCTGATGAAAAAGAAGGACTTCAAAAAGATCTCAAGGGGAATTGATTTGGAGAGTTGTGAAGAGGCAGGCATTTAGAAAAGAAAACTCCAGTGAAAAAACTAAACACTAAGAAATCCAAATAGTTCTCTTCATTACTTTATTTTCTTCTCTTGCTTCTCTTCCTCCCTCCCCGTTCCCTGCACATTATGTCCTGGCTCCCTGGGAGGCCCCTGTTTTAATTTTGTACATCCTAACAGGGTACAGTCTCCTCTGGTGGGGTTGAGTCTGAGTGTCACCCCCAGGGGACCCACCTGGTCCTCCCCTTCAATAATTTACAGAAATGTCCCGGAGTCCCCCAAACCAGAGCTGCTAAGCTTCAAGCTGACCACACTAGTGGAATTAAGCCAGCAAGCCTTCCCTCTACATCAGCTTGAGGGGGAAGGAGGACAAATAAGGCTAAATTTTTTGCCCCCCAAGAAAGTCCTGGGGGGCAAAAGCCGAGATGAGCATTAGTTGGGTGTTTAGCAGAGGCCCCATGGCTCTCAGCAGGGATGAGTGTCTGCTTATCATTTGTGCCACTCCTACTTTCCCCATGAGCCCATAGAGTAGACCCTTAGCTTTGCCAGTTTTGACTCTTCATAAGTGACTCTAAAAGCCCATGACGCGGTAGGTTAGAATTTGCTGAGACAGCAATCTGTGCTCCCGTGGAGGCTGGTGTGTGGAAGTGAGTCATCTAGGAAGTGAATGAGCCCTGGTGGCCTGCCCGGCACCCGCAGGCTTTGGAGATTCTGATTTTGTTCAAAGTTTCTTGCAATCCTCACAGCAGCCTAAGAGATGGGTGTCTTTATCTTCATTTTAAGATGATGAAGCTGCAAAATCAAATACTATATTCAGGTACTTGCAGTGCAGGTAAACTCAAAGGTTCTAGAGTATTTAAGGACAGTCAGAGAGCATGAGCTGAAACGTGTACACGGGGAAGTAACGGGAAGCTGGGAAATGATGGTCACTGCTGTCAGGCATTAAGCTTTGCCAGGAACACCCTGGCAGCCACGGCAAGGGGAAAACACAACCTAGTTCAACAAACTAAATAGCTTAACACGTCAGTCTGTATGCTGTGGCTTTGGTATTGTCTGTATTTGGTTGTTAGTGATATGCTAAAAGAAATTTCTTCGAAGAGGCAGGGCGCCCTCAGAGTGAAAGATTCCCCAACTCTGCAGGCATATCTCACCCTCCACCTCCTACTAATACATCAATACCACCAGAACCTGTGCTCTCAACGGTAAATTTACTTATTTCAAAGATCTACTCAAAAGAACTACTTTTTAGGTGTTTTCATTAAAAATAGTAACAGAAGAGTGTTAAATTTATGAAAAGGAGATACACCTCAGTAGATGGCCAAGGAAAGAAGCAGCCCAATTCCCCAATTCAACATACCGGACGATTACAAAGGTCTCCAAGGAATATATTCTTCATACGAATACATTTTTTCTTCTAAATATATATGTGATAAATATTATCATGAAATAACAAAGTCTTAAATAAATTGGAATGCAGTCTAAAACCACCAAAAAGCCTAGATGCTTTTACTTATGAACATTACCAAAACAGAGGTAATCCGCACTTTAAAGATTGCTCAGTAAATAGAAAAAAAACAAATGTTACTCAGTTCATTTTATGAAACTAGTGTAATCTTGATTTGAAAACCGTATATGAACAATACAAGTGGAATTCTACTATCATTTTCATTTATGAATATGGATATAATAATCCTGAGTAAAATATTAGCTAAGAAAATCTGAAGAGTCATAAAATTATAATAATATGGCATGATCAGATAAACTTTTCCCCCAAAGGAATATAAGGATAGCTCAACATTTAAAAAATGTATCAATATAATTTACCACATTAAGAGAGCAAAGGAGCAAAATCATCTGATTATTTCAATAGGTTGAGAAAAGGCATTTGGTAGATTTTATGAGCTATTTATAACTTTAAAAACAACTCAATAAACTAAGTGATGTTGCAATGCAGTAACAGTTATGTAACAAAAACAGCAGCAAACAGTACTGCGTAGAGAAACTTTGGTGCATTTCTTTTACGATCAGGAATGAGGCAAAGCCATTCCACCCCACTGCTGTCAAACTTGGCTTCAGAGGTCCCAGCAACAGAGAGGGGAAGGAGCAGTTTAAGGATTGGAAGGGAAGAGATAAAGCTGGGATTATTTGTAGAGGATATGGTTATCCCCCTACTAAGTACAGACAGAATCAGACCAACTATTAGAAAAGGATAAAGGTGTTTAGCAGGGTGGCAGGATATAAGATAAAGATTAAAAAGAAGAAAAACAAGCAACAACATTTCTCAACATTAGCAATAACCAAAAGCAAAACATTTTAAAAATAAGATACCATTTGGAATTGTGATAAAACTATCCATTGTCTAACTGAGAAGTTTTCTTTGAAGGGAACTTTTAAGCCCAATAAAGGACAGAAAGAATGATTTCAATGTCTCTGGTTCTATTTTTCTCATTTGTTTTGTTGATTAGGTTCCACTTATAGGTGAGATCATATAGTATTTGTCTTTCATGGCCTGGCTTATTTCACTTAGCATACCAAAACAAACAGGCAAGCAAAATAGAACCAGAGACATTGAAATAAAGAACAAACTGACAGTAACCAGAGTAAAGGGGGCAGGGGGTAATGGGGAGGGGGGAAGGGGAAGGGCCATCAAAGAATGTGAATAAAGGACCCATGGACAAAGCCAAAGGGATTAGGATGGAGGGTAGGAGGTGGGGATGGGTGGGGCAGGGGTGAGTAGTGGGAAGAAAATGGAGACAACTGTCCTTGAACAACAATTTTAAAAAAGAAGAATGACTTCAATGAGTGAAGATGCATTCTTTGCTCTTGGACTAGAAGGCTGATTCCATATAGGAGGCACTTTTCCCATTAACCTACACATTTAATGGAATTTTGAATGAAATTACACTTGGATTTATTATTTTTTTAAGGAACCAATTGCATTTAGTAAATTATTAGTAAAAGAGTAGCCATTTAACAGCTGGTTAAGTCAACCTAAAAATCAAGACAGGTATTTTGCCCTCTACTAGATATGAGGACTTGTCAGGCTGAGCTCAGAAACTGAGAGCAGATTGGTGGTTGCTGGGGATGGAGGGAATGGGGAGATGTTGGCGAAATGGCACAGTTTTTCAGTTATAAGATGAATAAGTTCTGAGGATCTAATGTACAGCATGATGACTATAGTAAACAATACTAGATCATATACTTGAAAGTTGCTAATAGAGTAAATCGTTAATGTTCTCAACACACACACACGTTAACTGAATTAGGTGATGGATGTGTTATCTAATCTTACTGTGATGATAATTTCACAATGTGTCCATATATCAAATCATCATGTTGTATACCTTAACCTTACACAAAGTTATATGTCAATTATATCTTAATAAAGCTGAAGGGTGAATAAAATGACTTATCAGAATGCTACAGCTGTAAGTTGGTTACATGTAGTATTGATGCAACACAAAAAATAAACTCACGAAACAGATTAAAGAGCTTAGAGACACACCCTTTTCATAGGAAGAAAAATTGCCTCATAGGTCAAACAAAAAAAGTTGGAGTATTTAGAAGATGATGCGGAGATGGTGTAGAAAACAACTAACTCATTTTATAGAAAGAAAGAAAATTGGATTCCTACCTAGATATGGATTCCAGATAGATTAAAGATTTAAATGCTAAAAAGAAAGCTCTGAAGTCAATAGAATAAAGCACAGGATATCACCCTTGATACATAGGATGGGGAAGTACTTTTTAAACAAAATCTCAAAGCATAAAGTGAAAAGAGGTGGTGTGTGTGTGTGTGTGTGTGTATGAGAGTACATGAAAATCATGGAATTTCTGTTCATTAAGAGACACCATGAAAACTAACAAATAGATAATAGATTCAGTGAAGTGCTTTGCAAAGTATAAAACAGATATTGCAAGTCTAAATAACTAATATTTATAGTATACAAGGACATTGAAACATACAAGTATAAAATGAAGAAATTGAAAAGTCAGCAAGCCTAAAAAGAGATGTGCAAAGTTAGCGGTAAGCAGGTATGAGCTGATGGAACAACAGTGGGGTGTGACTGACACAGGCTAGCTTTGCAAAACATCTGAAGTGGGATATAGGAACCCTCACATTCTGCTGGAAGAACTCTATCCTTCCAGAAGAGCCACCGGGCTTTTACCCTCATGGTCATCTGCAGAGTCAGGATGGCATATCCAGACTCACAGTAGATCCCCAAACTGCATTTCCAATTATGGCCTATGTTCTCCACTAAATATTTTTACTGTTTTAAATGTGGGTACCACTGGGGAGTGGAAACTGGGGATAGGGCAGAGGACTACTTTTCATTAAAAGCTTAAAAAATGTAAGCTTTGTACATGTGTAGTTCTGAGAAAAATATTTTTAGAATCTCTACTGCTTACTTTTTGTTATACAAGTACAGTGGGAGTCTCCTCTTATCTGTGGGGGATACATTCCAAGACCCCCAGTGGATGCCTGAAACCATGAATAGTACCAAACTCTCTCTATATTGTTTTTATCCCTATTCATATATGCTTCTTCACTTAAAGGAAACATTTTATGGCTTCTCTTTGGCGTATCTGAGTTGCCAGCATCACTACTCTTGCACTTTGGGGCCATTAGTGAATAAAATGTGGGTTACTTAAACGTAAGCACTGCGATACCAAGCCAGTCAATCTGATAACAAGACTAAGGGGCAGGCAGTGTATACAGAGTGGATACGCTGGGCAAAGGGATTATTCACATTTGGGGTGGGGAGAACTGGGATGGTGAGAAATTTCATTATGTTACTCAAGGCAATTTAAAACTTATGTTGCTTATTTCTGGAATATTCTTTTTAATAGTTTTGGACCATGGTTGATGGTGGGTAACTGAAATCATGGATGGCAAACTGCAAATAAATGGGTGACTACTGTAATACGTCCTCACTGGGCAAAATTTAGAAAATTCAGAGAACTTTTCCCAAGATCCACCATCCAGAAATAGTTACTATTGACCTTTGTTCTAGATTCTTCCATATTTTACTCAACATATACATAGATATATTTTTAAACAAAAATGGATCATGTAATAACATTTTGCTTTTGTCACTTAATATATGTTTCAAATAGACTCCTAAGTCAAAGGGTATGTGTTTTGTACTATGTATATGACTTAGGACCCTTTGCTTCCAAGTGACAGGGTTCCAGTGTTAAGTGCCTTAGGTAAAAAGGGAAACAGGATGTAGAAACTGGGCCGTGGGACTAAATGGATTCCAATACTTAAGCCTCTAGAACACTGTATTCTTCTCTTTTTGGTTCCTTTTTATGTGATTGGTTCATTCTTCTCTCTTACAGAACACTGACAAGAAATACTGGGGCTAGTTGTAGAGTCTCACAACTTCCCATTTTAGCTCTTCAAGGGAACGTATCTCTGATTGTCACAGACCACAGGTCCAAAGTTCCACAAAAAGGCTCACTAGGATTGCTCAGATCCTCTCATGGTCTGTGGCCATGAAAGGCTCTTGTAAAACCTGGTGATGGAGTGGGGAAAGAATTTTAAGTGGAGAAAAAATTTTAAGAAGAACGGTCAATGAAGAGGACTGAGCTGCTATGAGAGGAAGGGAGGATTCGAGGCAGAGAGAATAATAGCATCCTCAATGAATATGCGTTGATAAATTACGTTCTAGAGAGTGTATACCAATACTCCCTCCCTGTAGCAGTGCCTGAGCTGCCTGTTTCCCAAGTCTTGCCAGCACTGGAAATGATCATCAAGAAGAAAATCTTTGCTTAATTTGTCTAACGGGGTTTTCTTGTTTGTCCTGAAAGACAGATAGCCCCAGCACTGTGTTCGGGAAAAACACCTTCCGCGCTGGTGTGCTATCATTCTTTCCCTCTTAGGTATAATGTTCCCCGGATGTGGGGGTGGGATCCATTTCTAAGATGACCCAGAGCTGTCGATTTTGACCACCGTGACATCATGTGCTTCCTCTTCCTGGCACAGGAATGATGATTATGCAGGAACACACACGAAGGGAGAGCAGCAGTAGCAAAACCACATGCCCCGCTGGGTGGCCTAACCTAGATTTCTGCCCTGAAAAGGGACTGTGGCAGAATGAGCAAGAGCAGTTCTCGGGCAGGATGCCCAGCTCTTTGATTGAACTTGACTCCTCACTAAAATGCATAGTTTGGTCTTGCGGGATTTTTAGACAAAGATATCAAGATCATTGAAACTTATCAGAAAGTATATGTTTTCTTAAGGGTTCTGCCTTTCTCTTTATTGGCTAGTGGGAGCAGGGGTACATCTGCTCCTTTCTGGTTGTGGATGAAAAAGGGGCTACATGCCAAACCTGACAAGCTCAGGGGAGGCTGCATGGTGAGCCTTATAAACTCAGAGAGCAACATGCATGGAGGATGGTCTGATATTAAAACTTTCTAGGTAAAAGTGAGTCATGGTGGGTAGTCATGTCTAGGCTGGTGTCTTTCTTGATGAAGAGTAATTTTTTAAACAATTTTATTATCTATCTGTCTATCTATCTATCATTAATCTATATCTATTTTTTAGAGAGAGGGGGAGGGAGGGGGGAAAAGAAGGGGAAAAACACGGCTGTAAGAGAGAATTATTAACGGGTTGCCTCTCAACCAGGGACCAAATTTGCGACTCAAGCACATGCTCTGACCAGGAATCAAACTGGTGGCCCCTCGCTTTGTAGTACAACGCCCCATCAACCAAGCCACACTGGTCAGGGCACAAACGTCAGTCTTTATCTTAACCAAGTGTGTCTGTTACTGGACAGGGGCCCTGACCCTGAGTGGGTCTGCCTAGGGCCGGCTGGTAGTATGTGGATTCTGGTGTTGTATAAGAAAGATTTCACAACACGAGTCCTGGTGCCTACGATGGTATGTTTATTAAAGCCAGGGACAGTGAAACAAGGGAGGGCTGAGAATAGAGGAAGCAACAGGAGCGGCCAGGCTGGGCTGCCTTAGCTCACTGGAAAGTCAGAGTGAAGGGACCTTAGGGATGGGATCAGGGGATTAGCCTGGGACAAGCCGCTACTGCCCATTTATCCCCTGGTTATAGGTCTCAGGCTCCCTTAGAGTTTCGGAGATACATGCCTGTGGGGGAAGAAATGGGGGAAGAAGAGGAAAAGGAAATGGCATGGGCTGCTCCCAAGAGAGAGAGTGTGCATGCTGGGTACTTTGTCTTGAGTTTTTGCGTCTCTCTTGCAGGTGGGAACCTTAGGAGAGGTTGTAGATGAGAGATTCAGCAGAATATTCATCAGTTTTTCCAGGGTTTTTCAGGGTTGTGGTCTCCACTGATTGGTCAGTGCAAGGGCAGATGGACATTAGTCACTGCAGCTGGTCCTGGCATTGCCCACCTGGCTTTGCTGCTCTTCTGGGCCTGGAGCTGAAATACAACTAAAGCCTAGATGTTATTTCTAGGGAGGTGACTTTTTGTATCTGGCTGTAGACTGCTTGGCCAGTTTGTTCTGCTATTTTTACCAAACAGAAAGTGGGCTTCAGCTGCCTGCTACTGCCCATAGGTAAATTCTGGAGACAGAGGTTTGGTTAAAAAGGAAAGAGGTGATGATTCAAAAGATACACAGTCTGGGAAATGGCATGCTCCTGCCTCAGAGCCCATCCCCTGCAGAACATCCAGAGAAAAACCCCACTATCCTCTGCCAGACCAATTCAAGGCTATGCCCAGAGTTCCTTCTCCCATTTAAAAATACTATCCTTTGGGAACCACAGGCGGCTGCAGCACAACCATCCAGGCGGCTTAGCTTGTTCCCAGTTACATTCTGGCTTCGGCTTCCCCCTGGAGTCTGCGTGTGGGGCCAGGGCTGCCATGCTGCTGCAACCGCGTCCTGTGCCAGGGGCCCAGGGCCACTGCCAACTGTTGTGGCCGGCCATCGCGGGGGCTCCATTGTACCGGCTGTGGGGCCCAGTACCCACTGGTCCTGCTGAAACTCTTGCCTGCATATCTGCACGGGTGGGTCCTGTAGGCAAGAAGAGGGGAGTTTCTCCCTTCTTTCCATTTAAATCTCCCAGCCCAAATTTCCATGCACTCTGGAAGGACCTAGCTCCCCCAGCCAATCTCTTTCTTTACCCAGGCTAGACTGACAGGACAGCACCTTCCCCTGCCACCATGTTGACCTTTACGGCACACATGCCGCTGTGTCCTCTGGGACTCAAAGGGAGTAGGAGGGCTTTTCTCTCTGTCAATCACTGTTGCTGGCCTTGCACAGACTCCATGCAAGTCTTTCTCCTGTTGCATCACTGCCTGGGGCTGGGAAAATTTGTCATCACGAACCACACAGCTTCACCTGCACTGTCTCGGGCATTTCCTGTGGCCCCTCCCTCACTCCAGGATCTGGCCATATGGCCTGGTCTACCTGTATCACTCTCTGTCTGAATTTCCTTATTCCACTTGACAAGGAATTTTCCTAACTTCTTAGTATCCTGTCTCATGTCTACTGTCATTTGGCATCTAGGGTAACATACCTTTAGAATGTCAGGATATATTTTGTTTCCTTTTTTTCTTCTATTTATTATGTTCCAGTTAAAGGTGAGATCATACGGTATTTGTCCCTCACCATCTGGCTTATTTCACTTAGCATAATGTTCTCCAGTCCCATCCATGCTGTTGCAAAGGGTATAAGCTCCTTCTTTCTCTCTGCTCCGTAGAATTCTAGTGTATAAATATACCATAGTTTTTGGATCCACTTGTTTGCTGATGGGCACTTAGGTTGCTTCCAGTACTTGGCTATTGAAGTTAAGAACAATCTAACAATGGTCAGGGGGGAGTGGGGAGAGGACAGTGAGGAGAGGGGATTACAGGAACTACTATAAAGGACACATGGACAAAATCAAGGGTGGAGGGATGGGGAGAAAAGGCACACAACTGTAATTGAATAACAATAAAAAATTAAAATTGTATTTAAAAAAATGTCAGGATAATTTCCTTTTCCCCCTGGCCCCCTCAGGCCACAAGCACTGTACCAGAGCAGAGACCACAAAGCCCCTCCTTGTTATTATCATGTTAATTGTTGACTGTTAACTATCCTATACCCACCTGTGAAAAGAAGTATGTATCATTCATTTTACTTTTTATCCGATCCCAGAGATTTTCACTGGGCTTTGCTTTCTCCTGCTTCCCTAATCTATCACCAGTGGATTTCATGTAACTCCCTACACCTCCTCCTTTGATTTTAATGTGTAAAGTAAGGTGCAAAACTGCTATTCTCTGGGGCATTTTCTCCATCTGTTGAGATTTTGCTTCCCAGTAGTTGTCATCAGTTTGGCTCAAATAAACTCATAAAAATTCTCTACAGGTTTGAATGTTTCTTTTGTTGACATGATCTTATGAAAATCAGATAGAAACTTGAATATGAGGGACAAGACGGTATCTCAAATTTGGGTGCAGGCTGTGGCTAGAACTGCATCCATCCTGTGGCCTTCAAAGTTGGGGTGGTCAAAGGCAAGGGTGGGGGAATTTGGATGGTAATATTTACCAAGTCCTCTGACATGACACAGATACAGAGTTGCTCCCAACACCACTCCATTAGGTGGGAGTGGGTAGGTGTCTTTCAAGTTAAGCTGTGTGTGGTCTTTCTTTTTACCTAACATAGAGGAAGAGACTAATTCATCTTAGACTTATATGGTCTGACCTGCTTCATCAGGTACTTTAGCCATAAAATCCCCAATGTGAAAGTGACATTTTATGTAGTTTCCTACTGTGTGCACCTGCTACTGTTCTTCTAATCTTTACCTACATGATCTCCCAGAGGGAAAACACCCCCCCTTGTAAAGTATGCCTAGCCATGACCAGTGTGGCTCCGTTGGCTGGGCATCGTCCTGCAAAGTGCAAGGCCGCCAGTTTGACTGCTGGTCAGGACACATGCCTGGGTTGTGGGTTCGGTCCCTGGTTGGGGTGTGTATGAGAAGCAACCGATTGATGTTTCTCACACTGATGTTCTTCTCCCTCTCTTTCTCCCTCCCTTCCCTTCTCTCTAAAAATAAATAAAAATAAAATCTTTAAAGTATGTCTAAGTCTTTGATCATTGTCAAAGTAAGAAATGTCCAAACCTGTAAGAATTTTTGTGAGTTTATTTGAACCAAACTAACAATAGCTGCTGAAACGCAAATTTCAACAAATCGAGAAAATGCTCTGGAAAATGGCAGTTGTACCACTTATTTTATATATCAGAATCAAAGGGGAAGACGTAAGGGGGTTACATAAGATTCATTGGTGATAGATTAGGAAGGCTGGAGAAAGCAAAGTGGAGAAATCTCTGGGATTGGATAAAAAGTAAAATGGAGAGACACATACTTTTTTACATTGGTGGATACAGGATAGTTAACATTTACAGCATCTAGAGATGGTATTCGAGTGTTGAGGGAAAGCCCCAAAAGTCTAAATTCAATACTCATCCTGAAGAACGGACAGATAGCCTTATTTAAATTCGTAAGAGCTTTACCAGGAGGAGCTTACATACATGGGCAAAGCAGCTGCTCTAAGCGGTGGCTGGCAGGGAAGAATCCATAACCCTCCCGGGACAGGATCCCTTTTTTACAGATGGTTAATAGTAAAACCGTATGGTGGTTGGTTACGAAGACCACCGGAAAGAACAATGTATTCCTGAGTTAACAGATAACATCAGGTAGTTATCACACTCTATACATTCATTAATTAACCTCCTTCCTGGACGCATTCCCTTCCAGTTTTCTGGGTAGTCAGCCAAGCCTGAGGCTGCAGAGGGTTAACAGCCCGACATTTCCCAGATGCCATTGCTGCTGGAGCCATGTTACATCTCACTGAGTTTCCCTGCAGTGGGGAACAAGATAACAATGAGGGGTTCCACGGTCTCCTGCTCTGGGGTGGAGATTGTGCCCACAGGGGTCTGGAGAAGGAGATGACTCTGACATCTGTGACATTTCAAAAGTATGTTATTGGGTCTGTTATGATAGATGCAAAAAGACAACAGACAGGCTCAGTCAAGGTAAAGATCGACCTTTGTCAGGGAAAAATACTGGCCTAGGCCATGACTACCAGCCATGAACCACTTTTAATTAAAAAGTTTTAATTTCAAACCATCCTCTGTGGTTACTTTTGGTCTCTGAGTTTATAAGGCTGCCATGTACTCCCCCCTGAGCTTGTCAAGTTTAGTATATGGCCCTTTTTCATCTGCACAATATAATTGTTTTCACGTTGGCTTAACCCTTCTGTTTTCCTGGTGTCTGTCTGAGAGCTCCATTGCTGTGCTTCAGGACCCCCCTGCCTCTGCTCCCAGGGGCGTGCCTCCAGCTCTCAGGGAAGCTTCATCACACTGTGGAACTGGGGAGGGAGAAAAGCTGTCCAGTACCCTGCCCCTTACTACTGGTTGGCACTGGGGTATTGTATTTAAAGAGATAAGCCAAAGTATTGGGTTGGCCAAAAAGTCCATATGGTTTTCTTTCCGTAAAATAAAAAGTTTTTCATTTTCACCAACAACTTTATTGACTTGGATATTTTGAGTATGTCAGCTACCTTCTGCATGGTATAACTTTGATCGTTCGCAGTTAATGTCTCAATTTGGTCACTGTCAGCTTCAACTGGTCTCTCTGGCTGTGGAGCATCATCCACCTAGAAATCTCCAGCACGAAATTTCACAAGCCACTTTTGACACATTCGATCAGTCACAGCACCTTCTCCATACACTGCCCAAGCCCTCTTCTTTTTTTGCATTTCAGTGGCATTTTTACCTTTCTTGAAATAATAGAGTGTAATATGCCCAAAAGGTTGCGTATTTTCCTCCATCTTCAATATTAAAATGGCTACACAAAAATTCACCGATTTTGATGTTTTTTTTAAATGCACGCTGATATGACAGCTGCCACAATACAATCTAACAAAAGTGTTTTGAATGAAGTTAAAGACAGCTAAGCACTACCAGAGCCATCTTACGGAAAAAAAACAAACAAACTTTTTGGCTGACCCAATACTTGATCCCATAGTTAGTATTTAGAATAAAAATATAAAGACGGTGATCATTTATTAAATAATGTTTTATTGAACAGCAATTTAGTTTTCTGAACATTTCAGGTACATTGTCAAAGATAAAAAGTCTTCAAAGCTTGTTATGTACCCAATGCTGGTTTTAGACCTTTACGTGTGTTGTCATTTTGTTCCCATGAGCATCCTATGAGGTAGACACTGTTACTAGTATTCTCATTCTGCATATGATGAAAACTCAGGCCCAGAGGCGTCAAGCAACTTGCCCAAATGCCACAGCTGGTGGGGGTCTGTCGGGCTGGGATTTGATCCCAGGCAGTCTGATTCCAGCCTCTGTGTCTGAACTCTACACCTTTGGATTACATGCTCTGGCTTTCACATACTCAGCAGAACACCTGGTTATGGACTAGCTCACAAATGAAGGCTTTCTTGGCAGGATATTTCTTTAAGATGATATTAGCAGCCTCATGTATGAAGCATTTTTTTAAGTAAAACTTATTACATACTAGTAACACACGCAAGGGTGAATGCATGCTGCATGACCATAGAATTAACAGCTGGAGTATAAAAATACCCTGTAATGAGCTTTTGTTTATTTACTTATTTTTTAATTTGGTCTTCCACTTTTCTGGGGCCCATGGGCACAACCTGGTGCTTGTGCTGTTGCCGTGTGCAATAGCAAAATGACAACAGCTACCATTTCTTGAGGGATTATGTTTAGCTCTTTACATACATGATCTTAAGTCTTTAAATCAACTTTAAGTATCATTGTTCTTATTTTACCGATGAGGAAACTGAGGTTTATGCACTGTTAACTGAGGCTCAGAGAGAATATATCAGAGCTAATAAATTCAAACCCAGGTCTCCCTGATTCCAAGGCATGTTCAGATAAACACCACGCCCTCTGTGTGGAGACTTGGTGGGCTCTGGGCATCATGAGACCACATTTATGTCAGATGCCAGCATGTGAACACATGTTCTTCGGGAATTCAAACAACAAATGTCAGTGAGCATTAGCTAAGTTTTGAGCATACTCCTAGGTACACTGGCAAAGATACAAATTTTGAAAGAGAAAGTAGAAGGACAGGTCAGGATTCCCCCTTAATAACAGGTAACAATTATTGAGGGCTTGTTAACTTCTTTACATGTATTCTCATTTCATTTCACACAAAAGCGTATGTGGTGGGTACAACGATTATCATCACCATTCTATAGATCAGGAAACTGAGTGACATGTATATTGCTTAGTAAATAGAATTCTTGGGCTGAAGGATCGATAAGGCCTCGGTGGTACACAGTGTGTCAGGCATATTTGGTGTGCTGTGTAAGAGGTATTGTGTCTTGGAACTAGCTGTGCTGAGACTTGAAAATCCTTGAATTGTGCCATATTCATACATCTAATTCCTTTACTTAGACTGTTAGCCCCTTGTGAGTAGAAGTCCTGTCTTTGAGATCTCATGCCCTTACCATGGCTGGCCCAGAGCTGGCAAAAATTCCATCCTCAAAATCTTTACTGACTGTGGACATCAGGAGCATGTGAGTGGTTGTAGTTGTGGGTGTAAAGCCATAAAACAAAGCTCTGTGTGTTGAGCAGGAAAATCTCACTCACTTGTGAACCCAGGACTCCTCCTTTCTCCCTTCCTGGGAGCATGAAGGTATATGATAAAATCAGAGTTGCTTTCTTAAGGGAAGCACTAGCATGTAACGTCAGCCACAGGTGGATCTCTTCTGTTCCTCCAAGGACGGGGCATTGCCAGCCCTGCTGTAGCTGGTTGAAGGGGACCAAACCTCTCAGGAAGACGGACTTGGTTCCGTTTTACCAGCCAGAGCAGGAGGCAGCTCCATTGGGAGGCATCTGCAGGCAGCCTCTAGTGTGAGGTTCCTTAGTATAGCCCAAGCATCATTGGTCCAAGCCTGCAACACAGAGAGAACCAGCATTAACATGAGTCAAACCACAGTAGCTTGCCTTGCCCCGAACGTCCTCTCCAAGGACTTGTGAAAACCACACATAATGTTTATTTTGAATTGCATGACTTGGCTTTATTTTCTTTCTTTGATCCTTATTCTTTTTTTCAAATGGAAACATTGTAAAGAACTAAAAGGATATAGAGTTGTAGAATATGGAAAACGAGTCTCTCATAATTCTCTCTCTTCCCATCTTCCATAATAAATTTAACATTTTGGTTTATGTTCCTTAAATAATCTTACATTTTAATTTGTAAAGTAAATTAAAAAGGACAATTTTTCATTAAATGTGATGCATATGCAGAAGAATGTATGTGATACATGTGTAAGTCGTGAAGCGTGATGATAGACCAATACCGGCAAGCAACCATCTACTTAGAAACAGGACTTTATTGGTACCATGGCGCTTCCTGAATGCTTTCCCCAGTTTAGCTCTTTAATTTCTCCTCAGAGGTAACTATTATTCTGAGTTCCTTTCTAAAATACAATTTAAATGTCTTTTAAAATAATTTTTACCATTGATGTATGTATTCCTAAATAATACATTCTTTGTTTTGTAATGTAATGGGATCATACCATAGGCATTCTTCTGTGACTTGGTATTTTCACTTCGAATGACATTTGAAAGCTTCACCCACAAGGACTGGCAACTGTAGTTTATTAATTGTTATTGTTTTATAGTTTTCTACTACGTGAACATACTGTATTTTATTTAGTCATTTTCTCAGCGATAGACCTTGAAGTTGTTTGGTTTGACAAATGGGTAAGGTGGGAAAATTTTTGATTCTTGTAGATTTTAAAGGATGAATCTGGATTCCAGTGTGTAAGAATGTACAAGTTGACCTTGCAAAGGAAAAGCAACATTTCCCAGTCCACAACATCTGGGGGGGGAGCCATAAATTTTTATTGTAACCCGCTCTTCAGGTGATTCTGGTGCAGCTAAAGTTTGAGAACCACTGGACTTGAGAGATACCCACTGGTTTCCTTCTATTTCTAAGTGTGATCAAGGGGCAGAGAGCTGATTAAGAAGGAGACCCTCCCAAGAAGGGTGGCTGGCTACCTTCACAATGTATTTGAGCAGGTGGAGAAAGAGGTAGGATAAAAGGATAGTTTGAATGATGCCAGGAAACTGCTCTTGGGGGTAGGCTTTCCCTGCCCTTCTGTTTCTTCTCCCTGATGAAGACAAGTGTAATGAATCAGAAAGCATGTGGCCTTGGTGTTATGCTTCCCTGGGTTCAAATCCCACTGATGCTTCCTGGCTCTTCTGCTCTTAGGATGTTATACAACATCTTTAAACCTCAATTTCAACATCTGTACAGGGGGGACCATACCTGCCTTGCCTACTTGTTGTAAGGCTTAGTGAAAACAGAGAAAAGGTCTTAGTGGCCAACACTAAGTCTCTGCCGGGCACAAGGGACACTTTCAGGGGTCGTGGAGTTCTTGAGACGATTCTGACTGCTTCTGAGGCCAAGGGCTTCACTCTTAACTCCAGTCTGTCCTTCACGTATTTCCCTTCCCTCAGCTGCAAGTGTTCTCATTTTACCTCTGAAGTGTTAGAACCACTGATCGGGCAAAGCAGAACTATTTTACTAAACCAAGGGGACCTCTGCCAGCTGGACCCCAGGATGAGTGCTCTGTCTGTAGTAAAAAAGACAGTGCAGAACTCAAAGAACCAACAAGGCACCGCAGAGACGACAGCTAGGTCAAAGCACACTGTGATTGATGGTGGTGGTGGGAACGCAGTGGGCCCCAGCAACTGTGGTGCGGCTCTCGGAGGGTCTGTCTGTGCAGGGTGATGTGGAAGTTTCTTCTGTGTACTAAGTCCCCTCGTTCTCGGTATGCATTCTGCTGGCTCAGCAGGCAGGCATCTTACCTCCGCCCTCCTCCTACTGCCAATGACAGAGGGGTCTTAGCTCTTCCTGTGGCTAACCTCGCCCCCGCCCAGTCCTCCCTCTCTAGCTCCCCCTGGGGAACAAGGGGTAGTCAGCTCTGGGGTGTAGCTTGGCCAGGCCGTCTAAAATCAGGACGGAAAAAGTATGTGGGTCCAGCTCATCAGTCAGAACGTCATGCTTCTTGTAGTGTAATTTCTTCAATTCAGGACATTCCTCTTCATCAACTCTCTCTTCTTCCTTACTCACATCCTGCCCCGCCCACACGATACACCCCCGATTTCTGAGCAGACAACATGAAATCAGCCTCCAGGGTAAAGAAGGGAAACCCATCTTTAGAGAAGGTATGATTTAGAAAAGGGAAAGTGTTGTCAGTGGAAAGAAGCACACTTCTGAGGCAGCTGCCTATTTTACAGGCATGAATGTTTATAAAGGACAATAACTTTCTTCGGAAGGAATGTGCCATAACATGCCAACGTCAGAAACCTTATTCATACAAAGCACGGTGCTCTGAGGCAAACTTTCTCAACTTTGGCATATTGGGTCAGGGAAGTCTTGGCTGCGGAGAGCTGTCCTGTGCATTGTAGGGTGTAGGGCGCCATCTCTGGTCTGTACCCACTAGATGCCAGTAGAACCCCCTAGTTGTGACAACAAGGAATGTGCCCAGACTTAGCCAGATGTGTCCTGGTGGCAAAATCACCTCCAACTAAGAGCCACTGATTTAAAGCTATCAGTTTCTCTGTTCAGTCTTATCACTTCTCCATCTCTAGTACTTCTCCCACGTTCTTTAATTTCCCCACATTTCCCGAAGAGTACAGGTTAGCATGTCCTCAAAGGCCCTTCGACGGCTGCCTGGTGTCTGGATGAGGTAGAGGGTGGTGTCACCTGTGCTGCTGTGGCCTGCTGAAGGGTTCGGCCCACCGTACTCTGGGTGCTTTCCCCTCTGAGGGAAGGGTGTCCTTCATCTCCAACCACGGTGCATATTTCTGCCACCTGCCACCTATACTCGTGCATCCTCCCTTTGCCCTTCCTTTTCCTCCTCATCCCATGTCCACATTTTGCTGCTGCTTAGTTCTACTTTATAGCTTCCTTTTGTGCGCCTTGGCACACACCATCACATCCCATGGTGTCTCCTTTTGTGGTTCTGCTTAAGAACTCACAGCATACACAGAGTGCGGCCCCAGCCCTCACCTCCCACGCTCACTGACGCGGGGAGCCGAGCTGTGGAGTGCATGCAGCAGTCCTGGAACTGGGGCTTAAGGAGGGAGGGAGACCCCGTCGGCCTCCTGCCTCATTCTGAACCGCTGGGGAAGGAGATGGCCCGAGCCTTGGGTGACTGCAGTTTCTCCTCATGCTCAGAGCCTTTCTCCCTAAGTCCTCCCCCTTTTGGGGTGAGTCCAGACCTTTTAGGTCAGGGCTGGGAACACAGGGGATCAGGAAGGAGGGGAGAGAGGGCTTAGCTATTTAGATGAGTGAATTGCTATTTTAGTACCTCAAACTTTCCCCCTAACAGCCTCGCTCCTAAGTGCTTCTTGGCCACAGGGTTGGGATGTGAAGTGGGGTCGGCAGCCTGACTATGTGGCCCGAGGCTGTGGCCTCCTGGGCTCACAGCACCTGCCTTTCTAACTACAACGAAAGCCCTTTGAAATGCACAAATTGCCAGGGTCACAGATGATGATAAAGGAAAGGGATGAATATAAAAGAATTACAATTCAGTTTGGTTAGCAGAAACATCTCACTTCAGGAGCAAAATGACTGGAGGAAGGAGCTTGGAGGGCCAGGGCTGATTCTGTGAAAAATCTTTAGATGATGTGTCCTCTCACTGCCAAGATGGCATGAGGTCTGGGAGCCAGGGACAACAGCCTGAACTCTTGGAACCTCTAGAGAAAGAGAAGGGCTGGTGGGAGAGCAGCCCAGCCAGAGTTTGGAGGCTCTCTCTTCATTGCTGAGGGAGACCCCTGCTGGCACAAAGCCCTGATGAGGAGGAGGGTAAAACCTCTGGGTAGGACCATGGGGCCAGCGAAGAGGCACTTGCCGAAACCACACACTTCCTTACATTCCATAGCAAAGTAATCCGTATGGGGATATAAAGAAGCATGTGGCCTCGGGAAGCAGTCTTGGCCCCGGCTTCTTCCACTGTCCAGATGCAGCCCAGCATCTCAGATGTGGGCCACTCGTACCATCTCTCCTCCTCTAAGTGGGAAACGCTCAGAGGGCAGGACCACTGGGACCTTAGCTCATCCATCCTATCACTTCCCCCAGAACATCCTGGAGCACATCTGTGGTGAGGAATGGCAGTGCTTCTGGGGACCCTATTTCTCCCCTGCTGTTCATTCAGAGATAAACAGCACCCAAGTTTCACTGGCTTCTTTTGGTACAGTTATACTCTTTGTTGTTACTATTAATTAATTTAATAACCGCTGTTTTGTACATTTCAGTATAATTCTTTTTTAATGTCTGAATTCCCATGAAGGGAAAATTTAAAAAAAAGAGGGAATCCAACAGAGAAATATTCTGCACAGGCACCAAGGACAAATCCCACTTAGAAACACAGCCAGGCCCTCCTGGTTTCCTACTGTATGTCTGCCGTGCACGCGTGTTGAAGCCTGCAGCTGCCGGGGCAGCATTCCAAGCGTGATTGTTCATTGTGGGAAGGATTTTTTTGTTCGGCTTCTGCTCCTGATAGCCTATCACCTGCCCCACAAGCTGTGAGGCAGGAGCCACAGGGTGAGGGACACTGGCAGCTGTCGAGCCACCTGGGGTCTGGACAGGCCACCCCGGCTAAAGGGTGAAAGGGTTTTCAGCTTCACAGCATCTGATTCTCTACCAGGAAACAGGGACTCTGACAACAGATGAGCTGCACCCCAGAGAAGGTTTGAGGCTCACAGCACTGACAAGGGCTTCACGAAATCTAGTGATAAAATTAATAAGAAGAGGAGTGAAAAATTTTTTCAAGCTTACTCTGTGAGTGAGGGATCATTTTTGGTGCTTTGCTTAGACAACCTCTTTAAATCCACTACTCTATGAAGTAGCTGTCATTTTCATCTGGTTTTCAGATGAGGGTCATAGAAACGAATAGGTTTACATACATGTAAATGGTAATGCTTTAAAAAACTAATCCATTTGGAGGGACAGTCTTTGATCGACCCATGGCGATGAGCTTAGATTGTAAGAACTGAGAAGGAAAGACGAGAAGAAAATGCTATGGGATTGATACTCTGACTTGTATTCCTCTACAGCTGTGCACTTGGGGTACTGGTGGTGGTGATGGCTTAGAAACCATACTTTTTTCTTAGGAAAATAGGGAAATGTCCTCAGCACTCGGGTCAAAATCTGACTTTGGGGATCATCCAATAGCTCATTTAATCCAATCCCATTGCTATAGATAGAAGCTTCTGTGAAGCACACTCCTCCAGATTGCCCAGTGTAATCTTCAAATCAATGAGAATGCAGGGCTGCTTTTCCTCCCCCACATCTGGGGGCTGTGATCGATCAAAAGCAGAGGCTGATGATGAGAGAAGCAGCAGGGCCCAGGTGAAGATGTGGCTGTACCTCTGAGAAGATAAGAATGTCTTGTCCCTTCCAGGGAACCAGGGAACTTAAGAGCTGAGTAGAGGGTCATTGTAACTGGTTCAGTTTGTCAGATAAAGATCTCCAAAAGGGTTGGGCATGCGAGTTTCAGAAGTGAGGGTTTGCATAGACGAGAGGGACCACCAAGTGTTCTGGGCCAGAGAACTAGAAAGAGCCAGCTGTCAGACACCTGCCTTTCATGAGCCAGCTGAGGTCCAGAAGGTGATTAATTCATGTAACAATACAAATGACAGAAAAAGAAAGAAGATGCTCTGAGAGAATCAGGACAGTGCTAGACATCCCGGAGACTGTTACTTAAAAGTTTGCTTCAAAGTTTTCAGGAAAAAACAAAACCAAAAAACTCTTGATAACTAATTACTTGATTATGTTTGAGTCCCCCCTACTTTTTCTGATCATCTAACTTAAGATACCAGGAAGGAAATTCACAGAACGGATTAGAAAATGGACTGAGAGGTGGGCTGAAAAAACAATAAAGAAACAACTACAACAAAAATCAAAACTTTTGGGACTGGGCCTAAATGAAAGAGAAAAGTCTAGGATGGAGATATAAAGACATGTTCCTCGGAGTTTTGCACAGGGCCAAAGGCCATTCATACAGCCAGTAGATGTAGGTTTTTTCTAGATTATTTATTTAGCTTATGACCCGCCCAAATCTTCTGAATCTAGCAGGTGGCGTTAATAGAAACAATGGGGAGACACGCTGTGTCACTTGGCCACTTGTGTGCTCTGTGCTATCAGCAAAATCACCACCTTTCCATCCCTTATTCCTGTAGTGGTTGGGTGGCCTTTCTGCCCACCTCAGGGTGGGTTGAAGGTTAATAAAGTAATATGGGAGAGGGTCATGAGCTTCTTAGGAGAACAGGCTGGTGGCAACACAAAATGTCACTCAACATGTTGTTGAAAACAAGATTTATTTTTCCCTTTCTGCTCTGGAATCAGATAATTTTTCAAAGGCCTTAATTAATAAACTGCTCTTTCCTTTATTTCTGAGAAGTAAGTACCATTTGAAAGCATTAAATAACAGTAAAGGTTCCATCACAGGCATCGACAGCCAGAACCATTTTTTCCCTATTTCTTTCACTGAGCAGGGCAGGTTTTAAACATAAATGATTCAGACACAACATCACAGAGAAGCGAGGATGGTGATTGCCCATTAATGGTCCTCAGAAAGACTCTCTGATTAGGAGAAAATCAAGGATGCCTTAAGACAGGGAGAAGTCAGAATTATAGGCTACCATAGTATCATCTGCAAGGTTACTGGCGGCACAGAGATGTAGGGAGGAAGAGATTGGGCATCTGTGCGTTCTGGCTCTGTGACCTTGAGCAAGCTACTTAACTTCTTTGAGGCTCAGTTTCCTCCTCTATAAAGTGAGAATGACTCTAAGGTGCTGTAAACACAGTATTAGAAGTCTAATAAATAGTTTCTGTTACTATTATTCTGTTATTTAATATATATTTAATATTAATACAGCACCTGAAACTACTCACTGCATGGAAGTCCTTATATTTGATCTACTTTAATAAGTGTAATTCTCATGAAAATGTTATGAGAATTTATGACAAGGGGTAGTTCTAAAATACATGCAAAAGCTTAGATAGTATAAAAATATCTTTTCATATTAAAAAAGACAATTATTATATTTTAATATACTTGAAAAGGATTTGTTAAGGAAGGGTTCATCAGTATCATTTCTGACAAGAACCATGAAAGGCTTTGAATATCCAGGGCCCAGTCACACTCTTGGAGCCTTTATGAAAAGATGTAAGCATGTATGGTGAGATAGTCAGCCCGTCTCTTTAGTGCCCATTAGTCCTTTGCTTCTGTGACAGGTCTGACTTCAGTTAGCCAGCACTTTGCTGGGTGAGGAGAGGAACCAGGACTTCCTGCAGGAAAATCACCTGTGTCTCATTCTCTGCATTTCTAATATAGTTCTAGATCTCCTAGTCCCTTTTCTGCCCTACAGTCAGGCTTGAAAGTTTAAAATAATCAATTACAATTTCTTCAAAAGCAATCAGAACTGCACACTTTTATTTGGGTTAGGACCCTGCTAGTGCTTGTGGGGGGAACGGTCCGCACAGAGGTATGCACCCCCAAATCGGAACACTTGTGACCTTATGCACTGTTATCTCTGCTGGTGTTCTTGGAGGTTGTCCATGAAACCAGGGCTATTCTGGAGTTCACCAGATACAAGCCAAATTATTTGGGGCATACCATCATCTGGCTGAGGAGGTAGGAAATAAAGCAGAGGCCCCTCCTTTTAAGGCAAGCTTGGGGTAGCATGTCAGGAGAGGACCTTATTTTTCCTAAGGCGCAGCCAGAACTTCTTGCTAATTTTAGAGGACTGGCCAGTTCTGAATGTTGATTCAATCGTAGGCGTGAGTCCCATTTTAACTTCCCAGGGGCAGCCAAACGCAAGGCCAGCTCCAAGAGCCCATCTTCTCTCCCTGCAGCATCTTCTGAGCATCCCTGCTCACAAGAGGGGAGTATCGGTGGCAGTTTACTGATGTCCTTGTCCTGCCACTCATCAGAGCTGGAGAGCTGGAGCTGGGACTTCAAGGAAGGGAGGGACAAGGAGATGGAGCCACCATTATACTAAGTTGTTTACTTATTTATACTTCCAGCAATTCTGTGAAGTACCTTTGATTAAACAGGATAAAACTATCTCCAGCAGGTTAAGTAATTTGAAGACATATAGTGGTTAAGAAACTTGCCCAAATCACACACCTAGTATACGGATGACCTATGACTGGAAGCATCTCTGCCACCCAAAGCACACATTCATTCTAATACTCTCTATTTCCCAGGCTTGCCTGATCCTTAATGCCACAAAGGCACTGAATTAAACCCTTGTTCTCTACACCCCACTCCAGAGCCATGGAATTGAAATCTCCATGGGAACGGCTGGGTATCAATATTTTTAAATGAGCACTCCCAGGTGATTTCTATGCCCAGCAAATTTGGGGAATAAACATCTCTAGGAGAGTTGCTCTCAAGCTTGAGTGAACATTAGAATCAGAAGGGAGCTTGTTAAAGTGAAGATTCTTCTGACTTGCTCTCAGAGATGCCGAATTGAGCCACCTGGGCCAGGTCCCAGGAATCTGCATTTTTGCAACCATTCTCAATTTATTCTGTTGCCAGAGAGCTGAGGACTTTGAAAAACATTGATCTAATAATAAACAAGATGGAGAGATATGGATGCCAAGGTAATAACATCAATAGTAGAAAAGACTCATTTTACAGCAGTCTAGGGAAAACTTGTTTGGATTAAAGGAAGGATGTTGGCAATCGTGGTGACAAATGGTTAGGAACGGGATAGTCCCTCTCCACACATGAACAGTTGACATGTTAGTCTCAGAAAGGTGACCTGGTACTCTTGTCCACACCTGCCCACTAATATTTTATCTTTGCAATGTTCCCTGTCCTCAGCTTTCACCTGGAATGTTCTTTTCCCTTTTCCCATCTTCACTAGTTAAAATTGCTCTCTTTAAGCCTCAGTTCCAATGACACTTCCTCCACAAAGTTTGCTCCCAGTTGGAGCTCCTTCTCTTCTTAGTTCCTGTTGTTTCTACCTGCGCACGGGCACACATCACATCTTCCCTTGCTGTTCGATCCCTTGTACATGTAGTGCCTGTAGTGTCTCTTTCCATGAGGACTGGGACCCTGACAGCTTCCTTTTTGACTTCCCATACCACCTATTGCTTTAGTGAAGACCTTTTGCATAGTAAGGTGAAGCAGATAAAGCCGCCGCCACCACCAGCAGCACCTCCACCACTCTTAGCACTTCCTGTGTGGAGGCACTGTTCTCAGCATTGTAACAAGTAACTTATATTTCAAATGTTCCTTTTTTAAAAACAGATTGAGGACATGAGATGCTGAAAGGTTGTTGTTTGTGGAAGGGTCTCCTTGAGCAGCTATATAGCCCTGTAGATGACCCAAGTCACACCTGTAAAGAGATCTGAGCTCCGTGGGTTCAGAAAGGAGCACTTTAAAAAATCAACTTTCTAACTCCATGTATCAGAGTCGCCTGGAGGGCTTGCTAAAACACAGATTGCCAGGTCCTACCCCCAGAGTTTCTGGTTCCGTTTGCCTGGGGTGGGATCTGAGAATTTGCATTTCTGACAAGTTCCCAGGTGATTCTAAAGGTGCTTCCCTGGGGGACTACACTTTGAGAACCACTGCTCTAGTTCAGTGTTTCTGATGCTCAACAGTTCAAGAGCAGGAAACTGGCCACTCCATTCTGAGCTTCCTAATAATGAGGCAGAAGAGGAGTAAAGCCACAGAGAAGCCGAGAAGGTGGCGCTTCAAGAATGTGGTTTTGGAGGCTTCGCCAATGAGGATGCCAATAGGAGGTCTACACTCCAAAGACAGGGGAACCCTGTCTGTGAAGTTACTAAGAGTTTTCAGCTTGAGGGGTTGTACACTGCTGGGAATCATCCCTTTGGCTTCCAGTTTATACCAGTAAACCTTTAGTGAAGTTGGGTGAAAAGTGGATATAAAATAAGGTAAGTTTTTCTTGAGAAGATAGCCCAGCAGAGGGTCCACTGACTCACACAGCCCCATGGTATATTTGCAGAGGGTCATACTGATAATATAATGTATGATAACATAATAATATGGAGTAATGATAAAGATCGTTAGCTCTGAAATCTCTCTCTCTCT
Organism: Desmodus rotundus; assembly: GCF_022682495.2. Lineage (NCBI taxonomy): Eukaryota > Metazoa > Chordata > Mammalia > Chiroptera > Phyllostomidae > Desmodus > Desmodus rotundus. The sequence goes on along the minus strand of NC_071397.1, from coordinate 17,023,493 downwards.
CTCTCTTTGTGAACCTATTAATTTGAGTGAGAATTAAGAATTGCTCAAGGTACAGAGAACAAGTTAGGGAATCTGGTTCTTGTCCTAGTTTTCCAAAGAAATACATTTATGGGGAACTTAGTCTCTTAGTTTTTGTTTTTTTTTAACATGTAGCATTTCACATTGTCTTAGTGGGGACATCTGTGGGGTCATCTGAAGAAAACATTCCCATTCAATGATTGCATACTTGAGATAAATTGCATATTAGAATGCCTTTGAGTTGCCTTGAAGAAAAATTCAACATGCATTCAAAATATTTTACCAAGTCACTGAAAGGGCAAGCCCCAAGTTCAAGGTCATGTGCTGTCAAATTTGCATCCAGCACTCCTCAAACCCTAGCTATTATTTAAGTAATTGAGCAGCCCCTACTTGGGGTGACTATGCAAGATCTCTGCCCTTCCCCTCTGCCTTTGCTTCAAGCCCAGCACACAGAAACTAGTTCACTGTCAATACTAACTAGCCCACAATTCATTCCCACATGCTGCTAATGCGGGCAGGGGTGATCTCTCTCATTTGTTTCCCCTCGCCTCCTCTGCCTGATGGATCTGGATTCTAGCGGTCCTCCCCCACCTGTGTGAAGTGCAGAATGCAGGGTGGGGTGCTTCACCTGCTCCTACAGACACCGCAGTGCTGGCTTCAGATGACAGAAGCAGATCACCCGCAGGGCTTCCCAAAAAAAATGCACAAAGAAAGAAAGACAGATGGCCTAGGCAGGAATGGCCAGAGGACAATTAGAGGAGAAAGCAGCATGGGGGAGCAGCTCAGGACTTACCTGGGGAAACGCTGCAGGCAGGTCCCTCCTCCTCTGTGTGCCTTCTTCCGTGGGAGGTGTCAGCCCCATGGCGGTGGTTAGAGCATGGAGTGTTAGTATTATTATTTGGTCCAGAGCCGGCAGTGTTGGCTTGCATTTCTATGCCTTACTGTCAGAATACTCTCAAGGAAACAGCAGCTGGTGAGCTCAGAAATGTCAGTCAGAATCTTGGCCTAGTTTGGGGCCTTGAAGATTTTTACAGAAAGTTAAAAAGGTTTCTGGGCCAGTGTCTCCTTTGGGTTTTCCCTCTCCTGCTTCTCACCTTTTCCTTCTTCTTCTTCCTTTTTTATTTTATTTTTTTTGCATTTTCACCTCTGTAGCTAGTCCTTTAAATTGCCTGCCTCTGCCCTTCTGATGGTCCCCTTTTGGGTATGGCTGTGGTTCTCTTCCCAGCTTAGCCTAACTACCTGATAATTTTCTAAGCATTTAACTAGTACTTGTGTCCTTATGACTTATTTTGTCTCCTTACTTATTCCCTTTTCTTCCCTTTCCTGCCATTCTCACCTTTGTAATCGCTATCCTTCTGGTCACACAGAGAAATCATCTGTCTTCCCTTAATGTACATCCCCTCTCCTGAGAGTCCATCCTTTCTCCTTATTTGTGCCCTGTCTGCTCATTTGCCTTTCATTCTTTTACTTCTGGCATTTGTTCTGGCTTTACCTCTTACTGTGTCCTGTCTAGATGTGACCTAGCTTCAGATTTGCACTGTTCTCCTCTTCTCTCCTCCCATTCCCCGGGCAGTCTCCCTCTCTGCCTCCTCTTGTCTCTGCTCTCCGATGGCTGGCCTCTTCCTTTTTGTACTCTGCAGCCTGTGCCCACCCCCAGCACACTCTCCCACCTGTTTGTGTCTTTTAAGGGCCTTGGTGATGTCCACGCCTTATGTCCACCTCAATCACCACAGTGACGGGCCTCTGCAAACTGTTAAATTACACCTCTTCAGCTGTCTCATTGCAAGGAGAAATGTCCTTTGCTAAATCCTTTTTCAGATAGGCAAATCTATATTAACATTTCTGTTTATGGGATACACTGAAATAATGCATGCGTTATTTTTTGAAGAGTAAGGACACTAAAATTTTTTAAGGATATTGGGTTTATTTTTGGTTTTGTCAACATACACCACCTCAGTTACAACCCTTTTAGGTCATTTCTAACATACTTTGGCCATTTTTTCAAATGGGAGGGTCGTTATGGTGGAGTTATGAAAAACATGGCTAGTTTGGGACTTGACTAGATAAATGCTCAATTATATATACATATATATATAGTGAGTGTCTGCTAAATCGTGGTATTCTATATTAAGCAAAGGAAATACAAAGGAGTGACTATGTTCCCTGCTTTGAGAGACTGAAATAGGTTCTTTTGGGGATAGGAACTATATCTGGAAAAAAATATACGAAAAATTTGCAAGTTGGTAGTACAGAAAATAAACACTTTTGGCATTCAGAAGCAGAGACTGATAAGTGATGGACCAGGTAGTAAAATTTTCATGGAGGGCATAGGGTTCACTTGGGTCCTAAAGACAGGAGGGGCTCACATACCTGCAGAGGTGAGGGAAGGGCTCTCCCAGATGGGAGTGGGCTTGAGCAAAGGCGGAGAAGCAGGAATGTGCAGAGTGTGTCAGGAAGTACTAATTAACCTGTGGCTGGATTCAGTGCTCTGTGAAGGGGTCAGTCTGGGGAAGGCTTGGAACACAAAGCAGCCACTTTGAGAAAAATATACTCACAGCAGGAGATCTTAAAAGGAGTTCCTTTAGATTACACATTTTTATGTAAAAAGGTAGTGTTACTATTTCTACATCTTAAGTAAGCGTGAGTTGGGATTCTCTGATAATTATCACCTGAAAAATCATGGTCTGAAATCTGTTGCTTTTGAATATAGAGAAATAAACATTTCTCTCCAATCATCAATATTAAAATTCTTTTTCTTATTTAAATCTGGCATTCATTATTGAAGGTCTGCTGTTATAAACGTGGGAAACTACTAGTTCCACTCATTCACAGTCTGTCTCCAGTTCTTTCTTTCATGCAGCCTGCCCCGAACTTGGGTCAGTCAACACCAGGCTACCCCTCTGCTGAAGGCTCGGATCCCAACGTGGGTGGGTTAAGCATCTGTCATAGGTCTATATACACTTTAACATGTCATTATACTGTTTTTAAAATTCGTTTTACAATTTGTTTGCATTCACAAGACAGTGAACTCCTGGAGGTCAAGTTTATACTTATTTGGTATGTTCTTTTGTCTCCAGAACCATATAAGGCACACAGTGGGCTCCTAACAAGTGTTTGTTAAGTCAAACTGGAATGAGGTTTTCTAAAACTTGACAACAAAATTTAAACCTACCGGCTATCCCACTGATAGGAAGATAAGCATCTTTATAGTGTTGTATCAATCCTGTAGTTCTAAGATTTTTCTAGGGTCAGGGAGGGAGGTGACCTTAATTTAATGACTTATCTGTATATGTGGTTATACTTTACATTTTCAAGACACATTTTCTTGTGAGCCTCAAAGGCTGGGGTAAAGTGAAAGAGGTATTGATATTCGAATTTGGAAGATGAGCCATCAGAGGTACAGAGGGGACTTGCTGAGAGATACATGGCCAGTTATCAAAAAAGCTGGGATGGAATCCAAGTCTTAGGACCCCTAACCTTGGCACATTTTAGGTGAGGAATTCTTATTTTCCTGATAAAGAGCTCCTTGTGTTTTCCCTAACACAAGTGAGGAGTGACAAGTGGGAGGGTCTTCTCCTGCGATCTTCCCTATCAAGGCGCTCTTCCCTGTGGAAATGTCCAGAAGCCACGGAAAGGGTAAAATGAGAGCTCGTCTGAGCAACATTATCTTAAAATTAATCTTCAAAATAATCTCACCTGGTTACCTCATTTAACAGATGAGGAAACCAAGGTCCAAGTTAGCAGAGACTTGCCCTTGGTCACAGAACCTGCATCTCCTGACCCCTAGCTCAGCGTTCTCTGTATCACATTCTAATTGCCTTCTATTTGGTGAAGAGCCTGTTCCCCCTCAAGCAGACACAGACAGGGCAGCAGTGGTGGAGGGAATACTCAGGCTGACATCCATGGCTGCAGGCCACCTCTTAGAGCCCTCCAACAGTGAGCAGAAACTGGGCGGGGTGGAGGGCCCCTCAACTGTGGAGGGATTGCAGAAAACAGACTGTTTCATGTTAAACTAGGGCTTAATGCTTTGTAGTGGGCTCAGCTACCAAATTTCATAAGGATGATAATAATAATAATGAAATCATGGGATGGTAATAATAAATCCTTTCAGATGCTGCCAGAACTACATATCCCAGGCTTTAGACGCCAATGGGCAGCTGCTTGGCTAAATGTGGTCCCCAGTTGTCAAGGAGAGACCCACCCAATGCGGGAGAAACAAATCAACAAGGATGTGCAGGGCTCACGCAGGGCACGGACAGGGCAGAGCCACTGGGAGGTGAAGGTTTTCTTTTGGACACCATCTCCATCCACCCCTCAGCAGTCAGCAATTTGAAAATGTGCTCATAACATCAGGTTTGATATAGAGGCACTCGTGACCCCATATGAGCTGGCTTGCGTGGATCAGAGATCAGATAAGTGTCCTGTGTCCCAGCTGACTACACTCTTTTCAGTCAAACAGTCGGTTTGACAATCATCAGCACTGTGAAGCTGGATGCCCACGAAGGTGGTGTTAGCTTTTTCATGTCCAAGATGGTTTGGTTGCCTCAGAACTGGAAGGTTCTTTGCTACCTGTTGTGTGGTTGCCAGAAATCACTGATTCTCACCTTGATTTCCTCATTTAAAAACTAGAGGTAATAATACCTCAACTTCCTCCCTTATTAGGTTTTTGGGGAACATTAACTGATGTAGGTTATTTGCTATGACGCATACCAAGGTGGTTTTGGTTTATTTTAGTCGTATTTGAGTGGGTAAACAGTAAGTGGTGTGACAGAGGTGATAAGCCCGTTTGGATTTCACTCAGCCGTGGATGGAGTTGACTGGGGAAAGTTTGCTTTGAGGTGTTTGTCCATAAGTGTTCATTTTAAGGGGCAATCATCTAGTCTAGTCCTCCTGTTTTGTGCTGAGGAAATGGAATCCTGAGAGTTAAAGTGATTTTTGCCCCCACTGTCATTCATGGACTAAACATCAGAGCAAGGGTGAGAACCCAGGCCCAGAGCTTTGGCTCCTGATTCATGTTAACAGAATCTGCCAGGTCTGTTCTGAAGACCAAGTGGGACCAAATGAGATAATGACTGTGAGAGTTTTCTGTCAATGGAAAAATACCAAATGTAAAGTGTTATTTTAATGAAATGTGTCCCCCCGCACCAAATCATTATTGCAGAAAACTACTCTGACCTTTGTGATGGCAGAAATGTGGGGCCTTGGACACCAGCTGTTCCCCAGGAGGTTTTCCCAGCTGCTGCTAAGGCCAACCCTGTGGTGGAGAAGCCCAGGAGTCGGGTGTTCCAAGAGCGCAGATTCCACATAGTATTGAGCCAAAGCAGGTCAAAGACAGAACAGTTGAAGCTATTGGGGGAACAGGTGGGAACAATGGAAAATTCATTTGGTTAAATGTGTGCTTAAATCAACACAAAAGTTATCCCAGTTACTAGGTCTGGGAATACAGTACATAGGGTTTAAAAGCTTCTCTCCCTTCCTTCTTCTTTCCTTCCTTCCTTTCTTCCTTCCTTCCTTCTCCTCCTTCCTTCCTTCCTTCCTTCCTTCCTTCCTTCCTTCCTTCCTTCCTTCCTCTTTCCTTCCTTTTTTCCTTCCTTCCTTCCCCACCTTCTTTCCCCTCCCTGACCTCCTTCTTCTTTTTTGTCTCCCCCTCTTCCTTTTCTTGTTCTTTTTTAAATTAACATTTGAAATTAGAATTTAAAAGAAACTACTAAGGTGATTTAACTCCCTTTAGCTTATGAAGAAATATTAAATAAAAGTTGATTACCAGCCATGTGATTATTTCTCCCTATTCTATAATAAGGGGGCATGTGATTTTAATGCAGAAAAAAAATAGTTAAAGGTAAGGGAAACTAACTTTTATCAGTCCCCCGGCCTGGGACAACTCCATGCTTTCACACACATATCCTCATTTAATTGTCACAAAACTACTCTTCATCCTAATACATGTCTCTCTTTTTTTTTTTTGTCACAGCTTTCTGAATTTAGATTATTATTTTTAAAAATGTAGCCTATGTTTTTTATTTTGTCTGTATACCACTGATAAATTTGGAAAAGGACATATTCCCTGACAATTTAAACATTTATGATTGGGTTTTGAAATTATAGTTTTTTGAAAGTCAATTTTTGGTATATTACATACATTGACATTTTAAGTTCAAATATTACAGTTTTCTTCTACATGTATTTAATGAAACCTAATCCATAGCAATGACATTCATCATCTTTCATTAAAGGACTATGACATTTATTGAGGTGACATTGGTTAATAAAATTATATAGGTTTCTGGTATACAATTCTATAATGCATCATCTCTATATTGTATTGTGTTTACTACCCCAAGTCAAGTCTCTTTCCATCACTATTTGTACCCCCCCCCACTTCCACCTCTCCCCATCCCCCTTCCCTTCTGGTAATCACCACACTGTTGTCTTTCTATGAGTTTTTTTTCCTTAATCCCTTTACCTTTTTTAGCCAGGCCCACCATCCCCTACCTTCTGACAGCTGTCAGTCTGTTCTCTGTATCTATGAGTCTGATCTGATTTTGTTTGCTCATTTACTTTATTCATTAGATCCCACATGTAAGTTAAATCATATGGTACTTGTCTTTTCTGACAGTTGGAATTTTGTAATGTTCCTTTTGTTTTTCTGCAACCTGTGTTACTCCACTCTATTTCTCACAGAAAATTTTATCCCAATGGGTATATTATGTTTGAAAGTTTTATTTATTGCCTTATCAGATTTTGCTTCTCAAGTGAATATACTGAGATTTAAATTAAATTTAAGATCAAGACTTTCTAATTAAAAATTAAAATAAAATCTGTTTTAACTTTTTGTGACTACAGAGCTAAGAATTAAATTTTTTGAATTGTATTAATTTTATTACAAATATTACTAGTATACATTTACTCAAAATAGCATAAATACGTTGCAAATAGTAATTACTAAGTATAAAAATTAACATTTATTGGGAACATATCTCCCACGAAAATGATAGAGCTTTAAAAATTTCTCTCTGAGTTCACAGGTCCATGGATGGATGTTACTAATTGTTAGGGCGGAGGTTTGGCACCAACTCTCCTCTTTTTTCCATTTATAGCGATGGCCACTGAGAGCACTTGTTCACATAAATAAGAAGAAGAGAATGGAAGGAATTTTCTGATGGCAATTTCTCAAAATTCTCTGATTCACATCTGAATTTTATGCCAGAAATTATATAGTATCCTATTATCAAAATTATTATTAATGATCTGTGACTCTCAAATTTCATGGCCTCAGTGAAGAAAGTATTCATCACCCTCAATTAAACAACTTGATGAAATTCTTTTTCAATTTTGTTGAAAGTTGAGAAGTGGGGACTATACAACTTGCAGGAGAACTCGTTCCCCAGTTATGAGAATATTTTGTTGGGAGACGCAGTCCACCCGAGGTCCCCAGTGTCCCGGCACATCCTTGCTGAGTATACCAATCATGCAAGGCTCTGGCTGCTTTTTATCTGAGCGATTTCCCAGAGCAGCAAGGCTCCTTGAGATGAGATAACCTCTCTCCCCAGACAAAGACCAGGCTTGCTTCTTCTTGCGATAAGAGCGTTGAATCCCCCAAGCTCAGTGTGATACAAACCCAGTGTGCATGGCGTCTATATAAGTCCACACAGCTACCTGCATTATCCTCATGGGACTTGGAGGACAGAGGAAACCGAAGAAAACCAGTATCACACTCCTGCTTCTTGTCGCACCGAGAGTCATAAGAGCCATAATCTCTGACCCATGGGTTTCATGTCTTTTGCCTGTATCTGTGAAAACTTAACAGATTCGTTTATCAGATTTTAAGTAGGATCCATCAGACCCTTCGCAGAACCCGACATATTTATGGTTTTAATTTCTGGGGGGACTACCAAGAAGGCATTACCATGGCTCGCTGAATGACTGTTAGCTGGAGCATTGGTCTTTCATCTGAAGGCACCCTGTTTACTATAACATAATCAAAGGCTTGGAAAAATCTAAATATTGTTAACCTCTCAAGACACCCACTTTTGTCAATATGATATTTTTTAAATATACTTTGCAAATCTCACCAAGTACTATACATACATATTCATCAAAAAAATTGGAGCCATAGATTTAGTTCATTCAAGTTTTGGGAGTATTTGCCATTGTAACCTGATTGGCAAAGCCAGCCTTTATAGTCAAGCCGATCAGCCAGAAGAAATAAACATATTCACTGTCATGTATCTGCCTTTATTTTTTAGGTCCAAATAAATATGTTAACATGCCTTTCTGAGACATCCCACTTTATTTCTGAATGAAACAATAAATGGGTATTACCTCAAACACCTCAAAAAGATGAAATTCAGTGCCCCTAACTTCATAACACTTGCCATCTTAAAGGCAAATCCAATGTTCTGTGCAAATTCAGACTCAATCTTTTGGCAACTCAAGCTTGTTCGTGAGTAAAACAGGGTTTCATTAAGGTTTAAAGCAGAACTCTGAGCAAAGAAGTCCCTCCTGTGCCAGGCATTGCAGCGGCTCCACAGCCAAACATTCTCATGCACTCTCCTTAAACAAGGTCCAATCAACAAACACACCAAAATCAGGAACATTTGAAAACCACTTTCCCAGTTATAAAAGTAGAAAAGTCTTTACCAGTAATAGTGTTTCCAGTGCTATTATGGTAGATATAAATTGTTAATCGGGAATGGTCGGAAATACCGCAGCATTCATCAATCAGTAAGGCAAATATTTTGTCTACTAGCCACAAGATGCTGAATGACTTTTTAGTGAAGTACCAGGATATCTGAGTAGAGAATCAGTTTGCCATACTTGCAGTAATGCTGCTTTCTAAATTCCTGAGCCACATGATAACCTGCCTGCTGAATGTCTTCACACTTCTCGTAGGCGTGGCAAATCAACTGAGGAATGTTCGCTTGGGGTTGGGGTGGGGCAGAGGAGGGGTCAGGAACCAAGGGGCTATGTTCATAGTATTCTGGGCTGACTTCCTTCAGGATAAAGGTTTACACCATCATGGGCGTGGAGCCAAGGGAAGAAAGTACAGGATCCGGCAGAAGTAAGGCCTGCCTGAGTGTGGTTGGTAGAGTAATAAGATGGGTGTAATAATTTATAGGTTTTCATTTGAACATTTCACCTAAAATGTCATATGGTGTGCTGGAGTGTGATATTGTTATGTTACAGAATTACATGCTTATGGTTTTGTAATAAAAGATTTTGTAATAAAAAGGGTGTTATTTGTGCTGGACCCTGTATTTATCATTCTCAGAGCCCATGAAATTTGAGTTACAGATTCCATAGCATTCAGTGTAGCTGCATATAGAAAGGTGAAATAAGTACACTCCAGGAGAAAGTGTTGAAGGGTACAAAAACACGCAACCTAGAACTCAGCTGGAGGGAGAGTCCAAGTGACTGCTTTTCACAATTTTCATTTACAACAAAAAAATCTGCTTTATTCAAAACATCAGATTGGATTCCATTGCTCTGAATTATATTTTTTCTTATAGTAATGGAGTGGTAGTTTCACATTTTAGTAATTCCATCTGGGAGACTTATCACACAAGTATAAATAGGTCACATTTCTATGGGTGTATATATATAAGTATTTTATTAATATTTAATATATGTAAGATGGAGAATGGTTCAGTCAGAGGGCGTGTGTAATTATACTGCACTCACAGTAGTACGACATCGGTCTTTTGGTCTGCAGTACCCAAGGAAGTGTCAGTCATGCCTAGCAGTAGCCTTTGGTAGCTGGTGCATTTACTTGTGAATAAATAAAAACCTTCCCCAGGGGTCTCAGAATTGTAGGAAGCTGAAGTGTTGAGCACTTAGGTAAAGGCAAGTGCCATGGCATTTGGGTGAACGACACCTCATTTGCCACCACATCCCAGTGTAGAGAGGAAACTCAGTGGAAACTCGGGTTACTTGCAAAAATCTTAGTGCTTTTTGAGCAGCAACTGGTGAAATTCTCTCCTTCCTCCCTATCAGCTGCCTCTAAATTACCACCTCCTGCACCTTCCCCCTCTCCACAAAAGGCTAGGCTATTTTGGCATGATTCTGGTTGAAGTAAGTCTTCCTTTTTTGATTTTTTTTTTCTAAACAAAAACTGGAATCTCCTATCTGAGCCCTCTGATGGATTTGTAGAAACAGCTCCCCATCTGAAGGAGAAACGAGAGGGTGGTCCTCACAGTGGTGGTGGGGGGGATGATGAGTGCACACGGCCTGGCTTCTGTGTAGCCACCGAAACCAGCACTCCCACCTGTTCCCCAGCTTAGCCCTGCCCTCCAAGCCCAAGACTGGCAAGTGGCCTAGTTAATGTTTAAAAGAAAAACCTGTTGAACAGAAAGAAATCCCCCACAGCACAAAAAGCCTTTGTGCCAAACCCCCTCGGAAATCTCTGCTGGGCAGAGAATGCTCGATGTATTATCTCACATGATATTTGGTGAGATGGTATTTCAGCTTCTCAGGGAAGAAGAGTATTAGCATTTAGGTTGGGGGGGAAAAAAGTTCTGAGGAAGAGCCTAGAATTTTAGGGCAGGTGAGTGGGCCCTGATGTTAGTGGACTCTGGGCTCAGAAGAGGGTTTTGAGCCCTCCCAACCAGCCACAAGTTTGGCTACGAGGTGGGTTTACAGGATTCCTGGGTGTTCAGTGGAGAAGGCAGTCGGAGTGGTCTTAGAGAAGGGCCGTCCTCTCTGCCTTTTTTGTGATAAGACAATCATTAACCAGCCCTAACTACAATGGAAGATTGGTTTGGAATTTTGATTGAATGAGGTTCACGTAGGCAACAAGAGAACCAAGTAAATGTTTGACATTCAGCCTGTGATCTGGAGGGGGGTGGTGATAGAGGACTCTATTGAAATAAACAGTATTTTATTTTGAATTGTTTGATAAGAGTAAAAGAACATGGAATAGGAGTGTGTACACACCTTCAACCCCTGCTTGGAGTGCCCTAGCAGACCCCTCATGGCATCCTCCCTTTTCTACTCTGCTAGAAGTCTAGAGGCAGTCCCCTTAGGGATTATAAATGTCTGGGGTTTATTAAGGGTTGATACCACAGGTGGACAAATGAATAATAACTGGAGGACTTTTACCTGTATGTTCATGTTCCCACATAGGCAGTATCTGGAGAGTGGACAGGCTAGCTTTTGTGCATGGAAAAGATGATGGCTAAAATATAAATTCCATGTGTTGTGCATGGCTGTATCCTAACCGATTCGAACAGTGCTCATTAAATGAACAGCTCTACTCATATGATGGGTGGACAAGCTGCCAGGGCCAGCACAGCTTCTGGACACATGGGCGCTCCACACAGTGGTTGCTTTCCCATGGTCCTGCTCCTGTACCTTCCAGGCCGTGTTTCTCTTGCCCTTATCTTAGGCTTTTCCCAGCAAAAATCAACTGAAATTTGATTCTACCCCTTTTTCTAACTAACGGATATCATTCCTTCATCCTGTTTTAGCTACCCCAATCCCTACATGTACCCCTTCCGAAGGGGAGCTACCTTTATAGTTTTAAGATAAAGAAAAGGAGACAAGAGCCCAACTTCACAGTCTATCAGGATATTTGCCACAGGGCAATAAGTGATCTTCAGGTAAAGTCGCCTGCCCCTCTGTGTGCTCTCTCCATGCATTACATTTCTAATGGTTCCTAGAAATGGGGTCTTTTATGGGCTTGAAGAAGTGAAATAGCATAATCTTTAAGAAATTATACTTGGCTCAGCATCAGCCAGGTTCATGTGTCATGGACATATCACACGATGGTGCAGAATTGAGGAGCAGGAAGGCAGAGAAGAAATGCTATTTACCTTTGTCACTCATTCATTCAACAAATATTAATTGTGCTAGAAGCTGGGATGCAGTGGTAAAACAGAGTCAAGATGTCTGTCTTTCTGCAACTCACAGTCCTTCAGGGAAGTTAGATCTTTTCCACTTATGCCAGTGGAAAGCTGAAGAGAGAGAAGTTATAATAGCTGGAAGGCCTATGGCAATCTGTGACTTATTCCAAAGGAATCTAACAATAAGACTGGGGATACTTCAGTGCTAAATTAGCCTGACATAGTCAAGCTTATATACAATATAACTCTAGGAGAAATCTCACCTAACTATAGAAAAAGAATTAAGAATGACATGTAGAGAAGTTTTCTAATAAAATCAGGAAGTAATTTAGGGTGTATTTAGGTTTAGTATTGCAACCATTAAGCTAAACCTAGAGGAAAGAAAAGGAAAAATCTTACATATGACAAAGAAATACAAAGACAAACTTAAAAGAAAAATTACAAATTGGGATAAAATAAATGCAACATATCAGCAAAGAAATAAAATACTTATAATGCATAAAAAGCTCCTACAAATCAGTAAGATAGTGAAGACTACAATGTAAAAACAGGCAAAGGTGTTTGTATCCATCAGGTCCAAGCAGAAAACAATGGCTTATTCAAAGACGTAAGGGAAGAAATTTTAATGAAGAGACTGTTTGCCTATTTACAGAGGTGAGGCCAGGGATGAGGACAAGCAAAGGTGCTACAGAATCAGGAAGCCATTACCACTCCTAAGTCTGGAAGCACAAAGAGAAGGAATGGCTTCTTGGAGCTTGGGGAGAGTTGGGGTCCCGGATGAGGGGCATCCCTCAGTCCTGTTGGATCTGAGCCTGAGTGATTCAGACTCTGTGAAAAGCAGGACGTAGAAGTATGGAGTTTGGATCTGGGGTGGAGATGGTGGCAAACATAAGATAACAAGGATAGTCATAAATTAAAATTTACAGTATAAATATCTAGTGTAAATATTTGGTTTATTTAAGACAACTTCACTAATGAGTGTGGAATGTAATGTTAGCAATAAGATACTATTTTCTTGCATCGGATTGACCAGAGAGGATGAAGACCTGAACCAGGGTGAGGGTAATAGATATGGAGAGAGCAGAATGCATTAGACATTAGAGAGATAGAAGGAAAACAACTGGGCGTTGGTGGTTGACTGGACATGAGTGTGAAGGGGAAAAAGTGTCTAGGATCATTCTAGGTTCTGATCATACACTGGAAAGGGGGAAAGAAGAATAAGAATAGGGGTAGCAGGAAAGATGATAGCTTTACTTTTGGACAGGTTGAATCTTATGGGCCAGCAGTCACCTAGCTGGATATGCCCAGCAGGCAGCTCAAGAGAAAGGTCAGAATTTGAGAGTCATCATTACAGAGGAGGTGGGAGTAGATGACATTAATCAAGGAGCATATGAAGAGTTAGAGGGAAGTGGTCAAAGGTGGAGTCCTGTTGTTTTAGGGACAGGTGCTGGAAGAGGGGTCTTCAGTGATTTAGAAAGAATGGGCTGGGAGAAGAGTCAAGGGAACAAGGGGTTTGTAGAACTAAGTGATCAGTGGTTTTATTAGTTTCTGCTGCTATGCAACAATTTACCATAAACTTATCGGCTTAAAACAATGTACATTTATTATCTCACAGGTCAAGCACAGTTTAACTAGCTCCTCTGCTCAGGGTCTCACAATGCTGCCATCACGGTGTCACCTGGTCTGCATTCTCATCTGGAGGCTTCACTGAGGAAGAGTCTGCTTCCAGTTTCATACAAGTTTTTTGGCAGAATTCACTTCCTTGCAGCTGTAGGACCGAGGGTCCTGCCTCTTTCTGGCTGTTGAGTAAAGACCTCCCTCTTTTCCTAGAGGCCACCCACTGTCCCATGCAGCGTAGCCCTCTCCATTGGCAGTTCACAACATAACTATTTTCTTCTTCAAAGTCAGTATGAGCATCTTTCACTTCTGTTTGCTAAGCTGGATTTATACATAATGCAACATAATCAAGGCAGTGACATCCATCCCTGTTACCATATTCTATTAGTTAAAAACAAGTTTTATGTTCTGCACACATATTATCCAGGTGCATTGGGGTCACCTTAGGGTGTGTCTGCCATAGTCCTGGTGGATGCCAGGACCCCTGGAGGGGTTTGCAGTGGGAAAATATGTGGCAGTATGGGGCTTTGGCAGAATGCGTGTTACTGAAGCTTTTTGACCAGACTCAGGGGAATAGTGGGAACAGAAGTTGGGTTGGGAAGAAAAGGGGAAAGAACTGCTGGTCAGCATAAGCCACTGTTTTAAAAAAAACTTGAATGAGAAGAGGGCAAAGAGGCATCAGTGGACAAGATCTGAGCATGGCTGTTGGTGGAGCAGCATTGGTCTGCAGAAAGATATGAAGGTATGGGGAGGGAAGGCCAAAGTCAAACTTCAGAACCCCAAGGCATATGGCTCCTAGAGCTTCGGACTTAATGTGTCTGGTGTGAGTCCTGGGAATTGGTATCTTTAAAAAATAAACTTGCCAGTTAATTATAATACACAGGTAATTGATAGGACAAATTTTATGAGGAGGTGGGAGCCTGTGGGATTAGGAGCACAGGTGGAAGATACTATGTTACTTTGGGCTTTATTAAGGTATTTTCGGCTGCTATGATATTTCTATATTTCTTTACTCTGTTTTGTTCTCGCCAAGTTTGACCAGAAATGTGGTGGAAAGAATGGATGAACCTGTTTTGCTGACTCTCTGGTTTTAGAGATTAAGTAGACTGGTTGATTCATTCATTCATCTAAGAAATATTGTGTCCATTTTGCTCTGTGCTGGTTGCTGAGTTTATAGACAGGTAATGAGAAATTATAATAGTCTGATAATTGCAAAGGCATGGGAGTGGAGAACACTAAGGGTGAACACAGGAGAGCTGTTAGATCTCAGAGGGACAGGGAATGGATATCTAAGCAGAGAACTAAAAGATAAGCAGGAATTAGCCAGTGACGGAGAAGAGAACGGGAAGAGTTGCACACAGGAAGTGTAGGCAAAGTCCTAATGGGGAATGCAAACATGACATTTTGGGAAAACTGGATTTCAACCTGAGGGCTCTGGGGGAATGGTTGAAGGGTTGGAGCTGGGGGAGCCAAGGTCTTATCTGTGCTTTAAAAAGACCATGCTGCCTGCAGGGTGAGAAATGTTGAAAGTAAACAAGGCTTAAGGATGTGAGATCAGTTAGGACAGGGGTCCACAACCCTGTGCCACAGTCCTGGCCTGTTAGGAACCAGGCTGCACAGCAGGAGGCAAGCAGTGGGCTACTGAGCCAAGCTTCCTACACCCCACCTGCTTCCCATTGCTCCATTACGGCCTGAGCTCCATCAACCACACCCCCACCACTCCCCCACCTCCCATGTCTGTGGAAACATTATCTTCCACGAATTTGAAATCTGTCCCCGGTGTAAAAAGGCTGGAGACCACTGAGTTAGGAGACAGAAACGGTAATTCAGACAAGAGGTGATGGTGCCTGAGAAGGCTGGGTTTGAGAGACAGTGAAGCAGACCTCACAGACCAGCTCCTGTGGGGACATTGGAGTGAGTGATGAGTTTAGGAAGATGCCCATTTGGTAGGGGATGGGGGGTTGTGAGAGTTGATTATAGGTTCAGTTTTAGCATGTTGTGATGATATCCAGTAGGGTGCTTAATACATAGTTTGGAGAGAGAGAGAGACAGAGAGAGAGAGAGAACGAACTTGGTTGAAGGTGAATATTTAGGAATCAGTAACATCTTCGATTTACTGCAAGGCAAGGAAGTTGGCTGATCCTCTCTTTTTCTTCCTTACATCTGTGTAACAGAATAAACAAAAGTGCACGGAGCACTATATATTCTACTGAGTGCTGCACGTCCATCTCCCTAACTTAGTTCTGATGATACCTGCAGGAAGTCAAAGTGGATGATACTGCATGCTGGTTAGATGGCAAGGGTGGAGAGGGAGAAATCCACGCTTCACCCCTCCCTGCACACAGAACATCTGTTGCCCTATGATGAGGGTGGCTGGTAGCACACCTCCTAAGCCCCACAGATAAAGAAGGGCAGCATGGGGCTGAGCTGATGGCTGAAACCAAAGAAGCCCCGAACCTGTTGTCAGAGCAGCTGCGTGAGCCATAAATTGCTTGTAGAAGCAGACCCAGTGGCTTTCTAAGGGGAGGGAGTGAAACAGGAGCAGCTACAGCCAGGATAGATTTCCTTTGGTTTCTTCATCCAGCTCTGAGCTGCAGGATTCCATGTTCTTTCTTGAGACAAAAATCCATGGGCTGTATTTCCCTTCAGATTCCCTTAGCCTGGGTGGGGCAGGCGAGCTCCAGCGCTCTGGTGGGTGGTTCTGTCCCTGGGCAGACTCCCATTCTCGAGATGGTTGAAGATTGCCCCCCTTGTGAGGTCAACAACAAAGGTCTTTATGGTATCATATGTGTCTTTCTATACATGAGGGAAAGCAGTCCTATGAGTCTATCTCTACTTTCTTTTCCTCCTTTGCAGATTACCAATTAAAACCTTGACCAATCAAGTGGTGGTCCCCTGCCTGTCTCCAAGAAAGGGACATAGCCCAGGCTGGTGTGGCTCCATTGGTTGGAGCATTGTGCCATAGCCAAAAGTTTATGGGTTTGATTCCTGGTGGAGGCGCATATGACAGGCAACCAATGGATGCTTCTCACACTGATGTTTCTCTCTCTCCCTCCCTCCCTCTCTAAAAGCAATGAAAAAATGTCCTTGGATAAGGATTAAAAAAAAAGTGAGAGGCCCATACACCATACACAAATTGTGTGTTTTGTGTGGGTAGTGTGTGTGTTGAGAAGGGGTGGGTTATTAATAAAACTGAATTTAACAAGTGCCTTAGTTTACTTCCTGTTATTGAGGAGTTTTAAAGAAAGAAGACATGCAGAAACTCACACTGGTCATTGGAACCATGATAAGGGCAGTAGTTTTACGACTTACATAATTCATTGTGCCCCGCTCCTCTCCCTTCCTCCCTCCTTTCTTCCTGTTTTTCCTTCCTTCTCTCTTTTCTTCCTTTTCCCCTTCTTGCCTTCCTTCCTTCCTTCCTTCTTTCCTGTATGTGTCATCTTTGATTGCTTATTTTCTTCATTCTGCCCATTCAGTCTTTCAGCAAATCTTCCCCAAAATATTCTGTGTCCGTCTCCTCCAGTCCATCACCACTTTATTCTAAGCCACCAATATTTCTTGCTTCCATTTGATCAATTTGTACCTAATTAGCTATAAGTGTTTCAAAAACACAAATCATGCTATTTTACTGTGTGGTTTAAAACCCTCTAGCAAAGTTCCTATGTGTTTAAAATAACATCTAAAAGCCTCACTGTGACCTGCTCCATGAATTACCTGAACCCCGTTAGCTTCTCTCACGTCAGCCCTGTGACTTCCACCAACACACTATCCTCCAGCCACAGCGACCTCCCTTCCATTCGTTGGGCCCTCCTGCTTGCACCCACGTTAGGCTCTCTGAAGCTTCTGTTCCTTTGTGTGGAGCTCTTGGCCCCCAGACAGGCACATGGCTATCTCCTTCTGAACACTCTGGTTTCAGCTGACACATCATTGCCCTAGAATGGCTTTCCTTGAACACCTAAAGATGCAAGGCAACCTTTTCATCCCCATTGCATCATCTTCTTTATATTTCATTCATTTCTCACTGTCTGAAACCATCTTTCTCATTTATTATTTACTTGTATACTGGCTGTCCTCTTCTACTAGAACAGAAGCTCCATGGGAACACAGGTTTTAACTGCCTCATTTCATGCTCAATCCCCAGTGTCTACATTGGCACATAGTGGGTGCTCGTAAGTCACTCCTCTGCTAATGACACTTGACCTCTTCCCATTTAGGCTGAGTTAAGCTCTTGTAATTTTGATGACCTGCAAGATCCTATACAATCTGCTACACCTCCCTTCCCCAAACCAGCGCCTCTCTGAGCTCATCTTCTTCCTTACTCCACTCCAGTCACACTGACCTGCTCGGGAAATGTTGAACCCACTGAGCAGATGCCTCTTCCAGGACTTGGCACTTATGGGCCCTCTGCCTGAGACTCGCACCTGAGCTATCTGTGGGCTTGCTCTTCATGCTTTCATGTTTTTGTCTGAGGACTTTCCTCACTTCCTTATCACAAATTTTAGTCCCCACCCTGATTTTTCTTTCTCCTTCCCTTATTTTTCACTGGCATTTAGCACAATCTAACTCTATATATTTTACTTAATTTTATTGTTTATTTCCCCTCTCTCCTACTAGACTGTAAGTTCTATGAGGGTAAGGTTTTTTTTTTTTTTAATATGTTTTATTCACTACTATATTTTAGTGCTTGAATAGTGCCTAGTACACAGTAGTTTTAAATAAACATTTATTAAATAAATGAAAAATTATGGAGCCTGCTAGGTCCCATTACATATTCTGAACACTGTTAGGAAGCCATTGAATGATTTTAGGGAGAAAAGTATCAGTCAGTTTTCCACTGAAACAAGATTGCTTTGGAGACTTGGGACAAATGGATTGAGAGAGTAAGTGTGGATACTGGGTAGCAATAGCCCCAGGAGGATCTTTTGATAGTTTGGGAGAGAGAGTGGTAGCCTTGATTAGGGCTGTGGCAGTGGGGATGGAGAAAAGGGGCAGATTTGAGACAGTTAAGAGGCTGAATGTGTAAGATTTGGGAACTGATTATAAATGGGAAGCTAAGCTGTGTCAAGAACAAATCTAAGGTTTCTAGTGTGCATACCTGTGTGGATGGTTGTTCTATTCCTGGGGACAGAGAACACTGGATGAGGAAGAGATTTCATGCAGAAGATCAAGGGCTCAGAGTCTTTGAACTCGCTGAGTTTTGAGTGTCTGAGAGAGAGCCGGTGGAAATACTGTGTTGGCAGTTGGATATTCGGGTCAGGAGCTCAGAAGATTAGAGTCATCAGCACACAGATAGAACATGAAGCCATGGAAGTGGATGAAAAAAAGGTATCAGGTTGCACCTGTAAGACCAAAATTCATCAAACATTTTTATGCTTCTAGTGTGGTGGTTTCTCTATGGGAAGAGTCATTTGCTAAAGCATTCTCATATTGGGTGCCAGAGTACTCACTATCTCCACTTGGAATGTTAAATGTTCTGTTGAGGCCGCCCTGCAACCTTCCATCAGGGTTATTCTGGACATTATTGCAACTCCGTCTTTTGACTCAGTTTGTTTTCAGGTTTCCCTCTTGCATCTCACCCCTGAGTCTTCTCCAACAACTTTCCTGAAGAGGGCATAGGGGATGGCGACCATCACTTAACCCCCCTGCAAAGGGGGGCAGTTTTTTCCTGAAGCCTCTGGACCTGTGCTCAGACGGCGGTCACTCAGTGTTATGTGGGATCGGGGGAAGGTGGCTCAGGAAATGAAGAGTCTAGTAGAGAGCCTTCAATGGGACAAAGATCTTGGTATAGTTTCATACATATTTTGATAACTGTGTATCTACATTGTATTCTCAATTAATAGTTGCAGGAAAGCATTTATTTTTGGCTTTTTTTAACTTTTTCTCTATTTAATATACATATTTAAAATTATATATTTATTGTAGAGTTCAGCGTAGAAGGGTATCAGTGAAGAAATACAGGTTCTTTTCCTTCTCTCTACTTTTTTTTCCTTTTTAAACTGGTTCAACTCGTTATTCTGTTCAATTTTGTTTTAAATTCAACTTTGGTTGGGTTCAGCCGCTTAGCATGATTCACTCTTGTTCCGCTCAGGTTTCCTTGTAGCAGCTGTTCGTCATGAATGAATATCCTGCTTGTGCTGGGGTCTTCTATGCGGCTTCTTCAGGCAGCTTTTGACTGCACAGCACCTGAAAGTACAGTCAGATCTTTTAACTCTTGGGCAGGAGATGTTGTGTTCTGAGGACGCACAGCTGCCTCCCTCTGGGAGAAGAGGGAGCAGGTGGCGCGAGAAGGCCACATGCCACCAAATCCCCTGCAGATTTTTCCCTTCCTCCGCAGAGGCTGCCAGTCAGGCTGAATACCACCGGGAGATTTTCCACTGTGAACAACTGTCCCCTGGACAGCAAGCCGGGATCACGTTTCAGGAATCTCCTGTTGCCCTTGAGAATCCGTGTGGATGGCTGTCAAGTACGCTGTAGGGGTAAGAAGGCTTCATAGAGAGGTGATGAGTAAGAGGCACTGGAAGAGGAGGGAGAAGGTGAAAGGGGAAAGGGGGCCTTTTGGAGGAGCGAGGGGTAGAGGGCGGTCAGCTTTCACTTCACCTTTTTATGGAAGTGAATTGTCAAAAGTACAGCTCACTTAAAAAATTATTTGTTTCATTTACTCTTACTTTCCCTTTCTGTTTTAACTTTTTCATTTCCTTTCAATTTAGTTTCCAATCCAATTAAAAATATATGGTGCCCTTGCTTACTTCTCAGAGTGTCTCTAAGCTCTTTCATTGGTCCTGCATGCTGGAAGTTTTAAGATCAAATCTCCCTGCTTCTAGCCCATCTCACAGTTCTTTGGTGAATGAGGATAACGCTGGCAGTCAAAGGGTAAACTTCTGGCTGGGGGAGCTAATTCCTCTGGAGATGATTGAAGTTTACCAAACTACTTCGAAAATCAATTTCTGAAATCCCAGCTGGTGTTTACCGAACATGTTGGTTCTCCCAGGTAACATATTGGGACGTTTTGCATTCAACTCTCAAATCCAGATATGACAAAAACCAAAAACAAAAACCCAAAAACAAAAACAAAAACAAAACTTCTCCTGGGCACTTCCTCTACTCTCAATACTTCAACATTACTTCACTTTTGACACTAGACGTGTGGGTTTTTCATGTATCAAGCAATTCAGCCACACCTGCAATGTAACTCAATTTGGACACTATCTACCTGGAAATAGTGTCAGATCCCACAGAATTAAGGGCTCAGTCCCCCAGGACTGACCCAACTGCGATGTTAATCACAAGGCCAGGTCGTTACTAGTACTTCTAACTGGCTAGAAACCAGAGGATCTCATGACCCCCTCCTTGGGTTCAATATATTTGTGAGAGTGGCTCACGGAACTCAGGAAACACTTTACTTATTAGATTACCAGTTTGTTATAAAAGGTCATAGCCCAGGAACAGCCAGGTGGAACAGGTGCATAGGGCAAGGCAAGTGGGAAGGGTGCAGAGCTTTCATGCCCTGCATCTCAGTCTCCCCCAAATCTCCACCACCCCAAAAGCTTTCTGAACCCCTTCCTTTGGGGTTTTTATGGAGACTTTGTTACATGGGCATAACTGATTAAATCATTGGCCATTGTGATTGAACTCAACTTTCAGCCCCTCTTCCCTCCCTGAGGGTTGGGAGGGTAGGGTTGAAAGTTTCAACTCTCAAATCACGTGGTTGGTTTTCCTGGGAAACAGCACCCACCCTCAGGTGCTTTCCAAAAGTTAACTCATTCACATAAACTCAAGTGTACTTGAAAAGAGGTTTATTATGAATATCAAAATTTACCTTTATTGCTCTTATCACTCAGGAAATTTCAAGGGGTTTTGGAGCTCTATGCTAGAAATGGGACAAAGGCCTTTTTACATTTCTTATTAGAAATCACAATATTACAACAGAATTTCCCAAAGAATGTTCAGAAACACTAGTTCCAATCAAAATGATGGATCTGTGATGAAATGTTTGGGAAAAACTTCAACAAACATGAATAGGATTCCTTTCTGCAGGGCTTCTCAGAGGCTGTAATAAACCAGTACGCTCTGCCAGTCTTTAAGGAAGGGAATAGCTCTTGGCATTTCCAAACTTTATTTGGCTACAGAACTTGTTTTTTCATGGACTGTCTTTCTACATTATTGAGTTGCCCATAACATACTATTTAAAGCCTGTTCAAATGAAAGAAGTTGCTCTACTGCTCCTCTGCGAAGTTGATGGGTAGGGAGATAGTCCCGGCCAGGCTGGGCACTGTGGGACCTGAAATTGTACATTTTGGGTGGCTATCTTCTGCCAACAGTGTTTTCTTACAGTGGTCTGGTTGGGTGTGTCTTCGAGGGCTCAGTATCGCCTCCGGTGTGTCCAGTCAGATGCTGCATTTTCTGCAAGTATTTGTGCAACTATCCTCAACTTGGGGGATGACCTTGGCAGTTTCTACAAAATAAAATCTTTTAAAGTTACACCAAAAGATAACATTGTTATCATATGTGATATCGAAAACATTTATGACACAATAATATGTTTGTTTTAAAATGAGGAAATAAAGGTAAGCAAAATAAAAAAATGAAAAAATAACCTCTGTTACTGCTCAATGGTTAACTATTATAATTTCAACATGTGTATGCTTTATCTTTTTTTTACACATATACATAAAAGTTAATACCTACCCTGCTCCTAAGACTTTTCTTCAGCCCTTTTTTTGTCCACTTTATTTGAACCTTAATTAAGAACCTTCTCCTAGAGTATTTTTGGTCCTTTGGAAGGAGGCAGGACAGAGAAGGTGAAGTATTAAAGGGGAAGCTTAGGCGCTAAGTAACTCACTATGTTTTATGGTTTATTGCACCAATGTCTTCCAAAAGGAATGCATGCACTTCGGTGGCTCCAAGTGACAATGTTTCTGGGCCGTGTCAGTTTCCTGTGGCTGCTGTAACATGGGATCACAAACCTAGTGGTTTAAACAACATGGATTTCTTATCTTATAGTCCTGGGGACCGGAAGTCCAAAATCGGTCTCACAGGCTAACGTCAAGGTGTTCACAGCGCTGGTTCCTAGTGGAGGCTCTGAAGGAAAAATCTCTTTTCTTGCCTTTTTCAGCTTCTCAAGGCTCCTTGCATTCCGTGGCTTGTGTCCCCTTTCTTGTGCCATATCAGACTTTGGCTAACGTCATCACATCTTCTACAACTTACTACCCCCTGACTCTCTCTTATGAAGACCTCTGTGATTGCATTGGGACCACCTGGATAATCCGGAAAAGCTCCCTATCTCAAAATGTGTGATTTAATCACAGCTGCAACAGTCTCCTTACCGTGTACGGTAACATACGCACACGTTCTGGGGATTAGGGCTCCTCGGGAGGGCCATTATCCAGTCTACCACTCTTTCTTCCTTCCTTCCTTCTCTCTCTCTAATTTAAGGTGAGAATTGTCTGGCTGTCATGGTATTTAAAGGCCATGGATTAATGCGGGAGTCTGTCAGATAATGGCAGACAGTCCAATAAAGCCCACTTGTATCACTTATGTCGGTTGAAAGCCGCACTTCTGGGACTGGCATAGAGCGCCTTGGCCAACTCCTGCACTGCGGACAATTGGGCATTCTTGGCAGGGCTCAGAGCTAGATCCCAGAAGCTGTCGTGCGCCGTCCTTTCCATTCCGCAGTTGAGAACATAGCCCTTCAAAGAGTCCCCTCCATGTCTCTGGCTTGGCCACGTGCCCCTCTGAAGTCCTGTAGCAGTTGTTGTCTATAAATAAGGCATGCCCAGTGCCATCAAAGTTTGAGATGAAGGTCAGTTGCAAGAACACAGGAAGTACAGGGCTATGTCAGGGACACATCTTGGCTTCATTCTTCTTCCCTCACCTGTCCCCAATCCTCCCACCTCCAACTTTGTGTAAAAAATACCTGAAGGCCCCAGAGAAAATAATCAAAGCTGAGTCACACTTGACAGATTCTTTCTTGCTTCCCTTTAGCAAGGAGGAAGAAAGAAATGAGCATTTGAATAAGAAACTAGGAGTCCGTATCAGTTCAGACTTTCCCCCAGCAGCAGAGCCTCCTGGCCATGCCCTGGGCAGTAACACCAATGGTAACTACACTTACTGGGGTTATTCTTGACTCTGCTGCATTAGGTAATGTCGTCTCCCCTCATGACTGTGCCCTGGAGATGGAGCCTAAGAATTCCCATTTCACAGATGGGGAACTCAGGCTATAGAGAAGTTAAGCAGTACTTGCCCTAAATTTTCCCTTCAAGGCATGCACAGAACATAATATTTGAAATTTGCCCTGAGATAAACTGGTAGAGCTGCTCAAGGTGGTGGTGATGGGCCTCAGTATTCCGCTGTCCCAGGTATGACCCACCTGTGTGCTGAAGAGGGTGAGACCTCAGTACATACACCCAAACATGTTCAAGACTCTAAGACTCACAAGCCATAGATTTGAATCCATGTTTGTCTGATTCTTGATTCCAGATCCCTTTAAAAAAATTCTAGCTTCTGAAGGACGGTCCGAAAACCAGGGTACTGAGACATCTCTGCTTTTAATTTTAGGGTTGAAACATGTTACCGTGGCACAAACTACTTTCTCTCAAGTCCCACTTGTTTTAACTTAAAATGATCTAGTGAGTGTCTTATCTGAGTAAGGTTTTTTTTTGCTTGTTTGCTTTTTAAATAGTACAGGTTTGGAGATTATTCTGTAGTGATCAAATCTATTTTGAATCTACCCAGATTCTGTTTCCATGCCCCAATGAACTCATTTTGTTTCAGTTATTTTGGGGACCCTAACTGATGTATCAATATCTAAATTGGAAAGACATGGAGAAATCATTTATTTCTTAAGGTGACGCTACTGGTGTTTAGGCAAAAACAATACAGAGCCAAGTGTAACTATTTTCCAGGAGCTTCAGTCGGGAGTGGGTCGGCCTGGCCGAGGGATGCAGGGTGTGACTCTAAGAAGGAAGTGGAAGAGGTGCCTAACGTGTGGATCCTGTGTCAAACAAACCACCCAAATGCAGGATTTCTGTGGAGTGGCCAGGGAGTGAAAACCAGAGACAGAGGGACAAAGAAAACAGGTTTGTGCCAGCTAAGGAAGGCAGAATCTGGAAAGCTTTAGCTGAGGGGACCTGTAGCCTTAGTCTCAGGAACAGAACTGAACTGGGTTAAATTGTACCTATTTTATTTTAATGAACTCTTTCTCCATATATATCAGCTTACTATTTAGAACCATAGTATGCTCATTTTTTTCATAAACAAGTACCTTTTTGTTTCTTTGTGCTGCACATATAGCTGTAAGGCTCAGGCAGTTTAGCTACTGGATTTGACCACAGAAATCTCTGATAAAATGTGGGGCTGTGGTTTGGACCCCACGACCACACCAACAAGCTTTAACGTCCACACTCTTAAACCTCACGTTGCGGCCTTGGGCCAGCTGACCCTACCTTAGTTCTGCAGCTTTATTTTGCTCTGTTTCCTAGTAGGTAGCCTTCAGTTGTACTTTTGTATTAACATTCCCTTTTTAAAAAGATAGTCTTTCTCTCTCCATCGATAGAAATCTCACCCATCCTTCCATATCCCACTTACATGTCTGTCAGCTCCTCCAAAGGCCTCCTTGATGATGTCATAATAAAGTAATTATCTCTTTTTCTGCATTTATCATGTGTTCCTCTTCTGTGATGCTTCCTATATCCTGCCCGTGTTGCTTTGTAAATGTTCTATATTTTCAACAAGATTGAAAGCTTTTGGAGCACAGAAGTTACATTGTGGCCCTCACAGCAGCCAGCATACCAGCGTAGCATCATAGATACGCAGCCAACACTTGCTTCCTTGCGTCATTGGATCAAATTCGAATTTTAGTTGCAGGCCAGTTCTTTAGGACTGTTGCTGAGGCCACCTGCCCTGGGGATGGTCCTGGGGGCTGAAGGAGGGGTTCGCTCCTTAGTGCAACTCGCTTCTCTGTGTCAGCCCTGGTGATCACTTGCGGCCTGATCACTTGCGGGCGTGGTGCCTATTCAGTCAAACAGCAGGATGCGTGTACCAGTGACAGCTGGCGAAACACATTTGGGTGTGTGATCCAAGGATTTAGTGTCTAGTCCCAACTCCACGTTAATTAGCTGTTACGTTAGAAGATCTGATTGATATTTCTGGGTGTCCCAGTAAATGGGTACGGTAACCCATAAAGCTGTAGTAAGGATGACATGAATTAATGTGTACAGAAAGGGAAAATCTTGAAAAAGTTTTAAAAATCTAGTGTCCGGTATTATTTTAGGATGTGAATGTTTCTAGCATGGTTACACAGTGACTCGTACACAGTCAACATACCAAATGTGTTGCTATAGTCTTGTTCACAATTTAGAACTTTACTAATTTATCCATCCATCCATCCATCATCCATCCTTCTGTTCATTCATCGTTTCTTTTGTTGAATACCTGTATTGAACCAGATGTGTTGTACCAAAATAAAACAGCGCACTCAGCATATGGTGACCCCGGGTGGCATTCAGAAGGAAGACTGGCTGGTGTTCAGACCAGTCCTCATAGGTACTCTCCCAGGCAAATCACCCAACTCCAGGCTGCAGTATGGCCCAGAAACCTAACTGGCCAGCATACCAAGGAAGTTCTCTTCTCAGGTGAGTCTTCCTTCAGCAAATCCTAAGAGACTGCTATGTTATTCTCCAGTGCTCATTGATTTGTGTGTGATCTGGGGAATCTCGGCTGGTGTAGCTTCCCCTCTACACCTGTACTGAGAGCCACACTGTAATTAGATGCTCGCTTGGTGGCATGGAATCAAAACAGGGCACTGGCTATAGGATTCAAATGCTTAGGGACACCCAGCTTACATACCTGATGAATGAAATCAAACAGATCTGGTTCCCAAGCCCAGCTGAACTCCTCATTTGCTGGGTCACCTTGGAAGCCTTTCAGGACTTCTCTGTGCTCCATTTTCCCCGTGTGGAGAATGGGCATGATGGTAAAGCCTGCCTGGTAGAGTTGTTCTGAGGACCAAGTGAAGTAGTCCAGGAAAAAGTTAACAGAGAGCTCAGTAAAGGCTAGTGACTGTTAACTGTTGGTGTTAACAATCACCTGACAGGAGTGCACACTGGTCATACTCACGAACTCAGTCATTCAACATTCACTAAGTACCTACTACGTGCTAGTCCCTGTGAGCACGACCGACACTGTCCCTGTTCTGATGGAGGCTGCAGTATAATGGGGAGGTGGACGTTAAACAAACAAGGAGATATGTAACAGAGCACTGGATGAGATTGTTCTTATTGCCCAGCATTTGGCTACTGTGACTGAGCACTAATGAGAAAATGAAAAAGTCAAAGAGTCGACACTTTGAAAGGACCCCTTCCCCAAATAGAGTCGTGCAGCTCCTCAGGCTTAATTAAGTGTGGCCGAACAGTGCTTGCTAACCCAACTCCCTGACCCCCTCCTCATACAAGCAGCTGAGAAAGACAGGAGGGGAGGATTATTTGCATTGGTGGCCTGAGCTGTCACTGGGTCTTTTTCTCTCCTCTGTGTGCAGTGGGGGGCCCAATAGGAAGAAGCCTCGGAAAGGAATGGCAGGAACAGAGGATTGGAGTGGGCTGGAACAGAAGGCTGGGGACAGACACGCAGGTCTGGGGGACTGTACAGTGGGGCATCCCGTCCAGCACTCGGGAAGAAC
This sequence comes from Desmodus rotundus, assembly GCF_022682495.2. Lineage (NCBI taxonomy): Eukaryota > Metazoa > Chordata > Mammalia > Chiroptera > Phyllostomidae > Desmodus > Desmodus rotundus. The sequence goes on along the minus strand of NC_071397.1, from coordinate 16,996,346 downwards.
TCACATGTTCCTTGTTCAAGTCTTGCAAAGGGGAGCAAAGGCTAGTGGAAGTAGCCAGAGTCAGTGAGGATTCTAAAAGGAAGTCTAGCCAGATGAGAAAGACGTCTGTGAGTCCCTGTCTGCACCCTCCTCCTCACCCTGATACTTGAGAAGTCTCAGGAAGCTTCCCAGAGGAGGGCAAGAGGAGTGAAAGCAAAGGCCACTTCTCTGCTCCATGAGGCCCCTGGGGCTGTGGGCAAAGCCTGAGCAGGTGGGGCAGGTGGGAGATGGAGATTTTAAGCTGGAATGCATTAGAATAGACTATATATTTTTAAAAATATGCTTTTATTTTAAAATAGTTTAAATCGCAAGAAATTACAAAAATGATAGTGTTCCTCAGTACTCTTCATCCAGCTTCCTCTAAGGACACAACGTACATAATCATAGTGACTTACAAAACTAGGAAATTGACATCGATATAATACCTTAGTCACATTTTATTGGGAATGGATATTGTTGTAACCCGAACGCAAGCAGAAAATCAAAAGGAGACGTGTGGAGTGCACTTAGATGGTACTTTATTTTTACCTGCGCAGGGGCGAACTCCCAGGGTGCCCGTTAAGGCTGCAAAGGGGAGTCACGCCAAACGCTTACAGGCTAGCTCTTTTATATGCGCGAAACAAGCAAGCAAGTTACAAAAGCGGGGGTTGCTGTTATCTTGGTTCTGGAGGGACATTAACTAGATGTTAAAATTTTCTTTTGAACCCCTGTCTCCTGTGATAAGAACCATCTGTCTTACCTAATTTGTAACTCTCAGTTTAACCTAAGATGAGACTGGCGCCTCAAATTTTATGGCCCTCTAACTAATTGGCTGTAACTCAGAATAAGCCCTCTGCAAATCACGTATTGTTTACCCTTACTTTGGCCGACAATGTTGTTTCTCTTCCCTATCTATTCTGGTGACCTTCAAGAGGTTTTCTGCTTAGCAATGCCTATAATTGCCTAGCTCTCTTGCCTAGCCCTCAACAGATATGTTTTAGCAAATAGAAATAAGCTGCAAGGTATGAGGTTTGCTTAAGGTATTACTAAAAAGAGAGAGAGATGTATTGATCATGATTGAAGGCACTGATCAGAAATATCCATTTCATCTACATTAGTAGTGATGTTACAGAGCAGGGTGGGGGGTGGTTCACGATAAATTATTACAGAAAGGATTCCCCCTTTCTCTTTGGAGGTCTCCCCCCACACACCCACCTGCTAGGTTCGAAATGCCCGCCACCAGAGGAAAGACCTCTCTCAATGCCAGAGACTGGTGAAAAGGAAAGAAATTATTTATTTAAAAGTTACACAAACTTAGAGTAATGACTTAATGTCTTCAGTAAGATACTGAAGTCCTTTAGAATACCCACAGATGCACAGTCCTTCCCTCTCCCTGTGCCCAGTCCGGGGTACCGTGTCTCAGGAAAAGAAGTAGAAGTCTGTGGTTCAGGCTCCTGGCACCATCAGCTGTGTGGCTGCTGCGAACTCCAGTTAATCCAAAGCCATGCGGCACCTTCTCACGGCCCACCAGCAAGAGTCCTTTCTCCCCTTTCTTCCTGGCAAAGTCTCTCCTGCTGCCTAAGCCGCGTGGCAAAAAGAAGCACTCCAAAACCACACGGTCCTCTCTACTCTCCTTCAGAACCGCGTGGTCCTCTCCTATTCACTCCAGAACCACGTGGCCCCCTATTTACTTCAAAACCGCATGGTCCTTCCCCCATTTTAGAACCGCACGGCTCTCTCCTTCCCCCTCAGAACCGTGTGGTCCTCCTCTTTCCTATGGCTGCCGCGCCTAGGTTTAAATTCCAGTGCCCATCTTCCTTTGCAGCCCCATTTCCGACTCCTCCTACATTCAGTTACACCTGCCAGAATCCCCGTATTCTTCCAGCTTTACTGGGCTGCCATAGTAAGTCTGGGCAGGTGTGGCCTGATGGCGTGGAGCCAATCTTCTCCAAGCTCTCACACAGGCCCTGTAACCAGGGGGAGTTGCTTCCCTGTCCCATCTTGGGTGGAATTCGCTTCTATCCCCCAGCTCAAAGCATGGCCACAGCTATTTAACATATGTATGAAACCAGTTAAAGGTTATAGGTATGTTAAATGACTGTGCCAGGGGTTAGCTGCAAAGTTCTTGCTACCAAAAACAGCTCTGAATGGCCCTGTTCCCTGTGTCCCACCCCCCCTGGCTCAGGCTTGTGGGGGTGAGGACATCCTATCTATATTTTTCTAATATTTCCTGGACACCTTGAGCTCTGGACCCCATTACAAATCCCTTCTTGGGGCCCTCCTCTTGGCTGCACCCTGCTTCAATGATACACACAGAGTTCAATACTGCATCAGTAGTAATTATTTAAGTAAAATTGGGTTAAATGCTACAGTGGAGCAATAAAGATTTAACAAGCCTGTATAATGGGGGAACATCATCTGGTCTAAGAGGAAAGCTTGTCATAGGATAGTCACTTAGAGATCTCAGGGTGAGTAGGAATCAATTTGGCAACAGGAGAGCAGGGTGGTTCTTTGTTCAAAGCTAAGAAGATCACAAAAGTGTTTGTCCCTGGATTCTTCTATTTCTAAGGTTTCAGACTGAGTTGCCTATCGCTGCATTAATAAACCACCCTAACGTTAGTGGCATTAGATCCTAACTAATTTATTATACTCATAGATTCTGTGGGTTGAGACTTTGGAAAGGGCATAGTAGGGTATAGGAGACTGTTCTGTGTGGCGTGGGCCCAGCTCCCACTCGGAAAAGCCAGTGGGAGCGAGGTCTGGCACACAGGACCCACACCCACAGATAGGTTCTCCCGTGGGGAATGAGGCCTGCATTGTACCTAGGCTGCTTTGAGACTTGCTTTTTGCTAAAACTCCCTCCCCCTGAATTGAGGCAGCAAACGTTTACTGCATATCTGTAAAGTAACTTCCTAAAATCTATGCTAAACCTTCCAAGGACTAGTGCAACCAGTTCAACCACTTTTCCCTTTGCATTTGCAAATATCCTTCCTTTTTGATGTAATTAGCAACACCCTCTCCTTTGTATTCTGTAAAAAGTAGCCACCTAAAGCGAAACTGTGCATAGTAAATGAGGACCATCCTCAATGTAATGTGCCCAGAAATGCAATAAAAGCCTGTCAAGGAAAGGATTGGGGTGCTTTCCTCTTGAGAGAGTGGCCGTACCATCCCTTTTCCTCCACAGGACTCGGTAGTCCAACGCCACGGGACACTGCGGGCCGGTGACTGCATAGGTAGGGATGGCTTGTCTTTAAAATATGATGTTCGAGGTCTCGGTGGGAAGAGGCAAAGGCTGGTGGTGACTGGATGCCTGGGGTCTGGAATGTTTCGAAGGCCTGTTCCCTCAGGGCTGTAATGTCTGGGAGCGAGGAGAGACTCCAGGACTACCACTGGGAGTGCTCACAGTAGGCTTCCTCACAGCACGGTGGCCCCAGGCAGCTGGACGTCTCAAGGGGTGGGTCACAGCACTGTGCTCGCCTGTTCCAACACACACGGCAAAACTGCATTGTGTTTTCTAGCTCAGCCGCAGACCTCAGGCAGCATCATTACTAACACCTGTTAGTTTTGAGTCACCAGCCCACCCAGCTTCAGAAGTATGGAGACATGGACCCTCCTTTCAATGAGATAATTGTCAAAAAATTTTGTGGCCACTTTTAGAAAACTGGCTCGCTATACATCTGAATAGTTTTCTTTATATGTATTTACAGCTTTAAGACTTAGTGAGTAATTCGATCCATTACTTGTTGGTTGCATTGTTTTACTCTGAAGGCAGTCTTATTTCTAGACTTTTAGAGCCCACTCCTTTTCTTTGCCTATGTGTTCCTCATGTCAGGTATTGGACTCTGCATTATTTTATTTGCTGTGCAACATTTGCCAGAGAAGGGGCAAACATTTCCTTTATTTTTAAAACAATTTCCTCTAAGATATAGAAATTGATAGTACCATTACATTCCACTGCTAAAGCGCTAAAGCAAGGAATCTACCCGGCTGCAGAAGGGAGGGACTTCAGTGTCACTCGTAATTTCAAACTAAATGTAAGACACACTTCCGAAACCTCAGCTGGACTCCTGAGCTCAGGTAGTAACATGATATCACAACAGAAAAAATTCATTGCTTTTGCGTTGTTGCTCCCTGTTAGTATGATTTATTTTAAATTCTGCTGTAGCCTGGGAGAAGGAGTTATACTGTAATTCAGAAACTGACTTATGCTGTTTTGCCCATGTCTCTCACAGATGCCCTAAATTCAAAGAAAAGGATGTTTCTGCAGTCTGGAAGGCATTGAATGTTGTAACATCTATTTTATTTGATGCAAAGGAAATCAAGTTAGTCCATGTAAGACAAGTTTATGAGCAACTGAAGCCTACCTCCTGTGAGTGCCCACGTGTTGTGGGAAGTGTTTAATTTTTCTGGAGTAAGGTCTACCTAACGTGCATTATACATATGTCCATTTTCTTAGACGTAGGGTGATCAACCATCCTGGTTTGCCTGGGACTTGTCCTGTGTTAGCACTGGAAGCCCCATGTGCTGGGAAAACTCCTAGTCGGAGTAGAGTGGGACAGTCGGCCACCTCATGGTTAAATATAAGCTCGATGTCACCGTTTTCCCATTACTCTGTGTGTTGGTGTGGACCCAGCTTGTCGAGTGTTACAAATGCAATGATGTGTTCGGGATGATTGAGGCAGAAAGCACCATATGCTCCCAGACTATGTGATGTTAGAGTAGCCAACCGGCTCTGCTCATCCAAGTGGGGAAGTACCTGTAGTTCAGTGTTGCTCCCAAGGGCGCTGGGTTTGTAAGTTATTTGCACCTGCACCGCCCAGGGGCCTGATTGGTTTTCAGGACTCTCATTAGGATGGTGGGGGTCATTGTAGTTCCACTTCTGGATGGGAAGTGTCACTGTTACCAAAATGAATTAATGAGCAAAACTGAGTCAGGACAGAGGCAATCATGACAAATTACTTGTGTATAGAAACTATAGAGTACCTATCTCACCCACAGCTTAGAACCTGTGGTGGAACAGACTCATTTAACCTCCAAATTTGAGTCCATGTACTCATTATCCTTAAGTTGTCAATTTAGTCAGGAGTATAATATTAACCCAGAGAGTATGTAATTGCTTTCTTTTTGCTTTTCCATGAAAAAGGGAGACTAGGAAGACTTGAGGAAAAGGGAGGACAAGTTGGGCCAGTCCTACACAGGTGAAAGGGGAATTGCCTGGAGAGGATTCTGGCAACACCAGAGCACGAGGTGCTCAGAACACGAGGGCAGAGGTGGGCTGTAGCTTCATGGCTGGGCACACGGTGGGGGTACCTGGAGAAGGAGAGCAAAGCTTGCTCCAGCGCTCCCCTTGCCCAGTGAAGTTCTTACTTAGATGGAATCCAGGCCTGCCTTCTATCAACTATATCCTCTTTAACATCTAGAACTTGTTTTATGTTTAAGGGAAAAATGTACCCTTGTTGGTGTGGCTGTGTTGGTTGAAGCATTGTCCTGTGTTCCAAAGTGGTGTGGGTTTGATTCCTGGTCGGGACACATACTTAGGTTGCAGATTCATTCCCAGGTTGGGCAGCATATGGGAGGAAACCGACTGATGTTTCTAATAGCAATATTTCTCTTTCTCATCAATAAGCATATGTACTAAACTTATTAAAAAAGGGGGAAAAACATTGATCATTCTTAGTTTCCAATTCAATGCCTAGTTTTGGCTTCTGTTGCCCTCACCCATTCCAGAACAGTTTTTCTCAAAGGAGTTCATGAGTCATTCCGATCCATTTTATTTTGTGCCTGTACTATATAAGAGACCGTGCAAAATGTTTTGGGGCTATGAGCGATAAAGACAATTCTTTTTCTTAAGAAATGCAGCATCTACACAAGGATATAAAGTATAACAAAGAAATATAATCAATAATATTGTACAATAATGACCATGTATAGTGCCAGTTGGGTACTAGAAAGATTAGGGGGAACACTTTGTAAAGTATATGATTTTCTAACCACTATGCTGTATACCTCAAGCACACAAAATAATAGCGAATGCAAACTGTAATAGGAAATAATTTTTTAAAAAATGAAATGCATCACCTAGTTTGTGAATGAGATGCGTAACTGAAATGTTGTCAGGCACCACCAGCCTCTGCATACTCATGAGGTCACATTTATACTAACTCCCAAATTTTGATGGTTTGAACTCTATATTTTCCCATTTGGAAGTTTAGTTATCTCTTGGAGCTTAGATAACAATTAGTGTCCCAATAAGAAACAGATAGAACATTTAGGCTGAAAAATTAATAAAGGGACTATTTCTAAGAGTTTAGGAAAAGCTATAAGGGATGGTGCAGTGCATGTAAGCTACCAGCAACAGGAACTGCTACCCTTGGGCCTGAAGGGGCAAAGAGAGGAAGGGTTACCAGAACTTACAGAGAGAGCAACAGAGTGGGTTATGCGAAAAGGATCCCTTGTCAGAAGCTGAGATTAGTAGGGATGAAACCAGGGGAAAGATACCCTAACCATATCTTGTCCCTCTGCATCTCCTTCTGGGCTCCTGGTGGTATCCATCATTTATGAAACCAACTGTGGGCAAGGAAACTCACTGGTACGGTCTATACAGGTCACCCTTCCAGGGCACAGAGCAGAGTGGAGAACAGTACAGAGTAGATCTGGAGGGTCAAATAGCAGATGCCAAGCACATTGATCTCAGAGAGCTCCTTAGGTGATGTCCCTCCTCTTCTGTTCTGGTTTCTGTTGTTTAATATCCAGGACCTGCAAAGCTATCTAAAGGATCTTCACTAAAGCTGCTGTGCATGGAGCCACTAATAAAAAGTCCATAGTCCTTGCCAATGGCGTTCTCTTCCACTGTACCCGCATTAGTCTGAATCTTTCTGAGAAGCACATGCTAAGACAGGATTAAAAGTGCAAGGATCATATTAGGGGAAGTGCCTAAGAGAGAAGCTGGGGATGAAGCTGGGAAGGCTGGGAGAGCTGTCAGAGAGTTAAGGAGAGAGGAATAGATGCATCCTAGCCTGCCATGTAGTTTAAGGAAAGTTCTGCAAGGTTGGGGAGTCTTCAAGATAAAGCTTCCATCACAGGAGTCCTGTGTCTCCTCTGAACAAACCTGCCTTACCTTTGCCATGTTCAGTCCTTGAATGGGAACAGCCTGTAGAAGTGTGTCCTTGGTCCAAATGTGGCGATGAATTTCAGAGCACAACAGCTAGATCCTTGCTCAATTATTCTTCCCATAATTGGAGATATACGAGGTTCATTCTCATACCACCCCAGCCCCAAATTCCCAAAACTGCTTGTCCCCAGGAATTCAGAGTGGTTTTGGAATCTAAGAGAAAGAGGTCAGAAAATAACCATCTTGTGTGGGATGCCCCATCCTGTGGAGATCACCCGGCCTCGATGAATGAGAATGTCTCCCCGGACACAATCTGTTGTTCCAGCGGGAAAGGGGGTGGCGATTCCTTCTAGTGGAGAACACCCTGAGCCCTTCTCCAAAATGGCTTTTATTGGGAATGGTATGTATAAGGGTATATAGCATACATGCATAGCTCATCAATCAATGTGAAAAGGCTATAGTCATACAAAAACACAAGTTATCTACAGATAACAATTGAAGGAACCCAGCGACCTGCCTCAGGGTCGGTGTCTGTTAGTCATGCTGACACAAGATGCTCTTTTGTTTCATGAGATAAGGAGTTTATTCCTTATGCCTTGAACTTAATCATCCAATATATACCAACAGGGCTATACAAAGCAAAGCAAGCTTCAAAGGATACAATGTATTTATCAGACCCGATTTCCCACGGGAGTCCTCGGTGTTGGTGTCGGGTCCTGCCTGCCACCTGTGTTTCCTGGTTTTCCAATGAGACTTACTGGCCTCTTTCAAGGCCTGCTCTCACAGGGCGACAGTCTCTGAAACCACACAGAGTGGTCCCCAACAGGCTTGATCTCCCCAAGTTTGCTTTATAAACCTGAGCAACATCTTTTTGTATGTGTCGAGATTTCATAAACTTTCATGAAATGGCTTCCTGTGGAATAGTGTAATGTTTGGTAGTGGGCGTGGCTACCTATTTTGGGGTGGTAGGAGAACCATGCTCAGGCTGCCTTCTGAGGAGTGTATGTCTTTATCATTGGTCACAGACCTGAGCTTAGAATTTCTCTATGAGATGGGTGGGGTGAGGGGGCTTGTCTGGAGGTTGTGTTTCAAGGCAAACTTAGATACATGTGTATATTCAGGCGTCTTGAGGCAGAAAAGGGGGTTCACACAGGGCAGTATTTGAGGGTCTCCAAACCTTCAGGTGGTATAGTTGCTATCTGTTGAGTTCTACAACTTCTCTTTTTAGGTCTTGGAGCATGAAATGGCTCATTTTGCTTCATTGCTTTAACAGTAGAGTTTGGTTACCCAACAGGAAGTTCCTAGAGCCCAGAAACCAAGGTGTTGTGTATCATTAAGATTCTGTTAGTCAAGAGTAGAGAGGTACATCTACCCATAAGAACATTGGGGTGTTTTTAGGATGAAGTCTTGACAACTAGGCTATAAAAATAATTATAGATATCCACCGTAGGCTATTTACTCAAGGATAGATGAGGTAAATTTTTGGAACCCTCTTTCTAAAGTAGCAAGAAATAAAACACACATTAAGGAGACTCAACTATAATATAGGTAACTAATCTGATCATGAGCCTGTCTCCCCTGCCAGACAGCAAGTACTTTGAGGACAGAAACTGTGTTATATTCTGTAAAAAATAATTTTGAATCACTCAAGTGATTCATGAATATAATTTTTGTTATGGAAATTAAAAAATTGCCAATAATTCTGAAATCTCAAGCCTGGTCTGTCCCTTCCTCTCCATTACCCACGTGCGAGGCACACAAATGTGGCTCAACTGATGCTTGTTGACCTGCATTGGAGAGAACTAGAGTGGAAATTGTCTCAGTAGGTAGGCAGGGTGGCAGGGTGATTGGCATCCTACCTGCCTAACCTGGCCAGGCACCCTCCCTCTACACTGCTGGCTGCAGCTAGGAAAAGCATTCTGCTTGTCACTGGTTGCTGAGCTGTGATATACAGCAGATTCAGCATAAACTTCCATGCTTTCTACAGGTTAGTTCCACTACTTTCATCAGAGTTGTGCTGTATTTTTATAGATTAAATCTGGTCTTGCTGGAGGTGCTTCCCATGTCTACTGATTGTTCTTTCTGGTGGAAACTCAGGGCTATCAAATTCTCCTGGAAAGACTCCTCTCCCAAAGGAAAGGAGATGAGAATTTCTTCTGGTCAGGAACCACTGGGCATGGACTGAAGTGACCAAGTAGCTAGCTGGTGATGTACATAAATTGAAATGGGTGGTGGAATAGAGACAGAAAAGTCAGCCATGGTCCAAGTAAGAAGGTGGTGTTGACTGCTCAGGCCCTCTGCTTCTCAGCTTCTTTATCAAGAGACAGTCAAACCAATAACTAAGACCTATGGTCTGGGTTCTAGTAGAAGGTGATGGGTACAAGTTAAGGGCTTTCTCTTGGTCAAGAAAGCAAGAACAGGAGAGAGAGGAAAGTAAAACAACAAAGAGGGCTAGTTGGTCCTTTCTTAGCAAAACTTTGAACAAGTCACTTCCTTTTACTGCTTCTTTAGACTCACACCCTTATGGTGAGAATGTCAGCCCCTAACAGGGCACTTATGAATCATTCTTCTTGATGAAAAGCCGGAGTCTTCTCATAAATGGGGGTCAGCACTCTACTGATGCTTTTTCCTGGGTCCTGTGTTTGGTCACTGATTTACAGGCAAATTCTTTCAATCATTGAATGCCTGTTTGTCTTACTGGCTGGACTTTTACTTAAAATTCTTGTCTGGGGCACATGCAGTAAGTGGAGAAAAATGTAAGACACTCTTTCTATGGTCATTATTAAAAGTCCCTGAGGAAAAATCCTAAATAGCTTGTATTAATCATTAAACTTGCCCTAGGGTCCACTCTGAACTTTTACTTTGGCATCCATTTGGCCAGGACAAACGAGTTAGGTGAGTTACAGTCCAACCTGAGTGAGTTACCTGTACAGTAGCTGCGGGCTGGGCTCTAACCAGATAACATGGCTACTGTTTCTTGACAGAGAGGAACAAGATCATTTGGAAAGGAAGGGCAATTTCTCCCTTGAGTCACAACGAGGAAGAAACAGAAAAAAGGTACTGTTTGATCAAAAATGTCTCTGCTGTCTGTTTTCTTGGTAGTGCATCTCTTGCCAATGTCGTGGTGAGCAAAATGGAAGGCCATTGGTACTAGCACCTTGCAGCTCTGTTTCTCCAAGTCTCAAAAGACAGACCAAATGGGAAGGAGGAAAAGAGGATGAGGAAAATGAGAGCAGAGAGAAGAGAGACACGAGACAGAATACATGACCAAATGCTCACAGGTCTCCTTTGATTGAAAATTTCTTGGTTAAAGGAATTAAGTAGAGGCTGAGTTTATCCTTAAGAAGAATTTGTGGATTAACCATATATTAAGAAAAATTACATTCATTATTGCTTTGATTGCTCTATTCTAGAGGGAAAGATGCAACTATGAATGTAAGGCTTTAGGAAAACCAGTGAATGAGTATCTACCTCCATTGTTCTAAGCTTGGAGTAATTGCTGAAATGAAATGTTAAAATCCTATAGCCATGTTGAAAATAGACTCTCCTGTGCTGGGGACAAGTAAGTTAGATCTCATGCTTGTGGACCAAGTTACAAACACTCCTGGGTACCTTTCTCTATGCAGTAGGTGTATTTCTGAAAATTAAATGTTTTAAAAACGAATTGTAGGGACTATTGCAACTTAAAGAACCATCTGCCACATCTGCTTGAAAATTTTAGAACTCTTTTTACAAATGCAAACAGCCTCCACTCCTACTCCATCAGCTAGGGCCTTGAGGGCAAGCACACAGATTATTTGTCACAGTTTTCCCAGCTCCCAGCGCAGTGCCCAGTGTATATTAGGCATATACCAAATGTTTGTGGATTTGAATTAAATATAGATGACTTTATATAGTATTGGACTATCTTAATCAAGACATACCTATAAATTAATTCTAAGTTTTTAAAAAAATACTCTTTTTCTGAGCACTTATTGTGGCTTTTATAGTTTCTGAACTGGTGTAACTGTTTTTGCTAGTCTCAGTGTTTTCTTAAAAATTAAAGTTAAAAGTATTTTTAGTAATATGTGCATGTATTTAATTTTGTAAATTTTTTAAGTTTCAGAAAATTTCAGAGCCAGTGTTTTTCATAGTGTTAGATTTGCGCCCTCTGACTTGGGGGTGCTGGGGGTGCTTACTCAGCAGCTTGCCAGAGTAAGCATGAGGGCGTTATCTAGGGCATATGGCTTTTCAGCCAGGCTTCCGTGAATTCTGCCTGTCCCATATGTGTGTAAGTTATTTCTTTCAGATTAGGTGAAGCCAGGCTTAGATTATTTAAATATGTACTCACCAGTTAGAATTTACTGAGTGCTGTGTGACACTTTTGCACTAGGAGGATCGTGGAAATAGAGGTCCTCTCTGAGGAAGGGACAGTCTGGAAGAATAGGTGTACGTGACACTGCACCATGGGGTCTAGGCTGCACAGGACACAAGCCAGAGGATCATGGAGGGAAGGGCAATGAGAGTGGGAATGGCTGGGTGTTGTGGGAGGATGTGACTGCCTGTTCACCCCTGAGCTGGACACAGCAATTGCAGGCTTTTCACGCCTCCCCTGTCCTTGGAATGTACTGTGGGCAATTCAGCAAGCCACCGATATCCCATCAGAGGCCAAAACTCAAGTTAGAAGGTTAGAAGAATAGCTGAGGACTTGCAGTTGTCCACTTTGGGGCTAGCAGACAGGATGTGAGAACAGCATAATACATTGGAGACGTTAGCATGTTATTATGCAAAGCTAAGAGGATACATGCTGCCTTGAATTAATATCTGAACAGGAAGTCAGTCCCACTGGGGCGGGTGCCTCCCATGCCCCAGGTATAGGGTACAGGTCAAGGTCGCCTCCAGGTGAGGGCCGTGAGAGTTGGTCAGAGGCATCGTGTTGGGCTCACTATTCACTGGCTCCGCAGAAATAAACAAAAGGTTATGGTTCTTACTGAGAGTGGCACTGAATGTACCCCGATACATGGTAATTCTCAGAATTTTCTGGCTGCCTCAGCACCATCGATGGTTACTGAGGACGATGATTATGGTCAGGAAGGTATCTTTGACACTGCAAACTGGGCTTTCTCTTCCACAAAAATACGAGGTTTTTATCTCTTCAATACAGAGAACATATTGGGCATTGGTATTCCACGTGATCAAACTCTGCAAACCTCTATCGTGAATTGTGCCCCAGGTTAGAGTTATCAAACCGGTGGTGAGGGAAATGCCACTGGGAGCAGGTGAGGCTATCACTCCCTCAAAGAATCGTAACTGTTAAACAGCATGAACTGCCTGGAGGGAGCTTAAGGAAATAGAAACAACTATCCAGGAACTGCTCAGAATGGGCATTGCATGCCTTGCCCATGGTGCTTTCCACAGCTTGGTATGGAAATACCAAAGGCCAATAAAAAAGGCAGATGTCTCATGGAGGATGATCATGGATTGCTGAGAGAGAGTTAAACAAGGTGAGGCCCTCCATCCCTGCAGCTGTGCCCAGCATTGCCACCATCTCGGATACCTTGGCTGTGATCTTAGAATTGCACCATGTTCTACTGGACTTAGCAAATGCTTTTTTTCAGTATATCTAGCTGCTGAGTCACAAGATCGATTTGACCTCATGTGGGAGGGACAACAGTGGACATTTCAAGTGCTTCCTTTAGGTTACCTGCACAACCACACATGTCATGGGATGGTAACCTGACATCTGTCCCTGTTGTCCTTCTGCACACCCATAACATGGGCCCATCACAGCGATGAAATGATGTTAACATATAAAGATTGCCTCTGATGCAGGACCTTGCAGGAACATCTGCAAGGGAGAGGATGGCAAAGAACCCACAGAAAACTCAATGCCCAAGCACTGCCATTAAGTTTTGGTTGGGTAAGTTGCACATTGTCCCACAAGCTATGATTGATAGAATACAGGCCTATCCAACTCTTAAAATATAACAGAGATGAAAGCCTCTCCCAGTCAACATTATGGTATATACAGTCCGGTCAAGTTCTTACAGCTATCAACCTCTCTCTCCTCAAGGCCAGGTGGGCACGCTCTGTTTTCAACTGAGAAGATCATTTGGCCACCGTCTTTGTTCCCTCCATTGACCTGGAGGACGTTATAGGACACAGAAGCCCTTACTCGGTTCACCCAGTGACTCTGAAACGATAGCTGACAAAGCCGGTCCTTACTGAACACTGAAATGTCTCTAATGAGAAAAGCTGTCCTGCAAAATGGGATGGCCTTGGAAAGTAGTGCTGCCTGCTGGGAGGTGCCTGTGCCACATTCCAGACAAAATGTTATATTTTCATTCATGTCTGATGAATCTGCTAATGTATCATCTTTATTTAATCAGTGAAGACACAAGTGAATGAATGAATGACCAGAGTGATCTGACCCCCAGCCTAGGGGACTTAATAAATCGGTGGTTCTAATCATGGGGCTCTTGATGGAAAAAATTACTCAATTAGTTGAGTCTTGAACAACATGGGTTTGAACTTCATGGGTCCAGTACGTGCAGATTTTTTTTCAATAACTACAGTTGGCCCTTTTTATCTGTGAGTTTTGCATCTGTGGGTTTGCTATCCATGGATTTAACCTACCTGGGGTAGAAAACAGTATTCTCATATTCCCAACTGCAGATTCCAAGTGCAGATTAAAGATGCTGTTTTCAGCCTGAGATTGGTTGAGTCTGCGTATGTGACAAGTGACTGTAGTTAAATTTTGGGGCAGTCAAAAGCTATATGTGGATTTTCGATTGCTCGGGAGTTCAGCACCCCTAACTACCGCATCATTCAGGGCTCAACTGTATTTTGGAAATCATTATCTTAATCTACGTTTTCTCTAGCATGTGCCTATGTTGTTGCTGTAGTATTGTCTCCAGTGGAGCCAGAGAGCCTCCAAACAAACCACCTCTCGGCTAGTGAACTCTCTCGCTGACCACTCAGTTGCAGAAGAACAGAGTGTGTAAGATTATAAGAGGTAGTCATGAGGGATGGACTGTTGGAGGATGTCAATGAGAGGGTATGCCGGTGATTGACCTGGGAGCTGGAAATGAGCAATGGAGGCTTCTCACCCCCTCTCTTGCCCTTGTATTGTGAGTTCTGCCCACTGTTGCCCCAGTGGGAGCCATTTTTCAAGGACATAGCTTTCAGAGAGTGAGATATTGAAACCATCTGGAGGTTATATGTGACTGAACCCAGTTAAAGTCTCTATGTAAACTTTTAAGATTCTGGCGGGTGGGTGAGTGCAGAGATCTACTTGTCTTGCTGACACCAAGACAAGCCTCGTATGTAAGTAAGTTCCCTTGCTTATTAAACCTGCCACCTACCGATCAGGACTGGTCTGCCTCTCTCTTCCATCTCTCCTCGCCCTCTGCATTTGGGTGCCAGTTGATGAACCAACACTGGGAATGGATTCCGCGAATGAAGAGGCTCCTTGGCTGGGCCATGAAGGAGGGCTGGGGAATCTAGGAAGCAAATGGCAGGAGCCAAGGCAGAGGCTGACGTGCAGAAGGCTTCTCTGAGAGATGGTGGGGAGAACAGCTTGGCTGCTGTGCAGGTTCACATTGGGGAGCAACGTGAGGGGAAGTTGGAAGGTAGTGGGGCCAGACTGTGGCAAGACTGTAAAGTCAGAGAGAGGGCTTCCAGTGCAAATACAAACCCCATGAAGGGAAAACTAACGTTGTTGTGTTGTTCCTTTGTGCCAGGCCCAGTGTTAATTTTATATATACATATATGAAGTGAGATATATATATGGCCCTGTGTTAATTTTATATATATATGTATGAAGTGATTATATATATATACACACACACACATATATGTATAATCTTCAGTTAATATTGAAACAAATCCTATGAAGTATTCTTATTATCATTGTATAAATGATGGTGGTTTTGCATTGAATTAAAAGCTTTAAGCAGAAGAATTGCACAATGAAGACAGTGTTTAAGGAGGTTAGGCCTGGCATACTGGCATTGTGGGATGGGGTACAGAGACCCTGGGGTCATGGAGTCTGGTTTGAAGGGTCCAGCTTTTGCTTCCTCTGTTTCTTTCCTCGCTTACTCCTCTACTGTGAGGATAACACAATTCTCCTGAAGTTCCCCTTAGTACCACTTTCCAACCCATTACCCTACTTAACACTTACTTTGTTAAACTCTTCACTTTTTGTGTTTTTTTTTCCCCAGAGGACTGAGACTCTTCCAAAAAACAAACAAACAAGCCCTTCCCTCAAACCACCATTAACTAGTATTTATTTATTTTATATCTAGATTTAATAAATATCTAGAATTTATTTATTAAAAAATTTAAGCTTTTGTTCAATAATGAGCTACCGAGAGAGGTTATTTTTTATCCAAGTTACATATGTATAAAATAATTTGGTATGGGGTGAAATAGTGATGATTTTATATAAAATTCATAGATTATCTTTTTCACCAGAATTTGGGAAGATGTGTTGGGTCCCTTTGAATATTCTAGGGCCATATTAGTATTACTTCCTTAGTTTCCCAAGTTTTAACATAGTACAGCAATAGTATTTAAGCTAAAAGTTATAATAATTTTTATTTTATTTTTATAAAGCACAAAAGCTATGCTGCTCCAATCAAAATTGAAAATGGTTTTCATGTTTGAGCAATTTTGAGAGGATTGACTTAAGTGAACGAGATGATTGCTTGTCTGATGTCTCTGAAGAGTATTGAAATATTGCTTTTGGCAGGTAAGTAGGATATGTTTTGAGGGAATTATAGATAGAACACAACAGGTTACATTCAGAACTGGTTTACTGATACTTAAAATATTATTTTGGGGGAAAGTGTTGAAGAATCTGCTCTGGGTTTAGGTTTTATCTGCTTAATAATTACTTTTTTCTGCTTAGTAGTTGAGGTTATCTATTAAATAGTTATGAATATATACTTTGACTTTTAATGACCAGAGGAGGTTGCTTTTATAGTCCAGAGCTTTTAACAATAACATAACTTTTCTTTTATGATTCCTTTTTGGGTCATATGATGTAATTTTTTTTAGGTTTTATTCTTTTATCTGCCCAATGGGAATAACTTTTCATAGAAATAAATGACCACTCGTATTAAAATCTCTTTTTTAAAAAATTAAGTCTCTAATTTTCTCTGTGAATCTAGTTATCCTCTATCATTTTATGGCTTTGGCTTTTGGTTTTCTTTAGGTAGAAGTATCTAATGCATCTTTGAGGTGTAAACAAGGACTGGTCTTGCTGGGCTGCCACAGATGATTTAGATGTGAATGATTTCCCTTCACCCTTGGCTGTGCGCTGTACCGCCTGGAGAGCTGCACGTGGAAGCCCTAGGCTAGCCAGAGTTAGGCGGCCTGCGTTATCACTGCACTTTTCTGACATAGAAACTGAACATTGTTCTGTAAATAACGCTTTTCTTACCTATGATCTCGCTGAGTAGCTGACTGATGTTTATTGGCTTTCTTGAATTGGCTTTACCTTGACCAAAGCATGCTCAGGAGCCTCTTCAAAGATGAAGGACTAATTAAGGTCATATTCAGCCAATGATCTCCATAGGAGAACACAACCTGACCTCGCATGTGAAGGATATAGTGTTTTATTTTTTATTTTAAGGAAGTTTCAGCACTGATCCATGCTTCAGACCCCCTCTGTACAGTCAAAGCAAAAATCTAGAGACTTTTTTATTTATTTGGAGTCATTCTGATCGTGTATCCAAAACTAAGGGGAAACCAGAAAATGGCGTACGGAGCTGGAAGAGTAAAATAAGGACAGCTTCTAAAACGTTCTCTTCTCTAGAGGGAAGTAGAAATACAAGAAATAAGTGATGACATTACAATTAAATATGATTACCTTATTAAAGAGTGAGAGAGAGAAGAGATATTCTGAGTTGAATTAGGCATTCAAAGTGTTCTTGAGGCTCTTTGCAGAGGAAGGAGACATTCAGGATTGTGCTGGTGAACCCTGGGTTTTGGTTGTCTCAGATGAGAAAATCAGTCAGAACTTTCCTTCCAATAGGAGTTTTGAGGGTTTGGTCCCTAGACCAGGAGCACCAGCAGCACCTGGTCAGATACGTAAACCTTGGGCCCTAACCCACACGTAGTGAACCAGAAACTCGGGGGGTGGGGCCCCGCAATCTGTGCTTTGTCAAGCCCTTCCGGAGATTCTGATGAATGCTAAATCTTGCTTCATAGCGCCGGGGAAGCTGGTGGCTCGAATCTGACCTTTAAAACCAGTGTCTTTCCTGCTAATTCGCAGTGCCTTGCCTGAGTTTCCACAGCGAGCCTGAAGAAGGCAGCCTTGCAGGGGGAACATGGATCACAATCATTTTTAGTGGTAGGTGTGTGCCTTACCAAATGCAAGTTTCTTAATTATCAATCTAAAAAATCCTAAGGAACGTGAGTTTGTGGTTTTCTTCCTTGTCTACGGGCATGTGTAAAAGAGGGCCTGAAGGGAGATGGGCCGCCTGACCAGCTTCTGTGCTTCCAGATGCTCACTTGCTAATGTCACAGAAGAGCACATTGTATGCTGTGTCCACTTTCTCATCCCAAGCCGTGGGGGGGGACTCTGTGAATGCTAAGTGAGATGTGGAAGCACTTAGCATAGTACTTGGCAATGTGTCCCCGTAGAACCTTGGTTTTCTTCCTTTTAGATAATTTCATACGTGTATCCATCTCTACCACAGTAAAGAGTAATTTTAAGGGCTGAAATATTCTGTCCTGGATTTAAATGGATGGACCTGAGGAGATAAAACTTTTTAAGTAAACTTATAAACGAGAACACTCATTTATATCGCAGTCATAAACGTCTTTGGAAATGAGGAGTGTTAATTTAATACGTAGGCAAACTCAGTGTCTCACATTGCCCCCATGTGGCCATGTTGTTGTATTCTCCTGTGTGGATCACAGCTCTGCTCGGCTGAGATGCTCCTTTCCCTCACGTTTAGATTTGGAGTCCCGTCTCCTTTATCCCGCCAACGGCTCTCAGCTGGAAATACACCTGGTGAATGGGGCTGTGCCTGCCCTGCCGAGCGTCCCCTGTGATGTCTCCCCCCTCTTCTTGGACTTGCCGGTGGTCATGTGTAGGACCAGGTACACCTGTCCCAGGACGGGAAGATCAGACAGGACAAGTGCTTGGCTCATCTCAGTAGTTTTGGGTGGCAAATTAGAGCCACGCCTGCTGTGGCTGCAATTATCTGCTATAGTCTTTTAAAATGTTCCATGTGAATATATTTCTTAAAAGGTCCCTATCAGGGCCCTCGGGCTTAAGGGAGGATGAGAATATAGTGACGAATTTTGAGGATTTTGAGATATTTATAAGGAGGGGCTAAATTGTGTTTCCAGCTTCTTTTTTTTTTTTCAAGGAGCTCCATAGCTATTAAGATTTCAGTAAATGGTGCCATTTTGCCATCCAAAGAACTCGTCATTTGGAATAGGTATAATTGTGATGATTGTGCATAAACCCCAAACCAGCTAGCAAGGAAATTCGCTTTAGTGCTTAGTGTGTCTGCTGAGTTTAATATGATTTATATAGCATTCCTGGTAATCTATTGTTCTACTCAAGTTTCTTTTGACCTATGAAGTTTACACTAGTGACTTTCAATTTTTTAAAAAAAATTATGTATACATATATTTATAAATATTTTGCTGAAGGATCCAATCTTTACAGTCTAATAGAGGAGTGGACCTAGGAGGTCAAAATTGAAATCTAGGAACCTTCCGGTTAGTTCTGCTTCACAAGGAGCAGGGAGGAAATTTAAAGTGGTCGAGTGGGGCTGCTGGCTTTGGTGATTCAGTTTTTGGTTCACAAGGATTTCTACTTTCTGCCCTCAGGTCTCTGCTGTCTGAAGCACATGAGGGCCTGTACCACCTGGAAGTACACTCTGGGGGACAGGTGGTAGGCAGCCCAAGTCCAGGACTGTCAGACAGCTGTACTTTCAAGGTGGGTTCTAAGGGTGGAGCAATGGGTTTGCTTGGTCTGAGGGTGTGTTTGTGCTATCAACACATGAGTTACAAATGAGGCAGGGAATCTGCTTTGCCAGTACAAGAGGAAAGGTGGGTGGCAGTTATGAGGTTTCTGAGATTGGAGAAAGGAAAGATAAGTATTGAGTGCTTGTGTATCAAGCTCTGTGCTTTATGCACATTAACTTAATAATCACAATGATTTCATGGGGTAACTATTTATTATCCTGTTTTTATAGATGAGCAACCTAAGGCTGAGGGAGATTGATTTGCCCGTGACATAAAAATTTTGCCCAGGTATTGAATGGTAGAATCAGGATTTGAACCTGCATCTCACTCTGATCCTCACCTAAACTGAAGCCCACAGAGGAGCCACAGAGATCACCAGCGTGTGCATCAGCATTTCATGTCACAGCTGCAGTCACCCTGAGTCTCAGCATGTCGAAGGGACTCAGGGACCCAACCTCTTCCTTCCTCTGTACTTCACAGTGACTTCTACTACTCTTTCTAATCCTAGAGCTAAAGGCATTTGCTGATGGAATTCTCCTTCAGGCTCAGAGTTAAAAGGAAACGAGAGAAAGAGAGAGAGAGAGAGAGAGAGAGAGAGAGATGGATGGATTATGAGCTAATGCCTGACTTATTTTAGAGACTCATACTGGGGCTTCATTTTCTGTTTGGTTCAGTCTATCATCCATTTCAGATTAATTTTACACTAAAATAAGCTCTAAAACTGTAGGTCCCAGACTTCTTGTAAAAAAAGGCAGAGGTTTGGTACTGTTCCTTTGACATGGCGGTACTTCTCACAGGGTGCCTTAGTTTACAAAAGTACAATATAGTCATTAATTATTCCTCCTTTAGAACGAGATTTCAACTTTTTAAATTCATCTCTAATATGATTCACAATTTAGGAATTTGCTGTCAATTCACATTTACCAACTTGTTTCTCACTATAAGAAATCTCTTCTGGAATTTGGCTTCTGCACATAATCACAGAAAGAAAAAAAATCCTTTATTATTTAGACCTGCACCACCCCCTCTCCACAGCCTCAGTGAATGTAACAGAAGAGATGGCTGAGCATGCGCCTTAAATCACCACGCATGCTGCTTTGGGTTTTGATGTCCTTTCACCCCAGATAGTCGTTTTCCTGCTAATTAAAGATGGGAAAGGAGAGGTCCGGGAAAGAAGAGAAACAGTTTCTAAAATTGCACATTAAAGCAAACAAGTCCTTCAGTGGTTCAACCAGCTTGGCACGTGGATGAAAAATCACCAGGGGACGCAGTTAATGAGAGGCATTCCAAGCTAAATAAAACACGGTGTGTCTCTTTGTTTTGGGACTGGGACCGGGAGAACCATGAGTATTAAAAATTAATTCCATCTTGCCAGTCCACTCCAAAGTGCCTGCTGCAGGCACTGACAAGTTCAACAACGCACAGAAGGTTTATCCAACAGCTGGTGGCTGTGGCTTTGTCATTCTAATCCCCTGCCTTTCCTCCTGCACCCCACCTCGATCTTGCTACTGCTGATCGGACTTCGTCTCAAGGATCAGCATGTGGGAAGCTTGATTTGGAAGCTCATTAATTTTTTACTTTGTCATGTCTCTAGCTTGGTGGGTGACCAGGAGCTTGTTTCTCTTAGAAATGTACCATCGTATGTTGTGTCAGCTCAGAGAGAATCACAAGTGAAGCTTTTTTTGAGGTTGAATTCTGAGCCTGCCCCACCATGGTTGGAGGAATTGGGAGGGAGTGATAAAGGAATCCCTCTATTCACCCCCACACACTTCTGATGGAAGGCTTACAGACTGAGTGGTAGATTTTATATTGCACGTTGGAAATCAAGAGGTGTGTTTCCTTAGTTGATTTGGACTCAGTTGTTCGATCTGCCTCAGTTTCTAACATCTGTGTGAAGGAGAAATAACCATTACTCCACTTCATGAATGTGGAGAAAAAGAGGCCACTTACTAAACCTGACAAGCTCAGGGGAGGCCTGTGTGGTGGCCTTGTTAACTCAGAGACCTAGAGTAACCACAAAGGATGGTCTGAAATTAAAACCTATTAACCAAAAGCAGTTTATGGCAGGTAGTCATGTCCTAGGCTAAATTCTTCCTGATGAAAGTCATTCTGTTACTGGTGAAATGCCAACTGTTACCGGTGCAGGATGGGCTCTTCTGGTATCTAAAGGAAAATAATTTCCCGAGAGCTGTACGGGAATAGTTTATTGACCATTACAATTAAGGGGGTTTCCCTCCTGGTTTGTATCACTATGGAAAAGGTCCAATCTTGTCTTCAGTAGGGCCAGGATGAGGGCCACTGCCCAGAGTTTAGGCTCTACATCAAAGTACTGTCCACGTTAGGGCTGAGTGTGTGCTTCCAGTTGTAGTCCGTTTCAGGCTCCCTCCTGGAGCCTGCATGTGGGGTTGCACGGCCATGGGCCACATGGCTGCTAGGGCCACATGACGATAGAGAGGACATGTGAACACAGGGGGTGAATATGGGTCTCCTGGGGGAAAGAGAGGGAGAGAGAGAACGAGAGAGAGAGAGAGAACGCACTTTTTTGTTCCACTGGGATTGTATTAATTTGGGCTTGGGATGGACCAGGTGCTTTATCAAAATGACCAATCACCTTCTAAAACTTCCACAGGCTTCAAATAGGTCCACCTCCCAACCAATCCTTTCTTTCCCAGACTTGACTGACAGGCCTCTTTGATCCAGAACCTCCCTCTGTACCATTTTGACTTCTATTGTGCATGTACCCACCTTCCCCCACTGTTCCCACCCGCAGTCTTGTACTGGAGGAGGTGGGGAAGGGAGGGGTATCAATCCTCTTGGGGAAATGCTGTAATACCCTGCAGTGTGAAGCTACAGCATCCTGGCTAGCAAGCAGGCTTATGCTTCCCAGTTTATTAACCTCAGTGTCTAGTTCCCTTGGCTCTCTTTCTTTGCTAAATATTGCCAGTACCAAATCTTTACCTTAATTAAGCCTGTCTGTTGTATTTTTGCATCTATAGTAACACTGGAATGTCAAAGTAATTTCCTTTTCCCCGACCCCTCACAGCACAGATATTGCACTAGAGCGCCAAGGTGGAGATCACAAGCCCCTTCATTTTTATGGAGTTAATTGTTGATTGTTAACTATCCTGTACCCAGCTGTGTGAAGAAAGTATGCGTCTCATTTTACTTTCTCAGAAGTTTTCCCGCTTTGCTCTCCCCCGCCTCCCTAATCTATCACCAGTGGGTTTCAGGTAACCCACGCACACCCCCTCTTTGGGTTGTAGTGCATAAAGCAGGGTGCAGAACTGCCGTTCTCTGGGGCACTTTCTCAATCCCTTGAAGTTGTGTTCCCGGCAATTGTCAGCAGTGTGGCTCAAATAAACTCATAAACATTGTTACAGTTTTGGATGTTTCCTACGTTGACATGAGGCTTTTATAATAAAGTTCCAATGGAAATGACCATGCTACGCAGGGTGCACCAGTGGGGGATGAAGGCCTGGGTGCAGAAAGAGGCTGTGAGCCCATGGCAGGCAGTGTGTGGTTGGCAGGTGCATGTGGACTTTCATTAATCTTTATCTTTTGGTGAGGTTGGAGCCAGTGATCACAACATTCTTATTTTGACCCCTGACTCTACGTATTTTCTGTGAACTATTCTCTAACCCTTTCCTTTAGAAAGGGAGGAAATTCGTTTTGGTGGCAGATGGCACAGCTGTGTGGATCAATACTTAAAACTGCACTTGCTGAGCCGTCATCAGCTTTGCGGAAATGTCTGTTGGCTCTTGATGTCTGATTAGGGCTGTTGATTAACGAGGGAGTTATTCTTTGATAATATTCTCCCTGGGAAGGTGGACTCCTGGGGTGCTGGAAGCAGACCAGGCAAAACAATTTGCTTGTCTTTGTGTTGCAAATGGAATGCACTGCAGGCTGCAGAGAATGGTGATGGTGGTGTGGGCAGCTAGAGCAGTGTGGGGGAAGATGGCCAGTCCATTCTTCTGCCTCTTTGTTTCTTCACACTGGCCCTGACTGTGAAATGACTGATCCAGGACCAACCCAGATGCCTGGAGGCAAGATGGAGTAATTCTTGGAATTGTCGCATTCTCTCTGCCTAGCTAGTATATCCATCATCTCATACGGGGTCACTTCATTCACTCACAAAAATGTGAATGTCTTCTACCTACCAGGCAATGTACAGGGATGCAGCAGTGAGCAAGCCAGGCATTGGACCTGACTTGTGGAGTTCATGGTTAGCAGTGAAGTGCTTTGGAGGGAGGGGCGTTGCCAAATGATTTGGAGCCCGTGACCAGGCTTCCACAGGCTTCCACCTCTCCATCCAGTGCTTTTTCCCCCTTCTTTTCTTTTTTTTTCTTCTTCTTCTTGTTACTCATGAGGCCTCCCACTCTATGACTCACTTGAGTCACTTTCCTCCCAGGCACCCTCCATTTTCTCCATAAATAGCTCATTTGTGTGGCCGTCCGACTTCCAATATTTTGTAGTTTGCTATTCCCTGCCATCATGCTGGCTGATTATGGCTTAAATTGCAATCCTTTGAATTTAAATAAGCAAATTATTATGTAGAAAAAAACAACTTTCAAGATCCCAAGGTGCCAAGTTATAATAATGGAATTGAAAGGTTGGCATTTGAAGTTGTAGCCTGTCTATCTCTCCTGGTGACAGGTGTTTCTGGGTCTGGCAGGCAGAAACAGGCTTGCGAACGTTTGAGCAACAGGGTATGAGAGAGGTCTTCTGTGATCTTTCTGAAATTCCTTTACCTCATCTATGGAGGAGCTATCTATAATACTATCTGCCATCTCTGCTTCACGGAAATATTATGCAGAAAAAAATACATTTAAGGTGATTTGAGGAAACGTATCAGTTGTGACCTTTGCCGGATGCTCCATGAGGAATGGCTTGTCCTTTGTGTGTGTTTGTGATTGCGGTATTCTAATGAAATGCTCACTTGTGATAACATTCTCAAAACAGTTTTCCAGGGCACAGACACCCATTGTTTACCAAGTTAACCCACCAAGTGGAGTTCCAGGTAAGAAATCTCCTACAGAAACAGGAATAGTTATGAATTCCTTTGCCCAAGCTTGTTGCAAACCCTTCTGCCCAGGTGGATGGTCTCCCCAAATGAGAAATTTTAGCTTCTTCTCGGTTGCTGTTTTGAAAATAAGCGTCAATCTCTGGTTTATTTTTTACCTGGTTTTGTTTCACCTCTGGGCACTTTTGCTCTGTTAGTTCATTGATAACAAAGGAATCCAAACATGAAAGGAAAAAGAGGCAAAATCAAACCAGGTGCTGCTGGAGAATGCAGGAAATAGGAATCATCATTGCTCGTAGCTTTATAATTATCCACATAATAGCAAAGCTTTATTGAAAATGACTGTGAGCCAGGTTCTGTTTAAGCGTTTGGTATATATTATCATATCCTCACAAGAACCTGATGATATAGGAACTATTATTATTTCCACTTTGCAAATGATGTAATGAGATACCAAAAAGGTAAGTAACTTGCCTAAAGTCATACAGCTGATAAATGTACAGCGGAGATTTGAACGTAGATAGTCAGAAGTCAGAGTGGGCCCATGTGCTCAGCATTTTGTCCTGTGTGGAGCAGTGTTGGGCACCACATGAAGACCATTAACTCTGATCCTTATCCTGGGGGTTTGTTCATGAGTCACTCACAGATAAGCAAAGGCCAAGAGAAGAAGAGAAGAAGAGAAGAAGAGAAGAGAAAGCTGGGGGTTTTACATTAAAGAAGGGATTGCAACTAAAAGATCCAAGAACTGTTAAACCTGCTTTAAAACTAAATCATAACCAAAGCTGGGATTATATATAGTTCGCTGTCTGATTGTTGGCAAATTTTTACATCTATTTTAGGTTTTTAATTTGTTCAGGGTTTCCAGATGGTATAAGTAGGGAAATACATGTTGTCAAATTTTTAAATGTGTGATTGTGTATAAATGCAAAAGCTGAGTAGATGTTTTGAATGGATTTGCTGCTCAAGAATGTCAGAACGAGTATCTGAGTTACTAAGAAGTGTTTGTACACTTGCTCGTGTGTGTATAGACACAGATTATGTATGTGCATATTTAAATTATATCCTAAGGAATATAAATTCAGCTTTATCTTATTAATGCGGGTTATTCACAGATCTGGTTCCTTCTATTTGCCTGACTAATCAAGACACCATAATGTTTTATTAAAAAGAGATGTGGTCTATGAAAATCACATGCAGACATTTGTATTTCTGCTGCTCTGTTGTTAAAAAGCTCCTGCCTGTCTCGATGGGAGAAGTCTCGTTAGGGTGAGGGATGAAGAAGGAACCAGCCTTTGGGTGTGAAATGGGATGTCAGCAGATACCCAGATCTGTCAAGCCCATTTCTCTCACTGAGTTTGACTCCCACACGCTGTCTCCTCCACCTTCTGGGAGAACAATTGGTGACTGGCCTGCTTGGAGTGGTCCCTCCAGGCAGGATCCACCCCGCTGATCTTTGAAATCACTTTCCAGACGATTACTCTCATTTCATTTGGGAAGCCTGCCCAGAGTAGCAGCCAGGGAGATGGGGGAGGTGGTAGGGACAGGAGAGAGGAGGTTTTATGAGCAGTTGAATTTCTAAATGTGCTTAACAGTTGTTCACTGTGACGCAGAATCCTCCAGCATTGTGGTCTGGCTTAGCCATTTGTCAGATTTTGTTGGGCTCTTTTTTTTTAAAGAAGCAAAACAGAAACTTGCAAGAATTCTTAAATTTTATAAGCTGTTAAAAGTTTCTAAAATCGTGCTCATCAAAGATAGAAATCATGTCCACCAAAGTCAGGAAATTGATAATTTAACTCTACGAAGATGAAGGAGAATTGTTTCTCCACTTGCTGGCACTAGCAAAGAGCTTCAGAGGCTGGGCTGTAGCCAGTTCTGTGACCTTTAAGTCATTAGCTTCCCCCTCTTCCTGCCCATTCACCTATAAAGTGGGGGTAATGCTTCCTGAAAGGTTCCCACTGTTTTAGTGCCTGTTGTCTAATGAGTACAGAAGAGAGTCACTTCCCGTTAATAAAATGCAAGCACAATGTGAAGGGAACAATTTCTTGGTACTGTTCTCTCACGGCCATGAAGAGACTCGAAGTCCTGAATTCAGTGACCTCGTGAACCCAATAGATGCCCTTTACTTTTCCATTTCTGAAGTTTTGTCTCAATACCCAACACCCCTCTCATCTCTAAACATTGTGTGTGATGCTGGAAGATTACAGTGGAGATGGTTAAATTCTGTGGTTTTTGGGAGGCACACTCTTCCAGGTCGAGGGGTGGTTTGGTGACCTGCAACATCATCACCTTGCTGTGGTGTATTTGCTAAAAAACGTGCCTCATGCAGTTCCACAGAACCGAGTTTCGGTGTTTTTCTACCATGGAAGTAGGCAGTTCATCTAGGGGCCCCCAAACTCTTTCTGAGAAGGGGCTACTTTCGATTTCTCTCCCAACTCTTGCAAGTGGTGAGGCTGGGCATAGTGCTGAAGAGACCTTGCTGAAGGAGATTGCTGATGCCTGCAACTCTGTTCTTAAGAACACAAAGGAGAGTATTAAAGAAAAACTTAATGCCCGATGGACAGCCCTGCAAGTCTCACCGAGAAAACCCAGCAGCAGTCATCCGCGTTGCAGGGGGAGGGCACACCCTAACTGTTTGGGGGTCCCCAGTCGGCCCTATCCTTGAACGTGAGCACACTTATGAAGTGAACAAGACATGCAATTGCCCGTCCTTCGATCTGTAATTCTGCTGCTATCTCACGTTCTCTCTTTGTTCCTATCCATTTGGGTCATCGTGATATTTATCTCTTGTACTCTGAGATATGGAAAAAGATTTAATATCCTTGAATACCCTTCCCAATCATGTGATATGAGCCCCCTCATATTACAAGTGCGTTCATGTTAGCAAGTTTCCAGAGGAAAGTCTCATGAAGAGTGGAGCACCCCAAGGCTTGTTCTTCAGCCCCACATTGGGTGGGTGGTTACACACAGGCAAACAAGTGGGCCAGGGCTGTGTCGGAAACTGGCCTCCTCCTCTTGAAAGCCTCGTGCTTCATGGGAATGTGGTGAGGAAGGCCCATTATTCCTTCTATGCTCCATACATAGACCATTGAGTCTATAGTTACAATAATTGGTCATTGTTGTCTATCTAGTCTGGAGTATTGCTCACTGGATCATATTTTGTGATCCTTCCCAGCTGTATGATTTATAAAAAAATAAGTATTCTGAGTCATGACCAACTTGGCCACATAGACGTACAGAAAGAAATACGGTTTCTGTTATACATTTAGAGTTTGAGCTGAATCTATTCAATTGAAAAAAATCTTCTCAAAACAGGACAACTGATAGACGTGTATGGCTGGATGATCACTGGAAAGTTGGAAAACTTTGATTCTGATGCTGAATACATTGATAGGTAAGAGTGTATCGGTTTTGACGTATGACTATTTACAAATATACTCTATTGCTTCCAGGGGCCAGCTTCCCAATAGCAATAAATTGTAAGCAGTTGGCACAGAATTGCTATTTTCCTCTTTGTAGTTTATGGCCCCTGGTGAGCAGGGATTCAGCAAACTTTGTTAATGTAATTGCGACTGGTCGATTAAGTTTGTCCATTTATTTACTGACAACTATTCACTCTGGGCTCAATGTGAATTGTACTGTAATTACATCTGTGGATTTTCTTTTTCAATTCTTACCCTCCCCGCTTTGTTTCTCAGGATGAAATAAATACTTTATAAAATGATGAGTGAACCCCAAAGGCCATTAACTTCTTTGCTTGGTTGTTATCCATTTGTGCATTTAGAAATTCTATTAGTGGGATCAGAGGAAATGTGGAAGGAGGTTCTGAAAGCCATTGAGTCTTCAGTGTTTTCTGGGAGTGATTAGGATGTCAACATGACTTTCTTCACTGGGGATTAAAAAAAATGGAATGTGTTACTATGAAATCATCCACGCTTGGAAGAGGGGAGAACGGGGAGGCTGTTGCGGTTGTGATGTTTGTGGGACGCTTGAAGCAACAGTGGCTATTGAGCCTATGAAACAATTACACTGAGAATTTGTAAAGTAGAAGGAACATAATCTTACTATATGCCTGCTTCAGTAGATTCTATATACTGTGTCTAATTTTTCCTTTGCCCTTGGATAGGATGGGGCACCCTCCTCTGTTCTGATTCCTCTCTGATTCATTCCTAGTTGAAGAGAAAAGGATTTGACTACTCTCAAGACCTATGTTTCTAGCGTTAAATAATGGTGAACTAGTCTTGAAAGAAAATTATTCTTCCTGTGGAAGACAGACGCCCAAAGCACACCAGTGGCAATGTACCATACTCACTACTTGGTCCTGTCTCTTGGGATAGATACAGTCTTAGTTGAGATACAGTCTTTGAAAGGGAGAAGAAAGGCATAAAGTCTGCTATGGCTTTATGTAGACTCACGATGTCAATGTGGAGATGATGAAGATTTTTGAGGACAGAAGAAACGCTCCTTCTGCAGTGTGAAGGATGACCCACGAGGCAGTGGTGTGCACTGCTATCTTCAGGCTGAGAATTTATTTCCACATTCACTCAGGGGGCAGACGTCAGCCACCTGCAGTAATGCCCCATAAATTCAGAGGAGAATGTTTATAACAATGTTTCTTCTGAGTTTTGCCTGGAGTGTTTGCTGGGAGCATTGCATTATTATTGTCTCTTGTCCTTTTTTCTCCCTTTTTTCATGCAGCCCATTGATCTTGGAAGCTCAAGGAGACAAATGGGTGACTCCTTGCTCTCTTGTAAATAGGCAGACAGGAAGCTGGTGAGTGTCTTTTTTGCCAACACATATACTTTTAGGTTCTTCTGCCCAGTATGAAACACACACACACACACACACACACATGCTCAGAGCTATTTTTAAATATAAATTACCCATAACTGTTGAATGCTTTATCTTTAGGCTTACTGGAAGAGACGTGGTAATTGATTCAAACTGATGCAAATTGGGGTGAATTCTGAAACTTTTCTTGAAAACAATAGTTACTACTTACTAAGTGCTTACGGTAGGTCAAGCCCTGCCCTAATGCTTTACATTTAAGCCACTCAGCAGCCTTGTGAGTACATATAGTCATTAGTCTCACTTTACAGATAAGGAAGCTGAGGCACAGAGAGGTTAAGGAACTTGCCCAATGTCTCACGAAGAGCGAGTGGCAGAGCTTAGGATTTGAACTCTGACTGGCTAACCAGCCTCCAGAGTTCATGCTCTTAACCACTATACTATGATGACTAGCTAAAGAAAACAGTGAGTAAAATTTTCTTATTTATTTCAATGACAATTTAAAAAATATGTGTCTACATGCTTACAGTTCATGCCAACATTTTTGCTGGACTTTCGCTTCACTCTGGACTAGGTGGATTAGCCTTTCTTTGAGGTCATCACAAGAATTATCCTCTATGGCTTAGCTTCTTAGGACTAGAATTTAGTAGAGCCGAATTCTGTAATGTGTTTTTTTCCTGGTGTCTTAAGTTCGTTTGCTCAGGATTGTCCTTTTGGGGGTTCACACTTGCTAACAGATTTTTTTTTGATAAGAATTTTGTTATCTTGTCCTGAAACAGATTTTAGAAAGACAGGACTGAATGGAGAGTAGGAATAAGTAAAATGTTGTCTCTCACACAGTGATTTTTACTGGTGGCAGATGAGATGGCAGCTCCAGTTACTACTCACTACCCTAGGCTTTTGCCCCAATGGGCTCATTATACTTTCAGCATCTACCAATCTACCAATGTTCCCTGGCTAATTTGCTTTTATTTTGTTGTTGTTAATAATATCATTGCTTTCCTTTTTTGGCTAATGAGTTCGAACTTCTGAACTGAAGTGTCTGGTAACTGCCACCTGAGGTGTTTGGTTCTTTCCCTAGGTACCCTATTCAGGAAGACCACGGTCTTGGCACTCTGCGGTGCCGTGTGGAAGGCAACTATATTGGTATGTTGGAGAAGTATTAATTGTAAGGTCTTATCCATTTCTTTCTCTGTGTCTGAGGAAAACTATTTCAAGAATTGGTTCTCGTGATGATGCTAATAGTAACTACCATTTGTTGAGAACTCCCTGAAAAGTCCTATATAAAGCAGTTCAAATAGCAGTTCAAACTAATTTAATCCTCACAATAAATCTCTGAAGTTGGTGGAATTATTTTCGCTTTCTGGTGGTAATTGAAGCTAGTAGCCAGTGGAATAGGATTTCTCAGTTGGTTTAAATCTATAAGCCTGAGCTCTTACCTGCTCTCCACTACTACATTTCTCCTCTTATTTATTTATTTATTTTTAGAGAGCGGGGAGGGAAGGAGAAAGAAAGGAAGAGAAACATCAGTGTACGAGAGGTACATCCATTGGTTGCCTCTCACACATCCCAGCTGGGGACCTGGCCCGCAACACAGGCATGAGCCCTGACTAGGAATCAAACTGGCGACCTTTCAGCTCGCAGGCCGGTGCTCAATCCACTGAGCCACTCCAGCCAGGGTTACATTTCTCTTTTTATTGTTAGCTGTCAACAGCGTTGATGGTACAAGTCTGGGAGGTGTTTATTTGGGCACCATTGAGGAATTTACAGGGTTGGGTCATAACTGGTATCTGGAGTCCTTGGGGTACTGGTAGCTATGGCCTGGTCCTGGTGATCAAGCAGACTCTCGTATTAATGTCTCTTTCTTTTTGCTACAGGTTCTCAGAATGTTAGTTTCTCAGTATTTAACAAAGGAAAGTAAGTAACTCAGAGTACCCAAATTTATCTTCATCTTGTATTTTCTCTCTCTTGTTGTGCCTACATTCTTTAAACTTCTATAATAAGAGTTTCAAACATACCTGAACAGAACAGAATAATAAAACCCTGTGTGTCCACTTGATTTCTTTTGTTTGCATGAGTATAACTGTATCCTATGCCCTCATCCTGAGGTGATGTATTTTAATGTGGTGATGGTGCAGATTTTGGGAATTACCTCATGAGTAATCTCATAACGCTAAAGTTAAAACAGTACAGAACTTCATGGAATACATTGACTCATTCCAGGGATTTCATGATGGAAAGGATGCCAGTTGCATAGAGCTCTGTAGATATAAATTAGAATTTAAAACTTCTTTCTGTATGACTTATCTCATGTTCTGTCACTATATAGTTTGGCAGGTGTTTTCCTTAAAAGTGCATTGTCTAGATAATATCGATTTCACTGCGGTGGTGGTGACATGTCACCCACAGCTGCACAGCCCAAAGCACAGATATTCTCCCTCTCTCTGAAAGTTTGGGAGGAATAAAACTGATACCTACTGATTATCTTCTGTAGGCCAGCTCCATGTCAACCACTTCCACATTCATCATTCCATGTCATGCTTTTTTTACTGTGTGAAATTGGTATCATTATTCTTACACAACCATTTTCTAGATCAGAATATACACTTGCCCCATTGGTATCATTCTCCAGGAATCAAAAGGTGCTGGTATTTAAACTGTTCTAAAGATTTACTGGAGGTTAGTTCACAATCTCCCTTTCAGGTACCCAATTTTTTTAAAAAAATGCATTTCAGATGCTGTGTTCATCCAAAACACAATTTTGTCTTTTTTGAAGGTCAATGGTACACAAGAATGCATGGCTGATCAGCGCTAAACAGGACCTTTTCCTGTACCAGACACACTCAGGTACTATATCCCCTTCACCCCGTGCTCCTCAGTCCTTCCCTCACACCTCACTGGAGGCTGGAACCCCCTTCCCTTTCTTCGGGCCATTCCTCTATGACCATTAACACGTGAAGCTGTCCCTACAATCATGGACGACCCTTTCATTTTTGTTGATAATTGTTGCTTGTATGGAAGTCATTTTCAATTGCTATATTAAAAAGGCTCAATCACAGATGTCTATACAAAGTCCCTGGAGATGGATGAAAGAAAGGGGAGCCATCCTTGTTCTAGGTTCTGAAAAATAATAGAAAAGAGGTAGCATTGAAAAATCTAAAAGCATATCTTTTCAGTTACTTTAGCATAACACCTCTAAGCATTTATTCAACAATTTATGTCTTGCTGATGCTGATGCTAAGCTATTGTGTTGCTATTGATGAGGAAACCTCCATACTAAAAAAAACAAATGCTGACAATTAGAAACTTGTATGAAACTGTGCACTTGTTTCACTAGTAGAAAACTGGCTTAGATTCTTAGATTCTTAGATTCTTAGATTTAGATTGGCTTGAATACAATCCCAAAGCCCCTGAAGAAATGCTTGTGAGGTAGGTTCAAATTCCAGAGGCAGTGGAATCTACTTTTGCCAAAAATACAAGAAATTCTGTACACCATGGTGCAAATGGTGCACTCCCTACTTCTGCAAAAGCTGAGTTTCTCCTCTTGCCCTTATTTCCTTTAACCAGAGTAACTAGTCTCCTTTGGAGTAAGTACGAGGAAGCCCCTGAGGTGACCGTGACAATGACAGCAGCAACGAGAGGAACGGCAGGCCCTTCTTGGATGTTCTACATACGATCTCAGTATTTATTGCACCTAACTGGGAATCGTAATGCTAGCGTAGTTTTACAGATGAAGAAACAGACTCAGAGAGGCAGAGTAATTTGTCCAAAGTTCCTAGCACTGCAAAGTGCAGACCGAGTTCTAAATCGTATGCACATAACCAATATGCTGTGGGAAGTGTACTCTTCTTGCCACACGCCAGGCTTCTTTGTGAGTCTGCCCATCAGCATTGAACCTGAATGTCAGATAGGCTGGTGGGTATCTCTGATCACACAGCTATTTCATGTTTCCAGCACTGCTGTCTTCTTGGGACCTGGACTCCCAGACTAGAGCCTCTTCATAGCAGAGGAGGCAGTGGGGAGAAGGGATGCGGACAACTGCAAAAAGCCCAAGGCTGAGCATCTTGAGCACTGGCATTTAATTACTAGTTCAGTTTGGTTAGGTCACTTAGCCTTTCTGAACCCCAAACAAACATCTATAAAGTGGGCAAAATGGTGTTTGCCCTTCTAACTCCAAAAGTTGTTGGAAGAAGCAGATGAGAAAGAATCTGGGATTCTTTCCCTTTATCTCTACACCAATTCAATTACTGATTTCCACCAACTTTATCTCCCATTTAGTTCTTAAATATGATGTATCCTCTCTGTCTCTACAGCCATTGTCTTAACTTAGGACTCCATCTTTCTTGCTGGCATGCTGCAATAGTACCGAAGGGGCCCCCAACCTGCCATTTGTCCCTGCTGATTCATGCTCTACACAGCCACCACCTCTCTTG
This sequence comes from Desmodus rotundus, assembly GCF_022682495.2. Lineage (NCBI taxonomy): Eukaryota > Metazoa > Chordata > Mammalia > Chiroptera > Phyllostomidae > Desmodus > Desmodus rotundus. Next base: position 16,963,009 of record NC_071397.1, on the reverse strand, counting down.
CATCTGATGCCTCTTCCCTATTAACCATCTCTAGCAGGGGTGTCCGACCTTTTGGCATCTGTGGGCCATACTGGAAGAAGAAGGGTTGTCTTGGACCACACATTAAATACATTGTGACACATAATCACACAAAAAAATCTCAAAATATTTTAAGTAAATGTACGATTTTGTGTTGGGCCACATTCATAGCCATCCTGAGATGCATGCGGACCGTGGGCCGTGGGTTGGACACCCCTGCAAGAGGCTTCCCATCACTGCAGGGAATGGCACAAGCTCTGACCTTCTCTGTCTCCTTCTCTAGCTCCATCTCTCTCTGATATTCCAGTAACATTTAAATACACCATGCAATTCCTTCTCTCCACACTTGGGCTATCACTCCCCATAAATGCCCATTTCCTTTTTCCTTCCCTTCCCTTGGCCAGTTCTAATTCATTCTTCAACATTCAGTTGACATGTCATTTCTAAAAATTTCTTTCTACTCCACCATTCCCATCCCCCCTCACTTAAACCTCTCATTGGCATTCTGTATTCTCTCTCTAATTTCACTAGCCCAAGTTATGATAATTATATGTTCTGTACCTGTTCTTCCTTATCCTGCTAATCTCCTTGAGGATGGGAATTTTTTTGTATTCTTCTTCGCATCCCCTGTGCCACATAGTAGATTCTCCATGAAAAGAATAATAAAGTAGTAGGTGAGAAGAAGGGGTTATTATTATTAGCATTGAATTTTGATATTTAAGTGTGAGGGTCCATCTTTGCTCCCACATATCTGCTCTGCTTTGTCTCATGAACAAAAATGTTGTACAGGAAATGCCCTAATTAAGTTCATATTTGGAAGTGGTAACCATTCATGATTAGCTTCTGTGTTCCTTCAATTTCTCATAGATCACGGGTCCTCTTTCCCCTTGAGGGAATGAAAAGAACTGTCAAAGTTTGATCATAGAAGAGGAACAGGTCAGAAAAAGTGACACTCTTAGGGATTTGTGACATATTCTAGTAGGGTTTGGAGCGACCAGGCAGCAGCATGAGAGAACTGGGTGTGAGGAAGTGAGAGCAGGGCGGTGGGGTGGGGAGCGTGCAGGGCGGGGAGCCCGGCGGGGAGGAGTGGAGTGCAGTGGCAGTAGGATTCACTCTTTCACCTAGAGCACATTGCAGACTCATGGATAAATGGAGGCCTTGCCTGGTGCATTCAAATTCGATTCCTCTGTAAGTAAAACCTCCTGTTCTGTGCCTTGTAAATAGAGTCCTCGAGGTCAGAAGACAGGTTCCCCAAGAAAGTGTCATGGTATGCAGGTATTTTTGCTGACAGCTGGAGTGACTGCATTTCCCTTTCCTTTCAACTATTAATCCTGTATTATACATATTATTATACATGTTGTTAGATGTGAGTCCTTTTTTATTATATGCATTTTAAATGAGTTACTGAAAAAAATTTCAACTGTTGCTTAGTATTAGAAAGCTATGGTAAGAAATAAATCACGGATAGTTTCTATTATTATATTATTATCTGGGTCACATCCAGGTCTGTATTTGGAAGCTCACCTTTTTTTTTCCCCCCTCTTGCAGAAATACTGTCTGTGTTTCCAGAAACTGGGAGCCTTGGGGGAAGAACAGACATCACAATCACAGGAGACTTCTTTGACACTCCTGCCCAGGTTACCATTGCAGGTAACTCAGTTGAAATGGCTGAAAATAGTGTACAGTTTTAAACGATGTAAGACAGCAGTCCCCAACCTTTTTGGCACCAGGGACTGGTTTCCTGGAAGACAGTTTTTCCATGGACCAGGGGGTGGGGATGGTTTCAGGATGATCCAAGCGCATTACATTCAGGCTCACCTCCTGCTGTGTGGCCCGGTTCCTAACTGGTTCAGGTTGGTACTGGTCCGAAGCCCGAATGTTGGGGACCCCTGCTGTAGGAGATTATGTGTCTTTTATGGTGTGGAGAGGGTTGGAGGAGCGATCTCTGTCTTTTCTGACTCAGTGGGCCACCCTGCTCTCAGGTGTTTTACATGTGCTTGGTTGAGACCAGGTGGGATTGTAGTCTGGCAGCTCTGCAAACATGGAACGGCAATGGGATGTCCTTCAGACACACAGTTCGTGGGCAGTTCCCTCGGTGTCCCCGTGTTGGGAGTGGGGAGAAGGGAAAAGCACAGGTCTTCACAGAGGTGTGCTCCTACTAAGAGGCAACCCCTCTCCCCCCTTAGCCCTCTCTGTATGGAGAAGCTGGAGTGGGCAGACAATTGCTCGGCAGATTCTACTGGAATGCCCCCATGGCAAATACTTCTGTGGAATCTATCTAGAACTTTTTGTTCTGCCAGGTGGGATGCTCCTGTAGTTGGTGACGCCAAGGAGGCAGGAACATGTTCTTACTGTCTCATGGTCACACTTACCCTCCCAAACTCAGCTGAGTGGTTCAGTGCATCTTCCGTGGGTGGCAATGCATTGCATTCCTTTCCTTCTGATTTTATAAGCTGCACTGTGCTCTGTGCTCTGTGCTCTTCTTTTCCTGGCCTCCTGCAGTTCGGGTGACAACCGTTGCTCTACTGTTTGCATTGAGCCCTTTGCCTTAGAATAGGAGCTTGTCTACATCAGTGGGGTCCTGCTGTCTTGCCATCAAATCTACATACCCATATCTATATAGCTACATCTGTATCTGTATCTGTATATCTACATCCATATCCATATCCATATCTATCTAATTTAAAAAATTCTCCTCAGGCATTCCATGTGATGTCAGACACGTGTCTCCCAGGAAGATTAAGTGCACCACCAGGGCTCCAGGAGAAGGTGCAAGGCTCACTGCTCCTCAGGCAGGTAATGAAGTCACCAGCGCTGTTCAATGACCTCTGGTTATGGTTTAACCATGGCAGGCTTGGAAGTGGAAACGAAGGTGTTGGCCTTCTGTCTCAGCTTTGGCTGCTTAGCTCAGCGAGGCCTGGGGCCCTGACACCACCGGCAGGGCTTTCATTTCACAGTGGCTCTTAGCTCAATTCAGATGCTCATCAACACTGTGCCCCAGTGGGCTTCAGCGGAGACCGTGATCCTGGAAGCTTAACTGCAATGAAGACACTGTTATGCGGGAGCATTAGAGCCTGCTCATCACGACGGCATGGGACAAGGCCAGAGAGTGGGGCACAAGGGAGTGCATTTCAATGTTGCTTCTTCTTCCCTGACACGCCTGTCCACCATTTGACCAGGAGGGGTGTCTTGTGACACCGCCACCAGTTTGTGGCCAGAGTGGGAGGAAATGGAGAAGGCAAGGCTCTACTTGGCCGTCTCTGTTTAAAGCTTCCACCTCACGGCTGCAAACTGAGAGTACCCCAGTGGCGCACTCTTCTGGTAAGCATTAGGACTGAAGGCTCAGTGCAGTTAGGCAGAAGGGCAGGCGGCGCGTCAGGTAGCCCAGAACCACAAGCTGCCTGTTGCATTCCTTAGCTGCCCCACAAGGACCGACTTCACCGTTAAACTACAGGCAGTGAACTCAACTCCAGAAGCTCCGTGCTTAGAAGGGAAGTAACCCAGCAGGGTGGAGAAACCTCTCTAAAGATAGGCCATTCCTATGAGAAATGAATGCAGAGCATCGTTTGGCCCAGCACATCCTCCAGGTCCCAGAGCTGCCGTGTTTACTTAGGAAAACTCCCATCCAAGGAAGCTACTGAAGCAAGCATTGGGAGAATGTGTGTTTCCTGTGCCAGGAAATGGAGAACTGCCCCCTCTTTGAAGGGTTCCTGCTTTAGCTACTTGGGTAGTGGTAGGATAATTTCGCAAATGCAGTAGTTCCTGAGTGTTAACAAGGCCCTCTATGAAGACACTTGGAAATTTCTTCTATAGAAGAAGGGCCAATTGTTATGTTAAGCAGTGGTTCTCAATGGTCTCCGGGGCGTTTGTGACAACATCTGGCATTACAGCTGGGAAAGTGATGGTGCTACTGGCCTCTAGTGGTTGGAGTGCAGAAGTGCCTCTAAACATCCTTCCATGCACAGGACCGGCCCCACAGTGACCCCACGAAGAGGTCAATAGTGCCGAGCTTCAGAAACCTCAAGTAATGTATTCAAATGCGCTCTTATTTTTCTGCCTATTCCTTACCTACTTCTCCTGTTAAGGATTAATGAGGAGTAATAGTAGTTTAAAATAATAATAATTACCCTGGCTGTCCTTTGTTGAGTACTTAGTATATTTTAGGCTCTTTGTAGATATAGTTCAACCTCTTTGCTCCTTTAGTCTTTTTTTTTTTTTTTTACCAGAATTGTCAAATGGACTCAATTTTCCCCCAGCTTTATTGAGATATAATTGACATATAATGCAATCTCCCTTGGTCTTTTCTGCATTATTTCTATTTATTATTGGCCCCATGCGTGAGAAAATGAAGGCATTAAGAAATTTGCTCAAAGCTACACATTTGGTAAGTGACAAAGCTGGAATCTGAACCCACAAATATGATTCCAGAGCTTTTACCCTCCATCCAAGTTTGTATTCAATACAGATTGTACATGTGCCTTTGGTCTCAGGGTTGGCTTAATATAAAACACAAACTAATAAGTACAGCATCATTGAAACTGTCACATAATAGCTACACGCCACATAATTTGTTCTAACCATGCCACATAGTTTGTGGACCTGAGGCCAGTTTTCTGGGGAACAGAGGATTTCAAGGAATAGAACTCCCAGGCTGAACTGGACCTTGAAAGATCCTAAAGTCTACTCCTCAGCAATCAAGTCCGAGCACAGGATCACATCGTGCCTTTTCCTCAACCACAGCATTTGTTCACATTTTCTCTAGGACTTGGTGATTCTCTTCTCCAGACACTCTCATTGAAAAGGGCTCCCTACTCTTCTCTGGTGCTTGGAAAATATTTCCCCTTACCATTGTTTGCCCAGTCCCTCTCTCCAAGAGGCTCAGTCCTACACCAAGCAGCATGTTCTGCTTTCCAGAACATCTGTGTTATCTACAGAACCTCTTGCGTGACTTTTCCATCTGGGTGTCAGTTGACTCGGCTTTCCAGTTAGCGCCTGGGTCATCTTGGCTCTGTTGTCTGAAGTCAAGTAATTCCTCAAATTGGGGAGGAATGCTCTCCGGTGCTCACGATGCACTCGTGTCTTACAGGCAATCGGGGGCTTCTTTTTGAAGTTGGAGATGCCACTGACGGCTCGGACCTGACTGAAGCCACCCCTGGGTACAGGTGGCAGATTGTCCCTAATGCCAGTTCTCCATTTGGATTTTGGTCAAAGGAAGGGCAGCCTTTCAGGTATGTTGTCGGAGAAGTGGGAGTCCATCAAAAGCATTGTTAGTGGCCTAGGTGAGGCTAGGAGACCGAAAGTAAGCGATGAGATTTCCCGGGTAAAATGTGTCACGTCCACCAATGTCACGACCACAGAGTGTGACCACGGTTCTCCCCAAGTGGTAGTTGTGCTGGTGCGCCACAGGCCCTTTTCAGGTGCGTGCTACAGTTTGATCAGCAGGCGAATTTCGTGTTTCATACAATTTAGTTTATTATCTGGTTTGGAGAGGACTATTAATTGAATATTGAGCTGTGTAGGCTTAGGGACTTAAAAGAGGGCAGGGTAAAACTTGCCACAGGTGTGTGGGTAAGAGGTGAAACTCACATCTAGAAGGATGATGCCAGAGAAAGAAGCAAGCATTTGCCCGTTGGTCATATGAGGGAGCACAGGCTGGGCAGCGAACGGGTCTGCTGGAAAAGCCACCAGTGTCCAAAGTCAGCCTAACGGCTGGTGTAAAGCAGGGGAAGCTACTGTGGGCTCTGCGACACGTTGTTTTCAATAGCAGTGGTTGCCACGTGATTATGTTCTGAGTCCTTTTAATCCCTTCAAGGATATTGCCAAAACTTCTAGGTCTCTACAGTAGGCTTAAAAGTATAAACATTTGAGAATTGCTTAGACATACTGTTTCCTTAATGTACACTCAGTGCAGACACGTAGAGGCATAGATCCTTTGCGGCGTCATCCTTTTCTCGTTTGAGAGAGGTTGGTCCCGACCCCTGAATGTGAAGTCCAGCCATTCTGTGAGCTCCTCCAAGGATTTGGCCATATTAAATTTTAATTCAGCTGCAGAATAAAAGCCTTTGTTCCCTGTTCAGGGAACTTCAGACATTGAAGAAGCCAAGTGGGGAAGGAAGTCTGTGAACTAAACAGGGTTTCTGTTGTCCCAGAAGCCTTACTAACTAGGTATTTAACCACCAACATATGGTTTTCGCGTGGCCATAATTTGTGGTCCCTTATGGCACCTACTCATGCCCCTTTATCATCATTTTTGAGGACCAACAATACTGTACAAAGGGAAACCTTTCAGCTATATTCAGTGTGTGGGGTTGTTAAGGAGAGAGTTGAACCACCTCCACAGACCAAAGAGCCTTGTGTTATGAGGTATGACCTGTAGGGTGAGTCTCTTTAGCTGCCATTTTGAGGAGCCATAAACCAGAGGGTAAGTCTTTCCATTCTCTGTCATTCATTACTTTAAAATTCAAAACTTTTAAATTGCATATTGGAATATTTATTCATTGATGTTAATGATATTGATGGACCTTTAAAATTGTTATGTTCAAAACTATTTCAGAAAATATTTTGGATTTTTATTGGGGTAGTTTAATAGTTTTCTTAGCCATATCTGTCTTTGATACTAGGTCACTAGCATTTGAACTAAATGTTTAAAAATATATAGTCACATTTTTAAATGTTTTGTGACATTGTCTGTAATCTTCTTCAAAGTTGCAGGTTACGTATTTTAATTTGAAATTGCCAGCATGTTCAATTGACTTTTCTCTGTGGACCATAATCCTTTTAAATGGGACAAAAAAGACCCTCAGCAGATGTTGAGGTTATCTGATCAGCTCAGGGCAAATACTTCTGTGTGTGTGTGTGTGTGTAAAATAGTATTTAATTAGTACCTCCCCAAACAGTTAAAAGTGATTTACTGACCACCTACATTAAATACAACATTGTGCTCGGCAGTGTGAGGGTTAGAAGGTCTAGAACAAGGTCATTATCCTTGAGGAGTGACCACCCTTGCCATTCGCATGTATGGCCACAGAGCAAGGCGAGACAGTAGTGTTACTGAAATTCTTCATGTATCCAAGTGTGTCCCCTGATCTTTTTATTTAATTCAACTGATACATATTGAGTTATTACTATGTCCCAGGCCTTCTAAGATAAATGATTTCTTGAGATACAACAACTGAGGAAATATTTATCAAGCTGGTTTGCAGATGAGGAACAACAGTCTCGAATAGGTAGAGTGTTTTTTCTAATATCGTACAATTATCAAGTAGCAGAACCAAGTTCGGAGTTTTTCAGATTTCAAGGCTTATGATTTCTAAGACCACGCCTTTTTATGCCACAGTATGCCCCATGTTCTTCTTTCCCCACGGGAGTGGGAATATGGTATTTCAAGGTCACACCGACATTGTGAAACCTCATATACACAAACACCTGTTTCTATGAAGTTGATCTCTGCATGAAGGAGAGAAAATGGAGAGAAATCTCTCCTGATATCACTAGGGACAATTTCAGGTCTATCACTTTATTCCTCATCTTTATAAAGTTCTTTACTGCACAGTGTTGTCGAGAAGTCAAGTACGATTATTTGACAGGAAACATACTAGTTGATATATGACTATCCACATACACTGACAGCCGCACAGGCTGAATGGAAAGAGGCTAATATCTTACATCAGCCAGAGTGGTAATGGCTTGTGATGTACGACTGCGTTAGAAAAGGACGCAAGGATCAAGTCAGATGCCCAAGGATCCCCTCATTTCTAGTAATTAGAATAACACTCAGCATTGACTGAATTCCTACCATGGACCAGAGCCTGCACGGGCTGTGTGAGGTAGGTTCTCAGCTAAGCTGCAGACCGCCCTGTGCTGGGGCCACAGCTTTCCCAGAGGGTGTGCCGCAGCCGGAGCTGTGCTGGTGTGAAGGGCTGGGCTGAGATGCGGAGATGAGCTGGGCGCCACAGCTGTCCCCTCAGTACTCCCTCCAGTCAGTGGCCTGGCACAAACGTCAGTGACTCAGCCTTTGGTTGCTCTGGCTTGACTCAGTGTTCCTCTGCTTCACAGAGCACGGCTCAGGGGGTTCTTTGTGGCCCCAGAGACAAATAATTACACTTTCTGGATCCAGGCAGACAGCCCAGCTTCCCTGCATTTCAGTCGATCAGAGGACCCCAGGGCCAAGGTATTCATTCGCCTTCTTCTCATTTCCTTTTCCTTGTTCCCATGCTTCACTCGTAAAAAATAAATAAATAAATCAAACTAAAACTATCATGTTCCACTAGTAATTGTAACACACAGTTAGGCAACCAGGAATCTTAATATATATTCTTTTTGTTGGGGGGAGAGGTTTACTACAAATTTTTTAAATTGAGGTATAATTGACATGCTTTTAATTGTTGAAAAAGAATTTGGGTGAATATGTTGGCACCTACTGGTTATTGAGCACTTAGTGTGAACTGGGCATTATGCTACATTTTTATATACCTAGTCTCTAATTGTCACAGCATTTTTGTGAGCTATGCATATTTATTTCTGTTTTCCAGATAAGGAATTTGGTATTTTGAAGGATTATATGGCCAATCCAGGGCCCCTTGGGTAATAAGAGACACACAGTATTTAAAATTCAAACCTAGATTTCTCTGACTCCAAAGCTTGTGCCCTGTTCACTAATTTTGGTTAGAGATGTAGTCAGTCTCGTGTAGGAATTTCCTGATCAGTTTTGAAGGATAAGAAAAGGTGATTTGAGCAAACAGCCAAATTTACTGGCGCTATTGACAAAGAACCAAAACATCTTTTTTCAAATTATTAACATGCTTGTATTGTATTGTTTTGCTAGTTGGCTAGAGGAACATGATAGATTTTGATGTGATCAGTTATTCTAGATTTCTCGAAGAACTTAATATTACCTTATCCGCAGCGTCAGGTAAACCTAGGGCTTCCAGTTGGCTGTTTCTGCTCTACGTGTGGCCCATCCAGCCTCATCTGAATACTATTGAATTGAGAGAGAGAGAAGAGGTAGAGAAGCATAAATTCAACAACCACAGGACTGAGTGTGACTGGGCTAACTTGTTGGAAAAGGCAGACCAGTGCTTGGTAATAGCTGTCCAGACACTGCTGTTTGGGAAAGAAATGCTCAGAAACTTCGTAGCATTGATTGTGATATGTTTATTGGGGCACAGGTGAAGGTGGCCTCCATCAGGGTGGGCACTGCTGACTGGTTTGACTCCTGGGAGCAAAATGGGAATGAAGGGACTTGGCAACAGAAGACCCCCAAGTTGGAGCTGTTCGGTGGAACCAGGTACTATCTGGAGGCGGAGCAGCGTGGGAGAGCCCCCAGCAGGGGCATGAGAATCGGTGTCCAGATCCACAACACCTGGCTGAATCCTGACGTGGTCAGCACTTACCTCCGGGAGAAGCATCAGATCCGAGTCCATGCTCAGAGACTTCCGGAGATCCAGGTCTGCATCTCTTCCCAGTCCCACAGGGTCAGGGTCAGGGGCTAAATTCTAAAAGGGTACAGTGTTGCCTAGTGGAAGGATCACTAGTTGGGAGCCAGAAAATTTGAGTTGTGATTATCACTCTGCTGACAGAGAAATAGGGTATCTATTCAATGGTGCTGTGGGGACTTGATGGTTTTGCATCTTACATTTAAGTCTTTAATCCACTTTGAGTTTATTCTTGAATATGGTGTAAGAAGATGGTCAGGTTTCATTTCTTTTTTTAATTAAATATGTATTTAATTTTCCCAGCACCATTTATTAAATAGATTGTCTTTTAAAAAAGATAAAGGTGCAAGTCTTCTTATTGTGATGACTTTATTCATGGGCTTAGTTCTAGGGATTTAAGGTCCAGGTAAATATTCTTTCAGAAACTTACTCCCTAAAGAAGAGATAAGGTCCTCTGAACACCCACAGCCACGTGTGTGTGCTAAAGCACACACACACACAAGGTTACATAGCCTTTTGACTGATTCAGTCTTGTTTTCTTGTACGCTGTGTTTTCTGTCTACTTTTAAAGGTCAAGGCCTTTCGGTGTCTCAGTTGTGCCCCATATTTTTGTTAAACAATTTTGGTGTATTTTCGTTGTTCACTTTTTGGTGTACAATGATGGGTCAGTATGAACTCTGCCTTTTAAGCTTACAGTCTAATGGAAAAGCATGTATACTAATAGCCGTAGGAAGAAATAGAAAAGAGAAAGTGATATAAGATACAGGTCTTACTCCATGACATAAGTGTAAGGTGCCTGGCTGGGAATATACTGGCAGCAAAGCAGAGACTGAATACGCCTCTGAGAGGGTGACATGCCATGTGGCTGTTTCTGCCAACAGGGTCACGCCCGGGAGAGAGTTCTTGGTGAGAAGGGCTGAAAGTGGGCCATTCAGGGGCAACATTTGTCTCACATGCTAAAGAAGAGGGGCGGGGGAGCATAGATAAATAGAGACACAGACATGTGCATCGTTCCAAGACAAGTTTTCATTGGGTGATATTGCTTGTGTTCGTTCTCTAGATAGTTCTAGATGGTAGTTTAAAAAACTGAAATTTTAATTAAAAAAAATAGCAAGCCAAGGAAGTACGTTCTGAGATGATCTCTCTGGCTTACTCAGCACACATCATGTAGTCCTGTTACTGTTGACTTTTAGATGCTGACTGTGTGTGGGACAGGGAACTTCTTCCTCACTTGGGACGGAGTCTCTAGCCAGCCGATCTCTACAAATGCCACAGCCCATCAGGTGGGAAGCTCCTTCAGATAATGAGAGGTGGGGGTGGTCTTCCTGCCCATGGTATGGACTCCTGGCAGCTTTTCTTTTCAACAGATTCAAACAGCCATTCAGGAGTTGCTTGCAGTCAAATGCCAGCTGGAACCCCTTTCAGCTAACATCCTACTTCGACTTGGATTTGAACAAGGTGCTGTCCCTGGTTCGACAAATCCTGACCCTCTTCTCCATCACTGTGTATTTTCTTTTTCTCTCTCTTTTATGTGAAATGGGAACAATCTTCATTTCCTATCCAAGGTGCTAACACAGTCAAATGAAGATCTGGAAACTGGATTTAGACACTGAGTGGCCAAAGGAGTGGCTACTTGCTTGGGAGGGAGCTGCTTGGTGTGACTTCCCTCCTGGGCTGTCGGGTTAGCCACCAAAGATGCAGGGAGTTAGAGTTAAGGAACGCTATCTCAGGCCACACGGTGGGAAAAGAGCAAAAGGTATAGGTGGGAAGCGGCAAAACAGTACAAATCTTGAATAAAGGAATTATTACATAAAACAGTAACTTTAATAAATTATAAAAATGAGAGGGTGTATTTTTCAAACACAAGGTGAACTAAGTTACAGTTGACACTCCTGTCCTTTCTGCTTGTCTGCAGTTTTCTGTGACATGGTACACGTAGAAAATGGTAACATGGGAGTCCTCCTTATCCAAAACTCCTGTGAATGCGTGAAACACTGGCTATACCATGTTTTTTCCTAAACAGATGTGGCAACGATAAAGTTTAATTTAAAACTTAAGCAAGGAAGAGATTGACAGTAATAACTAATAGTAAAATAGAGCAATCATAATAACATATTATAATAAAAGTTATGTGAATGGGGTGTTTCTTTCTCAAAACATCTTACTCTTATTCTTTTTGTATTGATGCAAGATGATAAAATGCCCATGTGATAGGTGAAGTGAGGTGAATAATGCATGCGTTATGACAAAACGTTAGGCTACTATTGAGTGCATCATACTCAGCGAGCGCTTCATGTCCTCTCTTTGGCATATCTGAACCGCCAGCATCACCAACTACTCTCGCACTGTGGGGCCATTAGTAAGTAAAATAGGGTACTTGCACACAAGCCCTGTGATACCACGACAGCGGATCTGATAACCCAGAGGGCTACTGAGGGACTGACTACTGGGTGGGGAGCCGCTTGGTGTGACTTCCCTCCTGGGCTGTCGAGTTAGCCACCAAGGATGACCCGACAGCCCGTGGAGACGCTGGACAAAGGGATGAGTCACCTCTTGCACGGGGCAACAAGAGATTCCACCACGTTACTCAGAGCAGCATGAAATCTAAAGCCTATGAGTTGTTGATTTCTGGAATTTTTCATCTGATAATATCAGGCCCTTTTTAACTGCCGGTAACTAAAACTGTGGGAAGCGAAACCATGGTAACGGAGGACTACTGTGTATTTTTGATGCTCTAGGGCAGACAGAATGAAGTTTTCGTAGCTGGAGCCTTCACACTGGGGGCTGCCGGGCAGCCTAAGCCCTGCCCAGCTCGTCCAAGGGCTGGGGGGGGGGGGCAATATCATGGTGAATCCATAACGGGTTCCCTCTCTACATGTGTTGGGAAGCTTGGCCTATTTAATATCTACCCTGTCTCTTAATTTTATTTGAACTGCATTCAGGCCCAGAAGTTTCCAGCTTTGATGGGGACCTCACCAGTGGGACAGAGCCCTTCTGTGGGAGGTTCAGCCTCCGTCAGCCTCGACATCTTGTCCTGACGCCCCCAGCTGCCCAGAAGGGCTACCAGCTGGATAAGTATACACACGTAAGTGGCAGCCCTCGTGCTTCCAGGAGAGGTGGGCAGGGAAGGTTTTGTGTTACACTCAGGGGTTGAGACGGAGAAACAGAAGCACACAAGAGTGACGGCTGTGATGTGTCCCAAGGGTTTTGGGCTGAAGTTCTAGGTTTCTGAAATGCTGTGTCAGGTGTGAACAGACACCTCCAGTCCCCCATTAGCTACTTGTCACATAGAAATGCCTTCGTGTTAGCTATGAGATCTGTGAAAGTTTTTATATGCTCTATCAGGGGTGGCAAAAGTAGGTTTACAGTGGTGACTACGTGAACCAGTTTATTCTTGTATTATTATTTATCAATTATTGTATTATTTTCCATACCAACAACTGTAAACCTTCTTTTCTCCGCCCTGTGTGTTCTTTGCTCTTTAGGTGTAAGTGCAGACTCTATAGTCACACCATCGGGGTTTGCATCCTGACTCTATGTTCTGTGTCCCCTCTGTGTGTTACTTCAGTTTACTCCCCTGAAAAGTGGCTCCTAATGTTGTCTACCTCTCAGGGTTTTGGTGCAGATTCCATGAGGGAATCCAGTCAGGTGCCTGTGCAGTGGTTAGGACTCAGCTGAAATAGTTATTTATTATAGTTAGTGTTATTATTGATGGGCTGACTGACACATTTCTTTCACCCCTTTTACACCCTTTGTGTCAGTAGCTCTGCCATCTTGCACAAAAAAGGGCAGCTCGTTTGCTCTACGGGGCCCAGAGCGAGGCTCGCTGGGGTGGCTGAGCCCGTGGTGGTGGTTTTAGGTCCCTCCCTAGTTGGATGGGTTGAGAGCCAGGACGAAGTGATTCAGGTTGGGGCACCGCCTATTTCCCAGTATTTCCCGTATGGCAGAGGCTCCCAGTGGGCAAATTTTGCCTCCTAGAGGGGAGCTGTCAATTTATGGAGACAGTTTTGGTTGTCACATTGGGTAAGTGGTACTGGCACCTGATGGGTAGGTTCCAGGGATGTTACTAAACATCTACAATACATGGAATAGCCCCCTCACAGGAAAAAATTATCCAATCCAAAATGTCAATAGCGCCGAAGTGAAACATACTCTGCTCTAAAAACTTTTTGAGCCAAACAATTTTACTTAACTCAGAGTTCGGAACCAAGGATGGCGGGGAATTCTTAGAGTTCAGGAACAAGCACTTTCTGATTGAAATACTCTACAATTGTCATTGCCAAAGCACAATGGTAGGCATTTACTACCCTCTCTTGGACAAATAACAATTCACTGTACTGACTGGTCTGGCCAGCTAGACCAGCAAGCTCCAGGAGGTCAGGAACGGGGCTGACTCTTTCACTGCACGAGGCAAGGTCCTGGGGAGGTGGACTCTCTTCACCCCACTTTGTTCGCATGGCTGCTTCTTGCACTAATAGAGCTGGAGTCCTCACTTGTTGTCTGTAGCTGTGCGCTGCGTACAAAGGCCGCATGAATAAGATCGTGAAGGTGGCCGTGTCCTTCACAACTGATCCTCAAAACATCATTAAGAAGAACATCACCTGTGACTGGAGACTCATGGGGACCAGGCCCGAAAGGTAGATAATCTGTAGGGAGGTGTGGTGGGAGTTCTGCCAACTGGGATGGTTAGCTCTCGGGGGCGGTGGCCTACCTGAGGTACTGCCTCTTGTATTGGAGACTCGGACACTAACTTGGGGTTCTGAGCACAGAGGAGAAAAAAATTGAGCCCAGAGAAGTTTGATTAAAGAACAGTTAGTTGTGAGAAGTATACCACTTCCTAGAAGGAAACTGATATTTCTCCTAGGGATAAAATCATAGAATGTAACATTTGGAAGAGACTTTAGAGAGCATTCCTTGACATTATAGATGAGAAAAATGAGGGCCCAAGAATCTGTGATTCACAAAAATTTATTCAGTGAGTACACAAGACTCTGGAATAAAATTCAAGCATCTTGATCCCTCAATTCAGTTCTCTTTCCAGATAACCTCTTAAGGGTTTGTAAGTGGTTTTAAACCTAAATAGTCCGGTACTGTCCCGGATCATTAATCTTCCTTGTCATTAGAGCCAACATATGATCTGTTCAAGACAGACAATTACACTGTAATTTGAGAAAGCTGCTGACATCGAGTGTCATGAGTGCATGAATGATTGCTTTAAAATGTGGTTCACAATGTGACACCACAGATGAGCTGAGCCTGACTCGGATGCTTGTGCCCAGGGCATGCAGGATGGTTTGGGAGCCAGGGTTCATGGGGTCTCTCTCCTGGCTACAGGTTCCAGAGCTAGGGCTCTCATGGGAGAGGACTGCAGGTGCACTCCTGTGCTCTTGTTTTTCAGTTGGCGGTTCACCTGCACTAACCTCTGGAAGGCTTGCGTGCATCGCTCCTTGCATCTCCAGATGTCTCTGGCCCATTCCCCGGTGCTGGTTCATCGAATTGACCTCTTCCCTCTGGCGTGGGAGATGGGTGTGTTCTATGTGGATGAAGTTATTATTGCAGACACGAACCTGACAGGTGACCATCGCATCCACTCTCCTCCATGGACCTCTCCCTCAAACGCCAATTTTAAACTTTCTGGTAGGGGCTGCAGTCCTGTTAATGGAGGGGGAACAGGTGAGGTCCAGCTTGCCTACTTTGGTTCTACAAAGAAGATGGGGTTGGTACTGTGTGCCCTCGGGCCCTATATTTCTCTAGCTAATTCCTCTTTTTTCCCCTATTCACTGCAATGCTTGTTCTTGCTTTCGGTACTCGTGCTCTGCCCTGATTTTACCACTTCCTTGCTGAGAAGCCGTGGTTTCCTCATCCATAAAATGGGTGCACTGAAGTCCCTGCCTCATTGGACTACTGCAAAGGTTAACTAAAGTATAGTGCACAGCACTCATCACAGGTCCTGAACATAGTAAGTGCTCAATAAATAGCAGCAATTATGATTACTATTAACATTATTATTACTGTTAGAACAGCAAGATTTCTTGAGTGATCAGCTAATATCTATCAAAGAAAGTGCTGGAAGACCACAGAAATATCCACTCATGGACATGGCCTGAAGGGCTGCTTTACAACAGACTCGGTGGGAGTTGGCGGATAGCGATGTCCTCATGAGAACAGCCTTGTCCTTCTTTCTGCCGATCTAGCTTCCTCCCACTTGTCATTTAGAGCCTAGGCCTGTCCTCTTTCTCCACCAAGTCCCTTGGCCTCCCTTAGGCACAACAATCTCAGTGGGCCTTCTTGTCCACAGGGCTTAGGGACAAAGTGCTCATTAGGGGGTCCTTCTGAGACTGGCCGCCGGTGACATACACCTTGGGAAGGGAAGCCCACAGCCCAGGCAGATGGTGCTGTTTGCTCCCAGGGCCTCCAGGCTTCCAAGTTCTGTTTACTTTCCATTTTCTGTTAAATCCCTGGGACTTTGGGGCTCAGCTTTCCAGCTTTAAGTAGCTTCTCTCTCTCTTTCTCCCGGGAGAAAAGGAGGAAGCAGTCATTTACATTTTGACTTACAAAATATGCATTTTCAGTCTTTTGCCTATAAAATTGCAGAGCTAAGGGCAGAGGACCTGGGGGATGGGTGGCAAGAGGACTCTCCTTCAGCCCTGAAATGACATCATATTTGAATCCATCAAAATTCTGTCTCTTATGTGTTTCAGTGTTTTAAGTGCTTGGAGGGCATCTGGGTCGGACTGAGGCACTGCTTATTTTAAGCCCTCTTTAAGGTCCTGGCACACAGAAAATAATATTCAGATGGCGTGCTTGGGTAACCACCTGAATTCTTGGTGCCTAAGACCCTAAGCCAGGGCCTTTGTTGACTCTCAAATGCTGCCCAGATTCCCGGAGGACTGAGGGGTTCCACATTTCATACCCTTGAACTCACTGATTGGAAAACGCAGAACTAGATAATAGGTGCCTTTTCCCTTTTTTTCTTTTCTCCCTTGAATGCCATCTTAAACCTCTAAGCCCTCCAAGTGAAGCATCCAGAGTGTTTTCCCCCTGCCCCCACCTCTCTGCCATGAAATGCTCCAGTACCTGGAACCATCTCAGAGTGCAGTGAGGAGGCAAGCAGAGAGGGAGAGGGCAGAGGCAAGAAAGACAATTGGAGTGGCTTGTGTAAACCACGTTTCTTGCTTTGGCTTGTAACCCGGCTAGCAATTGACATGGATCCCGGCTGCAGGATCCGGTGTTGTGGTGGCAATAGACAAATACACATGGACTACTGAGTCCTGTGGAGGAAAAGGGACGGCGCTACCACTCTCTCAAGTGGAGACCCTTGCCTTGACAGGCTTTTATTGCTTTTCTGGGTACATTACATTGAGGATGATCCTCATTTACCATGCACAGGTTCTCTTTAGGTGGTTACAGAAAACAAAGGAGAGGGTGTTGCTAATTACATAAAAGAGGAAGGATATTTGCAAATGTAAAGGGAAAAGTGGTTAAGCTGGTTACACAGGTTCTTGGAAGGTTCAGCATAGATTTTAGGGAGTTACTTTAAAGATACACAGTAGTAAACATTTGCTGCCTTAATTCAGGGTGAGGGAGATTTAGCCAAAAGCAAGCCTCATAGCGGCCTAGGTACAGTGAGGGCCTGATTCCCCACGGGAGAACCTATCTGTGGGCGTGGGTTCTGCCTGCTGAACCTCTCTCCCCACGGGCTTTTCCGAGTGGGGGCTGGGCCACATTCCCCACGCTTGGAATGGTTCCCCATAAGCAATGACTTTGCTTTGAGGATTATTTAATGGTAACACAAACGCTACACAATAGGGTTCAGTATTCATAGTTAATTGTCTGACATTTATCTGATCGATTTAACACCCGATTATATTTTCCCATCAAATGTCCTTTATGAAAGTTCTTTTCATCTAGTGGTAGGCAGCATTTATTCCTCAATTTTTAGAACATCATAAGATAGTCCTATTATCTCCACCCTATAGATGGGGAAACCAAAGCTAAGAAGGGCTGAGTATCTCTTCCCAAATTCCATAGCTGGGCTGTAGGGGAGATTGGAATACAGAGATCGTTGATACCGAAGCCAAAACTTCAATGATTCCATCCCCAGCTGTGTGAATAAACATGTATTGAGCACCCACTCTGTGCCTGGTGGTGTACTAGGCATTGGGTATGCAAAGATGATCCCGTTACTGCCTATTGTCTCAGTTGCACCGTCTCGCGGAAGACGCTGTCTTTTACACCGTGCCTAGTTGGAGGGGGAAGAGAATTAAATTACATTGTGCTGCTCATTTGAATCTGCCATCTCACTAAACTCTCCCTGCCACGCAGATTGGTCTATGTCATGACTCCCATTTACAAATAAGAAGATGTCTTGGGGAGGTTAGATTGATTAGCCACATGGTAATCCAGTATAATCCAATAGAAGTGGAAAATCAGGATTTCGACAGTGGTCTGTCCGAACGCTGGCACTTTTTCTGCACATGTGCTGACTCTGTACTGTAGATAAACAGTAAGTATCCCCGGGATGTGCCTCTTGTGTTT
This sequence comes from Desmodus rotundus, assembly GCF_022682495.2. NCBI lineage: Eukaryota > Metazoa > Chordata > Mammalia > Chiroptera > Phyllostomidae > Desmodus > Desmodus rotundus. The sequence goes on along the minus strand of NC_071397.1, from coordinate 16,945,019 downwards.
AGCGTTCCTAAAGAGCATCAGCTGTACATTCCTGGAGTTGCCAGGGACCTTGGAAAAGAAAGGGGGGAAGACTGGCCAGTCCACACTGTAATAGGTTCTCTGTGTAAGGGGTCCTCCTATGGCATAGGGAATGATGTTTTTTTGGCTTAGGACTTTCTGAACTTTGCTGTGAATATTTGTCTCTTTACACCATGACCTTGCTTTTTTTTTTGCCTCTGACTTTGCTCTTCATCCAGCAGATGGGAGGAATCTCAACTCTAGGTGTGTGCTGAGATCTAAGTAACTCAGCGTCTCTAGCAGGACTTGCAGCACAGCTGGTCTTGCATCTTGAGTTATTTGATAATAATTGGATCATTGGTCTCTAGTTTCTCAGGCTGATGCTGGAACAGCTCGCCCAGGAGGGAATCTGGTGGAACGGCTGTCTGTGGTGGGATCCCCTCCGGTCTACAATGTAACATCCTGGTTGGCGGGGTGCAGCTCGGAGCTCCCACTCATCACTGCAAGGTAGGGAGCTGTCTTTGCTCACCGGTCCCTCTGTAGGATTGCTAGTTGGCCTTGGCAGATGCAAAGGTGGGACTTTTGTTAGGAAAAGCCACTGGTCTAGGTGCTTAAAGCAATATTTCTCAGTATTAAGAATGCAGTATCCGACACCTGGAGCTCTTGTTAAGACATAAATCTTTGGGCCCGAAGCCTACCATCTTTAATTCAGTGGGTTTAGGGCAGGGTCTGAGAATTTGCATTGCTAATGCGTACCCAGGCAAGGCTGATTTTACTGGTCTGGGAACTACACTTTGAGAGCTAGTTTCTAGTGAATTTGTTTAAAAGTAGTTGTATGTTTATGCTGTTCATGTCCCTCATTTCATTCCTGATATATTAATCTTATTGGAATTTAAGGTGAAATCAAAGTCTGAGGAACAAAAGTAGCTATTTCTAAGAACTTACCACCAGATGGCACTAGAGCCCCATAAGCAATACTTCCTTAATAGTCAAACGTTCCAGCCAAGTTTACAAAGCAGTAACTAAAGATCAGGCTCCTCTAAGCTCCCAGGACATGTCTATGCTCTAATTCATCCTTTTCACTTTTCACTAAAACCCTAGTAGGATGGGAAACATTGAGATGCTCTGCTTTCAAAATTTCTTTCCCTTCCCCCATCTCTTTCTTATATGTTTCAAAATTTGTTCTCAGAAACCATTTTCACAGACAGTGTATTGATGAGAGGTGCAGAAAGCTTGACTTTGTGCTCCACTTTCCTAGACATGGTCCTCTGGGCAGGAGAGAAGCTAAATTCATCAGCAGAATGAAAGTGAGAAAGGGCTTTGGTAGTGGAGAAGGGGCTGCCACGCTAGCCCACCCTCAGCTTTAAACGTTATTAACTCTGAAATGATAGAGGCAAATTTAGGTTATTCCGCACATGGTCTGCACTTAGAGGAGGCCTCACAGCCTTCCTTTCTGATTTTTCCTCAAGTCCCTTAGCTCCTTCTGGAAGCCTCCAGCCTAGGCGAGACAGGACAGCCTCCAGACCGGCCTCGCACAGCTTACACAACGCAGCTAGTGACCCTCTGCCCGACTGCTTCTGCCTGGTTGTGCGGGTGCACACCCTACGTACTGCTTACTGATGTTGTCGATAGAAACTAGACGTGCTCATTGTTGAAAACTTGGAAAATATAGAGAAACGCTTAGAAGAAGATAAAAATCACTCAATCTGTCTGCTCAGAGAAAACTTCTAGTTACATATTGGATCTATATTCTGACTGCTTTTTTTCCCCACACAGTTTTTGTATACATCTATACATGTGTATATTTACTTTTAAGCCTCTTACTGGGACCAAAAATAACATACTATATTTATAATGTCCTTTTCACCTAAGAGTAAAAATGGAAATTTCCCCATTTCATTAAACGTTCTAAAATACAGTTTTTAATGAGTGAATGGTAGTCCCTCTCATGGTGTGTCACAGTTTATTTGGCCCATTTATTGTGTTAAGAGCAGAATTAGGCAGTCCGTGTGTTTGGACACAGGTGTTAGATAAGAGCTTGGCAGCTGGAGTGGCCTGGGTTTCAGGTGGAGACGCTGCAGGGGGGAGTATCTGTCACTGATGTTTTGTTTGACTATGCAAATGTTGAGAATACCACGTTCTCCTTTCGCTGTGTGCCTGGGGCCCTGGAGGCTCAGGGAAGGGGAAGGGTGGGACACTCTTAAAGAGTCCTAATATTGCCACCCACTTTTCCTGCTGTGATGGGAAAGGGGTACCCGATATTTGGGAACTTGAGCTCATGGCGTGAGACCATGGAACACTAGTTGGTCTTTGAGGAGCAGCGGCACTCTGAAAGGTTACTGTGGCTAATGTTCGGTGTTTGCTGTGCCACAGCCCTGTGCCCACGGAAGGGGCAGAAGAAGGATCCGGGACGGTCCAGGCGACAACACAGAGACTACAGAGAACAAGTCCACCTTTAGGAGGACGCTTTCGCATCCAACTTTCTAATACAGTGATTCCTGGTAAAGGGGCAAACGGGGAGGGGGCGCAACATTTCTCATTTATATTTCTAGGGGCATTCCCAGGCCAGCAACATCCTGTGAGATCATCAGGCATGGTACAGGCTTAAAGCTATTTTATTTATTTTCCAGGGTTTGAAAATGACCTTATTAAAATTTAAGGTCTGGACAATAACAATAACATTTTTTTGCTAATAAAATCCCAACCTTTCATTTTATAGATGTGGAAACTGAGTGGATTAGCTTCTTGGAGCTGTCATAACAAATGACCGCAAACCTGGTGGCTTGAAACAACAGAAATTTATTCTCTCACAGTCTGGAGGCCAGAGGTCCAAAACCAAGTTGTTGGCCGGGCCGCACTTCCTCCAAAGTCTCGTGGGGAGAATCCGTTTCCTGCCTCTGCCAGCATCTGGTGGCAGCCAGCACTCCTTAGCCAAGGCCACATTCCTCCAACCCCTGCCTCCACGGTCACATTGTCTCTTCCTCTTCTGCGTCAAAACTCCCTCCGCCTCTCTCATGGGGCTGCATATGATTGCATTCAGGGCCTGCCCTGATAATTCCAGATAAACTCTTCCCAAGATTCTTAACTTAACCACATCTTATGACAGAGATAAGGTGATATTCCTAGGTTCTGGGGATTAGGGCATTGACCTGTCTTCTTGAGAGCCACGCAGGTTTGCCCAAAGATCATTCAGATAGTTGATGGTGGTGTCCAGGTGTGAACTCGGGTCTCTGATTCGCAGGCCAGTCCTCTTCTCTCTAGGGTTCCCTAGGCCAAGGCCGTGGTAGCCATGGTTCTTCTGAATTAAACTCCATGGTGGCACCATATGCTATTGAGAATCCTAGTGATCATAACAAAGATAGAAAGAGCTTTCAGATGCGATGAGAGTGGAATAGTTCCTAAATCTTCAGTAACATGCACATTTCACACAGGATAAGGATTAGACATGATTATAATATGCTATTTAGTTGGTATAAACATGAAATCAAAAAGGAGGCTCAGGAGAACTCAAGAGTGGCTGTATAACAATTGGCATATGGTCCAAAAGTCTCCTACCCTCCCAGGCAGAAAGATGCTGGGCTTGCTTGCAAAGAATCTTCTTGAGTGGGAGGAATGGCATGGCATTTTTACTCCAATAGAGCAACTTAGGGAAAGTGGATGGTACCTAGGCTATTGGAGTCTGCTAGATGGGTGAATAAGCACCAGCAATGCCCTGCCTCTGTGAAGTCCATCGTTGTTGCCCTTATCACGAGTGAGAAGCTGCACCCGCATGCGGGGGGGGGGGGGGGGGGGGGGGGGGGGAGACTCCTCCCACCACCACCTTCTACTGCTGATGTTGCCTGGCATCATTGCCTGAAGAACAACAGGGGGAAGATGGCCCTAATCTGGCCTTTTGAAATGGTGATGACCTCAAATTATGTAAATGTAGAACAATCTTTTTGAAAAGGATGAGAATTTTGTTTGCATTTTAGAAATATAGTGGCATTTTATTAACACCCCAAGGTACGGGTTTTAAGAGGAAAGCTCTTGGGTAGGTAGAACCTGGATTTTAATCGAAACTGGTCTCACTTGGTTGGCAAGCTTCTGAATCTCCCTGGGTTTCTTTTGCTTAATCTCTAAAGGAGGCATGAGGGTACCGGTGACCCACCTCACAGGGCTGCTGGGAGCAGCTAATGAAATGGAAATTCTTGGTACAGCATGAAACAGTGCAAACATAAGCAGGACTTAAGCACAGAGTGTTATTTCTCTATGGGCATGTGGGATGGGGAAGCAGGTGGTTGGGCTTAAAGGAAATTCTAATAGAGAAACCGAAGTTAAATGCCGACATTCCTCAGCTGGGTTGGCTAAGTTTTATGGGTGTCAGCTGCTGTGTGCCTCCCTCACTCCCTGTGAAAGGTGGCCAACTTCTCTCTGTTCACAGAGCCAGCTACATTTTTCCTAGGGAACACCCAACATTTAATTAGACTTTCAGGAATTACCCGGGTGTCTGGAGTTTATATTTGAGTTGACAGTTGAGATAGTTTTGTCCAATGTGACTGTGCTCTCTGCTCTCTGCTTGCTGTGAGATGTGATACTAAGGGTATCACGATGTGAAGCGTGGGCATCTGCTCGTATTCACCTTAGGAAAAAAAGTGGTTTAACTGGGCTGGGGGGTCTCTTGAAGCTAGATTTTGAACATGAAGTTCTCCCGCATACTTAGTAGGTGTCTTGACATTTAGTCTCTCTCATCTTCATGATGAGACCCTGTTATCTGCATGATGAGGTAGAATAATTTAGTGTCTTGTGTCTTCTATATTAAAACCTTTCCCACAGATGTCCCTGTACATATCTCAGCTAGTCACCTTCGCAAGCTCTTACAGGACAGTGCTGATGACTTCACCTCCAGGTACCTCAATGTCAGCGACTTCACTGTGATGGAGGATCTGAAGTCTTGCTATGAACACGTATGGACCCTCTCCTGGTCCACCCAGGTTGGGGATTTGCCCAATTTCATCAGGGTATGTACAGCATCCCTTTGGGTGGTATGGATTTTGTGTCCTGGGACAGTGTTGTAAAGAAAACTATCAGAATGAGATGAATGGAAACGGTCATGAATTATTGGTTTTGTTGGAATATTTAAGTAAAGGGATCAATGATCTTTCTTTCTGGAAGTTTTCAAGACATAATTTGTATCTCACATCTCTGATAAAGCCACTTGAGCCTAACATCTCCTCCCCTAACTCGGTGTAGGTAGAGATGTTGTTGGTCAGTGTCCACCATACAGCAATTCTGCATCTGTTATTGGATAATTTAAGCAGATGTGATTGACTCAGGTTGTCAGGGAGGCAGATGGCATAGCAGAAGGAAGTTTAGAAAAGGATTTGCTGTCTTTGGGTAATGACAAAACCAGATGCTCTTGCATATTTAGGGTTTTAAAAAATAATCTAATGCTCATCTAGCTTTTGGTTATTATAAAATGAAACCTAAGATGGGATTTGATCCCTGCTATATGCTATCGTGAGTCATCTGGTTTTCAAATACAATACTTGGGTGGGGATAAAGGACAGGAGTCATCTCATAGCACTTGTTTCCTTACATTTTATTGTCATGTTTTACATTGCAAACATATAAAACAGAAAAGCACATAGAAACAAAAATATCTTGGCTTAAAAGGAGCGGCTAATTTTTTATGCCATTTCATGCAACTCTACTTGCAAATAACTATTCCTCTAATTTACTGGGCTTTCATTAGCTATTAGTTACATTAGGTTTCTAGTTTTCAGTCCCCTGTCACTCCATTTTTACTTTCTAGCTATCTGATTATCCTAAGCTAAATGCAAAAAACCCCTTTATTATTTGTTTTCCTCAAGACTAGACTGCTGTTCCATGAGTGAATTCACCAGAAATGTACTTGTCTTAGGTCTCTGATGCAAGTCTAACTGGACTGAACCCTGCTGCAACTACTCGTGTGGTATATGATGGTGGAGTTTTTCTTGCACCTATATTTGGAGACATGTTGGTTACCGCCAACCAGCACACTCAGGTGAGAGTGGGTGGGCCAGCTAAAATGCAAGGACTAGCTTCAAGTCCGTCTCAGCCCCTCTCTGATTTGTAGAAAACCAATCCCAAGGATCAGTTTTCTAACACATAATACAGAGACAATTAGGGCTTTCCTCTTTCTACTTCCACAGAGTATGGAAAGTACTCTACAAACATTAAGTGCTTTGTAAATATAACGTCCCATTATTGTAATTATTGATGCTATTATTATGGTATAAAAATAGAGAACCTCTGTAACTACATACGATTTATACCTCCACACAGTGGCATTGAAAAGTAAATGAGCTAAGTCAACTCCTTTTCTCTTTAAAATGTCTTTTTCTATTTTCCATCTGCCCATACTTCTCTTATAAGTCATCCGCTTTTAATTTAAGAAAAATTTAAAATACAAAACTATAAAGAATAATATACCAACACCAGAGTATGTAAACTGAGGATTAATCATCAACGTGTTGATATATTTAATCTTTTGTCTTTATGAATAAAATAAAACATTACAGAAAAAATCAGTGTTCTTTATTGATTGTTCCTTCATGCTATCCCAATGCCCATTTCCTCCATAAGCAAACACTGTTACAAATATAGTGTGTATACTTTTAATCCATATTTCATATGTAGAGAGTCCAATGAGCATATCTTTTTCACCTTCCTCATTTCCAAGTGTTGTAGAGTTTGATTAGATTAACATTAGTTCCAGGAAGAAAGAAAGACCTGTAAAAATGGACTCTTGAACAATGTGGGGGTTAGGGACACTGACCCCCCTCACAGTGAAAAATTGTGGATAAATTTTGACTGCCCAAATTCTGTATGTTATATGTATTATATACCATATACAATAGAGTAAGTTAGAGAAAAGAATATTATTAAGAAAATCATAGGGAAGAAAAAAAACTTACAGTGTTTGTAAAAAGTAATCTGTGCATAGATGGCCGTGTGCAGTTTGACCCCATGTTGTTCAAAGGGCAAGTGCAGTCTCTTTGGGGGGGTGACCATTCTAGGACAGAAAAGACCCCAGAGCAGGGGTCTGCGTACTCTAATCTTCAGTTACATACCCACGTAGTAATGATGGGAGGAAGGTGCCTACTCCATTGGCATTTACCAGCAAGAAAGGGCTTTTCAACGGAAATAGCTACCTAGTTGAAAATACAGAGTGATAAAAATTCCTTGTGCAGTTTGAATTTTATTAAATTTAGTTTTATATGACAAGAGAGGAACATTTAACTGCAGAAATGTAAGGTTTTAGCATGCCCACCATCAGCCTATGAAAGTCTGATATATTTTGAGCCATTTGTTACAATTTAGGGTTTGTTACTGGGAAATAGAAGAAAGAAAATAAATGAATTACTAACACATTTTAATTTGGACAAATTTCACAAGTACCTCATGAATACTCTCGAGTACACGAAATGCATACATTTGGGTTTAATTCTTTTGCCTTTTTTCAGGTGGTTGTGCGAGTGAATGACATACCAGCTCATTGTTCAGGTTCCTGTTCTTTCCAGTACCTTAAAGGGTCAACTCCCCGGGTCCACTCTGTGTGGTATTCCCTCGGTATGATTTGCAACTTGGCGTTGAGGTTGTTATGATCTTTAGAATAGAGTGGTTTGTGAGAGGCCCTGTACATGGTGATGGGTGGATGGAAGGTGCCTCATTTCAGGGAGTGGGTATTCAGTGATGCAGCAGAAAGGGTATTTTTTGGCCAATGTAACTGATATGGTCACGATTGGAAATGGAGACAAGTAGATTTTTGATGATTTAAAATATTTTATTCTCTCTGTCCCTTGTTTCAAAATATCCTTTTCTTTGATCCCCCTCCCCCCCCCCCATTTTGCTTCATCCGGCATTACTAGTTTGAGAAAATTTAGGATGGGGGCTGTAAGCTACAATGATAAATGCCAATGTCCAATATTTGAGTCCATATTCAACTCCTTGGATTTTGTTGAGGGGAAGGTGAGAGGAAGTGAACATCTGATGTTAAAGAGAGTTGTCTGAAATGGAGTGATATCACTGAGAGATAATTTTGTTCTTTTAATTTCTTTCCTCCTTTAAGAGGTTGACACGGACCTACTGGTTTATATTGCCGGAACTCGTTTCTCGGGTGACTCCCGCGCCTTGCAGATTACAGTGAACGAAACAAATTGCAAAGTTATTTTCTCAAATCAAACACATGTGGTCTGTCAGATAGACCTGCTGCCTGTTGGAGTGCATCACATCTCAATGCTGGTGAGACCCTCTGGTCGTGCCGTCAATGCCAGTGGAGAAGGCCTCTTCCTGAGCGTGGACCCCAGACTAGATGCTGTGGAGCCTGCCAGAGCTGCGGAGACTGGTAATACGGGGAGGACCCCACATGGCCTCTGAACTGCTGTAGGTAGCATTCTTGCCGATATGCAGGAATCTAGTCCTGCCATGTAATAAATTCTGTACCCACTATGATTCACAGCTTTCTGTTTTCTGCCAGCAGCATTTCTTCTAATGAGCAACAGACCTTTGAGCCCTTAGATGAACTCACTTGCTACATAGTTTGGCTGATGGTATCAGGCATAATTGGGTCAGTCACTGAGTCACCAGGACAATTTGGTTTAGTGGAAACAACACTAGATTGGGTGTTAGGACTTATGTGCTTGGGTTTGCGTGATGCCAAAGTCAGATGTGTGACCTTAGAAATGTCAGCTACTTTTCAGAGACTTCGGTTTCCTAATAATGATGATGACAGGCATAGTGTCACTTACGGAGTATCTCTTCTAGGTAGTCTCACACTCTAAATGCTTACAGCTGCCTGGAAGATGGAGTTTTATCCACATTTTTCAGATGAGACAATGGTGGTTCTGAGAGCACAGTGACTTGCCCTAGGCTTTCCAATGGAAAGAGGTGGACTTACGAACTGGAATCGTCAGATGCCAAGGCTCCTGCTGCTTCTGCATTCCACGCTCTCCTAGTTATACCGTGGGCCTAATGATGCTTAGCTTGTAGACCTCCTAGTTTTGTATGAGGTTAAAATGAATCAACGGGTGGGAAAGTCCCTTGAAAAGTAAATACGTATGCATGTGCGGCATGAAGGTCTTGCCCACTAGAAACCTTGCAGACAGGGGGTGTTCACAGATGTTCGCAAACTGACACACACTTGGATACTTGGCTGGCATGCAAAGCTAGCTACCATTTGAGTAAGTGGGGTTTAGAGAGGGCAGTGGGTCTTGTCAGTGTCAGCCGCATGGATTGGATCTTGGTGTCATGGAAACCAAGAACCCCTTCGTGCTTTCTGAGGGATATGAGCAATTGAAAACAATCCAGCCATATTGGAAGAATCTGAGATATCTATTTCTATATCTATCTATCTATCTATCTATCTATCTATCTATCTATCTATCTATCATCTGTCTAATGATTTTTGGAGCTTTAAACTCCTTCCTAATTGCTGTGGAGTTTATTCTGTTGGACAAAGACCTGTGGCTAAAAATATTTTTTGAAGCGGTGTTTCCTGGCCTTAAATGCATTGTTCATAGGAATGGCTTGCTTCTGACTTGACTTTGCCTGGAAGAGTGAATTATGAGGCCAGCCCTACCTCATCTCTGCACATGAAATAGAACAAGCTTTCTCTTATTTCTCAGTGGTTTAGGGAAAGAGCCAGATGGTATGTGATGCTCGCAGTGAAAGATCATATTCTATATTAACCCAATAATTATTAGTTTGAATTTAGGGCATGCACTAGCCTTCCCAGTAGATTTATAAGGGGCTTGGATCTTATAAAGTTACCTTTGAAGTTCAGGCCACACAAACCTTCTTTAGCTTCCCCTACCCCACCAGACTGCAGACAACTTGATGGCAGACAGGTGACTCAGCCATCTTTGTTTTCCCTAGACAGCGTGCCTTGCACAGGCAGGGTAGCCAGCTATCCTGGTTTTCCTGGGACTGAGGGGTTTCCCAGGATGCAAGACTTCCAGTTTTAAGACTGAGTCATGGAACTCTTAACGCTAAAATTCAGAAAGTCCCAGGCAAACGAGTTGGTCCCTCATCCTATCACCCAACCAAGGCATGCTGTAGCAACAATATGTAGTGAAGTGATTTGTCTGGGACGTTGTACATCATCTCTCTGTATTTTGGCAGAAGATGGAAAAGTCAGAGAAGGAATAATATTGAGTGGGTGTAAATTAACTTTTAGTAAAGACTAGGGGAAAAGGGAGGAAGAGAGGGAGAGGTTCCTCTTGCTACTGTCCTCATGGCTGGATTTAAACTTTCCCTCCACTCTGCTGCCTACCTTGTATCAACCAGACTCACTCACTCACTCTCTCAGCACTAATGGAGCCACCCTGTGTAAAGCCCCATGCCAGGTGCTGAAGATCTGGCCGCTCAAAGTGTGGTTCTGGACTAGCACTGTCCACGTCATCTGGGAGTATGTTAGAGACGCAGAGTGTTGGACCCCATCCCAGACGTTCTAATCAGTATGCATTTTAACATGAATCCTAAAGCAATTTCTATGAATAGTGCAGTTTAAGCAACATTGCATTAGAGGATTTAAAGAGAACCAGGCTGAGTCCTACCAGCAAGGAATTTACAGAATAATCTAGTATGTAATGAATAAATATAATAATGTGGCAATATTCTAAATCACTACTTTCACATATGCACAAGCACCCTCAAAAGGGTTTTAAAGGAAAATCTTGGCTTTGGAGTACATACTTCCTTGGCCCGTTTCTTGCTGAGATAGAGTTGCCTTGTGTTTAGTTATGGGAACTTGTGAGGCACCTGTACGTTCAAATGGGAATGGCACAGTGTCACCCCTTCTGCAACTTTCAATTATTAACATCAACAGTAATAATAATAGCGATGATTATTTAGCTCTTATCATGTACGAGAGACTATGAATGCCAGGCATACAGTAAATTAAAGCGAAGCTCCTGCTGTCATGGAGGTGGTGGTTAATTGTGTTAGAGACAAGTCAAGCAGGGGAAGAACCACGAAAGGAGTAGTGGCTGTGATGGGAAGGCCATCGGCACTGGAGGATTGATGTGGATGGCACTGGAGAATGGAGGCATGGATGGGGGAAGGGATAAGTGCTGGGGAACTCTGGAGAAGAGAGTTCTAGGCAGAGGAATCACTAAATGTAAAGTCTTCAGTCGGAATGAGTTTGGCTTGTTCCAAGAATACCATGGAGGTCACAAATGGCTATTTGTGTATCTTCTGTAGAGAAATGCCTATCCAAATCCTTTGCACATTAACAAAATTGGGTTATTTGCCCTTTTATTGCTAAGTTGGAAGAGTTCTTTATATAGTTTAACTGAGTCTCTTACTAGATACACATGATTTGCAAATGTTTTCTCCCACTTGTGGGTTGTTTTTTTATATTCTTGATAGGAGTCTTTGAAGCACAAAAGTTTTTTTAAAATTATTTTTAAAATTTTAGTGTTCAAGTACAGTTGTCTGTATCCTCCCCACCCTACTCCCTCCTACCCCAGCCATCCCCACCTCCCTCCCCTGATTCCATCCCCCTTGGTTTTGTCCATTTGTCCTTTATAGTTGTTCCTGAAAACCCTCCCCCCTTTTCCCCCCATTATACCCTCCCCTCTCCCTTCTGGTTACTATCAGCTTGTTCCCAATTTCAATGTCTTTGGTTATATTTTGCTTGCTTGTTTGTTTTGTTGATTAGGTTCCAGTTAAAGGTGAGATCATATGGTATTTGTCTTTCACTGCCTGGCTTATTTCACTTAGCATAATGCTCTCTAGTCCCATCCATGCTGTTGCAAAGGGTAGGAGCTCCTTCTTTCTTTCTGCTGTGTACTATTTCATTGTGTAAATGTACCATAGTTTTTTGATCCATTCATTTACTGATGGGTAGTTAGGTTGCTTCCAGCACTTGGCTATTGTAAATTGTGAAGCACAAAAGTTTTTGCAGAAGTCCAGTTTATCTGTTTTATTGTTGTTGTTTATGCTTAGGTATCATATTTAAGAAACAATTGCCTAATCCAATGTCACCAAGATTTGTGTGTGATTTTTTTTTTCCCTAAGAATTTTGCAGTTTTAGTTTTTGTGTTGAGGAATGTGATTTATTTTGAATTAACTTCTGCATATGGTGTGAGATAGAGGCTTTATTAGTTTTCTGGGGCTGCTTATCCATGTACCCCAAACTGTATCATTTAAACAGCAGAAATTCATTACCCTACAGATCTGGAGGCTAGAGGTTAAGAATCAAGATATTGGCAGAGTTGACCCCTCATGAACCAACCTGTGAGGAAGAATCTGTCTCATGCCTATCTATCCCCTAGCTTCTGGTGATTCACTGCCACTCTTTGGCATTCTATGGCTATAAAAGCATCACCTGATCTCTGCCTTAATCTTCATGTGGTGATTTTGCTGTGTCTTTTCTGTGCCCAAATTTTCTTTTTTAATAAGATACTAGTCAGATTGAATTAGGGACCCACTCTACTCTAGTATGACTTCATCTTATATTAACTAACTATGTCTGTAATAAGCCTATTCCCAAACAAGGTCACATTCTGAGGTACTAGGGGCAGGCAGGACTTCAACATGTGAATTTTTAGGGGACATAACTGAACCCAAAACAGTATCCAGCTTCATTGCTTTGCATGTGGATATGCAGTTGTTCTATTTTGCATCTATGTGAATATATTAGTAGTATAACTTCTTAGAAATGGAATTCCTAGGCCAAGAGGTGATATACATTTAACATTCTGTATAATTTATTCTCTATGCAGTGTATGAGTATATATTTACCACATTTTACAATGTTTTTGATTTTCCAGTCTTATAGAAGAAAAAGAATATTTCATTGTACTTTTACTTTGCACCTATTTTTGAGACAAATTGAATACCTATTTATGTGTTTAAGAGACATTGTATTTTCTTCTCAGTGAACTTTGTATTTATCTCCTTAGCTCGCTTGTTTTTTTCAATTAGGTAATTGTTTTTTATTGATGTTAAAGAGCTTTTTATATATTAAGGACATTAGATCTTTATATGTTTTTCTTTGTCTCTTTGCTTATTATTTTTATAAGTCATAAATTTTTAAATTTTTTATGCAGTAAATGTATCAACCTTTACGGCTTCTGGGTTTATGAAATACTTAGAATAATGAGCTTTCCTTATCTAAAATAATATAAAAATAAAAATTCTGCCATGTTTTCTCCTAGATTTTTAATGCTTTATTTATTATGGTTAAATATTTCACCACTTTGGAATTTATTTTGGTAAGATGTGAGGTAGGAATTCAGAATTAATTTATTCAATACTATTTACTTATTTCATTTACTAAATAAGTAATCATCTATTTTCACTTATGTAAAATGCCATATTTATCATTTCCTATACTCTTAAATTCTCTGGGTTTATTTCTAAACTTCCTATTCTGCTTCATTGATCTATCTGGCTCTTCATGCTTTATTATTTTAATTATAGTTTCTTAATAAAATATTTTAATGTGTGATAGAAGACTTCTTTACTCTTATTTTTGAAATTTTGTATTCTGGCTATTGTTTCCTTTTTATTTAATTTTAAAATCAATTTGTCTGATTTAAATAGAAAATCCTGTTTGTATTTTTATTGGAATTGCATTGATGCTTTGGTTTAATGTGGAAAAATATGCAACCATCCTGATGTTCACTCCTTCTACCTATTTATTTTAGTTTTCTTATTTTAATCTATGCATTATGTTCCTCAGTAGCACTTCAATGTCTTCTTCAAATTTCTTCATCATCTCGAATTACTGTTCTCAATATTGTTTTTAATTTTTTTATCTTCCATTTTATTTTCTAACTTTGGAGTCTATTGTACTCTTGCCCTGACTCTTCAGGGCAAGTTTATATGTTTAACTTCAGGGTATCATTTCACATAGTCACATTCTCCTGAAAGGTTTTCATCAGGTTGTGGAAGTTCCTCTTTCTCACTCTGACAAGCTTGGAGAAGATGACCTTGCTCCTGTACCCACGCCCCACTTTCAAGGGGCGCATGTCTCTATTTGGTGGCTCGATCACTCTTCTGTCTCCTTCTGGGCAGATGGCAGACCTGCATCATTGCCCTCATCAGTAATAAGTGGGATTTCTATTTATCGGTTAGATCTAGGCCTGCTCCTCTGGACAGGAGAGTGTGCCATGATATTGGAAAGATTGGTGTTACGCGCTCTTCACCAGCATTTGCGGTGAGGGGATAGGGGCTTCTGGGGTTGCTCTTCAGGGATCAGGAGAGAAGTCGTGATGACAGTGGGTTATGATGTCAGGCTTCCACGCCACCTCAGAGATTGGAGCCTAGTATGTGCAGAATCAAATCACAAAAGCTGGAAGGGTTGAAGCTGGTTTTTTCTTTAATTGTATTTTTTTCCATTACCATTTATCTCCCCTGTATGCCCCCAACAAACACCAGATTATAGTCCATGTCCATGAGTTCTTTTTCCTTTTTGTTTGATCCCTCCACCTCCAACCCCCTCCCCCCCCCCACAGCTGTCCTCCTGCTCTCCATCTATGAGTCTGTCTCAGTTTTGCTTGTTAATTCAGTTTGTTCATTAGATTCCACATATGAGTGAAATCATATGCTATTTGTCTTTCTCTGACTGGCTTATTTCACTAAGCATAATGCTCTTCAGGTCCATCCGTGCTGTTGCAAAGGGTAAAACTTTCTTCTTTTTTATGGCTAAATAGTGTTCCACTGTATAAATGGAACACTATTCCACTTTGGTACACAATTCCATAGTTGTTTTATCCACTCATCCACTGATGGACACTTGGAACACTTTTGCACTGTTGTTGGGAATGTAGATTGTTGCAGCCACTGTGGAAAGCAGTATGGAGGTACCTTGAAAAACTAAAACTGGAACTACATTATGACCCAGTGATTCTACTTGTGGAAATTTATCCAAAGAAACCCAAAACACTAATTTGAAAGAACATAAGCACCCCTATGTTCATTGCAGCATTGTTTACAATCACCAAGGTAGGGAAGGCTTTAAAAAATTTGTTATTCCATTATAGTTGTCTCAGCTTTCCTTCTTTGCCCTCCTCCTTCCAGCCCACCCCCTCTCCCACAGTCAATCCCTACACTATTGTCCATGTCCATGGGTCACTCCTACATATTTTTTGACTAGTCCCTTTCCCTTCTTTCCACCATTACCCACCTCCTCTCTCCCCTCTGGCTGCTGTCAGTTTGTCCCATGTTTCTGTCTCTGGTTCTGTTTTGCTCATTAGCATATTTTGTTCATTAGATTCCTCTGATAAGTGAGATCACGTGGTATTTGTCATTTATTAGCTGGCTTATTTCACTTAGCATAATATTCTCCAGTTCCATCATGCTGTCACATAAGGTAGGAGCTCCTTCTTTCTTTCTGCTGCATAGTATTCCATTGTGTAAATGTACTACAGTTTTTTGATCCACTCATTTACTGATGGGCACTTAGGCTATTGTGAATAGCACTACTATGAACATGGGGTGCCTAAGTTCTTTTGAATTGGTGTTTTGGGATTCTTAGGGTACATTCCCAGCAGTGGAATTTCTGGGTCAAAAGACAGTTTCATTTTTAGTTTTTTGAGGAAATTCCATTCTGTTTTCCACAGTGGCTGCACCAGTCTGCATTCCCACCAACAGTGTACTAGGGTTCTTTTTTCTCTGTATTATCACCACCCTTGTTGTTTGTTGATTTATTAATGATGGCTATTGTGACAGGTGTGAGGTGATATCTCATTGTGGTTTTAACTTGCATCTCTCTGATGGCTAGTGATATTGAGCATGGCTATGGGCCATCTGTATGTCCTCCTTGGAGAAGTGTCTATTCAGATCCTTTGCCCATTTTTTAAATAGGATTGTTTATCTTCCTGGGGTTGAGTCATATGAGTTCTTTATATATATTTGGATATTAAACCCTTATTTGATATATCATTGACAAATATGTTCTCCCATATGGTTGGTTTCCTTTTCATTTTGATGATGGTATCTTTTGACGTGCAGAAGCTTTTTTAATTTGATGTAGTCCCATTTGTTTATATTTTCTTTTATTTCTCTTACCCTAGGGGATATATTGGCAAAAATATTGCTTTGTGGGATATCTGAAATTTTACTGCCTATGTTTTCCAGTGGGGCTTTTATGGTATCATGACTTATATTTAAGTGTTTTATCCATTTTGAATGTATTCTAGTGTATGGTGTAAATTGGTGGTCTAGTTCCTTTTTTTTTTTTTTTGCATATATCAGTCTAGTTCCCCCAACACCATTTATTGGAGAGTCTATTTTTACTTCATTGTGTGCTCATGTCCCCTTTGACAAATATTAATTTACTATAGAGACATGGGTTTATTTCTGGGTTCCCTATTCTGTTGCATTGATCTATGTGTCTATTCTTATCCAGTATTAGGCTATTTTGATTATAGTGGCCTTATAGAATAGTTTTATATCAGGTATTGTGATCCCCCCAAATTTCTTCTTCTTTCTCAACATTGCTGAGGCTATTCAGGGTCTGTTTTGGTTTTATATAAATTTTGGGAGTATTTGTTCTAGATCAGTGAAATATGCCATTGGTATTTTAATAAGAATAGTGTTGAATCTATAGATTGCTTTGGGCAGTACGGACATTTTAATGATGTTAATTCTTCCAGTCCATGAACAGGGTATATACTTTCATTTATTTGTATCTTCCTCAATTTCTTTCTTTAGTGTTCTATAGTTTTCCAAATATAGGTCTTTTACCTCCTTGGCTAAATTTATTCCTAGGTACTTTATTTTTCTTGTTGCTATAGCAAATGGGATTTTCCCCTGATTTCTGATTCTGATATTTTGTTGTTAGTGTATAAAAATGCCTTTGATTTCTGAATATTAACTGTATTCCTCTACTTTGCCAAATTCACTTATTAGGTCAAGTAGTTCTTTTTGGTGGATAATATAGGATTTTCTAGGTACACTATCATGTAGTCTGCAAATAATGACGATTTTGCACCTCCTTCCCAATTTGGAAGCCTTTTATTTCTTTTTCTTGTCTGATTGGTGTGGCCAGTACTATGTTGAATAAGAGTGGTAAAAGCAGACACTCTTGTCTTGTTCCTGATTTTTAGGGAAGAGCTTTTAGTTTTTGTCCATTGAGTATGATCTTGCAAGTAGGTTTCTCATATATGGCCTTTATTATTTTGAGACATGTTCCCTCTATTGTCACTTTGCTGAGTGTTTTTATCATAAATGAGTACTAGATTTTATCAAATGCTTTTTCAGCATTTATTGATATGATCACGGAGCTTCTGTCCTTCATTTTCTTTATGTGTTTTATTACATTTATTGATTTGTAAATATTGTACCATCCTTGCATCCCTGGGATAAATCCCACTTGATCATGGTTTATGATCTTTTCAATGTATTGTTGGATCCAGATTCCAATATTTTATTGAGGAATTTTGAATATATATTCATCAGAGATATTGGCCTGTAATTTTCTTTGTTTATTGTGTCTTTATCTGATTTTGGAATTAGGATAATGATGGTCTCATAAAAGGAATTTGGGAGTCTTCCCTCTTCTGGAATTTTTTGTAATAGTTTACAAAGAATAGGAGTTAGTTCTTTGAATGTTTGGTAAAATTTGCCTGTGAAGCCAACTGGTCCAGGGCTTTTGTATGTTGAGAGTATTTTGGTTACTGCTTTGATTTTCTAGTTGTTATTGGTTTACTCTGGCTTTGTGCTTCTTTTTGATTCAGTTTTTGAAAATTGTATGTTTCTAGAAATTTATCCATTTTGCAGAAGTTGTCCAGTTTCTTGGAATATAGTTTGTTCATAGCAATTTCTTACAATTCTTTGTATTTCTGTGGTATTGGTTGTTACTTCTCTTTTGTTTCTGACTTTATTTATTTAGATCCTCTCTTTTTTTTTCTTGATGAGTTTTGTTAAAAGTTTGTCAATTTTTAAAATCTTTTTAAAGAAACAGCTCCTGGATTCATTGATCCTTTGTATTGTTTTTTTAGTCTCTATGTCATTTAAATATGGTCTGATCTTGATTATTTCCTTGCTTCTACTCACTCTGGTCTTCATTTGTTGTTGTCCCTCTAGTTCTTTTAGATGTAGAGTTAGGCTGCTTATTTGAGATTTTTCTATCTTCTTTAGGTAGATCTGAATTGCTACAAATTTCCCTCTCAAGACTGCCTTCACTGTGTCCCATAGGTTTTGGGTTGTCGTGTGTTCATTTCATTGCTTCCAGGTACTTTTTGATTTCTTCCTTGATGTCATTGTTAACCCCTTCGTTATTTAATAACATGATATTCAGTCTCCATGTATTTGAATGTTTTTGAGTTTTTTTCCTTGAGGTTGGTTCCTAGTCAAGCCTAGATGTGAACTAGAAGTTCTAGTTCACATCTAGTTGTGAGCCAAGAAGATGCTTGATGTGATTTCAATTTTCTTGATTTTTTGAGGCTTGTTTTGTGTCCTACCATGTGGTCTATCTTTGAAAATGACTCATGTGCATTTGAAAAGAATGTGTATTTGCTTATTTGTGGTGAAATGCTCATTAAATATCAATTAAGTCCATTTGATTTAGGATATCATTCAATGCCACAATATCCTTGTTGATTTCAGGGATCTATCCATTTTTGAGAGTGGGGTGTTTAAATCCCCTATGATGACTGTATTCCTGTTGATCTCCTTCTTAAAATCCTCCAAAATTTACCTCATGTATTTAGGTGCTCCTAGGTTGGGTGCATATATGTTTACAAGGGTTATATCGTCTTGTTGGAAAAGTCGCTTATGTATTATGTAGTGATCTTCTTTGTCTTTTGTTATGGCCTTTGTGTTGAAGTCTACTTTGTCTGATATAAGTATTGCTACACCAACTTTTTCTTCATGTCTATTTGCTTGGAATATTTTTTCTTTCCCTTCACTTTCAGCCTGTGTACCTCTTTTGTTCTGAGGTGGGTCTCTTGTAGACAGCATATATGTGGGTCATGTTTTCTTATCCATTCAGCTACCCTCTGTCATTCGATTGGAACATTAAGCCATTTACATTTAAGGTTATTATTGATAGGTATTTATTCTTTGGCATTTTTTCCCCTTTGTGCCTATGTTCCTCTTGCTCTCTTTTTCTTCATCTTTTTAAAGCAGTCTCTTTAGTATCTTTTGCAATGCTGGTTTGGTAGAGATGTATCCTTTGAGCCTTTTTTTTTTTTTGTATGGGAAGCTCCTTATCTTGCCTTCCATTTTGAATGAGAGCCGTGTTGGATAGAGTAGTCTGGATTGCAGTTCTTTGCTTTTCATTACTTGGAATATCTCATGCCATTCCCTTTTGGCTTGTAGTGTTCCTGTTGAGAAATCAGCCAATAGCCTTATCAGAGCTCCCTTGTATGTTACTAGATGTTTCTCCCTTGCCGCTTTTAAGATTCTTTCTTTGTGTTTAGATTTTGCCATTTTAATTATGATGTGTCTTGGAGTGGGCCTCTTTGGGTTCATCTTGATTGGGTCCATCTGTGCTTCCTGAACTTGTGTGACTTTTTCCTCACCAAGTTAGGGAAGTTTTCTGTCATTATTTTTTCAAACAGGTTTTCTCTCCCTTTCTCCTTTTCTTCTCTTGTATTCTCTATGATGTGAATATTGTTATGGTTCATGTTGCCTTGCAGTTCCCTCAAACTATCTTTCTTTTTGAGTCTTGTTGTTTTGTTTTGTTGCTCAGACTGGCTGTTTTTTTTCTACCTTGTCTTCTAACTCATATGCTTGTCTTGATCCTATGCTTCATCTAGCTTGCTTTTAATTTCTTCTAGTGTATTCATCATTTCAGATATTTTATTCTTCACTTACACCTGGCTCTTATTCATAGTTTCTATGTCCTTTTTCATGCTGATGTAGTTCCCACTAAGTTCCTTGTAGTTCTCACTAAGTTCATTTAGCATCCTTGTAACCATCACTTTGCACTCTATTTCTGATAAATTGCTTGCCCCAACTTCAGTTAGCACTCTTTCTGGGGATTCCTCCCTTTCTTTAAGTTGAGGGTTGTTTCTTTGTCTCCTCATATTAGGTGGCTCTTTTTGTTTGTTTCTGTGTATTAGATCAATCCACTTTGACTCCCTCTCTTTGTGGAGTGGCCTTCTGTGGTAGGAGTCCCGAGGGACTCAGTGGTGCAGTCTCCTTGAAGTCCTGAGCTAGATACTCTAGGGTTGCCCTTTACACATTTTATGTGGGCTCTCTGTTGTATTTGGATTTTGGTTGTTGTTGGCTTGTTCATTGATGGGTCCCCCCTCTGGCTGGCTGGCTGAGAGTTACAACCCTCACCACATCTTGTATGCTGTGGTACAGGAGTTGACAGAAGAAAACAAAAACAACTCAGCAATCAACACCCAAACCAGCAAAAATACCCTCAACCACTATCACAATATCAACAACAAATGAGCTAAGATTAATAAAGGTGGAAAGTGAATAAGAATAATATACAAAAAGAAAAGACAAATATGAACTGACTAACAGAAAGAAAAATGATTTTGAGAGGGTAGGGATAGGAGAAATAATAATGGTGTGGAATAGAAACAAGGTGAAAAAAGGAGAAAATAAAATTTACAGCATAAATACAATAGGGAAGGAACAGGGCAAACTGGAGTAAAGAGAAAAGCAGAGTACAGTATGAGGTTTGGAGATAAAATAGGAACCAAGTTGAAGGAAAACAATCACTGCTGTGATGTCCATGACAAAGGAGCAAAAAATAATAAAGGTGGAAAGCAAATAATAATATTGTAAGAAAAAAAAAGATAGAAAAGAAAAAAAGATTGTGAGATGTCTAAAGGATAGATAACTGGTTTTGAGAGGATAGAGGGAAGAGAAATAATTGGTGTAAAGGTTAGACACCTGGATAAGAAAGGGAGAAAATAAAATTTAAAATAAAAATAAGACAGGTTAGGAGGGAGGCGAAATGGAGTAGGGCAGGGGAACAGTAAAATATGAGATTTAAAATAAAAAATATAGTGAACAACTAGGGATACAATTGAAGAAATGCAACAACAACCCTAATATCAATGACAAGTGAGCAAATATTAACAAATGTGGGACAACAATAAGGATATTATTAGAACAGGGAAAAGAATGTGAGGTGACTATTGGAAAGAAAGATGGTTTTGAAAGGATGAAGGAAGGAGAAATAGTGAGGAATTGAAATGAGGTATGCAAAGGGAAAAAATAAAATTTGAAACAAAAATAAGAAAGAGAAGGATAAAGGCAAAATAGAATAAGAGAAGGGAAGAGTAAAATATGAGATTGGAATTAAAACTAAAATAAAAAATAAAAAAGTAATAACAAAAATAATAGATGTGAATAAAAAAATAGTAAAATAATAGGAACAAAATTGAAAACAAACAATGTTCAAAAGCTACGCAGGAGGAAAAATAGCACAAATGATGAAAAATAACAAGGTGGAATTCACCTCAGTAGTATCTAGTGTTGTTGTCCCACTGTCTTTTCCTTCAGGGTCCATCCCTGATGGCAGCTGGTGTCTCAGTCTAGCTTTAGAGCAGCCTGTTTAAGGTTACAAGTGATATGCAGATTACAAGAGATAGTCTGTGGCTATCTCCTTCAGGCTTGGCTGGCCCTCACTCTTCTGCCCTGCTGGCTTTTTATCAGCACAATGTCCACAGGTGGTTCATCTAACATCCAACAAGCACTACATATACCGCCTCCACCTACCTCCAGAGGGGCCTCTGGTGTGATCAGGAGGGTGGGATCCCTGGATCTCCCTCCAGGAGGCGCTGCTCAGCCTTCAAGGAAGATGGTGGGTATATTCCCCTGCCCCTGCACCACACATCTTGGTCTGTCCCAGATTATTTCCAGTAATGTACAGTTTCTGATGATTTAGCTGTCTGTTTCATGTGAGGGGCCAATCTGTGTAAGAAGGTCAGCTCTTTCCTGCTTGGTGCTGGTGGCAGCTCTGTGTGAGAGTTGCGGCTAGGCAGGGCCCTGAATACCTCTCACTGCACCAGTTTCTAATCTCTCTACTCTGCTGTTTTCAGTGGAATAGGATCCAAGGAGGAGCCAGCATAACATCTGATAAAAGTTCATAAGGGGTCCTTTGGGGATTCTCTTTCCCCTGAATATATGTGCCTGTCAGGTGATTCTTGAGCCTGGCCTTACTATTCTGCAGAGGTTGCAGTCCTGCAGGAAGAGAAAGGGTATGCCTTCCCCTTCCCAGAGGTTTGTACTCCACTGTTGGAGTGGCCTTGCCTGGCTGTAAAGAATCTCAGGCTCGTGGCTCTAGCCCTTTGAGTTCCTAGATCACTGCTCTCGCAGGAGACTCAAACCCAAATCCTCCATTCCGTGTGCAGCCCCCCTACTCACCAGCCATGCTGGGTGTGACCCTGCAATCCCTTCACTGCAATCCCTTTGCTGTGCAGCCTTCTACTCTTCCTAGGTAGCTGGCTTCAGTGGGTACAAACTGTGTTTTGAATCTGGCCTCTGTTGGCAGGGCAACTGTGTTCAGGCGGGTTCTCTGCTCAGCTACATCTCTGTTCCTGTCTTTAAAGAAGTGCCTGTGTGGCACCCCCACTGCGGCTGTGAGCCACTGTCCACTCTCAGCGCACTCCACTTCCCCAAAAGGCAAAATGTCTTTCTCAGTCAGGGCTGGCCACAGCCCACCTGGTGCCTCTGACAGCTTTAGGAGATGGAGTTTCTCTTGAATTCTCCCCATTGGGGCTGCAGCTTTGGATATGCTGCTCACTGTGTGTGCACAGCCTGAGTCTCCCAGACTCCATATACCCTCCCAAGTCTCTCCGGATTAGGGTTGGGATTCCCTATGCAGGGACGGCCCCCCCCCACCAACTCTGGGAGGGGCAGGAGCTACTAAGCTGTGTTTTTCTCTCCTCTGTTCTCTCTTTTGCTCCAGGTATCTCATGCAGGTTATTTACCCTCCAACTTATAAATCACTTACTGGACAGTGCAAAGCTTCCTCTGTACTCCTTGGCTTCAAAAATTCCTATCAGCTAAGATCCCATTGGTTGTTCAGGTCACTGGTCGGGAGATCAGCTGAAAATCTGTGTGGGGGCACAAGCAAGCGGGCTCAGCTTCCACCTACTCAGCTGCCGTCTTCTCCCCACAACCCAGTACAGGAGGCTGTGTTTCCAAGATGAGGAAAGTCACAAGCAGTGAGCTCAGGGACAGTACTACAAAGGATCTGCTTTAATTGACAGCACAGTCTATGTCCCTGACTCTGGGCCCACTGCTCTTTCTACGGGGATTCTCCCTTGTACAATGCTTCATATTTCTGGAAAAAAATAAGTTTTATAGGATTGTCAGGGATGACATTTAAAAATCTCCAGCAGGAAGGGTTTTTCAGAGGTCTCTGACTTGTGGTAGTATTGTCTCTCTCTGTTTTCTTCGTAAGTAACTCCAAGGTACATTTCTCCTTCTCTCTGCCCTCTAGTCACCATTTCTACTTCTCTGTACAGCAGTTTATATACTTAGCTTTACTCTTTCTCTGCAGTTTGAGCATGCCTTGTATTTTGATTAAGGAGCTTCAAATTTTAGTTGCGTTTTATCTATCTTGTGGATAAGTAATTTTTGTCTGCCTGTGTGGCTGTATATCCCATCCGAAAAGGCATTTTTTGTTGTTGTTGTCGTTGTTACAGGAGGGCTCTGGGCCACCATCCAAGGTTCTAGTTTGGAAGACATCAGCCTGGTGTTATTTGGATCTCAGTCCTGTGCCATCAATGTCACCACAAGCAACTCACGAAGAATTCAATGCCAAGTTCCACCCAGAGTGAGTGGAATCCTTTGGCATCCCTTCTGTCTGCGTGGGTGACCATTACCATGTAGTGTAAGGTTGTCAGTGAATCATTTCTGAGAACTAAATTAATTGACGTGACCTTTTCATCATGAGAGAATGCTCATATTGTTTATATTGCCAGTTCTGCTATGAAGTGGGAAGCTGCCTCCCACCCCTGGGGCTTGTAATTAACATCACATAATTTTCTTTAAAAGAAGACAAAGAAGGAAGTCCCAGGCCATATGCTCAATGAATATTAGCGCCACATAATAAATAAGTTCATCTAGTGACCCTTCTGAGTGTTGGTGTGTAACTTATATATCTTTCAATCTCACGTCTATCTTAAGCAAACAACAGATAACTTAGTTTTTACCAGCAATTTTGTTTTCTGGGATGGATGTGAATGGTGGAATCTAGACACTAACTTAGACACTTCTGGAATATTTTGTTCCTATAAAATAGTTTCTTGGTTATTTCCTACTGTTTCCTTTCCCCGTTAAAAACAAGTCCCTTCCTTCACTGTCCTATTTTTTTCTTCTTCTTTAGTTAGTACTCTCTCGTAGCCTGTTAGAGATTTGAGCCCCGGTCCCTCCCTGGCGCTGTTACTGAGAGCCATGCTCACAGCTGAGGCTGAGCTTTGTGGTCAGAGCTGACGTCAGTGTCATCGATGTTCCTAGTACGTCCGTGACCCACACAGATGGTTGTTTACTGAACAAATAAAGATCTCTGGAGGAGAGGGTTCAGAATAATCTTTGATCGCTGGTGCCACATTTTTATCTTATCCAGTTACTCAAATATTATGAAATGTTAGCTTTTGCATATAAACTGCATGCAATTGCAATATATGGTTGTATTGTAATTTGTTTAACTATTCCCTATTAGTGGACATTAAGATAATATCAAAAATTTCCTATTTTAAACAACAGAGCTTTCATCATCCCAATCACTATAATTTTGGTCATATTTACTTTTCTCAGAATATGTAGTATCCAGTTGTCTGAAATTCCTTTTGAATTTATATTCTTGCTATCATTGTACAAGTGCCTGATTTCTGGTGCTTTGGCCAACACTGGACATCATCACTTTAATATATATTTACATTTTAATGAGTAAATTTTGTATTGTTTAGATTTCTTTTACTCAAGAGAATAAACACTAAAAAACAAACTTTTAATTTTGATCAAAGTAATATATGCAAAGTTTAAAAGGAAAATAGTAAAATAATCATACTCTCCTACTCCCTCTGCCCTTCTTCAAGTTTCCCTTTCTGAAACAACCACTTTTAATTCTTTTGAATATAGTTATAAAACCATTATTTCTTAAATCAATAAACTATGCTTACATTATTGTAACTATTTAAATGATACTGGCAGAATTGGTGAATATATATATATATGTACATGTATATATGTATTTACAGTTTTTTTCTTAGAGCTTTTTAAAGCATGTCTTCCTCATAATAAAATCCTCTATCTTAAGAAAAAATTGCATCTTATTAGTTACTTTTTATTGAAGCTCCCTCTTTCTTGATTAAATCAAATTTGATGTTGTTTAGATCTATTCTATAGATTTTATCCTAGCACTTTCCTTGATTGCTCTCCTGGTAGAGTCATTTCTTGGAGTACATATTAGAATATCTTTTTCTCTTTTGGCTACTGTTTATTCTATGAGATCATAGCGTTAAGAAACACCCTAAGAAAGAATGTGTCAGAGGGAAGTTTTCCAAGCACTTACATGTCTGAAAGTGTTCTCATCCTTGATGGATAGTTTAGCTAGGTATGGATGTTTATTTGAAACTGCATTTTCTTGCAGAATTAACTGGTGTGTTAATTGAAAATAATTCTTGTTTAATCAGTTGGATGCTGCACTTGCCTGTTATAAGCATTTGTCACAGTGTGTGTTTGTGTGTGAGAGAGAACTTGAAAGTAGCAAATATACTCTCTGAACACAATTTTCATAAAGTTAACCTTTTAAACTAATTCTCTATGAAGTTCTCTCATGCCGTTCTTACTTACTGAGGTTTGATTTAAAATATTGATGTTTCAGGGAAAAGATGGACCCGTTGTGAATGTGACTGTGATCAGCGGGGACCGTTCTGCAGTTCTCTCCATGGCATTTACATACGTCTCCTCTTTAAATCCTGTGATCACGTCTCTGAGCAGAAACAGGAGCAACATAGCAGGTAAAATACATGATATCAAAGAATCATTTTATTTTTAGATCATTGATTCCATAAAAAAGAAAACAATGGCTTATACATTTTATTGAGCTTTATTTAGTGTTATATGTTGCATGAAAGTTATTTTTCTGAAAACTAAGAGATTGGTATTCTCATTTTTGCCATCGTTGAATAAATCTTCTTGCATTTATTTTCACTCTGTAAAACTGGGACTATTCCACCATGAAAATGACACGGGAAGTTAAAGGTAACAATTCAACAACAATTTATTAAGTGCCTAGTATGTGTCAATAGCATGAGCATATAATAGACTTGAATTCTTGTCCCTAATTTACACAATTATTAGCCTCAGTTAACAGGTAAGGAATAGAAAGAATAAATAACTTGTCTAAGATGTTACCTTTAGTAAGTAGCAGAGCTGGGATTTGAACCAAGCCACCTGGTTGCAGATTCCAAGCAGTTAGCCATTCTGAGTTGAGTTTACTATAAAATACTGTTTTGGGCATCATATTCTATTATAGCAGTTTTTTGATATGATTAGAGAATAGGGTGTTCTGATTACCCTGGGTGTCCAAGAAGTCTTGTTCCTTGACACATACCATATATAAAAAGAATGGATTCTTTAGCACACAACTGCATGAAACAACTTAATATTTTTTTGATAATTCAGGTGATATGACAAGATAAAAATATAACAATTTATTATCATGTCAGGCCATATAGATTTGGAAAAGTGCCAGGTAACACACCTTTCTGATTAATTGAATGGCAGATGACAGAGGAGTTATGGCAGCCATATGAGTTTATTATAAAAGACCATCAAATCCCTCCCCCCCACAAAAAAAAAAACCCTGGGAATCAATTTTCCTGGTACTATTTTCATTTTCTATTGCTCTGGAGTACATAAATAAAGGGAAGTGTCCTTTAGCTTCTCAATATTATTCATCTCAGATAGCGCAGAAGAAGAATTTGCTGCCTTAGGCAACCAAAGTGTGTAAAATTCCTTCGTGGTATAGATTCTTCCCAACGAAGTAGAAAAGGGGCGGGGTGGGGGGAGCTTTGTGTTCTATTCAGATTTCAGTGATTTTGGCTTTTAATAAAATTTCTTACCTATAATGAAAAGAATAAGTATATTGTATCAGTGCCTCAAAGGCATCTAGGATTAGCTGGACAACTGACCAAGCATCCAAGGAGTTCATGATATTGATGTATACAGCAGGATGCGTTATTTGCAGAATGTACGCTTGCATGTAAATCTTTCTACAGGCAGAGTAAAGAACGTGCTATAAAATCCACAGAGAGCGGTAGTCTATGGGGAAAGTCTGAAAGCGTAGTGTGATACATCTCCATCCAGGAGATGATGATGTTGAATGTGACAATAAAGCCAACAGGAGCCAAACAGACAGGAGGGGTCGGGATGGAGGGGACTTCGATGTGCGGAATCATTACAGTGTTTCTTCCCCAGGCATTTAGCACTAGATATTAATGAATCCCAGCCCACCCACCGCTTGGGCAAGATAGTTAACATCCTTTGTCTTTAGTTCCTTTCATTGTTAGGTGGGAATAATTCTTTCAAGGTTATTGTGCAAGTTAGAGATAAAGCAGCTGACGGTACCTAGTCCAGGAGCTAACATGGGGTACGCACTCAATAAATGCTTTGCTGAGGTAACTGCCATCATTCTCCAGGTGTCGTGTTATAGTAATGAGCCGAAGGGGGCCTCTGTGTATTGGCCCAATGCTGTTTACTTTTTCACAGCAGGCTGGGAGTCTGCTGTGGAAACTCAACTGTCAGTATGAAACTCAAATTTTTCATACTTAATTATTTTAAATATAGCCCCCCAAAGTAATTTTTTGGTATTTTAGTGACTGCCTGCTTTGTATGCCCTGTAAAACTGCACCCGATATCTGCCAGATGTAGATAACATAAACCTGGGGCATGAAGAACTCTAAACCCTCGGTGCCCTTCGGAGCTCTGGAACCCAAAGACTACCCACCCTACCCATCGCACTAAGTGACATCATCTAGACACATACACCCCTCTCCGACCGCGCTACCCCCAGGGCTTTCCTTGCCTTCCTCGCCTTCTGGGTGATGGTCCCTTACTGTTGCCGCTGTGAGATTGTGCATCTGTGTGAACCTGTGAAAGCACCACCCATACAAAGCTCAGGTTTTTTGTGCTCTGTTACCTTGAAGTCATTTATTTTGTCTTTCTCAACCCTGAAATTGCTTGAACTCACCATTCTGAGGCTTCAGACTTCACAGTTGGAACAAGGTTGGGAAGACACAAGAAAGAAGGAGGATGTGGAGAAAGTGAATTGAGGGCTTTTCAATCCTGTGCTGCACCAGAGGCTGACCTAGGCTGTCTAACTTAGTCCTTCCAACAGCCCACACAGGGTGCGCTCTTACCGTCTCACTGATGAAACATCCGAGGTTTTGAGAACCCAAAGTGAGTCACAGAGGTGATTCAATGGCAGGGCAAGGCTTTAATTATATTCAATTTTTAAATTCAATTTTTTCAACATGCCTCAAACTCTCCTCTTTGACATTTATCTGGCAATCAGCTTTAAGTGACCTCTTCTCCTCCTCATCGAATTGGCCATGGTGTTTTATAGATGCCAGCTCTGTGGCAGTTCTCAAACGTTAGCAGCTAAAGGAGTTTTAGATGCCTGTTTATTCATGTTCACTCCTGCCATTGCACACTGGATTTCTAGCCTTTTAAAGACTCCAGTTGTCTGCAGAATGGATTTCCCCTCCCTATCTCTTCAACTGATCTTATAAATTGGAACAATATCTTCAGTCACATTTCTTTGTGTAGAAAACATTGGAGGCCTCTACTGTCCACTGAATTAAGTAGAGACCCCATAGAACTGGCTTCTTGGTCTTCATTCACAGAATCACCATTACCTCGGCCTAGTCTACTAGAGTCCTTCACTGTGTGTACATGTATCTGGTCTTCCAGAAAGTCACCCAATTCTCTTTCCTTCTCCAAAGCCACTGGATGATGGAAGGGGAAAGTGCCACAAAAGACTTTGGGTAAAACTGTGAAGATTTTAGAAATGAATTGTAAATCCCCTCTTGTCTATTGTGGCCCCTTGGGATTTAGCTTTCAAACTGAATTTCAAGCACCATCTTCCCCACAAGGCCTTTCTAGATATTTTAAGCATTGCTCTGACTTGAACAATCGATGCTCAATTTTCACCTCTCTTATGGTAGGTCTTATAACGGAAGCTACTTTGGCACCTAGTATAGCACCTTTGAGGTCTCTTTGAGGGCAGGGTCTACGTGAAACTTATTTTTGAACTCCTTACAGCATGTTACTCTTGGTGCTGAATAATATTTGATGTAGAAAGAATCAAATTAGAGTGTCCACAATATACAGAGCATTTTAGTAGAGTTGCTGTTTAAACTAAAAAGATGTTTAAGTGTGAGAGAAGACTGGGGGCTTAGGCCTTGACAATTCCATTAATTACCTATCAAACCTTGGCTGCTGAACCTTAGTTTTCTCAAAAGCTGATTGCCAGTCCCGCTGACTGCTCCATGTATCTCGTCAGGACCGTGTGAAGGTCAAGTGGGATAGCACATGTGAAAGTGCTCTGTAAACTGTAAACACGTCCTCCTATGTGTCATTGTTACGGGGTTCAGTGCACACTGAAGATACAGCTGTAGACTTCTATCATAGAAAAGCGGAAGTTAAAAAAATGGGACATAGGGTGCTCTTTGCTGGTTGTGAAGGCCATCAGCCCTTCAAACTACTTTTGGTGTGCCTCTACAGAAAGATAAATTAGTTTGCCTCTTGAGTATAATTGTCCTGACAAATTTGCTTTTTATGCTCTTAAGGTCATAGGCTGTTGCTCTATGAAAGGGATTGTTAGTCCCAGCTGGTGTGGCTCAGTTGGTTGGATATTGTCCCACAAACTGAAAAGTTGCCAGTTCGATTCCCAGTCAGGGTGCATGCCTGGGTTGTAGGCTCGATCCCTGGTTGGGGGCATGTATGGAAGGCAGCCAATTGATGTTTCTCCCTCACATCAACATTTCTCTCTTTCTCCTTCCCTTCCCCCCTCTTCCTAAAGAAATTGTTAGAAGTTTCATGAAAAATATGAGGTTGGCACTAAAACTCTCAATTGTGTTATTATGCACCAGGCTAACCATGTATTTAATAATAAATGACAGTTTTAGAATTGAATAGCTGGTTGAAGCCACAAACCCATATCACAGAGGCTAAGGAATGCTTTTCAATGCAGGAGGTGAGACCCTTTTCATCGGGATGGCGCGGCTGGTGGACTACCCAAACACGGGTGTGGAAGTCCACATCCAGGAGTCCCCTGCTCGGGTTCACGCGAAGACCGCTCAGGGCCTGCAGGTGGTGCTGCCCCCGCTGCCAGCCGGCTTCCACAGAGTCTCAGTCTCCATCGGTGGGATCGGCATTCGCTCACAAGGGTGAGGGAGACACTTGCCGTTAATGCTAAGTCTCTCTAGTGGTCTAGTGATTCAGTTGAGGAATTCTAGTTTTGAGTTAGGTCTTTTTCTTTTGAAGTTCTGGAAGAAATACACAAGAATCATAAAATTTCAACACATCTAGAAACCCTACAGGACAGTTCACTTTCAAGCCCATTGTAGGGAAAATTTTGGCTTACTAGTCAGGGAACAGAACTTTCTAGAACTCGGATATCATGGCTCTTGAGTGTGGGGTGGGCATCTATATGCAAAGGGGGGAAGAGTTTATGCTTTAGTAAGAATTTATATTTAAATAAGATTATATCTTGGGCTTTGAATAAATGGCTTATAATTATTCACAAACCATGTTCATTTCCTCTTTGCCCCAAAGTCCCTCTTCCCATTGTTTCTCCAGAAAGTTAGTTAAACTGCATGGGACTGATGCCACCATATGATCCTGGCCCTGGAAAATGTCCCACCCCACACCATCTCCTTACCATTTCTTTTCTTCACCTTTAGGCAATGTATTCACACTTGCCCTCCATCATTCCTCTGTTCTTGCCTCTCCAAAATACACCCATCTCTTCTGTCCTACTCCTTCCTTTTTAAGTCTTTTTCTAAGTCTCTCAGATTCCTCACAGCAACCTCCCCATTTTCTTCTGTAGGGTCGATCTTCACATCCAGTATATCACAGAGGTTTTCAGCATTGAGCCTTGCTGCGGGTCCCTTCTGGGTGAGTGGCTCTGACGTGACTGGTGTGGTTTATCCAGCACTGGATATTCAGATTGTGTTTCTGGGTTGATTAACCAGTGAGTTCAGACATGGGCAACAGGGAGAGGAGTTTTCCTTGTGCGTCAGGAACTGGGCGGTCCGCTTTGAAGGCTGTGAAAACTTGAGGATTCCTTTCCTCGATAAGCTCAGGACATTAAACATTTTTTTATGAAAAGGAGAAGTGCCTCGTGTTTGTTTTTTCTCATAGAAAGATACTGGAACATTTAATGGGTAGCACATCTTGAATGGATATTAAAAAAATAAGGGAAGATCTTCTGCGTTAGCCTTTTAGATTCTGTGCCTGTAAGGAGAGGAGAAATGAGGTTTGGTGTCTTCACTTTCCTCTGGGGATGCAGGTGAAGGACCCGGAGGTAGTCAGAAACCAATGTCAATATGGGAGATGTGAGAACAAGGCAAATAGAGGAATTTAGAAAAATATATTCAGAAAAAAAATTGAAAGCTATATATTTGCACATGAATAATCATTGTGATAGTGTATGAAATAGCACATTATCCTTTACGGGCATAGTAAAATCCTCTTTAAGCTTCTTGGCTTTACCCCTGGTTTAGTAATGATATGGGTATGTTGCTCCAACCCCTGTCCTGACGATGGGTTGATTGTCCCTCAGCTAGAGCGCAACACAAAGTCTGTGAATATGGCAGTGAATGCACAAGCATGTTTCAGTGGTTCTAGCCATGTCGTATACATGTATGTGTATACATGATCACATATATGACTACATAATATATGGGATATTGAAATATTAATAGAATAATGCAGAGGATAAGTAGAAGATGTCAACAGATTTGATTTTTCATTAGTGTATAAGTTGAATATATAGAACAATATACGTATACTTCACATACTAACATATAGAATAATATGAAATAATATGGGAGATGATAAGACTAAGGAATTTGGTTTTTCATTAACATATAAATTGTATATGTGTTTATGTAAAATATACATATACTCTTTCTATATAATATCTATAATAATATAGAGTAACATGTCAGATAATATAGCATATGACAAGAACACTTCAAGAAATTTAATTTTTTATTAGTGAATAATAGAAGTTGTGGCTTCTAGGATTTATCAATATACTTGAAAATTTTGTCTTCAATATTATAAACACACTTCCTACATAATAATTTATATTGTTTTACGGTGTGTGAATTTCAGCCTGTCTGACTCCTGCCAAAACGATCACAAATTTAACATTGGTGGGGTGAGGCGACATAATTGAAGTGTCACTCACATGGCCCACCCTCCATTCCGTTGCTCCGGGGCTTACACGGGTGTGGCGAGTTCCTAGTTCTGAATATCAGTTTTAATATTTTGTTTTTGGGATTCCTGCTTTAGGTGGAACCATCCTCAGCATCTCAGGAACAGGGTTCAGCAGGGACCCAGCTTTAATTTGGGTGCTTGTGGGCAATCGGTCCTGCGACATTGTGAACTTAACAGAGACAAACATCCGCTGTGAGACCTCACCTGTCCTCCCACTGCCTGAGGCCGATGTTCTCGCTGTCCCAGTCCCCGTGGAGGTCTGGGCTGGCAGCCTGCCCTTCACCCAGGGACCTGCGCCAAGCCTGGTGGGAAAGGGCTTTACCTTCACCTATGAGGTGGCAACAACACCAGTGGTCACTGCCGTGCGAGGAGAACTCACGAACAGCAGCCTGAGCCTCTACGTGGAAGGATATAACCTCTCCCACTCAGTGATTCTTCTGGGGGGCTTGACCTGCAGTCTCGAGCCCCAGTCTTTCTGGAGCAACCGGAGCCTGTCGGGCTGCTCCTTCCCTCTTCCCAGTGTGGAGGCGGGTGTTTATCCTCTTCAAGTTCGTCAGCAGCAGATGGGCTTTGCTAACCTGTCAGCAGTGCCCCAGCAATTCGTGGTGACACCTCAGATACTGGCCATCTCCCCGGCCAACGGGTCAGCTTGTGGAGGGACAGTCCTCACGGTGCGGGGGTTGGCTCTCACCTCCAGGAGGAAGTCCGTTCACGTCGATCTTTCAGGTCCTTTTACTTGTGTGATTTTGAGCTTGGGGGACCAGACAATCCTCTGCCAGATTAACCTAGTGGGTGACCCCCTGCCTGGTGCTTCCTTCACCCTGAACGTCACAGTCACGGTCAATGGGCTACCCAGCAAGTGTCAGGGTAATTGCACCCTTTTCTTGAGGGGAGAGACAACTCCTGTAGTGGACGCCTTGACCATTAACACCAGTGGGGCTCTGACTTCAGTGCTGATTAGAGGTCAGAGGTTAGGCACCACAGCTGATGAGCCCATGGTGTATTTGGACAGTCATCTCCCTTGCACTGTAACTTTCTTTAATGCAAGCCACGTGGCGTGCTGGATGAGTGACTTGACCCCAGGGCTCCACTCCCTGTCGGTTTTTTATTCAAGAAGTGGGTATGCTTGTTCTGGTAATGTTTCCAGACACTTCTCCGTTTTGCCTCAGGTGTTTCATTATTTTCCCAAGAACTTCAGCATACACGGTGGAAGCCTCTTGACCATAGAGGGCACAGCCCTGGGAGGGCAGAGCCGCTCGTGTGTCTACATTGGCCAGCAAGCCTGCCTGACGGTGGACATCAGCGCTGAACGCATCCAGTGCGTTGTTCCTGCAGGGAACGGCTCCGCTGGCCTGGACATAGAGGTAGATGGACGTTCCTACCAGATGGGAGTCATCGGTTACAGCAACATCTTCACCCCAGAATTGCTCTCTGTTTCTCACACTGGTGATGTCTTCACCTTTGTGGTAGCCCAGATCTCAGGAGTTGAGAACGTTGACATTTTTATCGGGATGTCACCCTGTGTGGGTGTCTCTGGCAACAGCACGGTTCTCCAGTGCGTGGTCCCATCCCTTCCTGCCGGGGAGTACCAAGTCAGAGGTTATGACCACGCAAGAGGGTGGGCCTCATCTGTCCTGGTGTTCACATCGAGAGTTACTGTTACAGCAGTGACTGAGAACTTCGGTAAGCCAAGCAAATTAGACAGAGCACTTTCTCTATGTAAGTGGATTAATAGCTTCTCTCACTATCTAAGGGGTAGCAATCAACAGTGATCTGAGCCACGGAAGGAGACAGAAGCCTGAATGGCCTCTCGCAGTCCTAACGCTGACTTTGTCACGCTGCATGTATGAGGCTTTATTTTTTATCGAAGAAAGTGTGCATATTCTCTAAGAGTATGATTTTATTTTAATTGGATGCTTTTATGATTTAATTTGTATTTTAATTAAATAATACCATTTTTAAGGGCTTATCATTTGACCGTTTAAATAGACATAAATGCCTTCACTTATGTTATACCTACGTGTCAACTTGAATTACCTTAAATGCATTAACTGTGATTTTTTAAAATCATTATGTGATGCTTTACAGATGACTTTATACTCCACCAATAATAGGCCGTTTGCCTACTATGATTGCATTGGTTGAATGTTTTTCTCCTTTTAGAGAAACTGAGGTTTGCCTTGCATTTTCTTCCAATGATGGTTTCAGTTTCTCTTCACTTAAAGCCTTAATGCACTTGAAATAGCTCAAACTCGGTGGTGATGCAGAAAGCAGAGAGAAATCGTGGGAGCTGAAACTTAGGCTGATGAAGCACTAGCCAAGACTTTTCTTAGAACCAATGTGTCTGGCTTCACCCAGGTGGCATACAACAGGGATTGGAATTTTGATCCCTAGTATGTCAGTATCTCAGCTGGGTAACTTTCTAAGCCTCAGCTTCCTAGTTTGAGAAAGGAGTTTGGGCTGGCTGCTTCCCGGTTTCCCTTTCTACGCTCTAAGATTCCATGATTTTTATGGTGAGAAATCAGAGGTATGAAACACACCCTAAGCAAAGTGTTTTCTGCAGTTTGTTGGGTGGCTGTGTAAGTACCGCCTAGACTTGTGAGGGCAGTAGGAACTGGAGCTCTTCTCTCAGTGTGGACTAGGGGGTGCACGTATCTGATGTTTACCTGAATTGACTCACAGACTGGGGCAAAGCATCAGAGACAGGCACTCTGGTGCAGTCTCAGCTGGCAGGACTGCAAACTGGTGCAATGTTATTTTGGAGAGAAAAATGGGAACATCCATCAAAACTAAAAATTTACTTTTCCTTTGACCTAGAAATTCAATTTCTAAGAATTTGTACAGTTTATTCAAATAAGTGTACTGTTCATTGCAGCACTGTGAATTATAGCAAGAGAGGATAAATAATGGAAGTATCAATCAATAGGAAAATTGCTAAGTAAATTATGGCATGATCATGTAATAAAATTCTAGGTAGCTAGAAGTGATGAGTTAGGTCTATACGTACAGACTTGGAAAAATGTCTATGGTATACCTTTAAAAAGCAAGTTGTATAGAAATAACTCTTTGTATAAAAATATATATGCTTAGAAAATTCTAGAAGGATTCATAAGAAACTCTCCACATGGCAACCTCTGGGGAGGGAGATAGGTGATTAAAGAAAGTTTTACTTTCATTTTACACTTTGTTTTTGTATAAAAAATATAAGAACTATAAATAAGCATTACTTTTGTATATGAAAGCGAATACATTTGTATAGGTTGTTGAATGTGATTGGGATCAGACAAACAAGGAGGCCAGAGCTTAGCGAAGATAAACTGGGGCTGTCCCAGGGACCCAAAGCCAGCTGTGTGCACTCCGCGGGGCATGAAAGGAATGATGAGCAGCAAGGAAGCACAAATCTGACTGTTGAGTCAGGCAAAGAAGGAGCGATTTGCTTCTATGGTCATGATTTGTAATTTTGTTTCAAAGGCTGCCTGGGTGGAAGGCTTGTGCATGTGTTTGGAGCCGGGTTTTCTCCAGGGAGCATCTCAGCTGCCGTGTGTGGGGCCCCCTGCCAAGTCCTGGCTAATGCTACCGTGTCTGCCTTCAGCTGCTTGGTTCTTCCCCTGAATGGTCAGTAAAAATGCCGTATTTTTTTTTAAGATTTTTATTTATTTATTTTTAGACAGAGGGTAAGGGAGAGAGAGGGAGAGAAACATCAATGTGTGATTGCCTCTCGTGCTCCCCCTACTGGGGACCTGGCCTGCAACCCAGGCATGTGCCCTAGACTGGGAATCAAACCCATGACCCTTTTGAGTGCAGGCCAGCACTCAATCCAATGAGCCTCACCAGCCTGGGCAAAATGCTGTATGTTTTAAAAAAGTATATATAAAGTGATATTCTTTGACTCCATTTTTGTGATTAACGCTGTGCTAACCCCTATTTTTTTAATCTGTTCCTGGGGAAAGAAATTTCTCTTCTCCCCATCTAAAATGGTAGGTATTTACAATCAATGACCTTATATTAAAATGGTACATAAAGACTTTTGTCATATTAATGGCAACAAAAATTTATCACCTGTGTTGGTGATTGCAGTCATATGGTGATGGAGAAAGGAATTTTGAGTTCTGAATATTGGTTTCAATGAAATCGGCATCGTGGAGCAAACAGTCTCTTGGTCTTTGTCTGGAGTGGGGCTGCTGAGAACGTCTGCTGACTTGAGCTCCTGCTGAAGGGATTAGATCATCAAATTGACTATCTCTTGCATATTTGCCTAATGGCTCAGTTCTTGGATTCTTATTATAGGCAAAGAGCCAACGTGAACAGCATCCCTCTTACTCTGCAATGTTCAGGTAATTACTTGAGCCCTTGGTTGGTAAAACACCATGATCTCTCACTGCTTTAAGCTTCGTAGAAAGGAAGGTGCAAAGCTTTGATAGTCCCACGGTGGGGCTTTACAATACAGGATAAGCTTCAGGGGGAAAAAAATCAAAGGGATAAATTCACCATCATCACTGCAGGAACAGCTTAGCCAGGTGATTAACTTGTTTGCATAATGACAGATACTGTACCTGCGCACTTAAAAACCCTTTGCACACATGCTCCCAGTATAGTGCTTTCAGTTATATTCCTGTGGGTCTGCAGCTTGAACGTGGGTGAAGGATTTGCTAGGCATCGCTTCATCTGAGCTCAGACAAAAATTCCGTGATGGATAATATTAGAGTAACAGCAGGTTGCATTGTATTGTGTTGGACAAGAAGGAGGAGGAGGAGGGAGAGAGAAAAAGAGGAGAAACAATTCTTGTTTAAAATGCTAGAAATTGAGTTTTCTATTATGTATATAGGCAGAACATTGTGGAAGAAATCTATTCCACTTAAAATTCTACAATAGGAAAATCAAGACAGTTAATTAAAAAATCCCACAATAGGAAACTTAAGATACAGTAAAATATTTAAGTTTAAGACATTACCTGTTTCATTTTCACTCTACCTGTCGTGCATGGAACAGCGCTGGCCCAGTATACGCGCAAAATCGGTGTTTGGTAAAGGAATACGTGAAGAAATTAGAAAATTGTAGAAACAGAAGACCAAGACTCTGCATTTCTAGATTTTAATATTTAACGAATACTACTACAGTTTTTTAAAAGGCTTTCATATATATGTACTGTTTAATTAACTGTTTAAAGCCCGTTGGTATTATTTCAAGGGACTTGATTTTAACTACAAGTACAAAATAAAAATCACTGAGGCTACAGGGTCAAGTAAATTGTGACACGGGATATTTAATAACTTTAGGAAAGGAATAATAGAAATAATTTTAAAAGATTTGATTAAGTTTTAGAAAAGGACTAAAAATTCTGTGATTTTTAAGAGGAAAATGCGTTGGAAGCTGTAACTTTTATTATTGCCACTAGGTGTCACCAAACACTCATTGATTGTGCAAAAGCTGCTCATTTAGGAAAATGGACAAGTTGACTTATTTTCCTCTTTAATTAAAAAAAAAAGTCTATTTTGAAAGACTCTTAATTACAGTGTCCAAAGATGGAGAGCAACCGGTAAAAGCCAACTCCCTAAGGTTTTATACTTATGATCCAGGATGGCATTTGGGGCTTCTATGAACCCCCTGAAACTGAATAAAACATTTTGAGTGTATGATTGCACATTATTTTTCTACAAAATAGGTATATAATGGACATCAAGTCGTCAAAGGGAGTGTGTATCATAAATTATTAGAAGCTATTAATTATTTCTCAACTTTCAGGTGGCATTTCATGTAATTAATCAATGTATATTTGTTATATAAATATGTCATATTTTAAGGGATTTTTTTAGAGGACAATTTCCCAAGCAGCAACCCTCATAAGTGTCTCCCAGTTGCCATTCTCAGAGAAATCCATTCATTTGCCTACTGTTTCCCGCACTCTACTTTTTCAAACTTAACCAGCTGGCAGCCCTTCAGCGAGCTGAATAATCTCAGTCCGTCTAATGCCATCGTTCTCAATGATGCTATGCTTGAGAAATAAGTTATCATTCAGAATTACTGAGAAGGTGACATTACTGTTATTATTTTCACTACAGCAGTGACAGGGGCAATACCTGGGAATTTATTAGAAACACAAATTCATGGAACTTATGGGACTGAAAAATTCCAACAAGTAAATATTTTGGTATTTCCCTTCTGAGCCCTCTCTGAATTCTAACTTTCTTTCCTAATGTGACACCCAAAGCTACATAGCTCCTCTGTGTAAGCAAGTTCTGACCATAGTGGGTAGCATCATAAGATCCCTACATATAATCTGGTCCCATATTTGTTCTTAAAATTACAGTTGTTTCGCTGATTTATAATCTCTCTGTTCCCTACCATTATTCCAAGGAGTTTCTTTTCTTTCTAACGTAACTGTGCACAGCTGGAATTTCCTCATCTCATATTTGTATAATTTCTTTTTTTCTTCTGTGGTTTACTGCCTTACTATTTCCATTTAGTCTTTTGTTTATTTCTCCTAACTTTTCTAATTTGCTAAGGTCACTTTGAATTCTGACCCTTGCTTTGAGTTTTTTTTTCTTAGTTTGACTTTGCATAATGAAGAAAGTGATGTTTCACATTCAGGGATACAGATGATGGCTTAGAACCCAGACTTTCCTAATTACTGTTTTGCTTATTCCGATACCACAGTACAAATCTGTTTTCTTTTCATCAGTGGGGAAGAGGCATTAAAGGTGCAGCTCCCAAAAGTTTTTTTTGTTTTGTTTTATTTTTTGCTGCCTTTGGTATCACCTATCTTTATCTTTCCCCCAAACTGTGCTTCTAACGAAAGAAGAATTTAATTTTTTTCACGTGATGGGTTGTTAAAACATCTTCTCAGGTGCAACTAATACTTTGTATTTATGAAATCAGCAAGATCTTTTGATCTTTGGATTTCTGGCAT
Organism: Desmodus rotundus; assembly: GCF_022682495.2. Classification (NCBI taxonomy): domain Eukaryota; kingdom Metazoa; phylum Chordata; class Mammalia; order Chiroptera; family Phyllostomidae; genus Desmodus; species Desmodus rotundus. The sequence goes on along the minus strand of NC_071397.1, from coordinate 16,905,709 downwards.
TTATACGTTGACTTATACTACATGACTTTTTAATGGAAACTTTAACTTTTCCATGAGGCATGAAAAGCTAAAGTGATTAAGCTCACACAGCTATTTAGAGGCAGAACCTTGAGTAAAGTTCCATGGATTCTGATCCCAGCCCTGCGTACTTTTCATAATCCACCTTGTCAATTTGCATCCACCTAATCACCCATAATGAGTTCATTATTTTATTGGTGTTGAGCCTGTTTTTGTTTGCCTTGGGGCTTACTGACTAAAAAGTTCTCATGTTTCGTCTACCCATAGGAGTGAGTCTTACTTGTCAACCATTTTAATTGCTATGATTCATTCAGAACAGTCACAAAGAACCTGCCACGTGGCAGGTGCTTTGGAATGTAACAGCAACGATAATAACACTTGTACGTGATTGAGTAAGTGCAAACCTCTCCTGTGTACTTACCTCATTTACCCCTGTGGCAGGCGGCCGTGTGGTGCAGGCAGGGCTTAGGTTCAAGCCCACACAGTTCTCGATAACATTTGGCAGGGACCTTCATGGACAGGCCAGCTGCAGAGGTAGAAGGCTAGAGAAAATTTTTATTTCTTCTTTATTTTATCAAGGTTTTCAGACAGAGCTGCTCCAAAACCATCTCCTGTAGAGATTTCTTCATCTCCCTGTTAAAGGGTATTGCCTGTCTGCCTTGGTGATGCTCTTAACATTGGGTCTCCTGACCTGGAAAGAAGGGGCATAGTGTCAAGGGGCTTCAAATAATTGCTTTTCTTCTTTACAAAATATTAGTCATACAAAGGATAGTCACAATTCTATGAAAATCAAGGACTTCTTTTAATCAAGAGATTCCATAAAGAGAATGAAAAGTGTAGCCACAAACCTGGAGAATATATCAGTAGCTGTATAACCCCCAGAGGATTAGTACCCAGAATCAAAGAACACGAATCAAAAAAAGAGAAGTGGTGGTGGGAAAATGGAGACAACTATTCAAACATCAATTTAAAAAAAAAGTGAAAAAAAAAGAGATAAACATTCCAATAGATAAAAAGGGCAAATGACAGAAATAGGAATTTCATGAAAGAGGAGACATGAGTTATTACTAAACACATAAAAAGTTGTTTGATCTAAAAAGTAATGATGAAAATGAAGCCGTAATGAGGTGCCATTGTATACTCACTGGACTGGCCAAAACTAAGAGTCTGATAATCCCAAGAGTTAACAATTCTGTGGAGTGATGGGAACTCAAAAACGTAGCTGGTCGAAATGTACGTGACCCAACTGCTTTGAAGACAATAGGGCTCTATCTTGTAAAATCAAACTCGTACCTACCCTTGTAAACAAGCAATTTTAAGGCAAACACCCTAGAGAAAATTTTATACATGTTTGTAGTAGCAAAGACTAGGAAATATCCAAAAGTCTACTGGTAAGAGAAAAGAAAAATATATTGTTGTATGTTCACACAGTATGGTATTGAATAGAAGGGAACATGTATGAACAACAGTTACATGTGAGGAAATGGATGAAGCCTGGAAATACAATATTAAGTGAAAAAATCAGGTCAAGGAATATTATGTCATATATTCTATTTTATAGAATTAAAAAACAAGTAAAACTTAATGCTCTCTTGTTTAGGAATAAAAAGCCACATGAGAAAACTTTTAAAAATGCAGGTGGTGGTTTCTGAGAACAGGGGGGACGGGTGGACTTGGCGAGGGGCACATAGATTTGAGAGCATCATGACCGTTTTTAGACTTTATGTTGGCTGGTAGGTTCTCCTGGATTTTTCTCATTTTGATGGTTTATATGTTACAACAATGTTACTTATGTTCTTCTGTATGTGTTGTATACGTGCAGTACATTTTTTATAGAAGTAAACTGATTATTTTCCTGTTAGTCAAAGCGCAACATAGGACCTTCATTTACATAACAACATGAGGCCTTTGGTTCTTTCCATGGTTATTGCCCAAGCTGATGGTGACTCTTTCCTGCAGTGTCCCTGGCCTCCCTCTGTGACCTGAAGCACAAGGAGGAGAGCTGTGAAGGATCTGGCCGCACATATGTGCAGTGTGATTTGACTGTCGCTGTGGGGACAGAGAGACTGCCCAGATCATGGCCTTACCTCTACATTTGTGAAGAAAGTTCCCAGTGCCTCTCTGTACCTGGTCACTGGACAGACTCAGTCTTGCCATCACTCTCAGGCCTCTTCATCAGGTAACCCTGTGCTCTCCCTCCCTGATCTTCCCCATGAGTCGTGGCCAACAGACTGACGGAGGCTCAGGACCTGTAGGCTGGGTGGACGGGGCCCCAGGGTCCCACTCCTGCTGCAGGAACTGTTCCATTGTGGACTCCAGCCAGCCTGCATATCAAAGCATCTCCTGTCTCTTCAAGTGTTCAGGAGAACATCTGAAAAATCTGCCCAGTAAACAGCCTGCTTTGTTCTTGCTTAGATTTTAATATTTATCTTCCGATCCAAAGCAACATCTGGTGAATGCCAATGGGGAAAAAGATTAGACATTATGAAAAACAGAAGGCTCTTTTCCCCTTTCCTTTTTCTTTTCTTTCCAAACGGATTCACAAATATGCAAAAAAGTCATAGAGAAATCCAGCAGATTGTACACTATTTATTCAGAAGAAGGGGGAATGCACAGGCTTCAGAATTACTGTAGATCTAGCATTTCGAAGTCATAAGGATTTTTTGAACTTAAAAAACAAATAAATACTATAACTTTCTGGGTAAATCCCCTTTCCTAAAGAAATTTAATAAAAATTGCCTTTTTTATTAAAATTAAATTTTTCATTCAATCCAGTATGACTGACTATGTTGGTGAGTCTGGATGGTCTTCATTTCCACAAGCAGTTCTTTTCCCATGCAGTGGGGTTTTTCATGGCTGAGCATGGTCCTGCTTCCTTCTTTACTTCTTATCTAGATGGAGTGCTTGCATCTGATTATTGAATGAAGACCTATTTTCCCATTTAAAAAATAAAATTAAACCAGATCAATTACCCAGAATGAAAGAGATAATCGGTTCTTTTCATGGCAGTCTGACTTTGCAACGCCCTGAGACGGTCTGTGCTTCAGTATGAATTACCGCCAGAGGATTGTGCTTAGTCAGGGAGCTGGCTGGTTGCTGTTTTGAAGGGCCTGAAGAACTCTCTTTAGGTCACAGAGGAAATGGGTCCTGGAGGTTATCCTCAGGTGAGACTGCAGTTCAGAAGTCAGTGCTGCTGGACACAAGATGTGCATGTCACCGTTCCTGGCTCCACAGAGTTTGTGGGCTTTATCTAGATGCCCAGAGCTATTCCCTCTGAGTTACTCTATGTCCTTACTCTTCACTCTAGGATGTGGCTGGGGCAACTGAGCCTTGGACCCCATTAAAAGTGACGCCCTTTCTATTAATATTGTTTGAATGTGCTACCCAATGTTCCAGATACTGCAGCCAGCAAATGTGGGTGTGCTTTCTTGAGTAAGAATGAAAATAAGCGCCCTATGGCTTAAACACAGTGCATACTCAGTGTCGAGGGCGAGGGGAACCAGCACTGCTCTTCGCTGCCAGTGAGAAGGAAGGTTAGAGCACTCTGCAGAGGTCACTTGGACAGGATGCCCTAATAACCTTGAAATTCTTCATATTTGGAGACCCGGCAATTTCACTTCTAGGGTTATTTTATGAAAGCAGTTAGAAATATGTGATATTTATGAAAAACCATGTCCTTTGAAGTTTTAAGTATCATAACAGAACATTTGAAATAAGTGTTTAATAATGAAAATGCATCTAAATGATAATATGTAAGAAACCTTTAAAAATCATGTTGTAGAATATTTAACCAAAGAGTGACATGCTTATAATATATTGAAAAGTGAAAGGTGCACATCACAAAATAGTGTATTATTTATTCTTAATGGTGTATATAATGCACACGTTTTCACACACATACGACAGGTGGTTAGAAAAAAGACTAGAAGGATGTATTCTATGACAACGACAGTACTCACTCCCAGGTGGCTGTAGTACTGGTCATATTTATTTTAGTTGTTGATTTTTATGTATTTTTTCAGTGAACATGTACTAATTCAATAACCAGAAAACATACTGTAAAATAAATTATACAAAGGGCATTATCATGTTCCAAGTGGCATACCTTGGTTTCTTTTCATATTATGCCTGTGAACCCAGATAACTACTTTTCAGGATCTTAGCAGGGGACCCATTTCTATCAAATACTTTATTCTACTGCCAGTCACTATCGCTATGGATTTGATGTCAATTGGCAAAGGGAGATATGCGTATCTATGGTGAAAGTGTGCCCGGTTCATCCATCCACCCACCCATCTGTCCATCCACCCAGTCATCAAGCTCCTACTATGTTCTAGGCACTGTGTCAGGAGCTGGTGACTCCATGGAGAGTAAGACAACTGCCCTTAGGGGTAGAGGAGAAAGCCAGGCAATAAACAAATGGACCCATGTTGTGACAAAGACAATAACTTTATACAATGTGCTCAGAGGAAGCTTCTCTGAAGAAGTGTCTTTAATGTTGAGCTAAGGAGAAGGAGGTATCCTTATGGAGAGTCAGGCAGGAAGGTAGCAAATGCAAAGGACCCATCAAGTTTTACAAACTGTCAGAGGCCAGAGGGCAGTAGAGTGAGGAGGAAAGAAAGTGACTTTGCATGAGCTCAGGGGGTCATGTAGGGAGTTTAGTTTCTCTTCTAAGAACAGATTAAATATCCTCCCAAGTCACAGAGAAAAGCCTTGGCAGTGTCAGGACCAGAACCCAAGGCTCCTGACTCTCAGTGTACTTAGCACCACGCCATGCTGCCAGCATCAGAGAAGAGAGCCTTGGCAGGTCCGCATGGTTCAATGAGATTTCGGAACCATAGGAAGCAGTTTCAGCCCAAGTGAGGAAGATAGAATGAAGCAAGTGGTTTTCACTGCCTGTCCTGGAGAGTGTGTGCACCAAGATAACTGGCTTCCTTTTGGATCTGATCAGACCAACTGAAATAACAATAGAAGAGTGGTCAGGACACAGGTTCTAGAACTCTGTTTGCTATCACTTGGACCAAAAGCTTCTGCCATGTTCCCTCACAATAGACATGCGTGTGCATGCATGTCTGTATCGTCTATGCCCACGTATCTCTCTATATCCGTATGCTTATATTTGTATTTAAATCAAACACGTGTGTGCATGCATGTGAGCATGCATGCCTGTACATACATGTCTGTATAGTCTATGTCCACGTATCTCTCTACATCCGTGTGTTTATGTTTGTATTTAAATCAAACATGTGTGTGCATGCATGTCTGTATAGTCTATGTCCACGTATCTCTCTATATCTGTGTGTTTATATTTGTATTTAAATCAAACATATGTGAGCATGCATGTGAGCATACATGCCTGTGCATGTATGTCTGTATCGTCTATGTCCACATATCTCTCTACATCCGTATGTTTATATTTATATTTAAATCAAACATGTGTGCGCACACATGTCTGCACATGCATGTCTGTATCGTCTATGTCCACGTATCTCTCTATATCCGTGTGTTTATATTTGTATTTAAATCTTGTCAAGTACAGTACTTAGTTCCCAGGATCATCATGGAAGAAAACACTGAATAGTAGCTATTAAGAAACTCAGAAATTTTGTAGATGATAGACTATTTTTGATATCCTGGAGTTTCTGCTAATTTTGATGATGGCTTTTTAATGAAAGAAATATCTAGTGAGATAATCAGGAACAAACACAAAAAAATATGAGCTAAAGCTTGTAAAAAAGTCTAAGCTAACAGATAAAGGTTTTAACTCCTTCGGAGCAAGAAGAACATTATTTAGGGAAGACAGAGCATTGCTACAGGCAAATGGAAGGAAGAAGTGACACACCCCTTTTTACTGTAAGCATTGCTGACAAAGAGCCTAGAATGGGCAGAAGAAAGCTCACTGGAAGGGTGGAAGCCCAAGATCAAGAAAGTCTATAAAGGAAGTTGGTCATTCCTTTCCTTGAGTTCATGTTGGTGTCCCAAGTCATTCATATACTAAGTACAAAAACCTTGCTCATGTGATTGGTAATGAACATGAGAGGAGGGCACACAACAGAGAGAGCTGATGGGCATATATTCTTGTACTTGCCTAAAAAGGGGAAAAAAGGAATTCTGGAAATTTAGAATTAGGAATAACACCAACTAAGCTGTTGTCATTCCTGACAAATTTCTGGAATGCATCATTCATCAGATGGTTTGTGAACCTTCCTAAATGGAAGTAGCTATCTGAGAATCAATCCACAAGGAATGTGATGGGTGGTAAACCAACTTCACTGCCTTCTCAAACTGTGTCAGATAGCCTCCCTACCCCCCGCTGCAAAAGAAAGGTTCTAGCCTGGAGCGCAAGGTGGCCTGATACAGCAGCAGTTGGTTCGATGTTAGGTGTTTTATTTGAACAGTCTGTGTGAATTCTGATTCTATTCCACCCTATTTCCATATTCATCTAAATATTACATTACATTTTCATTTAAAAGTTAAATTACTTTGCTTTTTCTTTCTGAATCTTTGAGTACAACCGACACTGCAGGAGCAAGTGCTGTAGTTTTCCCTGTGGCTTTGTCTGCCCCTTGGATGACGGCTCGGCGACATGGATTTAGCTGCATTACGGGCTCCAGAGTCGCAGTGTATTTGGGCAATGGGTCCAGATAGGTGACGTGACATGGAACAATAATGAATGTAAATTCACTCATTTACATTTTAGCAATAATTCCACCAACACCAGTACCGCCAAACACCATAGTAAGAACTGCCTCATCTGACATTTAATGTATGCCAGATTCTGTGTAAATCATTCTATAGGCATCATTTTGCCCCACTCCCTCAACACTTTTGTAAAATAGGCACTTGATGATTAGTAACTCCTTTTTATAAACATGGAAACCAAAGCTTAGAGGGTCGTCTCTTCGCAGTGCCATATGGATGGTAAATATTTGCTTGGAAATTCAAATCTAGCTGGTCTGCCACCAAGCTTAGCTTCTGTGTGCTGATGCTTCCCAGAAATCAGGTGAACAAATACAGCATGGTGAAATCCTCAAGCAACCGCAGCTCTGAGACTTTGGGTTTACCACCATGTCAGTTTGGGTGCGGGGCTACCAAACCAACACAGAGTTAGGTGCTATGAGACGGAGGGTGCAGATTAAGGGAGGGCCCCAGCCCCAACAGTCATCCCAAACCAGGTGTGTTCAGTCCCGGCCCCATGGTGTTCATACACCGACAACCTGCAGCAGGTCTAGAGCAGAATGGGCATGGAAGTCACGTCATGGGTGGGTTTGGATCCAGGAATATTTTAGCAGAAAGGAGAGAAGATTACGTACACATGGGAGTTATCCTGCTCATTGTTTTTAGCAAATTGCAGGAGCAACCACTGTGACATTGATTTGAAAAATGATGCTCTAGTTCAACATGATTCCGTTTCTCAAGCAGTAACCTTATGACCTTTCTACCACTCTTCCTGGTCTTCCTATGAAGACCTTCCTACCAGCTCTGTTACCTGGCTGATGTTCGGCCTGCGTCTCAAAGCCTGAGAATACTGCTGTAGGAGACAGGACACCTGGGTTCTAATCTCAGACCTGCCATAATTTTGTTTGACTTTATGCAAACCCCCTGATCATCTTGGGTTATATTTTTTTACACGTTTACCTGCTTTACAGGCTGAAATGAGATCATACATATGAAATTGTTGAAAAGTTTAAAATATCCTGCATTAATAATCTTTGAGTTCGTTGCAACAATGCCTAAAGCCAGGATTATTGTTGAATAAATATCACACCTGTTGGGGACATTACCCTCTGATATCCATGCTCTCCTCTCCCCTACACTGCATATTTTTAGACTTCCCGTAATGCTGTTTTTCATTTTAAATGCAGTCTGGCTTCTCTCCTTAAAGCAAGAGGACTTTTAAAGCGAGTGGCTGGTAGTATAACTGGCACATATATCGAATCTCCTTAGTCTGGGCTGTTAAGTAAGTTTAATTAATTTACTAAGTTAATGTTCCACTGCTAGCAACAGAGCCTCATTGCCATCAGCTGGGGAGAGGGAATTGAAAGCTTAAATGAGCTCATTTTTTCACAGTTGGAATTAGGGACCAGTTAGCCAGTTGTGTGGGTTTTCCAATTTCTCCATCTGCCCTGGGGGGATTCAGGCAATTCACTCCCCCAACAGTAAGTGTGAGTAAAAACAGGAAGAGGAAAGGGGAAAAGAAAAAGAAAAAAAACCTCCTAACATTTGCTTCCATTTTTGGAACGGGAAGTATTGTTTGCACATTGTTCGTTAAGTTGGGCTTGGAGAAGCTTTTGCTAATGTTCCTGATAGGCTTGGGAAAGAGAAAGGCCTCAGTGAAAGATATTTGCCATGTGCATTTTCATTGCAGGGTGTGCAGATAAAGGGAAAACAAATAAACAATAAAAGAATGGAAACAAAATTACAGAAATTTGCAAAATTTGACAAATGGTGGCCTGTAGTTGCCACAAGCTAATGGCTTGCAATGATTAATAAGAGTAAAAATAATTGCATTTCATTAAGATTGATGACACCCCATTTAACCTCCCCTCTCGTTTCAGCCCTAAAGTGGAAAGAGATGAAGTTCTCATCTATAATAGCTCCTGTAACATTACCATGGAAACTGAGGCAAAGATGGAGTGTGAGACGCCTAATCAGCCAATTACCGCCAAGATTACTGAGATACGGAAAAGCCGGGGCCAGAACACTCAGGTATAATCAAATCTTTTTTACAGACTGATTCAAACAGCTCAAATTAAATTTGTAATATTGTGTACATTAAAAAAACAATTTAGTCCAAATGGCAGCGATATATAATATTAAATGCTTTCAAACTTTGAGGAGCTGGTCTAATGCACAACATCTGAATTTGTAGTTAACTATAGTTAATCATATATTTTCTCAAAAATAAATGAGTGCTGCCTGGGCTCTTTTAAAGCAAATCCTGAACAGATAATCTCAGCATTTTGTCCTGCTTTCTGCGTGCATGTTTAAAAGGGGCTTTCTGTGGTTTATTTCTTCATGAAGTAAATGGGCTACAATTTAACCAAGCGCTTCTGGAAGGTTTCCAAATTACTCAGCCCTCCTCAGTTGGTCGGATGGCGATGTCTGCTGGTCTATCCGGTTCATCTCTGTTCCGTGGAGAGTGGACTGGAAACTTCAGCTTCTGAGGACATTACATGAAAATTAAAACTGAAAAACCTGCCGGGTCCTTTGGTCTGTCCTCTCTACCTAAATTCGTCCATTTCGAAATAATCCAGACCACCCCCCCACAAGTGGCTCTCTAAGACACGTTCTCAAAAGCCCCCAGTGAGAGCGTCCACAGCCTCCCCAGGGGCTCTCATGGATGGAATCAGAGGCTAAGGGCTCTTTGAAAATGCCTCAGATCATCTTTCACAGCTCTCCCGGCTTCTCATGGAGCACACATAAAAAATAATATTTCTTGAGCCCCTACTCCCTTAGGTACCTTTCTCTTTATGAAAGCAATTCTCATATTTTTCTCTTTTTGTCTCTTTTATTTGGAACAAACATTTATTGAGTGCCTATTATGTGCTACACATTATACCAAATTCTCTTGTGAAAGCTCCTTAAACCTTCCCAATTCCACACTATACTTCTTGAGTTCATAAGGCGTAATTTTCTTTTGGACAGGTGCTGAAAATGTATGCAATTACAAATAAGACGATTTTTCTGACTTTGCTGAACTATTTCCTGTCTGCCTTCCCTTCCCTTTGGAGTCTCTCTGTCCATTTTACCGCCTCCCCAGGCTTCTCACACCCCTTTACCTTCCTGTGAGGTGGTTGCACGGCACTGCCAGTACTTCCTTGTGCCCACCCCTCCCCCGAATACACCTCTTCCTTTCAATTCAGTGCCAATTTTAATTCTTCATCTCCAGCATGATAGTCCCCTAACAGCAGCCTCCACTTCACCCCTGTGCCCCTTTCTTGGCAGTTGGCTCTCAGGGAAGGCTCCATCGTAGTGAGGGGGACCACTGAGCCAGTGCTACATTGTGGAAAGAGAGCCGTGGGCTAAAGATGAGCTGTGGGACACTGAGCAGTCTTTAAGCTGTGTGGGGTCTCAGTTTCCACGTGGCTCGTAACCTGCAGTGGTTGGGATGCTCGAGTGAGCAAATGCTGGTGAAAGGGAGGAGGAGGAGGGTTGCACAGTGGTTGATTGTGGGCTTTGGAATGAGACTGTTGGGGTGTGAATATATCACTCGCTGTCTGAGGGACCTCAGGTGAGTTACTTTACCTCTCTGTGCTTTAGTTTTCTCACCTGTAAAGTGGGGTAAGAATAGTACCCACCTTAAGAGGGTTCTAACATGTGAGCCACTGAGAATTGCACCTAACAGCTTAAATGTCTAATGTTTGCCATTATTGGCAGTGCTGGTTTGCTAGTAAGAGTTCTAGTAAGTGATACAGAACTATTTCTCTTGTAATGCTTGCTGTTTTGACCAGATCACTTCACTTCTTAGATTTTATCTAATTTTTCATGATCTCTGAGACTAATTTTGAATTTTTGAGGCTTAAATGACTCATTCATCTTTAAATATTTGTGCAGTGTGTATTTATTGAGTTCCAACCATGTTTGAGGTCCTCTGCCATGCTCTGAAGGAGACAAAAAATAACCCGGAAGGAGACCCCACCCTTAGGGGATAGAAGGGAAGAGAGGCCATGTATGCAAGTAGGTAAGCTTCAAAGAGGGACACATAGAGTAAGTTCATCACAGTTGGATGAGACGTTGATAAGTCCCCTCATTGGAGAGGTCACAGCTGGTAATTTGTCATCACAACCCACGTGGCCCTAAGCGTTGTGGGGGAAGTAAGCCATTTAATCTGCAGGAACTAGAGAGCCATGTTTGTCAAAACCTAGTAGGCTAGTGCCAGTGTCTAGGAGACTCCATTTTGGGATGTCTTGTTACCCTATAGGTTTTTGGACGTCTGCTTTTCCTGCTTGGGCCTGCAGACATTCAGCTGTGTTAGGATACACGATTGCCTAAGCTGGGCCTGGGTCTGAGAGGTGCTTAATCCAAACTAGAACTCAGGTCTCCAGCTCCAAGTATTATGTGAGAACCTTGGAACAGTAGTCTCATAGAATGGTAGTAAGTATTCTGTGATTAAAAGGGTTCCAAAGTCAAATACATCTGTCAAAAGCTGGGTTAGACAAAGTTATCAAATTTTTTTTACCAAAGGACTTTTGAGGACATTCAGTTTATGCTGCATGATGTGAATTTCTGAGGGGAGGTTGTGATGTGGGGCATTACCCAGATGTGCTTGCCCACGGAACCCTTGATTCCCAGAATCTCTCCTGGGGCTGGTGTCTGTTCTGCTGCCCTCACTTTGGGAAATGCTGCCTTCACCATACTCTTCCCATGTCTTAGAGCAGGGGGTCAGAGGTAGGAAAGGTTATATTCAAATTGGACAGTGGACCGAAGTCAGCTGAAGTAGGCGGTTGTATCATGCCGTGAAGAATGAGCCCGGTTCAGGCATTCAGGAGGTACAGAAGAAAGGGACTCTTGGTGGAGAAACTAGTTTGCACAAGACACTGACACAAGAGCCTATAGGAATAGTGCAAAGAACATGGGGTTTATGAACATGGGGACTAGTGAGTTGTAGGTTTGGGAAGGTAGGCTGGATTGGATTGTGATGGCAGGTTAAGTGTTTGGTCCTTTAACTCATCAAGTGATAAGTCATCCTTGAGGAGTCACTGCATGATCACAGGTGTGCGTGAGTCACGTGGATCTGGTGCCTGGGTCGGGATGCTTCGGGAAACCCCTGCTCCCACCTTTGCCTCCCTTCAGTTGATTCTAAGGAAGCCCAACAACCGTTTCAAGACATGTCAGATAATTCCACTCTTCTCAAAAACTTTCCAGGGGCTTCCAAATCCTCTTTGTTCCAACTCCCTTCCTCCAGCTCCTCTCCAGCTTTACTTCTCACTCTACCTCCTTCATCTACTCCGTTCCAGGCCCACTGCTTCTTTGCTGACCCCGGAACATGCCAGGCTTGCTACCTCAATGAAACCTTTGCATTTGTTCTTCCTTCTGCTTAGAACACCTTTTCCTCCTTTTCCATGTGATTCCCACTTTAAGTTTTTGCTGAAATGTTACTTTCTCAATAAAGTCTACTCTTATCAACCTATGTAAAATGGCAACCCAGTGCTTTTCACTCCATAGATGAAAATTTTTAATTCTATTTTCCCATAGTCCTTAGCACCTGATAATATACTAGATAAGGGTCTAGTTTATTATGTTTATTGTTTAGTGTCTGACTTTGCTTGCTAGTATGTGATCTCCAAAAAGGCAAAAATGTTTGCCTGCTTCTTTCACTGGTGTATCCTACGTGCCTGGAACAGAGCCTGAATCAATCGTGCTGATGACCAATAAAGCACAGACAAATATAAACAGTGAAAACAAGCCTTCTGATGTACTGCTTCTCCAATCCCACCCCCTGGAAATTATATCTGAAAGGATACACACGCATACACAGGTATACACATGTCCATTTACACATGAAGATGTTATTGTGTTATTTATATCAATCTTCAACTTGTATTTTCTTTAAACCTAATGGTGCTCTAGCACATAAGCCCCTTGAAAAGAGGAACACTTGCTATTTCCCAATGCTTAGAACTATGTCTAATACACAGCAGATTTTGTTAAACATTTTAAATGGATGAGTGGATTTATAAATGAATGAATACATCATGGTCATCTTTCCGTTTGACATCCATTTTTCTTTTCTTCAGAAGACATCGATTATACTATATCAGACACTGTGATACATTGAGACAAGAAAAAAAGGTATTCAGAAAAGAAAAAGACAATCTAAAAGAGTGCTGAAAAACACAATAAGGTGCCATAAGATAACCAGGTGTTTTGAGGGATTTGAAGGAAGAATAGGGGGTGGATGGGTAGAGCAACCACAGTAGAATAAACACAGAGCAGAGCAAGTTTAGAGAACTGATATAAAGAATACTGCTATACTTCTCAATGGAGAAATTCCAAGCTGAAGAGCAGATAGGGCAGGCGTCTGGGTTATTGATGAAAGTGTTGTTCGGGAACTGCTAGGGGGACATTTCCCCTCCTACGCTCCCTGCCTTTCTTTCCCTCCATCTCCTTGTACTCCCAGTGGTTGGGCGTGTGGGCCTCAAGATGAAGTCTGGGGAATGGCTCATAAAACAGACAGGGTGACTTTGTTTTGGGGACAGCAGATGGGTTTGGTCCATTGGGGATGTTGGGACCCATGTTAAACTCGGCCAAACCTCAAGGTGGCTCTGGCCAGCAGGACAGGCCTAGGGAAGGAAGAAGCCCTGGGAAAGCAATGTTCTCCTCCCTTTTGCCTCCGGAGACATTTGCTTTCACTCTGCCCACCCAAATGTTTTACCCAACAACCGCAGTGGTGGGAATGTGAGGAGGTTTCTCTGGGCATCTGATCTGCCCCATCGGTGGGAAAAAAGCCTGAAACAGTGCAGCTCCCCCGGGAGGTGATTTAAAACCTAGAACCCTGTACCCCGTCAAGTATGATTTGGAGTAAGGAAATAAAGACATGTACACTGTACACAATTCAGAAAGTTAAAAAACTTTCTCTTCTTTCTCTTTATTTATTTTTTAAATTTTCAATTACAGTTGACATTAAATATTCTGTTAGTTTCAGGTATACAGCATGGTGGTTAGATGTTTATATAACTTACAAACGGATCCTCCAATAAGCCTTGTACCCACCCGGCACCATACACAGTTATTACAATATTACTGACTCTATTCCCTATGCTACACTTTACAGAGGCAAGCAAAAGTAGGTTTACAGTTGTCCATGTGGAAAATAATATAATAATTAATAATGTAAGAATAAACTCAGTGTTTCGTGTCCTCTTCACTGCACACCTAGTTTGCCTACCCTGTACATCCCCATGAATATTTTTTAATTGCCAATTTGTACTTCTTAATCCCTCCTCCCTTTCCCCCCGGTCCCCTGGACCCCCCCCACCCTTCCATTTGACACCACCAATTTGTTCTCTGTATGAGTCGGTTTCTGTTTGTTTATTTTTACTTTTTTGAGATTCTACATATATGTGAACACGTATGGTGTTTGCCTTGCTCTGTCTGACTTGTTTAGCTTAGCATAGTACCCTCTAGGTCCATCCATGTGGTCACAAATGGTAAGATTTCATTTGTTTTTATGGCTGAGTAATATTTCATTATAGAGATGTACCACTTCCTTTTTATCCAATAGTCTTTTGATGGAAAATTTCAGAAAGCTTATCTCCCTGTGCACTCAACGGAAAAATGATGTTCTCTTGAAAGCTGTAAGATGAATCCAAGAACGAAGATGAAATGAGATACAAGAAACAGTAATGAGCAAAGAACCTAAAAAAGAGCAGAAATAGAGGAAGAATTGTTGAAAATGTGACTGACATGTAGTATAATTAAGATTGGATTCTTACCCAAATAGAGGTAGGAACCTCCTGTTGTAAGTAGGTATAACAAAGAACAAGAAACAGAAGCATAAACCCGCTCTTGTGTACAATGAGGAGATATTTGTAATGTAACACAAGCACGTGAAGATGCAAAGTAAATGGGAGAATGCCAAATGAATTAATGGGGTGGATGAAAATAAAAATTAAGTTCCTGTGAAGAGAAATTTAGATAAAAATCAGGATGATCGGCCCCACAGAACCCTGGAGAAACTTTGGATTTAGAGCCGTTTAGGTACAAGGATATGCTCATCATATCCTTTCAGCAGGGTGCTGAAAGGTCGGGGCATTTGAAATGCTCAGTAACGATTAGCCAGAGCCCCTGGACAGACACTATGCCTGGTGGCCCCCGTCAGTCGTCCATTCCTACTCCTCCCTCCAAAGAAGCAGAGGCACAATTTCTGTACAAAGTGAATTAGTGAGCTACTAATCAGGTGCCTGATACCAAGCACAGGGGAGAAAGGAATGAAGAATACCCTTGAAATCAGGAGGATGAATGTAAGTAACTGCTTACTCTTTAAAGAGTGATCCATCTCTCCCAACCCCACTGAAATTCTTCTTCTGCTCAGCTCCAGAATCCTAGCAACTCAACATCTACTCCTTCCAGAAAGGAGACTGGAAGATACTTTTCTGGAGACACTAAACTAGAATAAAGACCCAGAGATTTTGGTATTTGTAAGCCTCATAAAGTCCCACTTTGATGGTACACCTAGATTTTTACTACATTACTCTTAAGTGTGAATGAACAGACTTTTGGTTTTGCTCACGAGACAGTACAAGTTTTGCATACCCTCCGGCCACACACAACTATAAAACTAGTCCAGATATACTCCAGGCACTGGATGACAGATAGCACAAGCCTGTGGTCCTTGAAAGAAGGGGCACACACAAGGAGAGTGGCTTTCTTTCTGGGAGCACTATTCCAAATGCAGCTTGGAATATTCCAGAAGCAGTCACACTGAGTGGAGTTCAGGGCCGCTCCTGTGGGCAGGAGGTACAGAAGACGATGTAGAGGTAGGAAGAAGAGAGAAATGTCTAATAAAAATGTCCAAACCTATTCCAAATTTGATGAAAACTACAAACCCGCAGATCTGAGAAGCTTAATAAATCCAAGTCAAAGGCAGCATCAGGAGATCCATTACTGGAGTTCTCAATAATGTTAAGATGTCAGCTTCTCCAGTTAAGATGTGAATTCTACATTAATATTTAGAGTTAATGCAATTAAAAAAAAACCCAACAGGTTTTTTTGTTGGTTTATTTGTTTTGGGTAAAAATTTCCAGGGTGATTAAAAATGTATAAAAATGCCACTAATAGACAAAACTACCTTGAAAAAGGACAAAATTTGAAGACTGATTTCAAGTTTTACTCTAAAGCTATGGTAAACAATAGGAATTGTAGGCAAAATCTTGTTTGAAAGAAGGGTTCTGCTGATAAGAGTATGTTTGAAAACTTGGGGCAGTGTCCTGGAACCCAGGGCAGTGGAGAGATGGAAGGAAGGTGTGATGAGGCATAGCAAAAGGGGCTGTGACCAGGAGGTGCTTAGTGACGTTAGACTGCAGGACAGCATTAGGGAGGAGAAAAACCAGATGTCGTGGGGCTGGGAAGTGAGTGAGTGGCAAGTAAATGCAGGCAGTTGGTATAGATCACGTAGGGGAAGAAAGGAAGGATGCAGGTGAATATTGTGGTTGGGCAGCCCCTCCTCAAATTCATACTCATTAGCATTAGCACTAGGGATGGTGTCTTAAGGTGCTTTGATGAAAGCACCTTGAACTTAAGTCTACCACAGAGTGTTACTTGATTTGACAAGCAGGAGACTCCTCAGGTCTCTCACCCCATTCATTTTTCTATGACTACGCAATAGCTTTCAGATAACACCAATGTTAGCTGGTTAAATCATCACCACTTATTTCAGAATTATTTATACTTTTAAATTCACTTTGGCTCCCCAGTGCCTGAATTATGGTTAAAAAAGCAGAACCACACTGCTTACTTCAATTTAATCCCTGCTTTTTGTTTAAGGATATTCTTCTAGAAAATTGGTGCAATACAGTGATATGAGGAATTTTACATTGTCTTTATAGTGTGTATAGCTAGTTAGAGGCTAATTTGAAACTACTTTCCATTTGCTAATTGATTTTGTTCTTCCTATTACTGAAATCTAAAAACAGTTTTTCCTTCCCCTATCCCCTCCCTTCCCCTCGCCTGTCCTCCTCTCCTCTTTTGGCTTTTCTTCCCTCCTTTTCTCCCTTTCTTGTCCTCTTTTTCTTTTCCCCTTCCCTTCCCCTTCCTTGCTCTCCTCTCCTCTCCTCTCTCTGTCCCTCCCTTTCCTTTCCTTCTCTTCTCTCCTTCTTTCCTTTCCTTCCCTTTAACCCCCTCTTCTGCTCAGTGTGTATCTCCAGGCTGCATGCCTGTGCCGGAGGTGCTGTTGAAAGCAGGGCTGAACTGGTTGCTAGGCCAGGGGCCTATGATGCAGAACTCAGCCATTGCCCCGTGACCTGGGGGAAACTTACTTAGTCCCTGTGCCTTGATTTCCTGTGTGAATTGAAGCTCGTAACATATACCAGTTACCCACTGTGAGGGCAGGGGGAGATGAGAAATCCAGTGGTTTCATATCTGAAGGGGACTTGACCTCCTTAGGATAATTAGGCAGGTAGCAGGTACAAGTAGGATTCATGGTGGACGGGACTCCTGAGGCCTGACTTCTAGTTCTAGCAATGTCCTTTGTCTGACTTCAAGTGTGTGGCAAGTCACTTCTCTTTCAGTTGATTACGGTGAGTAATACCCAACTTCCCGCTTTGGAAAAGAGGAAGACAATACATATAAAAGTGTTTAGTAGTGGGAACCCAAAAGTTGAACAAAGGCATTATGACAGTAGTTATGAAGTGGTGCTCTGGAATAAAGCTGAACTTGAGGCTGATTTTTCTGTTTATGATCTAATTTCAGGATTATACAATTAAGAAATATAATAAATGTGCAAACTGTTTTGCAGAGTTAAGATGTTGAAGTTTATGGCATTGTTGAATTGTGGTGTTATCATAACGGAACGTGCTGTGTCAAGGCTTCGCCGTTTCTGAACCCAAGATGTTCTATACTCCTATGTATTTAAAAAGAGGAAGTACAGGCAGTATTTAGCTTGAATGCAGACTTAAATTCACTTGAATAAATTAATTACACCTGTCTGTTTCTCAGGCACTCTTTGTGTTAAATGAGCCTGTGACATCAGCCTGTTCCCCTCTTACCAAGGTTATCGCCCGCCAGCAAGCGAGGATATGGTTTTGAAGACTCTTTGTTATGTTTTGGCTAAAAAAAGGTTCTTATTACTGAGGAATCATTACGCTACCATATATGAGTTTGAGTCACCTCAGGTAAACTGCTCTTAATTTTTTAACTTAAAATAATAGTTTCTGTTCTCGGTGAAAAACTGAGCTGAATGAGCCCTGTGACAGGCAGACGGCAGTCCCACTGGGATATGACATAATTATTCCCTTCCAAAGTACAGCATTGTAAATTGAAGCTATTCTGGTGTAAATAAATACTGAGTGGATTTTTTTTCAGTGAAAGTTGATATTCAGAAATACATGGGGGCAATTTCGGTCTGATTGTGCGAATGTAATGATCAGATTTCTTATGAGCCCGTCCAAATACGAGACTTCAGCCAGCCTGCAGATAGGCATGAGGGCTATGGAATTGCTTTGGGTGGCAGAACCACAGTAGGGTTCTTTTGATTCTATAGGGATAGTGAGGCTTGGTGAATGAAGAACCAGAAATGTTCAAGTTAGTTTGTTTGTTGGCTCCTTGGTGACTTTGGACAACCAAGTTTTGTAATCTCATGTCTCATTTTCTCCATCAGTGCCATGGAAGGATTTTATGAAAATCCTTAGTAATGGAATATGGGAACTGTGATGTATGAATATGTTCATTATCAATATATTTAATTCTTTATGGGAGAGAAAGCTTGCTTTTCAGAGGTCCATTAGTTCATTTCCTGGAGACATTATAGTAAATCACCTCCTCCTCGATACTTGATGGAGAATTAAGAGCACCTAGTTGTGAGTAGGCTCCCTTCCCAGGCATGAGGGGTCTCAGATAGTTGCTAAATGGATTCAGAAATTGGGTATAGTTCTATTGTGTGTGTGTGTGTGTGTGTGTGTGTGTGATGGTAATGGTATGGTAGTATTTGTGTTGGGAGGAGCTGTATGAGTTTCATAAGTGTTTGGATATATGGTTTCCCACTAGACATGTTAAGCATTTTTCACTGTGATAAAGCTATGAAATATTAATAGCTTTGAGCCTAATACGTATAGCATTTGTATTTGAAACAGCAAAATGACCATCTCAATCTTGAAATAAAACAGACAATTTAGTTAATTTGAAAAGCTTGGGATTTCTCCCCAGTGATGCCCTCTTTTAAATCGTATTTTCTCAGCTTACTCATCTTCCTTTCCAAGGTCCTTGCTGTTAGTACCACTTGGCTGAAGTCCTCTCTCTCTTCAAGGAGCCTCAGTACTACTTATAAATGTTCATCTTTGTGAGGGAAGCTTGGGGAAGCCTTGACTAGGTACATGTAGTAGTGGCTGGACCCCTAAGGGTGAAACAATTTGGGTAAAAGTGAATAAGAAGGAACATCTCATTTTAGATGAAGGAAGATGTGGTTGCTCAAACACTGATGCAGTTATGGAATTTGACCTCATCACATTGAACATATAGCTCAGTGACAAAGAGCTCCCTTTTCTCAAGGGGTTGTTTTAAAGGAGAAAAGAAGGGAGAATGAGAAGTAGAAAAGCAGAGGTGTTGGGTAGAATTAAGAGAACTGGTTTTTGATAAAAACTGTCACTCAGAAATGGGGATTCTCTTTATGGTAATATGATTTGTATGGGTAGGTTGATGTTAGCTTATTACTGAGTCTGTAAAATGGTTGACTCGGGCATAGGCTTTCCTGAATAATTTTTGGCATTCCTGCTTCTTTTCTTACTGGTTCATTCCAGCTTTGAGGGTGCTAGACTAATAACATTGGGCAGATCAAGGAGGATATATTTGTCCTACTCTGCCTGATGGCTCCTTTGGTTACTGTCTTTCTGCTGTCTTCCTGGATTGCTTTGGCCACTGGTTTGGTTAGACAGGATCTCTTCTGGCCCCTTGTTGTCCTTAACTAAAGTTAGCTGATGGTAGGCTACTGGGAGCAATAATGGAGGAATGTCTCCCCCAACAATGGTTCAAGGCATCTCTGCCTACCTTTTCCTATGAAAGCAACAGAAATGCAAGTCAAGGGAAGAATGTGTGGATAAGGGAAGCTTTTCCATAAATCATGTACCAAGAGATCATCTCAGCTTCCCTAAAATGAAGGAAATGTGTTCTTTCTAAAGGAGAAAGGAAATGTAAGAAAGCAAGCAAACAAAAACAACAACAGAAAAAAACAAAACAAAACAGGAAAGGCATGTCTTGATTTCATTGATTTGTCAAAGGAATGTCTAGCCTTTCTAAGGTGTGATAATCACTGTGTTGGTTTCCCTGAGTTCTGCTCTTGATGGGAGATGCAGCTGTAACACAGAAGGAATCATTATGAAGTATTTCCTTACTTCCAATTGAGTGCTAGTGATTTCCTAAGATTAATGGATATTTAACTTATTTCCAGGAACCAAGAGAATGTAAAGCAGTTGGTTCTGCAGTTAGTCCCCTCTGTGATAGCCATCGCCAATATCCAGTCCCTGTCTATTTTGAGCACAAGGGACGCTTTGCACTTCTCCACCCTTTTGATGTTGTGGGCCATATGACTCACTGAGAATGTGGGTAGAAGTATTTTATGCCAAGGGCTTGACTCTCCTGCCCTCTCTTTTCCTTTTCCATGATGACTAAATGGCCCAGATAAATGTATACAGGACTGTTGTTAAATATTGAGAATTGCTAACGTTTGTGGTGGACTTCGTGTGAGCAACAAAAAAACCTTTATTGTGTTGCGCCCATGAAGAATTCAGGTTGTTTGTTATTGTACATAACCTGTGACTAGGAGGTGACAGTGGTAATCTAGATAGTGACTAATGATACATCTTTAACCTCTTGTTTTGTGGCTAATTCACTGCATTAGGTATAGTGTCTTTCATTCTTTTCTGTGAGTCCACGTGGAATCATGACCTGGTGTATGTTCTTGTTGGCATGTACGACAAGCTGGACTATGAGATGGGGCCATGAAGCAGAAATTATGGACTGATGGGATTTTGTGGGGGTAAAATCAGCCTCATTTCAAACTCTGGTTTCCCACTTTCTTCCACTGTCATTGGTGGTGTGCTTCCATGCTCACCCATAGTCTCTAAATCTTATAGATCCTCTGTGGAATTTTCTAGTGTTGGGAAGTTAGTCACCTTCTTTTGCAGGATTGTTGCATACTGTGAGAGTTTGTGGGGAGACATGGCTATTCCTGGCATTTCTGCCTAGGCTGACTCTTTATTTTCTAAGGGTTGCCCAGGAACATATGCATAAAGAAAATTTGTTCAAATGAATCACATTTATACTTATAGTCTATATCTATAGCTCTGAACAATCTATATTTTTTCAAGTACTCATGATCTTTCATTTCTCCCTTTAAATTTTACCTTTTAAAAATTGTGTTATGAAAACCCCTCAATCACAAGTAGAAAACACGATTCAAACGGACTTAAATGATAAAGGGACTTACAGAACGAGAGCTCAGGAGTCATAAACATGGCTTGGTCCAGCATCTCAGTGCTCACTAATGGGAAAGCTCTTCCCAAGTCCCTGCCTTTCCTTCCACAGGGTCAGAGTCAACCTGAGGCTGCTTTCTCCATGGCACAAGGTGGTTGTCAATAGTACCCAGGCTACCTATTCCCCTACTTACATTGCATGAGAATGAAAGGTCTTTTATGGGCATGGTCTTGAAAGTAGAAAGTTTCTTTCCCAGAAGCCCCCAACAAATGGATGTTCATGACTTATTGGTCCACACAGAGTTCCTTGACCACACTGCCCTATGCTTATCACAGGGTGATAAGCTTTGCTGCTTCTTTTTGGCTAATTAGTGTCCACTGTGAACCTTAGGCTAGAGCTAATCATACCCCCCAAACCTGGCTAAGAATATGAGAGTTGTGATACCTGCATGGAAAATCTTGGGGCTGCTGATGAAGGAAAACTAGAGAATGGACATTGTGCAGGGGTGGGGGGATCAGCCAACACTTGACCACAATGGCATGGCCTCACTTTTCTCCTAATGGTTGTAAACTAAGGCCTCATCCTGTATCCTCCTCACTAGTCTCTTTTGATAAATTAAGACAGGAGAGTCATTGCTGATGCATGAAATTTGACAGAGGTAAAAACAAGGTACCTTTTCTGTAAAAGGAAGTTGGCTAAGTGAAAAGGAAAGAGAGGATCTGGTAAAATTCTCTTAGCATTCAGTAGAGTGTTCGCTTTTAACAAACAAACAAATAAACAAGCAGGTGAGAAAGCATAATGACTCCATAAAACACACATACCTTCAGTAGCCTGCAGGACCTCAAAATCAGTTATGTGCTTCTTTCGTGATGTGCATCTTCCTGATTCAAAATGACAGTAGTTGTTTTTATGATGTACCAGCTCCCAAAGGGGATGGCTCATCATTCAGTTCTATGCAAGACCACCGTCCTCTAATAATAAAGAAAAGAACAATCTAGGGAAAGAAATGGTCTGTTATAGTGTTTGTTTCTCATAATGGATCTTCCCAAACAGTTTACAAATATTAATTAAACCTCTCGGCATCCCTGTGTGATGAATACCTGTTTTTATGGAGTGCTGTAGACAGAGTCAACTGACCAAGGCCCCTCCATGAATAATGTCAAAAGCAACCCCCTCGACTGTTGGACTCATGGCTCCAGTACTAGTCACCTGACAGCATTGCCATTTAACTTCTTTCCCTTCCCAGAGGGAAAAAGTATGCACAGTCAAGCAGAAGCAAATACATTTTGTTCTGCTTCTGTCTGGAACAGATTAATATGAGTTTGAAGGCCACTACCTGATGACTTTATGAAGACATCGAAAGAGTGGAGCAATACGACCAGTACAGAGGGCATGGTGCTCCTGCAACAAGAAATGAAACTATTGTCCTTTAATCCTTCTCAGATACTATTTACAGATCACTCACAGGATGCTAGTCATAATATTCGTCCCCATACGGGATTTTCAGATGGTTACTTACAGAGATGGCAGGAGATTCCACAGCTATGAAGGACTTGGATAAAATTATGCGTTCAACTTTGAAAGGGATGTGTTCATTTTACCAACAAATGCTATATAACCCCTGCCTTGTGGAATGTACTGTTAGATAGGGGAGATATAAAAACCCAATAACTATACTATAAGCAAGATGTAATAAATGAAATAATAAGGGTATTCATAGTTTACTGTGGAAATTTGGGGAAGGCCAAGAAATCTCCTGGTTGGAAATATTATCACTTGGAAATGTCCTGGGGAGTGTGACATATTATCTGGACTTGAATTTATGAGGATTGTAAAGATAAAGGAGGTAAGGAGTAAAGGTATACTAGTGAAGAGACGAGTATTGCGGAGTCTCAGAGGTGAGAAAACATGGTTTATAGATAAGTAATTATATTTGGCTGGAGTGTACAAATGAAAAAAAGTAATGGGAAATGGAGTAATTGGAAATGAAGGCTGGGGAACCTGAGTGGTCTTGAGTGTCAAACTACGAAGTGTGGATTTAATTCAGGAGGAAATGTAGAGCTTTAAGAGGCTTTATAAATTTCATAGCTACCACTTTGTCTCATGAAGTATCCCTTAGAGCTGATATTAGAGTCAAAATGCTAGTGTGGCTCGAGTGTGGCCTTGACGCCAGTTAGTCCTAACACGCAGAGCTGCTGTTCTCTTGGAGCTCAGACACAAGCAGATGAAAGTCAATGCTGAGGCAAGAGCATAAGGAGATGAGGCATCTTAAACCTGTGGCTGAAAGGGTTGAGGTTAGGAATGCATAGTAAGAGAAGCACCAAATGACTGAGTGACGGGAAGCGTAGGCGATTCTCCTTGCTGTTTCGGGTTCCTGGTAGGTTACAGAGTGAGGTAGTGAGAAACAGTAGTCTGAGAGTGGCTGACATAGGTCCTGTCGCCCAGGTTGGCACGATGAGGCAGTCAGCCGTGTGATTATAGGCAAGTCCTCTGTAGTGAGGCAGGGGACTAAATTAGCATTTTCCGGTGTGAGGTCTGTAGATAGTCAGTAATGCAGAATGTCCCATTAGAAAAAAAGGGTCTGTGGTCAGCTAGGTTTGGGAAATGCTGCTGACTCAGTTCCTCTCTGGGCATCACACTGTCCATTGAAGGACACGTTAAAGTCTTAGAGTTCTGCAGAAAGAATGTCAGCTTTACTCTGCTGAACTCAGCTTTTCCCACACTCCTTTGGTCATAAAGATCTTATTGATTTATTTTTCTTCCATGCACTAATACCTATTGGCTTCCTGTGGGGCACTTTGGACAGCTTGGGCTAGATTATTTTAAGGGGAGAGTCCTACTTGTGCACTGTCTCTGTACCATCCCTTAAAGTTCCTTCTCTCTAGGATTTTATAAATCCAAAGGAAGTCTGCTCCTCCAGTCTGGTCGAGAGAATTTTCCTACCTATAACACATGCTTGACTATTATCCTACAATTAACTTTCTCTCCGAGTTGAGGCAAGAAGTTCTCAAAAGTGTTTTAAAAGCGCTTTGAGATCCTCTAAGGCAGGAGATCCCTCCCTGGTGGATTCGTCATATGACTTCATTAGAAACCTTGTATGCTAAGGAGCTATCGACTTCAACTTCCAGTTTGGAATCATCATATTTCTAATGTATTCTATTAACCGGGAAAGAGTGGAGGGATTATTTTTTTCTTCTCTTTTTTTTGCATCTGTATATAATGTAATTTAACCCAGCAAAAAAGACACTGATCGTCTGTCCCACAGGACTTAATTAACTCCCAGCTTCATGGTGAGACACAGAAATAATAAGAAAAGGAAAAGTTCGGGTGTTCCGTACCTGTCCACTTCCACCTCTGGTGCATAATGAGATGTCAGGAGTGGTGACACTGACGAGGGGCGGGAAACGTGCTGATTGCAGGAGGCTGCAAGCCGCCTGCTCGGCTTTGGGGAGTTCTGGCCGGGCCAGAAGGACTGCGAACCCAGCCGGGAGCCTTTCCATTCAGATATTCAATTTCAAAAATTCTCCCCACTCACCTCCCTGCCACCTGAATGGTGGTTTTGTTAACCTTTAGCTCTGTCTTCTGCACCCTGGTCGGATGTTACGATAATTGTCATGGGGCAGATGCCATGTTTGTTAAGCTGCCTGTAGCAAATCCGGACTGGTAGTGCAGGATTCTACCAGCCAACCCTCAGGGGAGCCCATTAAGAAATTGCAAGGCTAATAAAAATTGTGCTGGATGAAACTGCAATCCACTGGTGCTACTCCGTGATGGGTCGAATCTGGTTTTAAATATTAATGGAGGCAGGGACTGAAGGTTTGAACCAGGACCGTTATACGGGCAACACTGAAAGTTGTACCTTCTTAACCCAGAGCTGGAACGGTGCGGTAAGGCAGCAAGCTTGCTTCTTTGGGCGTTTTCTGCACATTCGAGATAGGAATTTATGAATGTTTCTTGCTTACTAACAATGCACTGCTTCTGGGAAAAAGCCACACTCTGCCATGTGGCATGCAGTTTAGGCTACAGTTTGAGTCCTCTGGCCTCACAGTGATTGAAGCTTCCAGTGCCCATGCCTGAGGGGAGCCTTGAAAACATGTGGGGAACAGCTCCCAGCTCCTCATCTCAGTAAAATAGTTCTGAAACTTCTCTACTGGTAGCGTCTCAAAAAAGAAGATTGTGCGAGATCTCTTGGAGACCCATTCCAGAATTTAACTTCATCTTCACACTGCACCCCATCAAATCCAGGGATATCTGCAAAAATTCTCCATTCCTTTTAAAATCCTTTCTGCTCACAGCATTCATCATGTCACCTGGATAAAGGATAGTTTTCAAACATTAAAATGAAACAACCAAGTATATAATTGCTGTTTTGGGAAAATTAAGAAACATGAAAGGAAAAACATAATAGGGTATTTTAGTCGATGTGTGATGTCATCTACAGATGTAAACTTTGTATTTTAACTGTGAAGGAACACTGTGAGTACTACTAAGAGAAAGAGGTACTTCCTGTAAGGGACCGAGTGAAGAAGCTCTTTACTTGAACTAGGCGTTGCATTTTCAAAATGACCCTTTGAATCGATTACTATTATCTTCTCTGATTTACAGATTAAATTGCTCAGAGAGGTTTAGGAGTTTGTTTCAGGACCCATAGCTGGTTAGTGGCAGGGCAGGGACTCAGAGATTGAAGAATTCTAGAGCCTGTGTTATTTAGCTAATTTTTTTTTGAAAATTTTTTTTCAAAAAAGAGGAAAGAAAAATCTCTTCCCTTTTTATAAGCGTTTCCCAAGATCATGTGAAGTTACAATATAAATCTGTGGAAGCCGATGTCTGGGTAGTGGGGGAAGTGCGCATGTATTAAAATACATCTCTTGAGCTGCAACCTCAGCTGTGAGCATGGGTCTGGGTCTAGCCTGTCTCACCTGCCACAGGCTCTGCCCACTCCTGCTTTTTCTGGGCATTGTCCTACTATTTGTGTTCTCGATCCTTCCAGTGAGGTTTCTGCTTCCTCCACCCCTCTGCTCTGACAGAGATTTGAGGGGCAGTGTCTGTGTATCTTTGTGTGCATGTTTGTGTGTGCACAGTGTCTGTGTGTGCATGTTTGTGTGTGCACATTTATGCTGGGGGCATGGCGACATGCAACGTGAGGTCTTTCCTGTAACTACTTCAAGGGTGAAGTTTTGTGGCATAAACACATGAATAAACATAATTAAAATTGAGGATCACTAGATTGAAATCAGTTCTCAAAACTTTTTATTGTGACTTTTGGACACTGCCGTTGAAATTCTATACATTGGGAAACACAAGAGAATCGTACTCGTACCAGAGAAATAAGTTACACAAAGTACAAAAGGTGGTTTATTCAAAAAGGCCTTAAAATTTCAAAGGAAGCCCTTTGGCTTCTAAAACCCAGTTTTGCCATTTTTTACCTAGGTTTTCCTGCAGGTTGCAGAGGTGGAGGTATGCTTGACACAGCTGATTTTCATGGTATCTTCCTGAGTCTTTCATTAAATCTTAATAATGTGAGTAATATTTAATAGAAATTACTTCTTTTGCAGTATAAAGAGAGCCTCATTATTTGCTTTGCTGTATTATTTTAGTGAAGTAATAGATCAGTTTTATAGTTCCAAGATGCTCAGTTTAATCTTTTTTTAACTTTCTAGAGAATGAGGCAATGCATCTTACAAGGTAGGGATGAAGGGTGCTGGTGTGGGCGATATAGAAATTTCACAAGTTTTAGGTGCTTGCCAATGTTGCATTGCTCCATAATTTCAGCTTCTCTCTTTCTACTTAGCCTCTCCACAAAATCCCTCATGTGCTTTAATATACAGAACTAAACAAAACACCTTTCAAATGACATGTGCTTAGAGTAGAAAATATAAAAAGAGGTAATAGAAAGAGACAAGCAAAGATCATCCACGATTTCAGTACTCAGTTGCTTTGATCCTCTTCAAGGGGATGTTGGCCAGGCATGAACCATGCGTGGCTTCCTTGGCACCTTCACCCTGTCACCTTCAGCTGGAGGGTTTAGGTGTGGCAACTCCCATTTCAAAGTCTACAGGCATCGGGCACAGACGTAGAGTAATTGGGTACAGTAATTAAAGGACATTCTCTGTGTGTTGAATGAATAAATTTGAAGTGTCCTAAGTTCAATGTTGGCAATATATGGGGTGATGTATCTATCTCTGTCACTGTATATCCACCCATAAAAGGTGAAGGGACTAGCCAAGGGACATATATGTATAATCCACAGACACAGACAACAGTGTGGTGACGGCCAGAGGGAAGGGGGCAGAGGCTGGGTGGAAGTGAGCAAAGCAGGGGGGGGGGGCGCAGAAATAAAGACATCTGTAATAGTGTCAACAATAAAAATAAAGGAAAATAAAAAAGAAATTTAAAACTCCCATCATAAGAAAGAATTCTGTTCAGCATCATCGAAAATTGATTCTATTCTTTACTGGGATATCGCACACTTCTGTGAACAGTGGGAGGCACAGTAAAATTGGCCTATTTAAGGTAATATATTTATTAGTGCCTATTTTTCTTTAACTTTTATTAAATAACTTCAAACATATGAAAGTAGAAAGAATAACATGATGAAACCTATGTGCTCATCACTCACCTTCAACAGTTATCAATTTATTTACTTAAAAAGAACTTTTAATTGAAGACTATTTATATGGGTTACCTTTGAAAGGGGAGTCTGTAAATGGGGATTTTAAGAATAAAGGCAAGTTTTTGCATATGGGTTGGGCCATGCTTAGTATCTCATCAAATTTCATGCCTGAGCAACTGACTATTCATTAACTTTGAGGTAATAAACAGCATGTTGACCATTTTTATGTGACAGGCACAGAGCGCATAGCTATTTTGTGTGCATTGTTTTGGCAGCTTTGGGAGCAGATATTATTTGCTCCGTTTTACGGTGAAGGAAATCGACGCGTCTGAAGGTGGAGAGACTTGCCCACAGCCCCATGACTAACAGTGTGGGAGCTGGGAGTTTTGAAACACAGCCTGGTTAACGTTAGACTTCCTTTAACCACGACACTGCCTGCTGAGTAACTTACAAAAAGTGATAGCGAGTGGTATGCGGGGGGGTGGGAAGAAGCTGAGATGGGGAAAGGATAAAGCAGTAGGGCAAATAAATTTGAGTTAATCAAAAGAAATCTTTCAATAAAATCTCCAAACTAGTGACATTAGAGCAACTTTAAGTGAGTTGAGTAACATTTCAAGGACATGGCTGTATTTTACGAAGGAACAAAATGTCTCCGTTTTATTTTGAAAAATAAGACTCTTCCCAGCCCGTAGCTGTATCCCTGGCCCTGGAGTATGGAAGGGCTCTGAAAGAAATGAGGGGCTCCACTCATCCCTAGCCTGACTTTGCATGCAAAGATGTCCATTGTAATAAAACAAAGAAAGATGCCAAACAAGGGAAGGGAAGGCAAGGACTCGGGAGCAGATATTACGGTGCTGGGAGAGGCAACATCTGCGCCAGGTTGTTAAGATGTGGCGCGTCAAGATGGCCGCGGCAGTAACCACAGGCTATGTGAAGAGATAAATGGGTGACCCCAGCCCGTGTCAGGCTACGATTGATGCCACTATCAGCCCCGGTGCCTTCCCAATGATTTTTTTAAAAAAAATCTTTGATAGAGTGTGTTATCTAGTTACTGGCATGAGGGCAGTAGCCCGGAGGGGTGAAGGAAAGGAAAGAATAAAAGGTCACTCCAGGAGGACAATCTCTGCCGGACTAAATGAGAAAAAAAGGATCTAGTTGAAAAGGGGAGGAGATAAATAAGTAACAATAAAAGCAGCTGCTAGGTGCATAGATGGGATAAGTAAAATGGCTGTTTCCCTTTTGTCTGTCTGCCCTCTCTTTCCTTCTTTCTCTCTCTTCTTATTTCTTCTTCCCTCTCTTCTTCCTTTATTCTCTCTCCTTTTCTTTTAAATTAAGATAGACCGTGAGCTATGCTGGGAAATCTAGCAGACGTAGCCATAGATTCTTTGTTATTTTCTTGAACTTTTTTAATGGTTTGATTGGAATTGCTAAGATTAAAAAAAAAAAAAAACAGTCTGTAGAAGAGGTGAAATTATAAGCCTTAATTAACACTCCCAGTCTGTAAAATAATGATAATTCAAGAATGAAAGATATAAACAAAAGAAAACTTCCCAAGATATTGGAGAAATGTGCCTTTATAATATGTTATTAATTTAGTTTTGGCGGATATGTGAATTCACATATAACTCCCCTGTTTTTCTCCCCAAGTGTGTGTGCCCGAATGCATGTTGATTGTCACAAGCACCTATATGCAATTTTGGAAAGGCAGGAATGAAACTGTTTTTGCTCAGTATTGCTGCACCAACAGAATTCTATTTCATGATAATAACTTAAAATGGCTCTTTTTAGCCTTGAAACAAGTTTAGCAGTGAAAAAAGAAAAGGAAAAACTTAGATAGTTTTTTTTCCCTAAAAAAAACATGGCTTTAATTAGTATGAATTTTTTTCTTTTTAATTGACCTGGAAAAATCTAGTGTTTTCTGCATCGAGTGTTCGTAGGAGGCGAACAATGGTTCCAGGGCAAGGGGCCTGAAGACTGGGGTGGATCCATGGCATTAATGCTTTCCGTGAGAAGAATCGTGTTGTATATAAAAAATATTGGTCTCCAAAAGGAACTCCGGAGAGAGTAGAGAAGTGCATTTCAGGCAGAGTCCAAACACTGCTAAGGCCAGAGGAGTTTAATAGTGTAACTCACTGGCCTTCTTACTGGCCAGCCCTGCGCGGGGCCACCTTTAGTCACAACGAGTAGAAGGACTTGAGTAATGGGAAGAGCATGAGCCATGAGGCTGGAAGACTTGGGTTCTAGTCCCTGCCAACACCATGTTACTAAGTGGCGCTGTGTCCATGGCTTAATTTCTCAGAACCATAATTTCCGTCATGCGTATGATGGCAGTAGCGTTTCACAACATCTTCCTGCAGTGTTTTTGAGACTTAAGTGAGTCTACAGATGTGAAAAGTCTCTGAAAGCACTAAACTTTTAATGTAAAAACTTTTATATTAAACTTTTAAACTTCTAATAGTGCTTTAAAAAGCACTATTCACCTCTCACAGTTCTTATGTCAATGTGGATGCCGGGGGAGTGTGGTGGTGGCTCGCTGTAACGTGGACAGACGCTTGCAGAGTAGAGGAATGAAACAGCAGTTCTTGGAAATTTCCGTTGAATTGTTTAAGGTGGGGGCGGGGTGAAGAAAATTAGATTACAGGGCTAGATGAAAAATAGTGTGTATTTTTTTGTGCTTTTAATAATTTCTAGTATGGCTACATAAAATATATGCTGTATAATTTGGTTTGCTCATAAAATTAATATTTGATATACTACATTTAAAATTAAAGTTTATTTTGTCCAGAATCTGTCTTTTATTGAGGTATAAATTACATGTAACAAAACTTGCACAGATTTTAAGTATATATAGTTCATTCATCTGTGTAAGACTGTGAAGCCTACACTCAAAAATCAAGATATAGAATATTTCATTAACCAAGGAAGCTGGTTTTGCTTTAATTATTTTTATTTATTTTTTTGCCATAAATGGTGATACAGCAACTGAATCTAAGAAATGTATCTTTTGCTTGTTTTTCTTTAAGGAAAACTATGAGAAAGGCAAGGAGTGGGCAGTGATACTTACTAAGCACCTATTATTTGTCAGGCACTGAGTTAGTCTTCACAAATGTTAGTTAACTCATTATAATGGCCCTTGAAAAATCTCCTCTTTATGAATGAGGAACTGACCTTTAAGGAGGTTAGGCGAGTATCAAGGTCACGTAGTAAGCAAGTGGTGAAGTTGAGACTTTAGGGAGTATAAAGCCTATTTCTTCAACTGGTAAAATAAAACAATTCCTATGATTTGGGGACCTGAGGATCTTCCACAGAAGCAGAGATAATGAAAGTTCGCAAAATTTTTTTAAAAGGGCTGAAGAAAAAGGACTCTCCCACGAGAAGAGAAAAGTTAATGGGTATAACTTTTGATTGGCGATCCAGCTAATTGAGATCCTTCTGTTTCTGGGGCTCTATTTGTCTCATAATTTCAGGGTTCTGGAAACTTTACCACTATTGAGACATGTTTTATATTGTTCTTGTTGCTTTGTAGGGCATGGACTCCTAATATCTGAAAACAGAGCTCTGAAGTCCTGGTTTTTGTCCAACTTTTTGTCCTTGGGCACATTACTCTGCCTCTGTGTGCCTCAGTTTCCCCATCTGTCAATGGGACCAATAAGATGGATTCCTCACCAGGCCGTCATGCAGTTTAAATAGGGTTATGGAAGTGAAGGTCTTAGTGCAGTGTCTGGTGTCTGTTAAATGCTCAATCAGTGTTACCATTACTATTATTCCTCCCAGCCCTGTGCCTTCAGCCCTGAGTATTGTGATTGTGTTGGTTTTCATTCTGATATTTGTGAAATTCAGATCAATTTAAGGTGCTACCAAAATAGGGGGAATCTGAGTGAGAACACAGTTGGACATAAGGCTGTACCCTGCATGTGCACTGGCCCAGCCTTTGTGAGGGCTGCTGGCTGGTGCTCCATCATGGCGCCCCCCCGCCCCCGCCCCATCTGTGCACCCACTGCTCTGTCCAGCACCTGCTGTTTTTGCTTGTGTCCTGCTAGACGAGGTGCCCCTGGGAGATGACCCAAGAACCTAGCCCCGTGCCTGGTGTTTCGTAGGTACTGAAGCACTACTCGTTCAAGAAATGACATTTCCAAATTTCATTCCTGGACCAAGCTCCCTACTCTTCCATTTTCCCTGTGGAATGAGGAATAATGTAAGAATTAACTTTTGGACAAGCAAAAACTTTTCTTTGAAATACCAAGCCATGTTTATGTTGGATATTATCTTTTAAAATAGAGCAAAAGCTTTTCTGCTTTTTTGACTGAGTATAGGCAGTAGAATCAAATGTCTCCTTGATGCTCCAGAATGATTAGCACAGACTTCAGCAATTTTGCTTTTAAAAATAATGCCTCTACGCTGGGTAGTACTGACGTTGTGGAAGGTGTGTGCTCCTCGCTGAGCGGCTGGTGGATGTATCGATACGTTCGGTCCCTTCCTTCACCGTCAGACTGAAGGTCTCCTGTCTGGCTCTGTCAGCAGCCCTCACTTCCTTCTAATCCATTCTTCTGTTCTCTTCCTTACCAGCTGGTGAGACAACAAGATGTTCATAGATGTGTATGAAAGATCAGAGTAAAAAGTCCCGAGGAAAGCCTCGATGCACACTTCTCGAAGAAGTGTGTGAGGTTTTTGTGAGTGGCCAGTGCGCCACATCCCCCTCCCCCAGCCCATTTCTCATGAGTCATCTTCATGACTGGGACTGTGAGAGCTCAGCCCTGTAATTCTCCGCCAACAAGATCTAAGGTAGTCTTCCTATAAGACTGGAGCCGATGCTGTATATCCCTACATTTCTGTTTTATTGTTTAAATGTAAGACCAAGATAATAATTACAGCTACACAGATTCCCCAAACAGAATTATGCCTGTTTATCATTAAGTTTTTAATTCTCTCTCCCACTTTTATAACCGGAAATATGCTAAGATGACAAATAAATTCTTCCTGTGACCTGCGCTATTTGTCGTCATAACTATCAAAAGTACCCTTTGATTCATTAAAGACTACTCTAAATTATTTTTTAAAATACTGTCTATTGTATTACTTTTAGAACTAATTGAGTAGTTATGTGACATATGTGAATAGGGGAACATATTTGGTATTTTAAATGAAATTATAATCCATAAATATATGGCATTTTTATGGCAAAAATACCTAGTAATAACAAAAATATCTTTGGGTAAAGAGCCCACCTCTGTCTCCTTACTTTTCTGGTTGTAACCTCTGAAATATCTTCATGATTTCATGTCATCCCTCCCTGAACATTCTCTCCTTTGTGTTTTAAGGGGGGGGGGCCCAACCTTGGTTTGGTAAATAAAGACCTTGAAATTATAGGTGATTTCTGGTTCACAGATTCTGAACTTTCCCTTTGTAACTGAGCTTTTGTCTGCATTCCTCAGAGGCACTCCTGATGAGGTTACAATTTCTCTTTTTACTTTGGCTCAGTCCAGGGGTGCCTCAGACAAAGGATACCCCTAAGTTCTCCAGCACAATATTGGCTTCAGGGAAACAATGGTAGCGCTGAACTTCATACTGACATTGGCATCCAGGCATGTTTTAGATCAAGAATCTGTACAGGACCACTGATCTCAGAACGTTGTTCTTAGGACTGAGGTTCAGAATGATGCTCCCGTTTTGGTTTAATATATCATGGAAGTGGAGACTGACAACAAGCAAACTGTGTGTGAACAGGGTATGGGGGAGTCGCCTTTCCTTTCCAGCTCATTCCCTCTTTCATTGCATTCCTCTCTTAAACAAGTCTGCGTGCCTAAAGCCTTCTTTGGTAAGGAGTAAAGCCAATAACTTGCTTCTAGGCCGTTCTCGTGGGGAATCTACTTGGTTAATGATGGATTCACTCCCATTCAGCGAATCAGAATTTTAGCTAAGACATGTCATTTTCCTAGCTCATTGATCTATCCACTGTGTTCTCATTTGGAAAAGGATAATTTTAGTGGCATTGCCTCCCAAAATAAGTATTTTCATCTTGCCTCTCTAATGAGCTGAATAAGCTTATTTCTTTTTCTTTGTGATCTGCTCCTTTGTCATAACTCAAAGTTTTCAAATCTATCCTCATAACTCAGTTTGCTGTAGAGCAAAGAACTTTATTACCATTTTCCTGCCGGACTTGAAAACAATTAGAGCAGCGACTAGAAGAAGTTACAGAGGACCCCCCAAACCTTGAAACCAAACAGACATCACAGGGCAGGGATAGCAGGTAAAGTGGTTGCTATAAACACTTTCTCTTGAAAGCTGTGTCTTTTCAATAAACACACTGTAAGGCCCTAGCAAAATATTTCCAGTTGCCTTCATGGGTGGTGCAGTGCTGGAAGCTGTTAGCTCGTGCTCAGTTAAATTTCAAATGTCAGAGCTCATTAATAGTGATTTTAGCCAAAGACAGCTTGTAAGGAGCTGTGCAAACTTCACTTCCTCAAATAAAATGAGAAGAAAGATGACCATTTAACATTGCTTTTCCTCCCCCTGCTTTCTTCACCTCCGCTCAGAGTTTGTTTTTGGTTTTATTGACAGTAGGTTTCAAGTTTATACTCAGCCTTTCCCTTAATTTGCCTTGTCCTTTTATCCCCGCCTTGGGAAACAGGCCTATTATAAAGGTGTTGCGATGTGTCTTTGAGTTTTAGGAGGAGCGTTTTGTCTGTTTGAAGCGGGCCTGGAGGAGTCTGTGAAAGTGTGGAGGCAGAAGGTTCAGCTTTTGAGCGAGAGAAACACACTGTGATATGATTATGTGTTCAGAGGCTGTTCTCAGCCCTGTTTGAGTACAAATGTAAAAGGAAATTCTGTTTCCCCAATGAGGATGTTTCAAATTAAAGTATTAATACAAGCAAGCACCCCAATTATTTCTAGTCTGGCCAGTTCTCACTGCTGTGGTTACCTAGAAAATTAAATGAAAACACACTTTTTTTTTTTAAACCCGGTCTGAATTTTCACTGAGGCGCGAAATTCTATGACAAACTAATTAATAGCTGAGCTACCACTTACAAGTTCAACATCAACTTGGCCTCCCTTTTGACTTTGGGTTTTGCTAGCAGCACACTGTATTGTGCTCCCTTCCTGGCAAAGGCTCCCCAGGCGCCAAGGAAGCAATGCCAAGGATGTTAGCATGTGTGCAAGAGGCCTCAGAGGTGGCCTGGGGGTGGATATCTTAGAGCCTCTCCTACTGGTCTCTGTGGCCACCGTTTCCCTGAGGAATTTGAGCTTGCACTGCATGGAAATTTTTGTGTGACTCCAATCACTGTAGAGGTGGAGTGCAGTGGGAAGGATATTTCGGGTGAGGGGCTATCAGGGGTTTCTTCTGAAGATTGATGGCCATTCCCTCGTGGGGGGCAAGCCTGGGTCCCAAGCAGAGGTTTATGAGTCCTGTGGCTTTTCTCCATTTTTCACTGAAATAAGGGAATTTTACTTTTTCCCACCAAATGGTTTGTTTGAAGTTGACTGATTTGGGTCAATACTGCTATGCTAAACAAAGGTCATTAATTGTGAACTGCCCACCCTCTTGAAATTAAAAGGAATCTCATTACAGTCTCTCAACAGATGTGTGTTCAGGTATTGTTTGAGGTCTCAGTGGTAGTTGGCTGACAGATAAAGGCTTTAATAATATGAGATCATGTTGAGTAGGCTGCGTTGCTCAGAGTGGTAAAAGTTCGCATGATCTCTTTTTAAAAGCCATGTGATTATGTATTTCTGCAGGTAGAATTGTAACCTGGGAAGTATTCCCAAGAATACTGTCTTTTAGCTCTTATGTTCTCTACCTTCTCTTGCAAACATCTAGAATTCGCCCTTTTACAGAAGAAACAAGCCATGTGTGGCATAGTAAGTGTTGGTTTGTATGTTGGTTTCTTCTAGACAGTGAGCTTCCTGAGAGCAAGGAATTGTGCTATTTATTGTTGTTATCCTCGGGGCCTAGCGTAGTACCTGGCTCAATGAGCGTTTGTTGGTTGAATGTAACAAAACTTCATTAACTAATACACTAACAAGATTGTAGGTGAGATATTTAACTTAGGAGAAAAATCAGTTTTGTGGACTCTAGCGTGTTAATCATTTGCATGCACACAGAAGCTGCAAATTACAACTAAGAGCTCTCCATTTATTAAAGCAGGAGCGGAGGCATTCGGGGGGCAGGCACAGTGCCAGCAGTGTGAGTTGTGCCTCGATAAATATTTGTGTATTCTTCAATCTTTTCAGAAACACTACATAATCTTAACAGAGACAAAGAAATTGTTAAAATTTCAGGCAAGAAAAAGCTTTATAGTGTCACTGAAATCCATCCACTGTTTGTTGACTGCAGGTTCCACATAGCTGGTCTAATAATTCATTTGGTCTAATTAACTTATAAGTGCCCACTGTATGCTAGGACTGTGCTAGTGACTTGCAATACACAGGTGATTACCATGTAGTCCCTGAATTGCCAGGAGAGAAGGGGGATGTGCACAGGTATGGCCACATTATGTGTAGGAGACAGTGTGGTTTTTGGTTTGAGGATGGTGCCTATGGCAGTGGGGGAATGGGAAGGAGCAGGAGATGAGGCTGGGGAAATAAATGATGGGGTTGGGCTATGAACTCACCTGAATTTGGAATTTATTTTCTAGGCACTGGGAATCAGCTCTCTTCTAAGTTCCATACCTGTGTATTCTAAGTGTGTGAGGGGGGCAGGCCAGGTGTGTGTGTGTGGGCAGGGGGAGGCAGGGTGGGGGGAGTGAGAGAGAGAGAGAAAGAGAGGGAGAAGGAACATGGAAGGATGTGTGGAGAGAGGAAGCAGAGAGACCAGATAGGCCATTGCAGTCAGTGGCCATTCGTTTAACTTTAATTAATTAATAATTAATCCATCCATCCATTCGTTCATCTATTCATTCCATAAGCAGTCATTAAAAACCTGCTGCCCAAGTATTGTACTAAAGTCTAGATGTATAAATGGACCTGCTCTCTGCCCTTATGGAGCCTGTAGTCTAGAAGAGCCAAGTGAGAGAGGAACACCTCCTGTAGCCCCACACACACAGAAGAAAAGATGAACTAAGAGGCATCTAAGAGGTAAGTGGACATGATTTAGTGACCTACTTGCTGTTGGGCGTGAAGAGCAAGAAGACTGTAGGTGATGATATTTCTGGTAACTCTGTAAACTTGGTGGGTAGTGGTGTCGTTAAGTAATATTTCAGGTATGGATGGCGGAGTAAGTTTGTGCAAACGGGAAACTAATGAATGCAGTTTCACATATGCTGAGTGTTCCATGTAACACACAAATGGAGATCTGCAGCTATTAAGAATTCAGGAGGGAGTCCAGGGTTTGAGACACACATCTGAGAGTTGTTACAGGGTAGACAGTGAGAGAGGCCAAGGCAGGTGGTGATAGTACCCAGGAAGAATGTGCAGATGAGAAAGGGTAAGGAAGGTTGTGGCCTGCCTGCCAGTGTCTGGGTTGAACAGAGAGGAGGCTGATCTCCACCCATGTGTTTCAGACTGCCCCTCTCCTACCTCCGAAGCACTTATGCCATCAACGACCCTCTCTCTTTTCTTAATTTTCTATCTCTTTTGTTCCGTTAGCTCATGTTCCTCAGGATATAAACTGTTTAATCTTAAACAAAGAACTCCAAACCTCCCCTAATCTTCCTTTGATCCTGTGGCTCCCTTTGCAAACTGAGTGAGCTCTGTCTTCCCATCACAGCCCTGCTTGTTGAAAGGGTAACACCATTGGCTGTTTCGAGTTCCTCCCCACTGGTCCATCCTTCCCTCAAGCTCCTCGGCATGGACAGCCCCTCAGCACTGAAATGTCCCCTGCCACAGTCTGCTGCAAACTCCTGCTAAATAAAACTCCTGCTAATAAGGACTTTTAAGTCCTTATAACCTGCTTTTGAACATGTTAGTCTTGATGGGCTCTAATAATCACCTAACTCCACTTCAGTCCAAGGTGATTTCAGTCTCAAACTTTTATTCAATTTTTAAAGACACCCCCACCCCCAGAAGCCTGTGGTGGGAAGGGTTATTTCTCTCTTCCCTCCACCCCCTTTCCCTCTGGGCGTTGGCCTGCGGGATGGAGGGTTGGGGTAAAAGGACCCATATATGTGGCAGGTATAGCAACAAGGCAACAAGTACAATCTGGGTGGGAGATGTGCAATTGTTGGCGCTCTCGTATGCCTTTCTGTGGGTTCATCAGAAATCCTCCTGCTGAGGTCTTTGGCCTACAACTCTCTCTGAACTGGCTGGCCCATTGCTTTTTTGGTGTGTGTGGGAGGATTTATTCTCTCCCAATAGCCCAGTCTGCCTCTTGAGAAAAATTTCTTTTTTTAATCCTCACCCAAGGATATGTGTACTGATTTTAGAGGGAGAGGAAGGGGAAGGGAGAGAGAGAGACAGAGAGAGAGACAGACAGACAGACATCAGTGAGAGAGAGAAACATTGATTGGTTGCCTCCTGTATGTTTCCTGACCGGGGATCAAATCTGAAACCTAGGTATGTGCTCTGACCAGAAATTAAACCTGCAGCCTTTTGGTTTGTGAGATGACACCCCAACCAGCTGAGCCACCTGGCCAGGGAAAGAAAAGTTCTTTTATATCACCCCAAATTTGTTCCCTTCGAGGGGACTCACACTCACCTTTGTTTCTCCAGCAGTGACATGTAGCTTGCTTCCAAACCATGCCCTCATTTCCTCTGCTGCTGGGCAGCGGCAGCTCCAGACAGTCTCTTGTCTCTAGACTTCCAAGGTGTGAATCAAGTGCTAATGCCTTTTCCACTTGTTCTCTTGAATCCTCTCTCATTTGGCTTAAGTGAGGCAGAATTGGAGATACAAAACATAACAAAAACCCAGTGGCAGAAAAGGGAAGGGAGGGGACAGCTAGTTCTGTCTTAGGGTGAGGGGACAGTAACCGAAGCTTCACAGAGAAAGGGAGATGACTTGACTTTTGAAGACTGAGCAAGCCTTTGCCTGATAGAATGGGGTTGAAAGGTATTCTAGATGGAGGTAATGCAGATAACTTCCATGAATGCAGGCATGGAGATGTGAAAAAGCAGAGTGTCTGGGGAACTACAGGTGATTTCTGTCTGATGCCACACGCGGAACAGGCGAGTAGAGTGGAGAGGTGAACCTCAGAGACCAGAGCACAGAGAGCTGTGGGCACACATGCACACGTGCTCACAGGAGCCAAGGGGACAAATCCACACCCCACAGAGTAACAAGGTGAGTATAGATGCGAAGGGTTGTCTTCTTTTTTGGCTTTCCTTTCTTTG
The DNA here is from genome assembly GCF_022682495.2 of Desmodus rotundus. NCBI lineage: Eukaryota > Metazoa > Chordata > Mammalia > Chiroptera > Phyllostomidae > Desmodus > Desmodus rotundus. The sequence goes on along the minus strand of NC_071397.1, from coordinate 16,866,690 downwards.
TTTAGTGGTAGGACATTGAAAAGTCCATTTAACCTCTCTGCGCTCCAGTGCTCCTACCTGAAAAATGAGACTGGATGCTCTAAAATTCCTCAATTCCAAATGAGGCTCCAAAGAAGCATTGAACCAATGGGACAAGTTCAATGTTTTCCCTGCTAGTTTAGTCTAGAGGGTTAGGAACCCAACAAAGTTAGTGATTTAAATAAGGGCAAAGAAACATTTTTTGTTTTCCAATTTTTAAATTGTGATAAAGTATGCATAACATAAAATTTACCATTTTAATGCTATTTAATTGTATATAACAGTGGCATTAAATACATTTGTATTGTGTATTGACCACTCTCTACTTCAGAACATTTTCACTGCCTCACACTGAAACTTCATACCCATTAGATGCCAACTCCCCATTCTCCTACCCCCAGCCCCTGGCAAGCACCATTCTACTTTCTGTTTCTATGAATTTGACTACATAGGTACCTCATCCAAGTGGAGTGATACAATATTTGTCATTTTATTACTGACTTAAATCTCTTAGCATAATGTCTTTTGGTTCATCCATGTCAAAATCTCCTTGCCCTTTAATGCTGAACAATATTTCATTGTATGGATATACCACATGTTGTCCATGCATCTGTGATGGATGCTAGCTGCTTCTGCTTTTTGGCTATTGTCAACAATGCTGCTATGAACATGTGTGTACAAACATCTGTTTGAGGCCCTGCTTTCAATTTGGGGGGTATGTACCCAGAAATGGAATCAATGGAACATATGGTAATTGTATGTTTAATTTTGTGAGGAGCTGCTCTACTGTTTCCAAAGTGTCTGCACCATTTTGTATTCCTAGCAGCAATGCACAAGGGTTCCAAATTCTCCACATTCCCACTAACACTTGTCATATTCTGTTTTTTAAAAAAATAATAGTCATCTTAATAGTATCTCCTTGTGGTTTTGATTTTCATTTTCCTGATAAATAGTAATGTTGAATATCTTTTCCTATGCCCATTCACCATTTGTATACTTTCTTTGGAAAAATGTTGGTGTATTCCAGTCCTTTGCCCATTTTTTAACAGGTTTTTGTTGTTGTTGTAGTTTTTGAATTATAAGAGTTCTTTATATATTCTGGATATTAATCCCTTATCAGATACATGATTTGAAAATATTTTCTTTCATTTTATGGGTGGCCTTTTCACTCTATTGATAGTGTCTTTTGATGCACAAAGTTTTTAGTTTGATGAAGTCTAATTTATCTATCTTTTCTTTTGTGTCTATGCTCTTAGTGCCATATCCAAAAAATCATTGTCAAATCCAGTGTCATAAAGATTTCCTCTAGGTTAAAACAAAGAAATATTTTTATATATATTATGTTGGCCTAAATTCTATCTTTAAAATCCAAATCTCTTGCTGACTCTGCAGAATGTAATTAAGTTTCATTTAGTTTCTGCTTTTGCCTCCTATCCTGTAAACATGCTTTGGGTACCATCTTAATCATCTTTGTTGCTATGGAACCAGGCAAGGTGTTGACTGTGGTTGTCCACTATCTTGTCTTTAAGTGTTTTCAATATGTTCAAAAGATTTTAAAAAATGTTTTAAACAAAATAAATTTGAGGTTTGCTTTGGTCTGCCCACATGAGAACTTACAGACTTACAGATTAAAAATGCCACTTCCACCCCCATTTGTTGAGTATAATGGGAAAGAGGAGGGGGTATGAAAAAAACTGGTTTCTTCTTCGTGTGATTGATAGACAAAGTGATTTTTCCCTTCATTTTCTAAAAAAACCCCCCAAACTTCTCAGGGAAGGGAAACTTCATCTGGAGAAGGGGATGCCAGAAAAGTGCCAAGTTTAAGAAATGGACATCATAGAAAGCTGCACCATAAGCTTGATAGCTTTTTCATGGGATCTACTGACATGGTTCATACCTACCAGAATGCATATTGAGTAATCTTGTAGCAGTCACTCAAATTCTTACTAGTGAAATGAGATATTGGAACAGATATCTAAGCTTTCATTAACCCCAAAGTAATAGAGGGACTTATTGGAAATTACACTTCTTCCCATTGGAAAAATAGAAAAATAAGATTCTATTTTTTAATGTATTTTTTCTGCCTCTCTTTACTTTATTTATTTATTTTTAAAATTATTTTATTGTTGTTCAATGACAGTAGTCTGTACTCCCCCCTCCCCCCACCCCATCCAAACCCATCTCCCTCCCTTGCCTCTACCCTCCCCCTTGGCTTTGTCCATGTGTCCTTATAGTAGTTCCTGAAAACCCTTCTCCCCACTGTCCCCTCCCCCCTCCCCTCTGGCTATTGTTCGATTGCTCTTAACTTCAATGATTCTGGTTATATTTTGTTTGCTTTTTTTCTTTTGCTGATTATGTTCCAGTTAAAGGTGAGATCATATGGCATTTGTCCCTCACCGCCTGGCTTATTTCACTTAGCATAGTGCTCTCCAGTTCCATCCATGCTGTTGCAAAGGGTAGGAGCTCCTTCTTTCTCTCTGCTGCATAGAATTCCATTGTGTAAATGTACCATAGTTTTTTGATCTACTCATTTACTGATGGGCACTTAGGTTGATTCTAGCATTTGGATATTGTAAATTGTGCTGCTATGAACATTGGGGTACATAGGTTCTTTTGGATTGGTGTTTCAGGGCTCTTAGGGTATAATCCCAGCAGTGGAATTGCTGGGTCAAAAGGCAGTTCCATTTTTAGTTTTCTGAAGAAATTCCATACTGTTTTCCACAGTGGCTGTACCAGTCTGCATTCCCACCAACAATTTACTAGGGTTCTCTTTTCTCTGCATCCTCTCCAACACTTGTTTGTTGATTTGATTATGTTGGCCATTCTGACCAGTGTGAGGTGGTATCTCATTGTGGTTTTAATTTGCATCTCTCTGATGGCATCAAATTAAAAAGCTTCTGCATGGCTAAAGGAAACAGCATTAAAATGAAATGAGAGCAACCTGTATGGGAAACCATATTTGCCAATGATACATCAGACATGGGCCTGATCTCCAAAATATATAAAGAACTCACATGACTCCACTCTAGGAAGACAAACAAGCCAATTAAAAAATGGGCAAAGGACTTAAACAGACACTTCTCCAAGGAGGACATACAGAGGGCCCAGGGACACATGAAAAGATGCTCAGCATCACTAGCCATCAGAAGTTTCTATTTTTTTTTAAGGCAAAACAAAGCCAACATGAAAAATGACTCCTCAGCAAGTTGAGGAACTGATTTCCAGGAGAGGAATAATTCCTTAATGTTGGGAGAATTCTGCAGAAAGGCATTTTGTTTGTATTCTGAGAGGTGTTGTGTCCTCTGATAAGTCTCCAATATTGCTTATTGAGTTAATTGAGCTTTGAGACCCTACATAGCTGATTACTGTTGCTTTAAGGCTTGTTTCATAGGAGTCTTTCTGGCTTTTATGTTGCCAACTTGGAGCCTCTTGGGTGATAACTATGTCTGTGGATTCTTTAGTATTTGCCAAGGGTTTTGAGTTTTCTGCCTTTAAAGACATGTAATATGGCCCTGGCTTGTGTAGCTGTGTGGATTGAGTGTGGGCTGCGAACCAAGGGGTTGCCGGTTTGATTCCCATTTGGGGCTCTTGCCTGTGTTGTGGGCCAGGTCCTCAGTGTGGGGCACACGAGAAGCAACCACACATTGATGTTTCTCTCCCTCTCTTTCTCCTTCTCTTCCCCTCTCTCTAAAATTGAATAAATAAAATCTTAAAAAAAAGACATATAATATGGACAGTTTTTCAAGTGTTTGTATAAACTACATGTATATGTTATATACATATGTTTATGCATTGTATACATTTTATACAATGAATTCCAGGTGACTGCAGAGCAAATGATTAAAGTACATTTTGGTATCTGGAAATTATATTGAGCTTTATGAATTTTGGCTTTGGAAAGTTTTTGCTTTATGGGGTTTTCTCTGAAGAAGAGTTCACTAGAAAAGCAAATGCATATTTTCTATAAATTTTATTGAACAACAAAGCAATAAATTAGATATATACATATTTTAGGAACAGCTTAAAACATACTGCTTTGATATACTAAGTAAATGGCAGTTGATTTTTGGATTTGTTTAAAATCATGGGAATATTTAAATATCACCACCTGCTTGTCACCCCTCCCCATGCTAATAACCAGTATATGAAAATTGGGAAAAATAAAACACATATTTTCCATCATGTCAAAATGGCATGTGGTTTTGATCCTGAGAATGGAGGGTTTCCATCAGACTGCCCTATCTGAGATCTGTGGGCCTATTTCTTCCTTTGCCTGGACTGCTGTTACTGGTAGTTGGTGTTATTCAATTATCTCTACATTTGAACCTTGGTGTTTACCTCTAATGTCACTCAAGTCAGTAGATGATTCATTGCATCTGGAACCTATAAACAGGGTTTGGCAGAAAAAGGACAATGTGTGGCAGATGCATTTGGAATAAAGGGAACAATGCATTTGAAACTGAGCCCTAAGAGCTTAGAAATTCAATTATGCATTCATGGTACAGGGCTAGGTACCACAGTGCCTGGCCCAGAGAGAGCACCCGGCGAATGTTCACAAAGATGATTGTGGTGATTTTAATCAGCACAACCTGTATATACAAGAAAGGCATCTGCACTGCAGTGGACAGGCAAGTCCACCAAATTACAGATTCTTGAGATTTCCTCTCAGCTCCAAAACACATCATTTAATCTTTCTGAGTTTCCTCATTCCTCATGTAGGACTGATAACTTTGTGATGCTTTAAAACAAATAAATTTCTCATCATCAGGTACAAGATAATACATGTATGAATGCTTCCTGATAAAACGTGATGCTACTTTGATATCAGGAGATCTAAAAACATAAACTAACATTTCCTTTCTCCTCCCTGAAAGTATACTAATCTCTACTCTGAAGCTTAAAAAATGAGGAGAAAGTTATTCAGTCAAGGCCAGTGAAGATACCGGGTACAGGATGGATTTCTCTGGTTTCTGAACTTGGTTTTTCTTTGCAAAGCATTGCCCTTTAGTTTGTGTGAGGAAGCTTTGCCCTTTAGTTTGTGTGAGGCAATAAAAAAAGATCTTCTTTTCCTTTCTGGAAGCAATGCAAGCAGAAGAGTAGTGCTATTAAAACCAATTATATTTAAATAACCATTCTCAGAAGTAGAGTCAGAATGCGGGCTTTTAAAAGTTCTTATTATCTCCCGAGGGACATATGTCGTGGCTGTGTTCAGGATCAGGGAGGTTTTGTATTTCTTCAGCCTGAAGAGAGAGGTTGTGAAGACATAGCAGTCCTGTTGCATTTGCTGTTAGTCTTAGCTCTTCCTGAGCAAATTAAAGGTCCATGTCAGGTTTTAATTTAAACTTCTTGGCACCATAAATTTAAGAATTCTATGTTACGTGGGCTGTTGGGTGGGGAGTCAGTTATGTAGCGAGAGAACCTCCTGGGCCTTCTGCCCTGCATTGCCAACCCAATTTTATCTTTTTGTTCCCTCCCCTTTTGAGCAGTAACTTCAATGAAGGAAGGAAAAAACAAACAATGGGTGTACTAGGAAAACTGCTACCCAGGGAAGGCCATTGGTGGCATATTTATATTCTATTGCTGCCCAACAAGTTACCACAAGCTTAGTGACTTAAAACAATGCCTGTTCATTATGTCACAGTTTCGGAGGTCAAAAGTCAGGGCATAAAGTAGCTGGGTTTTTGGTCAAGGTCTCACATGGCTGGCACCTTGATGGCTACATTTTCATCTGGAGTTCAAGGTCTTCCTTCAGACTCATTTAAGTTGCTGGCAGAGTCTGTTCCTTTCAGCTACAAGACTGAGGTCCTTGTTTTCTTGTTGGCTGGGGACTATTTGTAGCTCCTAGAGGCTGCTCTTGGGCCCTAGCCACATGGTCATCCACATAATATGGCAGTTTGCTCCTTTGACGGCCAGTGGGAGTATCTCTTAAGGGCTCATCTGAATAGGTGACATCCATCGTCCTTTTGATTAACCGAAAGTCAGCTGATTTCTGAATTTAATTATACCTGCAAAATTCTTTCACCATTTTCATACTGAGGCCTTTATGCAGTGGGATAAAACAAAGGTCTCACTGCATCAGCAGGAAGGCTACAAGGGCTAGTTATATATAATCATGGGAGTGATTCTCCATGGTGTACACTGGCTCTAACTCCTCAGAAGGGAAGGGGATTGTGCAGCGCACGTACAATAGGGGGATAGAAATCCTGGGGAGTGTCTAAGAGTTATGTTTAATGCAGGTAGTGCTTACATTTGGGGATTTGGAAAGGTCTCTGGACCCAGCCTTTGTGAAAGGCAAGGTTCTCCTGGAATTGCCATATGAGTCCATTCCATGTTTTCCTGAATTCTACATATTTTACTTAGTCCTGGGCTCTCCTGGAGAACCAAGGAATGAAATCACTCTGAATCATTTCTGTTCCTAGAGGCTTTACTTAGGCTGTTTGTTTTAGAGTGGCCTCCGGGGAGCTTACTCATCAGGGGATCTACATTCTTGGTAGTATACCCATCTCTATATCCAGTATTTCTCAAAGCTGGGGCACGTCTGATGCCAACACAAAGATTGGGGGAAAAGTTCCTTTGTCTGGTTTGGATCTTTGGATCCAAGGAATCAGTGTGACGTCACCTCAGTCCCAGAAAAGCGTCATCAGTTCCTTGCTTCTGTGAGCTGTGTGCACGATTCCCCAAAAGAGGCAGGAAAAGGAGAAAGGGGGAGGGAATGTCTAAGAGCAACCCAATTTGTTTGTGTTCATCAGAGACCTACCCACTTTCCTAATTGATTGTTCACTACAAAGTAGCTTCATGCTTTTTTAGCCTGGGAGCTAAATGTAATCAACTTTTGTGTGTTTTTGTAAAAAAAAACAACAACAACAACATTTTTTTTTGCCCTTGAGGAGATCATTATTTCTATTGTATGAAGATGGTAGCCCAAACATTAAAAGTAATTAGAGCAGATGGCAGTGCATACTTCTACTGTAAAATATACTGATGCTTAAAAACTGGTTTTCATTCTCTGGCTTCCTCCTTTTCTGTCTGCAACCACATATTCATTGTGCTTCCCTTTAGGTATAAAGAGGAGGAAACAGGAGAAGGAGGGAAAAAAGCTTCCCCTGGTGTATGAAACTGAGGAGCTGTCAAAGGTTCATAGCAGGGAGAGCACTCCCGTGTATTCAATCACTAAAATTAAGTGTTTTCAAAGGCGGTGCAGTCATGGGTCCATTGCATGGGGAAATAACACGCTGTAGCCCATCACTTAAAATGTTAACCTTGTCTCTTACTAGTGACTGGGAACAGAAACACATGCTCCATGCTCGCTGGTTAAATGGCAGTGTGTCAGTTCTGTGGAAAAGGCTACATGTATCTGTCAATCTTCTGATTTGGTTCAGTGTGTGTACGTGTGCACGCACCTGTGTGTGGCATGCACAACACAGGCCCACATTTCCATTTCTCTTTATGTAGCTTTCAGAGACCTGCTTTATTGCTTACTGGAAAAAGAGAATTCAACCAGTTTCCAGAATTTCATGTGTATCCTTTACTAAAATGTTTTTTCTTACCAGTCCTCAAACTCTTAGGTAGCTGCATTATAATGATCTATTTTTAATTATAGATAGTTTCCTTTTGAATCTGAGCAAATTATAGATCACTGGACAATGTCAATTCTTACTGGTAGTATGAATTGGAACATACCTGGAACCAGCAAACTTTTTCTATAAAGATCCAGATAGTAAATATTTTAGGTTTTTCAGGCAATACAGTCTCTGTCACGAACAAAAAGTGGCCATAAACAATATGTAAATGAATGGTCAAAACCATATTCCAATAAAACTTTATTAAAACATTGGGTGGACAAGGTTTAGGCTGTAGTTTGCTGACCCTGTTATATACTCCTGAATCTGTTACGTGATTCTTCTCTCTATGACATATGAAGACCTTGAGGCCTTTATGCAGTGGGATAGAATGAATGACCCACTGCATCAGCAGGAAGGCTGTAGGTCTGCACAGTGTTACTTCCTTCATGTCGGCCCCTCTGTCTCCGTGTTGACCCCTCAACACTGCAGGTGGGCTCCTTCCTCAGGCTCTTCCCCAGACAGCCTCTGGCTCACCCCCCCCCACCTCTGCTCCAATCCTTCATCAGAGGTGCAGTCCCTGATCACTTGATTTAAATAGCTCCTCCCACCCTGGCACTTGTGATTCATTTCACTCTTCCCCGCCCTCCCCACCCCCCAGAGCACATTGTTTGTTTTATGTATTTGACTGTTACTTCTCTAAAATATAAGCTCCATGAGGTCAGGGATTTATTTTGTTTTATGCCTAGTCGATGCCTAGTGGGTAGTAATTTCTCAGGAAGTATTTGTTGAATTCATAGACCCATTTTCTCCACTGTTCCAGGCAAGAAAAGAGTTTGTGATTATTAAGTGAGATAATATTTGTTGAGTGCACTCAAAAACTGTTAGCCATTATTATTTTATTTAAGATTTTATGGATTTACTTCTAGAGAGAGGGGAAGGGGGGTAGAAAGAGAGGAAGAGAAACATCAATGCGAGAGAGAAACATCTAATAGTTGCCTCTCATAGGCGCCCCATCCATGGACCAAACCCGCAACCCAGGCATGTGCTCTGACTGGAAATTGAACCAACGACCTTTCCCTTTGTGGGACAATGCCCAACCAACTGAGCCACGTAGGTCAGGGTGTGTTAGCCATTATTATTAATTAAAAAAATTAAAACCATTAAAATTTCAAATGGAGAGGGTAATATGTATGTTTTTCGGTTGTGAGTACTAATGATGCTGTAAGTATAATGTCTAGCTGTTTTTATCATTATTTTCTCCAACAGGTGAAATAATATTCAGGCTTATAATTCAGTACAGACATTGTTAGAAGAGATTTGAAGACTCACATGGAAGAGAAGATAAAGAAAGTCTCTGTAAATTTGTTCTGTTTGCAGACTGTAATAGTCTCCTGAAGCTCACGAGCGCTAACATAACTTACGTGTGTGAAACACCGAGCTAACGTCAATATTCTCTGAGAAATCACAGAGTTTAAGACGTGAACAGAACAGAGAGATGAGATAGTGAATTGCCTGGTTTTCTAATGGGGACAAAGGGAAAATCTGAATCAGGCACAAGTCTGCAAAAGGCATTGTTGACATTTCTTTGAGTAGTCAACATGTTGGGCAAGATGGAAGGCCTTTCGCGTGTTATCTCATAATTGTGAAGGGTTTATAAGCACTGAAAAAAGAAAGTGATCACTTAGAGCCAGCATGAGCTCAGTAGGAACAAATTATGCCAAACTAATTTAATTTCCTTTTTGTTCCCTAAGGAGTTATTAGATTATAGGTCAGGGGCTCTATTTGTAATCTTGGATTTGTAGATGTTTGACTTTTCTACAATGAGCAATTTTTTGTTGTTTTATAATCAGCTAAAATGATCTCAGCCCGTGTTAATTTATCTGTAGTGTCCAGATTTTCCCCTTAAAGGTGATTACTGAACTGGATTTCATCTGTGAGGCCGTGCCTACCAGGGTCAGCCATGTAATCCTCTGAACTCCCATAGCACCTAGGCTGTACCTTTAATTATTGAATTAATCATGCTTTATATCAATCATCTTGGTATTTGTCTTTTTCTCAATGATAACGTAAGCACCTTAAGACAAGGATGAGGTCACACGTATTTGAGAGAGAGAGATGCCTTTACGTTAGTTCAGACATAAAAGGTTTGGGATTTTAACTGGCCAACATTTTTAACATCACCCAACATTATAATGCTATGACTCAAATAGCCAGGACTATTAGTTGGGAGAGCAAATGTTATTTAATAAATGGTGTGATGATAGTTAACTATTTGGGGGGGAAAAACAAAAGCTAAAAACAAAAAATGGAAAACTTCCCACCAACATAAATTCTTAATTAAGTAAGGGTTAACATGCAAATATAAAACCTACAAATCAAGAAGAACATACAAGTGATGTTTATGTCAGAATAAAAAAGGCCATCCTATGTATAAACTAACAGGATGTCACAAAAGAAAAGACCAATCTTTGCTCTCGTAAAAATTAAAAACATTTCTATGTAAAAGAGCACTGAAAAAAGTTAAAAAAATGATCAGTCTCTTATCAAATAATTTTAGTTATCAAAATGATATATTAAATTATGGCATAGTGACTATGAGCCCAAGTAAGAGTTGACTATTCATTCACTCAAACATATTTTGGGTGCCTCCTACATACCAGACGTTGTTGTATGTGCTTGGGATGTGGCAGAAAACCAAGGAGCACTCACGAAACATTCCACCAGAGGCTGACTGACTAGAACCAGATATATCATGCTTCAGCAGTGGTAAGTGCTTCGGAGGAGACAAAGCAGCATCCGAGGTTGAAAGAATGTCCGTAACAGGGACCTGTCTTTTCCTGTTTTTCAAGGCTCTCATGCTGAAGAAGAAGGCATTCTGGTGAGGTGTCAAAACAGTTCTTCCTTGTCTTTGTCATCCAGGAAGCACTGTGACTAGAGAGATGCCTGTATTCTACCTCCTCCACCACCCCAGCTTAACACATACGCTCACAAAAAGGTCTTTGCCTGGTGTTGCAACTTGCTGATCAATGACTTCTTTCAAGATAGCTCTGGTGGTGTTGCTAATACATTTAAGGTGACATGTGAGATTTGCAGACACTGCACATTCCTTAAAGTTCAGGGAAGTGCTGACATGCAATAAGAAGAAAACAAATTGCATAAGCTTCCTAGCTGAGGTGGGAGAGTTTTTGCTTGTATGTTCTTTTCTTTTTTTTTTCTTTTTTGGTTTATTTGGGCTGCATATACTGAGGTAAAGATGAGGGCATGTTCTGGATAATTCTTAAACCTCCATTTCCACACCCACCTCCATATGCCCATGGGGAAATGATTTTCTTCATCAGCAGAATGGTAGTGAGTGATGTGTTTATCTCAGAGAAAGAAACTAAAGCTAGAGGCTGAACGCCTTGAGGACTGGAGTGGAAAGGGCGTAAAGCATATTCAGTGGGAGTGAAACCTACATTGACCTGGCAGCTGGGTTGAGGACACAGAAAGTGGCTTTCACCAAAAACATCATATTGGTGTCAACTGAGAGGCTTTCAACTATATTGACAAGATGTCTTTTACCAATGCTGTTAGCATTTTTGTTTTGCTTGATTGGATCAAAGTGATAGGGTTTGGAGGACAAAGATGTTGGAAAGTGGACCATCTCCACTGTTTCATGGGGCATTGCCCTGTGTAGGCAGAGATACCATCAGAGTTGATACCATCAACTCTGAAAATGTAGCAGAGCTAAAATTCGTATGGCACATACATGTAATCATGGATTCACTGACAACTTGCACTTATGGAGATACATTGTTCTACTTCCCCAGGTAGCTGTTAGATAGTTGAGGATATGTGAATTTTCTAGGACTTCAGTATTTAGTCAATCATGTACTAAAGCATGAATTAATCAATAAAATTGTATACATTTCAAGGTACCTTTATTATACAAAGGAAAAATTTGGGTATAATCTAAGAAAGCTTAGATTTCTTGAAACTTAATGCTTTATATTTATATTCTTTTGGAATCTACCATACTAACTAGAGAAAGTTAAGGGGAAAAAAAAATCGATAGAAGATTTCATAGGAAAACTGAATCTGAGTCTCAGGTTTTAATTTAGATATACTCATCATCATATGGTTTAAATTTAAATAGAGTTTGAAAACACAGCAAGGAATATGAAAAGATATGGGCCAAATCCAATGGATGAGGGTGTTTTGTGGGGAGTATCCCAGAAGAGGCCACCATGAATGAACAGCTTGATCTTCAAGAGTCCTGCCTGTTTCTACCCCTGTGACCTTTAACACAGCAATTAAACTCTTCGAGATTTTGCTTTCTCAACTGTAAAGAAGACATACCAATAGTAGGCCTTCCTATCTGCTGGGTTGGGGCTGAGTATAACAATGTCTGAAGGTTGACCGGCCAGGCCCAAAGGCAGCAAACGATACAGACTCTGTCTCAGAATAAGAGAGAACATCCTTAAAATTCACTTAGAGCTAGTGACAGGTATCGGTGCTAACTGTAAGTCATAACTGTTCTCAAACTAATTAATGGAAGACATCATGGAAGGGTCTTCCTTCAACTCTCCAATACCTAATTAATGTCCAGTTGCTCCAGATCTTTCCATTGTGACTTCCATCATGAGCCCTGGCTTTCTTTGTAGTTGCGTGGTTGAACTATGGGTCTGACCACCAAGTTAATGTCTCAGAGAGAGATATGCTGCTGAATTCTTCAAACTTCTCACAGCTTACCCACACATATCACCCCCCTTGCTAGTCTTCCTTAAGACCCTGAACTTAAGGTTTGAAAGAACCTTCCTGGTTCCTTTTTTGGATCTACTCCCCTCCACTGTAGCCCTTGCCTTGACTTGGTCCTCAAACGTTGAAGCAGAAGTGTCATCTGAGGAGATCAATAGCACAGAGGATTCCTGGGCCCACCTTAAACAGCTCTAGGCTGAGAGACACTGTCAACATCATCTTTGAAATGAAGGGACAGGGTTTCTCTAGGATCCTTGCTATCTCTGACTGTATAGAAACCCACGCTTTCTAAAATGTCCTTTTATGATGAACTCAGGGCTGACTTTACCAATGATCTGGTTCACCCTTCTCTGCAGTTGACTTTACTATCTCCACTTCTTTCAGTCATTTGCACCTCCTCATCACTTTATTCCAATCCAGCCTCCTCCTGTTGGCCTCCCTTTGCTCTTTATGCAGTCTATGGGAGTGAATTAAAGGATTATAAGAACGTATACTCTATAGCCTTTTAAGAGCACTTTTTGTCCTTTTACCTCCCTATACTTAGTGTCAGTGTAAAGTGAGCGGAGAACTAGAATTCCCCCCTGCTTTTTGGGTCTATGGACGGCAGGGTGGGGGCATGGTTCGTACAGATCACAATGATGCTCGGTCCCACACATTCTTCTTCCTGTGGTGCTGGGTTCCTTATAACTGTATTTTATGCTTTTCTGTCTCTTAATGTGAGATGAGTCACTGGCTTATATTCTCCTTCGTAGGTGTAGAAAATGAAAAAGATCCTGCTTTTCCGTATCTCAAAGCGTTATGGGCGATTGGGTTGAGTGTCCAACTTGTGACTGTGGAGCTGGGCATTAAGGACATGCTCCTGGAAAATCCACTGGTTCTTCTGGCAACACGTTTTTCCATTTTTCTCTCTCAGAAATACTCCAGGGCACTATTTGCGGTGTAGGTGTAGTTATTGGTATTATAAACATGCGTTCGCTTCTTAATGATCTTCTCCCATCTGCTTCTAACACCTCATGAGAAGACCTTCTAGGCAGTTATTTTATAGGAACTCAGACTTCCCATTTGGTTGGAATCAGTGTGGAAAGAAGGACTGTGTGGTAAGAGGCACACACATGTGTATGTGTTACCTTGAGGGGATTACCTTCTCTGTTCTCATTTCATTATATTTATCACCATTATGGTTGCATAACTGCACATGACATTTTGACATAGTCTCAGCCTCTTGCATGAGCCAAGTGCTGCTTTCGATGATTTCAACTCTCTTATTCTGAAAGATATACACTTTCCATGTGACCATAAATAGGAAAGCCCGGAGTTCTGAGAGAGAGTCTGAAGCCAGAGGTGGGGGTGCCTCCTTCTCTGGGCTTCTCATGGTCTCATCCCTGCTCCTCCCTCAAAGGTTCTGGGCTATCATCTGCAGTCAGTTGGCATTTCACCTGTGCACGGGCTTTTTCAGCACTGATGCATCAAGCACAGAGAGAAAGGCAACACTTCAGTAATATCAAAACAGGTAGAGTGTGGGAGGATGGAGCTAAGCACTTAGAAAGAAGAATGTTCCAATATAAAAGAGACATTTGGCAGTACAGCCAGTGAAAAATGATACCAATTACATAAAGCAAAATGCCACCCATCCTGCAGAACATTTTAATTCTCTCTATTTCAGGCTATTTATGACTTTTTCCTCCAAGACTCAATACACATCTGTAAAAACAAAAAAAATGGGATCTATCCCATCTTTTTGGTGGAAGGGAGCTTATGCTGGAAAGAAAGGGTAAGGAAATATTACAAGCGTGTCAAGGGAGAGTGCCAGAGGCTGGGCACAGAGGCACTTGAAGTGTAACTGTGCTCTTCCATATTTTCCCTCTTCGATTTAGTTGTATGAGAAAGAGAAGGTGGCTAATTTTATTAAGGCATTTAAAATTATATTTAAATTAATGCTAGTTTAAGGATTTTCTGTTTTGATTGATGTCCCATTCTTTGCTGCTTTAAAACAAAACAACAAAACTGTTTTCCAGGGCAACGTTTCCTTTCGTTTCTGCCAGAGGTGGTCGAGGGCTCACAGCTGGTTTCCTGGAAGAGTGCCACAAGATGGCGACAACGTCACGGTGGAGGAGGGCCAGCTGCTCCTGCTAGACACCAGCACAAGCATCCTCAACTTCGTGCATGTTAAAGGTCTGTGCAGATTGGAGACCGGTGATGACATCAGCACATATAATCCTATCACTTTTAGGGGGAAGAAGGGAGAGGAAGTTTTTGGATAAGTTTCAGCACTTATTGACAATTTATCCTTGGACCAAACTGAGATTTTACTATGAAAGGAAGAAGTGGTCATAGGGTTCTAAATGAAAGCCCTTTCATTTGACTCTTGTAAGCACAGAGCTTGATTATTTTAATTTTTATATACAAGGAAGTAACTAGTGTTCTCAAAGAATATGCTTTTTTATTCCAGCACTTTGTAGTCATGCTTGTCCAGGGCAGCCCCCACAATATAGCAAAATGCTCTGAAATCAGTTAATGCTGCTGCCTTTGAAATTCCCTGCCAAGAAAGCAATGTTTTCTTGCTTTTACCCTGTTGTGGTTTTGACTTCCTGGTCCCATGGAAAGTCATATAAATAGGCTTCCTTATTGCAAAACTGGCCTCATAGCTCTAGGGTCTGGGAAGTTGGAAGAGACTAAGAATTCAAATTTCAATTCCTTCACCACATCATCAAGTGACTAACCAGCTATTTCACCTCTTTGTTTCCTTATCTGTTAAGTGGGAATAAAAATTATTGCCTATTTCAATGGCTGATCGTAACAAATGGTTATCAAAGTGACTCTGTTCACTGGCGAATGAAAATTGCTTGGCCACGGGGAGTGTTGACTTATTGACAGCCATCAGCTGTCTACCGGCCAGCAATGACAAAGGAAAATTACAAACTTAAAGTCTCAGCTCAGAGAGAAGATACTGTTTGGAGACCTTAAATGGAGACTCTCCCCAAAGGTGTCAACTCTGCTGAAGAATGGGATGCCCTTCAGGCACTCAAGGGTTTTCGCCTTATATTAATACCATTTGGGAGACGTTTTCCCACTAAAAGTCCTCAGACTCAGCCTAAGTGACTCTGGGTAGCCTATTAGTTTCAGGTAAATGTTCAATCAAGGAACAGTGTGGATAGAGCCAAGGACTAAAGATGGAGAAGCGACGTCAGAGGGACAGTAAAGGGTAAGAGAAAGGCAGGCACATGCGGAATATACACTTGGCTTCTCACTCTTGCAGATTTCATGATCTGAGCAACCCAAACACTTGTCCCAACCTGTTACCTTTCAATAGTGATTTTCCTTAATATTCCTGGTTCAGGCAATATTTCACTCCTATACTATTTAGAATAAGTGAGTCAGGTTTGGAAGGGCTGAACCTCAGCCTGCGGAGAGGGAAGGTCTGTTATCTGAAGAACCCTCTGTTTCTCTTAGGAAGTAGGGCCATTGGTAGGAATGTGAAAGCAGTGGACACCTGTTTCTCTACAAATAGGATACCGGGGTTGTTGGCAGGGAGCAGGGTTGCCTAGAATAAAACTCTGAGATTTTTTTCACAAAGATATGGGTCATAGCTTCTAGAAAGAATGAGAACAGGGAAAGGACACAGATTAAATTTAATTCAACAGATGACTTGTGAATGCTTGTTAAGTGGCTTACACAATCTGTCTGAGATACAAGAAAAAGGGAAGAATAATATTAATGTCAGTAGTGTGTATTATCACGAAAGGAAGAATAATTAAGGAGAAAACACAGAAGAGTAGAATTTCTAGTTGTGAAATAGGTGAGGCAGACAGTGAAGCAGAATGCAGTCCAGAGTAACCAGGGTGTCACGGGTGGAAGGGTAGAGTTGTGGGTGGAGAGATGGTGACAAGCTTATCATTTGTGTCTGAGACAGGTTTTAATGATGTATTCAATGGATATAAGTATACACACAGAGTATAAGTTGAGGAACTTTCCTATCTCACTTATAGGAACTGCTGATAAGGCCAAAACCTTTGGAGGCATTCTAGACTTCTTTCTTTTTCTCATATTCCATGACCCATCCATCAGTGAATCTTGTTGACTGTATCTTCAATATGTATCCCATAGATCAACACCTCAGTTGGTACCAACTTAATCCTAATCAACGTAATTTTTGCCCAGGACCATTTCAAATGACTCTTAATTGATTTTCATGTTTCTAATTCTATGTCTTCCTTCATAGCAGAGTCTCAATGTTTATTTGGCACAGCAGTGTACCCAGATCAATTGCTATAGATTCCTGGCCTCCTTTGTGGTTAAGAGCTGGCCAATGAGATGTAAGGGGAAGTGTGGTACAGGACATCTGGGATGTTTTCTGAAGTAGAACTGACCCAATAGGAAGCATGCTCTATTTCCTTCTTCCTCTTTATTGTCTCCTGGAATGTGACTGTGATAACTACATTTTCAGCTGCCATCTTTGGCCACAAGGTCACGTGTTAAGCATGGGGAAGTAGAAGAATGGAAGAAACCCAGGTCCTGATGACTTCGGAGCTGCCACAGCGTCATGGCAGCTGGGACTGCTCACTTCTGAAGTTGCCTTTTGTGATAGAAAAACAGGCTTTCATGTGTTTAAGTCATTGGTATTTGACTTTTATGCTACATACCAAAATATCCCCCAAGAGTGTATTTTCCATGTTCCTTAAAAATATGTCAGATTTTGGTCCTCCTTTCCTGCACCCCTCCTTGCCCTCAGGTCTTCTCATTTCACTAGAAATAAAATCTCAAGTCCTCACCATCATCAAACCTCTGATCCCTTCATTAATTTTGTCTTCCTCACTCAATCTGCTCTGGCTCTTCTATGAATTTACCAGGAACACACCTGCCTTGGGGCCTTTGCTCATAGTGTCCTGTGCCTGAAATACTCTTCCTGCAAATATTCACGTGGCTGGCTTACTTATTTCATTCGCTCTATGAGAAAATGTCAGTTTACCAGAGAGGTCTTGCTTGGCCATCCTTTTAAAAATTAGAACCACCTCCTATTATTCTCTATTCTTTTATTTTGCTTTACTTTTCTTCATAGAACTTATCACCACATAACATAGTATAAATTTACTTGTTTGTTTATAGTCTGTTTCTTCTGCTAGAACAAGCTAAAAAAAGGCAAAGGACTTCACCAATTTATTCACTACTCTCTTTTCAGTGTCTAGGACAGTGCCTGACACATAGTGAGGACTCAAAGAATATGCATTAATGGTTGAATAAGTGAACAAATAAAATGGTACAGGGCTCAGGTCTTGGATGAAATTTAAAAAGTATAATTTTTAAACTCTTAAATATCATTTTTCCTAACTAATAACTTCCACTGTTTTTAGTTGTTCTCACTGATTATGTATATATATGTACACACACACATACACACACACATATATACACACATATACATATGTACACATATACAAATATACATACATATATCTGTGTATAAATGTATGTCATTATGAGTTGTTAGGAATATAAAATTCATTGGTAAGTTACTTTATGTTTCTAAAACGCATCTGAAACTGGTGAAGGATGCCAACTCTCAAATATCTGGTTGATGTCGCATAGCCCTAAACCTCTAATGTCTTCTCTTGATCTATAAAATGTGTGAAAGTACTTGAAGGATAAGAAAAAGCTATTCAAATATTGTATAAGATTAAATCATTTTCCTCCTCCTCATCAACAGCAAGTCACTCTCTCAACATCTGTTACTATCTATATTTTTCATACCTATTCATGGTAAAAAGAAATAGCAGAGTGGATTTTTCTTTATTTTTCTGATTCCCTATATAGGCTGAAATAAAGCACAAAAAATTTCAAGCCAAAAAAACCAATTTCTTTAAAAGATTACAACAAACAAAATATGAAGAATTATAGTAGAGTACTTTCAGCCATTTTCACAATATCACAAAGAATACTTTCTAAATGAAGGATGTACACACTTTGAAAAGATTAGTGCTGAATAAAAATAAAACTAGATCACCTGAGAACCACCTTTAGAACTACTTCATGAAAATACTGCATCCTCTGTATTGCTTTTCCATTCAGGGAAGCCAGCACCCTAATGTACAGAGGACCAGGCTCCTACATCAGGAAAACCAGCACTTGTGTGCATGGCACTCAGAGCCTTGAATTCTCTGTACTGTACTTCTGTTTTCATCTATAACACAGAATTGGCATTTTTTCTTACAGGTACAATTTGTATAATGGAAAGACGGATTATACATTTCTTTGAGGCAATTGGGAAATGGCACCAGGGACAAAATTTTCTCCATTATTTATGATGCCGCACACACTGATTCCTGAACCTAATTGAGAAATGGTGGATTATTTTGTGACCATGACAAAAGCTTCGACTTTATTTATTATTATTTCCCCCTAATTAACAATATATCAAGACTTTTTATTTACTTACCATCTCTACTTCTTTCTTCCATTTCTCTCTTCCTTTTTTTTTAAAGTTATTTTTTAGAGGGTACTGTTAAACACAAAAGAGAATTAACCCAATCAATTAATACTAATGAGCTAGGTTGGAAATAGGCATATTGCCTTGATTTAGTTAATTATATTTTTCGTTCTTTTATGTTAAGATGCCAACGGCCATAGGCATCGCTAAATTAAAATTTATTATTTTATTCCAAGTAATTATGATGAGCCATAATAACAAAGAAGGAATGTTACCCTCATGTCAGAGACATTATGCATCCGGGGCTTGTGGCTGCAGTTGGAGAAGCATTCATATTTCCTGAATGAAGCAACGAATCTCTCTCCATTCTGGGGGTCAAGCACCTCGACATGAAGTGGACTAGAGATAATGATTAAGAAAGGGCCAATTAGGGGAGTATGAACTCTAGAAACCCCTTTTGCCTCGGTGTTGGGCTTTCAAAAGGAAGACATTCTGTAGTTTCTTACTACTTACAATGCCATCACTTTAGAATGCTTAATGGAAACTTGCTTCCAGTCTCTATTGCTGCTTAATAGTGCACCGGTTTCCTTTAATGTGATTTTCTATTTCTTGGTCTACTGGTGTATACCAAAGCGGTTAAATGCTTGGCAGGCTTTTGAGTCAGAGAGAACTGAGACTGAATCTGGGCTCTGCTTCCTACCATTGCTGTGACCTTGGGCAGGTTGCGCAGCCCCCCGTACGCCTCTGATTTCTCCTCATTAGGGTCATGCCTCTAATGACAGCAACCCTAACCAAGATGGCTAACATTTATTGTTTGCTTTTGTGTGGCCAGACTACACTGGATTGTCTGACTCATATGGATTATTTGAGTATTACAGGCATATTGATAAAGCTCTTAGCTTAGGACCTGGTCCAGAGTAAGCACTCAGTTTATGTTAGTTTTATTTTTTAAAATTTTTTGACTGATAGGGATAACAGAAGAAATGGCTGAATATCAGGCCTAAGTTGCAATTTTATTTACAGATAGTGGCTTCTTCTATATACAAAGCTAACTGGATTACTGCAAGAATTAGCTGGGTAATAAAGACCTTGAATTGCTTTTGCCTCTGTTATCTTCAAAATGCATATTGAAGTATTTTTCTTTCTGTGGTAAGAGAGGGAAGGATACAGAGGAGGAAGTAGCGGAGTCCATCCATTTGCTTGGCTCCATTCTTGTTATACATCTCCTTTGATTCTGTGGAAACGTGTTTCTCTAGTGCTTTTGGAATATGTGGTCTCAGTTTCTCCTTTTTTTCCCTTTTTGTTTCAAAGACACTCAGATCTTATCTATTACATTTGGCATTTGGTATTTCAGTGGCATAGGAAAGCATATTCTTGGCTTATTGAGATGAGGTATCTTTTCCTGACCTGCTCTCATGTTCCATGTAGAATTTCTTCACCTTTGGCAAGGGTTTGAGGATTTCAGAGTGAGGTATTAAGTGCTGTATCCAGCACAGCCATTTTTATCCCACGGATTATACCCACGGTCCCTTCCAGTTAGCACTGAATCAACCTCAGTTTCAGGAGGCTCATGCTTCACGTCACAGTGACCTGGGCATGTTCTGAGACAGGACTTTCCTGGAACATCACTTGTGGTTGCTCTGGGCATTAGGTCTGTGTGAGTCACTGGGCAGATTACTCTGTGTCTACAGGTTTAACTCTTCATAGATACCAGTTTGGATTAATTAATTAATTTGTTAATTAATTTATTTATTTTAGAGAGAGGGTAAGGGAGGGAGAAAGAGATGGAGAGAAACATTGATGTGTGAGAAAAACATTGATTGGTTGCCTCTTGCTCACCCCCAACCGGGGACCCAGCCTGAAACCCAAGCATGTGTCCTGATAGGGAATCAAACTGGTGACCTGTCGGTTTGAGGAGCGACACCTGACCAACTGAGCCACACCAGTCAGGACACCAGTGTGGATTTAAAGGAATTCCATCTAAAGGCAGCTTGGACTTTGATAAAAATGAAATATTCTACATTATTATTTCTCCCATGATGTATAATGTCTTGGTCTTCATGTTTGCAGGCTAGAAAAATTGGTCACAAATATGTAAGTTAAAATAATTTATCTGTAAGTGGACTGTAAGCAAAGATGCAGTGATTTGCCTCCTCTCTCAGTTGAACCATAGCTATCCTTCAAGGCAGGAGATGGGATGATTACGTACAGACAGCGCAACAAGGTGACTCACTGTAGTTTGGTCAACCAATGTGGGGCCTGAGTTCAAATGTGAGGCAGTCCCAGACTTTCCTGTGGCTTTGGGTGAGGCTCTGGTTCTCAAATCAATGCACAAAATGGAATTGATGGTGACTGCCTCCCCTTTGCAGGAAGAGAGGGGCTTGTATAAACCTGTAGCAGATGTTAATGTTGTTAATGTGTACGCGCAACCCTGAGGAGGAAGCACGGTGAGGAAGTTAGTCCGCTTTATTCTGTCTGCAAGGCTAGTGCTCCGAAAGGTGGCATCAGAAAGAACTAACCTGAGTTTTTGGAAATCTGCCCTTAACTTGTTTTACTTTGTGTGTGTATGTGTCAGTGTTTTCTTGGTGACAAGTTTGTTAATTATTTTATGAGAGATGATTTTTGCCTATATCCAAAACTAAGTATATCTTTGATAGAACTTTTTTTTTAGATTTTATTTAGTTTTTTAGAGGGGGGATGGGAGGGAGAGAGAGAAGGAGAGAAACATCAATGTGCGGTTGCCTCTCGAGCACCCCCTACTGGGCACCAGGCCCGTTACCCAGGCATGTGCCCTGACTAGAAATAGAACTGGGGACCCTTTTGTTTGCAGTCTGGTGCTCAGTCCACTGAACCACACCAGCCAGGGCTCACTGATAGAACTTTTAATCAGCTAAGAACTTGAATTACTTCTATATCAGTTCTTTACAAATTTAATAGTAGGGTGTGTGTTTTTTTCCTCACTCTACCTTTTAGGAAGGCGCAATCTAGGCTACAGCTTTAGAAAGCAGGAACCAGATCTGTTTTGGTTTACCTTTCTGTTGGCAGGCCCATTACATCTCCAGGCACATGACAGGTACTCAGTAATTGTTGAATGAATAGACTGATGAATGAATTTCTGACCTGAAGGCAGACTAGCGTTAGCTGTAAATTTCTCTGTGATCAGAGTCCTTCCTGGTATCCTCAAATATTAGTGGCTTGGTCCAGACAGTGACCAATTTCATTTACTATTTGTGTATCAGGAGATCAGAGACAAAGGCTTTATAATGTGGGGGACAGTTGGCTCTGAAACCCCTTATTTTTCCCAGTCAGGCAATGACTTACATTATTTACCTCCAGAGAACAGTCCCAGACACACTTGATTAGCCTTAAATTACAGATAAGCCATTGCTATGAGAAAGGACATGCTTTCAATAGATGGGCAGACAGACATTAAACAATTTAGATATTAAACAATTTACAGTTTTATGTCTTGACAACTTTGATATTGTTACATGAAAAATGCTAACAAAAGGGACCAGTTCCTTCCTAGCACAGAAGGTATATTTTCAGTAATGAAAGATGAGTGTTTTAAACTTCCTTGCTTAAAACCCTCCACTGGCTTTCCATTTGCCCTTAAGATCAAGTCTAAGCTCCTTAATATGGTTCACAGGTCCTCCAGGACTTGGTCTCTCCTTACCTCTCTACCTCATTTATTGATTAATGATGTCCACATCCTGTTTATCCAGACTGGGAGTGGAGCTAGAAATCTGGGATGCTTATGTATGTGGGATTCTTATGCAGATATATTGGAGACTGAAAATATAGCGGAGACTGAACATTTTATTGCTATTATTTCTTAGGTACTATAATATTCGGGGAAGGGGTAGGAGGCATTCTCATTTTCTAAATAAATGAATACTATGAGGACACAACTATTATCTTTCATTTCTAAAAAATATGCTATTAGCAAAATCATGTTTATAACATTCAGAGAATAATTATATTTGGAATCTTTCAAATAAACAGATTGCTCAGAGAAGTATATCAAATTGCAGCACTGGTCAAAAAATGTGATTGGGTTGATGCTAATTGAACTTTGATAAAGAATATGAAGGACATTACCTGAGTGAATGAGAAAGTTGGTAGCTAGGGAGATTTCTATGTGGCCGTGGCCAATACAGACTTTGGGAAAAAGACAGAATTTTGTTGTTGTTGTTTTCATTTTTTTTTGTTTTGTCTTTTCTGTTTCTCCTTACAAATACTAGCTTTCTTTCTGAGGTCTTAAGTGACTTTGTACAATGCGTGGAACAGCTGAGGGCCTTGAGCATTTAAATGCCAGCAGTTTTGCTGGTAAGAGGAAGTAATGGTTTTCTGGACGTAGAGAGGAAATCAAGGTTTAGTTAAGCAGTAATTGATAACAGTAGTTATAATGAGAAAAGCATTTATTTATATCTCAGTATTAGAGTTCCTTTAAATGTTTCTGTATAGCTTGTCTTCCACAAATATGCTTATACTTTGTAATTGATATAGAGTTAATGCCTCTATAAGGTTAACTTACGGAGTTTTATGTTTTATAAAAGAAGTGAAAGTCTGAGTCATAACCTTTATCTTCTTTCTCAGTTATCTGTAAAGTTGGCTAATTCACTAAAACCAGGGTATTTCTATTCCTTTGGAGCAATTAAACTTCATGGTGACCTGGAAGTGGAAACTGAATTTTCAATTTTTTTTATCTTGGCACCTGGCGGAAGGACTGGACAATAACAGTAAATGTTGGTTGAATGATGAAGTGAATTAATCTGTAATTCCTGCCTTGCATTTCTCAACCTGTTCGATGGTGGCAAACTTCACAAGAGTACGGACACTTAGAGCAGCCCCTTACTTTACCTACAGCAGTGCTGCTCAAAGTGGGGCCCCCATCAGCAACTTCAGCATCACCTGGCAACTTGCTAGAAATGCAAGTTTTGGGGCCTCACAGTAAACCTCTCTGGAAGGAGGCCCACCTGTCTGTGTTTTAAGACCTTGAGGAGATTTGGATGCATGCTCAAGTTTGAGAACCCACTAGCCTAAAACAATAAGGGGAACCATGAAGATTGTTGGGACTGGAAGCCAGTTAACCTGGCCCTGCTGCACGTTTCCCAAAGGCTATGTGGCCCTTTGCAAAGATCAGAGGAAACTTTACTGGAGACATTGAAGGGCCTGTCCTGAGCTCGGCATGTTTAGTTAGCTGCAGTTCTCTTTCCTGCCAGGGAAATCCAACCTCATGAAAACCATTCTCCCAACTGCTATTGTTTGTGGCTCTGAGTCAGTGCTTTTATTTCATGTAAGTTTTTCCCTCTACATTGCCCATTTGACTGCAGTGCCAGGCTAATTAAGGAATTAGTATGTGGCATCAGTTCTGGGGAGGTGTGTGATTCTTTTCCTGCATTCTGAGGACATTTTTGCAAACACTTTCTAGTTCATATTTTCTTTTTTTAATCAGGCAGAGACATTACAATTAAAATACCGTTAAAGTGATTCCGGCAAGTATTGCAATACGCATGTTTTTTAATTAAAGGAAGAACAGGGGGATGCATAAGCAGCATCAGCTAAAGGGGGAATTTTCATTCAATATATATTTTAATTGAAATGAAAAAAAATAATCGGGAAAAACAGCAGCAGGAGTAGTCTGTGCCTATGTGTGTGTGGCTCACTCCCAGGTTGTTAAGTTTAGGTACTCTGTGCTTGATTAATTAGTAGCCAGCCCAAGAGTCCATTCCCTTTGCCCCCTATCCTTAAAGCCTGATTTATGCCTCACATCCCCCATGAATATGTGAGGGCTCAGGCATCTATTTCCTGAGCTGCTAGTGGATAGGATTATGGAGCGTGCACTGAGCTCTTGGGGGCTCTCCTTTGCCAGCCAAATTGATTTTCCGCCTCCCTAGCTGGGACAAGCCCACCTCGAAGGCTTCCAGGCTCTGCTCCAGTGGATCAGGCAAAAGCCTAATCCGGATCTTGCCAACAAAGGGAGCCGTGTGCATCCCCATCACGATGCAGGCTCAGGCTGAGGCTACCTTCCCTAAATGCCGCTCATCTCCCCTCTTCCTCACCTCCTTTTGACACTCACCTCCATGCAGCACCACGCAGTAGGGTACAGCAGGGTACCCCAACTGTGCTCAGACCACTCAGCCAGCCCTCTTGTCCAGGCAGAGGAGGGTCCATCCATCCTGAATGGTTATCTAGAATTCTCCAGCAAAAAGGACTTCCACAGGCTCTCCTGTCTGGTTGACTATTTAATGACTGGAAAGTAGCCAGATACAAGCTGTTAAACTTTTTAAGAAATTATTTAAGTTTGACACAAAAAGCTAAATGGAGGTTAATCAATACAGATAAGTAAATTGGATAACTTACATCTAAAAACTTAGGTATTCAATCTTTGACAGAATGAAATATCTAGTTTGGAATATAGATTGATCTAATTAATTGGGGTCCTCGGATCCCTCCCTGGCTCTTGCCTTTATTGACCTCTGGCTTTCCCTTTGCTGAAAACTGGAGTTACTCTTCCTGGGTTCATTCTATCACCTGTCACTCATGTCCTAAGGAAGCACACTCTTGCTCTGCGCCCTTTCTCCCCTAAGCCTCCTAAAATTGACACTAAGCGTTTGCCACCTTCATGGATCAGCTTTACAGTTTTTAAAGTTCTTCCTGCAGTCTATGTACAACCTTTTGATTCTTCTAATTTGCCCATTTCTTTGGCTCACACTCAAGAATCTTGCTACTTCTTTCCCTTATTCTAGTTTTAAGTATTAATATTTGACAATGTGTTTCCTTATCTCTCTTCTATTCTCACTGTACAAGTTCTCCTAGGAAGGCCTCACTCACTTCCATAACTTCAACTCCTATTATTCAATAAGGATTTAGTGAGCACTTACCAGTTCCCCATATGCCAGTCACTGTTCCAGGCAGAGGGGCTAGGGCTGTGAACAAAACAGACCAAAATCCTAGCTCTCACGGAGTATATTTCTATAAGAAAAATAGTCAAATAAGCAAATGATATATTTTTTTGTTAGATTTGCTGGGCAGCATGAAGACATATGCAGCAGGAAAGGTGGAGAGGTAGTTTGGTGGTGTTTGGGGGGTGGTTTGCACACATTGATGGTGGGGAGCAAGAAGGCCACTGCAGCAGGAGGATGTGAGCCAGGGGAGAGTAGAGAGAGAAGGGACTAGAGAGGATCGGCCTGGGGGGTGGGGGGTTGGGTAGGCTTTGATTCTGAGTGTGGTGGGAGCCATTGGAGGCTTTGAGCAAAGTGGTGATGTGATAAGATTTACACAAAATTAAAATCACTGGGTATTGATTTAAAAGCAGACCCTGGGGTCGAGCAAAGACAAAAGCAAGGAGCTGAGTTAGGAGGCTGTTATATTACTCTAGGGATGAGATGAGAGTGAGTCAAACCCCAGAAACAGACATGGTAGTGGTGAGAAGTGGTTGGATCAGGGGGATATTTGAAGTAAGAGTGCACAAACTTTCTTGGAAGATTGGTTGTGGAGTCAGAGGGAGTGAAAGTTGACTCTAGAGTTTTCAAACTGGGCAACCGGAAGGATGGAGGTGCCATTTATGGAGATGGTAAGCACTGTGAGCAGACCTGTGTGGCCAGACAAGAAGTTCATATTTTGGATATGCTAAGTTGAGAAGCCTACAGGACATCTAGGTAGAGATGTTGAATAGGCAGATGGGTATCTGAGTCTCCATCCAAGGCCACAGGTGGGCTTTGGAGATATGGATTTGGGAGTCAGCAGCAATGAGCACATATGATATTTAAAACCTTAAGACACGATCAGACAATCAAGGCAGTGTTCACTGAATAAGAAAAATAGTCAAGGGACTGAGTCATGGGGAAGTTCAAGTGTCTGTAATTGGGATACTCAAGAAGAATCAGGTAGAGGAAGCTGGGAGGGGAGGCTTGGGAGGCAGGAGGAAAACCTGAAGGGCACAGTGCAAGTGAGAGGAGGGTATTTCAAGAGAGGTGTGACCAAGTGTGTCCAACACTGCTGGCCCCCAGGAAAGGTGAGGACTGAGCATCGAGCTTTGGATTCAGCAATGTGGCTGTAGTTTCTGTGGAGTGGTCAGGCAAGGCCCAACCCGGGGATGCTCCAGGAGAATGGAGGGGAAAATTGAAAGTAGAAAGTATAGCTGTGTCTTTTGAAGAGTCTTATTGTATGGTAAAATACTTATGCTCAACATTTTTCTGTAAGAGAGAAAAATACCTAAAACTATGTATTTGTTTTTCTTAAAAAAACACAACAGATTTTTTTGTGGTTATTACAGAGGACGGCTAATTGTAGGGTTAGCCAAAAGCAGGTTTTGGTATACATTGCAAACATTAGCTAGCTACTAAAAGTCTCCTTTACTTCCGTTTAAAAGGAATAAAAAATCTTTAATGGAAAGAAGTGATTACATGTAAAAAGTTGTGTTCGTTTATTTATTTTAGAGGGAAGTAACAATAATGATGGTTGATTGATTTTTATAAAATTACCCAAGGTCACTTGTGGGACATACTCAGCTTTCATGAACAATCACAGCAAGCAATTTCAGGGTCACAGCCAAAGGCCGATGGCAGCCCTGCTCTTTATTTCAGCTCTCAGAAAGGGGGTCGGACTCTGCAAAGCGGAGAAATAAAGTCCTGCCACTGCCCTCCTGGCTTCGAGTAACTGCCCTTTAAAGAGGCCCGCTGTGTGTCTGTTTCAAGCTGATGAAGGGTGAGGATGAAGCACTCGGAGCCGTGGTACAGAGCTACGTTAAATATAAACTTTACACTTTCACACCAAGAAGCTTTCACTTTGGGTATCACTTATAATCATTTTAATCAAAAATAGCTGAATTCCTTATCAAACTCCCTTTTTAATGTACCTGAACTTCTTTATACTTGCCACTGATAAAATGAGGAGGGACTGCTTTTTAGCACAGAATAATTATCATATTCATTAATTAGTCCTGTTTATAGCACTGTTGCCAACACAAATCATTCGTTTTCTTTGGGCTGAGCTTTTCTGCCTTCATGAGTGTCATTCTTAATTTCTGTGACATTTTAAATTTCTATCAGTTTGCTTCAGTGTATTTAATACTTTGCTTGATGGTACAAGGGATAAAGCCCAGGTTTATATATTTACCCACTAATCCTTGTAATCTGTCTCAAATCCTTTTTGGAATGAGGCAAGGTATATCTATATTAACAGAATTAAAATAAATCATATATAAACAAGCCATAGGCACATTTACTTAGGTTAACACATGTTTTTCCTTAAGTGTAACAATGATAACAAACCTAATTAATAAACGAGCTATGTGGGAGGGTTTGTGGCAGTAGATAGGATACAAGGTTTTTTGTCAGGTGGTCCTGGGTTCTAAAGCTTCCTTTTCTGCATTATGAAATGCAAAAATATTTTAGGAACAGACAGTGAATAGATGGGTGCATCTAGTCAGCCTGTTCTGGACTGAGAGAGGAGTTATAGCCCCCTCTTGCAGCCCTCTCTCTGCTTTATGAAATGCAGTGGGTGACATTGACCTCATACTCTTGTTTTGAAGGTCATTTTAGACAACATACGCAAAGATTTTAGCACATGATAGGTGCTTAATAAATGTTAGCTCCTTTGTTTTCCCTGGGGTCTTATTTGAATTCCTGACTGTGCATGTAGTATCTTTTTAAATCAAAATTCAAAGCTCAGTACAGCATAGGTGACGTCAGGAAAATGTGAGCTCCACATCTCTCTCAGTGTCAAATCACGCCCAACTGCATTCTTAACAATGCACATGTCGGATGTCCCAGAGCTAGCGGGAGCCTCAGGGAATGTGTGATTCTATTCTGCACTTCACCAACAAGGGTCCGTCCTCAGGCACTGAGTAGGGCAGATTTGGGAACTGAGCGATGTGAGGTGCAGCAATTTCATGGGGCCCGCTGAGGGTCATTCCGAGGCCAACAGCAGCGTCAGCACAGGAACCTCGATTCCATACCCTGCCTTGCTCAGCAGGTTCGGGTCAGAGTTCTTGCCTGTTTATAATGGAGGAGTCCGGCCATGCAAATCCTTGGTCCACCAGTTGAAGATAATTAGTTGGGACATTAATGAAATGTGGCTGTGAGTGGAAAAATTTTAGTAAACATAAGAATATGACCTGTAGCACAGGTCACATTTTTTCCCTCTTGTTCACAGCAGGATTCATTATCATTATTGCATTTCTAATGATTATTCTTGTCATCGGAATGACAATGGGAAGGAAAATTAAAGTCAAAATTCCCACATCTGGGAAGCAGGGTGGTATCATTCTAGCATTAAGCCTGTCAGTCACCAAAGGATAGTTTCTTGCTTGTTGGATAGTTAACTTTAGGGTAGGCTGCGTGTGCCATATTTGAAAAGCAGAGTCAGGATTAGCAGCAGGGAGATGGAAGGATGCGGTGTAGTAGCGCTAGCGTGATGGAGGGCAGTGGAAATAGAGTAGTAACAGCAATAACGGGGGAAGAAAAGATGCATATGGTGACAGCAGTAGACACCACTGCATTATCTAATAGGGTCAGAGCCAAGACTAGGGACCTACATCCATAATTTCAAGAAATATCAGCATAATCCTCTGAGGGAAGAATTCTAACCATGCACATTTTACAAGCAGAGAAGCTGGGTAGCTATGTGGGGTGTGTTGTCCTAAATTATGACTGGAAGCAAAGAGCACTTTAAGAGGTTGAGTCCAAGTGAACATTCTGTGAGTGTTACTGATGGAGTGTGGTGCGGGCTTTGGCATTGAAGGCTAGCCGCGCTGGCGAAGAGGGCTGAGGAAAGCTGAAGAGAAATATTGGGCAGAAATTGGGGAAGAAGGGGCCTCTGCAGCTGACTTTTGGCCAAATGTCTGTGGATCACTATCTCTGCACTGATGGGGGTAAACGTTAGGGGTGAACGACTGAAGGTATCTTAGTCTTTTTTCTCCCTCTCATTCCTCCAGTACGTGTCTGGGAAATAACAACAGTCTAACTCAATTATTTGACACGCTGGATATAGGGCTCAAGAGAGCAGATGGAGAGTGTCCTTCGCTGTCCCTCACCAGGACCCTCCTTGTTATAGTAGAACCTACCTTTTGAGCCATTTCTGATACCCGGCACACACATCCTTCACCTATCTATAGCTCATTAGGACAACATATGGACTTATAAATCATGTAAATGTAATAACGTCCTTTCTGAGAAAATGGGAGTGAATGTGTGTGTGTCAGTGTGTATTTGTCCATAAAGGAATCAATTTGGGTACTTAACCCAGATTTTCTAAAAAAGATATAACCATTTATTAATTAACTCAACAATTATATATTAAATGTGAATTATCTAATGCCCACTGTTTCAGACACTAAGAATATAGATGTGAACAAAGCAAGTAAGCGCTTTCGTGAAGCGTCATTCTAACGGAGGAAGGGCAGACTGTAAACATGTAAATGTATATGCCTGATGTTAAGTGTTATGAATAAAGATATACTTGAGTCAGAGGCATGCTGTCTGACATGGAGTAGAGAGGAAGGCCTTAGTGAGAAGTTAACATTTGAACAGAACCAAGGGGGAGTGAGGCATATGGACATTTTCAGAAGAACATTCCAGGTGCAGGAAGAACATGTGCGTAGGACCTGCCCTGTTTGAGAACTAACAAGCAGGCCAGCGTGTCTGGGGCAGATGGATGAAGAAGAGAGCTGTAGGAGATGATATCGTAGGGGCTTTTAGTGTAAGCACTCGGACTTACTCTGAGTGCGGCGGGAAGTTGCTGTGGGGCTGGGAAGAGAGGAGCCTGGCCTTCCAATAAAGTCTCAACTCTGACCACTTTGTTAGAGGATAGGAATCTAGTGCAGTGCTTTTGCAAATGGCTTACAGGAGGGAAATAGAGTTAATAGCTCATTCAGGTTAAAGTGTTTATTTATATGGGATGCTTTAATTATTTTGACAATATTGAGATCTCCCTAAAATAGAAATATTATAAATCTTTTTAAAGAAAAGTATTAAAATAACAATAGTATGTTTTAATATCTTAAGTAATAGTTCTCAAAATATAAAATGATTTTACTATAAAATAATATCCAATATCCAAATTTTCCTATGTCACAGAAAATTTGGATATTGGAACAAAATAGTATCTGTATCAGTTAAAGTTATTTGAATGCAAATAACAGAAACCAACTTTCTTTTTTTAAAAAGGATAAATATCATATGATTTCACTTACGTGTGGAATCTAAAAAGCAAAAGAAACAATCAAAATAAAATAGAAACAAACTCACAGATACATAAAACCCACCTAAACTGATGGTTGCCACAGGGGAGAGGGGAGGGAGTGGGATGGGAACAGAGAAAGGAATTAAGAACAAATATAAATAACTAGGTAGATAGATAAAGGAAATTTATTGAGAAGGTATGGAGTAGCTTACAGAATTGATGGACAGTGTGGAAAATCAGGTGTGGAAGTGATAGCACTCGGGGCATTTTGGAGGGGATGGCAAGCAGGGGCTCAGAAATGGGAACTCTTCTCGGGTACATTAAGGTACCACAGCTAGAATTACTGCTATCTAAACAATTCTAGTCTTTTCTTCCCTTTTGCTCCAGACTTCCTTCTGAAGTCAGGTTGTGGTAGGATAGAATGCCGTGGCTAACAGCCCCACTCAACCCTTCTCAATGGAATAGGGCAATTCTTTCAGGAAATTAGTCTGTTAGGAGAAGTACGATGGCGGTTGGTCAGCCAAAGTGCTACACGTGACATGATGGCCCCCAAAGTTACACTTCCTTTTACAATTCTGATATTTGTAATTTTGGCACATTTCCTTCTATTTTTATTCTTGTTCACTTGTTTCCCAGTTCTTTTAAACATAATTTCTGTATAATAATTTTATCTGCTGCTATCTGGTAAAAATGATGACTTTTCTCATGACTTATTTTACCAGTCCTAAATTGCGGGACATTTAGGTCATTGTCATTAAAAATAATGTAAGTAAAACCTCAGCTGGGTTGGTAATATGAGCTGGAAGTGTTTCTTTGTCTGGGTGTTTGATATGTTCCATTGCACTTCTACAAGAGATGGCAAGATAAAAAAAAAAGAAGCCTACATCCCAACAAAAATATGCAAACAAAGAAGATGTCATTAGACATTGGAAATGTCCAAAGGACTGACATCCTTCTTTTTGGCCTTTAGGAGGCAAGCTGGTTTTCATGGATCCGGGGCCCGTTGAGCTCAGGGCACACTCCATCCTTGTTTCCGATGGTGGAGAACTGCAGATTGGATCCCAGGACAAGCCCTTCCAAGGCAAAGCTGAGATCACACTGTACGGGAGTTCCCACTCTACCCCCTTTTTCCCGTATGGTGTCAAGTTCCTGGCTGTGAGGAACGGAACCCTTTCTCTGCATGGTGAGTGGAGTGACTGACCAGAGAACTATGTCTAGCCAATGTGTGGGCCTCGGGGAAAACGATCCAGCTACTAATAATTTTTGACTATTAGTTGCTGGGGAGACAAGTTAGAATGTGGGCACTATTTCCTCAAATAAGAAATATTAATTGTTAATATTTAGCAGAGTCTACTATAGTTCTTAACTATTTGTTCCCCTTCCTGTAAGAGGGTTATACACTTCTCCCCACTGTCAGTGGCTTTCAGTGCCTTCCTGGTGTGGAGCACACATCCTTGTCCCGCTGAGAGTGGGCTTAGCCATGGGCTGGCTTTGGTCAATAGAATGTGAGCGGAAATGATGTCCTGCAAGGGCTAAGTGGAAGTTTTCAAAGCTGTTACAATGCTTCGGCCATTTTGCCCTTTTCTCTCTGTTTGAGAATAGCCTGTCCTGGATAGGGCAGCTCCCTCCGCTTGGGACCCTGAATAATGACAACTGGGGCGCAGTGGCAGCTGACCTCTGCTGTCAAGTATGTCAGCGAGGAATAAAGCTTTATTGTCATAAGCCGCTGAGATTTGTGTTTGTAATTGCAGCATAATGTAGTGAAAGCCAACTGGTACAATTACTTAGCATACGCTGAGGACTGTCCACAATGATGGCATCAAAACCAAACAGCGACGACTTCATTTTGTTGCTGTGGCTGCATTGCCCTCCTGTGAGCAGGGTTCAGTTTGAGTTCCTCTGAGATTTCTGGTTCAGATGGGTTGGGTATTATGGATTTCTGGGAGAAAATGAGGATTGGGCTACAGTGTGTTTCTGCTCCTACTTTTTTTTTTTTTTTGCCTTCTGATCATCTAATCCCCCTTTGAAAAAATGAACATTTTCATTTCCTTGAGATTCAGGAAATTATTAACTGTATAGGAAAATTCTTAATATCAGCCTGACAATGTAAATACAAAATGATGAGCTTTGAGTATCTCTCAGTGGATACTTATATACTTTGGGTTACATAGCATGAGCCAACGGCAGATAAAAATACGGTCTCCAGATAGTAGCCAATCTCCAGGAAACATGATCTTGTCTACACTGGCCTTTCTAGACTGGCACAACCAAATAAAACCCCACTACCTGTCATAAAATAATAATTCTAGACATGGGCATTTAGCTATGCTGAGGAGTCTGCCATTCTCTCCTGTTGAGGCTGTGTCTATTATAATACAAACAGTGAACCTCAGTCATTGTCTACTAAAAACACGCTTTGCCTCTTTCGACTTCCTTTGAGAGGAAGGAAAATCTTTTTGTTAAGTATTTATTAAGTGTTGACTAGGGACCAGCCAGAGTGCTGGGGATGAATTTCACCAGCTTTGAAAAACCCATAGTTTTCTGGCTAGAAATTCAAAATGCCTACAATATTTTTCTATATACTTCTAAAGAGGACTTTTTTTTTTAATCTTTATCAGCAAGCACTTGCATTAATCTTGCAGCCCAGGATCCATGAGGATCTTTTATTCATTTGCATATCAGCCATGATCTTTAATGTTTGCTTCAGTCCAGCAGCTCCTTAGCCGCCCACCCAATGTTCTGCTCTCTGCCCCTGAAAAAACAGCTGGAGAAGAAAAGGATGCAGATTAATGTTTCCATCAGCCCATAGACCACCTGAAGACCCTGAATCTTAATAGGGGTCCTCTGGTGTGAGAGCCACTGTCTCTATGATATAGATGACAAAACTCTTGCTTGAAATGGAAATTCAAACAAAGAAGAGTAAAAACTGTGTTTATTCTTTTACTCCTCTTTTTTTGCGCTCCAACCCTTCTCATTTTCACATGCTGTTAGGCAGGATCAGTGAAGGAATTCATAAATACACCTTTTTGCACCTGCATTTTAACTGTACCCCCGTGTTCCTCAGCCTTCATGTTTAAACAGATGCCAAGCTAAGAAAATTCTGAGTGTCATTGCTTATAATCAATAGGGGCAATTAAAGCAAAGTGTATGCTTTTAATATGTTTAGAGAATTTTGAAAGTTGAAAAAAAATGTTGCTACTTTAGCTCTGTGATGTTACTAGGTATTGAGAGCGCAGACACCTCTTCTTCCTCTGCTCCCCTCTTTCCATCTTCTTTCCTTCTTTCCTGCTCTTCTACCTTTCCCAAGCCCCTCCCCTCCCCCCGCCTCCTCCCCTCCCCTGTATTCCCAGGGTTAGGTTGTCATCGACAACTGTTTTCCCAAAGCCCTACCAATATGAGTGGGGGGGATCTCTCCCGAACCACAGATCTTGCACACTGAACACAAGCACAGCCAAGCTGTTTTCCTCTCCGGCATGGTGCTGCTGCATCTCACTCATTTGAAAGAAATGTGATGTGGAAAAAGGTTACCACTGGGTGAGAGGGTCTCCATTCCCACAGTCTCTGTCAGAGCATCCAGTCACAGCCTGGGGGCTCATCAATCCTGTCCCTTTGCCTCCCTCCCTCCCTCACCACCTGAGGTCTCAAACAGATTGTCCCTCCGGCATGGCGGTACATCATGGTTAAAATCGTTACGTAATTTTGCTGGCCTTTTCCTGGGCTAGAGTGGGTCTGGTGACACTAGGTCTTTAGGGAAAAATTAATTTTCTTTTGTTGTCAAGTATGCAAAACAGTGAGCAACTTGATTCACTGCTTTGCACTCAGAAGGTCCCTAATGACCGAGCGTTCACTCCCCTTCCTGCATGTAGTGAGGAGATCCACCAACTTTAGTGCATAGAAGACTCTCCTCAAGGAGATTTTTACAGTGCAGATTTCTGGGTCGCACCCCCAGGGACTGACTCGGCGGGCCTGAGGTGGACCCGGGGATGTACATTTCAATGGCACGTGTAGCCCACTGACTGCACTTGGAGAAGTGCTACTTTTAGCGGTTTATAATTTTAGAATCACAAATCAGTACAGGTATGCTATTTATCAGCTATGACCTGGGCAAATTAATTTCTACAAAACCAGGAAAACACAACCTTCACCTCATAGACTTACTGTTTGTGAAATGCTCCAAAGTAACACTCAAGTAGTGTTAGTTAGGGCTACTTTGGTTATATTCCTTTTTTTTTCTCTTCCAAAGCTCTTAAGTACCCAGTTCCAATGACCTCACTTTCTTTCAGTAGGGAGGGGCCGCTGTTTCAAAATTTGGCACCAAGCCAGTTCTACCTAGAGATTTCTCTCCTTGTTAATTTCTGTCTGTCTCCTTTCAAAGTAAGAGAGATTTTAGCTTTGGAGATCACAAGGTAGCCACATTCCCAGGCATCTTTTGTTCTGTTCCCACCACTTAGTGAACACCTTTTGATTTTAATCTCTCATGGTGCAGCTGCTTCCCAGCAGCGAATAACCACTTTTTCTGGGTGTGGTTACAATAAAGCCTTCTTGGAAATCATTTTCATGCTCCCCAGTTTCGCCAGAAGCAGAGCACTGCTGAGCGAATGAGGCTTTTTGCAGGCATTTTATTCCTAACATGCAACGGTAAGAGTACTGACTGATGGATACCAATTTAATTCCAGCTCAGGTCGTAGAGAATCACACAAATGGGTTTGTGGGTCGGTTTCATAGCTTTCCCCACCTTCTCCCTCCCATCTCATTCTTCGTTGCTGCCCCTTGTAACCTTCTGCTTAGGCTGATTTTTATCATAGATTAAAATCTCTAAGCAAACAGGCTTTGCTGTTCAGCTGTCGCGAGAAAAGATGGGGCCGAAAGCATGTTTCATATTTTTCCTTTAATGTAGAAAAATGCATGCATGTGCACATGCACACACACATGTGAGCACATACCCACATGCAGCGCCATCTTTCTCTTTCTGCGGGTTTGGGCGTGGATTGGGGCAGGGCATGTTCTGAATCTCTTGCGGAGTTCAGATGGCTGAATGAGTTCTGTCAGCTACTCACTTGGATACTTAATGTGACTAAAGGGTCATAGGACCCCTCCAGAGGGGCAGTCTGGGGGTTGGGTAGTTGTAGTCAATAAGGAAATTTCACTCTTGCCTTTTGTTTTCCCCACTCTGTCTGCCAATCCGGGTTCACCACCCCAAATCGAGTGCCAATCACATGTCACTTTTCAAGGGGGTCGCTGTCAGCCTGGGCAACTTGAATTTTTGACAATGTAATTACGGCCCTTGCTTCCACAGTGGGAGTCTGAACAGGATGCGGGGCTTTTATTGATTGTTCAGCAGGGAAATTTATCAATGTCTCTCACTTCATTTCCAGTTCCTCCCTGAGAAATTTGCCTGACAGTTCCTTGGGAGAAAAAGCAGCTTTATGGCCTTGAATGGACTTCTATCTTTGTCCTTTTTAAGAAATTTGCAAGAGACAGGCGTTAAATATAAATGGAAGTTTCTGAGAAAAGCGAGTATGTGGGAGGGTGATTGAGGAAAACACTAGAGCAATTATTATGAGCGTGAGAATTTGGTAGGAATAACTAAGAAAAAAGTAGTCTGAAGAAATAAGTTTAAGTATTGTTTATTTTCCTTTTAAAAGCACCAAGTATGTGTATTCATATTTCATGCTTTTTGAAATTGCTCCACAGGGGCACTGTTGTAGCTGCTGCCAGGTTCTGGGCTGCCCCTGAAGCATGGTATCAGACGTGCGCTCAGGAGGGTGTCCCTGGTCAGTGGTTTACACACTGTGCTCCCCCAAATCCAGAGGCTTCTGGGGGAACTTCAGGGGTTCCACAAACAATGGAGTACTTGGGAATCAATCAATCAAGGTTTAAATTGCTCAAGTAATCACTTTTTTGCTTTTATCTCTATTCTATATTTGCATTCAACATAATATTTCACTAGAAGAAAATAGTTCCAGGGCTAAAATAGTGATTAAAAACGATCAGCTAACTCATCCTCCTTTTCTGCATTGTGTAGATCCTTTTGAGGAGTTCGGGGCCTCTTTCTGTGGTTCCCGATTTTGCCAGGAGTCATGGAGCTGAAGGACATTTCCTATTGTCTGTTCTTTATGTGGGATGAAAATTTCTGGAGCCCATTTTCATCTTAAAACGTTTCTCTCTATCAAATCTGTGCTCTTTTTCACCTGTCAATCATTTCTAGTTCTGTCTCTCTTATATCCAGAACAACTCCTCTTGCTCCTGCTCTTTACCCATTTCTCCTAGACCATAGGCCTTCCTTTCCTTCTCTCTCTAATTCCTCTGGGCTGAAATATAAACCAAAGCCCTGGCGTGGCATTTTTATATATGGCTTTATTACTCTACAATTATTTGGTGTGAAGGGGTGGAAACCCAGTGCATATAAACATAGACAAAACCCAAGACTTATGAGCTCTCGATAAAACTGCAGGAAAGGCAAGAAGGCAGCTGGCCTCGGGCATGACCATCTCCAGGGACCCATGGCCTCCATGGGGCCTGCAGGATTCCACCTCTCACTTCTGGGTCTCCCTGCACGTATTGGCTCCACTGGCTCCTGCTCCTTACTGGCTTGTTCCCTATGGCCACTGCATTTTCTGGTTTCACGTACACTTTGGTTTTCCACCACCAACGAACAGAGCTTTGTGTTCTATCATGAGTTCCAAAAGTAACCAGGGAATGCTTCACAAGTCTAGTTTGCTTTACCTACCATGTGGTGCCCAGGGAGACAGGACGTTGTGAATGTTCCAGCCCAAATCACTTTACCAACCCTCAAGGCTAGGGACACAAGGCCATGTGAGAAGATGCAACTCTGCCTTAACCCGGGAGGGCAGGGTGGAGGTGTAGTATGCTTTTGTATTTGAGTGTTTGCATGAGTATTGGTTTTGGGGAGATGTTTACCCAAGAAAGGAGGGCAGCCAGCCCATTAAGGAGTGCTGGTGGGCAGGCAATTCCATAGGTGTCCTCTAAGATAATTAAACTAAATTCTGAGAGTTGTGACTTCTAGTTTAGTCTCTGAGATTCCAAGGTGAATCTAAAGCCCATAGGCAGAAATATTCAAATATATTAGTACAATATTTAGTGTTGTATAGACTTGAAGTGTAAAATTGAAATCATTTGTCATTCAGGCTACATGTAAGCTGAATAAAACAGGTGGGTGAAATCAGGCAACCCCCCCCCAAACAAACAAAACCTTTTAAGTTCCTAGCATAGAGCTCAGAGCCTAGAAGGGTCCTGACAAATAGCAGAAGAGGCACATAGACATGTGGTCGCAAGCTTTTGCTCTGTGTGGACATCCTCTCCCAGTGTTATACCAAATTTAAAAACTATTCTGATTTTCTAGTGTAGGCTTTGATTTTTCCTCTTCCTTTTCCAGGATCCTGGATTTTTTCAATATTGAAGAGGTTCTTTGCCCTCCCTAGCACTTTCCCCACAAAATATTTCCTGAAATTTCATGGGAAACTTGAGCTGCTGTGGTGTGTGAATTGGCCATAAGGCATGCAAATAGAAGAGGTATATTTTTAGGGAAGTTTGAGAGACTTGGAGACAGAACCTGACTCAGAATAGACTGTGTTTCTCTAATCACTATTAATTCATGTTCTGGTGGCTTTTCCCCTGTCCTTTAACCACACGTTGGGCACCATAGGTTTTTAAGCTGATGTTAGCTATTTAAAAGGCCAGTCTTAATTCACCCAGTTTAAAACTCAGTCTCCTACTCATTTAATGTTTCTTTCCTTCCTCCTCAACGAGGCTCCCACCTGAGGCCCTTGGAGGAGCAGGGGCATGTCCTCTCTTTCACTCTTCCATCTGTTTATTTTACATTCTCTCCATGTTGGGGCAGGTAGAAGAGGTGAAGGCAAGAAGTTAACATGACTTTTTTCTTTGTTTTTTAAAGATTTTATTTATTTATATTTAGACAGAGGGGAAGGGAGGGAGGCAGGGAGAGAAACATCAATGTGTGGTTGCCTCTCACACTCCCCCTACTGGGGACCTGGCCTGCAACCCAGACATGTGCCCTGATTGGGAATGAAACCTGCAGCCCTTTTGTTCACAGGCGGGTGCTCAATCCACTGAGCTACACCAGGCAGGGACCATGATTTTTACTAAACTGTGCAGTTGTATCCTCTGCTGGGTGTTGTTGCATCTCTGGATAACGCTGGCTGACTTGATTCTCTCTTTGAGGATTCCAGCTCGAGATCATTGGAGCCGTGTGGGAAATCTTCCAATTGCTTCCCAGTGTGGAAGCTGCACCTGGGGTTGCAATCCTCTTAGCTTCCACCTCGGGGCCCATTTTGATTGAAGCACCAGAATGTTAGCTCAGTCCAAGCTGCCTTCCCCAGAATCCACTTGATCCAGAGGGAACTTACATCTTTCCACATCAAAGATGTTCCACTCACCATCCCTTTCTCTGCCCTGTTGTCTCTCTAATTCTCCTTTCACCTGTTCAGATGGGCATGGACAGCCTAGAAAACGTGCTGCATAGGCAGACATTCAACCCGGGAGGAAAAAGCCAGCCTCCCTTTCTTGCAGGCAACTCTGTGATAAGTACTTTTGAAGCCCTTTTTCTTTGCTTAAGTGGAGAGAAAGAAGTACTCTCAGATATCCCTCAATAGGAAAGGCCAGGTCACCTAAGCTGGTGATTTACCCCCATCTCTGAGAATCCCTTTGAACCTCCTCTCTGTCACTCATATAGCCTGAGGTGTGTCCGTCTGTCCAGGGACTGTTCAGATGGCAGAGTTAGATGAGCCTTCTTTTACTAAGCCCAAGGGAATGTCTCCTCCCTGCCTGCTCATGGCTCATTTACAGGGGTGGGTGCTTGCTATCTCTGTGCTCCCTGCTCGGGTCCTCTTGGTTGTTTTGGGGGAAGAAGAAGTCCTGCTTGACAATTTGCTACTTCTGTGGATGTTGTATGGAAAGGGAGAGCAACCAGTGGTTTTTTGTTTGTTTTATTTTGTTGGTATGTGTTTTGCTGTTTTATTTTACTTCATGTTGATTTAGGGTTGGTAAGAAAAGAAGATCAAATTAAGGGGAGGAACAGAGGAAGAAGGATAGGGAGCATTCAAAATCTATTTATAGCTTTCTGTAATCTTTAAACAGTCTTCAGTACAGTGTTGGGTTTCTATTCGGCTGGTATGCGTGGCTGATCATAATTAAGCACAGTGAAGTGAGCACTAGTGAGCATGCTTCTAGTGTACTCGGAACCATCAGCAGGGTTGGAAGGCCAGTGATGGGTTCAGTTCAGAGCAAATGAGAAGCGGTCCTTAACCGCATGACTCCCAAACACAATCAACACTACCAACAGAAAGTAAGGTGGAAATTCTCTCTGTTCTAATAAGGCTTCAAAAAGTCCAAAATAGAATTATTATATGTACAATGGCAGAGACATATCTGGTAAAATCTCATTTATTTAGATAACTTAGAATTTGTAATTGCTCAATCAGGACAAGTGTGACCTTGGGACAATCTATAAAAAAGGGTTCCTTAAATTAAGAGTCTAAAGCACACTTGAATGTTTAAACACGTTAAAGTGAACATGCTGTTTTGAAGGTCTTTAGGATTTTAGGTGTTTACATGTAAATGCATTCTACTAATTAGAAATGAGTTCTAGCTATTCAATAATCCACGTACAGCAGGAACCCCACTTAGAAACACATTGTAAGATACTTTAAGTTTCTATATATACCTGAAAGTGTTGGCATTCATCAGGTCTTTTTTGGTTGCAAGTGACAGAAAACCAAATTCAAACAAAAAATAAAGGCATCTCGTATTGCCTCATATAGCTGAAAAAACTTGAGGCACAGGCGAGTGCAGGTGGTCGGAGAGTCATTAGGACTTCGCTTCCCTGCAGCTCTTTGTTCTGCTTTCCCCTGACGTGGCTTTATTTTCAATCAGGCTTTTTCTAATGGAGGCAGAATTGGGTCCCTGCAGCTCCAGGTGACTCTTTCCAATGGCTGTTTGACCTGAGCAAATTTCAACATTCCTTCCATTAATGTTTCATACCCCTCCTTTGTTTTATACCCTTAACCTGCAACAACAAAATATTATATACAGTTTATTTATCATTGTTATTGTACATGCTCTAGTGTCTCCTCCAGTAGAATGTATATATAATGAAGGCAGAGATTTTCCTGTTTTTCATTTGCAACATCCCCATTTCCTACAACAATGCCTAGACTCATAGTAGGCTTTTAAGAAATATTTGTTGTGTGAATAACGAAATGAAAAGCTTGAGCAAAAGTCTCAAGATTAACTTCAGTCCTGTTTGGGTAGTAAGCTCATTACTGAAACTGCCTCTGTGACCAGGGAGGTGGTTCAGGCAGGACTTCCCTCCTACTCAGCTTTTTGTACTTTTCAGGTCTTCGGTGGATTGCACGAGGTCCACCCATCCTAGGAAGGGCAACTTTACTCATCTGTGGATTCAAATGTTAATCTCACCCAGAAACACCTTCACAAACACAGCCAGAACAATTGGCCAATGTCCAGGCATCCTGTAGCCCAGTGAAGTTGATGCATAAAATTAACCATCACAGACACCAAAGTGGATCCTGTTTTCCATAACTAACTCTATATCATATCCTGGACACATAATCCATGAAGATATCAAATCTCTTGTCTTTACACAAAGCTTCCCAAGGAGAACTAACCAGCCCCAAGATTCATCTCTTCCTCTCAAGATTTCTATAGTTTACTTTCTTGTCAGAACATGAGGATCTTGGCTCATATTCCACAGCTTCTCCACATGAACCTGACCTTGCTCAGTCATGGAGCATTCACTCACTCATCTTTGGTTAAGTGTTAGGGGAAGTAGGCTGTTTGGATCCAAATACCATTTCTACTACTAACCAGCTGATGGACCTTGAAAAAGTCAACTCCTTAAGTGTTTCAGTTTCCACATCTATAAAATGGGCCTGATTCTAAAACAGTTCTTACAGAGGTCTTATGTGGTTTAAATAAAAGAAAACATATATAGATCTTAGCACAGTAACAGGCAGGGAACAACTACTCGATAAATGTCAGTTATTGTCATGTCCACTATTCTATACTTGATTTGATGAAGCTGCCTCATTATTATTCTAAAGATGGGGTGATGTGTGTTATTTTCCATCATTTTGTACAACCTCAGTTGGTCCCTGTATTGTGTCCATCACCAAGTGTTGAGTTTAATTCTTGGATAACTCATGGGCCCCTTTACTTCTCTCCGTCTCCATTACTGACACCTTATAAGGTTCACAATGCCATCAACTTCAGGCCAGACTGTTGTTGAAGCTTTCTTCTTATCTCTTATAGTTCCTATTTTTTTCCTCAATAACTCATTCTTTACCCTGTAGCCAAGGTGACCTTTGAGAAGCACAGATCTGTTTATATCATGTCTCTGCTCAAAACTTTTCCGTAGCTTCCCATTTATTCCTAGGATAAAGTTTAACATTTCTAACATGACTACAATGTCCTGTCTGAACCAGGTCTCTGCCCCATACCTCCTGCCTTGTTATCCAACCCCCACCCAAATTGCAATGCTCTAGGTCTCAGTAAACTTTTAGTCTATTAAATGGCTAATATAGTGTGGATTTTAGGGTTGGTTTTTTTTTTTGACACTTTTGCATACCAAAAGAAATTCAACTTTGTTAAGTAAACAGACGGCTACTTAGGCAAGGAGCTTGTAACTTTTCCTTCAAAGAGAATTCTTCCATGTGTATCATCAAAACAATGCTGTTAATAGTATTGCTTTCAGCCTGATCATGGAGAAGAAGTTCCATTGAATTGGGTATATAGTCAGTTTTTGTTAAAATTAGATTTTACCTAAATCCCAGCACTTTATGATTTTCAAAGCTGCTTCCCATTCTTTTTGCTCATTTAACCCACAACTTTGCAGAGTAGGAAGGACCGGGATTACTACTTTCATCTTCTATTAATAGATGTTAAGACTGAAGTCCAGAAGGGGAGGTAA
This sequence comes from Desmodus rotundus, assembly GCF_022682495.2. NCBI lineage: Eukaryota > Metazoa > Chordata > Mammalia > Chiroptera > Phyllostomidae > Desmodus > Desmodus rotundus. The sequence continues at coordinate 16,823,798 of NC_071397.1, read as the reverse complement.
GAAATACTCATTCCATCCTCTTCTTAGGTTTGAAATGCACACAGGCTTGTTTCTACTTTGTGTACACACAGTGTCTACTTGTGCAGAAAGACAAAAAGATAATCTTTCAAGATTTTGGAAGACTTCTCAATTTTAATTTTTTCAGGTTATTTTGTGATCCCAAGTGGGGCTGTATTCTTTATGGCTCCCTTTGTAACATTCTTGACAGAGAACAGAGAGTCTATTTCTTTCCCAGTTTACTGTTTACCTTCTGTATTTTGATGGCATTTTCTGATCTCTATGATGGCAAATCCACAAATATTTTCCTTTATGGTTTCTGCTTTTGATTTTGCATTTAGAAAACTCATATACAAAAACTCTACAAAAATTTACCCATTTGTTTTCTGGTACTTTTATTGTTTCTCTCTCACTCCTTCTTTCAAAAAAATTGTTATAGTATTACAGTTGTCCCAATTTTACACCCTTGCCCATCTAAAACCAGCCTGTCCCCCACTCCCACAGTCAATCCCCACACTGTTGTCTATGTCCATGGGTCCTTCATACATGTTGTTTGACCAGTCCTTTCCCTGCTTTCCACCATTATCCCCCTCTCCACTCCCCTCTGACTGATGTCAGTCTGTTCTATGTTTCCATGTATCTGGTTCTATTTTGCTCATTCATTTTTTTTATGTTCATTATATTCCTCTTATAGATGAGATCATCTGGTATTTGTCTTTCACTGCCTGGCTTATTTCACTTAGCATAATGCTCTCCAGTTCTATCCAGGCTGTTGCAAAAGGTAGGATCCTTCTTTCTTTCTGCTCCCTAGTATTCCACTGTGTAAACGTACCACAGGTTTTGATGCACTCATCTGCTGATGGGTACTTAGGCTGTTTCCAGCACTTGGTTATTGTAAATAGCACTGCTATAAACATAGGGGTGCATAGGTCCTTTTGAATTGATGCTTTGGGATTCTTAGGGTATATTCCCAGCAGTGAAATTGCTGGGTCAAAAGGCAGTTCCATTTTTAATTTTTTGAGAAAATTCCATATTGTTTTCCACAGTGGCTGCTAAATTTCACATTAATTTCTTTAATCCAGTCAGCAAACAATGGCCCATGGTCCAAATCTGGCCCACTGACAAGTTTTGTAAACAAAATGTTGTTGAAGCACAGCCACAATCATTTGTATAGGTATCATCTATGGTGTTATCTATGGCGGCTTCACGCAGCCATGGCAGACTTGAATAGTTGCAACAGAGACCTCCTGGCCTGCTAACTTAAAACTATATACTGTCTAGCTCTTTGCAGAAAATGTTTGCTAACCCCTACTGTAATCCATCTGGGATATATTTTGCTACAGTGTATAAGATAGTTATCTATTTTTTTTCAGATACAAGGCAATTTTCTCAACACTACATATTCAACGATGCAATTGTGATAGCCTGAAAATTGGCCCCCAAATATATCCATGTCTCAGTTTCTGGAGCCCAGGAAGTTTACCTTAGTTGGCAAAAGGGACTTGGCAATTGTCATTAAATTAAAGATCTTTAATTGAGGGGATTATCCTGGATTATTCAGGTGGACCCAATGTAATCACATTAGTCTCCGTCAGAAGGACTCAGGAGGAGTCAGTGAGAGGAGAAGGTGATGTGATGGACATGATGGAGGAAGCAGAGGCAGGAGTGAGGCACGTGGAAGACAGAGGGGGCCCACCAGCCACGAACGAATGAATATGAGAACCACTAGCAGATGAAAAAGGCAAGGAAACAAATTTTCCTCTCAGAGCCTTCAGAAGGTAGTAGCCTGCTGACATCTTGATTTTAGCTCATTGAAACCAGTTTCAGAATTCTAACCTCCAGAACTATAAGGCAATATGTTTGTGTTATGACAATAATTTTATAATAATTTATTATAGCATCAATAGAAAACTAATATAGTATCACATCCCTGGGAATTTTAAATGCTACTGTCATCATATTCTAAATTGTAATTTGGTACATATATAGATTAATGCTTTTTATAAATAAAGAACTTTTAGGACAAATCAACAATCTGGAGAAGGATGTACATAGTAGACATATCAGCATAATTAATGCAGACGTCCAGTCAGTATGAATGCATGTGGACAGGGCTTGGGAATATTCTGTGTTCACATAAGGGATTATTTTTGGTTTTCATGCGTTTTCTCCTAGCTTCTCTTCATTAAGAATCAAAGAAACAAGAATCAAAGAGTCAAATGCAAATTAAAAGTGATTTTTTTTCTTAACAATCAAATTGGCCAAAATTTTTAAAACATAGGAAGTCTGAGGAACTGGCTCTAAAATATGTTGATAATGAATATAGAAGTATGTTCAGTCTTTCTGCAAGAAAATTTGGAAATTATATCCAAAGGATTAAAACTAGGTGTATGCCCTGACATAGCAATGCTACTTTTAGGAATCTATTCTAAGGAGATGATCGTAAGTATGCATACAAATAATACTCAAGTATTTTCACATTTTCAGGTATTTGCATTTGCATATGTCAATACATTTTCAAGCATTTGCATTGTTTATGAGAGCTATTATAATAGGAAAAAAGTGAATATGGATAAATAAGGGATTAGTATATAAAATGTACATTTTAAATGGGATACTGTTATGCCATCATGATGTTAAATACTTGATACAGTTGAAGGATGTTTGCACTATATTAAGAAAAGAAAATTTGTAAAAATGCTATTTATAGAATTAAATTATTTTTGTATATAAAATTTTGCCAACACATGAAAGGGTCGGAAAGACATATATTAATGTGTTGTATTAAGATTGCAGATGCTTTTGTTGTTTTCTTTTTGCTTGTCTACATTTTTATTTTACACCTTTTACATTTATTGCTTTTCTAAAAGAAATGATGTTATTAAATATTAGCCCTTTTTCTCCTCACGGTCACCTCTACTCCAGAACATAGATCATAGCGATTATTATCAAAATGATTACCTGGTTAGAAATGTATCTGAAGTTTTATATATTTTTTGGACAATGACTGGAAGTGGTTATTAAGGGCATTCTGCAGAAGACTCTAGCTCTGGCCAAGCGGACTTTGCACCTCTGAGTAAAGGACTCTCCGCTGCGCTTCTGTAGGGCCTAAAGGTGGCGCTGGTTGAATTGGCCTAAAATCCTCACGGGAGGTAGGACCCGTGTTTCAGGTGTTCAACTTATCTTACAATGTACGATTTCCTGGTATTTTGAGCTTTATCTTTTGATTCTTTTAGTCATTTACTTTTAAGCAAACTAACAACAGAAAAGCTCAGATTTTGTAGAAACAAAACAGCCTTTTTTTTTATACCTCTAGAAAAAACCTTTACTCAAAGTGTGGCTCATTGCACTACTCAAATAGCGTTGGTCAGCCTTGGTCTAAACCTTTATGCCAAAGGAGTGGAAAACTTCTTCTTAGCATGGGAAACAGGCTTTGTGCCCGGTCCCTTTTTATCCCCATGTAGACACGTTGGCTGATCAGCTGTGGATGCAGCCAGATGGTCTGCGCATTCAGAGGGTTGCTCTAGTGCGCCTCTCCTTCCTGCAGGCGCACTCTCCCTGCTCCCTGCTCCCTGCTCACTCGGTACCACCAGAGATTAACCAGCAACGATGCAGAGGCTCACAGTGCACACGCACAGGCAAGAGCATGCAGGGTTTCCCCTGCCAGGTTCTTTTCATCCGAGGGAGCTTTCGTATCAAGTGGTTCTCAAGGGCAGAGAGAAATGGCAGGTGAAAAATGCTCCCGTTCAGTCTCTTTGGTCTGCCAGACAGTCTTATATTAATGCTAATGTCACAGTCTTCTCTTCTGAAGTACAGTAAATTGGATCGCCTCTAATTCACAAATGGTTCGGGTTCAAAGAGTTCCCTTGTATGTTGGTTGTTTGGAACTTGAAATATATTTTTCTCAAGGAAATGCTGATAAATATTGTGGCTAAGGAAATAAATGAGCCCTCAAAAGTCTATTTCACCTAAATCTCCTTGCTATATAATGCTAATGGGGGTGGAGCAGCAGACCACTGAGTATTAGGCTAATTGTATGGGGAGGTAGGCCCATTTCCAACATGAGATTCCAGGGACACATCTCTCTCCATTGGGTTTCTACTATTTCCATTTATTTTTTATTGAGTAGTAGTCACAGAGGGTGTTCTCAGTACCTGTGATCTATAAGTGGCTTTTGTGGCCTACTCGTGGGCTCTGGGAGCAGAGGGAGTCAGCTTAGATGCAAGTAGAATAATCAGTGGTAGTCAAACTTTCTCTAATTTCCCTGGCCACTTGTCACCTCCTACTGTTGTTAAAGATAGTGTATGACCACAGGATCCGGGCCAGGTGCTAGCAGAAAGAAAAGGGAAATGAAAAATAGTAGACGGGCAGGGTTTTCTCTCCATCTCTTTCCTCTCAAAGCTCATATTCTGCTCCTGTGAGCCTTACCTTCTATTGGCAGAGGGATGAAATGAACAGTGAGGAATAGGACTCAAGTACAAGAGATGCTGGGCAGGGTGCCCAGACCCTAACAACAACAGCAGCAGCAGCAACATCAATGACAACAAAAGAATAAAGGGAGGGGAAGAATGAGTCCCCAAGCAGTTGCATGGAGGGATAAAATTTTCTCTCTACTGTATTCTTTTCTTTAATTATGGGTAAGTGTATATCTCATTTTTTGTTTTCTTCCTTCTACTACTCTTCTTATTTTTTTTCTCATCTGTCTAATCTTCAAATGATCATGTTCTTGAGGGTGTGGTCTCATGTATTCTTCATTTGTAACAGTATACCTTCTCCCAAGTAATCCCACCCATTCCCATGGAGTGACCTCTATTTGTCATTTCTTTATATATCTAGCCTTGGACCTCTCTCCTGAGCTCCAGACTTTTCCTTTCACTTGTATATTGCTTTTACTATCTCAAATGTAACTTGTTTAAAGTTGTCGTCTAAAGCTTACTATGTCTAAAGTTGAATGCCACTAGAACATAAACTACATAAAGGCAGGGGTATTTTACTGTTTTGCTCACTATTGTATTCCTAGTACCTAGAATAGCAAATGGCGTGTGACAAATAATATGTGCTCAATAAATATTTATTGAATTGACTTTAATTTCCTCCCCAAGTATTTCTGTTTATCTGACAACTTGCTTCAGCCATGGACCTGTGAGGCATCATTGATATGTTCTTTCTTACCTCTAGATTTACCTCCAGGCCTTTTGATCATCCAAAAGAAATCTCCAATTTTTATATTTCTCTCCAGACCTGCTTCTTAACTTTTGTTCAAACTCCTAAAACTTCTTGTCTGAAATACTGCATTAGCCTTCTATAGGGGTTTTCTACATAGTCTTCTTACTTTCATTCATCCAGAGTCTTTTCTTCATAGAACATCCAGAGTGACCTTTATCAGAAACAGAAATTAGGAAAAAATACCCTTTGCTGTAGCAACAAGCAAAATAAAGTATCCAGGAAAAACCTTAACCAAGAATGTAAAAGACCTGTACTCAGAAAACTACAGAACACTGAAGAAAGAAATTAAGGAAGATACAAATAAGTGGAAGCATATACTGTGTTTATGGATTGGAAGAATTAACATGATCAAAATGTTCATAGTACTTAAGAATTTTGTAGATTTAATGCAATCTCTATTAAAATACCAATGACATATATCACAGATATAGAACAAATATTTCAAAAATTTATATGGAACCATAAATGACCATGAATAGCTTCAGCAATTTTGAGAAAGAAGAACAAAGCAGGAGGGATCATAATACCTGACATAAAACTATATTACAAGGCCACTGTAATCAAAACACTCTGGTACTGTCATAAGAACAGACACATAGATCAATGGAAAAGAATAGAGAGCCCAGAAATAAACCCATCTCTCTATGGTCAATTAATATTGTATAAAGGGGGTGGAAGCATAAAATGGAGTAAAAATAGCCTCTTCAACAAATAGTGTTGAGAGATCTGGACAGCTATATGCAAAAAAAAGAAAAAAGAAAAGAAACCTGACCACCAACTTATACCATACACAAAAATAAACTTAAGATAGATAAAAGACTTAAATATAAGGCATGACACCACAAAAGTCCTGGAGGAGAACATAGGCAGGAAAATTTCAGATATTCCATGCAGCAATATTTTCACTGATATGTCCCCTAGAACAAGAGATATAAAGGAAAGAATAAACAAATGGGACTACATTAAATTAAAAAGCTTCCGCATGGATAAAGAAAATATTAGCAAAATGAAAAGGGAACCAACCATATGGAAAAATATATTTGCTAATGATATTCTTTGGACAAGGGTTTGATCTTGTCATAATATATACAGATCTCACACAACACCAGGAAGACAAACAATCCAATTAAAAAATGGGCAAAGGACTTGAACAGACACTTCTCCAAGGACACACAGAAAGCCCAGAGACATATAAAAGGATAATCAGCATCACTAGCCATCAGAGACATGCAAATTAAAACCACAGTGAGATACCACTTCACACTCAGAATGGCCATAATAAACAAATCAACAAACAACAAGTGCTGGCAAGGTTGTGGAGAAAAGGGAACCATAGTGCACTGTTGGTGGAAATGCAGACTGGTGCAGCCACTGTGGAAAACAGTATGGAATTTCCTCAAAAAACTAAAAATAGAACTGCCTTTGGACCCAGCAATTCTACTGCTGGAATTATACCCCAAGAATCCTGAAACACCAATTCAAAAGAACCTAGGCACCCCAATGTTCATAGCAGCGTGATTTACAATAGCCAAATGCTGGAAACAGCCATCAGTAAATGAGTGGATCAAAAAATTGGTACATTTACATAATGGAACACTACGCAGCAGAAAGAAAGAACTCCTACCCTTTGCAATAGCATGGATGGAACTGGAGAGCATTATGCTAAGTGAAATAAGCCAGGCAATGGGAGACAAATACCATATAATCTCACCTATAAGTGGAACCTAATCAACAAAACAAACAAGCAAGAAAATAGAACCAGAGACATGGAAATAAAGAACAAACTGACAGTGACCAGAAGGGAAGTGATGGAGGGTAATGTGGGAAAAATGAGGAAGGGTCATGTCAAGGAATGTGTATAAAAGACCCATGACAAAGATAACAGTGGGGGGAGGATTGAATGTGGGAGGTAGGGGTCGGCAGGACAAAGGAGAGTAATGGGGGGAAAATTGGGACAACTGTAACTGAACAACAATAAAAAGTAAAATAAAATACAATAAAATAAATTTGATCATGTAACTATTTTGAATAAGATTTTCCAAGTTTGTTAAAACAGGCCAACAAGGCCCTGCATTATTTTTCCCAGCCACACCATGCTACCTTATTCATCTTGCTCCACACACTCTGATCAGCATTTAAGTGGAACACATTAAGCTCCTGCTTTCCAGGACTTGACTCAAATTTTTTCTCATTCTCCCCAGTCTTCAGTAAATACATTTTCTCACTAAGGACTCTCTTCTCAGTTTGGTATGTGTAGTCCTGCGCTTAAAATATCACTAGTCTCACAACAGTATAATTTCTTTTTTAAAAAAAGATTTTATTTATTTTCAAAGAGGGGGAAGAGCGGGAGAGAAGGAGGGAGAGAAACACCAATGTGTGAGTGAAACATTGATTGGTTGCCTCTCACGAGCCTCCAACTTGGGACCAGGCCCACAACCTAGGCATGTGTCCTCTCTGAGGATCAAACTGGTGACCTTTCACTTTGCAGGATCATACTCAACCAACTGAGCCATATCATCCCACATATTTCTTTGGTGGTTTCCAAATCACATTTGCAATATTTGAGAGAGCCTGTGAGGCCTTTCCTGGGTGGGCTCCATTTACCTTTCCAGGTGCACGTTTGCTGACTCTCATCAGGTCCCCTTCTCTTCCACATCCTTGCAGTCAGGCCACGCCACATACATTACAGCAGTTATTCGAATGTGTCATGTTGTCCACACCATCGTATACACCGTTACCTTTGCCTAGAGTGCTCTGCCGATTGTGTCGTCTTGTCCACTATGGGTTATCCTTCAAGACCCAGCTCAGTCATCATCTCTTTGGGATATCATTCCCAGAAACAGCCCTTCTGTGGCATGACTGAGGTGCCCCATGTCTGTGGGCCAGCAGACCACGGGTGTTCTTCTGCCTTCACACTCAACATGGTACACTTTTCACTTTGTCTATTTCCTGTACTGATCATGGGCCTGGAGGACAGGGATCTGTTCCCTTCATGTGTGTCTTCCCAGTTCTTGACAGATATTCACCTATACAGAAGAAAAGATAACGTTCAGTGTTTTATTATGGATAATGGTCAAGCTTCATGTGGAAAAAAGAGGGGGGGGATAACTTTCCTACATTTGAGAAAAATATTCCTAATTTTTTTGTGAGTTTCTTCATATTTCTATTCTGATACAAACATTATTTTAATGAAATGATTCTCTCCCCTAAATGACTTGGCAGTTATTCAGTCAGAATAAAGATTGGGGTCCTGCAAAATAAACAGAGGACAATTAGTTATTTTAAAGTGTGTCCACCCACAAAGATTATTTTCTTTCTCTTCATGCCCATTTGGTAAGATGGTTCTCTGGGACTGTGCAATTATGAATGAATGGCATTGAAATGCTTGAACGATAATTTGTAGGAAATACAATTATGAGAAGTTATTAGTGGGAGTAAATGAATAGTTTGTTGGTTAACAGGTCAGTGTGGAAAGTCCAAAGTGGTTAAACATTGTATTAAATTACAGGTTGAGATCATAACCCTTTTCATTGAAGTATATTCATAAATTATTGAGCTTTTTAAACTGTATTTTTATGTTTTTTTATTTGTGGTGGGAAAAGGAAGGCAGCCGCCCAACCTGGGTTTCTTAAGGGATCTGTGAAGTGAGATAACTTGTTTGAAATGTGTGTGTGCAAAGCTTTCTTCGTCAGAGAATCAGTCAGTCCACCTTGTGTGGCATTTAAATAGCATTTATGAAGTAAAGAATGTAAGTTTTTGAGTATTAATATCATTGGATAAAATTAATTTATAGATATTTCCAGAGGCCAAGAATTCCATTATATGTCTAGTTCTTTGGCTCTGGATTCAGAAGACCCAATTTCAGAATTTGGTGCTGACATCTCATTGCTGTGTAATGTTGTCCTTGAAACATTTTAACTTCCTAATCTGTGTGCACTATTAAAAGAAAAAACAATAGCAACAGAAACAATTCATACTACAGAGTAAAACTACTTAGCATCAGTTGGTTTATTCTAATTTCTTAATAAATGTTTGTGTTATTTGTGGTAATTTTTACATATTAGATATTATATACTCATTTAGGTATATATCTCATGGAGGTTTTCAAATAAAGGTCTAGAAGGCAATATTCAAAATAGTAGATTAAATCCCACTGGGTTTAATGCTAATCTTGAGCTCAAGACCACATTAGGAATTTTAACACATATAAAACATAAGGCGGTGGCCCTGCATTCAAGGTGCTAACTGTGCAGATGGGGAGATAGGACATGTGCACTGTAATTATTACAGAATAATTTAGTACTGAAACATATGGTAGTGACTATCGGTTACATAACTCAGATCTCCCCAGGCCTCTCTGAGACTGCTCAGCCTGTGGATGTTCTAGTAGAGATCACAAAAATTTTACTGTGTACCTCCCCCAACTCTCACAGAAGCTGCAGCCTTTCCAATATTCCTGCCCGCCTATTACAGATGTTCTCATGACAAATTTCATGCAACTAGTCTGCTGCATCTTTCTTGAAAGCATCTTTCATGCACATTTCTCCCTATTTTGGCTCTCTTGGCCAATGTCCTCCATTCAGGAAGGTGCTGGGGGCTGCCTCATCCCTGCCCCTGCTGCCGATACCTGCCATGGGAATGCTGAACATGTGGGTGCCAAGGACACAAGCTTCCGTTGCTGTCCAGGTGGTCAAACCCTGAGGTATAGGAATGTGCTACATCCCATAAGGAAGACTTGTGACCTCTTCTCTCTCCCACTCAGGGTCCTACCTAATCATCCAGATACCAAAACTCCGGAGTGCTTGTTTCTCCGTGACTTGGTCATGATTTTCCTCATTCAGGACATATTCATTGGACACACATTATATGCAACAATGTGATATGCATTGGTACCAGGATGGTGAGCGAATACAGGTCTAACTCCTCTTGTCAGGTGTAATAGGGGGGAAAACAGAATTATATGAACAGAGGTCAAATCGCAGTGTGTTAAATGCTAGAAAGGAGAGGAAAAACGTGATGTGAGGGTTTGACCTAGTTAGGAGGTCTCAGAGGCTTTGATGAGGAGTCAAGTTTAACATCATTCTGAAGAATGAGGCAGAGTAAGCTGATGAGAGAATCCTAACAGGGGAGGATCAGGTGAAAAATCCATCCGGAGAGTCTCTTCAGGTTCTTTCTTCAGGTACAGTGGTCAGAAGAGAGAGCCCATATTTGAGACAGATCCCATGCTGTCTCTGGATTATATTTTTTTCTCAACTGCTCCTTATGTAAGCTTCTTTACCCTGTTAAAGCGAATCACACAAATGACCCATAAACTAGCTGGACATGTTTGGGCATGCCTAAAGCTCAGATGTACACACTTTTGAGTAAGTAAGGGCCCACAGCGCTATAATGTCCATAGGAGGAGGTGGACATCATCATGGGCTAAAGTGCCGCCTGAAATCCAATGACAGAGGTAGAAGAATTGGTGACATGAAGAACACAGACATGAAGGTGGAAGGGACAGAATAGGCAAAGGGAGAGGTAAGAATGAGCCTGTTAAATGAGAAGAGGTGAAGAGACTAGACTTCCTGGAATAGAGAGTTTATTAAGGAGTCAGAGACAATAAATTAGAATTAAATTCCATGTGGATGGAGAGTCTTAAATGTCAGGAAGGGAATTTGGCACTTCGTTACTGAGTACTGTAGGCAGATACTACATGTTAAGAGACAAAGAAGGGATGTAAATAAAATACCTTAGCAAAGTTTAAAAACTAACAATGCAGAATAGCCAGAATATCCAGCTCAGCTGATTATTATAATTATTTTGACATTCTTGAATTTGAGATGATGATTGCTCATCCAAATGTCAGTATCTACTATATAGCTACAGACACAAGGCTGAAACCCGTGAAACACTCAGGCTTGATGTTTTAGTCATAGCTTTGCGATGAGAGTGAATAAATTATGAGACAATTTTACCGCTTTAAAGAAGTTCTATCAACATTTGAAAGAACATAAGTATGTTAATAAGTCTATGTTAATAATTAAAAATGCATTTCAAAGGTCCTCTGATTTTTTTCACTCATTTGATTAAGAGATTTGATTAGTTGAGAAATATATTTGTTGTCTCTACTCTTGGTTCTGCCATGGGTACCTTACGTGCTGGTAAGTCCATAGTAGGTGTTTGTTGCATATAGAATATTGTGAACAATTGATCATAGACTTTAATAACATTTTGCCTTTGATAAACATTTTCTATTCTCTTTAGAGATTTTTCTGTGTAGACATGGAACAACCAATCATAGAAATTCACATACACATGCATATACATAAAAATACACTTTATTTCACTTTATTTTTCCCAAAGGTTAAAACAAACAGCAAATAAAGTTAAAATTATTTTCTTTGAGGATGATTTATGTCTTAATTTTTACCTGCCCTATAATTAGAAATTTTGAACTCTTTAAATGTTTTTTAAGATAAAATTATTGCCCAAGTAAACTTCAAAAATTACATCATTAACCCGGAGACCTTTCTAAGCCTGGAACAGCATTATTAGTACAAGTGCCCACACACAACGGACAAATAAGTAAAGAGGGAAGTTTAAAATAATTTGAAAATGATTTATTGTTGGCCACCTCTCTAGTTTGAGATTCAAGTATTATATTATTTGAGTGCAGTAGGGGAGGACAGCATGTTGCTGTGGGCTAAAGGTGAATTACGATCTATTGCAAAGGAGGAAGGAAATGTACTGAGGAAAGAAGAAGGAGTTGGGAGTAAGCCATGTGTTTTCGGAAGTATTGCTTCAGAAAATGCCTTGAAAAAAACCCTTTGCCTTGACCCTTCCTAGAAAAGGCCAAAGTACACTGGGAGACAGACTACCTTCTTGAATCTTTGATAGGAGAAGAGAAGCGTACTGGCATGGGAGAATCAGGTGGATGCTGTGAATTGTAAAGCAAACCAAGGTACCTAGAGACACAAGTTACCCTCCAATTTTGCATAGCAATCCTATGTTGAATACATCCAGTTTTAGAGTTTGAAAGGATCATTTAATACACCATATTTTAGCACAACCAATCTGAGGTAACTGAATTTATATTCTACTAACACTATTTGTAAAGTGAGTTGAAGTCTTCAGATTAGAAATTCAGTATAGACTTCTAATAGCTTTTGTTTTTACTTGGAATAAGGGAGAAGTGGTAAAATTATATACTCAAAACAAAGTGATGTAGAGAAGGAAAAGACAAACATTGAGGGTCTATTTTGTGACAAGGTCCAAACTATGTTTCATAAATATTACTTTGTTAAATCCTTCTAAAACCCTATGGGGGAAGGCCTTGCTACTTATGCATTGTAAGTGAGGGAACTGAAGCCCTCTCTTGAGTTTATTACCCAAAGGAACATGGTTAGAATATGGCAATATTGTGATTCAACTCTAAGTCTAGTCTGACTCCAATTCCTAGCTTTTTTGTTTTCATATTTTTCTTAGCATGCCACTGCCAGTCCTAGATTAGTTTTAGTGCTACCATATGACAGATTAAAAAAAAAACTGAGAAAAGTGAAGGCATTGGTGCTTATTGAGTCTGAAACTTGCTTTCCCAAGTTCTTCGTTCACAAGATTCTTTGGCTGAGTAATGCCACATTTGTATTCATTAAAGTGTCTAAAGGCAAATGTTCCTCCCACTGCTTTAGGTTCACTACCAGAAGTAATTGTCACCCATCTTCGAGCAGCTGCTCATGCCCGTGACACAGTGTTGGCTTTGGAAGATGCTGTGGACTGGCACTCTGGGGATGAAGTTGTCATCATCAGTGGAATGGGGGGCGAAGGGGCCACACCCATGGAAGAGACTGTCCTTGTGGACGCTGTGCAGAATGCAGACCTCCATCTGAGATCGCCCTTGAGGTACTGAGTGACAGCTGGGGTTCGTTAGGTGGAAGCAGATGAGGTTTTAAGTGTGTTGGTGTCTGGGCATTTTTTTGTCTTTTGATGATCTAATGTTAATTTAATAATGCTAGACATTTTGACAAAAAATTACAAAGCATGCATTGTTTGGCAAGTTGCTGTTAAGAAGATTTATACTTCTTAAGTAAATTTCTCCCGTAAGACTCTAGAACTTCCATATTATAGTAAGTGGTCAATGCAATTGTCAGTATATTTCCTCATTTTCACATACTTGTGCACATAGTTCATGCCTTTGTATTTGAGTTTCTAAAGAAATAGACCTCCAAATAGAGTATTATGCAAATCTAGTGGCTTACTATCCCTTAATAAGATTCAGAGTGGTGTCTACAGATATTTCTTTTTCTTTTTTTTTTTTTAGATATTCGTACAACTTCACAGAGAGTTGGGTGGCTGGACAGCACCATATTTTAAAGGCCACAGTGGCCCTACTCAGCAGGAGTGTTACCATTCGAGGAAATCTCACTAGCGAGAGGACAAAGTTCCTTGCTTCATGCCAGGAGGCTAACGCTTCAGAAGGTAGAGAAGTATTTGTTGGGAAGTTGAAAGAGGGAAAAAGAATGTTCTTAGTGTCAAATGATATGTGGCACTGCTGACTTCTTTCAAAGTTGAATAAACCCTTACCCTTTGCATGTCCGCAATATTCTGCCATTTTTAGAATGCTCTTAATAAATTGTCACTTCATCTCCTGTCCTCAGCAATTGTGTGAAAGAAATAGACAACAGTATCTACTTGAGAGATTAGCTATTTCTTTTGGGAATAAAATTTTGTTAAATAATTAAATCTGGAGAGTTGAATTAAATTTCTAGGTAATCTTAACTCTGATTCCAAGTCCCTTCTAATACTCTCAGGAAAAGTGTTTAATGCCAGTCATGAATGCAGGCAGCACATTCGGATTAGACTTGTCGGCCTCTTCCCTCTCCTCTACCTCCACTTCCAGAGTTTGTTTTCTGGGTGAACTACCACAGACTTTAAGTAAGTGGTGGGAAAAGTCAATTTATCTTCTAGAGGAATACCAGGCACTGAATCACAGTGATGTGCCTATTAAACATCTATTTCAGGGATGGTTAGTTTAGTAGGTTATGTTTGGGTTTCCCAGGCTGTAGATTATGAGGCTTTCACATGATGTGAAGATATCATTTGTCAACTTTGGTCCAGGATGGCGTGGGTGTCAAGGATGACTCCCAGGCATGAGCTCTGGATGGATGATGAGGCTGTTTATTGAGATGGGAAGAGGAACAGATTTTGGGGTGGGAGGGTGGCAATCATGAGCTTAATTTTGTACATTTTGAGACTGAGATGCTAGGCCAGCAACTGAGGTGAGATGTCTGGTAGCATCTGGAGCCTGGAAGAAATCTTGGATGGAGTTAAAGATCTGAGTCACATCTACATATAGACACGTGTGGTATAATGTTAGGATGTGGTCGGGAGAGAGGGGACCTGACTGCACCCCCAACCACCTCAGTCTTCTAGGTCACAAATGTGTCATTCTGAAAAATGTTCGCATGCCGTGGGTTAGAATCCAGTAACTGCCAATTTTAACAGTTCGGCTGAGTATGAGATCTGGGTTCTATTCAAACGCTTTGGGATTTCTCGTATGGGTCTTCTCAGATCATACTGTGCAAAACTGCGTTTGCTATTGCTGCAAGTGAGACCATGCATTGGGGTTAAGCCATGGTAAATCTACTAGATTCTAATGGGGAAAAAATTCCTGATTTCAGCATAACTCTTACACTTTACTACAAAATTCTCAAAATAAACAGAATTCACATCTTCACTAAAAACATGTCACTTACCTCTTCTGTGTGGGGGGCTGTGAAGATAGCTAAATACAATAATACAAGGCCTGACCACATAAAAATGTTATGGATCACTGACACAATCAAAATTGTGATATATCATAAACATATAAAACACCTCTTTGTTTACCTCTTATATATTCATCTGCTGCTGCTAGCAAGTGACTAAACTTTGTAACTTACTGATGATTATTTACGATGGAATGGTACATCATTGTGAATTAGTGACACATCTTCCTTGGTTTGTGAACATGGATAATAAAGAGTCAGTTCAGGAGATGATTTCTTAGTTCACTCCACCACATGCCATGTGTCAACTGAAAGTGCCCTGCAGACTTCTGGCCAAGATGGAGGCGTAAGTACATACACTTTGCCTCCTTGAAAACCAAAAGAAGGACAATAACAAATTTAAAAAAAACAACAACCAGAACTGTCAGAAAATGGAACTGTATGGAAGTCTGACAACCAGAGTTCAAGAAGAAACATTCATCCAGACTGGTAGGAGGGGCAGAGATGGGCAGCTGGGGCAGAGAGGATGCATGGTAAGATGGCTTGAGGGCCCATGGGGGCAAGGCAGTGTATGTTGATCCCACATTCGAGTGTGGATAAACTGGGAGGAACAACTGGGGAGAGAGACAGACCATAAAACCCAGGGTTCCAGTGCAGGAAAAGAAAGCCCCAAAACCTCTGGCTGTAAAAACCTGTGGGAGGTGCCCCTGCAGGAGAAACTCCCAGTCTCACAGGAGAGTTCACTGGAGAGATCCACAAGGTCCTAGAACATACACAAACCCACCCACCTGGGAATCAGCACCAGGAGGACCCTATTTGCTTGTGGGTAGCAGGAGAAGGGACTGAAAGCCAGCAGAGAGCTGAGCAAGTGGCATCATTCCCTTTTGGACTCCTCCCCCACATATAACACCCAAACTCAGCAATGTGAGTTGTCCCGCCCTAGTGTATACCTAAGGTTCCACTCCTTACAACATAACAGGTGCACCGAGACAAAGAAATATGGCCCAAATGAAAGAACATATCAAAACTCCAGAAAAATAACTAAGTGATAAAGAGATAGCCAACATATCAGATGCACAGTTCAAAACACTGATAATCAGGATGCTCACAGAAATGGTTGAGTATGGTCACAAGATAGAGGAATAAGTGAAGGCTATACAAAGTGAAATAAAGAAAAATATACAGGGAACCAACAATGAAGGGAAGGAAACTGGGACTCAAATCAATGATATGGAGCAGAAGGAAGAAATAAACAATCAACCAGAAGAGAATGAAGAAACAAGAATTCAAAGAAATGAACCTCCAGGACAACTTTAAATGTTCCAGCATCCACATCATAGAGGTGACAGAAGAAGAAGGGGAAGAGGAAGAAATTGAAAACTTATTTGAGAAAATAATGGAGAACTTCCCCAATCTGGCAAAAGAAACAGACTTTCAGGAAGTCCAGGAAGCTCAGAGAGTCCCAAAGAAGTTGGACCCTAGGAAGCACACACCAAGGCACATCATAATTACATTACCCAAGACGAAGGATAAGGAGAGAATCTTAAAAGCAGCAAGACAAAAGGAGAAAGTTACCTACAAAGGAGTTCCCACAAGACTATCAGCTGATTTCTCAAAAGAAACCTTACAAGCAAGAAGGGGCTGGAAAGAAGTATTCAAAGTCATGAAAGGCAAGGACCCACATCCAAGATTACTCTATCCAGCAAAGCTGTCATTTATAATGGAAGGACAGATAAAGTGCTTCCCAATAAGGACAAGTTAAAGAGTTCATCATCATCAAGCACTTATTACATGAAAAGTTAAAGGGACTTATCTAAGAAAAAGAAGGAGATCAAAAATATGAACAGTAAAATGAAAGCAAACTCACAACTATCAACAACCAAACCAAAAAAAAAAAAAACCCCAAAACAAACTAAACAAACAACTAGAACAGGAACAGAACAACAGAAATGGAGATTAAATGGAGGGTTATCAGCAGGGAGGTGGAAGTGGGGAGAATGGGGGAAAAGGTACAGGGAATAAGAAGCGTAAATGGTAGATACAAAATAGACAGGGGGAGGTTAAGAATACCAGAGGAAATGGAGAAGCCAAAGAACTTATATATGGCCCATGGACATGAACTAAGTGGGGGCACTGCTGGTGGGTGGGGTTGCAGGGTGGAGGGGAGTAAAAGGGAGGAAAAAATGGGATGACTGTAATAGCATAGTCAATAAAATAAAAAGAAAAACAGAAAGTGTCCTGGGGTCCTGAGGTGACAGCACTTTGCAGTGTGTACTGTGTCCGTTCAGTCTGCTGTCCTCTCTGGGAAGGAGGCAGCAGTGCGGGGGCTGCTCCGTTACTTCTGTGGCACCCTCTGCCATTTCTTCAGTGGCATTATTGTTCTCACCAAACTACAAAGCAGCAAAGTGAAGGGGAAGCCCACTGGACAGTTTAAGACTCAAAAGAGCCGCAATTATGCTCAGCAGTTACATCTCATTCCCTACAATTACCAACCACGAGAAGGTCATTTTATTGCACACTCCCCCCAGGGGATCTTTTGGATTGAAATAAGCATCTATTTAGGTTGGGTTTGTGGGTTATAGTTAGCCTCTTCGTGACAGTAATTAAGGTGATTGATTGCAGGGGTTGGGGGGGGTGCTTCTGAAAAGAATAGAATGAAGGCAACATCATGTCCTAGTTATTGGATGTTTTAATTAATAATCCAAATAAGGAGAATCAAAGTGAAAAGAAAGTAAGATTATTAAATAAAATAAACTGTAATGCTTTGTCTTTGTGCTGTCAGTGCCTTTCAAACTGTGAGATCGGCCCAGAAGCATGTCATATATGTATCAGGGCCCCTAACTTCATTCTGCATTTCAGGCGATTTGCAGCACTGTTTGTATTCCAAGAGTGAGAAGATGCTGGGATCCAGGGATCTGGGGGCCAGAGTCATCATTCAGTCCTTCCCTAAGGAGCCCAGCCGGGTACAGTTGAAGGGAGTACAGTTCCGGGACTTGGGTCAAGCGTTCCAAAAGCATCTGAGCTCTCTGACTCTGGTGGGAGCTATGAGAGGTAAGGGGTCCAGGCCTATGACTTCTCACTTTTCTTTCTTCTCCACATGCAAGGCATTACATGCCAAGGGTCATGATAGGTGATGTGTGGGGTGTGTAGGGGTCGGAGATGGATAATTGTACTCTAGATCTATGCTTCTCAGACTTTAGTATGCTTAAAAAGTCTCTTGAGGAGCTTATTAAAATTCAGAGTTATGGACTCTGCCAAGACAATTCTGGTCTAAGGTGGGCCTAGGCATCTGAATTTTTGATAAGCAAGTCTTATGATTCTGGAACAAGTGGGCTAAGTAATATGCTTTGAGAAACATCACCGTACATACAATACATGTGGCGTGAGCCACACAGTCCCTGTTGGAATCCTGCGACTGCAGGCAGGTTGACATTGAATGGTACAGACGACCAATACTGTGGCAGTCCAGCACAGCAAAGGGCGGTTCTCTGTGAGGTTGTTCTGACTCAGGGGAATCCTCTGCCCAGAAAAATGGAAAGAATGGGCTGAGAACCAGGCACTTTTCCCGGGGAATGCAGAGCAGGCAGAGTGTGCTGATCTTGGCCAGAGCTGTGGAGATAGAAAGGGAGCAGGAAACATCAAATGAAGGTGGGAATCACTGGGTGAAAAATAGGATTAGAATCAGAAAAGAAGAATCTGATCACGTGTACTGATAAAGGTTCCAAAACCAAAGTTGAAGGGTCAGTCATAGGAGAACCCATGGCAAACACCCGATGCCAGAAGCTGACACCCAGAGAGTCAGAACTGGGGTCAGATACTAAATAAGAGGATAGAAGTTTCATTTGAGTTACCCTCCCCATCCATCAGCACCTCCAGTATTTGCACATTCTCACTTTGCCTTCCTTGGAAAGGGAGGTACTCCGGGGGTGGTGCCTGACAAAGGACATCAGGACATACTTAGTGGTTCAGATGGTCCTTGAGAGATGCTAAAATTTCAGCAGACAATGACGGAGACAATTTTTGAGGTTATTGATGGCAGAATCCTGGCTAGCCAACTACAGCATATATTTTCTCATTTCAAATCAACTATATGCCAAGAACGTCTATTTATTCTAATGTTCCATTATCTCTTCCACCTTATTCATTTATTTTTGACATTCACTTAGGGATATGTTTCCAAACATGGCTTTCTCTAGTGCATGAGAATGAGGAGTATCTCAGTTCCCTTACTATAGGGTGGGGTGCTTCCCCTTCAGCTTTGTAAACCCACCATAGGCAAATGGGAGAGTCGTGAGCCTCAGGTCAACCACCAGCTTTGCTAATGTGGAATTATAATCTTGTACACCGGAAAATTATATAATGTCATACACCAATGTTACCCATATAAATTTAATTTTTTTAAAAAAAGATTCTCTGGTAATCTTAGGTAATCTGTGGTAATTAACCAAAAAGTAAGTATTATTGCCCAGCAAGTACTGCCCAGCTCAAGAAATGATGACCACATCTCCTCATGCCAGATGCAGTTTCAAAGATCAGGGTTGGTCCGTAAACAGAGCTCTTTCGCGTCACCCTTAACTTCTCTCCAGCTGCCGTCTGCCACCCTGTGATGGGACTTAACAGCCAGCTGACAGCCAATTGGGAATCTTGATGGCCGTGCAGTCTTCTGTGGTTTGGCCATACTGTCTCTGTCATAGGTTTTTCTTCATCATTTGACCCTTGGAGTCTACCCGCTTGTCTTTGGTACCGTTGAGGCAACTTGGCCTGAGTTGCCCATTTTAAAAATTTGATATCTGATTCCAAATCCTCATTTCCTGAGTTTCATCACTGTGTGGGAGAATGTTCTTAGTTATTTGATAGCTTGCTTTGGAAATGATCTCCAAAGAGATCAAGATCTGAGGAGCCCTCAAGATGCCCTTCCAATTCTTACCGTACTCTTTCTTATGCAGATTCCTACGTGCTGGGCTGCACAGTGCGGGGCTCCTTCAGTAGAGGCCTCAGCCTGTCCAGGACTTTGGGCCTGAAGGTGGACAGTAATGTGTTCTACAATATTTTAGGCCATGCACTGCTGGTGGGTAAGTGAAACCAGCTTGTTTAATTTGGGTATTCTTGAGTAAGACCCACAGTTTTTCAAAAAGAGTTATCCCAAAATTTGAATTTCCAATTTATAAAAACTTGAGCTTTTGCTCATTAGAAATAAGCTGTAGTTAAAAGTTCTAAGTTTAAATTTAGTTATTGGTGATTGGCTAACTGAGCTTTACCAGTAGAAAAATGATCGTTTAAAGCTGACATTTTAAAAAGGCAAAAGATTTGTGCGTTCTGAAGAGAAACCAGAGTATAAAAGCTGACATTTTAGTTCAGGTTAATGAATATACAATGGGCAGTTTTAAAATTTACTGTCAGCAATTTTCACAGTGATTCAAAGTCACATAAATAGGTCTTTGAACCATGTCATGGAAAGTCAAATGTGGATGCCGGACAAGGAGTTAAAAATCTCGAATTCTGTTTTTAGCTGCTCCTGTGGTTAGCTGAAGAAGCTTGTGTTTCAGAATCTTGTAATTGGTCTCTTGCATCCACTCATTTTTTCTTCAAGTTCATTCCCATTGCAGAGCTCAGAATTACCCTTAAAAAATCTCAAATTGCATTATATAATGTCTCTTCTTAAAACCCTTTAAGAGTTTCTTATTCCTTAGAAAACAATCCAAAATCTTTAAAGTAGCTTAAAAGACTCCCTCCCTAGTTTTGCCTCTCATAACCTTTGTAAACTTGTCTTGCTCTTTTTCTCTCTCTCTCTCCACTCTAGCTACACTGACCTCTTTTATTTAAATTATTTTGAAAGAACACACTTTCTGCTGCCTCAGGGCCTTTGCACAGGTTTTGCCCCCTGCAAGATTGTGTTCAAGCTCTTTTAGCACCAGTCATTATGTATCCATTAAAGACTATATATCCTGTTTCAGATAATCAGATTAATGTCTCTTTGTACCATTAGATGTCACGTGAACATTGTTTCCTTGGCATTTAGCGCATTAACCAGTACATTGCAGGTGTATTTGTTGAAAGCAATGAATTAATTAATGAACAAAGGATCTTTGGTTGTATCAGAATGAAAAAGCAAATCAGAGGTTTTCACTGAAAGTAAGACTATAACTGTATTTGTTAAATAGTGTTTTATATTTAAATTAACTCTGTGATATCTTTAGTGGAAAAATGTACGTGTTTCATTTAAGAACAATCTGTTAAAGATAAAAGCTATAAAAGGTCTAATCCTGAGAGGGAAACTGTTTAATGGGAAACTATGGATCATATAAACTTGCTTTAAAACATATCCCAACTTTAAAAGGCAAAGAGCTCTGGACAAAAAATAGTGATCAGATGCAAGAAAATCTTTTGACTGAAAGAGGACAGCTACAGGTCAGTCAAACCAACAGATGGAGGGTTCATTTTCTTTATTCTTAGCTTTGCCCATGTAAGAGAAAACTCTGCTGAAACCCCCCAGGGCAGAAATTCTGAAAGGAGCCCTAACAATATTATCTTAGCAGAAAACAATTACTGTATATGGAATAGACATTAACTAGACAAGGAAAAAAACCTGCAGAAGGAATTTAGCCTTTAGGGCTTGGGTGTTGTGAACTGGCTGCTCTTGACATCTATTGTACTGCAGGGGACGGAATTAGAATATTTGGTTATTAGTGCCTGATAGATAACATACTCAATTCATGCAAAATAAGTTTGCAAATCCAGACTCTTGCGAAATGACATGGGAAGCCCAGATACCTAAGACCTAGAGAAGAGGACATCTGTGAGGCTGTGCATCTGTGGGGCTGCTCTCTGCTGATGCTAAGTGGCTAATCTCTTTCTCTCCGTAGCGTGGCCCATGCTTTTATTTTCTTCTACTCCATATCTTTGTGGTTTGGGTGCGAGGGTCCCAGGTATTCTCCAGCCTGTTCCTCCAGGACGTTTCAGGTCTTCCAGAGGAAGAGAGAGGCATGTAGACAGCTCGTGGCCCATTTGAATAGCTGGGGATGGGTCTGGAGCTGACACTGGGTGTGTGGCATTTAACTGTGGAGACAGTCACTTATACTCTTTCTAAGAAGTAGAATAGTAGATCTATTCCTTTGTTCTTTTTTAAACTTAAACTTTTGATCCCTGATACTCTAGAACCAAAAAGTCCATATAATCAGCATCTCTTTGCTTCATAGACAAAAACGACAAAAACAAAATCAAGACAAGCCACACCCCAAAGGAGAAATGGTATTGCATGTCCCTTGTTTTCCTGGGTCACCTGAAATGTGCTGAAGTAACGTGACCTTTGTTCTCAGGTACATACATGGAGACAAGATATATCCCTGGGGAGGCTATTCCTGGAAGAACAAATGGTAAATATGTTAATGGGTTTTAAATATATTACAATCCATTTAAGTTGTCATATAATTTATAGACAGGCCTGATGGAAGAATGTTAGAGAACTTAAATTCGTTGAATATAATAGATGTTTTGTATACATATACATATATGTGCAATTATGTGAATTATAATGGATGTTAGTAGAAATAAGAATGTTGAATTGCATAAATTTTAATTATGTTTGTGAATCTCTTGGCTTTAATTTCTTCTCTTAAATTAGGTGGATCAGAACAAGGAAACGTAATAAGAAACAATGTGATCATCGGTGTTTCTGGCGCCGAGGGCCTCTCCAGTCCTGAAGTGTTGGCGCCGGCCGGAGTCTATGTCCGCAAGCCCTCCCATGTCGTAGAGGTAAGGTCTTCCCCAGGAAGGTCAGAGCTAAGAGGGCGTACAGGCCACTCCAGAAGTTATTTGGAGTGGCAGCATCAGTGGTGTGGTGCAAAATGTTACTTGCTGCGCACTGGTGTTGAGAAACTATGATTTTGTGTTCGAGAAGTGCTTGAGGATAAAAGTAATCACTTCTCAGAAATCCCATGATGCTCTTTGAAGTGATATCCATATGGAGCAAACATTGTAGATGCTGATTCTTTTCCGGTCACTTAAATTAATGCAAACTAAAATATTTCCCTGAACTAGCCACTGTGGTACCAAGTTTTGTCTCAATACCAATATTAATTTCCTATTAAATCTTTAATATATTACTATATATTAATATACTTATTCACTATATATTAATATACTTAGCATATTACTATATATAAATCTTACTATATTATGTGGTCATACTGTTACACTTCAAGAATGTTCAAAACTGAGGGTCAGTGAAGTTAGGGGGTGTATGAGTTATGTCAGATTCAAGGGTGAATGTAGTATATACTCTAATGGCCTTGATATTTTATTATTATTTAGTACACCTTAACATTACTTTTCCTTGGTGAATTTCCCTCTAAACACTTTAAGAAATTAATTTTTCGGGTACAGTTTAACCACAGGTCTGTGAATGAGGAACCGCATCAGAGCAGTGGGAAGGCCATTCGTCTCCCCCTTTCCAGTGATTTTACCCCATGGACGTCCCCCTCTGCGGGACAGTCCTCTGAGCGTCTACTCTGCCATCACAGTTATGCCAGGTTTCTGCAGAACTGAGGGAATGAAGGTCTCTGTATCTCTCTGATCATCTGTTTCTAATTACTTCTGGCTGAATCACCCCTGACGAATGTCATGCTTATCTCCACAACCCTCCTCCAGACTCTTAATTACATTTTTCCCAAGTGCTTACACACCATTCTGGGTGCCTAATGGGGCCAGCCAACCTGCCAGTGAGGAAGGAGGCAGGACCGGCTGCATGGGTCTAAGGAAACCAAACTAGACAATGAGAGCGGCATTTGACTTGTTGGTAGCTGTAGGGCTGGTTATGCAGCTATGCCAACGAGCTTTGGGGCCTAAAGAACTGTGTTTCTGGATACTGTTTTGGGTAACAGAACCTTGACTACATTGAAACATCTAGAGGTAAATAGACCCTCAGGGTTGCCCAGCTCATCTCCCTGCATGAGGCTAGAATGTATCCAAATCCCCTATTGAATGTCCCGATGCTGTCTGTTTGATATTGCTTCATTGAGTAGCATGTGGTCTCCTGGGCAGCTGTCTTGGCTACTAGTCAACCACAAGAATAACCAAGCTGGCTACAGGTCTGCAGGTGCAGAGGAGCAGAGGGCCAACCCAAACGCTGATAGGCCACCCGGGCCTGTGCTGTCGGACCTGTGAAACAGTGCCCGGTCGGCAGTCGGAAAACTGAGTTCAATTGGAAAGCTGTTTGATCCCCATTAAATGACTTCCACTTTTATTTCTTTACTTTCTTCCTCTTATGTTCACTTTACAAAATTTTAGAAAAAGGTATAATGCACATGTTTTGAGAAGGAAGTTTTCATTTAAGCCAGTAGTGTAGATTCATTAATTATAGTCATTAGGTGTATTGCTGACATTTTTTTTTCAATGACCTTAAAATTCTGTAGTTCTTTTTCTATTAGTTATTAGCTTTTACACCTCAACACAAAATCTGAAACACAGTAGTTTCTCAATACAAAATCATTGAATATAATGAATGAATGAATGAAGGTGTAATTACCTAACCAAAGAATGAGGGGGGAAGAAAGAGAAAAGCAAAGAACAGAGTCCAAGAACCCATAATCATTTTGATGTCTGAAAAATAAGATGTTTAATCTGTAGCAGCATTTAAATCCTGTGGGACTCACCCCTCAGTGTTAAATCTTGTGGAGTTTAGTTCAAATTATCAGCTGTGCCACTGGCATTCTGCTATGCTGCCTCTTCTGTATTCTATTGTCTGGAATGTGCTTTTTCCAAGGACATAGCTGATGATGGCCATACATGGCAAAACCTAAAAATTATAAACTTCTGATGACCCTTAGGGCTGATGGTCATTGCAGCCACTGAGCAAACAGTAAGTTAGTGTTTTTAAGTGTGTCCTGTGTGGACAATACAGAGAGTACTTTGAAAATATATTTTAAAAATACACGTCTATTCCAAAGGTGTAATAATGAGGCTACAATAACAATGATATGTGGGGTGTGTGCGTGTGTGTGTAATATGTGGAAAGAAGGAGATGTGATAGAAAAATACTACTTTTTCTAAGGTTGTTCTGATATTCAACAGAAAGGCACTCCTCGCTCTGAGGAACTGTTTTATAGGTGGTGACTTATATATTTGTCTACGTGAGGGCTGTAGAATCAAACTTAAGGGAATGTAGTCAGGTCTTGCGTGAGCTCAGTTTTTTTTTTTTTTTTTACCCCCATCTCCTGCCTTACTTTTCAGTTTTTTTACAGTCTGGCAAAATATTTTTTAACAGCCACTGTATTACTGTTATTAATTAGGATTTTCTTTTTTAAACTTCTAATTTTGAGATAATTTTAGACTCAGAAAAAGGTGCAAAAATATAACACAGCATTTCTGTGTGACCTTCCTCCCGTTTTCCCCACTGATAATGTAACCATAACCATCACCACTGCGCAATAGCAAAATCAAGAAATTGACAACGGGACAATGCATTAACTAAATTAATGCCCTTATTTAGATTTGAAGAAGACGACATAAACCTAATGCCTGGGCAACCAACCCTGCAAGCCTAAACTGTCTCTCCTACATACATGAGTCTGACCTTGAACTCTCTGGCCTGGCAGGCACGCAGTGATGAAACTGATCCTTAAGTCTCTGCAATGGTTTGTGTTGGATATTAGTCCCGAGTTTCCCTGACCCAGAGCCTAGGACCAAACGCATAGCCACAGTGCATGGAATTTTCCTCCACTTCCAGTCAGTCATCTTTACAGCTAACTCACTATCAACCCTGTGTGGTAAAGGGGATTTCAAGTGTGATACTCCTTTTTAGTTTTTATAGCCACAACTGATGTGCCTGCTTCCCTGCCCAGGCTTCAGCGGAACTAAATCCAGGGAGAAGCAAAACCTGAGCTTTGTGCTTTCTTGCTAGTGAGGACTCAAGCGTGATATTCCTGAGTCTCCAGGGGACCTGTGGTGTTCCTCTGTATAAACCTTAGAAGGACCTGTGTTGTGCTTTCCAAAAAGTTTGGTGGTGGCTCTACATGCAACACCTGTAGCTCTTAGAGCACCCCATTTCCAGCTGTCTTCCCCTGGCAACCCCAGCATCTGCGTCTCTGACTCGTCAGGATTCCTTGTTACCTGCCCCGAGGCTCCATCTCTGCAGTACACATAACCTGTGGCAGCCTCAGACTGCAGGGTCTTCGCTCTCAGACAGTGAGGGCCCGTTCCCTTCTAGAGCTCTGGAGTGCCCCATGTTTATGGGGGTTTTGGAAGTTTCCTATGGCCAGACTCTTGTTTAGGATAGCCCATGGGAAAATCCTGAAGACCAACGCTTCAGAAACACCCATTTAATTTGAGGCGAATTTGTTCTGGTTTGTGAATCAATTTGGTAAGGAATTCTGTGTTTAAAGGCCCAATTTCAATTCTCTCACTCTCCCCACTCAATAGCTAATGTATATTTAAGAGCTGCCTGAAGGGTTAACTCACTTTTTTTTCTAGTAACTATAGATGCACACCTCAAGGAGCTGGCTGACTTGAGCAGTTAATTTCTCTCTGGAATTTCTCTTGCTTGAATGTCCATAATACACTGACTTCCGCAAAAAATTGATTTCCACACAAAGTTCCCTGCTTGCCTTAAGCCCTTCCCCACAAGCCGCCGGCTGCCTGAATAAATATGTGGATTTTCCTCGTGAATCATTTGTAGCATACCCAATTGCAATGGAGAGTGAAAGGGCCGAGAAGAATGTGATCCAACTGTTCAAGTGCTTCTTTTGCAAGAAAACTCCTCTTTGCCGGCTAACTGAAGACCCAAGTTGGAATATCATGCCCATCTGTAAATGCCCTTGAAGAGCACTTACATATACCCAGATGCTTCATAAATACTAATGACATTAGGGCAGGTGATTCAACAAATCTCTTCATTTGCTTAAAATATGTGCTCTTTGAGCACCTGTCTGGCAAAGGTGATGAATAAGGATGTAGCCCTTGTAATATATTCTTCGAATGTTTGAATCTTGCCCGTTCTGGTTCAGTCTTAGTAATGCACTAGCATTTCACTGGTAATGAAATAGAGGTGTATGTAGTGCACCCTCATTACAGAAAATGTGGTGTTCAAGAGGCCCCCATGTCTTAACCCTCAGGTCTTACATACTCATGGCCTTGCCCATGGCTCACAGGTGTGGCAGAAACACAGCTGCTCAGCACGGGCTCCATGGAAGTTGGAGCTTCCTATCTAATTCCATGAGGAAGGTTTCAGTTGGGTAATGTCTTTGGAAATTTCCAAATGCTCCCCAGGGAACAAGATCATCCCTGATTGACAGCCACCGCTCTAGACTATGCCACCTCAAGATACTGGAGTGTTAGCAATGGCCCTGGTTCCTTGAAGTCATGTTAGTAATTCCACTTCACATTTGGTGATATCCAAAATGCACCTTTGCTGAGTACAATGTGGTAGGTAAAACATGTGCTTAGAATTTTCAATGACCTCAGGAGATTGAGGAAATGTTCAGAATCCAGAAGAAAATGGGCCCCTTGTCCACAAAGGAAGAAAACAGTTGTATAACTAGGTGAAAAGTGAGGAGTGACTGGCTAATTACAAATACCCAGGGATCCGCAGTGAATTACTGTATTTTGCCATATGTAATACGCTCTTGTGTATATTGTGCACCCATGTTTTTGGCCCAAACTTTCAGGAAAAAAATCTTTCATTTATATTTGTTAATTCAATTATTTATTTATTTATATTTAGATACTTTTTTGTACTATAAAGGAATTTTGGCATTTATTTTTGGACATATTATAGCACAAGAAATTTTATGTAACAAATAATTACAAAACACAAGAACAGATACAAGGTTTTTCAGGTACTACCTATGTATAATGCACACCCTTATTTTTCCCTCAAAAATTTGGGCAAAAATGTGCACATTGTATACAACAAAATACGGTACAACTAAAGTTAAGGGAAGAGCTCTGTGATTGTGTCAGGAAGTGCTGGCTGCTGCCTGCTGGCCAGGCTTCCAGTCTCGAGGTTATCACTGGCCCTTCCTCACACTTCCGCAGAAGCTGGAAGCCTGCAGGGATTGGAGCACTGGGGCATTGGTTCCTCCTCCCAGAAGTTGAGTACTGGTGGTTTTAAAACAACCTATTTCATTTTTTTTCTCCCATATTGACTTTGCTCGGGTCTATGTACACATGTGTGGGTGTGTGTCCATGTGTGTATTTGAGTGTTCCTGGTGGAACATGTGGCACACCCAGAGAGGAATGGGCTCTTTAAAGTCCCCTCTGTAGGGAGCACTGCTATATTATGATTTTTTAAAGTTTATTTTTCAATTACAGTTTACATGCAATATTATTTTGTATTAGTGTCAGGTGTACAGGTGAGTGGTTAGACAGTCATATACTTTACATAGTGATCCCCTCAGTATTTCTAGTGGCCCAGCTGGCACCGTGCATAGTTGTTGCAATGTGATTGACTGTGCTCCCTATGCTCTACTTTGTATCCCCATGACTATTCTGTAGCTGCCAATTTGTACTTCTTAACATCTCACCTCTTTCACACTCAGTTATTGTACTTGGTTATATTAAAAAAGATAAATACTTCTAAGAAAAAGAAAAAAAATCAACATAAAACATAACTTGCCCTTTCTTGGGCAATCTTTTTCCTGGGATCTGGCAACAGACTTCCCCCTGATTTACATTCCTTTTCTTTTTTTTTCACTTTGAAATGTCTTTTATTTTTTTTCTTTTTTAATCTCTTTTTGAAATTTAATCTTTATTGTATTTTTTATTACCATTTAGTCCCCTTATACCCCATCCCACAAGCAATCATCACACAGTACTTTTTCCTTTTTGCTCAATCCCTCCACCCCTTAACCTCCCCCCAACTACCACTAGCTGTCATCCTGTTCTCCATCTACAAATCTGTCCCTATTTTTCTTGTTAGTTGAGTTTGTTCATTAGATTCCACATGTGAGTGAAATCACATGGTATTTGTCTTTCTCTCATTGGCTTATTTCACTTAGCATAAAGTGCTGCAGGTATATCCATACTGTCACAAAAGGTAAAATTTTCTTCTTTTTTATGGCTGAGTAGTATTCCATTGTGTAAATGTCCCATAGTTGTTTTATCCACTCATCTACTGGTGGACATCTGGGCTGCTTCCATGTATTGGCCATTGTAAGTAACACTGCAATGAGCAAAGGGGTGCTTATGTTCTTTTGAATGAGTTTTTTGAGTTTCTTCAGATATATTCTCAGATGTGGGATCACTGGGTCAAAAGGCAGATCCATTTTTAACTTTTTGTGGTATCTCCATCCTGCTTTCCACAGTGGCTGCACCAGTCTGCCTTCCTACCAGCAATGTAAAAAGGTTCCCTTTTCTCCACATCCTCACCAGCATTTGTCTGTTGATTTATTGACGATAGTCATTTGGACAGGTGTGAGATGGTATCTCACTGTGGTTTTACTTTGCATTTCTCTGATGATCTGTGACATTGAGCATCTTTTCATGTCTTTTGGCCATGTAGCCAGTCCTGTTCTCTTTGGAGAAGTGTCTGTTCAGGTCCTTTGCTTATTTTTTAATTGGGTTGTTTGTGTTTTTTGGTGTTGAGTTTTGTAAGCATTTTATAAATTTTTGTATATTAACCCTTATCAGATGTATTGATGAATATGTTCTCCCTTCTGTACACTATCATGAAGTGGGATTTATTCCAGGAATGCAAGGTTGGCACAACATTCATAAATCAATACGTGCGATTCTCCACATAGATAAAATGAGGGATAAAAAGCACATGACCATATCAACTGATGCAGAAAAAGCATTTCATAAAATCCAGCACCCATTTATGATAAAAACTCTCAGCAAAGTGGGAATAGAGGGAGCATACCTAAACATAATAAAGGCCACATATGACAAACTCACTGCCAGCATCATACTCAATTGGCAAAAACTACAAGCGTTCCCCTTGAGATCAGGAACAAGACAGGGATGTCTGCTTTCACATCTCTTATTCAGCATAGTACTGGACGTCCTGGCCACAACAGTCAGACAAGAAGAAGGAAAAAGTCATCCAAATTGGAAAGGAAGAAGTAAAACTGTCATTGTTTGCAGATGACATGATACTGTACATAGAGAACCCCAAAGATTCCACCAAGACACCACTAGAACTATTAAAGGAATTTAGCAAAGTAGCAGGATACAAAAGTAATATCTGGAAATCAGTTGCAATGTTATATGCCAATACCAAACTAAGAGAAAAGGAAATTAAGAAAACAATCCCATTCACAATTGCTACAAAAAGAATAAAATACCTAGGAATAAACCTAGCCAAGGATGTAAAAGACCTGTGCTCAGAAAATTATAGAAGAAAGAAATTGAAGAAGATACAAAGAAGTGGAAGCACATACTATGTACATGTATAGTAGTAATTAACATCATTAAAATGTCCATACTATCCAAAGCAATCTATAGATTCGATGCAATTCTTATCAACATTCCAATGATGCATTTTGCAGAACTAGAACATATATTTCAAAAATTTATATGGAATCAGAAAAGGCCCCACATAGCAACAGCGATCCTGAGAAAGAAGAACAAAGTTGGAGGAATCACTCTGTCTAATATCAGCCTATACTGTAAGGCTGTAGCAATCAAAACAGCCTAGTACTGGCATAAAAACAGACACCTACATCAATGGGACCGAATAGAGAGCCCAGAAATAACCCCACACCTTTATAGTCAATTAATATTGGGCAGAGGGGACAAGCACACACAAGGAGCTAAAGATAATTTATTCATTAAATGGTGTTGGGAAAGTTGAACAGATATGTGCAGAAAAATGAAACTAGACCACTTTCTTATACCACACACAAGCATAAATTGAAAACGGATCAAAGGCTTAAATGTTAGACCCGAAACCATAAAAATCCTAGAAGAAAACATAGGCAGTACAATCTCGAACATAGCTTATAGCAATATTTTATCAGATATATCTCCTCAGGCTAGGGAAACAAAACAAAAAAATGAACAAATGGGACTCCATCAAACTAAAAAGTTTTTGCACATCAAAGGAAAACATCAACAAAATAAAAAGACATCACACCCTGATTTGCAACAGTGGCTTCCATTTATACTACTTCCCCAATCAGCTTATGGCCAAAGGGCTAGGAAATGAATCCTTCCCAGTGTTTCTCTCCTCTTTGATCATCTCCCAGGACTCTTCACAACTAGATGGTACAATGTTAATATCTCAGTTACCTGCAGAGAAATAGTTTCCAAAAGCATCAAAAGATCGCCTGCTGTAGCTCTCCTGGGGATCTCTGGAGTACAGAATTCTGTCCCTTATCCCTTCACAGTCCCAACACACTACATCTGACTATCTGTGGTAGACCTAGAAATCTGCATTTTATACACCCATGTTAGGCTTGCCAGACAAAATGCACCATGCTTGGCTAAACTTAAATTTCAACTATACAATTAATAATGTTTAATATAAATATATTCCAAATATATTATATGTGATATTTGGAACATAAACTAAAAAAAATTAGGGTTTTTAAATTTATTTTTTAAATTTTTTAAATTGTGAGTTAAATTTGACTGGGCTCCTGTGATTTTTTGCTAAATCTGGCAACCCTACCCTGAGTGCACGCTGAACTTGAAGAAACAGTTCTAGGAAGATGCTTGCAGCATAGTCCTACTATGCTCTGTATAGAACACTAAAGTATTGTGTTTTAGAAAACTACTTACTGCCATTTTGGGTTGTTCAGTGTCAAATTCTCTCTGCTCCCCATTCTCTTTTCTGTGCCCTCCTGCCAATGTTCAGGAGCTGCCCCAGTCCCACAGTGCATACTCCGGGGAGACTGAGTTACTCCCAGAGAAAACACTCCGATGTTCCTTTTCCCATACTGGCCAGGCCATGGAAGACCCCTCTGTGATCAGGGATGAATGATGCAGAAACCACTGGTGCTCCCTTTATCCCTGTAGCACAAGGCTAAATGGCCTACTCCTTGACTTCTACTCTCTAGACAGACACAGATATCAAGGCCTCAGACTCCCTCTGAGGCTGAAAGAAGACAGATGCAAACAAATAGTAGTCCAGCGGCTCGATCTATTGCTCTTTCATTCCTCCCACTAAAAAATGCAGAGCAGACCAAATGCGCGTCAGTAAATGAGTGGATCAAAAAACTATGGTACATTTACTACACAGCAGAAAGAAAGAAGGAGCTCCTACCCTTTGTGACAGTATGGATGGATCTGGAGAGCATTATGCTAAGTGAAGTAAGCCAGGTAGTGAAAGACAAATACCATATGATCTCACCTATAAGTGGAACCTAATCAACAAAACAAGCAAGCAATATATAACCAGAGACATAGAAATAAAGAACAAACTAACAGTAACCAGAGGGGAGAGGAGAGGGGATAATGGGAAAAAGGGGAAGGGTCATCAAGGAACATGTATAAAGGACACAGGGACAAAGCCAAAGAGGGGTAGGATTGAGGATGGGAGGTAGGGGTGGGTGGGATGGGGGAGAGTGGAAAATGGAGACATGGAGACAAGGGTACTTAAACAACAATGAAAAAAATATAAAAACAAAACACAGAGCAGGCCAAAGTGTTATTTACTTTACTGCCTGGTGTTAAGAGGTTGCAAATTCAAATGCCTGCAGGCACTAAGGCCAGTGTCCTAAATAAGTGAAGCAGGACGGGTGGGGACTATGGCAAAATTATGCTTAATCTAAGAAGGTAGGATCTTTTTAGCTTCAGCTGATCCATGGCCATCCCATAGGTATTTGGGCTCAGTATTTCTAAAAAACAGAAAGTCTGAATTTTTATATCAACTCTGTTGATTTTTAAATGATGAAAACAAAATTAATAATCTTGTAAACAGTGGGTAGGCCAAACAAAATACCTCTGTGTTCAATATTAGATTCTTTTGACAGTTAGTTTTTAACACTTGTCTTAAACTGTATTTCATAGTGATGCATAATTGCGGGTACTTTATTGAATTTATAAAGAATATCTCATTGTGTTCACTTTGATCAGAATTAAAGCCCCAAACTCATATGGCCTAATGCAGAATTTAGGTTTGTATGAGGGTATAAAAGATATTAGTTAGATAGTAAATCCTATAAAGAAATATTAAGGTGATTTAAATGATCTAATCAGAACAAAAATACATATTTGAACTTAGCCACCGTCTCTCAGAACTAAGGAATTGCTAGTGGCACCACTGGCTGCCAGCCCATAGCCAAATCATTGAGTTGTACGAAGGATCAGAGAGAACACTTTGTGCGGACTGGGCTTTAAGGAATGCCTTTGCCACGTGCTTGCATACGCCACAGAGCTGGATTTGATGGCGCAAATAAACTTTTCACTGTGGACTTTTACAAGGACATTTTCACCTGAGAGGCTGGCTATCGAGGTGGGTAAATTATAATCTAGTTGAGCTGCCTGGAGGAAGAGGAACCAGAGCATCTTTGATTCCTGGGGCAGAGTGGGGGATGGGTGGGTAAAAGAGTAAGTGAGTCCATAAAGTGTCAATACACCTGAACAAGAAGGGAATGAAAAAGCAGGATGAGCACATATATGAGTTTTTCTTTTCAGTAACCTTATCGTATATGTGGTAACTATTATTTAACTTCCCTTAATTTCTCCAGGGAAACAGGGTGTGTGGTGCTGGTTTTGGCTACTTTTTTCATCTTGTGACCAACCAAACTTCACAAGCTCCACTTTTCTCCTTCACTGGGAATATTGCACATTCTTGTACAAGGTAACTTTGAGGAAATTAATCTACATTTTGGGTATAAGGCTTTGTTTTAACATTTTTTTAAATTGTACAACACACAGAGAGGGTATAATTGACATGTGAGATTTGATGATGTCTCTGTGTCACCATTTTGGATCATGAAAATTCGGTGGTGAAGGGAAAGGCAGAGGGAAGTCATGTAAGAGGGTAGCAAGACAAAATGCACCTTTTGTGGCCAGAGGAGAATTCAATAGAGAGCAATTAAACTTCCAAGAGATCCAAACAACTAGTAATGCAGAGCCCTTGGGAGGCTTGAGAACCTGGGCTCAGGACCTGAGTGGAGAGATGAGCCTTGGAGAAGAGGCTCCTCCCTTGTCATTTGCACATTTGTTTTGTAGAGGGTGGAGTCATCTGCTAAGAGCCTCAAGGAGAACAAAGATGGAGTAGGGGATTTGAGAAGCACAGGGAAAAATACAAGCATCAGTCAGTCAGGCCCTGATTCAAATCCTGACTTTACTCCTACTGAACTGCTATTTATTTATTTATTTATTTATTTACTTTAGAGTCAGATCCTTTATTTCTAAAATGGGAACATACACACATTGAAAGTTGGATGTGAAAAAATAGAGCTTATGTGATGCACCTAAGAGAACACCTGGAATACAGTAGGAACTCAATAATTGATAGCTATAAATAATTATGATAATAATAGCAAAGGAATACTGCGATAATGGAGAGTGATAAGGGTTAAGGATAATGGATATGCCATGTTGGAGTGCCAGCTGAGGCTAGAAGTAGTACACGTGTCATGAAGTTGTAGAGATTACAGATGTTAGTACCCACTTACCTAGCAAGGGGGCGAATCTGGAAGGGGACTGACACAGTGGTAAGGGTCATATTCTGAAGGGCTAAGGAAAGGTGTCCAGACTCTTAGGAAGGGGGTGAACCTAGAGAAGGGCCGATAGAATAGAATGGGATCACGGCAGTCACGGAGATCCAGGAGCAGTTCACAGAGGGTAACAGAGAAGACTGGCTGAGGGATGGGTGGAGACAGAGAGCAGGGTCAAGGGTCTCATCTCTATTCTCCCTCACTCATTACTTTTATTTTAATATTTTCCCATTAGAAAAAAGTGGGATGTTTCAAACAGAAATGAACTAAATTTCACTTTGTTTCATTTTCTAGGTGTGGTCTCTTTGTATACCCTAAATTTCAGCCACCTTGGGACAATGACACTGGCCCCACCCTGTTCCAAAACTTCATGGTTTGGGGAAGTGCAGGTGGTGTGCAGGTAAGTTTCTTTAGTTTTTTTTTTTTAATTAAAACGGTTGCTTTCTCCTGGTGGCATATTATACATTGCTATTTAAAGGGAGATGATTTGCTGCTGAGAGGAGCGTAGCACATCATGGTGGTTTTAAGGAGCCAACAGCACCACAGGTGTGTGTGGAATAGTTGTTGAATGAACAAATTCCCAGTTACTAAGCCAGGGCTAGCTCACTTCCTTTATGGTGACTTTTAAGCAGCTCTGATAGAGAACAACAGAATTATAGAGATTTACAACCAGGAGGGATCATAGAGGTCATCCATTCTTCCCATACCATGCCTATTTAGAGATAAAAAACATTAAAGCTCAGAAAGCAAAGGAATTTGCTAAAGGTCACTTAGTGGCACAACCAGATACAGACTCCACACTCCAAATGTGCATTTTCTGAAACCCTAATATCTTGACTAATACATGCTTCAATCATCAGAAAAAGTGCTATTCATCATTGGAACTCAAAAATTCCAGCTCCAGGTGCCATTGTTACCTTTACCAATGAACCAAATTTTCTTCTCTGTTGTTCAAAAGGGAGAAAAGTTCATGTTCAATCATTTACTTTTCATTATCACAGTGATTTCTCACAGAGAAGCTTTTCATGTCCGCTGTTAATAGCAACATATAAAAATTATCCAGGGTCACTAGTTGGTGCTACAGAGAAAATTACATACACTTTGTCTCTGCCACTTAGAAATCTGGAGTCTAAGATACATATATAAATGAAAAAATATGTTTACAGGGCATTCAGGAAACAGAATAAAAACATAAAAATAAGTCATAATAAGAAAGCTAGACATTTATTTTATATATCAAACAAGAGGAAGATGATTGTAGATGGGGAAAGCCCCCAAAAATATAATTAGGGTAGCTAAGTGGAGGATTGCCAATTATAGTTAGTACTTTGTTCTCAGTTAATTTCATTATGTGCCTTGTTTCCCATAAGCACTATAAATACAGGGGTGAGGATCTAGTAGAAACATTTGTTGGGTGCTCTCTTATGCAGAGAGGACATTATGCCTTGCAGAGGCTTAAATTATGTATCGATGATCTTGTTCTACAGGAAATAACCTAGTAAAACAAAAATATTAAAAGGTGGTGATTAAAGTCAGTTTTCTCAAGTTCTCCAACAAGATGTGCTAAATTCATGAAAAAAAGATCCTTAAAGATTAAACTTTTGTGCACTCAAAAGTCCAAATAATGAGTGCTTTAGAACTTCACTTTTATGAGGAAAGTAAAGGAGAGCCATTAACATAATAGCAGGGAATTTGAAAAGTATCTTCTCCCAGAACAACCTGAAAAAAAAGAATAAAGTAAGGGGATTTACACTTCCTTATTTCAAAATGTACTACAAGGCAGTAATAATCAAGGTAGTGTGGTATGGGAACAGAGGTAGAAATATTGGTCAATGGAATAGAATTGAATCCAGAAATAAACCCACACATCCATGGTCAACTGCTATTTGACAAGGATACCCAGAGCATTCAGTGGGGAGAAATAATAGTGATGCTGGAATAATTAGAGGGCCACATGTAAAGAAATGAAATTGGATCCTTACCTCATATAATTTACAAAAATTAACTCAAAATGCTTCAAAAACCTAAACAGTAGGGCAACGGTTTTAAAATTCTTAAAAGAAAACACAGGGGTAATTCTTTATGATCTTGGATTAAGCAAAGGATCCTTGGATATGACAACAAAGGAACAAGCAACAAAAGAAAATAGTTAAGATTAACTTTTTCAAAATTAAAAATTTTAATGTTTCAAAGGATTTCATCAAGAAGTAAAAACCTACAGATTAGGAAACAATATCTGCAAATCATATATGAAAAGAGCTCATATATAGAATACAAGTATATAGAGAACTCTTAAAACTAAGAAATAAAAAGATAAATAATCCAGTTTAAAATGAGCAAAAGTTCTGAATAGACATTACTCCACAGACTCACAAATCACCAATAAGCACATGCAAACGTGTTCAACATAATAGTTATCAGAGCAAGGCAAATCAAAACCACAGTGACATGGGACTACTTCATAGCCTCTATGGCTAGAATCAAAACGATCATAAGTGTTGGCCAAGATGTAGGGAAATTGGAACCCTCATACACTGCTCGTGGGAATTGAAAATGGCCTAGATATTTCAGAAAAACAGTCTGGCCGTTCCTCAAATGATTAAACATAAAGATACCATGTGGTATATGTTTTCTTTCTCCTAGAGAAATAAAAACATATATACTCACAGAAATGTACACACAAATGTTTATAGCAACATTATTCATAACAGCTAAAAGGTGGAAACCACCCAAATATCCCCCAATGTTCAAATGGATAAATAGTGTGGTGTATCAAGACCATGGAATATTATTCAGCCATAAAATGAATGAAGTATATGCTGCGACATGGATGAACCTTAAAAACATTATGCTAGTAAAAGAAGCCGGTCACAAAAACCACATCCGATATGATTCTGGTCATATGAAAGACCAGAATAGGAAAGTTCATAGAGGCAGGAAGGAGATTCATGGTTGTGTAGGGCTAAAGGATACGGTGTTTCTCCTATCTCACTCGTAAAATGGAAATAGTAATAGTAACTAAATGATGTGTTTGCTTGGGGAGTTAAATAAGTGCCTGCAGGTAAAGTGCCTAGAAGTGCGCCTGAATCTCCGTGGGCGCCTGAATCTCCGTGGGTGTGTAATAACAGCTGTTGCTTTCAGTGTCCTTAGCACCCAGGATTTGGGGGTGATAGAGCGATGTTGATAATATGTCTCTGGAAACTGTAACATTGAGAAGGGCTTTCTGCACTATAAAAAGAACACTGTGTTTAAGTTCCATGAACTTTCATTATCAAATATATCTGACTGTATTCTTGTCATTAGACATACCTGTCATGTATATGGATATTTAGGAGGCCAATGCCTTATCCATTAGGCCACTGGGGCTTCTTATATAGATATTTAAACAGAATATTCTAGCAGGTAAAATTTCTACTGTGAGTACATATAAATTTATATCTATTTGATATTGATAGCTGATATTTTTTGTATATTTTTCATCCAATCATCTTAATCTTTGGGGGAGCATCATTATTACCCTCTTTTGTAGCTAAGAAAACTCTGGGTGAGGGATAAAACGCTTGCTCATGCCACACAGCTCAGAATTGCTGGACTTCAACTCAGGCCGTCTGACCCTTCTGTATGCAGCTTAATAAAAGTTGAGAAAAACTCCCTCTCCTCACTGGGTCTCATAGACACAGTGATTTTCTTTAGAAGGGGACAGAGACATAAGAACACATTATGAAAGCTGTATGGATGCCACAAACAGGGGCTTTTTGCTGCTGTGTGTTGGCTTCCTTTAGAAATTAGATGTTAGCTGTTTGAATATGAGTATATTTGGCAGAATTTGAGATGCCTGTAATTGAGTAACAGTTCTTGTCAAGATCATACCTATTCGTTTAAGTAAGCCTTTGTGTCTTCAGAAGTCTGCCATTTTATACAAGCTATTGGTGCAAACTAAATGGGAAATGCAAGCTATTTAATTCTTGAAAATTCAGGCACAATGACTGATTGACAAGTAGAAGCACGATACTATGGTAAATCAAGGCTACTTTGGCTTCAATTAATAGGTCATGGTCCCCTTCATTAAGATATGAAGGGAACCATGACCCTTTTTAATGATTAAAGAGTGACCGTGTTAGATTAATTGCTGGCCCTGATTTCCACCCTGGCTTTACAGATGTTTGAACTGAGGCCAAAGAAGAAGTTAGATGCCTTTTACGAGGTCATCTGGTTAGTTAATATCAGTACTAGGTATAATAATAAAGGATTCTGTACCCCAAATTAATGGAATTCTTTCAATTCTATTAAGCTAATTTTGTTAATACTTGATCCCTGTTTGGGACTGCTAACCCAAACTGTCATAAATATATGTTCGCATAATGTATTTTTAGTCTGTAATCATGCTCAATTACTTATTTCACATTTGCAATTTTCTGACAATATTAGTTAATATATACTACGCTGAGGAAAATGTTAAATCCTGGAGTTCTTGAATGCTATGGTTTTCTTCCACTGATGTTGTGTGATTTGTTAACAGCAAGTTTATTTTAGATATGTGGAAAATTCACATTGACCTTTTTAATGTATCAGTTATGATGAGGAGAAATGAAAAGTACAGGGGCTTTGTTACCAAAGGGGACTAGTTAGTACTGACCTTATGATGACTTTGCGATGTCTGCGCAGATATTGATGGGCCAAAGCGGCTTCAATATGGTCTAGCGTGCTTAGTTATACTTAGTCAATAATTAAAGAAGTTACAGGAAGTCTGCAAGAAAAGCCAAGCCTCAGACCTTTGCCATAACATACGCTGTGATTTTTTTTCTTTTTATAGATTTTTAGAAGTAGCAATCTTCACCTGAAAAACTTCCAAGTTTATTCATGTAGAGATTTTGGAATTGACATCTTGGAAAGTGATGGGAATACTTTAGTCACTGATAGCTTATTACTTGGCCATTTTGCCCACAAGGTGAGTAAATACCTTAGTGTGGTTGTTGTAGGTTGTCCATTAAAATAGAATCGTATATGATGGGCTCCCTTGTGATCCAGCGTATGTAACTTTAATAGCATGCTTCAGTGAATCTTGTATGTAACTGGTAAAAATTTGAGGAGCTTTTTGTTTGTAAAGGTGGTGATATTTAAAACAAAATTCAAATATATCCAAAGGTTCAATGTTATAAGTCAATATAAGCTATAAAAATCATGAGTAGCTTGCAGAGTTCTTATTTGGTTGCAGTTTAGCATTATTATCCATACCAATTCAATAATGCACCCAATAATTTTAGGTTAGTTTACTCTAACCTCACAATAATAATCAAATAGCATGATTCCATGTTGTCTCTCTGCATTGTTGTTTGCCAAATTTCTACACCAACATTTTATTTATAGGGCTCTTACTTTGTTTAGGGTGTCCCCCCTGAAAAAAATAAGTAATTCATGTTTACATTGTTTGCTATAGTATACTATGATTTCTTCTGTGATTCCCTAATACGTCCTTAAGTGTGGTGTTAAAAAACAAAATTCAACCAAATAAATTTGAAGATCTAATTGGCTTTGTGAAGAGACTCATGAATTAGGAAGCATCCCATCTGAATCTCCAAAGGGTTGTACAACACAGAAGTCTTTTACAGGCAAAAGGGTGTGACAGGGGTGTTCTTTGCAAAAGAAAAGAAAGGGTTATTTTTAGACCAGGTCGTCTTTAGGGTGGAAGGAAGGGGTGGGGCAGGGAAGGGCAGGGGTTTTATCTGTGCAGGTTTTATCCTACTAGCATTTATCAGGAAATTTCATATCGATTGGTTTAATATTCCACTCCTGGGAGAGGCTGAAACTGCAGTTAGGTCAGTTACTAAGTTTTGGTTTGGTGTCTTGGCTAAGCAAAAGTGACTCCATTTTGGCCTGTTGTCTCTTTTTTTTCACTGTGGGTTTCTACATGATCAACATCAGACTATACGTGACTTCTCTGCTACTGCAAGGTCAGGTTACCAGAAGGTAGATGAGGCAGAAGACCTCCCAGAAGAGAAGTACCTTTCTCCTCCAGGGAAGCCTGTGGTTACCATTGGTGTCAGTAGGCTTCAGACCTATAATGGGTCCCCTCAGTTCTTGACTTTGAAAGAGGTACATATGTATTAGTAACACATTGTCACAATAATCAGAGATGGTTCTTCTGAGAACCATCAAAGATAATCAGAGATGGTTCTCAGAACCAAGGAAAGAACATTCTGTTTAGTTTGTTCCCGAATGCTCTGGCCAATTCATATTTAAATGATAATTATTGATTTTTATACTTCCCTTGGAGATTATTTCATGGATCTAGGTATAAGTATTAAGATTAAAAAATCCTTTCAGTGACTAAGCTATATTTTACTACATTTAATTCCCAAACTTACTTAGTTAAATCTCTTTTGAACTATCCTTTTCA
Organism: Desmodus rotundus; assembly: GCF_022682495.2. Lineage (NCBI taxonomy): Eukaryota > Metazoa > Chordata > Mammalia > Chiroptera > Phyllostomidae > Desmodus > Desmodus rotundus. The sequence continues at coordinate 16,782,828 of NC_071397.1, read as the reverse complement.
GGAGGGAAATGCCAGTTTTTCCTTTTCTCTGAAAGGATTACCACCTTAAGAGAAGATTCTTCTTTTTAGGCTGCATGGTTTTCCAGGAGAGGGTGGGAACCAGATTTACATTCCATGATACTGGAGATCAAATGCTGTTAAATTTCTCCAAAATAACCTTAGAGGAGATGCTAAAATCAAAATGCCCATCAAGCTGAGTAACTGTCTTGGTAAATTAATGTCACAACATCTTAAGGGTTGCTAAATAGACATCATAATTAATGGAAGAGTAGCATAAATTGAGATATAAATCCTGACCAAAGGGTGGTTATCATGAGATAAAAAATAATCATACTCCTGGGATGTGATTCGCCAGGAATGCAATGCCACTGAGCGCCTCTTAGTCTTTTAACAAGTAAGTGCAAGACACAAGTCCCTGGATGGAAAATGCCAGACAGCATGTTCTAGGGGGGATCTGGACCCTGATTAGGCACCCAAATAATAAAACCATGTCATTTTAGAGTTAAATATTACCTAAGAGTTAATTTAGTTATAGTTAGAACTCCTGATTTTTTAGGTGAAGAAATGGAGGCTTTAGGAAGTCAAATGATAGCCTCAAAATCATGCCTAATAGTGTGGAGGTGGGACCACCTGGATACATACTCTTGGTCAAATACTCTTTCAGTTACATAGAAAATAGCTTTAGCAATAAGCATTTATTAGTACCTCCTTCATTATTTCCTGAACTGTTTTCCATGGAAGGCGAGCCCCAAGAGAGGGTCCAGGAAAAGGAAAATTCCCAGGTTAATTCCATTTAGGACATGCTATTTATTACACCTCTCATCCCCTCAAATTCATGTCACATATTAACACATTCCAGGTTCTGCAGAGTCCTAATGTTAAAAACAAACAAGAAAAATATCTCTGAATCTTTGTTTGACATAGTATTGCTTAGATTTATTTGGGAACCTTTTTACTGTCATAAGAAACTGTGTGAGGCCCTGGCCAGGTAGCTCAGTGGGCTGGAGTGTCATCCTGTACACCAAAAAGGCGGTGAATTTGATTCTCAGTCAGGGCACGTACCTAGGTTACAGGTTCGATCCTGGGTCGGGGCACCTACGGAAGGCAACCAATCAATATTTTTCTCTCACATCAAGGTCTCTCTTTCTCTCTCTCTCTCTCCCCCCCCTTCTTCTCTCTCTAAAATCAATGAACGTATCCTCAGGTGAGGATATAAAAAATAAAAACAGAAAAGAATCTTGTGTCAGCTGTTTAAAAAAAAAAAAAAAGATACCTGACCTCTGTGGTTGTGGAGCTGATTTTAGCCTCTGTCTCTTTCATGCCTGTCATACTTTTAGGAATGAAAATTTTCAGAGAATTTTGCCAATCCTCCTTAGACCTGCCACCCACATCTAACTGGGGGCTCACGATTATTAGTCAGTCATATCCTAAAACAAACACTTGTTTCTAGAAGACCTTGTTATTATTGGAAAGGATTTTTTCCCCCTCTAACTAAGCATCTTTGAGTAAATGTTTGGTATTCTCACACCCAAACATTGCCTTTATATAGAGATGGGTGGAGTAATTTCCAGTGAGGACGGCTTTAATATACTGGACAAAGAGATGCACTCTCCCGTCACTGTACTGCATATCCCAGGTTGGCTGTGCAGTTTGTTTAAACCCGTTGTCCCAGCATTCATCTCACTAGCGCCCCTTCACACTCTCAGCAATGTCCTGCTTTGGATATAAATTATGCTCACCCTACTTTTAGAAGGATCTGTGGGATGCTTGCCTTTTTGTTGTTATTGTAATTAATTTGAGCAGATGATACTACTTTTAAAAATATTGTACTGAGACAGATGCTGGTGGGGTTAGTTTATTTTTTTCTACTATTTCTCTACAAGTTCCATTCCATTTTCACTGGTGGATTTGTCTTCCTCAATTTAGGCCTTTCATTTTTTTGATCCTCTAAATTCTGTTGTAGGGCTCCTTCTCTTTTCAATATACTTGCTCTCCCTGGGAGAAATCTCATTTTCTCTAGTGGTTTCAATTACTATCCACACGCTGGTGTCTCTCATCTATTTGCATTTATTTCTACCACCTCATTTTGTGCCTTCAGTTTGCAATTAGTTTTCTTTGTTTCTTGTTTTTTCCCTACTTTCCAAACTTCACTTGTCTTGCATTGCGTAGTATATTTACTCATTTTAAAGTTATTTATTCTGTGTGCTCATTCTCATTATTGGATTTAAATTTTCAACAAGCCTGCTTGTCTTAAAGTCTAAATTACATCAGCACTGTAAAACTTTACCTGAGCGATGCAGGAGACCTTCAACTCCTTCAACCTTTTTCTTCACCTTCTCATCTTGTGTATTACTTTTCTCTAGTATTTATCCCACTTTTTAAAATAAATATTTTATGGAAATATAATATTTATGGAGAAAAGTTCAAAAACATGTGCAAAGATCTTAATGGATTTTTAGAAACCAAACCCATGTACATAGTACCCAGTCGAGAAATAAAGCATTACTGTGTCCTCTGAAGCCCCTCTTGCCTGCTCTCATTTAACTCGACCCCCAGACCCCAGCCAGAAGGGAAACATTATTCAGACTTCTATAGACATAGATTGATTTCAAATCTGTGTTTGAACTTAATATAACTGGACTTCTAGAACATGTAAGTCTTTTGTGCCTCAGTCCTTTGGCCAAATATTATGCTTATGAAATTTATTCCTGTTTTTTTAAATTTTACAATAATTTATTTTTCCAATTGTGTAGCATTCTACTTTATGACTGTAGCACATTTTTAAAAAATCTGTGTTGCTACTGATAGACATTTGATTATTTGCAGTTTTGGGTTATTATAATGATGATGAGGTGAATGTTCTTCTATATGTCTCTCTATTTGCATGCATTCCTGTTGAATATATGCAAAGTTGGAAAATTGCTGGGTCAAAGGCTATCCCTTCAGCTTTAGTGGATAATGCCACAATAATCCCGAGTGTTTATACGTGGGTGAGCATGTGCGTGAAGAGTTTCACAGCTATGTCTTGGTATTTCTCCTGACCAGTGTCCTGGAGATATCCTTCATGTGTCTCCATTATTGAAACGCTTGCTCCTGGCTCCCACATCTTCCTTCATTCTGATTTAATTCCTTATTTATTAGAGTGTAGCCTATAGTAACTTTCTTAACAAAGTGGGGGGTCTGTGGAATGTAAAGGTTTTGAGCTACAAATGGAGACCCCCTTATTAGTAGGTTATTGGTTATAGAATACCAGGTTAACTTCACTTTGCCTTGATGTTTTGAAGGCAATACTCCGTTGTCTTCTAGCTTGTAGTCTTGAGGATGCGTCTTTTCAAGTCCTCTCATTTTAGATCTCTTCTGTGTAACCTTTTAGTTTCCTGTTTTGGAAGTTTTTAGGATGTTGTCCTTGTCCCTGGTGTTTGCAGCTTCTGTTACAATGTATCTTGTGTGGCTTTTTCTTTTAACCACTGGCTGGTGCTACATGAGACCTTTCAGTCTCATTTCTTCGAGAATTCTATAATTCTCTCTTTATTTTCCTTTTTCTTTTTAGAAACTATATTATTTGGATAATGGGCCTCCTAAATTGTTTTTCTAATCTTAATTTCCTCTATGATTTCCCAACTGTGTTTTTATTTTACTTACTAGGATATTTTGCCAATTTTTTTTCTGTTGAATTTGTTATTACTGCTCTCTTGTTTTTTGTTCTCTTCCTTTCTGAAAAATCTCCCCTCTTTTAGGCTTTTTTTCTTGTGTCATGGATATAAAGTTATTTCTCTGGGGTTATTAATGACAATGCTTAAGTTTCCTTTTGATTTCTATACTGGCTTTGTCTCCACTGGGTTCCTTCTGTTTGTTTCTCTTTTCATTCTTCCTGTGGGAGGTCCCTGACAATTTCCGGTGATCTTCAGATGTACAATTGTGTTTAACAGTGGGGCTGTGAAGCACTAACTAGTTGATTAAATGGAGTTTGTTGGAGAGATTTTGTGGTAAATCCTGGAAGCAATTTTATTTTTTAAAAAATATTTTTAATTTTTATTTTTGTGTTAACATATAGTAAAACTGACTTTCTAATGTACAGTATCTGATTTTTAACACATGATGGACATGTGTAGCCGCCACCACCACAATCAAGATACAGAAACAGTTGCCTCAACCCCAAAATACTCCCTCCAGCTCCATCTTTGTGGCCACACCCTCCTCTTCACACCAACCCCTGGGAATCACTCATTTATTCTCATTGTGTCTGTTTCAACAATCATTTACATTGAATCAGATAGTGTGAGACCTTTTTGACGCTGGCACCTTTCACTCCCAAATGCCTTAGGAATTTATCTAACATTGCAAGAAACAATATTTTATTCCTACGGGTGTTGGCTAATATTCTACTACGAGGAAATACTGCCGTTTGTTTATCCACTCATTTGTGAAGGACATTTGAGTGGTTTCCAGATTTGGTGACTACAAATGAAACTGTTACAACCGTTTGTGTAAGGCTTTTGTATGTACATACATTTCCATTTCTCTAGGGTAACCACCTAGGAATTAAATTACTGGGTCATATGATAAGGGTATGTCTGACTTTATAAGAAACTGCCAAGTTATTTTCCACGGCGGCTGTGCCGTATGCATTCCCACTAGCAATATATGGGAGTTTCAGTTGCTCCTTACCCTCGTCAGCATTGGGTGTCCTCACAAATCTTTATTTGTCATTCTAATATAACGTATGTGTAGTATATCCTTTGTCATGCATGTGATTTGTAACTGTTTTCTCCTTGTCTGTAGCTTGCCTTTTGATTACCTTAACTGTTTTTATTTGTGCATTATAAACTGTGGTTCATGTGGAGAGTTCTCTTATTTGTCTTACCTTGTTTCTCCCCTTGTAAATCGCAGGGAAGCCTGTGTATGTCAGCTGGGATCAAAACTCCCAAAAGGTGGGAACTGACACTATCCAACACAACCTTTGTTAACTTTGATCTCCCTGACTGCGTGTCCATCAGAACCTGTTCGGGCTGTGCCCGAGGGCAGGGTAAGTTGGTTGAATAGATAAGCCAGACAGTAAATAAAGCCAACACTCCAGTAAACATGATAAATAGTGGCAAAGCCTTTGTGATTTATTATTTCTTTAGGTTATAAAATTGCATCAGTAGAAACTGCTGCTCAAAGAGCCTACAAGAAATCCTAGAGAAAGCCAGGTGTTAACGTGGCTCCAGCAGCCCCCATCCTTTCCCGTGGTGGCATCGCTCACACTCCCATTGTGATGCCATGTCTCTGCTGGACGCTGAGCTTCACAAGGCAGGGAGTATGTCTCTTCAGCTCACATTTTATCATTAGCACCTAGTGGCCTGGTGCCTAATAGGTTTGTTAATGAAGTGAATGAATGAAGTTGAATGGGTGGACATATGACTATAAACTATCACACATGCAGTCTTTACCGAAAGAGCCAGAATTTAGTACTTAATGTTTTCAACAGCCCAAGGTTTGTTGTTTGCACAAAGAGAACCATAGGAATTTTTGTTCACTTGTTAACCACGTCTCAGAGGAGGGGAGAAATACCTTGGAGGACTCATGGGCTAAGGTGAAAAGAAGTAGAGAGCAATCTAGTTGATTTGATAGTTGTAAACAGCCAAACCAAGTAATTCAAGTAAATATGCTCTTGTGGTTTGAATCCTAATTTAGATAATTGTTTGTTTTTTTAATTAAATGAATAATCAGCAAGCCTCTACTTTTTTTTTTTCCCCCTGTGTAGGCAGAGCCAAAAACTGTTTTTATTTGGGTAGCATCTGAGTTCAAAATTGTAGAAACAATAATAGGAATACAAAAGGACTTATGACATTTATTTCAAATTACAGCTCTTTAGTTCTTTAATAGCTTCGCTGTTTCATATCATTCACAAGGCACTGGGTAAAAGCACTCTACTCCTTATTAGCTCTAATTCCTTCTCACTGGATAATCTTGGCTAAGTCATTTGTTAAAAAGCTGTCTATTCCAGGTTCTATTTAAGCAGCTGGGGTATACAAAGATGAAAAACACATAGTTCTTATCTTCCAGCAGCTCTTGATCTAGGTACAAAAGTAAATGTTTAGTCCAGTCACTGTACTAGAGTCTGATAAGTACAATCCTAGAAAACTGAACAAGGTCAGTGAAAGGAGCAAGGAAGGAGTCAGGTGAGATTTCATAGAGGTGACTCTTAAGCAGGGTTTTGAAAGGTGAATGGAAATTTGCAAGGGAGAATATGCATAGAAGAGTTTCTAAGTATTAGGAACAGCATAGTAAAAAAATTGAAATGCCAGTAGGACTGAATTTAGAGTTTCAGGTGGGTGTGGTATTAGACGGACTACGGAAGTTGCAGGAGGGTACTCATGGAAATCTTGAATGCATGGCTTAATTCACTGCCTGGACTCCACTGGGGGCAGAACGAAAACATAAGGACTTCCATTTATTTGTATCTTATTCCCCTTTATTTTCCTTGGTATGTATTGTATAATGTACATGATACAGAAGTATAGTAGGGTATGTACTGAGAGATGTGTACTTGACTCAGACATTTTAATGACAGGGGTGTGTGAATTAGAAGACCACCACCATAGTTTCTTCCTGGGCATGTGGACTAGCAGCACTGCAATGAATCCCATGGCGGTGCTGTGATGAACAGACTGCTAAGAAGTACAGCCCTAGCGCTAATACTTAAAAAGTGCAATACCATTACTACTGATATTTGTTCACATGATTAAATGTTGCTTTTGAGGGTAAATCTTTCAAGTATAAACCTCATAAGAGGTGGGCTTAGACTCACGACAGAAGACCTGGAGCACACAGATTGAGATAGATTGAAAGAGTAAATGAAGACACCTTTAGTATTTAGTAATTAGTTAGTTAGTGTTCTGTGTCTCTATTTCCCGCTGGAACAGTTTCTCCTCCTTGGCACTATTAGTATTTGGGCTGGATAGATTTTTGTTGTGGGGACTGTCATGTGCGTTGAGGATGTTTATCAGCATCCCTATGTCTACCCACCAGATGTCAACAGCACTGCCATCCACCCAGCTGTGACAGCCCCAAGCAATTCCAAACAGGGCCAAGTGACCCCTGGTGGAGAATTGCTGCCCTGGAATACAGACTGCACTACAGAAGGCAGTGTCGGTACTGCTCTTGCTTCCCACTGCGTCACCAGGACGTACCACAGAGCCTGGCGTACAGGAAGCACTCACTTTTTTTCTTGAATAAATGAGTTGTGAAATTGTGTAAATATGTAATTTAAAGTGCTGGAAACATCCCAGTGAATTCAGTTGCCATTTGTTATAATAGTCTTTTGTGCCATGCGTAACACCCTGTCTTCCATTTCATAGGTGGATTTACTGTGAAGACCAACCAGTTGAAGTTTACAAACTCTCCAAACTTAGTAGCATTTCCATTTGCTCATGCAGCGATTTTGGAAGACTTGGATGGGTCTCTGTCTGGGAAAAATGGAAGTCACATTCTTGCTTCTATGGAAACCCTCCCAGCCTCTTGTTTGGTCAATGCCAGATTCAGTCAGGGCGTCCCTGGCAGTGTCTGCGGGGAAGATGTTCTCTTACATCGTATGTCTATTAGACTGTAAGTTAAATTAACTTTACTTTTCAGTTTGCTAATGAGCGTGCATATAACATGCAGGGTGTTGAGGTTTATGCACTTGACCTTAGCCAAAAGGCTGAGAAGTGACGTTGACATTTATAAAAAGGGACTTGTTTTCTAGATTGTATTTAAAGTATTTAGTTCTACACAAATGATGTGGGAATAATTTTGACAGCTGTCAAATCATAAGTTTATGGTAGTTTCAGGCGGATTCAAATGGCAGCTAACTTTCAATATCACTGGACCAGAACTCATCCATGACCTCTTATTGACATTTTGAGCTAATAGCTTTCTCTTGAGAAGACTTGCAACCAGCAGAGAACTTGAAATGTATTTAAATTAAAAGTATTATTAAAAATTCCAATAATGTCCATTCTCATTTGTATACATTTACTCTCCCCCAGCTCTTTTTAAGTGTTCAGTGTGCTCCAGGGAAGCAATTGATGACGCCTTCCTATTACTTGCAGAGTTGTTTCATGCCAGTTCATTTTCCTTGTTAATTTCATGAACTATTGGATGTGTACGATACATTTCCTATTAATATTGGAGCAAGGACTCCTTGGTTATGCTAGTCAAGCTACCATTAACTTAGCAGCTGGGCCGTTTTTAATGCATAATAGGATTGCGTCTGCCCTCTCTAATTTCCAGGTAATGATTGCTCAGTGTCTAGGGTCTCTCTTTTACCTATTTTAAATGCATTGAATAGACTTAGCCACAGTTCTTTCCTTCCTTTGTCTTAAGTGTCTTAACTTCATGAATACTAAGTCAAGTGATTCAGCTACAGTCTGTTGCCATCTTTTTTAAACCAGTAAACTTCAGAGAGTGAGAGGTCAGGATTGCACCAAGTCTGCGTTTTGAATGCATATGGATCAGTATCTTGAAATTCGGTTTTAAGAGCTTTAGTAATACATTGCTAGCATCAAATAGTCTGGAGATTTTTTTCACTTTTGCCATCCAGACTGTTTATTATTCTATCTAATGTTAACTGGCCCAATCCCAGTGAGTAAAACAGCAATGTGGACGGATATATTTTCATTTTAATCATTTTGATAGTGCAGAGTGTGATGTTTTTAAAAACCCCTCACAGATGCATCTTGATTTTTTATTATTATTTTATTGATTTTTTTTAATAAAGTTGTTTTTAAGGAGAGTTTTCAGATTTATAAAAGTGGCTTATTTCTTACATGCTTTTTTTTAAATAATGAAACTTAAAATAGATTTGTGTGGTTAAAAAGAACATTTTGTGCTTGCATTATATTTATTTTTCTGTGTTCTTCACACTCCTTTTTTATGCCTTATTTTAAGATCTATTGGGAGACTGTCTCTCAGAGAGGCACTTAGAGGTGGTGTTAGAAAGCTCTGCAGAAATAGTCTTGTCTGAGCTTCTGTTCCTGGAGATCTTTAGGACAGGGTACTTAGGTGCTTACCTTAGCAGCAGGCCATCACCCCAGCACTTAGGGATTGATACCTGGTCAAAAAGATAATAATCCTGCAACCATATTGTAAGTAGATTCAGAAGGCTCCTAGTAGGGTGAAAACCTTATCTTGGTTTGTCTGGAGATTTCCTGGTTTTAAAAAGAGAAAAATCTCATGTTCCAGAAACCCCTTCAGTCTTGAGAAAACCAGGATATTTGGTCACTCTATCTCTATGCTTCTACTTAAATTTTTTTTGATTGACCCACAGGTCTATGGACAAATGCTCAACTATCCCAAATTAGCCGCAGGGAAGTCTCAGTGTGCTCCCAGTTATGAGTCTCTTGACCCTAGAGTCTTCTTCCCTGGGATAAGATGATTGGCTTAGGTGGTCTCCAGGGGTTTGCTGGTTAAAGTGCACCAGTATCACCTGGGCTTTTGTTAGAAAGGAGGAATCGAAGACTCCACCCCAGACATCCTGAATCAGAACCCCCAGGTGATTTATATTCGAGTTTGAGAAGCACTGCTCTGAGATCCTTCTAACTTTAACTTTCTATGATCCTATCCCTAGCAATTTGTGCTCAGTGACTTGATCTTTGTCCCAGAGCATTATAACCTCATTAGGAACATGTCAGAGCTAATGAGCAATTTGAATTCTGCATAGATACAAACTTTGCTGCATTTCAGGGAGAAAGAATTAATTTATTGTGCTATTTGCCCTGGAGCAAGCACCCTAAGAGTTGATTTACAAAGCTCTCACAGTCATGATCTTTTGGGGGTGCATGTTGATGGAGATCTGATATGGCACAAGTACCCTGCTGCCTTTACTTTGGACTCTTACCCCCCCTCCTTCAGCAAGAGGTCCCAGAGGGCTGGACATGTGGCTTTGCGTAGCTGCATAAACAAGGCACCACGTTCCCCTTTTGCTAACAACCAAGTAGATGGAGTGGAATTTTTTTCCTTGAAAGGCCCTCTTTATGGTCCAATTTCACTCTAACTTCTTTTTTTGACATTGGCAACCCTCTGTTCTGTCCCTCACTACCTTATTTAAGTCTGATGGGTCCCCACATTTGCGGCACTTCCTGTTCTATAGCTTCCTCTGACTCTACCTTAGCAGTTGGGTTGACAGAGGCATGTAGATATTTGAAGTTGGTCATAATATTATATTTAGTGGAAGAAAAAATTTCTAATCTCTGTAAGGCAGAGTCTCGCTTTATGTTTGTTAAAATGACAACATGTTTCATCTGCATGAAAGCTGCTTATATTGTTTCCTCTCTCACTCACCAGTTCTAAAAACAGGCCTTCTATAGAAGCCACAAATATTCTGGGTAGTGTACTTTTCTCAGCTTCTCTTTCTACCAATCTCATCTATCAAGCCCATCCTTCCTGATAAGACAGGGGTGGTGTTGGCCCTACCAATGTATGGCCGGACCTTGTTTCAGAAAAATATGTCACTGATTTGTTCTCCCCAGGGGTCTCATAATGGTGACATACCTAACATAGTGCTTGGCTTTATCCACCCCCAAATTTAGACAAATGTTTTCTTTTGTATAGAGATAATTACATGGAACAAGCATAACATTCCCAATAAATTTTTGTGTGCTCCTTCCGGATCTCCTTTGTAAGTTCCTCTCCTTGTCCCTTAAGTACTAGTGTTTCTCAGGGTTCTGTGAGGAGCTCCCTTTCTCTGAAGTCATCCTCTTTCCAGATGATCTGGGTTATTTCACCACTTTGGTTCACATTCACTGATGCTTTCAGATTTTCTTCCTTTAGTCTACACAGCTCTACTGAGCTCCAGACCCATTGCCCTCAGGATCTTCACTGCCCAATACTGTAGCCACTATTCACATGTAGCTACTGACCACTTGAAATATGGTTCACCCAAAATCGAGATGTGATGTAAATGGCAAATTATGCACCATATTTCTAAGATTTGCTATGAAGAAAAGAATGTAAAATATCTTAATAATTTGTTTATATTATGTTTAAGTGATAATATTTTGGATACATTGGGTTAAATATATTATCATAACTAATTTTACCATTTCTTTTTACTTTTTAATATAGCTACCATAAAACTTAAGGTTATGGCTTACATCATGGTCGTGTCTTTGGCTTACATTAATGGCTTGAATTCTATTTTTGTTGAGCAGCAATTCCTTCAGTACTTTCACTAGAATGTACATTAGACATCTAGCACTGGATTTGCCAAAACTCTGTCTACAGACCTGTTCCCTGCTGGGGGTTCCAGGAAATTCCTCAATTGTCTAAACCAGAAACATGGAGTTGACTCATCTTCTTATTTCACACATCCATCACCTATCAAGTCCCGCCCATTTCACCTCCTCCAAAAATTCACCTTGAGTCTTTCCACTTCTCTCCTTCTCAAATTGCACCCTCTAGTCCAGGCTACCATCTCTCTCACTTGCCTAATCATAACAGCCTCTTAGCTTGCCACCTTACTGTGCTCCCATCCTTGAACTTTATAACTGAAGATCTGGTCTTGCTATTCATTCATTCCCTTGCTTGAAAGTTTTTAAGATTTGCCAATGCCTGTGGAAAAAAGTCCAATATTCTTAATATCTCATGGGCCTTTTATGACCTTTTCCCTATTTATAATTCTAGCATCATCTCTCAACACTCTGCCCCACTTCCTTGCACTTTATGTCTCAGCCACACTCAACTTCTTTGTGCCTTACAATTCATAATCTTTATCTTCCAATGAACTCAGCATGAAGGTCGTTTTCTCTGGTAAGCTTGTCTGATTTTTCTGTACAGGTTTTGGTATCCCTGCTGTATGCTGGCTCCACACACTTGCACTAACCAATACTCATAGCACCTACATAGCTTCAATATCGTCCATCTCTTCTTGTACATGGTATGTAAGGCAAAAATAGGGTTTTTTCTTTTGCATGTGTGTGTTTGTATTATAGTATCTGATACTATGTTGAAACATAGTGACTCAATATAATTGGTATTGAATAAATGAGTATAAGTAAAAGAAATTGCGGACTCTCTAAAATCTTCCTCCAGGGCCCTTACCACTCATTTCTCCTGTAGAACCTGTCTGTGATGAGCTCCTGGCACTCAATGTCTGTTCAGAGGACCCAGGATTAAAGTGCTGTCCCTAGCCTTTATTTCTAAAATTCCTTGGAACATCTAATACTTAAGAATGTCCTTTCATGATGTGTTGTGGGCTTTTGTTTCCAGGGACTATCTGTTTACCGGGTTTATTTTAACAGTTGTGGGGGAGCTTTGCCCACTGAGCCCCATCGTCCCCCACAGATGAGAATAAGTCTACCAAGACATGATCTGAGTGGGGAGGAAAGGTGGCTGATCTCTCAAAGGAGAAGGGCCAGAAACCTGTTCTCAGTGGGCTTTTATTGGGTTTAATTTGCATAGGAATGCAAGGTCTATATGTAAAGCTGAATCATTGTCAGGTGGTAAGGATCAAACAATAGATAACATTCAAAGAACTATGAGAGCTTATTTAGAGTCAGGGTCAGATAGCTAAAGGGCCATAAAACTTTGGGGAAACAAGCTCATTTCAGGCTTGGACCCTTATCATTTAAATTGAGAGTATTAGCAAAGCAGGTTTCACAGGATTTTATGCATTCTTCTTAGGCCTGATCACTCCAGGGAATCTGCCCTTTCTATCACAGGGCTGTACCCACCTCTGGTATTGTTTCAGGCTTAAGGCAGGCAGGGGAAGTAAGGCAGCCAAGAGACCAGGAGACTTCTTGCAGACAGAATGAGGACTCAGACGATGTCAAAGCTGAGGGCTGAGGGTCCATCACCCCCTTTTTCTATAGTCCCCCAAGTCCTTCCCTGAGGGCCTCTTTGTGACCATGACTGTCTTAGGTCGTCCCCCACGTGAGGAATCTTACCCGTCATTGGCTAACTGGTCATGCACTGGGGGCCAAGCAGGGTGAAGTAAAGTGGGCAGAGGTGGTGCTTCTGCCAGGGAGATAAGCTTTGTCTCCTTAGTGGCTTAGGGTCCCAAGGTCTCTCACTCAGCCTTAGCCTTGGGGGCCCACAGCTTCTGAAACCAGGCAGGGTGGTTCCCAACAAACAGTTGATTTCTTTCTCCGTTCTGCCCCTGCCCCAACCCTAACCCACCTCTATTGAATTGGCAGTTTGCCTATACTTAAAACTGTTTTCTTGCCCTGGAAATATTGATACATAGAATTGTGAAGTCAACCTTCAAAATTACCATCTACAAATTAGTATTATTATTGCTATTTTGTTGGTCTAAAATACTCAGTAGGTCCTTCAATTGTCATAGACTTATTCAGATGACAGTAAATCAAACCTTCATCTGTTTTTCAATTACTGACTGGATTAAGTGTGGGGAAAATTAAAAGTGTTTAAAAGGTGTTATTGGTTGGCCAACCAGTCTTCCTGAGTTTTTATAGGATATTCATAAATTAAAGCCAGGACATATGCATCTATTTGAAATTATTTTTTTTAATCTGAAGAATAGAAAATTAATTAAGAATCATTTGTAGGTATATAGGACAAAGATCGCCCTTCCAACATCTTAGGTGCATTCCTTTGGACAAGCTATTGTACCTCTTTTTGCTTGAGTTCTCATATCATTAAAATGGACATGATGATATTTATCTCACAGGGTAATTGCCTGGCATGTATGCAGGAAGTGCTCAATATATGTTGTCTTTAAGAAGTCTCTATTTTACATTGGTGATTTATTGTACAAAACAGCATATAAAAACATACTCCTAACTGAATAAAATACTATAAATTATCATGTTTCTGATAAACCAATGCCTGGAAAGGGGATTAAGTTTGCTCAAATGTAACTTTAATCCAACTTGTGAAAAATAGCAAATACTTTCCAATGTTTCCATCGTGTTGTACTAATCCAGCAAAACCTCCCAGGTAGTCATAGAATCTGGAGTCATTCAGGACACATAGTCTCTGATTCATTGTTACCTGATACTGCCTGTTTCTTCCTTCCTCCTTCTCCTGGAAAAGAAAAGAAAAGGTTAATTGTTCTTGTTGATCACCTTGATTCTTAGATCTTGCTTAATATCCTCTCCTGTAGTGCTTGCGTTCAGTTTTTACCCATGTAACTGCTCTTAATGTGTCAGTGTTCAAAGTATGAAGCACCCCCTGCCTCTGGGATGCAAAAGAAGAGTTCCAATGGAAATTCTGGCCTGCCTTTTCCTTTCATAATTGCCTAACTCTCCTTCCTAGGGACAAATAGGTATAGCATCACTAATGGTACCCTTTCAGTCCTCAAAAACAAAACCCAAACAAAAGAATACCCATGTGAGATAAAAAAAAAAAAAAGAAAAATTCCAACATGCATTATCCTCTCATCAGCAGAAGTTACAGAAGTAGAGTAGAAAAAGATCTAAAAATACTAATGAGCCCCCAAACTGACGAATACCACCCAACTATATCACTGAACACGGCTTTGGAAAGAGGGGCTGACAATGAACTTGTGAGCTGGTGTCAGTCAGCTCCACCATGGCACCAGGTGTGTATATAGTGTGTATGTGTATGTTCTGTGTAAAGACAAGCTTCTTACTCTAACTCCCTACCTGATGCATAAAATTGTTTTTCAATATCCTTGACAAGTAGTTTTCTACTGTCTGGTTGCGTAGCTCCAACAGTGGTCTTCTCGTGTTCTGAGGCAGCCATTCAAACTAGATTCAACATATCAAGAGAAGAGATGCAATGGCGTATGAAGGATCTTGTTTGGTAGGATGATAGATATCTGTTGCTTCTTTTCACAGATTAAAATAGGATCTCATCCTAAATGTGTTGCACAAACTGTAGACACTACCTTTGAGGAGGTGGTAGCTGTATTCTTGGGCTTCTCTACAATAAACTATTATTCTTTAGCCAACTCTGAAAAATAATAGACAGACATACACGTACCTGCAAAGTCATGGAGAAGTGATCTTGGGATGTGCCTGCCAGAAACACAAAAATTATTAAGACATATGACTTTTGCCTTTTTGCCTACCCTACCTGTCTTTATGTGAATTTAAGGATTATCAAGAGTTTAGGGGAAAGACTGAATGCTGTGGCTTCTTTCTTCTTTCTAGGTTTTCTTCTTCAGAAGGAGAAATATTAAGTGTATCTCAATCAAGAAGGGCATATTACAAAAGCTTGTTGGTACATGTAAAATATTACTGGATGGTGGCAGGTCTGTGGGTAAACCAGTGGCTTTCTGACAAGAACTTGTTATGAGCCCGGTGCCTTTTTAAAAGATGCTCAAGCCAGACTCTGCCACAGAAACACGTGTTGGCTGTGCTCCAAATTTCAATTTTGTCCTCTTTGTGAAGTAAAAGATGAGAGCAACAGCAGCAAACGCTAATATCCGGTATGTGCTAGCAGCACCATTTGCGACTAGTTGTTATGATGTGTCTGGCTTAGGAGATGTGTAATTAGAAAGTGTTTATTTCACAATTGTTCTGAATTGAGAGCATTTAGAGCTCAATGCAGTGTTTGTCTTCATACACAGAGATATGGACCCTCAGGAAAAGTAAGCTAATGGTGAACACAAACCAGGGTGTTAATATTCGCTCTCATTGGTATTGCTGATTGCCTAACAAATCCTTGGTGGGCAGTATACATTCAACAGCTCCACATACTAGATGGGCACTAAATAACGTAACTGTTTACGTGACTAGGATTGTAATTTGGTGCACAGGCTGGAAGTTTTATAAGTGATAGTGCTGGATTTCTAAAGGAAAGTCCTGCTCAGTTAAAACAGGGTTGGTTATTTTTAAAAAGAACAAAAATTAAGGCACCCTATGTAACAGGAAAAGAGAAGGAAAGTCTTAGAGTTCTTTTGTCCTTCTGATTGTATACAGGAGCTGGTGCTGGTGCAGAGCTAAGGGTTAACATTTCAAATGGACTGGTTGCCTCCTGATTTCTTGCACATAAAGCCATGAGAAGTTCAGGGAGAGACTTCTTCCCCTAGTAATGAAGCTCTTTGCTGCTAATGGCCCATGCAGACTCCCTTGGCTCCTCCAAATTAGAAATACTTTTGTGCTCCTTTGCTTCATTAACAGTAAAGAGAGGGAGATTGGTGGCTATTTAGGGCACGGAGAAATTGGTGGCTATTTAGGGCAAGTGAAAATTGTAGTAATTATGGTTGGTAAATTCTCTTCATGTTGTTCTTCGACTCTTGGTGTTCTTTTGGTGTATTTCAGAAGAGCCCACCACTGTCACAGCTGGCATTTGTCCTAGAAAGATGGGAGCTATTTGAAATTTTGGCCTGTGGTGATGGTCAACACAAGGCCTCATGCCTAGTGGGGACTGATGGATCTTTTACATTTTGATTTGCTTTTCAGAATGTACCATATGAGTCTTTCCACTTCTGGCTGTGATAAAAATAGAGGAGGTAAACCTTTACTTCCTCTAGCTGTATTGCATTACTGCAAGCTGGTGCTGCATGTGAGTACCTGTGAAACTGCATCCCAAATAAACCTTGGTTGAGATGGATGGAGCGGCTTGGTAGGATCAGAGCAACGCAGGACAAAGGAAGAGGAAAGGATACTCTTGGATCCGCATGTGCTATGGTGGATCTCTGGTTGATCAAGGGCTTAGCATCAGACTACTAGATGCTGGTTGGAAGGAAATGGTGTCACAAGAAAGGTACAAAGTCCTAAAGACTAATAGAACTGAATTGATGTTAGAATTTAGTTGCTTTATAATTTTTGAAGAGGTGGTGAGGTTTATAAAGGCCTTATGAAGCTAGGGAGTATGGTCTGGGAAATGGCTCCTTCAATAATTGGAGTTACAGTGTATAGGACTAAACCAGGAAAATTACATCCTGTAAATTGATTTATCAATGTGTTGCTGATGGAAAGTGAGAAATAATTAAATCAAGTCAAAGTGATCAGGAGGATTCTTGGGGCCACATTGCTGGAATTAAGAAGCATTTCTGGAAATATCTACCCAATTGATTATATTATAACATTGAGGTAATATTTTCATAATATTTAAGATGGTATGCATACTATCTTAAGAAAAAGGTAATAAAATATAGGTTGGAGGAATTAAATGTAAACAGATGGGTTGATAAACAAGTAGAAATCTTTTGGTCTACATTTAAAAAAAAAACCTATTTGTAAAAGTGATTTAATTGAGAGAACTTGCCTCGAAAAATAAGAGATTTAAGTTCATAAAGAAAGCTTAGCATTTTCCTAAACCAGGGCTCACTATGAGTGTAGATTGCTTGTAGGTGCCCAGGAGAAGTCTGACCATGAAGCATCAGTGTTTAGTCCTCTTGGCAAATATCCTATTGATATGGAGGGTGATGGTATCAAGCTCTGATAACAGGATCAAACTGCTCATCTCCTTTGATTAATAAGTTTACAAGAAATCTGACATTCCTGTGGTTTTCTGGGTGGACTTCTCCGTTGGTGAGAAACAGCACTAAGTGGCCAGTTGGAGTGTTTTGGTCCATTTAACACTTGCTTATTCATTCAGCAAATATTTATTGAGTACCTACTATGTGAAAGACAGTTTTATTTGTTAGGGTGAATAATTAAATGAAAACCCTGATTTATCAATTAATTTCTCCTGGATATAGGTCTTGTAATTCATTTCCCAGAGCCCATATGTCCCAATGAAAGCTGAAAGATACTCCGGCAGAACTAGAAACACTCAAAATCATTCCTGCTCTGCGGGGATCCCCTGCATATACTGACATGGCACCATGAGCAGCCAGCTCATCTACCTCTTTGCTGTTTCTTGGTTCCAACTTACCTCTTCTTCTCACACTTGTTTCACATTTCTCTCCCAGTAGCCTATCTCTGTTCATTAAATGTAGCGTAATAGTTGGCCCAAATTGTGCTGGGTGATCTCCTAGGACTCTGGGACTCACCGTTTCAAACAGGGGAGGTGAGAACCATGATGATCGAGGACAAATGGCTAGAAGATACAGGAAGAAAATTAAGCTTTCGATGAATGTGTAGAGCTAAAGATTAAAATGTAAAAATAAATGTCATACAAGGCAGGAAGTTTAGGATGTGAATACCCCAAGACCAGAAGAAGGGACAGGATAAAATATGGAGGAGATTCCGAAAATGGATTCAAAGTCCGAGCACATGAACTTCATGTCCATTCTGATTCTAAGAGTATGAGTTGAGGATTGTCCATTAGTTCCCATTTGAATTCTGACCTACATGTGAAAAAAACCTAAAGATCCCAAGCACAAAGAGAGGAAGAAGTTCCCCCCACCCCCCAAATTTCTGAAGATTCAGTTAATGCTGCCCAGGGAAATCTTGGGGAAAAAATTGTTCTTTTATCCTCAATGCCCTGATCAATTTTCATGCCTTTAATTGATTAACAGATGGAACAAACACATCTAATCTTACAAGAAAAACGTATCAAAGCTTTGTACTGTGAAAGGTATTGAGTGTCTTTTTAATGACCAAATATCCTGGATAAACCTCTAGACATTAAAATGCGTGGTGCAGGATGGAAAACCTGGCACATCTGAGGTTCTTACATGAGCTCCAGGTAGATGTTGTTGGGCTTGGTGATGATTACTGAACACTTTACATAGTTTATCTCTAAGTTTCAAGGTAGGTACGTGAGATACATACTACTGTTGTCTCCATTGGAAAAAAACAATGAAGGGAAATCAAAGCTCGAAGAGAGTCAGTAATTTGCCCAAGTCCATATACCTAGTGCACGTAGATTTCCAGTTTATACCTGATTGACCGTAGTGCCCAAGCCATTTAACTCTAAAAGCAGTTTCCTTTTATAATATGCCGCTGGATTGTAAATTGGCTTTGGCTATGGTCAGGCCACACCTCACTTTGAAAACCCAACATCCTTCATCTCATTTCCCTCCTCTTTGAGAATTTAATTATCTGCCTGCAGCAAAATGCCACAGTTAAAGATTCTCATGAAAACTAAACCAAAGGGGGAAGGACAGTCATAATGTGTATTGATTTTTTTTTTTTGCTTTACTTTTTCTTCTTATTTTTTCTTTTTGACTTTCTTTTAGGATCTTAGCATGTGGCTAAATCTATTTATGTTCTAGTGAAATCTTAGAAATTACCTTCTGGGATGGGCGGTGTAGAATAATTTGAGAAATGAAAACAATTTCTAATTCAACCTGTGACATTTACGTAACACTTTTGCCACAGCCTGCTTCAGCTTCCTCATTTGGTAAAATTCAGTTCTTCTAGAAACGCTTTATATAAATTAGGAAATCGGCACTGACTTTTGGGAGAGCTTATCCATGCATTCTTTCTTCATGTAACAAGCATGACTTGAGCGCCTGTGTGAAGGGTTCTGTGCCAGGGAACCAAAAAAGCAGAAAATACCTCTAACTTAAGGATCTCACTACCTATGTGAACAAGACAAAAGCAAACTCAACAACATGGAGGTGCTGCAGTGGGTGTGAGCACTGGGCATGGCACGAACCCACAGGAGAAGAGCCAGGGTCCCTCTTCATTTGAGGGAAGGCTACTAGGCCAGCCCTGCTGCGCAGCTGGAGGCGGCCTTCTGCGGAAGCAGGCGCATCAAGTTCTGGGTGTCAGCCATTGCTCCCAGTAGGACAACCTAATAACTAAATAATGTGTTTTCTGCTGCAGATAAACCTGATCTGCAGCAAAGTTCTGGCCACGGACACATCTTTGTTAAAATAATAGCATATAGTCCTGAAGTAGGTGAATTCACTAAGCTGGCATTTTAGTGGCAGCAGCTCTGGGTGTGCCTACCTCCAACCCACCCGGTCAGTGAAATGCTGACACCTCCATAGACACACAGACAAGACAACAAGTGGAGAGAATAGAAGATGAGTTATAACTGATGGGAGAAGAATAATTAGATTCAAAATAAACAAATAACTTAACACCCATTTTTTTAATTCACGCTAGAACTAATGCCCCAGATGTTCCATATGACTTAACCATGACGGACAGCAGAAATAAGACAACCACCGTCACATATGTGTGTGACACACTGTCTAACCCTTACGGCTGGATGGCTCTGCTCTTGGATCAAGAGACCTACTGGCTGCGATTTCAGACTCCTTGGATCAACAGATCTCTGCAGGCAAGTTGTTCAATAGCGTGTTCCGTTCCCAAGGGGTTATTATGTTTCACTATGTAAAACAATAGTTTGAGGTATTGGCATCTTCTGGTGTTGATAAAGAAAACTATAGCAACATTTGGGCCAGATGAATATAACCTAAATATGAGATAGGTTTTTAAAAAAAATTTGAATGTTTTGTAATCTGTTTAAGTCTCACTTTGAATGCAGAATTGTTCCACTTGAATTTTTAACTTTATTAGTACAGTGAAACACAGTTTGTAAGCAATCTATATAATTGTATTTTTGTATTATGGATTAAGAACTAATTTAACCCAGAGAGAAGTGTTCCTAGCCAGAAATGTCTTAACAAACCGGTTTTTTTTTTTTTTTACATTGTATACTGCCACCTTGTGGTCAAAGATTAACTTGCAAATGAAGGTCTAGACTTTTGGGTTGGGTTGATTGAAGAAAGCAAAAGGTTAGCTGGAGCAAAGATAGGAATAGTCATGTAGGAAATGAGTGCATTTTCTGGGGGGAAAAAAGCAGCAGTCAGGTAGATTCCCTCAAGATTCTTCTTATCCTTTTAACACATTTCTTTTTTCTTGTCTTATGATACATATTTTCCCTAAAAGTCATGAGGCAGTTGTAGGGAACTGGAAGCTGCATTAGAAGTGCCATAGTTCGAAGGGATTCAAAGCAGAATCTGTATTTATCCTCTCACCATCACCCTGTGAGCCGAGAGCTCTTTCCTTCCCTGGAGTCTCCCATGAGAACATTTCACAGAATTTCCAGAAGGGGAAGGCAGCAGATTGGTGCCTCTGGAGATGGACGTCCCAGGTTCCTATCCTGGCTCAGCACTCTCCCACTTCCTGATGTGGGGCAGGTCTCCTAAGCCACTGCCCACCTCACTTTCCTCATCTGTAAAAAGGATGAGAAAAGATGAGGAAAGTGATAGTAAGAGTCACAGGGGACTTTGCAAGGATTGAATGACCGTGTTAGGTATTCCCATTATAAATGGATGGCACTCCTATTGTCTGTCCATCTTTCTAAGTTAAAGGAATTCTAGACCTGGCTCTGTGTTTTCCAGCTGTTTGACGTGGGACAAGTCAAATCATTTGTCTGGGCCTTGTTTTTCTTTTCTGTTAATGAATCTTGTTAAACAAAAAGAGACTATGGCACCTTCCAGTTCTCACCGTGTGTGATTTTCTACCTCTAGTTATGAGTTCTTTATGGCATGCGTTTAAATGAGCCCATTCCCACAAGAAAAATAGTTTGAGTGTAAACTATCCTATCTCTAAACTACTCAGGGTTCTATGTAGTTCCTTTTTGGAGGTGAGCCTTCTCACTCAATGAGCTCTATTGTACTTTTCTCTCACCTAAGTACTCAGCAACATTTAGCAACTTTGCTCCTGGGAATTACCTCCTGCTGGTGCACACAGTCCCATGGCCTTACCCGGACATCCTCATAAGGTGTGGGAGTCGAGTGGGGCTGTCCTTGCTGTCTCTTCCATCACCCCGTGACGATCAAGGCTGTGACTGGTTCTTCAATAGCCAATTGAGGCAACTCACCTACTTGGGTAAGTATAAGTGGATGAGCACTTCCAGGGCACCTAATCAGAAACCACCATTCCCTCTTGAATCTCAGACGTTTGTGCTATGAAACAATGAGGAGATGAGGGTCCAGCTGTGTGTTATGGGTAAGTGGGTGGGCTGTGAAATCAGACTGCCTGGGTTTAAATCCCAGCTCCAACACTTACTAGCTAATAGACGCAGAGCAGGACTCTTTCTCTCTAAGGCTCAGCCTCCTCAACTGTACAATAAGGCAATAATAGGACCGGCCTCAAAGGATAGGAAATTCTATAAAGGGTAACATGTAAAACTTTTTATCAGAGTGCCTAACCAACAGCAAGTGTTTAATAAACATTTTTATTAATACTTTCTATTCACTTTAAGGCAGTGTTGTATTTGTAGAAAGATCAAGTGTGCAGGAAAGACAGGATGGCTGGTGGTGGCCACACAGGCTAAGAGCAGTGGAGAGTGCAAGGTGGTGGACACAGAGGGAGCAGGGGTGAAGCGAGAAGTTAATTCGGAAGCTGAGAAGGAAAGCCTTGGAAGGGAATCTGGGGTCAGGACAATGAGAAGGCGTGAAGGGCCCACCTGAGGACGGGGGCGTGGGCTGTCTCTGTCTTGTGTTGGGATGCAGCATGGAGATGGAAGGTCCCAGAGACCCATGTGATAGGACTGGAAACCCTTCGGTGATTTTAGAGAAACAGAAGGCTGAAGGATTTCCTTATCTTCTTATTGTGCACATTTCACGGGAGATTTCTTTTGACTTCCTGGTGTTTGTCTCAGACTCTTTTCTGCATCGTGGCACCACTGGTCACTCTGAGTGAGCACCGTGATGTCTCCTTATGCCGACCTCACCTCAGTGTGGTCCATAAGGAGAATCTGTCCAATGGGTCTCTGGAATGACAATTTTATTATAAAGTGGACTTAACAGATCCTGGTCAAATTCTGGAGAATTCATCAACACCTCAAGTCCCAGCCCCTGCCACAAGCCAGACTCGTCCCTAAGGATGTAGAGAGCTGGGCAATTGTCCTGAGCCCCTGTCCCTGTCCCTTGTGCCTAGCTATATGTCAACTGAGCCTGAGCTACGCTTGAGCCCCGGGACAATTAAATTTTGGTAGCATGAGAGGGGAGTATGGGACTTCCCTGGTGTTTTTTATCTTTGCCAAATGGATTGTTGTGTATGTTATTTGCACCAAATTGTACTGTTCAGATCTTGTTTGATTTGACCCAGCCATAAATGTAACCTAAAGCTACAGAAACTCAGGATGGACAGAGAACCGGTGCCTGCCTCACCACTGGGGTTGAATACAGCCATTAGCGGGAGCAAATAGTTGCCGTTAACTTGAACTATGCCTATTCAGTTGACGTATATATCCTGGAACAAAATTTAATTTCAAACTGTTCTCATGCTGCTACTTCGTGTGCTCTTCAGAAGCACATCCATTGGTCAGATTCTGTTCATGAACTGTGAACTAATTTGAATTCTCACATAAGACAACATGATAAAGAAACATTTGGGGCTTAAAGAAAAAAAATCAAATCATGCAGTTACAGATTTTCTTCCCTTTGATAGTATTATTTATTGAATTAATAGCAAATTATACCATTATCCTACATATGCACATATGTGGTGTAAATATACATGTGTAATTGTGTGTATATATTTATATGTAGATGCACCTATGTATGTATATGTTGCACATATATGATGTGGGTGAACATTTTAGTATAAAAGTTTTTTATTAGGTATATAGTTTTCTTGAATTTTTACAAAATTCTTTGTGTCAGAATACTCTAGTATTTCCCGGTTTGAATAATATGAGTTGGGAAAGGAACAGGAAGTCGCAGAGGGTTGGTGGAATGTTTACTGAACTTGGAGACCCTGGCTCCTTGGAGAGGCTTCCTAGTGTTCCAAGTAGTGGCTTTCAGGGCCCTCGGTGCCTCCTCCATGCTCTGAGCACCTGGGGTTGGTAGGGGGCTAGAGACGCTTGTGTTGCCGTTCCTGGGCTGGCACCGTGAGGACGGCTCTCCTCGCTGGTGTCCCACCACGCAGCTAGGTCAGGTTGTGTGGGTTTGCTTGTGATTTGAGGTCTCCTGTGTGTAAAGTTCACAGCATATTTAGGAAGGTTAAAGATGGCATCAGGTCAGTGAGGTACTTGTAGCTGGGACCCCAAGTACCCCGGCAATAGAGTTCCAGTCCTGTGCCATGCATTTTACATATTGGTTTACATATTTATATTTCACTTAATTGGCTTTTTGCTTTGGGGGTTTTTTTGGATCACGTTACTTTATAGGTCTGTGACTGGGATGTTTTACATAACATACAGATAGTCTAAGAGGAAAGCCTAAGCCAAGACCTCACGTATTCCTGGGGTGAGGACGCATGGGATGAGTTGTGTATACAGAAGTTTCGTTTCATTGTAGGGAAACCGCTTGACCTCCTCCACGGGCGCCGAGTTTCCTGTCCTGTTGGACTTTCCGGGCCCGGGTGGGGTCCTGCTGCTTCTCCTGGCGGGGGGCTCACCCAGAGCGTTGCGTCACTGCTAGCTGGCCGGGTTCCTTCCTTTGTTGACCACTTCTACGTGGAACAGCTTTTGCATTGTTTGCTCATGTCCTTTCCACATCCCCCAGGATAAGAAATTTTTTAAAAGATCACCATTATCTTCATTTCCTCCTTTTGGCTACTTCATATGCGATTTAAGATACCTGACTGATCTTAGACCCGGCTGAGAACGGGAAACATCAGAACCCAGGCATTCTGGCTCCTCACTGTGGATCTCTCCACTAGAGTGTGCTGCCCGCTAAATAATCATTGATCTCTGACCACACAGGGTGGGGTGGGGGTTGCCCTGCAGGGTCAGGGGAGAAAACTTCTCACTGATCCCCGGTGACAAAGAAAAAAAATCCTGCACGTATAATATGCTTTGGCCCTTGCATTTTTCTTCTCTATCACGGCAAGTTTTGTCTTTGTTCAGCAAACATCTTTATGGAACGCGGGTTCTTTGGAAAGCTCAGGGCCAGAGCTGAGGGCTTAAGGTTTTAATCAGTGGCTGGCTGGCTATTTTACCTGGGGCATGGAATTATAAATGCTCCACGCCTCAATAACTTCATCTATCCAGCGAGGTTAAGAATACTCATCTCTTGGAATGGTGGTACAAAACGCCCAAACATCTTCAACTGTGGTTAGTATGCCCTGTTAGTTTACTACGAATTTTCTCAGTAGATTACTTCTCTAGAATTTTTCTTGTTTCCCTGGAAGATTAACAATGTCACAGCCTTGAACTCATCATAACCTTTCTGGAAGGGTCTCATTTTATTTTCCTTGACTAGATTTTGTTAGATAACTGAGATTCACGATAATGTGACATATATGATGAATTGTTCTCATGATTGAAATTTAATACCACTTAAGCAACTGCTACCCACAGAATAAGATAACCGCGCTCATTTAAAAATATCTGTTAAGGAGCTTGGTCCAGGCTGTCCTTCTAATGTCCCTGAGAATTCTGCCCAAGGAGCCGCTTACAAAACAGACCACAAGCAAAGTGCTTGTGTGCTCCAGTTGTGTTAGGGCCCAGAGGGGCAACATTTGATGATAAACTATTGTGAATGGCAGTTGAGAACTATAACTTCTGTGCCATGCTTGGGAATGGGCATGACTGGAGAACGAGTTTTATTTTCCCAGTTGAAGTCAAACCCAGCAAACCCATTTTTCTGTTTATACAATTGGATTCACTGGCAGCTCACATCTCCGCCTTACGCAGCCAGGTTCCCACTGCCTCTTTCCCTACGGTTTTTTATCCAGGGATGTCTCAGTTCATGGTGTACTATTTTTATTTTTTAGTTACATTAACGCTATGAAATAATTAGTCAGCTAATTAATCTGGTTTACAAGCTTTGTAGGATTCTGCAGCTGTCAGTCAGGCCCAGGCCCCAGGCTTACATCTAGTCTCAGCTCTCTTGCCCATGTGATTCCCGTTGCCATGGCTACTGGCTACATCTGCTGACACCCCACTCTCTATTTATTGCTTAATTAAGAATTTCACGCTCAGCCCTTATCTGCCTCTAAGAACAAGCACACACTGTTAAGAAATTCCAAATTTAGGCCCAGGCACAAGGAAAGCCTTTCTTGCGGGCTTGGCTGGATGGAGCCTCTCTAACGATCTCCTCGGCATCCCAGCAGCCACCCTTCAATCAAAAACCATTAAATGGGACATAGATAATGAGCATGTAGCATATCAAAAGAAGGATGTTTGCCTGATCCAAAGGAGGAAAAGCTGCTAGGCTCCATGCGCAGCCCCACTTCAAAGGGAGATGAGACCCCTCATCACTGGGGCCTGATAAAGCCTCATTTGTTCTGGGCTTGACTTATGCAAAAGGTCTGGTATGTCCGAGTCCCATCTCCCAGACATGGAATCCCCCCACCTCTTGCCTCCACCTCCAGCAGCCCCCTTCCTGGCCTTCCGCACACTCGTGTGTCAGCACTTAGGCAGCTGGGTCCCCCAAAGCATCAGGCGGAGCGTGTAATCACTAACTCTCCGCTGACAATGGCCACTTGTAAGGGGGTGGCCAGGAGGAGGTCTTCATCACAATGGGAATACAATTACTGCAGCTGCTAGGGAGGACTATGCTTCTTCCTGTAGCAATATAATAGGACTTGCCCCAAACAGGGGGACAAGGTTGGGGGGAGGTTGCGGGGGTTGAGAGGGGTGGGGGAAACAATCTTGAGTTGATTATTCATATTCTGAGTCTTGGAAGCCCAGTGTGGAACCAGTGGGGTTCCAGCAGCTGCTCGTGCACAGCCCGCTCCTAATAATTGTACATTCTGTCAGGGGTCAACTTACTTTTGACCCTGTCCTTTTATATTGGTAAAAGGCTCTTTAGGGCAAACTGTTGGGTTGTGGCAGGGTGCATTAAACACTCCCAGCTCCTTCCACTTGCTTTATCCCCCCCCCAACCAGCAGCCAGTGATAAATTCATATCAGATGCGGAGCCATTCACTGCTGCCCTCCTGAGTTCACACAGCCCCCACTCCCACCCAGAGATGCCGGCGAGCTGGGATATTGTGTGAGGCGGCAGCTGAGAAAGTCCGCCTGCGAGGGTCCAGGGCTCCTGCCTGCCATGTTTTTCTGATTGAACTGAAAAGAGACATGTCTAGCCAGGCTGGCCAATGCTTGTCTCCTAGTGTACCCCTCACCAAGATAAAGGAGGTTATTTGGCATAAAGCCGGGGCTGTTGTCCATGAGGGCGAGAGGGCTGTGGATGGGGAGACAGATGGACTTTATTGTCTGTACCAGGTGCCCTGAAGAACTCAAGTCACAGAAGGCTCAGAAAAGATGCTGCTCACTTGGGAGATCCTGAAAATAAGGAGGGATTTTTTAAGTTCATAGCTAGAGTATCACAGATACTGCTTAAGTTTCTCTTATCTCAAAGTGTTGAGGGCGCAGGGATGGAGCAGGCCGCTGCCTGAACCCTTCTGTTCTCCAGCTGGTCTCGAAGGCCCTGTGCAGCCCCTTGAGATGGAATTCAGTTGGAGAGCAGGCTCAACTGGCACCCCAGATCTCTTTGAAAGGATTCTACAATATAAGCAGCACCATCAGAATCCTTCGAAACTCTGCAGACATTCCACGCTGAGTCCCTCTAAGGCAATCTATAGCATTTTAGTTAATAAATTAATTTACATTCTTATAGCAAACTCACTCCCCAAAGATCCCCAAGAATTTTTGCTGATGACATAGCTGACTTCAGGGAAATGCACTAAACTTCATGGCAAAAATACAGAGAATGAAACAGGAGCTGGAAATGGGAAAAGGGATTTTTGTCTCTTGATTACATGTAACTGCTTCAAAAGGAAAAGGAAGGAAGAAAGGGAGAAACAGAAAGAAAGAAGGAAGGATGGAAAAGTTAGAAGTTAGAATCAGGGGGAGGGGGTAAAAGGGACCAAATGGTAATAGAGAAAATACAATAAAAAAGAAAAAAAAGGAGTCAGAATCAAATACTTTTTCTACAGCTCGATCAGATTGAAGGAGGTAATGCTTAGTGATGCTGGGGGCCACCCTTGGTTCACGCAGGGCCAGGCACGGGTGCTGTCTACCAGTATTCAAACCCAGCTTTTCTGACTCAGGTTCCTTACTTATTCCAGTAGACTAGTAGTTTTTGTTTGTTTGTTTCTGTAACCTATACTTATTGTTTAACTATTCTGCCTAAACTTTAGATATTTGAGTGCCATCTTCACAATTTGTCATATATTAGGGCTCCTATACTATTATTTATTTAAGACTTTTCTTAAATCAATACCCACACTGAATTGTTTAAAACCCCTAACCTGTTCTCAAGCAATGCTATTTATAAAATCGTGGGTTTAATGACCTAGTACTTTCTTAAACATACTTTAAGATTTATAGCTATTAAAATAAAACTTTTGTGCCTCATATTTTATCACCACATATTTTATATTTTGGGAATATAATGTGGTTTGTAAGCTTTTGGAACAATTGCTTAAAAGTAGGAAAGGTGAACACAAGCATCTCTTATTTTATCTGGGTTTCCTCACTTGTTAAGAACACCTGTTTCGGAGAACAAGCCACATTTTTGAGAGTGCGGTAAAAAGGAGGTTGTAAAATTCCTCAATTCAGTACTCTCTAAACGTGCCTCATGGGCAAACAGCTGGAATGCTTGCTACCAGGCCCCTCCCTGTAAGCGCTGGTTCTGTAGATCTGCACAGGGCCCAGGAAATCACAGGTGCCCCATGCGTGGCAAACATTGCTCTGAGTCAGAATAACAATTGTTATTGTTCTCTGAGTTAATTAAGAGGATTTAATTGAGCTCACTCTCAGGACTGTGGTTAATGCAGATGTATCTATCTGTTGGTGTCTCAATCAAGGTTTTTTACTCTTAAAAAAAGTTATACTGTTTCAAGAATGTACGTTACTAGGGATGATAATAGAAGGCTCAGAGGGGATCACAGGATTTTCATTTAATGTTTCTGTGAGGGTTTTTAAAAGATCCTGTGTTATGAGGGCCAAGGTGACTCTGTCACTCTCTCTGCGAGGCTGGAATCAGACAGGACTGTGGTCTTATGAATCAGACTTTGGCTGCCCAGGGACCAATTGACAGGTAGGCCTTCTCTGTGGCTAAGTGAAAGAGGCTAATGTCTGGGGAGCAAGGTCAAGTTCACCAAGCAGGTAGGAAGAAACAGAGTGGGAGTGTGTAGGTGTATAAGGCAGATCCAGGACAAGAGGTGGAGGTAGAAGATATGACAAGCTAAACTGAAAATGCAGAGAGAGGACCAAATCCAATAGCTGGTTCCTGAAGACAGAGCTCGAGTCCGGGTCCAGGGCAGACAGAGGCAGAGAGAGAAGCCATGAGCCAGGGTGAGAGTGGATGAAGTCCATGGATGAGAACGGATGAAATGGATGAAACTACAGACGCCGCTGCTGTTTTGTGTTCTCTCCACGTGTGGTCAGTGGCTGACTCACGCTCTATCAGGGGTGTCAAACTCATTTTCACCGGGGGCCAAATCAGCCTCGAGGTTGCCTTCAAAGGGCCGAATATAGTTTTAGGACTGTATAATGTAACTATTCCATAACAGTTCAGCGAGAGCTCAGCACTGCCGCTGGGTAGAAACAAGGTGCCAGGCTGGATAAAACAAGGTGCTGGGCTGGATTCGGCCCACGGGCCTTGTGTTTGCCACCTGTGAGCTATATAAATGTGAGCCAAATGAGAAGTCCTAATATGTGCCTAAACCTCAATGGCAAAGTGAGAATGGAGGTAACAATGAAAAGTAAAATAGGAAGGGCGTCTACAACCTTCTAAGATGCCTTGTGTTTTTTCTTGCTACGCAGATACTTATTTATCTCTCCAAAATTCCAAGAGGGAATGGGACCTACTCAGGGAGAGAATTATTAATGTTTCTCTTCCCTAGTGCCCCAGCGAGGACAAAATTTGCCAGGCACAGCATATAACTCCTGTAGGCACAAGTATCATTTCTGGCTGACTAGCTCCCTTTCCTCTTACCAGGAGCTATTTTCTTAGCACATTTCTCTCTTCCTCCTAGATGTCTGTATTTATAGCAAGCTCAGATCATAAAGCACTTGTCAGAATAATTTGGCAATAATTGACCCATAAGCTTCTTTTCTTTCTGAGGCCCGACCAGATACTCTTACAATCTGGGAAGGATCAACTGCAATGATGCTCCATTTATAAACAAAGTAGATTAACTGTTCTCGTATTACAAACACAGAATCAGAAATCATAAGCACTGAGAAAACATATGTACAACATCACAGCTTGTGTAAGGCTTTTAGACTCTTCCCAAGACAATACCTTTATTCTCAAATGATTTTCATTTCTCTTCACGTTTATCCAAATTGGAAACGACACTTCACATTTACACTGTGTTTCACAGAGAGTCAAAGCACTTAACGAATTTTAGCAGAGCTGGTTAAGTTGCTTACAGCTCTGAGTACCATGGCTCATCATGATTAGGTGCAGCTGTGAAAAGAGTAAAGCGAATAAACGCGTATTTCTTGGGTTTTGCTCACTGGTTCTTAGAATCCTAAGTATGCATGATAACAGTGGTAATAATAGCTCATTTATCTTCCATTACGTGCCAGACACTGCACTGAGAATATTGCATAGGTTATTTTAGTTTTTCTTCCCAATAACCCTAGGAGGTAGATAGTAGGATTATTCCCATTTTTCAGATGAAGTGACCAAGGTTCAGAATGGTGAGTAACTTGTCAGTTGCCTACATCTGGGAGCTGAAAGATCCAGGGTTCAAATTTAGGCTGTTGGACTCCAGCGCCCACATTCCTCCCCACCAATCTCTGTGGCTCCACCCTCGTGACACAGAAACGGTGTTGGGAAGAAGTGACCCTCTGAGCCAGGCTCACGTGGCTGACCTGTCTGCAGAAGGACATGTACAAGTAGCAGGGGGATAGAAAGCAGACTTCTCTCATCTTCTCTATTCCTGGTAACTTTTCTCCATTTCCTCTGCTTCTGAAACTACTTTTCTCAAATTGAATGATATTCACGCATTCGCTGTAATCAAGTGAGCGATAGCTTTTCAATGTACGTTTTGGTTTCAATGTCTGTTTGGGGGCAGAGTGCTCTCAGGAGGTGGGAACCATCTGTGCTGGTGCAAAGTCTGAACAGGATCAGTGTCCACTCAGTTCAGAAGCCGCTGGTCCGGAGGTAGAGACACGACAGCTCCCTGGGCCAGGAAGCCTTGGTTTCCCAAGAATGGGCCCCGACTGACTCAGTGAACAAAAGGACAAGTGAGCAGCCTATGATGGCAGCCCGGTATGTGGAGGGTCAGCCTTGGGAGAGTTACTCATCACAACGGTCGCTATAGTGTGTGATACGTACAGCTTCTTTTTCACCTAGGGGATTTTGGATACATTGATTATTTTCCCTCTACTGTAAATTTTATCATCTTCCTAGTGGGAAAAATGATGTTTCTATTCTTCCCTTCCTCCAACCATTCCTCTTATAAGTATAAGTTATACTTATTTGGGGTTGAATAAATCTATAAAACAACTAGAGTGGCTTTGAAAATACCTTTTCATGGAACCTTACTTTTCTTACCTGTGTGGCTTAAGGAAGAAGGTGCAGATGCACTGAAATCTACAGCTTCCTGTGAACTATTGACAAGGATGATTTTTATGACATTTTTAAATAAACTTATCTCCCTTTCCAAATGATTCCTGGGGTTTTTCTCATTTATCTTTCTTAGAGTTTGATTCTACTATAATATTTCAATTCTTTCTCTTATAGAAGAGTATTTGATTGTTATAGCCTTTTGCATGTTTTTTGATATCTTGTTCATATTCTCTTTCACTTTTCCTTCTGAGTGAGCCTAACTTTTTTAAATTTTGTCTTTTGGTTCCTTTAAGAGGATGGTTTTCTGTTTTTATTCCTTTAATTTGTTGTAATTGTCAGTTAAGCACTGGGTATCCAGAGCTTAACTGGATACTATAAACTTAGGATTTCTAGATTGGTCCATGAAAATTAAGTACCCAGCAATGTCTAATGGCCTAGGTACATGAGAAAAATCCCTCCCTCAAAGATTTAGAGACAGAGCTAACAGTTGATGTAATCCTAGATTAACCACAGTTGATGCTGGATAAATATTTGCTAAATTGAGAGCTAGCTTAGGATAAGTATCACAGTAAGATTTTAAAGTGCTTTCCGACTTCAGAAAATGCATAGATCAGTGTGAGCATAAGTGGATCAGTTAGACATTCTAGAATAAAAAGAGATGAGAAATTGGGCTAGTAGCTTTATTATTATTATTATTATTATTAAAGACAGAAAAGTGGGTGAACTATGCACTAGGATAAAGAAATAATATACGAGAGGTCTTGCAAGTAGTGATAAAGTAGAACATGTAAGAGAACATGTTGGCCATTGTACCTGCTCTCACAATGTGTACAGTGTTGGGAGAAAGCCACAGACTCATGTCTGTTATACTGGGAAGAAATTTCAATGAGAACAACAATCAAAATGAGAATAGAAAAACAGGAGCCTGTTCATCACCTGTTCCTTTGGGGATGATTTTCTT
The DNA here is from genome assembly GCF_022682495.2 of Desmodus rotundus. NCBI lineage: Eukaryota > Metazoa > Chordata > Mammalia > Chiroptera > Phyllostomidae > Desmodus > Desmodus rotundus. Next base: position 16,750,639 of record NC_071397.1, on the reverse strand, counting down.
AGTAACGTTCAGAAGCTTATGCTTAATAAGAATGATCCTTGGTCTGTTTCACCCTGCGATGGAAGAAAGGGCTCAGGGTTCCAGGCAGAGGCCAATGGAGAATATGGGTTTGACCAAGGTCTCAAGGCTGCACGCAGCCTTCAGCAGCCCGGGGCCCTCCAGTGGTGGGAGGGGCTGGCTCCCTGACGTATGATAAGGCAGAAAGGTAATTAACCAATAACAGACAAGGTGTTACTGGAAAGTGGAGTTCGTGCACCTGATTACTAATTAATCAGGCGTGAGAGCACCTCGTAGATGCATTCACTATTTAATTATAGCAGTCTCTCTTGGCAAAGGAGCATATGTTCCCAGCTTAATCTCCTGGTTTATACTAACATCAAATTGTCATTATCAGAAAGAATCAGGCCTTTTGATTATTTCCACTAATTTATCGAACACTTAAAATTAATGAACCCCAGGCCTTTTAAATGTGCTCAGTTGGTTTGGAAGATGGAAGCAGAAAAGGGGACTGGAGAAAAGCCTTCATTAAAAGGACAATTTGTTTGGATAAAGTAAAGCAAGTACCATATTTTTTGGACCATAAGACACACCTAGGTTTTAGAGGAAAATAGGAAAAAAAATTTTGAAGCAAAAAATACGGTCCTGCTCCTGCCTCCTGTGACCCCACTCTGCTGCTGCTCCCCCCCCCGCCCCCAGCAAGCCAGGTAAGCTACATTTGGACTATAAGACGCACCCCCATGTTCCTCCCAAATTTGGGGGAGGAAGTGCGTCTTGTAGTCTGAAAAATACGGTATATTTTATGGGTGAACTGAACTCTATTGGTAAAAAACATGAATTCTAAAAGCTGAACTTTCAAAATGCTAGAGAGGAAATAGGGTATGAAGTGTGCCCTGCTTGACCAACATTGCCTCCAAAGAACATATGGCTAAAGGTTTTTATCCCCTAATTATTGATGTGCCAATTCTCTGGGAGGTCTCACTGCAATTAAGTTAATCAAATAAAAGCAATCAAAGTCAAATGTTGGAAATTAACTGTTAGACTAAGTAACAAGGACTTCATTTTTTTATTTTGAAAATTTAGTTATGTTGGCGAGAATATAGCATAAAGCCACCTTCTCACATATGAATGCCTTTTGTATTAAGATAATCTTTGCATCACATCTAAGTTGTGGCTTTTTGTGGTCAGTTTCAGGTGAAGGCCAAGTTCAAGTGATTCTCCAGGTGAAGGCAGGTGTGCCCTCAACTATTGCAGGTGAGTATTACCCACAAAATCAAAGAGCCTAGTAGAGCAGAATGCCCTCCAATAATAGTTCTACAAGTTCTTCGCATCGTATTGTTTATAAACAGGCATGTAGCAGTCCTAAAGCTTTTATGCCTAACAACTCTCTATTGTTTCAGCCCTATAGCTAAAACGTGTCTGGATGCCAAAGAAAGATATGAGAAGGGCACATTTCAAAACATTGGAAAGTAAAAACTGAACCATGTAAATAAGCACATTTTATAAATCCTGGGCCATATGTGCACACAGGAGTCCGGATCTGCAGCCGGGCCATTCGGCCCCCACCAAACGGAAAGAAAAATTCAGGGTATCTCAAAACTTTAATTGTTCCAGTAATTTCAGGAAATCAGGGTAAACAAACCATCCCCAAAAGTCAGATGGTTCTGTGAAATCTTTCTAACTCATAAAAGCCACATTTTCAAAGACTAAATGACTCATAAGTACCTTCTAATGTATTTCATTGTTTGTTTTTGTTTATTCTGAGTCAATTTGACTCTACATTTGCAGCAGGGATAAGTCTTTTCAAAGGCTGCGCTTTCCTTTGATTTCCAATGGCATTTTTGTCGTACGTCAGAGCAGAACCCATGCCAATCAGAAAATGATAATTCCCCCACTGGAATTAGTAAATAACTGAAGGAAAGGCACTCAGCTGGAACTATGGACTGGAAGTACTGATGGTTGCCGCTTCATGCTTATTAGACTAGAAAGAATGTGATTCTTTGTTTTCATAACTGTTTCTGAGCTGCCATAGCATTTGGCTCTTTCTAGCCCTGGCCTTTGTTTCTTTTTCTTCTTTTGAAGTAACTAAGAAACTGTATTCATCCTCAATATGAAGCAACCTTTTTATTTTAAAATTTTTAAAAATTTATTTTTCAATTGTCGTTGATGTACAATATTATATTAGTTTCGAGTGCACAACATAGTGATTAGGCATTTGTACACCTTACAAAGTGATCACCCCAATGAGCCTAGTATTATCCATCTGGCACCATATGTAGTTATTACAATATTCTTGACTATATTCTCTATTTTGTACTTTACATCCCCATGATTATACTGGCAATATGTACTTCTTAGTTGCTTTCACCTTATCCTGCCCTCTTCCCGACACCTCTTCCACCTGGTGACGTCAGTTTGCTCTCTGTCTCTGGGAGTTTGTTTCTGTTTTGCTTTGGGTGGCTCAAAAAAGTCGTAATTGAGTGCCTGTCACGTGAGTTTTAAGAAGGTACAGTGGCGGGCAATGGTCTTTGCCTTTGTGGGGTCTTATGGTCACCTGGGGTGTCAATCAAATGACTCAATTTCCTTTAAAATAACTGTTACCAAGGACAAGTTTCTTACGGTTCTCCCCTCTGTGAAAGTTCTGTGTCCAAAATCCTCAAGAAGAGATTAGATTTGTTGGGTCAGTCCCCATTTTGTAGATAATCTTGCTGTTGGGGAAACTGTCATGCCAGGACCCTTCAGAGGATACTGGAACATTTATGGTGGTCATTCCTGATTCAACCAGCCCTAGTCAGGGTGGCATGTCACAGTGCTTAGTACAAAGATTTCTGCGTAAAGGGCTCTTTGGAAGGACACTGTGCATGGCCAGCATCCAGTGACTTTTCAGGAGGGGTCAGTTTAACTGGGAGATGCTTCATCTGGTCTGTCAATTACAACCTGCTGAGTAAATAGAAAGCCAATGTTTTATGGAATTCTGGAATTTTAATAAGGGAAGATATATCACATGCTCTCCTATCCCATTGCCTTATTTTATAAATGACGGCAGGGAAGCCTAGACATTAAAGTTTACTTAATCACATCAGTGGTCGATGATTGAGCCTGGATGAACTCGGTTTCCCGGCTCTTCCAATGTTCTTTCTTCTATATCATATATATACACGCTAAAGTGCTTCAATTACCTTTTGAGGCATATGTGAATTTATGAGTTAGATCAGAATGCATTATATACAGCCAGTTTTCCTAGCCCATATAGTTTGGGGCAGAAAACTATCCTAAAATGCAGGGAGTTACAGAGTTAGTACATTATCATTCTTTAGAAAGAAATTCAAATATTAATACAGTTCTCAGACTTTGCCTGATTCCCATAGTATACGGTTCATGTGTGAATATCAAAATTTAAATAAATATGGGTGTGTATTTTGCTTAATGAATAGCTCTATGAAAAATAGTAAAGTTATTACAATATCAAACATTCTTTGACAGAACAAGAATAGAATATTTCATGGAGTTCTATCTATATGTTAACCTATTCAGAGACTCAATATGAGTATGTAATGCAGGTGAGAAATTTTGGGTTAAGATATCCTGCTGCAGAGAGCCTCTTAGCTCACTCAGTTAGTTGAGGGCTTATTCTGTGCAAGATTGTGCTGGTCACTGTGGGCAGTTGTGGACAGGAACCTCTAGAGACAGCAGAAATTGGGGGACATATAGGCCAGTTATCGGGAGAAGCAGAGGAGGTGGTGGTGATGCAAATTGTTATTTAGGTGTTTAGTGGGTTGGGGTACAGATTTATGTGAATTTGGGTCAAGATGGTACCTAGTTTTCAGAATACCCCAATGCAGGTCTTTCATGCTCCTCGAACACCATGGCTTTATTAGTTTCCTCTCAATGCCCACATGGGATTTATAAAAGATGGGAGGGAGGGGATGGGTGGAGCAATCCACTTTGATGGGAGATAAAAATATTTCTGAGGAGGCTTTACCTCAACCATGTCGTCTTTTCAGTGGGGGCTAATTTCAAATGTCATCCACAGTCATATGAGATGTTCTCTCCCTGAATTTGCCAACCCTTTCCCCACAGATCTAAGTTTATTTCCTTTCCACTGGTCATGAGAATCTGTCACCCCTTTTCCTGTTTAAAGTCAGCTCATCCCTCCCAGCATCTTCTGAACTCTTTTGTCCCATGAGCAGACAACTCTTTGCCTTATGTTGTTAACCAGTCCTTCTTTGCTGGCTCCTTCCAGTTTATTGCTTCCCATTGAAGCAAAACAAAGCAAAATTTATGCACACCTACCTAATTCTTCTGTAGTTTATATCTCTTCTGCAAACTTCTCTAAATACTAGCTTTCCCTTCATGCGGGGCTGTAAAACCTGGGGTGGATGAAGGATTAAGGTAGAAAGGGCAATATTTAACTCAAGATAGGAAGTTCAAAAGCACTTCAAATTCTGGTTGTCATTGAGTGACAGATTTGTAGAGAAAAGCCAGTTGAGGCTTCATTACAAATGTTGGTTCTGGCCAAGATTTATGGACTCTAATTTCAAAATAAGTCTAACTTATCTAAAGTTTGGGAAGACAGATAGTAGGCTGAGAGTCTCCAATTTTAATGGTTCCTCAGTGAGCTTTGTGGGTCATCTGACCCAGTGTCTTCCCCTCCTTCTCTCCACTGCATTCCTTAGTGCACTCTAGTCCCCAGTGGTCTCCCCCTTGAGCACTCCGCCGAACTGTGCTCATTCTGACCACTCATGCCCTTGTCACCAAATGCAATGGCCATTCTTGTTCCTTCTCTTATCAGAAATTTGCTATTAACTAGATCATTTTTTCCCTCTTGGCATTTATTTCTTATGCTTCCAAGACATTCATCTCTCCTGGTTCTCCCTAAAGTATCTCTGACTGCTTCTTCTTTAGCTTTCATAGGTTTTTCCTCTCTCTACCTTTTATATTAATAATAGTCATATAGAAGCCAGATACTAGCTACCGTATTTTTTGGACTATATGACACACTGGACCATAAGATGCACCTAGGTTTTAAAGGAGGAAAATAGGAAAAAAAAATTTGAAGCAAAAAATGTGGTCCTGCTTCTGCTTCCTGTGACCCCGTTCTACTGCCGTCCCTCACCCCCACCCCCAGTGAGCCAGGTAAGCTACATTTGGAATATAAGATGCACCCCTATATTCTTCCCAAATTTGGGGGACGAGTGTGTCTCGTAGTCTGAAAAATACATTATATAGAAATCTAATAACTCTGCAGGAGGCTGAAGCGTGTTTTTTAAATCCATTAACTGTTCTTATCTTAAGGCAGGATGGTATAGAATGATCAATTTCATTCATGATAACTTCCGTTACAACCTCTACCTTAAGATTTATTTTGTTCAATTAAAGACACTTTTAGCCCTCATATAAATGAGACTGAAGATGACAAAAGTGAATAATGTTTCCAACATCTGTAACATAAAATTGAAGTAATTAAGGGCTTTAGAGGTTGGGCATAGGGTTTTAAAAAGCCTAGTTACTGCCTGTTTAAAATATCACTAGAAATAAGGCTTCAGGACACCTTTTTCTTGTGCTTGTGCTGCTAGTTAGTGGCCATTTCAACCAATGTCCCCATCCTATCCCCACTTGAACATTTTGTGTATAGTATTGGAAAGGAGGCAAAATTGGAAGGAAACTTAGAAAGGTGTTATAGTATTGGTTTTTATAAAATATATATAAAGCCTCTTTCTGAGTGAGTTTCAAAACATTGCCTCATTTCCACGGTGTGGGGACTGTGGTGTGGGGTAGGTGTGCTAATTAAATTGCCTAGGATTTTCACTTGACCACTATATTACATATATTTTAAAATTATCCTGGAGTCCTAATTAGACCATGACTTACCAGGAGTTGAATTCAGGTAGACAAAATAATTGGGTGCTTCCTGTGGTTCTGACTGCAGGCTTTTCTCTCTTCACACCGTAATCCTCTGGAACTATCACAACCACCCTCAGAGTTTCAAATACGCCTCTCGGGCTGATGATGCCAAAATCCATCTCTCTGACTCAGAGCCCTTTTCCATCCTTCATGTTTATCGTTATTCCCTGCTTGCTTTATATTTTCACCTGGCAGTATCACAGAAACCCCAAACTCTGTATGGCCCAAACTGAACTCATCAGTATATGTCTCTCTGCCCATCCCCACCCGTGATGGAAACCCAGAAGTCATTCTTGGCTCTTCCATCTTTGTTACCCTTCACATGCTGATCTCTAATTGTTTCTGAAGCCTCATCATTTGCTTCCTTCCAGCTCTGCAGCTCAGCACCCAGCACTGCCTGTAGCTCCTTTACTTGATCTCTTATATCTTGCCATTGCTCAAGCTTATCACTCTGTCTAGAGTGCAGACTCTTACCACATACTCTCGCCACCTCCCACTCCCCCTTTATTTTTATAGCTCCCAAACCTTTCAAATGCAGCCCAGGACACCTCGCCTGACGAGGTCTCACTTTCTCCCTTGGTTTGCTACCGTTAAAAAGAACTCCTAATATTTACTTATACAACTTACACAATGCTCCTAGGCCCTTGGGGCAAAGCGTGGCATTTTATTTCTTTTTGTATCTCTACATTTTTAGGACAATTCTGACAGAGATGGCACTGATTACTTATGCTTATGAAATTAACAAGTGATGGATGAGATCTGTCCTTCTCACCAATCATGTGAGATATCTCATCATGTGAGTTTTTGAAACTCCAAGGAATGTTTTTAGCCTGAGAAGAAAATATTTTTCATAGAACAAATATATTTCCCCTATAAGGCTTAATTAATGCCATTTGTGGTTTAATTTGAGCTACTTAAAATAATACTGAATAAAAGAAGTTCTGTACTGGAAGAAGAATGTTTAGTCATCTGTGAATCTTTTCATTCTCTTTGGAGACCATCTCTCTGCCCTGTGACTCTGTAGCAGGGATCACATTCCAGAAAAGAGCACATGGGTACAGTTCAGCATGGTGTGCGTGAGAAGATACTGGTCATTCCTCACTGGAATTAATAGATTTGTGTTTCAGTTCCTTGATGAAGAGGCAGGTGGGATGGTTGAAAGGAAAATGCCAGTTGATCATCAGTGAGGGAATCAATAAAAATCATCTGGAACATATGAGCTGTATGTGAATTATTGCAATAAGAGGTGTCTGTATCTTTATCCTGTCTTTAATATTCATTAAGAACTGCAAGAAGATCATACTTGTTGACCCAGTGATTCCATTGTTATGATTCTAATTTAGGAAGAAATTAGGATTATCAGCAAATTTGCATAGAGTTATTTATAATTTAAAAAGTGTTTCTCTAACTGGCTTATTTCACTTAGCATAATATATGATTTCACTCATACGTGGAATCTAATGAACAAACTGAACTAACGAGGAAAATGGGGACAGAGTCACAGATAGAGAGCAGGATGACAGCTAGTGGGAGGGGAGTTTAGGGGGTGGAGGGATTGAACAAAAAGGTTAAAGGATGCTTGGACATGGACAACAGGGTGGTGATTATGGGGAGAGGGGGATTTAAGGGGACTATATGGTAATGGGAAGAATAAATTAAAAAAAGAAATTACCATGAAATTTATACCAATTTTGTTGTGGCATCTTTGATGATATTAAAATATTTGATGGTTAAAAAAGAACACTAATAAAACTTTTAGGAGTAGTTGAAAAAAGAAAATGGAAAGAGCCTACATACCAAACATTAGGGATTAAGTAAATTATGGACTTTTCATGTGATAGAATATTATATAGCCAATTAAATTATGTTTATAAGGAGTTTTAATGACATTAGAAAATTCATATGAAAAAATACTAGGCTAAGTAAAATAAGAACTGGATGTAAAATTCCACATATGATATATCTCAATTATGTACAAATGCTGAGAAATTCTGGAAAGAAATACAAATAAAAGTTAATGGCTGTTATCTCTAAGTAGTGAAGTTATAACCCATAATTACCTTTTCTTTTTCTTTCCATATTTACATCTTTCAAATATCTCCTAAGCACATATAATATTTATAATAAGCAAAAATACAAGTTTAATAACAAAAGTAGAATATATTTTCCCTAGAAGTGAAGGGAATCAATGGAATAATTACTTGCTTTGTACCTGATAAATGTTTTTTTGGAAGGTTATAAAATATTAAAAAGCAGCTGCTGTTGGAGGTGAAAATATCACCAGCATTCTAAATGATAGCAGAAGTTGCAAGTTGTCATAGTGAATCAGATTTTCAGTTACTTTTTGCTACTTCCCTTTTGTTTTCTAGCTTCTACCTCTACGCCTGAATCAGCTTTAAAATGGTCCCTCCCTGAAGCATGGGCAGGCGTTGAAGAGGGCTGGGGAGGACACAACCATTCCGTTCCAGGCCCTGGGGATGACGTGCTGATTTTACCCAGTGAGTGAATCAATTCGTGGATTAAATAATCACAGCCAGACTGAACAGGGCCAGCCCAGTTGAGGATTATCTGTCATTTAAATATATAGTGCAACACTGTAAAGAATGTGGAAATAAGAAGGCACTTACATTTACACCGTTTTTGGGTTAATATAGGAGAGGAATTGCATAATCCAGTGAAATCCAGAAAAAATAGCTCAGTCCCACCTTCATTAAAGGTGGAATAAGAAGTCAAAATGCCAAATGGACTTAAAATCATTGACTAACTAGGTAATTCTTTATGTGTTAGAGAACAGATTTATAGCCGATGTTAAAGACAGAGCTGGTATATGGGAAGAAGCAGTTTGCAATTGGCTCTTTGCCTTTTGCCTTTGTGAAGCTTTTACAGATGGGACTGAGAGAAAAATAACAAATAAGCTTTTCTGTTGCTATGATTTTTCAAAGATTCCAGAAAAGGAACAGATAAATAAAATCGAAAAACAAAAGTCTATCTATCTATCTATTTATCCATCTGTCTCTCTAGAACTTTCTCCATGTATACAAACATATAGGAGAAAGATGATTCCTCGGATATACTGAAACACACAACCATACTTATAAAGTTCTTTTTTCTTAAGGGAGAGTTTTTGAAACTCCCAGAAAATCTCTCTAGACTGAGAAGAAAATATTTTTCATAGCACAAATATATTTCCCCTAAAAGACCTAATTACATTTACAGTTTAATCTGAACTTAAGTTCATACTAAATAAAAAAAGATCTGAACTGAAAAATGAGCATTTGATCATATGTAAAGTAATAGTAATGGCATTACTAAACATTTTTTGACAACTTACAGCATGGTCGGAATTATTTTCCATGTATTAACTAATTTAACCCTCATAATAACTCTGATATAAATGATATGCTTACCGACATTCTTACTGACAGAGAAACAGAGGCCCGGGGCAGTTAAGAAATTGCTCAGGGTCACACAGTTTGTAGTTCAGCAGAGTCAGAATTTTAACCTCGGTAGCCTTATTCCAAGTTTGTATCCTTAACCAATCAAGTACATTCTTTCCATAAAAGGACTAAGATTAAACAAAAGATGGTAGTTGTGTTGTTTGCTTTCTTAGTAATGAAAAATGAAGGCAGAATGATTAACACATGCTGACTACCTTTTGGGCTCTGGTGGTGTGCCTGTAACCGCATAAAGCACTTTCAACGCCTGTGCTGCAAGAATTTTTAACACCTGAGTATTTAGTCAGGGGCACTGATCTCTCTTCCCTTAGAATGTCAAATAAAAAAATGATGACAGCCAACACACCAATAGCCATCTGGTATAAATGAATCAAAATTATACCTCTTTTTTGTCAGATTGGCAAAAATACAGGGTCCCATACAAAGAACACCACTTTTCTCTCATAAAGTCTTTTGTTACAAAATCATGAGCATGTAATTCTGTGACATAACAATATCACACTCCTGCACAATATATGGCATTTTAGGTAAACTGTTCAAATTAAAACTATAAATTACTACATCCATATTATCACCCTACCAACCACACTCAAGCAGGCATTCCTTCTGTCGGACCCTGTACATCTTTGGTGTGCCACAGCATTTCAGTAACTACTTCATGTGTGCCAGGAGATGCATAAGGTTGAAAATCACTGGCGTAGAGAGGAGAGGGACAAGAGCCTATGGGCTGACCAATAGGAACTTAAACTGTTATTATTATTATTATTAATCAACTCCCCTATCTTCCACCTCTCTCAACAGGATGTAACTTTTTGAATAAACAAGCTCATGAGTCATTCCTATAAGAAAAGGAAAAATCTGTTCTGTCTCAGCCATCTCTTTGATGAATCTAGCCAGCAGATTGGCCCTGGGCTATGGTTTTTCCCACTAAGCAAGCTGTTTCTCCCACTCTACGCAGGAAGCAAGAGAAGCTTTTGAGGGTTGCCAAGCTTTTAATGTCCTTTGGGACCTTTATGCTGAGTGAGGAGCAATCTTAGCTATCTTGCCTGGCATTGCAATTGACTGTATCCATTTGTGCCCTGGTGGCCCAGAAGCTCTGGCATGCTCATCATCCTTCTTTTTTTTTAATTTTATTTTTTATTGTTGTTCAATTACAGTTGTCTCCATCCCCCCCCCCCCCATTACTCTCCCCTGCCTGACCCACCCCCCTCCCACATTCAATTCTTCCCCCGTTGTCGTCACCCTTCATTCTTTTGTTCATGGTCAGCTTATACGATGGACCTGAATTCTCCATGTAATTAATTGCCCTTAAATAGCACAAATCAGTGCTTTGGAAAAGGGTGGGTAGGGGCATAGGCATTGGATGTATAAAGTATTGTATCTTTAGTCGGTCCTTTAGTATTATTGTGAGAACCAGGGAAGTTATAACTTTTGAAATGTGTAGTTATTATTCAATATTTCTAGTTTTTAAATGTAAAGATAAGTGAATGAAAACAGATATATAATATATAATAAATGAAGTCGTTACTCTTTTCCTCTAATAAGGCCTCTTTGAAGTCCAGCAAATCATCTTATAGTAGTCAGCACTTCATTGTTCCGTTCAGTTTTGGGCCTTACACAGAAGCTGTTCTGGCTTATTTTTCTCTTCTGATTTTTGGCACACCCTAATATTTTGACCTCTGATAGACCTTTGGGTTTAATTTACCTTCTCTTTCTACCCGTGGTTTGCATTCTTAAACTTTTCCTGGCTCTCTTGGTTTCTTTCATTTCTAGCCTTCTTTGAATCAAGTACATTTGTTCACCCAAGTCTGGAACAAAATAGACACTCAGTGAGCATTGCTGGAATGAAGTGTACGCATTGATGCTATTATTCATAATTTCATATCAGAAATAAATCTTTGAGTTTGACACAGTATAAGATTTTACAGGTCTTTGGAAAATGACATCGTCTCCTTTGAACAGATTCCTACTAATTAAGATTTTTATGATGACGATAGCAGCCACTGTAACTTGAGTGCTTGGTGTGTGCTATGCACTGTGCCGTGTATTCCACAAGGGTTTTCTCCATTAATTCTCACTACTGCTTTACACGAGGATCCTGTTATTCTTCTTTTTATACGGGAGAAATCCTGGACACAGGGAGTCTAGCTAGCCGGTAAAGAGGCTGGGGCAGGAAATCAGTTTGCTTCCAATGCCCTAACTCTTTCTCATACCATTTTAAAAAACTTAAATATCCCTGAATGTTCTGGTTCATTCAAATCAGAATAGATTTTATATTGAATTCATACTTCTCTGCTGGCTGTTCACATTTTTCCCTTCACGTGGAATTAAAATGAAGAGAACTTTACTATTTACGCTACTTGAGGAATTCAGTCTGCCCACATTCCCATTAGGTGCACACACCTGGAAAAACTGGAGAAACATCCCAAAGAGGTATCCGATGTACTGAGCCATTGGTGAAAGCACTCGCTTTGCACCTGGTTACCAATGTAGTTGTAATTCAAGTTAACACTCCTTTCTGATTCCGTTTAACCAACATTCACTGAATACTCATTGTGTTCAAGGCATCGAGCCAGATGCTTCTGATCTGAAGCTCCAAAGGCAAGTCAGATACAGCTGTGACCTCCAAACAGTGAGTGATCTAAGCTGGGTTAATAAAACACATGCTACAAATAATATAACACATAGCTGTAATCAAAACAGAAGTATTTAGAAGTGTCTTAGGCAAGTAAAAGAGAGATGGCTTCATGGAGGAAGAGGCATTCGAAGTAGACCTTGAAAGGTGGGGTAAAGGTCTCAGGGACAGTATGAGACACGAGGGTGTATTGGGGACGTAGTGATGCTTCAGGAGATGAGGGGCGGCTGTCGACTAAGCTAAACCTGGGGTCACACTTGGATTTTGACATTTACCAACTGGGTGATGTTGGACAAATTTTAAACCTTCTGGAGCTTCGTCTAGAAGATGAGGGCTGTAGTTACTATCTCATAATGCTGAGAAGATTAAATGAGATAACGCCAGCCCATGTGACCACTGCATGGAGTGTTGGCAGTAATGGAATTATAGGTGAAAGCCGTGATTTTTAATGTATCAGGTCCCCTTTTCCTTCATTTTTCCATCTGGCTGCCCCTCTTGGCCTCTGGTATTAGCGACACTTTGTATTTGCTTTCCAATGGCTTATTATTTAATTCTCACAATATCTTTGGGAGCTAAATAGGTAATAACTATTATTACAGTAAAAACCCATTTTTACATAATACGATTTTAATGGAACTGCTGATTTTATAAAATGAAAGTGACTGGTAAAGAAGATTTAAGTGATACTTTTGAACCTCTAATATAATTTTATGGTGTTTTGTGTATTTTAATTCATTAATAAAGGAAATGTGTAGAACATTCCCATCATTATTCAAATAGAATAGCATAATTTTTCAATAAAATTCTTTGGGTAAATTGCCTATTTCTATTTTCTGGGAAATCAATTTTATGGAATGACCTCAGACCCATCCTATTCCATAAAAATAGGACTTTACAATACTAATAAAAGATATCACTATCTTAAGTATGCCACCATTTTCCTTCGAGGCGTTCTGTCTTTATAGACATTGGATTTTTGAAAGAGCTGTAAATTCTTTTCGGTGGTATTATATGGAGTAAGCTGAGATAGTCATGAAGAATTTGCTCTTATGGTTTAGTTGATGATAACTTAGCTTCACACAAACAAATATGTCTGATTGTCTTTCCCTCCTAAATATTGGGAGAATTGTTCTAAACGCATTCTAGACTTCTTACAGAGTGGGAACAAGATTTTCAAGTTTGAAAGTCCCAAGCTTTCACAAGAATATCTGGTGGATGGGTAAAATGATCCTGCTAACTTGTACTTCCTGTTTTGTCCTGAACCAATCTAAGAGGATTTGTGTAAGATGCTTTCAGCGCTTTCTCAGAGGAAATTTCAGCCATGACAGAATGACACCCTTTTCACACAGGACAGACTTAATGAAAGGAAAATGTGTTATAATTCCCAATGATATGATTCTGATTTAAAAGGTGCAGATATGGTATGATATAGCCTCCAACATGTGTGCGTATGTGCTATAGTTCCCTGTGTTCCATTTTCTGTATTACTTTCAACTGTCCTTATTTGCGGATGAATGGGAGAGTCCTGTTTCTCTTTTAGAATAGTTTCTTTTATTTTTTTTCTGATTTTCAATACTCGGGTACTTTAAATAGTAGAGATTCATCAAAATCATGTGGTGTTCAAAGCTAAAGATATTTAATGCCTTTCCTTGTTAAGTCGCAAGGCCTTAAAGTTGGTGATATAGTGTAAGATTATCATAAATTAGGGAGTATTTTGGGGGAAGGGGTTTCTACAAAATGTTGTTAATATAGCATCATTATCTTGATTTACTATTTTTAAGCCTGAAGTTATAACTAATTTAGGGTAAGATACACATAATGTAAAAATGTAGGCCTGCACCATCAATTACACACTAAGAGTTATAAATATTAGTATTCTGTCTGTAGCTTAAGTAGTTTTTAAAATTCTGGTTTTGTCCCATTTGGATGAGACAGAAATGTCATACAACTATCACTGCATTTATTCTAGATTACTAGGTAGTGGGACAGAGGATAAAGTTAAGCTTGAGTTATTGGGACCCTTTGTATGAAGCATGACATCTGAATGGTGACTATTGGTGTGTGTGTTCTGGAAATCTATCACTACCTAAAAAACCACCTAGAAACTTAACAGCTTAAAACATACATACATTTTATTTTGTTCACAGTTTTTCAGGGTGAGGCTATACTGGGATATTCTTAGTGAGGTCTTCCCTGCATTACAGTCAGATGGTTGCTGGGATGCGGTCATCTAAGGGCTCAACTTGGCTGCATAGGCTGAGGTGGTTCACTCCTGTCAACTGTTCGTGGATGCTGGCTATTGGCTAGGAGCTCAGTCAGGGAAGTCAGCTAATAGGACTCAGTTCCTCCTCACGTGGCTCTTTTGGGACTTTCTTACAGTGTAGTCACTGAATTCCAAGAAGAAACACCCTAAGGAGTCCCCAAGAGTGAGTAGTCCAATAGACTTGGGTGGAAGTTTCATGCCTTCTGAGCCCCCCTTAGCTGCATCAGAATATCAAAACCATCACATTCCCTTGGTCAAACAGGCACTAAAGCCAGCTCAGATACAAGGGAGGAATTAGGCTCCACTCTCAATGGGAGGAACAGTAAAGAACTTGCAGCTGTCTTTAATCTATCGTTATCATGTGCTTCTGTGTATAAGTGTGGGCACATATGTAATTAAGGGCAGTTGTTCTGGACAATTCAAAAGGTGAGTGTTTCAGGGTCTGGTAAATTTGTTCTATCATCCCTTTCTTGGCAGACATTCGATATTATGGGCTTACATGAGTCAGAAATTGAAGAATATCAGGAGACAAACTGGTCAAAGGATTGCATTTATTTATTTATCTATTATTGCTCTATTACAGCTGTCCCAACTTTCCCTCACTGCTCTCCCCTGCCCTGCCCACCCGCCACTCCCACAGTCAATCCCCACCCTGTTGTCCATGTCCATGGGTCATTTATCCCTGTTCCTTGACTATACTCTTCCTTTTCTATCCCTCCCTAACCCTCCTCCCCTCTCCTCTGGTGGCTGTCAGTCTGTTCTTTATTTCCATGCCTCTGGTTCTATGTTGCTCATTTGTTTGTTTTGTTCATTAGGTTCCACTTATAGGTGAGATCTTATGGTATTTGTCTTTTACCACCTGGCTTATTTCACTTAGCATAATGCTCTCCAGTTTCATCCATGCTGTCACTGAAGGTAGGAGCTCCTTCTTTCTCTCTGCTGTGTAGTATTCCATTATGTAAATGTACTACAGTTTTTTGATGCACTCATTTACAGAGGGGCACTTAGGCTGTTTCCAGCACTTGGCTATTGTAAATTGTGCTGCTATGAACATTGGGGTGCATAGGTTCTTTTGGATTGGTGTTTCAGTATTCTTAGGGTATAATCCCGGCAGTGGAATTGCTGGATCAAAAGGCAGTTTCATTTTTAGTTTTCTGAGGAAATTCCATACTGTTTTCCACAGTGGCTGCACCAGTCTGCATTCCCACCAACAGTGCACTAGGGTTCTGTTTTCTCCACATCCTCACCAGCACTTGTTGTTTGTTGATTTGTTTATGATGGCCATTCTGACCTGTGTGAAGTGGTATCTCACTGTGGTTTTAATTTGCATCTCTCTGATGACTAGTGATGCTGAGCATCCTTTCACATGTCTATGGGCCCTCTGTATGTCCTCCTTGAAGAAGTGTCTGTTCAGGTCCTTTGCCTATTTTTTAATTGGGTTGTTTGTCTCGCTGGTGTTGGGTCTTATGAATTCTTTATATATTTTGGAGCTCAAACCCCTGCCCAAGGTATCATTGGCAAATATGTTTTCCCACATGGTTGGTTTCCTTTTTATTTGGCTGATGGTTTCTTCAGTCATGCAGAAGCCATTTAATTTGATGTAATCCCTTTTGTTTATTTTTTCCTTTATTTCTTTTGCCCTAGATGGTATAAGTTTCTTTAATCTGTAGTACATGTAATGCTTGATGTTATTGTATTGCCTCTTAAATGCCTGAGAATGGGATTCTTAAACCCTTCGCACAGAATCGGGCCCCCAGTCAGGGATTGCTCACTCTGAAACTGGATGGGTGTCTGCGTTTGGGCTGCAACCAGCGGCCTCTTCTTGGGACAAAAGCACGTGGGGACGAGGGGAGAAATGGAGCACAGCTATTTTGAGGAATTTTGTTTCTTTCACAGGACAACAGTCAAAATTTTCTTTAATCTCATTAAGAATATAAATGGGAAAAATTTCTTTAAGATTTTATAGAGAAGAACAGACAACTGTGATTTTTAAGAGATACTTCTGATACAGAAAGTATAATCAGCATTATTATCAAATCAAAATAAACAAATAAAAAGAAAATCTAAAGCAGAAGATCAAAAGATCCTTAGATACTGTATAAATTTACCCTTTTAGGCAGTTTCTCAGAGAGGGGAGCACAGACCCCTGTGAACTTTGTGTAGTGGTAAACCGTGTTAAGGCCAGTCCTTCCCACGAGAAGGAAAACACAGGATCTAGGCCCCATGGAGGAGGCATTTCCACAGACGGCAAATGTACTGTAGAAACTTACCACTTAAAGTGATCTCAGTGCGAAATTCCTTGCAGTGTGAAGTCCTTTGATGAACTGAATGATCATCTAGAAATTGTTTTATTTTGGAGTGTTTTTACATACATATATTTACTTGTACTAAGTAAGTATTAATATATATGTAAAAATATAGATCCATAGTTGGTAGAGAACTTAGTGGCTGTGTAACCCAACTGAAATGAGCTAAGGTAATGCAAGTGTTTTAGAAATTGTAAAATGTTCTGAAATTCATTAATATTGTTGCCCAGATTTTTACTATGTTTTATACCAAGGATAAGAGCAGAATTTGCTTCAAGTTCTCAACTCAGTGTTGCAAATTACCTCCTAAAATATATAAGAAGGAATATTGTTGCTTTATTTGTGGTTTTAGATTTATGTCCCTAAAATAGGATTATGTTTGAGAGAAACAATTGGAGGCTAGGGAATTCCTTCTAGTTGCAATGACCATGATTCAAATGGCTTCTTATAAATTAATAGCAGTGTGACCCTAACCAATGACCAAGGCCTGTGACAGAGTACCCTTGCCAAGGTGGGTAACCAGGAGTTGAAATTTCAAAAAAAATATTTTTACTACTATATATACATTTTATCCATAAAAATGGTTTCAATTAAAATAACAGCAGAGATTTTCTCTATAAATGATAAAAAACATACTTAAAAATATATTAAACAGGTTGATACCCTTTCTCTAATCTCAATTTGTCAGTCTTGGCTTGACTCACTCATGGTGTTTGTTTCTGGGTTAATTAGAACTCACTGAGAATCTTCTCTTGAGACCCAAAGTCATGTTGGCCCTGACACTTTTTATGGCTTGCTAACTTGCTGGAACTAATTAGAGTTTACTCTAATTGAGTGGTGTTTCAAATCCTTTTCTGTCATCACTCACCTGAGAAACATACTCATTGCCCTAGTCAATTAGTATTATAGTAATTTTCTAGGAGGAGACATATTTCCCCAGATCCACAGATAATAATTTGGATGGGGGAGGTGGGTATTGGCAAGTGTAAAATATATAAGAGACCCAGGGTTTATTTTGGTACTTTGCTCCACCTAGAAAAATCACTGCCTTTGTAACTTTACAGACTTCTGACTGCAGTATCCCTGAGGTGTGACCCTTCTGGGAACCTCGTGTGCAAACCCCTAGGGGAGTGTAACAGGTGTATGAGTCCCTGTAATACACCTATGGTGCTTTCCTTCAGTTCCAATAGGTGTGGTTTCTTTACTGCTGTAACAACTTCTTTCTCCTGCATAAACTTTGCATACTTTTATGCACAGTATAAAACTACTTTTTAAATGAACTATGCATTGTTTTCCTCAGGACTTTTAAGAGTACTTTGGCCTTAACAGTATAAACTACAAGCTTCATAGTAGCAATAAATGCATTGGTGGTTGCCATGGAAAAATATAAATATGTATCATGAACTTGATGGGAAATCAAAATTGCAGGACTTGGCATTTTATTCATTGTAAAGGGTAAATAGAATGAAGCTGAAATGATGACTCAGAATGTTAGTGCATGTGTGAATGGGTAGGAATGCATTGGTAGAAAGAGAGGATGCAGGGGAAGGACTAGGTCTAACAGGGAGGATACTAAAGTCCATTACAGACATATACTAAATTTCCTGTGCTGATGCCTAGGTGGTAACGGGAGATGTGGACCAGGGGTTTGAAAGGGAAGCCAGTAAGGAATCAGGATTTAGGTTTGGTAATCCTCAGAAGAGTTAACTAAGGAAGCCTTGGGAATTGAACCAGAGTTGGAGACAACGTGAAAACCATCCCAGAGAGATATAAGGAGAGGGTAAAAGATAACATCTTGGCAGAAATTCTAATTCGAGTGGGAGGAAGAGAAAACAGAGAAGGGGCAATCATGAAACCAGGAAAACCAGGAGGAGAATTAGTGCAACAGAAGACAGGAAAAGAGTAAAACCAAGATGGTACTTAACAGTAAATGTTACAAAAAGGACTAGGAAGACAGTAATTTAGAAATTGTCAGAATAAATTGTGTAGTCTCTGAAGGCTCCTACAAATCAAATGTAAAATATAATGCTTAGCTTGTGTTACAGTTCCACAATCTGCATTTGATCTTTATGAAAACCCTTGTAGGGATTAATGTCTTCAAGGATTCCTGTATCTTTGCTAAAATTAAAAGTAATTAGTCCCTGCCCTGGCTGGTGTGGCTCAATGGATTGAGTGCCAGCCTGCGAACCAAAGGGTCGCTTGTTTGATTCCCAGTCAGGGCACAAGCCTGTGTTTCAGGACGAGTCCCCAGGAGGGGGCGCACGAGAGATGAAACATGTTGATGTTTGTCTCCCTCTCTTTCTCCTTCCCTTCCCCCCTCTCTAAAAATAAATAAATAAAATCTTTAAAAGCAATTCCTCCCTGATGAGATGGCAGCACCTCTAGGGATGTCATCCCTGGTCACTCTCTGGTTAGAATGCAGCCAAGTGTTCTAAATTCATAGGCTCATATAATACGTTAACTCCAACAAAACTGGTCAAATTTGTGCAGCTCAGTTTGGGAAAATAGAAGAGGCTATATTCCTAAAGAGATGCAGTATTACACAAATGCAAAGTAGAACGATAAATATTTCTTAAAAAGATTTAGAGGATTGTGCGTAATTCTTATAAGTTCTGTTCTGGAGGTAAGAATTGAAGGTCATATTTTAAATAGGCAGCAGTAGTCCATCAGAGTACATCGGTTAATTCCTTTCAACTTTGAAATACTGAAGCCAACATCCACTGGTATTTATTTTGGGGATGTTGATATTAGGAACTAAGCCCTTTAAAGTCAGCAGTAAATAGAATGACCAACTACTCTGGTTTACCCAGAATTGGGCAGTTTCCTGGGACACAGGACTTTCAGTGATAAAACCTAGAAAGTCTATGGCAAACCAGGATGAGTTAGTCACCCTATGAAAAAATCACTTTTAAAGTTCTTACCAACCCCATATTCTATGATGTGAACTGCTACAAACTTGCTGAGAATTAATGAGACTTTTCATTCCCTTAACTGCATAAACTTACATTTTACCTAGTTTTCTTCCCTCAAGAAATTTGTCTCATGGAATTAATATTCTTTGAAGAGATGCAGGCATTTCTTAAAAGAGAAGGGAACCTGAGTGATTGCATATGTATTTTTTCCTCCTGGTTGGGGCTGAGGAAGGATGAGCTAAGTAAGGACCAGCTGCTCTTGGGGCCCTTAATATAGAGCAAGACATTTTCACTTGCTATCATTGAATGATGCACTTCTTTTTCTCTATACTTTCTGGTCCATTTTCCATGAAGACATTTTTGGAATATGGAATTACATAATTTGTGATTTCCCAATGATTGTTTTAGGTATAGTTACCATTGCTTGGGTTGATTATGCTTGCTTGGGGGAGCTCTTTGAGTTTGTTCATAGGCAGAGCTTTAAAGATGAGGTTACCCAGTGAGCTGATGAGTAGAGGTGCAGCCTGGCCAGCAGGGGTAGGAATTGCATAGGTGGTTCACTGTCAACCCTTTAGTCACCACATTTGTACAGAATTTAGGGGTTCTTAACTCTTCACATGCCCTAGGTCCCCATGGCAATCTGGTGAAGCCTAGATCCACGCTCAGAATAATATTTTTAATACATAAAATAAAATAGGATTATAAAAAGAACTACTATCTTGACATAGCTATCAACCTATTAAAATCAATTTGTGATATAAAAATATATATGCTTCTCTACTAGAGCATTAAAAAACACTGTATAGTGCAGGTTCTAATTACTATCATAATTTAAATGATGTAGATATTCTTTAGAGTGGCAATATTTTCCTTCCTTGTACATGTAGGCTGTCCCTCTCCTAGAGAAGTGGGGGTTCACTCCTCTCTTTGAATCTGGGCTCCCTTAGTGATGTGCTTGACTGATAGAATGTAGTAAAAGGGATGTACTAGGACTTCCAGGGCTAGGTAACAAAAGTCCTTTCATAAGAAGGCCTTTTGGCCTGGATGTCTTCCTAGCTATTGGAATGTTCCTTTGGGACAGAACCCTTGGGCTAGGGGAATCTCCAATCATACAAGCCAATTTTTCATACTGATTGACAGCTCCAGATAAACTCTAGCTGGTAGCCAACATCCATTTCCAGCCCTGTAAGCGATCTGTCTTGGACATTCAGGCCACTTGAGCTCAGCACAGGCATACCATCTTTTTGTTGTTGTGCTTTGCTCTATTGCACTTTGCAGATATTGCCTTTTTTTTTTTTTTTACTAAATGAAGGCAAGGTCCTCCACCAGAAAAAAGACTGTGACTTGCTTTACTGCGATACTCGCTTCTTTATTTTGGTGGTCTGGAACCAAACCTGCAGTGTCTCCGGGAGGTATTCCTGGAATGGGGTCTTGCTGACAACTCTGAGGTTGTTATTTCCTCTATCTGTAAACACATTAACAATCTCCTATTTTATCTTTAGGACAATATTACTCAGGGTTTCTTTTGTGTGTTAAATAATACTCCCTTAGAAGGGACATTCCAATGTTCAGTTCATAAGGATTCCGCATGGGCCTGGCAGAGTTAATGCTGAGAGTGAAAAATGATTAAAACTCCTCCTCAAAGTGGGCATTGCCTCTTCTCTTCCAAAACTGATTTAACTCTGTTTTATCACTGCCATTCTCACAATGCACCTGATACTAAACCAGAGTTTAGAAATTCTGCATCTGTTACACAACTATTTACTGGACACATGATTTATTATGTGCTGGGCACACTGCCTCATGTTGGTGTAAAATGATGAGCAAACAGTTCCAACACCTACCTGGAACTTACTGCCTAGTAGGAGGGAAGTAAATGTAACCACATATCTGATTATAGTTATGACATTCCTAACAACTGTGCTGCAGGAAACATTTGGACAGTTATGAACGCATGTATCATGAGAACCTGGACCAGGATGGAAGTGGATTCAATTAGATAAATCATTTAGATATTAATTAATCATAAATTTACCCAGAATTTCTCAAACTATTTCCTATGGAACTAGCTCGTTACTTCCCGTGGGAGTAAGATAAAGTCAAATGTATTTGAGAAATTTTGGACTAAACACAGATAAAAAAAATTCTTTGCATCTGGTATTTGCAAAGCCTTTTCTGGGATGATATGAATTGTGTAATTTCCAGAGGGGGATTTTGCATGGACTGTGTCTCCGAGATGTTTAACCACATGGCCCTTCTATTCACAGAGCCACTCGTGATGTCACAAAGTACTCTCACACTTGGTCCAGTTCTCACAGCTACTCCACGAGGTTAGGTATACAGTTGTGTTAGGTAAGATTAGGTCTTCTGTGAATATGAAAGACCTGAAAAATAGAAGTTTATATTCTATCTTATATAAAAGAAGTCTGTTCCCAGGTGCCAGGCCCTTGGACTCCACTGATCTCGTGGTGCCATCATGTGCTGTTTCAATTCCCAAAGTCACTCTTGTCCCATATGCCTGCTGGAGCTCCAGCCACTGAGACCGTATTTCAGACCTCAGGGAGTAGGAAGGATTCTTCCTGGACGTCATGCATGGCACCTCTCCTTACCTCTTATTGGCTCAAACTTAGACGAATGGCCATATCTAACTGGAAAGGAGGCTGGGAAATGTAGTCTTTTGGCTGGGTGACAATGTATTCAGCTAAAAATTGAAGTTCTGGTTACTAAGGAAGGAGATAAAAAATACTGAGAAGCAACCAGTGGTCCCTGCCACAGATATGTCTCATTTTTCAGCTGAATAAAATGGGCCCAATAAGGAAGGACCAAGCAAGGGCACAGAGATCATAGAAACAGCACAGATTCAAATCCAAACCTCCACATTCCTCAAGCTTCTCTAGGTCATTTCACCATCCCTCATTAAACAATGGGAGGATCCCAATAGGGCCCTTCAAAGGCTGTGATGTAAAGGGACATGTGATATAAACAGATAACACCATGGTAAATAGATTTGAAGAGAAAGGCAGGGATGTGTTTCTTAGATGTATATCCCCATGTTTGGGAATTAATAGCACTTTGGTTAACAAAGCCTGTAAGGGGTACGAGACTGCCTTTTGTTATGCACGCATTGTTTAGACCAGGACTCTGTTAGTCAGCCTGCTGGGCTCTCCAGGGCCTGCTCTGTGTCTAACAGCCTCTCCTGGCTTTTCTTCATTTGTCACATCAGTGATGCTTAGCAAGCCCTGAATCCCATCTGAAGCCATCTGTTTGCCTCACTTTATTTACATGATAGCATCACCTGATTGTAGTTTAGAGTCTGGATAAAAAAAACATTGCTCTTACCTAGATTGAGCGGGGGTTTTGTCTGGTTTAACAGCAGAGGGCTCACCACACTGACTGCATTTCTCAGTGCGGAGATGGTGCCTGTAACGCCCATGCAGAGGGTTAACCCAAAGGCGGTGAGCTTTCTGCACTGTGCCAGGACTGGCCAGGCTGCACTTCAGCAGTGCAAAGGGCAGGCATCAATCACTCTGTCGTCTTCCAGCACGCTGCTGCTACCAAAGGGAACCTTCTCATCTTGATGCTCCCAGTGTTCAGTGTCGCTTCAGAGCAGAGTAAATGCTCTTTGCATATTTGTTAAATGAGTGAGTGGGTTAGTGAGCAAATGAATGAATTTATGAATGGTACATTGAATGGAAAGCTAATTAAATCCCAGCTCCTCTCTTGCATTCCTACAGATGGCGAAATTGCTGGACCTGTGATAGATCAGCAGAAATTATTGTTGTTGGCAGTGAGGCCAGATGCCTTGGGGTGGTCGCCCTGGGGATATGGCAATCATTCTGGACCAGAGCATTCACATCCACACACCAGGCCCTTTCCCTCTCCCCTCAGCCAGAGGTCAAGTGTGGAAGCACTTCCTTCTTGAGAGGTCTGGGGGAATGTGCGTCTGGAGCAGGGTTTCCTCCCACAGGTTCAGGTATTTGTAATTCCAGTCCTCACCACAGTGGCAGTTTTTACTAAAACCCATGGAGAAGGGAAGTGGGCAGGATCCCATGATGGCACAATCTTATAAAGAGGATTTAAGCTTAACAATGCTTAAATACAGACACATACCTCTGATGTAGAGCAGTCCCCGGATTGCTGAGTCCTAAATCGTCCCGAGGGACCCCTGGAAAATTAGCTCCTAGAAATACAATTCTGTTTCCGAGAGCCCCAAGTTCTGGTAATATGAGAGAACAGAGGCTGTCATGGAAGTCCCACGGCTCCCCCTCACTCCCCAGGTGAAATATCCTGCCTGTCCTACTCTGACTTCACCCAGCTTGCTTTTCCTGTATTATAAAGGGGATCAAGAGCTTGCTTCATAGTTTGTATTATCCTTAACCCTCAGAATGACCCAGGGAGCTCAGGGAAGGGTGTCAGTTGTCACTGAGTCCTAATCTATTGCCCCATTCTCTTATCAGCTGCATAGCGGTGACGTGGACTTGAGCATGTGACGTCATCACAATCATTGATTACTCTCTTTATTGCTGGTTTTTATTTTTTCATTTAGTTGATTTGCCTTAATGAATGACATACGGATGTTTCTCTACATGCATGTATTTAAGAGTGTAGGGGAGGTTGGTCCAGGTATTTGTTAGCTGTCTAATCCAGTGGCTTCCAAAGTAGGGTATGACAGATAATCCATTGAGGAGCATATAGAAAATACTGGAACCTTTATTTTTATTTATTCTTAACTTATGCTTTGAAAGTTTTTTTTCTTTGTCTATGTTTTATTATGCAGATAGATTTATTACATTAGTATTGTGGTGCATATATGCCATTTATCAACAAATTTGTAAGTGTATAATATTGAGAATATATGTTCAAAATTATACTCATCTAGAGAAGGAATGTTTGGCATTTATTTGAATTGTAATACCATATTAGTGCTTATTAGCTATAATAAGAGTCTCTTACAAAAGCATTTGCTAGTGAAATACATGCTGTATATGGTGCACATCATTCTATATGTATATGGCTTCCATAAGTTGTTTAAATTAAGTGACAAAATATAAAATTAGAAAATTGACTTCAGGAACCTATTTTATTTAAAAAATAGGTTAACCTTTATGGACACCTGTAACACCTTCCATTCAAAAGCAGCAAGTTTTAATTTCCCTAAGGCCTTGGTCTTGTGCATCGATGCTGTACAGGATTTCAGGGGCTTCCCAATGTGTTCAGGGTAAATCTCAAACTCATTCGTTTGGCATGCAGAGTCCTTTGTGACCGAGCCTCATTGTCCACCACTTCCCTGTGGGTCTCATTCCTCAGTCACACTCATCTACTCGCTGCTCTTGAGAGGAATCAACCATCGCTCCTTCCCATTTATAGTTTCTGTTCTCTCTGCCCAGCTGTAACTTTCCCCGACTCTCTTACCTGGTCCCTCTACCCTTTTCCAACCTAACACTGTCTTCTAGTTACTCCTTTTTGTCCTTTTAACACCCAATTTAGTGTCGCCTTTCCTAGGAAGTGTCAGCGAATACCATTTGGTGTAATTTCCCTTCCTCGGTGTTCCTGCAACACCTTGGCCATATTTCTATTGTATACCCTTATTCTGTCATTATTTACTTTTATACCACCTTGAGGACAGGGGTATACCTTATTTGACAATTTATATCTCCAGGGGAAAGTACAGTATTTGGCATGTTCCAGATACCCAGTGAATGCTCCGGGGAGTAAGTGAAAGAATGAGATGCAGGCACTGCCCAATCATTCCCTGCCAAAGTAAACCTGTGCGTTTTGGAAACTGAAGGGACAGGTATCACTGTCACGCTGAGAATATTGGCAAACAAGGGAGGTGTGGAGGATGGTAGTTCCCTAAGAACCCTAGCAACTGACGAGTAGGTGCTGGTTTTGGGGGGAGTTCTGGTGGTCTGGGAATCATTCAACACCAGCATTTATTTAAAACCCCTGGGCCAGAAACTTATTCTTTGTGACTTGTGCTTCCCACAGGTAAGAAGGTACTCTATGCAAGAGCGATCGGGCTCATTCTTTTCCTTAATGGAGTTCTCTGAACTTGAGTATTCCCAGTAGGTGCCTCTCATTTCCCTCCTCCCCTGGTGAGCTGGTGGCCTTTCATTCAAGCTACTCCTCCACACAGCTTGCCTCCTCCCTCCTCCCTCCACCTTCCACCTGAGCAGTTGATGGGCCTCCTGTGGATCAGCACCTGAGGAACTGCTGGGCCTGGTGTGGCTTGCCAATCAGGAGTTTAGAGCTCTCCGGGGGTTCGCTGCCTTCCCAGCCTGCAGGCCTCCCATGGCTCAGCATCTAGGCCATTGACACACCTCCTGTGGTTTTAGCTAGAGAGCAGCTTGAGGATCTTCTGTTTGCTGTGAAATAGCTTCAGAGGTTACCTTTTCTCATTTGCATAGTGTGGATGCACCTGTTTTTATTTGTTTGTTTGTTTGGTGAAAGTATAAATGGAAGAGCATAAACGAGAAAATATTGGAGCCTCCTTAGAGCTATGATGTTGGCTACTGCAAAGGGGCCCAGGTTTTGCTGTTTATAGAAGAGCTAAGGCCTAACTCATAGCACTGGTGAGGAAATGATTTGCAGCTGAGGAAATAGGAGAGGTGGTAATAGGAGAGAAATAGTAAGTCTTTTAGGCTCCTACAGTGTCACCTGGTGTGCATGCAATATCTTAGTTTGAATGAATTTAAAAGGCTTCTAACACTTCTTAAATTATCTTATTCATGTGAAGTATCACTTGAGAGGTGGTTTTGGGCAGAGCCAGCTGACCCTGTCCTTCAAGTGGAAAGGAAAGAGTTAAAGGATTTAAGCTGCTAAAAAGGACTTTTTAGAGAAGCATTTTTCTAGAGAAACAGCAGTTTGTATGAAACTCACAACTTTTACACATTAAGTATGGTTGAGTTTCTTCTTAAAAGCAGTGTAAGAAATGTGGACCCCCATCCCATCTGACCCCTGACCTTCCACTCCACCCCACCCCACCCCATGCCACCGCTTCCTTTACAGGAAAAGGAGCACTAGGACCAAAGGGGCATAGCTCCATCCAAGGATTTTCAGATGACAAAGAGACTGGTGGGTAGTCAGAAAAATAGAAGATGTTATTGACAGCATAGTTTTTGCCACACCATTCTCAGTTTTAAGCTTCACTCAGAGAGGAAAACTTAACCATGATTTTTATAAACTCCACTATTTTAGTATCTTTTCTTTTCCCATCCTAATTCTACCATGGCCCATCACAGGCAAACCCAAATCACATTCCATTAATAAGGACAATGCCAGAATTTCGGTACCAAGTACTGAACTTTTCTTTTTCAAGATCCCAGACTATTTGAATACTATCGGTCAGTGAGGGTGGGTTAAAATCAGAAGGCTATAAAATAATATCAGCAAGAAGTAATCTAGAAAGTAGCAGAGGTATTCAAATTTTATTTTTTGAGCCCAGAGGGGCATAAATTATGTAAATATAAGGCATAGAAAGATGTGACACATTAAGCATAGTTAGACTCCTCATTTTAAATAATAGTAACAGTATTTACAACATGGTATTAATAGTAGTATTACTAGCCATAATATGCCCATTAGTATAATAAGATAATATAAATTCAGTTTTTAAAAATATGCCAGGCATTGTGTTAATTTTTATTTTGTCTCACTGAAGACATTGGCAAAGCTGGACATCGGCACTGTATTTTACACACAAGAGCACCAAGATTAAGAGTAAAAGCTCTTGAACTTGAATGCATCCATAATCGACTGAGGTGATTTTAACACACTAGCGATCATTGAAACCACTCTGCAGTTAGTACTGAAGTGGGTGTCCGTTGACCATGATTTTGAAAAACGCTGGCTTAGAATAACACTCCCTAGATCACAAGGCCCGTTAGGAGTGAGTCAGAATTTGAGTACAGATCTGTCTCATTCCTGCCGTCCATGCTTTCCTTCCTGTTGCTTTGTACGTGAATGAAGGAGGGTCAGTTCTTTCCTTGCTTGCCTTATACATCCAGTTTGATCTACTCTTGTGTATCCTTAAAATTAATACCAGATTTCTGGAACTTTGTTCCATTTTTATTTTTATTTTTTAGATTTTATTTATTTTTAGAGAGAGGGGACAGGAGCGGGGGAGAGAGAGAGAGAGAGACATTGATGTGAGAGAGAAAACTTTATTGGTCGCTTCTCATATGCTCCCCAGTTGGGGACTGAACCCACAACCCAGGCATGTGCTCTGATCAGGAATCAAACTGGTGACTTTTTGCTTTGTGGAACAACACCCAACCAACTGAGCCACACCAGTCAGGGCTTTATTCTGTTTTTAAAAGTTTAAATAGTATCTGAAGTCTTTCTTGTCCAAGATAATATAAAAATATACGAAGCAAAATATCAAGAATTCTTTAACCCTTCCTTCTTGCCCTTTCTTTGGTAACTGCTATTCTCAGTTGGAATTACATTGTTGTTTTCAATGTGTATATTTACTTATTGATGTGTTGCTTTTAAAATATTAATTGAGCACTTCACGTAAGGCTCCATCATAAACATGTTAGATGGATTCACTTTGTAACCCCCATAACCATCTTATGAGGCACTATTACTATGTTTCTTTATCAGCTGAGAAAGCTGAGCCTTGGAGACTGTGATGCTCATTGGTAGGGGGACAAAATTTAGACCATTAGTCTGACTCCAGAGCTCTTCTATACCATGCTAAGGTGTCCCTCAATCAACATGAAAATATGTTCTAAGTATTTATATGTGACTTTAAATAAATTTAGCAGTGTATCTTGGAGATACTATCATATCCTTCTGCATAGCATTTTAGAATAGGAACATAGCATGACTCATTGAACTACTATTTACTGATGAACACTTAAGTCTTTTTCCTCCAAATTTTCACTTTTACAAACTATACAACAGCAAAAAATACTTATACTTTATAGTGTAAGTGGGAGAGTTTCTCCAGGCCAGTTGATTCCCAAAGTGGAGTCCAAGCATACCTGCATCTGAACTCACTTAGAACACTTTTTAAAAATGCAAAACATACCTTCAAGGAACACATCATCATCATATTATAAACTCTCATGGAGCCCAGAAAAAGATAGAAAGCATCCCAATTTAATCTCAAGGCTATGAAATAGATTCTAAAATTAGACAAAAATAGCACCAAGAAAGAAAATTAGAGGGTAACCTAATCAACATTGATGAGAAGTATTAGCAAACCAAATGTACCCGTGCTTTAGAACAATTATAAATGACGAATAGAGTTTAATTCTAGGAATGCAAGGATGGTTCTATTTCAGGAAAAAATTATTAACATAATTCACTGAGGCAAAATTAGAATTATGTCTCTTCTCTCCCTAAGATTTCACTGTGATTCTCTTTTTTAATAATGAGGCACAATGTTCACTATATGAAAAACCACAGAATAGCCAAAAAGGTTTAACTCTCCCTCTCCCCCTTTTCACAGTGCCAGTCTCTACCCACACAACTGTTTCTCTACCTGAGTGTGTGATTCTTGACTACCCAGACTGCCCAAGGCTCCAGAGTCCATGGGGCCAGAGGAGGGATACATACAAAGAGCAATAGTGTTCCTATGTACTAACAATAACACTCACCAATACTGGAAGACACAGTATCACAAAGATTCTTCCCTACGTGAATCTACAAATTAAAGTAATTCAAGGTAATATGGTAGTTAGATATAAAAAGTAGAACATGAAAAGATGATTCTAATGTTTTTTTTAGAAAAAAGCAAATAGATAACAACCAGACAAGAACTTTTTTAAGAGGAAGCTAATTTAGGGAGGCTTACTATAGATGCTCAGCAATCCAACCGGAGGGGTGTTTCCTAGGAATAGACAAATAGAGAGCTAGACGTGAATAAAACAAAACAGGATACAGAAACTGACCCATGGCTGTGTGAGAATTTACGTGTTGGTTATTGTGGCATTTTAAATCCACGGGAAAAACTAAATGATGTTGGAAAAGCTATCTATCCATATGTTAAAAAATATTTTTGTTGCATTATCAGGTCATACCATGCCAAATAAACTAAAAAGCAGTGTATTAAATATCAAAGAATTAAAGGGAAATGTGGCAGACTACTTTTTATATTCTTGTTATACCCTATGAAATGCCTTCCTGATAACCTAGAAGTCATAAAAGAACAGGTGGAAAAATTTGGATACATAAAAATGAACTGCCCCGCAATCAAAGAAATATTAGGCAAGGACAAAACTCGAGCCATGGGAACAAAATATTTATGATATTCAGTATATGAAAATACATATTGTAATCTAAAATATACAAAGAAATCTCACATTTTTTCTGAATGAAGGAAAACACAAATGACCAAAGATGAAATTTATAGAAAAAGTAATACAATGGCCAATAAATGTGAAAAAATTCTTAATCTTACTATTTATCAGGAAAATGTTAAGTTTAAAAAATTAAATATTCATTTTTGTCTGCCAGATCAGCACAAATTAAAGAAATTATAAAAGTTAACACTTATTGAGCACTTGCTGTTTGCTGCATATGTACTTTATACATTAACATTCTTATCCTCATAATAACCCTATTAGATATGTACAATTATTACCCACAATTTATAGATGGGGATTTAGTTGAGATTGTTACATGTTTTAAACATTATCCATTAACAGTTGTTTAGACTTATCTGTAAATTTTACTCAATTCTTTGCATACCACTTTTTTGATTCCCAATTCTT
The DNA here is from genome assembly GCF_022682495.2 of Desmodus rotundus. NCBI lineage: Eukaryota > Metazoa > Chordata > Mammalia > Chiroptera > Phyllostomidae > Desmodus > Desmodus rotundus. The sequence goes on along the minus strand of NC_071397.1, from coordinate 16,720,446 downwards.
CCTTTTTTCTGGATTTACTTTTGGTTTGCTGACATCTACCTTCTAGGAATTCAGCTGAAGAACTTTGATGATTTAGTCTATTGTTTTCTAGCACACAGAACTGAAATCCATTTGTTTTCAGACACTGTATGTAAAATACATGTTTGAGTTGATATATGGATATATAGATACTCGCAAATTAATAACATTAGTTACTTTGTGTGTTTGTACAGCAGCTACTCCTCCATATGTATTAGTTCTCTTCAATTACTTTTAAAATAATCCCAGTTGGATGTGTTAAGGTAGATTCAGTTTCTTACAGAGACACTAAACCAAATGCCCAGATATATACGTTTTTTCACATACAGTTTTGTAATAGAGATCATTTCTAATTGGCTATTGGCAAGTAGAGGCTAATATTTATATTATATATTTAGAGGAGCAATCTTGGCAGGGTATTTGTACCAATCCTTGGGTTCTTCTTGAAAGGAGATGAGTACATGTAGATCACACATGCCTCATCTTCTCTTTTGTTGTAAGAGAGAGAATGTTATTCTCTCAAAGCTCAGTCTCACCTGTTGTTCTCTGCATCCTGTGCTGGTCTCGTATTTCAGGTACCTCAGTTGTCTCTTCTCTCCCTGTCTGCTGTGTACACACATCTTTTTGTGTGTCTATGTGATTGTTAAAATTCTCTTGAGCCCTCATTGACTTCTAGGTACTGAAGAATCAGTGTCAAAGACAGAATGAGAAGAACTCATTTTATCTTTGCTTCCTTGGTGATTTCTGAGAACGTAAATTTGATAGTTGTCAACCTGTAGACAGTATTTCTGAAGCCAGAAATAGTTTTTTCTCTTTTTCCAAGTACTAGACCCATATGTCCAACAGTCAACTTGAAATCTCTACTGGTATGACTTACAGGTATCTCGAACTAAAACACCCCAGTGAGAATCCCCTATTCCTATTCTCTCTCTCCCCCATAGGCCTGCCATTTGCAGCTACTGACTCAGCCTTCCTCCAGCTTTCCCCAGTCCAGGATATGGTGCCAGGTCCGGTTACCAACTGTTCAGTGATGTTCTTGACACTTCAATCAATCTTGTATATTCTGTTTCCAACAATTTCTCAAATCTGCTTTTTCTTTCTCTCTCCTCTTACCACCTTATTTATTGCATTTTAACCTCTTGGGTGAACCGCTAGAATGCCTCTCACTTTTCTCCTGATACTCTTGCCCTCATATACACCATGTTTCTCTACTACAGCCAGGGATCTTTTAAAAATATGAACTGGTTATGTGATTTTCCTGCTTAAAATCCTTCACTGGCTTTATGCCATTCTTAGAAGAATAAAATTCCAGTCTGCTGCATAGCCTCCAATGTGCTCCCTGATCTGCACCGTTGCCTACCTTTCCAAGTCCACCTTTTACCGCCCTCCTCCAAATTCTGCAGCCCTGGCACCCTTGCCGCACTTTCTGCTTTTCAGTCTTTTGATGTATGGAGTTCTTTTCTACATTTTACTTTTATTACTCTTTAAAGATTTTCTTTATGTATTTTTAGACAGAGGGGAGGGAAAGGGGAAAGAGAGGGAGATAAACATCAGTGTATGGTTGCCTCTAGCATGCCCCCTACTGAGGCACCTGGCCTGCAACCCAGGCATGTGTCCTGACTGGAAATCAAACAAGTGACCCTTTGGTTCACAGGCTGGCACTCAATCCACTGAGCCACACCAGCCAGGGCTACCTTTTACTTTTCATATATACTACTTCCTTCTCTAGAGAACACTCTATCTCCATCACATTAGGCATTTTCCTTCTTACCACTTAGCACAGTTTTGCCCATATAGTTATTTGTGTGATTGTGTTTAAATGTTTATCGTCTCCGCAAAATTTTATGTTTCATGAGAGCAAGGACTGTGTTTCTTTAGCTCATCTGACAGCAGTGAGACAGGTGTAGAGTTGAACGCTCAAAAATACACGTATGTATTGACTATACTAAACGGGAAATAGTTAACACTTTAAAAAATTTTTTTATTGTTATTCAATTATAGTTGTATGCCTTTTCTCCCCATCCCTCCACCCCACCCCAGAACACTTTTATGCTTCCTATGTGCCAGCCACTGCAATACTTTATATGTGGTATTTTACCTAATTCTTACTATCACCTCCATGATAATAAGAGAAGCTAAGCAATTTTCCCAAAGAATGTCTTATTTGGGATTCAGACTTAGATGTGTCTGAATTTTAATCTGGTGAGCATTCTGTTCCACCAAACTGCTTCTCTGGCAAATAATAATAGATTAATTGGCCACTGTGTTTGCCCTACACTCATTCTTTATTTGTCAGGTATCAGTGAATGGAGCCCAGAGAGAATGGGGACACAGCTGAGAAGCAACTGGAACCATAACACTACTTAGGTCCTGGATATATGTGGAGTATATGTATTTGGTGGCATCGGTGGGTTTCTGGCCATTAGGGAATTAGGAGCAAATGAGGGAACTGTGTTCTCAGGGATGGATGGGCACTTGAAGGAAGGGAGAAGCAGATACAGTCTTCTTTACTTTAAAATGTTGCCTTTGATTTGCCATGGTTATACTGGTGGGTATTAGAAGCAAATGCTAAAAAGGATTCAGATCTACTTCTTCCTTCTGCCAAAAACTCACCTGATAAATCTTAAAAATATTTACATGTCTTGTTTTATTTATATTTGTTTTTTTGGCACATATCATTATTTGCCAGGAACTTGACAGTATTTTCTAAATGAATGAACAGATGAATGAATACGTTTACTGGTCAGTGATAATGCTTTTATTTATGTATTACACTTCTCTAGGGGACTTCTGGGCACCTTGGACTAGGAAGATGGGGATTTCTGTCTCTCTTCCAGGCAGTATGGAGATATTTTAGGGTATTGGGACTTGTAGTAGGTGTTGTAAAATCTGGATATTATTGTTGAAAAACTTATAATTGGGAATAAAAGTTTCAGGAAACTTCATTGTCCATGGTACAATATTTGAACTCAAGGGGAAAGAAACTAATTTAGGACACCTCAAGCATGAACTTTTTGCATTAAGTAAATATAATTTATTGGAATTTTAAACTCTGAAAGGCTTTGGAAAATTAAAAAAATATATAACCAAAGTGAATACAGAAGTATTGATAATTTTTGTATTTATGTACATTATAAGCACTTTATGAATTTAGAAGCATAAAATATAGACTAGCTTGCTCCAAAATTATAAATTTTGATGCAACACATTGATATTTAGAAGAAAGGATATTTATTAAATATTTGCTAGTCAGGTATTCTAAACTTTCAAGCATCAACTATGCATTTATGAAACACTATGTGTAATTTTTAAAAGTAAATAGAATATAAGCATTTATTTTTAAGGAATTTAATAATGTTTTTTGTTTTTTTCTTTTTTAGAAGAAATGATCAAAAGATTGATAAAAATAACCAATAACATTAAAGAAAAATAAAGAAAATCAAATTGGGATTACTGGATCATATGGTAGTTCTAGTTTTAATGTTTTGAAATTTCCATACTGTTTTTCATAGTGGCTACAGCAATTTATATTCCTACCAGCAGTGTACCAGGCTTCCCTTTTTTCTACATCCTTTGAGAACCCCCATTTTTTAAAAATATAAGAGTCATATTAACAGGTGTGAGGTGATTTCATATTGTGGTATCGATTTGCATTTTCCTCATGATTGGTGATGATGGACATCTTTTCATATATCTGTTGTCCATTTTTATGTCTTCTTTGGAGAAATGTCTATTCATTTTTTTTGCCCATTTTAACTTGAGTGGTTTCCAGGGGCTAGGAGGAGGGGGAACTGGGAAGAAAGTGTGAAAATGTACAAAGTTCAGTTATGTGAGATGAATAAATCCTAGAGATCTACTGTTTAGTGCCTCTAGTAAACAATTCTGTTACATACTTAAAATTTTGTTAAAGTAGTAGATCTTACATTAAATGTTCTTATCATGAAATAGTAATAGTAATGGAAATAAATTAATTAAAAAGGCAGATGGGTTTGGATGGGGTGGGGTTGAGGGATGGGGAGAAAATGCAGACAACTGTAATTGAATAACAATAAAAATTAAAAAAAAGGCAGATGAAACTTTTGGAGAGGATGGTGAATAGGTTACAAGCATAAATTGTGGTGATGGTTTCATGGGTGTATACTTATCTCCAAACTGATTAAGTTGTATGCATTAAACATGTACAGCTTTTTGTATGTCAATTATACATCAATATTTTTAAACACTAAAGTGTTCTTTAAAAAAGGCAATATCAAGTTGGCCTTAATTCTTTGAGGTTTTACAGAAGGAATAGCCTCATACTACCACTGTAAGATTATAAAACAAAACAAAGAAAGCCTGGAATGGAAGAAGCCACAGATTTTTACCCCCCATTTTTATGAAAACAGCAGCCCCTCTGGTCTTTTCCTTTCAGAATTTGGGATTCAGACAATTGGTCTGATACAGTTGGAAATTTTACTTAAAGGACTTCCTATTAAATAGATTCAAGGATCCAAGATGGTAGAGGGGTAAGTGGAAATTACACTAACCTTCTCCCAGGACCAATCTGGAATTACAACTAAATTGTAGAGAAATCATCCAGAATAATGAACTGAACACTAGCTAGAGAGAATCCTTATAACCACAGACAGACAGAAGAAACCACTTCATTACAATATGACTGGTAGGGAGTGTGGAGGAGATGCAAAAGGGCTGGTGGGGATCCCAAAAGTGGCAGCTGAAGTCCCAGATGAATATTTTAGTGGTTAGGGGTTCCCCATGAGAAGTGTGGGGTCTAAACCCCAAGCAGGGCTCCTCAGCCTACAGCACCAGAGACAGAAAGGAACCCAGATAACATCCATCTGTGAAAAGCAGTAGGGGTTCTGTCTCCCGGAAGAGATGGCTGGAGATCCAGAAAGCCTCTTAAAGAGCCAAAGCACAGCATTTTGTTTGCAGCCACTTACCATGGGTGCTGGCAAAGGGAGGTCAAAGTGGACTAGAGACACTTGAGGAGAGTCTGGGGTTGGTGGATCTGGGGAGGAAACTGAATGAACAGCTGCCAGGATCCCTGGGCTGAGTCATCCCCCATACTGCAAAAGCCATCTTACTCAGGCAGAGCACTCTTCTCCAAAGAGCATCAGGCTGAGGGGAAGCAGTACCCCCACCTGCTGGAATAAGTCTTCCCCACCCTATGTTGCTTACACCAGGTTGCTGATTACAGCTGGATTAAGTTAACAACTGATCAACTCAATGATTGATTAGTTTAACAGCTAAGGCAGAAAATACAAAGCAGCCAAAATGGGAAGACAAAGAAACAGACCCTAAATGGAAGAACAAGTGAATTTTCCAGAAGAACTAGATGAAATGGAGGCAAGCAATTTATCAGATAGAGATTTAGAGTAATTATTATAAGCATACTGAACAGCATGAAAAAAGACATAGAAATCATCAAAAAGGACCAGTCAGAAATAAAGAATGCAGTATCTGAAATAAATAATATACTAGAAGGAATAAACAGTAGGTTAGATGAAGCAGAAGATAGAATGTGTTTTGGAAGACAAGATAGAACAAACACCCAGGCAGAGCAGTAAAAGGAAAAAAGAATTTTTTAAAAAATGAGGAGAGCCTAAAAAACATTTTGGACAACATGAAGCATAACAACATCTGCTTCATTGGACTACCAAAGGAGAAGAGAGTGAGCAAAGGATTGAGAACCTATTTGAAGAAATAATGTCTGAAAAATTCCCTAATCTGGTGAAGGAAAAAGACACAAGTCCAAGAAGCTCAGAGGGTACTAAACAAGTTGGACCCAAAGAAGCCTACACTGAACCACATGATTATTAAAATGACAAGGCTTAAAGACAAAAAGAGAATCCGAAAAGCCTCAAGAGAAAAGCAGGGAGTTACCTACAAGGGAGGACCAATTAGACTGGCATCTAATTACTCAACAGAAACATTTCTGGCCATAAGGGAGTGGTGTGAAATATTCAAGGTGATGAAAAACAAGGACCTACAACCAAGGCTACTTTACCCAGCAAGGCTATCATTTAAAATCAAAGGAGAAATAAGGACCTTCCCAGACAGGAAAAACCAAAAGGAGTTTGTTAACACCAAACCAGTACTGCAACACATGTTAAAGAGCTTGCTTTAAGAGGAAGAAGAAGAAAAAAAGAAAAAAAAGAGGAAAACATTCTAAAAATAAAATGACACTACCTATGTATCTATCAATAATCACCTTAAATGAAAATGGCTTAAATGCTCCAACCAAAAGACATGGGGTAGCTGAATGGATAAGACAACAAGACCCATATCTATGCCGCCTCCAGGAGACCCATCTAAGGTTAAAAGATACACACAGACTAAAAGTAAAGGGTTGGAAAATATTTTTCATGCAAATGGAAAAGAAAAAAAAGCTGGGGTAGAGGTACCTATATCCACCTAAATAGAGTGTAAAACCAGGGCTTTAGTAAAAGTCAAAGGACACCACATGATGATAAAGGGAACAACCCAACAAGAAGATATAACTCTAGTAAACATGTACACACCCAACACAAGAGCACCTAAATTTGTGAAGTAAATCTTGATGGACATAAAGGGAGAGATTGACAGAAATACAGTTATAGTTGGGGATTTTAACACCCCATTGACTTCAGTGGATAGAACTTCCAGGCAGAAAATCAACAAGGTAACAGCCGCCTTAATCACCTACTAGAGCAAATGGATTTAATTGATATCTTCAGAGCATTTCACCCCAAAGCAGCAGAATATACATACTTTTCAAGTGCACATGGAATGCTTTCTAGGATAGACCACATGCTAGGGCACAAAACAAGTCTCAATAAATTTAAGAAGATTGAAATCATATCATGCATCTTCTCTGACCACAGGGCTATGAAGCTAGCATTGAACTAGAAATCTAGAAATCAATCAAAAGACCACTGAAAAACAAGCAAAGACATGGAAGGTAAATGACACGTTATTAAACAATGAATGAGTCAACAACAAGATCAAGGAAGAAATCAAGAGACACCTTGAAACAACTGAAAATGTGGACACAACGATCCAAAATCTGTGGACCACTAGGAAAGCAGTTCTAATAGGGAAATTCATGGCATTACAGCCTGTCTCAAAAAACAAGAAAAAACAAATGATCTAACGTCATACTTAAAGGGACTTGAAAAGGAACAAGAAACAAAGCCCAAAGTGGGTAATAGGAAGAAAGAAAGAGTAGAAATAAATGGAATAGAGTCTAAAAAAGGGATACAAAAGATCAATGAATTGAAGGGCTACTTCTTTGAAAAGGTAAACCAGATTGACAAACATTTAACCAGACTTATCAAGAAAAAAAAAAGAAAGGGTACAAATAAATAAAATCAGAAACGAAGGAGGAGAAATAGCAAATGACACCAAAGAAATACAAAGGGTTGTAAGAAAATATGAGGTTGTATTAAAATATTAAGAAAACATATATGTCATCAAACTAAACAACCTGGATGAAATGGATCCATTTCTAGAAACATGTAATCTTTGAAAAATAAATCAGGAAGAATCAGAGAATTTGAACAGACAGATTATACCTAAGAAAATTGATGCAGTAATTGAAAAAAAAAACAACAAAAAACTCCCAACAAACAAAAGCTCTGAACCAGATAGCTTCACGGGTGAATTTTACCAAACATTCTGAGAAACTAACACCTCTCCTTCTCAAACTATTCATAAAATTCAAAAGGAAGTAAAGCTCCCAAGCTTATTTTATGGGACCAGAATTATCCTAATTCCAAAACCAGATAAAGACATTACAAAGAAAGAAATTTATAGGTGAATATCTCTGGTTAATATAGATGCTAAATCCTCAACAAAATATTAGCAAATCAAATACAGCAATGCATCAAAAAGATCATACACCATGATCAAGTGGGATTTATTCTGGGAATGCAAGGTTGGTACAACATTTGCAAAAAAATAAATGTGATTCACCACATAAACACAATGAAGGACAAAAACTGTAGGATCATATCAATAGATGCCCAAAAAGCATTTGATGAAATCCAGCACCCATTTATGATAAAAACTCTCGACAAAGTGGGAATAGAGGGGACATATCTAAACATAATAAAGGCCACATATGACAAACCAATGCTAGCATCATACTCAATGGGCAAAACTACAAGCATTATTCCTCTTAAGATCAGCAACAAGAGAGGGATGTCAGCTTTCACCTCCCTTATTCAACATAGTACTGGAAGTCCTAGCTACAGCAATCAGACAAAAAGACATGAAAGGAATCCAAATGGAAAGGAAGAAATAAAATCATCTTTATTTGCAGATGACGTGATACTGTACATTGAGAACCTCAAAGATTCCACCAAGAAACTGCTAGCTTTGATAAGTGAATTTAGCAAAGTAGCAGGATGCAAAATTAATATCCAAAAACCAGTTGTATTTTTACATTCCAATAACAGAAAAAGGAATTAAGAAAACAATCCCATTCACAATTGCTTCAAAAAGAATAAAATACCTAGGAATAAACCTAACCGAGGATGTAAAAGACTTGTACTTGGAAAATTATATGACACTGAAGAAAGAAATTGAAGAAGATACAAATAAGTGGAAGCACATATTGTGTTCATGGATGGGAAGAATTTGTATCATTAAAATGTCCATACTACCCAAAGAAATCTATAGATTTAATTAATTCCTATCAAGATTCCAATGACGTATTTCACAGAATTAGAACAAATATTTAAAAAATTTATATGGAACCACAAAAGCCCCTGCATAGCAACAGAGATCCTGAGAAAGAAGAACAAAGTAAGAGGAATCACACTACAAATATCAAACTCTAGTACAAAGCCACAGTAATGAAAACAGCCTGGTACTGTCTTAAAAACAGACACATAGATCAGTGGAACAGAATTGAGAGCCTATAAATAAACCCACACCTTTATAGTCTATTATTCATCAGAGGAAGCAAGCACATAGAATAGGCTAAAGATAGTTCATTCAATAAATGGTGTTGGGAGAATTGGACAAATATGTGCAGAAAAATGAAACTAACCACCTTCTTACACCACACACAAGAATAAATTCAAAATGGATTAAAGACTTAAATGTTAGACCTAAAACTATAAAAAGCACAGAAGAAAACATAGGGGGCAAAATCTAGGATATTGCTCATAGAAATATTTCATCAGATATATCTCCTCGGGCAAGGGAAACAAAAGAAAAAATAAACAAATGGGACTACATCAAACAAAAGTTTTTATACATGAAAGGAAATCATCAACAAAATAAAAAAACAACCCATAAAATGGGAGAACATATTTACCGATACAGCTGATAAGGGGTTGATATCTAAATTTTGTAAATTACTTACAAAACTTAACACCAAAAAACTTCCAAACAACCCAATTAAAAAATGGGCAAAGGACCTGAATAGACACTTCTCCAGAGGCCATATAAATGGCCGATAGACATATGAAAAGATGCTCAATGTTACTAATCATCAGAGAAATGCAAATTAAAACCACAATGAAATACTATCTCATACCTGTCAGAATGGCTATCATCAATAAGTCAACAAACAACAAGTGCTGGTGAGGATGCAGAGAAAGGGTAATCATTTTGCACTGTTGGTGGGAATGCAGACTGGTGCAGCCACTGTGGAAAGCAGTATGGAGATACCTCAAAAATTAGAAATGGATTTGACATTTGATCCAGCAATCCCACTTCTGGGAATATATTTGAAGGGACCCAAAACATTAATTCAAAAGAACATAAGCACCTCTATGTTCTCTGCAGATTTATTTACAATTGCCAAGATATGGAAGCAGCCCAAGTGTCTGTCAATAGACGAGTGGATAAAACAACTATGGGACATTTACACATTGGAATTCTACTTGGCTATAAAAACGAAGAAAATTTTACCCTTTGCAACAGTATGGATGGACCTGGAGAACATTATACTTAGTGAAATAAGCCAGTCAGAGAAAGACAAATACCGTATGATTTCACTCATATGTGGAATCTACTGAACAAACTGAACTAACAAGCAAAACAGAGACAGATTCATGGGTGGAGAGCAGATGACAGCTTGTAGTGGGGCAGTTAAGGGGTGGGGGGATTGAGCAAAAAAGAAAAAGTATTCATGGACATGGACAACAGTGTGGTGATTGCTGAGGGGTAGGGGGGTTTAAGAGGACTACATGGTAATGAAAAAAATACAATAAAAATTAAATTAAAAAAATAAATAGATCCAAATATTTTTGAAGAACAGATGGTAGAGACTAGAGGAAGAGATAAACACTGTATGTTAAATATTTTATTGATTAATTAAAATATCATAATTTAAAATGTTTCTACTACGGGAATTATACATGTCACACTATGTGATTAGAAAAGGCAGAGAGAGTATATATGGGGAGTGAGATGAAAATTTATTATCCAAAATTTCAATTGGTCCCTTCCTATGGGGTGGGAATGATTACAGCTTTTTTATTTCTTGCTTCCCTTCCTCCATCCCTTCTTCTCTCTCTCTCTCTCTCTCTCTCTCTCTCTCTCTCTCTCTCTCTCTCTCTCACACACACACACACACACACACACACACACACACACACACACACACACACACACACATACAGGCAGGCAGATGGTTTTTCTTCAAAGTTTAAGGAAGCCAGCTTTCAGTCTTGAACCATAGGCCTCTGGGCACTTTGAAAACTGCCCTCTTTTGCCCATTTTTAAGACCAGTTTTAAAAAAATGATAGGCAGATTGGAATCAAGAAACTACCTCTGTGGATTCGATGAAAAAGTCAGGCTTTTTGCACTAGAGAATGAATTCTTGATAAGCAAATACTGTCACCTCTGTAAATTAGCCTACTTGACACTGATTTTCAACCATGTTAATCCTTCATACCTGTGAATGCTTTGTGTATGAGAAATTCCTGTTCTCTTTTAGGAGTATTTGTTTTGGATATGCTAGTTGTTCTCATAAATGTGATAGGCTATTTGAATAAATTTTTAGAGTCACCAGAAGTTAAATGATACTACAAAAGGAAAAAATACCACCCACAATTATAATTTTGTAAATATATATTTAAAGTATTCAGTTTAGAGCTAAAAGTATTCTCTTTTCAAAAAGGGAGATTGTGTCATTAGTGACTCCAATGGCATGAAACTTTCTTTTCCATTGGTTTGCTTATTAATGGAAAAGTATTAGGGCCAAGACTGAATGTAGAAACAAACCCGTTTATTATGAAAGGTACATAATGGAAAATAACAAGCCTACAAATAGTCCTTGTATGTCCTTGCATGTCCTGCTCTGCCCTTGCATGCCATCACTGTCCCTCAGAAGTCCGAGCTATGTCCAAGGTCGGTGCAGGCTGTGTTCTGACAATAGCAGGGCTGTAGTGGAAACTGTCTTCACCACCTAAGTTATGGGGCCTGAGAGAGTGAATACGATCCAAGCAGTAGGTCTGCCTGCCCTGAGTTATGCCTCTTCATTGACCCCATCATTATTCCCAGGATCTGTGCCCTTTGCCCTTGATCTCATTTCTACAGGATCTAGACAAGTGTCAGGCCCTTGGAATGTTGCACAATAGAGACCTTGATTCCCAGCGTGGCTGGGGGAATTGAGTTTAAATCTAGGATTGAGATTATATGGAATGCTTTGTAAGTATGGGAGTCAGTCTAGTCCTGATACAAAGGAAGCCCTAGCCCTCTGTCAGATATCTCTGCCTTTCGATTTGGCTCAGGCTTTCTGGTCTGAAATATAGACAATGCATTTATAAAAGACTGAAGCCTCTCATCATTTCATTTTTGTTGTTGGATTTGATGCATGGGGACATTTAGGTGATTTCTCCTTAGTGTTAACTTTCAAGATATTATTTCTAAAGCTTTATCTTTCTAATTGCCAAAATACAACTCTTTCTGTAAACAAAACACAACAACAGTTCTTGGCAAATGATCCTAGAATAAAGATGGTGGATGTTTAAAGCTTGATGGATGAACAAGTAGAAAGAGGGTGCAATTCGGAACCAAGAGGCACTGCTCCATGGCTGGTCCTGAGGTCCTTCGGTGGAGGGAAGCAGTCTTTAATTACATCTGGTACTCATTAATTCTTTTTGGAGTTTCTTTCCAGATCTGTTCCCCCATCAGCCTCCCATCGAGCAACAGAAATTCCAGATGGTTCCCTCCATATGCCAGCACTCATTCTCTTAAGTAGGATAGATTGGTCACTGACAGAGTAGAATGTAGTAGCCTCAGCCAAGTCAAGACAAGTTGGAAAGCAGTGGGCCACACTGAGATCACAGGTGCTCTATCATTCATATTTTTAAGTGGATTGTATAAGTAACTTTCTGGGTGATTTTTATGAAATGTCTTGAGTAATTTTATGGTAAGAATGCTACTTCTAGAGCAGGGGTGTCAAGCTGATTTTCACCGGGGCCACATCAGCATTGCAGTTGCCTTCAAGGGCCGAAATAATTTTAGGATTGTATACATGTAGCTACTCCTTCACTGTTACGGAGTTGAAATTACATTCAGCCCTTTGAAGGCAACCGCCAGACTGATGTGGCTCCCGGTGAAAATGAGTTTGACACCCTTGTTCTGGAGAATGTAGCACCTTGATTCTAACTTTCTATACCTAGAACAGGGAGCAGCCCTCTAAAACCTGTCATTTTAGCAGGGGATTGGTCGTATGAACCTGCAGCCGATCTCTTTGGAGAGTACACTAGGATGCATTATTTTGCTACTTGCAATGATAGCTATAATTTCAATTACAGTGATACAAGGAGAATTCCTTTGTAGAAATCTTTTTAGGGCATATGTTTGTTTTATCTTAGCAGAATTTTGGTCTAAGAGGGACATTGATAGACTTGCCATTTTGAAGTAGATAAAAATAAAGATAGGAGTCAACCTCCACATAATGGAAAAGTATGTTATCATTTCAAGTATTTTGCATTGTATTTATTTGTCTTCATCTGATGGTGGGAAACATGTCTGACTCATCTTTGAATTCCCACTACCCAACAAGATATGGCACATGTTGGGGAAAGAAAGGAGGAAAGAAGAAAAGGTGAAGAGACAGATGCAGGGAGTTTCAAAGGGAAGGTGGCACTGAAAGAAATAAGAGCAATGTTTCTACTCTTGTCTCCATTCTATTCTTTTCCTCTGATAGCTGTTGGATTTTACATGCGGTGGGCCTGGCTCGTGTGCTTGCGTTCTTTGGTGTTATTTTTGAGCGCTTACTCTATGACAGGTATTGAGCTAGGCGCTGAGCAGGTGAAAGCGAGAATGACAGCTATGGTCGCTGTTCTCATAGAGACTAAATAGCTAAGCTGTCTGTGATTTGTTGGCATATTTGGAGTGGGTAGGGCAATTAAAAGAAAATTTTCTTCTAATAGGGTATGTTATAAAAATTAAAGAGAAATTTTAAATTACATGTAATTTTCATAATTTAACTGAAAGGAATATTCAAAAGAGGGCAAATGTCATGCTTTTATGGGCCTATGAGTACTATGGTGATAAGAGAAGCATTTATTGAAATAATTTAATTGTTTTGTACAATTAGGCTCAACAACCAAAATGGGTAGAAGAGGCTGCAGGTTGGAAGACATAAAGGCCATTTGTATAGAACTCAGAGGTGCTTGTTTGCTTGAAATACTTTGTCTGTCTTTTACAGTCGTAGTAAAGTCATGAACCCGTAAAATGTTACTTAAGCCTAGAAATTCTCTAGCTATTTCACTCTCTTTTGCACATTTGTAAAGTACTAGAGGTGAAATTGAAATATATAAATGTATGTGTATATGTATGTGTGTGTGTGTATATATATATTTCATCTGTTTAGCCTGATCATTCATTTTGTATCAGTCACTAATAAACTCTTAAACTTAAGGTGCATAGGGAACTAAACTCAACAGATTTGGGCAACATTTGTTTAACATCTTTATGTTTGATGTAACAATAAGCACTACAGATTTAAAAAAAAATAGATGGTCTCTTCACTTAAGGAAGTGACAGAGGGAGAAAAAGACCTAATTACACTGAGATTAGCTCAGTGGTAGTTGTCTCCTTACAATAATACATATGCAATACAATAACATGGTTTAGCGCTTGATCATAAGAATGTGCAGGGTTATAACTGGAGAGTGACAGAGAGAGAGATTTTCACAGGGGGAGTGGTACATCCAATAGTGGGACTGGGAATGGCTTGCTAGCAGAGCTAAAACGTAGTTTGATTTTGATGGATGAGTGGGCGGGGCTGACGCTGTTGGATCATGACCATACCTGGAGAACCACTGTTCTGTTCCACTGAGAGGCAAGGGAAAAGGGAGAGCATACACAAGAGAATTTATGGACCAGGCCTAGAGATGTCACACTTCAATTCTGCCTACATTTTACTGACTACAACTCAGTCACATGGCTTCATCTAACTGCAAAGGAAGCCGGAAAAGGTGGCCTGACTCTACCCAGGAGGAAAAGGAAAGTGGTTGGTTACAACATTGTAGTCTTGACCACAGAAAGTATGGCTGTCTTATAGCTAGGGAAGTAGGCAGAAACTAGAAAAGACAACTTGTCGGAGGCTCGTTTGGAGGGCAAATCCTTAAGCACTGAAAAAAAACATACGATTATATTAGCAAAATTCCTTTAAAATATTTCCATGTGTCACTGATTATTATACTTGAAATTTAAGTAGAAATATTTATTTGATATATTTAATTTGTGTTGAATTACCACTAAGCCTCAGAAAGCAACATAATACTTTGTCATATGTAAAATATTTACTGTTTTAAATGAAAATTTTTATTCATTCATTACTCTACTTTTACATTAATCAAAAAATGTATGATTCCTTTTTCTGAAGTTGTAAGTAAGCTTTTTAAGAAAGAGAAAATGAAGAATAATGATTTTAAGTTGTCCTATGAGCTCTACAAGTGTGCCAAGCTAATGAACAACAGTACAAATAATAAAAATATTCAGCATTTATTGAGCACATGCCAGACATGTTGCTTTCCATGGTGGGAAATTGGGGCATTGAGAACGGCTGACAAGTACTGTATAAGTAGTTCCGATGTATTAACTCATTTAACTCTCACAGAAACCTTATGGATAAAGCAGGCGGGTTTATTATTATCCTCATTTTATCGGTCACAGATAACTGTGACCAAGAGAGATGATGTTGTTGGACCACACAGCTAGTAAGTAGCAGAGCAGGGATTCGCATCCAAATGGTCCGACATAAGAGGCCAAGATCTTATCTGTGGCTTTCTCTACCTCTCTGAAACTAGAGTCAAGGTTATGGGACAGGGACAAAGTGCAGGGACCTCATCTGTACATTTGTACTACAGCAGGCTGTCTGGGACCTGGGCGATGCCTTTTGGCCATAACACTTGGTTTATTAAGGAGTGGCAGAATTTATTAATCATGCCTTTTTTCCCCTTCCCCTGCCTCTTTATTAAGGCCCAGTCTTTGGCGAACTGTTTGCTCCTCCAGATTCTGCACCTGTCCCGGCATAGGTAGCAATGCAAGCAGCGCCCAGATTTCCCGGAGAACTGCACAGCAAATCACGGAGGGGAGACGGCAATTCTCATTTTGGTTACGTGTCTGAGCAATTTCTTTTCCTTCTACAGACAGGACTGTCCTTGTGGATACAGATCTTCCACCCCTCAAAGGCCTCTATGTGATGGGGACCTTAGAATTCCCTGTGGACAGAAGCAATGTTCTGAGTGTGGCCTGCATAGTCATTGCAGGTGGGGAGCTGAAAGTCGGTGAGTAAAGGGCCCGAGGACATGCTGCTGCTCATCCCAGGGCTTGTTTTGCCTGCTACAGACGACAGGTCAGGTCTCCCTCCAGTTCTTTGTATGAGAATTTACCTGTAGCTCGCTCTTTCAGAAGATCTCCTGGGATGGATTTGTTATCCTTTGCTAAATAACCCACAATAAAATTTCAGTTGCTATCCTAGTGCATATCCTTGGTAAAACAGACCTGAGACAAAGCTTATGTGCTAATGCTTTACTGGGGCAAATAATAGCAGTGGAGTGGGAGTGAAGGAAAAAGAGAATGAAGGAGAAAAGAGGGAAGACAAACACAAGGTGGCCACAGCTTCTCCAGGAAACATGGCTGTTGGCTTGGCTGCGTGACATGCCTTGAGAGAAGCCTTTATAGAACCACCACAGCTTGGGACAACAGAGGAAGAACTAGGGATAAGCCAAATAATTCATGTGGTCCACCCCCAAACCAGTGAACTCCTCGGTCTTTGTTATGTTTGCAGCTCCCTAAGTAGCTAGTGGAGAACGCAGAGACTCAGTGGGTGCTGGGGGGCTCCTGTAGCTGGGAAGTGAGGCATGTTGCTGAGACTGAGGGACAGGCAGGATGGAGTGGGTCTGGGGTAGTATATTGACAGTACTGGTATATTGGCTTTCTTAGACAAACAAAAACTGAAAAACATGAGCTGCTACAGGTAGACTGTATACTTGAAACTGTTGTAGGCAGTAAGGGTACAGTGATGCAAAGACATGTGCTCTGCCTCCCAAGGAACTACTTTTGAACTTGGAAAGGCATTCTGCTTTGCTCTTCAGAAAAGAGAATTCTCAGAAGCAATGATACCTTATCCCAGAGAAATAAATGTCTGATGGTGTGAGGAAGTATTTAGATGTGTTGTTTGATAATATCCACATTTTAAAATTTCCGGTGGGAGAGAACTGTAGATCTAAATGCCTGTCCGAAGCTTAATCATTGTAAGAAGATTCCTGAAAAATTTTGGTCAAGCCTCTTCCTGAACAGTTGCAGTAACAAAAAAAAAAAAAAAAAATTCAAAACCTGTGGAGACAACTTGTTTCCACTTTTTAAAATTCCCATTAGGATTATTTTCCTTCTGTTAAGCCAAATTCTGTCTTCCTCTAATTTCTGTTGGTTCAGGTTCTTATTTGATCCATACAGGTAAGTGTGAAATTCCCTTCCCTTTGATAGCCCTCATTCACATTTTCTTGAATCGTCTCTTTTTCAGGTTATGCAGTTTCTATTATTTCAACCGTGGTTATATAATAGTTACTTTAATTATTATTATTATGCAGTTATAGTTTTAAAAATAAGTTTTATATTTTCAGGCTATTGTATGAAACTGGAAAACACAGAAAAACAATAGAATACTATATAGAAGAAATCATGTAATCACTCATATGCCCAAATGTAAAGATAATCACAATAAACATTTCTAGTCTTGTCTTAAATTTTTTCCCCTACACATGCATGAATATACACCCCCCCACACTTTAACATGTAGGGCATACAGTTTGGCATTTTGGATCCTGTGTTAATAATGTGAAATTTCCCCAACTTACTCTCTAAGACATACATTTTTATTAAATTTATGGGGCTATATTGGCTAATAACATTAGTTAAATCTCAGGTGTACAACTTTGTAACACAACTCAATAATGCAACTGTATCCTCTACCATGCGCTCACACTACCTGAAATCAAATGTGCTTCCACCACCTTGTAGCCGACCCCTTTCCTTCTTCTTCCTCCCCTCCTCCCCTCCCCGCTGGTAACTACCATTCGGTTGTTTACAGCTATGAGTTTTGGGTTGTGTTTGTTTGTTTTGTTCATTCATTTACTGCTTTTTGTTTTATATCCCACACATAAGTAAAATCATACGGTTCTTGTCCTTTTCTTGCTGACTTATTTCATTTAGCATAATACGCTCAAGATTCATCCCTGTTGTTGCAAATGGCAGTATTTTATATTTTTTATGGCTGAGTAGTATTTAAGTGTACATATGCACCAAATCTTCTTCATCCAGTGAAGGACACTTGGGGTGTTTCTGTGTCTTGACTGTTGTAAATGATGCTGCAGTGAACTGAGGGGTGCGTATATCTTTATAAATAAGTGTTTTCAAATTTTTCAAGCAGATACCCAGAAGAGGGATTGCCGGGTCATTTGGCAGCTTTATTCTTAGCTTCCTGAGGAATCCTCATTCGTTTTCCAGAGTGGCTGCAGCAGCTTACGTTCCCACCAGCAGTGTACGAGCGTTCTCTCTAAGGCACAAGTTTAATAGCTTTAATAGTTCATATCTATGTAAATATATACTTATATATACATGTATAATAATTCAGCTAACCATTTTTCTATTATTGAATATCAAGGTTATTTCAGATTTTTTTGGCCTTGTAACTTACTCTGTAATGAACATCTTAACACTTAAATCACTATTCATATCTCTGATTATTTCCTTAGGACAGACTTGTGTAAGTGGAATTAATGGGGCTAAGGACAGTACATGTTTTAAGGTCCTTGATATATATTGTTAAGGTGTTTTTCAGAAAGATTTTATAAATTTGCATTCCCCCCACATTTCTCAGAATTATGAGATCTCCTCACATTTCCTAACATCGTGACTAAACACACTTGTTCTATTTAATTCCTCTGAAAGTACAAAGCCAGGAGGAAAGGACTATTTTCCCCAAATAAGAATATGAGAACAAGACCTGACTTACTCTGAATAGAATGAAACAAGTGTAACAGTTAGGGCTCACCTCCAACATGGTCATCTGTTTGCTGTTTGACCTAAAGCAAATCAACTTCTGGACACCTCCATTCACCTCCAACATGGTCATCTGTTTGCTGTTTGACCTAAAGCAAATCAACTTCTGGACACCTCCATTCCTTCATCTGTAAAGTACAAAACCACTATAGAACCTACCCTGAAGGGATGTTGAAACCACTAAACATAACATCTCTTACTAAGTGCTTGGTATATGTAATAGGTGTTTAATAGATTGTTAGTTCATCTATCAGGGTCTCTGCAGAAAATAGAGGTCATACTGGTTTAGACAGTTTGAATAGATTTTGATAAAGAAACACTTACAAAAATCCAAATAGCCTAGGGCATACCCTAGGGCTAGTAACAGCAGAGCATTCTTACCACCATTTGCCCCAAGGAGTGAGGAAAGAAAGTCATTACTGGAATCCCAGATGAAGGGGGAAGAGTGGAGATGGTTGCCAGACACCAGCACAATCTTTTGTGTGCCTGGGACTCACTCCTTGCGGGGAAAGGATCTGTGGGAATAAATACCCTGACCTCACTCTCTTTCCTCCCTCATTTCCTGCTTGTGCTACCATTTTGTCTAAAACTAACTGGAACTCTGTATAAAGGAGAACTCAGTGATGTAGTGCTTACAAGTCAGCAGCATCCTGGGGCATTGAGCAGAGAAAAGAAGGGCAGAGTCTGGAAATGGATGCTCTCCAGCCCAGTCAGCTTCCAACTACCATGTCAGATACAATTCTTCTATCCATATAGTCAAACATTAAACCGCCTTCATGCTGCTGGTCCTTCCAACTATATTATCAACTCTAATTTCTACTTTTTTAATATGTGCTACCCATAGATATTTCTACATTGTACATTCATATAAGAATTATTTGGTTTTCCCTTGGGTTTTAGGGGATCTAAATACAATAATTTTTACTTATCTCTTTATTTTATTATTTCATTGATCTTTTCATGAAGGAGAAATTTTTTTGGATTCTGATCTTTTCCTCCCAAATTAATAGCATGTGCTCATTCACTTGTTTAATATTCTATAAAGTTCACACCCAGTTAACTGATAGAAATATTAAATAAAACGGAATCTAGTTTTGTTATTTAAAAGCTTATTTCAAGTTGGCATCTTCCATTGCTATGACTGGTCTTTTTTTATTTTTGAAGTTCCTTATTAATACAACAAAAACATTGTCTGAAAATCTGTACCTTTTAAAGGAAGTGCCACTGTCCAGTTTTGATTTATACATTTCAAATCTTATTTTTAAATGTGTCCATTCCCAACTATATTTTTAGCTATTACTAGATAATGCTGTATTCTTTTTCTCCTTGCTTTGTTGGGCCTGAAGTTTGATTATTGGAACCCATCTGCTCAATCCTCTGTGTATTATGCCTGAAGGAAGACTTTCAACCCATCTGTCCAATTCTACCACGCCCCAAAGAAATCCCAAAATGCAACAGATAATAACACTAGTTAGTAAATAAACTTAATAGATGTGGACATTGGCACAGAATACTGCCAGTGTGTGTCTGCTATCTGATGCTTTTTGATCCAAGTCCCAACATTGCGGAATTGTATTTCTTGATGGTCCTGCTTTTAAGGCAGCTGGTGCTGGCAAAATGTATCAGTTGACTTTCAGTAGAGTATAACGATTATGCTAGCATTAGAAGGGAGGTTTAAGATCAAAGCTTTGCTTAGAGGGTTACAGCTGAATCATAAGCGCCAAACTCAATTACCATTCTTCCTTCAGTGGTTATCTCATTAGTCTGATAAAACATTTAAGATAAGCTTAAAGTATTTCACTTGTCTGTCCATTCTTTCATTCATCATCTGTTTGTTCATTGCCCACCATGAACCAGGTATCATGGGAGAAGCTGAATGCACAGAAATAGAAGTTAGGAACCTACCTTTCAGATGATGTCTCAATAAATTGGTGAAGACAAACAAATAAAAACATAATTGAAAGTGTCATCTCTTACAACCTGGAGGGGACTTAAAGAGAAAGGAACGGAGCTGAAAAGGTGCATATTTGCTGGATGAGCATTACACCTTCAGGAAATTTTAGGGAATTGGTATGTCTGGATTGTAGGATTTACAGAATAGTGGTAGCCCATGAAGATTCTTGGTCTTATACACTATGTTAAGGAGTTTGGATTTTGGCAAAGGCAGTGGGTGGTCACTGGATAGTTTTAAGCAGGGAAGTTACATAATTAGATTTGGTTTTAGAAAGATCACTCCGAGCAGTGTGCAGGATGTATGGGAAGGGGTACAGTGAAAAGTGAGAAGGCTACTGCGGGATTGGAACAAGGCCTTGGAGTTAATGAGGAAGAATGAATTAGAGAAATATGGAGGACGTATAAAATCACTATAACTGAGTGGCCATTCTGATGTGAGGTGAGGAGGAGTGTTTAGAAAATATCTGAGGTTTCCAGTTGGGAGATCCGGGTTGATGGTGGTGCTGGACTCCTTTCTACCACTTATTAGCTGAGTGACTCCGGATGAATGACATGAAGTAACCTGACCTCAGTTTTTAAAAAACATAGTAATAGTGCTTATTTTATAGAGTTGTATGAAAATTAAATGTTAATATATATTAAAGTACTTGAACAATGTCAGGTACACAGTGAGCCCTTACAGTGGTTTATTGAATACATAGACTCCTACTCATCCAGTTTATATTTCACTGGGATGCGTAAGTGGTAGCATGTAGAGGGCAAGTTGATTTATGAAAAAGTGCAGGAGAGAGGACTGTGCTAAATATGATGTTTGGGAGTCGTCAGCCAAAATGAGACATCAAAGGCGTGAGATAGAGACAAACAATGACCAAAGCTGAGATTTTGAGGTTGTGGAAGTGGAAGCTCAGCAAGGAGAAGGAGAAGAAACAGCTATGTATGTAACAAAAACAGAGTGACGAGAAAATATCTTGAAACAAAGGTAGGAATTTACAAGAAAAGAGTTGTTAGTAGCATGAGATCCAGTTTAGAAAATGAAGAAAGAAAAAATGGTCATCATATTCTAGCTTTTTGAAAAATAATGACTGACAAATATAGTTTTGTCTCAAAATGTTATATTGCATGTGGAACAAAGAGAAAGTTCAACACATTACTTGAAGTACAGTAACTTCTAATAAATGTAATACCATTATCTATTCCTTAACTTTATCTTTTTTGACTTGAATATGGTCTTAAGTACAATCGAACATATTAAACCTCATGTTTGAAAATGAACAGTTGTCTATATTAAAAGTGACATAAATAACAAACTTTCTTTCGGATGATAAAATGGAGCACATAAGTAGATATTAAGGAGAAAAAGAATTCCTCCTAGATGGTGATTTTCCAAAATTTTATTTAGAGATGTGTCCTTGTCTCCGTCTCCCTTTTCCCTTCATCTCTCTCTCCCTTTCATTAAATATCACCTCCGTGCCAAGCATTCTCCCTGGGACTTGAGTATTCAGAAGCAAGCAAGACAGATGAGATTCCTGCTTGCTTTCTTTTGTTTGGGGAAACAGAGAATGAAATAGTAAAATAAATATGGAAGGTAACTAGATGGCTAGACATGCTCTGGAGGAAAGGAAAACCAGAGTGAGCTGAAGAGAGGTTGAGGTTGGATGTTGGCACCTCAGATAAGGCAGTTGTGAAAGCCTTTCTGAAGGGTCAATGGGATCTCAGACTGTAGAGACAGAAAAGAGCTAAACTTACAGAAATTTGGACAGGAGAGTTTCAGACAGAAGGAAGAGGAAGTGCAAAAGTCCTGAGGCAGCAGTGGGAATGTGCTTTACATACTTGTGAAGCAGAAGGGCAGCCCCGGCAGCTGGAGGATACCAAACAGTGGCCATGAGTTCCATGATGTAGGCTGGATCTTAACCTATGCAGTGTTAGTCTCTAAAGCACTGAAGAACACAAATATGTACAAGTAGTGCTAAAACTTGCTATTTTTTTATAATCTCATGAGTATGACTTTAACAGGACAGAAATGAATTGAGGACCTTCTTAAATATGGAATTTCTAGAGACCTGGATTGTAATTCCAGTTTAGCAACTCATTGTACAGCTTCTGGAAAATTCCCCAGTAGCAGTTCCATAACTGTGATATCACAGACCTCAGAGATTGTGTGAATCATCTGTTTAGTTGTAGTGATAAGGAAACTGAGCTCCAAAGAGATTATTGATTTTTTCCAGGGTCACATAGCTGGTAAAGAACAAGACCAGAATTAGAGACTATTTTAGTTACCTTAAATACTCATCCTTTAAGCCTTTGCCCAAAGACTGACTCTACTATGAACCTTTTCTGTCTCCATTCAGCGGGTTTCAGTGTAGCTTTTCTTCTTGCCCGTTCTGTTCATTTATGTCATCATTATTGCATTCATTTTATTGTATGTTCTCATGAATTTCCTCTCTATATTAGATGGTTGGCTTCTTCAGAACATTTTGAAACCCTAGTACCTAGTTAGTGCGTGGTAGGCTTCTGATAATGTGCTGTGTGACGGATTGGTGTATACATAAATGATTGGTCATATGTAAATCTGCCTTTCAGCTCAATTCCTTTTTATTATGACGTATTTAGTCTCCCTGTACTGAAATGGCAACATCTGTGAGGAAGGAATTATAGTGTTAATATATAAATGACTACAGTGTTTTTGCCCCTGTATGCAAAGGAACAAGACAAGGGCAGAAACATATTTGAAAAGTTGGTGATCTTGTACAAAGCCAAAGCATTTTCAATTCTTAATCTGCCTAGGAGAGAAAAACTGATAAAAATGCATAATTCAAGACCTGTACAATAGGTATTGTTTTGTTATTTCCTTAAATGTTTATATTTCCTTGTTCATGAATAAGCTACCTGACCTCATCTTTTTTTTCCATCGTGTCTCTTCTTAGATAAGAAATCACTTAGATAATAAATCGCTTTAGTGTGTGTTCCTTGTTATCGTAGATATCAATGCTAACATGTTACTGACACAAATGTTCAACTTGGAAAATGTTTTAATCTCATAACTCTTAAAATTGCAAGTAGAAAATTCTCATCTGTTCGTTTATAGGAGGATTTCAGAGAAAGATAACCATTAATAATTAATTTATGTCTTTACAACTTAACAGAACACTTCTTGATCCTTAAGTAAGCAATGACGTGCCCCACAATCAATGTGCCTGAGGACTCAGCACTGTTCCTTCGGCCTGTTTCAACCAGGTCACATGATGTGCTGCCCAGTTGCTCAGTAATTAAGCCAGGAACTAGGTTTTTATCCTAAACCTTGTCACATACTGTTTTGCAGAGCAGTGATGGGTCTATGTCAGTCTGTCTCGCATTTGTAGCTAGGAGCCTAAGGTCATCATTAGCACGTGACTTTGTCAGGAAATGAAGTATACCAGGTGTTTGGAAGTTTCTTTCATTGCTTCCACGACTGGGACTCTCTCAATCCTAAAGAAGAGGAAAAATCCATACACTGTTTATTGCCTTCCAAACTGACAGTTCTGTGAAACTCATTGGATGATTAAGTAATAAGGAGACAAACCAGAGAAAAGTATAGATTAAAACATAACCTCCAGCCTAAAGCCACAATACCCAGTAGTCAGACTTCTTGAGTAGCCAGAGAGAATCTTCTGTCTTGTGGTGATGATGTTTGTTTAAAAATAATATATTAATTTAAAAAATAAAAAATATATGTCTTTTAAGTTAAACAACAATTAAAAAATAACCTCATATTTAATGTGTAAATACAAGTATACATAGACATTTGCACAATAAATGGTTTATAAATAGATAATAATGATCCTCAGTCAACAAATCAGTTTCTGTTTACACTGACTGTTCTCCAATCACACTACTAGTTAGCTGATAAAATAAAAAGCTGATATCAAAGAGATACGGCTTTTAAATATTATATGTATTTAACAGTAAGTGAAAAAGTATAAAAACTTGTTTTTTACAGGTTTGGGACACACTAAATTCCATTTCTGTGAGTCCCTAAAGATTGGCATCAACAGTTATATAATATGTATTTCAAAAATAAGATTAAGCATATAAATATCTGTTTATTTTCCTATGGATATTAGTTCTCTGACAAACATATATCCATCCTTCTCTCTCTCTCTATATGAAGTGAAACACTGATATAAGAAATAATTCTTCTGTCTTAGAATACCAGTTAGTCTTTGCAAAACTCATTTACATTAATCATCTTTAAGATTTTAATGTTTTCTAAATTACTATTCCAAAATGTATTTTGGACTCTTGATCTTCTGTCACAGTAACATAAAATTTCTTAGAAATGTATTGTTTTAAAATTACTAAATGGTTAATTATATAATAAATAAAATAACTTAAATTTAGTTAGTTATTTTTGCATGGAAAAAACTAAATAAGTTTAAGAAAATAAGTAAGTGAATGGATAATTTGTTATGTTAATTATTTAAACTTTATAGTGAGTTTGATAGGAATTTAATTGTCTTCCCTGCTGTTTTTTGGACTGGACATTAAAATAAATGGTTACCTTATGTTTTTACTTTTGAATGTCTAGTTTCTAGCACTTTAGAAATAGAACATTGTATGCTAAAGAGAGCTTGCCTTCCTTTTTTTTATTTCCAAATTAAACATTAATTCTGAAATATTTTATTTCTCTATTATTACTACTATTTTTTAGTATTATACTACTAAGACCAACATTTTAAAAATCAAGCATTATATGAAGACACTGTGTCGTGTATCAATAACATGCATGAAATTATTTAACTCTCACATACAAAATAGATTCCACCATTTTGCCTATTTTACAGGCAGAAATCAAGGTTTACAGAAATGAATTTGCTCAAACTTAAGAAGTTTTAAGAATTATTATACATTTTACAAGTATGTGAATTAATAAATTATATTAACTTCTACTTCATATTCTATCAACTGTTGATAAATTGAGAGGCCTCATTGATGATCAAATTTGTCAGCCTGAATTAGACATTATTTTAACAGATTCTTATTTCATTGGGTTAAAAGCCCTTCCATCCTTATATATTTTTTTATATGAGATTGATTTCTACTGGAGAGGGGTGTTTTAAGAATAAGTGGGTCAGAGACACACTGGGAATTAAAAGCTAATTTAGAATAAAATATGTTTTACAATTTAATTGGTTCAGCACTGTTTGCCAGTTTAGGTCTGATAAGAAAAAATATTCTGGACTCTCTGCTCTGAAGAAAATAGCTGTAGCAACACATGAGAAAAATAGTTATGTTCCAGTTAGAAGCTCAACTTCCAAAGTTGTGTAATTGACTTTGGAAGTAATTTCTTAACCTGTCATTCACATGCAATCATGATATTTATTAAATTTCAAGGTTAACTTGGAAAGAAATATTAATTATTTAGAAATACAATTTGTTCTTT
The DNA here is from genome assembly GCF_022682495.2 of Desmodus rotundus. Lineage (NCBI taxonomy): Eukaryota > Metazoa > Chordata > Mammalia > Chiroptera > Phyllostomidae > Desmodus > Desmodus rotundus. Next base: position 16,694,537 of record NC_071397.1, on the reverse strand, counting down.
TGGATTTAGGGAATAGGACCTGCAAAAAAAATTATTAGGGAGATGCACCTAAAATTTTGATCAGTATACATTAAATTTATGTAGTTTTTCTTGTATCAATTAATATAACTGTAAACAAATTTAATGGCATGGACAGTCAGAAAGACATGATTTTGGTCATTTTCCATTCTTTTAGTCAACAAATAGTTATTGATGAGTGTCCTTGGAACATAATAATCAGTTAAATATTTATTGTGAAATAGGATACACATGTACTAAAATATTTATAAAGTAAAAAATACACAATTGAATTAAACACTATAAAACCATTTTAGTAGGTATACAGTGGGACTTCATTATTGGTTTAATCTGCATTTCTCTAATTTCTAATGCGATTCAGTACTTTTAACATTTTATTAACTATTTTATACCTTGTTTTGTGAAGTGGCTATTCTCTTATCCTTTTTATGATGGATTATCTGTTTTATATTGATTTGCTGAAGTTTTGTATGTCCTGGAATGTACTTTTCAGCTGTTACATGTATCACAAGCATCTTTGTCTACTCTGTAGATTGTTTTTTACTCTCCCAAAGTGGTATTTCTGAATAATTAAAAAATCTTTATTTTAAAAGAGTTTGTTTCGTAAATCTTTTCCAATATGAGTTGTATACTTTGAGTAAACAATGGTCAGAAAGCCTATGATGTATGATTCTAATCCCTTTAAGTTTGTTAAACCTTAGGTCTCCATGTGGTCGTATGGTCAGTATTTGTGAAGGTCTTGCGCATGCTTGAGAGAATGTGTCCTTCGCGAGTCTAGTTATCCACTCATGCATTACGTCAGCTTTGCTAACTGTACAATTCAAGAGGCTGTGTCCTTACTATTTTTTTGTTGATTTTATAAGGAGTTGTGTTCAATTTTCCACTGTTATTAGGGATGTGTCTTTTCATTGAAATTCTGTCAATTTTTGCTTTATTTATTCCAAAACTATGATGTTAGGCACATGCATGCTTAAAATTATTATAACATTGGTGAAATACATCTTTTTTACTGTACAATATTCCTCTTTAGTTTTCATTGTTTTCTGCAAGAGAATTGGTTAAAATTACCTAGTTCATCATTTTGGGGGTAAAACATCCATGAACTCTGCTGCTAATACAATCGCTTCTCTCTGTTCACTCACTGTAAAGAGAAGGGGACAGGTGAAGGCACTCAGGGTACAGTGAAGCAGTATTAGGCTAAAACACACTGTTCTGTGAGAGCCCATAGAGGGTCACTGAACCCAGACTTAGTTGACAAGGAGAGAACCCAGAGAGAATGGCATCTGAGGTGGGTTTGGGCTTGTTTAGGGGCTTGTGTGGCTCGGCCATTGAGTATGTCAAGGAAACTGGGGGGTGGGGGTGGCTCTAAATAGACAAAGTTGTTTCCAATGCTGTGCTATTTCAAAATGTGTTCAAATGTTTATGATTATAAATAGATAATAGAGCAATGATGAACTTTGGGCCTTGATCTGTCCACATTCCATAGTATTTCTTTAGGACAAGTTCTTTAAAGGAAGATTACCACAGCAAGAGGCACCAGCATTTTAATGCACAAAAGGTGGTGTGTAATTCAGTGTCACAGAAGACTTCTAGAAATAAATTGCAGCAGTTTTGAGGGATGATTAGGATTTAGACAGGACAAAGGCAAGGGACCTCAAAGCCTGGGCTATCTTGTACACAGAGAAGAGAGAGCAGGGGATGGTGATTAATTCAGTGTGGATTGGGTTGTTACAAGGTGTGGGGAGTCGTGTTGGGAGAGTGGGTTTAAGTGTAAACTAGGTTTATACATGATTTCATCAAAAAGGCTTAGTTAATAAAATAACTTAAGGTCCTTTTCCCTTTTTCTTACCCTTGAAATTCATGGAATCCATTTGTACCATATTCCTCAAATCATTATAACAGTTGTCTGCTGAACACCAGAACTTATTTTTTTCCATCTCCCCAGGTGATTTTAGCATCTGGAACATATTCTGTTTCCCTCCAGTGCTCACCACCATCCTCAGTAATGGCAGCTTCCCTTTCCTTCTTTCCTACTTCTCTATGCCTACGTGTTCTAAGATGGCACTTACTAAGTCTAAGTCCAGCTTCCCCACTGACGAGCTGTGTAATTTCCAATAAGTTATCTAACCTCTCTGTGCCTCAGTTTCCTCCTGAGAACCCCAACAGTGCCCATCACAGGGTGGCGAGGTAAATGGAACCGTGTGTGCGTGCACACCTGGCATGACTTGGCAGCACGACGACAATGATTTTCCCTCCATTACGAGTATTCAGTTTCGTCCAGGTTGAAAATGCCTTTTGCTACAGTTTACAGCAGTTTGAAGCAGCTTCAAAAAAGGAAAGGCAGAGAAAAACGGCGTTATCCTGAGGCTCTTCTATGAGAGGTGGCTACTCTCACTTAGGGGCAAAGCCCAAACTGGGGAGAGCACCTCATCTTTCTTTGTTTGTTAAATTTGAGAATAAAACGAGCAGCTTTTACAAATTGAAGACACACTTCATTTTGATGTTAAAACAGCGTGTGTATTATTCCCTTCTCCTAGGTCACTCTTACCTTCTTTCTGTTCAGTCTCTAGCCTGCACCTTTCCCTTCCCCCACATCAAAAAAAAAAAACCAATTGCAAACTCGGTATTTGAGATGCCAGTGATCGGGGCGGGGGCGGGGGAGGCGGGGCTAACTAACTATGCCCAGACTGTCTGTGGAAGCTGTACATGTGCTGCAGTTTTGGGTTGCCTAATTGATTCAATCTCTGATTTTAGAGGAACGCTGAACTCCTTTTGCGGGACGCTGCCGCCGTTTCTGTAGGGCAAGAACTGTTCTACTTTTCTCTCTCTGGTATCTGTTGAGTGCTAGGCCATTTCCCCCCCAAGAATCGAAACTACCCTTCCTGAGGTAAATGAAATCATAGTTAGAAAATGGCTCACTGGACAGATTTGTAATCGCAAGATAAGAGCTACGCCAGACCCATTTTCTTAACATTTTCCTCTTCCTCTGCTTCCTTTCTTTCTGCATGGCACAGCTTTGTTTTGGCTAAGAGGATACGTTGGTTGCTCAGCTGAGGATTGGTGTCACCTGCGTGGAGCAGCAGCATCCCCTTGGCATCTCATTGGGAACCCAGGCTTGCTTGCCCCTGGACCCACTGTGTAACTCTAAGCACATTTACTGACCCCTCTGGGTCTTACCGTTAGCAGTCCCTTGTACACCAGGGGCTGTGAAGGCTGGGCTGTAAGATGGGTATGCAGCACCCTGCAAACTCACACTGAGTCTCTTGGTTAAGCAGGTATATATGCCGTCCTAACTGGGGAGGGTGACTTTATGCCCGCTGAAAGGCCACTTAATCGTAACGACAATCGGGCAACTTCAAGTTTATCATTTACTTCATACTGTACTTGGCAACCTCATTTTGGGTTATGTTTTTAAGAATATCTAAACTGGAAAGTTTTGTTGGCAGATATCTTTTGTGAACCACTTTGATCCAGTTTGTAGTTTGAAGACTACCTTTTCATCAGTTGCTTTTTGAAAAGCTGAGTTTTTGTCATATTTTCTGTACTTTAAGATAGATTTTTTGAAGAAAATAACCTTTGTTGTGTTTATACTCCATACCACAGTTTCAGCAAATCCCCCAAAGAATTTTTATACTATAACAGTGACCTGGCTGCATAGCTCAGCTTGTTGGAGCTATATCCCAATACACTAGGTTTGAGGGTTCGATCCCCAGTCAGGGCACATAAAAGAATCAACCAATGAATGCATAAATTAGTGGAACAACAAATTTGTATTCCTCTTTCTCTCTCTGTCTCTTTCTCTAAAATCAATTGTTTTAAAAAGTGACCAAACTCTGCTGTTTACCTCCAGGGAATAAATAATGTCAGCAGTAATTCCCAACTGATGTCTATTACAGCCTGAATGGATTGTGTCCTTATGCTGCTAAAAGAATTTAGGCTTAGAAAACAGCTTATACTTGTTTAATAAAATACTTAGTAGAAACACACTATTGGTCAAATTTAGACTCTGTGAATTACTAGTTGGATAAATATGGACAAATCCCGTAACCCCTAAGCCTCATTGTGTGTGAATATTTAAAACTGAGATAAGAATTGTACTTACTTTTCAGATTTCTCGTAAGGATTAAATGCTAAAATGCATGTAAGGCACTTTGGGGATCCAGGAGTCAGCCAGGTTTTGCTGTGGTGGCAGCGTGTCACAGACAGTCCACACCCCTCGGTGGCGAACCACAACCAATATCTATGTTAGACTTACTTGGAAGTGCTTCCAGCTTGTGTGTTCTCATCAGATCAGCTAGTTTGTTTCTTTGTTCAGGAACTAGAAGCTATTTAAAGAATACTCCTTTCATGGCAGATTACATCACTGCCAGCGGCCTGTTAAAAACTTGCTAAGCAACTTAAAGCATCAACTCAGAAATAGCATTGCTGTCCCTTCTACCCAAATGTTGTTGATCCGAACAAATCATATGGCCAGGCTAAATATTGGTAGGTCAGGAAGGTGTACTCTGCCTAGTGAAAAAAAAAAGAGTGACTATTTGCTGAATGGTTATCGAAACCCCTTCAGATTTTACGGCGCCTCATTGTCCCCCTTTTCTTATTCCCCTATGTTACCATTGGCTCTTCCACATATAGTCTGCTCTATAACGTCTACTTTGCATTTCTGAAATTGCATCACAATTCCCCTCTCTCTGTTTTAATTTCAAATTAATTTAAAATATTACTTTTCTGTGTAAATAGGTACTTTGGAAAATCCCCTACAAAAAGAACAAAAGCTTCTGATTCTCCTGAGAGCCTCAGAGGGAGTCTTTTGTAACCGTCTCAATGGAATTCACATTGATCCAGGAACAATTGGTAAGAGTAAAATATAGTTCTTATTAATAGTGGAATCTGTGTTTGTGTGATAAAGTACCACTCATAGATTATCTAAATTCCAGGCATTCTTTTAGATAATTTAAGCAGCGCTCACTTTACAGATATCAAAACTGAGAGTCAGGCATGATGAGCAGTATGGAAGAGGCCACGCAGCTCTACAGTGTAAACATTTAGGTTCATGTCCAGATCGGCCAGACACCAAAATCTAGACCAAGAGTCTATCTTATGAAATGTAAATATTATGTAATTATTGATATATTTTTATTACATTGTTTACTTTTTAAATTTTTAATTACATTCATTGGGGTGACATTTATTGAAAAGATTATATAGGTTTCGTGTGCATTTCTATGACACATGATCTGTATATTGCAAGGTAAGAACCATATGATTTCACTCGTGTGTAGGATATAAAACTGAAAACAACAAGTGAACAAATAAGAGAAACAAACAAGAACTCATAGACAGATGACAGTACAGAGGTTACCAGAGGGGATGGGGGTGGGAGGTAGTAAAAGATAAAGAAAGGGGGGTCAAATATATGGTGATGGAAGATATAATTTTTTAAAAATGATACATCTACAGATTACTAAGAAACATTTACTATCGACTGTTTCTTTATTTGATACTGCCGTAACACCAAATCTTATTTTAAGAGCAGAGAAAGTGTGACTGGTCTTGTATAATCAAGATGCAACAGCCACACAAATACTCAGTTTTAAAGGACAGATATAGGAGGTTATTTATCAGATTTCCAGTATTTTCTCACTTACTCTGTATGTCATTACTAACTGCATAAGAAATCAGTGACTCAGTAAAATGGAAGCTCCATGCAGGGATAGTACGAAGTTCGGTAACCTAGTTCCCTAATGACATTGGGCCTTTGCCATATAATCCTTTGATAGTGCTTTATTATTTCCAAAGGATTTTTCATGCATGCTACTTCCTTTATCTTTTTAAGAATATGAGGTTCAATAATATTTTAGTTTTTTTCAAGTTGACCAACTAGGTGGATCAAAGCAGGAGCATTCAATCTCTCCTTGTCTCTGTTGTCCGCTCTGCTCTGTGCAGTGCCATGATGGAGGAAATGCTGTGTTAGGGACATTCAGTCTCTCCTTGTCTCTGTTGTCCGCTCTGCTCTGTGCAGTGCCCTGCTGGAGGAAATGCTGTGTTAGGGACATTCAGTCTCTCCTTGTCTCTGTTGTCCGCTCTGCTCTGTGCAGTGCCCTGCTGGAGGAAATGCTCTGTTAGGGGTGTGCGAGGGTGCCTGTCCTGGTCCCCAGCTCCAGCCATTTGGACGAACTAGTGTTTTTGAAGTTTTCTCTGATACTAAATTCAATAAGGAATGAATTAGTTGTTTCACTAGATGCTTAAAATTTTGTGATATTATAAGTAAATGAGAGATTTTAATCTTTTTAAGTATTATAATGTCCTTGAAACAAATAAGAAATGGTGTCATTTCACAGTAAACCTTTGGTGATTGTGAATGATCAAGAAATTTGCTTTCATGGTCAATTGAATTTTATGGATAATTCAAATTTAAGGAAATAGACCAGTTTTTGTTAAAATCTTTTTTTTTGGAAATTTCTCCATGTTTCTGCCCTAACTATCTTACTTAACAAATAGTGAAAAAGATGGAATTTTAAAATGATGATAATGATGATGTTGAATCTTCTAAAACTTTTATATACATATGACTATTATTATGAAATATTGATTCCAGGATGTATCCTGAAAGTGAGAGTATTTTTTACATTTCCATTAATTCTAATCTTAGTTTTATTATCTTCAGGCTTTTCTTTGAATTAGAATATGGAAAAAATTATGGATGTTGACAGAAACAGTAGGTTTCAATTAATTGAGATGTTTTGGTTCACATAAGATGAAAACTCAAGGCATGTTATTTGTACCTTACTGGTGTTTGTTTCTTTTATTTATATATCTTCTGTTAAAAATGATAAAATCTTTAGAGTTCAAGATCCATGATTTGAACAAAATGGGTGTACCAATCCAGGGGTATACAGGCAATCCTTTGGATTCAGGAAGAAAATAGTACTTCTATTGAAATATATATACACACTCATATGTATGTAGAAGTGCATGACCATAATTTTGTCACTGCTTTGGTTCATGCCTTCAACATCCTCAGACCACTAGGATGTGAGGAATTGAGCTTCATGGGATTTTCAATGGCAGTAAAGCAGATAAGAGGAAAGGCCTGAAAGAATGAAACCGGGCTTTATCGAGCATGTCCCTGGTAAGAAAGACTTGAATTTATGAGTCTGAAATAAATTATACTTTGAAACAAAGGAGCTGGAGATCTATCTTTTGATATCTATAATACTATATATACATATGTGTGTGTGTATATATATATGTATGTGTATGTACATATATATGTATATATAGGAGGTCCAACCACTGAAAACAAAGCTAATAGCACCAAATCTCTTTTCTTTCCTCAGAAAATAGAATTACCCTTGCCTTTTGGAAAATCTAGTGTATAACATAAAATATCAGAGCCAGATAACTTCCGACAGAATTGCAATGGTGGACATGTAATTAGTTAGCCATTAGAGTGTTCTATTTCCCCACTCTTGGATTGCTAGATGTGGTGTAGCATGTATTTTTGTATAGATTTTGAGAGCGTATATTTCATGTCTAAGTGAGATATATTTAACTTGCTGAAAATAGAACACTTACATGTTCTCTTTCTGATAAAGTGCACATCTTTATATATAGTTTCTATGTCATACATCTTGCAAAATAACCCCTAGTGAGTTTTACTCATGTCTCCTTAATTCCTCTGAAGGATATTCTTATCCAAATGTGTTTTTTTTTTCCTTATTTTCAGGGGTGTATGGGAAAGTTCAGCTCCACAGTGCTTATCCCAAGAAATCCTGGACACGCCTTGGGGCTGACATTGCCTCAGGCAATGAGAGGTAAGGGATGAGATTAAGATTAAGATGTATTTTTTATAGTAGTTCCTGTAATACCCTCTCCTCACTCTCCCCTCCCTACTATAAAGGACACGTGAACAAAATCAAGGGGGAGGGTGGAGGTGGGGGAGGGAGGTGGGTTTGTCTGGGGTGGGGTGGAGGGATGGGGAAAAGAGGCATACAACTGTCATTGAATAACAATAAAAATTTTTTTAAATGTATTTTTTGGTTTAGTTTGCTTTTGCTTGATGTTTTGTTTTACAGAAACTTAAATTTTAGATTAATAATTATAATTCAAGGATAAATAAATGAAAACATAAAGGACCAGAAGGGATTTTTGAAATTTCTGAAACATAATGAAGAACACAACAAATAAAAGGCAGAGGAGAAATATAACTTATTTAAGGAGTAAATTTTAGATAATACATGTTTATATTAACAATAAATCTTTAAAAATATGAATTCTATGAGATAATAGATGAATTATAAGGTGAGACCATAATAGTCTGAGTTGAAATGATGGCTAGTTAAGAGATAGATGAAAATTAATGAAGTGTGAGATAAAAAATGTGAAGAATCCTATGAAATTTAAAAGGTAATAACAGAATATAATATTATATTGAAGGCAGAAAAGAATAAAATTATTACTGCCTCAAACTGCATAGGTAATATGAAGAAAAAAACTGATGGAATCTACCTGAATGCAGAATAAAAGATCAGGAGATAAAAATAATAAAAGAGAAGGTATCAGAAATAGAAAACAAAAATTAGAAAGTATCTACAGATAATTTCTCTTTTTAATAAGCACCCAGAATAACTACAACAGAAAGAATAAAAAAAAAAAACCAATAACCATCACAGGTCCTAATTCTCAGATAAAAATCTGGGTTTAAATCATAGGAAACTGGCTATATACTTACCATGGGCATAATAATGTGCATAATAGTTCCATGCATAATGCGCACAAAAACGTGAGTGCGTATTATATACTGCAAATACGGTAACAAAATTCAATAAGAAAAGAAAATGAAATAATAAGAGAACAGAAGCAACAAAAAAGGCATAAAGACAATAGAAATAATATAACATAATAAATCTTGCAGTTATAAGAGGAAAATGTATGTGTTAAAAATGATGCTATTTAGGAAAACTGGTTAATAAATCAAATGTAATCATAAATTTTTATCAGAGGAAAACTTAAAACCAATTCAGAAAAAAAATTAAATTAAATCTGGATTAAAACCAATCATTAAATAAAAATGAAAATAAGAGCCTCAAAATTATTCACAAGAAAAATAAATATCAAATTAAGTATTTACACTTGGACAAATAAGTACATTTTACATTAAGAAAAGCTTCAATCTCCAGTGACACCCTCATATCAGGAAAGTTTTACACCAGACAACAGTACAGAAATGTGTACAGCAAATCTCTGACTAATGTAAGAGGAAGTTGACAGAAACAAAACTAGTAACAAAAGACATTTACTTACCTCTTCCAGTTTTTAATCTTTAAATTATGTTAAAAATAATACATAAAATATAAAAGTATAAATAATATAATAAAAACAATTTTATTTGTAGCTATACATACATATCCTTACCCCAGAATATACATCTATAATTAAAGCCTTAATAAAGTTTAATAAACAGATGATATAGAATAGAATTACAATAAAATAAATAAAAAGATAAAAACAATGTTTTAACTAAAGATCTTAATCTCTCATAAAATGGAAAAATGGGAAAATAATCTTTTCTTAAATAACTTTTGTATCAGAGATCAAAACATTACCAACAGAATAGCTGGGAAGAAACAATATTGAGAGTATTGTGTGAGGTGTGGGCAAACATGCCATTACATTAAAAGCTTTTATTGTTGAATAAAAAATGCAAAAATAAAAATACCAAACTGTCAACATAAGAAGCCAGAAACAAAATGAATAATTAACCTAATGAAATCATTTGGTGCAAGATAAAGGCAGAAATTGATGGATTCGAAAGTAGGAAATTAGTAGACAGATTTTTTTGAGAGATACTGGTTTAATCTCAAATAACTTTAGTCATAAAAATATGTAAAGTCAGAAATGAGAATTCAAATATAACATACCAAAGAGATTAAAATTGTAATATAAAATGTACTACCTATGTAGTGTCATTTTGAAATTTTAAAAAGGTTAAATATAGAAATATGAATTATCATATTTTGCTAAAGAAGAATAAAAGTGAAAGAACCATTAATAGTTAAAGTCATAAAGTTATCCAAGATTTATTTCCAAGAATACATTTGGTTCAAATAAATGTATGGTGTGTTCTTCCAATCATTCAACTATCACCTTTTATGTTGAATAATCTGTTCCATAGTATAAGAAAATATGAGAAGCTTTCTAATTAATTTTAATAGGCAAGCATAAAATTATTTTTAAGACAGCTGCTAGAGTTAACAATGATAACAACAACAAAGAAAATCTGAGGCAACATTTAAGTGTAAATAAAATGCAAAAATCCTAAAAAGCAGTAAATGAAACCCAGTAATTTATTAGAAGAAAATAATATCATCACTGAGTGTGAGTCATTCAAGTAAAGAGAGATAGTTCAAATCAAAATTAATTTAATTTGTCTAAACAATAGGTATAATCATTAATATGGTCATTTTTGTACAAAACAAATAATATTTGATAAAACTGATCTTGCATTCTTTAAATAAACAGTAAATTAGAACTATAAGAAACTTCCTTTAAATAAATATTTTTTTTGCCAGAGTGTTTAGCCATTAGTTGAGAATCACTGCTTTAAATAATATTACAGAATAAATAATTAAAAGTCTGCTCTGGCTGGTGTGACTCAGTGGATTGACTGCCGGCCTGTGAACCAAAGGGTCTCAGGTTGGATTCCCAGTCAGGACACATGCCTGGGTTGTGGGCCAGGTCCCCAGCAGGGGCTGTGTGAGAGGCAACCACACATTGAGGTTTCTCTCCCTTTCTTTCTCCCTCCCTTCTCCTCTCTAAAAATAAATAAATCTTTAAAAAAATAATTAAAAATCCCTCTGAAAAAGTAATTTACCATTTTATTGGAAAATTGACGTTAAAATTAGTGTATTACAATAATCATTTAATATTATTATTAGAATTTTAGCCAATGTATTACATCAGAAAGAAGTCCATTAGTTGGAACTATCAAAAGAAATCCAAAGTGTCATTTTTTTGTGATTATATACACTTTTCTTCTAAAAAACTAGAGAACCATCTGAAAAACTATAAGTTGTATTAAATAAATGCACAAATCAATAGCTTTTTAATTTGTGAACAATTAAGTTTTAAACTATGATGTAAAATCCTATTTAAAACTTTAATTGAAAATACTAGAAAAAACTTAAGAAAATTATAGGAACTATAAAAGCAAAATGATAAAACACGAATGAGAGGCATAAAGGAGATTAGAATAAATGGTGATGCATAATGTAAATGGAAAAGCTCGATATTTCAAAGGTGTCAAATCTAGTGCAACTTTAATCACATACCAAATCTATGCATTTGGAATCTGACTTATTAATTCTAAGCCTTTTGGGACAATAAACACTTGAAGATAATCAAACATTATAAGTTATTTTTTTTTAAATATATACCTTTAATGTGAATAATTACTTTATTGTTACTGGCACCAGAATATAAGACAATGCGTAACAGTGGACTCAGGTAAGTATTATCAACTAGAATGTGGATATTAGTATTTCAATGTATTTAAAAACTTGAGCTGGAATAATTGGCCAATGCTTTGAAAAAATACAAAAGTTAGGTTTTGACTACATGCTTTCCTTTAAAATAAATTATAGATGGATTAAAAATTAAATATAGAAAGCAAAACCACAAAGTTATTGGAAGAGCATTTTTATGTAATAAACTAGGAAAGACCTGTCTGATCATGATAAGAAATACAACCATAATAGCAACAAGTAATAGGCTAGATGACATAAAAAATCCAGTATTTTTGCACATCAGTTATCAAATGTAAAGGCAAATGCTAAACTAGAAAGTAGTTTTAATATATAATAGTACAGAAAGAGGGGTAACATTTTTATATGTAACAACTCTTAGGAATAAAAAGAATATGAATATACCAGAAGAATAATCATTAAACTATTTGAATATATGAGCCACAAAAGAAGACATATATCTGACTAGTAGACATATGGAAAAATATTCTTTCTTAAAACTGGAATTAAAATAAATGTTAATTAAAACAAAATTAATACCACTTATCAATTTTATTATTTTATTTTCTATTGTTGTTCAGTTACAGTTGTCCCCATTTCCCCCCATTACCCTCCCCCTGCCCAACCTGCCCCCACCTCCCACATTCACTCCTCCCCCTCCCCCTGTTGTCTTTGTCCCTGGGTCCTTTATCAATTTTAAATTGGCGAAGGTGAAAAAGAGTGCATTCCAAGTTGACAAAGTGGAGGAGCTGTGGGCATTCATATGGGAAATAATTTATATGTTAGTTTAGTTCTGTATAAAATAAAACATTTCTGTGTTCCCTTTGTGGGTAGGAAAATGTCTGGAGGGACCCACGGTACAGCACGGTCCCCGGTGGTGAGATGACAGATAGCTCCTGCTTTGGTGTACTTCTCTCTCTCCACAGAGTTTCTTTATAGAGTAGTCATTACTTTTGTAGTTACTTTAACACTGTTGTTTATTTATTCAACACAGTTTTTGTCAAATCTTAGCCTGTGTCAAACAATGGGGTTTGGCCTGGAGATAATAACAAATAGAAATCAATATGGTCTCTGACATCAACATTAATTAAATAAATGTAAAGTAAATGTAAAATTACACATGTAATAAATGCTATGAAGGAGAGATTCTAAAAAATTACAAAATATGGAGACTTGAGGCAGTAATGGAAGTTAGAGAAGGCTTCCCTGAAGGGAGATGTCAGAGGTGGGCTTTTATTAAGCAGGGCGGGGGCACGTGTGAGTGGGAAGAGGGCTCTAGCCAGAGCAAATCGCATTCAGTCATTCAACAAATAACCTGTTGAGTACTTACCGTGCGCCAGGGCGAAAGCCCTGCAGACGTAGTGTCAAATTTGAAGAGATGGCTGTCCCCTAGGAGTTTACATCTTAGTGCAGAGAGAGAGATAATAATCAAATATAAAAATGTAAGCAACAGACTTGCAAACTATAAAAGTAAAGAAAGAAACAGGATAGTATGACCAGAAATATTCAGAGGTATGAGGAGTTCCATTTTATTTATTTATTTATTTATTTATTTATTTATTTATTTATTTAAATTACAGTGTGCATTCAGTATTATTCTGCATTAGTTTCAGATGTACAGCAAAGTGGTTAGAAAATCATGTTCTTTACAGAGGGTCCCCTTTTAGGTGGAATGGACAGAGATCTCTCTGGAGAAAAGAGATTTGAGCTGAGCGCTGGCTGAGCAACAGCCGGTCGGTTAGAACGTCGTCCCCATGCTCCAGGGGTGGGGGTTTGATCTCTGGTAGGGGCACATGCAGGGAGCAAGCGATGAATGAACGAGTGGTTGGAAAGGCAAAATCAGTGTTCCTCTTTCTCCCTCCATCCTCTCTCTAAAGCCAATTAAAATTTTTTTTTAAATTGAGCTGCAATTTGATGGTGAGAGTGGTTCACCTGTTCAGTGGAAGGAGCAAGAGTGCTCAATAAAGGAGGGACATCCAACGTTGTCACTAAGGTGGCCGTTGGGCTGCAGGACATGCAGGAGGTCATGGTAGCTGGAGCAGAGTGAGCAGAGGGGAGAGCCTCATGATGTGACAGATGCCAGGTCACGTGGAACCTGGTTTAGCTGTGAGAGGTCAAAGGGAAAATCACTGAATGTTTTACGCAGCGGAATTGATGGACTCTGATTTATGTTTCAAATGCCATATTGGTGATGGATGGTGGAGACAGGAGTAGATGCTGGGGTATCAATAGGAGGCCAGTTGAGGCTAAAATTCATAGTGGCTAGGACTATGGAGTAGGCACTGGAGAAGGAGAGGAGAGATGACACTGTCCAGGCATACCAACGAGTTGAATGCTGAGGTGAGGGGAGTGCTTTAATCTTTTAGATTGAACAACCTAGTGGACAGTGGAAGTATGCATTGAGGTGGAAAGACGGGGAGCGGAAGAGATTTGCAGGGTGAGAGATGGCAGGGACATGATGAGTGAAGACCTTAAGTGGAGTTGTCCAGAAGACAACTAGGTATGTCATTTAGGGCTCAGGGAGAAGAAGACGGAGTCATCCTGGAAGAGGTTGATGCTGTGGGTCAGGAAGACAGAGGTAGGGGAGAAAATTGGAGCCTAGAAATGACACTGGAACTAGCCTAATTTTTTAGAAGTTGCTAATGGAGGAGTCAGTGGCAGGTGATTGAGAAGCAGAGGCCCGAGGGGAGATTTTGTGACAGGAGGAAGGATGAACAGGAGGGACTTGAAGGAATGCCACGGTGGCTGATGTGCAGAGCAGAGACCTTGCATGAGGAGGTTCCAAGGGGTAGTTAGGGGTCAGGGCAAGATTCATTGGGAATATTGACAATTTTAGTTTTTACCCTCCTAAGAGCATTGCACGGCTGTTTTAGGTTTCTAAGGTGATAGCATGGGTGAGAGGTGGCACTTATAATCACGTTTTTACAGGAGGGATAAAAAAATGGATCTAGGGACACCATGTAGGAGGTCCAATCAAAACGAAGTGTAACTTGGAGTCAGGAGCTAAAGTGGCAAAGGAAAGAAGTGGGCAGATTCAGAGACAGGAGATACAATCTATAGATGTATTGGGAATGAGGCACTTTCTTGGTTTCTGGTTTGTGTAGACAGAGGGTGGTGGCTCCTATTAGAAGAGGACTGAATTTGGGAGAAAACATTATGAGTTCAGATTTGGTCATGTTGAATTTGAAGTGCCTTTATCATACGGAGGAGGCTTTGTGAGCTAGGTATGTAGGGATCAATAAGAAACTGCAGTTATTGTAAGGTTAGCAAGTTGGAATTTGGCAGGAATGATATGAATGGATTTTTCTTATAAGAATGTGTTAAAAACCTCCTTCAGAGACTGAGCTACAGGCTATTTAGAAAGAAACACAATTTTATTAATTAAAACTATCCATGGTAATTAACTAGCTACCATTTATTGAGTTCTTATCATGAGGGCTGACTATCTGTCAGGCCTCTATGAAGCATTGTACATGCATTATCTCACTTAAATCTCTCAATGCTGTTAAGTATTATTATCTGCATTTTACAGACGTGAAAACTAAGACTAGAGAACTTAAGTAAATTTTACAAGTTCCCAAACCTAGAAGTTCCTGGGGCTGGATTTTTAGCCTGGTTTGTCTGATTCTATTGCTTGTATTCTATGTATTACACATATTAAAAGCAACATTTCTTAGTATCAGTCCCTCAGAGAGCACTTAAAGTTTATGTGCATAATGTATAATTAGCACAGTGTATTCATCTTATGGATAGCCTATTTTAACCTTTAAAAAATTGTGAAATAATTTCAGACACAAGAAGTTGTAAAAATAGCCTTGGCTGGTGTGGCTCATTGGTTGAACACTGGCCTGTGAATCAAAGGGTCGCTAGTTCGATTCCCAGTCTAGAGCACATGCCTGGGTTGTGGGCCAGGTCCCCAGTGGGGGTCGCGCAAGAGGCAACCACGTGTTGATGTTTCTCTCCCTCTTTTTCTCTCTCCCTTCCTCTCTCTAAAAAATAAAATAAATAAAATCTTAAAAGAAAGAAGTAAAAAAAATAGAATTCTAATGTATCCTTTACCCTGTGCTCCCTGATGACATATTATATAACTATAGGGCATTATCAAATGCACCAAGCTGATGTTAGTACGGTATTAACTGATCTACAGAACAGTCAAATCATTTATTTAAACAGTAATCTACTAACTTCTTTATGTTAAAAGTCAGCTTAGTAGATCTTTCTAATCTATTGTTGTTGGGACAGATTTCACTTGGACCCCTTTATGAACTTCCATCAACAGAATTAGAGTTCTAAATTGATTTGTGTATAATTGATTTATGAGGTTTGTCCAGAAAAAGTCCAGCCATTGTTAATATAAGAAAAATGGTTTGTGCAACTTTGGTGTAACATGGCAACCAAGGAGAGTGGACTGGAACGTGCACCTGTGAACAATGATGACTTCAATGTACTAGTCAGTAATGGACAGTAGAGACCACTGAGTGAGCATATGTACTGTGTGGCTGTTGCATTCAAAATGTCTGAGTGAGTAGAGCAATGAATGTGCATCAAATTTTGCATTAAGCTTGAACATTACTCTGAGGAAACTATTTGGATGATTCAGAAGGCCTTGGCTATGGGCAACTGGTGATTGGAAGCTTTATCACAACAACATGGCCCACTCATGCATCACGCCTCATACAGAGTTTTCTGGTGAAACATCAAATCACCCAGGTGACTCAGCTCTCCTACAGCCCAGATTAGGTGCTCTGTGACTTCTGGCTTTTTCCAAAACTAAAATCACCTTTGAAAGGGAAGACATTTCAGACCATCAGTGAGATTCAGGAAAGCATGACAGGGCAGCTGATGGTGATTGGGAGAACTGTGTGAGGTCCCAAGGTGCCTGCTTTGAAGGGGACTGAGGTGTCATTGTCCTATGTACAATGTTTCTTGTATCTTCTTCAATAAATGTCTTCATTTTTTCATATTACCTGGCTGGATACCTTCTGGACAGACCCATGTGTGTGTGTGCGTGTGTATATATACATACTTTAAGCAGTTTAGCAGCAATCATTAAGAAGCATATTGTCATTAAAATTAGAAATTAGAAAATCACATATTATAGTGGCTCAGATGGTGGGAAAATCAGCGTGGCCTGGAGGGGAGACTGAAAGCCTTGTGGTAGATATGACTGAATCTTTAAGGATAAGTAGGAAGTGTAAAGGTAGAGAGGAGATGCAAGAGTACTGCTGACCACTTATTCCATTACAGAGCTGTACAAAAGTTGTCACAGAGAGCCATGTATGGAGAGCTGACATGAGATTGTAGCAGAATGGAGAGGAACAAAAAATATTCCAAACAAAGAATATTCAAAGAATACCAATACTCATTTGATATAGGAGATAACAGAATCGATATAGTCACCGATGACAACAGAACGAAATGCCTGGGTCCTGGGGAAAGGTTGAGCTAACACATGATTTGTTCTTCAGTTCAGGATTATTTCCTCATCGATGACAGAATAAGTTAATAGATCACTTAAGAAACAAACAGACAAAATAACAGGACACAGACTGGATAATGCTTTATCCATTTTTGTTAAAAAAAGAAGCTGAGATAAGTAAGCAAAATGAGAATCCTTTTCCCAGTTTTCCTCTTCTCAGGAAGTTATACCTCTCCTCACCCAGTTGCTCAGGTCAAACGTTTTACAGTGATCTGACTCTCCTCTTTCTCTTTTACCTAATCTATCAGCAAATCATGTTGCCTTTTTTTCAACAGAGATTTAACTACCTCTTTCCTCCTCCATCTAATGTAAGGCATTCACATGTGTCACCTGAAAGACTGTAAAATTACTGCAATGTCTTAACAGTTAGTCTCTCTGCTTCCATGCTTGTTGCCTCCCAACAGTCAATTCTCCACACAGCAGAAATCAGATTAAAACTTAAATCAAGCCCTGCCCTGTTTGACATCTTCCAATGACCAGTATAAAAATCTAAAACCTTTATTACAGGATTAATTGATAAAGTAACCATTTGATTTTAAAAAATGCATAATCACCTTAAAAGACTAATAGTGAATTATATACTGAATATTTGCAATGGGTAAAAATACCATATTTTTAATCTAAGGATAACCTCTCTTAGCTGAAATCCAAAAAATCCAAAATGTTTGTTCATTTATCTCCCCAAAAGTCAACTGAAGCTAGCAACAGAGGAGTAATTTAATTTAGAGATGTTTATATAATAACATATAACAAAACTTTGTTTTCAAATATCTGGCTAACCTTGCTTTGGCTGGTAGTGTAAGAAATGTGTTTATAAATTGGCATGCGGTTTTTCCTCTGAATATTTCACTCTAAGGTTCTTTATAAAATAGGGGTCATCCAACCATGTAATATGAAAAATAGAGACATTTATTGAAGAAGATACAAGATGCAAGAAATATTGTACATAGGACAATGACACCACAGTCCCCTTCAATAGGCACCTTGGGACCTCACACAGTTCTCCCAATCACCATCAGCTGCCCTGTCATATTTTCCTAAATCTCATTGATGGTCTGAAATGTCTTCCTTTTCAAAGGTGATTTTAGTTTTGGAAAAAGCCAGAAGTCACAGAGCACCTAATCTGGGCTGTAGGAGAGCTGAGTCACCTGGGTGATTTGATGTTTCACCAGAAAACTCTGTATGAGGCGTGATGCATGAGTGGGCCATGTTGTTGTGGTGAAGCTTCCAATTACCAGTTGCCAGTTGCCCATAGCCAAGGCCTTCTGAATCATCCAAATAGTTTCCTCAGAGTAATGTTCAAGCTTCATGCAAAACTCAATGCAGATTTGTTGCTATACTTGCTCAGGCATTTTGAATGCAACAGCCACACAGTACACATGCTCACTCAATGGCATCTACTGTCCCCAGTGAGTAGTACAGTGAAGTCATCATTGTTCATGCATGTGCATCCCAGTCCACTCTCCATGGCTGCCAGGTTACATCTATGTCACACAAATTGTTCTCATTATATTAACAATGGCTGAACTTTTTCCGGACAAGCCTCATAGTTCAAGTATTAGAATATAGAGTTAAGTAATCAAGTAATTGACATTCACGATGTTTATATTTGTTGTCATCCTCACTGTCAACATTGTTATAGGATTTGAGTTCTTCAGTATCTTACATAGGCCTATGCAGTCTAAAGATCCTCAGTACATTTCAGTGGCGCTGACAAAAATGTTTAATTGGAGCTGAAAAAAAGGGTCAGTGTTAGTAGAGTTCAGCAGTCAATCGTCATTTCTATTCCTCTGGTAAAAATATTTTGGCATATGGACACTCTGAGCATGTGGTCAAATGCAGCTATTAGCATTGAGACCTTCCCAAAGTTTAGTTAACAAATTCATTTAAATTGTAAGTGTTTACATATGAATGCCTTTTTAAAGTATATTTTATTGATTATGGTATTACAGCTGTTCCATTTTTCTTCTCCTCTTTATCCCCCTCTGCCCTGCACCTCTCTCCCAGCAGCATTCTCTCCCCACTTAGTTCATGTCCATGGGTCATACATAAAAGTTCTTTGGCTTCTACATTTCCTGTACTATTTTAACCTCCCCCTGTCTTTTTGTACCTACCAATTATGCTTCTTATTCCCTGTACCTTTTCCCCCATTCTTCCCCTTCTCCCTCCTCACTGATAACCCTCCATGTAATCTCCATTTCTGTGATTCTGTTCCTGTTCTAGTTGTTTGCTTAGTTTGTTTTTGTTTTTTAGGTTCAGTTGTTGATAGTTGTGAGTTTGTTGTCAATTTACTGTTCATAGTTTTGATCTTCTTTTTCTTAGATAAGTCCTCTTAACATTTCATTTAATAAAAGCTTGGTAATGATGAATTCCTTTAACTTGACCTTATCTGGGAAGCACTTTATCTGCTCCCCTATTCTAAGTGACAACTTTGCTGGATAGAGCAATTTTGGATGTAGGGCCTTGCCTTTCATGAGTTTAAATACTTCTTTCCAGTCCCTTCCTGAAGGTTTCTTTTGAGATATCAACTGATAGTCTTATGGGAGCTCCTTAATAGGTAACTGCCTCTTTTTTTCTTGCTGTTTTTAAGATTCTCTCCTTATCTTTAATCTTGGGTAATGTAATTATGACGTGTCTTGGTGTGTTCCTCCTTGGGTCCAACTTCTTTGAGACTCTCTGAGCTTCCTGGACTTCCTGGAAGCCCATTTCCTTTGCCAGATTAGGGAAGTTCTCCTTCATTATATTTTCAAATAAGTTTTTAATTACTTGCTCTTCCTCTTCTCCTTCTGGCACTCCTGTTATTAGGATGTTGGAATGTTTAAAGCTGTCCTGGAGGTTCCTAAGCCTCTCCTCATTTTTTAAAATTCTTATTTCTTCCTTCTGTTCCAAATTGTTGATTCGAGTTCCAGTTTCCTTCCCTTCACTGTTGGTTCCCTGTATATTTTTCTCTATTTCACTTTGCATAGCCTTCACTTCTTCCTCCACTTTTCATCTGTACTCAGTCATTTCTGTGAGCATCCTGATTACCAGTGTTTTGAACTGTGTGTCTGATTGGTTGGCTCTCTCCTTGTTGCTTAGTTCTTTTTCTGGAGTTTTGATCTGTTCTTTCATTTGGGCCATATTTCATTGTCTTTATGCACCTGTTACATTGTAAGGGGAGGAGCCGTAGGTATTCACCTGCTTGGGGCAACACATTTTGCTATGTTGTGGGGGAGGGGTTTTGAAAACCATACAATCAAATTCAGAAACATATTTTGTCATTCTTTCTAATTATATTTTTGACCAGAAATATGTGTTCCCTAAACTAGGTAAAATTTAAAGCCAAAATAAAGGAAACTGTGCTGATATTTCATTTTCTTTTTAAAAAAGTTATCTTTCAGGAGACTTCTGCAGTGATTATTAATAATTTCCTATTTTCATATGGTATTTATTCAGGTCCAGTAGGTTGCAAAAAGCTCTTTTAATTTTTTTGTTTATTTATTGTTTTGGGTGTGTCTCTCCTCTCTCCTTTAGCTATAGGACTCTTATTAGTATTAATAAGAAACATGTGATACAGCTGGTATCCAAGCCATCCTTGAGCTAGGATTTCTTGAAATGGTAGGAAGGCAGCCATAAGGGTAGAAGACTGCACGGAGAAAGAAGTTAAGGAAGCTGATACGTGACCCACAGAGCCATCTATGTTAGTGATTCTCGGACCACAGTTTTTTCTGAAGTTAGTGTTGCTATATGGAAATAAAAGTGGAAAGGCCCACATTCCCTTGCAATTTGTGTATGGTTGTTAAAAATCATAGAATCCCAAGACTTCAAGAATATAGAAGAGAGAGAGAGAGATGATCGTGAGCCCGTAAGGTTTTAAAAGACTTAATGAAAAAAGTCAGCTCAATTTTAATTATATTTTAATATGAAGTTTGGACCTATTGTTTCAATAATTATTTTTTATCTTTACCTAAAAATTTGTTAGGTGTTATAGGGTTAATTAGCTAGATAGTCATATTTCATTAAATATTAATATCAAAGTTGAATAACCACAGAAGACAACAGCGCAAAGTCAATTATGAGGCAGGAGTATCTGCTATGTCAATTTATGTGGGAACAGAAATGGCGGTTGGATTCCCCTGGGATGACTTCTTAAAGGCAGAAGAACTTCAGTCAGTTTTTACAAATGAGTAGACTGGAGGGTGGAGTAAAGGTAGTGCCATTTTATTTGAAAACTGAGAAACACATTGCTGTTTCTTGGAATAATGAGCAGATTCCTTTGGCTGGAGTAGAGGACTTATATAAGAGAGTTAGGGGATGAGGTGTTATTTTTTAGATTACATTAAAGTTTTGTTTTAGGGTTACATATGTGTTTTGACAAATGTATAATGACATGTATCTATCTTGATAGACTCATACAGAATAGTTTCAGAGCCCTAAAAATCCCTTGCGCTCCGTAGGGAATGAATTTTAATCTAATATTCACAAGGACCTTTTCAGAACATTACAATGACCTAGTGTCTGAAAAACTTTCTTCAACAATAGAAACAGTAATAAAAAAGATTATCTTGATTTTCATGAAGGAAAGGATTGATTTTAATTACATGGGTAATTTGACTTTTTTGTGACTTTAAACCTATAGCTTTATTTTCATTTCTTTTAAATATATATTTTACTACAATATAAGTTGCAAAATGTAGATTTAAATGAACATTACTAATAAACCCACAATTCATAGGTGAGCTGACATTTCAATGAGCAGCTTTCCTGTGTTCTGTTTTCTGTGCATGTATTATTTTTGTTCAACATAAATGGTATATACTGTTTTTTATCCTGGCTTTTTAAATCATTACATGATGAATGGAATTCCTTATAATTCAGTGCTCAGCTATAATGTATTTTTTAATGACTGAATGGTATTCCACTGTATGGGTTACAGATTTTTCATAATTTCATGGGTTATCATGACATCATTATGGAAAGTGGTAATATTGCTTCTTTATTGTTATTTAGCAGGTGAAGAACTAAGTGTCAGACAGGTGGAGGGATGTTATTTAATAAAAAGTATTTACATTTGATCAGGAGTCTTCCTTTTGTCTTAATTCAACTTGTAGTTCCATTCATTTATCTATTTGTGGGTTTTGTTATTTAATCTCTCTCAGTCTTAGTTTCCTTGCCTTTAAAAGTTAGTAGGTGCTCTAGTGTTTTGTAAGTGAGAGTTTTCTAGGATGTCATAGAAAAGTAGGAACAAAGGTAAGAATAAATTCTTTCATTAAAATTTCATCAATTGACAAGTCTTTTACTCTGTCTGTTTCTCTTTCTCTAACCTCAAGTGCACAGATTTAAACTAATTACAACCTTTGGTCCATAACAGATTCACACCATTGGCCCACAAATGACCCCTTTTAATTTCTTTCTGTTTGAGGTGTCAATACTATATATAAGACATCTGTGAATTCCCCAAACATATAGTTGACTCTTTAAGGATGTCTACTAGTCAAAATCAAAATTGTCTTTTCTTTTGATACATATGACACATATTGTATTTACCATTTTGTTTCTAGCACCTACTATAGTGTCTGGAGCACACCACTTGCTCATTCAATATAGGTTGCACAATTGAGTGGCCTTCACATGGACCCGTTACCTGGACGAACATTTACTATCAAAACTTGTTAAAATGTAGACATTAGCAAAAGAGGCAGGTAATTAAAATAAATACAATTCATTGAAGTTAGTAGTGAATGTGAATTGAGAATAAGACATTCACTAGAAAAGCTAGGCGGCAGTGAAAGACTGAACAGAAATTGTACTAAATGTGAGTTAAGAAAACAAACAAAAATGAATAAAACCCTCATGGTTTTATGTTGTGTGAGGACACGATGCTTGGGACGTCGCACACTAGAGGAGTGTATATTTTCATCTCTGCAATAACTCTGGGATGTTGGAGGGAAGCTTAAATATTGTCACTTTTCGAAAAGTTTGAGTTACTTCTCCGGGTCACACAGCTAGTAAGTTGCACCTCTGGGATGCACACCTGTATCTGTCTGACCATAAAAGTACGAGCCTTAATGGGTGATGATAAATTGTCTTAAAATTGTACTACAGGTCTTCAGAAAATTTAAGAATTAATCTTCTCAAAATACCTTCATTATCTAACTGTTTGCTAATCAAGGAGGAAGATTTCCACTTATGAATTCATGTATAGACTCTGGAAATTTTACTTTTTCTTGTTCCTTTTTCTTGAACTTCCTGGACACAGAATATCTTTGCTATTTCCATACTGTATACACGTGAGCCAGAAGTTTGACTTCATAGGCATTGAACTTTTTGCAAAAGTCTTTTGGAATTCCTTCTTTAATGTCCCTGGTGGGAATGGTTGGTTGTAGTGCATTTCCTCTTCCATTTGGAGTTAAGTAGGTGATCTGTGTTGCATTGCTGGTACACCTGATGCCTTTCTTGTGCTGTTGCAGAATTATAGTAGAGGACACAGTGGATTGGCGACCCCAAGACAAAATTGTCCTTAGTTCCTCTTCTTATGAGCCTCACGAAGCAGAGGTCCTCACTGTGAAAGAAGTCAAGGGCCACCATGTGAGGATCCAGGAGCGGCTCAAACACCGGCACATTGGTAAGGCTGTGCTTTGTTGGTGAAGGGAAGTGAATGAGCCAGAGGGAACATCGTTGCCCTGGGACCTTGGGGCGGATCACCATTCAGAGGAGCTGGATAGTATCTTCTGCTGTCCTGGAGTCACCCTAGAAGGCTTTATCTCTACCCCTTCATTAGTTTTATTACCTAATTAAAAATATTTTGATGTGAAGGGATTTTTAAACTTTCATTTATACTGGCAAGTCTAGAAGCAAAAATGGTTACAGCTCTTGTTCAAGGTCATTGGACATTTTCATGACTAGGCCAGAATACATCTCATGGGAGCTGAGTTTCCAGTTCATTTCCTGGCACTCTGAATCACACAATTATTTAGAATGTGGTAGTAATTGTAAATAATGACTTCTTTTTCCATAATTAGGAATGTGTATTTCCTGACATAAAGTTCATTTTGTGTATTGATTACTACTGCTACAACCCCCCCCCCCCGCAAAAACCCAAGTGCCTTTTCTAAAAAAAAAAAAGTGCAGAATATTATTATATGCTGTACACAGTCAAAATATATTACACAAAAATAATAAATAAACATAACCATAAGCTTCCTGCTTCAGTGTTACAGATACACCGAACACAGGAAATATAGGTAATAAGTCATAAAACATGGAAAGAGAAGGATTAGGGAATATGTTTTTGTCTCCGATTTGTGAGAGAGAAATAGATGTTTTCAATAGGACTGTATCTAAAGCTATATTTAAATCATAGTTCCAAGGATAGTTTCCTTTTTTTAAAAAAGTAGCCAAGAATAGAGAAATCGTCAGTGCTCCTTGCCAGTAAAGCTCCAGGTGAAATGTTTGTGGAGGGCGTGAAACGAGCCAGCACTTGACTCCCGCTCCCGCTGCCGAGGAGGCTCCTTCAGGCAGTAGTGAACTTGAGACCCACTGTGGGAGGACGCTGCCACTGTTCTTTGTCCCTTTACTCACTTTAGTTCTGTCATTGCTTCTGTGGCTCTGGGATTCCTCATACTCATGAAAGAAGTCCGCAGACATTGTACCACCGAACGCTGAGCCTCACACTGATGAATTTAAGGAAGGAGGTTGGGGACCCCACTAACTAGTCAGGTCTGCCCTGACATCCCTGAGCCAGTGACCTGTCCCAGTCCCCACAGTTATTGCGGAGAAATGAATTCTCGCTCAAGCACTCTCACTCGGATCCCAAAGAGACATAAGTAAACGGGCTTTTCATTTCTCAGCTGACACTGTGGAGAATGCCTGAGGAAAAGCAGACCTTAGCGTTGGTAGGACTTCCAAGGGGAAAGGAGTGTTAACATGTGGTAGGTTCCCTGGGTCCCCAGCTGGCAATTTCTGAAATAGGTTTTTAAAGGTTTTCCTTCCCCAACTCTTTTGCCCCAGGAAGTGTACATGTCATGGAGGATGGCCGGTCCATTCGTTTGGCTGCTGAGGTTGGACTTTTGACCCGAAATATACAAATCCAGCCTGATACATCCTGTATGGGGAGACTACTTGTGGGGTCCTTCAGGAAGTCCAGCAGAGAAGAATTTTCAGGTGAATGAAATTTCCAGTTACTAAACATTACCAATTGGAGCTTATTCATCTGAGCCACACAGAAATTCCCACTGTGAGAATTTTCCTTTATAAAACAAAATGTTCAAGTTAGATCGCTCCTCTGTGCTCCAAGAAGCTATGAATTTTCAGTCCTAATCTGTGCTTAATTATCGGTGTGATGTTAAAATAATATACTAGCGATCAGCACATATGCACAATTTTACCTCAAAGAAAACATCTTCAGCAGATGTGAAATTTCCTCTGCTTTGAAATTATAGATGATTTAATGACCATTTGAGTTTTATCTCTTTCCTGAATTTCTATTACTCTTTCCCAGTAGCGTGCTATATCTGATGGCAGGCCTTAGCTCACGCTATAAATTACTAGCGTAAATTTAAATAAAAATGATTTCCATATTCTAGACTGCTTTAAGGATCAGTTCATTCTCTCCTGTTTCTTTCAAGTTTTAGCTCTTGGGATGCCATGCAACTATTTGATTAGTACCTTATTTCTTAAACTTGTATTCCTTAAATATTATCCCAAAGTTGTTTTGTAGCCAAATAAATTTGGGAAAGACTGTCACTACAGGTCTATTTAGAGAGTCACTGCACACATGAACACGATAAAGGCTTTGAGAAAGCCTGGAAGAGAGGATCTAGCCACTTCCCATGCGTATCGAGCATGGAACACCTTTTGTTGGCACATCTGTTTCATCAGGATGATAAAGGGCAATCTTCAGACCTCAAATCCAAAGTTCGGGATTTCTGGTCTATAGAACAAGTTTTCACTCCATGAGCTGTCACTCCATCACTTCTCAACAGAAGTGATTTTGCTTCTCCGCACCCCTGCCCCAAAGGGTACCTGAAGACATTTCTGCTTCGCATAGCTTTGGTCAGGGAGGGGACGTGCTGGCATCTAGTGGGTAAATGTAAATGGTAAATGTCCTACAATGTGTATGAGACAAGCTCCCCACAAGAAAGGATTATCTGGTCCCAAATGTCCATGGTGTTGAGATGAGAAATTCTGCTCAAGAAGACTGAGACAAAGGCTGAGTCCTGGTCTTCTGGAAATGAAACTATCCCGGAGGTGATGAACGTGGAGAATCAGGAAGGGAGAGCAAGGCAGGGCCTCTTCTAGCCTACACTGCTGGCCCAGGCAGGGCATGGTCACAGACCCAGGACCCTTGACCACTTCTGATGGTAGAGCACGAAGCCAGACGTGGACCCTCAGAAAGATTGACTTGGACCTGTTCCTCTGACATTGCTGATCCGGGGTTTTTAAAATTTTCCCCAGGGGAAAGGAGAGAACCCACACTAAATGACTCTTCTCAACCAGCAACTATGCTGGTTTCCACGCCTATTTCATCTCAGTTCACCTTACCATCCCCGTGAGAGAGTCATTTTTATTGATGTGGAAACAGAATATATAATAAAATTGCCTGCTAATTTGTAAAGCTCTGTCACGAGCTTGTAAACTCCTGAGGACAAGGTTGGGTTTTCCTACAATGGTTACTATAATATGTATACTAGGTGCTCAATAAATGCCAATGAGCAAAATAAATGAAGAGTAAGAAAAGCCATCCAGCTAGAAAGTGGCAGAAGGAACGTTCACATTTGATCCTGATTTTTTTTTTCTTTTGAGAGAGGGGAAGGGAGGGAGAAAGAGAAGGAGAGAAACATCAATGTGTGGTTGCCTCTCACACACCCACTACTGGGGACCTGGCCCACAACCCAACCATGTGCCCTGACTGGGGATCAAACCAGTGACCCTTTGGTTCACAGGCTGGTACTCAATCCACTGAGCCACTCCAGCCAGGGCTGATCCTGATTCTGAAGCCCTTGTTAAATGAACTTTTAATTTTGTAAACATTTTGGATTTATAGAAAAGTTGCAAAGGTAGTATGGAGAGTCCCTGTATACCCTTCATCCAGTTTCTCCTACTGCTCATATCTGAAATAACTCTGGTACATTTGCCAAAACCAAAAAAATTAACATTGGTGCTACTATTAACTGAACTCCAGACATTATTCAGATTCCTCCAGCTTTTCCACTAGTGTCCTTTCACTGTCTCAGAGTCCAATCCAGGTTCCCACATTGTATTAAGAACCTTTGCATTTCAGGGACTACAGAATGTCTTATGATGTTTTGGCCCAAGAATGTATTAACCTACCAGATATAGAATTCTGTATGCAAATTTTAATGTGAGATTTGCTTTGACATCTTTTAAAAGATTATTTATAGAGAGTTGCAAGATTCAGTTTATTTACAAGTTTTAGTCAGAGTTTTTTTTGACAATGACCTACAATGATAATCATTAACAATCATCTATTTATTTTTATTTTTTTATCCTCAATTGAGGACATTTTTTCCATTGTTTTTAGAGAGAGAGGAAGGGAGAGAGAGCAACATTGATGCAAGAGAGAAGCATCGATTGGTTGCCTCCCATACGGGCCCAGACTAGGGATGGAACCCACAACCTACGTATGTGTCCTGACCAGGAATTGAACTCATGACCTTTCAATTACAGGATGGTGCTCCAACTAACTGAGCCACACTGGTCAGGGCACTAATAATCATTTATTAATCTCTTACTCTGTGCCAGATATTGGGCTTAGTGTTTTAATCTCCACGAAAACACTATTCTTACCTTTCTTTCAGAATTGAGGATGAGCGATGTGAAGAGGTTTAGTAACTTACAGAAAGTGACATAGGCAAAACTCACACTCAAACCTAAACCCCCTTCTCCTATTGTTATACTACAAAGGAGCAAAAACAGAATGAATCAGCAGTCCTAAATTTGAGTCTGTTTGCAAACCATCAGTTGTGTCCCTCTTGCCCTTGGCTCTGAGCTTGCTGTCTAAGTGTCCTGGGTTTGGCCTCCTCAGCTGTACTGATGGTGAAGAGGCTGGGAAATGCAGCTGATTGGGATCAAATTTTAGTTCTACTGCTTGCTAGGTGTGTGATTGTGAACAAGCCTCAGTTTCATTATCAGTAAAACAAGGTTTTGTGGAGTGACTAAATGTATAGGTTCTCGAGCCAAACTGTTCAGATTTGAATCCTGACTTGTGATTAACTCTGTGACTTAAGATAAATTACTAAATCCTTCGGGGCCTCACTCTCATCAACTAATAATGATGGAACCTTCTTCATAGGTTTTTTATCAGAATTAAATGTGTTAAATACATGTTTTTAAAATATGAACCTCTCCATTTTTCTGTAACATCCTGCAGAGCCTGGATTTGGTAAGATCTGCAGGTGTAGGTCAAGGGTGCCAGCTATGGATGTTCCATGGTTATAGGGCAGAAAAGCAGACCAGAACTTACTAGTCTTGCTTTTAAATCAGAGATCTTTGTCAGTTTCCTCCTTCTGACCAACATATCCAGCAACTTGTCCTCAGAATTGTGATTTTCATAAGGAAAAAAATAGGAAAATAGTCATGAACAGAATCATTGCTTGATTCTCTAAATGCGTAAGATATTTTATGTATTGCTATTAATTGGTTTTCAGTCTTATACAAAACTATCAATTATAACTATGCCAATATGAAGTAAAAGACAGTAATTAAAATAATATTATTTTGACTGGAAATAATTTTTTCCTTGTTTTGACTGAGATTCTTGAGCCACCTTCCCCTCTGCAAAATGAGGTGGTTACGTGTGGACTCACACTGCCTGTGGTGTCCTTTGTGCCAAAGCTCTATGCGGAGACAGATCTGACAGCCCTTTCAGCTCTGCGTTACTGGTGAGGGCCACTAGTGACATCAGAAGTGAGAGCACCAGGCAAATAGCTTCCGGGTGTTTCAGCATTCCAGACTACGTCCATGCTATCTCTCCGTGTCTTCTCAGCCAGTGTCGTGTGAGAATTTAGATGTGTTGGAATCCTACTGTCTGTCTGACATGAAGAAAGACACTGCATCTCTCCTACTCACAAGCGCTTGGTTCTTCACAGCAGCTGATTTGCAAGGGTTCTCGTCTCTCCTCTGTGAAAGGCAGTGGGGAAGGTGGAGGGTTTAGGCTGGACTACCTCTGACCTTTAAATACTATTGCTAAAACACTCTGGGTCCCTCCAATTTTAATGAGAGAAATAATTTCTTAGTTTACCTTTGGCATTGAAAATATCAATTTTTTAAAGTAAGGGACCAAGATGCTGACTAACCTGGCTAAGGGCATATGACTAATATTGGCACATAGCTACAGCCCAGTCACCTGACTCTCGAGGTAAAGTTCCTCTTTTGATTCTACCACGTCCCCCACTCTTCCCCGTGTGCTTGCCTGGGGTTAATAGTGCAGCCTCTCCATCTGTATGCTTACATTCAAGTCCTAGTGTGTCACTTACCCTTCTCTGTCTGAGTTTTCTTATCTGTAACATTGGGATAATGGCTGTACTTACCTCAGAGCACTTTTGTGAAAATTTAAGGAGGTCATATCCTTATATGTTACATATTCCGTGCCATCTTCAATATAAATTGTGATGTGCCTAAGGTATATGTAAACACATATAAATATAATAAACATATAAATTGTGAACTTTCCTCTGCTTTGAAACTGGAGATGATTTAATAACTACTTGAATTTTATCTTTCCCTGAATTTTTATTTTCCTGTAGCATGGTTTGTCTGATGTCAGAAAACTTATATTATATATATGTATATATATACACACACACACACACACGTGTAATTTGACAAAAATAGGTTTACAATGGTGAATATGTGAAACAGTTTATTTTTATATTATTATTTATGAATTATTGTATTTTGTATATGAATTATTGTATTGTATATGAACAACCGTAAGTCTACTCTTGGCCACCCCTGTACACGTGTAACGGAACAGTGCCTGGTACATATAGATGCTGTATGACAGTTACATATTATAGTTTCAAGTTTACCTCAGTTTTTCTGATAATCACATTACTATCTATTTTACCAAGAGTATACACACTGACATATTAGTGCTCATTATATTTTAAAATCAATCTATGGATTCACTATATATTGTTTTAATAATATTTACTTAAAATAGTCCAAATAAAATTGTCAGTAAGACTAAATAATTCAGTAACCTCTCCTGATATAAAAGATGCCAAAAGTCTAATTATTATGAAAAAGAGAATGTAGTGTGGCTAAGATAAAAATACACCATTTTATAGAATCTTAAAATCATTTTATAAATATGTTATTTCCTCTATCATGTCTTAATCAAGAAGCATGTATTGAATGTCAAACTTTTCACTTACATCATACTCTTAAGAAATGTTTAAAATGTTTTATGGAGTTGGCTGTTACATTTTTTCATGCAATATCTCTGTGGGTGGCTCTGACCTTTTCACATGTGGTCACTGAGAAACAAGGAGGGAGGCGGCACATTGAGGTGAGTGCCCAGGAATCCACAGTCCCTTCGTTCTGACCCAGGTCCTTGGCCCAGCCCTGCAGGCAGGTGCATGGAACATTGTTAAGCTTGGTGAGCCCATCTCCAGTGCCCATCTGCTTTCTCTAGCTTTCCTCTTTCCCCGTCCTGTCCCCAGACTCTTCAGATCTCACATGAAACTTTCTAGGCATTAATGTCATATATTAAAAATTCACATTTTGTTAGTGGGACTCACTGGCATGAAATATTGTGCTAGTGCTAAGAATAAAAGATTACATTTCAATGAAAAATGTGCATATTCTGGGGCTAATAAATGGACCATCTGTCTGCCTTTTGTGGAGAAGCAAAAAGTACCTGACGATATGCATTTTGTTTACAGGAATCCTTCAACTTTTAAATGTAGAAATTCGGAACTTTGGGTCACCGTCGTTTTCATCCATCGAATTCACTCATGTGTCGTCAGGGTCCTGGATAACGTCTTCTACTCTGCACCAGAGCTGCGGTGGGGGCATTCATGCAGTTGCCAGTCACGGGATCATTTTAAAAGACAATATAGTGTTTAGCACAGTTGGCCATGGCATTGATTTGGAGGGTCAGGCCTATTCTGCCTCTAATAATCTTGTGGTTCTGACGACACAGTCAGTGGGCTCCACCGATTGGGTGGCAGGAATCAAAGTGAACAAGGCAAAGGACATCAGCCTCCATGGTAATGTTGTGGCAGGATCAGAGAGACTTGGCTTTCACATCCAAGGCCAGAGGTGTTCCTCTCTTGAAGCTCTTTGGTCTGACAACGTGGCCCACTCAAGTCTTCATGGTCTTCATCTCTATAAGGAAAGCGAACTTGGCAACTGTACTAGTGTCTCTGGCTTTTTGGCCTTCAAGAACTTTGACTACGGTGCCATGCTACATGTGGAGAACAGCGTGGAGATGGAGAACATCACTCTGGTGGACAACACTATTGGTCTTCTGGTAACAGTATACGTGTCTTCTGTTTCGCAGCATTCCATTGAAAATGTGCAGATTGTGCTTAGGAATTCAGTCATTGTGGCCACTAGCTCCTCTTTTGACTGCATTCAGGACAGGGTTAAGCCTTCCTCTGACAACTTGACATTAGCAGACCGAGCCCCTTCCAACCCAAGAGGGGGTCGAGTTGGCATTCTGTGGCCTGTCTTCACCTCAGAACCAAATCGGTGGCCTCGGGAACCATGGCACAAAGTGAGAAATGGTCATTCGATTTCAGGAATCATGAAACTTCAAGGTAGGACGCTTGGGCTTATCCACACAATGTAGTTTCATACATCTGTGCATAGAATTTGCAATAGCATTCTGAAGTTATATCCACAAAAGTGTATAGTGTAGTCCAGCACTTGTACAATTGACCACGTACCAGGTGTTGATAACCACAATGATAGTTTGTAATGTCAATGAGTGATTCCTTTAAAAGATGACTGCTTTATACATGTAGAAGGGTTTTTATAGCATTTCATTTGATTATACAAAATTTCTCTTAGGTGTTATTTTCCCTGTTGTACAAAGGAAGGAATATGGATACAGAAATTGTGTCTAACCACAGTGGTTGACCAGTTGGTGGGCAGCCAGGAATAAAATCAAAGTCATACCCCTGCCTATGCAATAATTTTCTATTAGATCTCTTTTGTGATATTTTAGTTACTCCCTATGGATTTTGATCAACCTATCATAAAAGATATTGCTCTTAAGACATTAATATGTTGAAATTCTCTTTCTTATATTTTGCAAACAATAAGTCCTGTCTTGAAGAATTACACATAATTAAGTCAAGGTTTACGTAAACTCTTGGACATACAGTAGCACAGATATTTTAGTTGGGTAGTCTATATTTGTGGTTGGTAGTTTACATGATATCATGTTACGATATCTTACAAATTTTTTTCAGATGTCACCTTTTCTAGTTTTGTGAAGAGTTGCTACAACGGTGACCTAGATGTCTGCATTCTGCCCAATGCAGAGGACACTGGAATCATTCATCCCATAATAGCAGAGAGGACCAAAATGCTAAACATCAAAGATAAAAACAAGTTCTACTTTTCTCCTTTACAAACCAGGTACCAGTTAAAGCATTTATACTAAGCCACTTCTATGAAGTATTTGGCAATTCTTCAAATCCTTACATGTGTTTGAAAAAGAATAAAATCATCAGTGGAAATAAAAATAAGTCTTTCTGGAAAGATATGTTAGATTAGTTGAATGCCCCCCATTCTTTACTTCTGTGTTCGTGTGCTTTAATATATGATTTTTGTGATCACTCTCACTAAGAGGCTGAGGCTGTTTCTCTCTCTTAAATCTGGGTTCTGCCATGTGACTTTCTTTGGCTACAAAAGGGGCAGAAATGATGCAGTGCAATTTTTACTGATATTCTTTTATCATTTTGTCTTTACTAGAGATAGTTCTATAGGATGTTTTCAATCATTGGAAAAATTTTAGCTCAATTTTTGAATATTCTATAGAGTATAGTGTCACTAGTCTTCAGAAGGAAGCTTAGGAGCCCTTGTGCAGCGATTGGTGGGAAGAAGGAGACCATGTCAGGAATCTCTGAGCTGAACCATGTGGCTTGGACAGGTAATGATGCTCAGACCAGGTATAACTCTATTCTTGAACCTAGGGTCTGAGAGTTTATTCAAGAATCTGAAAACTAGATACAGCATTATTTTTGCCATAAAAAGGAGTGTGAAAATCAGGAGCAAGGAAAATGGGTTACATTTTCTTCCTCACAACATTGGGGAAAAGTCCTTTAGTTGCAAGAAATGAATGAAGAAAAACTACCCCAGTTGGGAAGTTTATGTTTTTGGCCCAAAATCTGTCTCCTGAAGACACCCACTCCTAAGCCACTTTTGGTACCTAAATATTATTAAGTATGCAATTTGGGTTATTTACTCTTTTTTCTCCTGTCCAATTTTCCTTATGTTCATATATTACCTATGAGATGAAATAGTTATAAAGCTAAATGATACTAGCATCTGATTCTTTGTATTGTAAATACTTAACACATGGTTGGCATGCAATAATTTTTTAACATTATTACTAATGATACCTAAAAGCATTGGACCTTAAATTCATAATTCTCCATAATTCAATGTTATAATTGCCTATTATTTGTTTGTGTACCTTACCTGACTCTAAATTCTGAAAGTATAGGAACCATGTCTATATTTTTGATTATTGTACTCCCCAGCCTGTAAATAGTAGGTTTCCAATAGATATTTGTTAAATGATAATATCTATTTTTACCTTGTTTGCATATAGAACAAATATAATATTTATAATGATAATCTTAAAATACTGCAAGGCTCCAAAGTTCCATAAAGAAATGATTACATTATTTTCAGTAGATATTAGAGTTAGGAGCAGTTTATTACATCTTACTACTTAGAAAATTAGCAATCTATATAAAGATGATATATCCAGAGTATTCAGGTAATAATAAAGTCTTTCTTCTTGACTGTCTAACAGGAAAATAACGTTTCCTATAGAGTTTTATTTAATATCTACAAGCATGTAACACATTATCAATAATAAAATCCTGTTGAATATTTTTCATCAGGTCAGTAATACCAATATGTTTTCTTTTTTGTTGCTTATCATGCAGTGAGAGTTGCTTTCTGTCTATCTCTACAGGAGAGATTTAGGGACACTGGGCTGCCCTGAATCAGACTGTGAAAGTCCAAGAAAATATCTCTTTAAGGATCTGGATGGGAGAGCCCTGGGTCTACCCCCACCAGTTTCTGTGTTTCCTAGAACTGAGGCAGAATGGACTGGATCCTTCTACAACACAGGTTGGTTATAACCTCCCTGGATGCCTCCAGTAGATGGAGCCTGTATGTGAAGGAGCTGGTTTGACTGTGTTGTCTAGTGAGAACAAAATATCCTGGAGAGGCACTGAATTCCAGAGTTGGAGCCCGTGCTAATACACTGCTCAACCCACCTGCATCACAGGAATGTTGAGTGATTAAGAGATGGGATCACTGTTGGGGCCTCCTTGAGATTGCTGTGTCTATGTCAAAGGTACAGATTCTCAACACTAGTTCTGTGCACAGGTGAGGAGAAACATCCTCTCAGTAGCTTGGTCACTGGACCTGAAGCAGCGTCAGTACTAAGTGTTTCACATGTCAGCCATAGAGCCAGGTCCTCTGTTTTCTAACTCTACCTTTCTCTTCCATCAGGACTTTTGGGCTCTGAATCCAGAGAGGCTGGTGGAGCAGCTGGCATGCTGTTTGCCTTCCTGTTCATTTCCTAATCGGTGCTGGGAGTTTAGGAGGGGGCTGTGATAAAAATTTCTTCTTCTTCTTGCTTATACAAACAAAATCCATTTAGCTATCAATTTTTATAGCTGAACCCCAGGGAGATTATTGTCCTCTTACTTCTACAAACAATGAGACTCTGAGTTTTTGTTTGAGTTCAGGTGGAAGCTGCTGCAGGTAAATCTAAAGAATTTGCCCTGGTTTTTTCCTATTTCAGTGGTTGATTCTTAAGACTTCTCTCCTAGTCTTTCCTTTTTTAAGTTTTGTGTGTGTGAATGTTCCAGGACTATGTCCTCAGATCTGCTTTTCTCTTCCTCGTCTTGCTTCCATGTCTAAGGTTAAAATACCATTTAATGCTGCCAACTTCCAATTTATATCTCCAGCCCAGACTTGACCCTGAACTTTGGTCTGGTATATTCGACTCACTCCATTGGGAAGTATAACTGGCATTTCAGACTTAACATGCCCCCAAATGGGATTCTTCATCTCTGTCCCCATTTATAACTTGCTTCTTCCCTACCTGACTCTACTTCAGTAATTGGTACCATCATTTATGAGGTTATTTAGGTAAAATGTCTAGAAACAATAATTTATTCTTTTTTTAACCTCAATTCTTTCACTTCTAACCATCATCATCTCCTACCTGACAAGGGAA
The DNA here is from genome assembly GCF_022682495.2 of Desmodus rotundus. Classification (NCBI taxonomy): domain Eukaryota; kingdom Metazoa; phylum Chordata; class Mammalia; order Chiroptera; family Phyllostomidae; genus Desmodus; species Desmodus rotundus. The sequence continues at coordinate 16,659,076 of NC_071397.1, read as the reverse complement.
TAGTCTTCTGTTTTTTTCCTTGATGCTCCTGTACTCTATAGTCTATTTTTTCAGTGATAGCCAGAATGATCTTTTAAACTTTCCAATGGCTTTCTGTTGGTGCCCGCCTCCCCACCCCCACCCCAATGAAATCCAAACTACAAGCTGTGTAGTATCTGGTTCCTGCTCATCTCTCTCACTTCATATTACATAATACCCCTTTTATTTACTCATCATTGTCTTATTTTTCTTTAACATGATAAACTTATCCCTACCTCAGGGCCTTTGTATTGGCTATTTCTCCTGCCAGAAATATCCTGTTCTCACTTCTTTGCAGAGACAGCTCCTTCTGTTCGAATGATAACCCCTCAAAGAAGCCGTCCCTGACCATCCTATCTAAAATAAATAGTCCTCCATTACGCTTTACTATGCCTGCTTATTTTTGTCACAGTTCCATTACTTGAAATTATATTATAAATGTACTTGCTTACTTGTTGATTTACTGCTGGCCCTTTTAGAGTACAAGCATGATGAAGGCAAAAATTTTGTCCCATTCACTGTTATATATTTCAGGGACGAGCAACATATATTAGTTTATGAACTGATCAAGTGAATGAATTATTGATAACTGAGGAGACTATTGATGCTTTTTTCTGCAAACCATTCAAAAACATGCAGAAGAAACTGAGGCCTTCAGGCCATTGGTTTAATAGTTAATTTATAATATAGAATCCTAAAACCAGGAAGATTCCAGGTATCCCTTTATTGTTTTTACCTTTCTTCCATTTGAACTACTACTCCTTTATAACATTTGTCATTTAGAGAAGTTTTACATAAGTCTTGTAATTACCATAAAATGTCATGCTTCAGCACTTTTTAAATATTTCTCTCAAATTTTTTCATAGGTTGAAGGCTTATCTTTGTAACAGAGTGACAAACTGTGGGGATTACAGTACAGGTTTCAAAAAGTCTGAGTGCATGAAACACACTCAGTAAATATTCATTTTGATATGTTAACTAGAACCAGCAAATACATTTTTGCACAGAATGAAATCCATAGAAATGCCTATATGAGAAAATAGATGCAGAATAGTAAATTTTTTAAAAAAGATAGGCAGCTACTCTCCATTTACCACTCCTTCTATTCAAATAGCTTTCTGTAGTTAGTTGTTCTATTGGTTTTAAGAATCATCCCACTGTTACAAATGTTCGCTTGTAGGAAACAGCCTTATGCTGTAATATAAGTACATGAATAATTGTCATGTTTTTCTCAACTTGTGGGTTTGGTAAGGACCCCATTTCTGTGAAATCAATATCAAGGGGTATATATTACAGAGTACTTAATGAAAAATACATTTCAAATAAGAATAAGGACTAAAGATAGTGTCTTCATGTGGGTTGCCCCAGAAGCAGACTCTGATACAAGGCTTAGAATCCAGGTAGTTTATGTGGGGGGTGAACTCAGGAGAGTAGAGAAGGGGAGAAAATGACATAGAGAAAGCATTGAGGCCACTAAATTGTCACCAAACTGGTCACCACTGTGGACAGCTAGAGCTCAGGTATGTGGAGGTCAAGTGGGGAGCTCCAGGAGACTGTGGAACATGACCCCAAATTATCCCAGCTAAGTCAAGAAGAGGTATTTTTTATCAAATCCTCATTCATCTCTTGCTGAGAGATGCTGTTGAGGACATTAACTCTCCAGCCCTTTGGCTTTTGCTAAACACAGGCCAATTGTGCCCTTTCCCATGGCGAGAGAAAACCTTTCTCAGAAGGGAACCGTGGGTTTTTGTCATAGCAGTCTTTCGTTTGTGGAGGTGAGTGCCAAAACCATGCGTGTGGCTCTGAAACGTCCATCACAAACAGGAGCTCTAAAATGTCGGTCAAATCCTCCACGTGTTAATACTAATGTTCTTTTGATGAACTTTTAGGTGGTTGTTTACCTTGTGGCATAAACACACTATTTAGGCACAGGCATTTTCTTGCTCCTGGTTGTCATGGTGTATATTTTATTTTCTTCTCTCCCTGTCTTGGATCTGAAACCTGATTCAATGATGATCAAACTCCGGTAGGTATATATGGTTACATACCATTTACTATCAGGGTGTGGACAAGCAGGAACGTGTGTGTGAGTGGCTGAATGTATATAGGGAGATAGAGCTGACTGTCTTCAACTTCTGATGTCTTAAAGCTTTGTAACATTTTAAATGAGGTTGCTGTAGGTACCAACCTCAAGGATTCCCACAGTAGAATCTGCGGTTTCCTGCACTAAAAATACAATCTGTGTCCTCTTGCAATGAAGGCCTTCTGGGTGCCAACAGAACTGTAGTGTTTCCTTTGACTTCCAAATATGAGCAGATCCCTCCTTCCCAGATTCAAGTCTGTTTTTATCTTTTAAAGCCTTCTCTTCTATGCTACTTTCCAGTTCCTGTTCACAATCTGGTGGATGACAAAAGTACAAATTTAATCTTGGGAAAAGGAACGTCTATTTTGTATTTTCTGTCTTCAAAACAAGAACCTACGATCTTCTACAAAGCAGTGAGAACAGTGCAGCAAAGATGAAAATGAAGACTACTGGAACCAGCTCCCACATTTATTCTAAATGGCATTAAGTCTAACACACCGTTATGTCCTTTCTCGATTTTCTTGAGAGTTCGGAATCTATTGTCTTTGACGTTTAGTTTTAACTTGAAAAAAAAAAAAGCAGGTTTTATTTGCACATAGAAGTTCACATACAAAACTATCCACACAGACTGATATCTATAGGTGCCCACATGTTGTCATATACTCCAGCATTGGGAGCAAACATTATCCGTGTGGATCGGCTATGAAAAATACTGTGCCAGTGGGTTTTTTATCTGTGCAATGCAGTGTGTGTAGCCAGGGGAAAAGTGAGCTGTTAATTTTGCTTTGTACTTATCTGTAAGTTTACATTTGCAGCCAACTTTGAAGCATGCGTGACAATAGAGTGCAAAGCAACTAATCCCTAGAAGGAGATCCTCTAAGAACTATTTGCATTTTATTCTGGAAAGAATTTATTTTGATTGCAGAGGCATTTGATAATCTGAATATCCAAAATCATGTAGAAAAGCAAAGTCTTGAAACTAACATCCCATTTAAGTAAGACTAGATAGATTTCAAAGCTTCCCATTTTGTTTCTGATTTACTTCCTGTTTGTGCTGGATGGCTAGCACTTGGCATCACCTCTCAGACAAGTTCCTATGTGTGGAACACTGGTGTTGTTGGGAGAGGACTGAAAAAAGTCAGAGCTTTAGTTTCAGTGACCATTTACAATTTCTCCGATGTGATGAAGACAGCCGAGGGAGATGAAGTAGAAGCTGGCATGCGCTGAGCACCTTTAGTGTGCTAAGCACTGAAGTGGGCATCTTCATTCATTTGGAGCATGCATTTTGACCACCTACTCTCTACTCTACCAGCACCTTCCTAAGGATAGGACTATAGTTGTGAAAAAGATAATGTTCCTGCTTTTCTCAAACTTATGTGCCAGTGGAAATATGGGAACAAATAAGTAAAAATATTCCACTAGAGATGAGTTATTAAAAAGTGAAATAGGGTTCTGGGCTAGGGAGGTAGTATGAAGGGTGTGTGTCTGTGTGTGCACATGTGTGTAGGGAAGCTGCTATTTGAATTAGTTACATTTCCAATGAGACCTGAGTGAGGAGTGAGGAGTCCCACTGCTCTGAGCAGAAGAAGGAACCTTCCAGGGAGAAGGACCAGCCAGAGCAGTGGTTCTAAGACACGAATGGCCTCAACGTGTCTGAGGGGTGGGTGGAAAGGAGGTCAGCGCCACTGGTACATAGTAAATGAAAAGGGGAGTAGTTGGAGCTAGCCAAGAGCCATCTTTTTTACAGGCCAGGCTAATTTAATAAGATGATGTCGGAAGGTTTTAAGAAAGGTGGTGATAGGATTTTATTCACTCTCTGACAAGATCATACAAGCTGCTATAGAGTGCACGTATAATTGGTGGGAGCAAGGCTGGGAGCAGGCAGTGCAATTAGGAAGCTGAAGTTAGGGGGGCCCAAGAAATGCGCTCCTCCATGAGTCATCCTGTGCCGGCCCACAAACTCTCCACAGTGAGATAAGTACAGAAATCTATCATTTAGAAACATAACAATCTGCCAGAGTAATTTTAGGTCTGTTGAATCTAATAAATAAAACTTGGGCTTTTATTTTGTATGTCTAATTGTCTGATAAGTTATACTGTATTTCCAAAACTATTGGTCCTCAAAGGACTGGAAAGTTAAAACAAACAAACAAAACAAAACAAAAAACCCCTGTTCTTCTGCCAAAACTTCTCATTTAGGGGATGCCTGTGATATACTTAGGAAAGTGGCTCCAAAGCTGGTTTATCATCTGAATCATCTAGGACATTAAACATTCACTTTATGTTGAGGGGATTTCAAGTCAATAGGTGTTTATGAGGCCAGAGTCTTTGTGCTTAAACACACACACACACACACACACACAGCCTCCCCAAGTGATTCTGCTGTGCTAAGGTTGGGGAATCACTGCTGTGAGTCATATGCTTCCTTTGAAGTAAGTAGACAGGATTGTCTTCTTTGTTAAGACAAAGAAGACAATGAACACTTTTAACTTAAAAAGTGGGCAGTTTCAACTTCTCATGAAAAATCAAGAATAGCTGTTCTGTGCCAAATACCAACAGACATAAACATGCTTGCTTATATACACACTGGACATATTTCTGAAAGGGAAAAGAACATTCACTAAAAAAAAATACAGAAGTATTTACAATCTGAATTAAGTCCTTAAACATAAGAATATATCAAACTTTTAAAAAATATAGATATTTGTCCTGTATTGGAATGAGTTGAGTGAGCTCAAAAATGTCACTTTTATAATACATCACTGGGTAAAAATGGGTACAATGCTAAGTTTATTTTTTAAATTCTATGTTGAATCATTATATTAAAACCCTAAATTCACGATAAGCTTTTCCCACACTTTTCTTGACATTATTCCCAGAAAAGTGCTGTGGTCTGATCAGGATTTCTGACCAAATTCACCTCCAGGGAAGGTGAGAGTTTCTCATTCTTTACCATGAAAGGGTAAGAAACATTTTTCAAATTTTGTTACTTCTTCGATGCCTCTTGAGAAAGTAAGTTATAAACCATTGTGGAGACCTTAAAAGTGACTGGCTTCAAATCAAAAATAAAAGATTAGGTAGATAAAAAGGAAAATAAAGCTGGCATTTGACTGTCAGCTCACAGAGTGATAAAGTGGTTTCTAGCTGAGTAATGGGAAAACGCAAGCAATGTGGAGATGCAGGCCCAGTGGCTTTAGAGAGAGTGGTGAGCGTTTTCTCAACTCTTTGTTGCTGGAACTTGAAATGTGTCCTTCCTTTAAGTCTTCCAGTCTTCTCTTTCTTCCCATTTGTCCTGGGAATGACAGCAAGAGGGTATTAGAAAATGGGAGGAGGGAGGGAGAAATGAGAGGACAGAATGGAGAGAGGAAACGGTTGTCAGAAAATTTGTCTGCAGATATCTGTGCTTGCAGAGCAGTCTTTTTCTTCTAGCTAGAGGGGGAAATACCATTCTCTTTCCCAAGCAATTACAGGCCCCAAAGATTGAAACTTGGTATATAGCTCTTTAATCTCAGCAGATATTTATGGTTAAACATCAGACTTTTAGGATTCCAGATGTCAGGGTATTAAAATATAAAGGCACAGTGGAGCCTCAGAAAATATGAGAATCTTTGGAATATGTGGCTGCAGGGATTCTTATCCCAAGCAGAGGCGAATAAAGCTCCCGGTGATACTTCCTAAGACCCAAAGATCACCTTTCCTTCACCTTTTTCTCTCACTCCCCCACGACTTGCCTGGTCTCCAGGCAGTGAAGGGCACAAGAGTTCTTAATTGCATTTTGAAATAGTCCATTCTTTGCATTGGAATGATTTTTTATGTGTGATTTTTAAAGGATGATGTGAAAAGGCATATGATCCATGGGGTTGGTTTCCTTTCCTCTTTATTCAACCCAGGTATTTTATCCTTGAGATTGTCTTGCTCCTCAAATCTTCCATTAACAGCTAATACTTGTTAAGTATAGTCATGTTTCTGATTCTGCTGAGACTTTCAGATGAATGATCTCATCTAATTTAATGCCATCAACAGGATCTACCGTACGAGATAGATTTCTCTATTTGTAGGTGTGGAAATGGATGTAGAGACTTTAGGTAACTTGCCCATGTCAGACAGCTAATTAACAGATGATTCAGGACTGAACCTGTGTTTTTAACGCGATGCTATACTGCAAACTGTAGCCTCCTTCTAGGTTTTCTTCCTTTTTTCTGTCATTCTCTAGGATTAGCTCTCTTAGATCTATCAGCTGTTCTCACACAGAAAGTCCTGTCTACGCAGAACAAAGCAGTTGTCACTGCCAACTAGCAATAATAATAGTTACCATTTATCTAGCATATTCCCTGTGCCAGGCATTATGGAAAGTGGTTTATAAACATTCCCGTTTATCCTTTCAACAGCCTTAACATGTAGGGATTGTTATGCCTGTTCAGCATTTAGAAAAATAGGGATTTAGAAAAGTTAACTAATTTTTCATGGTCCCACAGCTAGAATGTGCAGAACCAAGATTTATATCTATATTTGTCTAATTCCAAAGTCTGGGCTTGTAACCACTTCTAGATAATTATCATCATGTGGCCTGAGTCACGCAGTGGGGTGCTATACCAAGATATATTTAACTGGATAACTCACATATTTCCATTTTACATGGTAGCAAATAGATTTTTTGGTTAAAAAATAACTGAATTATTGTAATGTTTTTGAAAGGCAATGTAGTTGCAACCACAAAAAAGCCATATATTAACCATTTTTCATGTACAGACTACTCTCTGTCACATCCAAGAAAAGTGTTTTGCCCATGTTAACCACTGGAGGTTGTGTGATGACAATAGAGAGTATGAGCTTCGGTCATGAAGCCAAATATTTATTATGGTAATTTTTCTGTACTTTCCCTTTTCCCCAGTGAGTTCATGTACAGTGTTTTTGTTTTTGTTTTTGTTTTCCTATTTGGACATATGTTTATTGAATGCTCAGTGAGAGCAAAGCACTGTTGGGGTACCCTAGGAGGGACACCAAGGGAGATAACAGATCATTCCTGTCCTCACGCATGGGGGCAGGAGGGCCAGGCTACGTGGTGGAGAAAAGTAATTGGTATAAAATTGGCACAAAGTACATTGGTGAAATCATGTATAGTTGGAGATGCATGATCTGTCCAAAAGGTATCCAGCCATGAAATATGAAAAATAGAGACATTTATTGAAGAAGATACAAGATACAAGAAACATTATATATAGGACAATGATGCCTCAGCCCCCTTCAAACTAGGCATCGTGGGACCTCACACGGTTCTTCAAATCACCATCGGCTGCCCCATCGTATTTTCCTAAATCTCACTGATGACCTGAAATCTCTTCCCTTTCAAAGGTGATTTTGGTTTTGGGAAAGTCCAGAAGTTGCAGGGTGCCAAATCTGGGCTGCAGAGGGGCTGAATCACATGGATGATTTGATGTTTCACCAAAAACTCTGCATGAGACATGAGGTATGAGCAGGCACACTCTCGTGATGAAGCTGCCAGTCACCAGTTGCCCATAGCCCCGGCCTTCTGGATCACCTGAATAGTTTACACAGTGGAATGCTTAATTCAGTGCTTATGTTCAAGTAATGCTTAGTTCAAGCTTAATGCAAAATTTGATGCAGATCCGTTGCTCTACTCACTCAGTCATTTTGAATGTGACAGGCCACACAGTCACATGCTCGCTCAACAGTGTCTGCCACCCCCACTGACTAGTACAGTGAAGTCGTACTTGTTCACACATGCACATTCCAGTCCACTCTCCTTGGCTGCCAGGTTACACTGATGTAGTGCCAACTGTTTTCATTATATTAACAATGGTTGGCCATTTTCTGGGCAGGCCTCACATAGACAGACTCTAGGAAGGATGTGGGATTTGCCATGAGCCTAGACCATTGGTTAAAGCTTTAAAAGGCATATATGAAAGAGAAAAGTAAAAGAGTTGTGTTTAGAAGCAGCAGACACAGGGCTGTCCTCTGTGTTGCAGTGCAGAAGCTCCGCTGAGGAGTGCTTCCTGGCTTCCATGTGTAGCTGGGTCTCTGCTTCTTTGGGCCCTTGTACCCGTTACTCAAGTCCATTATAATGCATTTCATGCTCTACTGACATCACTTTACAAGCCTGCCCTCTCATCAAATTGTGCATTCCATGAAGACAAAAATATTTGACTTTTTAGTATAATCCCTGGAGCATAATGTATGCTTAGTAAACGTTTGTTGAATGAGGGAATAAGTGAATGAATGAGTAAATAAATGAATGAAAAAATCAAAAATTTAACTTTGGTTTGCCAGTCAACTGTTTCAGAAAGTAAATTTTATAGATTTACTTAATGCATAATTTTTGTAGCATAATTTTTGCAGCATTTTCAAAGAATCTTCCCTATTCATTAATCTCAGGAGATTGTGATTGTGGTTCATGACCAAATAAATTTTGAAAAATGTTGCCATTTTGGAGATTCATCATGTTCATTAAAATATTAAAGGTTATGATAAGTCCTGCAATTAAGTTTTTAAAATAATGTTTGTATTTGTGTTATTCAGTACTTCTCAAACTTTTTAACTAGAGAATACTTGTCCACAATACACATTGGCATCCCTTGGAATTATGTATTTTTCAGAATACATTTTGGGAAATATTGCCTCATATTAATTTGTCAATTTGCAGGAATACATGCCAGTTGAAAAAAATAAGATCTTTAATTTGGATGGTTACTCGAAGGTCAGTCTGTTCCTCTACCTTCACTTTTCCCAGGAAGTGGCTTCCTAATATATTTTGAATAATTTTATTTGTTAGGATTTTCTTTCTATGATTTCTACCCAGCGACCTAGATTTTCTTCTGGTGTGACAGAGTATAAGTCTAAGTGTTTCCTTAGGACAGCTTTTACATAGTCAAAGATAGTAGAACAATGATCTTTAAATAGCCCAGTGTGCCTCTCTCAAGCATTCTAAATTCCATCTAAAAGTCAATATATGACAGATTGTGTTTGAGTCTTTACTTTCTAAACTGGCGTATTTTTGATGGTCTTCAGTTTGTCAATAATTTTTACAAAGTATGGAAACCCGAGCATTCACCTGTCCAGAATAGCATGTCTGATGGAAATAATAATAGTGTAAGGCAAAGGTGTAAATTCAACTTTCCAATGGACAGGTTAAAAAAGGTAAAAGGAAACAAGTGAAGTTAAATTAATAATACACTTTAATTCAATGTTCAAAATATTATCATTTTAAGATTAATCTAATAAAATTATTGAGATGTTCTATTTATATTATGTCTAAAATTTTGTTTGTGTTTTGTAGTTATAGCACATTTCAATTTGGAAACTACATTTTCATTAGAAATATTTGATCCGTGTCTACATTTCATAAACTTTACAATTGAAAAATTACATTCAAATATACAAGTTGTTTTAAATATACCTAAACATTTCCCAAAACTAACCACTTTTGTACTTTAAATTACAATCAATTAAAATATATATAATTTATAATTTAGTACCTCAGTTGCTCTAGTCACATTTCATGGGCTAAATAGCTACATGTAGATATGATTAGCATATGTGTATCTTTCTTCCCATGTTCTAGAGTGACAGATATTAAAGATAATTGATTTTTTTTAACCTGTGTAGCAGACTCTATCCATCCCTGTTAAATTTCATTTTATAAGTCATCAGATGCATCTTGGATTTTTAGGACTAGACACTAACCTTAGAATTAGAAACCATTCCAAACATCACCTAATTGGTTCTGGGCATATAACTCAGTAAAAGAAAGAAGCTTGCCTAGTCCTGGATTATCTGCCATTAGCAGGAGCTCCTGTGTAAATACCTGGTCCTCCATACAAAGCATCAAGGTTTTTTGAGACTTGGATTTTGCTACTCAAGTTCATGATCCTGCATTGAGAAGTCTATTTGCATTTCTGTGCTCTGTTGTATGAGAAACGGTAATGTCACTGTTGCCCAAGAGGGGCTATTTTTGAGCACCTGTAACTAAATGAAATCACTTTCCTTTTTGCTGTGATATTATAGTGGCTCTTTCTTTTTTCATTATTTTTTACATTTTTCATTCCCCCATTTATTATTTTTAAGACTTTATTGAGTAATAAGCTGTGTTTCTGTTCTGCAAATTTCAATGATAGAGGAATCCTACATTGCTGCTTTCATTCTTCTAGTAAATAGTATTAAAAGAGAAGGCAGAAGATCAAACTTTAGCTTATTTTGTACCTAAGACAGATGGATGTTGTTTGTTTGATTTTTTTACATTTTTGTGTGTGCACACTGTGTGTGTCCATTTTAATAAAGGCAATAGTTAAGCAGCCCCGCCAGTAAATAAAATGCTTGTGTGTTACCAATAGATAATAAACAAGTTCATGATTGAAATCTTTTTATTTCAATTTTATGCATTGTTTGAACCAGTTTTCAGTTTAATCACCACATATTTGCACATGCATTAGAGGTAAAAACTAATGCAATTTTTGATAGTTTTAATGAAATCATTAAAATATATTAGAAATAGATATATAGAAGGAACAAAATATTTTTTAAAGGTCAGAAATAGATCTAAATAAATGTATTTGAAAACTTAGTTTATAACAAATATGACATTTTATTTTATTTTTTAAAAGATTTTACTTATTCATATTTTTAGACGTGAAGGGAGTGAGAAAGAGAGGGAGAGAAACATGAATGTGTGGTTGTCTTTCCCGTGCCCCCTACTGGGGACCTGGCCGACAACCCAGGCACGTGCCCTGACTGGGAATCGAACCAAGGGCCCCTTGCTTCACAGGCCAGTACTCAATCCACTGAGCCACACCAGCCAGTGCACAAAGATGACATTTTAAATCATGGGAAAATAGAAGTTATTGAATTAATGATGTTGAAGCATTTGATTAATCACTTAGGGAAAAATTTAGAAATTTATTATCTTTCTCTTTTCAAAAATAAATTCAATATGGATTAAAGAATGAAAAAATGAATCCTTAGAATTACCAGAAAACATTAATGAGGTTACATGCTCTTAGAGTAGTGAAGATCTTTCCTAGCATAAACCAAAATCTAGAAAACATACGCAAAGGTTTGAAAAATTTGACTATAAGAATTAAAATTTTCTTCAAAGATGATTAAAAACTAAACTAAAAAATTCAAAAAATCTTACAACTCATATGAAAAAGGACTAATTTCCTTAATCTACAAAAGATATTCTTACTAATATTTAAGAACAAAAAGGAACAAACCAATTGAAAAATACTCAAAGGACTCTAAAATGCATTTCACATAAAATAAAAACAATTTTAATAAATATATACATATTCTAATTTCTCTCACAATCAAAGCACAGGCTCAAGTTCTTACACTGAGTCAAGCTGCCTAGACTGTGTCCTCTTCCTAGATGTACAGCTCCAAGGAAGTTTTTTTTATCCCTCTGAGCCTCAGTTTCCTCATTTAGAAAGCGTAGGTATTAATATTACATACTCACATGATTATGAGTGAGCATGATTATGACTCAGCAACTTTACTATTAAGAAATTTCCTTCAAGATTTTTGTTGAATGAATAAGTGAAGTGGTAAACCTACACACAATGAAGCAGAAAGGACTCTGCCTTTTACCCCTCTGCCATCCTGACCGTCAGTACCCCTGGGAAGTTACCATTTTTAAAAATCATGTATATGTATTATTATTTTAATAAGAATAATGATGGCAAAACTCATTTATGTAACAAATGGGAATCCTGAAAAATGCGTTGGTTATTATGTAAAACGTGTCAAGAAAAGGGAGAAAGAAGAAAAAATATAATTCCTAGACCTAGAAGCCAATCTTGCTGCTACAGAATTGGGGACTCCCTGTAGGACCCTATTCCAATTTGCTTAGCTCCCTCACAGGAGAAAAATTAATAAAAATTGAATACAAGTTCCTGAAAGTAATTGCCATAGAGAAAGGGAGTAGAAGCTGATTTTTTTTTATGTGACTGAGGGTAATAAACTCTTCCCTTCAGGGTGATGTTGGTAAGATCATCTTTCCTTGAGCCTCACCCATGTGGAAATCAGCCTATCTGTACATCTAGGCCGTATGCTCTCTTTCTGCATAAACACATTAGAGGCAAAGGAGCAGATGCTGGAGCTATAAAAGACAATGCATAAAAAATACTTAGCTCCATGCCTGGCTCAGGATAAGCACTGAGTAAAGTACTAGTGACCACTAGTCCATTGCCACCACTTATCATGGCTCTGGCTGGGGTGATGACTTGAATATTTGAGCATCAAATCTTAGCTGGTTCTTTTTTTCTTTTTAATATATTTGATTGATTATGCTATTACAGTTTTTCCATTTTCCACCCTCTATTTCCTTCTACCCTGAGTACCCCCTCCCACCCACATTCCCCCCCATTTTAGTTCATGTCCATGGGTTATATATATATATATATATATATATATATATATATACTTATATATATATATAAGTTCTTTGGCTTCTACGTTTCCTATACTATTCTTAACCTTCCTCTATCTATCTTCTACCTACCACTTATGCTACTTATTCTCTGTACCTTGTCCCCCTCTCTCTCCACCCACTCCCCTGTTGATAACCCTCCATGTGATCTCCGTTTCTGTGATTCTGTTCCTGTTCTAGTTGTTTGCTTAGTTTGTTTTTGTTTTTGTTTTAGGTTCAGTTGTTAATAACTGTGAGTTTGTTGTCATTTTACTCTTCATATTTTTGATCTTCTTTTTCTTAGATAATTTCCTTTAACATTTCATATAATAAGGGCTTGGTGATGATGAACTCCTTTAACTTGACCTTATCTGGGAAGCACTTTCTCTGCCCTTCCATTCTAAATGATAGCTTTGCTGGATAGAGTAATCTTGGATGTAGGCCCTTGCCTTTCATGACTTGGAATACTTCTTTCCAGCCCCTTCTTGCCTACAAGGTTTCTTTTGAAAAATCAGCTGATAGTCTTATGGGAACTCCTTTATAGGTAACTGTTTCCTTTTCTCTTGCTGCTTTTAAGGTTCTCTCCTTATCTTTAATCTTGGCTAATGTAATTATGATGTGCCTCGGTGTGTGCCTCCTTTGGGTCCAACTTCTTTGGGATTCTCTGAGCTTCCTGTACTCCCTTGAAGTCTATTTCCTTTGCCAGATTGAGGAAGTTCTCCTTCATTATTTTTTCAAATAAGTTTCTGATTTCTTGGTCCTCCTCTTCTCCTTCTGGCACTCCTATGATTTGGATATTGGAGTGTTTAAAGATGTCCTGGAGGTTCCTAAGCCTCTCCTCATTTTTTTTTTTTTTTGAATTCTTGTTTCTTCATTCTGTTCTGGCTGAATGTTTCTTTCTTCCTTCTGGTCCACACTGTTGATTTGAGTCCTGGTTTCCTTCCTGTCACTGTTGGTTCCCTGTACATTTTCCATTATTTCACTTAGCATAGCTTTCATTTTTTCATCTGTTTCACGACCATATTCATCCAATTCTGTGAGCATCCTGATTACTAGTGTTTTGAGCTGTGCATCTGATAGGTTTGCTATCTCTTCATCACTTAGTTATATTTTTTCTGGAGCATTGATCTGATCTTTCATTTGGGCCTTTTTTTTTTGGTCTGGGCACACCTGTTACATAGTAAGGTGTTCACCAGGGTGGGACAACCCACATCATTGTGTTGTGATGCTATATGTGGGGGAGGGGTCTGAGAGGGAACAGTGCCCACTTGCTCCACTCTCTGCTGGTTTTCAGTCACTTCCCCCGCTACCCACAACCAAATTGAGCCCTTGTGGTGCTGATTCATGGGTGAGTGGGCTTGTGTATGTTCTACGACCCTGTTGGTCTCTGCAAGGAACTGTCCCGTGAGGCTGGGAGTTTCTCCTGCTGCCTCAACCCCCACAGGTGTTTTCAATCAGAGATTTGAGGCTTTATTTCCCCAAGCTGGAGCCCTGGGTTGTGCAGTCTGTCTTGCTCCCTAGTTGTTCCTCCTGGTTTATCTGCATGTGAATATTGGGCAGCCCAGTCCAAAATTCACTGCCTTGCTGTGAGTCCTCTCTGCCCAGCTGCCTGTCTCCACCCCTCCTACTGGTCTGTATGAATGTTTCTTCTTTAACTCTTGGTTGTCGGACTTCCATACAGTTCCATTTTCTGGCAGTTCTTGTTGTTTTTTGTTTTTAAATTTGTTGTTGTCCTTCTTTTGGCTGTGTGAGGAGGCACAGTGTGTCCATCTTGGCCGGAATCCAAATCTTAGCTGGTTCTTATACTAGTCTTCTGTGCTGCCATAACAAATTTAGTAAGAAAAAACTCACAGTAACCAGAGGGGAGGTGGGAGGGGATAATGGGAGGAGAAAGGGGAAAGGGTTTTCAGGAACATCTATAAAAGACACATGGACAAAACCAAAGAGGGGTAGGATCAAGGGTGGGAAGTGGGGATGACTGGGGTTGGGGGGAGTAGTTGGGGGAAAATGGAGACAATTGTACTTGAACAACAATAAAGATAACAATTAAAAATTATTTAAAAAAGGCAAATAGAAAAAAAAAGATTGTATACCAATGAAACTTAAATAGAAATTAAAATAACCTTTAAAAAGTCCATATATTTGAGTTCTGCAGGTCAGAAGTCTAGTATACATGGCTGCTTATTCTGCTTTGGGTCTCTCAAGACCAAAATTAGGGTGTTGGCAGGACTGTATTCCTTCCTGGAGTCTTCAGGGATGAATCCACTTCCAATATCACTTGGTTTCTTTCCTGACTTCAGCTCCTTATGATGGCAGGAGTGAGGCCCCCATTTCCTTGCTTGTTGTAAGCTTAGGGTCATGCTCAGCTTCTCAGGCTGTCTGTATCCCCTGCCTGATTCATGGCCTCTTCATCTTCAAAGCCAGCAGAGGCAGACTGTGTTCCTTTCCTGCTTCTGCCTTTTCTTTCACCACATCTTTCTGATTTCAGCCAAAGAAAGTCCTTTACTTTTTAAAGGTTTATAATATTAGATTGGGCCCACCCACATAATCTCCCCATTTAAAGACCTTTAACCTTGATCATGTCTGCAAAGTCCCTTTGCCATATTTACATGTTCAGAATTAGAGAATGAACATCTTTGGGAGGTTATTATTCAGCCCACCACGACCCTTTGTAAGGCCTTAGTTGTAGTTGCAGAAAGTAAAAGAATATGAGGTAAGAACTGTTAAATTGGAATACTGCTGTTATTGCTGAAAGATTTCTTCTCTCTTGGGGAAAAAAGCTAGACTTAGTATATCTTGTTTCAAAGTTCTTGTAGAAATGTTGTAGATTCCATATCTGCTCTGCAAGCTGAATGTCAGGTTTTGATGGAAAAATTAGTATAACCTGGTTTATTTGATGTGATTATGTAACATTATCATCATTAACCTGATTTTGGTCTCATTTTTGTTACAAGTTGAAGCAAGAAAATATTTTATTTTGATATGCAATTAAATATGCATTTTACTACATATACAGGATGGGACAAAAGTAGTTTCACAGATGTTCATAAGGATATTCACAATAATTAATAAATAATAATATAAGAATAAACTCTGAGTTTCTTGTACTTACAACGGTATACCTCCTTTTGCCCCACCCTGTATTCTAAAGATGATTGTGTCCTATGTAGTGTCTCTGACATATTTATATACTATGCTATCGCTTCTAAATGCAGCCGGTGTTTGCCGCACCCACCAATTGCCCTTGAGTTAGGTGAAACAGAATTCAGGCATTAGAAACTCCTGGATGTCCGGCGTCTGATGATGCTCAGTGACACAGATGTGAACCTCTGTACTACAGGAAAGCAGCACATTTTCCCTGGCCCCTCAGACACATCTCTGGCCTGCCCAAATAACTGAGTATGAGCTTGCAAAAGCTTAGATGAGGGAGCACTGCATTGTGCAGCAATTAATTTTGCAGAGGAAGCAGTCTGTTTAAAGACGCCTGCAGTCTAAAGTGGGGGTTGTTTTTCAAGGCCACCAGAGCGGCAGTGGGCTCAGGCTAGCTCATCAACAAAACAACGATGCTAAAATATGGCCTCCCGGGTTTTGCAAAAGAAGGGACTAGAGGGGCAATGAGTTATGCTCACCTGCTAGAGCTGGGTGAAGACTGTAATTGTTTAGCCCCCTAGCACTACCCTGCAAGGGTTAAAATGACAGAGATATTAGTTAGTGATGGCTAAAATTGTTGGTTTGAAGCTCTCGGCAATACGCAGACTGTTATTTACCGGACTTGGTCGATTTACTTCTTAATGCAATAATGACCTGTGAAATGAAACGTGAGCTAGACAATTGTTCCTCGTTGTTTCCACTAAAACACCCTTTCATACCCCATTAAACCACCATTAATTCCATATGAAACAGAGTCACGCACAGGCACCGATGGTGTCTCTCTTTCTTTCTGGTACTTTTTGGCCCCCACGCTCCTGTTTTGTTTTCCTTCTTTTTCTTTGTATTTTCGCTTTCCCTCCTCTCTCCCTTCTTGCTTCCCAGTACAATATGTGCATGATGGAATACATGGTGAGAAATGCCTTTGGAGGGCACGCTGACTTGCATTGTGTCCAAAACAGAGGCAAGGTTTCAATTGCTGAGCCTTCCCCTGGATTTCCCTTTACCTTGGATATGAAAATAGCTACAGAAACAGAAAAGCTCCTAAACAAGGAGTAATTGTTTAGTCTTGTTTAAAAGAGATCCAGGTGCCCATTCTAGATGCATAGGCATGCATCCTCCACACTGGTTCTGGAACAACCACTACTAGGGGAGCCACCCTGTGAATGGGTTAAGTACCTTCCTAGGCCAGGGGAGCGCTCCTTCCTTCCCGCAGCAGGAACACCCTCTATTTTCCAGGTGCTGACTAGTTTTGAACCACTTCCCCTTCTCCCTGGGCCTACTCTAACTTCTCTGTAACAAAAGGCCCCAACCAAGAAGTACTGAGTCACAGGGCATGAGAGGTGCTCTCAGCATTTCTTCTCTCTGAACCCCTTCTCCCTACAGCCTCATAGCTGGGGGTTATCTTAATTTTCTTCTCTGGGTAGTGGGAATATTTTGCGATCCATTTGCCTCTTGCTGCTTGTGTGATCACGGCATCATTTGAATCTCTGTCTCCATGGTCACAGTGCCTTCTCCTCTCTGCAGTCAAACCTTCCTCAGCCTCCTTCTCGTGAGGACACTTGTGACGATATTTAGAGCCCGCCCAGTAATCCCAGATACTTTTCCTACCTCTGTATTCTTAATCCCATCTGCAGACTCCCTTCCACCATACAAAGTAACATGCACAGATTCTGGTACTGATGACATGGGCTTCTTGCAGCCAGTATTTAGACTGAGATACTGGATGATTCCCAGATGCTGAGATTAGTCCAGATGTGGCGATTTAGGGTATTTTTCTTTCCCTGTTCTCCTCTTGAGATGGAAGAAGGAGAAAGGGGAGTAAAAATATCCTGAATCACCTAACTTATTCTTGATCACACACATATACATACTATGTCACCATAACTTGTTTAAAATATCCTTTCTAATTATTACATCCAGGTTGGAGGTAGATTTAACACCATTCAAAATTCTCAAGAATTGATTTTCCCATCTTTCTCAAAATTGTTTTACTTGAACTTAAACTGTTCTTGAATAGTCAATAAACTATTATAATTTTATAGTAATAAACTCTGGCACTGGTCTCTCTGATAGTCCCTGGTAATGAAAAGACTAGTAAATTCCCCATATCTCCCCCTCCGAACAGGACCATGGATGCTGGGAAATGAATGGTGTAGGAAGTTAAGTATTAAAAAAGATTGTATCTCTTTATGATAAGGAGAAAGGCCATTTAGACTGAACATATGAACCTACTTTGAATCTGCTATAAAACAAGGTTTATCACTTAATTCTTTCCTAGAAGGTTTCTGTTGAAAACATATATAGAATTTCCTATTTGCAACTGGTACCATGGAGGTCCTGGAGTAAAAACGATATTCATTTATAAGTGATATAAGATAAGCACTTGCAAATCCATGAATAGTACTCTGAGCAGACTGGATGGGTGGCATTTTGGCAGAAGGAGAAAAGAGCTTCCATATCAGACCAGACTTTTAGTCCCTTTCAAACCAGTTTTCCCCCTCCCCTCCCCACATATTAGAATGCCTTCCCCCACCCTTAATCTTCACCTGAGGATATGTTTATTGATTTTAGAGAGAGAGGAAGAGGTGGGGGAAAGAGAGAGAGAGACAGAGAGAAAGAAACATCAATGTGAGAGAGAAATATCGATTGGTTACCTCCTATACACAGCCTGACTGGGGATTGAACCCACAACCTAGGTAAGTGCCCTGACTGGGAAATGCACTAGTAACCTTTTGCTGTACAGGATGACCCTCCAACCAACTGAGGCACCTGGCCAGGGCTAGAATGCCTTTTCATAGAAAGTTAATTTTTAAAAAATCAGTAATTAGTGATGTAAATAAATGATGAATGGCTTATTTAAAATAAGCTTAACCTTTTAAAAAAAAAAAAAAAACAATGCATGAGAGCAACCCTCTACTGTTCAGAGCAGGCCTATTCCTGTGCCTGTTCCATGTTGCACAATTTTACAGAGGGCACATGAGTCTCTCAAGAGGATCCTCCTCACTGCAGAAAGAAGTTTTACTCTTCAGACAACCTTGGAACTTACTGGTGATGCTATCATTCATGTTGCTTTTTGCTTAGAATGTTTAATTATGTTAGCATGTGGTGGTGACATCTTTTCCCAATTTGGTTATAACTTCCTGGAGGGCAAGAAAGATTTATTATGCTAACTTTAGTTTAGTTTAATCAATATGAATTGCTTCTTCATTACAATGTAGTAGTAGCTACTACTGTTACATTAGCTTTCATTTACTGTGTACCTCTTGTATGCCAGACGTTGTGTTAGGTGTGTTGTATATCATATCTTTACACTAACTTAGAAAGCCAGCCTATTTTCATCGTTCTAAATATGACAAAACTGAGACTCACTGAGTTTAGGGATTTTGTTTAAAATGATATATCAGGTGATAAAGCCAGGACTTGTATCCAAGTCTGCCTGAATTCAGGGCCCACACTTCTTTCTTACTGTCCATGGGCCTTTCCTATATATAGGCTTTCTGGGGTGTTACGTATGAGATTCATCTTTGACCCCCAAGGAGTGATGATTAAGCAAATAATTCTAGTACCCAATTATAATCTGAAGCAATATAAGATAAATAGTTGCAAATATATTAATAGTACTCTGAGTGGACAGGATGGGAGGGATTTTTGGCAGAAGGAGAAAAGAACTTTATTGAGGAATGAAGAAAGAACGCAGTTGTCACAGGTGTGGGCATTTCCATTTGGCTGCAGTATGGGAAGCACATTGAGAAGAAAGGGAGAGTGGAATCATATTTTTGTAGAGCCTTGAAGGCCAGACTAAAGTACATCTATTTACTTCAGTAGCTACTGAAGGGCCTTTGAAGATTTTAGAATAGAGGAGGAGCCTGTAGGAAGCTGTATTTTAGAAAGATTATTGAGACAGCAGGAAGCAGGGTGAAGAATGGGTTGGAGCACGCACCAAATGCAGAGGCTTGTTAGGACACTGTTTCAATTGTTTAGATTTAGAGGAAATGCATTGAGGATCGGGAGATTGATGGCAATCAGGATGAAGAGGATGGTACAGATCAAAGAGATACAGCAGAGAGGAAATGGAAAGGGTTTGCCTACTTCTGATGATTGGGAACTGATGAGAAGGCAACAGTGACTCCATTGTCCATAGTCAGGATATCTTGGGGGATAATTTCCAATAGCAGACTGGGAGATGTAGGAAAGAAGAGGATGATTCCTAAGCTTTGCCTTTAGAAAGTTTGGGATGACCAAAAATTGGAGAGGAGCTGTTCAGATATTCAGCTGGTGGTTGGAATCTCTGAGGTTAGAGATTGGGAGATAAATTACACTTAGAGATAAAATTAAACATTATCTGGAAACAGGTAATAGATGAAACAATAAGGTCAATGAGATCGCTAAAGAAGGGAGGAAGAAAATAAACTGAAGCCAGAACTTGGGGGAATGCACGGCACTGAGGACAGACTTTGTTGGAAAGCATGCAAGCAACCAAGTAGCCAGTGATGAGGTTGGACAGGTGGACAAGAGCCAGATCCTGCGGAGTCTTGTGAGACATTTTAAGGAAATGAAATTTCATTCCACTTGCAATGGGGACTGATGTAATTTACTTTGCATTTTTAAAACTCTGGAAGACTAAATGGAGGTTTGCAAGAATGGAAAAAAGAGAGATGAATTAGCAGTTCTACTGTAGTGATCCAGATGAGAAAAGACAGTGATGTAGGTTACCCTCTAGCACTGGAAATCTGCTAATTTTCTGACAATTTGAAAAATATTTAATAGAAGATATAGAAATATGATTGGTAATAGTATTGATTAAGAATGTTCTGTTCTTCTGGCTATATACCCTCCTTGGCCTAAAAACTTCCCTGATGTTTTCAGTACCAAATACATGCAATTCATTGAGATTTTTTAAAGCCTACATAATAAGATCACTTTGAAGACTTACTTTCTTGCTCACAAAAGATTAATGGAGAGTGCCGGGAACTGTATCAGGTGATGCAGGTAGAAATGTGAATGAGGAATGACCCTGCTCTTGCAGAGCTGCCAGACCTTGCTGTGTTTCTGAACGTGGACACGAGAGAGCCACTTATTTTATAGTATAGTTAGTCCAACTAAAAGATTGGCAAAGTAGTTCTACTATTATATAAGGAGACACAGTATTCATAAGGTAAATTCCACTTTATAAAGACAGTACCAGTTTTTATGTCTTTTGATTCTCACAGCAATCCTCCAAGTCTGGGGTTTGTGAGGAGGTGACTAGTTTTGCCTCCAGAGGACATTTGGGGATGTTTGAAGACATTTGTAGTTGTCTCAGCTGCAAGAGTGCCAATGGCACCTCGAATGGGTGGAGACCTGAGTGGTTACTATACGTCCTACAATGAACAGGACAGCCCTCAACAACAAAGAATTATCCAGCCCCAAATTGCAATAGTGTTGAAGGTGAATAACTTTGCTCTGAGTTATTTGCTTTTTTTCACCTGTAACAAAAACGGCCTACATTATAATCTAACTCCTAACTGGACACATCCTCTCTTATCCTGCATTACTTGTCTCAGAAGCTTTAGCATCTGACTGACATTTAAGTGAAATCTGTATTCATACATGTGGTTAGAACTGGCTGTTTCTTGCCCATTTCTGTGAAGCAGCCATGTCAATATATTAAGAACTGGGCTAGTCAGGTAGAGTCTTCACAAGCCTATGCAAGCTATCGACTGAATTAAATAAAGTGATGAAATGTCTGAATAGTTTAAGCACACAAAAAGTTATAACCCTCATGTCCTATTATAACTACTTAAATGATAATTTCTCACAACATTAATAAGAAATAAACTCCATAGACATGAGCATTGCATTTGTATTCCCCTTGGTCTTATTCAGCCTGCTTGTATGCATCATCTCATTGAACTGCATTATCAACTTTAAATGCTGTTCCCATGCTTTTTATTTGATTATATCTCCACTTATACTTGTTAGCATTTTATGTGAAAGAAGCTGGAAATATCATAAATCACTTTCATTGAGACCATTTCTATTTATCTATAGATTAGATGGCAGATAATAAATGTTATTTAATGGTTCTGACATAGCATAATCTTCTTTTCATGCTCAACTTCAAATTCCACCAGTAATAACCTTATTGCTTAAACTTCAAGTAGATAATCTGAAAAGGAGTTTTTAATATTTCTGTGTATCCTTCAGAAATTTTATCTCCTAAGTAACATTGACTAGATGCACATTTATGTGCTATGAACATTAGGGGTAATATTTCACGATTTCTCATTTTCCTTTTCCAGAGGAAGCGAGCACCATAGAATAAGTGTGTTTAGTCATTGGGTGAATGCAGTGAGGTGTGCGCAGTGGACGAGCGCAGTCAGAGAGAGTATGGTTGATGTGTAGGCCAGCGGACAGCGGTCCACATGGCATGCTTTGTAAAGCATTGTTCTTCTTCCTCCTATAACTTCTATTTATCCCACCTGCCCTCAAGCCTTAACGTCCAATGGAAAACACTGACCACTGAGTATAATGAGGAATTTTTGTCTTGAGTAGGTCATTATTAAAATGTTAGTGCTCTGGCAAAAATTTTCAACCAGTAGCAAAAGACTACTCAGCAAGGTTTCATTTCACCAAAGGTCTCATTACTGGAAAACCTTGCTGAGGTGGTATTTTGATCTTTGGAAAATGAGAAGCACATACTAGGTACTTGGAGTGAGGGTGAAACCGTATGAAGGTCTTCTTGGTCTGACCTTACCCTACAGCATGGCTTTTTTCCTAACTGGCCCAGTCCCCTTGAACCCAGGCTACTTTCTTTTCTAACGATGCTCGTAAGTGCGTGCCTGTATCCCTTCCACTTTCTTCTCAGAACCCACTTCCCTGTCCTGCCTATCATGTGATTGTTTATTCAACATATTAATCAGGGCAAGGAAGTAGATCACTACTCTAATAACCTTAAGCAACATATGAGTACTAGGTTGTGCCTTTGGGGAGGATATTGCAATCCCTAACATAACCAAAGGAAAACTTAGAAGAACGTGCAACTTGAGACTACCAGGAATTAGGAATAAGAATTCAATGCTGTCAGCCCCCTTTCCTTGTTCCTTCTGCTTGTCTCTGCTCATGACTCTTAGCCTCATTCCCTCCTGCTGCCCAGAGACCTTTTCTATCTGGATGGGAATATTGCCTCACTAAGCCCAGTTTTGTAGTCACAGATGAAATAATTTTTTTCCTTCCAGTGTCACTGTATCAGACCTAGGAAAATACTAGTACTTCCTATTTGACCTTTATGCCTCTTTCAAGACTTATCACTGGATCCAAAGCAATGGGGGGAAATGATTGGCCAGAAGTTAGTTATGGGTCCATTCTTGTGGCTGGAGGTCAGGATCCATAATCCGGAAAAGGGCAAAGGGCAAAGCATGATGGGCAGCCAAACAGGTTCTGTGTGTATACTGTACTCAGGTCTTGAGACCCATCTGAAGAAGTACTTTGTGAAGCTTGTCCTGAACCCACGTGTTGGGAATGGGCACCCATCTCTTGCCTTTGCTTATCAATATACCTAAACCATTGCATTATATTTGTGTGTTGACATATGTTTACACTGCAGAGTTGCTGAAGTTGATGATGGTTTTGGATTATTTTCAGGAAATTGATTAATCTCCCCCTAGATTCTCCACCTAGATTCAGGATTATGTTAGTGACTGGTAATGAAGAACGTGGTCAAGTGAAATGAAAAGAAAGTCATTTCTCTTTTTTAAAATTATATTTTATTGATTATGCTATCACAGTTGTCCCAACTTTTTCCCCATTCCCCCCTCCACCCAGCACCTCCCATTCCCTCAGGCAAACCCCTCACCCTTGTTCATGCCCATGGGTCATATGTAGGTTCTTTGGCTACTCTATTTCCTACACCGTACTTTACATCCCCATGGCTACTGTGTAACTACCTCTTTGTACTTCTTAATCACCTCACCTCTTCACCCATTCCCCCACTCCCCCTCCCATCTGGCAGCCATCCAGATGCTCTCCATATCTATGATTCTGTCTCTGTACCTGCTCACTTTGTTTTTTAGATTCAATTGTTGATAGACATCTATTTTTTGCCATTTTGTTGTTTATAGTTTTGATCTTCTTTTTCTTAAATAAGTCCCTTTAACATTTCATATAACAATGGTTTGGTGAGGATGAACTCCTTTAGTTTTTTCTTGTCTTGGAAGCTCTTTATCTGCCCTTCAATTCTAAATGATATCTTTTCTGGGTAGAGCAATCTCGGCTGTAGGTCCCTGCTTTTCATGACTTTAAATATTTCTCGCCAATCTCTTCAAGCCTTCAAAGTTTCTTTTGAGGAATCAGCTGACAGTCTTTTGGTAACTCCCCTGCAGCTAACTAACTTCTTTTCTCTTGCTGCTTTTAATATTCTCTCTTTATCTTTACCTTTGGCATTCTAGTTATGATGTGTCTTGGAGTAGGCCTCTTTGCATCGATCTCGTTTGGGAATCTCTGTGTTTCCTGGACTTGCATGTCTATTTCCCTCAACAAATTAGAGAAGTTTTCTTTCATTATTTTTTCAAATAGATTTAAAATTTTTTGCTCTTTCTCCTCTCCTTCTGGAACCCCGATGATACAAATGTTGGATTGTTTGAAGTTGTCCCAGAGGCTGCTTATACTGTCCTCATTTTTTTTTGGATTCTTTTTGTTGTTCTGATTGGTTGTTTTTTGGTTCCTTATGTTCCAAATCATTAATGGATTCTTGGCTTCATCCACTCTACTGTTGTTTCCCTGTATGTCATTCTTTATTTTAATTAGGGTATCCTTTGTTTCTGACTGGATCTTTTTTATGCTGTTGAATTCCTCACTAAGACCTTGATCATCTCCATAACCAGTGTTTTGAGCTGTGCATCTGATAGATTACTTATTTCCAATTTGTTTAGTTCCTTTTCTGGAGTTTTGATCTGTTCTTTCATTTGGGCCATGTTTCTTTGTCTCCTCACTTTGGCAGCCACCCTGTGTTTGTTTCTATGTATCAGGTAGAGCTTCTATGACCCCCTGTGTTGGTAGCAGGCCCAA
Organism: Desmodus rotundus; assembly: GCF_022682495.2. NCBI lineage: Eukaryota > Metazoa > Chordata > Mammalia > Chiroptera > Phyllostomidae > Desmodus > Desmodus rotundus. Next base: position 16,634,360 of record NC_071397.1, on the reverse strand, counting down.
TGTAGTAGGTGTCCTGTAGTATCCAGTGGCACAGCCTGCTCTATCACCCAAGCTGGGTACTCGAGGTGTGCCCTTTGTGTCAGCTGAGTACACCCTCTGCTTGTAGTTGAGACTTGATTGCTGTTCATAGGTCAATGAAAGGGATTTACCCAGGCCAGTCAGCTTCAAGGACTGTCTGTGACCCCTGACCACCAACCTCCACACTCTGTAGAGGATCAGCTGTATGGGGGCAGGGTGGTGGTTCTACAATGTGGTCTATAGCTGTCTACTGGATGTGCCAGCTCTGGAGTTTCCCAGGTGATGCAGGTCAAGGTCAGCCCCCACCTGTATTTTGACTGGGGCCACCCTGCCTGAGCTGTAAAGCAATCTGAGATGGCTGCTACTTGTGTCAGTCTTGCAGATTCCCAGGTGAGGCCAAGGTGTGAATCTAGGCTGGTTGCTGCTATTGCCAGGTCTGGTGCCCCTTAGCAAGAAGTATGGGGGCTGGTGGCTCACTGAGCCTGGCTGTTACTTGTTTGAGAAGATCTAGGAAGTTGTGAAATATGAGCCAACACCAGCCATTCATGTGGAAAAAACAGCCTGGGTGGGCCCATAATTTGGGCAGGATAGAGTTTCTGGGGATCTCCAGGGCAAGGCAAAAGTGTTAGCTGATGGAGTCTCAGATATGGCACCAGCCTGCCAGCTCTGTGTCTCTGTAGGGGGAGGGCTCAGAAAAGGGGCAGTGGCCTCTGCCTGCCTTTCTATATGGGAGAGAGCTGTCCCCCAGCTCTTGCCTTGATGCCAGAAACTTCAGTTTTTCCCCGTGTGCCACTGGTGCCTTTCAAGCTGCTACCCTAGTGCTGGAGCTCAGAAGGAATGAGTCTGAATAGGTGAATCCATGTGTGGGTTCTTTAAAAGAACCTGGTTGGGACTCTGAGAGTTTCTTCCACCAATACAATTCCCACTGGTTTTTGCAGTCAGAATTTATGGGGACTCATCTTCCTGGCACTGGAACCCTCGGCTAGGGGCCTATTATGGGCCTGGGACTCCTCACTCCTGAGATATCCCTCCTGAATTTTTATTCACTATATGTAGATATTGGATCAACCCCAAGTGCCTGCCCCTTCTACCAGTTTGGATGGATGTGGCTTCTTTAATTCCATAGTTGTCAGACTTCCATTCAGCTTGATTTCTGACAGTTCTGAGTGATGGTTGACCTATATTTTAGTTGTAATTTTAGTGTGGATGTGCAAGGGGGTGACCTGTGTTTAACTATACCGCCATCTTGGTCAGAAGTCTCCTAGGGTATTAAGAAAGCCATGTCAGTTCCACACCCCATTTTATCAGCCCGTTTAGGCAAAGCCAGCCTTATTCAAAGAACATTCTAGTTTTTAGCCTTTTGTTGGCCTGGTTATACAAAAATAGTTCATATGAGTAAAATTCAACAATTTAAGACTAAGCAGCCTATAAAAATAATCTGTGTTCCAGCAGATGGGCCTTTAATAATAACTTTTCCATTTTATTATTAAAAATTGATTATGAAGAATTTTGTTGTTCGATGGTTTAAAGAATTGCGTAATGAATATACATGCATTCACTATCTACCTTTAGAAGTAAAACATTACAAATGTCCAAAGACATTTGAAGCCACTTTGGGTGCCTACCCAGTTCCAGCTGAATTCCTACTCTCTGCCCACTTTCAGAGATAACTGCCTTGAATTTGGTGTTTCTCATTCCTATGCATTTCTTCTTAACTTTCTTCTTTATTAATTCTGGTTACAAAAAAAAAAAGAATCAACAAACTTCTACTCTACATAGCAGTATACCACTGTTGGTGATATTTATCACACTGACCTGTGTTTGATTGTCTCTCCATGTTAAGTGATACATTTTTCCTCATGTCCTCTCTGGGGATCGGCATCAACTCTGTTAGCATTGTTGAGCAAATGACATGAAGATGCAAAGAGGAAAAGTAGGAACGTGCTCAAGAAAAATGAAACTCAGTTCCCAGTTTTGCTGAGGAAATGCAATACCTCCAGTGTGTTCTACATGATCCTCATCAGACCAGGTGTTTTTCAAAATTCAGGCTTTACTTCTAGGCATGGCAGATATCTGGGAGAACATACATGATTGGTAAACCAAAATTGTAGAGGTCTTTTCAAGGATTGAGTTCTGAATTTCTGCTTTCTCTATGTTCTAGCAAGCATTGGTTTTTAGAATTTTTCCTACCTTTCAGGAAAAAGCACAATGAAGTGGAAGGAACTTGGGTGTCCATGGTCTCCTAGTTACTGTCTCTGTGATCTTTGATAAGTCTGTTATGCTCCCTTAGCCTATTTCTTCATCTGTAAAATATGCACAATAATACCTGTTCTGCCTATTTTTCATAATTGCTTCTAGAAAGAAATGAGATAGTTCATATGGTTCATGAACCATAAATATAAATATAAACCATAAATATAAAAGATAATAGCTGTGGTGGACATTGTTCTGTGTCCTATCATGGGGGCAGAAGTGATGGAGTTGCTTATTCTGCCTGTGTAGATAATTTTTAGACTTGAGGCTCAACCATAAGAATTATCATTATTTCCATTTTACCTAAGATTCTAGCATTGTGAGAAAAGGTCTTGTATTCATTTGCTTTGACACATCCTTCATCCAGAACCCAGATGTCAAAATCTATTTACTTACTGATCATGTAAAAATCTGGAAAATGTGAATTTTCTCTTGTATTATAGCTTCAGAAGAGCCTCCAAATCCTAAAACCAAAAGAACAGATGGTACAACTCCATGTTCTAAAGTGAGGTTCCAGAGTTGTAGCTCTGTCCATGGAACTTTCTGCAATGATGGGAATTTTTCTATGTCTGTGCTGTTCAATATGGTAGCCATACCACACGTGGGTATGGAGCACTTGAAATGTGACTAGTGAGACTTAGAAACTGTATTTTATTGTGGTCAATTAAAATTTAAACTTGCATAGCAAGATGTGGTGAGTAGTTAATGTATTGACAGTGAAGACAAGACTGAGACATCTGTGTTAGCTGTTGTAAAGGAAGTGGCTAAAACCTAGTGCAGTCTCTGCCTACCTAGCCATTTGTGAACATCCAGGGTGTATAAGAAAGGATGAGAATTAATTAGATAGTGGAATAAGACTGTTCTAAGGATCATATTATAGTTAATTCTTAATGTGCTATGAATTCTTCATCTCTTCTCACAGAGGCAGAGCATAGTGCTTGCCCTCATATCTCTCTCCAAATGCATTACTTTTTAAAGCATCACTAGGAGAAATTTACAGGGACTGTTGTCTGACACACTGAAGAAAAGTCTTCGCTGAGAGTCTGGCTGAAGTGGGTTGTGCTAACAATGGCTCCACTTCCCAGCTCGCTGAGTAAAAATGCCTGACCTGTTAGGGGAGAATATCATGCATCATTTTTATAGAGACCCACCCTGGAAGTGTGAGAGGACCTGAAGTGAGAGGTAGAAAGTGGACAGCAGGAGCTACCAGATATGTCTCGAGCATCCAGCAGGAATGAGCATTACCTATGTCAAGCAGGCAATTGCAGATTCTTAGTGTAAATCTCTGTGGAACCCATAGGAGGACCTAACTCAAAGAGAGTCAGTTTCAGATATGTGCAATACTCAGAGAACATCAATGCTGGATTAGAAACGTTCTTCCTCAAGGCAGTCCTCTCTGTCCTAGATTGCTCTTCCCTCTCTCAACTTCAGGTCTCAAGTTCAATTCAGGAAAACCATAGGCTTCAAAGGAAGAGGAGGAAGAGGAATCCAGGTGGGGAAATGGTGCAGACAATCACACTTTTTCCCATCACAGATTTCACAGCCTGCAGCAGACCCAACTCAGGAAAGAATGTGGTTTCTGAAAAGATTCGAGATTGCATTGAATTGGACTGGATTTTTTCATATGTGAAAATACCAAGAAAAGCTGTGTCATTTACCTAGGCTTTCATCCAGGATCAGGATTTGAGAAAAATCATTTGCCAGCATGAGTTTAAATGAAAACTGGTTAGAAAGACTAAATTTCCTCTCTTGCACCTGCTGAGTCCAGCTCATTCAGTAAACTGATTAGAATATTAAGGATAATTATACATTATTAATGATGCATTAATAATGATGGTGATGAATAGCTAACATTTATCAAGTGTTTACAACCTGCTAGGCACTCTTCTAAGTGTTTTATATGTTTTAACCTCTCAGCTGGAGATACCTATGGAATGGATTCCTCCCTATCTGAGGGAGTTCAGATAAGTGAATTCTAAGACTTCCTGAGTTGCACTGAAAGATAAAATCACACTTACTGGAAAATCATTATCATGTAATACTTATTAAACACACTTAAGCATTTCAAGTGCATTATTTAATTTATTACTTTAACAGTACTATGAAATAATTACTTATTTCACCCATTTTGCAGATGAGTATATCAAGGTTCAGAGGAATGAAGTCAATTTGCCAAATGGCAGGTCCAGGCTGGGAATGTAGGGCCCTCAGGCTCAGTGTAAGGCTCTTTACGAATGCTCTCCACCAGAGGAAAGGACTAGTGCTCACCTGTTTTCTCTTCTTGAAACAAACACTTCAGTTATAAGGAACAAGAAAGTGTCTTGCTTGAACAAAATAAAAAGTTGATAAATGTGAACAAGGGAAAACACTTTGGATGATAATTAATAATTAAATTAGGGTTTTTTTTCCTCTTGACCTGAAGTCTTAACTTTAGCATGGAGAAAAGAGAATGCAGAAAATAGCTCAAAGTGACAGTCAACATGTATTACTGCAAGTGTAGAAAAGACAAAAGCAAGGAGCAATTCTTCATTTCTGAACCCCTGGAGCACTCCTGATCCTCTCAAATCTTCTTCCTCTCCACTTTATTTCATTGTTGTTCTTAAAATGAATTCCAAAACCCAAGAGAGGGGTAAGGCTCTTACCAATAAGAAAAGGAAGAAGCTAGGCTGTTACGGTTCAGTGTATTCTGAACTCTTCAAATTTGGAGCCTATTTATACTTCAAGACAAGCAGAGATTATGTTAACAATAGCAGATGTTGCAAGGGAAGACTAGAGTTTATTATAGGCAGATCTATGTGGGGTCAGAAGCAGTAAGCTCTTCCTGTGGAGGAAGTCGAATGGGCAGCTGCAGCTTGACTAGAAATGGCACGTTATTGTATTACTGTTCATGTTGAGAGCACAGTATGGTGCCCATCTCTGTTGGTTGGATCCACGTGCATGCAACTTTGCTACTCCTTGCACAGTTCTCTGGTTGGTCCCAGGTGTTACTTCCAAATCTGAGTAGGTGGCTCAAATGCAAGGAAAACATCTAACCATTTTGAAGGGCTAGGAGATGCCTCATATTTGCAAATATGATTGAAAGCATTTATCTTTCCTTTTCTCCCACATCTTCTAAATATTAGCATTTAATAAAATACACATTTCTTTCATTTATTTTGAACTCCCTCCAAAGCTAGCAAATACCAGAACCTCAAATGTTATGATAGGATAGGTTCTTTATTGGTTTGTTTTCTTTTCATTCTTTCTGTTTTTACTGTGTGATTCTTTTTCATTATAAACCCTTATGTTTCCAACTCAAGGAGCCTAACTAATCAGAAGGGCTTCCAGCAGAGGTAGACAAATATTCTCAATGCTGTCCTGAGACCCTACAGATGCAGATAGCTCTGCCATTCACAGGAAATGAAGAAGTCAGGCCCATCAGAGACAGGGGATTTCCTCTTCAGAAAAAGTATGTTAGCTATTGCATGTTGGTCATATAAAGCTCAGGAGCAAAGACAAGATGGCTTCAGATGATGGGTGAAGTGGCCTCTTCACCCTGGATGCTGCTGAAAGTGGAGCCTGAGACAAAGGCTTGCACATAGGATATTTACTTGGGAGGCGATCCCAGGAAGCAGGAGTGGGGGACAGCAGTATTGAAACGAAGAAGGGAAATCAACTTAAAATGCCTGCAGGAGATGCTTGATCCGTGAGGCCTTCCAAAGATTTTTATAAAATGTATCTCAGTACTGCCCATGGGCAAAAAGAGACACACGTTCATGGTCAAAGGTAGCCCTAACTCCAACACTGCTTCCTGGTTGCACTAGTAGGAATACAAAGTGGTTCACCTTATACAATAGCATCACAGAGGCCTCGGAGCAGAAGGCAAGACACTATCAGACTTCTCCAGAATGGTACTGGGAGCTACATCAGTGGCTGGAGTAAGAGCTGGGACCGTGAGGATTTGAGTGACAAACGGAAACACAATACATCCACCTTAAGAAATGGTTTTAAGGTGGTGGTTCGTAGTCCACTCAAACATGTATGTATAGAGGTCCCAGCACGGTACACCTGTGGTGTATCATGAGCAAGTCATTTGCTCCTAGCTCCAGTCTTCTCATTTTGTAATTAATGGAACTTATCTTATCTGGTTGTTATGATGAGTAAATGAATCAATCTCATAGGCTTAGTGCCTACTACATTGTACATATTCAGTAAATACTATGATTGTTATTACTAGTATCAATACTAGGGATATATTTAATGCATTTGACCTATAGCTCAGACCAGTGGTAGTAAAACACTGTTTAGAGAAGAGGTGAAAAGGCAATTTTAAAATGAGGTAGGCTTTATGTCTTTCATTGGACAGGTAAGATTCACGTGCACACAAAGAGCAATATAGACGTGTATCCTTTATGACGAACCTCAGGCATGAAGGTTCCTAAGAGATTTCAAAATCATTTAAAAAGGGGTACAATACAAACAGAACATTTTATTATTTTGTACATTTAATTTTATTTAAATTTATGGGGAAAATGTAAATAGCTAGTTGCTGATTCCAAAGGGGCCTTACAAACTACAGGAATGTTCGCTACCCTTGCCCTCCATATCCACATCCACAGAATGAGGGCATTGGACTTGGTGACTCCTGAAGTTAACTTCAAGCCTTACGTTTTGTGTCTCAGAATGACTTACTTTATTGTTCCTGAACACTGATTAGCTAGAATATCTGATTTCTCAGTGATGCCAAAAGAAAAAAGGGTGAGTCACGCGTTTAGATAGTGCACAGAAAAGAGCTTATTATAAATGTATTCATTATATATAATTGATTCGGACTGTTCCAAAGTCAAGATGGATTGATTTCCAAAGGCTGATTATTTATAATATGAAATGTGTTTTCACACAGTGTCTGTATTAAAAATGGTAGGCAGATTGCCAGGTCAGTGAAAAAAAAGCCTATTTTCATCATGATGTTCCATAACCACAGCATTTTTTCTACTTATTTATTTATTTTTATTAAATTTATCAGGGTGACATCGTTAATAAGATCACGTGGGTTTCAAGTGTACATTTCTGTGACATTGCATTGTGTTCCCACCACCCACGGTCAAATCATCTTCTGCCACCATGTACTTGGATCCGTTACCCTGTACTACCCCCACCCCATAACCACAGTGTTTTCCTAGTATTTGTCTGGATTCTGAACACTGTATGTTACAACCATTCTTTTCCATATAGGAAGAGTTCTGCCTTTTAAGACAAAGGCCACTGTGGTTTCTGCTCCAGTGGTTAGGCAGTCTCTCTCCTCCCAGGGAGTAGGACCTGTGAACTTTTTCTAAGTATCCTAACTTCCTCCAGAGTGGGACACTTTTCAGAGGGAAAACAGGATCTGCTAATAATCTTGCTGGGATGACAAGCATAAGTCATCATGGTCCTGAGAGCAATAGGCTTGTCCTAGTCATAAGCCCTGGAAAGTGCTTTTGTGGCCCATCTCTGAACACAGCGATACAGAAGTTGTCATTTGTTTTCCTTTTCACTGTGGTTAATTCAACAAATGTTTACTGCGACTCTACCACATATGGAGTACTGGAGATATAGTGTGATAAAGATGTACATGGTCCCTGGATCTGCAGAGCTTGGAGTCTAGTATGAAATGGAGACATTAAATAACTAATTGTAATAAAGCATGAGTGTGATGACTGAGGAGTTCCAGGGCATCAGGGATGCACACAATAGGGGGCCCTAAAGTGATGGTCTAAGACAGGGGTTAGCAAATTTTTCTGTAAGGGGCCAGATAGTCAATATTCTAGGTTTTCACTATTTTAGGCTTTAAGGACCATATATGGTCTCTGTTTCATCTCCCCTTTCTTGTCTTCTTCTTCCCTCTCTTTTTCTTCTTTTAAAGTCCTTAAAAAGTTCTTAAACCATTCTTAGCTTGAGGGCTGTACCCAAACAGGCATGGGTAATTGTGGCCCACGGGCCACCATTTGTCAACATTTGACTGAGGAGATCAGGGAAAGCTTTTTGGAATGACACTGAGATTTGGAAGATGAGTCAATAAGCCAGGTAAAGAGTTGTGAGAAAACGATATGAGTTGGAAGGAAAATATGTAGAAAAACACAAGACCAGAAACTGTATTGTATCTTTAGAAAATCAAAAGAAATCCAGTCTGGCCAAGGTGACGTTGAGGGGTGAGAGATCTGCTGTCAGAATGTCTATAACCCATGCTAAGGAGTTGGAGTTGATCCTGAGTCAAAACACATCCATAAAATATTTTAAATGAGGGAGTATCATCATCAAATCTATGTGTTTAAAAAGTTATTCTGAGTTCCCTGTGGGGAATAGATTGGATGGGGGCAAGAGAGGTGGCAGGCAGTCCAATACAGTGGTGAAAATCCAAAGGAGTGATAATGAGGCAGCATAGACCAGGATGATGGCATGAGGAACACATGGATTCAATGAGATTTGTGAGAGAAAATTGGCTCAGCTTATTGACTGATTGAGTATAGAGAGTGAGGAAACTAAAGGAGACAAGGATGACTTCCAGGTTCTTCCTTAAACAACCAAGTCATTGATGGTGCCATTGACTGAAGACAAACAAGAGGAGGGGCAGGTATGGAGAAGAATTCGGCATTAGGCATGATAGATACGAGGTGTATGCTAGGCATCCTGTTTGGGTGATGCCCAATAAGAATTAGATGTACAGGTCTGTAGTTCACATGGGAGGTCAAAGGTTTGATCACCATATAAATGTAGAATAAAGGAGAAAATAGACATGTAAAAAGAACACTGGTAAACTGTAGAGTCGCTAAATTCAAGGAATGAAAGCCTTTCAAGGTGGGTGGGATGATATTGATATTAAATGCTGTGACTAGGGAAAACAAAATAAAGCCTGAGAAGAAATTATTGGATCTAGTAACACACACACAATTGATGATCTTGATACAAGCAGTTTCAGTGAAGTGGTAGGGCCTGGAGTCAGACAGCAAAAGGTTGAGAAGTGGTAATACATAGAGATGGTAGAGTAAAACATTGAATCAAGAAGTCTGACAAGTATGAAAGACTGAAGGAAAAAGAGGAAAACAGGGTGGTAGCTAGAGCCATATGTGGGGGTGCAGAAGGGATTTGCTAAGATTGGGAGGTCTTAAACATGTTTTAATGCTCAAGAGAAGTCAACGGACATAAAGTAAGGATATGAGCAAGGTTACTTGAGAAACTAGGAGAATGTAGGATTCAGAACACAGGTTGCCAAAGAGCCCAACCAGGACTGCTAGGGAGCACCCAGCCCATGCTCTGCTCACTAAGACATGCTTGCTGGCATGCAGCTGCATCATATTGGAGTTTCTTGTTCTCATTTGTAGAACGGGGCTGCTTTTCTTATTTGCAGAAAGGTACCCTTTAGACCACAAGTGGCCTTATACAGGAAAAAGAGCATCTCAAGAGGGACAAAAGAAGGTAGAAAGAATAAGGAAAAATGCTAGTCTACTTCTTTTGAGACAATTTTCAGTTCAGCATTCTTTCTTCGAGTGACTTCCAATCATTTTAATTGGGAGACACTCTCCCTTTTAATGAGAAAAACTTATTAGAATGTCACAATAGTAATAATTTCTTAATTATCTGTTGATATTGGGAAAATACAGGTCAACATAAGGCTACTATATATACCATATATTCAGCAAGACTTTTAAATGAACTTGTTTTAATAATCACTATGCATCTATGTAAGTGAAAAAAGGTAGAAATCTATGTGCCAAATACTGTTTTTTCAATCTACACAATGCTTGGTTAGCATGAATCCTTGGATTCTTTACAATAATTTGGAGGGTTCAACTTATAGCAACTCATCCACATCTTTGACCCATAAGCTAATGTTCTGGGCTCAACTATTGCTTTTAGGAAAAGCAATATAACATATAAATGCTAATAGTACTTCCTTGACTGTCAACAAACTGAAGCAAGATTGATTTTTATTTCATTGGAGAATCAAATTCATATTTGTAGGCATTTTATTATTATGGCATGGCAGGAGACACTAAGGAAAAGACATGAATGGGTAAGTGATGAAATGAAACAGAGTTTGGGGACTGGAGAAGAGTGTCAATGACTCAATAGAAAACGGTTTCTAGTGATTGATGATCCACCTTCTACCTATTCTACTTGCTTCTCCTGATCTATCTGCTCCCCCTCTTGTTCTTTCTTCTCTCTCTTTTACCAGTTATACTACACATTTTCTACCAAAACTAGCAAGATAGACCAGGCCTAGAGTAAAGTAAGAATTACAGATGGTATGTAAAGGTGTTCTTCATAAGGATGGGAAAGGACATTTAATTGAAAATAGAAAGGAAGTTCCTTCTTGGATTGCAGTACTTCTTATATAGGTTAGAAGTGCATTTTTCCCAGTTGCTCATATGCACATGAAGATATGTATAGTTTGGACATACCCAAATTGTGAATGGCTGCCTTCAATGTATGGGAGAACAGTGTGATCCCGTGAATCTATGATCCAAAGAGGAACTTGGGATGGGGCTAGAGGCAGACACACAGATACAGACATCAGCGACTTATTTTAATTACTGAAGAATATCAAGAAAAAAATGTGTAGGGGAAGAAAATATTCTACCCATCTTAGGTTCCTTATCTAGGGTTCTGCAAATTAGACCAACAAAAGACAGATTAACAAGAGAAAAACAGTGGAAATGTATTAATGTATACATCACACATATTTGGTGACAAGTACTCGGGTGTGCTTAGAACTTAGCAAAGAACAATAATTATGTAGAGAAGTGACAAGACAAAAGGAAGGAACTTTGAACTTCCAGGGGTAGCAAATTGTGGGACAATAAGTACAGGAAGAAACTAATAGTAGATGAGCGTTCCACAGTACGGTTTGTGGTGTAGATCCCTCTGGTCCCATCTCTTGGCTGGTATGGGTCTAGAGTCTCAGGTGATTCACTTCGATCTTTTCTGGGAGAGAGGAGAGAGGAGACACCTTTACAAATTTATGTCCTGTGTTTTAGACAAATAGATGAGTGCAGAAAGCTTTTCTCGAATCTGCTACTTCCCAATCGTCTCCAGCTCAAGATAATCAATATGCCAAAGTGGAATAACTTGGAGAGATGTATTCTGCTCCCTTTCAAAAGTCACCCAGGAAGCACTGTCAGGCTTAGATTTTCCCCACATCCTCACTTCACATCTATGACTGTAACTAGGAAAACTCAGTCACAATTGATCGCTATAAGTTTAATCCTAGGCTTTTACATTTTTAGTGCCATCTATATCACCAATAGAAGTAATTTTGATCCAAACTGGTATTATGTTTAAGTTCAATTTTATTCATAGAAATTGATAACCTATGTATGATGCTTCTATGTATGCAGGGCGTGAAGGATATCTTCAGCTAAGTAGGAGCAGTGATTAATCAGTCCTTCCCTCTCCAATACAGAACAGATAATTTTCTGTTGTTACTAGTGATTAAATTGAGGGCCAACTCAGCAAAATTTTGAGGCAGGCAATGACTTTTTTTTTTTTGGCATTTGCCACCTCATTTTTTATTTCAGGCGTCCACCCTGGCTTCATTTCCAGTTGTTATTTGGGTATTTATACTTTAACAGAAAATTGCTGCTAGTAAAAAGCCTTTAAGGCCCAATTAAATGAATCTTTCATAGTGGACATTGTGATGGACATGGGGCCGTATGGGAAGGACATATTCTGGAGAAGGGCCACCATCAATTTGCACTGTGGGCCTTGCTCATCTGTCACATGGGGTCCTGAGGAGTACCTCTGAGACAGGGTCTCTATTTGTGTGTGCAAACTACTCATGAGGACCCTGCACCCCACTGTGGCTACTGCCACATCCTGCTTCATCTCGTCACAGTCAAACTCCTTCAAGAAAAACAAACAAACAAACTCTGCTCTCACTGGCCCTTCCTACTTATTCAGTCTCTCCCCACTGCACTGTGGCTTCTTCCTTCCCCCACCCCCATGCCCGTTACTTCTTTAAAATCGCACCGAAAAAATCAGCCATCACAAACTGACAGAATATTTTCTCCTTATCAGTATGATCTCTGCCAAATTTGATTCTTGATTCTGCTCCCTGATTCTTCAAACGCTGTCCTCCTTTGGTTTCCAAGGCCATGTGCCTCCCTGGCTCTCCATGCTCTCAGGACTGCAGTAACTGAAACACGGGTCTGGGGTGGTAACACAATGTCCAGCAGCACCCCCATTCTTTGATAGAGACAGTTTCATTTTCTCAATTCTTATATCGAGTGCCATGCAAACACACGGTCAAGCCCTGTCTGACCTAATTGCCGGTCTGACTCATTTTGGAATAACAGTTTTGGAACCACCACTGCCCCAGCCACTGCCTCCTCTTCATATTGTCCACCTGAATCCGCTTCTACCCACGCCTCCAGTGCTAGTGATCTCTAAAGTTTTGGCATTGACCGCCTCTTCTTTTCCTCGTTTTTTCACCTGCTGGTATTATGAATTCCCTGGCTTTTGACCCCTGGGTCTCAAATCTCTACTTCTGTCTAGATTGACTGCCCCCAACTCTTTCCAGATCTGAATATCCAGCTACCTTTCAGACATCTCCATTCTACCTAATTTAGAGTGCCTTCCCTTCAGCACTGCACCCTCTTTTCCATCTCCCAAACTAATAGTCCCCCTTGGCTGCTTTTCCTCTCAGCCCCTTCTTTCATAAAGTCACAAAGGCTTGCCAAGTCCACCTCCGTAATAGCTGTTAGACTTATCCCTTTTTCCATTTTCTCACTTTTGCCTTGGAGTGAACCTCTATCTATGCTATAGCAGTAAGTACTGTTCCTTTTACTGCTACAAACCTCTAAACTTCTATAGTCTGTACAAGGAAGAAGTGCTTTTACGAAAATGCAAATCTGATCACGTGTCATCATAAAATGGTTAAGTGGCTTCCCATTATTTTACAGAATAAAGTCTCAATTCATGAACATATCAGCTGATAATACCTTGGGATCCAACCTCCACACAAGGTGCTGGCCTCCTCTTCAGGCACCACATCCCTTCCCAGTTCAGCCAAACACTTCACGTTGCCTAGCCTCTGTTCCTTTGGATGCTATGTTCTTCTGGATCGTTCTTGTAGTTTCATGAGTATCTGTGTCTTACCTACCTGTCTGGAAAATGGACTCCGTGCTAGACGGGACTGTGGCGTCAACCCTTTCTACTGGTGTTGATTGACTGAAGTACATGTCAAGGAGGGATAAAGAAAGGTAGAGGACTGTCACTTCCCATCTGGGTACTACAGCCTCCCATTAGTATTGGTGCACCTAACATGGCTCTAGGTGGAGATAACTGCTCGGAAATGTACCAGGCACACTTCAGACTAGGGTCATTAGAGCAGATGTGCGAATAGCCTGCATTCCTCAGAAAGAGAGAGCATCTTCATTTCTAGACCCTTGTATTTATGTGTATTGCCAGATGAGCTCTCCTGGAATTAAAAGCAAGGGTGGATCTTTTGGTGTACTGGAGGCAGATGCTGAAGTCATCATTCAATTGAGACCCAAAGAGGAAAAGGTTGTCTTCAATATTTCATCAATCAGGCACGCTGCCACAGTTTAGGTCATAGTTCAGTATAAGCCTCCTTGAGAGAGAAGACACAGGAGACTTTGGTTTCTTTCTGAATTTATAAAATAAGTGTATGACTATGGTGGTTTATTGCCTATTGTATGGTATACTAGTTTGAAAGATTAAAAATTAAAGTTTTCTTTCCTCTTTTTTTCTGGCTTGAATTTGTATTAAATAATCTTGTTTTTAATATGTTTGGTCTTATAAATCCTCATGGCTAAAGGAAAATTCTCCATTAATTAAAGCTCTCAAATAATCAGAATCTTAATTGTCAGGGTAAAAAAAAATATTGCACTAGTTGTAGTAAAAACATATAAATAAAATTCTTCTCGACAATTCTTACTGTTCCTCTCAATTTAGACAAGTTACCTAGAATGCCCACCTCTGTAAAGCTATACAATAGATATGGGTCAGTATGGTTATTTAGAAGCAACAGAGATTCAGCTAAATATTCTGAAAGTCCAGCGTTCTTGTTGCTAGGACTGCAAGGGGGGAAATACACATATTTAGAAAAACTTCGAACAGCATTTTCATAAGTCCTCCGCGTGTGTTTACACAGACTTTGTACAAATGTTTATGCAGCGCCGTATCCGTACGTGCTTGCAGCACCCGTCGCATGCCGTGATTGCACTGTGTTTGTCTTCTCTCGAATTTTAGTGCTGTGAAAGCAGGGGGTCATTTTCCCTTGCATTCTTATCACCTAGCACAAAGGCCAGTAGAATTACGGCTGATACCTATTAATTAAACAAACTTCAAACAAAAAAATGAATTTCTGATAATTCCGAGTCCCAGGGAAAATTCGGTACAATGGAATTCTCTATTTTTTTATTGGGGTCTTAGAAGATAAAGGACGAGTATATAGCAATTACTTCCACTAATTGTCTGAGATCTGGTCAATCTGATACAGTTTTGAATTTCAAGGGAAAATGATGGAAATTTGTTTTCTTTTATTATGTAAGTATGTACGCGTTATCCTTGATTTTGCTTCTTTGCCTGCAAAGCTTAAAATATGTATTATCTCGTCTCTCACAGGAAAAGGTTGCTGACTTCTGCTCTGTAAATGCTTCATATAAGTATATGAAACAATTAGTTTGTAACACTTTCCCTAACGTGACATTTTAACACCAAGCTGCACATTGAAATCATGAATTCTGCTTCTCATGTATATTTGTACATCTTGTACCTTATTTGACTTGGTGCAGGGCTCAATACACGTGGATGCTTAGTAAAAAGGGGGTCATTGATTTATTGCTCTGGCTGCTCAGTTTTAAGAAAAGACTTAGCCTTATTGCATTAGAATTTTAATTAATGGAAACCTGAAAATGCAATGTAAGCACAAATATTTATAATGAGAATTATTTTAAATGACTAGCCCAGACACTGAGGGATATGCTTAGAAATAAATGCTAGACTCGCCAGACTTAACTCTCTGCCGACCCTAGAAGTTGGTGAAATCTGCGAACGACTAGAAGTGATAACACGGACAACCTGAGGGATTTCTCTGAATTAATACATCAGGCCCAATAGGCTGATCATGTGCTTAATTTTAATTTAATACTTTCAAATGCAGAATGACAGTGGTACCAACCATAAAAATATTTTAAAAGATGTCAAAATTAGGTGACTACATAGAAAAAAGAATTGTAGCAGGTAAAGTAAAACCCAGAGTAAGTGTCTGGGTTAGTTGAGATTAGCATTTTAGTAAAACATCTTTTTCCCTTTAGGTTTATAGGAAAGTCCTTACTAATTTCCCTTGTTAAAAGAGTGCATTTCCAGCTGCCTGGGTAAGGTGAGGGTAGTATTGTAAATCCTGCCTAAATTTAGTTTGAATAAACCAATCAAAAATTTAACCTCTGTTTGGCAAACTAATTGGGTGGGGGTTTAAAACTATTAGTTATGTAATAAAACTGTATGCAGTCAATTAGGGTAAACTGATTATGTTCAGTGAGCTTCATTTCTGAGGAATCTTGTTAGCAGTTGAAATTTCTAGTTACTTGCCTAACTCTTGAAAAACAACTCAGCCTTTTGTATAAGCATGAGCTTTTCAATTCCCTGTAAATTTCTCAGGGCTTTCAGGTCACGAATTGTATTTTATTGAAGGAATCCGTGTTAAGTGCATGCGAAGAAAATAGTTCTGGTGGATTGCTCTTCCCTCAGTGGATTGCAAGTAGGCTATTAATATCGGATTCACTCTCTGGATGACCCAGCCCAGGGGTGGGGGTGCAGCAAATGAAGAGTCTGAGATGGGGACCAGTCCAGTTCCTCTTGGACTATTGTCTTCCCTTGGGTAGCTGCAGATATGATCCCAGGATGACAATCCAGAGAAATTAGAGAAGAAGAACCCTGGTATCAATTTTAATAACGAGATGGAAAACTGGGAATCTGGACAAGAGAGGGCATTCTGAGAAAGAAAGGGGTAGGAGGTGGGGCCTAGCGACCTTCCTCAGCCAGACAGGAGAATTGCAGTTTAGCTATGGATGCCATTCAGATGCTCTTTCCAGTTATTAAAAGAGGTTTGATATTAAAAGATACCATTTATAGTTTTCTTTCTACTTGCATTCTAGACCTGCATTTTTCCCAAGTCTTGGAATTGCTGGGTTTTGTTATCACAAACTGTATTATATTTTAGTTTCTAATTTATACACATTTCTCAGATATACTTGGCATTTTTGTGATTTTCTATGAAATCTGAATTTAAAGCACAATCAATGTTTTCTATTTATGTTTTCTATGAATGGGCACCTGGCAGTGATCCATCTAAGGCCAAGTCCCCCTAAAACACCCACAGCTTATATACCCTATGCACATCTTTAGAGTGAATAATTACCCAGTTATTTTTTATATATATGTAAAAATGCAATGTAAGCACACATATTTATAATGAGAATTATTTTAAATGACTAGGCCAGACACTGAGGGATATGCTTAGAAATAAATGCTAGACTCGTCAGGCTTAACTTTCGGTGAAACCCTAGAAGTTGGTGAAATCTGTGAAGGACTAGAAGTGATAACACTGACAACCTGAGGATTCCTCTGAATTAATACATCAGGCCAAATGTATATGTATGTGTGTGTGTGTGTGTGTGTGTATATGCCTCATAATGACAGAAGCCAAATATGTCCTACTTATGACTATTCCTAGTATAATAGCTCTCATCAAAATTTTTTTAACAAATGAATATGATTCTGGTCCTTGCAGAAGCTCCAAAAGCATGGAGCACATTTTTATAGTTACCATAGATACAAAAAGAATTAAACACGTAGTTCAAGGCCATTACGGCTTCCTTGACAAATTACATAACACACTTTTAGAGGATCTTATATTATTGAATAAAATATTTTATTATGGTTCCAAATATTTGACATCAAAGTACTTTCTACAAAAGACATTTTTGGAAAATAATATGATCTCCCAATTGAAGTGCTACCTGCTTTATATTAAGCATGTAATGTAACAGTCGATAAAGATATCTTAATAAAGTCATTCTAACATTCTTTGTTTAAAACTGGCAGCCTGTAGTACTCACTGCTGGTGAGGATATGAAGCAACTGGAACTCTCACACATTGCTGGTGGGAGTGGAAAATTGTACAGATGCTTTGGAACACAGTTTGGTAGTTTCTTATAAAGTTCTACATGTACTTACGATAATGCCCTAGCAATCCTGCTCCTGGTTAGGCGCCCTGGAAAAAGGAAAAGTTATGTTCCCAGTAAAACCTGTAGAAAAGTGTTCTGTCCAGCTTTATTTGTGATAGTCAGAAGCTGCAAGCAGCCCAGGGTCCTTCCGCAGAGGTGAGGATGAACATGCTGGATGAACACGCAGTGCAATGCTGCTCGCGGGTAAAAAGGAACAAACTACTGACGCATTTTTATACTGATACATGCAAAATGGATGGTTCCTAAAGACATACGGGAGTGAGAGAAGGCAGGTAAAAAGCTACATACTGTACAACTTTAACTAGGTGTTGTTCTAGAAAAGGGAAAACTAACTACCGACAGTGAAAATGTCGGTGGTTGCCAGAGGTGCGGGTGTAGTGAGAATAACTGCAGAGAGTTTGGGGGCCTGAGGGAAGTGTTTTGTATATGAATTGTGAAGGTAGTTACACAAATCCATATACTGTTGAACTCCATACCAAAAGAAAAAAATTACCATGTGTTAATTTTAAAAATAAAATAATCTCTCAGCATATAAGACTTAGATAATTGTTTAACCAATTAAGACTTATTTACACTCAGGTGGTGTCTTCTCAGGCACATCATCATTGAGATTTAGGGTCTTAAAAGCCGTGCTGATGTTATCTAAGAGGTGGAAAGGTTAGAAAAGTCAGCTATGGTATAAAAAAGAAATACAATAGTGTTCTCCAAAAGGAGACTCTCCTGTAATTATTCAAAAAGCAGAGTTGTGGGATCTTGTTTGAACACATCAGTTTATTGTCCAGTTATGTCGATTTCCCCCCCGGGTGCTTATTCTGGCATTAATTAATGTAACAGTATTTGAAAGAAAGATTCCAGCTGTGTTATGGTAGAAATAGCCTTGCTTTAAGGGACATGCATATTGACATGCCAGGAAAACTTGGGCAATTTTCTCACCAGTGAGATTTTTTTCACCCAGTCTGGAGTCTACATATTTATGAAATCATTGATGTTAGTCCTCCTTAGAAACTATGAGGATTACCATCCTAGATCAGATCATTTGTCCAACCTCTTGCATCTGGCTTAGGTAATTATCTGATGCTTTTGAGGGACATTTAAATCTTCCTCACAAAGAATTTGACCATTGTTTCATAGTGTTAGTTCTTATTGTTGAGATGTAGATGACTGGGCTGAAGATGAAGGATGTAACAGAACTAAGCTGTTTTGTATTTTTAAAATCTAATTTTATTTTGATGATATTGGTTAGATCCCAAATGATAAGGAATGTTGTGATATACTTGATCCAATTCTCAAAAATTTGATTTTCTACTCTACTATGAGGCTGCAAGAACAACTAGATAAAAATCCCATCTAACCTGAAGGGTTTTATACCTCTAGAAGTGTTATGTTTTATAAGAAGAAAAGCAAATGAGCCTTACCATATTTGTAACTGACTGTTCAGTGACTTTTGTAGCGCTGTGGTCTCAGAGCTAATTGTTCCCAAATAATTGATAACTGCTAACTCTGTAGACAGTTACTTTTTAATTTACCATTTTATTTCTAATATATTGCTTTGAGTGTTTAAGAATGGTACAGTTTAATTGGTTAATATAGTGTGATCCTTTTCTCCCTTCCTGTCTCTCAGGCAGATGCTAAATGTATAGGCATTATTATATATTAGAAGGCAACAGCAACTTTTTAAAACACATTTAGGGGCCAACAGCAGCTTCTTAATAAAGATGTTTTTTTTTTAATGTATGCCAATTGAGAGACAAACCCTTTTGCATACAGCCAGGAGTTGGGATTTAGGCACCTCACTCAATGAGAATATTTATTGTTGTTTAAAAGCAGAGTCTAGCTGAGGTTTTTGATTGTCAGGAAGGCTGCTATGTCACGTGAGCTGTAAGTAACCTACGGACAGGGTATGCAGGGAACCCTTCCGCAGCGCTGGACTCTCAAGCGGGATGGTTTTGCCTCTCGGAGGACGTTTGGCAATATGTGGAGACATATTTGGTTGTTACAACTGGGGGTTATGGGGTGTACTTACTGGTGCTTAGTGGGTAGAGGCCAGTGTTGCTGCTAGACACCCTATAACGTACAGGACATCCCCTACAATAAAGAATTATCCAGTCCAATATGCCATTAGCGCCAAGGTTGAGAAATCCCACTCTATAAAGTGAAGGAAATACATTTTAGCATGAAGCACAGTGCCTTGAACATAGTAGGTGCAGATTACGTATTGACCAAATTTTCACAAGGGGCTTCTCAAAAAGACTCAGGACATAGAGGGAGAGTATTTATTATTATAATCAAGTAAATTGCAAAGCAATGTTAATCTAACACAAATTTCATGATATGCGTTACAATTATTTCACAGCTTGTTTGATTAGGCACACATGCAAAACAGCTCATTAAAAGGACTATTACTAATATCAGTTTTTAACCAGTGAGACTAAATGTTGCTTTGCCCCCTTTTCTAGTACAGCTGGTTTCCAAGGACCAGTTTTTCGGGTCTCACCCTTGCTATGGCTCACAGTTTCTGGAGCTCACGTCCCACCTGCTGGGGTTCTCTCCCTCCCATGACAGTTCTCCAGAGAGGCAGCTCTGTCTCACCTCTAACCTTTGAGTTTGCTAATCTTTTTGGCTGTTTGATTTTATAAACTTGAAGGATTCTGAAGCAAAAAATCCTGTTAATTTGTCTCTCTCTCTCTCTCTCAACTCTGGATCTTGAAAATAAACTCTTTATATGTTGAATAGTAGGATATTTGGGCCAGGAAATGATTACTTTTATAGATATAGTGGATTGTCCAGGGGAGAGTGCATGGGGGACAGGACCAGAGATCTCAGCCTTTGGTTTTGGACTGAAGAAATCGCTCTTCTGGACATCTGGGCAGATTTTTGCCTGGTTGGTTAGTGATCATTATGGCTTTCATGAATCTTGCTGTGCTCCTCCTAAGAATCAGACTCATAAAATCTTCAGCCCCATTTCCCCCTTCCTGGGCATCAGTAGGACATTTGTCAGTAACCATTCTTGTTTAACTTAGTGTCTGTTCATCACTGCCAACAGAACAGGCTTTAGACCAGGCTTCAGAGTGCTATGGGTTTGCAGACTAGGGGAGACCCGTTCCTAAAAATCACAGCACTGCTTGAAACTTGGTGCTTATAATTCCTTTACATGAAGACAAACTTTTAAATCCGCTAGAAAGTTTAACAGTTCAAACTCACAAATGCAAACTGGGAGTGCCAGCTAATGAGATTAAGTTTTCAGCAAACTTCAAATAAGGATAGCAGATTAGGAATAAAGAAGAGTTTTGAGAGCCCCAGAATGGGAGAGGTGGTTTTTCTAAGACACAAAACGTCATCAAAGGCAAACTTTTCCTACTTTAATGAAATTTCACTTTGGGCTTGTGCTAGTTTATTTTTTCTGCTCTTCACATCCAGTTGTACAACTGATACAAGATAGTAGGCAGGGAAGAGATTATTTCCATTCTAGAACTGTTACACAATAGAACTTTATACACCTTATAACCTCTATAAAACCTAGACATTTTAATTAATACACTTCCAAGAGATATTCATATATACACATATTGTTACTATTTTAAACCAACGATAAATATTAAGTAGCCATCATTTATCAACTTCACAGCCTAAGGGGGAAAATCTCAAGTATCAACTTCTTAGACTTAGATAAATGCAACATTATTTCAACTAAAGAACTATAGAAATTAACCCTAGAAATAGGTGGAATAGGTAAGTTATTTTCTGATAACTACTTATGAACTTCAGGATTTTGCTTTGTATTCCTCTTTTTTTTTGGCAAGCTGGTCTTTATGTTTCAGAAATAACAGTATTAAATGCTCTGAAGAAAGATTAGAGGGTTGATATTGAGGTTGCATTGTGAAGACAAGTTAAAAGCTTTAATTTATACTTGAGAATAACAAGATATAAAAGGATTTTGTGAAAATCCTTTGTTCATTAGATAATGTTTATTTAACAAGAAATGAGTGTTTTCAATGAGATTAAACTGAGGATTTTATTGGAAAGACTTTAAGAAGCAAGGTCTCTGTTCTTTAAACCCTACTGATTTAAAGAAATATTACCAAACATTTTTAAGTCCTTTTTTATTTAGTTCTGTCTATTTGCCACTGGTTATAATGGACTTAGAAACTAAAATCTTATTCTCTTACTCTTCATGTTCTGTTTTAAAATTTTGGCAAGACTGTTTTCTTTGTGCTTGTCGTTGTTGGAAGGCCCCAGCAGAAGTCCAGTTCTGCTGCGGTCAGCACGGTTGGAAGAAGCCATGATGTCACTATCAGCAGGGCAGCTCTGTGCTGGGAAGTCTCCTCAGTCAACATCTTGGTTGGGCAAAAGCAATGTGACCGTACCGCCTGATTCGCCAGGACAGCCCAAGTTCATCCCAGTGGCCCCAGCATAATTGTAATACATTCCTCTCCAAAGTGTCTTGGTTTAAACAGTAAATTGTATGGTCACCCCAAACTAGAAAGACATGTGGAAAGAATGGTAGTGGTATCAAGTGGTTGTTTCTTGTGATGGCAGGGCAAATGTGTGGCTTTTGAAAAATATCAGTAGATTATACTATCCAGGATGGAACAGAATGTGGTAGAATTTTGGGGAAACTAAGAAGGAAAACATTTGCAGACATTGCTATAAACTAACAAGCCAAAACAGGGAGGAGGAGCAAAGGAAATAAATAAGCATCATAAGAGCTATTAATGATTGGGACAAAGCCAGGTGCTGTGGTGGTGCTAATGGGGAAGGGGTACACGGGAACCAGAACTCACTTCTGCTTTAAGAAACAGAAAAAGAAAGTGCTTAAATAGCAAGAAAAGATAGTAAAGAGGTCAAGGACACAGATTTTGGAACAGACTGCTTAGAGTTCACTTTCCTCAAGCTATTTAAAAATGAAAAAATGCTGAAACCCTATGTCTTATTCTCCTCATCTATGAAAGGGGTGATGGTGGCAGCTATGTCATAGGGTTGTTATGAAGTTTAAGTGGGTTAGTGCTTAAAATACCTAAAATAATGTCTATCATATTGTAGGCACACAATACACAAAGTATAGTCTGCATTATTACCACTGTTATTGTTTTCAGTGAGCAAAGGAGGCTATGGCCACACTGTTACCCAAGGTCTTCAATGAAGCTGCACACATGTCTCTGGATGGCAAATTGCACACTGAACAACTGAGCAACTCTGCAGCCAGACGGGCTGGATGGACTTCCCACCTCTATCACTTACTTGTTTGGCAAATATCTGGACATTTTAGTCTTTTGATGGAGATAAAAATAGCATAGCCTCTTTAGGTTTATTGTGATAATTACACTTCCTACAGCCTTGTCTCAGGCACATGGTCAGTGCTTGTTAGAAGTCATTCTATAGAACCTCTTCCTACTTCTGGCCAAGATGGAGGTGTAGGGAGATACACTTTGCCACACAACCAAAAGAAGGACAATAACAAATTGAAAAAGAAAAAACAACCAGAACTGCCAGAAAATTGAACTGTATGGAAGTTCGACAACCAAGGAGTTAAACAAGAAACATTAATTCAGACTGGTAGGAGGGACTGAGATGGGCAGCTGGGGCAGAGAGGACACGCAGCAAGAAGTCGGCTGGAGGACCAGACGGTACCACATTTGCATGCTGATAAACCAGAGGGAACAACTAGGGAATGAGACAGACTGTGAAACCCAGGATTCTGGCATGGGAAAAGAAAGCCTCCAAACCTCTAGCAAAAAAACCTGTGGGGGGTTGCAGTGGTGGGAGAAACTCCCAGACTCATAGGAGAGTTCATTGGAGAGACCCACAGGGTCCTAGAACATACACAAATTCTCCCACCTAGGAATCTGCACCAGAAGGGCCCAATTGCTTGTGGATAGTGGGAGAAGTGACTGAAAGCTAGCAGAGAGCCATGCAAGCAGCATTGTTCCCTCTAGGACCCCTCCCCCACATAGAGTACCACAACACAGTGACATGGGTTGCCCCACACTGGTGAATACCTAATACTCTGCTAATTACAATGTAACAGGTGCACAAAAATATTGCCCAAAGGGATATTGCCCAAAGGAAAGAATAGATCAAAGCTCCAGAAAAACAACTAAGCAATGAAGAGATAGACAACCTATCAGATGCACAGTTCAAAACACTGGTAATCAGGATGCTTATAGAAATGACTGAGTATGGACACGAAATAGAGGAAAAAGTGAAGGCTATGCAAAGTGAAATAAAGCAGAATATACAGGGACCAACAGTGAAGGGAAGGAAACCAGAACAAAAATCAACAATTTGGAACAGAAGGAAGAAATAAACATTCAACCAGAACAGAATTAAGAAACAAGAATTCAAAAAAAATGAGGAGAGGCTTAGGAACCTCCAGGACAGCTTTAAACATTCCAACATCTGAATCATAGGGGTTCTAGAAGGAGAAATGGAAGAGCAAAAAATTGAAAACTTATTTGAAAAAAAAATGAAGGAGAACTTCCCCAATCTTGAAAAGGAAATAGACTTCCAGGAAGTACAGGAAGCTCAGAGAATCCCAAAAAAGTTGGATCCAAGGAGGAACACACCAAGGCACATCATAATTACATTACCCAAGATTAAAGATAAGGAGAGAACCTTAAAAGCAGCAAGAGAAAAGGAGACAGTTACCTACAAAGGAGTTCCCATAAGACTGTCAGCTGATTTCTCAAAAGAAACCTTACAAGCAAGAAGGGGCTGGAAAGGAGTATTCAAAGTCATGAAAGGCAAGGACCTACATCCAAGATTACTCTATCCAGCAAAACTATTATTTAGAATGGAAGGGCAGAGAAAGTGCTTCCCAGATAAGGTCAAATTAAAGGAACTCATCATCACCAAGCCCTTATTATATGAAATGTTAAAGGGACTTATCTAAGAAAAACTGGGATCAAAAATATGAACAGTAAAATGACAACAAACTCACAACTATCAACAACCAAACCTAAAACAAAAGCAAAACAAACTAAGCAAACAAGTAGAACAGGAACAGAATCACAGAAATGGAGATCACATGGAGGGTTATCAGTGGGGAGGGCAAGAGGGGAGAATGGGGGAAAAGATACAGGAAATAAGAAGTATAAATGGTAGGTACAAAATAGACAGTGGGAGGTTAAGAATAGTATAGAAAATGGAGAAGCCAAAGAACTTATATCTATGACCCATGGATTTAAACTAGAGGGGGTATGCTGGTGGGAAGGGGGGGTGAAGGGCAGAGTGGAATAAAGGGGAGAAAAAATGGAACAAGTGTAACAGCATAATTAATAAAATTTACTTTAAAGAAAGAACTTCCTATCAACTTGCATATATGGTAAGAGATAAGTAAGCTATTGACTTTCTGAGTCCCAAATCTAATCATTCTTACACAGTAGGCAATGAGCATGTAGTTCCTATTGAGGCATGGAAGGGCTGTAGGCCAGTGAGTATGTTTGAGCAGTATGTGAAATGCCTCTAAGAGAAGGTAGCAGCCGTTACAGTTCTGTCATTCAGAGGAGATGATGAATCTGAGGTCCATCAGCACATGTCTCTGGTGCACGTGCTTCTCCAGGGGCCGTGAGTGTTGTGTGAAGAAGTCAAAGAGCTGAATCCTGATCAACACCTTGCCTTAAAGGGTTGGGTGAAGACGGTCCCCCAAATAAAAATAACAACAAAGCAACAGATAAAGAGAAACAGAGGTAAGAGAGAATGAGGTAAAAATGATGTCCTAGCAATAAAGGCAAGAGAACATTTCAAGAATGAGAATAACAAATGCTATAATTAAGTCAAATGTGATTAAGTCAGAAAGAAACTAGATCTTGGAACTGGAACTGAAGCTTAAGCTTCTAATAACATCACTGAAAATAGTATTTGTAGAGTGATTGGGGCACAATATAGATTACAGTGGATTGAGACCTTTCTAAACAATGAAAAATATTAAATAAAAAATAGCATAAAAGAAAAAGAAAAACTATCTTTGCAAGGACTTTGAGTAACTGGAAAAGAAAGGAAGAAGGGGAGGGAGGGAGGGAGGAAAGAAGGAAGGAAAAAGAAAGGAAGGAAGGAAGGAAGGAAGGAAGGAAGGAAGAAAGAAAGAAAGAAAGAAAGAAAGAAAGAAAGGAAGAAAGAAAGAAAGAAAGAAAGAAAAAGAAAGAAAGAAAAAGGAAAGAAAAAGGAAAGAAAGCTGGTGTTTATCATATGGGAAACTTACACATGCCTCTAGCTATTGGGAAGAAGTTTAAAGAGCTAAGAAAAAGGTAATAAGTGACAAAGCCAAATTGTGACGTTCAAAGAGAAGGAGACAGAGGTGAAGTCACCCATGCAGAAGTTAACTTGGGAAAGAGGAAATGTATCCATTTCTTTGAGTCAGATGAGAAGGAGGTAAGGAAGAATGAATATTGGAAAATGTTGCTTAGCATAATGCTCTCAAGATCCATCCATGCTGTCGCTAAGGGTAGGAGCTCCTTCTTTCTTTCTGCTGCATAGTATTCCATTGTGTAAATGTACCATACACCCATAAGTGGAACCTGATCAACAAAACAAAGAAGCAAGCAAAATGTAACCAGAGACATTGAAATAAAGAACAAACTGACTAACCAGAGGAGAGAGGGGAGGGGAATAATGGGGGGGGAGGGGAAGGGTCATTAAGGAACATGTATAAAGGACACATGGATAAAACCAAAGTGGGGTATGGTCAAGAGTGGGAGGTGGGGATAGGTGTGTGTGGGGGAATGATGAGGGGAAAATGGAAAACACTGTACTTGAACAACAATAAAAAATGTTAATAATGCAAAAAAACAAAAAATGCACATGACAGAATATTAGATGAAAAGTATAGACATACTGATCACAACTATGTGAAAATGAGTCTGTAAATAAAAAAGACTTGGAATGCTAAAAAAAAAAGAAAATTTTAAGGGTAGAGTTAGGTCCTTGTGTCCCCAAGTTTATCTGTAATGTGAATGACTTGGGCATGGAAGTAGAAGGATAGAAAAAGCTAATCTTGAACAGACAAGAACTTTAACTAGAGGTGAATGGAAGATGGGTTGATCAATACTGAAGGTTCAGGCAAGGTTGGAGATAAAATTATTTGTAATAGCACCAAATGACACAGCTCTGTTCTATATGGTTAATTCTTTTTAACACATTATTTCTTTAATTTCCTAGGAGCAAAAGTGATGGAAGGTGATGTATATCTTTGTGAAGGATAGGGATTTGATATGTGGACATAGGAGAAGAAGGAGAGATGAGAAATTGGGAGCCCTGAGAATGCTGATGAGGGGGTCAAGGAAGTGATGAGGAAGGAAGTGGCCACTAGGTAAGAACTGGAAGTCAAAGAGGGCTGAGGAACCACGACTGACGTCTTGGTTCTAATTTCTTTCACTTAGATAAAGAAGTAGGTACAGCTGGAATATAAATACAAAAATATTATTTTTTTTAAAAAACAGGAAGTTTGGTTGGAAAAATAAGTTTCCTTTTTAAGATGTCAGAGATGGAGGGCTCCTGGGAAATAAAAAGGGCCAGGGAATGGCCATTGGAGCAGATACTAGCATGGTGATCTCTAATGTGATAAAATCCTTTTCATGGTGAATGTTAAAAGGGATCTCAATGATAAATCATTCAGTCTAATCTCATTTTTTGAGATGGTAAATTTGAAGTTCTGAGAGCTAAGCCAACTTATTTAAGAAGAGTCAATTTTGGCAAAACTGCTAGTAGAACGCAGGTCCTCTTTTCCCAGTATGGGGCTGTATTTAATGAACCACACTTGAAACGCTGATGTATTGATTAGCTTGATGAAGGTAGAAATACTATCATAAAATGACTTGAGATTGTGTTTAGAAATGAATGAACCAATCTCTTTGTGCACACATCATCACATAAATGCATGGTGTCAAATCCTGGCAGCCAACAGTGACCAGTGGCTGGTATATCAGAGAGAAAATGTAATCCAGGTGACATGTGACATAAAAAGTCCACATTGCCTAGCAGCAGCCCTTGCTTAAGTCTAGCTAATTAGTGGTACTTTTTGGTTAATTCACATGGTTTGAAAATATGAAAATAATTTCAGGGTCACTTTGGAGGTTACAGTCGAGTCTTGCCTGATTTATTCATCCATACGCCCACCTACTATTTGAGAAACAAACAGTTTTATAGCCAGCGCAAAGAACATTGGACTGAGATATCAGGAGAATCACATTTTTGATCAACTTACTCCATCTTTGAGCAAGTACTACCATCTGAAACTCAATTTTCTCATTAGGCAAATATAAATGCAACCTATCACGCCAGCCTTTCATAGCTATTGTGAAAGGCAAATGATGGCATGTGAAATGGTGGCAAAGTACACAGAAAGGCGGCTAATAGTGGCTCAGATGCTGAGTCTGCACTGAGCAGGTGGGCATCTATGACTATTTAACCTCTCTGCACATGGGTTTCATCATCTGTAAGATATAAGGGCATTATCTTTCATGTTGTTGTTAACATCTGTATATGATGAATAGAATTATCTCTTACATAAAAGGATCTATTATTGACATACAATAGCAGGAGTTAAAATTATTTGTATATTAAAAGGTGTGATACAAATGTAAAGCTTTCTGTTTCTTCTTTTTCCTTTCAATTCTTGCTGAAATCTTCCTGCAGTTCAGGCAGTTTGATAAAAATCATACACCTAACTTTAGTGACTTTCTTGCCTCATGTTTAATTCATTCCTGTCTGTGAAAGGAGAAGTACTGGAAATACTATCATCTATTTTTTTCCCTGCTCCTGTTTGCCCCTCCCCTTCTCATTTACTTTTTGCAATGAGATAGCTTACATCCTTATTTGTGGTATTAGGACTTTAGGAAGCCAAGAACATCAACTTTTCTGAAAACCAAGGGAGAATGTAGTATCTGAGATAATATAAGTTTATATCTGACACCTGAAAGACATATTAAGTAACCTTGATACCCAGTCCTTGGGAAACGTTTTCAGAAAGATCTTCTTATAGATTTCAAATATATACATCCCATATGTAAAGGAAATTTAGCTACAAAGGAGCATAACATGAACATGCAGTCTGAATGTGAATGAATGAAAAAAACCCCTAGAGTTACTAATTGAAATAAATGAATGTGTTGATTCAATGTAACACATATTTACAGAGTATCTACTGTGTTTCTGGTACTCTTCTAGTTAGCTGGGGTACATAAGTGTACAAACTAGACAGAGATCCTGGGCCTCTTGGAGTTTACCTTCTAGAGAAGAACGATACTATAAATAAGTAAATTACCTACTGGGTTAGAAACTGATGAGTGCTGTGAACAAAATTTTTAAATGCAGAGTATTGTAAGAGGCAACAAGTGCACATGTGTGGGTAGTTGTTCAGGTGGGCCTCAATGAGGAGGAAATGTGAGCAGAGTGGAAAAAGCTGCGGTAATGAGCCACTTGAATACCTGGGAGGGGAGCAGAGAGCTCTGCCTTGGTCGCGGGTGCAAATGGGGTAAGTGATCCGAGCACAGGGACACAGAGGAGAGGTATCAGAGGATGAGGTCAGAAGGAATGTACCCCTGATCTTTGCAAAGAACTCCAGCTTTTGGTGTGGTTTTAAAGATCGCCAAGTCTAATTTTCTTAACATATGAAGTCGAAGAGCAATCATCCTCCTTTTACAAGAGGAGCATAATCGATGGTTCAGAAGGTTTTTCACCCTGAATCTTCAATGCCTTTCTAAAATGAGGCTAAGTAAGATTTAGACCTTGTCAGCCAGAGCTACCCTCCATCTGGGACAGTTTTACAGCAAATTATATAATGATCTTGTCATCCAGTGATTATAATTTTCAACTTTAGAGTAAATTATGGAATGAATTTTGCCAACCAGCTATCAGCACAGAAAGAGTGTTAGAAAAATCTTCTTAGGAACTTAGAGAGCATCAGATATGGATTGGTGGAATGGAATTAGGATAGAATTTGGGATAACGGAATATGGATGGAATTCTGATCACGTGGACACGGAAAGCTCACGAAAGTGCTATTGAGCAAGGTGTTTGCATAGCAGATATGGTGGTGTTTTGTCCCGATAGTAGGTTTTGTTGTATATACCACTCCCCACCCCACTATCACCACACTTTTCCAACTGAGTCTGGAGATGGCCTCGTAATCCCTCCTGAGATAATACTTGGGCACCACTGCCAAAGATGGGCACCAGCCCTTGAAGTGAACCATTTTTCATTTTGAGTCAGTTAGAACAAAGAAGTTGCTCTGGAAAAGAGGAAGTGAAGTTTGCATGGAATACAAGGGGAAATTGGCAAAGGATCTCGGGTTATTAGGCGAACCATGTACCTACAGGTTGAATAAAGGCAGAGTAGGGCCTGTAGGGGACGAGACAACAAAAGTGAACAGTCTTAGAAGCATTGGGAGACAAGAGTAGCAAACCTCACATTTCACAGGAGTAGTAAAATTTTTTCTTGTTCTTCTATTTTTTCTTTACCTCATTTCACAATATGAAAACAAATATGCTCTCAATGAAATTAAGTGATAAAATTTTTAAAAATAAAAGGAAATACTTGTACACTTAGTGTGTAATAAGTCCATAGACTCTTATGTTGAGGAAGGTCAGGGAGTCAAATGTCGAAGAGGAAAAGAAAAGAGAGGAAAATATGGTTAATTTTATGACCAATAATAACATTGTACTTATGCCCTAATATAAGAATAATGAGGTTGAAGCTTTGGGGCATACAATGATCATCTGAGAGGACAGGAAGGAATTCTCCTACTCTTATCCCTAACAATTTGAATGGCACCAAAAAATTGGCCAGGTGCCTTCTAGGTATAATATTGTTCCCAAGAGGCATCTCCTACTGACCTGGGATTCTTGAATGAGCAGTGGCTAGCTTCATCTGGAAAATCCTGTATTTCAGGGGAAATCAGCCTTGAATCCAAACGAAACGAATTTTGTAGTTGGTGGAATGATAAACTCCCCAATGATGGATATGGTCTAATTTTGCTTTTGACCCAGTGAGTGAATTTCTCTTAAACTTAATATTCATATAACTAACTTAGTGCATCGTAATGGGTGGAAATTGGCCTTTGACACAGAGCAGGCCCAATGGAAA
The DNA here is from genome assembly GCF_022682495.2 of Desmodus rotundus. Lineage (NCBI taxonomy): Eukaryota > Metazoa > Chordata > Mammalia > Chiroptera > Phyllostomidae > Desmodus > Desmodus rotundus. The sequence goes on along the minus strand of NC_071397.1, from coordinate 16,603,785 downwards.
GCATGTGAACTATCCCTTAAGAATTATAAATATGCTCTTTCCCTTTTGCCAAACATTTTTTTCAAATTTTAAACCATCTGCTTGTAACTTCTGACTTTCTTTCTTGGCATGCAGTATGCTACTTGAGCTCCTGTGTTCCAGACCTTAGTGAGGCTCTGAATCCTTAGCTGTGTTTAGGGCTCGCAAATGAGTTTTGAGCTGCCCACCAAATGATCACTAGGAGGGCAGAAAGCATCTGTAGTCATTTTTCAAGAACATAATGAGCAACAATACTTTAATTAAATGGAATCTCCTAAAATAATAGATATAGGCCAGGTCAAAAAGTCAGGGCCTTTGGCCTTTCATCTCAATCTTGCTTCTAAACTAACTGGGACCTTGGCCTTTTTGTTCTTTGCTTCCAAGTACTTATTCACTTTTTAAAATTTATTTCATTTACTTATGTAAAACATGAATACTATGTGAGGCAGAGTAATTAACTCCAGTTAACAGATAACCCCTCAAACCTCAATTGTTAAAGAAATTTTTTCTTTCACATCTTAGCCTGAAGAGGACCGGGCGTCTCCCCTGGCAGCTGTGCCCCTGGTGGTGACTCAGGGATCTAGCCTGCTTCCAAAGGCCTGTTTGCCATTTTAGAGTCTTGAGGTCCAGCTTCAGTACCAGTTTCCTTATTTGGGAAATGGAAGCAATAAAAACATACCTCTCAGTTTGTCATGGTGATGAAATACAGTTAGACATGTTGATTCACTCTCACAGCACCTGGCCCATAGCACACACTCAGGAAACTTGGACATTTCTTCCTTCTGACTGCGTGTATCAGGCCCCGGTGCTGTGCACGGGAGAGGAGAGAGACGTGCGAAGGTGGCTGAGGCTCACTGATATCTGCACTCAGATAGCTCATGAGCTCACTCTCTAAAAGAGAAGGTATATTTGTTACTAGAGACGTAGCTCTAGGTTCCATGAAAGCAAACATGTGCCTCTCCTTTTATTTTTCACTATCGAATTTCCAAAGTTGAGATCACCATCAGGATAATGATAAATGCTCCATAAATAGTGTTAAATCCATGCTTAAAATGTCAGAACTGTACCAGGAAGGAATTAGAAAAGGAGATTCTTTTTCTGTTTTTCTCTCCCCATCACCTACCCTGCCTCAGAATTTACAAAAATCTGACATGCCTAAGATGACTATTGTTTTCCTGATTCTATACCAGACTTCATCCAAATTGAAGAGATCAGCTTTATATGCAAACCATAGTACACAATTGCTTATAATTTCTACACATTGAGTATAGTAACTAAAATTTTGCTTAATCAATTATTCCTTTTTCCTGCTGAGCTATGTATAGTGTTTGTTGGCATCTGTAGATATCAGAACAGTGCCTGTTCTTAAAGCTGCAACCACTACTTTGCCTCCAGTTTGCATAAAGCCTGTGCTGTAAATAAGCCACTCTCAGTGTCCGGGGCCAACCGTGCAGCTCAGTAATCTAGCTATTTTCTTGCTCAAAGTTGGATTCCAAAACCCCTTTACCTTGATGAATTGTTTTCACCCATTTTCAAGTGTAGCCATTGAACTTAAAAGATGACTTGGAAGGAACCCTTGGCCCAGGGTCTTATTTTTAAGAATATTAACAAATTATTTGTTCAAATGACTGAACAGTATCTGGTTAACCTGATCACTGATTCCCATCAACTCTCCCTCCTGGCTTATATTTATTACTTTCAGGGAGCGGATTGTTTGGGTGGCTGCTTCCTCTTTCAACCCATTTTCTCCTGCAATGGTGTCCCTGTAGAGAAATATCCATGTATATTGCTTTGCATGCATGATAAGGAAACTGAGGTGCACGGTCTTCTGTTGTCAAAGGTCAGCTAGAGGTAGGAAAAGATAAATTGGAATTGACATTACCAAACTGGTGCCTCTTGTCTCAGTGAGATTCCCCTTGACGCTCCCTTCCATGACAGCCCCCAGAATCGGATGCTCTCATAACGGCTTCCATCACTTCCTGTTTCCGAAGAGCAGCAGGGGCAGTCTGTCCACTCGGCTTGCCCTTCTGTGAGGGTGACCATGTTGGTTACTGCCGGAAAGGGGACCTGTTTCTTTTTCATCCAAAGGAGCTCTGGATATAGCAAAAGAAGCAAGTAGAGCCAGCTGTATGCATTTTTCACCCATATTAAAACTGCCAAGCATAAACGCAAGAACTCATTCTGAAAGACTTCAGAATGCTAATTCTGGGCATATGGAAATTTTTTCTCCTAATTACTTCAACAACCTTCTGTGCACAATATATTGAGGAAATTTCATCTTTATATCACAATGGCAAGGAAGACAGATTTGCAGAGTTTCATGCGATTTGTTTTTCAAGAAGCTTTAACAGAGAAGATTGGTTCTCAGGTATTAGATAAAGCAAAGATTGGGATAAATTATGTAAGAAAATTTATGTTAGGAAGGTAAAAGTTCCAGTCTGACAGACCACATGTATGACTACCTGCCCTCATCCTGTCTCCTGAGGATAAAAAAAAAAAAAAGGAGTTCTTTTATGGTCTTTGTTCCCCTTCCTGAAGCAGGGTACTTGTACATAATCAGAGAAGAGGATCCATCTGAGAAGAGCAGAGATGCCGTATCCTTCAGGGTAGGCTACGTGAGAATGCCACAACACACCATCTGCAAGTCTCTACAGTTGAAAACAACAAAGGTTTATTTCTTGATTACACATTTTGTCTATCGCTGGTTGGTAGGAATCAGCCTCTATCTTATATGTTGCTGGTCACTGTCTCAGAGACAAACTTAAAACGTTTGGAATTGGCAAGCGTTTTCTGTAAAAGGCTAGATAGTAAATATTTTCTACTAGGCAGGCCGTAGAGTTTTCCCCACAGTTACTCAACTCTGCTGTTGCTGTGCAAAAGCAGAATTTACAATGTTTCACAAGATGTAAACAAATGAATATGGGTTATGTTCCAATAAAACTTTATTTACAACAATAGCCGATGGGCTGGATTTAGCCAATGGCTGGTAGTTTCCCAACTCTTTCAATTAAGTTGTATGGCCCAGAAGAGACACTTGTTACTTCTGCTCAATGATTAATGATTGACTAATAATTCTACTTAACCATAACATGGGGGAGCACAAGACTGTCACTTCCTCAGGTAAGCCTAGCCTTATATATAGTTGTAAATGTGTTCACCTACATACCGCGCCCCCCGGCCCCCACCAAATTGAGAAATCACTGTTGTTTTCACAGCTTTACAATGCTTGATGGAGCTTACAGATCTTCTAGGGTTTTTCTACCCTTCAGTTTTCTCTGTAGCTCAGGAAAACAGACTTTACAAGGTGGTGGTATTCATTGACTATTTAAGAGGCAGTAGAAGCGGCTGGTCCATCAAAGAAGGTGTTGCTCGGCTCTGTGTGTATTGGTCTCAGTTACCGTGTTGGGTGTGAATAGCTGGAGTTACTTATCTCTTGAAATCTTCATCTTTGGGAATCCTGAGTCAGAATATGAGTCCTAAACATATCTTGGGAAAGGATTTGGAGTAGCAAGGGAAGCATTTTGTCAGAGGACATTTCTCAACAGTGAGGTTGCCTAGGGGACAAAATCTTTGTCTCACAGACCAGTCTGAGAAGTTTCCTAGGCGTAGCAATGCAACAGGGAAGCGCTGCCAGATGGCGTTTTCAGTTCATTTTGCTACAAATGGAGTCTCACTTAAATCTGTTTTACCGTAGGATGATGTCACGTCATATATTTGGTTTTCTAGCAAATCCCACTCCTCCCCCCAGTTACAGCCAACCCCACAGGTCCATCATTGTTTTATAAAGTCAAATAGTTCCTTCCCTTCAGCTGATACACCTTTTTCAAGTTTTATTGGTACCACTCTAAGAGCAAAACTTAAATAGTCCATTTAATTTTACACAGTGCCACTCACTAATATTTCTGATTTTCTCCATAGAAATAGTTTGACCAAATGTAGAAAAATGTGAGTTCAAGTGGATTTATCAGTTTGTTAAAAGAGTGACACTAGGAATCTATTATGTAGGTAATAGGCTATCAATTGAGATATCTCTTCGTATTGATTATGATTCATACTTTCTAAAGTTTTAAGGTACTTTCTTGCTTATAATCACAGAAACAAAGCATTTCAGTGAACCATTTTAATACAGGCATGCCTCAGAGATATTGCAGGCTCATTCCAGACCATCACAATAAAACAAGTCGTAATCTTTTTGCTGGTGGAGGGTCTTGCCTTCAATTTGTAAAAAATGCAACCTTTATGAAGTGTGATAAAGTGGAGCGCAATAAAATGAGGTGTGCCTATAATTAAATTGAAAAGATAAAAACAGAAAACAGAACATATACCTGGACTAAAAGCCATTAGTTAGTGATAGCTCTTCAACTTTCATTCTCCTCAGTCAGTGATATTTTTGTTGAATATGAGAAGATTCTAGGGGCGATGATTACTCAGCCATGACAAAGAGTACCATTTTAAAAAGAGGGAGAATGACCTACATCTAAAAAAGTATTTTCAAGGTACAGATGATATTTTTATTTAAAGTAGTACTGTACTATACCTTGAAATTAATCATAATTGGCTTAAATGAAGGTGCTATTATGGTTTTCCCTTAAAAGTTTTTAATTTTATTTCCCAGATTAGCCGCCAATATCAAGCTACCACAGAGAAGAGCTCTATCATTTCTAAAGAGACTATTTTCCAAGTTTCTTTGTTTGGCACAATAATAATAACAATAATAACACTTACTGTGCCCCAGGCACTGTTCTGAGCCTTTCAAAATATAGTTCATTGACCCAGACACCTTATGAGCTTGATTCCATACCATTTTTTTCCACTTTGCAAGGGAGGAAACTGAGGCACAATAAAGTTAAGTTACTTGCCTAAAATCTCACAGAATAACTATCAGAGCCAGGATTTGAACCCAGGCACTTTGCACCAGAGTCCATATAAATAGCCAGTCGATAAGAATAACCACTGTGCTGTAATATTGTTCACAGCTAGGACAACAGAAATGGCATTGAGATGCCAGTGAAGGAGCAGAAAATGTAAGGACAACCAAACTATATGATTAAGAACAATTTGTGCTCCTTTCGTGCTTATCTAAATTGACCACAAATTCACCAAATACAGGCAACTGCATTTTGCCTGGGACTGTGGAGATATAGGGAGAACGTTAACACCCCTTCTTTCAGTAACTGGTGTAGAGATTTTTCTTTCCTGAATTAAAGAAAATGTGAAAGAAAAGGAAGCCCTCATAAGCTGCGGTTTGTTTTCAACAGGTAATCAGAGAGTTGGGCCATCTTCACCACCTCCCCTCCTTCCTGCCTGAACTATCCTTCTGGGCTTGTCTGCAGCAAGCTTCCTCGGACACTCTTTGCTGTATCTGAGTTCCCATGCAGGACATCCTTGCCTTGAAAAGCAGATTAATATAAAATACCCGTCAAAGGTTTTATATTCCCAGCCCAGATCTTTATCTCAAAATAAAAAGGGAAATTTATCTCTTGTGAGTCATGGGCATTGAGAAGCTGGGAACAGTTCACTGGCAGGCAGACTTGGCAAAAATAGTCCTAGTGGATTTCAAGTTTATTTGACTAATTCTTTCACCACTTGTCAAACGAAACTACTTTTGTTTAAGTAACAAAACAAGCTGTTTCCTCTGCCATTTCTCCAGTGAGTAGTATAGGCACTTGTGGCAAACACACATTACTGCTAACTGTTATGATGTTTGCTGTCAAATTCATTTATTTATACAACTGCTGTAAAAAGCCTGAGGCCCATAAGCAGCCATGAAAGATTTCAGAGTCATGGTGTGGGGTCACGAGAGGGGAAAAAAAAAGTCTCCACTGGTTATGAGAAAGGAACTGACACAGGAAATGGTCACATATGGCGCAGATTTATTGTGTCCGGGGCTTCCCATTCAAATCTCATTACAGCCGCAGCTCAGAGCTGGGCATGGCACAGTCACATTCATTTTAGTTTTGGCATCCAGCAGAATTACTGCTGCAGCTTCAAACCGAGGGCTGGAGAGGTGATCCGTTTATCATCCTGGGGAAAGAGTGCACCCGAATTGTGTTTGTAAGGAATGCTGTTGGCTGCTCCTGCCTTTAATCTAAGCCATGAACATCACTTCCTTTAAATCTGGCAGGCAAGGTTTGCTAGCAAAAAAGGAACAGGAGTGTGGGGAGAAGGTGTGGGGTAGGGAAGGAGAGTATTACAGAAGGAATAAAGGAAAAAGTTAAAATTAGATGAGAAACCATCTTGAATTTTGCAGGGATTTATTTATTTATTTATTTATTTACTATTTTTGATTAGTGGGAAAAGGTGTCCTGCTTGTAGACACAAGTGCTTGCGTATAGGTATGTATGCATGCATTTCTTGCCCATGTTTTCAAAAACAGAGGTTTTACCTCCACGTGTTAGAATTTCCTTCACCTGTAGCCTGTTTCTTCAACGGTGTCCATAACGACTGCTCACAGGGCTTGCGGGTGCTGCTTCTGACTCCAAGGCCAATGTTATTAGTTTGGAATGGGGATGGTGACAAAAAAGGCAGAAGGAGAGTGTGACTTCTTCTAAAAAATACTCCTTTTTTGATTACGGTGAATTTAACTGCTTGTATTTATTAGCACATGTTTGTTCCCACCTCTGCGTATACATCATCTTACTCCTGTTTCTCAGCCTGTGAGTATGGTCCTAGTCTCAATCCTTTTTACAAATTGGTTAACTGAGTCAGAGAGCATAACTTGCTTGTGGTTGTACAGCTAGAAAGTGGCAGAGCCAGGATACATGGCAAGCTTCTCTGACTTGAAAACTTGGTCTCTCTCACCCCCTAAGCTACACTTTCTGATCTTTCATTTGGTTTGGCCATTTCCAATGCAGTATTCAGAGAGTAAAAATCATAATTGAGACCATAGACACTGATGTTTGCAGGTCACACCATAATACCACAAAGTGACAAAAATATAAAGATGCTTTCTAAGCCACTTATTTTAAGAAAAATATAAATAATGTCATATCTACATAGAAAAAGAATACAAAATAGTCTTCTGGAAATTTCAACAATGAATGAAGTTTTATTGATGAATGGACTTCCAACAATTAAAGTAAGGTTTTTATTTAAAAAATAAAAAAGGAAAATGGTTGATTTGGAAGAAGGGCCTGGTTGATACATGTCTGATCCTACACCCCCCAATCTCTATTGTCATTTTATCACTAATTTTCACCTCCTGGTCATTTTTCCCTCAAAGTAACACTTTTATAAAAAGGGGAAAGGTGTTTAAAATACTCATACATAGAACTTATTAAGACACAGAGGCTTTTCACAGAAGGCCTTGCAGGCATCCTTGTTTCAGGTAGTGGGTGGTTTTATATAGTTTTTTGTTTTTCCCAATTAGTTTGGAAATGTATTCCAAATTAATGGAATTAATTTGGACTCTTTTATTATCTCTCCAAGATATCACATATCTTGGAAGATAGATCCAAATATAAGACCTTTGGTGAGATTGTTCATAAAGTGACAAATTCTATAATCTGTTGCTCCTGAAGCCCGTCAGCCTGTTATGCCCGCAGATGTGTGTATCCCGGTCCCCTGCTGTGTAGTCCATCATTTAGCGCTCTCTTCACACTTGGTGATCACTTCGCTACCCTCTCTTGACTCCCAGTGGTTGGAAGCTCCTTCACCACCCTACTCACCAGGTTTCACAGCGCTGTCTTCCTGATTAAGAATGATGGCAGAGGAGACTATTTTCCCAAGTGTCGCTCTCTAGCAAATCTTGAAACCCAACCTGGAAATCCTTTAATTTTGAAACTCTAGGACCTAAACTTTGAACCCATGTTGTTCTTTTTCAACTAAATGAACTTTAAGTTTGTAAATTACATTTTCTTATAATACTGTTATATGTGTGTATAGGAATATGTTTAAACATACATACCTTATATCTCTCTCTTTTTAAGATTTTATTTATTTATTTTTAGACAGAGGGGAAGGGAGGGAGAAAGAGAGGGAGAGAAACATCAATGTGTGGTTGCCTCTAGGGCGCCTCCTACTGGGGACCTGGCCCACAACCCAGGCATGTGCCCTGACTGGGAATCAAACCCACCACCCTTTGGTTCATAGGCTAGTGCTTGATCCACTGAACCACACCAGCCAGGAAGGGCCCTTATCTCTTTTATAATGACCATAAATACCATATTGTTGGCATTCAAGAGACTTTAAAGAACTATAATTCTAGACTCCAAATGAACAAGGTCATGTTTTCTGTTATCTCTATAAATTCTATTATGCATCAGAACACCACTCTCAATTTACCTTAACCTTACAAATACAACACATATCCCTTATTTGAAGTTTAAAAAATGATTTGAGCTAGAATCCCCCATTCTAAAAAAGCACCGTTTTTATTATTTCTACTATGACCAAAATATATTTTCCCCAAGGTTTCAGTTACTCCTTTTGTGTATTTAGGAACATAGCTTTGAGTTTTGGAGTTTCATCCCTCATACCCTGAGGGTCTATGACAACCTCTACGAATGGTGATAAATTCAGCCTGTCTTCACTTTATTTGATCTGTGGCTATTTATGTTTGTTAAATTAGAAATAATGAGGTGTAAATGTTGTTTGACAAGAAAAGAACGGTAAACATTTTTTCATTTCTTGAAAAATAAGAGAATGATTACATATTGTGTTTTTGTCAACATCTATACTTTACTATACCATGAGTTGTGAAATTATCACAAACTGGCTAAAAAAATTATTGAGGGAAATGGTGGGGTTGACCTCAAGGAACAAAATCATTAATGGTGATGTATTTCATTCAATTTTAAACATATAAATTTTTCTCCTCTGTTGAAACAGGGAAGATGGCAGGATTCTATGTGCCTCTGAGTCAAAACATTCATTTAAAAACTTTTTTTTTCTTTCCTTCCGATTCATTTTTCTAAATAAAGGATAGAAGTTGTTTCCTTTTTTCTTTTCTTTTAATTTTTTTTCTAGCAAAGACGACCCCCTTGGCATATTTTCTTTTCAAACGTGAAATGAGGTGGAAAATCCTCATTTCACGACAGGAAGGACAAATATTGACATAAAGTTAATATGTGTTAGAACCCTGGAAGCAACCTGAATACACACACACACACATACGCACACACACACCATCTCCTCTTTTTCCTCCTTCATCAGTCGTACTAACTTGCCTTCTTTCTTCATTTTTAGGTCTCTGGTTTCTGATCGAGGGAAACGTGGGCAGAGCATATTGGGTGTCTAGGCTACTTTAGGGTGTTTAAAGTCCATGCTAAGCAAGTGCACAGGTGCACACATGGACACAAACACAACCTGCTTAATCTAATCCCCGCTTAGAGAAGAGCTTCTGGACTTCATCACTGTTCCTGTCCATCTTGAATGCAATAGCACACGCCAAGCCAATACTCACTGGTCACTCAGCATTTATTAAGTCCTGTCCACTCCTGCCTTTTTGAGAGCAATGCCCTGGGGTGACTGGGCGGCTGCCCCTGACAGGCTGTGTCACTTATCTATTCACATTGATTATGAAAGTCAGCTGTGGCCAGACCTTGCTTCCCACCCCCCGCCCTTCCTCTCTTAGCCCCTCTTACAAGCACCCCTGCCTGGATTTTCATGAGGAAATAATCAGATTAGGCTTTTCACGGTGAGTTCATATGGAGTTCTCTTTCTCCAGTGTGCTACTAACTGAATAAACGTGTTTAGTGGTAAATTGTAAATGACATTATGATTACCAAAGCCAGCATGGGTTTCATTTAAAAGTGATCAGAATTGCAGGCCGCAAAAATTGTGACTGGCATTTAAAGCCATTTGGAGAAGTGGGGAAGGAAAAGGCAAGAACAAGTGAGAAAGATAATCATTATTCAAAACAAAGCCTTCCCCAACTGAGAGAAGCAGGAAGGAAAGAAATCCAAGGGGGAAAAGATAGAACCCTCTTTGGAAGGAAAACCAGACTGTCCCCGTGGGCTTCTGCCAGCTGTGGCTGGGAGAGGGACCCATGGCACCCGTCTGGCTATGTGAAGAGTCCTCTCTTAAGAGGTTAATTTGTATTCTTTCCTTCTATTAATAACTGGACCCAATTAGCGACTCTGGAACCCCAAAGCATTGCTTACATGTTGTGCTTTATTTTCGCTTCACATCAAAATTAACATGCTAGAGTTGATTAACTCTAAAGATGAAATAGGAAAATGGATGGTAAGATACTGATAAACCACCCTATCTCTTAGTCATTGGAAAATTCTGGAAAAATAACAATAAAATTTCTTATATATATGAACACCAGGATTCCAAGTTTGTCTATAAAACTAAATAATTAATATTACTTATTCTAATGTTACTTGCTGATAACTGTTTGACTATCTATTGCCTTTGTTAAATTTTTGGCTCTATGTTTATACTTCTGGGATAGTATACTAAAATATTAAAAATGACAAATAGTAATGTAAAAAAAGCAAATGGAATCTCACCAAACATGTAAGTAAAAACCTTTCTGTGAGTTCCTTTCAGTAGATTATGTAGGGAGAGTGCCTGGTCATTATAGCTCCTCTCTCACAGTGCTCGTCACCATAACAGACCCTACAAGGAAGGGGTCTAAATATAACCCCACAAGGAAGATATTCAGGTTATGCTGGGTTTTGCCAGAGGCATAGGTGGCGGTTTAGAAGTATGCTTTTCTCTTCTGTCTCTTCCTCATTACTATTACTAAATAATTATGTGAGTTAAAATTGCTGAGTCAATTTTTCTGTCTATGAATTAAGGATAATTAAACATGCTATTAAGAAGTGTTGGGTAAAGGATATTAGGAAAGAGGAAGGAAGGAAGGAAGGAAGGAGGGAAGGAAGGAAGGAAGGGAGGAAGGGAGGAAGGAAGGAAGGAAGGACAGAAAGAAGGAAGGAAGGAAAAATTTAGGGGAGCTGACAGTTATTAATTAAGTACTGGCTATCTGATGCCAATTATTTCAGGGTTAACATTTGGGCATGCTGGGCTGGTTGCTGCTGATAATGGGCTGGCTTCTTGGACTGTTCACTGCAAATTGTGGGTCAGAGGTATATTTTTATATGTAGTCTAGCCACGGTGTGTTTGCTCCTTCAGACTCTTACTCTTCAACTCATCATCAAGGCTTCTCCAGGAAAATACCTGACACAGAGAAAGTCCTCAGCGTTAGTTGGTGTTGTTACTTTTTAAAGAATCCTTTTTCCTTTTTACCTTACCATTCATTGTCACAGTCATAGCAAGGACAGTGCTATCACCATCGACTTTCGAAATCATGAACTCAGGTGCCCTAATCTGTGACTATGACTCAGGTATTTCCACTCACTAGATCAAGAGCCCTTTCCTTGGGACATTAAATCCACTGCCATGTGCCTTTGTTTGACAGACATAAGCACCTCTCATTTCATTCCCTTCCTTATGCAGCTGAGGTGTGCTACGCTTCACTGTAATTAGCTCTTTGCAAATATCTTTAATACCTGTGACCCTCTGTCCCTTCTTGTCAATTAGAGGCAAATAGGATAGCTGGATTCAGTGAATCCAGCTATCCTATTTGTCGATGCCATCTTACTAGTTGTATCCAAGGCATGTGTGCATCCACCTTCCACAACACAGGTTGACTTAGGTTTCAAGGAGGTCACATGAAGCTGATCAAGTTTAGATTTCAGGTTCCTCACTTACATGGATGGCCACTTCCAAGACTCCAAAGAGAATCCTAGCAATACGTTTGCAAAGCCCTATATTTTCATAAAATTTGAAAAATTGAGATATTTTTAACTAAAATTTAAAATAATACTCTCTTTCCACTCTAAATTCTCCATTGTATGTACTGTGAAGTTGGGTGACAGTGAAGTAGCCATAAGCATTTTTAGGATCTAGCTGAGGAGGAGCTGAGTAGGACATTCACTTGATATAGGTTTAATAGGGTGTGGCTTTCGTGGTTCACGATCACTGCTCCTAGCCACCCACGTCAATTTATCGCACAGGACACACAGGAACCAGACCCTGGGTCACTCTGCGACATGAATGTATCCTAGGGCGTGAGGAGAAAGTGAGAGGTAGAGAAGCATGTTTCAAGTGACAGTGTCATAAAAGTCTGTGCAAATTTTTTCAAATCATATAGCTCATACATGAGAAAACCTTCCTAGGAAATTTCTCATATTGTACAAGGATTCTAAACATTTACATATCATCATTTATGAGTAGTGAAGCTGAAAGTAACTCTTCTAAACCACCATGATCCAGGCTAGCATCAGCCAGGCTAAAGAAAAGGTAGAATTATCTTTCTATTCCCTCTGTAGAAAATATTACAACATTGTTGTCATATAAAGAAGATGTACAAAAGTGCTCAACAAAAATATAGGAAAAAAGTAATGCAGAGGTGTGTTGGGTAATTAATTAATAATATTACTTTCCCCTAGATTTTATCATGTATATAGTGTTTATGAGGTTTAGATTTATAATTATGATTTTTTCTCGTTTTAAATAATATACATTTACTCTTATTTTTAATTTTGATTTTGTAACTTTGTATCTACTTTTACAGAAAGGTTCCTCAACATTGTGTAAGCACTGAAACCCAGAGCAGCTGGGCTCACCCTCTTGCACAATGACAACTTCACACTCTTTTCTCAGTCTATGAACAATCTACCCACCCTCTCCCCCCTCATTGCAACTCCCAGCACACACCCTCACACTTGGCTTTCAGTTGATGACCTTTCTTTGCCTCACTTGTCCCAGCAGCTAAGAGGGACTTTAATCTCCCACCCTCCTTCATCTGTAAGAACACTTTCTGTCCTCCTTCTTGCTCAGAGAGGTGGAGTCTTTGACCTATCAAACACAACTTGGTTCTGAAGAGTTCTGGAACCCTCTTCTCCCTTAGCTGCTCATGGAGTAGAGTCTGTCATTCACCCACTTCCTCCAATGTCAGTCTCTCCCTTTTTATGCATTCTGTCTTATCTACATAATTTCAGCTTGTGACTAACCATGACTATCTGACTTTTTTTCTGGTACGTTTTATGATGCTCTGAATTACCATAGTTGTGCATTAGCAGCTTTTCACAAACCCATCTTGAATGCCAGACTGATTTGTTTCAATCAATTTTAATAACTATTATTTTCAAAGAACCTACTTCTCTGCTCACATAGGACATGCCCTTTGTATAAAATCCTTATTGTCAAAGCTCTAAGGTAGAAATTCATGCTAGAAGTAAGCCTGTACTACCAGAGGTGACTATATAATTGTTTAGTGGAATTATTACTTTTTTCCATTTTAACTTCCCTTGTAAAAGGATTTTCTAAATAACTATAATTATGTATCTCCTATATAAATCATTTTTCACTAGACGGTAGATGCTACACATGGGCAGCTGTATCTCCGTTACAAAGAGGTTTGGGGCAGTCCTTTCCCAATCATCCTTCTCACACTACTGTCAAAGGAACCCCAGCTCTGACTTCTGAGACACGTGGGGCTAGAAAAACACTATATCCTTCATAAGGCTGGTAGCATTAAAACATAATCATGTCATCCATTACAGATTTTTCTATACAGTCTTATTTCTAGGATAGCAAAAAAATGTAAAGAGTACATTGTTTTGAAGAGAAGTTAACCCATTTATTTTATATTTTGTCAAGGAGAGTTGAGCCAAAGAAGTAACTTAAATATTCTTTAGTGTCACATTGAATCAAGTGGGTATGTCCTCTATTGGGTGAGAGTATGGGAAGGAAGGTATAAAGAGGACACTTTAACATAACCAACATTTCATGGAACTGTTTTTATTTAAATTAGGAGATACTAATTTTTGACTTCATGAGGGCTATAGTGGTAAGTCTCCAACCAAAAGTCTCAGAAAGCAGAGCACGTGTATGTGTTCCTTTCATAGTAAAATGTTCATACACAGTCTCAGAACATAAAAAAGAATAGGAATAAAAACAATACATTTAATTGGCAGTGCATGAGCTACTCTGAAATCAGGAAGATAACAAGCAAATAATTGACACATATTTGAGTAGCCATATGTACCTGGCATGTATCCCTAATAGCATCACAGTTCCTAATAGTAACAGAAAGGTGACTCTGTCCTTCCCAAAGAGAGAAGTGATATAGTTAATAACAATATCTTCTTACTGGAAGCAAGTTAGGCATATACAAGGACTCCCAATAAATGTTTATTGAATCCTGGCCTCAGTTTCTACAGTTTATAATCCAGCTCATGCCAAATTCCAATAGGTTACAAAGATTTGACAGTGACTTTTTATACTCTTTCACCTTATTCCTGAGCTTGCTCATGGGCACTGGACCTGAGTCCTCGACCCTCCAGGGTGGACATATGCTCTGAAACACATTCAGCAGACACTGTGCACTCTTTATCCCTCACATTCAGACCTTCTCAGACCTTCCCTGATTCAGACCCTTCACTCCTCCATTCCTCTCTTCTCTCTCTTGAGTTCCTGCTTCCAATATGGATAGTCAGTCATTCTCTGCCCCATCCAGTGTCACTGCTAAATAAGAGGATAAGAGATTTGGATCCTAGGGACAGAGATGACTCGAGGGTCCAGCCTTTGGTAGACTAGTTTCTAGGAGGAATATATGAAAATAAATAAATAAATGGAAAGAACTCTATCACTGGACCACTTTGAAGGTATGCATTCCACTAGAATAGCTCCTGTACCTTATTACTCCTGAGCAATCTTTAAATCACATTATAGATGGTCCATTTTAGTTAGTTTAGCCTTGGAAAGCATCTGACATGAGGGCTAGAAGTAGAGAAAGACAAACTCACATTCCTACATGTGTAGTTATTTAATGAATTAACAAATTAATCAAGAACGAAATGTTTTGTCACAGTGGAATTTTTTTGCAATTAATTATGTGATTCAAGAGCAGAAGAAAATTTATATAAATATAGTTAGCAATAATTTCAATCTTATGGTTTTATGTAAAATAGCTCAATTTGTCACAGTATGGAGTTATCATATTAGTATCAATTCATGTGGCAGTTCTCATAATAAATTTTTGTAGTATACTCAGTTATTATTGTTCTGATGAGTTGGTATAAAATGTATTTGAGTCGTAGAATAATAATCTTATAACTAGACACCTGGCAAAGATAGACAAAAATTATTTAAAGAATATCAGTTTTAAAAAAGACATTATACACAATTAATACACATTAAGGAGCATCTACTGTGTTTGAGGTAGTGTGTTAAACCCTGTAGTAATTTAAATATGAGACATAGTCTGTGGCTCTGAGAAATAACCCAGTAAGGACACTGGTGCAGACTAAGTTAATGTAGTTTATTAAAGTACATATAGTCAGTTAGTAGCAGGGAATAATTGACAATCATATTAACTAAAAGAATAATTATTCTATTTATGGACAGTTCCAAGAGTTTAGCAGTCTATAGGAGTCACTTTAGAAGACTGCCCTTTGACTGGGCAATTCCACTGCTAGGATTATATCCTAAGAGCCCTGAAACACCAATCCAAAAGAACTTATGCACCCCAATGTTCATAGGAGCACAATTTACTATAGTCAAATGCGGAAAGCAACATAGTGCTCATCAGTAAATGAGTGGATCAAAAAGCTATGGTACATTTACACAATGGGATTCTATGCAGCAGAGAGAAAGAAGGAGCTCCTACCCTTTGTGACAGCATGGGTGGAACTGGAGAGCATTATGCTAAGTGAAATAAGCCAGGCAGTGAAAGACAAATACCATATGATCTCACCTTTAATAGGAACCTAATCAACAAAATGAATAAGTAAGCAAAATATAAACAAAGACATTGAAATTGAGAACAGACTGACAGTGACCAGAGGGGAGAGGGGAGGGGATGATAGGGGGAAAGGGTGAAGGGTTTGCAGGCACAACTATAAAGGACACATGGACAATAACAAGGGGGGATGGAAATGGGGAGGGAGGTGGGGAGGACTGGGGAGGTGGAGAAGGGAGGCAGGGAAAGGCAGAAAACTGTACTTGAACAACAATAAAAAAGGTTAAAAAAAAAGATGTTATGTGTTTTGCATGAGAAGGAAGAACAAGGCAGAGATCTATAAAACCAGATGGAATGTGTGTGATTGATCAATGGCATCAACATGGCTGGGAAAAAAATGTGTGCAAGAGAGAGTGAGCTGTAGAGTTTAGAAAAGGGGAACTATCTCATTTGGAAAGGATGTACCACTGGTAGTAGAGATTTGTGCATTAGGGTCTCAAAGCACAATGGCTATTGTGCTATTAAGATCATGCAAATAATTCTCTTTGGCTGTTTAGTTCATGTCTTCATACTGGTTTCATGCTTTGAGAGATGGTACTTTATCTAGCATCAGCATTTCTGTATTATAGGACTATAGGGAGAAAAAAAACACTGTATAAAAGTGACTATTCTTTGATATTTGATAATTAAATCTTTATTTAAATTAATAATTTAGTATTCAACTTAGTAAATTCAGTTTTTTAAAGAGACATAGAACAATTCAAATTTTATGTTTTATCTTATGCCAGTTGTCAAGGAATTTATCTATTTTATTTAAGTTGTTGAATTTGTTGGCATAAAGTTTTAATAGTCTCAATCTTTGTCCGTAGGCCTTCATTCTTGAAATTGGAGATTTGTGCTCTCTTTCTTTCTATCTTGAACAGTCTAGTGAGAGGTTATTCAATTTGTTGATATTTTCCAAGGAACTCATTTTAGCTTTGCTCACATTCTCTGGTTTTGTTTGTTTCTATTCTTTTTCATTGATTTCTACTGTTTTATTTATTATTTCCTTTATTATTACTTACTTTGGGTTAGCTTTGTTCTTTTTCTAAATTTTTAAGGTAGTGGTATAAGTTATTGTTCTTAGACAATTCTTCTTGTAATTTAAGTATGTAACATTATAAATTTCCTTCAATGTACTGTTTTTACTGTATCTCACAAATTTTGATATGCTAAATTTTATTATCATTTAGTTTAAAATACTTAACAATTTCCCCTATAATTTTCACTGCTGTTGATGTTATTGTGAGGCACAAGTAAACCATGTGCCCTACTCTTGAAGTCACATTTTGGTAGTTAAATTTTTTGATATATTGGCAACTTTAGCACAGATTTCTAATCATATCGTATGGAAGGAAGGGTGTAGGAGGAGGCCAGATCATGGTCAAATTTAGAATATCCTGTATTAGTAATAATTTGAGATTTTATTGCTATTCCAATCCTTAAGCAACTTTGATGAATTTACAATAAGGCAAATATACATATCTATAAAACAATAAAAGAAGATTTTGTGAATATCAATTTTAAATCAAAGGAATTCTTTGTTGGAAGATAAAACATTTCTGTGGATTCAGAACAAGAGCTACTCTAGGTTCATAGACAGGAGGATTAGGAATGGTGGGATTAATGGATAATGCTTTTTTAAAATATTCTTATTAGCCTTGATTATCTTCTACTCCTCCCAAATTATTACTTTCTTCTTCTTCTTGTATTTCTTTACTCTTCTTTTAGAGAGAAAGGAAGTATGAGAAAATGCTGTAGTCTGACATGAAAACTCTTTCACAATATGGTCAGAACATACCTCTTCATTTTTAATACACTTGTGTACATTGTCTGTTCCAGCTCCCTTAATTTACTTCTTTACCCATTGACTCAAGTATTACTCCATGCTCTCCTGTTTTTCTTTTTTCATTATGGAAATCTTAGTAGTTATTCTTTTTTTCTTAGTTATTTTATCTATTCACTGTTTTTACACTTAGCTATTATAACTATTATTAACTTTAAATTACATATATAACATAGACATTTAAATTATATTAAATAGCTATTATTTAGTGTATGTATCTTTCACATTTTGCCCGATTCCTTTACATTCTCGGTATCTAGCACACCTAAGTGCTCAATAAATATTTCATAAGGTTACAGATAATGATGAAAGTGATGAATTGCAAATCATCTTTGGGAGATTGTGGTTCATATGCCACCTGTTTACTTTCATTTATTTTATAGGTACATTTAGAGAAGAACAGAAATGCACATACAGACCCCTGATACAAGGCTACATCTGCAAACAGACTGACCAAGTGATCTTAATTCTTGACAATGCTGATGCCTCTTGGACAATGAGGAAGTTATATCCTGTTGTATCTGTGACTAGTGGTTTTGTTGACATCTTTAGCCGTGTGAATGCCAACACTCCCTGCTCTGCTTCAGGGTCTGAGTCTACTTTCTATTCCATTTTGCCCACCAGGGAAACCACCA
The DNA here is from genome assembly GCF_022682495.2 of Desmodus rotundus. Lineage (NCBI taxonomy): Eukaryota > Metazoa > Chordata > Mammalia > Chiroptera > Phyllostomidae > Desmodus > Desmodus rotundus. The sequence continues at coordinate 16,585,550 of NC_071397.1, read as the reverse complement.
AGGTCTGCTTTGTGGATCAGACACCTCAAGTTTTGCGTTTTTTTCTTTTGGGGAACAAAAGCGCCTCCAAGCTTCTGTTAGCCGTATTCTACCATGAACTCCAGAGTCCCCATGTTTTCTTAGGGGAGAGTTTCATTCCACCTACTCTGGTTCAACCCACTTCCTCATTGCTGGATGAGCCTATTGGTTCCAACTATTTCAGCATCGTGGATAACCTCTTGTATGTTGTTCTACAAGGACAGGAGCCCATTGAAATACGCTCAGGAGTTTCCATTCATTTGGCCTTCACTGTGATGTTTTCAGTGCTAGAAAAAGGCTGGGAAATCATGACGCTTGAAAGACTAACTGACTTCTTGCAGGTTAGCCGAGACCAAATAAGATTTATTTATGACATGCCTGGCAATGAAATAATCTTAAAGGCCATTGCTGACCGTAGAGCAAAAAGAAAGCGCAATTGCCCCACGGTGACTTGTACCAGTCATTATAGAGTTGGTCAACGTAGACCTCTCATGATGGAGATGAACTCATATAAACTCCCACCGCCAACCACCACAGAAACTATCTCAAAAGTGATGGTCATTGAAATCAGTGACCTGCCAACAGTAAGCAGCACTGGACTGATTCCATCCTTATCAAGTAGCAGACTACAGAATTTGGCTCACCAGATTATCACTGCTCAACAGACTGGAGTACTAGAGAATGTTCTGAATATTACTATTGGGGCCTTACTGGTGACTCACTCAGAGGGAGTCATTGGCTATGGGTAAGTACTAACTATAATAACCTTCAAATTAGGGCTGATTTCTTGGGTGCATATTGCAAATGTCAATCTATTTATACTGAATCACATAACTTTTCTGCTTCTTAAAGTAAGGATAGAAACTGAAAGAGCCATTTATAGACTTAAATTCTCAATTCTAAAATTCATTATTAAATCTATATTTTTTTATGATTGTTCTATTCCCTCAGTGGTTGAAGAAATTATATTTTGGTACCTTAAGGTGAAAAACATGTAGGAAGAGGTTTTTCTAAAGCAACTTATTTTCAGTTTACTTGATTATTTATTTATTCATGTAATGAACCTAAGCAGCGGGCTAGATTCTGGGGTTGCTAAGGTGAAATAGATATGAACACAAACATGACCTATCACAAGTCCATAGGGCTGTGAGCTAAAACTCCAGTACTGAGGGGGATGATAATAATTCTGCCCATAAGGACTGGGGAAGGACTTACACTTTGGAACATGTTGGAGGGATGATCGGGAGTTTACTGGGCTAAAGCAGTGACCCTGATGGGCTCGATTTAACCTAGGATTCTAAAGCTGTGAAAGGACGCCTTTGTCAAATTGTGTGAGGCAGGAGCATCACTGAGGCCAAACATGTTTCTGCCACAGACCCATGTAGGATCTGTAAAGTCCTTTATGCTGTGTATTCTAAGTCTATAAGCTTGTATTTTGAAGTTCTCCCTTAGAGTTCTGTTCAACACACATTTCAGAAGTAAGTTTACCTGAATGTTCCTCTGAGCTTAGTAAATGAAGTATGTGAAGCACACGTTAAGGAGAGGCAAGGGTAAATAATTCTCAATTTTATAGACTAGTGAGCCAAGGAATAAAGCTCAGGTTCATCTAAGCCATCTGCCATGGGGACAAGGCTGCTCAAAGTTCCAAGCTACGATTTTTAGCAGATACAAGAACCAAAAATGATATCCCAGACTGAGAGACAATATGAGCTTGTCATAATGCTTAGAAAACATGTCTAACACTAACCACTTCATACATGCATGCTGCTTGGCTGTAGAGGGCTCAAATTGGGCAACATGGATATTCCCTGTAAACTTGTCTTTGCCACTGGGAAAATAAGCTCAAACCCATGCACATTTTGAGGTGATGTTGGGTCCCTTGAAACAGGTAAACTTATTTAGATTCTGAGCTATGTTACTTAATGATATTTCAGAGCATTCATATTTTTTTAGATTATTCTCTTGTTAACTGCTTTTTCATCTTATAAGTGGTAGTGCTAATAAATTAGCAGTAATACCCATTACTATTTAATGGATATTAGCTACTTCTGTACAATTATCTCCAGTGAATGTGCAACTTACTGTAAACAGCAAAGCAAAAAGTAGTATCTTTACATTTTGAGGCATATTCAACTAATACATTGATTGCCTTTTCATAAACAGGGCAACATACTTGTGTGGAAGCTTAGTGTATTATATTTTATATGTTTACAAAGGAGATAAGTGTTCTTCTTTTCTACAGTACATTAATGTGTATAGAAGATATAAAAAGAAAACTCAAGCAATTTTTTCTGGATTCTGGTTGATTTGAAGAATTGGTGACTTACCAGCTTAGAATTAAAACATATTCCTGGTTGCATGATTGTGCAAAATCTATTCAATTTGGATATTTTTTTTACCAACCACTAGACCTTCACCATATTATTGATGTTATTATGATATTATGCATGATAATATAAGAATCAGGAATCTGAAAAAATTATGCTGATGTATATTAGCTTATGTTTAAATATGGTTTCTTTCCTTTAGCCCAATTTCATTTAGATCCTACTCAGTTCTTATATGTGTGGGTGACTAAGGAGAAAAGGAGCTAGTCCATTGCTAAATTTTATTTAGATTTTACAGTACTGAGCTTTCCTAATAGGTTGCCACTTAAAATGACCAATGTTTGTATTTCTACATATTTCTATAGTAGTATATATTATATTTTTGAACATAGAATATTCAATATTGAATCCATATTGAACTTCATATATATATAATATAAAGTCTCAGTGGGTATTTAGTTTTTAACTAGAAGGAGGGAAAAGTCAGAGTAGAAGCAATGGAGCTGTAACAGGAACCCGGGAAAGAGAGTAGCCTAAGCACAAGGGTAGGCACATGCGCATACGTGTAGGGATATCATTCTACCATAAGGATGTGCGATAGCTTCAGAAAAAAGATTCCCTTTGTTGCCCCCCATCTGTCGTAGCCATGATGTTTTCAATTTTGACGCAGATATTTCTGATTTAATAAGAAGCCATGTATATTATTGCATCAATTTTCTGTTGGGGTATATTATATCCCTCATTTCTCCCTATTCTTTTAGCATTTTAAGAAAAAAAATCTAGACATAAGGCAAAAAAAGCAAATAATGTGAAGATAAGGAAAGGTTGCTTCTTAAGTAAATTTGAATAAATTTCTGCAGAATGAAAAATACCATGTCCTAAGGAATTGAATGAGAATTAGCAAGGCTTCCCATGGTCCTAAGAAGTTCACAGTATGTTAAACAACCCTGAAGCCCTGTGCAAGCCCCAAGGCCAGTGCTGTCCTTTTGACTTTGATCAGACATTAACAACCTTATGACTTGACCTTGAGACAGCACAGGGCTTTCAGTGAAAAGCACCAAGGATATTCTTGAGTGGTTCACCCTTGTTAATTTAATGGGATTGTATGCATTCAACAAATCGAGACCATATTAAATATTTACTTTTCAAGGGGAGTATTTCCTGCTTTGGAAAAGCTACAACTTCTGCTGTCCAGGGAGAAATAGAATGCTACGTATGTTTTAATTAAATAATGCACAGTGAATTGGGCTTCATCCTCCTCCAGAGGCATCTGGGTTTCAGCAAACTTGCTTGGCTAAGTCAGTTCCATGAACCAGTTTTCCATCTTTCAAAGCATTGTTGACCTCTATTGTCAGTTCAGTTCTCACCTGGCTTTTTAATCATTTTTTATTTACACACCTTTTTTTTCTATCAAGCATTCAAAAATATGAACACTATACACATTTTATTTTACTATTTTAATGAGAAAACTTCTAAGTTTTCACTTAATGTCATGATTTAAATAGTTTGCCAAGTTTTTTTTCTTTTACTAAAATTATTTATTTATTTATTTTAAATTCTTGTATTGTTGTTCAATTACAGTTGTCTGCATTTTCCCCTCACCACTCCCCACCCTACCCCAGCTATCCCCACCTCCCTCGCCTGCTTCCACCCCCCTCTTGGTTTTGTCCATGTGTCCTTTATAGTTGTTCCTAAAAATCCTTCCCCCTTCCCCCGCATTATCCCCACCCACCTTCCCTCTTGTTATTATCAGATTGTTCTTAATTTCAATGTCTCTGGTTATATTTTGCTTACTTGTTTGTTTTATTGATTAGGTTCCGCTTAAAGGTGACATCATATGGTATTTGTCCCTCACTGCCTGGCTTATCTCACTCAGCATAATGCTCTCCAGTTCCATCCATGCTGTCGTAAAGGGTAGGAGTTCCTTCTTTCTTTCTGCTTCGTAGTATTCCATCATGTAAATATATCATAGTTTTTTGATTCATTGACTTACTGATGGTCACTTAGGTAGCTTCCAGAACTTGGCTAATAGAAAGAAGGAGCTCCTACTATTTACACACTTTTTATTCAATTTTAGTTTTTTAAATAATTTCAGTGGAGTAGAAGGAGCAGAGATAAACTGATGTTCAGTATGTCCTTTTTAAACTGGGGTTTCCCCATGGGACTCTTAGTTCTATATTCTTTCTTTTATCTGGAATCCTGGAAGGACACATTTTATATTGTTTCTTTATCTTTCAGCAGACACTTGATTTTTGCTCTTAAATTTCTTCCTTATTCTTCTCCCTGCTTTCTCCTGCTTAATAAAAATATCATTAATATCTTTGCCATATAATAAAATTAAATATATCTCTTTTTTGTCATTTTCACCTGAGGGTATATTTATCGATTTTAGAAAGAGAGGAAAGGAGAGCGGGAAACATCAGTGTGAAAGAGAAACATTGATCAGTCGCCTCCGTACACACCCTGACTGGGGATCAAACCTGCAACCCAGGCATGTGCCCTGACCAGGAATAGAGTGTACACGATGATGCTCCAACAAATTGAGCCACACAGCCGGGCTAAATATCTATTTTTAATGGAAGTTTAGTTATTGAAATGCCAAAGCGATTAGCGGTTGGCAGAATTTCTAAAATGGCCTCCCAATGATGCGCTGCCCTATCCCAGAAACCTATGAATATGATCAGATAGCAGTTTTATGAATACACTTGGTTATATGGCACAGTTTACTTTAAGATAAAGAAATCCAGGATTATGTAGGTGGACCCAGTTAAACACATGAGCCCATAAAGGAGGAGAGCTTTCTCCTGCTGTGGCAAAATAAGAAGGCAGAGGAGGAATGCAGAGAGATTCAGAGTGTGAGAAGACTTGAAAGGTCACTTCTTTTAAGATGGAAGGGACCACAGGAGAAAAAGTGGGTGGACTCAAAGAATACAGAGTGAACATTGGCTGACAGCCAGCGAGGAAACGACCTCGATCTACTGCCACAAGGAAATAAACTCTGCAACAATCTGAGTGCATTCGGAAGTGGGTTCTTCCTAAAAGCCTTCACCTGAGCATTACACTTAGCCAAGCCTGTCTGAACTCTTAACCCACAACCTGGAGATAATAAATTTGTGTTATTTTAGGCAACTAAGATTGGGATAATTTGTTATGCAGCAATGGTAAACTAATATGCTATCTCACTTAAAGCTCCTTCTCTATGATATTGCCATGAACTTTGGGCCCCCAAAACAGACATACTGAGGGTGAACGTGACACTTTGGGAGTGTGTATTTGTATGGTTTTGTGCCCATCATGTAAATAGCCTTTTAGGTTCCCTTCTTCTCTGTAAGTAGCACCCTCTCAAGCCAGCTCAGAACAGAGAAGAAAACTAAGAGAGACAATTGGTGAGACGAGTCTATTGGTACTCATCCTCATTTAGCATCTTCTCTTGTGTAACCTCTCTGTGCCCTCTGGGCACCTGCTCTCTAGGAAGCAGCTGTTTGGAGTACGCAGAGCAAAAACTTTCAACAAGGGAGGGTGCTCTTCTCCAGACTGGCAGAATGCTCATCCTGGAAGAGATTCCTGTGCGGCCACTTGCCTCTTGTCTCCCTCATGGGAAAACCCCAGCTTTTCTGTCAGAGAATGTTTCTGCACCATTTCTTCTTTTACTACCATGCAAATTCACCACTTTGTTGAGTTAGGCGGATGGCAAAATTGTCATAATGGTACTTCATATACGTGGCTTTGTGGGGAAATGAGATGCTCTGCATAAGCAAACTTTTCATTTAATTAAAAATTGCTCCTTTATCACTGTATTTTTTAAAGCTTTCATCTCTTAAACTTAAAAGAAAACTTATTACCCAGCCTTATTATTTGGGAAATAAAGTATATCATTCACATTTTTATTGATGATTCATGGCCATTTTCAAAGCTATCATTTATTTTACAGCCCTGTTTCTGCAGTAATGCCCTTAGGGACCATTGTTCTTATACTAAATGGCCCCAAACCACTAAATCTTTAATTCTACTCTGCAATTTATATTTTTCTGCTATTTTCCTTATGAATAGGACGTTAATTGTAATGCATTGCTGCTGTTGACATATCTGCACCCAGAAGTTTCCTACCCACATACACATGTAGTTCTAAGTCCAAAATTGAAACATACTACCTTAAAATCAAGTAATTTATGTTTATTTGTACAGGCAATGAAGTTGTAGGTAAATGTAATAAAGACTTATGAGAGCTTACACTTCAATGTTTTAAATTTACCAAGTATTAATTGAATAGCTATTATGTCCAAAATTTATATGGCTTATATGAAAGTCTAGACATTTTGAAATTAATGGATAGGCAAAAACAATTATGCACCTATTTAATAAGAATGTTGTATTAAATCTCATTATATCTATTACAAAGATATCATCAATTCAATATTAACCTGCTAGACCATTAATTTAATTTCTGGTACAACTGAAGAATATACAGGGATCTGGCACAAAAATAACGCCCCTTTTAATTACAAAACCATAAGCATGTAATTCTGTAACATAACAATATCACACTCAAGCACACCATGTGACATTTTAGGTGAAATGTTTGAATTAAAACTATAAATTATTACACCCATATTATTACCCTACCAACCACACTCGGGCAGGTGTTACTTCTGCCAGACCCTGCATTTGGATCTGTATAATATGTATTAGGTGGTCAAGGCTTCAACTTAACATTATATTCCCAAGAGTACCAATGCACATTAAGGACCAGTTGCAAATATTGAAAAGTAGCCTGCTTGGCTCTTCTGCCACTGCGATACTCCTGTGCAAGCAGCATCTTATGTGAAATCTCTTTAATTGGAAAAATCCTGAATGATTTCTGTTTTTCTGGTCAACACCCTAATACAAACAGGAAATTTTGAATATTTTGTGCATGATCTTAAAAATGTGTTCAGAGTTTCCATTACTCCAGATAAGATATTTATGCTCCATTTATTCTAAAACATTCTTTTAAATGATGTACCAATGAAAATGCATAGATTTTGACCTCTGAATTGACCTCGCGGGACGATGTGTTGTGTTTCCTCTGGGTCTGCATGTACTCCCGGCACACTGCAGCCTACACCTCAGGCCACTCAAATCTCAACTCAAAATGAGTAATTACAAAGAACCTCAAGAGCTGCATGGTAAGTATTAGAGCAAGCAGTAAGCACACCCACTGAGGAGTGTACCAAAACTTGAAGTTAGCCAGGCCAAAACAGGTGGTGGCTTTCCAGAGGAGTTTAATAACCTCAGAGCAGAAGCGGTACAAGGCGGGTACTGATTTATTTTAGTGCTACTCTAGTAATATGAACTGCATGCTTACAGTGTGCCCAGTCCGGAACCACTGTGCTGTAATAGTGCAGGGGGGAAACAGTCGGATCATAAGATATTTCTTGTCTCGTAGGAGTTCGCAGCAGCTAAGGGCATCTGGCTAGGTTTCACAGGGAGCAAAAGGACTATGAAATATAGTAGTCTCCTCTCATTCAGTTTTGCTTTCTGGGGTTTCGGTTACCTGCTATCAATCATGGTTCAAAAATATTTAATAGAAAATTCTGTAAGTAAACAATTTGTAAGTTTTAAATTGTGTGCCGTTTGAGTAACATGATAGAATCTCACTGTCCCACTCTGTCCCTCCCAGGATGTGAATTACCCTTTTGTCCGGTGTATCCATGCTGTGTACATTACCCACCCATTAGTTACGTAGTAGCCTTCTAGGTTAGCAGATCAACTGTCACAGTATTACAGGGCTTGTCTGCAAGTAACACCCCAAATTGCAAGAGAGTGATGGTGTCAAATTGGATACGCCAAAGAAAAAACTTAAAGTGCTTCCTGTAAGTGAAAGGGTATATGTGTATAAAAAAAAAGAAATAGGAGATGTAGAGTTTGTTACTATCCCTAGTTTCAGACATCCACTGGGAGCTCTTGGAACGTATCCCCTGTAGGAAAGAGGGGACTACTGTATAAGTAAAATGGTATGTGTCAATTTTTAAAGTTAGCCAGTGAAGTCATTCATACCTTACAGACTCTGAAAGTTAGCTGGTAAAGTCAATCATACAAAAGAACATTCCTGAAGGACAGAGCTCATGGTGTTTATTTATCTTTGCATATCTCCCAGTGCCTAGAACAATGTGTGTACATAGTAGAAGGGCTAACACAAGTGTGTTAAACTAAATTAACTAGAGAACTTACTTCCCTCTCCCAGACTACAGAATCTTGCAAACCCCCTGGGAATTCAAGTTCCCTCCTGGCACATACAGATTCTGCCCTATCTAGCCAATTTAAATTAACAATGGTTGAAAGTGCTCAGGACACCGTGAAACATTTAATTAAAACATGGGGCTCTTTTCTAGGAACCTGACTTAGTAACTTTGAAGAGGCAAATGTTAAAGACGGGGTGCAAAAGTACCCCTAACCTCCCTCCCTCGCCTCTCCCCGTAGGTCTAGCCCAGAACGAGCTTTCACAAATAGGATTTATTTGTTTATTTGTTTACTGGGTTTCCCATGCAAATAGAACTACCCCCCCTCCCTTACCTCCACCCACCCCTTTACCAGTAAGCAGTTCGGATCTGCTTATGGGTCAATCTGGCAAATTGAAAAGCAAAGGTTGAAGTGCACTGTGGTGATTTTGGAACCGGGAAATTTCTATATTCTCCTTATCTTTCTTTTAGTTTGCACTTAAGCCTCGAAGGGGAAAAAGATTCTTTCACATATCTGACTGGGTATGGGAAACTGTTAAATAGTGGTTAGAACTGGGAGGGTTGGAGGGAACTTTCCTCCCCCATTTTTTAAAGTTTGGCTGTAGGTCTTTCTGCCCGCAGGCTATAGTCACATTAGCAGTGGGAAATTGGATAAGGGCAGCACAATGACAAATCCAGGTTGCTTGCAATAAGTTGCTAATCCCTTTGCTTTAATATCGGAGCAGCGTATAATGATGTTTGGACATCACTCCAGTTTACTGACGACCCCACTGGGGCCAGCAATAGAACCTTACAACTGTCTAACAAGGCATCAGGTGACTCCCGTCGTCACAGCAACGGACACTGGAATCTAATCTTCCCTCTATCCCTTCTAGCACCCAATAACGCCTAGATTATATAAGTGGCCCATCATTGCTTGGTAACTTGAATCAATTAACGTTAATTCGCACAATGCTATGATGTATTGTGATCACTTTCATTTCAGGGAAGGGGGAGAAATTGCTATAAGTCACCTAAAATGAGGTTGTCTGTGGTGCTGAGGTATTAATTGGGTGTCCATATTAAATGCAAAAGGAGCCCCATCGTGAAAGGAAAGTGGATGAGTGACTCTCTTGGCTGCTATTGACCTATCAGAAGAAGACAGTGCCCTTTTCCTTTGCTTTTATCTATTACAGTTTTCCCTATTGCGTGTCAAGTTGATGTATTATAAAAAATTCATTTGGTGACCTTTCACCCCCTTAGCAGATTAAACAATTTCACTTCGATGGCATCATTAACAGGACCCTGCATTTAATGATGATTTCTCTAAAAGGCCACGGAGATTCGATTTTAAGCTAACAGATTTATTGCACTATTATAACATATCGTAAAAAACTGTACCACCTACGGTCAGGTTTTAGGATAGAAACTGCTTAAGAGTTTATGTGGAGCTTAAAGTGGTATTACCTTGGGATATGCTGTAGCAGCAAGTCTCTGACCTCCAGTGAGATGCTGTTTACATTTAATAAGAGATGTTTGCTCACAATAAACTTTAAAGTGTGTCAGGGAGAGGCCTTTCAGCGGGTGTGCAGGCAGTTGGTTCCCGTCCCTTCGTCTCCAGACGCCAATGTGCTTCTGTCGAGGTCTCTGACGGGCCCTTTCAGTGTCTGTAACCCACGCAGCTGGCCTGACCCCGGTCCTGCATCAGAAAGCAGTTGAGGACCAGGTAGGGGAGAAATAGATCTGGAAACAACATTAGAATTTTCCGATAGCCTGGGACCCATAGAAGAATAGAATTGAAAGCATAGATTTTAAAAACCTGTTTTAAGTTATTAGTCCCTTTAAAAAAATTAAAAGAGAGCTTCACCCACTCAAGTTAAACAAAGTAATAAATGATGATTGCACAAGTGTGTGCTGGATTCCCAGTGAACAACCGCGGCAGAGCCTTAGCTAGTAGATGGCCAAAGGGACTGTTAGGGCTACTCTGCCCACTCCCGGGACTCTCGGGGGAGAGGGAGATTACTTCCTACAGAAACGTCGTATTTCCTGATCCACTGTATTTGCTCTTCCGCTATTTCCTCTTTTTAGGACTAGTTGTCACCTTTATCTGACATACAGTTTCCATGTTGAATAAATGCCTTACCTTTTCTCCTCACAAAAGAAAAAAAAAAGGTTAGGGAATAAAGTGTTTGACTCACAAGCATTTAATTGAGGGCAGGATAGTCCTCTTTTCTCTTTTTGCAATCTAATCCTCTTTTGTTAGACCTGACCTAGGCTGTACTGAGGATAAGTCATCAGGGGATGCTCCATATTAGTGGGATATAGGTGATGTATAAAGTCTGTTTATATATTTTTGTTTAATTGCTAAAAATCTGTTACATGCCTATGATGTGTGATACATACTAGGGCCAAGGGGGCAAAAGATATATAATCCATAAACTGTATGTTCTTTTTAAAATAATGTTATTTTAAAATGTATTTATTGATTTGAGAGAGAGAGAAACATTGTTTTTTTTTCCCATTATTTATGTATTCATTGGCTGATTCTTGCATGTGCCCTGACCTGGGATCGAACCCACAACCTTGGCATATCGGGACAACTCTCTAACCAACTAAGCTACCTGTCCAGAGCCTATAGTTCTTTTAATACAGCTATCTTAGTCATTAAAAATGCCAAAGCTCTAGGAAAAAAGATGTTTTAAGGTATCATGAATTATATATAACCATTTCATTTTATTTTGTTTATGCCATGTTTTTGCTAAGTCACACCAGCCATTAATGTGCTCAAAAGGGGTGAAAAAAAATCCAGCTCATTAGTTGACTGTTCTACACCTTGGTCATAACCTTGCTATTTGTAAAACCTTTGGCAGGTTACTTTACTCTTTTTTAGACCTCAGTTTCTTCACATATAAGTAACAGTACCCACTTCATAATATCATTTTAATGATGCAATGAGTTTATACATGGAAAGCTTAGAAGAGTACCTGGTACACAGTTAGTACTCAGCACGCATTAATTGTAAGTATTATTCTCCCTAAGGGCTTCCTTCATTTAAAATCAATTGATCGATGAATTGCACAGTTATTGAACCTGTTAGTGCAGGCACACTGTGGAGAGCATAAATGTGGGGGGTCACTGTGAGGACTAAATGAGCCATTGCACGTCAAACAGCGCTGGGCTGGGCTTGCTCTTGGGCATTTCCTTGTGGTGCTCAGTGATGTCATCCTGGAACCAGAATCAGCTGTGGAGAAATTACTCATGCCATGCAAACTGGACAACACTGAGAATCAGGGTCTTTGGGGGAAGAGCGGGTTGACTACTACACTACTGAACACATCCCACCGCCTAAGTATCGTCCTCTGAGTTCCCTTATTGGGGCTTTTTGGGGGCTGATATTAATAAACTTGATAAACATCTAAGTTCATAATTTATGGTTCTCCCCCACCCCCTCACACTCAGTCCATTGTTTACTGGAGCTAAGCTAACATATTATATAAAAATATAATTATTCTTCAGCTATAAGGTAATGTTCACTATGAAATGTATTGTTAAGTTTCTAGATGCCAAGGCTAACATTTCAAGGGTAATAATGTATTATGGAGAATAGCACAGCACTGGTATGTGTAATGCTATGGATGTATTCTATTTTGTTTTACATGTGCCAGAAATACAAGCAATTTTAAAGCTGGGAACCCGATCTATATTCGGCCCTATGCTCTTTCAGTCCTAGTGCAGCCTTCAGATGGGGAAGTGGGAAAAGAACTTCCGATCCAGCCACAGCTCGTTTTCCTGGACAAGCAGGTAACCTGTTCATGGGTGACAATCTTTCAAGCTGGGGAGAGGTACTGAGCACACAGGGTAGGCTCCGTCATTGTGACACAAATTTTCAGAGTGCCCACCGTGTGACACTTGGTGCACTGAGAACGTCTCACCACGGCTGTCACTGCCCTTCCACTTCACAGCCTGCCACTTTGCAAGGATGGCCAGCATTTGATTGTGGGGAAAATACACTTCTGATACTTTTCCTCCCCCCACCAAATTCTTGAAGTAGGTTTCTCATGTCTTTTCAGAAGTCTAGCTTTCTCAAAGAAGTATCTCTGCATCTGAAGAAGTAATTGTGTATGCTAATGAAGCAATTGGGGCCATCACATCTGCATAATACTTTTATGTTATTTAAATGGTTTCTCTTATATGTGGTTTAAGTAAATCATTAACGAGACGGTTCAGTGCTTAATTCTAATTTCAGTGGCCATGTCCTCGGACTCCACTTATCTTTTCTGTATTTACTAAAGTCGTGGAAGAAAACTAAGTAAAATAGGATAAGTAAATCTACTTTCCACTCTTTATTTTTAAAATGTATCTTCTGATGTTTGCAGAGGGACAAGGCCATGGGACTGCAGTTCACACTTGGAAACTATCACTTTTGATCTAGTCTGGCAGTCACCAAATTCTCTCCCACTTTCTTCTGTTGACCTTGGCTTCCCTGTTAACCATCAGCATATAACGCCACTCTCTTCCTCTATAAACTCAGCTTTCCTTTCTCCTCGTAACCGCCTTGCCCAACATTTTCTGCACTAATGTCCCTTCTCTTCTTGCAATACGCTAATTGTAATATATTCTTAACGTGAGAAAGAAAATGCTTATTTATTATTTTCCTTCCTTTACTTGTTTGTACTGAAGTGCTTTATGCTTTATGAAAGATTCTATTCTGAATTTTCTTTTTTTTAGATAAATTCAGATCCTCTTCCGAATCCAACTTTTCCTTTTTATTTTTTCTGTTTTCAGAATCGCAGAGTCGAGTCCCTGGGGCTGCCATCTGAGCCTTGGGCTGTTTCTGTTTCCCTGGAAGGAACATCGGGTTCAGTGCTGAAAGGTAGGTACCTGTGACATTGAGAGCCCTGTTACTACTGCATCTGCACAGAAAATGTTTGCAACCACTGGGGACTCATAGCAAGGTCATGCTCAGTATCTATAGTAATTTCAGAGAAATATCCTTTATACACACCCTACAATGCCAGTGTCTATGAAAAGAAAGTTTTGGCTAGCAGTAAATTCTTCAGGAACCACCTCCCTCCCTCCTCCTATCCTCTGAGTGATGAGGGTGTATTTTTGTCAAACCATATCCCCAATATGGTGTAAAGAAAAGAGCATGTCCCCTAAGACAAATGATTTTTTTGGTACAGTATCATGGACTGACCCAGGGAGCAAGGTCACCCGTACAAGGCGGTTTCTATGGAGAAACACTGGCTCTCAGTGATGAGCCAGTTGAAAAATGTGATGGCAAATGCAAAGCCCCTGGCCCAAAGCAGACCCTCAAGTTCATTTTTCCCTTTCCCCCTTTGTCTTCTGTTACCTTTCTGTGCAGTTCCAGTACCACTGCTTAGCTTCATTCACTTTCCCTGGACCACGTGCATGTGAAAATTAAAAAAAAAACAAAAAAAACAAGCATCATTTTATTCTTTACTTCTGTAAAGTTTAAATATTTTAGATATCTCATATAGATGAAATCCTGCAGTATTTGTCCCTCGGTGACTGGCCTATTTCCTTGGCATAATTGTCCTCAGTGTTCATCCAAATTGTCACATATTTCAGAATTTCTTTTTTTAAAGGCTGCATAATATTCCATTGTTTATGCACACCATGTTTTCTTTGCCTCTTCATCTGCTGATTGACACTTAGATTGTTTCCATATCTTGGCAAGTGTGAACAGTACTGCAAATGACGTGGGGTGCAACTATCTCTTCGAGATCCTGATTTTGGTTCTTTTGCAAAAGTACCCAGAGTGAGCTTGCTTGTTCACATCTCTATTTTTAATTTTGTGGGTAATATCCATAGAGTTTTCCATAGTGACTGCACCATTGTGCATTCCCACCAGTTTAGAAGAGTTCCTATAAGAGTTCAACTTCCTCTACATTCTCACGATCACTTGTCTTTTGGTATTTTGAGAATAACCATCCTAATAGGCATAAGATATTACCTCATTGTGATTTTGATTTGCATTTCCCTGATGATTACTCATACTGAGCATCTTCTCATATGCTTGCTGGCTATTTGTAAGGTTTCTTTGGAGAAATGTCTAATCAAGTTATTATTTTTTAATCAGGTTATTTGTTTGTTTTTTGCTCTTAAGTTGTAGAAATGCCTGATATGTTTTGGAAATTAACCCTTATCAGAAACATGGCTTGCAAATATTTTCTCTTATTCTATAGTTTGCCTTTTCACTCTGTTTATTGTTTGCTTTGCTATGGAAAAGATGTTCAGTTTGATGTTATACCATTTGTCTAATTTTGTTTAAGATGTCCATACTACCCAAAAATGATCTACATATTCAATGTGATCTCTATTAAAATCCCAATAACATTTCTTATAGAATTACAAAAAATTAGAAAATTCATATGGAACCATAAGGAAATCCCAAATAACCAAAAAAATCTTGAAAAATAAAAACAAAACTAGAGGCATCAAGGCCACAACTGTCCAAATTTCAAAATATATTGTAGAACTCTAGTAAATAAAACAGCATGGTGCTTGCATAAATACAGACCTACAGACCAATGATACACAATAGAGAGCCCAGAAGTAAGTCCATGTACATATGGTCAACTGATGCTAACAAGAGAGCCAAGAACACACAATGGAGAGAGGAGAGTCTCTTCAACAAATGGTCTGGGGAAACTGGGTATCAACGTGCAAAAGGATAAAAAAAGGATAAAGTTGGGCATTGCTTTATACCACACAGGGAAAAAATAATCAACTCAAAGTGGATTAAAGTGTTAAATATAAGACCTGATACTATAAAACTCCTAGAAGAAAATGTAGAAGAAAATCTTGTCAACGATGGTCTTGGCAAAAGTTTTATAGATATGACATCAAAAGCACAGGTAATGAAAGCAAAATTAGAGGATATATTAATAACTCAAAAATTAGCTTATCAGATTTCTTATACCTTCAAAAACCAGTTTAAACATTTCTATTGGTTTTAGGTTGTCTGTAATGTTTTTTCCAAACTTGTAAAAGACTTACCTACCAGTTTAAACATCAGCCTATCTGCAAAATTGCTGGTTTCCAGGGAAGGCCATGACTTTACAGTTATCTCTTACTCTACCGAGGCTATGTGTCAAAGCTCATTCACTTGGCTCTCGTAACATACATGAAATGCTAAAATGAATAGGAATAAATCCACCCTAGAAGTGCTAAATCTTGCCTCCCCTGCTAATTGCATTTCTTTGGGCCTAAATTATTTCTACTGTCTGGCATACAATATACCTACCTGCCTCTCCTGAGAATATTGTTTTTCATTCTTTCATTGTTACTGTCCCTAAAAAATGAAGGAGATAAAATTGTTATGATCAAGTTTCCAAGAAAATGAATTCTCATTCAACATAGTTTTTAATAAGTTAATACCAGGATTTTTTTAATTGCTCTATTATTTAGATTATAATTTTTGTTTCTGTGCTAAGCTATACCTCATCAATTATAGAAAACAGAATGAGCCACAGACGTAGCCCCTTCTGAATATTTTCTTGAAGCGGCAACTGACATTTCATGATTAAATATTTCATAGCTTCAAACCTTTAAAGCTTGTTTCATTCTGTTGTTCTCTTTTTTTTTTAAATTCTAATCCTCTTTGTTTATTCAATTTCTAATATTTTCCTTTTAGAAAATAAAGGTTAGGATAACTTTCCATGGTATCACATTTTCTTTGAAAGTATATTTGTCTACTTGTGTGTAATATAATGGCAGTTTGGGATTCCATCACAAGATTTACAGTCATTTATTTGGACAGTGGGATTGATTTTAAGCATTTATTGTTTCCAAAAGTAGGATCTTTCATCAGTAAAGACAGTACTCCTAAGTTCATTTTTTATACTTTCCTTGGATATTTTGTCCTTGTTTATTTCATTTTTTCTTCCCTGAGAAAAGTATTCTCTGTCAAAATTTTGAACTCAATTCTGTTTAACATTACTTTTCTTTTTTTTTTTAAATTAAACATTCTGTTGTTTTCTTATTGGAGCTGTAAATTTGACTGGTATCTCTTTTCAAGTTGCTTTTCAACTATTTTTGCCTATAAATTTCCTACTCTCTCTACTTATTAGGAAACCAAAGCTTTTCAGCCTGTAGATAAAAATATTTTCTTCCCAAAATTCTATTGTCTCATTACTGTCCTCCTCACCCTGTTGACTTTCTCTCTGTGTAATCCCATTTTAAAGGTCCAGACGCTGCTGCTCATTTTATAAGAATCACCTCAATGATTTTCCATATCTACCATACTTCTACTCATACAATCGATATTTTACTTACTTTGGTGAAAGTAACACCCATATTGCTGACTCATATATTTGTTCTTCTCGGTGATTTCTTCACCCAAGCAATTAAATCTGAAACTCCTTAGGTTTAAAACCCTAAGGGAAAAAGACAACCCAAAATGTTTCCTATACAAATTTTCAGAGACAAACTACATTATTAAGAAAGTAAGGTAATTAAGCAAAGCTATCTAAGGTTGGCTAATGTAAAAATTAAACTTTCAAAACTGCATTATGGGTAATTTTCAATTGCTTGTTTTGATGATGTCATTTTGTCCATTCTTCAGTGCCATTTAGCTGTTGCTGGCGTTTTGGTCTGGAATGCATGAGATACAACAGTAATTCTGATCTCAACACAACGGCATTAAAAATATCAACGTTCAGCCTTTTTCATGTTCTAGTGATAGGTACATATATCAATTACCCTCACCTGACTACTGAAACTCACCTACCTCATCTTCTACTATCAGGGGTGTCCCATCCATGGCCCGCAGGCCGCATGCACCCCAGGATGGCTATGAATGCAGCCCCACACAAAATCATAAATTTACTTAAAACCTTTCTTTTTTTTTTGCTCATCAGTTTTTTTAGTGTTTGTGTATTTAATGTGTGGCCCAAGACACATCTTCTTCCAGTGTGGCCCAGAGATGCCAAAATGTTGGACACCCCTGTATCTACTTCATACATTCCCCATATTCTACACTTTAATCCACACTCCAACCCATACCCACACTGCATACCTCATCCTTACTCCATCTCTGTCTTTGTCCTTTCATGCTTCTATAACAGAGTATCATAGACTGAAGGGCTTATAAATAAAGAAAAGTATTTCTCACAGTTCTGGAAACTGTGAAACCCAAGGTCAAGTCTCCAGGAAATTCGTGTCTGGGAAGGACCCACTTCCTGGTTCATAAACAGCCATCTTCTTACTACGTCCTCACGTGGCAGAGGGGGTGAGGGAACTCTCTGGAGTCTCATGCATAAGGTCACTTAATTACATTCATGGGGATTCTGTCCTGATGGTCTAATCATTTCTCAAAGGCCCCACCACCAAACACCGTTACATTGGAGATTAGGTTTCAGCATTCAAATTCTGGAGGTGAACAAACATTCAGTCCATAGCAATACCCTCCCTATACTCTATAACTTACCTATATCTGGTACCTCATTTATACCTTATGCCTTATGTCTACTCCATATCCTTAGTCGTACTCTATACTGGACCCATACTCTGTGCTTTACCAACACACCATGTCTTTACTCCTACTCTGTCACCTACCCACACCCGGGGCTTTATTCATATTCCATGCCTTACTGATATTTTTTTAAATATTGTGGTAAAATGCACAGAACATAAAACTTACTATGTTAACTGTTTTGATATATACCGTTAGTTTAGTTACCTATATTTTTTACCTTACCTATACTTCATACCTTACACTTCTTGCTCGTACTCTGTACCTTAGGCGTACCTCACAGTACTTTATACATTACCCATATCCAGTATGGGTAACTTATTCTAAGTATTTCCAGAAGAAAAGAAAAATAACAACAAAACTATACCTACATATCTGGCCTAAATTTTTTATTCTGCAATTTAACTTGATTTTTTTTGTCTCAGTAGATCTCCTCAGTAAAAAAGAGATTATTAATCCCCCAAAGGCAGATTTATATACACAAAGACTATTATTTAAGGGCCCTTCAGATTCTTTGATAATAATAGATCCTAGTATTAGAAAAAATATTTTAATATTTTTAAAAAATAAAGTCTCAACATTAATGATGTACTAGTTTGCCAGTGTGCACTGCTAGGGTGAGAGACAGTGTGACAGAGAATTGGGGCTGCAAAGGTATTTGAGAAACCATGTGCCCTGTGAAAACATTCTCAGGTGGCAGTCCCTGTCACGCCGTGTAATCAGTTTCAGTTTTGCACAAGTCCAGCACCCCATCTCGTCCCAAGTTCCCTCAGCCAGTCCGTTGTTCACACCAGCTTGATCAGGGAGCCGGTCAATGGCATCTGGCTATTTCACAGGTACCATTCCAGAGATATGATGAACCCTGGAGTAATATACTGTACTTAGCAGCAACCGCCTCAGCTTTGGGGCACATATGCTTCAAATCTGAGAATATCATAGATAGATATATATATATGGGAATCTTTGTAGAGATCTCTGAGGCAAGCTGGTATTTAACACAAAAGCAAACCCATTTGGAACTAAAGTACTTTCCATTAGGCAGTTTGGCGGCTGTTTATGAGGCAGACTCACTGTGCTCCACGGACACATTTCGATTAAATGCTGCTTTGTATTCCTCCAAAGATGGGAACAATAAGGACGTTTGTCAAAGGAAAAACTGCAGCGAACGGTTTCATGTTGAACATCTGTACTCTGCAGTTCATTGTTTGCAAGAGTTTATTGACCATAATTTTGATGCATATAGGTTTTAAAGAGTATAAACTGCATTTATCTTGGGCGCCTATCATTTATTTTAGTCCTGGCTTATTTATTTCCATTTTTCTGGGCATTTTATTTATTTTGGAACTCTGAAGAGATGAAGGAAAACATGTTTCCAAAAAAGGAAGTTTAGTTAGCTCTGCAAAATTAATGAGGAAAGACAATGTTTTCACAAAAAAAGGACTGAGCAATTGAAGTGAAAAATGTAACACTAAGCATATATATATATATATCTTCATGATACCTTTCAGTCTTAAAGATCTCCAACCAATTATAAACTTTAAGACCCCTCTCCTAACTCATTGTCCATCATACCAACCACAGCGTCTTTTCCAGAGTGAAATGTAGCAACTGGTAATCAGCAAACTAATCTGAAGATAGTGGAGTCAAAAGACTAATTAATTAATGGTAATGTGAATGTGATCCTGCCTTAAGTCGTCTTCTTTCACTTTATAAATAGATGGCTTATATTTAGAAGATGTCAGGTTTTTTGTTTTTGCCTTTTATTCAGGGAGGCCATGGTCTAGGCAACTGAAGTTGCTAAATCTGTATCCATCATGATCTGATGTACTGCTGAAGTCTTGGTCACTTGGCCTAACTGTGCCCCCACATAAACTACAGAACCTTTGAATAGAAAACAGGCAGACACTAAAAACTGACCACCTAGAAAGACAATAGTACCTAGAAATACAATAAATAGTCTTTCTCGAGAGAGATTTACTAATGAAATGGTCAAGATATAGTAGTGGTTAAGACTGCTGACTCTGAAATGAGGCACATTTGGGCTATAACCCCAGCACCAAGTAATTTAAACTTTTATGAGCCTATTTCCTAATCTCTAAGTAATATAGATAATAACATATTTTAAATGATTTTATATAGTTTATTTATAATGCAGTTAAATGTATATAAAGCACAGTGTCTGGTTAATATACGGTTAATATATGAAAACTAGAAATGTACAATCAAGTATCAATTTTAGTTGGAGAAATTAGTCTGATACTTAATATAATGATTCAACCTATGTTAGCTGTTGTTATTATTCTGTCTTAGATTATTTGGTTCCAAGACTTATGTAAGAAAACCCTGATGGACTTAGTGACCTCTTTAATTAAAAAAAATTTTTTTCCCTTTATTGTCCAATTGCCCCTCTATAGACAACACTTGAAGAGACTGTTCTTGAGTAGATGACTAACACTTTTTGTTTTTGTGTTTGTTCGTAGGGTGTACTCAGGCAGAAACTCAAGATGGTTATGTGAGCTTCTCTAACTTGGCAGTTTTGATCTCTGGGTCAGATTGGCACTTTATTTTCACTGTCACTTTCCCTCCAGGTAATTTCAGCACAATGTGTTTTTATTATCTGTGTTTTTTATTGAAAAATAGCCCCTTCTCTTTGATAGTAGAAATAGCTTCTGTCATGAATAAGAAGTCACCTAAATATAGAAGAAAACCGACATCACTTGTTTATATTATTCAGGTGTGAGAAGCAAGAACACGTGTAGAGATTGAGCCTCAGGAGAATCCCAGTAAACAGGAATCCAAATGTACATTTTCCTCCAGTTGTTAAAATTTACTTTGAATTTTCGGCTTTAAAAAAATTTTTCTGTGACATTTGAACAGTTAGTTGGATATTAATTAGGTAATTTTAATTTATAAAAGAGAGAGCTCTGGGATATTGCATCTTATGACTTCTTCCATTTCTGCCCTCCTCACCCACTGCCCCCAACCCCACAAATAGCAACTATGCCCATTTAGAATCCTGGTACTTTAGAAGCATCGGTATAAAGTATGTGAAAATTACTTATATAATCCAGTTCTTCTTGAAAACATATCAAAAAGAAATTTCCCTCCTGAAATATTCTTGAAAATTTTTTGATTTGTTAAGGTTAGTAATAACTATTCAATAAGTTTATAGCAGGTAATGTGTTAGTTAAACTTCAAAGCCAGATGAACTATGTAAAATGCTACCCTCTCATTTCTGTGAAGGGTAGAGCTGAGAGTCCAATTTCTGACATCCTTTTTTTAAGCATTGAACTCTGATAAAAGCAGAGTGACCCACTTAGGAAAAAAGAGACTTAAATATCGCATGCATTATTGTGATTTACCAAAAAAAAATTCCACCTAAAAGGATTTTAAAAATAGTAACATCACATTTGAATGAAAACTAGAAATTTACAATCAAGTATCCATTTTGGTTAGAGAAATTAGTCTGATACTTAAGTGATTTATGTACAGGTGTGACAATACAAAGTCTTGCAAACTGCATTAGGGCAGTCGTTACTGGATTTAAATCTCTCAGATACTGAAAATGGCAAAGGAAACCGAATGTTTTGATGTGAGGTATCGGAAACCCAACAACACATAAATATTTAATTAAAGCCAGATATTAGTCTTCCCCCATGAAACTTAAATTCCAATTGTCATAGCATACTTTTCAAAAAGTTAAAGAATGTGGCTTTCATAAAAATGTATAAAGAGCACTTGTCAACAAGTTATTAAACCCATAATGAGGGAACCAGAAGGAAGGCGAAGCTGTTAAATACCATGTGAAGGATATAGATCAGCCGGGAAAGAGCTGCTGACATGAGTTTGTTAAATCGGATACAGGGCAATAAAACTGTAACCTTTGAAGTTACATGTCTACAGATATTCTTTGCATCTTTACTGGAAAAAAATAATTTGCAGCTTACCAATCTTGTATTAATTAAGCCTGATCCTTAATTAACATTAAATATTAAGTTAAAAAAAAAACAATGGTCCAGAGAATTGGATAAACCATGGATGGGCCAATTGAAAAATACTCCAGTATGACATCGATGAGATCTGTAATCATTTTTCCCCTTAATTCCAAGTTTTGGATCATTTTTCTTCCCCAAGGAAATACCTTCTGTCATCAGGTGATATTATTATTAATTATGTTAGACAGGTGCTATTTTAATATCTATGAAGACATTCTAATTTAAGTACATGTTCATCTAGAAACATGTTCAGTGTCCTTGCCCATGGGGTTCCCAAGGATGTATTTTGGAGGGTAACACATGCAAAGTTGGATATTTTGTCCTAGAGACTTTTGTCCTTTAATGTTTTCAGTGCTGACCTAAGACTGAATACTTTATCAGGGTTGTTTTAAAGAATAAGTTATAAAGCCAAATGTAAAATGCGGTGTAAGCCAAACTTCTCAGTAACACTCGTGATTTTGAACTGAGCTTGGTGTTCATGATGACTAGATCGCTACTGCATTTTAGGTTCCACCAGTAACTTGTGCAGTGGACGACTGAGGAACTGTCATTTTTCATTAGCCATTTGCCCTAAACGTTTCTTCATAATTTTCGAGACTAAGTCTGTGAGGTAGGGCTCTGTCAGAATTAGATACCAAAGTTTCAATTAGAAGAGAATGGATGGAAGATAAAATGAAAGTGGAAAAAGGCCTCCACTTCTGTGACCCTTATTGCTGACACGTTCTGTTTTGTTTACATTTTCTTCCCATCATCCCCCGCCCCCTCCCCTTTGGCAAACACCAGCTTGTTCTTCCTTTGTGTAGATAAGTTTCCATTTTGTTTCGTTTACGCATTTGTGTTTTTAGATTCCACATATAAGTGAGGTCGTATACTTGTCTTTCTCTGTCTGATTTATTTCACTTGGCATGATACCCTCTGGTTCCATCCGTGTTGTTGCAAATGGCAATATTTCTTTCTTTTTTATTGAATAATATTCTATTATATATATCACATTTTCCTTATCCATTCATTTATTGATGGACACTTCTTTACTGTGGCTATTATTAGTAATGCTGCAATGAGCATATGGATAAATATATCTTTTCAAATTAATGTTTTTGTTTTTTTCAGGTAAGTACCCAGAAGTGAAGTTTCTGAATCATATGGCAGCACATATTTTAATTTTTGGAGGAATTTTCATACTGTTTTCTGTAGTGGCTGCACTAATTCACAATCCCATCAATAGAGTACGAGGGTTCCCTTTACTCCACAGTTTTGCCAATACTTATTTGTTGATTTATTGATGGTAGCCATTCTTATAGGTGGAAGGTAATATCTCATTGTGGTTTTGATTTGACATCATGTTGATTAACAGTCCAGATGCCTGAGAGCAACTCCTTATTTCCAACTATATCAATTTCTAGTGCTAGAATCCTTTGGGAAGGCAGTTCTCCCCTCATTGATAGGCCAGTCAATGAATTTTTTTTTATTTCTAACAAGCTCCAAAGTCACAGATGTAACAAGCATTGATTTGTGTTGTTGTTATTGTTTCGTTCTTCTATGAATCAAGCAGAAAACTTGCAATAAGTTTTGTTGTTTTTCCTCTTCTCTGTCAGAGGCAGAAACAAATAGAGAGGGGAACAAATTATCATTCCTGTTTTAGAAATACAGATATTGAGGAACTAAGAAGTTAAGTTGTTCTGACCAAGTGTGTATGGAATCCTCATAAGTCTTTCTAAAATGTTGACTAATCCAGGTCATTTATTTATTTCTGAACTTCCTAAGATACTGCCAAGACAAAGGTTTCTATAAGTTTGTACCACTGACATTGCACCCAGCTTTGCACATTCACGCATTACCAGGGTCTTGGTGTGGGTTTTCTAACCATTTCTTGGAGCCATGGAGTTCTTGGGGGTTCTCAGGGGCTTCTGGGCCATCTAATCCAGACGAGCTCTGTAGTAGTTGCCATGTCCATGCCTGAAATACTCTTTCTCCAGAAATTCACATGGCTCACTCATCACTTCACTCAGGTTTTTTTCCAGTGTCACCTGCTCAGATAACATGTGCTCTATACCGCCGTCTCCAACCCTGCTCCCACCTCCAGTCATCCTGCCTTCCAAGCTCACTTTCTCCCCTTACAGCACATACCACGACCTGGCCTCAGAGTATCCCTGTATTTGCATGTTTGTCTACTGTCTGTGGGCCCCATTAGAACCTGAGTTCTACAACACAGAGGAGTCCTGCTGAGTTCGGCGTTATAGTCCCAGGGTGTAGAAAAACACCACACAGACGCACAAACATTTGTTTATAAATAAGTAAGTATACTGAGGTTATGTCTAAGATTGCATTTTTGAAAGTGGTGTGCTGCTAAAAATACTCAGAAGCAGCTGGTCTCCACCTTTAGACCCAGGTTACTGATCTAGGCTTATAAACTGGTCTCTGTGACTTCAGGCCCTCGGAATTTTCCCTTATATAACATTTCATTGCCTTCAGAGTATAGTCAAGGTCCTTTTGATGGACATTGAATACCCAGCAAAATTTGTCTCAAATACTTTCCAGCATTAATTTCCTAAACATCAGTTGATCTTTTCTTCTTTCTGTCTTTATGTATTCAGTCTTCAAAGTCCTACTTAGATACCCCGTTCTCTGGTATGCTTTTTTCTGATCATATCAATAAAAAATATTCTTCCAAAACAACTGATTTGCATTATTCCAGTTGCATGTGTTACATCCTGATTTTTATTACAAACATTTGTATGTGTATCTCATTTCATTTACTAGCTCATAAATATTTTAAGAATGAGAACAATAAATTATCCACTAAGCAAAGTAAATAATCAGTGAGCAATCACTGGAAAATGGATAAAAGTAACGAGGAGTTTTGTTTTTACTTCTGCAAACCCCTAGTAAAATCCATTCCCCCATATCCGGGCTATATTTATTTTATTCGGATGCACATAAAAAGAAACTAATTGATAAGAAACAAGTCAAGGTTGTCTCAAGTAGAAGCATTTCTAGCTAATTTTATTGTGGTAGCTTTGGGACTGAGTCAGCCAGGAGTCAAGGGACTAAAGATGTGACTGTGTCTCTCAATCAAATTGTCAGATTTAACCCAAGAAAAGCACAGCAAAGAAAAACCACGGTGTTTTCTGGAGTAGAGGAAATAAAAGCTGTTATTGCCTGAGTGATTCAGATAAAAGCAGAGACTTGAGATTGGTTTGTTTGTTTGAATAAACTACTTTTATTTTTTTTAATTTATACTTTTAAAATGCTGGCTGTAACTAACTCGTACTCATAGGCAAGATTTTTTTTAAGTTTTCAGTTTTGTGAGATGTAAATGACATGATAAATTACACATACTTAAAGCATGTCATTTGATAAATTTTGATGAATGTATACTCCCATGAAACCCTCCCCACAACTAAACTAATGAACATATCTATCACTTTCCAAAGTATAGGCAAATTTAAATTTGTAATATTTTAAAAAACAGGCAGTAAAATTTATCTTTTTGGTATATCTTTTTATGAATTCAAATACATGTATAGACTCATGTAATCACCACTCAGGATTCACCACTTCAGTCAGGATACAGGAAATTTTCCCTCAAAATTGTTTCTTATGTGCTCCTCTGTCCTCCCCTCCTCCCCTCCACTACCACTAATCCCTGGCAACCACCGATCTGGTCTCTATCACCCCAGTTTTGTCTTTTCCAGAATGTCATATAAATGGAATCATGCAGTGTGTTCCGTTCAGATACAGGCTTCTCTCACTCAGTATAATGTCTTTGATGTTCATCCCAGTTTCTTCACATTGTCAGTCCTTCCTTCCTTCCTTCCTTCCTTTCTTCCTTCCTTCCTTCCTGCCTTCCTGCCTTCCTTCCTGCCTTCTTTCCTCTCTCCCTCCCTCCCTTCTCTCTCTCTCTCACTCCTTCCCTCCCTTTCTTTCCCTTTCTGTCTCTCACTTCCTTCATTTCTCCTTCCTTCTTGTTTTCCTCGTCTTTTTCTGTATTTGATTGAGTAGCATTTCATCATTTGGATGAACCACAGTTGATTATTTCATTCCCCTGTTGAAGAACATTTGGGTTTTTTCTGGGATTGGGTGACTATGGGTAGAGATGCTATAAATAAATATGTGTGTACAGATTTGTGTGTGTATAGGCAAGGCTTTTTTTTTAGATTCTCTTATGCCTTGTTTCAAATGTAATAATGGAGCGAGAGCCAAAATGTATAGTGTATTAAAAATGGAGGAGTTTGAGACGAATTCTTAGAAAGACACACTCTGTAAAGAAAGTCACCCTTTTTATTTCATCTCTCATATCCAAGTGGCTCTCTCTCTATACCATGCTCTACCCCCAGTTTTCCAGATAACAAAATTTGCATGGACATGAGAATTCTCTTGGCTCTGCAGTAGGAGTCTCTGTGCCCATTTTGTATTACATGCCATACTTTAAACAGGAAGACTATACTTTCAGGGATCATTTCTATAGTTTGTTAAATAGGATACATACGTCATAGCAAGTAGTTTCACGCATTCTGGAACTAAGAGTATTTCTGCTCTAATTAGTGGAACATAAGAATGAAGCTAAATTTTGCATTGGTGAGGAAGGCATGTCTGCATAAAAAGGGAGAATAGGAAGAATTCCTCATCATTATTGGACATAGGAAAGAACAATTGTGTGTTACTGTTGAAATCGGATTCCTGTAGTTCTTAAGTAATACAAAGCTTCAATTCATTTTTGTTCCTTTATTTAAACATTTAATTCAATAAATACTTATTAAACCTACTAAGTGTTGTAAGCATATTTTTCTACAATATTATATTAGTAGATTATTAATAGTTATTATTGAGACTTTTTTTTTTTAACAGGAACTAATTTTACAGCTCGATCCAGGCCATTCGCCATCTTACCCGTGACCCGGTCGGAGAGGTCAGCGGTCATCCTGTCTGCTTCCCTGTGCTCAGTGGTGTCCTGGCTGACTCTGTGCTGTCTGGTGTGCTGTTGGTTTAAGAAAAGCAAAAGCAGAAGTATGTGGATATTTTTGAATGAAAACATTGGAGGAAACATACCATCACGTATAATATATTAACATTTCATTTTCTTCCCCCAAAGAGAAATTTTTATGAACTTTTACAACATATTAAACTGTAACAGGAAAGCCAGCATTCATGCCGCCTGTCACCCACCAGACCCCATAAGCAGAGAGAGGGATTGAATCTTTATGGGCGCTTTATTCAAATGGGTGATCTGAGAAGACAGTGGGTTTGTACCCTAACAGATGGTCTTAAATTCCATTTTTAAATGGCCGTTTTTATAAGGAGAATCAAGTGTAGGTAAGGGGTTTGGAATTCAGGAAAAAGTTAATTAGATTAAAAAAAAATTGCAGCATTCTCACCCTGGGTGCTGGCCTTTGTCTGGACTTCAGGGGGTGGTCTTTATCTGTGTCCTGGGGTTGGTCATCTCACCCTGGAGTACTATAACTCAGATACAACCACACCTAAAACAAAAACAAAAGCAAACTAAGCAAACAACTAGAACAGGAACGGAACCACAGAAATGGAGCTCACATGGAGGGTTATCAACAGGGGAGTGGGAGGGGGAGCGGGGGAAAGGTACAGAGAATAAGTAGCATAGGTGATAGGTGGAAAATTGACAGGGGGAGGGTAACAATAGTGTAGGAAATGTAGAAGCCAAAGAACTTATAAGTATGACCCATGGGCATGAACTAGAGGGGGGGGGATGTGGGAGGGAGGGGGTGTGCAGGATGGAGTGGAGTGAGGAGGGGGGAAATGGGACAACTGTAATAGCATAATCAATAAATATATTTTTTTTAAAAAAGAAAAAGGAAATGCTTGCAGCCCTCCTGAGGCACAAAGGAACTGTTTAGGGTCTCCTGGAGTCAGGGTGGGTCAAACCTTCAGTTCCTGGAACAATAGCTTTTGATTGCATTGATTACTAAGTTTATTAGCTATTACTCAAACTGACATTTTCCAACTTTTGAGTCTCCCATCAAAACCACATGGAGCTAAGTTGCTCAGTTCATACAGTAGAGACAAGAATTGCCTAATCTTAAATAATAATTGCAATACTCATGGAAGCTAAAATTTATTGCACACTCAGTATGGACCAAGTTCTAACTACTTTGGATACATGATTTATCTAATCTTCACAACCACCCTAGGAAGTGGGAATGGAAGACTCTATGTTAGGGACCTGGCGAATGAGGCACAGAAAGGCTAAGGAACTTGCCCCACGGTCACACAATCAGAAAGAAACCAGCCGTTTGGCTCTAGATCTTACTCTCTGAAACTCTATGTGCCACTGCCCAAGTAACCCTCCAAAAGGTGAGCTCAAGAATCGGGGAAATGTCCTCTTCTCCTTCAGAAGAAGGAAGAGGGTGCTTGGTGTTTAGTCTTTGTTTTCTCTGAGAGCACAGAAATCATGTTCTTAGACATTATCCCAGAAGCCGATTTTTCTTTTTAGCTGGAGACATGGAACATCACTGAGGGAAAGAGGTTCTGTAAAAGAGACTTCTATCTTCCTACTCTGTTCTTAGAGTGTGTGAGACACAGAGGCGAATTCCTTACTCCACCCACAGGACACCCCCCATCAAGTGAATGGGTGAAACTCTCATGATACTAGGAGATATTAGGAAACCAAAGTGATAAGAGTGAGTACACAGAGAGGCAAAAGGAGGAGAGGTAAAGACAAGTCAAGATAAAGAAAGGAGAAAGGAAGATGCACTACGTTGAACCAAGGTCCGGCCCAGCACCCCTACCTCTCCCTGTCATGATCAGTCTGGGCAAACTACAAGGAAACTTGAGGACTCCTTGTCTTTCTCAAAAAGAACAAGAGCTCCTCAGTTTGTGTTGTTGCCTCTGATTTTCTGAACTGCAGGTTTTCGTCTTTATTTTCAAATCTAAAGTTCAGTGTGTGTGTGTGCGTGTGTGTGTGTTGCTTTCTGGTTTGAAAGCAAAGATCTTTCATAATTTTTAATCTTATGTGATACTGTGAAGTAGGTAATTTAATTCTCATCCACACTTTTATGGATAAACCTACCAGCCTTGGAGGGACTTCCAAGTGGGCTCTGCTCACTTCATTTCTTCTGTTTTGTTCCCCTAGAACTAGAGAAACCTCTTCTGCATTTGCTAATATATCAGTCATCCCACTGTCCTCCTTTTGTTCTTTGAACTTTTCAATATCTGTGGAAACATTTCCCTGTGTTAAATTCTCATATTTTCCTGCCTGAACAAAGACTCTTAACTTTCCATTAAAAAAAAATGTAAAGAGATCAAGAGGAACATTATGGGGGGGGGGAGTGTAGAGTAATCAGCGCCGTATGAGTAATTTGTATTTCCTTCTGTGTATTTTCTGTACTTTTCAAATTGCTAAAATGAACATTCATTCCTTTAGAATAAAATAATATTGTTCTTTCTCCATGTGTCTTTGCAGCTTCCTGTGAATCTATAATTATTTCAGAATAAAAGGTTAAAAAAATATTAGTCACATTCTATGCCAGCTCTATCCAATAAAAATATAACATGACCAAAAGTGTGAAGCATCTAATGTAAATTTCTAGAAGCTACTTAACCGAATATATCAAAATTTATTTCAACATGGTATGAATATGAACTACATTATACACTTTACGTTTTTTCAAAATTAGGTGTAAATTCTACACTTACAGCACATCTCAGTTAGAATTAGTCATATTTCACATGTTCAGTCAGGAGAGGGGATTTTGTTCATTCTTCCGTAAACTCTGGGTTCATTACGTGCATTCTATTACACGTGGCTCACAGTCATTTCTGGGGGCAGACAAGAGAAACTTTTCAACACCTAGGGCCCATTTGCAAAGAAAAACGTTATTTTATTCTGAAAAAAAAACAAGTAACACTTCTTTTTCTCATTAATTTAGAAATAAAAAGTGAAGACATTTCTGAATCCCAGACTAATGATCAAAAGAATTGTATCCATGTCTCATCCAAACACCAAGGATCACAGATGGAGACAGAAAAAGAAGACCCCACAGTGGGAGAAGGTAAGCTTGGACAAGAGGGGTGATTCCCACCGGAGAGACACAAAGTGTGGATGAATTATAGCCACCTTCTCTCCTGGCTGTCAGTTTCTGAATCAATTTAGTTTATAGCCTTTTATTTTGTCTTTGTTATTCTTCAAGGAAATCATACCCCAGCATAGGAATATACAAGTCTAGCTGATCATTCATCTATTAGACAATTATTCAAGTTGATATTTATATTTTCTTACTTAGTAGAATATTATTGGCTTAACATTGGAATTTGTTACACAGAGAAAGGGAAAACCAGAGGACAGGCATATAATCTTTCCCTTAGCTATTGCAAAGCTGCCAGTTTGGCAACATTATTGAATTTGGGAAAGAAGAGAGTGCAGCTGCCAAATACCAACAATGCAAATTAGATTGAATATAGACCCCTCAAGAAATGAGTCAGCTTTGTTAAGCTCTGCTTTGTTATTTAGTCATTCTTTTAGCAAAATGTATTATTTGCTTGCGTTGTGCATTATGCCAAATGACTTTGCTTGTTATATTGTTACATTGCCATTTGGATTGGTGCCAAGCAGGAAGATTGGTATTTGCCTCAAACCAGTGCTTTGCCCTTGTCCATCTAAGGACAGAGAAAGGAGAAAGATAGCGGGCAGAACACAAGAGGGATTTGCCAAGTAGGGATATGACATATGAAAAATATTCATATAATTTCCACAGATCTGAAACATTTTGAAACATATGCTCTACAGAGAAGAATATTCTTATTTTTTCCAAGTAATAGCCAATTGTAATGGTATTTTCTGCTTGAAAAGAAATGTGAATGTAATGATTCTGAGTGCATACTTAGCCAAAAAATAGCAGTCCAGTGTTGTTCTGCCTCTACCTAACTAGTTCAATAAACTCTGATCAGTGTGTGTGTGTGTGTATCAGTTTGTTTGCCTGTTTGTTTTTTTTTCCCCAGGAAAAAAATGAAGTTACTACTTTACAAATTTTTTTCAACAAGTTAGTCAGTTATACTTCAGCTCCTGCACCTGCCCCCAAAAGGTAGTGAGTTTGGGGTGGGAGGAGGGTGAGAAGAATGGAGACAGAGAGAAGGGACAGGAATTCTTTCTAGATTCCATCTAATACCGCTTTAACTTTGGTTTCTAGAAGGCCATATGACTGCATGCAAATTCAGGACAGGTAATTGTAAACGATCATCTGAGCCCAGCTCTGTGAGTGAGGGACAGCGTATTTAGCTGCGTTTTTCAGGGAATGGCAGGAGTGACGCTTAACTGTCCCCTAATCTAATATGGCCATCTCTACACAGATCTTGGTTGCCCTGAGTAAATGAGCTACATTAGGCAGTCCACAATGCCTGGGCGTTTTATTTAGGATCATTTTATATGTGGGGGTTTATTAATAAATTATCAGGAATGAGACAAGGGACAGGCTGCTGTGGAAGTGTTAAGATTGAAGAGATGGGAGTACCATAAAGGTCATTTTATTAGGGCACCCAAGTTAAAAATAGAAAGATGTGTTATGTGAATCCTCCCCTTGGGATCATAACAGATTTGTTTCTTCATCTTCTAAGGTTTGTCCAAATCTAAAGAGCATTGTTTCCAAGGGAAGTAATAAAGCATTTCCTGGGTTTTTGGTGGGGGTGGTTTTTTTTTGAATTTATTACCAGCTATGAAACACCTAATTATTGCTAGCTTTAAGTAAGTTTGTCATTACTTCCTTATTCCCATGGCACTTTAGTCTCCCTTTTCCCTCTGTGTTTTTAAACTTTTGATACTTGCCGATAAAGTGATTGATCTCTCTCATAAGCACTTTGCATTCACTAAGCACTACCATAGCACTAAAATTATTGAGCTGATGGAATTATTTCCACTGTCCAGTAGATTTAGAATGTAAGCTCACCATGTTATGGTTTTTTCCAAAAATTGTGTGGTCGCAATAGGAGGGAACGTAGAGGGTTGCAGTGGGGGAAGAAGGGAGTGAAGTATATATGCCATTGTTACCAACTCGGGTTTTTGACATTATGGAGCCATCAGAGCTGGCTTTTAAAATTCATAACTGCTCCTGTCACTCTGCTACTTAAAATTCCCATTGTCAATTGGCAAGGCAGAAGAATGTGACAATTCAGGACATGAAACTCAGGAGTCCCACAGACTGGGCTTAATCCTGACTCCCCTGTGGACTGACTCTGTGGCCTCAAGCAGGCCAGCAAACCTCTCTGTGCCGCTCGGTTTTCTCATAGGTAAAGTTGATAAAATATTGCCCACACTTAGCGTTGTGCTGATTAAATGTCAATATCAGTAAAGAATGTAGAAAAATTTCTCTTACCTGTGTATTTTTTGTTGTTTTCTCTTGTTATTTAAGACTTAAATCTCTTCAAGACCTGACTCCAACCTAGCTTTCTGGTCTTATTTTGGATTTCACCTTCCTCCCTGCTGCTCCTACTCCCTGTACTAGCTCATGCATACTGGGGTTGTCTTACATCCATTTGTTGCACAGTTGCTTCCAGTTGGATTACTTGTCTTCACCTGTTCAACCCCCCCTCAAGCTTTTATGTACCTCCTGAAACACCCCCTTTTTAAAATAAAGTCTACCCCAATTGCTTCCACATCAATGAAAATGAGGATTTTTTTCTGGGTTCTAAGAATGCTAAAGGTGGCCTTCCATAGTAGTATTTATGATTTTTTGAGTTCATTGTATGTAGATGGCTCTCTGTCCCCCTAGGCCAATGATTCTCAATGGGGGACAATTTTGTCTCCCAAGTAGGGTAGGCAACTCATCCTCTCCAAAAACATTCCCAGTTTCAAATTTCAAAGCCTTGTGTCGGAGAACTCCCTCAGTCCCAGACAAACTGGGACAGTTGGTTGTCCTACTTCAGAGGACATTTGCAATGTCTGAAGATATTTTTCTGTCTCAGCTTGTGGGATCAGGACTACTATAAATATCTTACAATGTCCAAGGCCACCACACGATAAAGATTACTTGACTTAAAAACATACCAAGGTTAAGAAACTCTTGCCAAGGCTATGATCCATCTTTATAACATTTATTCTGCTAGACTGACTTAGTGGATGCAATTAAGATTTTACATACCAATAAATATTATGTAAGTATTTATTTACCTCCTGATATTTATTACACCTTATAACGTCCTCTCTGTATAGTTTCGAAGAGGTGATAGTGGGTCCTCTGTCCTTTATGTTTCAAATAGGGTTGGGACACAATAATATTATTTTAAGAAAAATGAGAGAACAATTCCAAGCAATAAACAATTTAGGTGGTGTCTTTGGTGAATATAAAATAAGGCCTGTCAATGTACTTTTGTAAGTACAAATGTATGAGAATGACAGGGAGAGGGGTGGGCTCGTTATAAATGGGTTCTGGATTTTTATCAAATGCGTTTTCTGCATATATTGATATGATCATGTGGTTTTTATCCTTCATTTTGTTGATGTAGTGGATCCCATTTATTGACTTGTGAATGTTGTACTAACCTTGCATTCCTGGGATAAATCCCAGTTGATCATGATGTATGAATTTTGGATGCATTACTGTATTTGGTTCGCTAATATTTTGTTGAGGATTTTAGCATCCATGTTCTTTAGGGATGGTGGCCCATCATTTTCATTTTTTATAGTGTCTTTATCTGGTTTTGGAAAAGCTTGGGAGCCTTCCCTCTTCTTGAATACTTGAAATAGTTTCAGAAGGAGAAGTGTTAGTTTTTTTCAGAATGCTTGGTAAAATTCACTTGTGAAGCCATACAGCCCAGAGCTTTGTTTATTGGGAGGGTTTTTTTTTATTATTATTATTACTGCATCAATTTTACTAGGTGTAATTTGTCTGTTCAGGTTCTCTGATTCTTCCTGATTTTATTTCAGAAGATTGTATGTTTCTAGGAATGTATCGATTTCATCCTGGTTGTTCAATTTGTTGGCATACAGTTGTTCATAATATTTGTCAACAATCTTTTTATATTTCTTTGGTGTCAGTTGTTATGGCTCCTGTTTGGTTTCTGGCTTTATTTATTTGGGTCTTCTCTCTTTTTTTTTCTTGATGAGTCTGGTTAAAGGTTTGTCAATTTTGTTTATCTATTCAAAAAACCATCTCTTGGATTCATTGATCTTTTGTATCATTTTTTAGGTTCTATTTTGTTTATTTCTGTTCTGATCTTTATTATTTCTTCCCTTCTACTCACATTGAGCTTTGTTTGTTGTTCTTTTTCAAGTTCCTTTTAGTGTAAAGTTAGGTTATTTATTTGTTTTTTTTGTTTGTTTTTTGAGGAAAGCCTGTGATGCTACGAATTTATCAGATATATCTCCCCAGGCAACAGAAAAAAAGAAAAAATAAACAAGTAGGACTACATCAAACTAAAAAGTTTTTGCAGAGCAAAGGAAACCATCAACAAACAAAAAGACAATCCATAGAATGGGAAAACATATTCACTGGTGCATTTGATAAGGTGTTAATATCCAAAATTTATGGAGAACTTATAAAACTCAACACCAAAACAAAAACCAAACAATCTAATTAAAAATATGAGCAAAGGACTTGAATACACAATTTTCCAAGGAGGACATACAGGTGGCCAATAGACATATGAAAAGAAGCTCAACATCACTAATCATCAGAGAAATGCAAATTAAAACCACAATGAGATGTCACCTCAAACCTATCAGAATGGCCATCATCAATAAATCAACAAACAACAAGTGCTGGCGAGGATGTGGAGAAAAGGGAACCCTAGTGCACTGCTGGTGGGAATGCAGACTGGTGCAGCCACTGTGGAAAGCAGTATGGAGATGCCTCACAAAACTTAAAATGTATCTGCTTTTTGACCCAGTGATCCCACTCCTGGGAATATATCCAAAGAAACCCAAAACATGAATTCAAAAGAACATAAGTACCCCTATGTCCACTGCAGTGTTATTACAATAGCCAAGGTGTGGGAGCTGCCCAAATGGCCATCAATAGATGAGTGGATAAAACAACTGTGGGACATTTACACAATGGAATACTACTCGGCCATAAAAATGAAGAAAATTTTACCCTTTGCAACAGCATGAATGGACCTGGGGAAGATTATGCTGTATGAATTAAGCCAGTCAAAGAGAGACAAATTCCATATTATTTCACACATATATGAAATCTAATGAACAAGCTGAACTAACAAGCAAAATAGAGGCAGAGTCATACATAGAGAACAGGATGACAGCTATGGGGGAGGGCAGGTTAAGGAGTGGAGGGATGGAGCAAAAAGGAAAAAGGACTCATGGACTTGGAAAACAGTTTGTTGTTTGTTGGGTGGGTGGGGGAGAGAATATGAGAGGGTTAAATGGTAATGGAAAAAAATACAATGTTAAAAAAAAATAATGGAAAGCAAAGATCTACAACCAAGATAACTCTACCCAGTAAAGCTATTATTTAGTGATGGACAGATAAAGAGCTTCACAGATAAGAAAAAGCTAAAGGAGTTTATCATTACCAAACCAGTATTGTATGAAATGTTAAAGGGTCTTCTTTAAAAAGAAAAAGAAGATGATCAAAAATATGAACAGTAAAATGACAATGAACACATCTATCAACAACTGAATCTAACAAGTTGAACAGAAGCAGAATCACAGATACAGAGAACATTTTGATGGTTGCCAGATGGGAGGAGGGTTGGGGGATGGGCAAACAAGTGAAGGGATTAAGTACAAATTGGTTGTTACAGAACAGTCATGGGGATGTAAAGTACAGCATAGGAAATATGGTAGTAAAAGAACATATATGCATGACCCATGGGCATTAGTGTGGGAATTGCCTGAGGGCGTGGGTGTGTCTGGGTAGATTGGGGCAAAGAGGGAAATTTGGGGCAATAGTAATAGCATAAACAATAAAATATAATTTACAAAAGGAAAATGCTATCTTGAAAAAAACAACAGGAGATATATTAGACTTGTATACAAAATAAACTATACTTCATTGAGTAACTCAAAAAGAAGACTTGAATACATAGGGAATTATACATGTTTCTAATTAACTTTGGTTTATCACAATTTTAATTATTTTACACAGAGTAGAATAGCATAGGATGATTCTATAATGCTTCAGAAAATAACAACCAATGATACAAAGCTATTTTTTATAAGAAGTAGATTTTATTGCAGTGGGGAAGGGTAGCTCAGCCAGAGAGATCATATTTATGTCACTGTTCTTAAGGCAAAGTGATACCGACTCAAGTAAATATGGGGACTTTGCAGAAATAACCTCAATTAGATATAGATACAGTTCTGGATATTAATTCTAGAAATATAATAAATGGCCAAGGAGATAAAATAAAACAAAACAAGCATTTAGCACATAGAAAGAGCTAGTAAATTTGACTACTTAAAATATTCATCAGTGTAGATTCGCACTTCACAAAATACAGCCAAGTAGACTCTAGGTGGATGGATGAGTTAAATTAGGCTTACTAAAACATTTCCATCCCTGGAGATCACTTATGATACAATGTGAGGCCAAAGGTATTTTTTCATATTTTATCTTTTTAAAATTTTCATACCTTCCTGATTTGTCATATACTGCTTATTAAAGATAAGTGATAATTTCTCACTTGAACAAATAGCCTAGAAAAGGCATAGGTAATGCTATGCTATTTATTAATTAATATTTATCAATTAACAAATTTAATTAATACTTTCATATTTATAATAACTATTGCATATACCTTCTTTAATATGTGGGTAGGGCTATTGCCCTTATTGACAAACGAGAAACCAAGTTGGAGGAGATTCTTTCTGTTGGTTGATTAGTGGTTCATCTCTCTGCTTTGGGTTGTCTTTAGGTTCCAGGGTACAGGTGGTTATACGGGGCCTCTGTGCTGAGTCCTGGCCATCCAACACTGAAAGCAGCACAGCAAGACTGAGTGAGGAACATATGGGCAGTGGGGGTGACATGGGGACTGAAGGGAGGGCCATCGTTAATGTTTCCATTGCAAAATAAGCCAGTAACTAGTGCCCACGCAGATGAAATAACAGAGGCATGGCGTATATTTGTTTGCCCAAGAAAGTTTTAGAAGACAAAAGAGGGTAAGGATAGATGAACAAGTTACAGCTGACTGTGGGTGAACAGGATGGACCCCCAAATCACCGAATCCTTCTTTTCATAGAGGCAGGATATATGTCCCCATGTTTTTATGCCGTTCCCCCTAAAACTTGAGCAAAACCATGGGACTCAAAGAGGCATGAATGGGCATTTTGAAATGCCATCTTTCCATTTTAATTGGGAGCTCACCCAGACGGAGGTGGAAAGGAGGCATGCCGATTCATATGTATTAATACTCAGTATTCTTTCTTCCCTAAAACCCAAATATTCAGCTGAATGCCTTAGGACACATATCTGCTATAAATTCATTTTTTTTTATCTAATTTGTCTGAGATCTAAGCTTCCTATGGAGGTCTGAGATCAAAAGATCTGATTCCTTCTGATGTCGGCACTGACACATAATCTGTGCTGACTTAGTTCTGTCTATAACCTCGCAGTGGGAGGCGGCCAGCCTCCCTGGGCACCTTACTCAGTGTGATTTCATTTTGGCTGGGGAGTCTGTCAGGTGTGTTGCTCATTGGAGCTACCATGTAAATAATTCACGGGAGATTTTTTAAATGTTTTTGGCACCTGCAAAGGAAAGCTACACTGTGTTAATCTTTTATGAATAGATGTAGATTTGAAGAACAGGGGATAACAGATTTCCAATGACGAGTTCTCAAAAACAGGTCAATGATATCTTCAATAGAGTGAGAATAAGTGGCTTGCAGTGTTTGATTCCCCTTATAGATAAAGTGGTATTGGTTTTCCCAAGGAATAAGAATTTAAAACCTTTTTTTCTTTTTTAAGTTTGTTGCCATGTAACAATTTATTATTCTTGATCTTTGGTTATTTGCTGATCTTGATGAACTATGTCTTTTGCTGCTAGTGGAAGCAGTGATTATGGAGTTAACATTGAGCTCAGTACTTGGCATAGAATCGGGCAGAATAGGGAGACAAAGTTGATGGCACAAAAAGTCCCTTCCCTGAAGGAACTCCACATCCAAAGAGGAAGACAAGAGTGTCATACCAGGAAAGCTGACCAGTAACAGAAGCAGTTGCACAAGTCAAATGAAAACTCTAGTGAACAAGAACCGAGGCATAAATCAATGCAGTTTGAGCTGTCAGGGAACAGTTCTAGGAACAGTGGAGATCCCACAGAGAAACTAGTCTAACCTGGAGGTTTGCATCGATCTAAGCAAGAGAGCTGTCCCATAGTGAGGTGGCCATGGCAGGTTCACGCTGGGCAAAGGACTGTGGAAAAGAAGAGGTAAGATATGAGTCACATGGGTTTAGCAGAATATTAATTGATGCCTCGTGGAAACAATATAAACATGATACTTGGTCTCATTTTACTGCTGAAAACCAAAGTGTATCACCTATACATGTTTATATTGTTCCTATTACCTTCTCCTTTTCTCACCCCAGTTCCATTCATTGTTAGGGTAAATTGAATAGGAAATTAGTATACTTTGCCCCAATAATATGCTGTGTAGTATGATGTTGACATGATTACTATCTTCTGATACAAACCAAGACCAGCATCAGCAAACTGAGTGAAGAGCATGATACACAGGCTAAAAAAATGTCATTTACACAGTATGTAAAACAGTGGTTAATGAATTTGGTGATGCGATGTGAGAAAAGCAAGGATGAGAAATGTCAGTGTTGGTATTGCCACCTACCCTTCCGGAGGTTAGGATAGTTCTCAACATTTTTTTTCACCATAAAGTACATTAAAGATAACACTGGTTCACACCATACTCCCATGCATGTACCCAACCAGTCTTCTTACCTCCCCATCGCTCCCTTTAACTTTACACAACACTGTGTGGTGCTCAGAACACAGACACTGGAGCCAAAAAGTCTTCAGTTCTGTAAAGTAGGTGATATCGGCCACTACTTGTACACGGTCTTGGGAAATCACTTAATCTCTCTGCACGTCAATGGACTTCCTTCTAAAAGAGAGATAATAATAATACTTACTTTAGACTGTTGTTTTAAGGATAAAGATATATATAACTTAACACCCAACATGTGGTAATAGCTATAATTGATGTGTGTTCCTTTAAATTATCATTAGCCTTTCTCTCTTCAAAGAATACATATTGGAATGGGAAAGTGAACATATTCATTAACATAGACTATTCTTGAATTTCTTTTATTTTGTAATTGAGTAAAACTTTTAAAAATTAAACTGTAATATCTTGTTGTTTATTACAAATAAATTGATACATTAGGAAATCCTCTCCGGAGAGAGTATGTGGGGAGATGAATGAAAGAAGGCAGAGGGTTTTGAAAGACAGGATGAAACAAATATTTGAGAACTATGGTGTGTCGGAAGATAGCATAATTCTTACAGGTGGGAAATCAGGTAATTATGGGAAAGAATGAAAACATTTGGGTTTAGAGCAGGATGCAGCCAGAAACTGAAGCACTGTACAGATAAAAAATACTTTAAAGAGAGTTACGCTTGGGCACTCAGCTGAGAGGAGTTTCACCTTTTAATTACTTGATTGATTCTCCTGGTAACCAGCCCCCACCCTAGGTGGAGTCCAAAAGTCACCTCGTTAACATAACAAAAGGCATCTTTACTGGTTTTGTCACTTAGGGCAGGGGTGTCAAACTCATTTTCACAGAGGGCCACATCCGCTGTTGCCTTCAAAGGGCCGAATGTAATTTTAGGACTGTATAAATGTAACTACTCCTGAACAGTTAACTGAGAGCTCAGTATACCACCCCGTATGGGTAGAAACAAGGTTCAGGGCCGGATAAAACAAGGTGGAGGGCGGGATTTGGCCCTCGGGCCTTGTGTTTGCTGCCGGTGACTTAGGGAATTCCAAGGGTTTTAAGAGCTCTGTGTTGGAAAGAGATTTCTTACTGTAAAACGTAGTATCACAGGTAGCGATGAGTGAATACATGTAAAGCATTGCAGACAGTGCCTGGCAGCGCTAAGTGCTACGTGAGCACTAGGAATCTGCATTTTGATGGTTATTATTTATCCAGTTCTTACCATAACACACGCTGTGGGCAGTGCTTGCACGGTTCATCCTATTTAACCTGCAAACAATCCCATGAGGTAGGTGCTATCATTATTACTGTTTTACAGATGAGGAAACCGAAGCATACAGAGGTAAGTACACTTTGCACATTTACTCAGTCAGTAAGGCATCAAGCAGGACTTTGGACAACATTCGTTTGATTCTAAGCCTGTGTTCTTAGCTCGTATGTAATCTAGCTTCTAGGGACCATACACTACTGTTTCGTTGGTTTGACTCAATTGTACTAGTAAAATTCTGTATAATTGTAGTTTGCTATCATTTATTATTCAAGTAACACGATATGTTAGTCATTGACATATGGCATGAGGGTGGTTTTTAAAAGCTCAGAAGTGGTATTGTTGCTTCTCTTATACATCCTTCAGAGAACTAGGACAGATGAGGACAAATACACCCAGGTCATCTGTTCATCACAGTCAACGCCAAGATTGTGTTCTTCTCAGGCGAATATTAATTCTGTTCAATAGGAGAATAACATGCAAATGAAACATCACAGGCAGAAAATAGTAACTAAAACATGACTGTTCAAATGAAATACATGCTGGTAAATTGTTAAGGAGCACCTGGCAGCATCATACAACTGAAGCCCGGAGAGGCTGAGTGACAAGGTGAAAGTCACAGAGCCAGTTCGCCGGGGAAGGGGAGCTTGAATCCTAATTTTCTGACTCCAATCCAGTGCTCCTTTGTACTGTTACACAGTATGTACACACTGCTATAGACACAGGCTTATTTACGTACTTGTGCTGTGTCTACACATGTTTATATTCATGTTTTTATAAAGTCAAAGATGTTAACATTTTAAATTTAACATAAAAGCCAAAGTATTAG
Source organism: Desmodus rotundus (assembly GCF_022682495.2). Classification (NCBI taxonomy): domain Eukaryota; kingdom Metazoa; phylum Chordata; class Mammalia; order Chiroptera; family Phyllostomidae; genus Desmodus; species Desmodus rotundus. The sequence goes on along the minus strand of NC_071397.1, from coordinate 16,544,556 downwards.
ATAAGACTATTTCAGACTTCACATTTCTCAGTACGAGTATTAGTTAACCCATTTGGCAAGGCCAGAATGTGGTCTAGTTTTCATATTTGTGTTGTGCTTATAATAAAAAATCCTTGTTGACTAATCAACATCATAAAAGTGTTTCTCTGAGAAGAAGTGATTATCAGACTTTCATTAGATCATTATCAGTCATTCTAGATTGGATGTGGGGTGCAATGGTTCTTTATAGAAAAATATTTTCAAAAATATTCAGAAATCAATAAGCTGATAAAACTCAACAACCTTTAATTACTTGGCACGTCTTTTCAGGAACACTAAATATGCAACATATGTAATCAAGTGATGGAGAACTAAATTTATTTCTCCCCCTCCTTCTTTTCTCCACAGATATGAGGATGAAGATCATACTGGGCAAGCTGAACCAACTACCCCACCGGTCAGTAAACGGAGTGTCCAGAAGGAAGGTTAGCCGCCGTGCCATCCGAGAGGAGGCTGCTGTGTCTGCTTCCAGTATCACCAGCGTCACATCCCACGGGCACACCTGTGCTGCAGGCTGTCCTGCTCAGCAAATGTACATGCAGGAGACCGGAGACTGGAAGGAGACCCAAGAACAGTTGCTGAGATACCAGCTGGCAGGCCAAGATCAGCTGCTGCTGCTCTGTCCAGACCTCAGACAAGTGAAGCAGCAACTGCAGGAACAGAGTCAGTTGGGCAAGGACAGTGGCAGCTCAGGGCTTTCCCGAGGGAAGAAGGTGCCCTGCGGTGCCAGCAAGGCATTCTGCCTTCATTCAGTACCTCCAGAAGCTATCACGAACAGCTGTGATTGAGGAGCGGTGTGGGCATTTGGGCTGAAAGTCAGAGTGTTCAACTTATTTCTGGAAAATGAGCAGGGGAGATGAGGCCTGACCTGTTAGGACACTACGAAGGGAGAATATGTACTATGAAATCGTTTTTTATTTTCTTCAACTTTAACGTGGAAGGCAGTCATAGAAATGCTTGTAAATTGGAACAATGTCAGATAGGTCTTTTGTATTTATTATGGATCCTAGCCCAATGCCAGTCAAATAATAGGTTCCCAAATATTTGGTAATGTTTTCTTACTTGTTTTAAACTGAAGCTTGGTGTTGCTATCTTAATAATGTTATACCACTTATTTAGAGCAGTAGGGGTTGCAATTAAACTTCCTTTAGGATGACTACCCCCAGTGCCGTGCGCTTCTCTTATTAAGGGATCATGAAAAGGTCTTATCTGCTACAATTATTTCTGCAGTGTTACAGCAAAGCATTTATTTTTTATCTTATAGGAACATTGTAATAGGAGGAGATCTGTCAGAATTTACCTTTCAATTACAAGACAACTCCCTGGTTTTTTACATGCTGATTTCATTTCATGGCTTAAATAGAATCCTTATTAGGAGCCCACAGTAGAACAGACATATTAAGTTTGCACCTCATGAGTATTGATACATGAAATATCATGGGATTTGCTGCAATTTTAGTTAAGGACAAAGACATAAAAATAGCAAGTTTGGGGAAAGAAATCATCTATAGATCAAAATTATTTATCAATAGTTCTTTGTGTTAGTAACTGAGTTAAATTTACAAATGGAATAGAAAAAAACTGTATTGGAAGACCAGAAATAACCAAGGGGCCAAGTGGTTTATCAGCTAATTCATTTATCAGAGAAATGGGTTTTGGAGGTGTTTCACAGAGCTGCTGGCTGCATGAGGTAGGGAAGTGCAGTTTTCCAGACTCTACTAGAGGTTCTAAAGGGGACCAGAGTAGAGGGTCAGCTGGTGTTAAGCTGGGTAAGGATGTTAATGGTAATTTCATCTAATTCATACATTTGCATAGGGTCAATCAGTGTTCAGACTAAAGGATACTTTAAGGAGCCTTACTGTGTCCTTGGCTCTGAATCCAGAAGGCCTCATGCCCCAAAGGAGTAAAGCAAAGACAGCAGAGAATTCCCAGAAGGAACTTCCTCTTACATTTTCCCTAAATATAAACCAAGACTTTCCAATCTCTGAAAGGTTATGGGGTTGTGCCATGCATGAATTAAAACTGAGGAAGGAGACGGACTCTCCTATTGCAGAGTTTTAAATAATGATTCCCTGGAATTAGCCCCATAGAAGATACTGGTAAAAAGTCATCAGCAGCAGGACATCAATGGGAAAGCACATCTCAGCTCACCAGGAGCTGGCAGGAGCTTTCTCAGCCTCTTTGTCCATGCTTTTGGTGTCTTGTGGACATCTCACACCTTCAAGCTGCCCCCAAAGAGATAGGCAGTCTTCTCTGTGACACAGTGTTGAATACTGAGGGAGATTCCATTAAATGTATTTCAAGAGATTTTAATCCAGACTATCTGTGTTCAAGGAGGGCATTGACGGGCAATCTGTAAAGCAGACATTTACTCTGGAGGTACAGAATGGCTGCCTGAAGGGTAAATCCCTTGTGGATGTACTTTGCTTGGCACTAATAGTATTTAAAAACAGAACAACAGGGAAAATAACTTGAATTGCTTAGGCACTTATGCCTTCTCTAGTTTAATTAGTTTCTGCTATACCCTGTTATTTATCTCATTTCTGTAGTGTCCTAGTATAGGAAGTAATTTTATTTGTAATCTTTACTTTAGTGTATACATTAGATCCTTGAAGAGCTGTGATCTTTTTGTGCAAAAAATTTCAGAAGTTAAGCCTTTCGAGGATTATGCAATGGTAGCAGTCTTAGCACGCTACCTACTGAGATGTTATCTACACATTCTCTCTTTCACTCTGGTGACTTCTTTCACCATCTCCAAGTCCAGCCTAGATTTCTTTCCTGAGCTCTCTACCATTATTCAGCTGCCTACTGAGAGCTTTCCGCTAGGTTACCCCATAGCCAATATGACTTAACATGGCCTTCAAGCCTTCTCTTCCTCATGTCTTCCCTAACATAATACACCGTACCCCTGCACTCAGACCAGAAATCTGGAAATAAATCAGGACTCTGTGTTCTATCTTACTCTTCCCTCAGAGTCAGCTACAAGCTCTGTTATTTCTACTCCTTCTTTACCTTTCTTCCAAGTTTTACTATTTTCTAATCCATCTCCATGTGCCACAAGACTGTCCTTTCTGGAAGGCAAGTTTGATTCTATGCCTCTGTTTAGGAACAACTATAATTAAACTATTAATTTTATCCCCAGCAAAGCCTGGGGTCCCTGTGGTTAGAATTGATTCTCTGGGCCTGAACAGCAGCCAGAAACATCTAGAGAAACTGCAGGGTTCCAGGATGTGGCATGGAATTTCAGAGTCTGGCCAGGATCGTCCAGATCATAGTTAAGCCCGTCCCCTTTTTCCTTCTCAACAAATGGGAGAATTGGGTAAGTGCTGGAAGCGAATAGAGCAGCTCTTGGTTCATTTGTGTTTGGAGATGAGCTGATTAGATAAAGCACCACTATAAGCCAATCCTAAGCTTATTAAGGCCATTAATATGAGTAACGCAGGAAATAGTTTACAGCAGTAACAACCCTTTATTGAAATAAATAATCAAAAATATTGTGTTCTTTTGTTATTTTAAAGAATCTCTGTCTGCCTCCTATTTCTGATTTACTATGTATGGTGAACTCCTTTCCTCCAGGATTCTGAACAAATTAAAATTTTGGAGAGTTAAAAAAATGTGAATGTTTATGGATGTTAAAATTGAGAGAAGAAGAAGGAAGAGGACTAGGGTCGTTTTCACCATCTGTTGGGTTGGAGGGATTGAGTTCAGGGAAGTACCACCGTTTGACAGAACATGCCTCTCTCAGAGTAAGAGACTGAGTCGATCTAACTGGGGTTGTGGACTGCAGCAGACTTGCCCAGTGAGGCTACGGAGCACAAAGAGGCCTTTAGCGCCCTCAGGGCCCAGTCCTTTCAACGATTATTTAGTTGAATGACTTCTGTCCTACAGTCTAACTCTAAATATGTTAAATTACTATACATTGAAATATATACAAACTTCATGCAAAAATGAGTATGGAGAAATTGAATGTAAATCACATGCAAATATTATTCAAACAAGCGTCTATAAAATTATATATGTCAATAATAGTAAAGGATTTTAATTAATTCTGTCATTTAAAATTCATGCATTTATTCCATATTTTGTTTCCAGGATTTATAATGTATCAGTGTCAACTTTGAAAGAGCTATAAGCAGAAGCGATTATTCTACTGAGTGTAGAACAGTTGATTTCAACCTACACCCTAGCACTGTGACCAATTACAGATTGTATTTATGAGACAGTAACAGTTCCAGAATATGTTTTGTTAAAACAAAAAAAGATAAAACATTTTTACAAAGTTAAATGAGGTTCAAGTGGTAGAATACACAGATTTGCCTGTTTACAAATATTTATCTAGCAATTGTTATTGTTAGACCTCAAAGAGGACTAGGATTTATTTGCTTGGAACAATTAAAGAAAGAAGGAGATTCTGCCCATCAACCTGGTCTGTCTTGAGACAGAAGATTCATTTAATGCATTTGTAGGGCTTTCTAGAATTTACTGAGATTTGAAAGGTTGATTCTTGGATTCTATATAAGCCTCTTCAGATCTCTTCTCGTTGCTGTACTCCCATTCCAACAAAATCTTCTGGAAGACTTTTGTTCACGCATGCCATTCCTCCCTCGGTTTTCACTCAGTCTACCAGGCACCTCACTGTGCCTCCTAAGGCTTCCACAGAACAGAGGCCACTCTCACTCTCAGAGGCCACTCTCATCAGCAGCGACTGCTGTGCTTCCCATTGTACAGAAAAATTCTCTAGTCTCACCTTACATGACATCTTGGGAGCATCGAGATCAGACTTTCTTTTCCTCTGTTTGGACCACTTTTTTCTCTAGGCTTTTGTGATGACTTCTCTCCTTGATTTCCTCTTAAGTCTCTGGATACCTTCCCAACACACAGCAAAGAAGCAGATTTAGATTCTCACCCCAAATCTTGTGAGGCCCTATGAAGAAAATCCAGTTAAGTCTTTCCAGTCTTTTGACATGGAGAACTGAAAGCTTATAAATAGATGGTGTTTTTGTTGTTGTTATTATTTACCAGTTTATTGAGGTGTAACTGACATGTAAAAAGCTGTACATATTTCACGGATAAGTATACCCATGAAACTGTCACTACCATGGAGGCTAGAGACATACCCATCACCTCCAAAAGTTTCCACCCACCTCCTTCTCCTAGTTATTATTATTAGTAATAAGAAAACCTAAGTAACACAACACTGACACTCTTAGAAAATTTTAAGTATACAATACAGTACTGTTAGCTGTAGGCACTATGCTGTATGGCAGGTCTTTAGAACTTAATTATCTTGCATAGCTGAAACCTTATACCCTGTGGCCATCATCTCCCCATTTCTACCTCCCCCTGGTCTCTAGCAATCACCATTCTACTCCCCGTTTGTCTGATTATGACTATTTTAGATTCCACGTAAAAGTAAGACTATACATAATTTGTCTTTTCTACGTTTGGCTTATTTCCCTTAAATAATGTTATCCAGGTCCATCCTTATTGTTGAAAACAGCAGGATTTCCTGCTTTGTTTTAAAGATTAAATAGCATTCCATTATGGACATTGTTTTGTGTCACTGAGTTTCTGGTATTTTGTTATCAGCAATAGAAAACCAATACATACACTATGGTTTCACTGAAAAAAAAAATGTGGGGGAGCTCAGTCATTTCCTTTTGTCTTTGCTCCTGTCTTTGGATGGCTTCTGGTCTCTTTTTCAGCTGACATGAATCACTTCCAGTCCCGTAGAAGCTGAAACTCCTCCTTCAATCCATAGATTCCCCTTGGACAGCACAATCGCCCCCTGAGGGCAGCTGGATTGCGTCAGTTCCCAGGTGCCTTCCCAGGTTTCCTACCTGCGCACAAGCTCCTTCCAGTGTAGAGGCAGGCAGGTCTCAGGTCATCCAGCCACAATGGGTTTTTTTCCAACACTGGAACCGCAATGTGAAAACAAGCCAGATTGTTCTTTTTTCTCTCTCTCTCTTCTGTCTTTTCATTTCCCAGTCTGTTTCCCCAACTAGATTCTGACAAAAGTTATTTGCAGCGTTCCCATCAGTTCCATGAGTGACAGGAGAGTGGTGTCAAGTGAGAAAATGAAATGTAAATTTTATTAAACACCCCCTCTCATCTCTGCGTATCAATCCAGATTCCAGCCGAACATAGCAAATCAAATCCTGTCTATGCCAGGCCTCGGGGCACATGGAAAATCATTTCTCCTTAATACCATTCCCTTCTAGTAAAATATTTTTCTGTTTGGTAAATGAAAAATTTAAATGCAAACCCCGTTTTAATCCCAGGAAGAAGTCTATCTTCAAAATGAACATTTGAAGGAGGGAGCAGAAAAGAGAAGAAGGAAGATTTGGGGGCCAAGGGGAAGGAGAAGGGGTGGTGAAAACAGAATTGTGTTGAGCCGTGTCATGCCTGGTGGCTGTGCAGGGATGCATATCCACAGAATAAATGGAGACATTCTTTGAAAGCTTGGACCATCAGGACATTTATCTACATGCTGTCCTGTCTCAGAGATAATAAAGATCTTAAATCTGATACACTGCCTTGCAATAGCATCAGAAATATAGATGCTTCATTCTGGGTGTGCATATATGGACACTTACTGGCTTATATGTGGTTTTGATGTGTGGTGTCTATGTATACAGAACACCTTAATTAGAGTCCTTAAAAGCACGATTAACTTAAAATTTTAAAAAAGCATACTTTGTTTGCACATTAAGATAAAAATAGAACAAATTAAAACTCGAGCCAATGAAAAACATTGAGCCCTGGTTGCTATGGCTCAGTGGATTGAGTGCCAGCCTGTGAACCAAAGGGTCACTGGTTTGATTCCCAGTCAGGGCACATGCCTGGGTTGCAGGCCAGGTCCCCAGTAGGGGTGCGCAAGAGGCTTGCACACCCCCACATTGATGTTTCTCTCCCTCTCTTTCTCCCTCCCTCCCCCTCTCTCTAAAGATAAATAAAATTTTTAAAAATAAACATTGAAAATAACACTTCTACTTAGAATATGCACTACAGTTTATCCATATTCCACTTAAATTTAATAAAAATTGTAAATCCTGCTTTATGTTAAAATGTAATTTATTTAATCTACATTTTTAATTTGCTCATTTTAAGGGGGTAAAACCTTTTTTGAATGGCAGGTTGTCAGGAAGGTATTTGTATTTGGACCACCTGTCCCGATTTGCCCGAGGCTGGGGAGTTTCCTGCCATCAGAGACTGTCAGCATCCAGCCCAGGAAATGCCAGGAATTCTGGTCAAACCAGGAGTGTTATTCGCCCTTACATATCACCATTGTAAATAATGTAAAATAGTTTTCATACTCTAATAAATTATTAGTATTGTAGATTTTATTTTTGGATGTCTTGAGCTAAATGAACTCATAGCTGTATGCATGTGACTGTGATCTCAGCTTGGTCACACCTGGCCGAAAGAGTTCAGACTTCCAAAATAGGAGAGAGCACAACCCAAGCATTACCTATGATATCTGAAAAAAAAAATAACATTCTTAATCTCTCCTTTCCTTGACTCCGTGGTTTGTTGGGAACCACCCTGCCTGGTTTCAGAAGCTGTAGCCAACCCTCCACGGCTAAGGTTGAGTAAAAAGGCCTTGGGGCCATAAGCCATTAAGGAGACAAAGCTTATCCTACCAGCAGGGTTGCGGCCTCTGCCCCCTTTACTTCACTTCACTCTGCTTGACTCCGGGGCTGATGACTGGTTAACCAAAGATGGGTAAGATTCCTCATGGGAGGGATGTCCTAACACAGGGACGGTCTTGAAGAGGCCATCAGGGAAGGACTTAGGGGGCTATAGAAAAGGGGTGATGGACCCTCACCCCTGGTTTCTCAAAGACCAGAGTCCTCATTCTATCTGTAAAGTCTCCTAATCTCATGGCTGCCTGCATCCCTCACCTGACTTAAACCTAAAACAATGCCGGTGGTGGGTGCAGCCCTGTGCTGGAAAGGGAGGTTCCCGGGGGCAATCAGGCCTAAGAAAGAATAGAATAAAATCCTGTGAAACCTGCTTTGCTAAGAATGCCCTCAATTTAAATATAAGGGTCCAAGCACAAAATGAGTGTTTCTCAGAGTTTTATGGCTCTTTGGTTATCTGACCCTGACTCAGAATAAGCCCTCATAGTTCTTTGAATGTTATCTATTGTCTGATCATTACTGCCTAACAATGATTGAGCTTTAAATATATGCCCTGTATTCCCATGTAAATTAAAACCCAATAAAAGCCCTTTGAGGAACAGGCTCAACGCCCTTCTCCTCTGAGACCTTGGCCACGTTTTCTCCCCTAGCAGATCACCTCTTCTTAGGTTTATTCTCATCCCTGGAGGCCTGGGAGGCTCTGCAGCCGGAGCCCCACCCCCCTCCCCAGTGGTTAAGCTTTAAAAACATTCTTTCTGCATTCTGGATCTGAAAATGTAAGTCAAATGTTGGGCTAAACAGTGTATTCCTTTCCCAAAAGAGATAGATCGTTTCTCCCTTAGCAGAGGTATGGTTCCTGAATAGAAGGTGTTACATTTAGAACTCAAAAATAATGTCACGCTCCCCTGTGCACAAGAAGAGAGGTTATATAGTAATGCAGAAATTTAACTTGACTTATTGTGTTTCCACAGTCCTTGGTTGCTTAATTAAATATATTTGATTTCTCAGTGGTTCTTCCTTTTTTGTATTTTTGCATACTAGTTAATTAAAATAGAGTATTTTGCTTTAGAAATGGACGCAAGTTATACAGGGCGGGGCAAAAGTAGGTTTACACTTGTGAGTATACAAATACAGAGTTTATTCTTGTATTATTTATTAATTATTGTATTATTTGCTATAGAAATAAGTATAACTCTACTTTTGCTCACCCCTGCATATGTAAAGAACCTGAAAGCAGGGCTAACTCAAAGCAAAATTGTGTAATTATTAACATGTGTGTTTGGAGCTTGCCCTGACCTTTGTCTTATTTTATTTCTTCCAGTTTTAGTCTCTAGATCTTTGGTGCTGCAACCAGCTCACCCCCAAAGTATTTTGAACTCTGGACCTATTCTTCTATAGACTTCGCATCAAACTTAGCTGCCCAGTGACCTATTTTTTCAGAATTTCTAGATAGTTTCATAGAATATTTCACACTGATGTTATAATGTTAAAAAAAAAATCACACCTTCTAGAGGGTTTTTTCATTCTAACAGATTTCTCGAACCATAGCTTAAAAGACGACCTAACATGGACTTTCCAGTGCTGCAGAAGGCTATTTTGGAGAAGAATCTTCAATAATATATTTGTGTCCTACTGCTAATATTATCACAAACTTTGTGTTTTAAGACAACAGAAATTTATTCTCTTAAAGTTTTTAAGGCCGGAGATCTGAAATCAGTTTCAGGGAGCTAAAATCAAAAAGTAGTTGAGTCTAGCCCTGGCTGGGTTGAAGAATCATCCCATGAACCAAAAGGTTGCAGGTTCAATCCCATTCAGGGCACATGCCCAGGTCGTGGCTTTACTCCCTGGTTGGGGTGTGTACAGGAGGTAACAGATGGATGTTTTCTCTCACATCATGTTTCTCTCTTTCTCTCTCTCTTTGTCTGTCCCTTCTGCTCTCTCTAAAATCAAATAAACACATCCTCGGGTAAAGATTTTTTAAAAATTAGTCAAGGCTGGCTCCGTCTAGAAGATTTAATCTGTTTCCTTGCCTCGTTCAGCTTCTAGTGGCTGCCTGCATCCCTCCTCCACCTTGGAAGCATATCTCCAGTGCTCACTTCAACTTCTTGATTCACATCTCATACTATTTTTCTCCTCTCCTGCCTCTCTACGGACCCCTGTGATTGCATTAGGGCCCATCTGAGTAATCCCAGATAATCCGCTCATTTACAGGCCCTTAGCCTCATCAGACCCGCAGATCTATTTTCTGTGGAAGGTAACATTCACAGGTTCCAGGGAATAGGATGCGGATATCTGTCAAGTGGCCATTACTCCGCCTACCACAGACGATACACTCTCGGGCTGTTTAGAGATGAAATTCACTCTGCAGGAAGAGAAAGTGTTAGTAATGACAAACCCTACCCCTGCATGCAGCTGAGCGTATAATTTGGAAATTAAACACGAAGTTGTCCTTGATGATAACCACCATCGTCCGTTATGGTCCCTGGGGTGGGGAGAATAGGCAGGTGCTGGAGTGAAGCCCCTCTGTCCCTCCTCTCTCAAGGCCTCCTGTCAGTGCTGCGGGGATGGAGGTGGAGGAACTTAAGGAAACGCATCACAGGCACGAAGATGAAAGTCATGGAGCCTATGGGATCACACGGCAAAAGTGATGTGTTTGAAAACTCAAGAAATATGAGAGAGAATATTTGCTTTTTTCTTTATAAGTACAATCTTTCCTTCCTTTCCTTCCACGATTCATGTCCTATACATTAGGAGCCCAGGCAAGGCCTACGTGCGATCTCTGAGGCTCCAGTGAGCTTCTGCTTGCTTAAGATCGGCTATGTTGCCTTCATTACAATACAAGGCCGTGTGTTGGTGGTAAGTGGCTGCTGGCGTTTTAGAGAATACGTCTGTCTGCTCAGTCAGGTTATATACATGGTGACATCAGGGACCACGTCTCCTGTATGACTGAGTTCTCCACAGCACTCCCAATACAGTGACTTAGCAACAGAGTGGATGCGAATGCTCAGTGACTGGCTATGGGGGAAAATTGTTTTCCAAAATCAGACTTCAGGCAAGTTCTGTGCTTTGAACATATTTGTAATTAAGTATTCCTAAGTGTGTATGGCTCTCCTAGGCAATGAGTAGGTGGTCAGTAAATACTTGTTAATTGATGGCCACTTTAAGTTGCATAGGAGAAAAGTAATTCTGGGGTCACTCTAAAGGCATAATCTAGCGTTATCTTTATTATTCCTAAATGGCCTGTGCCCAAATGGTTGAAGTATGAAGAGTAAAACAAGTTTAGAAAGGATCTTACAATAATATTTTTCTTCTTTATTCTGCTCCTGAACAATACAAATTAAAAACATGTACCTTATACATGTACCACATATAAACACTATTTTAAAACCTAAGGTTTGTATAATCACATGGTGCTTTATAAACCATTGGTAAAGATAAAATGGCTTAAAGTCAATAATGTATCTATTTCATTATCACATCTCTTTAAAATTTTTAATGCTACCTTGAAACTCTGGTCACTAGGTAAAAATATTATTAACATATAAAACAAATAATTAAAAGCCTCTTAACATTTTAGGAAAAACCGATCATGCCTACTTCTTCCCAAAACTGGTAAACATAATTCTTATAATAGAAAAACACAAGCAAATATAAACACATGAAATTTTTTTCACTGTAATCAAACCAGGCTTTCCTCAGAGATGTTGCATGCTGGTTTCCAGGTTCCACATCATCACCATAAAGTTGAGTGTCCAGAAGAGTGAGTGATAATAATCTTCTTTTCTGGTGGAGGGTCTTACCCTCAATTTGTAGAAAAAGGCAACACCTGTGAAGCTCAATATGGCAAAGTGCAATAAAACGAGGTATTCCTATAACAAATTAAAACAACAAGGTGATGCCAGTTTCCACTTACCTAATTGACAAATGTTTAAAGAAGTTATAATACTTAGTATACGGGAGTACTATTTATACAGGCCAAAATATGGCATAACAAGCATTGCTCTACATTATTGGTGTGGCTGTCTGTTGGTAGGAACTTTATAGAGGGCAATTTAAGATGTACATATATTTAAATGACTCAAAAATTTTTCTAATTTATTGAAAAGTACATAGGGCAAATACATACTGCACTTATATGCCAAAAGAAAAACAAATTCCCAAAACTATCGACAAAAGAGAATTAAACCAAGATTGCAACATCCATATAATTAAAGATTTTGATGCATTAAAAAGTTATGTTTTCAAAAAATAATTGCATAAGAAATCCTTATTTTAAATAAGTTAAACATATAGGATGCAGAGTATTATCTCACATAAATTTATGCAGGTATATTTGTACCCATATTTATAAATGTTTGTGTATGTGTTTAACAGGATTATCTCTGAAAAATGGTTTTATTTTTATTTTTAATTTTCTCCTTTGTCTTTGTTTTATTCAGACTTACAACATTTAACATGTTACCTTTTATCAAATAAAAATATAGTAAGTTCTACTTAAAAGAGGACAAGAGACCCCGGCCTCAGTACAGATAAACATATTTCCCCAGTGCCAACCTTGGAAATGCCCGCATTAGCAAATGCACTTTACTCTAACGTGCTTCCCTCTTGCCCCACTGTGGGAGTCAGTGGAAGAGAACTGAGCATAATCCACTGCCTGGAGAAGTCGTGGAGAACATGCCAACCACGACGAGATCATGGAACCCAAGGCCCCTTGGCAAGCCTCTTATTTCCTCTTTGATTCTTTAAATATCGTCATCCTTGTGCAAAATTTGAATGAATGTGTGTGCTCATTACAGTACAACAGAGGTTTTTCCCCACCAGACCTAGCTGAGGAAACGTTATTCTTTCTACTCTTGTCCTTACAGTAGCCTGGCTAAGAAGGCTTGGGTGGAGGAAGCATGTGTTAATGCGCGGCAGGCAAGGATGGAAGTGGTAATAAACACGAGCATTGACTAGACTCAATATTAGTGATGGTGCTGGGGAGCCGGCCTGGCTTTGGGCTGCCTGAAGGCAGTGGTGATCCCCTGCTTGTCCTATCTGCCAGTCTATTTGATCTCCAAATGAATTGCTTTTTGATAACAGCTATATAAATGCAGAACTGATCCGCTGAGCCTTCTTAAATGAGACTCCTCGCTTTCATCTCCCAGTCATTTCAAAAAGCAGATAGACTTGTTAGAGGTTTTAATGCAATGATTTATGTTTTATCTTGCTGGTTGGAGGCAGCATTTATTTAGCACTAAATTCTTCCCAAGCCTCTGTGTGTGGGGAGAAACGTTTGCACATACGACATTTAGGGTTTCTTTAAAAAAATATGCAAATAAATTCAACGCTGCATGTTTTTCAGCTTTACGCTGCTTAGGAAAGACAAACTTTATTTTAAGGAAGGAGGGAGGGAACAGAAAAGGTGGCTATACAAAACAATTTTATTGCCACACTCTTGACAGAGTTATAGGGAACAAATTAGGAATGATATCATTTCTCAAAATCTATAAAACAAATCATTAAAGTTCCCCCACCCAAAGGAAAAAAATCACAGTTTCAGTGAAAACAATGGAAGACATGTTTTCCTACGATTTTTCTTACGTTTGCATTATCTATAAGAGAACGATTTGTGGAAGCCTAATTATTTTTGTCTGTCCAACATTTCTCTCCTTACACTTCAGTTTGTAATCTCTTTGCACTTTCACCCCTTTCTCATTGTATGAATGAAGCGGACTTTCTTGTTAGGGCGAGTGGAGCATCATTTATAAGACACAGAACTTCTTGTAAGAAGCTTTGCTCACTCAGCCCTTGGATGCAATAAGTGAGCTTATTGAAACGGCTGCATTTAGCGGGGAAAGGCCCAACCTACTGAAACCAGAGAAGGAAATAAAACTTGAGTTCCCTTTCACTAGAGGATCTCTCACTTCATAAAATAATTGTTGTACGAAGCACAATGAAAATTGTACATATTTACATAGATCAAACTACCATATTTTGCCATGTATAATGTGAACCCAAGTTTTTGGCCCAAACTTGCAGGAAAAAAAATCTTTCATTTTAATTTTTAATTTAAGGTTTTATTTATTTATACTTAGATACTTGTTTTTTTGTATTATAAAGAAACTTTAACATTTATTTTTGAACATACAGATATGGTTATTTCTTTCTAGAGTTACACTTTTAACACACAAGCATAAATAAAAGAATTAACAACATTTATATAGATACAGAATTAGTACTACCCATGTATAATATGCATCCTTAATTTTCCCTAAAAAAACTGGGCAAAAAAAATGTGTATTATACACAGCAAAATATGGTAAATGAGTTGTGATAACTTGTTATTTTAAATTATGGTTTTCAATTGAAAAAAAATGTGGTTTTTAATATAACACATGATCAGCCTAAATCTGAATTTTTCAGTGATCATGTTGGGTTAAAATGATATTCTCTCGTGAAACACCATAGCAATTTATTCCAATCATTGCACAGTAAGGCAGCCTGCAATTATACCTTCTTAAAAGTTATATATAACAGAGCAGAGCAAAGAAAACCACTTGGTATGAAATACTTGACCTCTCTAAAAGATGAAATTCATTTTTTATAGGTTAGAGGACTTATAATTCAAAAGTGTTAATACTAACTGGAAATGGGTTAAGAAGATTTTTTTTCTATGTGGTAGGAAAACACATTCATATCCTATATAGTGCTTTTACTCTGTAGTTTGCTTTCAAATCACAAGAAAAGATAAAGGAAGTTTTTTAAATGCTTGAACACTTGGTTAAAGCATCCTTTATTGTAGCCCCAGCATTTAAACCAACCCACATCCCACGGGCCATAGTGAATGGCCACGAATGTGGCCCAACACAAGATTGTAATTTACTTAAAACATTATGAGATGTTTTTTGTGATTACGTGTTGCAACGTATTTAATGTGTGGCTCAAGAGAACTCTTCTTCTGATGTGGCCCAGAGACACCAAGAGGTTGGACACCCGTTAAAGCCAACAGCTTACAGCAACTGGTAATCATCAGATTGCCCCTGTGAACTTTTTTTCTTTTTACTCTTTCTTTTTAAAAAAATTTTTTTATTGTTGTTCAAGTACAGTTGTGTCCATTTTCCCACCACCACTTCCCCTGCCCTACCTACCCCTACCTTGCACCCTCATTTCTACCCCCTTTGGCTTTGTCCATGGTTCCTTTATACATGTTCCTAGACAAACCTTCCCTTTCCTTCCCTGGTTACACCCCTCCCCGCTCCCCTCTGGTTACTGCCAGTTTGTTCTTTATTTCAAAGTCTCTGGTTCTATATTGCTTGTTTGTTTGTTTTGTTGATTAGGTTCCACTTATAGGTGAGATCATATGGTATTTTGTTTTTCACCGCTTGGCTTATTTCACTTAGCATTAATGCTCTCCGGTTCTATCCATGCTGTGGCAAAGGGGAGGAGTTCTTTCTTTCTTTCTGCTGCGTGGTATTCCATTGTGTAAATGTACCATAGTTTTTGGATCCATTCATTTACTGGTGGGCACTTAGGTTGCTTCCAGCACTTGGCTGTTGTAAATTGTGCTGCTATGAACATTGGGGTAAATAGGTTGTTTTGGATTGGTGTTTCAGTATTCTTAGGGTACAATTCCAGCAGTGGAATTGCCAGGTCAAAAGGCAGTTACATTTTTGGTTTTTTTTGAGGAAATTCCATACTGTTTTCCACAGTGGCTGCACCAGTCTGCATTCCCACAAACAGTGCACTCTTGGGTCCCCTTTTCTCCACAATCTCACCAGCATGCATTTGTTGATTTGTTTATGGTGGCCATTCTGACTGGTGTGAAGTGGTATCTCATTGTGGTTTTAAGTTGCATTTCTCTGATGGCTAGTGATGCTGAGCATCCTTTCATATGTCTCTGGACTCTCTATATGTCCTTCTTGCAGAAGTGTCTATTCAGGTCTTTTGCCCATTTTTTAATTGGATTTTCTGTTTTCCTGGTGTGGAGTTGTGTGAGTTCTTATTATATTTTGGAGATCAAATCCTTATCCAAGATATGATTGGCAAATATATTTTCCCATATGGTTGGTTCCCTTCCCATTTTGCTAATGTTTACTTTAGCCACTCAGAAGCTTTTTATTTTGATGAAGTCCCATGAGTTTATTCTTTCTTTTATGTCCCTTGCTTTAGGGGACATATCAGTGAAAATGTTGCTGCATGGAATATATGAGATTTTCCTGCTTATGTTCTTCTCTAGGACTTTTATGGTGGCATGACTTATATTTAAGTCTTTTATCCATTTTGAGTTTATTTTTGTGTATGGTGTAAGTTTGTGGCCAAGTTTTATGTTTTTGCATGTAGCTGTCCAGATCTCCCAACACCATTTGTTGACGAGGCTGGTTTTACTCCATTTTATGCTTCTGCTTCATTTGTCAAATATTAATTGACCATAGAATCATGGGTTTATTTTTCTAAATGTTTATATAAATACTGAAAAACTTATCAGGTTTCTTGAAGAATATGTAAGTTAAAGGAAAATTGACAAGTTCATAGTTTTCTTGAAAAATGCTTTATATTAATAATTGTAAAAATAATAATTATAGTGTGTAGTGATAAAAATATTTAACAATGAGGGAAACAAAGTAATGAAATAGTTTGATTTCAATTTTTTATATGAGCAAGGTAATAGAATTAACTAAAAGCCATATACTTGAGAAACAAAATTATAATGATAATGTTGCTTGATAATTCATTTTGCTGCCTTTACAATAGGACACCGAGTAGTTTATATGCTCTTTTAAATACAGGCATTTTGACTGAATATAGAGTACCATATAAATAGCTTCAGAAAAGTAGGTTCTTAAAAAGTACAATAACATTTTATATTCTGTAAAGAGGAATAATTATAATAATGACTTTTAAAAGTTTTGTAAATCACAATTTCAAAACTAATCCACTGTGAAAATCAAACCCACTTAATAGAGTGCTTATTATTAATCCTATGTTATACAATGTGAGGTTTTTATTGCAAACAGTAGATGATAGATAGATAGATAGATAGATAGATAGATAGATAGATATGGGATGAAGAAAACCTTTCCCCACAACTAGATAACAAAATGGGCTGACCCCATGATTTATCTGTATTTTTGTAACAGGGTGCAACCAAGGGGGAGGGGGCCCAAGTGGGGATTTGTAATGGGGTCCAGAACTCAGGGTGTCAAAGAAATATAAGAAAAAATATATACATATATAGGATGTCCTCACCCCCACAAGTCTGAGTTGGGGGATGGGATGCATGGAGCAGGGCCATTGAGTTGTTTTGAATAGCAACAGTTTTGCAGATAACAGCTAGAACGGTCATTTAACATATCTATAACCTTTAACTGGTTTCATAGATATGTTAAATAGTTGTGGCCAAGCTTTGAGCCAGGGGAATGGGAGTGACTTTCAAACGATGATGTGACTGGGAGGCAATTCCCTCTGGGTACAGCACCTGAGTAAAAGCTTGCAGATGATTAGCTCCAAGCCATGGAGTCACACCTGCCGGTCACACCTGCCTGAACTTACTATGGCAGCCCAGTAAAGCTGGAAGAATATCGGAATGCTGGCAGGTGTAACTGATTGTGGGAGGAGTCGGAAATGGGGCTGCAGAGGAAGATTGGTGCTGGGATTTAAACCCAGGCACGGCAGCCATGCTGGGGCTTTTTGGGACCATGTAGCTTTAGGGAGCTCCATTTTTGCCACATGGCTTGGGAAGCAGGAGAGACTTTGCCTTGAAGAAAAGGGGTGAAAGGACTCTTGCTGTTGGGCCATGAGAAGGTGCCACATGGTTCTGGGTTAACTGGAGAATGTGGCAGCGATACAGCTGATGGTGCTGGAACCAAGAGGCTACCTGAACCACGGACTTCTACTTCTTTTCCTGAGATACGGTACCCCAGACTGAGCAGAGGGGAGAAGGAAGGACTGTGCATTTGTGGATATTCTAAAGGACTTTAGTATTTTTAATGAAGACATTAAGTCATTACTCTAAGTCTGTATACGTTTTTAATTAAATAATCCTTTTCCTTTTCACCAGTCTCTGGCATTGAGAGACGTCTTTCCTTGGCGGCGGGCAAGGCGAACCTAGTATGGCTGGGGTTGGGGGGAGCCCCCGGAGCACAAGGGCGGGTCCATTCGGTAATAGTATATCATTCCCCCCTACCCCAGGTCTGTTCTGTAACATTTTTACAGTATTAAATAATTCTATGTTCCTTTTGTAAAACAAAAATGTAATCTTTATTCAAAAAATAAAAGTGTCCCATTCAAAACAGCAGTCAACACTTTTAATTTTACTGAAAAGAAGCCTTCCACCTCCAGCTAGCTTACATTGGTGGGCAGTACGCCTGGTGTGGTTGGCTTCTGATTTCTTACTTTTCTCAACCCTTATTCCTCCTAAGAGGGCCTGGGGCCAGAGTGACACTTTAAAGCAGGGGTGTCCAACCCATGGCCTGTGGGCTGCGGGTGACCCAGGATGGCTATGAATGCAGTCCAACACAAAATTGTAAACTTACTTAAACATGAGCGTTTTTTTGTGATTACGTGTCACAATGTATTTAATGTGTGTCCTAAGACAACTCTTCTTCCAGTGTGGCCCAGAGATGCCAAGAGGTTGGATACCCCTGCTTTAAAGAAGACAGGAAAGTATCTATCGGAGAAGTGACAGCTTCTAATACTATTGGAACTTGAGTTTAACTCTCCCTTGGCCACTGTCCTTCCCTAAAGACAGGGAAGATTTTTAAAGCTGATTTTTTTTCTGTGGGCTGGGATGACAGTTCTTCACAGATTTCTTCTGTTTATGAGCATCTCAGGAACAGAGGCACTGACTGCCTTTGTTCTGCCAGGGGTGTCCAACCTTTTGGTGTCTCTGGGCTACATTGGAAGAAGAGTTGTTTTGGGCCACACGTTAAATACACAAACACTAAGGAAAACTGATGAGCAAAAAAAAAAAGGCTTTAAATAAGTTTACGATATTATGTTGGGCCGCATTCATAGCCATCCTGGGCCTCATGTGGCCCACAGGCTGTGGGTTGGACACCCCTGTAAGACTATGTTTTCAAGGGTGTTTATTATCTGAACAGTCTCAGAAGATAGGAGTAATGTCTGCCTCCAGATAAAACAATAGGCATGGTTACTGTCCAGTAAAAAAGATTTAGATTCCCTGAGCTCAGGGTTCCTCTCTGTAATTCAACCCACTGCTCATGTACCTGTCATCTGACCCCTTTTGCAGTTCCCTGTGGAAACTGGGGCTTGGAGAAGTAGTGCAAGAAAGTGCTGATTTTCTGGGTATTGTTACTAACACGAGTAATAAAGTCCTTGGTTTCTGATCCAGGAATGTTGTATGTTTTGCCAGTGTCCATGAAACTGTGGGAAGCAAACTCACTAGCTTGTAAAAGGGTAAAATCTCAGCCCCTTTAGAGTTCTCAACAAGGGGATATCCTTTGGATCCTCAGGGCCCTCTGTGCTGGGAAATCTCCGTATCGCATTTCTATTCTCGTGAGTCATGTGGTCCTTGTGGCTCTCTAATCCCCTCTCAATGCCCTACTTTCCCCAAGTTCATGCTGCCCATACTCTCCCTGTTAAAATGTGTTTATTCTTGGGAGAATAGAACTAAAAATCTCTAGGCTGGCTCTCTCTCCTCTGTGGCCAACATCTGGTACATATGAAATACTAATGCTTACATTGTCAAACGTTGCAAATGCAAGTCCATTCTAATGTTGGCATCTGCCACTTTAACTCTCCAGGGTATGAGTCAGGTTCCAGTCCTCCCTGTTACTCTAAAGGGAATATACTTTAAGTTCTTCAAATAGTCCCACAAGAACCACTTTCATAGTTAGCAACCACATCCCTCCCTAAATTTGGCTTCATGAAGTGGCAGCAGCTTCCTGTAAAGCAAACTACTCACACATATCCCCTTATACTTTTCTTTTCTTATTAGCAATGGGTTTCTGGTAGCGGAGCTCAAGAATCATGAAACTGGTTATGACACATTTTATTTGTAAATTCTACATGTGGGTAAATGCCTCATATTCAAAACGTAGATTTTATATCTGTCATACTAATGCCTTGGGAGAAAATGAAACAAGATGTCTTTATTTAATAGGCCCTGTAACAGTATTATTATTGCTATAACATTGAATCATACAATTAATGATAGACATTTTATGTGGTTTTCTCTGTGTGTTCTCCTGCAGGTACAAACAGGGAAGTAAGCAGTTTCTTGCCAGAGGACAAAAAATAAAAAGGAGGCCCAGGGAACTGGAAAGTACTGGTATGTGGAAATAGGGAAGAGCTTAGAAAAGGAGCCCCATAAAGTAGTTCATGAAGTCCAGGGCTCACCCTGATGGGCACACGCTGGATCTGATCCTAATTGACATAACAAAGACTCGGAGAATTGAGTTAATGAGGAAACCTCCACCTAAGTCCAATCTTGACACATGCCCAGGAGGAATCTCAATACTGCCGCAAGAGCTTTGAAAATGGAGCAGACGTTGGAACCACAGCCCGTGGGCTGGCAGGTCGGAACTTGTGGTCTAAACATAAGTAGGTCAATTGCTACAAAAATTAAAACATCAACATTTCCCATCAGGTTTATAAAACACTCCGAGTCTTATAATGTAATATTTAAAATGTCCAGGTTACACCAAAAATTACTCCGCCTACAAAGAAGAAATCACAATGAGCTTAGGAAAACATAATCAACAGATAATGAGACAATACAGATGTTGGAATTTTTCTGACAGACTTTATACTGACTCTTAATATACAAGTGAGCAATTTTAAACACTTAAGTTACATATTATAAGTATCAGCAAAGATATAGAAATAATAAACAGCCATATTGAAATTTTTAACTGAAAAATAAACTAACCAAGATAAAATTCATTCAAAGTGCTCCAAAGCAGCATGGAGATGGCAGAGGAGTCAGGGAGCTTGAAGAAAGATCAATAAAAATTATCTACTGAACAATAGAGAGAAAAATATTTTGAAAAAATTGAACAGAGCCTGACAAAACTATATGCTGTCTAAAACAAACTTACTTTGAATATAATGGTATAAGCATAGTAAAGAAAAAGGATGTGGAAAAAAAAACCCCACAATGCAAACACTAATCAGAAGAGAGCCGAAATGACTATTCTAACCTAAGACAAACTGGATTTCAAAGCAAAAAAAAAAAAAAAAACCCAGGGAAAAAAGAGAAATTACATATTGATGAAGGGGTAATTCATCAAGGAGACATAGCAATCCTAGATGTATATGTACCTAATAATAGAACCTTAAAATGGACAAAGCAAAAATTAACACTAAAAAAGAAAATATACAAATTCACCATTGTGTTAGAAATCATCCGCACTCTTCTCTCAGGAACAGAATTTGTAGACAGAAAATTGGACGGGATACAGAACTGAACAATGTCATCAACTAGTGGTATCTCAATGGTATTTCTGGAACACTAAACTCAGCAACAGCAGAACATATACTCTATTTTTTTTAAGTACACATTGACTACTCACCAAGATGCGCCATAAAACAAATCTTCAGCTTAGATCAAAATCAAACAAAGTAAGATTCCCTAATCATGATAAAATTAACTTGGAAGTAAAAAAATACAAATATAACAGGACAATTTTCAAACACTTAAATACTAAATGGCATACTTCTAAATAACCCATGGGCCAAAGAAGAAAGTTTAAAAGAAAATTATAAAATATTTTGAACTGAAAAAAAATTAAATATAAAATTAATTAAATGTTCTCAGATACAGATAAAGCAGTGGTTAGGGGAAATTTATAGTGTGAGATGCTTACTTTAGAATAAGGAAAAGTCTCAAATCAGCATTCTAAACTTTCATCTGAAAACATTAGAAAAAGAAGAAGATAAAACCAAATCAGATTATAGGAATAAAATAATAAAAAGTACAGCAAATGACAAAAAAGAAAGAGAAAAATCAATGAAATAAAATCTTGTTTGTTGAAAAGATCAATAAAATTGATAATATCAATAAAAATTTTCAGATGGACTTTTACAGAGATATCAACAAGGTCAATCTAAAGTTTATATGAAAGGGCAAAAGAAACAGAATAATTAAAACAGTTTTTAAAAAGTAGAATATAGTTACAGAAATCACAGTATTGAATTAATAAATTTAATCTTTTAAATTGTTCAATTTAGATTCTCTAAAATCTAATCCAGAAATAGATCCATAGAAATGTAATCATTTGCTTTTGTGAAACATTAAAAGACAAGTAAGTCTAGAAATAATAGTTTTCAACAAACTATGTTGACAAATTATGTGAAACATAAAAATACAAATAAATCTAGAAATTAATGGAGTTTTCAATAAATTATGTTGGTATCCATCATTTTACAGAAGTAAACTTTGACCTAAAGTTCATACCTTATACAAATAACTCAAAATGGATCATAGACATCTAAGTGAGATGTAAAAGTATAATAATTTTATAATAAAAGTTAAGAAAAACTCTTCATGACCTAAATTAAAAGCACAATCCATTAAAGAAAATATTGATAAGTTAGACTACATCAGAAGTTTAAAAAGAATGTTCTATGAAAGATTCATTAATGGGATTAAAAGGCAAGCTACAGACTGATAAAAAAATACTTGTGGGTCACATGCCCAACACAGAACTTGTATTCAGGATACAAATAGAGAGCTCTCTTCAATAATAAAACAACCTAGTTTAAAAATGGATAAAGGGCTTGAGTAGATACTTAAAATAAAAAGACAAAAGCGTGGTAAATGAGCACATGAGATGTTCAACATCATTAGCCATTAGTGAAATGTTAATTAAAACCACTATGTGTCCATTCAGTTAGCTAAAATAAAAAATACTAGTACAATACCAAGTATTGGTAAAGATGTGGAGGAAATGAAAATTCTATATATTACCAGACTAAATAAAAATAGTTCATCTACTATGGAAATATTTTGGCAGTTTCTTATAAGGATAAAAATATATTTACCATATAATCCAGCAATTTCTCTCCTGAGTATTTACCCTAAAGAAATGAAAACTTATGTTCCTACAAAAATCCGTATGTGAATTTTTATAGCAGCTCAGTTCATAATTGCTCCAGGTTGGATAAAAAACTAGATGTGTTTCAATGAATGAATAAACAGACTATGATACATCCATACAACAGAATACTTTTCAGGAATTAAGAGGAATCAACTATTAATACACACAATATGGAAGGATCTCAAGGCCATCGTGCACGTGCTTTTATGATTGCATTTATATGACGTTCTCAGAAAGACGGACAGTAGTAACGGGGAACACATTAGTAGTTGCCAGAGGTTGGGGTGAGAGAGGATGCAATTACAAAGACAGAACGAGAGAAAGATTTTGGGGGGCGATAGAACCGTTCTGTATACTGACTGTGATGGTGGTTTCACACATACATACATGTGTTAAAATTCATAGCCTATGATGTCATCATCCTTGCATATTTTCTCCCTTTGTCTGATCTATTTCTGCAGCATCCTCATTTGTAAAGGCATCATCTGGATAAGGCATTTTACCTTAGTTGTCTAATCTGTAAAATAAGGTAATAGTATCCATTTCATTGAATTACTTTAAGGATTAAATGAACTAATACAAATTAAGTGTTTTGCAGAGTGGCACACAATAAGCACTTAAATGGAACTTAATTATTAGCTATTGTTACTTTACTCCCTGTCTTCAAACCAATGATCCGACATGTTTACTATTATTCTGATTTGTGGTGAATATTTGTTGTACTATTATTACTTATCTAAAAGTTAATGATTGTGTTTTTTTGTTTGTTTAGTTTTCCATATTTTTCTCACTAACCTAGCCCTAAGCTTCCTAATAGAACTGTAAAATACCTTTACTTTGGTCAATTAGGTATCTTTCATTTCCACATTATTTTGAAACCATACTTTGTGAAGCTTCATTCCCTTTTTCCAATTTGAATTATTTTATAGGCCTGCACAGCTATAGTCCTTGGGACCAATGTACACTATTATTCTCTAATGTTGATACCTATTTCCTTTCTTGTGTTTGACTTCCTGTTTCCTAGATCCCACCATTTCCACTAACTTGGTTTTATTCTTTATTTTGGTGGGGCACACCCTCAAATCACTTTCAGAGCATATACTCCAGTTTTATGAGATCTTACATATCTGAAAATATTTATTCTATACTCACACTTAGTACATAGCTTTAGTGGGTGTAGAATTCTAGATTGGAAAACACTTTTTCTTAGGATTTTGAATTTGTTGAACTATTGCCTTCTAGCTTTTATTGTTAAAGTTTAAAGTTCTTCTTCTCACTTTTTTTAGGAAGTTTTAAAAATTATTTCATCATCATTGTTACTTTCAAGTTAATGTGCATTTTTGTTTTTCCATTAATTATGCTTGACACTTAATTGATCCTTTCAATCTTCAGGCTCATGAACTTTAGATCTGACAATTGTTCTAGAATTATTTCTTTGATGATTTCTATCCCTCTATTTTCTTGATTCTTTCTTTTAGTTACTTCTGTTTGTTAGATATTAGATATCCAATATGAATTCTCTATTTTTATTTCATTTTTAAAATTAATCTTTTTGTCTTTTTCTACTTTCTGAGAGTTTTCCTCTACTATACCATTCAGTCTATTATTAACTTTTTATAAATTCTGCTCTTATATTTTTAATTTCTAAAACCTCTTCCTTAGTCTTAGAATATTCCTACTGATAGTATCCCGTTCTTGTTTTATGAAGGCCTAAGGGTAATATCTTCTTCTCTATGTCTCCTTGTTTCTATCACAGTTTCTATCACAGAAAATTAGGCAGGATTGGGACAAGTTTTTGCAGAATAAGGAAAAACAATACAAGTGTGAGTTTATCAACCTAACACTGAATCCAAATTCATCAAAGATATATACCATTGGTTTCTAAAAGAATTCAATCACCCTGCTTAGTCAGTTTTAGACACTCCTCATTTTATTTTTGGTCAGTCATTTGAATTGCTTACAACAATGAGTGATAACAATGGAGGAGTGAAGTGGTAGAGTAGCGTAGAACGGAGGAAGTTGAGAACATAATGGAAGCCCTAGCCAGGTAGCTCAGTAGGTTAGAGCATTGTCCGGATAGGATTCACCACGGTTGCCGGTTGGATCCCTGGTCAGGGCACACACAAGAATCAACCAATGAATATGTAAATAAGTGCAACAACCGATTGATCTCTCTCTCTCCCTCCCCTTCCTGTCTCTCTCTAACAATCAATAAATGAAAATTTTTTTTTAAAAAGAACATAATGGAAAATAAGAAGTTGCCCAAAATGATTTATCTCTTGAGTTCGTGATTCTTATGATTCTTTGATGTGGTGAAAAGTACTTGGTCACTGCTCTTACTGCCTCAAAGCCTCCATGTCACCTCGCATTACTGGAGGACAAATGACCCTTCACAGGAAATTAGATTGGTTACATCTGTTTCCATTTTGTTGATTTTTTAAAAGGCCGTCAATTTTTATGGGTGAGGAGAATGCACAAGTCCATTTGTCTCTGTGAATCTTTTGTCTATGCCCTCTCTAGATCCCCTTCCATAGCAAATAACACAATTTTCATTATCGTCGCTGGATTTTAGATAAGAGCAAGTCAACATCGACTTTACTGCTGGTTTGACTTGACTTGCCTCCCTTTTCTTGCTGTTGGGTTAAAACAATCTTCTTTTTTGTGTTTTAGGGAGGTTTCAGATAAAGAGGGTAGAGGACCAGGCCCTTGTGCTTTTGTCTTTCCCCCTATGTATACTTATTAAACTCCTGTTGCCCTGACCATTGTTGCTTCCCACTGAAGTCTGGTTTATTTACTTGAAAATCTGATTTGTTTCATTTTATTACTGTGCTTGTGAAGTAACTGATATCAGATTCGGAGGGAAGGAACTGCCATTTCCCAGCAGGCTGCGATGGCTTTGCCTCGGTCTGCAGGCCTGATTTTGAGGCCTCGTCTGCCCTGGGGCTCCCACAGAAATAAGATTACCGGCAATAACTGCTTCAACTGCTTTGAATAACAGACACAACTCAGAGAGCATAAAATTAGCATAAACACAGCACTAGTGTGCTCCTTCAGCCGATAGGAGACAGGCAGGCTACGGAAAATTGACTGAAATGGGGTCAGACAACGTAGACATCTGCAACATAGGAAATACTGCCTAAGAGATATGAGGTATTACCACCTCTCTCGTTATCTTTTATCTCTCTCTATAGATATTCGTGCAGTTTTAATGATGAACTGTTAGAACGGATGAAAATTAAAGATGCAAAATCAGTACCACCCGAAAATGCCTGCATTATCTTTCTAGACAAATTATTATTAATCATTTCTCAGCTTTTTAATCCTGAGGGTAGAAGAAGAAACACATTTTCACAGTCATTTTAAATTGATTTTTCTTTGGGGGAGATATTAGTTTGAGGATAGAGAGTTTGCTTCAGAAAGGAGGTGAACAGATGAAGCCGTATAGGATTGTAGCTTGAAACAATATCTCCTATATCTATTCATCAAATATTAAAATGGAATATGCGGCCGACAAACACAATAAAGTCTAACATTACCGGGAAAAGAGTGACGCTGTGCATCTCAACAGATGGAAGCTATGATTTTGCTGTTTTAATAATATGTTGTCACATATGGAATACAATTATCAATACAGCTGCATATAGATGGGTCCCGTTGCTTATGTATTTATTTCTGGGGTGATGTTGGCAAAGGCCCAAGTTACTGTTCCAAGAAATGGAAATGCTCTTGGAACTTAGCGTTTTCTGATCTCATTCTGGTCAAAGGTGATTTCAAAGGTTGATAATCTCGCACTTTAAATTTGAATTATGGGAAAGGGTGTAAATATTTAATACTATTCCCCCCTCAGAAGACTAGCTTTTGGTCACTCTATTATAGCTTGTATACATTCTCTTTAATAGCATCTTCCACATTTGTAATTACTAGTTAATCAATCTTGCACATTAATCTCATAAAGTGAGAAAACTTATTTGTCTTACTTATACCTGATTCCTCGTGCCTAGTACTGTACCTGGTATTTATTAAGCACTGAGTAAATATTTATTGAATGTGTGAGTAAAATATGACTGAGTGACTGAAGGTTATATTAAGAAAGATAATGCAGATTTTAGATGATGATTCTTATAGAATCTCTATCAAAAAATTTTAAGTATATTTTATTGATTATGCTATTACAGTTGTCCCAATTTTTCCCCTTTTCCCCCCTCTGCCTGGTACCCACTCTCCCTCCAGCAATATGCCCCACCCCCTTAGTTCATGTCCATGGGTCATGCATATAAGTTCTTTGGCTTCATTTCTCACACTATTCTTAACATCCCCCTGTCTATTTTGTACCTACCAATTATGCTTCTTAATCCCTGTACCTTTTCCCCCATTTCCCCTCATATTCCCTATTTTGCTTCCCTGCTTATAACACTCCATGTGATCTCCATTTCTGTGATTCTGTTCCTGCTCTAGCTGTTTGCTTTGTTTGTGTTTTATGTTTTTTAGGTTCAGTTATTGATAGTTGTGAATTTGTTGTTGATTTTCTGTTCATAGTTTTGATCTTCTTCTTTTTCTTACATAAGTCCCTTTAACATTTCATATAATAATGGCTTGATGATGATGAACTCCTTTAACTTTACCTTATCTGGGAAGCACTTTCTATCAAAATTTTGATTAAGAGAAATATGATGATATTGGGCTCATTGTCTTTGGATTCTAAAAAAGTTGTCTTTAAAATATATACAAATGAAGTGCCGAGTGGCCCCCACTGTAATATTTCTGTAAACACCAACGATGGAAAATATGTCTTACAGAATAATTCCATAGACTCTGATGTTGTGCAGTGCATCTGACATGTGACATGGTTTTAGTTGACACACTTGTAGACAGCAAGTGTAGGTTGTCAGGTTCACATACTGTGGTGGCATCAAACAGTAGCAGAGTTCCAGGTGCCATTCCACTCTATGTTATAAAAGATTTTGGGGGGAGTTACTCCTTTTGCATCTGTAAGTGTTTAGGTTTATCCTATCAGACACTCACTCTGCAGCTGAGTGGATAAATTTACATTTAGTTCCCTTTTACCTAATTATATGCTTGACCTTTGGAAAAAATTGATTTGTCATTTTTCTCACTAATTTTAATGACAAGGGGCCATGTTCTCTTCTTCCTCCAATCTCTTATAAGAACAATGATTTAAATCACATATTTGGGGCAGAGAAACTAGAATTTTACAGTATTAATGAGTTTTATATCTATGGCCAGCCTCCCTAGGTAAATTACAAGTATTAAAAAACAGACACCATGTCCCATGTTGCTAGTTATCTTCAAATACTTGCATGTAGGTCGTACACACCTGAAAGGTAGGTGATAGGCAGTATCTTGTCTGAATTCAGCTCTCGCTTAAGTTAAGAAACACCCACACACCCAGAGAAATTCTGAAAAATGGAATACCCAATTAAGGAGCCTCCTATATGCATATTTGATCTCAACTCAATTTCCAAAGAAGTTCTTTCCACCCATAAATGTTCCTTGCTAAGGATAATGTAAATCACCAGGCACAGTTGTATCTGTGCATGCATATGAAAAGTAATTAGGAGAATCAGATGCTGTGGTTGAATTCACTGTACCTAAATAACGTGGTCACAGTTCACATCGTTGGGCTGTCTTCTCTTTTCACAGTGAGCCATTTTGTGTTCATTAAAAAAAATTCTCACCCGAGGGTATGTTTTTATTGATTTGAGAGAGAGAGAGAGAGAGAGAGAGAGACATCAATCAATTTCTTCCTACATGTGCCCCGAACTGGGGATTGAACATGCAACCCAAATATGTAGCTGAGGAATCAAACCTGGAATCTTTTGGTGTATGGGATGATGCTCCAACCAACTGAGCCACCTGGCCAGGGTGAACCTCTTCATCTGACATCCTGGGAGATAGTGTCCTGGCAACTATATTCTTGTGAGTTATCCTGCCACTGAACATGGTTGCTTGAACCAGCCAAGCTACTCAGATATTTTCTCTAGTGAAGTTCATCTCGAGTCTGAGAGATTATAGCTCAATTTCAGCATCCACTGAAATAACATAAACTGCAAATATGTGGGCAGCCATCTTTATCCAGTGACTAGAACAACATACCATATTCATCTACTGAGAAAGATCCAGCAGATGCTGTGTTAATAGGGGTTGTGCTGGCTACATGAAAGAGAAACCCAACTGTGTTGGCTTACTTTTTAAATTCTTCCACATAATAAAAGGTGCAGAGATAGGCAGTCCTGGGCTGGTAAAGTAACCATAATTCTCTAGTTTTCTGCTCCAATATGTGCCTCTCAATCTCTTGGCCCCAAGATAGTTAGTCCACCTTCAGTCAACGTGCCTGTACTCTAGCAGAAAAGAAAAAGGTTCACACCATCAGAGTCTGTTTCATTAACAGCTTCTTGAGATCACTACCCCGTGACTTCTACTTCTGCTTACATCTCATTAGCTCGGACAATGTCACACAGCTATCTAGTTGTAAATGTAACTGGGAAAGTTGGACATACTGCCCCTGTGAACAAAACTGAAGTTCTGTTAACAATGAGGAAGGGAAACGTATGCAGAGAATAGTCACTGAACCAGGAACCACTAGTGTTGCTGTAGCTGTTAGTTTTTAAAAAATGAACAAACAAACCACAACAAGAGAAAAGGACAGTGCCTGCCTGCATTTCAGATAGTTTTTGTTTTCTGCCCCAGTCCCTTGTCAGGCCTAGCTACTATGAACCATAAGTCTCCCTACAAGGAATTCTTCCCCAACCACCCCCTCTTTTTTTTTTTTGCTTACTCCTTATTTAAAAAAAATGTAATAGATGTTATATTTTAGAGTGCTTTTAGGTTCACAGCAAAATTGAGCTGAAAGTACAGAGAATTTCCATATACACCATGCCTGCTCCTCCAAGTCATCAACATCCTG
Source organism: Desmodus rotundus (assembly GCF_022682495.2). Taxonomy (NCBI): domain Eukaryota; kingdom Metazoa; phylum Chordata; class Mammalia; order Chiroptera; family Phyllostomidae; genus Desmodus; species Desmodus rotundus. Next base: position 16,514,908 of record NC_071397.1, on the reverse strand, counting down.
TGTCAGAGAGGTAGTTTTGTTACCAATGATGAACTTACAGTGACATATCATTATTACTCAAAGTGCATAGTTTATATTAGGATTCATTCATGGTGTTGTACAATGTATAGATTTTAATAAATTTATAATGGCATGTATCCACCATTATAGTATCATATAAAATTGTTTCACTGCCCTAAAATTTCTCTGTACTCTGCCTGTTCTTCTCTAACCCCTGACAACCACTGATCTTTTTACTGTCTTCATAGGTGTCTGCCTTTTCCAGAATGGCACTGATTGGACTCATGGAGTACAAAGGCTTCTCAGATTGGCTTCATTCACTTAGTAATATTCATTTAAGGTTATTTCATGTCTTTCCATGCCTTTATAGCTCTTTTTTAATAGCTGAATAATACTTCACTGTCTGGATGTACCACAGTTTATTTAACCACTCACCTACTTGAGAACATCTTGGCTGCTTGCAAGTTTTGGCAATTATGAATAAAGCTATAAACATCTGTGTGTAGGTTTTTGTATGGACATATATTTTCAACTCGTTTGGGTAAATGTCAAGTAGCATGATTGCTGGATCAGTCTTATTTCTACATGTGGCATTCTAAACAAAAATTATAAATGGGTTACTTTACATTATTCATATTATCTATGGGCAGAGTGTAAATAATTGCTGATATTTGCCACAAATAAAATAATCTAATTGGATTCTACCAGTCCCTAGACTATTTATTAACTGATTGAAGTTACATGTTGTATTGTTTATGTTTGCACATTCACTGAACTAAATTCAATTGATTTTGTCAAAAACCTATACATGCTTCAGCTATTTAAGAAGATGTATTAGAATAATAATGAGTGGGGAAAGTAATATTCCTTCCCAAAGAAGTTTAAGGGCAATATGTGTGTCCAGCTCAAAACAGATCAAATACTTCTTAACTTTTCAAATTATGTAAACATGAGTAGAAAATAGTGTTATATGATAGCCCATTTCTGTCTGTTTCACCTTCATTGTGCATCCACCAATCTTGGATGTTCATGAATAGACTCTTCAGATTGAAAAATCAAGATCTACCCATTGTACTTTTTTAAAAAGTGAGTTTGCATTACAAGTCCAAGTTTCTATCTTGGCACCCTGTTGTGGCAGATGTAACATTAATGAGAGTCTTAAATAATAATCCACCAAATATTCATTATATTCCTGGGTCAGAGTATGTGCTCAATGAATATTGTTGAGTTGACTGTTTCAACAAATATTTATTGAATACCTCTTTCTCTGTGAGAGGCCTTCTAGGTACTCAAAATACATGTGTCTATTAAGACTATCCTTAGGCTGTAGAGTAGAACAGTCCATTTTCAGTTTGCCTCTGCATACCAAGCCAATTCATCCATGAACCAACCTTGACTTTTTCTTTCCTCTTTCAGCTGGTCATACAGGAACATACCCCAGGAGGCCACAGGTGAGCTGGGGGAGAGGTGTAATGTAATTGTAATAGATAACTGGAGAGTCCGAGCTGCATGCTTGTGCAGCTCCCATGTCCCTTTTGCTCTGCATATGTTTGATCCTAGATGTACCACTCACATTACTCTAGATTGCCACTGGGCCTAGACAACCATATGACTTCATGTTTCTGACAGATCCCATCCCATGATGGGTAATTTTGGCTACATATTCACTTGGTATTCCATAGGTCACGTGCACCGTCTTAACCAAGCTTCAGCAGCACACCAGGATTGGATTTTGAAAGGTGCATAATCCTCCAGTGCACATGGCATTGCCTTGTTTCAGAACCCTAGGACTCTATGTTTTGATGTCATTAAGTCTTGTTTTAAACTTGACATTGCATCTTTCCCACCATATAGGTCTCCAAGGTCATAGGGCCTGTTGGGTCATATGACCCAAGCATCAGAGCCACTTGCAGAGACATTCCTGTTCAATGTCCTTTTACACGATGTCATCAGTATAGAAGCATGTATGGAACATGCTGTTTCTACAACCCAGTGAGTCCTGCCAGCCATTCATGGTGGGAGTTGTGAAATACAGTCATGTGTGCTTCACTTTAGATGAGATATTCCAGGCCACTGCAACCCTACACATGGCATTAAGGCAGTGGGCCCCCAAATACTCAGGCTTTCTCTCACTCCCTAGAGTAGTCATGTACTACAGCAGATGCCACATCCTGCTCATACAAGGCAATTAGCACAGTGCCATCCATGAAGTGCACCATGTGATACTCTATGGGATATCCAGGTAATTCAAGTGTCATTGTGATAATTGTCACCACCAGTCCTTTATTAATGCTGGAGCCAATTACCTCCATTACCATCACTAAGCACAGGTCTAGAGTAACATCTCTCATCGCCTACTATAAGGACCACATTCTTTATTATTTTGGTAAGTATCCCTTGGCCCCTCTGGTGGGATCTTAATCACCTAGTACATTCTGTTGCCTTATATAGTATACCCACTCTAACACGCTTAGCTCTCTCAGCTTTTAGATTCTTCCTTCTACCATCAGCCACAAATATTATAGCATTTATACCTCATCTTCTATGATGGTCGTGTAAGCAATTCTAGCAGCATGTTGGAGCCATTTTCTGGGGTTCTTGCCAGCATTTTAAAACCTATGTTGTAGGAGAGTGATCCCATGTCAATAAAATGCTTTCTCCAAAATGTGTTCTGCCACCTTTAATCCAAAAATCTCAGGATCCAATTACTCATCAGCTCTCCAGGATCCTGCCAGTACACGATAAGTAGGTTCTGTAGCTACTTTGCAGGCTAGTCCTTTACTTCCCTTAGCAAATCTAACTTCCCAGCTATGTTAGAAAGTACCTTAAACTTAATCATTGGTTTGGGGGCCATGAGGGGAGGTGACAGACAGTATATCCTACTCAGGAGCACTTTTGAGGATCCAAGATGGTGGAGGAATAAACAGAAGCTACACTAATCTCCTCTCAGGACCAATCTGGAATTTAAACTAAATTGTGGAGCAACCATCCTGAATAACCAACTGAACACTAGCTGGAGAGAAACCTTATAACCAAGGACAGAGAGAAGAAACCACCTCAGCACAATAAGACTGGTAGGAAGTGTGAAGGAGGCATGAGAGGGCTGGGTGGGCTCCCACAGATGGGAACTAAAGTTCTGGAGGGATATTTCAGTGTCTAGGGTTTCTCCCTGAGAAGTGTGGGGTCTGAACCCCAAGGAGGGCCCCCCCAGCCTACAGCACCGGAGCCAAAAAGGAACCCAAACAACATCCAGCTGTGAAAAGTATCAGGCTTCTTGTCTGCCAGGGAGAGATAGCTAGAGACACAGAGTGCCTCTTAAAGGGCCAACGCACAAAATTTCGTTTGCAGCCACTTACCCTGGGCTCAAGCAGAGAAAGATCAGAGTGGACTAGGGACACCTGAGGAGAGTCTGGGGGCCATGTCTCTGGGGAGAAAACTAAAGGAACAGCCACCAGGATCCCTGTGCTGAGTCATTCCCCATACTTCAGAAGCCATCTCTCAGAACAATCCTCTCCAAGTGGCATCAGCCTGAAGTGAAGCAATAGCCCCAACTGTTCAATTACTCTACCCCACCCTGTGGTGCTTCATTTGGGCTGCTGATTATTGCTTAAGGCTGTATCATTGATTAGTTTGACAACTAAGACAGAAAATACAAAGAAGCAGCCAAAATGGGAAGCCAAAGAAACAGACCCCAAATGAAAGAACAAGAGAATTCTCCAGATGAAGATCTAGATGAAATGGAGGCAAGCAACTTATCACATAGAGTTTAGAGTGATGATTATAAGGATACTCAACAGCATGAGAAAAGACATAGAAACAATAAAATAGGACCAGTCAGAAATAAAAACGAAATATCTGAAATAAATAATACACTTAAAGGAATAAATGATAGGTTAGATGATGCAGAGGATAGAATCAGTGATTTGGAAAAAAAAGGTAGAAAAAAACCACCCAGGCAGAGCAGCAAAAAATAAAAAGAATTTTTTTTAAAAATGAGGAGAGCTTAAGAAACATTTTGGATACCACGAAGCATAACATCTACATTATGGGAATTCCAGCAGGAGAAGAAAGTAAGCAGGGATCAAAAACATATTTGAAGAAGTAATGACCAAAAACTTCTCTAATCTGGTAAAGGAAAAAGACACACAGGCCCAGGAAGCTCGGAGAGTCACAAACAAGTTGGACTCAAAGAGGCCTATGCCAAGACACATCATAATTAAAATGACAAGGCTTAAAGACAAGGAGGCTAAAAGTCATAAGAGAAAAGCAGGTAGTTACCTACAAGGGAGCACCAATGAGACCGTCATCTGATCTCTCAACAGAAACATTTCAGTCCAGAAGGGAGTGGTGGGAAAAATTCAAGGTGTTGAAAAGCAAGGACCTACAACCAAGGCTACTTTACCCAGCAAGGTTATCATTTAAGATCAAAGAAGAAATAAGGAGCTTCCCAGACAAGAAAAACCTAAAGGAATTTGTTAACACCAAACCAGTACTGCAACAAATGTTAAAGGGATAGCTTTAAGAAGAAGAAAAAGAGAAAGAAAAAAAAAAACAGAGGAAAATAGTCTAACAATAAAATGGCACTACATATGTATCTATCAATGATCATCTTAAATATAAATGGCTTAAAAGCTCCAACCAAAAGATATAGGTTGAAAGCTGAATGGATAAAAAAAAACAAGAGCCATATATATGCTGCCTCCAAGAGACTCATCTCAGAAGATACACACAGACTAAAAGTAAAGGAAAGGGAAGAGATATTTCATGGAAAGTGAAAGAAAAAAAAGTTGGCATTGCAGTACTTATACCCAAGAAAATAGACTTTGAAACCAAGTCTTGAGTAAGAGGCAAAGAAGGATACTACATAATGATAAAGGGAACAATCCAACAAGAGGATACCTTGTTGGATAGCCTCTATCCAACACTAGTAAATATTTATGCACTCAACATAGGACTACCTAAAAATGTGAAGCAAATCTTGATGGACATAAAGGGAGAGATCTACAGAAATACAGTCATAGTTGGGGATTTTAACACCACATTAACTTCAGTGGATAGATCTTTCAGACAGAAAATCAACAAGGAGACAGCAGCCTTAAATGACATGCTAGATCAAATGTATTTGATTGATATCTTCAGAGCATTTTACCCCAAAATATTGCAGAATATACACACTTTTTAAGTGCACATGGAAAGTTTTCTAGGATAGACCACATGTTAAGACACAAACCAAGTCTCAATAATATAAGAAGATTGAAATCATATGAAGCATCTTCTCTGACCACAATGCTATGAAACTAGAAATCAATCAAAAGAACACTGAAAAACATACAAAGACATGGAAGCTAAATAACATGTTATTAAACAGTAAATGGGTCAACAACTAGATCAAGGAAGAAATCAAAAGATACCTTGAAAGAAATGAAAATAAGGACACAATAATCCGAAATCTGTAGGACACTGGGAAAGCAATCCTAAGAGGGAAATTCATAGCAATACAGGCCTATCTCAAAAAACAAGAAAAAGCTCAAACAAACAAACTTCATGCTTAAAGGAATTTGAAAAAGAACAACAAACAAAGCCCAATGTGAGTAGAAGGAAGGAAATAATAAATATCAAAACAGAAATAAATGAAATAAATTCTAAAAAAAAAAAACAATGCAAAAGATCTATGAATTCAAGAGCTGGCTCTTTAAAAAGGTAATCAAGATTGACAAATCTTTAACCAGACTCATCAAGAAAAAGAGAAAGCACGCAAATAAATAAAATAAAAAATGAAAGAGGAGAGACTCCTGGCCAAGACAGAGGCGTAGGTAGATACACTTGGCCTCCTTGCACAATGAAAAGAAGTACAACCATAAATTTAAAAACAAAAAATAACCAGAACTGCCAGAAATTTGAACTGAATTGAAGTCCAACAACCAAGGAGTTAAAGAAGAAACATTCATCCAGACCAGTAGGAGGGATAGAGATGGGCAGCTGGGGTGGAGAGGACTTGCAGCAAGGCAGTGGCTAGAGGACCAGGTTGGGCAAGGTGGTGGCTGGAGGACCAGGGAGGCAGTGGCTGGCAGAGCAGGCAGTCCCACATTTGTGGTGGATAAACCTGGAGAAACAATGGAGGGGGGAACAAGACAGATCACAAAAACCAGGGTTCTAGTGCAAGGAAATGAAACCTCAAAACATCTGACTGAAAAAACCTGAGGGGGTTGAGGTGGCAGGAGAAACTCTCAGAGGAGAGTTTGTTGGAGAGACCTGCAGGGTCTAGAACACACACAAACCTGGGAATCAGCACCACCAGGGCCCAGTTTTCTTGTGCATAATGGAGGAAGTGACTGAAAGCCAGTCCAGGGCTGAGCAAGCAACATTATTCCCTCTTGGACTCTTCCCCCACATATAGCACCACAAAGAAGTGACTTGGGTTGTGCCATCCTGGCCAATACCTAAGGTTCTACCCCTTACTACATTACAGGCATGCCAAGACAAGAGAAAAAAAAAAAGAAGATAAGGTCCAAATTAAAGAACAGATCAAAGCTCCAGAAAAAATACAACTAAGTGATGAAGATATAGCCAACCTATCAGATGTACAGTTCAAAATACTGGTAATCAGGATACTTATAGAAGTGGTTGAGTATGGTCACAAAATAGAGGAAAAGGAGAAAGCTATGAAAAGTGAAATAAAAGAAAGTGTACAGGGAACCAAAAGTGAGGGGAAGGAAACCAGGAGTCAAATTAATGGTGTGGACCAGAAGGAAGAAAAAACCATTAAACCAGAACAGAATGAAGAAACAAGAATTCAAAAAAATGAGGAGAATCTTAGGAACCTCCCGGACAACTTAAAATCTTCCAACATACGAATTATAGGGTTGCCAGAAGGAGAAGAGAAGAGCAAGAAATTGAAAACTTATTTGAAAAAATAAAGGAGAACTTCCCCAATCTGGCAAAGGAAATAGACTTTCAGGAAGTCCAGGAAGCTCAGAGAATCCGAAAAAAGTTGGACCCAAGGAAGCCCACACCAAGGCACATCAAAATTATAATACTGAAGATGAAAGATAAGGAGAGAATCGTAAAAGCAGCAAGAGAAAAGGAGGCAGTTACCTACAAAGGAGTTCCCATAAGGCTGTCAACTGATTTCTCAAAAGAAACCTTACAGGCAAGAAGGGGCTGGAAAGAAGTATTCAGTCATGAAAGGTAAAGACTTACATTCAAGATTACTCTATCCAGCAACACTATCATTTAGAATGGAAGGGCAGATAAAGTGCTTCCCAGATAAGGTCATATTAAAGGAATTCATCATCACCAAGCCCTTATTATACGAAATGTTAAAGGGACTTATCTAAGAAAAAGAGGATCAAAAATATGAACAGTAAAATGACAACAAACTCACAACTATCAACAACCAAACGTAAAACAAAAACAAAACAACAAACTAAGCAAACAACTAGAACAGGAACAGAATCACAGAAATGGAGATCACATGGAGGGTTATCAGCGGGGAGGGCAAGAGGGGAGAATGGCGGAAAAGATACAGGAAATAAGAAGTATAGATGGTAGGTAGAAAATAGACAGGGGGAGGTTAAGAATAGTATAGGAAATGTAGAAGCCAAAGAACTTATATGTATGACCCATGGACATGAACTAAGGGGGTGGCAGGGAATGCAGGTTGGAGAGGGGTACAGGGTGGAGGGGAATTAAGGGGAAAAATGGGAAAACTGTAGTAGCATAATATATAAATATATATATTTTAAAAAGATCTTGAATAACTTAATGTCATCTGCAAAGTGCCTTTTGAATATAAGATAACATTCACAGGTTCTGGGTGTTAGGATAATGATTTGTTGTTGTTTTTGAAGGACACTATTTTGTCTACCACAGCTAATGATGTCGAGTACCTTCTCATGCGTTTATTAGCCACTCATATATCCTCTTCAGCAATGTCTTTTTGTTATAGTCTAATGGGTTGTTTGGGTGTTGTTTTGTTTTACAGTGGAGTTAAGAGAGTTCTTTGTATATTTTTGATAAAAGGTCTTTGTCAGATCTAAAAAAAGAATCCATGGTAATTTTTGACATTAAAAGTTTGTCTCCAATCTTTAGAAGATTGCGAAAGTGGGGAACCTATCTCACTTTCTGAGTATGAGATTTTTAAGAGGGAAGAAGAAAAGTATTCCTTTTTTAATTTTTATTAGATTTTATTTATTTATTTTTAGAGAGAGGAGAAGGGAGGGAGAAAGAGAGAGAGAGAAACATTAATATGTGGTTGCTTCTTGAGCACCCCTGACTGGGGACCTGGCCGGCAACCCAGGGCTGTGCCCTGTCTAGGAAATCAAACTGGTGACCCTTTGGTTCACAGGCAGGCACTCAATCCCCTGAACCACACCAGCCAGCCAGCCAGGGCAAAGAAAAGTATTCTTGATGGCAATAATAAGATTATTACAAACTACCAATTTGTGAAGCAGATAAGACTTCTCTCTTCACAAATATTCATCCAGAGAGTCACACATTTATGAATAAGATAGGTACATCAGTTCAACTTTACGCTGGCGGTAAAGGTTAATACTATTTTTAAAACCTCAGGTAAGATGCTTATCTTCCTCACTCCTGCAGAAAACTCTGTGTGTTCATGTGTGTATATACTAATAAAGAAGAAATATTGATAAAACATTAGAGATTTGTCAGATGAAGATAAATCAATGCATGGAAGTACTTATTGTTAGTATGCTTGATATCTTTCTCAGTTTTCTTCTCCTCTTGCGATGAAAACTGGTCTGGTGTGAAGACTAGAAAAAAGGAATAATATTTCCTCCTGGTTTTAATGACAACACAAGTCTTAATTAAGCAACGTGTATAAGGAGATCACCAACAGATTTCAACGTCTCTGTTCCTCTAGGCTTCAAAACACATGTATGCCATTGTAATTCCCCAAGAAGGCAGCTTTTTGTCCCATAACAAAACCAGATGAATCAATCTATTTTTCTACATATAGATTAAGCAGTTGCAGAAACTGAGTTAATCTTGAAATAGCTTCATCACATTTCTACCTACATCTAGTATAGTTCCTAGTATTAAATAGGTGCTAAAAATTTTTTATAAGTAAAAGACTATGTTATCAATTTCCAGATAAATTCCCCTTCCGTTGATCATCATGGAGGCCCATTTCCCAATTTGCAGTTTAACAAATTACAAGACACCTTGAATCAATTAATGGGGTGCCACAGATTTAGATATGAAAACACCTCTAGATTGGTATGAAAATATTCACTGCTGTATTAAATCAAATAATTGAGAAGTGATAAATTTATTAATTTATTAAATGTATACATCAGGCACTATTTTTAACTCTTAAGACATGTAATGTCTTAAGAATTAAATTAAAAAATTAAATTTATAATAATATAAATTTACCTTTATATTGTCTAGAGGTATTTCAACTGATTTGGATGTATTAAATCTAATTTTTTTTGAGATGGAAATTTAAAAAGAAAAAGAACTCTACCTCAGCATCTAAAAATCATGAGATTTTGTATTTCTTTTTGTAGCTACTACTTTACATATATCTCTATGAACACTTACTTAGACTTTCAATATTAATAAGCACCTGCTACATAGAATTTCAGTGTGAATTCCAGAGGCACAGAGCTTAATAAGACAAACTGCTTCAGAAATTCACTATTATGAGAATGTATAATGATGCAAGCATAGAAATTTAAAATCATGGTCTTATTTGAAGTGTGGAGTAGGCCAGTGATTTCCCACAGGGAGACAGGGTGAGGGGGAGGAATTCCTGCCACTCAAGGGACATTTGGCAGTGTCTGGAGGCATTTTTGGATACCACTAGTAAGAGGTGAGGAGAGGGAGTGCTACTAGTTCCTAGTGGGTATAGGCCAGAGACACAGCTGAACACCCTACAGTGGGTAGGAAAGACCCCACAACAAAGAATTATCTGCACAAGACGTCAATAGTGCAGATGTTGAAAAACTTAGGTAAAAGAAAGAATACTGGATACCCTGGATTAGAACTCAGATCTGTCGACTCAGATGTCGACATAATCATAAGATAAATTATTGAGTCTATCATCTTCTTGTGGAACCTATGACAAGCCCATTTGGCAAAAATGGAGAAAATTAAACGTGCCTTAAAGAATTCTTATGAAGATTTAGATGACATACATATAGATGTAATAAAATTTCCTGTTATTCCCCTGCTCTAAAAGGAGCTCCAGTCCTGGCTGCTGTGGCTCAGTGGATTGAGTGCCAGCCTGTGAACCAAAGGGTCGCCAGTTCAATTCCCAGTCAGGGTACATGCCTGGGTTGCAGGCCAGGTCCTCAGAAGGGGGCATGTGAGAGGCAACCACACACTGATGTTTCTCTCCCTCACTTTCTCCTTACTTTCTCCTCTCTCTAAAAATAAATAAATAAGATCTTTAAAAAAATAAAATAAAAGGAGCTCCAGCACTGTGTGAAATTAAGGACTTACCCTCTGCATTTTCTAATTTTTTCTGGTATTAAAGGTAGCATATCTGGCCCTTTTCTTTAAGGTTGCTTTATTTGCCAAGGATCTCCTAAGCACTCCCTCAAAGTTGGCTCACCAGAAATCTCTTAACTTACCTCAGCCCCAGATATGGATGTATCTTGGACTCAATTTGAAGTTTTACTACATGTAAACAATTTTTTTTAAATAAGAAAATATATGTAAGTTATCATTAACTTTGTCATTTAGCTTAAAAAGTAAAACATTATCAGCCTGCTGTGTGGCCCACCATAACCACACTCTCCTCCTTAACCACTCGTGAACCTTCGCCCTCCCCAAGTAATGATATCCTGGTGTGGTGTTAATCACTGACACGTTTTAGCTTTCATTCTCTGCTACATTTATATGTAGTCTTGATAATAATATTGTTTAAATCTTCCTCTGCTGATCTTCATATAAATAGCGTTATATGGTCTACATTTTTCTTGGACTTACTATTTGGACTTACTTTTTTCTCACAACATTATATTTTTATAATTTCTCCATGTTGAAAATTAGAGTGATTTCATTCCCTTTCATTAATATTTCATTTTCTGGAGAAATATTTTTATTGATGTTACATTTTTGTGAGTAAATATACCAGAACCAATTTATTCATTTTACACTGGTACTTATTTAGGTTGCTTACCTAAATAAGTCTTTTGTTATCATAAATAATGTTGTCTTGGACATTTATTTTGTATTTTTCCAGGTGTATATCCAGGAGTAGAGTGTACACATGTCAGGGGGTATATTTCTTTAACTTGATTTATTAATAATACCAACGGAAAATGAAATCTTTTATTGCATTAATTCTTGCTAAGTTGTTGCTATTGTTTCTTACTTTTTTTCTAATTTAAAGGATATAAAATGCTAGTGCTTTTTAATTTGTACTTTATTTATAACTAATGAGATTAATCTCTTGGTATATGTTTATTGTTCAACTGTGATTTCTTATAAGTAAATTGCCTGCTTCTGGCCAATATATCCATTCTTTTCTTACTGAGTTATAGTTCTTTATATATTCTATATACTAATACATTTGTTTTATGTATTACAAATATTTTATTGCCTTCATGGTATCTTTTGTTAAATAGGAAACCTTAAATTTAATGAGACTAAGTATCTTTAACCCATTTTTGAGACAAGTTCCAGCTAGGAATTTAATTTTATTTTTTTCCAATAAATAATTGGGTTTTCCCCCACACTTGATTTTACATAACCCATTCTCACTGATTTGCAATGTGAGTTTTGTCATATGTTAAAATGCGATATATGTATGGGGCTGTTTTGTGGCTCAGCTCCTGTTCCCTTGGTCCGTCTACTAGCTCTCCCCAAGCCAAGCTGCCACACCTTTAGAACAGGCTCTCGTCACCAGTGTATGTCATGTAGCCCTCATGCCATACACTAATTCTCCTTGTTCTTCTTCAGGAGTGCTTGGTTTTTTAAAAAATGCTTTGCTCTTCTTTTTAAATTTTAGAAGCATTTAATAAATCCTCATTAAAAAACATTAAAAAAACCCCTCTACCATTTGACTGCAATGTCATTGAACTTATACATCAAATTGGGGAAAATTTGACTTCATCGTATGGAGACTTTGTATTCATGAACGTAGTATTTGTCTCCATTTATTTAGGTATTTAAAAAAATTTAATGAAGTTTATGATATTCTTCATAAATATCTAACATATATTTTATAGATTTATTCCTAGACATGTTATTTTTGGAATACCTTTATTAACGGTATCACTTTTAACTAATTTTTCTAACTGTTACTTATCTAGAGACATGTATTGTAGTCGGGTTCCACTTACTACAGGGATACTTTCTGAGAACCGCGACATTACGTGTTTTTGTCTTTGTAAACATCACAAAATTCAGTTACACAAACCTAGATGGTATAGCCTACTACACTCCTACGCTATATGGTCTAGCCCAGGGATGTCAAACTCATTTTCACCGGGGAACACATCAGCCTCGCAGTTGCCTTCAAAGGGCCAAATGTAATTTAGTACTGTATAAATGTAAGTACCTCCTAACTAGGGGTAAGGAGCTCTACATTCAGCCCTTTGAAGGCAACTGTGGGGCTGATGTGGCCCCCGATGAAAATGAGTTTGACATCCCTGGTCTAGCCTATTGGTCCTAGGCTACAAGCCTGTACAGTACGTCACTGTATAAAACAACACGAGATTAAATCAAGTACAAGCGAATATAATGCAATCAAGAGATGTAAAGATGAGATGCACGAGGCTGCTGCCAGTGTATCATGGCATACTGTTTCACAACACACTTGCTCTGTACGTAGAAAGAGTACATTCTAAAATAATGATCAAAGGTATAGTAAATACCTAAACCAATGGCATAGTCATTTATTATCATTATCAAGTATTATGTACTATAAATAAGTCTATATACTATACTTTCCTGTGACTAGCAATGCAGTAGGTTTGTTTACACCAGCCTCACCACCTATGTAATGCATATACTGTGATGTTATGACTACGATGTCACTAGGCGATAGGAATTTTTCAGCTCCATTATAATCTTATATATGCAGTCTGTCATTGACTGAAATATCATCATGTGGTCCATGACTATCCTATGTGACTTATTCTGTGTGTAAAACAATCGATATATCACTTATGATCTCTTGATTATATATAAATTATCTTAAAAGTGTTTAATATATTAGGTTCTCTCCCACTCCATGGGTGATACTCATTAGACTTATCATTGTACTAATAATAAGTATCTGAATTCTGTTTTTATCCGGAGTATGTTTCACCAAAGCAATCATTCACAGAGTAATGTCTTTTCATTTTGTGGGGACAACAGCCCTGTTTAGAACCAAATTCTTATATGGATGTCATATTTAAATAGAGGACCTATTACTGATATATTGAAACAACAATAGTAAATTGATTCATTGGGGTCATGTTTATATTTTTATTGTAACCTACATAACAATTTGTTTAGTATCTCCTTTAATTACATTTATCATAGCCTCTCCTCAAGAGAGAGTGTACTTGAATTTCACAAGAGAGTGTGATTTTTCTGGTTTGACATTTTTATTTATTGTAGAGAATGAGTCTAGATTTAGAGGAACACGATCATTTCTTTAAAATGTTAAGCTCTTCCCTAACCTAAAATTTTACTGTTCCTCACATTTTTTTGAAAGAGGATTTTAAAAAAGATTCAATTGGTAATTTTCTAGAAATTGTCAAGTGTCTTGTTTTAATTTACCACTTCCATTTTTTCCTCCTATTCTTCCAGCCGTACACTAGCAAAGAGAAGTAGATAGCCTAGAACTTCTGTGTTGTCTCAAAAAGCACAATTTGAGAAATAACATGTGGGGAAAACCTTGATGTTTTAAACTGAAAGGATGGGCACAAACTGTCTTCTATGGCTTATGGGCAGGCAAAAACAAAACAAAACAAATTGTTAATATTTTGTTTTAAATAAACAATTAAATAACCAATAACCCATTCACTTCTCCTCCCAGATCTAAAGGCATTTCAATTGCATCAGGGTCCAGAAGACTTTATTTAGCTAATTCTGTTTTTATTGTCCAGTTCTTTCATTATTTTTATACAAACTAATCAATGTAAGCCCTAGTCGAGACAGAAAATCAGCCAGCGTCCCTTGTCTGCACCTCTGTCTGACATCCATGGGCTGCCCCATGTATCTCTAAAGCATACCTATTAAAACTTTCTATCACATTTATTAGAAATAGGAATAAAGATTAATAAAATATATAGTTTCTGCCCTTTTATACACAATTTTTTGCACCTAATATTATTCTTAGTTACTGCTTTTATTTTCCTGTTTCAAGCTTCCTTCATGTAGCCTTTATAGACCAGTAATAAACTAGGGGATTAAAGATTGCTACATAATGATATAGAAGACATTTCTCTAACCCATCAGTGGGGGGAAATGAATGGGACACCCTTTTCTCTACCTTGTAATGAAGTCTTTGTTAATACTGTCCTTGATCCCTGAAGATCCAACTCAGCAAAAATGGAGGAACTCCAATATGTTTCTCTCTCTGCCACTCTTCTACGTTTTATATCCCGTTTCATAAGACAGAGCAGGACAGAGGGGAAATGTTATTTCTCCCAGGTCAGATGAAATAAACCTGGCAGGAAAAGATGTTAAACTGACACCTACGAAAAGTTAACAATATCTTCTGTAAATGAAATCTTAGAGAAGAAGGCTTCAGATACTCGCCAATGGACATACAATACCAATGCAAGAGTTTGTTCTTGCACCTGAATCCTAGGCAGTGGGGGTGGGCAGGAAGTGACCTGCCCTAATGAATAATAGGCTTCAAAGGATACCTCAGCCTCCACAGAACCCAAAAGCCAGCCTTTTTCAGTGGACCTTTCCTAGGCATTTTAGGCAGGAGAGCTGTGCCAATGTGTATCTCCTTCAACAAATAGACTCCTGGAATTCTAATTTTCTAGTTCAAGGAATTTGCCTACACGATGGACACCCAGATCACCCATTCAGACAAGAGCTGCTGACAATATCATGATCTTTCACCCTTTTTGGTGATTTTTTTTTAGTCCCATTGTCACTCCTTTAGCACTCTGCCCCTCTGACTCTTTATTAGGAAGTTCCTCATGTCTACACAGGCTGGTTTTCTACAACCTTTCCTCTTGTTTGTGTTTGGACACGCAAACTGTGCTCATTATGCATAAATCAAAGTTCTGTGTATGTATCACTTGTGAGTTTGGACTATAGACTTACAAATTTTACAATTAAAATAACTTTTATTTTATTTATTTTTTATGTGAAGAATGTTAAAAATACATTTGAAGTTATTTAGATTTAAGGACTGTGAGCTGAGGGGTCAGGGGTTAGAATTATTGCTTCACCTCTTCCCAGTTGTGTAATCTTGGTGAACCATTTAACTTCTTTATGATTTAGCTTTCACTTCTGTTTAGGGCTAACTCCCAGCTTTGTTTTGATGATTAAAAGTGCTAACACATGAAAAGTACCTACTACAGAGCCTGGCTCAAAATAAGATTTAAAAACAATTACCCATTGTTTCATAATCATTTAACTTGATTTGCATTATATATATATATTAGTGACTCTAGTTATTTTAAGAGTCAGGATACAATGACTCAATAGTACAGTGAGTCTCTCATGCAATTTGTTACACAGAGAAAATCACAGCAAGCTCAAGACTTGTTTTTCATTGTTGTTTTTTGTTAGTTTGTTTGTTTTACCTAAGAAGATAAAGTGATCCTGGGCAGAAAGGAAGACTCAAGTTCCATTTAACTATATAGATGAACAGAATAGCATGAAGAAATTCAGGACAAAATCAAGGGACAGGATTATTCATATTCAAATACAGGTATTTGTGGGCAACACATTTTAATAAAAAGTATGATGCTATCCAAACCCTAAAAAGAAATAATTATGCACTACATCATATATTGATAAATATATCAAATTAACATGTTGTACATGTTAAATTTACACAGTTATATGTCAGATATATATCAATAAAATTTTTAAGTATGATAACAAACGCTCTCCAGAACACGTATGTCTGAAAAACAACTGTACAGAACTTTTCCTGGGAGATTAATTATGCCCTCCATCCCTGACACTAGGGATGAGTATTCCCTTCAGAATGGTTGCAAATAAGTCTTAATTCTTAGGAGACAAGGGAGAGGAAAGGACAGCAGAAGGTGGAACTGGATCTGCAGTGGGAGCTGGGGAAGATGTGGCTGTGAAGGTGCCCACGTGTTCTGGTGCAGAGAAAATGGCATTAGTAAATGGCAGGAGAGGAGAGCTCAGGAAGCCATTTCTTCATCTGCACTTTTTGTATTTCCCTCAGGTGTGTTTCACCAGTTACTAAGAAATCTCCTGACTCCCCAGCCTCCTTCCCACCCCACTGTCACTCTTAGCAAATCCATCTTCTTTGGTACCTTCAGTTACTGGGCATTTTTGTTCTTTACTTCATTTATCTCTATCTTTAAACTTTGATTGTTGGCCTCTAGGTTAGCACCAAGTCCTTTTGAGTTCTGTGTTCCCAGTTGATGGGAGAAAAAAAAATTGCACAGATATTTTCGCCAAGGTGTAAGTGAAGCCTCACCCCTCCATTTATATTTTTCCTGTTGGATCATAAATAGTTCTGGGACTTAACTATGCAAGATCAACTTTTTTAATCCTCACCTGAGGACATTTCATTGCTTTAGAGCGAGAGGAAGAAAGAGAGGAGAGAGAGAGAGAGAGAGAGAGAGAGAGAGAGAGAGAGAGAGAGAGAAGATTGATTGGTTGCTTTCTTACCCATCCCTACTGGGGATCAACCTACAACCTGGGTATGTCCCCTGATAGGGAAACCAAGATCTTTTGGTTATGGGATGATGCTCTAACCAATGAAGCCACACCAGCCAGGGCAAGATCTATTTTTAACTATGGTCCTATTAATTTAAAACTTAGAGCATTATGGACCTATTAATTTAGAATTTAGAGCATTGTCCAGGGTTTTTTTCTCTTTTTCTTTTTTATTGTTGTTCAAGTACAGTTGTCCCCATTTCCCAGCACCACCACGACCCCCGCCCCCGCAAATCATCCCCTTCTCTCACCCTCATGTCTACCCCCTTTGGTTTTGCCCATGGGTCCTTTATTCGTATTCCTTAATGACCCTTCCCCTATTTTCCACCATTATCCCTCTCCCTCTCCCCTCTGGTTACTGCATTGTCCAGGTTTAAATAGTGCATTCTGTTCTTTCAGTGTCTTGCAGTCTCAGTCTTTCTCTTTTCCTCCTTCATTCACTTAGATCTTGCTTCCTTCCTGCCCCACCCCCAGTGGGAAATTGTGCCTTTGCAGAATTAGTGAGGCATCCCCAGCCAGGAGCCAGATCCCTTAAACAGCGTGGTGTACTATTACCTGAGTTTGCCAGTGCCATCCCTGTATCTGACGTGCAATTGTGAATTAAGTGTAGCCTAAATCCCTGGCTGCCAACAGCAGGGCACCCAAGGAAGGGAGCTTCTGCTCAGACCAGTTTCTCCTGCTCAGATAAAGGCAGTAGTAGGGCTCTGCCTATTAACACATACCCAGAGTAGGAAGTGCAAACACCATGCCAGGTTTTCCAGCACTTAACTATACAGCTGCTTTCCCTTTCTCATTTACCACTGGAGTTATTTCGGCTTTCGGGATCAGAATAGGTTTTTTTCCACAGTGCTCCCTTTTTTCCACTTGTGAAATAGAAAAAGTGTATCTCAGCAAGAAGGGCTCAGAACATGTATCAGCTTCCTTGAATTCTAAATAGAAAACAGAGAATCAATTGGCCACTGTGGTGGTTATAGGACTAGGAGAAATTATTTTTGTAATTCTCATAAAACTCTCAGTTTCTCTGGGGATGGTAGAATACCCGGGAAAGGTGATTTTGAGGGATTTTTCACTTTTATATTTTGATTTTGAGATAGTGGGTGCTCTGTTAAGGCCACCTCTATCCCAACAACTCAGAAATGTCTGCAATCTTAAAACTAGGCAATACTTTATTACTGTGATTACATTACTTATAACTAAAGATTTACTTCATTAATTTTTAAAAATATATTTTATTGATTATACTTTTACAGTTGTCCCACTGTTTTCCTCCCCTTTATTCCCCTCTTCCCTGTACACCCCCTCCCACCAGCAACACCACCCCCACCCCCTTAGTTCATGTCCCTGGGTTGTGCATATAAGTTCTTTGGCTTCTCCATTTCCCATACTATTCTTAACCTCCCCCTGTCTATTTTGTACCTACCATTTATTCTACTTATTCCTTGTACCTTTCCCCCTATTCTCTCCCCTCCCCCTCCTTGCTGATAACCCTCCATGTGATCTCCATTTCTGTGATTCTGTTCCTGTTCTAGTTGTTTCTTTTGTTTGTGTTTTTTAGGTTCAGTTGTTGATAGTTGTGAGTTTGTTGTCATTTTACTGTTCATAGTTTTGACCTTCTTTTTATTAGGTAAGTCCCTTTAACATTTCATATAATAAGGGCTTGGTGATGATGAACTTCTTTAAAGGTCTAGGGATCTTGATCAGGCGTTCAAGAGCTCTTTAAATTATCTTTCCAGATTCTTCTACAAATACTTTTTAATGTTAGCCAAGGCAATTGACTTTGTATTTCCTTCAGCATTTCTTTAAATGTTGCATCCTTATCTTTTGTATTTTCTTCCCACCACTGTATAATACTGCTCATTATTCAAAACCAAGTTCAAATCTCATTCACCTATGCAGTCTCCTTTCCCAATCATCCCAAATAGCTATAATCTCTCTGTTCCACTACTTCCTTCTAACCTTAGTACTTTCTGGTAGTTTCATAAAATGCAAAATTTTGCAAACTTCAGAATGCCTGTAAAATGCAGCTTCTGAGGTCCCATGCCCATGAATTTCTGACTCAAATCTGGAGTAAGACCTAAAAATGTGCATCTTAACAAGCATACTAAAGGGTTAATATGATATATATTATGTATAGACCAAATTTTGAGAAGTTTCAAGATAACATTTTATGTATTTGTTACTTTTATAAATGTGTATGTTTGATTTCCCCTGTTCAATTATATGCTATTAGAGGGAAGAAATTATATTTTATACTGCTATTTATTTCACTCAATTTCTTAAATTTAAATATTAATAGCACTAATTTATGTAGTTCTTAGATATGTCAAAATCTATTCTACATTCAGTACAATATCAGGAAGAAGGTAGATCTGTAAAGTTATTCAAAAGATAAAAATAAAGATGACAGCAATATTGGGGTTTTTATAACAGAAAGAGGGCGCGAATGTCCAAACCAATGGTTATAATTAAATATTGATTTTCTTGGGGTCAGATACTCTCCTAATATTTTGGTATACTTCCTTTTAGGGGACATCCAGGATTCTTTATTTTCTAAATGTCATTGCTTGTGGTAAAAAAAGTGAGTACTGAAAACTGAAACCTAAAAATTATAAAGATGCCGTAGGACATCTTGTTGAACGGAAACCAATTTTCCTGGTGAGAAACTTGGTTTCATTTTTTATTTTATAAATGTTGGCTTAATACTGATTATGTGTCATGGAAAAGCCCCACAACATTCGCTACATCAAATGCTGTGAAAATTATCCCACTCATATTATACCTCTAAGGGCTTCACCAAAATGTAATAATTTCCTGAAACATAAGAGAAACTTTTCCCCATCTTTATTTTATGTCAAGTGAAAGCACTGTGCTTGTACTTCGGTTCTCGCATTTAAAACTAGAGGCAGTGTAACTGCTTGATGTCCACTCCTTGGCAGTGAAGTTGGAAGCTGGGAGTGTGCAGTCTCTGCCCCAGGATCACTGGTCCCGGAGTCCTGGGTGTTAATGGAGGCAAACCATCTCTGTAATCCAAATCAGTGACTTAAAGAAACAGAAAATCCAGTTTCTGGAAGGTTTAATGAGTATATTTCTCTGATCTGGAAGAATTGTGTAGATATTTTATAAAAATAGCTGTAAACTCTCTTCCAGGAAAGATGGCTCCGCAGCCTCCCTGAAGCCAAGGGACAAGGCCTTTATGTCTACTCCTAGGCTGGGGCTCTTTCTCCCAGGGATTATCAAACGTGTAGTGCTTTTGTATTTAAACTTATCACAATGCAGGAGAAGTGGGCTAGTGGGACAATTGGAAAATGGATTATCATCTGCAATAAACTGCCAACAGGAGGCACTTTATAACTGATGTCTGCCCTGGTCTCTATGTCTTGTCCTGGGAGGTTAGCTGCTTTCACCTGATATTCCTTGATTTTTAAAAAATTTTTACTCTCTAGAGCAGCAACTTTTAACTTTTTCATCTCGTGGCATGCATAAACTAATTACTAAAATCCTGCAGTGCACCAAAAATATTTTTTGCTGATCTGACAAAAAATAAATATAATTTTGATTCATTCACACCGTATGGTTATTATTGTGTTGGCCCTTGTCATTTTTTAAAATTTGACAATAAGGGAAAACAGGTTAGTGCCCCTGATTAGTCAGGTATTGCATGTTTTTAAAATTCTTGTGGCACACCCGTTGAAAATTTCTGTTCAAGAGTGAAGATGCTCGTTGTTGAGAAGTCTGGCTGACTGCTATACCTTCCCCATTTCCTGTCTCTTATAGCTTTGCTCACACACTGCATCTTAAAAGAGTAGAGAGGTCTACCTACTATACTTTGGATCGGATTAGACCTCTGTATTGCCTTTTGTTTTGTCATGCTTTTTAGGCCTCGGCAAGAAAGTTCTAAGCCTTTCAGCCACCTTCCTTGCAGATTGCCCGAGGCCTTACATTCCTGGTACCATCTGCAGGTGAAAAGTATGATGATAAAAGGCTTTGTTTTACATAGAAGGGATTTGATACCAGGGTTTCTTTTCCAAGACTGATGCTCTATAGAAGTGATTTTCTCTCTTTCTTTATTATTTCTTTTTTTCTTCATCTCATTTTATCTTTCCTTTTCTTTCTCTCTTGTTCTCTCTCTCTGAAAGTTGGGACAGAGATTATTTTTGGTATTTCCTTTAAGGAGCCAGTGTTATTCCCCTAATTCTTCAATTTTCTAAATATGTGATTCTTATTTACCTTGTTATGTACCATGTCCCTCTTCCCTTGTCCCTAAAAGTATGATTTGGTGGTCCTCATTTTTGCATTCTCTTTAGTATTGTCCAATATCCATTCCCCTAAATGATTGCTCTAAGTCAATCATGGTTATTTCACTTTTCTTGCCAATGATTGGTTTAGAAAAGGGCATGTGACCTAATACCGGTCTACGAGATTTGAAAAGTCCAATTTGTACAACTGGGAAAGTACAATTTTGCGGAATATTTTTTTTCACTTAGCTCTCTGTCAAATAATTTTACGTTGTTGAAGTCTTCATAATTTTTATTCACAAAAATTTATTTGTACAGGAAGAGTAGCTAATTTACTTAATTATTAAAATGTTGAGCCATAAGCTACACCATGTAATTTTTTCTGATTTTTTACCGTTATACATGGTTTTAGAGGTTTATTCACTTCCTTTTTAAAATATATTATTTAAATTGTATGTATTCCCCGAGTGGAATTATTAGGTAAAAATTAGACAACTTTTATGTCTCTTGGTTTCCAAAAAGTTGCCATTGGCACTTCAGAAATTTTCAGTCTGTTCACACCTTTGAAAGCAATGGACGCCAAGCATTTTTGCTAGTTTGTCTGAAAATGCTCTCTCTGATTCTTGGCAAGTGTGAACATTTTTTTTTTCTCAAACATATTTAGTAGTCGAGTTTTTCTTTGGACATTTCTCATTATTTCCTTTCTGTAAATTATTTATGAGGCCTTGTTTTACTTAAATAAATATTTGGGAGTTTTTCATGAAACGTAGTTATTGGTCCTTGCCCTATTTGCTGAAAATATGATATGCTTTCCCATTTGGGCCACCTTACTTTGACTGAAGAAGTTTGTAACTTCAATGCCATCAAATTTGTTTATTCTTCCTTCATGATTTCCTTCACTGTTTTTTAGCATAAAGAGTCCCATTTGAAATCCTCCAAATCCAGTGAATGCTAAATTCCTCATCTGGTTTCCCTAACATTTTATTTTCATGTTTAATTATTTTAACCACCTGGAATTGCTTTTGACCAATATTCAGAGTTACAAGAAAGACTTGATTTATTATTTTTCCCAAATGCTAACTGGCCATTCAACTACCATTTACCGAATAATCCTTTGCTTCCCTGCTGCTTTGATAAAATAAATCTTATATATAATAAAGTCTGTATACGGAGGATTCTCTTCTGCTCCATTTAGCTTTGCTTTGTAGCTGGCAACACACTTTAACATACATTATCTGATTTCATCCTTCCTACCCCACACTGATTGCCTGGTTCACCCCCTGCTGCTCCTCCTGTGATGCAAACGTCAAGCAATCTGACTTGTCCCGCGTCTTGCTTGTAGAAGGAAAACAAAACCCTGAAAGGTGAAGCCACTTATTATTAACCAGCCCTCCCAGCCATTTAGTATTGGGGAGAAATGAAAAATTTCAGTCTTTCCTAGCCCTACGCTGAGGGGACACCTCAGCCCCACACTGGGGAAAACATTAGGTATCATTTGTTTTGGCTTCAGGGTCATCTGGGAGCCTCCTTCGGGGTTTGCCCAAACGACAAAGCATTTGTACACACACAGTCACCTTTCAGGGTACTCTGGTAGCTTCCGCAGCTATAACAGAGGGGGAGCGAGCTGCGGGCGCAGAACAGCCGTCTGCATCTGCGCTTCCCAGCCCGCTGTATTTGGCACTGCCGTCTGCGTCTGCGCTTCCCAGCCCGCTGTATTTGGCACTGACTGAGAACTCTGCTTTCTGTCAGTGCGTTTGTGCAGTGACACATATTCTCCAGTGATTAGATTAACGCTGGCAAAGCCAATATGAAAAACCCACACAGATTACCACTGTCACCCGCAGTAATTACATTTATTCATTTCCATTTAGCCAAGTTTGTACAAGCCGAGCAAGGGGCCAAATAAGCAATAAACACAGAGGCAAGAAATTAAAATGCTGATCTGTTTGCTGTGAAAACAATCAAACTATCATCTTTCTTTAGGCACCTCATTCATCATCGGATAGGGCCACACTGGTGAAATGGAGGTGGGGAGCCTAATGTTATTACATGTAAATTCACTAACATGAAATTACTGCCCCTGATGTGATTTTACTAATAAATTAGTTCATTTCTACCTTTTCGCTGGAGACTTTAGGGACCATGGAGAATTGTACATGTGTCTCGTAATCTCGCCTGCTTTATTTCAGGCCGGCTAGCTGTTAAATTTCTATTTCTTTTCACTCCCTCCCATCTGATTCTTTAGTTTCCTTGCTATGCCTTATTGGATAAATATGCCATACAATTTGTTGTCTTCACATGTAGTTTGAAAATAAGCAGCTTAAGGACAAATTCCCTTTTGCAGGCAATGAGAACAGAATGGGGAAGCATAGTGAGTATAATGGCTCTTGCAGCTAGTTGGCAGCTATTATTAATTCATTGTTGGGTGTGGTGCTTTTTCTCGTTTCTGTATAAATTTTCAATTTGAAAACAGAATGGAGCCAAACTTTGCCATGTCAAGTAGCTATTGAAGCAAGGAAATCAATCTGCAGGCAGCTCCCTAGACTTGCTTGCCTCTCTGCTGGGTCTTCAAAGTGGCAGAGAGAGCACAGTGGAAGGGCAGCCAATGGCTCACAGAAGACAGACGCTGGGTCCGCTAGGGTCTGCTCCCTCCCTGGGACTTGCCTCATGTGTCCCTTGCTTATTGTTAATGGCCCATGTCTGGACACAGAATATTTCATTTATTTTTTTAAGACTTCATGGGCTCTGCTGTTTATCCCCACCCCAATATCACAATCTGTTTTTGCAAGATTACAAATGTTTTCTATGAAAAGGGCTTTGATGCTACCAGTGAAGGAGCTGAGATGCTAGGAGAACCAGAGAGGAGAGAGGGAGACACGTCTTTGGTGGAAAACGTCTCCTTCTCCCAGTACTCCTTCTTCCCCCAAATAGAGATTCTGTGAGATATGGCTCAATGTAAAGCCTTAGGGAAACATAAAATATGCACAATAGCACATTCATGCTTTGCGCAGCCAAATGTATTAAAAAGAGTTTCTTTGATACAGTGGTTCCATGAAAATCCAAGGTTCAGAAATGGTAGACATGACATATTATTCCCACTTCCCACGTGATCATTGAATAAAGTCCACTTATCCTCTTCCTGAAAATACAATTAATTACATTGATGTATTAGGGAATAAACCAACACAATCACAAAATAACTGACTTCTATACTCTTTGATTTGAATTTAACTTTACATCATGCAAAGTTATATAATGAGAAACATTGTGCATCTGATCTTTCTTTTTTTTCCAAAAAAGTAAATGAGGCGTTCCAAAAAAAGGTGTTTCAAATCATGAGTGATATTTTGTTATATTTTCATATAAACCCATATATTAAATGCTAATCTATATTAGAGCCACTAATATATTTCCATTTCAACTTTCTTAGTGTAGCACTAGGTTTAAGAAATTATATATATATATGTATATATGTGAAATATATACTTTTAGATAAGCATATAAGAATAATATTATATATGTATACGTGTGTGTGTATATATATAAATATGCTTATTCTTGTAGTTAACAAAAGGCCCTCAAATGTCCCTGCCTCATCACATACTTCCTTTATCCTCCCCATTCATGCTCATCCAATCTGATTCTTCTACACTAGTGTTGAGAGCCCCTTCTTATTCTGATACCACCTGCTTTCATGGATTTATCATCTGAGATGCGGACAATTACTATGAAACTATGATCTGACTACCTGTGTTCTTGAGCCCATCCTGGCTAGAGGGGTGACCTCACTGCCTGCTGGACATTCTACATTCATTGCCATCTCCTTACCTTTGCTTAGGCTCTCCCCTTCTCTGTTCCTCCTCTTCTCTTCGAATTCACTCACACATCAGTGCTCACTTTGTGCACGGCCTACTACACCGAGGTGTCTCTGAGCCAAGCACCACATAACTTCCGATTTCTCTAGGCTTGTTGCTCCTCTGGCACATAATGCCGTTCTGCTTGGCACAATCCCACATTGCCATTGAAACATTAACTCAAAAATTTTCACGCTTTTTTGCACCTTGCATTTTCTTTCTCCAACCAGAATTTGATCTGACAAATATTTTTGTGATATCCATAGTGCCTGCTCTATTCCTGTGCCCATGATAATCACTCAGCACATTTTTATTAAATGAATAAACAGGTGAATGAAGTCTAAAGTTTGGGGGTTTTTTTGAAAATTTGTTGTGGAAACTGTCAATTAAATTGACATCATTCTACCCCCACCAACAATATCTTAGTCCTACTTTTTACCTTCTCATTTCTGCTTCTGAACCCAACATGAAAGGAAGAATCACGTTATTTGCTAAATTCACTGGAGTACCCGATATGGATGGGATAGATGAACAGACACAGATATAATCACCTGCACCTCCATACAACAGGATGTTTTTTGTTTGTCTCATGGTTTCTGTCCTCACTAAATGCTTTAGAAAGCATTACTTTTGTATCGTGGTAAAATGCACATAAGATAGTTTCCCATTTTAATCATCTGTGCGTGTACAGTTCGGTGGCATTAAGTACTTTCATTCCCTTGTGCCACCATCACCACTGTCTTCATAAGTTTTCATTCCAATCTGAAACTCTGTACCCATTCAACAGTAACTCCCCATCTCTCCCCGTTAAAGAATAGGACTTCTAATGTCATATCAATGCAGATTAATTTTGATTTAGTTGAAAATTGTATACTTCCTCAAAAAGGAATTACTACTGCAGGTTGTAAAAGAATGGCCCTATAGAGATAAAAACAATTCACTCAAGAGAAGTAGAAAGTGTTTTCTATTTTTAGTACATTTCCTCCACTTCTATTTTTAGTACTTTTCCTCCACTGTAAAAGGGGTTCAAAAGGCAGACATGAGCAGCTTCTGGTTTTATAGATTCTTGGGAAATGAGATTTGCAAAGTACAACATACCCCCAAGTTGTGCTATTTTATCCTGCTTTAATTCTTCCAGTAATGAATCCATAATTGCAGGAAGGTTTTATCCTTTATCTTATCTGATTATTGAGAATCCCTTTTCAGAATATGTGTTTTAATTTTTTCCAATTTGACAATTCCATTTTGAACTGAGTTTTATCCACCTGTAGTGTCTTACTGGTTTTTCTAACTTTATTCCCTACTAACTAAAGCCTGAAAAAAAGCATTGGAAAAGTAAGGCATTTGTCCCTGCAAAATAAGTCTGCTGATTGATGACTCAGACCTTGTCTTGGATTCAATATGTCCACTGCCTTATGAGTTGAGAAGAAAAGAAGTCTTGAAAAATATGTTTTCCTCAAAGGAGAATTAATGGGAAATCTACTGTCTATACACCAGAAGTGGAATGAATAATAGGAAAAACCATCATTTATTCTTCTCTTATTCAGATGAGTGGTCAAGGGAGATAAGTGACTTCAAGAAACACACGAGACTCAAAGAATGAAACAAAAAGTCTCTGCAATGTTTAGGTCCTATGTCAATTTTAAAAACAAACAAACAAACAAAAAATCTGCCCTGGCCGGTGTGGCCCAGTGGATTGAGTGCCAGAAGCCTGCGAACCAAAGGGTCACCGATTCAATTCCCAGTCAGGGCACATGCCTGGGTTGCAGGACAGGTCCCAGTAGGGGGCATGTGAGAAGCAACTACACATTGATGTTTCTCTTCCTCTCTTTCTCCATCCTTCCTCTCTCTCTAAATATAAATAAATAAAATCTTAAAAAGAAAAACTGTTCACCCTAGCCAGCGTGACTCAGTTGATTGGAGTGTCATCCAATAACCATAAGGTTGGGAGTTCAATTCCTGGTCAGGGCACATACCTAGGTTGTGGGTTTGATCCCCAGTCCAGGTACATAGGATCTCGAGTGCATATGAGAAGGCAACCAATCGACGCTTTTCTCCCATGTGGATGTCTCTCTCTCTCTCCCTTCCTCTCTCCTTTCCTCTCTCTCTAAAAACAATGAAAAAATGTCCTCGGATGAGGATAAAAAAAAACAACTGATCAGTTTCAGTCATTAAGAACTTGATAAAGAAATAAAGAAGAGCTGGCCACCACACCAGTAAGGATGGACATATAAGGTGATACCCAGAATCAATTCTGGCTCCACTTAGAATGCCGGCCGCGCTGATTTGCAACTGTGAGCACCAAAACTTCTACAAGATTAGTCTCTGGTGTTATTTATGGAAGAAATTAATAGCATGTGTGCGGTATGCTCTGTTGTGTGTGTGTTGGGTATACCTTCCCATATGAATAGTAAAGTTTTTGGACACAACTACATGAACTACTACCATGAAGTTTTCTTTCTTTCTTTTTTTCAAAATTATTTATTTTTAGAGAGAGGTGAAGGTAGGGAGAAAAAGAAGGAGAGAAACATTGATTGGTTGTCTCTCACACACATCCAACCAACCGAGGACCGGGTCCACAACCCAGGCATGTTCTCTGAATGGGAATGGAACCCACAGCCTTTCTCTTTGTGAGATGCCACCCAACCAACTGAGCCACACTGGTCAGGGCGGTGAAGTTTTCTAAAAAGTGGAAAATCGCTGCTTGCCAACAAGACACTTTGAATAGATTAGATGATAATATCTGGAAATTCCAAGGAGTAAGCATGTGTTGATAAACTCAGAGATGTTACTTTTGCTAGGCTGTGAATCGTGGGAAGGTGCGATGGGATCAGATGAAGACTGAGAAGATGGAGAGCGGTGAGCATTTGCGTTTGTGTGCAGGCCCCTCGGATTCCCTCCATTAACGCAGCACAATTCCTCTGTCCTTCCGGAATATGCTTTAAGCATAAGCACACCGATTCCCACAGCTTTGCTCCTTCCTGTTCCACGGCTTTCTGAGGTAATCGTGAAGATCATTAGATAGATTCACAACCCTCCACACATTCAGTAGGCAAAGGTATGGTGGAGTGTTGGTTTAATAACATGGCATTATCTTGCTCAACAACTGTAATTTCCATGTTCTTATTGATTGTAATTTATAACATCATTAGCTTTCTAAACTGCCATTAACTAATGATGGACTCTGTGGGCTAAACAGCTCTTTGAAATCAGTTACTGACAAGTTGGCCCCAGAAGCATTTATCAAAAGGATAATGGATCCCTATTGGAGTGACAATAAATTAGGTTATGCTCTTATCGAATTAAACAATGGATGAAGGAAAATTAGCTATCAATAAACATCTATAAAACCTTCCCAATTATTCCCAGTCAATTATATCAATTAGAGATCAAACAGGGAACCCCTGCAGTATGCTAAATAGGACTAACCAGAGCTCAAAGAGGCCAAATTGTGTTACAAAATGCAACACCAGGGGCAGCTGCCAAAGAGGTAATCATTACCGCCATTGACAAAAGGGCTGCTTTATTAGAACCTGGGGATGGCCTGGAGGCTTGCTCCGGGCTAAAGGACAAAGACTCCCTAATAAAGACAAAAAGAGGGAGATGCTAGGGAGAGGTTTGGGAGAGGAAGAATCTGAGAAATAAAAGGGAGAGTTGTGTGAGGCAGAGCACAGGGAGGGGCGAGAAAGTGGACTCCAGAATTATGTGCACATGTGCAACCTATCTTTTTCCTGATACAATTAATTTTTTAAGTGATTGTTTCAATTTTTCAGTTACAGCTGACACACAATATTATGTAAGTTTCAAGTGTACAACATTGTGATTAGACATTTATATAATTATGCAGTGATTACCCCATAAGTCTAGTACCCGTCTGACACCACACATAGTTATTACTCTATCGTTGACTATATTTCTTATTACAACCCATGACTATTTCCGATACAATTAAATTAAACCTTTGACTTGTAAGGATGTTTCCCTAGCTCTCTGCAAAACAATGACTTTTGTGGACACCTTTATCATCTTTAAGTAAGTCTTAATTCTATGTATATATTATGCATGTGTGTATATAAATAGATACACAGGGACATAAATATACATAGATAGATAGATATCCACACTCCATTTCATGAGAGAACAGTATTAACAAGCCTGTGTTAATTTTCATGAAATTCCTCATTAAATTAGAAAGCCTCAGAAAACCAGAACAAAATATGCTTTGAAGTGATCTGAGATCATTGATGAGATTCAAGGGGAGCTGAAAAATGTGGTGTTCTGTTTTCCTAATAGTCATACCTTAGTTTTCATACACCTTCTACACAGTAGACTCTCAATAAACACCTGTTGTTCAGGTGTGACGAGAGGCCTGAATTCTATGTAAGGGTAAGAGGAAATCACAGAACACAGATTAGTGTAGTGGTCATCTGAGGCTGGGTCCAAAGCTGTTCTACCACGGATGCCGTTTGGGTCTTGCTGACACTTTTTTCTAAGGGATGTGTATCTTTTTGCAGCATGCCTCTGATTTTTATGAGCATCTATCATGTGGTGCAGGCAGATCCCTCTTCCTGTTCTCCATGAGAAATTGCTTACGAGGATTCTTTGCCTCTGCACATTTTTCACCCTTGTAGGAACCCCATTTGATGTCCATCTAAAAAACTTACATTACCCATTCCTGTTTATGATCCTTACAAGGCTCTGTTGGGATTGGCTGACAGTGCACAGAAGGGGCATAAAAGCAGGGAAGGGAAGGCCCAGGGTAGGCAGAATGTCATGGTCTGGATGCAGTGCCTTAGAGTCGGCAGTGCAGAGCTCGGGTTCCATTTCAGTCCCTCATCAGCTCCGTTTTCAGTCAGTTTGCTTGACTTCTCTCTCCTATTGGTAAAGTGGGGATGATAAATCTGACCTTGCAAAGTTGCCCATGCTGGTTGGAGGTGAAGCTTGCATAGTGCCTGCCCGAGGCACCAACCCTCTCCTGGATTCACTTAACTTTGAGCTTCCGGTCTCCTCATCTGTGAAGTACAACAATGATCCCTAATATCTCCTTGGGCTTTTGCAAGGGTCAAAGCGATAATTAATGGAAAAAATACTATGTCAACTATAAAGCACTAAACAGCTCTTAGCTGCTATAGAAATCATAACAACATTATCTCTCTCCCTTTTGTTCCAATGAGAAGCATGTTGATTTTAATATGATGCTTTCAGGGAAAAAAAAGTCATTTTACATGGAATTGAAATAGAATTTGCCCCTCTCCTATTCACATGCTGACAACCGCCCCTCAGTCACTGACACCCCCATTTAGTCCCATCTCTGGTAAGCATGCACACTGTAACCTTGACTCTGTGTTGGGCTCTGAGGCATTTGGGGCTGCTCCATCCTCAAGGACTTGTAGGACTTCTAATTCCTAAATCCCCATAATCTCCTAATGTCATTCTCATTGCCCTAGTCCTGACCAAGAGGAGACCATGACATCCTCCAAAAACCCTGATCATACCCCAGTCCTCTCTCCCACATTGTGATTTGGAGATATAAGCATGTCAGAATTGCTATCGAGAATCAGAAGAGGATACATTTGGACAGGGGAACCAAAAATTGTTCCTGAAAGCACACGGGGGTCACTCCAAGAGTTTTAGCCAAACATAAGAAATGGTTCACCACCTGAATGGCTCACTTCCACAAGGCCAAGTGATCTTGTTCTTTTACTACTTAAGGAAAGACAAAATTTAAGGAAAATGTCCTTGGCTGCAGAAAACGAACTTGCAAATGTAGGGAACTACCTACCTATGACCAAATTCTCCAAAACAAAATGCACCTCATTTCAAAATATCTGAAAAGATGACTCAATGCGTAATTACCCTTTGTAGTATAAAGAGAGCTTAAGAGTTGGGGCTGGTATTGGGATTAAACCAATCGGGAAAACTGACTTGATGTGGGCACTGTGACAAAGTCCTTGGTGAATGGCAGGCGCTGTGGTCTTTCCTGGGGGAAGCATCGTGCTCAGAAGTGTGTTAGCCTCCTACGTCCTAGTGCCCCAGCTGGAAAAAGGTGCATAAGTTTGTCGTGACGATTGAACAAGGCAACACAGATAAACCACGCCACACAGTTCTGGGAACGTGGCAAGACTTCATAAACACAGGTAATGTTTTTATTGTCATTTTTAGACAGTTAACATTTGTCAAGGTTCTACTGTGTGTTAAAAACTTTACTTACATTTTTTTTTTTTGGAAACCCTCTGAGCCTTTGTTTCTTTCTCTATAAAGCGAGTACGGTACAGCTCATTTAAAAGTTAGAGTGCTCATTTAAAAGTTAAGTTCTGGAACTAAAGTTGAAATCCATGCTTTGCTTACCAAATGCCATGCTCTTTCCACT
Source organism: Desmodus rotundus (assembly GCF_022682495.2). Lineage (NCBI taxonomy): Eukaryota > Metazoa > Chordata > Mammalia > Chiroptera > Phyllostomidae > Desmodus > Desmodus rotundus. The sequence continues at coordinate 16,483,595 of NC_071397.1, read as the reverse complement.
ACTCCTTGCTGTCTTCCAGTTAAGGCTATTGTGAACCATATATTTTATTTATAGTGATATGAGTATAGGAGCATAACTATGTCTCTGTACTGGGGTCCAGGAGTAGGTGTCCACCCACATATACATAAAGCTAAGATTCTCTTGTTTTGTACACAGTGAGTTGTTGAGATTATTTCTACATACATAGCTTTGTTTTATGCAGCAGGAGGTGTCAAGATGGAAGGGAAAACATGTCTGGTGGGTAGTGAAAGGAGACGAGAATCACAAAGTCCCAACCTGAATTTGAGAAGCATGCAATTGAACACAGGTGAAAATGTTAAAACATTTTATCAACATAGATAGGGTTTAGAAGAGTCATTGAATGTGAATGGGAGTAGGGAAAAAGATTATAGTACATATTAGTGCTTCAAAAATGCTTCCAGACCGGCTAATTTACATTGATTTGATTGACCTGGATTCATTTGTCAATTTGCCACCTCCTCCTTTTTCCCCAACATAGCCCATTTAATGCTTTCATTTCATTAGTCAGAGAGGTCACATATAGACACCAATTGCTAATATTTTCCGCATTCTTCTCCAAACCTCCTTTTCTTGCTATTCCAAGAGGAGAGAGAAATGAAAGTGAGCGTTCATACTAAATTAGCCCACGAAGTCGAGTGTCTTTCCTGACATGCTCCACGCAGGCCTGCAGCGTGAGAAACTCTGCCTGGTAGATGTATGAGTTGACAAGACAGCCTCTAAAAGGTACAAGAGAAAAAAAAATCTTAACACAAATGCTTCTTAAAGCACAAATATGTATGCATAACATTTGTACTCACACATTACAAAATGCATATTAATGTTAACAGTAGACAAAATGATACACAATAAAATGCAGATTTTAATTCAGCACAATGTCTAAAATTAGCGAGTTAAATTAGCTACAGTAGTTAAGGTTTATAAATTAGCTTCACTGAAGCTACACAAGATTTCTGAAAGAAACATTAGCAGTGAACATGCATTTATCACTCTGAAATAGACACACTGCCACATTGCTTTTGAAATCATCTGGGCGGCCTTGAATGAACTGGTGGCAGTTTCATTAAAGGACTGTTGGCATAATTTGGTCTGTGATTTCAATTTGTTCAACTGGCCACTTTAAAGAAAGTTAATTTCTCTGCGTTTGTAAACCTACTGCCTGCTGCTCTCACATTCACACACCAGATTTCTACGGACGATTTCTGCCTTTGATCCCCAGGACTTCCCCCAAGACCAATTGAACACATACCTACGGAGCACCTGCTAAGCATGAAATACCGTTCCAGGCCCTGAGGATACAGCAGTGGGCACAGCAATAGTTCCTGACCTCCGTTTTCGTGCTGCCTGAGGGATGTCAATGAAAAACAAGATGGAGATGTAAAATAGCAACAATGTCATGTTCACATAAATGTCGAAAAGCAAAATCAAGCAGAGTTGGAGGATGGGAGGCATGTCAGGTTTGGAAAGGGAAGAGAGTGTTAAAAATTAGACGAAGGCCAAGGAAGACCTCCCTAAGAGGGTGGCGCTTAGGTCAAGACCTGAAGGAAGTGAGAGAGGAAGCCATGTACTAATAGTTATCTTCTAAATGGCACATGCAAAGGCCCAGAGGCAGGACTGTTTTCTAAAGTGCCTCCCGAATAGCAAGGAAGCCTGTGTGCAGTGAAGGACTGGGAAGGCTTCAGAGCTGAGGTCGAAAGGACAAGGGGGGCAAACCAGAGAGGAACATGTCAGCTGGGGTTTGGACTGTGGCTTTTCCTCTATGTGAGATGAGAAGTTACTGGAGGGTTTTGGACAAAGAAGAGACTCTTACATTAAGAGTGTTTTTTAATTTTTTGAACCAAGGACCAGTACATACTTAGACAGATAACGTGGACCCATTGGTTGCTGCTGGGATCATGAAGAGAAGATGAGAGCCCTAAGTGTAGTTTAGAGGCAGCACTAAAGAGGGAGAAAGCTTGCTGATCTCTGTTCTCAATACAGTGTACGTGTAATATAACCAACAACATGATCTCCACTCCGTATGTCCCGACTCTTTCCTTAAAACATCCCAGAAATGCAGATGAAACCAAGCAGCAAAGAGTCCTTTTAAACCTCCATTCACTGATTCTGCTAACTCCAAATATTTTATTGAAATAATCATCCTTCAAAGCTGCAAGTCCCCAAAATAAGTTTTTATCTGCAAATCTCTTGATTTTCAGGACCTACATCTTTTTTTAATATATCACTAGATACTTTGCAAATGGGCATATTTCTTACTGGTGCATCATAACCTTTTAACTCTCTAGCTTGCTCTTTACCCAGGGAGTATATTACCATAAAAAAGAAGTGAAATGCATATTTGCTAATATTCATCTGGTATAAATTGCTAACTTAGGCAAGTGACTGCCTATATGTTTGTGGAAAACTACAGTACAGAGAAAGTTTGATAGCAAATTCTTTCCTTAAATCACAGCAAATGTAAATGGCAACAGCCACGAACTAAACCGGGTGCCGACACTGAAAGGAGCCTAGTGCCCCATAGGAGGACGAGGGATTCCCCGGCTCTCTCACACTCCTTGTCTGGTGGTGAAGCAGTCTCCAGTTTTTGAATGGCATGGTGTTCAAAATTGTCTGGAACTTTAAAGACATTTCCTCTGAGAAACAAGATTATTGATGGTGTTTAGGTTCCCAGGTGAATTCCTGAAGCCTCCTTAACCAAGAGTACAGTTGCATTGTAGTGCAGATGTGATGTAGTGCTTAACCACAGGTCAAGCAAAGGGCTGGAGGCAGAAGAGGAAGAAGAAGGAAGAGGAAGGGGACGAGGAAGAGGAAGAGGAGAGGGCTTCCTCTCTCATTTCAGACATGTTGATGCAGAGCCAGGCAATGCGGTGTAGCAGGTATTTGCCGCCTCTCTTCCAGTAGATACCTCCTTCCTTCTAACTAGGAGCCCTCCTCCCGAGTGTCCAGGGGTCGTAAGCCTGGCAGCCTGGAACTCTCTGGCCTGTCTCTGCCCAGAGGGAGCCATGATTCCAAAAGACTCATTTTACCTCCACCTCAAACAAAATTTCACTCTCTTCAGGACCTCTGATCAGAGCTACAAGTTGGGACAAAAATTGATTGAACAACTTTATTCCAATGAATGAATGACAGATCAACCAATCATGTGGAAAATCTCTCTCTGTATAAATCTATATATTTATATGTGTATATATAAAATATAAATATTTGTTCTATATTTGTATAGATCAAATATTTATATTTGGATATACATATTTGCTAATAAATTTAGAATTGGTTGCATTTCTGTCAGTATGGCAATATGAAATGCAAATAAACACACACACGCACACACACAGACATTAGTAGAGAGCAGAAGAAGGAAGCCCACCAGGAAGGGCACCTGAGAGCGTCTCTCCTACCCTTAATTGGCTCAGCTTTGCTCAACATTTCCTGTCACTGATTTTGAGCCTTGGTCTAAGGTTTAATTTTCCAAAAAGGTGCAATGTTGGCGGCAGTGTTTACAGTGAAAAACCGAGGTTCTGAAGTGCCTGGGAATATGGGGGGACAGTAACAGTGGGCGGGGAGGTGGAGCACAAGGTGACACTTGTTCATTTTAATGTCAACTCCAAAAGATAAGCACCCTGAGTCCCCAAGCGCCATGTATACTCACTCGTGTTCATGTTACTTTGTTGTTACATTTTTTCAAAACCAATGAGTATGAGCTTTGAGCAAAATAAGTTGTTTTAAGAGCAACTTATTGTTATCCTCATAAAAACAGAGCAGCACAATAACTTATGTGAAGAATCCAGAGCGCTTCTTGGGCCTTCCATCATGTCTCGGTGTCTGCAAGCTAGTGATTTTATGACACTTTTCTTCTTAAATAGAATATTACCTTTCAGCTTAGAAATGAATAGTAAGCCCCAGAAGTTTTAGCTCCATGAAAATAAATAAGAATCATGCCTAAAATAAGAACCTAGAATAGTTACCACTTTAAAAAAAAGCACTGAGCTACTACCATAAAACAAGACTAGAAGAATTCCAAAGGATAGTCAATTTATATGGCTGCACTCAGCAGCATAGTTTAAATTCCACAACTTCCAAGCATATTTTTGCAAACAAACTTGGCTATAGTTTTTCTCCGCACCTTTTCTCTGCACCCCATCCCAGGTCCCCACCCACCATAAACAAAACGCCTCCATCATAAATCTAAGGGCTGTCGCACTGTCCCAACCCCTTAATCACTACTGGGAATGCCCAGGTGGAGGAGCACCTGTAGCAGGGAGCATTGTGAATGGGGTTGAAAAAGAAGACTTGGAATTTTTATTGATGACTCCCTCCCTCTAATTTCCTAGGTGCCTTTGCCTAAACTGCTGACAACAGAATTAAAGTTCAGGCCCTGGAAACTTGGGAAGTAATCATTCCTTCCTAAAGAGCACAGTGGGGGTGACGCTTAGTTTTATTTTTCCTTTACATTCACTGTATCCCTTTTCTTTCTTAATTCATGCTCGTATGGTTTCCCCCTCTGTGCCTCAGCTATATATTGCTTTGAAAAATCAATAAATCCTTTGCACATAATAATGCTTACCTACACTACCTCACGGGGTGCTGTGATGGGTAATTAATTAATGTTTGTAAAGAGCTGGGATATCACGCAATGCAAGACACCCTATCAGTGCAAAGAACCATTATTAATAAGCGTTATTACCCAAATGCCTCTAGATGTCAGCAAAACATCTTTTTAAAAATATAATTGGGCAGCCAGGTTTGCAAAGTCGGGCAGACACAGGGAAGATGCATGGGCAGCGATGCTGCTGGAGCCTTCTCTTCTGGCTGAGGAAGGCTCATTCAGTCTTAGAGAGGAACTTTGAACAGAAGTGAGCATTGGAACAAAGCAGCACTTGAATGCCTTGAGGTCTGAATGGGAGGCAGGCTGGGTCATTTTCTGAACAATCCGTGTGAAAGATCAGTCTTTTCTCCAAAAATAGCATTTCATTTCCTCATCTCTCAAGTAATTGGCATTGGCAGTGGATGGATGGGAGGGAGAGACAGAGATAGATAAATGTAAATAAATGTAAAGATCTCTATCTGTCTATATATCTCCTATACGTGTGTATTAAAGTGTGTGCACATTTTCTCTCCCCACATATGAATGTCTGTATGAGAATTTCATAAAAGCAAAGTAGGTGTGAGCGGTTCTAAATGTGCTCAGTCCAGTGACAGCTACTGTATGAGCTTTATTCCCTGATGGAAAGGTGAAAATAAAACTTATGGCGATTTCCCACAGAGTGCAGGCTGATTTTCAACAGGGATCACAGAGTAACTGGCATGACCAATTGTTGATGTTCATCTCAATAACCAGTAACTCACTTTCCTGATTTCTTCTTGTCCATTATTTGTCCCAGGGATATGGAATTGTGACATGTCACGCAGGAGAGGAAAGCTACAGACTGGGAAACGGGGGCTCCGTGGGTACGTGAGGGCTAGGTGCCAGTGAGGTGTGCGGACAGGCAATAAACCCAGCTGGGGAACAGCGTTCCATTAAATTTATTTTAATTCGACCCAACGCATCTTGATTTTGTGGTTGGGTGCTAAGTTAAAACAATCTAGGTTAACAAACACTTCTCAGGGAGTTAAAAGTTTTATTCCAAAAGTCCTCACGATGAAAAAGAAATAGTTTCTATATGGTATATTTAAGTCAAGTGTAGCAAGTTTCAAATTATTTTTTCCCACGATCCAACATGACACAGTCTATTTCTCAAGGGAGTTTCATAAAGAAGTTGAACTGTTTATTCAATTTTTGTCTTAGGTGATTGGGGAGGTCCTGTAAAGAGCCGTGGGCTGGACACCTGTACACACGCATGCGCCACTGCTCCGGCAAGGACAGAACTGCCCCAGGTGACCCCGGAAGAGCTTTCTCCTGGCCAGACCTTGAGGCTCTGACCACTGAGGTATGATGGAATAGGATGTGGGCTTGGCGTTGACAATGTGCGCAGTCATTTGCTTCACTTGACTGTGCCTCAGCCAGTCTGTGGCTGATAATTTGAGTCCCAGAGAGGTGGCCAAAGAGAGAGGGTGATGGGCAGCAAGAGAGGGGAAATGTAAACATGGTTTAATCAGCCTTTTCTTCAGCAAACTTAAAATCCCACCTAGAATGTTGGATCACTTAGAACATTGCTATAATTTTGGAGAGACAAACACAAAACTCCACAGGAACGTTTCAGAAGGATTCAGATATGAGAATTTCCTCCAGATGCATGGCTGGTGGCTGGTTAGAAAAGTTTTGGTGCCCATCTGCATTCAATCCCCCTTCCCTAGGTAACCTCCCCACCTGTCTGCTCCTGCACTATATCACCCTGCTCCTCCTGATGGGTCTCCTTACCTATGCAGAGATTACACTGATCTTTCAGTTTCCCAGTTCCCCTCATGAGATTGTCATAAGGCTTAATTAAACGATGTTCATAAGGCATTCGGCTGCTCAGGTGTCCCTGGATAAAATGCAAAGCACAATATTATTGGGATTATTATTAATTAGGATGATCCTGTCGGAGGCAAGGGATGTTGCCTGTCAGCTGTGGCGAGTTCTACCCTGGCCTCTATCTTTGCAGAGAGGATTTGCAACAGAGATGGCTGAACTATAATTCTTGATCTTAGAGAAATCTCAGGGAGCAAGAGGGATGTCAGAAGAACTGATGACTTGGAGGTAACAGGAGTGATTTTAAGTGGAATCAAGGAAGATTTTACAAGCAACCTACCGAGGCTGCTCATTCTAGTACTCTTCTCCCCCACAGAATCAGGACTTTAAAACAAATTTTACTTGAAGACATGTTTAATGATTTTAGAGAGGAAGGGCTGAGAGAGAGAGGGAAAGAGAGAGAGACATCAGTTGGTTGCCTCCTGCACCTGCCCTAACCAGGGGTGAGTCCATGACCCAGGTATGTGCGCTGACCGGGGATCAAACCTGCACCGTTTTGGCGTATGGGAAAATGCTCCGACCAACTGAGCCACCTAAGAAAAACAGAACTTTTTATGAAAGAGCTGGCTCGAGAATCCTGGGAGAATGTATGTATTAGTGATTGTTAAGAACCAATATGGAGTCATCAAAAATAAGCAATTTCTCCAGTCTCCTGTCCTTCCTTTGATAGGATCCTTTGACCAAGACTTAGGGAAATGTAACTGATGTAGAAGTGAGACTTCAGAAGAACATTTCACAAAGCCTCTGTTGAGAGCCTTGCGGACAGGGTTCAGGGCCACTGACTATAAATGACTCAATAGCGTGCAAACAGCGGAAACCACAGGGCACTGGTTACTGTGCAGGAGTAGTGCTGGGTGGCGGGGCTCCAGCCTGGAGTCTGCCTTGTTCAACATCTTTTTTCATTTTTAAAATTTACTTATTTTTATTAAGTTTAGTTGACATACAATATTAGTTCCAGGTGTGCAATATAGTGATTCAATACTTATATATACCTTATGGTGTGATCAACACCTTAAGTCTAGTACCCGTCTGTCACCTTACAAAGTTATCACGACATTATTGACTCTATTCCCCATCCTTTTGAACCCATCCCCATCTCCCTCCCCTCTGGCAACCATGAGTTTGATCTCTGTTTCTATGAGTTTATTTCAGTTTGATTTGGTTTGTTCACATTTTTAAAATCATTTGGCATGACAGTGAATATATTGAATATTTAAAAAATGTGGATAAATGATTGATAGACTAAACGTTAGAAGATAAAATTCAGCAGGACCACATATAAAGCTTTACAAACCAAACTGGCAAAGCCTGGGCTGACTGAGCTGCGACTCAGCACAGAATATGTGAGTTTGAGGACTCGCCACCAGGCATTAGGCTGTGACAGTTAGAGCTGGCCTGAGAGCTAGACACAATGCAGACTTCGTCAACCAAGTGTGATGTTGAGTCCCAGGCAGACTGTAAGGGAAATTCAACAAGCGGGAGGACGGATATATGGTGTTGGAGGGCAGAGGTTGTACCTTATTCAGTGTGGTATCACCACAGGCTAGCACACCATCGGACACAGAGTAGAAACTCAATAAATGTGGAATGAACAAATTTAGGATCTGGAATATGCCACATGAAGCGGATTGATAAAAATGAAGATGCTTAACTTGGAAAAGAGAAGACAAGGAATAATATGATCACCATTGCCAAGTATTTGAAAGAGGGTTGCCATGTGACAAAGGGACAAGATGTGTCCTGATGTCCCGTGGGGTTCCACAGGGAACAGGGTGTTCAGGGCTGCCCTGCTGCACGACTCTGGTGGCAGCATTCCCACAGGACATAGCTCAGAATCCCTGGAGATATTCAGTGTACAGCCTGAACAGCTGTGCAAAGCAATCCTGAGAATGTGTAAGATTGAAAAGAAAGCTTTTCCCTATATTAAGCCAAAGTAAAATCAAACTTTTTAAAGAGTCTATGAGCTCCTTCAGGTCTAAAGATATTGTTGGTATGCTTTTCCAAATCATGGGGTTCATGAGGATATGCTTTAAAAGGTGGCCCTGGCTGGTGTGGCTCAGTAGGTGAGTGCCAGCCTGCAAATCAAAGGGTTGCTGGTTCCATTCCCAGCCTAGGGCACATGCCTGGGTTGCAGGCCAGGTCCCCAGTAGGGGGCGTGCAAGAGGCAACCACACATTGATGTTTCCCTCTTTTTCTCCCTCCCTTCCCCTGTCTAAAAAACAAATAAATAAAATCTTTTAAAATAACTAACTAAATAAATAATAAAAGGTAATAATGATATCAGTTCTAATTTCAATTAAAAAATAATTATCCAAATGTTTTCTCTTAAAGGAGGAGTTTGAACATATGCAGATAAGGATGGAGTTTTCATGCGGGCTGACTGATTTAGTGAGCAGGCGTGTGATGCAGTGAGTGGGGGTTGGCCACGCGGCAGAAAACACCCATTGTAATTTCAACCAGTGCACGTTTTAAAGTCATTTTTATTCTCTGGCATCAGGATATAATTTGCACAAGCAATACATATAAAAATGTTGGTGTTTTCATTTTAGTACAAGTTAATGAGAACTATATATATGAGTATTAATACTTGTATAATATGTAGTCACTATATGCTAAGCACTATTCTAATTGTTTTAAAAATACTAGTTTATTCAATCCTAACAATTTAATGAATGGGCACTATTATTATGCCAACTTTACAGATGAGGAAGTTGAGGCACAGAGAGATAAGTCACCTGCTCAAGGTTACAGAGCCATAAAGTGGGGAAGGTGGGTTTAAATTCAGGTGCCTGGTTGCATGGTCCCCTCTGAACATCACACTGTGCTAGCTCTCTGTGGCTTCCGGAACCCACAGGGTGCACTCATCTGATTAGAGTTTTTGTGTTACTTTGTCTCCAGTCCTTCAAAACGAACACTGGAAACATTGCAGTTATTACGGTCAATCAGGCTGTTCATTTTTTGAGAATAAATATCCAGATCTAAGCTATGTTATTTACAAAGATACAATGCAAATAGCAGCTCCAATCCTTCTCTGTTATTTTGTCCTTTAGAAACACAACAGAGAAAAATGTTTTAAAAATAGTAATTACCTTAATGGGAAGTGCAAAAATCCCAAACAAGAAGTTATAGTACTATTTTAAAAACTATTTTGATGTTTAAAATATGGCTAACAATTCATATTTTCAATTAGCAATAATCACACCTTGGATAAACCTCACTGGCTACGATACTGCCACTGTGCAAAGCTAAAACAATTCAATTTTAATATAAATGCCACCAAATCAAATTGAACATAATTACAAATATTTACATACAAATAATGCTTGTTCTTACATAATTAAATAGTAATTTAAACAGTGCATACTTACTAAATAGGAAAAAGTAAAAAGTTACTTTTATATATCATAAATATTTTAAAATTTATGTTGGAATGTCCTTTCATAGACAGTTTTAAATTACATAGTGTCCTAAAATAAAATATATTTTATTAAAATAATTTTTATTCTGAGCATCAGGATATAATTTATACAAGCAATAGATATAAAAATGCCGGTGTTTTAATTTTAGTACAAGTTAGTGAGAACCATATATATGATTATTTAATACTTGTATAGTATGTACTCACTACATGCTAAGCACTATTCTAGTTGTTTTTAAATACATTGTTATATATCTAATTGTTATAAAATATATTTTATTTTAAGTATTTCCTTATCCTATCCACACAGCATCGATGAAATGATTTTAAATGATGCAGGGGTGCTCCAAGTCCCAATACGGACAAATGAAGAATAGACATAAGGTTGCAGTCAGAATGTTGAAGGCCTTCCTCCTGCTGGAGCTCCATGGTAAGACATCACTATGTTTTCACTCTGTTTGCTCACAGGAGAGTGCAGAATATTAACTGGAGCCTTTCAGGTTTATTAAAAAAAAAAAAAAAGCCCAAAAGGACTTCGGGCGTTTCTAAAAGATGGTGCCAAGTTTAGATGGTAGTTTGTGGTTTCAGAAGAAGGGAGACATTGTTAAATGCCTTCTTCTATCTGTAATAGTCATCCAAACCCTACTCATTCCTCAATTTCCCAGCATCTCCACTCCCAGGCAGTTTCTGACTGCTCTGCCCCTTGATCTTCAGGAATTAATGCGGGCAGTTAGTCACTTGGTGACTTGCATTGTTGTTACAAAAGACTCTTCTGCCTTTCTCTAGTAACCTTCTTAAAGACCTTTGCCATCCTCTACGTTATGGTCTGAAGCTCAGGCACCTAGTTCCAGGGCCTCCCTCTTCAAAAATTTTTAAAACTGTTTTTTGGGGGTATGGTAGTATACTCAAGGTTATCTGGGTGAGATTCCTTAACCTCATAGTTCCTCACCTTACTTTCAGTGCCCTTAACAAATAAAAACAAAACGTTTAACTGAATATGTTTTCCTGGCTTGCTGCTCTGTGGACTTCAAGGAAATAAAAGGCAGCTGAGAGAGAAGCCCAGAGGAGAAGAGATTGGAGGGTCGAAACCCTGTCCTCATCACCAAGATTTTTTGAGGCCCCTTCTCCATTTGCAGCGCTAATTTATCGCCCGAAGTATTACCAGAGCCATCTAATCTGTTTAATTTCACAAAGTTTCACTTCCTTTCCATCCATAAATCTCCTCATTCCCAGTTTTATGCCAAGGATGACGCTTTGTGGCTGCATTAACTAAAAGAGTAATGGAAAGTTAGAAAGTAACTAATGACCCAAAGTTTCCTGGGAGAACTTTAAAAACCTGCCCCAGGGAGTGAATTTCTGATCCTCATACTGTAACTCTGCTGCGAAACCACTATGCCCTGCAAATGTCTTCTACTCTTTAACACATTTCTGTTGCGATTTGATTAAAAAATTATATCTGGTTATTATCAATGGGATGGTGAATGGGGGAATGGGGGAAACGGTATGGGGAATAAGCATAACTGGTTGGTACAAAATAGACAGGGGACAGGGGGAGGTTAAGAATAATATAGGAAATGGAGAAGCCAAATAGCTTATATGTACGACCCATGGACAGAACTAATGGGGCGGGGGTGGGGGAGGGTGGAATGCTGGAGGGAGGGGGTGTAGGGCAGAGGGGGATAAAGAGGAGGAATAAATGGGACAACTGTATAATGGCACACTCAATAAAATATACTTAAAAAAGGAAAAAAACTATTTCTGATTATTAAAAAATAGCAGCAAAAATCAGAACATCCTTAAAGGGGAGGATGGAAGCTGATGGTGAGAAGTTGGAAACAAATGCGATGAAGCATCTGCAAAAGTAGTACAGAAAAAATCGAGGCAGTGCGACGCGTTTGATGGTCTTTCTCTTAATCTTTTTTCTGTCACCCATCCCTCTCTCTCTCTGTGCCTCTCCACAAAGGCCTGAACCGTTAAAAATGGAGACGCCCTCAGTCACTTAATAGCATCTCTGTTGATCTTTCTGCAGTAGGTGTTAAGTATTGAGAGCAACGGCACCTCTTGTCACCAGCTGCGGATAGGGAGTGGCTGCCTCAGGGGGAGCTGAGCCTAAAAAATCCACCACTGAGAAAAGGCAATAACAGAAGTCTGTTGCTGTCTAACCTGCCATATAAATGAAACAATCAAACAAGACAACAAAGGAAACTCCAGCAACCACCAGAGGCAAAAGCAGTTGGTGTAATATATCCTGGCTTCAGTGACTATTTTTAGTTTCCTTCCATCCCCTCCTTTAAAAAAAAAAAAACAACTCTAATTTAGATTAACTGGGGAAAAACATTAAATAATTCAAGAGTCAGAGATAGAGAGGTGAGTAACACAGAGACAGAGAGGGCACACATTTGAGTTAAATTAAAAACCACATTGACACCCACCTTGAAATGTCTGGGTGAACGTGCTCGCAATCCATGGATATTGGAGATGGTTCAAGAACCAAAGGAGGAGCGACCCATCAGAGTGTCACCTTCTGTTCTCTTCTCTTCGCTCCTACTCCATACACCAACTCTACTGAGTCCACGCGCAGGGAATGGGTTTTCATGAATGGAAGAGAAATGATTACATGTATACCAATCGTTTTTATCCTTCGACTACTTCAGGCTGCCTCTGGGCACAGTGCTGCACATGTTGGAGCAGCAGATGCAAAGTCGTCTCCCAGAACTTCTGTGGGAAAAGTGTCTGCAAATGTTACTAAATTATACTTTACCAAAGCACATGTTTTTAACACCACTTGACCGAGCACCCCAGGAATCAGTCAGTGGGCAAGGCTGACACCTGAATTCTCAATGGAGCTCTGGCGTCCTTGGGACTCAAGAAAGATTTAAATACTTCAAACACACATTCATTGAATTTTGCACATATGATTATTTTAGAGAACTCTGGGAATGGTCTTGCTGGTATAATTAACATCTGAGAATAACCAAGGAAGGTGTCTTATTTACTGCAAAATGCATCCTCCTGAGAACTGAGGCATGACTAGCTAGCCTACTTACCTTCTCTCACGACAGAGTGACATTTGTTCCAATAATAACTTCCAAACATCAAACAATTTTGTTCTCTCCAGTCAAATCTTAAACACTTTAAGGTGTTTGACCTTCTTCACTGACCTCCCCCTTGTGTTAATCAGTGGTATAATTACGGACAGTCTTCTGAGAGACATCAACAGTAAGAAATGGGTGCAGAATGTGGCATTGCAGACACCAAGGCAGAGCAATGGTGAGTACAATAAACTACTACGGTGGAGTGTTGTATTCAACGTAGGAAAGAATGAGAACATTGGAATGTGAATGAAGTAGCAGGATTCCACCATCTTTCAAGACCACGGTCTTTAACCTGGTGGCCAGGAGCACAGCGCATGTGCACAGGGAGCTCGAGGAGGCTGCCTCTCTACACCCAAAGGCAGAAGCCCTAGAGCTGGATGGAGTAGGCTGAGGTACAAGTGCATACTGCAAAGGGAGTGAGAAGGCAGAAGGTGTCCCCTGTGCGGAAAATCGAGACACAGGGATACATCAAACACCCGCTCAAAGGAGACTAGACGGAAGGAAATCCTAGGAAAGAGAATCATGACTGAAAGTACATGCAAGCAGTTGTGAGCAATGAGCAGAATGGGAAATGGGTCTGGAGCAGTGGCTGGCATGAGGATTCCCAGAACCACAGCAAAGGGACCACAGCTGGATTTTACAGAATCCTATAATCTCCTATGTGGCCAGAAAAGGAACTGTTAAGGTTAAGATTCTGGCTTAGTGACTGAAAGCAAAACTTCCGTAGAGAGACAAGAGCCAAGCAATTAAACGCAGTCCCATAGAGATCTTTCTGGAGATCTAAGGTGACTGTGTTTCAATGTATTTTCATAATTTTATTGTGTTGCATAAAGCCATGTTATTATTAACATGGGTTTGTTTATTTGAGGCCATGGTATGATGACTTACTTATTCATACAATGTGTACAATTAGTCTCCATGCTCAATAATGACCATTCTGTTTGCGTGGGTGGTCAAGCAAGCACCTGGCTCGGGGCTGTGGTCCTTGTCGGCTCTGATCTGTGACAAACAATCATTAGTATTGATACCCTCCAAATGTTGGTTTTTCAGCAATCTTCCCATTTATCTTCCAGGGTTGCTTCTCACTAAGCTTGACTCTTACTCTTTTTTTTTTAAATTATTTTATTGTTGTTCAATCACAGTTGTCTGCATTTCCGCCCCCCTTCACCACTTCCCCCCACCCCAGCCAGACCCACCTTCCTCTCTTGCTTCATCCTCCCCCTTGGTTTTGTCCATGTGTCCTTTATAGTAGTTCCTGTAAACCCCTTTCCCCACTGTTCCCTCCCCGCTCCCCTCTGGCTGTTGTTAGACTGTTCTTAATTTCAACGTCTCTGGTTCTATTTTGTTTGCTTTTTTCTTTTGTTGGTAATGTTCCAGTTAAAGGTGAGATCACATGGTATTTGTCCCTCACCGCCTGGCTTTGGATATCTGGATCGCTATCTGTCTGTTTCTCTCTTTCTCCCTTTCTTTTCCCTACCCTCAGATGCCTGAGTGTGTTCCCTGTTGGCCTAACCCATGTCTCTCCGTTTTCCTTACAAACAATGTATATAAAGTTCCCAGGTGTAAAAACCTGCACTTAGCAGTAATCATAGCTGATATTTATGGATATGATGGGCATACTTTTTTCACTTCTTATGACAGCCCTATCACAGTAGTAGGTGGTACAATTACAATGAGGAAAGTGAGTCAAACATGGTCAACCCAGGAAGCGGCAGCTCTAGGATTTAAACCCTAGCAATCTGCTCTGAGCCCATGCTCTTAATCTTCACACAATGTTGGTCCCTTTATGAATAGCATGTATTCAAAATAGCCCCTTGGGGAACAAGACCTTAGGCATGTCTTTAATGTTTTATAGCTCATAAAGTTCCTTTACATATACTATTTCATTTCATCTCTGAATCCAGAAAAATGGGTGTTATTAAAAAAATAAAAAGACTTACTTTCAGGATTCTGCAGAACCAAGGCTTGACTTCAATTCTTAAGATCTAAGTTGAGTGCTTTTACTACTTCTCAACTGCTTTCACTGCAGAAGGGGCGTTCTGCTGGTGGGATCCAGATGGCCTTGGACGAGGCACAGTGAAGGGGGCAGAGGGATAGAGTGGCCGAAGACGACCCGAGGCAGATAGGAGAAGAGATTTGATGAAGGGCTGGTCCTGAGTCCAAGAAAAAACTGACTGTAGAAAATGATTTTTAAAAAAAGTTTCCTCCTCTTGAAAATGCATCCTTTCAGTGAAGAGTAAAGATCAGAGCAGTGCTTTTCAGACCTTAATGGAATCTCCCATACATTCTGACTTAGAAGAGGTGCGGTGGGGCCTGGGAGTCTGCATTCCTAACAACTCCCCAGAAATGCCTGTGCTGCTCCTCCCTGGACCACACTTTGAGTGGCAGGTTCTTCTACCCTAGTTTTCTGAATTCCATGAATTTTTCTTTGTTTTTAATTCTCCACCAAACATCTCTTTTAGTTGACAATCACCCCACCCTACCCACCTCCCCCTGACACAAGCCTGCTGGGCTGAGGACCCTAACTCTGAAACTCCCATCACAGAAACACACCACCACTGTGATGGCAGCTACTAGTTTCAGACACTGAGGAAGCACTCAGATCTTTCTATGAGTTAATAAGGCAAGGGAATTTTCTGACAAGATCCTCAACTCCCCCTGCAAAGAAATTTCTAGAAGGTTTTTCCTCAGGACACAACCTGCCCTAAGTGACCTACAGTGAAGCAGGGAAGTAAGTTAGGAAGGGACCCCCAACCCTAGCACAAGCTCTTTCTCTCCTTTCGGAGCCCAGAGTTCTCACTCACAGATCACACAGGGCTGAGTGGCAGTCCTAGGGCGCCCGCCCCACTTTGACACCAGCCCTCTGAAATGATATTAGCGCTGGCTAATGATCTGTAAACATGTCAGAATGATGCCACCTAGTGCCACTGATGCCATTTTCCCTTGTGAAGTCACACTGGCTGCACCACAGCAAGCCAGAATATAATTAGTGCTAATTTGGTTTTTCCCTGAATAACTACTGCACAGAATTCGTGGTCTCCACTCTGGGCTTATTTGGAAGACCTGATTATTTTGTTACACACACCGAGGGGCTGGGGCAGGAATGGTAAGGGGCAGACACTTCCCTTTGGCTTCTTTTGGGGCTGATGTCTTGGAGGCACTTGATCAGTAGATGTTAATGGGATGTGTGGAATTTGAGAGTTTTATTCTGCCTTCATTTTCAATTCTATGGTTTCATATAGGGATGGAAAGAAACCCAGGAGGAGAGATATTCTAAGTCCCACACTCTGTCCCCTTGGGCAAGATAGCACCCCAAACTTTCCAGCTGGACCAGTACCCATTATATTTATAAATTAATTTAAAAAACCTTCCAGGCAGTACATATGGTTACCAACAACAGAATTGGATGCATCTGATGGCACCACTAACTTGAAACACAATTCAAAGCACTAAGTTCCACGTCGCATCTTTTCTTATAATTACTATTTATATTATTCTACTGCCTAATTTTTAACTCCACTGAGCCACACCGCCAGGGCTCTACTGCCTAATTTTTAAAAGACTTGTCTGGCTGCTTTCAGGTTTAGATGCTGCGGTTCCAAAATAATGTCACGGGTAGTCTAATGTGTATATGAAAAGTACTTACACAGCCCTGTGAGGCACAACACCCTCAAGGAGGAAGCGAACCTGAAAGTGCAGCCTACCTTTTTGCTATGACCTGGTTAGCTCATTTCTTCTTGTCCAGATCTCAGGAGAAACAGAGAACACCCAGATTCATCACTGTGATGTCTCCCCTCTAGTGCAGGGCGCTCTGGTAATGGCCCCTACTGCGGGTAGCATGTGATGGTTTGCTAGTGGGAATTTCCCAGGAGCATATGCTTACGTGTTCGAAGACTTGTAAAGGAGAACTCTCCAGATGCTGCACTGAGTGGGATGCCCATCTCTGGGGACCATGGATCCTGCCAAATGACAGAAGGCAGAAGTGAGTCTAGAATACAATCCTTCATAGTCAGTGGTGGATACTTCGAAATATGGCATTGAGAGTCCCAAATATTTTGCCTATGAATCTCAAAAACTAATAGGGCTGAGGGGAAAAACGACCTGGGGACAAATCCTTGGACTTTCTGCACTCCAGATGTCATAGCTTAGTATGATGAAAGGGATAATCTATCTCACTGAGGGAAGCTTTGCACAATGCTAGGGATAAATTGGGTCAGCCATGGTTTTCCCTTTTTGAGGAAAATCAGTAAAATAATACTTCAAGATTTAGGTTGAACTCTAAGCTATGTGAAGGTCCAAGTCACTTTCTCCTGGTGCCAGGTCACTGCATTATGAAAACACAGAATGACCTGGCAAGGAAGGACCCCATTGGTGATGTAGCTGCTCTACCCTTTAGGCTCTTTCATTGTTAGTGGAAAGGTAAGTCCCAGGCACTGTGGTTTCTCTTGGTCACTGAAAGTATCACGGACCAGAAATTCAAAGCTTCATTGACCAGGAAAGCAACAGCATAAGATCCAGATCATGAACAGACTATGGACTTTAGGCCTGAACAGAAATTTAACAAAAGAGAAGGTCTTGGTGACCAAAGCTCCTGAGAGGAATTAGCATACCAAGACTTCCAAATGAACAAGCCATTCACAGGACTATGGAGAAGAAGAAAACCCACTGTATGTGCAGACACCTCAGATCACACCCACGTTTTCCTGTAACTACTACGGGATTGTGGGTTCTCAGGATTTGAATTTATCTAAGAAGCCAATTTAGTCTCGTTCCAGTGAATCCGAAGTTAGGGTAACCACTATGGCACATTTTGTGGATAGTCATCCAGCTTAGAGATGAATTATCTGAGGGATGGTTCTATCTCAAGGTAGTCCGTTTCCTTCCTATTTCCTAGGACTGTTGTGAAGCTGAAATTAGGCAACTAATGTAATGGAAAAGTTCAAGCCCTGATTGAGCAATGGCTGGCTCTGCAATCTTGGGCAAGTCATTCCCTCTAGATCCCATCATCCCCTTAGCTGAAGTGAAGCTATAAAAAAAAAAAAATGACTTCTTTTAGTTAGGCTTTGTTGGTGTGAGGAATAGAGACACATTCAGGTTAACTCAGTTAATGAGGAAGTAAGGAAGAGGAGGAAACCATCTTAGAAGCTGCAGGCAAGACCTCCCAGGCTCTGCAGTATTTTGGCGATCTGATCATTTTGCTATCTCCCCCACAGCTCATTTTCATTTTCCTCCACTGTAGTGGGCCACCAGTATGGTGACCCATCACTCTGTCTCTTGCCTCCCCTGATGCAATGGGTACCTTACTCTCAGTGTCTCCAGTTCACAATGAGCCAATGTGATTGATGGGTCCAGTCCCTCATAATATAGTGACAGGCAGAGCTCTCACTGGGGACCCCTCAGAGCCAACGGCCCTCAGTTCAGACATTCACAAGTTTATTGGAAAATATATATTTATTGGGCCCTTGTTATGTGTCTCACTCTATTCTGGGCACTAGAGATTCAGAGGTGAGCAAATCAAAGTTGCTGTCTTCTTTTCAATGTGGGAAAGAGACAATAAGTGAGTGGACAAATAGACAAAGACATTTTTCATCTAGGAATACAATTTATTAGGAAAATACAAAAGGTCCATAAATAGAGAGGAGAGTGGGTTTTGTTGTGACTGCTAAGCCTCAGATAGTCAGAGGAGAGCTCTCTTAGAAGAAGACATTTGACCTAAAACTTGAGAGGGGACAGCATTCTGGGGTTTTGGAGGTCATTTTAAGCAGGAGGAACAGAGGCCTTGAGACTGGAAAGTTCTTGGTGTGACTGAAGGACGGAAGGAAGGTCAGAAAGTCTGGGATTTTAGAAATTGAGGGGAATGTTAGGGATCAGGCAGAGAGGTTGGAAAGGCTTGCAGGCTGTGAAAAGGGGTTTGGATTTTATTCTCATTGTAATGTATACCCATTGAGTAGTTTAAGAAAGGAACATTTTTAGTTGACTTTGCTTTGAAAAGAGGAATAAGATGTGGGGAAAGATCTTAAGGATCAAGAATGAGTAAACCTGTTAGGAAGCTTTTGCTGTGGTTCACACAAAAGACAGTGGTTCTTCAGCTACAGTTTGAGAGTTTGAGATGGAAAGAAGCAATTAATGTGAGGATTTATTCTGGAGGTGAGCCAAGAGAGACTGTTTTGCATTGGGATATGGATTATGAGGGAAAGAAGGAAATCACGATGACTCCTAGGATTTTCCTGTGAGTGCTAAGTGGTTAGTAGTGCTACTAAACAAAATGAGGAGACTTGGAGAAGCACAGATTGGAGAGTGAAAGGCAATAAATATTCTGTTTTAGCCACATGAATCTTGAGGTCTGAGCAGAGATGTGAAGTCTGTAGCAGGACATAAAAACTTGAACTTAAGAGAGGCAAAACTGGTAACATACATAGGCCTAGAATTCATCAACTTAAAGATAGCGTTAGAAGATATGGCTCTGAATGAGACCACCTAGGGACAAGACTTTGATAGAGGGGAGGGCTTGAACAGGTACATGGGGCTGACCCAAACCCAAGAGGCCACAGAGGTGAAGTGGTCCTCCCACAGAGGAGGCAAGGTGGTAAGTCTCACAGAGAGGAGACCTGGAAAGAGCAGGTACTGCAGAAGCCAAGGGAAGAAAGTTGCAAGGTGAGTGTCATAGGCTGTTCCAAATACTGCAGAGAGGCTGAGCAGTTTGCCAAGGCCCTTTACAAACTGCACAATGAGTATATATGTATAAGCTGGTGGATACTGAGCGTTCTCAGCCTCCTGGCCCATCCTCTTGCTATCTTGCTGGGAACCCTCCTGGCATCTTCACCTGGGTCCTTTTTATTTCTTCTTCAAATCTTAGCTCAGGGGAAGCTTTCCTGAGCTACAGAAAAGCTTCCCACCGCCATCCAGCGTGCTCGGTGACCCTCTGAGGCATTTCCCTATATGTAACCTTTCAAACAGCACTCAGAACACATTCTCACAGTCATACAGTTCTCTTTCATCCCTCTGGACTAGGAGCTTGTAGAATTTTTTTTTTTAAGTGCTTTTCATTTCTGCATTTCCAATGTCTAGCCTGGCTGGAAGTTACTGGGAAAATGTTTCTTGAGTTGGAATGCTCGCCCTTGTACTGAACTGAATTTGCCTTTTGACGCTCAGATGGCTCCAGGTACTTCTCCTGGGCGGGAGTAATTAACACATTCTCACTGGGTCTAAGTGCCTCAGCCTCCGGTCTGGGTGCTGCAAGGAAAAGAGAAGGGGGTCAGTCAGCGTAAGCATTAGAGAGGTTTTATCCATACGAAACAATCTTTACTTGTGCAGTTTAATTTTTTGCTTGTTTCTGAGTGACACAGGCCAGATCTTCCACCCCAAGTGATAAATCATCAGAGCAGCCAGGGAGGCCTTGGCCAATTAGAACCCTGGAACTTGTTTATCAGTCAGTCAACGGCGGTTAGCGGAACCCACTGGGTCTCGGGGCGCTGCGCTCGGCGTGCAGCAGCAGTAACATTGGAGTTAGGCTGAATTAGTTTCGTTTTCACAAACATATAAAGTCCCTAAGAATCCTCACAAACTGTTAATTCTACTCTTGTTTTATGACCGGACTCATGGGGCAAACAGATGTAAACTACACCAGACTCTAAAGAAAAAAAAAAAGTGATTGTGAATTTAGCACAAATACTTTTGCAGAGGGTGCCTGGGTTGCTCTTGTAAACTCACTCTCAGAAGGCAGCCTTCAAACACTGCCACCTGTCAAGTATTAACCAGGGTAGTTTAAAAACAGAGAGCGCCGTTATGATTCTAACTAATGGAATAGTGGGGATTCCTAGCTACCCAGGGCTGTGAAAAGACCCTAGAATCCCAGGAGAGCAGTAGCAAACACTGGAAGCTAGTGTTGCCTCCTATGCTCTGTCCTAGGTACAGCTGTGGGGCCGTTTGCATCTAGCCTATATCACTCATTCATATATATATATATATATATATATATATATATATATATATATTCCCATATGTGTGTGTGTGTGTATGTGTATATATATGGTCAGCTTTTTAGGTGTAGAGTCAAAGACAGGTGAGAGAGTCAAGCCCTTGTATTCAGATATCAAGACTTGTATTTTCCACTTCTTTATAACGAATTATTGACTATGAAGAAGGAGGGGATGACATGTCACCATATAGAAGGCGTTGTGTCCATGAGCCTGATAATTAAAAGCCTCCCTCCAGGGGTGCTGGGTTTTGGCTTCTTTCTTAGATGATCCTTCCGCTTACAGCTTTTACAAAAGCATTATATGGACTGTACTACGTCTCTTCCCCGTTTTTATCCTCACCTGACTTGGTGGGTCTTGCTTGGGGTGAGAATTTTGGGGATGGTGGACTCAAAGCACACACACACCCAGTTCCCCTCCTGTTCCTCCCCCTGCATTGTATCAGCCCTCGTGGTGCCATGAGTGAAGTGTTCCAGGAAGACACCCCGAGTTCCAGGTGCTTCAGGAAACTTGAGCATGAGGCTTTGGGAAATCATCTGCCAAGTGAGGAAAAGGAGACCCCACTTGTCACTATGGAAATCACCAGGAGGAACAGTATGGGAAATAAGGCATTCAATGCCGATGACTGACAGACAATGCAGGCTTCAGAGCAGGTGTCTTAATGAAAGTTCAATTCCACTCAACATCTATTGGGCACGTATACAGATGCTGGGTCCTAGGTATACAAACACCAAGAAAGGACACAGACCCTGTCTTTGCGGAGATACTGTGTACTATAATAAGGACAAACAGCACTTGCTTAGTAAACAGTGACTTTCAGAGTTCCGATGTCTGCTCTGATATTGATGTTCTCCATGATCTTTTGCTTCCTCCTAAACACATGACGTTGTTAAAAACAAAATAAAGAAGCTCACTGTGCAATCTTGGGCACAACTAGATACATTTCTTTGAAGTCTCCCAATTTCTGAGGACTGTGGCTTCAGGAATTACGTGCCATTCTTGCCTCTGTCTCCCTGAGTAATGAGTTCTTGCAGCTGTGCCTGGGATGGGGGTCTCAGGAGGCAGCCTGGGTTTGGGATGGGCAAGAATAACTGTGGGGAGACAACTTCATGGTGTTTGGAGGGCGGAACCCTTGGAATTAGTGGAGGCTGGAAGTCCTTAAAGACGTCTTCTAAGACTGAGCTATCTATATACCTTCCAGAAACAGTGGAGATGGTGATTTCTTCATACTGTATCAAATGCAAGCAGTAACTAGAGAGAGAAAATGACTAGGGCTTTGTTTTTATCCCTGAGCAGACAGGTCCTGGAGAATATGTGTTACCTTCAGTAAGTTGCAGTGAGCAAACCTCCAAAATCACTTCTAAGTTTAAATATCCAATTATTTTCCCAAATTAAATTATTACACTTTCCTTCCATTGCCTTTCATTCCTTTCTAACACCATTATCTATCTATTGATCGTCTATCATTTATCATCTATCAGGCAGTTCTCTACCTTCTGCATTCTGACTTGGAAAAGAAGGCAGACATTATATAGTAACCCCCATGGAGGCAGTTACAACATGACTGGTCCACAGCCCATTCTCTAAAAGTTGCTAATGATCTCAGATTTTATGAATTAGGGTTCAAGGTTATTACTTTCTTAACGGCTCTTTCTGACAATCTATTCACAGAATTACTAAAATGAAGAGGAGATTCATGTTACTGACAGGAATACAAGCTTCCGGAGCCAGCCTGCTCACCCTTCCTTAGCTGTGTGACCAGACCTGCCTTCTCAATTTCTTGAGCTTTCACTTTCTTACTTGTAAATAATAAGTAATAATGGGAAATAATATCAATTTCATAATATTAGAGTGAGGATCAGCTGTTTGTAAAGGACCTATCACAATGCCTAGGACATTTGTTTTTTTGTTTCTGTTTTCTTTTCAACTGTAAATTTCCTTCTCTCCCATTAAAAACAAGTTAAAATGTACACTGGATGTTTAGTAACTTTTGCACAAGAGCAGATCATTAGGCTTTCCCTTCCTGACCATCCTACAAATCAGAGGTTGCAATCTCTCACATTAGCTGCTACAGTTCCATGGGTACAATATATTCTCTGTACATATTTTGTGAATGAGTGAGGGAATAATAATATAAAACATGTTAAAATGTATAATATAAAAACAATATAATAATATAATAATAATGTAAAACAATATTAAAACTGCAAGTTAGAAACAGAGTAAAACCAGCAGATCGAAGCATGGACCTGCTTTACTGTTACACTGTTTTTACCTTTTAATAAGCTACAAAAAAACCAAAAAGCGCTCACAACCTTATTAGCAATGAGCTCTCTTGCTGGAACTGTTTTCTCACCATAATAAACCACAGGGAGCTAGAAGGGCAAGGAGGCTTGGAGTGCTACCTGGGATGGGCAGGTGTTGGTGTCTTTGGCCTGCTCTGTGCACATTTAGGTCATAGGAGTGAATTTGCCCCAAATTGCCCTAATCGGCTGAAAGAACCACTCAGCTTCCTCAAGCACCTGGCTTATTCCCAGGGAAGAGCTTATGAGGCCAGCTAACCTGATTCACAATGTCATTAACCTCTCTGTGAGGGACTGCTTCTCTCTGTGGTCATTTTATAGAACAGGATACTGACCTAATGATAGCTGGAGTCACACCATAAGTTAGTGATGGTCTGGCCAACGGGCTCTGTAGGAGGGTATCAGCTCTGTAAAAATTTCCAAAACTGTGCAGTGATTTACATTCAAGCATTTATATGTGGGTCATAGTGGTGAGTATTCAATGCACAACCGGCAGTCAGGAAATATTAACTAGAGGCTGTATAGTATAGTAATTAAGAATGTGACCCATAGAGTTAGGCTTTCTGGGTCTGCAGCCAAACATACCCTGTACTAGCTCTGTGACCTTGCACTATATTACAGCTCCTTATGCCTCAATTTCTTCAGCTGTAAAATCGGTGTAACGAAAGTACTGTTCTTATGTGATTGCTGTGGCAACTAAACAGGATAAAGCATCAGAGATAGGTAGCTTGTAGAGATCATTTATTATTGCATATACAAAAGCATACTCTTTTCCACTGTCCACTAGCTCCATAGCATAGTAACCTAGTATAGCATAGCATCAGATTCTACTGTTGTGTTACGGAAAAACAATTCTAGACTCAAAATAAATTTCATGAGCAGTACATGAAATTAATTAATACCCATAATCCACAGATGAAATAAATGTTAGTAGTTCTACAACCACAAATTTCCTGTGCAGCTTCTAAACTCTCTGTCTGATAATTACACTTGTCAGAACATATTCTAAAGTAGGTGTTTAGGAAATACTGTTGCTATACTTTTAGCCTCAGAGATTCATGAAGTAGCCCCTTTACTAGATTTGGGGAAAGTGGCTCCAGGGAGTAACATCATATTCATAAAAAGGGATTTCCAAATTGCCTTGTACAAGATGGAAACTACTTTTAGTGAACAATTGAATCAGAACATGTAGTCAGCTGATTGAGTCGGTGGAATGCAGAGTAAATAAGAGACTTAGCTCTGAATAGTTTTCAAAAGATTCTATAAAAGATTAAACTGTGAGAAGTATCTACCCTCTTCTTAAAAAGCGAATTTTTCTCCATAGGCTCATTTCTGGGATCTCCAAGTTCAGGTTTATACCAAGTCAGTGGAAGCTGCTAAGGGGTGTGAGGATGTTCAAGAACTACATGGTGTCTCATCTGAAGCAAGCCTTCTTATACATTTTTATCACTCACGGAAACATTTATTAGAGGAAATAAATGCTTTAATTCCAAAGAGTTAAAAAAGGTTAGTCCTATGAGCCAAACACAGATGTTTCCAAGGTTTCTAGCTTTCTTGAAATATATATAGGATCTATAAAATATAAATAACTTAAAAATATTATTTTCCTCACTTGATATATCTAACACATAGATGATCACATATGTAATCATGTAGATGATCATGTAGAATGGATTTCAACTTCATAACTGATCAGACATTCAATTACAATGATTTGCTTTTTTTCCCTGAATTGTGCTGGTTATTTGAAGTTGATAAAGGAACTATAGTGTAATCCTTTACCTCAAGGTGCTCATAGTTTACTGTTACCCAACAGTTACCCAAGGATGCAGTTTACTGTTACCCAAGGGTTACCCAAAGGTAACAAGATGATAGTATGTGTGGGAATAAAAACAAAAGGCCTTCAGTCTTTACTTACCTGCTAATGAGGGGGATTAAGATCTAACCATCATATGGGAATGTAGACTGATGCAGCCACTGTGGAAAACAGTATGGAATTTCCTCAGAAAACTAAAAATGGAACTGCCTTTTGACCCAGCATTTCCACTGTTGGGATTATACATTAAGAATCCCGAAACACCAATCCTAAAGAACCTATGCACCCCAATGTTCATAGCAGCACAATTTACAATAGCCAAGTGCTGGAAGCAACCTAAGTGCCCATCAGTAAATGAGTAGATAAAAAAACTATGGTACATTTACACAATGGAATTCTACACAGCAGAGAGAAAGAAGGAGCTCCTACCCTTTGCGACAACATGGATGGAACTGGAGAGCATTGTGCTAAGTGAAATAAGCCAGTCGATGAGGGACAAATACCAAATACCAAATACCAGGTTCAAACCCCAAGTCTGACAATTCTTCATTGTGGAAAAGTTATGTATCTTTTTGTGATTGTTCCCTCAATTATAAAATAGGGATAATCATAGTACTTATCTTACTGGATTTTTATAAGGATTAATTGAACTAATAATGTTATCACTTAGAACTCTATTCAGCGGAAAGTAAATACTCAGTAATTATTTTTATTACCCTTTGCCTCCCACCTTGATTCACTTTTCTTCTTAATTAAGAACATCATCTGATGGTGGTTTTACGGAGTTTCGGGTAAACTCCTAATTTTATATGTTTAAAATATTTTTCTTTTCCAGTGCTCAAGTTTAAACACACCTGGATATAGAATTCTAGGTTGGTAATTATTTTTCCTCAGTTCATTGAAGGTATTATTCCCTTGGCTTTGCCATTTATTATTGCTTATAGGAAGTCTTCAGCCAACCTAATTTTTATTCATTTTAAAGCAATATATTTTTACTCCTGACAGCTTTTGAGTTTTCCTTATCTTTGATAGACCAAATTTTTACTATGATATGTCTAGATGTATATTTATTGCTATTTATCTTACTTGGTGATTTAGGTTTTTTAGATTTTGGAATAATCTGTGGTATTTATTACTTTTCTGCTACTCTTAGCATTTTCTTCTGGGGAAAGTTTCACCAGACACTTGTTGGAGCCATTCACTCTTTCCTCAGTGAACTGTAACTGCTAATTTATATTCTTATCTTCTTATCTCTCAATGCCGGGTGTAGTGTTAATACTTCAGTACAGTTACTATTTCTTTAGTTATTCAAGTCCTGAGTTTATTTCATTTATTAAAGTTTATTTTTATTGAAATGACAATATTTTTCATTTGTAAAATTTTCAGATATTTTTCTTCACATCTGTGTAGCTTTAATTTCTACCCATTTCAGTTATATTTCTTATTTTTTTAAGTTAAACTTCCATTTATCTCTTTGAAAATCCCACACATACATATTTGGAGGACTTTTCAGAATGCTATCTCAAATGAATTTATCTGGCTTTCATTTTTCTGTTCATTAGCACTTGATTTTTCGTGTTTTGACACCTTAGTTGTCAGACTTATTTTGAGGGAGTCTTCAGTTGTTTTCTCTCTTTTCCCCCTTAACTTAATTCTTCTGCCAACCTGTTTTTTTTTTCTAGGAACCTCTTCTTTGCCCCTTATGTAAATTAAATTTTATAAGTACGTTTTGGAGCTCTCATGCTCCTAGTTATTTTCCTCATCAGTTATTACCTGGATTTTCACCCAACTTGGTGTAACACCCCAGTTGCTTTCTGGCATTCAGTTTCATCCTTTCCCACCAGCTTGTCTTCTTCCAAGTCTGACCTTTTCTTGTGGGCTCCCCAGTTTTATCAAAGTGAATCTTCTAAAAAAAGGAAATGTGATTACAATACTTCTTTAATATCTCTCATTGGCTCCTCATTGTTTTCAAGCATTCAGAATAATACATGATGTATGGTTCACAAAGTATTTCATGATGGGTTTCCTGCCATCTTGCCAGCTTCATCATTCACCGTCTTCCTCTTTGATACCCTAACTGCCCCATGAACTTCCTGCAATACCTTGAGAGTGCTGTATTTTCTGAGAACTTCTGTGTATTTTCCCACTCTCATTCTTCTGATTACAACATCCCACATCTCCCCCTACTCCACACTTATTCTCTGTGCAATTGATACCTGCTCATGTATCGAAATGCTTCTCAGTATAACTCCTCCCAGAAAACTTTATAGATTTATCTTTTCACAGAAAATTGTACCCAGGTTATCTCCATTGTCATGTTTATGTGCTTGCTGCTTTTCCAGTATTCTTTCAGTTTCTCCAGGTCAGAAGCTATTTCTTTCTCTCATCTTTTTGACCTCTGCATTCCCAGAACCTAGCACAACACTTACCCTGAAACAAGTACTCAATATTTATTGAAATAAGATGTACGTGAATGAATGGATGAGTGAACTGAAGTTCGAGCCCCCTGGGTAGCTGATGTCTGCTACACTAAAGGTAAGAAAATGGGGGGGGGGGTGGGCCACGTGGAGTCTGAGAAAGAATCTTGGAACTTATGCACAGAGGTCCTTTTAGGGTTTCCAGACACCGGCATTACAGACAAGGGGCTTACTTGTCAGCAAGGGTGACTCAGCTTATCACAGGGAGTCCCAAATATCTCCTGACAGATGGTATTTGCCGGCTCCATAGTGAATTCTGGGACACAGGCATACGTGAGAAGAGACCTTTCTCTGAGGGCACTCACAGTCTAGAGGGAGTTATAGATGAATGTAACAATAATGCCAATGCAACATGGTAACTGCTGACATAGGGGAATGAATGAAAAGCAAACAGAATAGAGAAGAAAATGAATGACTGCTTGTGGAAACCACAAATGTCTTCACAGAGGAGGTGACATGTCAGAGTTTTCAAGAATGAGCAGAAGTTGGGCAAAAAGTAGATGAAGACCTTGGTGATGAGGAAGGTGGTAGGATCGTGTGTAAGAGCTCAATGTGCTACAAATGGATGGGGCATTTTAAAATGAGATACAGGGCAACATACCACAGAGGCCCAGCCTTAGTTCTTGAAAACCTGGGTTCAAGTCCTGGCTTCCTCCTTGACCAAGTGCATTACCCTTGTGATAGTTCCGTCCGAGCATGGTATCAACTTAGCAAAGCTTTCAGTATTTCTGAGTTCCAGCTGTCTCACTCGCAAAATGAGAACAGCTACTAACTACCACCTAGAGTAATTAGATGCATCACATTACTTAATAGTTATAAGAGATTTTCATAAATGATGACATTTTAATGTATTTTGAGTGGGATAACAAATATTTAAGATTAAATGAATGGTTAGGTCAGTGTCTTTAACCAGGATGCCTGATGAGTAAACAGGCCACATACATTTTAATGTGCTCTAACCCAGAGCCAAAATAAAAACCAAAATAGTTTAAAAGCAAAATCTCTCAGATGCTTTTCCTTCTCCCCGAGAGCTCAGCAGTCATCTTTTGACGTGCTCTAGTCTTCAACAGAATTCGCAGTGCTGCGAAGTCTAATTCAGGTGCCTCTGAGTTCCAAAGTCTCAACAGTTGTAAAAAGGATGAAATTTCCATTTTACAAGTCCCTTTGTGCCACAAGGGGGTAGGGGTGCTCTGTGTAAGTCTCTGCCATGTGCTCTTCCTAAGCAAACCTTTTGACTAAAAAAAATGCAATAAAAATAAAAATTTAATAGATATCTTCCATACCATATATATTATTACTTTTCTAATTTTCCTTATAATTAACATCTATTCTGACACATCAGCAAAAATGTCAGATCCAACATATTGAAGATCTGTCCGTCTGTCTAATGTTCAGTAGGACAGTTCTAGGGGCCAGAGAGGGTGACCCTAGGGTTGGAAGATTTGGTTACAAAGGCCACCTTTCATTAATCTGAACAGATGGCCACAGGGCAATGGGAATCCTCCACACCCGGATTTTATCACAGCAAGTTCCCTTCAATGTACACACTTGTTTTTTTAAATGCAGTAAAAACACTTGTTTTTTTTTTCTTCTGTTCATTATGCATTTCTTGAATGAAGAAGAAAACAAAATGACTAGATGAAAGAGAAACTGACTAATCCGTTAAAGTATGCATTTAAAAAAAATTGTTCACAAAGTGTTTGCCTGTTAAGTAACATGCTTTAAGAAAAAATATCGAGTTGAAGCATGCAGTAGCAAGGCTATGACATCATTTCTGCAGAAGGTGTCTTTCCTCAGTGATGAGGGTGTCCAGGGCATACATCCACAGAGGAACCCTGTGTGGGACAGGAAAACACAGCTGGGACGCCGGAGAGTTCCTCCCAGGATCCGCAGAGCAAGTCTGATTATTTACCTACAGGGTTACGAAGCTAATAGATTGCACCTGCAGCATGCTGGCTCTGACACCCCCTTTCCTTCCCTGCGCCCGAAATGCTGAGCCCCTAGCTCCCACCCTTTCTTTGTATTTCTCCTTAGCTTGAGATATTAACCCATTTGCACCCCGGGTTTAGATAGCTTCGTTTGTTCAGTCAGCTTCAGCACTATGCCATTAGGGATTCACACCATCCTTCTGAAGTGCTCGGAGAAGGAGAACAAAGCTCTGTGTACATGATGGCTGGGTGGGGACGCGGGCGGCCTCGGTGTCTCCCATGCCCTCCGTGGCGGCGCACCACCGTTCAGGGCCCATGAGCAGTCTGTAATAAGTGACAGATTCCGCCTTGTGTAAAGGAGAGGGCCAGAGGAGAGCCGCACAGGCCCGGTACAATGGCCAGGCAGGTGCTCCGGTCAGACTCAGCTCTACCAGGAAACGCTTCTGGAATGCATGACCAATTTGGTTTCAGAACAGAATACTCCCTTTAAGGACGGAAAACACTAACCTTTTATTTTTCCTTTTTCCTTTCACTCATCCCCCCCACCCTACACACTCCCCAGTTTCAACAAGCCCCCTTTCACTTTAACCCTTTCAAAGGAGAAAAGGCCAGGCTCCTATCTACTCCCACCCATCTAACAACCCAGGAAGAGGAGTATGAATTCATGAGCCAGGGAACAGATGCCCTCTGGCTGAAGAGCACAGTGGAATGAGGAGGGAAGGGGGGAAATTTACTAACTTGGTAAAGACAAACTACAAAAAATCTTTCACTTTTTCTTTTAGATTATCATTTGTAAACAACTTCAAGGAAGCATACTTTTAGAGAAAGGGCTGGAGCATAAAATTTCTGGAAATAAGATGGGCTCTGAAAGGAAGAAATATACTATGAAATTCGAAATGAGCACAATCACATTAAAAATTATGCATTTTCTAAAGACCAGGTACCATCTGAGTGAAATGAAAAATCTCACTTGGAGGAGTCCTGGAGTTGGGTCAAGCCTGCACCATACCGATTGAATCAGACAGGAAATTACAGTGTTTTTGTATAATGTTGGGCTTTGCTCATGCATATGCATAGGTGGTGTCACTGGATTGTGTATTATTCAATATACCCATTTTCCTAGATGCAAAGAAAATAGCTGTAACTTGGGTAGTAATTATCCAATTTTTCAATTAAATTTTATACATACATACCTTGACTCTATTGACAAAGGGAAGAGGTAAGCGGTCTTATATGGTTTCTTGTGCATGCAACAGGGTTTGAAATGCAATGATAGAGAGTAACATATATTAACAGTAATAAGAGTTTCCCCTCGGAGAGTTATTGAAACTTATCTTTGAAGTTGAGCTCATTTATCATGGGGAGAATAGACCCCAAAAAGTACAGCAGCCGCGGCATCCTGCCCGAGGCGGAGTTAGAGATTTCCAATAGCTGCTGTAAAGAAACATTTTGAAAATGCATTCTCCACTGCACCAATAAATCTTAAGACAGGAGAGTTTTAATTACAGAGGAGGGCAAAGTCAAGATTTTTCAGATGAACCTAAAAGTATGACTTGAGAGAGCTTCTCGCCAGTGCTACCCAACCTTTGATAAATTTACGTTTTCTTCGTCTGGGAATAATAATCTGCTCTCTAAGCAGGCCTCCTGGAGGGTATCTTCATTTGTAACATAGTAGCAGGAGAAACAATGGAAGTGAAATATAGTAAGCCAATCTATATGCATGTATGAGGAGCTAAGGATATGATAGGTGCCCCATGAATTCTTTGGGGGCATATTGCAGATTGTATATATGGGAGAACGTGTTATGCATGTGTATGCAGTTTCCTTGTATGTACATATGGACCTGTGCTCCCATACACAGGCTTGATCTGCAATAGCCTGCTTCTTTAAGAGAAAAAAAATATTAGTGTCATTTGTGTCCTAGTACCAAAAATGAACTCTTTTATTTCTTGAAGAAGAAAAAAAATAAGGCTAATGAAATTAGGGGTTGTTTAAATCAGAGGCAATTAAAATGCACACATTTCTTTTCTCAAGATCTGCAATTGTATTCACCGTTTGCAGTACAACGCCTGCCTGTAGGATAAATAATTTAATGGGTTTTGTGATTTGGTACTAAAAGCATAACAAAATCCTACAGCTGTAGCCTCATTTTTCTCCATCCTCAAACTGTTTCCTTCTTAAATTGCATATTTTCTACAGGTTTTTTTTTTTTTTAAAGAACACAAAGTAGGTTCTACGTCTTTGAGAACCAATTTCCAACATAATAGGTAATTGCACATAATTACAGGAGTTTCAGAAACGGAAACAAGACAACAAAAACACAAACAAAAACCATCTCACGCTAACCCTTCTTTCTTCTTAAAGATTAGAATTAAACCACCATCTGATTCCACTCAACTTTGCCTGCCCTTTATTACAGCAAATGACATATGCCGAGAACGACCCGGAGTGAAAACCACCCCGCTTCTGTTTTCTAGTCAGTCAGTAATCACGCAGTGTTTTGATCACACAAACATGAGTTCAGATTTTTATAAATTTCCTTCATTTCCATGTTTTTTCACATGTGCTACCCTCCAAGGGAATGTGGTCAGTGTAAGGCTTTGAAATAATGTGGCTGCACATTTAATCGCCTTGCTATTTTCTGCCTCGACACGTTTCTGCCTGCTTCCTACCCTTCTTTAACCCTCACACACTCAGAAGGAGAGGATGGACCAAAAGAAAACGGCTAACACGACCCGAGAAAGAGGACCTCGAACTTTCAGAAGAGGTAATGAGAAGAAAGTGTAGTGAGTGAGCACTGTCTTCACCTTCCTTTTATGTTTTTGGGAGGCTGCTGTGA
This sequence comes from Desmodus rotundus, assembly GCF_022682495.2. Lineage (NCBI taxonomy): Eukaryota > Metazoa > Chordata > Mammalia > Chiroptera > Phyllostomidae > Desmodus > Desmodus rotundus. The sequence continues at coordinate 16,451,274 of NC_071397.1, read as the reverse complement.
CGGCAGCGGGTCTGGGATCTCAAGCAGGGGCGAGGTCTTGCCCCAGGGCCTTTGTGGGAGGGAGACTCACAGCTGGAAATCAGAGCACCGGGTTTTCTGCCTGTTTACACTATCTTTCCCTCAACTCCCTCTCCCTGACATGAGATCTCAGATGGAAGGTTGGAAGAGAGTTTTTAGAACTTCAGAGTGTCTTTCCCTAACTTTCAAGCTAAAAAATAAACACACCTCATTGAATGGGTAGGCAAAGTGAGCCAGCCAGATTGTTGTTTATGCGTGTGGCGGCTGCCAGGGGTGCCTACACATTGGCCACGGCTCAGATTCCAGGAGGAAAAAGTGGGGAGGGGGTTAGTTTCGATACCCAGAAAATGGGCTGGTTCTTACTCATAGCTAGCATCTTTTATGCCCGATTCCAGCTTGTTTCTTTTTCTCCAGTGGCATTAAAGTGTCACTCAATGGCACTGAAAATGAGTAAGGTATAAATCAGAAGTGTACAGATATATATTTTTCTAAACCACAGGCTTAAAAAATCAAACTAAATGTGTGCAACAAGTGTATGTAATGGGCAACTGTTTTGGTAGTTGAGGTCACTCTTTCTTCAGCCCATCTAGGGAACATTATGGATATTGACAATTCAATATTCATCTCTTTATGCAGGGTTACGGGTGAGGAGACAGACCTGTGGGCTCAGTCATGAGGGCCAAGTTTAGAGATTCTGATCCTTGTCAATTAGTAAGTAATTTTACTATTTAAAATAACCCAATGGAAAGAACTCATGGACATGGACAAGAGTGTGGTGATTGGCTGGGGGGGGGGGGCCGGCAAGGAGTGTGGGTGGGGGTGGAAGATGGTATAAGGGAGAGAAATGATAACAGAAAAATGCAATGAAACTAATAAATCAAAAAAATAAAATAACCAACATAATGAAACCAACAAAAAATAAGAATAGCAAAAGATCAGCATTGCCAGACATACAGCTTCCAATTTCCACAAGCAGGCAGGCAAAGAGTGAGAGTCATCGCTCCCATGTGCAGGCCTGAATGACGACAGCACAGAAGAGAGGAGGCTGGAGCTGGGCTCGGAGGCGATGCTGGAGACGGGCAGCACGGGAGAAGGAAACTGTCTTCCTGTCCGAGAACCTAGAGTAACTTCCTTAAACAGGTGATTTTGCAAAAGTGTCTGAACTTCACTTCTCTCAACTGCAAAATGGGAATAATAATAAAAATAATGAGTCTAAAGGGAGGCAGGGACTGGACTACATAATACTTTTAGAATTTGTCATGTCACGCTTCGGTTGTTGCTGTGGCCATACTCTGCTACACTGGGAAGCTTTCATCCGTGTTTCCCTAACTGCCCCCTGCCCCTGCCCCAAGTGTGTCTGGTACACAGCATTCCTCAGTATGTGATAAATGGCTAAACGAATGGAGAATTAACTCTCTTGAAGTCCCCAACCATTTTTAAGATCTATGATCTTATAACAGTCTATTTAGGAAAATATAAATAAAATAAACTCTTTTGTATTGCATATGATTTTATAATTGCTTCTTGTCTAATTCTTTCCTCAAGACATCATACCCCATCCAAAAAATTATTAAATGTGGTAAAGTTATCTTACCATTTTTCTTATATTCCACACAATGCCTTACACAACTTAGGAGCTTACTGTGTACACGCTGAAGTGAATTGCATACATGTTGAAGTGAATTGCATAGTGAAACTATGACTTAAGGCAAAGCCAGCAAACTAGCCCAAGATGGCCAACCACATATTTTTGTAAAAAAAAAAAAAGAAAAAGAAAAAGAAAAATTGTATTGAAACACAGCCACAACCATTCATGTATGTATTGTCTATGGATATTTTTCAGTATAATGGCAGAGTTGAGTAGTTACAATAGAGACATACAGCCTGCCAATACTAAAATATTTACTATTTGGCCCATTACAGAAGACATTGACAGACACCTGACTTAGAGGGTTACCTCTTTTCCCACTCACACATCAACTCAGTGACACCGTGCACTCTGGTCTTCCGTCTCTGATCGGAGAGCTAGTACCAACTGTTTCTGTAATAATGTGATCAATAGGAGTTGCCGCGGCCATGCCCAGGCCCTAAACTGGAAGTGAGGCAATGTTATCGGGTGTTCTTCTAGGCTGTTGAGTAATAACACCCCATCTTCCCACCCTCATCAAGTAGTCTTCAGGAAAACCTAATCGTCTCATACTTAATTCTGTTGTGTGGTGAGATGCCACTGTGTAAACTAATGTAAGATTAAATAACAAATTTGTCGTTAGTACATCCGAGCCTAGATTGGAATGACTCTGGAAGGTGTGAAGAAAGGTTGGTTTTGGGAACACAAATAAAAGAGTTAATGATCTGTACCTATTATATGTGCATATTGTTTGTTGATAGAATGAAATTACCTTTCATCATACTAAAATAATTTTTCCCTCAAATAATATTCATTGTTGTCAGACTTTGAAAAGCGATATATCGAAATTTCAAAATGGCGAGTTCCACCACACATGATTATGATTACTGCCATATGAAGGCATGTGTGGCATGATTTCAGACTTTGCGGGTTGCGGTTTATGTGTCACAAGTAAAGCTGTGTGTATCTTGGGTGGGCGCACATAAGCTATGCTTATATGGTGTGGATTAAAGTTAAGATTGACATCCTAGCTAGTATTATACAAAAACACAAATATCTATAATATACTATTGTGAACCCATAAAATACAACCATTAGGATAGAAAAGAAGTAGGTGGCAGTTTCAGAATCCTCCTCAAGATTAAACACATGTGCTCAATATCTGGGGCTAAAAAATACAGATCTGTCTAGATTTACATAAAAGGGTTGGTATAGCAAAAAAGTAGCATGAGAACTTCTGAATGGAGAGGTTATGACCGTGGGGTTAATACTCATTCATTCAGACACTGACCTTCAATCCTCGCTCCATGCTTTGGACTATGTCTGACTTCTTACGAGTTACTTAACTCTTCTGTTCCTCAGTTTGCTCGTGGACGAAACGGGAATACTAATAGTGCCTCCTGGTCAAATTGTCTGGGTAAGCGCATGAGTTTCTACAGGTTAAGATCTTCAGACGGTGCCTGTCTCAGTAAATAACACCTTTTACTTCTGCCCCCAGCCTAGCGCTAGCCTGTCCTTTCTGAGCCACATTTATGTTTTGTAAAGTAGAGTTTGGGGGAGAATAGTCAATCTACCTTATACCTTTGGGGTTTTCTTATAATTTTATGAGGGAAATGGGAAGAGTGTAAAGAATTAGACAAGGTTGCGGGGAAACTTGTTTGGTCAAACGTGATTACGAAGACAGTACACATAAGCAAAGACATTCACAGACACCTGAGTGTTAACACACATACACACACTCACACAGCCACTAATGTATACACCGAGTTTTCCATCAGCTTGTTTCACCTACTGAAGAAACCTTAATGTTACGGTATTGGACATCAACAATCAAGGAGCTACTTCTGATAGCAAATTGAGGTTTGTTTTATTCTCTCACATTAGTAAAAAACAATTTGAAAATATAAAAAATTGCACGTGATTTTGTTGTGATACTGCAATTTTTCATGCCAGTAGCTTTTAGAAAATAGTAGATTTTCAAGAAAACGTTTCAGGGCAGAGGATGGAAGAAAGAAGTAGATTCCAGCATTTCTAACCTTGTCTGCCACACAGAGAATGCAAATCTCTTTTTTTCTGGGTACATGTAACATTACACCACACAGAGCATCTCAAGAGTTACCAGAGAAAGAGGCAAGATTTTGGGTTGAGCTTTTGAGGTTAAACAGATTAACTATCAAACAAAACTAGAAAATATTTTGCACGGAGCTGCATTTATTGTCATTAGATTCATCCACAAGATGTCATGGAGTGATCGGGTGACATATTTCCCGCTACTTTTTGAAATGAAAGGTTACCACACCCTCTGGGCTTTTTTAAAGAAATTGCAGTTTAGTCCCCAAAACGGGTTTAATGGAGATGAGGACTTTTGGGGACCATAAAATTTTGCACTATAATAGTTTGTCTTAAGATGAATGATTTCAGTCCTGTTGGGGCACTGAAGTCATGATTGACCACACAATAACATAAAATCAGGAAAACAATTTGCTACAAAAGTTACATTTTATAACCATGCTACCTATTCGTAGTTATATTACAGGCAGCACTGTGTTAGAGAGCAAAGTCACACTTTATCGTTGTTGTTAATGTCTCAGCTCTACTACTAACTATGTAATCTTGGGCAATCATTTAATACCCGTAAGCCTCAGTTTTCTCAACCAATAAAGTAGACATAATGATACTTACCACATAGTGTTGTGAAAATTAACCAACATGCTCCATGTGCATTAGTTATCTGTCTGTGTAACAAATTACCTCTTTCCCCCAAATTTAGTGTCTTATAAACAACATCTACTATACCGCAGTTTCTCTGGGTGAGGAATCTAGGTATGGCTTAGCTGCGTACCCTCACTCAGAATCTCCGACAAGGCTGCAATTAAAGTGTTGACTGGGGCAGTGGTCGCCTCAGGAAGGCTCAGGAAGGATCTACTTCTAAATTCACTCACACGGCTGTTGGCAGGATTATTGGACTGAGGGCCGTAGTTCCTCACCAGATGTTGGTCAGAAACCCCCTCCAGTTGCTTGCTTGGCAGTGGGTCTCTCCATAGGGCTGTACACTTCATGCCACGCTCACTTTGTCAGAGTGAGCAAGTGAGACAGTGCAAGCAAGATGGAAGTCAAAACCTTCCGTCACCTAATCTCAGAAATGCCATCTCATCACTTTGCCATGTTGCATTTATTAGAAGTGCACCCCTAGATCCAGCCCATCCCCAAGTCAAAGTTGAACATGGCCATCAATAACAGGAGAGGGAGATCATTAGAAGCTGTTATGGAAGCTGTCTGTCGTACCATGTAAAGTTGTTAGCACAAAGAAAGTGATTGATATTTTTTTTCTCTGAGTCGGTATGTATTTCTAAGAATTTTGCTTAATGGTAGGTCCAGAAGTGAAGAGGTCTGGGGTCAGGTTTAAAACTGGGTTTAGGGTTCTTGTAAAGAGATGCAGCAATCTGTGACAACTTTTTTTGTGTCTGAATTTCTCCTGTACTGGTGTCCCCTGCTATCTGAAAACAGAGTGCCCCTTTGAAATTGTTGGTAAACCAAAAGAGCGTAAAATGAGCAAGCAATTGTCTTGGGACACGTCTTGCTAACCATGGTGCAAAATGGCCCGAGATGAAGCATAGATGTTTGCAGAGAGCTCAAAGCCCTGGTGGCCTGGTGCTGAGGGGCTGAGTGTGGTCCTGGGGAAGGAGCTCGGCGGAGCCACTCTAGTTGCTCGGGGAGCCTGCTGCCTCAGTAGCAGCTGCTGCAAAACAAACACTGAAAAATATTTTAACGTCACCATATCTTTTTGTAAAAGCAAAAATCCTCTTTGCATTTTTTTCAGTAAGCAAAGCAGGTATAACATAGGTCTCACATAAAAGTGAAACACTGTGAAGTAGACTTTCGAAGAGAGGGGATACGTATATATTCATGCAAAACCGAATGACCCAGTAAGTGAAAGTGGTGGAATAGGTCACTGAGAATTGAACGATAGCAAAGAACGATATAAATATGGGTGCTATTACTCTTTCCAACCCTCCCAATCCAATGAGAGGGTCTATGGCTGCAACTGGAAAAAGGAGGGTTCCATATATCCAATTTACATCCCAAACCTACACCTAATGCCTGCTCCAAGCAAAAGTAAGAGACTTCCTGGCTTGTTAAGTGCAAGAGTAGTGTCTAACCTGTATCTCTAAACAGTTTGTGTAAATTTTCATTACGTCACTTCTATTGCCCTGACTTCAGTTTTCAAACTCAGCGAGCCCACGTTTTCCTGTTTCCGCAGATGCCCACCTGACTGTCCGTGTTTCAGACATCGTCGCTTTGCGACTGCTCCACCTGTGTGGTTGTAATCTCTGAAGTGGCTCTCTCTGAATATGCCTGTTCCACTCTCTCACTTCCATTAATTTTGCTCTTCACCTTCCGTGAGAGCCAAACAGAGGACACATTCACTCAATTTTGTCACCTCACTGTTTCTTGCTATTCTTTCATTGTACAACCTGGGATCCACCATATAAACCAGTTCCACCATTGTATGTCTCCATTTCTGAACTTAAGTGTCTTTTCCCAATTCTGGGCAAATGCCTTAATCACTTCCTCCGCTCTAGATTCCTGGCTACTAAGAGTTATTGCAGAAATTAAAAAAAAAATGCTGATTTGGTTCTCTGCAGTGTTTTGCTGGTTAACTTTAGCAGGATCCTCAGTATTACTTAAAGGTTCATACTCTATAGTCAAATAGACATGTTTCTATTCTGGATCTGCCATTTTCTGGCAATTTGAACCTAAGCAAATTATTTAATCTCTTCACATCTCAGTTCTCTCTTCTGTAAAAGAGGGGTGGAGTATAACTAAACAAAACAAAACAAAACACAAAAACCTTTCCTCATTTTCCTTCACTTTAAACTCTGAAGCCTTGAATTCTTTTGAACACAGGCTCCTGCATTGACTCTTCTTTTACTTTTTGTGGTTCTCTACTGGTCTTTCGCCACCTATAGACAAAGCCGTTGTAAGGTATTTGTGTAACTTCTCATAATTTGCCTTGTTATAATGGCTGGTGTGTGTTACTTGGTCTCTACTCATCACAAGTGCCCAATAACACAACTATACTGACTCAGATTTGCCTATTTTACAGTAGGCACAGCACCTTGCATGTGGTAGGCACTTAAAAACTGGTGGTAAATGGGGATGTACTTCATGTTTAAGATGCTTGCCTGCATGTTTTTTAAATTTTGGCTACATTTATTGTATGAGGGAGACCCAAAAACCTGAAATTATCTGTAAAAGTTTGTGTATTTATTCTTACATGTTTAAATTTCAGTCACTTTCAAAGTACTCTCCACTTGATGCAATACATGTATCAAGATGTTTTTCCACTGCTCAACACAGTTTTTGAACTCATCGATTTTGATGCCTTTTAGTTGTTTCTGCCATTTTTTGTTTCACCTGTCCCACATCACCAAAACATTTCCCTTTGAGGGCTTTTTTCATCCAGGGAAACAAAAAAAAGTCACTTGGGTGAGAATGGGTGAATAGGGAGGGTGGGGCACCGGGGTCATGCCAATTTTTGTCAAAAACCACTGAACATTCAGTGCGGTGTGGGCAGGTGCGCTTGTAAATCACCCATCATGAAATGGACAAATGCCTGGAAAGAGTCTTCAAAAAAAAATTCACTGAAGCTGAAAGCAGCCTCTCAGAACCCACCAGCTGGTGCACTGATACAGATGGGTTCCTAGAACACTCAGCTAGCGTGGGAAGCTTGTGCTATAAAGGGCCTGCCCTCCAGAAGGTAATTCTGTGTTTTAGGGGGGTCCCTCCTGTATGTGCAACCAGCAGAGCAATTCTCTCCTTTAGTTTACTAAATGTCATCCTCCAACCTGAAAAAGTCAGAGGACCATGCCTATTTTGGTGTCCACCTCTACTTGGTAGTGTTGCTTTACGTGTGAAGAATGTATCAAGACCCACAGTGTAACACCAGGGAACGAGCTCAATCCCCAGGTACCGCTGGCTTCGACCACCATACCAATTGATAATTTCAGATCACAGGATCATAACATAGGAAAACCTGTGAAAAAAATAAAAGCAATTACCACCTTTTGCCTTCCCCCTCAAAATGAGATTAAAGTAGATCTCACTTAAAATTAGGAAATGACACAAAAGTAAAACTAGAAAAAATGACTAGAACTGTTACATTATGTACTATCAAGATATTACCTTGTCAGTAGATAAACAGAGGACACATCAGCAAGCAAACACAGTATCTCATTTTGATATCTTACATGGCTACAATTCCTTGCAGCCAGAGTTCTAAAAACCAATATTTGATCATTTTAATTTTCAAATGCTCTGATACTTCTTCGCACCTTTGGAGTCAGCTGGGAACTTCAGCTGTAAACTAATGAACCTGGAACTAATCAATTCATATTTCTTTCCTTAGTGACTTCCTATCAGAGCTTGCCTGAAGCAATGTTTCCTCCTTAGCGCATGTCCAGGAGAGTCTGAAGCATCTTCTCCTTTGTGACCCAGATTCTCTGATCCGTGTGTCTGTATCTAGCTTCCAATTATGTAGAGCGTCTCCTTGTACATGCTGCGTAGTCCTTATTAGTAACTTAGACAAACAAGTAGCAAAAATATGATAGGTTGTATTCTCCAAAGGACACTTGAAGGAAACATTTAATTTATATGTCTTTTTTGCCATTTAATACTTCTCTATAAAGAATGCTTTGCCAACATGTCTCTGGCTATTTCTCTCACCATTCCATGTGGAACACCAGACTGTTCAAAGACCCACTTTAAAAGTAAACTTGGGAGTTTAAAGAAGGTGCTCTTGAACACTGATTCAATTGTCGCCCGCTGCTTTTGCTGGGTATCACTGCCGGTTTTCTTGGCATGACCTTGTCCACTACACGCTGTTGTTTTCCTCTGGACACCACAGATCCCTGCTTGGTATTAATATCAAAGCATGGGAACTCAATGGTGTCAAAGCCACGTGAGCCCCTGAGAGGAGGTGGAGAAAATGCCTCTTGTATCCTGTCCATGGCTTGCCTGTTAAGAAGATGCCAAGGACCTGCTGTTTTGCATAGAATTTTAGTTAAACTAACATTTTGATTGCTCACTGTTATTTTTTTTCCTGCTTCCTTCCACACCACTTGAGCTTCATAGGATTCAAATGGGGCTCAGTTGCTATTCTGGCCAAGAGGCAAAGGGGAAGGATAATAATGTGCTCAGATGACTAAAGCTTTGTCTTGACAAACCCCTTTATTTCTGGGGCTGCGTTCTTTCCCAGATGTTTTCTTAGCCCTCCATGTCAATACATATTTGGTGGGTTAGCCCTGCCACCTCACCAAGCCTGCCTGGGCAGATGTGAAGTCGTGCGTTTAGGCTCACACTGCAGCCCCTGCCTTAGACAGACGTGCAATGAAGCGACCTGGCACATAGGAATAGGCTTGGCCCAGAGTGGGTGCTTAGGCAATGCTCTAGCCTGGTGCAAATACTTTAATCACAAGGAATATCAAGACCTTTAAAAGGCAACATTATTACATGCAGATTGGTTTTGTTCCCTTTTACGGAATCTTAGTAGAAGTGAGTACACTTGATTCTGGCATGAGTCAGTGTGACTAAAGTACACGTGATTAAATTGTTCAGTCATTAAGTTTAGGGGGCATTGGGGTACCATTTGTTGAATAAACTCAAAGAAAGTACAAAATTGTTCCCTGAGGCCCAATAGGAGTGTGCCGCTGAACTAGAGGCCTGTTTGTATGCCTTGGTTCCCTGGGAACATTTTATTTACCCAAGAGCTGTGTCTTTCAAATATTTTTGAGTAAGACTTTTAATAATAAACAGACTTTTAAAGAATGGTCCTGTACACCCCCAACACACATCTTCACATGTGTGTGTTTGTATGTCTATAGGACAAAAACAAGTTTTATTAAACAATAGCCATCCTCTCCATGTGATATAGTATATTTTTTCCTGTACTATGTTTTTCTTCTTCTCCTTCTTTTCTTCCCCCCTCTCCCTCTGCTCCTCCTTCTCCCTCCCTCTTTCTCTTTTTTATTGCTAATCAGGACCCATCGATGGGTTGCCACTGCTGTTTCCAAAGCGCTGCCTGAAAAGCTGTCATGAGATTTTAATCAGATTTAATCTACTTGGGTATTCTGGGAAACTATTAATGACTTCTAAAAGCTTTTCTTCAATAACCTAGATAAGATAACCCACAAAAGACATGGCTCCTGTCTGGCTCCAGCCCAATTTCAGAAGCTCAAGCATCAGGCCAGGTGGCACTGTGGCTTTTTAGAAGTGTCTCCTCATGTGGCAAAACGTTGTTGAGGGACACAGCACAGGGACTGGAAGGTGGAACTGAGATTGGTGATAAATGCTACCTGACCTCTCAACCTTCGACATTTGTCCTCACCTCTGAAAGCATCGATGCTGTCAACAATGAGGCCTTCTCTCTGCCTGAAAAATGAACAAAGAGGCTTATTAATTGAGTATTTCTCTCTCTAGGGTCATGGACTGTTGGGGAAAAGGGGTGGGAGAGGAGGACAGTAAGGAAGATCTTGGAATAACTATCCAATCCATAAATTTCCAAGGCCCTACAGTTCTCTTTTTTTAGTCCAGTTGTGAGAAGGGAAGCAGTTAAAGGACTCTCATCATTTTGAAGCTCATATAATACAGTAACATCATCCTTTATCCTTCATCTTCTTCCCAGTAACCTGAGCCAAGATTTACACATTCTAAGATAAGTATGTGTTAGGGGTGGGGTTCTCATCATTGGCCTACTGGTTTTCTCTCGGGGAACCTTGGAATGAGCCTTTTGCCTGCGGGGGAGTGGGAGGGGTTCTGCTGGGGAGGCCAGCAGGGTCCCAGGCCTGCCCTCGCTGGACCACTGGTGGGAGAAACTGGGCTCAGTTCCCTTACAGGTGCCTATTGCCTTAATTTGAAATAGTTCTCTGCAGTTCTCTACAGATACTTTGTTCATTCTTTCAGTTGTTTCCACAGAGAACTCCCTCTGCAAACTCACATTTCCTCGATCGAAAGGTAAAATAAGAGAGGCGGTGTCTTTGTACAAGCTCTTACATGTAGATTTACTGTCCATGAAACAGGTTTACTAAGAAGTGAGCTTTTATTCCCAGGAAAACCACTAAAATTGAATGATTTTTGGAATAAAACGGTATGGTAGTGTTGAGAAAATGACCTCCTAAGGTGCATTTGAAGATGTGCTTCTTTTTAAAAGATGAAAGTAGGCTCGTGGGATTGCTTCGCTTTGGCTGGGGTGCTCAGACGCGTCTGTGGCCTCACACTCAGCACGTGTGAGTCAGACAATATACGCACTGAGTCTGTGGCCCTCTGACACAGAACCTCTGCTCCTCCTCTTCCTGAAGTGTGACACCTCCTACAGGCAATGTGACACAGGAGGAGTCAGAATTGAGATGCACATCAGGTGGCTGAAGGACCAAGTGTTAGGCACATTGACTTCACATGGTGAGGATTCCCTGCACCAGAGGGACCCTCACACTGCAGCCTCAGGTTCCCAAAGGTGTGACCCTACTCACAGGCTTGCTCTATTTTCTATTCCAGAAAATGTAAAAGGGCCGTGGTAAGCATTGTGCCCTGTTCAGCAATTCACATATGTTGCGCTGCTGATTATAATGTTGTTGATACAGCCTTTTCCCTGGGAGACAAATGGACACCTCATGGAGAACGGGACCCTACAGGGCCACTGGGGAACCATTCCAGAAGTTGCTGCTTCAGTGTGCTAAATGGTAGCCTAGGGCCTGGCAGAGGTTTCGTGCTGCTTCCGAAAGTGCCTGGTAAACACCCAGGGAGCAGGCTAGGTGAGAAGCTGCTTCATTAAACAGAGAAGGTTCGGTTTGAAATAATAAGGCAATATCTTTCTTATTTTGAATGGGCTGCCTATTTCGAAGTGCTGTACAAACAGCATCTCCATCACTCACACAACACCATCGTGAGAGGCTAGAGGGATGTCTTTCTGTCTCATCTTAGAAATAGCAGATAGCTGGCAAATGCCTCTTTACAGCAGCCACAGAAGAAAATAAAGGTTCCTGGAACCCCCTCCCCACTCTCAGCTTTCTAAATTTGCCACCAACTCATCCCCTGTCGCCTTAGCATAGCCACTGTCCAGTGAGCCACACCCTGCGCTTTCTCACTACCCTCCCTCATTATTTGGAACATTGTTCCCCTCTCCACTCTGTGCAAACCGTGCCAGGCCTTCAGGGCTCACATCAAATCCCACTTCCTCACTCAAGCTTTCCATGAGCTTCTCAGCGTGGCAATGCACCTTTCCTCCTCTGATGCTGTTACATCCAGTTGAAACTTATAATTTACTTCATCATCATGTTTTATCTCCCCAACTAGAATAGCAGCTTCTTAAAGGCAAAACCTACCTCTGCAAAGTCTCTTTCAGGGCAGCTTTTTAAAGACAAGGACATACTGTAAAATGTCCCCTTCTCTATACCCTCACCAGGTGCCAGGTGGAGCTTTGCTATGGCTACCTCCCAATGGAGACAGGTACGCTTCTTCAGTTACTGCAGTACTTCCCGGCAGTTCCTATATTCCATTTCCAGATAGAAGTCCACGTTTGGGGAGCTCAGATATACATATCTACCACTCAGATACTGTGAGGCAGCCCTGCCTTTCTGAATTGTACTTACTGCTCACACGAAGTGGTTCCACTCTGAGTACATATTATCCTCCTGGGGGGGGGGGGCAGGCAGCCAAAAGGCAGCGGAATGTCTGAACAGGCAGATTAATGAGCAATCAGAGAGGAGGTTGTGGATACTCATTCAAGCTCTTGGAAAGTGTCTGTCTGGGATGCGATGAAAGGGCCCAGATTTGGGGCCAGAGGGTGAGAGTGGGTCCACATGTGCCCTACCTCCTGCTGCTGGAGGCCTGAGAACAATGAGGAGGCAGCGAGGCAGCGGCACGTGGGAGGCAGCTGACTCCAGCCGACTCAAAATAGGCCATTTGTCCTGTTCACTGTGAATGTGTACAGGGGCCCTCACAGTCGGGGTGGCAAAGTGGGACGGGGAGGCGGTTGCATTTATGTATGCGTGTGTGAGATGAAGTCCTCTTTCTTTGTTTTTCAATCAGCTCTCTCCACTCAATAAATCACCAATAAGAATAACTCATGATCTCACCAGTTTTACTAGCTGGTAAAGACTTAAGTGATTTAGGGGAAAAGCCTTGGGTGAAATCCTAGAGATTGGGCCCCACCAGATATTTCTCAACCCATGGAAAAAAGGTTTATTAGAAATAGTTAGCTCAAATGCTATTAAAGATACAGCTGATTATTCTAATTCCCTGGAGGATTGTCCTCAAAAATATTGCTTTATTAAGTGGGCATTCGTAGAGCTGGGACATCTCTGGGTTACATGGAGATTTCTACTAAGGTGATAATTTGTAGCCAGTCCTGATATTCTGACCAGTAGTATCAGCTTATGGACCACACGCTGAGAGTCAGCTGGTCACTGACTGCCTTGTGAGACACCTAGACGGGGGTGCGACATATAGCCAGACTGCTAAAGGAAGATCCAGTAAACAGGTTTTTGGAGGAGAATTCTTGTTCAAATAATGATGCCAATGTGAGTGTTTATACATTATTTGTGGCATTTTTGTGTTTATGTGTATGTGCATTTACACACATATACCTGTAGTTGATGGCAGAGAGGAAGGGAGTTATAACACTTTATCTCCAATTCTTCATATAGGTATTATGAAGAGGCATAAGCTTTTACTCTGGCACCATCAAAAGTCAGCCAGATGTAAAGGAATAAGGTCCAAACTCCTCATTTTTCATTAAGAGAGAACGGAGGCCCAGAGAAGTTAAATGGTTTGTCCAATGGCATTTGTCCTTTTAGTCTGTGCCAGACCCTCTGCTAGGTCAAGGACAGAGCCCAGATCTCTTGGCCTCCAGACTGGAACTCCATTCCACAGTGGCACTCACTATCGGTGTTGACATAAACCACGTGAGCTAGGCAGCTGAGAATCTGCCAGGGAGAAAGGGACTCTCCCTTCACGGGCAGGTGTTTCTACCTCTGAAGCAAGGCTGTTGATTCTGACCCAATGGCCAATTATCTGCTGGCTGCATTCTACAACTCATTGATCGCTGTCATTGGTCTGGAAGCTGAGACTTGGCTTATGTGTAGTGGGCTGTAAAGCCCCAGCCGCTGCTGCGGAAGTGTGCGGCAGAGTCAGGAAGGGGAGACTTTAAATTGCTTCCCAGGGCTTTGAGGCCGTCACTGCTGCTCCCAAAGTCCCCACAGCAATGCTTTTCTGCAGTGTTTCTTTTTGTCGGGTCTGTAAAAATCTCAGAGAGGTTATTTTTAAAAACTATCCTTATCTTCTACTTTAAAAATCACCCGTAATAATTTCTTTAAAATAAGGACAGCAATTTTTTTTTTTTTTTTTACAGAATTACCTCTTTCACCAAACACTGTGCACTTTTCTTCTCTGATGTTGCTTCAGGAAAGCCTAAAATTTAGAGAAATGTCTAGTTTGTTCCACATTCTTTTGCTCTTCATGATTTCAACTCATGGTTGCTACCAGGAGGGGATTCAGGAATGGAAAGATGAGTATGACACGGACTCATGAATCAAGCAGCTTCTATTTTAGTATGGGGGAATACAAAAGCAAATACATAACTGCCATTTAAGGTGGGAGAATATGAAAGATGCTGAAGAGAAACTCAATTTTCTCACAAAGTCCTCAGCCAAGGCTTTGAGCAAGAGGTCACATTAGAACTGAGTTTTGAAGAGTTGATAACCTCGAACCTCCAGCCAGGTCAGGACTATCATTTCAGGCAAAGATGTTATTGCAGCTTCTTAGTAGCTTTTGACACTATAAAACTCCTTTTCAGAAGATGGAAGCTCCAGTATCCTCATAATTTTCCAAAATATATTCCTGCACCTAATCCTGGATTTCAGATACCCCGACTTAGTATTGTTAATAAAGCATATATTCAGCTAGGATTCCAATTTATCACCACAAAATACAAGCGTGGGCTATAGGAAGCATGCTCTCTTGCTCATTAGCGAAGGGATGAGACGGCATTGTTTAGCACAGAGAAATGTTCAATACAGAATGATATTCCCGCCTTCTCACTGTTGCCAGGTCCTGTTTTAAGAGCTTGGCCTCTATGAACTCCTTAACTGCAACAATCATAGAGAGAGGTAACTTCAAGATAAGTTATTATTTTTATCCTTATTTTACAAATGAGGGAACTGAACTGAGGCACAGAGAGTTTGAAGTAACTTGGCTAAAATCAGTCATTGAGTGCTTGAGGCGGGATTTGAACCCAGGCATTCTGGCTGCAGAGTTTAGACACATTACCACTGTATCAGACAGACCTCTCTCACTATCAAAATAATTGCTTATTGAACTGAATTATTTTATTTACTGTATTCACTTATTAAGTTGAATTAATTATTTTATTTATCTTCTAGGTGCTATGTTATGAGCTGAGAATAAGAAAAAAAATGAAGCAGTAGTATCTCACCTTAAAGGGTCTATCCAAAACCTTGAAAAAGCAATTATTTAAAATGAGGCCAATTGCTAGTAAAGAGAGGACTAGAATTAAAGTCTTTGAACTTTTATCTTTTAGGGCATGTATTAGAAAGAAATAATGCTAGATGCTGCCAATGAGGCACCTATACATCTCAGTGGCTGAGCATAAGAAGTTATTTATCACTCAGCAATCTAAAAGGTTGTTCCTATTTGGGCATCTCTCCAAGCAGGGATTCAAGGACTCAGGCTCACAGAGAATTAGAAAAAAAAATGATACAGAGAATCATGCATGGGAAGATTCTAAGGCCCAGGTCAAGAAGTAAGCATATGTACACATCACATACTCTTACATTCCATTGAGTGGAACTCAGTCACATGGCCAAATCCAGATGCTATGGGACCTGGGAAATGTGTTTCACTGTGGGCCTAGAGAGAAAAAATATAGGAGATGGGTTTGATGATTAGCTAGAGGTCTCTATGGCATATCTGGTACCATCAACTTTCCACTTAATTGAATTTCCAAATGATACTATTAGGTTGTTTAAAACTGTATGTAGCTTTTATAATCCAGGTATGTTTTATAGACAACCCATCACATATGGAGATGGAATACGAATACTGGAGGGAGGACCCTGCCTCTGAGTTGGCAGGATAGAAGGGAAGGAAGGCATGCACTTCACAACGTTCCCTTTCTTCATCCTTTTGATCTTCGTGTTAGATGTTGACTGCTGTGCACAGTCCTCAATAGAAACTCAATTATTTGTGCATAATCCCATCTACTTTCAGTTACTCTAAAAATTTATGCTAAATATATATTACCAAAGGTATGGGGGAACATGCAAAGAGGATTAGCATTTATTGAGTGTTTAACCAGGTAGCAGTCACTGTTTTAGGTCTTTAGCATGGGATTACTTTCAGTTCTTATAAGGTATCATTACCATTTAATAGATAGGGCTGATAGAGTTTAAGTAATGCGTCAAATGTTCCATACACATTAATGCCAAATCCAGGATTCAAAACCTGTTATGTCTAACCCCCCAATATTTATTCACCCTTGGAGTGATTAAATTTACTCAGTCTGGACAGGCATATAAATAATTCAATGGGGGAAATAACTCAAAAGCTCATTCAATTTATAAACCTGAAATACCCAAGTAATTTCTACCACTCTCTGATTAACTCTATGTAGACAGACAATAAATGTTTATGATGCAAAGTCATCAGCAAGTAAAGGGATCGTAGTTCACTGTGTCTCAGGAGGCATTTCTTTGCAGATTGTCCTCATTAATTCTATCAACATATACTGAGTGTGGAGAATATGCTGGTAACTCCCAGGCTATAATGTGATGGTAAAAGCCATGGTGTCACCCTCAAACAGACCTCCTCCACCTAGGGAAGCTCAGGTGTTTCTCACAACAGGGATCTGTACTTACCCTATTCTGATATCTATTTAGGGTGCTTTTGTAACCGTCTTTTAATTTGGCTATACTCAACGTTCTGTGATCGTCCCAATACCTTGCCTCATTCCTGGCACATGTGTGTTCAGAAAACGCACCCTTCAATAAATGTATAGGTAGGTGAATATATTTCAGGAGCAAAGGCATTGAGACATCAATTACTATGGTGAACTAGCAATCGTACAAATTCAATAAGTGAGGGCCAGTTTGGAGGTAGGGAAAATGAACTAAGACAAGATAGAAGCCAGTTCAGGGCTAAGAATTGTAGGCTTGATTCAAATAAATACACCGCTGAGGCAAGGTGTTTTTAATGTTCAAGTTTGTTTGACGACAATAGCTCAAGTGCCAACTGGGTTGAAGATAATGATTGCTTGAAACAAGAAACCTTTAAAAATATCGTTTAAGTACAGACCACTCTCGTCTCCATGACACGTCATGGTTAAAGGCCAGGAGAAAGCTTTGTTTTGTGAGCCTCAGATAAAGGCAATTATTTGAAAACATAAACTCTTTCCAGTAAAGAGTTACAGTGAATCTGCTAACCATTTGAAAGTGGATTAGGATACTGTCATAAAGTAAATATTCATGACCAATAAAAAATATATGGTTGTTTAGCCCTTCGTTATTGGCATTGCCTGGAGTATTTTTGGGTAAACACTTGAGGAATATACTTTGAGTGTGTTTCCTGTTCAGATGTAAATCAGAGTTTGCATAAGATGAGGAGCGAGAGAGGAGGCAGGGGGAGGTTCAGGTGAAAGGTGGTAGGATAGGAAAGTACTGGGCTAGAATTTCTGGGTTAAGGAAACCAGGCTACTCTCAGTGTCCTGGCAAAAACAAGCGATTCATTTCACCAGGTCCTTTAAAACTTCCAACTCAGATTGAGTGAAGGGCAGGAAACTGCTTTGTACTCAAAATCAGGAAAATTTGTTCCAGATCAGGCTCTGCCACTAACTAGATGTGAGACCTTTGTCATCTAACTTCTGCCAGTTTGTTTCCTCATCTGAAAGATAAGTATTGGAAATGAGGCTATTAGACCAGATAATCTGAGAAATCCTCTTTGGCCTTAAATAGCTATTAAGTTTTCAAAGCATGTAATTTAATTTTTAATTCACCTTGACTCACAATACATTCCTTAGAATGATGTGGCATTACCTGCTTATGAGTCCTGCTGTTGGTGTTCAGTTGTCCAACATTAGACCCCTGGAAATAAAACCTGAAAGAAGAGCAGGTCCTAGGCTTGCCGGGCAAGGGTTCTGGAGCTGCCCATTGGGTAATTCAAGAGAAATGGTCTCCAATGTCCTACCAATTTCAAGGTCCAGGGGTGGAAACTTGTAGGAGGCCAGATTGGAAGATGCAGCTGTGTGTTGGGTACAAAGCCAACAGAGATGGATGAAGGAGGGAGGAGGTTATTATACCAGCTGTATTAGTTTTCTATGGCTACTGTAACAAATTACCACAAATTTAGTGGCTTAATACAAATTTATTTCTGGAGCACAGAAGTCCAAAATGCGTCTCATTAGGCTAAAATCAAGATGCTGGCAGGGAGTTTTTTTTTCTTTTCTTTTCTGGAGACTCTAGAAAAGAATTCATTTTCTTGCCTTTTCCCGACACTAAAGGCCACCCACAGCCCTGGACTCATTGTCCCCTTTTTCTATCTTCACAGCCAGCCATGTGGCATCTGTCTGATTTCATTGAGCCCACTTAGATAATTCAGGAAAGTCTCTCTATTTTAAGGTGAGCTGATTAGAAATCTTAATTCCACCTGCAACCTCAGGTCATCATAGCCATGCAACCTAATCGTCAGAGAGAGAGGCGCAGGGATGAAGCTACGGGCATCTCTGGAGATCCATTAGCTTGCCTACCACACTGGCTCACCAGGAATCCAGAGGAACACGAACGTCTCACTGCCACCTCCTTGCTTGGTGTGCTCCAGGGCTATGGCCCGTCTCCACTACAATGTTGGTGTGTTATAAAAAAACGTAAAATAAAAACTAGAATTTGGATTTTGAAAGAATTAGTTTGAATCATTGGACAAACTACTTAACTTTTTGTATCTAAAAAATGTGGATAATAACACATATCTTGGAGGATTGGTTTGAGGATTAAAATAAATCTAGTTTCCTCATATTTTTCTGTATATAACAATTATGATACACTAGTGGTGATTATTGTTACATGTAATTTTATTTATTTCATTCATTTGTTTTTGTTATTAAAGATTAACACTTGTAAAATTTGCTTGAAATGTTGATAATGCATATCTTGATTTGTAGAGAACCACATCTAGGTTTATTTTTTTGATGCACATGAAAAGAGAACCAGCTTTTAATTATCCTTCTGAGGAAGAGCACACTCTCCAGGCATATAATCCATCACAGTTTTTCAAAGAATATAAAGGTTTATTGGTTGAAGCAAGACCTAAATGTTTATATATGAAGCTTGAGTAAGACTAAAATAAATCATGCTCTTGGCAAGAGCCAATTGTGTTATACTGAATAAAAAACTTTTAACCTGAAATCTGAGCTGACTTCCATGACTGGCACTAATTCTAGACCTGGAACAGGGATGGTGCGTATCTCAGCAGCTTTCAACTATTCAGCATTTTCATCCAGGGGGTCCAAAAACTTTTGTGATGCTGTTCATCTACCTTGTGATGAAGAGAATCACTATGTACAAAGTTGAACAGAGTGGGCAAACACTGAAAAGTTCTCCAGCCCTCACTCTGAGCCCTCTTGGCATTACTGAAACGTGAACCGCTCTTACTGGTCAATTTATTTTGTCTTTCTGATTGAAAATTAAAAAACAGGCAATTTGACTGATGCCTTTACTTAAATGACCACACCTGTTGTGTTTGCTGCGTGGTCCAGTGCAGGTTATCTTAGGTTGGCAATGGTACAATGTCCTCTGGTGACTGCGAGTTCACAACCACCAAATCAAGAGAAAAGAGGGCCATGTTTGTTCAAGGTCTAGAACAAGTAGCACAGTGGGGGGGAATATGGGCCAAGTTTCACGTCTCTGAAGACATTTTGGCTTAGGCTGCCTGTGTTGAATCTTCTGTGTGTTGTTCCTTTGGCTATGTTGAAGCTGCCTTGCTGGCAGGTTGCTGTCTGTTAGTTATAGCATTATGTTAACACACCTTTCTGCACCTTCAAAAGGTAATATAATGCAGTCATTTATTTTCCTATTAATACTTGACCTAGCTATCTTCCTTCACCTGTTTCACTGTGTAATATCAACTAATGCAAAAAACAAAATGGGATGGCTTTACTCAAAACCACAAATAATTTTTCTAGCTTAATCTTGCATTATTATTATTTTGCTACCTACTGGTATTAAATCTGCACATCAGTGGATATATAAAAAGCCTACTGTGTGCAAGCATGGTAAAAGGAGGAATGAAAGATTACAAAAAAAAAGTTAAGACAAAACTTTACCTTTAGGGAGATTACCAAAATTCTTCTGTTGTTTTACTTACATGGAAGGCCTTTTTTCAAGAACTGATGATGGACTTTGGAACAGTACACAGTTAGGAACTTAGTCATAGCAAGATGAGCTAAAGTCACTGTTACTCTTATGTGAAGAAAAAATGCTACATCTTCTAAAGTTTTATTTTAAATGTCTGTAATGTTTAGGATTGCCGGAATGGTGTCACATAGCTAATGTGTCTAGAGTATATTAGGATAGGACTTTATCAATATTCACAGATAGAGAACTGAATCCTGAAGGATACTGCTCTAGAAAACTCATTTGTATTTATGTTTAAGGGTTGGTTTATGGTGTCTCTTCAAGGAATGGTAACGGTGAAATTGGTCAGTGCGTCACCGTGATATGTACAGTGGGGGAGTTGCCGTACAATATCTTTTACTCCTTGGTCAACAAATTGGGTTACACACATAGAATATTTTAAGTAAATCAAATATCGGAACGGTCCTTTGAGGAGACCCCGCCCAATTCCTTGGTGACAACTGAAGGAACTGGCAGATCCCCTAAGGCACAGGGGGCAAACACAAGGCCTTCGGGCCGAATCCGGCCCCCCACCTTGTTTCTACCCGGCGGCAGCACTGAGCTCCTTGCCCTTAGTTAAGGAGTAGTTACATTTATACAGTCCTAAAATTACATTCGGCCCTTTGAAGGCAGTTGTGAGGCTTATGTGGCCCCTGGTGAAAATGAGTTTGACACCCCTGCCCTAAGGCCAGATAGTGAAGCAGAGAAAAGTTTGCAGGCGGCATTATGAGACTTGCTCGTCTTCACTCCTCTCCTTCACCTATTGACCTCTACCCACGTTAGAACAGCTCTCTACAAAGTTGATGATTTCCTCCTGTTATTGTTTAACTTGGAAGAAGAAAAAGAAATCCTTTATATGGCACTGAGTAAAGAAGAACAATGATGTTTAGAAATATTTTCATCTTAAAGAATTATCCCAGAGAGGGTCCATCTTAAAGAAGATATTGCAGGGTCAAGAGACTCTTTGGGAAGCGCTCCACAATGCAGGCCATCCACTCACTACACCCTCCTCCGTCCGGCCATGGGCCCTACTGAGGTGATTCAGGAGGTCAGATGAGCAAGAAACCACACATGAGTTATTTTCCTTTTATATTATCTTCTGTGATGACAGCACTGATGACTCGAGAAAGACACTTTGGTGATCGTATAATATTAATCAAATCACAGAATCATCCTGCAGAAACGTTCAGTGGCTACGTAGTTGTTTACTAAAGAGCACGGCTAGCTCCTTCTACGTGTCACCTCGCTGGAGGTCCTCACGGCGAGTTGCGGTTTGGCACTGACTCCCTTCAAAACTGCTTTTTCAGAACTTACTTCAATAATAACTTAGAGTATCTTCAGCTGAGGATTTATTTTCAGATTATTTCATTTGGTTTCAGGGGCTATATTTATATATAAATATTTTCTTCTTAGATGTGCAATTTCCTTTGAAATTTGGTCTCACTACACTGAATCCCAAACTCTTTGATTCTCTCAGAAGTATATATGAAAAAGGAGAGGTAAGAAAAAAATAAAGAAAATTCCAAATTGGGATTTTAGTGGATTTTAGACACCATTTCTCACTCTTTTAATAATGCCGGTGTCATTCAGGTGCACGCCTGGGAAACCGCCTTCGTCTCCTTGGACGGAGACGTGCAAGTCCTGTTTGTTAAAGGAAAACATCATTTTGCTTATAGCAACTAGCTTGCAAAATCCCTTTGCTTCCTACTTCCTCATTTTTTAATAAAATGTTAGTTTGATCTACTGCTGAGGATGTGGTTGAAAATGGGAGTTGAGAGTCAACTTTTATCTGTGTCCTCCCCAAAGCATTTAATTATGGAAATTTCCAACTGCCCAACATTTTTGCTCTATGTACCCAGACCAGTGCACTTTTATAGTTGTTCTAAAACTCACTTGTGCCCACGTAAGGCTGCATGGCTGGACCAAACTCAACTGGTGTAAAGTCAAATGCTCACTGCATTTGCATCAGCTTATTTCCCTTTGCCTAGTTTTATTGTGCCGTATTTCTCCACGACAAACAGGTTGTCATGCAAGAGGATCTGTTCTCTAATGATTCACAAAATATTCCAAATGAAAATTTTCCTTTCACAAGACTTTAGTAGATTTCACTTTTAAGTGTGGAGTCATTGCTTTGTGAATTGCTAATACCAATTTGTCTTTCTTTCTTTCTTCTTTTTTTCTTCACTGAACAATAAAGGAAATGGTTCGAGCTTTAACAACCAAGACATAAATAAGAAAAACAGCTAGAAAGCGGAACACTGTGTGGCTGTTAAAAGATCAGCTCCTTTCAGGTCCTCCATAAGGATTAAGGACTAAATGAATCTTTTCACATATTGTTACTCAGACACAAGGCACAGAATCAACTTCATTCTTCTCCTTTGAACCAAAACGACAATCGTACTGGGAAGCCTCTAAAGTCCCCTGAGTCAATTAAAGATCCTGTTACTGGAGTTATTTTAAATGGGTGTGTATAAAGCACTAGGGGACAGATTGCAGGATATAATCCTCAACTGACAGAGGGGAATGTACTAAAAGTCCCCCAGGAGATTACCCATCTTGATGTTTGTGAGACACATGGTAGCAGAGATGGACAAACCAATTTGAATGAGATAAGAAAAGCCAAGCTTTTCCTCCCCTTCCCCCAAATCCTCAGCCACCTCACAAGCTGAACCTTTCAAATACACTTAGTGCTGAGGCAATTTGACATGGGTGGTAGATTAACACACCCACACAATACAAATAGGGGAGGGCCCTCCTTTATAGACACCAAATTCCCAGAATCAGCTGCTGCATAGTAGGCCAAAAGCCAGCTTGGAAGCACCAGCAATTGTATCTGTGACTCTCTCTGTCTTTATTTTCGGCCTCGCAGGCCTCCAGGAGAAGACCGTTCCACAGGTTCTTGAGAAGTCCCAAGATTGACTTGTTTTCTTTTTTAAGAAGGGAAAGAGAAATCATCCTTAAACTGTGCTTGCTTTCTTTTATTGGCTAAATTTTGGTGGTATTCAGGGGTCATTGGTGCAGGAGAACAGGATGAGGAGTCATAAGAGACTAGGATTCACCCAAATCCAGATTTAAAAGAAGAAATCTTGTGTGTTTTCATAATTTTTATATATCCTCTTTACACTGTTATTTGTGACCCTTAGCATTCACTCTGCTAGTTGTGCCATGAAATGAATGGGGAGAAACGGGGAGAAACTGATCTCCACAGGCACACAGCCATGGGTGTTGGTGTCTGTGTAGCCCTCTGTCCGTCCGCTGCAGGAAGGGCGGTTCCCCCGTAGTTTCTGCTGGAATGGAGTCTGCGTGGATGAGAGCAGAGGAGTCTATCGCATCTGCATATGTAACAAGGCTTTCTTGTTCTTCTTTTTACCCCCACCCTTAGAAACAGTGGAACTAGAAAATCATTTGAAAATAAGTTGCTTAGAGACCAGATTCTCTTGGGCTAATAGATGAATATGTGCATTTGTTTCCCAAATTTTCATATACTCTAAGCCCCAACGTACACTAAAGCCAGAATGCCCAGCTCTGAAACCCACCCGTCGCACTAAGGTTTGTCTGCCGTCTCTTATTTCTTGACTATCTCCTGCCCAATTTCACAGCAAAATGAATCAGTGGGCAAAACTCGAGCCATTACTATAGAATATGGTAAATAAAAAGTAAAAATAATTTTTCTTTCCAACTTAGATTTTATTATTTTGATTAATTTTAGCCCTATACATTTTTTGAAAACATAGTGTTAAATTTTGTGCTAAATGACATTTAATGCACTCAAAATTGCCCCAGAATATGTTGGTTTTTTCTTGATATTAGGCTTTTTATGAGAATAGGAAATGCTTTAACCAAAGACTTGATATAATTGAGAGAAGTAAAGATATATGATGTTGTCAAAATAATAAATGCTGAATGTGAGTATTCACAGTGTCTCATACTTGGTTGATCAAGTGCAGTTAGAAAAAGTTAAAAATAGCCTCTATCCAGGAAGTATTCTCTGAACAAACAGAAATTAAGTGTTGGCCAGGGTATTGGCATATTCACTTTATGGAAAACCTGGATTTCGTGTGAGCAGGGATTTTCTCAGGAAGTCATGAACATTTTTCAGTGATGACAAAACTCAAATCCAGAAACAGATGTGATAATCTGGAACTAATATACATACTAAAGTCATATAAGCCCTTTCAAAACATGGTAGAAAGCTACCATAAAAGACTTTCGGCCTTTGGCTGGGGGGATGGGTGGCTTGCACAGTTTCTTTATGGAACTAGTTTGCTCTCTTTGTCTGCATTAACTCATGTGATTGGGGTACACCTCTCAGAGTTCCCAAGTACTGCCTGATATCTCCTCTTATCATTTATTGGTTTTCTTCGAGGAAATTTTAATTTTGCAGAATACTACTTTTTTAGCACATTCTCTACCTTCCCTTTCCTTTTATTTCTTTTTGCATCTTGTTTATAACATCCATATACAAGAACATCCTAGAAGTAATCATGTGCTCTCCCATGGTTTCTAAGCAATTATACATATTTTTTGACATGTGAAAGAGGACAAGGATATCATAATTTTGGAACCACTCAAAAATTATATATTAGCTTATACATTGCTTAAAAACAATAATTATATGTGCTCAGAGATGGTTTTGACCATTTATCTGTCTCTGAATAAGTGAGCACTAAGGGCGTACCATATTTTGCCGTGTATAATGCACACCCATGTTTTTAGCCCAAACTTTCAGGAAAAAATCTTTCATTTTAATTTTTTAATTCAAATTTTGATTTATTTATATTTAGAAACAAAAATGATTATCATATTCCACGGTATTATTTTATATTTGGTATTGTTATTGCTTTCTAACATAACACTTTTAATACATAAGCATAAATAAAAGAATTAAAAACATTTATATAGGTATGGAATTAGTACTACCCATGTATAATGCACATCCTTATTTTTCCCTTGAAAATTTGGGCAAGAACGTGTGCATTATACATGGCAAAATACGGTATAAATCAAGTATATCTACGCATTCATCTTGAATGATAGCTCTAAATATATATTCCAATTATTAATGTATCCATTTAATATATGGCTCTGTAGAAAGAAAAATATTCTTGTGTCTTTAAGGTTGGATATATGAGGTCCATCCAGAAAAAGTCCGGCCATTTCTAATATAACAAGAACAGTTTGCATGACATTGATTTAACCTGGCAGCCAAGGAGAATGGACTGGAATGCATATGCATGAACAACGATGACTTCACTGCACTAGTGGGGGTGGTAGGTGCCATTGAGTGAGCATGTGGACTGTGTGGCCATCACATTCAAAATGACTGAGTGAGTAGAGCAACAAATCTGCATCATATTTTGCATTAAACTTGAACATTCATCTCTGGAAACTATTCAGATAATTCAGAAGGCTGTAGCTATAGGCAACTGGTAATTGGCAGCTTCATCACAACGCGCCTGCCCATGCATCACATCTAGTGCAAAGTTTTTTGTTGAAATGTGAAATCACCCAGATGACTCAGACCCTTACAACCCAGATTGGCACCCTACAACTTCTGGCTTTTCCCAAAACTAAAATCATCTTTGAAAGGGAAGAAATTTCAGACTGTCGATGAGATTCAGAAAAATATGATGGGGCAGCTGATGGCGATTGGGAGAACTGTGTGAGGTCCCAAGGGGCCTCCTTTGAAGGGGACTGAGGGATCATTGTCCTATGTACAATGTATCTCATATCTTGTGTCTTCTTCAATAAATATCTCTATTTTTCATGTTACATGGCTGGATACCTGTGGGACAGACCTTGTATGTGGTCAAGAAAAGGTAAAATTATCTGTAAAACTCTTGACTCCTTTCATGTCAATTGCATGTATTCATTAATTAATAGTTGTTATCTCCCCTCATAGATTTATAAGAGATTGATCTGTTGTCCACCCTATACCAATGTATTACCTAGTTTACACAGTCCAGCAACATATCAAGCACAGTGACTTGAGTAGAATTGATGCTAAATCAAGTTTGTTGAATTATGTCTCATTTCCTCCCTTTCCTTGTTTATTCTTAAAATCTGATGGAGAGTTGAGAGAGCTGAAAGACCCTGAAAGACTCCTGTTCTGAAGGGGTCTCTTTTCCATGTTTGAAAGCTCTGGGTAAATGAATCCCTGATGTCCACAGTACAAAGTATAAAAGCCCACCTTCCCAAGTATGGTCTTCACCCTGTTCCTAATATCAAAAGAGATAGTAAGGAATCACCTTTTCTAAAATAGCAGTCAAGTTTTTGAAACCTGCTTGGTGAGTGGAGTGGTAGACAAAGATTGTTTTTAAAGTACAAAAAAACACAAAACATGTAAAGTTCTGCTTATTTTGCGATTTCCTCCACTTCTAATTCCATTGACTTAACTTCAGTGCATAGAACTTCCCTCACACCTTGGGCCGTCAATCATGCCACATGGAGCAGGAGCCCTCAAGCTGGGGATATTGGATACAGGGAAGAAAATACTATAAACTGTAAATCAAAGATGATGTCTAGTTTATGAGAATTTTGCCCGAAGACAAATTTTTATTCCCAAAAGCCTCTTTGCTAAAGCATTTATTACGGATCCTAATTCCTCTTGCAAGCTTAGTTGATACTCATGGATATCTTTTGCATACAGAGCAGAGCACATGCTGTCAGAACGGATGTGTCTGTCTGGCGAGAGCAGAGTGGAGCGGCGTCGATTACAGAGCGGAAGGTGGGCAGCTGAACAGCATGCTGCCTAAACAAAATGGAGCAAAACTGTTCACTCGCTGAGCCCCTCCTGCACCCTGTGCCTTAGGACCAACTCCTTGGGACCACCAGCTGAAAAGTCCACACTTTGAGAAGTAATTCCCTTGTTCTCAAAAGCAACTTCATGACCAGTTTGATATACTTAAAGAATTATCTGCTGTCTTCAGATCAGCTCCCTTCAAACCACTGTTTACTTAATTCATATTTCTGAGGGTTTCTGGCTTGCTTTCACTTGAAAGTCAACATTCTTGTCCTTCTTCTGCTGCCCCAGCATGTTTAAAGTTGAGAATGGTGCTCTTCCTTGCTTCTGTAACAGCTCTCACTAAGCCACTGGGCCTCTGTCTTTTGTTCATCGTCTGGGAATCCCCGATAAATAAAAGTCCTCATTCTTCCAACTAGTCACAGATACGAAGCTCACTTTCTTTACATGTGTGCTGAATTATTTTCATTTACAAAGGTACCTTACATAAGTGTTTTCCCGGTGATTGGAAAGACTGGGCTATGCAGACCCCTAAAAATGCTTCCATCCTTCTTCTTCACCCCCAGCTCCACGTCAAGACATGGTTAACTAATCCTGAGTCCAGTCGTTAGGCATGCCCTCCTCTACCTGATCACCAGTCACATCTGTTCCATTACAGTTCTGTACTCAGAGATCTCCATATCTCGGTCCTAGTTTGGGCCCATTATTTTTACACAAAATCTTGTACAACTGATTTCTGAATTGATAGAGGCATATAGGGAGCTCCTGAAGAGTTTCTCAAAATAGATTTTGACTGAAGTGGAGGAGAAAACAAGTTCTTCTTTGGAATATGTAATATGAGAATTTATTTATAAAAATTTATGTGTTTATTTTTACATGTTTAAACTTCAGGCACCTTCAAAGTACTCTCCATTTGATGCAGTACACCCACTGAGACTCTTTTTCACGTCTCAAAACAGTTTTTGAACGTATCGATTTTGATGCCTTTTAGTGCTTCTGCCGTTTTTTGTTTCCCATGTTCACATCGGCAAAATGTTTCCCTTTGAGGACTTCTTTCATCTGGGGAAACACAAAATGTTTTTCAGGGGTGAGATCAGGTGAATAGGGAGGGGGAGGTATGGGGGTCATGATGTTTTGGGTCAAAAACAGCTCCATTCCCAGTGCAGTGTGGGCAGGTGCGATCATAAATCACCCATCATGAATGGCAAACATGTTGAAAGAGTTTTCAAAAAACATTCACTGAAGCTGAAAGCAGCCTCTCACAACAGCACCAGCTGGTACACTGATACAGATAGGTTCCTAGAACACTCATCTAGTGGGGGAAGCCTGTACTACAAAGGGCCTATCCTCCAGATGATAATTCCATCTTTTTGGGAGGGAGGAGTCGTCCTTCTATTTTCCTAAATCTCAGAAAGGTATTTTTTATTGTATTTATTTAAATACGCCCCTCAAAATACAGTTCTGGAACCCAAACCACCAAGCCTCACTTCCATTCACCACCTCTCACCATACTTAGTGTTTGCTTTGTTAATCTGGTAGTTGCTACATACTACCATTTGATTGTAATTTGCTATTTGGGTATTTTTTATTTTTCTTTTGGATTGTATTCCTTATTATATCCAAGACCTTGAAGGATGTCAGGAGTTCTCTGTCCTCTTTTAGCCTTTGTGATCCAAGTGCAGGTATGATTACGAGAAGCCCAGTTGGTGACAGATGTTGCCCAGATGCACGTGGCCGTGCTGCTGACGCACAGGCCTGGCACGAAGTGCTGGCCTAAGGTGCTGGAGGTCACTGAGAAAAAGAACTGCCCACTGACTTAATAGTCTCTTAGGGACTCTGTCTTGGAGGTTATGCGTCCAAGATGGAGGTAGGAAACCACTCTCGACTTTGGGTAGGAGCCTTCTCCTGTGTCTTCCCCAGCCTGGTCTTCTTGAGTTGAGATGACATGAAAAGCCCAGGACACCACGCAGAAGGGCGCTCTGAAATTTTCAGCAAAAACAACTTGAAGAAGTGGTAAGATATTTGCTGGGTCTAACTTACAGTGCTAAAAAACAGAAACTCAGTGTTATAGGCTGAAGGATGCCTGGAGTTTGCAGAGTTGAGGTAGTTTCTTCAGTGTACCAAACTTCCTTTGCTTTCCCGCTGCTGGAGGGAGATGCTGGGTTTCAGAGCTCTGCCTTCTCACTCCACATCCTGAACATGTCCTCCTCTCAAGGCAGCTCCTCTCAGGTTCTCTGTGACCACATGCCTTCTTTATCCTTAACATTTCTTCCTTCCAATTCCAAAATCTTTTATTTAAGTATTAGATATTATTTCATACTAAAGATAAATGACTGGTAATACCTGTGTATGGAGAACTCAAATTGCATAACATGATATTTAAGAATATGGGAAAAAAAGATTGACATTGTTACTGGAAATTCCAGGAACTAGCAGAGGGAAATGTAGAGACCTATAACACTTCTCAAGGTAGGCAATACTCTCTTTTGCATATACAGTCTCTATGAGAATATTGTTGCTAAGGTGCTTTCCCATGAAGATATAGCCCCAGCTCCCTGCACAGGGCTAACCTTGTTGGGAATGACAAATATAGAAAATATATGATTAACTGTCTGAGAATCAGAGGCATTCTGATGGAATGATGCAATCCAAAGAACCATTTTATATTCCAATAATTCCACATTCATGTCAGACTGGTGGTGTCATCTTCCAGTTTTTTTAAATTTTAATACAGGATTCAAATTTGGTGATTCACAAACCGCAAAAGAGCATATATCTGGCCTGTAACAAACACTCATTCATCCACTTTATCAAGAAATTGCATGCTTTTGCCTAGCTAGGAACTCTGATAGGTCACAGAGCAGTGCTTATCAGCTGTGGTGATCTACTTCACTGCGGTATGCATTCAGATGTTTAATAAGTATCTAATGAGCAGGCAATGTAAGCCAGGCATCACTTTATTGTTTTATTTAATTATTACTACTTTCAACCCTCACCCAAGGATGTATTTATTGATTTTTAGAAAGAGAGAAAGGGAGAGAGAGCATGAGTGAGAGAGAGAGAAAGAAAGAGAGACATCAACGTGAGAGAGAAACATCGGTTGACTGTCTCTTGACCACAACCTGACTGGGAATAGAACCTGCAACCTAGGTATGTGCCCCAGCTGGAAATTGAACCTGTAACCATTTTTTGGCCTATAGGATGGTATTCCAACCAATTGAGCCATCTGACAAAGGCAATGCCAGGCGCTAATTTAACCACTGTGAATACCGTGGTCAACATGGCAAACTTCTTGTTTACATGTTGCAGGGCATTCTTTCAAAACTAAGAATTTCCACATTTTTTTGTCACCAAGAATTTAAAAAAAGTTTCCCAGCTATAATGCACCCTCATATATTAGAATCCAATATATCTTTCTGAGGAGAAGAGATTTGAGTTATTTTTTATATTCTTCTTTTAGAGTATGTCACATGGGAGAGTATTAGAATTAACACGGTGCAGGAAATGTTTTGGAAATTATTTTTAATGCAACTAAGTGGGTTTTAGAATTAACAACCCATTCAATTCATCATACTAAGTTCAATAAAGCTTAGTTTGGGGTGATAGCAATTCCCATCAACACAAGGCTTAAAACAATGATTCTCAGTGCATGGTTGGATTCCTAACCATGACACACCCTCACCAACTTGCTTCATTTGGTTATCAGATGAAGCTTCAAGTTCTGAGTGTTTTTGCTACCATCCAATGACAATGTGTACAGTTTTGAGGAAGGCATTATCATGACCATCATTCTTACACTCCACCCTCTAGACACCACACTGCTGTAATGAATGCCGAATGAATGAGTGTATGATCCGAATTTGAACTGATACCTGTCTGCACCTCCATGCTAGGTTTTGTTTGAACTTGGTAGAGGTGGGAAGAGTTGATGATAATGTAATTAAAACTTGTATCATTTGCTAACCCTTGACACTTTGTCTCTACATCTCAGGTACATCTCTTTCACCCTAGATCTGTAATAATTGAATTTCTCTTTGGTAGAAGTTGATCACCAAAGGCTTGAAATTTGGTAACCTTCTAAGTTGGGTTCCTGAACCCAGTTCCTGTGTGTGTGTGTGTGTGTGTGTGTGTGTGTGTGGTCTTCCCCACACATACAAGCAATTCTTGGACATCCATTGCTCTTGTTGCTCAAGAAAATTGCAAGAGTTTCAGGAGCTGTAAGTCAGGAACTATGGATGAAGACCAAATATACAAGGTCTGTTCAGAAAAAGTCCAGCCATTATTGATACAACAAGAATGGTTTGCACGATATCGATGTGACCTGGCAGCATTGGAGAGTGGACTGGAATGCGCATGTGTGAATAATGATTTCACAGTTCTAGTCAGTGGGGCCAATAGATGCTGTTGAGAGATCATGTGTACTGTGTGGCCATCGCATTCAAAATGTCTGAGAGAGTAGAGCAATGAATCTGCATCAAATTTTGCGTTAAGATTGAACATTCCTCTGTGGAAACTATTCAGATGATTCAGAAGGCCGCAACTAGGGGCAACTCCTAACTGGCAGCTTCATCATGACAATGGGCCCTCTCATGCATCACGTCTGATGCAGAGGTTTTTGGCGAAACATGAAATCACCCAGGTGACTCAGCCCCCTACAGCCTGGATTTGGTGCCCTGCAACTTCTGGCTTTTCCCAAAACTAAAATCATCCTTGAAAGGAAGAGATTTCAGACTGTTGATGAGATTCAGAAAAACATGGTGGGCAGTTGATGGCAATTGCAAGAACTGTGTGAGGTCCCAAGGTGCCTCTTTTGAAGGGGACTGAGGCATCATTGTCTTATTGTCCTATTCACAATGTTTCTTTTATCTTGCATCTTCCTCAATAAATATCTGTTTTTCATATTACATGGCTGTATGATTTCTGGACAGACCTTCGTATAGATAATAAATATATATTTGGTCATCTGAATGATCAAATATATGTATTTCTTATAAATCACACTATCTTATCTTTCTACCAAACCCAGACATCTGGAAATACAGCATTAAAAAAATAAATCTAATAACATTTCCAACCTTTTCTAGACTTTGTTTCCCTTATTGTGAAAACTTTCCTTTTCACCACCAATGTGTCCCATCACCCCAAATCTACCTGACAAAGCACCTCCAGGTGCTAAGTGACAGGTGATATAGACAGTGATCCAATCCCCCACGTGACTTTCACCTTGCATCCTGCTTCATTCCTTCAGGACCTCTCATCTTGGACCCTTGAATCCCTTCTCATATTTCTGTTTATGTTGCACAGATGCAGCCCATCCCCAATGTGTGTCAAAACCATCATTTGATTCCGTCTGCAGACATTTCAGAAACATATTAGTTAAATATGTCTTGTGTACAGGAACAACATAGCCAATTGACATAACTTTTAAAATTTCTACCAGTGGTGGTGTTTTTTCACATTAACATGGAGGTGAAAAGCGATCAGATGAGGACTGCTTGCCCAGGACTAGTAGGCAAGAGAGCTGCACCTCAAAGAACCTAACTTTAAGTTCCAAAATCTCACAAAATTGCAAATGTTGCATTTTAGGGATGATTCCTCATGAGTTTAAGTTGTGGGAAGAGAGTGGATGAGAATGGGAATGCCGGGCAGCCCAAACCTCCTACATAGGAAATTGTTCAGCACATTGCTAATTAGAGCCATATTTTATTAGCAACAAACATGGCCATCGACAGAGCAGGGGGATTTATCAGCACCTTTCTGCTGGGAACTCACTGCTCAGTCAATATATATTTCACTGCCCTGATAACTTTGAAGACCTCTGTAAGTAGCAAGCAGTGATTAAAAAGGGAAACGTGAGAGCTGAAACAATGCCAGAATTTTAACAAGACATCTGTGAGTAACTTTGGGAATCCTAGATAAAAACAAGTTTCTCAATATTTCCAGGAATTAAACATAATCTTCAGTAAAAATTGTGGGAACTTAGCGTAGTAAGCAACCAAAGGGATTTAATGCATTTTAAGAGGTAAAAAGACCATGCACCGTCTAAAATTATTACATTTTCAAGTGGCGAATGGTAGCTCTCTGATTAACTTTCCTTGTCCAAGAAATTTACCCTGGTTTAAAGACTTCCTAAAATTTTTAACTTGTTATATTCCTGACTTTATGGCATAGAATCCCAGAGGATTCTGCACTTGCTTGTAAATTGTGTCAGTTGTTGGCTGTGTTTCTGTCTCATTTCCTTTATCATGTTACAAACTAAGCAGCCGCGTGTTTCCTTCTCACCCTGTGCCTCTCATCACATCCAGGACTGAGCTGTGCGTGGTGTGCAGTCAGAAATGCCTATTGAATGAACTTCTTGTCTATGTTGATCCTATTAACCAGATAATTGCCTAATCTCCACTTGGCTTTGTGCTCTATAGGCACAACATAACAGGTGAAGTGAATAAAAGCTCTCTTCAAGCAAATACGCCCATGAATGGGGTCTTTTTCTGAGAGGGCATGGTCGCCTGTACCTCTGGAAGACAATGTTCATCTCACACCAATGAGCAGATTAGACCCAGAGCAAAGTTGACCCAAAAGATTAGATTCAGTATCAACACAAACAAATCGTTATAGAGAGGGCAGGGGGAGGCTGCGCACCCAACAGGACTTTGCCTTTCCCTCTCCGCTTTTCTCCCAGCAAACATCTGAACCTCGGACACCCCAGCCTCCATCCACACTGTTTACTTGGGCTGAGGCAAAACTCAATAAGATTGATTCCAAGTTGCCAAGCCAGATATATGGAGGAGGAGAACTGTGGTATGAATGTGGTAGAAGAAATGAGAGAGAGGAAAGGAAAAGAAAAATGTATCTGTGCTAGCACATACGACAGTCAGTCAGGTTGCTAAATATGTCATGGGATTGTGGGGAGTGACCCACCTCTGCACAGATCTTTTGCATTTGAGGCTATGAGTTAATCAGATACAGTTAACCAGCATTTCGGGGGACATTCTACTATTCCTGAAGGTCAAGAATGTTCACTTGCAAAAAGTTATTTGAAGCAGCTACCTGTATGTCCCATATCCCAACCCTTGATAAATAAAAATATAAATACATGGCCCATCACAATATTTTCACATTGGGTAACTACAGAGAATATTTTGGCAAGGGTGCTTAATCTAAAATGTTCAATTTTAATCAGTTTGAACTATGGTCTGTCTTTCTGTGAACTGAAAGCCACCAATCAATTTTCCTTTATCTTTTTTTTCTGTTTTTCTTACCCAAGGCAATGCCTTTTGTAAAAGGGTATTTATTTTTAATGGATTTTTTAATGAATTTTTCAGTCAAGCTATTAATAATGCCATTAATTATAGGCAGCTTGTATTAAAGTGCACGCTGGCCTCTTAATCCTGACCTCCAGCTATTGGCTTGCAGCTAATCCAGCCTGGTGCTTGGCAGAGAAGGGCAGGACTGAGCCAGCGGCTGCTAGGAAACGGGATGGGAAAGGCAGACTCTGGGATAAGAGGGAGGAGGGCCCGAATAGAACGTTTTGTCTCTTCTTTGCCACAGGGCCTGAAGTTTAAAGCCAGATGATGTGGGTGTGGGATAATCCCATGGATGTCATGCAAGCACTTAGAAGAACTTCCCAGTGGAAGGGCTTTGCTCTGCCTTCAAGGCCTGGCTGGTTTGATAACCCCACAGGAGCGTTGCTGCCTCACCTGAGGCGATATGTGCGCCTGCCTGGGCTCCAATCTGCTGAAATTGACCAGACAGAAGCCTCGGCCGCATAATGGATTACGATCCTTAGCTTTCTTTGCTTCTCCACCCCAGCTCCTCGCTTAGGAAAAGTGTTTAATTACCATTTGCTTTCAAGTTAATGCAAGGTTCCAGGACTTCATCCATTAGTGAAAAGGCTGCTGTGTGTTTATGGCGATGGGTGTGTTGTGTTTTTAAGAACGTTGGCAGGTAGCAGGAGCAAACTATTAGGTTTCGGTGAGTAATAATAGCAAGCTTTTGGGAGTCTTTTGTTGATTGTTATGTTTGACATAGGAGTTCTATTTGAAAGAGGGAAGCCACTTTAACGTGAAGTTGGTAGTAAGAAGGCTTCAAGGGACTACAGCAGCCCAAACTGGAGAAAGGAAATGTCAACAATAATACCTAGGAAACAGTGAGAGGAGGCACCTGAATACATTTTTTTTGTGATGACGAGGCAAAAAGGAAGGGAAATGGAAACTCATGGGTCTTCCTGACAGCAACTTAGTTTTACTCTCCAAGGGAGTGGTTGCGTGTAATTGGTATGAGAGAAAATATTTTCTCTACTAACAAATCCATTCTAATCAAAACAAACAATATCCTCATGGCATTAGTTTATGGAGGACAGTGTTGCAGCTATTTTCAGGTGCAATGATTTTGACACGAGCCAAGGTGAAACCTCACTTAATTAATACCTCAAATGAGTCTGGGTTCAATTCCCCAAAGAAACGAAAACAAGTTAAGGGGTTTGTTTCACTTTGGATTTTGATAAATATTTACATTATGTGTTGAAATGAAAGAGTTTCATGGGGAGTTGATTTCAGAACCAATTGATTTATTAATGACACTTGTTTTTTTTTCAACTATAAACATTATCAGTTTCTCATGTGTCTAAAAGGTTTTCTGCCATTAAAAATAAAATATTAGTGGTTGTTTTTACTAGGACAGATTGGGATAATATCATCATATTAGGTTAAATTGGTTCTTCACGTAACCCATGTAGACCCCATGGCCTGCATGAGTTTGGGAGCGGCTACCTTTTGAGGAAAGCGTGGTGAACAAAGACAGCATAGTTCTACCCTCAGCGAGCTTAAAGGGAGCCTCAGTGCCTTGGAAATGCCAGCTTCTATCTTCTTCCCTAAAAGTTATCTTCACACCACAGCCCTGCTGCAACCATATAGGAAATGAAAATTAATTTAGGGTTTGATCATATGCATGCTATAGATCATCATCCCACTATTTCTAAAGAATGCTGGAGACGTCCAGTATCAAAGAAAGGCATGGGGAAAAATTATTTCCTTCATCACTTCTACCTCTGATGAGTATAGAATTTTTCTGATAAAGCCAAAAGCATGCTTCTTTATCTGTCTAAGACAACCCTCTCTGATGATGTCTATATGGAGTTATCCCCTGGAAGAGTCACACGCACCATTACGTTCCTACGACTGGGAGCAGGGCGTGAGGCTGTGTCTGCTGCATCACTTGAGAGGTCACGCTTGCCAGTTCATCACTCCCCGGCCTATGTCCACGCTCTTGCCTGCTCTGGTACTTGAAGGTCAAGCCATACCCTGAACCATCTGCACTGACTAAGGAGAAATATTCTCCACACGCCTCAAATAGTCACTCAATTTACCTCATTTTCTTAGTTTATGTGATAGTTTGGCTTATGATTTCAGAGGACAGGCAGAGTTCCTGTGCTTGTTACCGATAGTTTATATGCTTGACTTCCCACCACATTGGAATCTTGGGGAGCAAAAATTGTATTGTGTCTTCTCAGTCTTCTCAGTCTAGCTCAGCGCAGGGCAGTTGGCACCCAGAACACTTAGGTGAGTAAGAGAGGGGAAGGTGTAAAGCTGAAATGAATGGAAAGTAAAGTGTGAGGAAATTTTAATTTTGTTTTTGGAAAGCTGGATCCTATTAAATCGTCATTGAACACGCGATCTTTTTATCCTTATTTCAACCCTTAACTATCCACAAGCTGGATAATCGTGACCTGTTATTTAACCTCTCTATACCATTATTTCCTCATCTTTAAAATGGGAATAAAAGTCCCTGCTTCTCAGTGTAATGGAACTTAGAGAATGCAAAGTTCCCGTAAAGGAGCAGGAGGGGAAGTTCAGTATAAGGTAATAAGCTTATAACCATGCTCGTTGTTTTCCTGACACGGCATAAATTAAAACCATACCACATGGCATTCTTTTCATTGAGTGTGTCCTTTCCAGGAAAATAACCATGCCCATGCCTTGATTTAAGTCCTTTGCCTCGTTGCATCTGCCTGCTTTAGCTGGAGATTCGACCTCACTGGCCACTGCATTACTGTGATGGATTATAAATCTGGAAGCCAGCTTTATACAATCAGGAGACGCAAGCACAAACAGAATTCTCGCTAAACGTTACTGAGAGGCTTCTGAGTTCCTTTGTGAGTTTCCCCACGCTTAAAAAGTATTTGGACTCATTTTTTAATTTAAAGGACTTAATGTTTCTGATGGTTTATCAGGGTTCAAATTCAAAATCATGACAAACCATTCCAGTCAGGTTACTGTCACTCTGCTGCTCAACTGGAGATAAGAAAGTGTCCATGGAACTTTAGTTACATGGAACGTCAGTTTTCTGAGCACTTTACATGGGACTCATTAAAGGAAGAATCTTTACTCATGTGTGAGCTAGTCATTCTTCCCACTAGGTTCGTGGATTTGTAAACTGTGTTTTAAAAAAAGCAGTATTGTGAAATTAGACCAGTGGTGACTGACTGGGGTGTGGCAGAGGTCCAGATTATGTGACTGTGGCCCTGGTGTCTCTCTCCAGAAGATGTCACAGTTGAAGGGTCATTGTTAGTTTAGTTGTCCCAAAGTGTTTGTGGTTTTCTATGTTTTAGGCGTTTTTTACTAGCTCAAAATTTCAACATTTTCGGAACAAATGAGACTATAAATTTACTAGCTGGTTCCAAGTGTGTTGCTAGTTTCATCACATGTACAAAGTTCTTCCCATGTTTCCCTCAGAAGCTTTCCTGGCAAGCTGGGCTTCCTGTGGCTACGGTGCGGGAGACTTTATAGTGGCCCCCAAGTCCAATCAGGCAAGCGCCCTAGGAGGTTACTGGTTCGTTGAAGTGTCTGTAGCACAGGGCTATGAACCAGACAGAGAGCAGCTTTCTTGCCCGGCATTCATTTGGGGGTACAACGGAGGGCTGAAAGGTCTGTCCCTTCTGATCACAAAAGCTACATTCAGTTAATTGGGCCGTGTGTGTCCGTAAGTAGTAGTTCATGTCTCCATTCGCGCCAGCTCTTCAGTGTCTTCTTTTCATGTTATCCTCAGCCTTCATAGATCTTATATTTTATCAGTTATGTATAAAGCCAATTGGCATTTCGAGGGAATTTCTCTATAGGAAAGTTTTGTGAAAACAGGGGAGTCATCTCTGAATTCAGCCTCCTTGTATATGACTGTCATTGACTATATTGTCTTTCTTCCTTGTGGGAGACACTGCAATTGTGTGCACTGTGGGAGCTATTTCAGGACATAAATTCTACACTTACATAGATATAAAATAAGTCAGGCACAAGATAAGTTAAATTCTTCTGAGATAAGATTGAGAAGGATCTAATTATTTTCCCAAAGGGTGCAAAATAAAACACAGCATTTTTTTTTTTGTACATTGGAGTTGTTAGACAAGGCCTTAAGGAACTGAAATTTTTAAATTTTTCTGACCCTCTCCCCTTCCCACACCCATTCCCAGGCCAATAGCACAAAAGACTTAGCTTCTGTCTGGAAAGAAAGCAGTCTGTGCTGATGAATGGTACCCTATCTGAAAGTCACAAACCACTTACAAGCGTGGCTCACTTTCCCCACTTTTGTGTCCAGCACGCCACTTCAGAAGACCGAATGGAACAGCCTTTGCTTTCATATAGCACCTCACCTTGATTTTGCAAACTGCTCTTACATTCATTTCTTCACACTATCCGTGTGATAACCTTATGCAGTAGATAGAAAAAAATATTATCTCCATTTATAGACTAGGAAATTTAGGCTTAGAAATTTCAGGGATGCCCACCAGCCTATAACATTAAGTGGCAGGATTAAGATTTGATCCCAGACCACCTGAGTCTCCGTCCAGTGGGCTTCTCATCATGCTGTCATTCATCACACTTAATGTTGACAGAAGTTAACTTGACTTCTTATAATGTGTAAACAAAGCTATGACAGAAACTGCATTGATAGGTTAATTTATAGGTGAAGTTAAAGTTTCCATTCAACCCCAGCATCTAATTGTGTTTCTGGAGGACTTTGGAATGCTCAGTGTATTCAGTGAGGATATGGGAATCCCATCTAGAACTATCGTCCCTCCCCACCACCGTACCTTGCCAGCCTAGGAGATATTTCTCACAGGGCTTCTGGTTCCACATCAGATAAGAGTAAGGAGACATGTAATATCTTCAGTGGAAGACTACAAAAATTAAAACTAAATCTTTGAAAACATTCAAGTTATTAAAATCCTGTGTTAGGTAATTAATGAAACACAGGTGATCTCCCCAAGATGTCTTAGAAAACTCAAATAGTAACCTAAGGATTCTGAAGGAAAAATGATGCACTAAAAGAAGTACTAAAATTATTCCAGGTCTATTCAACTCAGTGTCTCATTCAACTGGTGGTGGGCGGAGAGAGATGGAGGAGGCACAGAGGATGTTACAAGCTGTCTCCAGTTCCCCGTGATTGGTCTAGGAAAATGAGTCCTGTGCAGACACAATCAGGGGCAGGGAATTAGTCTTTCTGGACTCCTCTTCCTTCCATCTTTCAATTAATTTGTTGGCAGGAAAAACTAGTATGTTGCCAAACTCTTTGTTCTCCGTACATGGTCACTCAGGTCTGCCTCTCTCCCTCTCTCTCTCTTTTAGTAACCTTCAAAGAAAATGTACAAGATAATAGGGTAGTGTTGCCAAAATGAATATTCAATTGGTAAATCAAGAACTATTTCAAATCCTCAATCTGTTTGTTTCCGTTGTTTATTCTTGCCTTGCCTTTATCCTCCATTCTCATGGCATGTCTTTAAAATGCCATCATTTAATTTTATTTATTTTTTGAGATTAGGTAACTGTTTTTTACTATATTTTTCCCAATACTATTTATCCCCCTCATCTCTACTTCCCCTGCAATCACCACATTGTTGTCCACGTTTATGAGTCCCTTTTCCTTTCTGCTCAAACTCTCCACTCCCTAACATCCCCATAGCTGTCATCCTGCTCTCTATCTAAGAGTCTGTCTCTATTTTGCTTGTTAGTTCAGTTTGTTCATTAGATTCCACATATGAGTGAAATCATATGGTATTTGTCTTTTTCTGACTGGCTTATTTTACTTAGCATAATGTTCTCCAGGTCCACCTATGCTGTTACAAAGGGTAACATTTTCTTTTTTATAGGCAAATAGTATTCCATTGTGTAAATGTCCCATAGTTGTTTTATCCACTCATCTACTGATGGATGCCTGGGCTGCTTCCATGTCTTGGCATTTGTATATAATGCTTCAGTGAACATAGGGGTGCTTATGCTCTTTCAAATTAGTATTTTGGGTTTCTTCAGATACATTCCCAGAAGTGGGATTACCCAGTCTTTTAAAAGGCAGATCCATTTTTGATTTTTTGAGGTCTCTCCGTACTGCTTTCCACAGTGGCTGCATGAGTCTGCATTCCCACCAACAGGGTACTAGGGGGTTCCCCTTTCTCCACATCCTTGCCAGCACTTGTTGTTTGTGGATTTATTGATGATTGCCATTCTTGACAGGTGTGAGATGATATCTCGTTGTGGTTTTAATTTGCATCTCTCTGGTGATGCGTGATCTTGAACATTTTTTCATATGTCTATTGGCCTTCTGTATGTCCTCTTTGAAGACGTCAGGTCTTTTGCCCATTATTTTTATTGCTTTTTTTTGGTGTTGAATTTTATAAGTTCTTTATACATTTTGGATATTAACCCCTTATAATTTTAAATGATCTCTGAAAAATAACTTGATGTTGTTCGCAATCCTACTACTTTTCTTTTCCTAGGGAAGTTCCCAATGGCTGATGCTTTGTTGTGCCACGTCACTTGCTATTTAGTTTTGACAAAGCTGGGTTATGTATTCAAGGGAAGGAAAAAGTCAAAGAACAAAAGGAACCCAATTCATGCTGGTGATTCTCTGTCTTCCCAGTGGGACTGTTTTTTTGTTTGTTCTTCAGAGGAATGAATACTGATCAGACTGAATTTAAGACCCACAGGGTAGTTGTAAATACTATAAAATTCTTTGTGTCTCGAACAGGGTAACACACTTTATGATTTCACAAAGTATTAATGAATCTCAGTAAAGACCAGGGTATTTTGTTTTTGTTTTTGTTTTAAAGCAAAGTAAATAGAATGCCCAAGGGATTGGAGTTCTCTCTCATTTTTTACTTTCGCTATTTTTTCATACTTTTTTATAGCCCTACCCCTCCAACATTTCTCCTTGGGAGGTACACAACTCCCAAGGTTATAGCAACAGCAAAAATGACACTCAGATTTCAGAGTAAACAAAAGCTGTGCCTGCACACGAATCTGCTTTATTGGCCCAACTCAACAAATGCCTTTCACATAGTCCTGTAAACAGCAGGAATTGGGACAGGGCTCCTGTAATCCAAGACTGTCTTATGGAATCCTGGCAAGCGAGAGCAATTCAGACTTTCAGTTCTATCTGACTTCACCACATGCATATGAAGGCAGTGTGGTACGATACAGTTGTGGATAGCTGTGATTTGAGGATTCCAAGAAATCATGGTATGCCCGTTCCTGTTACTTTATAGTGTAGCTCATTATGCAGAAAAACTGGAATGTCTAACAATAAACGTCAATAGGTGTACGGTATATACATAGATTTCATTTTATAGTCACCTTTAAGGGACTGTAAAGGGACAATTTCATAAATATTAATGCTAAATCCTCTGAATGAACCACAAAAAAAAAAGCTAAACTATAATTTCTTTACTTTTATTATATTATTTTCCTCATTGGCATCAAGAAGTTCATATAGTATAACGTAATATAGTTGAGTCTATTCGGTCTAGTTTATAACGGGAGTCAGAAAAGTTTTATAGTGAAGGACAAGATAGTAACTACTTTAGGTTTGGTGGCTTATGTGATGTCTGAACTACTCAACTCTGCCACTGCAGAGCAAATGAGGTCATAGACAGTAATGTGGTTGTGTCCCATTAAAACTTTATTTATAAAAACAGGTAGCAGCCTGCCATGGGTCATAACTGGCTGATGCCTACAAGGCATAGTGTGAGAGAGACCTCATCAGTTTTCGGTCCTAATACATTTCTTCAGGGTGGTATACTTAGTTAATCCTTCCCCTGAAACATTACTGCCTAGAAGTACTATTATTCAATAAATCTGAATTTATTGTTCTTTTGTAAGTAAAGAAAGACTGTATTGAACATGTATATGAGTAAGGCATTGTGCTCAATTCTTTAAGAAAACAAATGTATATGAGATAGAATTCTACATTCCCCAAGAATTTACAATCTGGTTAGAATTGTAAGGGAATTGAAACACCAATCCAAAAGAACCTGTGCACCCCAATGTTCATAGCAGCACAATTTACAATAGCCAAGCACTGGAAGCAACCTAAGTGCCCATCAGCAGACGAGTGGATCCAAAAACTATGGTATATTTACACAATGGAATTCTACGCAGCAGAGAGAAAGAAGGAGCTTATACCCTTTGCAACAGCATGGATGGAACTGGAGAGCATTATGTTAAGTGAAATAAGCCAGATGGTGAGGGACAAATACCATATGATCTCACCTTTAACTGGAACATAATAAATAGAAGAAAAAAGCAAACAAAATATAACCAGAGACACTGAAGTTAGAACAATCTAACAATAGCCAGGGGGGAGTGGGGTGGGGACAGTGGGAAGAGGGGATTACAGGAACTACTATAAAGGACACATGGACAAAATCAAGGGGGAGGGTGGCGGTAGGGGAGGGAGGTGGGTTCAGCTGGGGTGGGGTGGAGGGATGGGGAGAAAAGGCATACAACTGTAATTGAATAACAATAAAATAAAAGAATAGTAA
Organism: Desmodus rotundus; assembly: GCF_022682495.2. Classification (NCBI taxonomy): domain Eukaryota; kingdom Metazoa; phylum Chordata; class Mammalia; order Chiroptera; family Phyllostomidae; genus Desmodus; species Desmodus rotundus. Next base: position 16,408,627 of record NC_071397.1, on the reverse strand, counting down.
GGGATTAACCATTAACTGAAATACAAGGTAGAATCAGAAAAGTGACATATGAAAAGGTGTTTTTTAATTTAAATTTATTTTTATTGTATGTTTTTCCATTATCATTTATCCCTCTTATACCCTCCCCACTGTTGTCCATGTCTAAGAGTCCTTTTTCCTTGTTGTTCTACCCTCTAACCCACACCCAGAGCTGTCATCTGCTCTCCATGTATGAGCCTGTCTCTATTTTGCCTGTTAGTTCAGTTTGTTCATTAGATTCCACACATGAGTGAAATCATATGGTATTTGTCTTTCTCAGACTGGCTGATTTCACTCAGCATAAAATAACGATGGTACATATACACAATGGAATACTACTCAGCCATTAAAAAAGAACAAAATTTTACCCTTTGTGACAGCATGGATAGATCTGGGAAAGTGTTGATAATACGTTATGTCGAAATCCAGAAAAGGCTAAGTGATTGCTAAGGCAGGAAGGATACTAAAGTATCTCTTGGTGTCGGTCAGTATGCCAGTTGCTTTTGCTTTATCGATTTCATACCTATTCCTGAAAATTCAATAAAATAATAGTATTATTCTTTTCATTTTTTTCAAATTGGAAAATTGAGGCTCAGAGGAGATAGATTAATTTAAAACACTCTTTATCCCTGTTTGCCTTCTGCTTTAAGGTCATGGTAGAAGGAGTGTTTGCTTATTTCTGTCCAGCACAACTCAGAGAAGTACATGAAAAGTTTCACTTCCTGTCAAAGGCAGAAGCAAAGAGAGATGGAGTCGCCTCTGGGCTCACAGGAACTTAACTGAAATGCTGGGTTGGAACTTGCAGCCTGCCCTTTTTAAACCATATTTGAACACACCGTGTGCGAAAGGTCAAGATCTAAACCACGTTTCAGTGGTAAAAAATAAAGTGAGCAGTGGGCCGTGAGCTTAACCACCCTTGGAACAATGGCATTAGACTACTTTGAATGAAATGCCAAAATGCATCAGTGAGCATAGGAAGAGATTGTAAGCTGATAAAAAACATCACGGGGTGGTACTTCTGAAAACCCTCTGCAAAGCTAAAAACTAAGGCAGAATAAATCTCAGATGCCATGGAGATAATTCTTAGTTATTTGTCAGTGTTTACATCTTAAAGCTCATTATAAATGTCACTATTACCTCATTGGGTGGTAAGTCATTTCAACTCGAGGATCCCAATTTTCTCCCCTGAAACAATAAAAAACTGCACCCATATTCATCACTAAGTTTACTTCCAGATTGAAAAACTAACTATATCTGAGGTTTTCTAACTTGCTGTGATCTAAACCTATGAATTACATACATGTGGTCTTTGGATATTAACCTGCCCATCAGATTTTAGAATTAAGTACTAAGCCAGAAAACCCAGGACTTAACACAGAGTAAAAACTAGAGACAACACAAGTAATATTGACTTTGGACATATCCTTTGGAGTAAATAATTGCATTTTTTTTAAAAAATTGAATTCAAGATGTATTCACAGTATTCCACAGCTTTGGCATTTTTCACAAATCTTCCAAAGCAGGATTATTGGGGTGTTGGATCTCATGAAAAGCCTTTGGGAAGAGAAAGTTCAGTTGTGCATCTTCCTTCTGGGCACTGCTGAGCAGGTCTAAGCCCAAGAGCAAGGGATCAAGTAATCAGGGGCGAACGGCTTCCCTTTTTTTTTTTTTTAGATGATTAAGGTATGTCCGGTATGTGCCTCGTCCCTTTTTCTTGCATTACAAACATCATATATCACAGGAAGTCCTGCCTCCCCCAGCCAGAGACTTCTCTGGGCATCTCTGTACTTAGTACGGGGAGCCTGATCAATTAGTCCATTTAACAGGAGCTCCCCAGCCAGCCTCCCTCCGGAAAATAGGTGAGAAATTCTTATATTCCTCTCAATATGTTAATCAGACAACTGGTATCACAGTTCTCTAACTGTGTAATACCAGTCCCCCTTGGCAGATATATTTTATTTGGATAATGATGTGAAATTTAAGATCTACGTTTCAATTGTGCAGAGCCAAAGGCAGTTGTCAATTTCAGTGACAGACATAGACCTCCAGCTAAATTCCTGTGCACAAGCAAAAATTCCAACAAGCATAGCACAATTCTGGTCCCTTAATAGAAATACATGTTCTCCCATCGAGGGGCAGTATTTTTAAACAGTTCATCACATCTCTTGGTACCGGCAAATCATTAATGTTCTTGAATATTTCCTTTAACATGGGCATTGGTGACTTGAGCCATCAACCAGCTTGACAGGAAAGCAGATGGTTATAACCTGAGAGCCTACTTCTTCTCTAGGAAAACAGTGCTGAATATATATACACTATCCTTTCTTTATCTCTCTGCAGTTTTTCTAGCAATGTTGCTAGTTAATAAGTCCAAACTCCAAGGCAAAAAAGAAGAGCTCTCAAATGCTGAATTTCTGAGACCTTACAATCTATGTACTGGGGAGAATTCCCACTGCTGATCTTGCTGTTGGCAATTACATTAAAGAAACAGCTAGCTAGTGAACTTCATGGCCTGGGGCATCGGTAATGTGATGAGCGGCCTCTCACCTCCAGGTCACTGGTTCAAATCCAACCGTGGCTAATGGGGACTGAACAGCGTCTGGTATTCTAGGTAAAATTATTTGTTAGATTTGTGAAAACACACATCAGAACCTCAGGCAAATGTACCAAAATAAACATCACAATTAATCCTAACCCACTGGTATTATGATTTAGCACGTAGTGAGTTTTAACCAGCCAAGTAGAGAAGAAGGAAGGGAAAACAACAAGTCTGCAAATTATGTGCTCCTCTTGCAAAACTGCTTTGTACCACGTCCTAGAGGTAAATAAACTGGAGCTTTGTCTAAGCAGAGAGTAAGGGGATTCCAGAGACAAGGCTCCACTTCCATGCAATGCAAAGCAGGGACATCAGCAAAAGGAGCTGGCTGAGTCCTCCTGTCCCAGCGTGGGCAGGGAGAGATGCTGCCTTTCCACTGACTTGTCTCCATGCGTCCAGGCACTCATCTGTGGCCCCAAAAGGAAGACAAAGGATCGGGGGTGGGGGTAATACTCATCAGATTTCCTCCCTGGACCTTATGTTCTCACCTGTGATATGAAGGGTTTAGGGGGGTGAATCTCTAAAGCCCCAACTTGCTTTATGACTCTGCAGTTCTTAAGCCTACAGCTCTGAGCTCTAGAATGTGAACAGCCCTTTATCCTCTGATTGAGCCAGTATCAGCACCCTCTCCGTGCTCAGCAAAGACACATGGAGATCTTCTACGTGGACCCACACATAGGCTTGCAGGTCACCAGGGCAAAATCTCTCAGCTGTGTGTCCTGCAGGGAATGACCCCTTCCCAAGCCTCAGGTAAGTCCTTCACCCGCAGAAAGAGATAATATCTACCTCCAAGTGTGTGCCTGGTACATAGTATGTGCCCAATAAATGGTAGATACTTTATTAATAATTAGTTTTCACCACCCCACACCCTCACCCCAGAACCAATGTAGGGTCGATATTTCTCATTCACTCACTCCAGGGATCCTGAAATTTGAACTTTTTTGAATCTAGGTAATCAGAAAAAGTGAGCTACACAGTGCCAGCTCTTGGCTATTACAACCTGACTTCTGAATAAAGTGAAGGTGCTTACTCTGCAAAGACTGACAGGGCAAAACAAATTGCTTTGAATATTCTTGAGAAAACCTTTAGTTAGGGCAAAGAAAGAACCTGAAGATATGTCCAAAGCTGGATATTGTTTAGTAAGAGACACTGGGGGATAAATCCACTCTGGGTGGGTGATTGGAGATGGCTTTACAGCTCACATTCAGTTCCTTTTCAGACTCAGCTTGTCTCTCTACCTCCACTTCATCCTCTCATATTTCCCCTGACTGTATATGAGGTCTGTCCAGAAAAAGTCCAGCCATTGTTAAAATAATGAGAACAGTTTGCGCAACATCAGTGTAATCTGGTAGCGAAGGAGTGGGGACTGGAATGCACATGTGTGAACAATGACAACTTCACTGCACTAGTCAATGGAAGCAGTAGATGCTGTTGAGTGAGCATGTGTCCTGTGTGGCATGTTGCATTCAAAATGACTGAGCGAGTGGAGCGATGAATCTGCATCAAGTTTTGCATTAAGCTTGAACATTCCTCCTCAGAAGCTATTCAGGCGATCCAGAAGGCCACAGCTATGGGCAACTGCTGATTGGCGGCTTCATCACAAGAGTGTGCCTGCTCATCCATTATGTCTTGTGCAGAGTTTTCTGGTGAAACATCAAATCATCCAGGTGACTCAGTGCCCCTGCAGCCCAGATTTGGCGCCCTACGACTTCTGGCTTTTCCCCAAACTAAGATTTCGGACCATTGATGGGATTTCAGAAAATATGATTGGGCAACTGGTGGCAACTGTGAGAATTGTGTAAGGTCCCAAGGTGCCTACTTTGAAAGGGACCGAGGCGTCATAGTCCTATGTACGTTTCTTGTATCTTCTTCAATAAATATCTCTATTTTTCATATTACATGGCTGGATATATTCTGAGCAGACCTCATATTCCCAAATTGCTAATTGTTAACTACCATGGCTCATGAATTGACATCTCCTGAATAAAAGAGAAAATCTTATGGGTGATAAATAAAGTTCTTTTTGACCACTTAAGTTATTCCATACTTACAGATCTAGAACAGGTTTTCTAAACCTCAGCACTATTGACTGTTTAGAAGGATAAATCTTTGTTATAGGGACTGCTTTGTGCATCTTAGGATGTTCAACAGAATCTTTGGGTTCTACCCACCAGATACAAGTAGCATATTCCCTCTTGTGACAATCAAAATGTCTCCAGATATCGTCAATTGTCCCCTGGGGTGTCAAGATCCACCCAGTTGAGAACAGCTGATCTAGAGGACTCACCCTCCCCTTTTCAAGCCATCTGGAAAAATAATGCCAGTGGATGGTAAGTGGTTGGTATTTCCCCAGGGAGCAAAGGGGTGTAATTTGTGTTGTGTTTACTCAACTTTCAAGTTATATGTAAGCATTGTTTGTCTCTCTGCTCTCTAAGCCCTATGTAGAGCTGTGGGGATATATATATATGTTGGGCTATAGTGTTACCTTGGGATTTAGAAACAGGAACTGGAGGATTGGTGTTTGTTTTTATTTGACAGTTTTTGAGATTCTGCATCTATTGATCTTTGATGTTTTCCAGATGGAACACACAACAACAACATACAGTGCAGCTGTTGATTAAAAAAAAAAAATATATATATAGCAATTTCCAAGAAAAATCCAGAAAAGAATGTGGTAGAAATCCAACCGCAAAGCAACACTGCTCAAACAGGAAGTAGTTACTCAAGAGACAGAGCATGACAGAGCTGGAGCCACGGAGGAGGAAATGGGAGACATAAAAGGATGCCAGCCTCAAACCAGAGCTGTGTGCCTTCAGAACTCTAAGACGATAATAGATTCAGTGTTCTCTGAAGATTGACTGGCACTTCAACTTTGTTATGAGTGAATATGTCAAAATAATAACAGAAAAGTACTGAAAATATGCAAAGAAAATGATTACACAATAACCTCCATAACTCGAGAGGGAAAAAGAGATAAGTGGCCCAGCCACACCATGTGGGCAATAGCAGGAAACTGGTTAAACTGGATCGGACAGCTTCCTGGCACTCTGCATTTGCCAAATGCAGGCACTGTTCTGAACCATATGTATATAAGGGTATAAATGTAACTGATGTTTTGCAAAGATCCTTAATCGCCAGGTAGCTTTGTAGGGTACCTTGGCAGTTTGCCCAAGCCTCTCAGATGTGTGTTGTTACATGTCAGCTACAGAAATATGTTACAGACAATTTCTTTTTTTCCATTTGCGTGCTATGCACTGAAAGAGCACACTCACAGTTGTCCTTCCCATCTCATGTTCTCCTTAAGAACCAGGCTCAGATGAGACTGAAGAATAACATATGTGGGAATTCATGCCTTTAGGTCCTCCCTCCTTGCCTGTGCTAGGGGTCTGCGAAGAGCCAAGTGGAAATAGGGTGGTAGAAAGAGGGGATGGAGGAGGCAAGAAAGATGGATAGAGTCAAATATTTTCTACCCATTTGTTGAAAGATCCTTGTACGCTTCCCTCTCTTCTTCTCATGTGCTAGCAATTTACTCCTTACAAGAGAATGAGGTATGTTCATCATTTCAGAATCAATTAAAGGGCAACCTGCTGGTTCCACAGTTTAAGACTTTGCTTCTGCAGGAGCTTTTCTGGGTTTGAAACTAATCAATTAGCTATTTCTCTCCAATGTCTTTTCCTTGTTCCCTGTGAGGAGTCTAGAAATACCCATTTCCCAACCTCTCCCCCACTCAAAACACCACCAGTGGCAGTACATGCATTTTGCCGCTCACTAATACAGAATAGGACAAGCTCCTCTTTTGAAGCAAAGGCAGCCATGTTGAGGCTGCAAAGGATGGTGGGAGGTCTCTCTGTGCAGAGAAGACAAGATTCTGTTAGTATTTTCAGCCAAGTACAAGTCAGAGTCATGGCCAGACTCATTTCCTTCAAAAATAAAAAGGAGGCAAAACAAACATTGTAAACACCTGAAGAATTCACAAAATACCTTTCACCTGTAATAAATAGTTTTAACAACCATTAAAGGAATTTGTGCTTGGGATTTAGATGAGACAAGATGTTCAATCACAAACTTCCTTCCCATTGAAATGGGTAGAAATGAGCAATGTCCCCTTAGTCGACACAGCAGCTAGAGAAATTGTGTGAGTGGTTTTGAGTGAGCTGTAAACAGAGTAACAGCAACGTCCTACAAAGTTACTTTGCAGATCAAATGTAATGGTCTATGAAAGCACTTTGAAAACAAATGTCATTGAAGTGTAAGATGTTATTAACAACAGTGGCTATTTGTTTAAATAACAGCGCAGTGTCTGGCAGATCATGGATGCGGCATGAAGGTGAGTTGGGTCCTATCCTGAAGTATGTGTTCTCCTCACTATTATCTGCCAACCTCGCTCAGGATGTGGTGATATGTGCATTGCCTTCAGCGTTTAATGAGTCTTCACCACCATGATCACCAGCAAATGCCTGAGGTTACTTGTGGCCCTGGGCTTGTTTTTGTCCCATGAGCAAAGGACATCACCAAAGAGCATGTGTAATGATCACAAACTCTAATATATTTGAGTTAATACTTATCCCAGGGATAATTATCAACATGATAGAATTTCTTCCTTTTTAATAATAATTTATATTTAAAAAGTTACTAAAACAATGAGTTTAGTATAGAGCCTTAAAAAGAATGGAGACGCTATTTTTACATGAAATCTGTATTAGATGACACTTGAGACAATCTTCATTCTAAGGGGTTTTCTGAATATTCAATAATTTGGCAGACTAAGAATCTAAAGAAGCTTTCGCAAATACTACTGATTATCTTGTCCTCAATTATTTTGTAAAAAGTTGGGTTTTTTTTAAGTCTCCTGAGTAATAATTTATGATAAAGAGAAGAGGGGAAGGCGGCTGGGGCCTGAGTGGAAGAGGTGAAGGGATTGAGTACAGAACAAAACCAGCTCTCCTGGAAACAGACAGCAGTGCGGTGATGACCAGAGGAAAAGGAGGGCGGGGGGAGGTAGGAGAGAGAACGGGGGTGAGGGGGTAAACGGTGATGGAAGGAGACTTCACTGAGGGTGATGAACCCAGTGCAGTATACAGGTGATGTGTTATAGAATCATATGCCTGAAACCTATATCCTCTTATTAACCTGTGTCACCCCAATAAATTCAATTAAAAAAAGAAAAAAGAAAAAAGAAAGCATTATACATATTTAAAAAGGTAGCCCATATTGAATTATAGCTAATAAACACAAAGTCTACATAACAGTAAGGAGAACATCTGCTAATTTATAGGCAATTCATTAAAATGCTAAATATTAATACATTTCAGTTCCGCCTTCACTTAGTGCTGGTTGAATCATGAACCTCATCAAGGAGCCATTAAAGGCTCGAGTTCGGCCCCGCACACAAAGAACAGCACAGACCTGTTCTCTGCTCCCTGGGGGCTCGGAAACCAATTTATAAAATAATACTGTGGGCAAAAATTTACAGACAATAGGTAAAAAAAAATGAAATCATCATCTTTACAGGCAATATTCTACATTATGTACTTTCCCCATATACAGATATTTTTAGAGAGAAGAAAGCACTACACTATACATAGTAGGCCTTCAGTTAGTGTTTCCTAATTATAATGCGAAATTATTCATGATTTTAATGGGCCAAAGCCACATTCTCAAATAGACTCACTATTTTGGTAAAAACTTGTGCAAGAAATCTGTAAGTCGTCAAAAGCCGAAGACCGCATAGTCAGTCTTCTAGGCGCCCTAAAAACACCTCCACGGACTACAGGAGGGTCGTATGCGTGTAAGTGCCCCCCTCACAGAAATGCAGAGAACACCATCACTGTGCCATAAAGGGAAATGACAACACGATTAAAAGCAGGGTTTGCGGAGAAAAACTTTAGTTCTCTCCCGACAGCTGCCCGCCCCTCAAACCTGACAAATATCAGAAACCGATGGTACCGCCTTTGCTGTTTGTTCTTGGATGCAGAATTCTTCATTAAAGTTGAGGGATTAAATATAGCACTTTAGCTAATTAATTATAGTTTGATCGTTTTGACACCTCCAAATGACTCAGCCACATACCTTGAAGCTTTGTCAACTCAATTGCATCTTTATTTTTGTTGCCTTTAACCAACAATGAAGACGAATGCCACTCTTTCTAGTTTTCAATCACCTCCACAGAAGTGCTCCCCTGGCAATGTGCAAGGACAGACCTAATTAATCCCTCATCTGCCCTCCGTCGTGTCTATACATCACACTGGCAGTTGGAACTGCTGCTTGTTTTAAGGCTATTGCTGGAATGAAAAGCTCATCTGTTTTTCAATAATTTTACCACAGGTGGTGATTTGTAATTAGAGAGAGCAGAATCCAAATTTTGGTGTGTGCGTCCTTGTGCGTGTGTGCACGCCCATGCGCCTGCATGTGCTTTGTAATTCACCATGGGCACTTATTGTGGAATGGGGGAAGGGGTGGAAAGAAGTAGCACAGCAGGAGAAAAGCATAAGCTTTTGTACCAAGCTGAACAACACGACTTTAGAAGGACTGATGTTTTTTGGTATTGATTTTTGTTTTCTCTTTTAAGACTGATATGGTCACCTGTTGGTCAGCGATTAAACTCTCAGGGAAAACGGAAAAACCCTGAGATCCAGGAAATCTTAGGCCTCACTGATGTTCCCTGGAGGGGGAGTAGGCTTATGGTGAGTGTATGGGGGTACACGAAGGAGAGTCAGGTGAAAGCCTCCTTGGGGACGTTGGTCTCCCTTGGCCCTCTGGTCTCATGCTGCGAGGAGGCACTTGCATTCTCCTCCTCCTCCTAGGTGGAACTTGCTGTACCTGGAAAGGCAGTTTAGCATGAGGAAGCAGTCCGGCTAGCTTCAGCAAAGTCGCTGGGAGTGGAGATTGGCTTTTAGGTGGGTGGAAATGCCCTGATAAAGGCAACGTAACCCCAGGACTTCAGCAGTCACTACATTGCCATCCCCTGCCACGCTTCTTGATTGCTTCCTGTGTTCTTCTTGGTCAATTCAGTTTCTACTCCAGTTTTCAAGGCTCTGTCTGCTCTTCTATGAAGGCTTCCCCAACCATTTCAGCCTGCCATTCATATTCTGCAAAGCACATGGCTTCAGGCCTGAAAGAGAGACAGCTCAGGGCTTCCAAACATCAATTAGAGCAAAAATGTCGTGGCTGTCCAACTAGACTGCAAACCCCCAGAGGGCAGGGGTATTTTTTGAGTTTTCCTTATGTCCCAGGAACACGTGTAGAGCTAATATGTGGGTGCGTATCTCAAATTGAATTCGTCTTTATGAGTCTCAGTGTAAACTATACAATGGAGACTGAGAGAGTGGGAAGAAGGAAGGTACTGCTTAACTGTGGCAGAAAGTCAGAAGGAAAGTGCCTCGGAAGAATTACTGTCTAAGCTCTGGCAGAATCTTCCAGGCTGCAAATATTATGAATTACTAGAAATAAATGATCAGATGGTCGTCTTCAGACAGTGTTTGTTTGTTTTTAATAGCTTCCCGAAGTGCAGTTTGCTTCAGGGACGGTGGGTCAAGGAAAACTCTGGTGTAGGTTCCTCCCAGTCATAGGCTTCTACAGTTATGGGGCCGATGGCGAGCGAGGATGGTGGGGTCGATGTAGAGACATGGAACACCAACTCCACAATGGCTTCTTCCAACGACTGTTGGTCTGTGCAGAAAGAGACTATTTCACACTCCTTGGGATCCCTGTAGAAATATGAGACCTGTGCCACAAAGTGCAGGATGCTTTTTCATCGAGAGATTTCCCCCTTAGAAAGAAATGCTTGCTCTCTGGGGCTTTCTCTCCACAAGAGCAGATTTGCAGAACCACAGCGGTGCTGATGCACACCTCACTTCCCATTCTACCGCGTCTCTGTCCTCCCACACCTGGTGACTGTGGGAAAGAAATAGTTAATCCAAATAATCGGAAGGCAGCTGGATCCTATCGTGCGTTGTCCTCCCATTTAAATAGTTATCTGTATTCTGATTAGAATAATATCTTCACATTCTTAATTTAACATATATGAAGAACATTATTTGCTGTATTCAATTAAAAAAAAGAAAGTAAATACTATAAATGCAAAGAATAGCTTAGAGCATTTCTTTTTAAAGCTACATTTTTGGTTGGGTTTTAGAGTGTAGACCTTGTACTTCTGTTTTTTTCCCCCCTCAATTACCTATCTCCCTGAGTTTTAACTGCTTACCTGAGTACTAATGCCGCCCCCTATTTTATGTGAGATCTTTCTTTTTTAGTTGGATTCCTCACTATTTCTGTACATGGGTTTTCCTCTACCATTAGGCTCCTCTTCTCACACGCTGCAGACATGGGTGCACCTTCTCATTTCTGGGCCCGTACATACACCATTCGCTTCACAGGGAACACCCTCATAGCTCTTCTCATCACTTAGAAACCGTGCCTTTTTCAGACTATTCCATTTGACCATGATTCCTTCTTTTTCTGAGCCCAGTGCTCTTAGGCTCTTAGCATGTGCCACGTACTGAAAGGCTCCAGGCCCAATGCCAGGGCAATACCTCATGTTCCAGCACAAGATGCTTCTGTATTTTTATATTTACTGGTATTTTATTCTGACAGCATCACGTTATATATTAATGCTGTATTTTAAAATTAAGTTATGAGCATGTCTCCTCTTTTGACTTTCACAGTATTTAGTACACAGCAGACAATAAATGTTCGATGATTTGCTTTCGAACAGCACGTGGAGTATCGTCCTTCCATTTCCTGAATGTATACTTCAGTGAAATCGGGGGAAAAACGTAAGTGAACGTCTCTATAACAGGGTCAGGAAGCTAAGTCGTATGCCATAGGACCAAAGGCGATGGATGCATTGTGCTTCTGCAGAACTGAGAAAATATGTCATACTCAGACCTGGATTGGCTGGATGGAATTTTAGGGCTAATTTCCTCTAACTCCTTCATTCAGTAATTGAGAAAACTGAGACTCTGCAACAAGCCACTTAATTTTATATCTTTTACATTGTACCTGGACAAATGTCTCATAATACTAGTACAATTTAATATACTTCCTATTTCTCAAAGCATTTCATATACATCCATTTTTACTCCCACCATACATAGCATTTAAGAAATTTTTTGTTTTCCCCGCCCCCCACCCTCCTGCCTTTTTTTCAGATTAGTAAGCCTTTAGAAGTTTGTGTCCTCACTCCACAGCAGGGCCAGGACTGACACTTGCATCCTGGACGATCTCTCCCTGGGTAATCTCTTCCACCCATTTTCCCAAGGTCAGATATATGTTGCCAACTCATAACTTGTCTCTGAGTTCCAGATTTACATATATACACGCACATATAGAAATAGTCTTGTTGAATAGAGGCGTCATGGGAATGGGGAGGAATAAAGATTTAAAAAAAGCTTCTAGGCAGAGGGAAGAATATGCTTGAACGCTTGAGGCAAGGGGTCACATGCCAACTCTAAAAAAGGAAATGGAGGCCAAAATACAGGGGTGGGAGGGAGAATGTGTTTATGTGTGTGTAGAAGAGAGTCATCCTCTTCTTTACACTTCTCCTTGGAAGTCCCCCAAATGCTCCAAACTCAGTATCATCTAAAGCCAAACTCATTATATTTGCCAAAGAGGCCCACCCTTGGTTCTCTTCCAATATTTTCTAGCATGATGAAGAATATCCCCTTTCACCATCATCCAGGTTGGCAATCTAGCACTCATCCTGGGCATCTCTCTCACCCACTGTATCAATTCACCACCAAGGAGACCTGGTAATTCTACCATCGAAACCGTTCTCCATTCCCCTCACTCTTCTTACATAAACCACCTCCACTTGCGTCCCTGCTGCTGCTGTCTCTGTCTTCTTGCACCAGCCTCCTCCCTAGTCTTGCTGGTTTTACTCTGCCCATGCACTCCAGTCTGTTCTTCCACAGTCTATCCAGGGAAATCTTTAAAAATATATACATTTTACCAATCTATAAAAATTCTGCAATGACTTCTCATTGCTGTAAACATTAAGTCTAAAAATCTTTAATGAATTTTAATGTCTCTTAAACTATCATGTGTATACAAATCACCTGGAAATCTTTTAAAAAGGTAACTTCTAATACGGTATGTCAGGCTGGGCCTCAGATACTGCACTCATAACAAGCTCCTGGGTGATGTTGATGCTGGGGCTGTGCAGATGACACTGAGTAGCAGGGACCTATATTATCCTTACTGCTCTGGTCCACCACTTTCAGGTGTCCCTCCTCTGCCAGTTTTCTATCCACGGTAGCCTCCTTTTCATTCCTTGGAATTAGCATGCTCAGCCTCAACCCAAGCCACTAAACCCAGTCATTCCTCTACACAGAGTTTTTCTTACCCACCCTCATTTTCCCACCCCCAACCCCCCCATGTACCTGATGCACTCATATTCACCTCTTAGAGCTTACCTTCAGACCCATTCTGACACCTACCTGAATTTTCCTTCACAGAACTTAACACAGTTTGTATTCACATTTTTAAGTCCTGTTATTATTTGGTTAATATATTTCTTTATTATCTGCAGATTCCATGAAGATTAAACTTAAGAGTAAAAACCAAGAATTATGCTATCGGGGGTTCAAGCGTTCTTATGGATCCCTCTCCTGCCCCCTCAGAAAGAGATGGATACCAGGAAATGGCATTATTTCATTATTGGCTAGAGTGAGAGATGAGCCCCAGACGCCTGGACACATGCCAAAGATGGAAAATAATAGAACTTTGCAGTAGCAGGCAGGAGAAAAGGAGCAGACCTGAGGCACCAGAGGCCGAATGTGAGCCACATGTCATTGGTCTGCTTTGCTTATCATTAAATCTGATGGCCCGTCTACACCAGTGCAATGTAGGTATAATGTGAGTCATGATACTACCTACATATGTAATTTAAACTTTTCGGGAAGGATGAAAAATGTAAAAAGAAACAGGTGAAGTTAATGTTAATATTTTATTTAACACAAAATATTATCATTTTAGAACATGATTAATATTTTACCTTCTTTTTTCTCTTCAAACTAAGTCTTAACAATACAGTGTATATTTTATGCCTACAGCAAATTTCCGTTCAGATTAGCCACAGTTGCAAGTGCTCAGGAATCACATGTGGTTAGTGATTGCCCTATGGGACTGCATAGCTCTAAACTTGACCTCACTCTGCATCTCTTGAATGAATATACGACCTGGCATATATGGTGAAATGAACATCTAGAAGAGGGTACAGCCAACAGCTGCAAACCTGTTACATCCCTGATTCTATGCCCCTTGCAACAAAGTCACGCTTCTACCTGCTGCTGTGGGCTGTGTGCAACATATTCCTCTCGGTTGAAAGCCTACGGTGTGAACAACTCTCACTATTGAGAATGTAAAACAGAACTGGAAATAGAGTCTAAGTGCTTTTATTTCTGTACCAACATGCCTGAAGGGTAGAAACAGTTTTTAAAACATCTTGTAGTTGATTTGGAATCTTGAAGGAAGGTGATTGAAGGATTCCTGGTTTTACATCATTTGCATGCTCCTAATGAGCCACTGACAATTCTAGGAATGCATGCAGCCTGTATATATTTACATGCATTAGCATGCGCTGGTGACACGGGACAGCTCCTTAATAAAACATTCAAGACAAATTCTCTGTGACTTCTGGGAAAGCCATTCATAAACACGTGTGTAATTTTGAAATTAATCAAATGCATTCCTTGATCTGTGCTACACAGTGTGAATAATATCACATAAGTTGTGTGCTAAACATAGTATATTTTTATTTGTAACTCAAGGGATCTTAATTCTACATACAAGCTTTTTAATGTGGGTTTTAGAGACCCTTGGAAAATAGGCTGCTAATCAAATACAGCAGGTGTTTTTGTCAGGACCGTAGAGATTCCTAAAAGCCAACAATATAAGTCAAAAGTCTTCTGGTCCCACCTCCTAAATTCCAAGGGAAGGTCACTTTCACAGTTTGTCCACTGGTGTGCTGATCAACATTTTCATCAGCCACCAGAAAGAATCTGAGCAGCTTCCCCCAACATCACCTGTCCTCAATCTCTAGGCAATTAGGGGGAAGGGAGTGGAAGAGGAGAGAGGCCTCACACAGCATCAGAGCCCCACGGCAGTTCTGTTGGAAGCCTTCATTGAAGCCATCTGGCTATGGACCACTGAGGTTTAAAAGCCCACTTTTTCTGCTCACCCAGCGGGATGGGCCCAAACTAGGACTCTGATTTTCCATAATCTGCTTGCCAGCATTGTTCCCTTTTCTCACTTGCTCTTTCTCTTAGTTTCTCTGCTGCCACTGTAGGGAGTTCCTTGACATCTCTTGGGTGCCTCCAAGACTCTGATGTACATTTGCTCATTGGTCAAAAGGGAGCAATACTCTCTTCTGGTACTCAGGTGTTTCAGAAGAGATACCCACAATTAAAGTGGGTCCCTAGCAATCAGTCCTTTCCCTTTATTCCACTATATCAGGGGTGTCAAATTCATTTTCACCGGGGGCCACATCAGCCTTGCAGTTGCCTTCAAGGGGCTGAAATAATTTTAGGAATGTATAAGTGTAACTACTCCTTAACTGTTAAGGAGTTGAAATTACATTTGGCCCTTTGAAGGCAACTTGGAGGCTAATGTGGCCCCCAGGGAAAATGAGTTAGACACCCCTGCACTACATGGTTTTAGCAGGGTCCACGTTTCCTAGAGACAGGGCTGGATAAGGGAGGCTCAGACTTAGCCCCTTTCTGTGTGTATCCTGAACCACTTGTCTGTCCCTGCTCTTTGGTTCTGCTACTAAATCTAACCGCTTGCACCCATGTGCTGCAAATAGAGAATATTGTTTTTTCTCATAATTTCTCTATTACCTAACCGCACTCTGAATTCACGCAAGCTCTCCCCCCCTCTCAGATGGGCTGGACTGTGAATGCATTTAAACTCTAGTGGTGGACAAGATTCAAGTATTTTCTCTTAGAGCTCATTGGCCTCTGGTTAGACATTTGTTCAACTGTCTCTGAACATTGTGTTCAGAGGTAAAGAGTCTGGGTCTGCCCAGAGAACATGAAGGACTGGCAGGAGGTGTCAGTCCTCTCCATGCTGAGAAATGCTCTTATAGCAGGCACATCAACTCTAAGTGTGTTGCGGCCTTGGAGTTAATAAAATTTAAATAATCAGCCTTATGGATAACAGTGTGGTAATTACTGGGGGGTGGGAGGGTACGAGGGGACTAAATGGTAATGGAAAAAATACAATAAAGGTTAAATCAAAAACAAACAATCGGCCTCTACATTTCCAGTTTTCTGTTATTATGGATAATTTAAATTTCCATGATATACATCCCCTCATAAGAAGGAAATGTAACTCATGTATGTGTCATAGTAAACGTAGTTATTTAAGTCAGTTTTTTGTGCACAGGGTATGGGAACATGCAGGTTCTAGGATGACATCGCAAGTTGCCTCGTTGAGAAAGGACTTTGCACGTATTAGGAGAAAGGGAATTTTCATGCATGTGATCATTAAGCTAAGTAAAAGGCAGTGATCTATTCTTTGCATACTTAACTACTTCCTTAGCAGCTAGTAAGTATTTGTGAGGCACTTCCTCTTTGAATTCAACCTTTTATTAGGTTAACCTCTTTGAGATGGTAAATACATTTGTATAAGGATTGTGATATTCAAAGTATGTTTTTCCTGAAAATAAACAAGTGAAGAGTATATATTATATAGAGCATCACACATTTCCATTAACTTCATTCATTTTGGAGAATCTTCCCCATATGGAATTTAGTAAGGAAAAATATGATAAAATTTCCAACTTTCCATTCCAAGTGCATTTTGATATATTAATATATCACCCCAGTGGCTGTTATTTTCCTAATAAATTTTCCAAGAATTAGGCAGAGAAATGGATAATCCACATGAGTCCAAGATATTCTTTCAGGAGGAGGCATGTATTACTATGTCAGTGGCAATTCTACTGAATCAGCAGCTCAGACAATATTTAACTGAAAAAATCAACTACAAATTTTTGTTCTCTACTATCTCAGTTATTATAACGTGTTACCTTCCCTCTCATTGTGCTTCTCTGCTTTCTGTAAGCCTTGGTAGGTATCAACACTTGCGTCACTGATAACAAACAGTATTGTTAAACTCTGGGATTGGATGTAAAAGATAATGTTATACTTGAGTGATTTGGGAAGAGGGAATCTTGAGTGAATTATCTTCTATTACCTCTCTAAGCTGTCAGGATGGGCAATTTGGGGTAACATGCTATAAGACACAACACTTGGTATCTTTCTTATAGAGGGTTCCATGCCCTGACTGGTGTGGCTCAGTGGGTTGGGCATCATCCTGCAAAGTGAAAAGTTGCTGGTTTGATCCTGGTTGGGGCATATGCCTGGGTTCTGGGCCAGGTTCCCAGCTAATGGTGTGAGCAAGAGGCAACTGATTGATGTTTCTCTCTCACATCGATGTTTCTCTCCCTTTCTTTCGCCCTCTCTTCCCCTCTCTCTAAGAATAAATAAAACCTTTATAAAATACTGTTTAAAAAAATAGGATTCCAGTCTTCTCCAAGTGGTCTCATGCAATATGAGATCATTTCCAAAGTTTAGGACATTAAACAGTAGCCTGATAATCTGTAAGTTTCCCTAATTTCCACTTTATATCCCCTCCAATAGGCATCGCTAAAATATAGGCGATTAAGCAGAAAACCTATGCACAGTCATTGCTTACCTGCTTCTACCCCTCCCATTCTTTCCACCCCCAATGGAGGGCAAATAAGATTGAGGAAAGGATGCCAGTGTACATGCCTCTAGGCATGGCTTCTCCTCCAACCCTTGGACTCCTTCCCATGTTCTAGTTTTACTACCTCTCTGGGAAAGAAAACATCCAAGTGATTTTCTGAACATTTCTGCAAGACTGCCTTAATGATTCTCTATCAGGCCTTGTGTGCTTTATGCCTTGAAGGGGATTTGTCAGAACCAAGAAAGGTTTGTAAATCACCTCTGGGTGACTTGGCCAAAAGTCCACCAGTCTCTCATCCCCCCAAGTGATTTGCCATCTAGTTTCAGTTCTAGCACCTGATAGTGTGGTTGATAAACTGAAATCCTAACAATCAACTGACCACAGTCTGAAGTAGCAGTGGACTGAAGCCAATGTGTGCTGGGCCTGGTGACAGCCGCTATGTGACCCAGCTTGTCAGCAGCACAGGCAGGGCCTCAGGTTGTAAGTAGTCCTGGCCCTTCCAGATGAATGAGAGCTGACAGGAGTGATCACTGTGACGTGGACTGGAGTGATGACATGAAAGCAGTGACATGTGTGGGACTGAAACACCAGGCACAGATATGTCACTTGTGATGGTCAGAGCAATGACAAGGGACTTGCACTAACTTTACTTGATTTCAGTTTAAAGATGTCCTTTGTGCTAAGAGCCAGGACTAGTTGGGAGTCATGTACTGGGAAGACCCCCCTCCCCCCAGAAATCCCCACTCCAATTTAATCTCAGCTACAAAACAAATGGGCATTTTTGCCATTAGAATAGTGATCCTTAGCCCTGGCGTCACATTAGAATCACCTGAGCACTCTTGGCCTGGCCTGGAGGTACCGATTTAATTGGTGTGGAGCAAGACACAGGCATTGTTGTGTCCTGAGAGCCCCCAGGCAACTCTGATCTGTAGCAGTGGTTGAAAACCACTGCATTGGAGGACGGGAAATGAAGAGTAAATGCCCTGGAAAATGGGTATAATTTTATCCATAATAACACTATGAAGCTCACACCCTTTCCTATTTTATTACCTTGTTATTTGATTTTTAGGTGTTGACATCGAAGCTCAGCAAGGCCAAAAGCATTCTCTTGACTCATCCAACAAGTCACTTGGTTCTGGGACCACACATCTTGCCCCTTCTGTCTAATGCCCTTTCTTTGAGCTAGAAGTTAATATTAATTTTGAACCCCAAACAAAACAGTATTACCTTGCCCCTAGCCCAATTTGAACTTTGAGGATCAAAGGATAGGTGAGCGAGAGTTCTTAATTCAATACCAGAAACGTGTGATCCCGTATTTTGTGGAAGTGATGCACAAATGTTAGAAAAGGCAGGCACTAATTTCCATTTTAGCTGAGGCGGTAGTTTTCCTCAACTAATAGTGTTCCCATATTTTTTGATACATATTCTAACTCAGATGTGGGGAAGGATGGGGGTGAGGTGGGTCAAGATAATGACAAAGACCAAACTGAGTTGATCCTATCTTCTTCCACTGTCCTGGCTTCTTATCTGGGACTGAGTTCCCACGTCAAGCCCTATCTCCCCCAAAAGATCCAAAATATGTCATTTCCTTACCAATCTATATAACTTTGCCAATCTATATCTTTTCCTAGGGTTATTCGCAAACATTATCTCTAATGTAGACTGAAAATAATGTATACATAGGAAAATGGGTTAGAAACACAAATAAGTATGCGGATTAGGTAGATATGGTAGATGACAGATTAATAAATTGAAAGATGATAGATGGGTATGTAGGTGGATAGATGGATAGATAGATAGATAGATAGATAGATAGATAGATAGATAGGTAGATAAACTTCTCATTGCTTGGGGTGCCCTGTGGAATTCCACAACTATCTTTGAGTAGCTCTGAATGTAATGGAATAGAAATGAAAACTAATCCTTTTATCTTCCTTCAGTGTAGCCTTACAGGCTGGGAGAGAAAATATGCATGCACAGGGTGGTGGTGGGTTAGAGGATTTCAAATTGCATCACTATGACTCTTAAAGTAACTTTTCACCTTAAGTGACATGCCCAGTAGTAACGGCTACTTGGAAGTGAAAGTAAAATTAGGTGTTAATATGATAGGAATTGAAAGCAAAAGTATAACTCAAAAATTATTTTTTAATCAGTCCTTTAAACACCAATACACTATAATTTTCATCAGTAATTTTTAATTAAAAAAGCAAATAGTGAAATAAGCTATTTGCACTAGGAAAAATGGCCATTTCATGTCTTTTTTGTGAGAACCAACAGTTTGGATTGAGATGTATGATTGACAATGAAATGTTATTCACCAAATATAAAAGTTTGTCTAAATATAAAAGTTATCTTCTTAAAATACACCCAGGGCACAGTGGCAATTATAAATATGTATTTGATTCATTTTCATTTATGCATAAAAACAGAAAAACAGCTAATATCACAAATTTTTTATCACATTAATTTTGTGGAAATATTTCCCTCAAGTACAGCAGAGATGATCCAGGAAATGTTAGTCAACAACTCATCCCAAATTAACACAGCTAAAGAGCTAAGAAATGATAAAAGAGTAAACAAGACCCCAATTATTTCCCCTATACTTGCCCCTACCTCCCAAAAATTGTCTTGGAGAACTGGGCTGCACCATCAACCTAGGAGTTGATTGCACTATTCAGGTGCTCAGAGCTGCCTGCTCCCTGCTTGAGTCCTCTGTTTTCAGCCCCATCGGGATCTATGGTCTGGTCCCTCTTTGAGAAGCTATGACATCTAATCTGTAGGGGCCAGGAGTGAAAGGTCTTGAGTACTCATATCCAGCTTCCTGAAATGTGCATCCAGAAATTAATGAGTCAGAGGCACGAAGGGCGGTGGGAGCACTCTGAGACCCCCAGCGAAGGGAGACTACACGCTATGTTTAAATGTCCTTGAATAAGCACCTTCCCGGAGTTAGAGTGAAATCACTGAACATATTCATAAAAACATGTATTTTTAGGAAAACTGTGACCTTTCTAGAGTAAAAAAAATATTAAGGTATCGTAGAGGGAGGAAGTTAATTTTGTTTATT
Source organism: Desmodus rotundus (assembly GCF_022682495.2). Taxonomy (NCBI): domain Eukaryota; kingdom Metazoa; phylum Chordata; class Mammalia; order Chiroptera; family Phyllostomidae; genus Desmodus; species Desmodus rotundus. The sequence goes on along the minus strand of NC_071397.1, from coordinate 16,388,240 downwards.
TATTAATTTATTTTTCTAGCTTTATATTGAGGTATAATTGACAAATAAAAGAAAACTAACTTTAAAGAAATTAAGTTAATCTCAGATTTCTTTTCCTGGCTGAACAAGTTTACAATTTGAAAATATTCTACATTAATAGTGAACAGAGAGATGAAATTGATAACAAGTTAGTCTGCCAAAAATGTTTTTTAAAAATAAGGCTCTCTAAAACTTTGAGGTGGCAGCAAGAGAGATACTCAATATAGTTGGGACTGGTGCAAGTGAGTAGGGATATTTTGAAAAACAATTTGGTTATATATGTGAAGATGCTTAAAACTTTAGATTCAACTTATAGAAAACCTATCCTCAGGGATAGCAAGAGGGTTAAGACATCGATTTCAGTATGAAACAATTTAGCTCATCATTATTGGTTAAAGGAATAAAAGCATGATAACCAAAAATAAATAGATAGATGGGTAAATTAACTATGGTACTCTTTCCTATAAGATTATTATAGAGGTATTAAAGTTTCCAAGTAATATTTCACAACATTGTAAAAGCATTCACACAATATTAATGGTAAGGCAAAATATAAATGTATATGAGTATACACATATATCATGATCCTAAATCTAAGAAAAATTACATGGAAAATGTAAATTTTCCTGAGCTTAATCTATTTTGTTTTTCAAACATAAAAACAGGTTGGATGAAACTTAACTAATAACTCTTGTGGTGTAATAAAGGGCTATTTTCCTGTGATTGAATCATAGGGCATTTAAATTTTTTATACTGTGCTATATATTTAAATTTTTCTATCATAAGCTAGTAATATATTATCTGAAAAATAATTATATCTATTTTTAAGCAGTAAGAAAATTTTGTCAGCTAAATCCAACTGCTAGTTTCCTTGGTCTGAGAAGTGAGATAGCAAAACACTTTTTAAATAGAACCATAAAATGTCAAGTGATTACTACAGTAAGTTTCTCTGGAAATTCAGAGGAAGAAGAGTTAGTTTCTTGGAGAAAATGGAATATCTAGTGAAGCAGACCTGAAGTCAGATTCAGAAGGCCTTGAATGCCAGACTAAGGGAGCGATTAGAAATTTTTGAAGGGATTTTCGTGGCCCTACCTAATGAATCTCCTTTGTTCTTCTCCATTAAAGCTGGCACTTGAAAATGTATATGCATATGTGTATTCATATTTGAACGTATGTATACTGGATGTATTCACCCCTAGGCAGGAAATAATGTGTCTATAAAGAAGAAACAGGAAGGATGATTAAGGTATTCGTTAATTAGGGTCCATTTACATTACTAGAGTCAGCTAAAATCATCCACTTATTCAAACGGAAATCTCCTCCATTTATTACAGTCATTATTACTGGGTAGTAAGAGATAGTTTGAATTCACAAGTAGAGAAAATTGCATAGTCTGTTGCTGCTCTCAGAGGTCACTATTAGTCAATGTTTGAGTAAAAGAAATTGCGATTCTTAGGAAAAGAAGTGAACATTTATTGAGTACCGACTATGTTCAAGACAGCTGCATAATTCCATAGATATTCTCATTTAGTCCTCACAGCAACTCCTCAAGGTTGATATAACCCACACTTGCTCGTAAACCATTCTGAGAAAGATGCTAAGAAAGCCACGTAGCTGGCCCACGTGAGCCTAGATTTAACTCAGAACTGATTTTCTCTCACTATACATTGATGGATGATAACTTACGACCCTAGGGCACACCCATTAACTCATGAATTTTTAATATTATTAAATTATACTTTTTGAGATTATGTATATAGATATGCAACATGTACATGAGTTTATGTAGTTGTAGGGTACATATACAGCTATCATATAACTGTGTGTTTATGTAGACATACATTATAGTAGCAACCTTATACATACTGATAGCAATATATTACATACTTATTATGTTATGTCCTTAAATATACATGTGTATATAGCTACATATAAATATGCAGGGTCTGGTACAAATAACACCCCTTTTTATTACAAAATCATAAGCATGTAATTCTGTAATATAACTATATCACACTCAAGCACACCATATAATATTTTAGGTGAAATGTTCAAATTAAAACTATAAATTATTACACCCAAATTATTACCCTACCAACAATACTCAAGCAGATGTTACTTCTGCCGGACCCTGTATATAAATAAGACATAAATATAAATTACACCTGAATGCATATGGACATATATTTATACATACGATTGTATAAGAAGACTGCTGGGCTATTGGAGAACCTATGTCGTAGCTGAGGAAACATTGCTCCCCAAAGCCAAATGAGTTCCGACTCTGCTTTTGGGGTTGCAGCCCCAGAGAAGACAGCTGGTGCTTGTCTTGAGTCCAGAGGCTGTGTCTCCCTAACAAGGACCTAGGAATCCCCAGACGGAAATGTGGAGGACCCTCCCTTTCCCTTTCTCCCATCCACGCGCCCCAACACCCACCTCACCAACCCACACCCTGTGAAAGTCCGCAGCGGGAGGAGGGGTGGCAGATTCCTTCAGCCCTGACACTAATTCTATTCTATAGACTCAAAAGATCAGCTCTAAATCTGATCCCTGCAGCGGAAGGACAATTCCCTAACAGTGAAATTTGTTCAGCTTTTTATTTAAGAAAGTGATGTACCATTACCATCAGTGAACCAACCGAACAATCAGCCCTACGAAAAATAAAGGGGCAAGTCCGAGAGAAAAGAGCCCTTGGTGGGAGTTTGCGGTTCTGCACAAAGGCTGAGGAGGCCGAGCTGTCACTCCTTTTCTCCGTCCCAGTACCCCATGCATGGCACCAGCTCTAGCGTGAAGGGAGATTTAAAAGCAACTAAGTACATATAAACATTTCTCATTCATTATCTGGGGTTTCTGCTACTGGGTGACATATCATTAGTTCTAGTGTAAGGCAAGCTTTAAAAACGTAATTACTTAATCATGCAGTTAGCTTCCCATCAATCCTAGCAGCATTTGTTCTTAACTAGCTTTTAAGAACAAAATTAGGAGTAATTTGTAAACAAAAGTAATTGAAGAAAGGCAGATATCGCCAAGGTGTTGACAGCATTAGCAGACATTACAGTTTCCCTTAATACCACCACAGCACTGCAGTTAACAACAGGTAGCTGGTAAAAGGCAACACGAGGGAATTTGTAGGTTGCAAGCTGAGGAAGTGTAACACTAGGCAAAGTCGACCTTCCCCGGGCCCCGTAGGTATCCAACTGCAACAGGTAGGCGGACCCTCTACTCCAAAATTGATTTGCATTATAATTTGATAACTTGGAGATTTATGGTATGGTTTAACATTTTTAGCATGGCATGAAAATAATTTCATTATATTCTTCATTGCCTCTGATTGGAGATATTGAGTCCAAGAATTTTCCCATGAAAGGTGCCGTCCTATTTACATGAGCCACAGGGGTACAGTTTCCATCTGGTAAGCCCCTCTCAGGAAAGGTGTAGTAGTGACAAAAACGCGGGGGACCAGTACTTTCTCGAAAGGAGCTTTGCCTGTGTTTCCTTCCAGCTACTGCATGCAGGTGGTTTTCAGAGAGTTGGGGGAGGATGAAGAGGGTAAAGGGGACAAAAACACGCTGACGGAACGAGACTAAGCTTCAGGTGGTGAGCACACAATAGAGTGTACAGATGTTGTGTTTTAAGTTGTACAACTGGAATTTATGTAATGTCACTAGCCAATGTTATCTCAAAGAAAGTAATAAAAAAGTGAAAACAAAGAAAGACTTAAGCCACGTTTGTAATAGCTGAATAGTTAGCTTCTGACTCTGCCTATTGGTATGGGGGACTCTATAGCACCTCCAACAGAAATCATGAAAACGTGTAAGTCTCGGAGTACAAACAGGAGTATCGGGCCCTGGAATGGGAATACTACTATCTTTGTTTTATAGATGAAGTAACTCAGGCTGAAATGAATCAAATAACTTACCAAAAATCATACATATAAGAAATGGCACAGTTGGGATGCAAGTCCTGGTATTTGTTTATTTTTGTTGCTGTTGGTACCAGGATGGCGAGTCCAGCTGTCTCTCCAGGATCCCCCAGAATTCAACAGAACTCCTGAACCCGGAATCAGCACCAGCTTCAGTTCTGCTCCTGAAACCTTCCACTATGTGACTTTAAGTTGTAAAACTTCTCTGAGCTTCCGTGATCCCATCAGTAAAAATTAGTATCTTGGTAAAGTTACCTCAGTCTGTGGCTGTAATGACCTCATAGAGTAACGAAAGTAAAAATTCTCTGTGAAGTTTAAGTTCAGAAGTAAAATATTAGTATTGTAAGATTCCATTTATATGTAGTCTAGGAATAGGCAAAGTGGCCTGTGGTAATAGAAATTAAAATGTAGTGGCCCTTGAAGAGTGAAAAATTGGGTGGAAAAGGCACAGGGAACTTGCTAGGCTAATGAAAATGTTGTATCAACTGTCAATACTCATCACGTTGAATACTTAAAAATGTGCGCCGGTTTGTGTGCAAATGATGCCTCACATTTCCATTGAAAAATACGATATGACATTTCTATTAAAGTTTTTTTGAAAGTTAAATAGACTTTTCACATCAATTGTTAGCATCTCAGAAGTGAGCTACAATCTAATGTCCAAAATGGACAGTCCAAGGGAGGCCCCTCATGGACCATTAGAAATCTCTAGGGAGAACACATATCATTATGCCTCTAAGTTAATTCAAAATAGATATCACCTCCTCTTTATATCCTTAAAAAGCAAAGCATTGAGAATCATTGTGGCCTTCCAGGTTGCTGACTCCAGCATATAAGAAGAAGATGAAATTTGTTGCTCTCTATAATTATCAATGTGGAAAAAATTCTCAAAACTTAAATGTACTAACCAGAGAATGCTAATAATATTACATGTGGTTTGGAAATAAATATAAGAGAGAACTTTCTGATCTACTGGCACATAGGACAACAGAAATTGTTACCGAAGCAAGTAACAATAGCCAAGGTCTCTGTTCACATCATTTTGCGATGGGTAAATGTTACCTTATTTCAATTTTTTTTTCATGACTAGGGTAACTTTTAATTTCTAGAGGGTTTTATGATTCTAACACAAAGAAGAATAAACACATATTTTTGAGTGCTCAGAAACATTGGGCCAGCATACGCCCACACACGTATACATGTGTGTATACACATATGCACATATATGTGTTTGCATGTATATGTATGTACACATACACCTATATGAGATCATATGTATGTGTGTACACACACACACAAACATGTGAGGTCTGTACAGAAAAAGTGCAGCCATTGTTAATATAATGAGAACAGTTGGTGCGATATCTATGGACCTGGCAGCCAAGGGGAGTGGACTGGAATTCACATGCCTGACCAATGATGACTTCACTGTAGTAGTCAGTGGGGGGAGGGGGGCAGTGCAGACACCACTGAGTGAACACGTGGTGTACGGTGTGGCTGCCGAATTCAAAATGACTGAGTGAGTAGAGAAATGAATCTGCATCAGATTTTATGTTAAGCTTGAACATTCCTCCATGGAAACTATTCAGATGATTCAGAAGCCTTTCAGGGAGGATGCAATGAGTGCAGTGCAAATGAAATTGTGGCACAAATGCTTCAAAGATGGTTGAGAATCTGTTGAAAGTGACCCACATTCTGGAAGGCCTGCAATAAGCAGAACACCTGAGAATGTTGAATGTGTATGAGCTGCAATCAACAAAGAGTGATGACTGACAGTGTGAGAACTAGAAGCTGACCTGGGGATTCCAAAACTACTGTGTCTGAGATTCTGACACAGGATCTTGGCATGAAACATGTCATGGCCAAATTTGTTCTGCAGCTTCTGCTAACGGAGCAGAAGGAACATCGTGCTGCAGCTGCTAATAACTTGATTCAAACTGCTGCCAATGAACCAGATTTCCTCAAGAAGGTCATAACTGGGGATGTCTCATGGGTCTGTGGCTATGACCCAGAAACGAAGGCCCAGTCATCCCAATGGAAGTCACCTGGTTCTCCACACCTGGACAAAGTGTGGCAAAGTTGCAGCAAGATCAAGACCATGTTAACTGTATTTTTTTATTGGAAAGGTGTGTCCATCATGAGTATGCCCCTCATACTCATGCGATATAATTAATAAAGAGTACTACCTCGGTATTCTTCATTGGTTGAGAAATACATTATGATGGAAATGGCTGCAGCTATGGGCCATTGGTGATTGGCAGCTTCATCACAACAATGCGCCCCACTCATGCACCATGGTCTCCTGCAGAGTTCTTCGGCAAAACATCAAATCACCCAGGGGACTGAGCCCTCCCACAACCTAGATTTGGCACCCTGCAACTTCTGGCTTTTCCCCAAACTGAAATTACCTCTGAAAGGGTATAGAATTCAGACTGTCAATGAGATTCCGGAAAATATGACGGGGCAGCTGATGGCAATTCCAAGAAAGGATTTTGCAGAGTGTTTTGAACTGTGGAAGAGACGCTGGGAGAACTGTGTGAGGTCTAAAGGTGCCTACTTTGAAAGAGGCTGAGGTGCCATTGTCCTATGTACAGTGTTTCTTGTATCTTGTATCTTCTTCAATAAATGTCTCTATTTTTCATATTACATGGCTGAATACTTTCTGGACAGGTCTCATGTATACATATGTACACAATAGTATGGTATTCAGGCTTAAAAAAAGAAAGAAGTACTGGTATTTACAACAACTGGGCAAACCTGGAAGGCACTGTGTTAAGTGAAAGAAGCCAGATGTAAAAGACAAACAAGTGCTGGCAAAGTTGTGGAGAAAAGGAACCCTAGTGCACTGTTGGTGGGAATGCAGACTGGTGCAGCCACTGTGGGAAACAGTATGGAATTTCCTCAAAAAACAAAAGATGGAAATGTCTTTTGATCCAGTGGTCCCACTGCTGGTACTATACCCTCAGAATCCTGAATCACCAATTCAAAAGAACCTATGCACCCCGGTGTTCATAGCAGGGTTATTTACAATAGCCAAGTGCTGGAAACAGTTAAAGTGCCCATCAGTAAATGAGTGGACCAAAAAAAAAAAATGTGGTACATTTAATAATGGAATACTATGTAGCAGAAAGAAAGAAGGAGTTCCTCCCTTCAGCGACAGCATGGATGGAACTGGATAGCATTATGCTAAGTGAAATAAGCCAGGAGGTGAAAAGCAAATACCCTATGATCTCACCTATAAGTGGAACCTAATCAACAAAACAAACAAATGAGCAAAATGGAAACAGAGACTTGAAAAGAAAAATCAAACTGACAGTAACCAAAGGGGAGGGGGGAGGGGGTTAATGAGGGGAAACAAGGGGAAAGGGCAAGTGAAGGAATATCAGTGGAGGACTCATGGGCAGGGACAATGTGGGGGATGGGGTAGAGGTGAGCAATGGGGAAAAAGGCAGGACAACTATAACTGAACAACAATAAATTTAAAAAATAAAGGCAAAATTTTTTAAAAAAGGACAAATACTGCATGACCTTACTTACATGTGGAATTTTAACTAGTCAGACTCATAGAAGCCAACTCGAGAATTGTGGTAACCAGGGGCTGGGGAAAGGGGAAAATGGGAAGATGTTGGTCAAATGATACAAGCTTTCAGTTATAGAAAATAATTAAGTTGTGACAATCCAATGTCAATAATGTGACCACAGTTAATAACACTTTCTTGTGTCCTTAACACTTGCTAAGGTAGATCTTAAGTGTTCTCACAGAACACACACTTGCACAAATGATAACTACTTGAGATTATTCACAATGTATATCAAATCATCAAGTTGTACACCTTAAATACATAAAATTTTTATTCTCAAATATTCCTCAGTTAGTAGAAAAATGAGACTCCAATTCAGATTATGAAAAAAAAAATATCGGGTCAAGTCTCCATAGTCCAAAGCAAATCAATCAACAAGTTTCCACTGAGTGTCTCCTGTGGGCCCAGAACAACAGTTAAAAGGGTTGAGATAATTATCCAGATAATTATCTAGGCCCCAAAGTGACTTTTATTGGTTTACAGAGAACATTTGGGTAGAAGGAGGCTTTTCCCTTTTGATTATCTGTAAAACTAAATCAGTATTACAAGACTGGTTTAGTTCTTTAAAAGATTAAATAAAAATTACTTAAAATAAATGTAAACAGTTCAGTTGGGAAATTCTTTTGACAGACCTTCAGAACTTGAAAACATGCATCAGCTTAGGTGTTTTTCTTCTTTTAAAATATATTTTATTGTTTATGCTATAGCATTTGTCCCAATTTTCCCCCTTTGTCCTCCTTCACCAGTGCCTCCATTCCCTCTAGCAATCCCCTCCCTCAGTTCATGTCCATGGGTCATGAATATAGGTTCTTTGGCTACTCCCTTTCCTATACTGTTCTTAACATCTCCCTGTCTATTTTGTTTCTACTGATTTATACTTCTTAATCTCTGCACCTTTCCCCCTTTATCTCCCTATCACTTCCCAGCTGATAACCCTCAAAATGATCTTCATATCTATGATTCTGTTCCTGTTCTTGTTTGCTTAGTTTGTTTTTTAGATTTAGTTGGAGTTGTGAATTTGTTGTCATTTTAATGTTCATAGTCTTGATCTTCTTTTACTTATATAGTTCCCATTAACATTTCATATAATAATGGCTTGGTGATGATGAACTCCTTTAATTTTACCTTGTCTGGGAAACACTTTTTCTGCCTTTCCATTCTAAGTGATAGCTTTGCTGGATAGAGTAATCTTGGATGTAGGTCCTTGCTTTTCATCACTTTGAATATTTCTTGCCAATCTCTTCCAGATTAAAAAGTATCTTTTGAGAAATCAGCTGACAGTCTTAAGGGAACTCCTTTGTAAGTCACTCTGCTTTTCTCTTGCTGCTTTAACAATTCTCTCTTTATCTTTAATCTTTGGCATTTCAATTATTGTGTGCCTTGGTGTGGTCCTCTTTGGGTCCAACTTGTTTGGGAGTCTCTGAGCTTCCTGGAATTGTATGTCTATTTCCTTCACCAAATTAGGGAAGTTTTCTTTCATCATTTTTTCAAATAAGTTTTCAATTTCTTGTTCTTTCTCTTTTCCTTCTGGCACCCCTATGATTCAGATGTTGGTACATTTGGAGATGTCCCAGAGGCTCCTTATTCTATTCCTTTTTTTTTCTAAATTCTTTTTTTCTTCTTTCTGCTCAGATTTAATGTGTTTTTCTTCCTTGTTGATTTCCTGTAGATTTTTCTTTATTTCACTTAATGCAAATTTCTGCCTGGGTCTTTTTTATGCTATTGCAGTACCAAATGATTTCTTTGAGCATCCTGATCACCAGTGTTTTGAACTCTGCGTCTGATAGGTTGTTTATCTCCATTTCATTTAGTTCTTTTCCTAGAGTTTTGTTCTGTTCTTTTATTTGGGCCATATTTCATTGTCTCCTCAATTTGGCAGCCTCTCTGTGTTTGTTTCTGTGTATTAGGTAGAGCTGCTTTACTCCCTGTCTTAGTGTTGAGTATAGTAGAAAAGGCACCTATAAATTGTGTGGAGTAGAGCCTTAGGTAATCACCAGGGTGAGAACCCATTTCACGGTTTTGTGGCTCTGTGTGGATTCAGAGAGGGGACAGTGCCACTGCCTGGCCTCTGCAGATTGCCTGGGAGGGAGCTTCTCCCAGCAGTTGCCCTGTTGCCTGTCACCTCACTTTCTCCCCTTCTTTCCGTATGCCACTTGTGCCCTTTCAGCTGTTGCCCTGCTGCTGAATTCCAGAGGGGGTTAGTCTGCATGAGTCCTAAGTCCATAGTGGGCCCTTTAAGAGGAGTCTTTTGAGAATTTCCCAGTTTTTTCTGCCACCCCAACCCCCACTGGTTTTTATAGACAGAAGTTATAGGGACTTATCTTCCTGGCGCTGGAACCCTAGGCTTGGTGGTCTGGCCTGGTGTTGGGATGCTCGCTCCCAAGGTATCCCTCCCAATTTTTATCCCTCCCAATTTTTATCCACTACACATGAGTGTGGGACCACCTATTCTGCCACCTCTCCACATCTCTCTGTGTCTCTGTCCCTCTTACCCATCTGGGTGAATGCTACTTCTTTAAATCCTTGGCTGTTGGACTTCCATACAGCTCAATTTTCTGATGAATCTGGATTATATTTGTTGTGTAGTCTAGTTGTAATTTTTGATGTAGTTGTGTGGAGAGGCAAAGCATGTTTATCTACAGCAGTACTTGACCAGAAGTCGTATCAGCTTAGGTTTTAATGTCAGTCAGCTAGATGAGACTTGACGAACTGTCCAATCATGAAGACTGCTCAACATTCCCAGTAAGAATCACAGTTTATTGTCTTTTTCCTTAAGAAAATGAAGAATTAAGTTGATCTGCAGTGGCAAAAATAAGACTATCCATATCCATGGACCAAGTTGAGTTTTGAAGTGGGCCAAACATTTATGGATAAACTGCCTCCCTATGTTACGAGAAGCTTAGGGCAAATCCTTGTCAAATACAAAAATCTTTCTCTATCTAGATGCCATAGGAATACCTCTACCACCACCACCATCATCATCATTATTACCATCTTCAGACATTTTAAAAAGTACCTTTATATAAAGCTGTCATTCTATGATGTTTAATGTCATCTCTCTTATGTCTCTACAAAATGCAACATGAGTCCTATAATGGGAAAGGGTGACCCACAGAATTAAGGCTGAGGTCTTGGCTACAATCACTGAGCTCTCCTCCTTGACAGGCAGCTTTTGATTCTGGCAAGCCCAGTGTCTAGAGGGAGCAGACGCTCTGAGAGAGAGAATGTAGATACGGTGGAAAAGTTGTCCTGCCGTGGAACCTGCTGCAGGGTCTGCCTCCCACTTCATTCTTCCCGTGGCTTTGCTGGAGGTCTTCACCTCTACTTCAGAATCAGAGCCCAAGGGGAGGAATCCGAATGCTGGAAGCTTCTAGGTAGTTCACTGCTCCCCAGTGAGGGAAAGAACACTGGCTGGGGGGTCAGGAAGACCAGGTCTTAATTCTGAACTTTCTTCCAGTTATTTAATCAAAGTAATAATAATAGGTGCTTTACATTTATTATTTTATTAATCCTTAACTCAGGCCTAAAAATGCTTTCCAGGGAAGTTGAAATTGTTAGTTTGTTACATCAAATGTAATATTTGTCACCTCTTTGGCAACAATTTCCTCCTCCCAGTCACTTTCCTTTTTTTCCCTTCATATCATCTGACCCTCCCTCTCTAAAATTATTTTTAAATGTGTTTATATGTATGTGTTGTCTACCTTCTTCACAAAATGAAAGCTCAGGAGAAGAGAGGTCTTGTCTGGCTGGTGGTTTCTAGAAGATTACTACCATTTAACAAGGATAATTCAACAAACAAATGAAAAGATAGCCTTGTATGGAAGAAGGAACTATTATTACTCTCATTTTACAGGTGAAGAAAGTAGGATTAAGTTCTGGCAGAGCCCTGGGCAGAGGAGCTTCCTGGTTGGGCATCGTCCTGCAAAATAAAAGGTCACTGGTTTAATTCCTTGTCAGGGCACATTCCTGAGTTGTGGGCCAGGTCCTCAGTCGGGGTGCATGTGAGAAGCAACCAAAGGATGTGTCTCTCTCACATCACTGTTTCTCTCCCTCTTTTTCTCCCTACCTTCCCCTCTCTCTGAAAGAAATAAATAAAATATGAGAGAGAGAGAGAGACAGAGAAGATAGAAAATTTGCCCAAGTCAGTCCCCTAGCAAGTAAGGGTCCAGCTGTGAGTCCTACTTCAGCCGTCAGCCTCACAGACCACCCCCTTAGTGCCTGCGCTTCAGCTCTCCATGTCTCTGTTTTATCATGTGAAAAAATGTGGATATTGTCTGCATGTTGGGGTTATTGTATGGACAAAGATAATGTGCACACAACTTCTGACATGCGCTGGTCATTCAATAAATGGTACATATAATCTCTCTGGGGGGGTCTCATGAACAGAGTGTAACCCTGTGTCCTTCATGAGGATGCCAGCCACACTCTACCTCCAAACCAGGATAGTCACGTCTCTGTGTAGGCTAAGCCTAGCTTGCACGGAACGAAATAGGAAGGAAAAGAATTGAGCATTTATTATCTACCATGTATCAGACACACATTAGCATACTTAATTTTAAAAATAGCTCTATGAAGTATTCACATTTAATAGTTAAGGAAATTTAGGTTCAGAGAAGTAAAGTGACAAGAACATGGACGCACAGCAGATAAAATAAGTAGGTGTCCAGGGCCCAGGCAGGTCATACTGTATTTTAACTATTTGCCTGTATGCCTCCCTCAGCAGACTTCATGCTCTTTGACAACAGGCAGTAAGTGTTCGAGTCAGCTGTGCATGCCCAGGATCTATCATTTCATTGCACGGGGATATACACCTGCACAGACCTGCGTATATCCTCAGCAAACTTTGGCCAAATGGATGAAAAAAAGAATGAGATTCAATACTCCTTCTAATATATTCTGTAACCTAATTGAGCCCCCAAACCAACTCTCAGCCTTGTGAATGCGGGAAACAATGCAGAACTCCAGGAAACACATGGGAAGAGCTGCATCAGGACTAAGGACGAATGAGCATCTTGTGTTTCTGTGCAGGGAACACAGTGTTCAGAAAATAAAAGGACTAGTTTCAAGGCTTTATTCTCAAAATGTAAAAGTGAACAATTGGTACTAAATGTTCCAGGGTCTTAGTACATTGCTTAGAGACTTGCTTTAAATCAATCAATAAAATTAATATTTATTGTGCTGAGCCAGGAGATGTGGAGAAGAATACTAATGATTTACATTTGGGTGGAGTGTATATAAATGACTGTGGAGTATAATCTACTTCCCCTTTAATTCTCAATATAGCTCTGTGAGCTGGGCCTTATGCTCCCATTTTTGTTACAGGAAAGGAAACTGAGTTTCGAAAGCTATTTAGATTTCACTGAGTTGCACAGTTGGGTAGTGTCGTGACCTGGGTCTGAACTCATGTTTCAGATCCAAGCTTATGTTCAGATATTATCACAGCTGAGAAAAGAGTCTTAAGATACAGGCTCTGAATTCCAAGAGTCTATGACCTATTTGTGATGAGGCCACAGTGCTTTGGAAACAGGGACTAAACACTAAAGAATAATGAATGAAATAGAAGGGGAGACAGACTGAAGGCAGCAGGCATTGAGAGATGAGTACGTTTTCCAGGAAAGGATATGCTTAGGCTGTGCTACTTGACAGAACTTGGCAATGAAAGAATGATGACTCCAAAACCTTATTTTTTTGTGTGTCTTAGATAGTTACCAATGTAGCGAATATTTCTAAAGCAAAGCAAATATTTGTATGATGCTTTGCTGTTACAAGATACAGTAAGTTCCTTTAGTCAAGGATGAAAGCTGGTTTAGACAAAAGGCAAATTTAGATTTGAATGGGTTGAGTTTAAGGAGATGTTAGAACATTTAAGTAAAAATAATCAGGGGGGCCTTGACTTTCGGTGAGAAGCCAGAACTTCAACCTACAACACTGTGACCCTTAAAAGGAGAAAGCATTTTAAAAAATGCTTCTTATTTTCTCATTGCCATTTTTATCTTGGGCTCTATTAATTTGCTTGGCATATATTGGGGCTAAATAAGTATATGTAAATTGTTTGAATGAATAAATGATTGATTTAATAATTATATCTGTCCTACCTGCAATAACAATTAATACAAGACAGGTGGCTAAAGCCAAGAGCGATTAATCCAAATAGCAAAAAGAAATATTATACAATTTACTGTGGAGTTTTTCTCTTCTCAATCTATTTCCATGGGAAACTGTATTTTCAGGCAAACTATTTGCTCTTCAAGTCAGACCTTCTGATCTTTTATGGGAAGATGGCTGAGGCCAAAATAGATCAAATGCAGTTCCCTCGTGTGTAATGTTTCTGTTTGTTTGTTGTTTTTGTGCTTGTTTCCAGAAAATATCTGCAATCCTCTTCTGCCCACCCCAAGACTCCCAAATGTCTGCAACTCACAGACCCTCCTGATCTCCGATGATGGCTCTTGTTTAAAAACTGTACAAGTAAATGGAATCTGGTATTTAATGAAATGCACTGAAATTGTACATAGTGCCACAGATTCTTCCTACACCGCTGAACATGTCATGAGGCAACATTTTATAGGCATTGTAAAATCTTTTTACCACACACAGCTGCATTATCCAAAATTACTCAAATCTGCAGGGCATCTGAAACTCACTCTGAAACAGTAATAGGCTTTGCTGCTTAAAAAGTGATTATGACTAATGCACAAAAACAGTTATCACTAGACTTAATTGCCAAGAATTAAGATATATATATATTCATTCTCACTGAAATTTGAGCAATCACTAGGAAAAAAAAACAAGTGATTTTTACAACTTACAGAATCATGAAAGAGGCCTAGGAAAAAGGAAGACTTTATTAGCATTATTTTTATAAGTCCTAAAGTTTTACTGTTTTTAATATACCCTTGGGGTTAATTGGAGAAATTCTGAAAAATATTGATGAGTGAATCTGCCCTATAGGCATGGCCCTGCTCCAAGAGGAGATAACAGAAAGTGTGGGAAAGAGATAGGAACGGAGCCCAAGAGACTTGATTTCCAGTCTTGGTTCTGTCCAGGGCAATTCATTTACCCCTGGTCCTCACCTTCTTCTTCCATCCAAAGAAATCTTTGGGCTAAGCGTTACTGGGGCCGTTTCCTACACTAATATTCTATGATTTCATCTTAGGTGATCAAAAGTAGAAAAAGGTTGCTGTCTACCTTTGGCCTCTTTCGGAAAGAAAACACAAGAAAAGACTTAATGAAACAGGTGATACTTGTGCTTTGCTTTGAAGGGTTTGGGTGTAAAAGAAGGAGATCTGGAGCCATTCAATAGATGAGTCTAACAGCACAAGTGTGGCGGGAAGGCACAGAAATGACTCAGGAAATGGTTGCAAGGGTACACTATCTGACATTAGAGAAATTTAAAGTGAATAGTAGCTGTGACTTCTTCAGGAGGTCCAGCAGAGTTTCCAACTGCTCAGGGAAGGCCACATCCTCCTTTCCTATCTGAATTCACACTTTGTCTAGGTGCTCTAACAATGGAACGTGGAGTGGAGGTGATGCATGTCACTCGGACCTACTCCACGGATCTTTCCTGGCACCCCCACCTTGTTCTTTTTTCTTGGATGATCAAATGAAGATGACTCTGAATGGAAGCCCCAAGTGATGAAAGAACGCCCAATCAGCTTGGATTTCTAAATAAATGTATTGAGCAGAGAAACCCTGCTAACCCCAAACCACTCAGCACCTTTAGATGAGCAAGAAATACATTCCAAGTTTCAATGTTGCAATTTAGTCATTGACTATTCATAATCTAGAGAGTAATTGCTGTGGTGTGGTGGTGACTGAGGGCAGAGTCCATTGTATTGTGAGATGACAAAAATGGTTCATAGTAAAATTGAATGAGAATAGACTACATTTTCAAGAATTTCAACAGTGTAAGGACAGGGATTAAAGAGGTGGAAGAGTTAAGGAAGGGACATATACAAGCAAGTTGAGCTTGTTGCTGAGAAGTTAATGGCTGGGAGTTCAGATGATCCGAATTTGTTTCCTGGACCCAGCTTAATGAGATACATGACCTTATACAGTATTGCTTGGTACACATTTTGCCATTTAATCTTCATAATGACTATTAGATGGATGCTCTTATTTACTTCATTTTAGAGATGAAGAAACTATGGCTTAGAGAAGGCAAGCATACTGTCCAAAGTATTTTATGGTCAATACTAAAGCTGCCATTTAAACCCAGATCTACCTGATCCAAAAGCATAGAGTACGCGCTTGGATAAGGTTGAAATTGGTCAGTTACTGAAGCAACTAACAAGACAATTTCAAGATTCAGTACACGCTGAGAGCTTAGCGATCCAATCATTCTACAGTTGAGCTGGTCCATGCTATCTGGGAACATTGGCAGGAAGGGGAGATCGTCAGAAACCTCTGAGCACAAAGCACTGTTGGCACTTTGATCACTGGGGCCATCACCACCCCACACCGCATGGGGTGAAACTAATGTCCCTTGCTACAAAGAAATCTAGAAATAACTGTAGCACACTGAAAGAACAGATCATCCCTAACTCACATCTCTGTCTCTAGAAGTCAACTGCAAATAAATTGCTATTGCCTTTTGCTGCATTTTACTAATTTCTAGCTTAATGTAGAAATAAAAAGTCTCTATGTAGCCCCTAAAGGCGATAACTGCATTGTCTTAATGGGCTCTGGTTGGACAATTCAATTAGGTCTTTTTTGTGGCTTCTGCTACTCTTGTAATCCTTGTCAAGGTCAAAGGCATGTGATCTCATTAAAGGACTTATCCAATCACGTATTAATTGAACATCTACTGTGGAATAGGCAGTTTTCTAGGAAAGTAAAATACAGGGAAAACTAAGACATGGCTTTTGTGTTCAAGGAATTCCTAATGTAGTCCAGAAGGCATACAAGTAAAAGACAATTTAGCCGTGGTATAAAGGTTGAAAGCATGGAGCTTAGAGACAGGAGAGTTCAAGTTTGAGCCCTAACTCCCAGTTACCAGCTGTGTGAACATGCACAAGTTCTGTCACCTTTCAATGCCTCTTCTGCCCATTTGAAGTTCTTTTGACTATAAAATGGGGAACTGCCTCACAGGGTTGTTAAATTATCAAATATTAAAACAATTAAATGCGTTAATAAACTTAAGATTAGCCAGTGTTAGGTTTTTATGACAGTCTGATGAGCATATAAAAATAGAGAAATTAAATAAATCAGACTAGTTGGCTTAGTCACTGTAAGCCTTTCACTGGAGGTGAAAACTGAGTTGAGCATTGAAGACTGAGTAGGCATTAATTAATTAATATTAATTAATTAATTCAAAATTGTGAAGGTTTTCTAGGCAAGAGATCCTATGCAGGTGGAAACTGTGAAAGAACCTATTACAATACTAGGAAAACTCCAAGAAGTTCCATCAGATGGAGACTCAGGTATCTGAGGCAGATGCCATTGATAGGGCTGGAAAGGAAGGCAAGGGTCTCCTCGTGAAAAACCCATAAGTCAGGATCACAGTTTAGACTCCTTCCTGAAGGCAGGTAGAGCCACTGGTGATGGCCTTTATACAGGTCAATGAAAAATTGGGTGTCAGTGAATTGATGTTGGATTACCAGCCCTGGGAGTTGACTGAGGCACAGGCATTTAATGAAGATAGGCACAGATGTATGTTGACTTCCCAGGACTTGCTTTGTGTGCCCTGTCAGTGTGTGCAGATATTAAAAACCAGAACTGTTCACACCACACCTTAAGAGAGTGACAGTCTTTGTATCCTGTTAGCCACCTCAAAGTCTACCCTTTCTCGCAGCCTCATGTAAATGGAGAGCAGAAGTTAGCTCCTGTCTCTGTCTGCCCTGTTGGTACCATGAGGGCCAAGCACTGACTTCAGTGCAATAGATTGAAAAAGAAGTGAAGGGCCAGGGTTTTTTTCCTGATGATGTCATATTCTAAGATGAGAGAAAAAAAAAACACATGGAAAAGTACTTGAAAACTGGTTCCTAAGGAAGAGGGCTCCATACCTACAGCAGCGTCTCTTCAAAGCACAATTTGCAGGCTCCAACACCAGAATAATCTGGAACACCTGTTAGAAATGCAGCTGCCTGAGCTCCCTCCAAGGCCTGATGAATCAGAATCTGTATTTCTAACAAGCAATTCAGCCAACTTGCAACACACTAAAGATGAACTTATTACACCATTCCTTATTTTAAATATTCAAGTATGGCTCACATGCATCTGTAATGAGAAATAGAATTACTGTATCTATGTGAGCCTATTATGTTCCCTTAACTTTTGGGAGGAATGATTCTTATCTTTTTAGGAAACTCTCAAAGGTCAGTCAAACCTCTTAATTTTGTGGACCAAAGTTAACCACCACAGATAAGGGAACTACATCATTGGTTTGAGAAATAAGAAAGTTCAATATTTTCCTTGGTAAGTGTGATGTTTGAAAAGAGCCTTGCTTCTTCTGAAATAGCATCCATTTAGGGAGAGCCCATTGGCTTTTCAGCTGCCAGTACCATTGTCTACACATTCCAGTTACCAAGCAGTAAACCCATGCATTATAATGAAGAGTAAGATCTGATGTCCACAATGGGGAGGCCATACTCCTCTTCTCTTCTCTTCTCTTCTCTTCTCTTCTCTTCTCTTCTCTTCTCTTCTCTTCTCTTCTCTTCTCTTCTCTTCTCTTCTCTTCTCTTCTCTTCTCTTCTCTTCTCTCTCTTCTCTTCTCTTCTCTTTCTCTTTTCTTTTCTTTTTTCTTCCCTTCCCTTCTCCTTTCTCTTTCCTTTCTTCTTCTCTTCCCTTTTCCTTCCTTCCTTCCTTCCTTCCTTCCTTCCTTCCTTCCTTCCTTCCTTCCTTCCTCCCTCCCTCCCTCCCTTCCTTCCTTCTTTCCTTCCTTCCTTCCTTCCTACCTGTTGTTAGAGAAAGGGGGTAACATTGGGAAAAGATATGTAAATAATATCAGATGAACATAGTACTAGATATATGCTACCAGCACCCTGGGAGGTAAGTAGTAGAGGACCTCAAATATCAGGGAAGTTGTCACAGAGGAAGTTATGTAGCATTCTGAGCAGATGCTGACAGAGGGGAGGGATGTTCTTCCCTAAGGTGTGGATGCAGGTAGACTAACTCACAAGAGTCAAAGCCTCAGGGAAACGATAGTCCCTGAATTTCCTACAAAGAATTCTACCACCCAGCCTTCTTCATACAATGTAGATGGTCTGACCAAAATGGTCTTAACCGATATCAGACTCACACCATTTGTATATGAATAAAATATTATTCATTCTAACATAAAAAATGAAAATTAACCCAAATAATTTCTTCTGAAATCATTTAACATCCTCATTTACTTTTTTTGATAAAGAAAAAGACTTCATTTTCTTCACAGAAAGACATTTCAAGACATCCTGAGTAAATTACTAAAAAGAAATAAAACATTATGTTGTAATTAGGTTAACTCTATTTTCTCACTTCTCCCTCTGGCCACCTCCTTCCAAAATAGATCATTTTGTAAAAAGTAGCAGTTACTCAAACAAAATATGTTGGTATATCTTGCAGCCAAATGAGATGGATCAACATGGCACAACAATAGAAGCCAACCTCAGATTGATAAATTTGTCCACTAAAAAATATATCTTGAGCAGCTTTGTTAATCATTTTAAATGGTAATGGTAATATGCTTCTTTACTATTGAGATATTTATGACTAATGGTTTGATGCTGTTTAAATTTACAACACTCATCAATTTCAGTTGTTTTTCATCATTAGGAAAAATAATTCAAAGAAACTTCAATATTTCCCAAGAACAACATATAAAACAACACCAGAGAGCTACCACGCACAGAAGGCCCCTTCCATGGACTCAGTTCTGCCAAAACCAAACCCTAGAAAGACTTCTTCTGGGTAATTTCTGGGTTTCATCCAGATTTCCAAAGGCTTAAAATAAAAAGAACTCTTCTAATTCCTCAATTTAATTTGGTATCAGGATATGATTAGTTCTATTGTGGTTATGATTAGTAATATATAAAGGCTACATTTATGCCCCATGTAGAGGAGGTCATATGACCAAAGTGATTTTTCCCCTTGAGTCTGTGGGTGACTCAAGACTCATAATGTTCACATTTTATAACAGGAAATAGAAAGTTAATTGACAGCTATTTAGAGCCTTTCTAAAAAACTCAGACAATGAAGAGTTATTTGGTATAACATTTGAAAGATCGTAGAAAACAGTTTATTAGGACTGACTTCCACATTGGTTGCTGAGCCAGCAGACTGCTGGCGCTAGCTGTTTACTCAGACTGTCATTGCAACTCCAAGGCAAAATGTGTGCTAGAGTTCAAGATCGGCCTTAGCCTCTTACCACCCAGAACTGATGGACGTCAAGTTTCCACAGTGTTTCCACTCTATTTTTCCCCCTTTCTCTAAAAAGATCCTAATGTTATGTGAAGTCGGGAGTTTTGTTTCATTTTTGTTCTGTTCTACATAATCCTGCCTTTATCCATATTTATGGATATGGAAAGAGCTACATTCATAGCCATGATTATCTATTAACTCATTGATTTGCTCAACTGGGATAAGATTAAAGAATCAGAATTTGTGTTACTAGATAGTTAAATAGTAAGTGATGTACTAATATTAAGTGTACACTATTGCCAAAATTAATATGTGCATAGCAAAAGAGATAACCAGACTTGGGATATCTTAGCATGTTAAGAGGAAGAGTTCTCACACAGTGATGATGAATGAATCAATAAATTGTCCTATGTTTTATAATTATGAATATCTAACTAACCCAGACATAACATACCTATCTACAGAATCACAGTGAGCTAAGAAAGTAGTCACCAACTGGCTGCTGATAAGATGAACCTGATTTACTTGATTAATGATAATAATAAAATACTGAAATGAAGATGCCCAAAACTGCGAAAAGAAAGAGAGGGCAAACATCGACAGAGCCATAGAAGAAAATACTTGATCTGACACTCTCCATGGTTCATATGACAGAGCTTAGCTCTGGAACATGCAGACCTGTACCGCTGACTTATTCTTGAGTTCGAGCCAAGTATATGTAGGAGAACTGCACCTGCCTCTGCTTTTGAAAAAAAGGAAGGAGGGAAGGAAGGAAAGAAGGAAGGAAGGAAGTAAGGAAGGAAGGAAGGAAGGAAGGAAGGGAAGAAAAGGGAACCTCTGAAATTTAGATAAAACTCAAATAAAAACAAGGAGTGAGGAATTAGTGATTCCGATATACCAAATTTGCTATCGGGAAAATGGTTGGTATAGATAGCAAAGTTTTTAGCCAAAGAGACTCCTATGGTCAACTACTCTGCATTGTAAAGCACCCCAACCTTAATGACTAAAAACAACAACACTTTGTTATCTCCCACAGTTCTGTGAATTGACTGTGCTTACCTGGGAGACTCTTGTTAGAGGAGTCTCATGAAATTACTTACAGTCAGATGTTGGCTGGGACTACAATCATCTCAAGTCTTAACTAGACTGGGCAACTAGGATGGCTCCCTCATGGCTGGCAGTTGAAGCTACGTAGCTGTCAGCTGGGAACTCAGCCACAGCTGTCAAATGAGGTGCACTACACACGACCCCTCCATGTAGCTTAGGTTTCACATGTGATGGCTGAGATTTT
Source organism: Desmodus rotundus (assembly GCF_022682495.2). NCBI lineage: Eukaryota > Metazoa > Chordata > Mammalia > Chiroptera > Phyllostomidae > Desmodus > Desmodus rotundus. The sequence goes on along the minus strand of NC_071397.1, from coordinate 16,367,092 downwards.
AGAGGGAGCATTCCGAAAAGAAGCATTCCAAAGGATCCAAGTGATAACTAAGAAATCTAATGACCTAGTGTCTGAAGTCCCCGATCATCACTTTCACCACACTGCATCGGTCAACCAAATCACCAAGTTGAGCCTAAATTCAAGGGAGGAGAAAATGGGGCTCTGTCTCATGCAAGGCAATGGCATGGATGTATAGAGAGGAAAAGAATTGATGGCAATCATTTTGGGGGAATCTCCCAGGCATATTGTTTCTGTCTTGAACATGCTAAACACAGTCTGTAGACCCTTCACAACGGTGGGGCTATTGTGCACATCAATGTGAGGCACATGTCAATGACAAGTGCAGCACACAGATGAGGTCATGTCACTCTTCCACTTACAAACAACCAGCACTTTCACTATACTGAGAATAAAATTCACGTTTTTTAACATATCCTGCAAAGCCCTATATGGTGTGCTCCATTGCAACTTCTCTGACCTCAATTCCTTCCACTCCTTCCCCTGCTCACTTTGCTCTAGCCCCGGTTTCTGTCCAACCACCCAAGCTCATTTCCACATCACAGCCTTGTCCATTTCTCCTGTTTGTTCCTGGAAAACTTTGCCCTCGGATCTTGTACATATTGTTCCTTTACTTCACTCAAATTTCTAGGCAAACATCTCTTCGGAGAGACACCCCTCAACCACCCTCTTTAATTGGTCACGCACCATGCTCCCCTCACTCACCACCATGTCACTGCTACTGAAACTGCCTGTTTTGTGGTAGGCATCAGTCTCCACTGTGCCCTAGAAGCCCCATTAGAGCAGGGGCCTCACTATTTTGCTCACTTTCATAACCCCAGAACTTGGAACAGTGTCTGACATATAGTGATATTCTGTACCTATTTATTTATTTATTTATTTACGTAGTTATTGTTATTCTATTACAGTTGTCCCAATTTTTCCCCTTTGCCCTCCTCTGCCCATCCTTGTTTTTTGTTTTTTTTTTTTTTACATAGAGGAATGAAGGTGGACCATGCTCAAGTTTTCTTTTTAACCTGGTATATTTATAAATGACCTAAACATCCTTATAAATTATGTGAGCCTTAAGCATAATTCTTTCAACTTTCAATTTTATTTATGACTATCCATCAGCCATATAATTTAGAAAGAAGAGAGTCAAGTTCCCTAACTTACCTTCACAACGCTAATCTATCAGTTATGTAGACCTCTATTGCTGGTGCACTTGGAGGGGTCTCTCTAGTAGCCTGCAGCCTTCTGTTTCTGTTATGCTACAGGAAAAAAACAATACAAAATAAAACAAAATATTTTTCTTCCCTTCTTTTTTTTTCCAATCCAAGATGGTCTTTAGAACATGAAGGTTGGAGGGATTAAAGAGAAGAGACAGAAAAGGTAGCATTCCCTATCTTACAAACTTATTTTTTTAATTCATTTTTTGGATCCCATATTCCAATCTCTGTTCATCATTTGATGTCTGTTGTCTTAAAATCTACATGAGAGTTTCACTGGACTATTTAAATTCCTGCTAGAAACCTATATTGTCTCCCTACTTTATGCCTTTCTGGGATGTTGTTTCCTCCTTTATCGATTCAGCAAAGTATTCCTATTTTCCCTGAACACTTATTTTGTGTATCTGCCCACTCGGAAAGACTTACGCTGACCACCCGCTCCACTTCCCATTGGCCAACATTTTCTGGATTGGGTCTTGTGTTTTTAACTATGGGATAGTGAAGTAAGGGCTGTCTCCTCATCCAGCTATGAGTCCTTTCATGTCATGGGTGTCATCTTATTCATGTCTGTAATCCTATTGCCAAGTCCAAGAACACAATACACACAAAGTACTTATTGAATGAGATAACATTAAATTACAGCAAAATGAAAGGAAGAAGATAGTAGAGAATTGGGACAGTGGTATATAATGTCAAAAAGCTAAGAACACACTAGCCTCTTCCTTTCATACACACGAATCTTATTAGTTTAGGCTCAGTTATACATGCTTTTCTAGAAATATCATCATTCTCTAATATGTTAGGAAAAGAAACTGAAACTAGAATTATTTAGAGGGCAAGAATGAATTCAGGCAATTCTGGTACTCCTTTTCTGACACAAGCATCACTCCTCCCCCTGTTCATCTGCATTTTTCTTGATTGGTCTGGTGGGTAGGGGTGCAGAAAGGAGGCACCAGGTGCACTCTACAGAATTCTGTGCTGTCTCTGACAAAAGAGACGTTCTACGCATGCATTTTTTATAATAGCGAATTCTTTCTTTTTCATTATCTGTTTTGGTTCAGCTACATTTATGAAATTACATCTTTTGTGTGTGCTTTTGGGTGTGTTTTATAGGCATATAGAAATTGGGTGTGTACTCATTTCCAATAATTGAGCTTGCTGGCAAAAAAAGTTTTAACTTTAAAGAAAATGAATACTATATTTGAAAAATGAAGTGTATATATAAACACTTTTAAAAATTGATAACATGGTGCTTTTCCACTTTTTCTAAAGAAAATGAGAACAGAAGCAATCTGCTAACAAGCTAGTTAAGTTTTACTTTGTTCACTGCGTACAGAGGGTAATTTCAAATTGCACTGAAGGAACCTTCAGTTCAGCGTAGCTATTCATCACCTTGTTAATAGCCCTATTATGAGGCCCCTTTGAAACACCCCCGTAATTGAAACTTTCCAGGTGGGAAAAACAACAAAATAACAGATTTAGCTTTGGCACAATGCTTGCAATGCTTGTGAGGATTACCAAGTATTTTACAATGTGGATTGATCAATAATTGTAGAACAAGTTTTTTTGCAAAGTCTGAAAGATTTGGGTCAGTTGGTGGTTGTGGTGATGGACGAAATAAGTTAATAAAAAGATAACACTAATTAATAGTAGAAGTTATGACTTTGTGGTGACTTAGAAAATCAAGGATTGTGCTTTCTGGTTCAAGATTTCCTATAAAGTAGAAGTGGCTGATTAAGAAACACATCCATTTCTCTGCATGTGTGTGTCTTCATTGAAAGGATGAGGCTAGTATTAGGTTTCTTAAGTACCACAGTGATATGTGTTAATGTGTACTATGGGAGTATCAGACAGAAAATGGCACTAGTCCTTTCACTTTCAGAAAGAGCACAAATACCTTCCCTCCCCTCCAAATGCCCACCACTTCTACCAGCATGTGCCTATTAGAGGCCAAGACAAATGTACCACATTTAACTGCTTCTCAGCTATACGGCTTACTCTGTAATCTAATGCCAACTCCCATAAAATTCAAGCTGTAGCAATAACCTCACACAATAGGTCATTCACACAGCTTTGTCCCTTGGAGTTTATGGGAACAGTACATACCCAGGCTTGGTGTAGACCATCAAACCATTCTCTTTGACTAATGACTCTTGGTCATCATTTATGAAAGTCAGTGCTTAGGTCAGCCAGACAAAAAGAGCTTATAATAGGTTTCTTCATGTTTATTTTTCCCCATACTTTGACACCCATGAAAAATATTTTCTTTTTTTTATAAACATTTCATCTGTGCCTCAATTTTTAATTTATTACATCTTGCCTCATATTTTAAGTATCCACATAACTTCTTCATATCTCCCCTGTGAGACTGAAAGATCCCCAAGGGCAAGGTGTTTGTCTAATTTGGATTTTTATGTATCAAACAAGTGAAAGGATAGAATGCACAGTAGAGTTATTTCATACTCATTTAATGAACATGGACAGATAATTTTGAGAGACTATACGGTATAGATTGAACGGTGGACGAAGGAAACCCATGTATAGTCAACTCAGGACTGAAGTTATGTTGAAAAGATTTACTAGCTCTGTAGAAACATGCCTTTGGAATTTCAGGTCCATTTCAGATACCTTATTTTTAAGATGATGAGATGGAGACCACAGAGGCAAAGTTGCCTTTCTAACTGATGTGGCAGCAGCCAGTTATCATCAAGGCTCCATTCAAAGCTCAGTTCTCAAGACCCTAAGAAGGGCCGTAGTGGGGAAGAGTCTAATGAAGAAGACCTGGCAGGAAGAAGTGAAATTACTCACCCATTTCAGGAGAAACCAAACTTCCAACCTTGAGCCCTCACATGCCCAGAGGCTCTGTGGTTGTCACCCTCAATGGCAAGGATGAAGAGTGAGACAAACGTACTGCAGTGGAGGGGCAGGACTGACCCTAACAAGCCTGAGCTTCCCAATACCGACATCAGCGTGAGCCGGCAAAGGAAACTTCAGCGACCCCGCCAAATACTAGCTAGTCTCCATGACTCGCTTCTGCAGAAGCACCAACAGCTGTCGGGAGCTCTCCCTGGTGCTGCCACAGCACAGCCCCAACCCCCTAATTCAGCATATTTTGCCGATCCAGCTCTAGGGTTTTTGTAACCCTAGTTGCTCAGAAACAACAAAACAAACCTCTTTTGAAAACTGTTTTATAATAAAAAAATGTCACACAAGTTAAAAGCAGGGAGAATAGTTGATAAAATCTCTCGTTCCCATCCTCCAGTGAAGGATCTTTCTCAATGTGCCTGATTGTGCCCCCAGGTCCACCTTAGCATTTTGCCATGTGTGATCCATCGCCCAGCTTCAGCTCAGCCTGGTCTGTAATTTAGTCTGATCCAGATATCTGCCTGACTTACCATGATCTTACTGAGACGTATCCCCACCTGAATCCCAGACCAATAGGCCACAGGCCTCTCAAGTCTACCCAGTCACTTATTTTTTTTCTCTCTTGTTTCTTGAACTTTTATTTAGCACCTGATAGATACTGAGATGCTATGCTGAATAGTAGAGATGTAATAATTGATGACCCTCAGTCACTGTCCTGGTAGAGATAACGTAGCATCCAATTGAGGTGTGCTCTGAGTACTACAGGGTGTTGGAAGACAGAATGAGCGTCTCTTCCACCATGGCCAAGATGAAAAAATAGTACCAAAGTTTGGACTAAAACCTAAATTCCAAGGCGTTGCATTTATATGACATCAGTTATCTACTGGGAAGCACATAATAACTTTTAATTAGGTACCTGTTATTTACTAGCCTAACATGCAACAGAGCCAGTATTTTGAATAAAATAATTACTACTCTATTCAAGTAGCACTGCATAGGAATGTATGACTCTTTCCAAAGAGGTCAGGTGATACACCCTGACTAAAATAGAATCAGGGGGAAGTGCTGCGGAATGAGATCTTCCCATAACTTCTAAGCAGAGAGACTGATATTCTCTGGGAAACCACATGATGTATGATTGAGAGACATGAGTTCTAGTATTTATTGCCTTTACCTGTAATTAGCAAGTAACTACTTCTTTCCGAAACTCAGGTTTTTCTATTGTAAAACAAGAGCTGGGTTTAATCATATGCCAGATTTCCAATATGGTGCATGACTATGATTTTCTCTGTCCTGATCTTAAGGCAGAGTAAAAGGCTGCTGTCACTGAAGGGCTAGGATTGTCTGTGGGTTGTAATCACTCCCCTGGACTCCAGTTTCTGGGAGCTAACACCAGCCCATATCACGGGATTTTCTCTGAAATACTGCCTTGTGATTCCTCATAACTACATCGTGCACGTGACTCAAAATGCTCTCTCATGCATTATGTCTTTCCACGTCCCAGCCACCTGAAACAGGTATTAGTGTTCTCATGTTTTTAGAAGAGAAAACTGAGGTTATGATACCACTTAATATCATGTGAAAGGCAACTGTCTTTTTTCAGTGCATCTCAAGGGCCTATGTGGAAGCTCCTTTCTAGAATAGATGCCATCCCACAACTTTTTCTTCCTTGTCTTTTTCTTCTGTTAACTCTTTGTTAGATCTGCTGTTTGAATAGGGTCGGTCGGCAGAATGGGTAAGTACAGATGCATCCCACACTCTGACAAAATGTGTGTTTGGATAGTTGTGTACAAATAGTTCTTTTAACCAAATTTTAATATGCTGAAGGCCATTTCAGTGGGGAAAAAGTTTAAACAGTGAATAATCACACCTCATGGCAGCCTCCACCCGCAATGATTCGTTCTGGAAACTTAAGATTTCTTCTATAATGCGCACTGAAGTAGAAGCATAGCTGCACTCTCATGGGGCCCACATGGGCTTCCCAGGGAGAACATCCCTTCCTTGGTGATATCCTGCTGAATCTGGGGCTGCAAAGCCTGAGGCCCCTGGCTTTGTGTAATGCTTCCTCCCTGTTCTCATGCCTGCTTGGAGGCCCTGTGTTTCTTGGCAGCTGTGCTGTTCTTACATCATTTTAAGTAAATTAAAATTATTAGGGTAGTTTTAATAGCCAGTGCTCCCTGAGGCCAAGTAACAAACAGTGCAATTTAAAGAAAATTGGATAAATAAAATAAGGAGGAGACGAATGAAACAATAGTTGAGAAAAGGAATGAGAAAAAATTAGTCTATTAGCAGGGCCATCCACATTAAAAATTATAACAATAATAGTGAATTACTTCCAACAGGGGCCATCACACAGGACCAAACTGGTTGTGACTGATAATGCTTTGACTTCAGGGACACCAGGAGGACCTCCACGCCCACCCCATCCTCACCAGCCTCACAGGTATTTGAGAGGATGTGATTGATTCATTTATCCTCCACTAACTCTCATCTTAGGAAGTACAATGTATTATGCCTTATTTAACGTATACCTGTGTGGATAGGATGTTTTTGTTTATAAGTTTACCACTTCCATTTCATTTGTAAATAAGGTAGTTGTACCAAACTGTTTGTACAGTCTCTTAAGTGTTCATAATATCATAATCTCTGCTTCCAGAAAGGAGTCTCCAGGGACATGAAAGATAAGATATGAAAAGAGAAGAAAAGAAGATCGGGGCAATGAATGTATGCAGGTTCAAGCAGATTTCAGTAGTGGGGAGAACAGTTAGGTCCTGGGATAAGGTGTTCTCACCAATGCCACCAGAAGTACTTGCTGGCTGTTAGACCTTGGGTGAGTTGCTTAGCTTCTGTGAACACCAGGCTCTTCATCTGCAAACTAGTGTTAAAAGAAGCATCTCTTTTAGAGAGATCTGAGGATGATTTAATGGTATCACATATGCAAAATGTTTAACACAGGGCTTGAAGTACAATAAATGCACAAGAAAAGTAAGTCATTATTATCATTGTAGTTTTTTACTCAACTATGGGGAGAATTTGGAGGATTAAAGAAGAAAAATGTGCAGAAGGGTGAGTCTAGCAGTCCTAGAGTCCACACCAGTTACTCCGTGTTTTTGCTAAGGTCTAGGTTAACTGAGCACTCTGCGACACATAAATACTAACAGTCAACATTTAGTGAGAACTTTCTTTGCACTGAACACTGTTTTATATACTTTCTATGAATTTCCTCAAAATGACTATGATTAGATGCTATTATTGCATAACCATTTCACAGTTAAAAACCAAGGCATGGAGCATTTAAATATCTTGCCCAAGATAACAGACTTGCACAGGTAACCAAAGGTAAGCCCAAGACTTAAACTCCCAAAGCAGTCTGGCTGTGAGTGCCTTGCCCGCTGCCACTGTGCCACATTGCGACTACTGGCAGCTGAAGTTCAACGGCTGGCAGAGGTAGTGCCATGGCCTGTGACAGCTGTCCCATGCAGTCCTGCATTTGTGCAGCATGTGGACCCCAGTGTGGAGCTGCAGGCTGGAGAGGAGGCATTTTTTTCCTAATGCACTGGCCCGTGGTTTTTAGATTCTCAAAAGAGCCCAGCCTGAGCCAGGGTAGGCCCTGGGCTCAAGCTAGGCCTTCTTTCTCCTCTTGCACACTTTCAGCCTATGAAGCCAAGCTCAGCTCCTCCTCCACAGCTAGTGTTCTGTTATCCAGGAGGGTGTGCCCAGGAAAAGACTAATCATCTGAAAGTGTTAGCCATGGGAACAGATGCCCTGGTGTCACTTGATCAAAGAAGACAGAGCTGTTAATGTACTGGAGCATTCTCTCTGCGGAAATGAGTCACACCACAGAGCCAGGCTGCTGCAGCATCATTTGGAAACTGTAGAAAAACTCAAGGGCCACTCTTGAGTGGAGGAGAGTTCGGCAGATAGCCAGGAAAAGGTGGGAGGGTGCCAGACTCCTAATGAAAGAGTGGCTTCACAGTCAGGCCTCTTGCTGTAACTGTCTCTTCTGCTTACTCTTTTGAAAGCTAGTTTTCCTATTGTAAATAATCCCATCAAATGAAGACCATTGTCTCCCCTTTCACACAAGAGGCCCATTCAGAGTCTTCAGCAGTAATGAAAGGGAAAATCACACACAATCAAAAAGATGAGGGGTGTGGCATGTTCCATCTTGAGGGAAACAGGAGTGAAGGAGGGAGAGGAGGAGCTGGCTTGAGTGAGGAAAAGTTCAGTGTGTCCAACTTGCCCAGCCAGTTGGAAAATCTCTTGTGAAATCTCTCCGTAGCTAATGCTGGTACATGGGGAAGGGTGGGAGGCACAGAAAGGGGAGACGGATGCAGGAAACTATGCTTGTGGTTTCTAATATCTTTGGGAGACAGAAAAATAAGGAGTATGATGACTGACGCAAACCAAAGAGCAAATCTGGTGACCAAACAAAGTATTTTCTGTGGCCTTCAGCGCAAAGATATCACTCCAATTAGACTTAGATTTCCTGGGCCGCATTAACATGAGTTTCTCTGCCATTATGAAAGGTGGATATCTCAGATGATGAGCAATCAGCTGATGTTTAACAAAAAAAAATTTTAAGGCTATTGAGAAAGTTTAAAATCCTTTCAGGGATAGATTCTTGAAAATTCTTAGTTTTATTTTTACAACCAGACATCAATATCAGGTTGGCCAATCACCAAACTTTTCTTTTTAAGTCTTAAACACAGCTGACACATTTCAACGAGAGGAAAGAATAGGCTAAGGAGACAGCAGGACATACTGATGAAAAGAAAAGACTCTGGAGCAAGACTATGCGGATTCTAATGAACTCCATCGCTCATGAGTGCGTGACACTGGAGAGTCACTCAACCTCCCTGTGCCTCTGTTTCTCACATGTAACTTGGAAACAATGATAGAAAGAACCGCAGAAGACTGTTGTGAAGAGCAAATGGATTGGTGTAGGTGAAGCACCTAGAAGACTGCCTAGCACATCCTAAGTGGTCAATAAACGCTTGCTGTTATTATTGAGTAGCCGCTGTCGAACAGAGGACCAGTATCTCCCTTTACGTTGTCACCTAAGATCCACGAGCAGATATGATGTGCAATGGCTCTGACCTGAGTTTCCTCCCACTGATGTACAACACAATGAATGCTTAATATTTTGTTCGGAACAAAATGCAAATCATGCCTTTGTCTTCTCTATGGCCTTGAAGCATTTGAATGTAACTTGTCACCCAGGCTGGACATAGAAGTGCCAGCCACAAAAACTTTATTCCCGCTTTCTCTCATTTAGCCAGAGTTATCATAAGGTTACACTAAATCAGGATGGTCACCATAAGCCCGATTTTTGGAGGCTTTGGTAACATCTGATCAAATGACCTGAAAAGAAAGTGAGTCCTAAGAAAACGTCTATGAGTCATACACCATTATTCTCTGACTTTTACCCCCAAAATAGCCTAGCATAATGAAAAGACTGCTCTTTCCTTGAGATTATAGATCATGCTTTGGTGAAACTTCCCCTTAAAAGTTATCCTTTTGTAATTTTTAATGTAATTTCCCTATGTAGAAATGTTCACCAGGCCATGACGAATCTCATTAGAAGTGAGATCAAACACTACAAGGACACTGATTATTGAGGTTGCTTTCCACGAGAAGATCTCTATGTACCACTGTGGCTGTGTCCTCACTGCTCAAGCTGCCTCACAACAGCAGAGTGAGCACGCTGCGTCACTCACAGAGTTTTGCACTGCCCTGAGTGCACCAAATGTAACCAGCGTTTCAGACCCATCTACAGTGTTACACTTATGGGATGGACACCAAAGAAGCCTATAAAATTGCTTTAAATGTGGAGAGAGAAAAAATTATGAATCTCAAAGAAACAAGTTTTAAATAGTACAACATTGTTCATTCAAATTAACACCGGAGAGTGAAGATCTAGATAAAAGCACTATGTGGTCCATTCCTTGCAGTCGTAGCTCTCCATAAGAGAACGCCAGCCCCTGAGAGTGCTTCTGAGATTTTCAGAGGTAATTTCGGTTGCCCCCGTGATTGGCTGTATTGTTGGAATCCAGTGGATGGGATCTAGGGTTGCTAATGTCCTGCAATGTGTGGACAGTCAGATACAGTGGAAAGTTGTCCTACATCCCTCATGACTTTTTGTGTCCCAGGGACATTCGAATGTGCAAAGGTCTGGACACATGCTTGGCATGTTATTCCTACATCAGTTAGAGTTATTCCCTCTTCCTCTCATAATATGCTAATAAATCTCGTCTGTCATTACTCAGCCTAATGCTAGTTTTTAGTCTAGTGTTTGCTTCCACCTCTGTCCTTTCATTTTCCTGTACAGTTTGACTGGAACAGCTTCTGATCTTTTTATAGCTCTTAATCTAGGGGTAGTCATTCTAAATGTATAAAAAAATCTAATTCATCGTCATGACTTCTAGTGTAGTCATGCCCAAGGTTTCCCAAGTTGAAGTATGTATTATTTTATTATTAATTGCTTCCTTGCTATTTCCTCCTTATAAAATAATATATTATTAAATATTTAAATTACACATGACGTTATAATTATAATTACACATGAAATTATACTTTACACTTATGAATTTTCCATTTAGAATAGAAAGAGGAGCATATTTATAACATATTATACACATATTATACAAATAACTTAAAATTTTATGATATGTGTTACATAAGTGTTCTGAAATATGTTTTATGTATTTTATATTTATATATATGAATGTGTCATGTATAAAAACATTTATTTTAGGTACACATATAATGTATTATAGGGACATATATCATATAGACATACATATTATGCATGCATGGTATATTATTTGTGTTATATATTTATCTACTCATATCAATGTGCTATGTATCTGCATGCATGTGTATACTATGTACACATGCTCAAATGCATGGATATATGCATATCACACACATGTTACATGCCATGTCCATTATACACATTTTGCATGTTTGCACGGCAAATGCCTATATGTACACATGCGTGATAAGGAGATACTCCATGAGAATAAAGTAGTTGGAGAGACCTTGCTGTGATGTTTATTTATTATAATCTCTATTCTCAAATGGGCAGTGATGGGTTTGCAACTTTAGCATTTGAATCATATTTGCATGGTACATTTGAAATGAGATTCAACAAGTCTGGAAATATTTTAAAAGAAAAGATAGCAGCTATAAGAATGAGGTAACACATTGCTTACTGATTCATCAGTGCTAACATGACCGAAGCCATGTTGGAAACTAGAGCATGCCAGCCAGTTTGCCCACATCCCCATCCTTTCTCATTTGTAAGTCTGAGCCAGAGGCAAAAAGGCCCAGAAATATCTATGACTCTAATGTGCATTTTCATATTTACACATAATTCAATTTTCTTTATCCAGCTAAGACTATCATTAGAAGTTCCCAAAGACACAGAGAAAGAGCAAGTGTTAGAGAAAGTAGAGATATAAATTCAGGGAAACATACTACAGGTAGAACAGGCCTAGAACCCTCTTGGGCCAGCTTACCCAGAGCCTGGCCCCCAATCTCCTTATGTGGGTCTTCTACCTCCTTATTTTGGTGTGCAAGTCACTCCATTATCATAGACCAGGACCTAACTCCCATTTGTAAGACTTGATGCTAAGTATGACTCAGACATTAGAACTTCCAGTGAACCAGCAATTCTCTCCTCTGTGGTTAACCCTGAGATTGGCAGGAAGTTGTCTTTCCAGGTTTCATTTGGTAACAGTTCTAAAATGGGATTCCTTAGCAGGTCATCACGGCTGTGGAAGTCTTTGACCAAATCTGGTTGTAGCCTACTCAAAGCTGTAAGATATATTCAGGACAACATCTTCTTTTGTGTTGACTTTTAGCCTTCATTAAGTAGCAATTTTGCTTCCTAAAGACTTACTGAGAGCATATAAGATGTATTTTGTCCTTTATTTTATTCTGCGGGGTAGCCTTGCCTATAGGTGACAGTAGCAAGGACCATGAGGAGAAAGACATTATTAAGAGCTGCTGAAGCCAGATCAATCATTAAGCTGGAATGGTCAGACCTTCAGAAGATGTCAGACCTTTAGATCACCCACAATTAGGCTGAGAGGCAATCAAATAGGTAATGAGGGGCCCACATGAAAGGGATACGGCCAAAGGTATTAATAAGTTCTTTGATATTTTATTGAGAGCCCGAGAGCCTGTCCTTATGAGCACGACATGAGCATTTTAAAGTCCTAGAAGTAACCTGTGTAGTCCCCACTGATCCACTACTCTGTATTAGTCTAAACACATTGCTAAGACTACTTTTCCCCATTAACAGTGGCTGTCCGTTATGCTGGGTTGAGAAGCTTGGAAGGGTCAGAAGGCTGAATTCAGACTGTATAGAGGAGTGTGAGTGTGTGATTGTGTGTTTGTGTGTTTCAAGAGGGTACATTCTGTATGATCCATCAGGAACAGTCACATCCATGGGATGGAATGGTCTGAGCCACAAAATCTGTTTCTCTCTATTCAGAGCATTCTTTAAACTTAGACTCTAGTGACATAGTTCACAGAATATCACTGCACCTTCCATCGTTTTCCCTGCACTCGGAGAGAGGATATAAAGGCACTCAGCAGACACTCAATAAGTAGTCCTAGACTAAATGAACAATGCATTTAGACTAGTAGAGGGTAGTGGATCCGTTGGGACTACCCAGGTTGTTTCTAGGACTTTAAAACGGCCATGTTGTGCTCACGAGGACATGAATAGGTGAATATTGCTGAGCCTCCATTTCTTCACCGGTAAAAAGGAGATATGTGAGCATGTTATAAGATAATATACACAACATACCAAACCCACAGAAGGGGCTCAACAAATATTAAGGCCCATTTATTGTCCCATTCAACTCCAAAATTGGCTGGAACTAGGGATATTGTTGCACCCGGCCAGAGAAATAAATGTGTGGTGTGCATTAAGTATTCATGTGGAGTGATTTCCCATCTATTAGTATCATTAGGCTTATACAGATTTCAGCCGAGTATTCACCAACCTCCTCTACTGTCTATTATGACTTTATGTTTTTAAGCACCTGTCTTTCCTCTCTGAACCTGGGACATAATGGGCTTTAAATGAGTATGGTCACTGGCGTCAGAGTAAGTCCCTACAGGTCTCTCTAAAAAACGTTGTGTCCATCCATCCATACCCATCCATCCTCGTTTTTGCCTCTGGATACCCTCATCTCCAGTTGCGCCTAAATGCTCCAAAGTGATGCCCTGTCTACCATATGCATTAAATATCTTCCACCTGGCACCTCACATCCACTTCCCTCTCCTATCAATCCTACTCAGCTCATTGGCTACAGCAGTGGGTTTCCTTGCTGGCTTTTGTAGGTTGGAATCAACCAACAGAGGTGTCTGTGTGTGCGTGTGAGTGTTGAGGTGAGGGATGGTGGATTGGAATGGCGCTTAGAGATACATTGAAGAAGGAGGAGAGAACCGTGGTACTCCGATACTTGTTCCCCAAATGCTCTCCCTGCTAAGTCATCCCAGGCTGATTACATGCATATACCCAAAGCCACAATGTCTGTCAGGCAGCCCTTTATCCAGGTTCTGGTAACTGCTCCCTCCCCTTGCCTATTCAGCTGAGGGTTGGTAATGGCTCCCCTTTTAAAAAAGTAGAAAAACAGTATTTCATTGGGCTTCCACAGATATTGCCATAGGTTGGTAAGTTAATGGACTCCGAAGCCTGGGAAGAATTTCAAGTGATCGCCTAGTAACTTCTTTTTACAAAGCTAGAGCTAATGGACAATTATCCATATGTAAGAATGTAAATAATAATCATTAGATTATAACATGGAATGCTGGCATTTTCCCTTTGATATTAACATAGCTTGAATTTGTTACAGGATCTGTGTACTTTTAAAAAATTTTATTTTCAATGACATTTTGCATTCAACATTATTTTGTATTCGTTTCAGGCACCGTACACAGTTTTTATGATATTGTTGACTAGATTCCCTGTGTTTTACTTTTGAAAATGAGAAAATTTGAGGGCCAAATATCATTTAGTGAAAGAGGAGGAGGAGAAGAAGGAAGAGGAAGGGGAATAAGAGTTAAGAAAAAATAGGAAACCAAAATGGATTCAAGTGGGCAAAGTTATGACAAGTCTTCAAAAACTTGATTTCTTTCTCTAATTTTCAGAGCTTCAAACCCCCTAGATATAAATGGAAATTAATATCTCCTCACTGTGTTATTGGGGAACACACATTTCTTTTCATTGAACTTCAGACTTCATTAATTATTCTGGTGCAATGTTATTATAAACTGTTGTTGATTATCTGACTCTTCTGGGCATGAGACTGATGCCAGAATGTCAGTTTTATATTAAAAGGATGTCGTTTGTGAAAACTAAATACAGAAATAAAGTATGTGTTTAATTATGGCTTTAATCTTCCCTGAGTTCATTTTTTAGAAAGGGGGGTGGGGTGTGGAGCCCTGGATGCCTATGGGGTTGATAATATTTTCCTAAAATGATTTGTATTCCTATCATAAGTATTAGTAAACATCCGTTTGTGTTACTAATTAACTTTAATGGCTTGATATTATTTTACCTCTCTTGATTATATGTTCCAGTCCAGATACTTATAAACTTAATGGTGCCATCTATATATTTTGGTGAATTTTAAAATAGCCAAATACAACTGCCCACTGGGCAGACAGCTTCAAGAAAACAACCAGGCAGAGAAATGATGGGAAGAGGGTGAGGGAGATGAGCGAGCCAGGGAAAAGTGTATGGGAAAAGCTGGGGAGATGAGGAGAGAAAAAAGGAGAAAAAATAAATTAAAAAATAATAAAACAAACACAAAACCCATCAAATTTGGGGGCAGGAAAAGGAGAAGAATAAAGCCACAGAGCATTGGACTAAGGCCAGGGTTCACTACCACTCTGCCCCACGAGTGCAGAAGGATCCCTGTCTCCCGGTGACTGACAGTCATAAGCAGAGTGGTTGGGCCACGCTAATGCTCAAAGCTGGTTCTTTATATGGAGCCAGTGAAGGTGAAAGGAAATGTGAGAAAATTAAGCCCACTGCTAAAGGGTATGTTTGTTTTACTGGTTCCAAGGAAAGTTTTGTTTTCACTTAGGCCCCCATTAATAATGACAATGTTCTCAACATTTCCGCTTGGCCTTCAGCAGCTCAGCCCCGGGAGCAGCTCCATTTTCTGTCTCTCTGCCGTGTCTCCTGTAGACTAGAAATCACCTGGCAAAGACAGGTGAGGCTCCTGACCCACAGAAGGCAGATCACTGTTGCTAGATGTGGATCCATTTCCCCTCCTGTTTGTAGAGGAAGAGAAAGAGAGGGAGAGAGAAAAAAAACCCAAACAAAACAAAGCAAAACAGGTGGGTCCCAGTGACTTTGAAGGGCTGCTGTGGCTGCTTTCAGAAAAAGAACTTTCTCTATCTTTTTGGAAAATAGTAAGCAGGTATTTTTCATGTAAAGGCATCTCTTCCCAAATAGGTCAAATGTTGAAACAGTCTAAAAAAATCTATTTTATTCGTTTTTTCATTTCATCCATGGCCTTGGAATGCTTGCTGACTTAGCCCCACTTAGTTTTCAGATTCCAGAGAGTGCCCTTGAGTTCTAATGATAACTGTAATGATATTTTGTGGGTTCCCCACTGCTTAAACAAAGACGGAATTTATAATGCGCCTCAGAGCGTCAAGAAGGGATGTTAGAGAGCATTAATATTACTATTTTTATCACCATTTAGTGAACAGTGCTGGAAGATATTAATATTACCATGATCATTATTACGGTGAGATAAAGAAGGAGCAGAACGCCATGTGGCAAAGAGATTGTTGAGGGGGTGAAAAATAGATGAGCCTATTTTTCTCTAAGTTCTTTAAATCAGCTTAACCAGAAAAATAATCACAGTGGCTATCAGAGTCAGGAGTCAGGGTAATTAAATGGGTAAATGAGGCCCGTGTCATTTGAATTTATGCCTTTTCCTCCATCCCTTTGTTTGCTCTGCCTTTCTCTTCACTGGGTCTCCACCACAATGTTGTTTATTCATGGAGGGCACGCCACAGTTTTCAATACTGGGGGGAAAATCTGAACCCCTTCATCCGACTGGCCAACATGGAGACCGGAGAGAACACGAGGGGATCAAAGTGATATGAAGACAACAGGGGTTTCATTAAAATGTTCCATTCTCTGCCCGAGGACAGAGCAGTGAGAAAAGGGTGAAAAAAAAAATCATCTAGCCCAAACAAGTTTAACTTAAAAAAAAAAAAAAAGCAACGAACCACCTGTGGTCTCCTTGGAAACAGGCAAGCACACCCTCCAGCCACCTTTTAATGAAACCCCAGAGCCCCTTTATTAATTTATTAAAGAATCTATTTTCTGTAGACTCATAAACCCCATATAACTCATATTCTAACACATCTCTGCTATGCTAATGGCACGCACTTCTATGAATAATTAATTATTTAATTAGTAATAATTAGAGGTTGTTGTATAGGTCAAACCATTGGACTGACAGCATGCTATTGTCAAAATGTCACTTGAATTAACGGAACAGCATTTCAACAGAGAGTGATTCATCGTTTGGGGTGGTGACTTACCTACCCACTCCCTCCTCCTTCCCCAAATATCTTTCACAGCATATGGCATTTTAAGATGTGTATAACATGTAAAATGGAGCATTTAATATTGAGCATTCTACAGAAAGTGTGTAGCCACCCATGCTTTGTTAGACATGCAGAAATGAGTTAAATAACTGAATTTATGACATTCAGATGCTACGGCAACAGTACATGAGTTTTACATCATTCGTATATAATTTATAAGACTGCTTTTATGTCACTGGACCTAAGCACTCATAAAGAACAAACACACTCAAAGGGGATAATTGTTCAAATACATTTAAATACATTTATTGAGTGGCTCTGGTAAAATAATCCTTAAAGATGATTATTCTGAAACATTCTTGTATTATTGTGCCATTGCTCTGGGCTGTGAGGTCTTCGCACTGTCTTTTGCATTCATTCCGTAATCTATACCTCAGCCCTGCTGATGGGGATACTTGATCCTCCCCATACACATAAAGGAACTGAGGAAGGACCTCCTTGAGCTGGGGATCTAGGCTTTGCGCTCATTGGCAGTGTCACTCCAGCCGCATCAATTAAGCTCTTGATGCCGCAGTTTTTTCATTTGTCACGTGGAAGCCAGGACAGCAGCTATCTTGTGAGGATTCAAGATAGAGTTGATCTATATACAAAGGGCTGAGCGAAACACCTGACTCATAATGAGCTCACAATGAATGAGCTCATTATATTGTTACTTTGCATGTCAAAATATCACTTTTCCATACACAGAAGAATATTTTAAGTTGGACAAGGTAGACCTTTATGTCCCTATTATTCTGATCAGGAAACTAAGCAAGGCACACACTATCTTTGATCTCCTAAGCCAAGGGTCACAAACTTTTTCTGTAGAGGAAGAGCTAGTAAATATTTTCAGCTTTGTGCAAAAGCAGCCACAGAGAATATGTAAAAGATTGGGCATGACTGTGTTCCAATACAACTTTACATACAGAAGCAGGCAGCAGACTGGATTTGGCTGTGGGCTGTAGTTTGCCAACCCCTGGTCTAAGCCATGTTGGCAGCAGGTTGTACATAGTAAGTGCTCAATAAATACTAGTGGGATTAACATAATAATAAATGAATGAATACATCAAGGAGAAAATGCTTGATCTTAATCTTAGTGCTATGTATGGTCCAGCCAGTATCCCATTAATTAAATTTCCAATACCTAACATAGAATAAAATTTTCTTTTTGGTTTTTATATACAAAAAGAAATTCACCTGTTAGTCTGTTGATGTAGATACTTTTTAAAGGAATCCTATAATGGAAACTTAACAAAGCTAACATACTTTTTTTTAAGTATAAAAATGCATAGACATTTAAAAATATGCACAATTTATTGTGCAAGTACTGGCTTCAGCTTAGAGATGGTTGCTGGTAGAAAATAGAAGAATTTGCCTTCTATCTGAAAAGAACACAATTTATTTTGCTCATCCTTCTACTTACCTTCTTCCTGGTTGTAGCAAAATATTCCGAGTGCACTAGAGGGAGACAGCCTAGACTCTGGGTTGTTCTTCTTTTCCCCTCACCCTAGCTGGAACCCCAAACTTTCTTCCTTTGTTTTCCCTCCCCCCTCTCCATGGCCCTGCCTTCCTCATGGTTTCTTCATAGCCTCCAACATGAAGAGGCCGTAAGGAACTCCTTATGCATGGCAAGTCAGCAAAGCTTTGACCAAAGCCCTTATTCTTCAGGTATTCAGTCAACACGGACCCTGTTAAGGGTTTAAAATAATAACAGAACACACAGGCAATGCCCCATAATACTTTATGGAATTTTCTAAACAGATGTTTATAAATGAGACAGCATTTCTGATAAAGAGGTCAAAATGTACTGGACACAGCATCCCGGAGTCGGAATCGACCACCAGTAATCTCCATGCGCTTGTTGGAAAGTTGAGCTAAGAAATTGTAACAAAGATACAGCCAATTACCCTTTTCTTCTGTTGATGAAATACCACATGCCTGGGTTATTACAGACATGGCAACTGGAAATCTTTTAATATCTTTTATAAATAAGTGAGTGCAGAAAATACAGTTGTACATGCGTGGGACCAGCAATGAAGTAATTGTCAGATCAGAGCTAATTGGGCCATAAAAAGCATGGTGTGCCTAATCTACATAAGAGTACAATCAAACGCAGCTGCAAGTTGAAAATCACAACTTTAGAAGCTTACAGAAACACACACTTACTATTTCACGGTTTCTGTGGTTCAGCAGTCCAGACACAGCTTGGCTGTATCCTCTGCTTAGACTTCTAACCTGAATAGGGTCAAGGTGTGGGCCAGGGTTCTCAACTGGAGAAGAACCCACTTCCCAAACTTTCAGGTTGTTGGCAGAGTCCATTTCTTAGTGCCTCTGTGATACATGGCGATTTGTTTCCTTAAAGCCAGCAATGGGGAGAGAGAGACTTTCCAGCAAGTCTGCTGACAAGTCAGTCTATGTGGCATAAGATGGGAGTAACAGCCTATCACCGCTGCCGTGTTCTAGGGGTTAGAAGTAAGTCACAAGCCCTGGCTACGCTCAAGGAGAGGGGTTTGTATGAGAGTGTGACCCCAAGAGTGAGGGATGATGGAGGATACCTTTAAGTTTATCCTCACAGTTGTGCCATGTTCTGCAATAGACTTTGAAGATGAAGCCTTGGGTCTACTGGCTTTGAGACCCCAGAAAAATTTTGTAACCTCTCTGGGACTCACTTTCCTCCTATGGAAGCTATAGACCGTAACACTGAGTTAATAAATGTTGTTGTATCTAATGTGTAATGAATGTGAATGTGCTTGGTAAACACTAATTTCAGTTAACATTAATTGGCCAGTGAGGTACCCCTCTGCTTTGCATTTTCCTCTGCCCTAAATGAAATATACCTATATGTACTTTCATTGTATCTGAATTTCTATAAAAACTAGCTTCTGAGTCTGATATCTAAGAAGACTTGAAACTTAAAACCATGGTGGGGGTGGTCGTCTACAATTCATTCTCAAATGTAAACAAGTAATTGTAAAGAATAAGGCTGTGCTTGCCAGCGTGATTTTGGGTAAGTAGGGTCAGCCCCACCTCTCCCTGAGTGGTCAGTTTTGGAACCCATAATGTGGCAAAGCCTAGTACCCAGTTGCCAAAGATTCCTGTTGCCCTCGTGTGCATGTGCCTGAGAGTTGTTGCTGGCTAGAACCCCAGGGGGGGATTCTGTTTCACAGCCTTCCCTGCATCCAGGCAGAACTGTGCGACTGAGATCTGACCAATGGAACGTGGGAGAAAAGTGATATGCACCTCTTCCAGGCCAGCACCAAGGAAGCCTCCCAGGGGGTCCTTCACTCTCTCTTCCCCCTTTTCCACGGGACGCTGAGGCTGATGCATCCAGTGTCAGAGGGATTTTGGAAGCCTGGTTTGAAAGCTGCAGTCTCTCATCTCCAGGCCCTCACTGTGGAGAACACAGCTTCCTGTTGACACTGATTATTAGCGTTCAAGTTAAACAAGAAATAAGTTGCCATTGTATTAAGACATTGATTTCTGAATTTATCTGCTACAACAGCCAATGTTACCCTCGTCAATACATCTTGAAAAGGGACCAGTGGAATTTAAAAAAATACACATCCTTCTTCGTCTAACACAGTGCTTCTTAAACATGGGTATGCATGAAAATGACCAGGGGTCATTTCTAAAATGTTGGTTTTCATTTGTTAAGTCTTAAGTAGGACCCGAATCTCTGCATTTCTAACAGGCTCAGACATGATGTCAAGATTGGAATCCCCTTTGATTAATAAGGCTCCAACACAATGGTTCTGAAACCTCAGTGGGTATCAGAATCCCCTGGACATTTACTAATATGTGAATTGCTGACCCCCATCCTGAGTTCTGGGGTCAGGCCCAAGAATTTGTATTTTTAACAAATTCCCAGACAGTGCTATACCGTTGGTCCCGGGGCCATGCTGAGAACTGCTGGCCTGAGCATTTCTGATACAGACCCCTTCCTCATTTCTTTAGCAAGTCATTGGTCTTCAGGGCAGTGCGTCACTTATCACCAGTGCATTGGAGAAGAAAAGCATGCCTATGGACCAACAGCTTAAAGCAGTTGTGATCACCTAGAGTAATTTTTTAATTGTTTTTGTTTGTTTGTTAAAATGCTGATTCCCAAGTCCCAGTCCAAACTAATTGAATCTGAATCTTGGGGTGGGGGCAAGCATTAGGCATTTCCATTTTTAAGTGTCTCATGTGCATTTATTAAGCACCTCGGCTTTAGAACCACTGCCTTAAAGAAATGCTAAGGGTGAGTAACCTGAGAGGCAAGAGTCTTGTTGATCATAAACTGTTTAACTATTGATTTGAGACCAATCTTATTCTCTCTCTAACCAGTGGGAGAAAGAGCTCAGCTTCTCTAACATATGGTTTGTATCAAGGCTATTCAATTAGGTAGGTATCCCCCAGCCTTTGATAGGAGGTGAAGTGAGGCCAAATGAATGTAAAAAAATATCTCAAGAGGCCCTCCATTGAAAAAAATGCAGGTGAATGCTAATCACAGGAAAGAAAGAGAATGAAGAAAGGAAAAAAGCGGATAGAAGAAGGGAGGGAGGAAGAGAGAGCCCAAGAAAAAGAGAGAGGGAGGGTTGGGGCGAGGTGGGGAGCAGCGGATAAGGGAGCGAAGGGAAAGGGATAGGGCAGGGGAGGGAAAAGAAGGAAAGGGGAAAAAATGAAAAGAACAAAAGAAAGTCACCACAGATTTTCCTGGGGAAATGGAAGTTATTTTATTCCAAGTCAATAATAATTCCCTGGTTCCATCAGAAGTCATTTAGAATTGTGTGCATTGGAGACGAGAGCTGGCCTTCACAGTGCTTCACTGTTAACAATAAAACCAGGTCATGAAGGATGCAGCAGTGGATTCCTCAGGGACTGACACCAAGGAGTATATCTACAACAGAGGAAACTACTCAGGTGATTAAAGTGCATTAACACTTTGTCCTCATTATCAATGGCAAAAAGTACTCATTTCCTGGCACAGCCCAGCTACCAAAATAATGCAGTTTCACAGAGAAACATAATCTTCAGAGGACTCCATAGTTTTTTCCTTACTGAGAGATTAAACAATAATGCATGTGATTTGTCCCACCATATTCTTTGAGTCACAAGCTGGGCACCCTTCTGAATGAAGTAGGTGTAGTAATCAAATATTTATCTCAATCCCTCACCCCTGAACCCTAATGCTCACAAGACTTCATCTCCCCAGGAATGTCTCATACAGCCAGTACATGTAGCCAATGACAAGTCACGGGGTGGCCCTTCCCAAAACACCTTTCTGAAATAAAAAGGAGGTGAGACAGGACAAAAGGACGGACACTGAGTTCATTCCGGCCAGCCTTTCAGTGCCAAGGAAGCGACGTATCATCTGTGAGAGCTTATTCCACCTGCCCCCATGCCTATGTTCCCAGTGGCTGCATATTAAGTTATACATTATTTGAGCAAAAATTAAAAGAGATGATTTCTGCTTTTACTATGATGTGGTATGATAGGATACAGTACAATAATGGTGTGAACAGGATGTTGAGAGAGAATAAACGAGAGGGCTCCAGGAAGACGGCAGAGAAAAGCTTGTTTTCGTCACAGAGGAGGCACACCCAGTGGCTGTCAGACTGTGATCCTCATATCAGCAGCATCAGCATTACCAGGAAGCTTGTTGAAATGCAGATTCTCAGGCCGCACACCAGATTTACTGAATCAGGATCTCCAGGATGTAGCCGAGCAGTCTGTTTTCACAAACTCCATGGGATTCTGACGCACCCTCGATATCAGAACTACGTGTATTGGTCAGGATAGGTTAGGTTATACTGTCCTAACCAACACCCAAAAGTAATTGGCTTAAAAGAACATGATTAATTCCTTGTTCATCAACAGGGCCTTCATGAGTTGGGACTTGTATCACTTCTCACAGTCCAAAGAAGTCCGTGGTCACACCTAACCTTAAAGGTGCAGGTCCTAACCCTACCACATGCCAGAGAAGAGGGCAGAACTCCTGGTTACCGCACCATTTCACCCCATACTAACTTTTTCTGCTAGAGGGCAAATACTAACTCTAACCCTGACCCTGACCCTGGCTCAAAAGAACACAAAATTCTTTTGAGGCTACATTTATGATTATTGCAAATAAGCCACTAGGCAGCGCTGCCTCTGTGGAGGAGGGAGATGCCAAGGAGGAACCTATGGCAGCCCTTGGCAATGAACTACGCCCGGACCTGCTCTGCCCAGCTGGGGGCTGGCAAGGGCATATGCCTAAGAAGTGACTGTTTTGGCTGATTCAAGTCAGAGACACTCTAGAAAGCCAGACCAACTTGTCAGAAAACAGTGATATTTCCTTCTCAGAGCTGTAAAGTCATATGATTTTATTGTTTATGAGTCACTTTAGTTGGATGTTCTACATAGGAACTATCACTGTCTTCATTCAATATATGTTCACACAAAGACTAAGGGAAGAAGTATTAGCTAGGTTTTCCTCAGTTTGCTCGTCTGACAAATAGAAGTCATCATAGCCATATCAGTTACGGTGAATACAATAGATAATGCCATACGTAAAAGTCCAAGTGTGTTGTGAGTACTCCCTTTACTTAGCACAAAACACTGACTTAAAATCAGCAACAGCAACAACAAAAATAATATACACTCAGCTATTAAAAGGGCATTACTTATTTTAAAATAAAAAGTTTAAAAAATAACCTTGCTATGTACCAATCACTGTTTTAAGCTCTTTGCAAATATTAACTCTTTGAATAACCATGACAACTCTGAGACAGATTCATAATTATCATGATTTATAGACAATAAAATTGGAGCACAGAGGGGCTAAGCTATTGGCCCAAAGCCACACAGGGATGGATCTTGGATTTGAACCCAATTAGTCTGGATCCAGAATTTATGCCATTAGCCAATAGAGTGATACTCTGCTTTCTACTGCAGCAAACATAGTCCATGTGGAATTGGACTCCACTTGAAGACTGTCGTTTCTGTTCCCCATAGCAGTGGTGCACGGCTCACCTAACCAGGCTGGGGTGTGGCGCGCTCTGTCTTCTTGCCCTTCACTTCCCGGCACACTGGAAAGCGAACCTGGGCACCTTGTGCTGCTGGTGTCTGGTGAACTGGAGAGCAGAAGTATTGTTTCAAATCCATATGTCACTCTTCTTTTAACATCTGAGTTTCCGCAAGTTCTTATCTACTGATGGCTATAAAATTTACAGAGGTTTTTAGCACCTATTAAGTATTTTATACAATCTTTACTACCTTGCCTCACAATTAGATCTGGTTTAGTGCCCTCTGATGACTATGCTGGATTTTTAATTTATTTCACTATATATATATATATGTATATATATATATATATATATATATATATGTATATATATATATATATATGTATATATATATATATATATATATATATATATATATAGCCTCGGTCTCCTTTTTAACTCTACATGCTAGACAGACAGCTTGTAGACATTATTTCAATGGACTCCCCAGTCAAGTAAATGTAAGGTTAAAATAAAATAATTATATAGACTTGGGCCAGATAAATCAGTGCCCCATTCTTTGTTTGGTCTTTGTTAAAGGCAAGGAGCCCTTTGTTCAATTCCTGATTTTATTTCTGAGATGATTTCTAAATAGTTCTATATAGGTATTTTTGTGGAGTGATTCAGAAACCAAAACATCTAAACAATGACTTCTCAGAAAAACCGAGGGGTATTGACTGAGCTTAACTGCCAGGTAGAAAGGCCTTCCGATGAGAATTGTCTACTTAAAGAGATCACTAAATAAGTAGTCTGTGACATACCTTATTTGCATAGGCACTTAACCCCAATACAGGTGACTATTCCAAAATAAATTAAAAGTGTAAGAAATGTATGAGAAGAGGCTTGAGGGTATTCACCACTGCCTACAAAGGAAATATAAAATAAATAAAACACAGCCACCCCCTCCAAATGAAACAAAACTCAAAAAGTTCATCCTTAAATGGCATGCAACCAATTAATTTTAATTAGATCACAAGCCCCTCCTGTTTCCCA
Source organism: Desmodus rotundus (assembly GCF_022682495.2). Lineage (NCBI taxonomy): Eukaryota > Metazoa > Chordata > Mammalia > Chiroptera > Phyllostomidae > Desmodus > Desmodus rotundus. Next base: position 16,342,353 of record NC_071397.1, on the reverse strand, counting down.
CCTAGTAGTTGAGGGGTTAATGGAATTAGGGAGGGCTACCAGGATGGCTGATGAGTGATTCTTGTATGAATGATAATTTCTGAGTGGGAGTGAGACATGCCATCTCTCTCCCCATCTCAAGGTACTTCAGGCTCAACTGGATACAAAAATCAGACAGTGTTCTTTCTGCTTCATACATCACCCGGCAGAACACAGCTGGTTGTTTGGCTTTAGGGCAAACACATTTGAATAGACAAAAATACAGGCTATGTTAGGGTAGCTTGACTGAATTGCCCTTCAACCTGGATTTTGTCTTATTCATTTATTTATTCATTCATTTATTTGTTTGACAAGCTAGGATGCCTTTGCCAATTTTCCCAAATCCCAGAACATCCCTTTTTTAAAAAAATAAGGAGCATTTCTTCCCTAAAATCTTATCATTGATCAATACAATCACTATCAGCATCATTTCCACCTCTATGATCCTCAAAGTGATGAGGGAGCTGCTGAGGTTCTGAATTTAAGAAGGCCTGAAATCACAGTGATAACAATCTAAGTGTATTCACTGTACCTCCTCGTCCTTCCCTTCCAACACTTGGAAATCAGCATTGTTTTACAGGTTTGTGCCAATCTAGAAAGTGATAATCTCTTGTAAGGTCTATGAACACTGTCCCCTATGAAAATAGACCTGTCCCCTGCCCCCTTTGAAAATAGACACTGCACCTCGTGGGGTTGTGATGAGCTGCCTTAATCATTTAGGGGCAGCTTGGTCTGCCACCAACTTGAAGATTTCACTGACTGATTATTGTTCAAAACTAAACAATGGGGATTATAGAGGGAAGGAAATGTGAATGCTGGACAATACAAAAGCAGGAGAAGTGGAGGCATAAAAAAGAAGAAAGATGGCCCTTGGAACTAGAATTTCAGTGCTCTAGCCTTTTCTTTTCTGTAACCAGGATGAATAGAGAAACACATCTCCCACTTTATTGAATTAACAACAACAAAGCCCAGCGGAAAAATTTTAAAAAATTTACCAATCCTAATTCTGGGATTTTGCAGGAGACACCACTAATGGATGAGCCCTGCAGATTTAACTGGAGTCGTAGTAAAGAGATGAGAAAAGTACAAGGGGGATAGGCACAACCAAAACAACAACAAAGTGATTCCCCCAATCTTATGAACAAATGTACTTGATAACAACACTCGATGCTTCGGGGCATTCGAACAATTGCTGCGCTGCATAAGAGAAGGGGAATTGTGGTTTCTCCCCCCAAAAGAAGAATGCTCTCCGAACTACCTAATTAGATTTAGACCTATACTAAGATTATAATTTTTAACTTAAAAAACCCAAATTTTTCCTTTTTAAAAATAATCTGTGCACAGTTTAGACCCCACTTGATGCTTCTGTACTTGAAGTGCTGCCTTGTATTAGCAGAGTCTATTTGCTTCTTTGCTTTGGGGAATGTCTAGTGGCATGTGCACACACACTCTTTAACGAATAGTTTCTGTGCACAAAAATGACGTTATCTTTGCATAAAGTGTACATAATTTTGATAAAATTACCAGTATGATGAAATCCACTTCTATTTGCTCCTCTCTCCCCTACTTTTTAACCTTTTTTCTTAAATAAACCAACATCGACACCTCAAAATAAAGAGGAAATGACTTTCATGGCCAATAAGTATTCTTGTTGAATAACTATCTAAGTTCTTTGGTCGAAAGTTGATTTAAAAGCCTAAAATCTGTATTTGTGACCATGATTGAATCTTCTCGAGGCACAGGAGTACAGGGTGGCAAATGGAAACAAGAGTGGAACTCTGTATATGTTGATCAGTAAGCCCTGGACTGTGAGGATTTTTAGCCAAATGGGAAATATCTGGTGCTAGCAGAATGGATTTTAAGAAAGGGAAGGTGGCCACGAGAATGGATCCAGGAAAACGGATGGAGAGTTCATGGACTCCTAAAAAGGAGACACCCTCTCTATGACTGAGGGATATGGATCTGTTCAGCGTTTGGTACTGAAAATAGAGAGGTGTGTGGGGCAGAGGTCTGAATCCTTGAGAGCTCAATCTATTGTGGTTCACAATAGGGGAAACACAAGCATAATACTTTCACAAATACACATGCTTCTGCTCATTCCATTCTGATATTGTCTCTTCAGGGGAACATGTCCCCAGACAGCAAAATCTCAAGGAACTTTGTCAGCTAGAATGAGAATTGCAGGCTATTCTGGTTAAGAAATAGTCAAGGAACCATGGACCCCAGACCTTTGGCACAGTCAATGCCATGAGGTCCTAGTAAGGATTTTTTAATCAAATTCACAGGCGCTCTACAGAGCTGTGTATAATGCCTGACCTTTTTTTTGCTTTCACTGTTCCTTTGTTGCCAATGTCTACCTTCCCTTTGTCCTTTGGATCTCTCCATTCCACTTCACTCACTGTGTCTTCCTACACCTAACCCTTAGTTAAGACTAGGCTCATAGATCACCCACTTTCTAACTCTCCAGGTCTGAGTTTAAAGCACCCTAGGTTTCTCTCTATGTATGTTAGCACTTGATTTGTTTATTTACTTGCTTATGTTCTCATTAAACCCTTAGTTTTATAAGGTCAGAGAATATGTTTCATTTGCCTTTGAAATCCTCCTGTTAATAGGGTCTAATACAAGATAAATATTTGCTAAGTATTTGTTGAAAAAAACTAAATTACTAAGTAGGTTTTTAAAGATTCATTCAAAATGACAATTTTAAAAGATGAAGGAGAGAGGGAAGAAGGATAAACTTTAATTTTTCAATGATCTTACTAAGTAATGACATCTAGGGAATATCATAACTATGAGGTATAAATTATTGTTAAAACTATATTAAAATGGAATACAGTTGACTATCACACAAAGAATATTCAGATAAACATTAAAGGAAGTTTTGATAAATACTGCTGAATTGGAAATTTTGCCTTTGGATACATTCAATTGGCATGAAATTCATTGTTTACACAGGTGCACTTTTTGCTATCCTTTGCATCACCAAAGCCACAACAACCCAAGGGTGGGAAGAGATCGGGAGTCTCTGTGATCCTCTATCTTTCCAAGCTCTTCCTGACTATGTTAAGTCTGAATGACATAGCTTATCCCATTTTGTGAATCTTTTTAAGGAAGATGCATTAAATGAGTCTGGAAGATGGAAAAACAAGAAAAAATAAAATAAGTGATATTCACTGAGTGCCTGCTATGTGTCAGAAATTTCGAAAGAATTCTACTTACATGAACAAATGTAGTCTTTACAAGCACTGTTCAAGAGGAATATTTGCTTTACCAGGCGAAGAAACTGCATTTCACGGAGGTTGCTCTTCTAAAACGGCAGAGCAACTGAAGAGAAGAGAAAGAATTGCGATGGAGGCTTGTCTGACCCCGCAAAATTCATATATAATCCCTGCAGCCCACAACCCGTAGCCCCACCTGTGACTGGTTCATGGAGAGCAAGATCCACCACCAAGGGTTGACACAGGGACCCCTGCTATTGAGAGACACACTGCAGAAAGATTCAGCTACAGACACACAAGGGGTTGTTTGGCATAGTGGACATATTAACTAAGCATGGGAGATAAGAAACTACACATAAAAATTCATTTGTTCAACAAAATATTTATGTCCTTGTCTTCTTGCTAGGAGATAAATATTAATATTACTTGACCACCCTTCTTGCTGGAGACTAAGTCAGTTTAGTCAATTTGCTGATTCAAGTCCTGAGAGATCAGGGAAATTTTCTTCTATCATCTGCGTAAGTATCGCTTTTCCTCTCTCTGAAACCACACTGATTGCATCTTAGTCCTAAACTTGCCCTCTAAGCCTCTCACTTTCCCCTCTTGGTGTCTATGTCCTTGCCGGTTTCTGAGTCAGCTGTTTCTTCTGTGGATGTTCTACCTACAACTTCTGGTTTCAACAGGGTCTGTGTTCTTTTTCAAATCATCTATTGGATATTTTACTTTTTTATTTTTAATTACAATTAACATTCAATATTATATTCATTTCAGGAGTATTCATACTGGTTAGATATTTATATAACTTATGAAGTGATCCCCCTGATAAATGTAGTACTCGCCTGGTACCATACATAACTATTAAATATTATTGACTATATTTTCTATGCTATAATTCACATCCCTGTGAAATCCAAAACTCAAAAATATGTATGCATCCTTATGTTTATTGCCATATTATTTATAATAGGCAAGATAATGGAAGAAGTCTAAGTGTCCATTGATAGGCAAATAAATAAAGAAAAGGTGGTACATATATACAATGGATACTACTCAGCCATAAAAAGAATAAAATATTAACATTTACAACAACATGGATGGACCTGAAGGGTATTATGCTAAGTGAAGTAAGACAGACAAAGAAATATCATCAATTAGATTTCAAAACAGAAGTCCTTTTTTGTGCTCCAATTTCACTCACTTGAGAGCTTTAGTGTTTTTTAATGAAATATCTCGATTGACATTTTCATTGTTTCTACTTCAATGGGGGCTGCATGTTCTAGGCAATCAGACAGGTCTTCCCCTCTCAGATTGCTAGTGCCCTTGAATTGTAAATTGTCTTTGCCTCCTTATGGAATATAAGCCTTGGCCAGTCCAGTTAAGCTACAAGATCTTTTGGAACAATGGAAAACCAGGAAATGAATAAAGGAAAATGCAGTCTCTATCATTATGAACCATTGGAGAACAACTGGCAAATAGCTCACCCTCAGCTGAGGCTTTCTGCTCCAGGACCTCCTAGGAACATGTGGCAGTTCTCTCCTAATCTCAGGGGTGGGGAACAACTCAGCCCACCCACATAACTGCCCCATCCATGCCCTCCGGGGTCCACCGGACTAGGCAAGCATTCCCAGGAAAATTGGTTGATGCAACATTTGTTGGAGGGAATCATGTCAGCTGGCCACTCTGGCAGGTACAGAATTCTAGTCTTCTCCTCAGTCCGCAGGAACAAATGAGACCTCCTCCCTAAAAGTGGCACCCTGGCTCCCTCCCATGTAGATCCAAATCCTGGACCTGCACTTGAAATGAAATCTTAGACCCCTCCAGTGTCTACCACCAGCCTGCCTCCTCTGGTTGATGCCTCATGCAGAGGAAGATGGGAGGACAGGAGAGTCAGAGCCACATGCCCTGGTTGCTTTCTTCCCAGGATTTACTCAAAGCATATGTACTGAGCCCCCATGATGAGCTGGCAGTGGGGCATCTTGAGACAGAACCATCAGAGACATGCATAGCTTGCTCATGGAGCATAATATTCGATGTTTGCCTATTTGTGTAAAAGCAGTTGTCAAATCATGATTAAAACAGCTGAATGATCTTAGACAACCTCTGAAGATTAAAAACACAGGAGAAGGAAAGCTATAAACATTTTTATTTTGTGATACATAAACACTTTAGTAAAATGCAAAACTTGATTGATATTGCACATTTAAAAGATATAAATTAACCATTTGAGGACACTTTGGAATAACTTTTTCTGCTTAATTAGGTATTGGAACTAAGAAAGCAAATTCACTAATATTTCATAAGTTCCCAAGAGAACCCATGATAGAAGTATTATTATCATTTCCATAACCCAGATGAGTCCACAGTTCAGGATATATTAAATGACTTGCCAAATAAATAAAGGGTGATCTTAAATCTTCTTATGTAAAAAGCCAACTCCAACATACCATGAAACTTTCTAACATTAAATAGTGATAGCATGAAGGAATGCTAGATTTAATTTCCTAAAGCAATGGCTCAATTTCCAATGGAAAGAAAATTGACAGACACACGTTAGCCAAGTATGCATTAAATTTCTAGTTCAGAGATAGATTTATAAGCAGATTGTTTTTCCTCTGAATAACTATGACTACACACAAAGTTAGACTAGGTAAGTGCAGGAAACACACAAGCTTTAATGTCACCTTGAAGTTTCCAAGCTCTAGTAGAGGAAGAATGGAGAGAGATCACTACCATGGAAGGAAACTGGAAATTACTCTCACTTGCCTTTCTGAGCAGGAAAGTGTGCACGTAGATGGCAGAGAAGGATTCAGAGTTCCTCTGGAATCTTACGTGTCCTGAGGAATTGGATTTTTCTTTTCCAGCAAGAGAGGAACAATGCTCTCATTGGTAAGTATTAGCCATACAATAAAGCACATGGACTGGGTAAAGGTCCTGTTGACATTAGATCCTCTCTATCTACTGGACCAGCTGGCTGGAGTGCTGACATCTATCAAGAAGTACCCAACATTCATGTGCAAAACTGCCCAAACAGGAGTGATTCACCCATCCTGTGAGGATGCACACCTAACCACATAAGTATGCATAGCTAACAATGCATATGTATAGCTAACCTATGAGCATACACAGCCAATCTTAAAGATGATGTCATAAGTCAAATTCCATCCATCCATATTACATTTAAGTCCAATAAACTTAACCAATTAAAGAAAGAATCCCATTGCACAGGTTATAGTACTATTTAACTTAGGGTTCCAGTCCCTAAAAGGGTTTTATACAAAGAGCTCTATTAATACAAGTATACATAAATACATACCTAGCCTTAGTTAGGTTCCACACTACAGGGGTGTCTCCTTTATCTCATAGTTATGATTTTTCTTTAACTCCTACCTTCCTTACTCCATCGGTCTTATGTGGTTAGGTAAATAAGTAACCCTAAATACTTGCTTTCTTGTTCAAACGCTTCACTTCTAAAAGCATGTTATTTTTTCACAACTCCAGTTATCCCATGTATAATAGATTAGTTCTAACTTTTATTAAGTCTTTTTAAAAGCTCATGTTTTTAATTGTCTTAGCTTTGCTAACAAAAAACTCCTTGCACACTTCACACACATCTTACTTTACATGAGTCTCTCATTTCTGAGGAAACTTCTCTCAACACTCATAACACACTGGTACAGGGCCCCTGAGAGCCAGCAGGTTGAGAATAAGATGAGCCAGGTTAAATCGTTGCCCGTCTAATTACATCTAAGGGAACCACTGATTCCACATTTGATAATACGCTGACCCTGCAATAAGAAACAGATTACAGTGGGGAAAATGGAAGTGGTTACTCATATTTTCTTGGTGAGGCAATTTTTCTACAGACTTAATAAAGGAGCCCAGGATCTGCAGAAATGGTATTCCATAGATTGGTCAAATTATTTCCCATGAAGACCCACTATAGGAAGTTAAGTTAGAAGATGAAACTTTCCTAAGTTTTCCACTTTAAAATCTCAAAACTAAATACCTCATATGTGCTATAGGCTTCAGTTCTTTATTAAAAACATCATTTCATCGTCTAGGTTATTTTCACACTTTTATACTTTATTTATTAGTTATTTATACTTTTCTACATCCTGTTAGCTAACCTCTTATGAAAGGTTTTTCTCTTTTTTTTCTATCAATTGGTAACAGCAATTTATAGGGAAAGAGGAAAATCGGTGTCTGTGTATGTCTGTATTCGTACATATGTATATATGCAAATAACATGCATCTGTATAAAAATAGAAATTTATGTAGGTAAATAATATTGAAATTTTGAAGAGCATTTTTATTATACCTATCCTTACCTTGATATAACATCTTTTAAAGATTTTATTTATTTATTTATTTTTATACAGAGGGGAATCGAGGGAGAAAGAGAGGGAGGAAACATCAACATGTAGTTGCCTCTTGCACACCCTGCGCCAGGGAACCTGGACCACAACCCAGGCATGTGCCCTGACTGGGAATCGAACCAGCGACCCTTTGGTTCACAGGCTGGTGCTCAATCCACTGAGCCACACCAGCCAGGGCTGATATAACATTTTAAACTTTTCAAAGTCACTTCACATTTTTCAACATTGCAATAATGAAGTAGGGCAGATGTGAACCTTAATTCTAAAAGACTCAGAAAGAGTAATCAAATTCAAAGCCCCAAAGTTAGCAATAGAAATAGCACCTAAGTTTTTGTCTCTTAACTTCTACTTCCATGTACAAAAAAACATTGAATGAAGAAGCACATTTATAGGAATATATTACCAGAGGCCCCTGCCTTTGCAGACAGGGCTACCAGAGTAAAACTGACAAACAGGAAAAGAGGTTCAGTCATTCTTTGGGGATCTTCCTGTGAAGTCACATCCTTGGCTCTTTTACTTATCCATCCCTTGTCTGTTCTTGAACCCTCCATGGCTAGTCCCCACACCCCAACCACTAACTTCATCCTTGGTCTGAAGGCTTTGTCCTATCACAGCCTCAGCTTCCTACTGGGTTTCTCCTTGCTGCCATCAAAACAGCACCCCCCGCCCAACCCCGGGCAAGGACTCTGCTCTGCTCCCAAGCTGCAGGTGGTGTAGCTCATATTTACTTATGGGGAGGACACAAAAAAACCCATAATTTATTTATAAAAAATTGTGTATCTGTTCTTACATGTTTAAACTTCAGGCACCTTTAAAGTACTCTCCATCTGATGCAATACACCTACTGAGACATTTTTTCCACTGCTCAAAACAGTTTTTGAACTCATTGATTTTGATGCCTTTTAGTGCTTCTGCCAATTTTTTTGTTTGTTTGTTTCACCTCTTCCACATTAGCAGAATATTTCCCTCTAAGGACTTTTTTCATCCGTGTAAACAAACAAACAAAAAAGTTCTCTGGGGTGAGATCTGGTGCATAGGGAGGGCGGGGCATGGGGGTCATGCCATTTTTGGTCAAAGACTGCCACACACTCAGCACAGTGTGGCCAGGTGCACGTGTAAATCACCCATCATGAAATGGGCAAAGGGGCCGAAAGAGCCTTTAAAAAAAATTCACTGAAGTTGAATGCAGATTCTCACAACAGTGTCAGCTGGTGCACTGATACAGATGGGTTCCCAGAACACTCACCTAGTGGGAAAGTCTGTACTACAAGGGTCTTACCCTTCAGAACATAATTCCATTTTGGGGGAGGGCCCCACCCATAATGCCACTGATCCACCTCTGTCTCCCAGGTAACATAATGTGCATTTTAGTGAGAGTCTTTCTGGAGACAATGCCTCAGGCTTTGCAAATTCCCAGAAGTGAGAATGCAAGTAAAGTGATAAGGCAAAACCAAGACAGACCAGTAGGCCCAAGGTCTGGGCCAAATGATTTCCCTTGCATGATTGCCTCACCTTCCCCACACAGGTGGTTTGCCTCAACACATGCACCTAGAAATATGTAGAACATGACTTGCTAGGAATGGGCTGCCCCTCACCCCTCCTCAGCCAGCATTGCCGGTTAAGATTATATGTTTCATAGATTGTCCATTTGTCTCTCAGACCCTCTTAACACGAGTGAGATAAATAATTGTGTATCACAGCCCCACTGCCTCAGATTGCTGCCTTACCTCGACATGCCATCCCCAAAAGCTATCATATTTATTCCTGAGCAAAGAAGGGGAAAAGGGACAGCCTTAATATGTCACTTTAGTGACACAGAAATCCTTTCTGTATTAATAAGTGTTTTCCAATGGACAAGCATAAAATATGAATGGGGAGATAATAAAGGTCAATAGCTAGAGAAATATGGATTGGGTGAACATGGAAACCGCTACCTCACCAAGTCAATAACTCATGGAGTGCTTTTTATCTGCCTAAGACTTATTTATCTAACCCCAGAACAGCAGATATACCAGGTTCCTAGTCTTAGCATGAAAAAAATGTACATACGCTAATCTCAAGAGATGATTTAGTCTGAAAATCTAATAGTACATATTTTACCTGTTAACTGATTGATCCCAAATATACTAAATTTAATGCATATTTTCCACCCATATCAGTTGACTGATCACCATTTTAAAGAACGGGCATACCAGGGGACACTACCCACATTTGAAGTTACCAGCCTATAGAACAAACACACGTCATACTGCACAAAGTTCCTGAGGCATTTTTCTCTAAAACACAACAGAGGTCAAGGTCAGCCATGGGCTAGTCATGGCTGCTCATATATTGCTCATAAAAAATATTCTGCGCTTTGCCCCAGCTTTGGTGTCCTAACAGCTCTGAAGTCTATCTGTGGTTCTGAGCTCCACTCAGGAAATATAAGGAGTTCAGAAACCAAGTGAAGAAAGACACTATATATCCACACACAGAGATGATGGATCATCCACTATCTTTTCAAGTTCACCAGATATTCCAATAAATTAATCCAACCCACTGGAGACCAGTATGCTTCTTGCAGGGCTGCCTTGCCATTTACTTCCCTTTTCTTAACACAGACATGCTGGCCTATAGAATCAGAAAGACCTGCCTTTGTGGCCCAGCAAGGTCATTTATTGGATATAGAACCTTGAAAAGGTCATTTAATCTCTACAAACCCTATTTTACTTGTATGTAAAATGAAGCTAATAATAAAACTTACCTTATAGACAGAGGATTAAATAAATGTGCTTATTACAGTGTCTGGACAAATACAAATGTTAGCCATTATAATTATTATCAAATAGTTCAATTATCCAAACTCTACTCAGTTTCTCCGTAGCAGTAGGTATTCCATCTTCCTTGGTGGTAGCTCTATAATCCTCTCCTTAAATTTGCAAAAGTGAACATTAATGGGTAAGCTCATATTATTTATAGATTTCAACTAGAATAGTCTTCCTTCCTTTTTCAACCAGCCCACTTTCTTGCTTCCATATTATGTTCCAAAATTCTGTCCTTTGGGGTTGAATTTTTCCATGCATGATCTCAGCCAAAAGGTGATTTAAAAAAAAATAATGTTGAATCAAATTTACTCTGTCTACTTTTGAATTAGAAGCAGATGAAAGTAACATTTTATTTTTCTGCCTGAAAGAAACATAAGGCTGTTTCTGTGCCCAGATAATTCACTAATAACTGAAAGTATCCAAATATCTCCTCTTCACTCAGGAAGTCTCCTGGCTAATTATGAAAATATTAATTAAGTTAGGGGCAATTGAAAAAAGTTACTTTTGAACCTGCTCAATGTGAGTTGTATTAAATTACTACTGTATTTCTGTGGAGTCAAGTTTCAGAAACATCTGGGAACAGATTCCCATGAAATATAACTATGGCTTTATGATCTTCTTTTTCTAGGGAAAGAAGTAGGTATTCTACTGTCAGCACACTTGACCTTCAGAAACTACTCAAAAGTTAAGTTTGTCTAAAATCATTCAAAAATACAGGATGGGACAAAAGTAGGTTTGCAGTTGTGAGTATGTAAAACAGAGTTTATTCTTGTATTATTATTTATTAATTATTGTATTATTTTCCCTATGCACAACTGTAAATTTACTTTTGCTGTGGGCTGGCTGCATCATTCTACCAGGCTCCTATCCTGCTCCTGTTTCCATGTGGGGTGCTGGGTAGTCACTCCCTCACCTCCCCCTTTCAGGTGACACTTCACCCATGCTGTTAAATGAGTCCCTATATTAAACTTCCTGAACTTACCCATTTTGAGTGTGCTATAGCACACTTAGCATTACCAACTTTCAAGCCTGGCCCTGGCCAGTGTGCCTTAGTTGGTTGGAGCATTGCCCTGTAGACCAAAAGCTCATGCATGGGTTTGGTTCCTAGTTAGGGCACATACCCAGGTTGTCGGTTCAATCCCCGGTCAGGCTGCATATGAGAAGGCAACTGATCAGTGTTTCACATTGATGTTTCTCTCTCTCTCTATCTCTCTCTCTCAAAACAATAAAAAAAAATGTCCTCAGGTGAGGAATGAATGAATGAATAAATGAATGAATGAATAAAAGCTTTTAAGCCTGTTCAGATTCTGTTTCCTTGGACCAGCATACTTCTTACCTGCCAAGGAATTAATACCCATTCTTCCTTTGAAACAGAACACCCAGAACAGCTCTTCTGCAAAGCCTCCCCCTCTGGTCCTCCAAAGACTGAGTCGTCCCCTTTTCTGTTCTGAAGCCTTGAGGCAGGTGGGTTGTGTTCAAATCCCATCACACCGTTGACTGGTGACATCCAATAAGTCACTTCACTTTCCTGGGACTCAAATTTCTCATTTGTAAAATAGAAACAACAAGAGTCATTCCCTCATAGGATTCTTGTGAGAGTTAAATTAGTACTTTCAATGTTCTCAAACACTGCCTGGGACATTTGAATCAATAAACATTATGTAGCCATTGTTTTTATTATTGTTCTTAATCTACATCATCAGACTGTCCATGCTACTCATCTTGGCCTCCCTGGCCTTGACCTAGCACTACTCAAATTTCTTTAATTGTCTACTGAATATTGGTAACAATGAGTCTTATTGTGAACATCTCTTCTCTAGGCTACTTTCCATTTCCAATGAGATACTGAAAATTGTGTGAGGTATAGAATTCCATTTTTACTTTTTTTGGAGTCGCATTGGAACAGAAATAAAGAGCTCAGACACTGGGATTACATATACTATGGATTCTCTGGGAAACTCAGATTAAAGAGTTACAACAAGCTAAACAACATTTTAAAAAGTGCTTCTAGGATTTTGTGTATGTGACACTATGCTTTAGAAATACACAGAATTGAAGAGAATTCAGCATGCACACAAGGTAAAAGTAACAAACATATGTGAGAAATTGAGAGGATGTTTACCTCATTAAGATAGCGGGGTCTCCAAAAGCCAACTTTTCAGGAAAACGGCTGGTAACTTACTCAGTATGATTTTTTCCCTGATCACAAAAAACAAACAAACAAATAAACAAACAAAACTGCTGTCTAAAATGACAAACTTTGCTTTATTTACTCCTTAGAAGTTACTTCTGTCCACAAGCTAGTCTGCAACAGAAAAAAAAAGCCTGTTTATAGAACACCGATCACTGAACAACCATCGCTGGACAAAATTAGATGCCCAGGGAAGTTAAATATACCCATAAACTGGGACCGAGTGTAATTCTTGAATGGACTCTAGAGGCTGTGGTCCGTTTCTGGGACACTTACGTCCCCACACTGACTTTCTGGGGCCCTTCGCTTCACGTCCAGACACATCCATTACAACAGCCCTGGCTGTCCAGCAATCGAGTCCAGCCTTTCTTATGAAAGGAAGTTTTAAATTTAGTAAAAGAAAGAAACAAGAGAACTATTAATTATATACTGTTTGCCTAGTGTTCATGAGGTGATTCACTAGGAACTTTTTTGCATTGTTATATTCATTAATTACAGTTATGTTAACAATAATCTTATAAGGTTTCTTATTATTGTCTTCATTATACAAATAAAGACTGAGGCCCAGGGATAAATAATTTGCTGTAGGTCACACAACAATATAAGTTCTACATTTTTTAAATCACCATTTTTTGGGTTTTTTTTTTTATCCAATCAGAAGTTGTCAACCACAGGCCATACCTCTTCTTGTGCCCCTACGGAGTATTTGGAAATGTGTGCAGTATTTTCATTTGTCACACTGTTGCTCAAGTCCTTCTGGTTTTAAGTGTGTGGCCAGGAGGCCACATACCCTGAAAAGCATGAGACAGCTCTGCACAGAGAAAAATTAGTCTTCCGGGGTACCTACATACACCGTTAGAAGAACACTGTGCTGGGTAGGACCAAGGGTGGGAAGTGGGGATGGCTGGGGTTGGAGTGGTGGGGGGAAAATGGAAACAACTATACTTGAACAATGATAAAATGTGGGGGTAAAATAAAATAAAATAAAATAAGAAAAATAAATAAAATTTTAAAATATTTTAAAAAAGAGAAAAAAAAGAAAAACATTGTGCTTAAACTCCAGAGATTGAATGATTTCTGTCTAACAAATAAACCATTAATTAAGAAATAATTCATTCATTTGAATTTCACCCATCCTAGTCACTAACTAGACAGCCTGTGCTTGCTGATCTCAGATCAGAGTCCAATTTTCAGTGAATTTTTTAAACAACTGAAAAAAGAGGATCTCTGAAAACCTTTAGTAGTCACTGCTAGAATTGTTCCAATGAGCCTGGTGAGACTGGTAAGGTAATATGCTTTCTAACTCTGTTAACAAACATTTAACATTTAAACACAAACAATTGGTAAATTATCTGGTATGGACACTATAGTTTGAGGTTTCAACAACTGCACTGGAACCAGAATAAATACATCAGAAAAAGCTGCCCTCCAAAGTCATCATTCTGGAATTCCAATAACGTGTCCCCATTATTCCAAACATACTTGTCATTTCTCTCTGCAAATGTGTAAAGTTTGTGTACCTTCTTTTTAATATCTTCAAATGTTCCAACTAGGAGGAGGTGTCTGGAGTCAACTCTTACTCAATTACATTCAATTTGATTGGATTAGACAAGAATAGATTGTTCATGTCATGTAACAGGATAGAGATGAGCATGGCAGAAATATACAAAAAGACAGATGATCCTTCTGGATAACAATTTTCTTTGTTAAAATTTAGGTGTGACTCAGACCAATGGAACAGAATTATGAGCCCAGAAATAAGCCCACATGTATACGGGCAAATAATTTTCAACAAAAGAACCAAAAGCATACAATGGAGTAAAGAAAGCCTCTTCATGGTGCTGGGATAATTGGAAAGTCACATGTAAAGGAATGAAACTAGACAACTGCTTTTCCCGATGTACAAAAATTAACTCAAAATGGACCAAAGATCTAAACAGAAGAAAATAAATTACATAAATATAAGACAACAAATTATGTAAAAGAAAACATAGGTACTAAATGTATGGACTTTGGTCTTAGAGAGGAGTTTATGAATTTGACCCCAAAGGAAAGGGAAGTAAAGGCAAGAATAAGCGAATGGAACTGTATCAAACGAAAAAACTTCTGTCAAGGACTTCCAGCCAAGATGGAGGTGTAGGTAGATACACTGTGCCTCCTCGCACAACCAAAAGAAGGACAACAACAAGTTTAAAAGCAAAAACAACCAGAACTGTCAGAAAATCAAACTGTATGGAAGTCTGACAACCAAGGGCTTAAAGAAGAAACATTTATCCAGACCTGTAGAAGAGGCAGGGACAGGCAGCCAGGCAGAGAGGACTCCTGACAAGTTGGCAGCTGGCAGACTGGACAGGGCAGCAGCTGGAGGAGTGGGCAGTGCCACATTTTCATGCAGATAAACCTGGGGGAACTACTAGGGAGTGAGACAAACCATGCAACCCAGGGTCCAATGTGGAGAAATAAAGCCTCAAAACCTTTGACTGAAAAAACCTGTGGGGGTTGAGGTGGCAGGAGAAACTCCCAGCCTCACAGGAGAGTTCACTGGAGAGACCCACAGGGTCCTAGAACAAACACAAACCTACCCACCCAGGAATCAGCACCAGAAGGGCCCAATTTGCTTGTGGGTAGCAGCAGAAGTGACAGAAAGCCAGCAGAGAGCTGAACAAGCTCATTGTCTCTGTCTGACCCCTTCCCCACAAACAGCCGCACAACGCAGCTATGTGGGTTGCCCCGCCCTGGTGAATACCTAAGGCTCCGCCTCTTATCACAGAATAGGTGCATGAGACAAAAAAAAAAAAAAAAAAAAAAAAAAAAAAAAAGAAAGAAAGAAAGAAAAATGGCCCAAAAGAAAGAAAATATCAAAGCTCCAGAAAAAATACAACTAAGTGACGAAGAGATAGCCAACCTATCATATGCACAGTTCAAAACACTGGTAGTCAGGATGCTCACAGAATTAGATGAGTATGGTCACAAAAATAGAGGAAAAGATGAAGGCTATGAAAAGTGAAATAAAAGGAAATGTACAGGGAACCAACAGTGACAGGAAGGGAAACCAGGACTCAAATCAATGATTTGGACCAGAAGGAAGAAATAAACATTCAGTCAGAACAGAATGAAGAAACAAGAATTCAAAAAAATGAGGAGAGGCTTAGGAACCTACAGGACAACCGTAAACATTCCAACATCCAAATCATAGGGCTGCCAGAAGGAGAAAAGAAAGAGCAAGAAATGGAAAACTTATTTGAAAAAATAATGAAGGAGAACTTCCCCAGTCTGGCAAAGGAAATAGACTTCCAGAAAGTCCAGGAAGCTCAGAGAGTCCCAAAGAAGTTGGACTCAAGGAAGCACACACCAAGGCACATCATAATTACATGACCTAAGATTAAACATAATGAGGGAATCTTAAAAGCAACAAGAGAAAAGGAGACAGTTATGACAAAGGAGTTCCCATAAGGCTACAGCTGATTTCTCAAAAGAAAAATTACAGGCAAGAAGGGGCTGGAAAGAAGTATTTGAAGTCTTGAAAGGCAAGGATCTACATTTAAGATTACTCTATCCAGCAAAGCTATCATTTAGAATGGAAGGGCAGATAAAGTACTTCTCAGATAAGGTCAACTTAAAGGAGCTCATCATCACCAAGCCCTTATTATATGGAATGTTAAAGGGACTTATCTAAGAAAAACAAGAAAATCAAAACCATGAACAGCAAAATGACAACAAACTCTCAACTGTCAAAAACTGAACCTAAAACAAAACCAAAAACAAAAACCGACTGAGCAAACAACTAGAACAGGAACAGAATCACAGAAATGAAGATCACATGGAGGGTTATCAGCAGAGAGGGGAAGGGGGGAATTGGGGAAAAGGTGCAGGGAATAAGAGGCATAATTGGTAGGCACAAAATAGGCAGGGGGAGGTTAAGAATAGTACAGGAAATATAGAAATCAAAGAACTTATATGTATGACCCATGGACATGAACTGAGAGGGAGAATGTGGGTGGGAGGGGGTGTGCAGGATGGAGGGGAATAAATGGGGGAAAATGGGACAACTGTAATAGCATAATCAATAAATATATTAAGAGAAAAAAAAACCCTTCTGTCCAGATAAAATAGTGCTATGAGCAATGTCTGAGATTTTACTGCCTTTGTTTTCTTCTAGGATTTTTATGGTTTCAGGTCTAACATTTAGGTGTTTAATTCATTTTGAGTTTATTCTTATGTGTTGTATAAGGAGGTGGTCTAGTTTCAGTTTTCTGCACATATCTGTCCAATTTTCCCAGCACCATTCATTGAGTAAATTAACTTTAGCCCATTATATGTGTTTGCTTCCTTTGTCTAACTTCAATTAACTATAAAGGTGTGGGTTTATTTCTAGGCTCTCTATTCTATTCCATTGATCTACCTCAAAAGATCTGAAACTAAGGACACTCCTAAAGTGAAACTTCAAAAATGTGTCAAACCTTATTAGAATGATACACAGAATAATGTTCATTTAAATATCTACTTTCTGTTATATTTTTTAGAAATCACTTTTATTATTTTATAGTCATACTTGGTATCCATTCACACAATTTGCTACATAGACTTATTTCCTTCTTATTCGGGGCTCACATTTTATTCTCTAATGGCCCCACAGAACAGAGTGGCTTCTTCACTCTGAGATTAAATGAAATGGTGCAGACACCAGCAGAGGCGTCAAGAACCTGGCAGTCCAGAATCAGAGCCATCGGGCTAAGCACCACTGAGGATTCCCTCCTACGAGAGGAAATTTGCAGGAATGGGTGACTTCTCTTCTTTTGAGCTTACCAACCTCCCACAACTGCTTGTGGAAGCTTAGACTACCAAGTCATGTGGGGAAAATACCTCTTACATGTAGAAGATGAGACCATGGGAAAGGAGCAAGGAGGCAAGAAGGTTATCTTCTGGGCTACTCTGCAAATTCCCAGTCCTGAAGCTTTGGGCAAATGCTTTGACATTTCCAAGTCTAAGTACCTTCGTTTGTAAAATGAAGACATTTAGCTAGTTTATGCTGCTCAATCTTCTTACTAAAGTGTTGTATTGTTTTAAAAAATCAGAAAGAAAATGAGCTCATAAAAAGACACAAAAGAGAAGGAACTCAGCAGCCTGACTGAAAAAAGCTGGCTTAGAGATGACTTTCATCTTTAGGAGTTTAGCTTCAAAATAGAAATTGATTGGTGACATCATAAGCTTCACAAATGTGGCCACTCTCTCCTCTTCCCATGAGGACCTTATCCCAGCTTCACTGCTCACCTTCCAAACTTCATCATTCATTACAACATGGGCCAGAACCACTGTCAGATCAACTTCCCTATACATTTCCTCCAACGTTTCCACTTAGCAGGGTCCCTCAACTTAAATTATAAATAAATCCCAGGACTCCCCAAACATTAAAGCAGGCAGTCCTTCCTTTTGCCTAGTGTGGATGTCCTGCACTGTGGTAGTAAACCCTTTCCATGACTCAGTATAAAAAGAAAACCATCAGCGTTTCAGCCATCCTCTCAGAGACAGTTAATGATTCAATCTGCAGATAAGATTTCCTTGGGAGGAAACCAAAGGTCATTCTCGCTGTCAAATAAAATCTTTCTCAATATTAAAATGAGAATTCATTTGATTTAACCGAAGTTGACAGGGATGAAAAGAGCTCAGGGATTGGGAGTCCACAATACCAAAAATACACCCACAGTCTGAGGGTAGTTCTAAAGCATTTGGGAACTCTATAGCGTACCATAAAAGCAGTAACAGAAATAATAATTCTATGTAGTTGTTTCTTATTTAAGACAAAGTACCATTTCTTCAAATGATCACATTATACAGGATGGAGCAAAAGTAGGTTTACAGTTGTTAATGTGGAAAATAATACAATACTTAATAAGTAATAACACAAGAATAAACTCTGTTTTGCATACTCACAACTATAAGCCTACTTTTGCCCCACCCTGCACAATCAATACCAATTCGAGAGGAAAGGCACTTTTCTGTTTTGGGATTAACAGAAGTGCACTTAAAGGACATAACAAGTAAAGAGAACCAACCCAAATTATCGCTCTTCAGTTTATAAATAATTCTATAAAGTTTATTTTTATGTGGTCCTTCTCCAGAATAAAAAGCAACATCCCTGCACTCCACCGTGGGTGGTATATTATATTGTTGGTGTGGTTCCCATCCTGTAAGTAAGGAAATGTTATTTAATGATAATTGACATTGTTATGGCAAATGTTTTGATTAGTATCATAACCAAGATCTTGGTTACACATTTATCATTATTATTTCTGTTTCATCTTGATAACAAGATGGGTCACTTGTGATCCCAGAGACCTGTTGACTTAACCATTGATTGCCTGGTAGTAAATCACAGTTGTGACAGAAAGTGTCAGAACGTACACAACGTGGTGAAAGTGTGACCACCTTACCCTGTTTGCCTGTGAACTGCAGTTTTATGCTGGACGTTTCCCTTGCTAGGAAATCCACCAGGGTCAGGCAAACTAGGACAGTGGGTCACCCTGGGTGGTGGGGTTCGCCTGGGTCTAGGAGTCAGAAAACCCAGATCTGGTCTGACCTGGTTGCTCTCTATCTGATGGCACCTATCTGAGCTTAGTTCTTCACCTGTAATAATTTGTCCTTAAAAACGTCTATAAAGCTATACACAGATATTAGAGCTTTTCATTTTTATCTGACAAACCAGCAGCCAGGACAGATATGCCCGTCCTCTTGAGAGCCGTGAGTTGTCATGATTCCTGTTTAACGTCATTAGATATCACGGCCCACGGAGGTGATGCTTGGGGTGAACTTTTGGTTTCAAGTTGTTAAGCTTACTTTATTCCCACAGAAAGTTGTCTTCTCTATTTAAATCTGAGCAGTTGTGTGAATGGGGGGAAAGAGTGCCAAGTTTCATCTCTTATCAGTGTGGCTTGGGATGCATTATCTAATTTTTAGCCTCAGTGTGTCCATTTGAAAAATAGACAATTCTTGAACAAAACATCTCAAAGGTTGTTTTGATTATGAAATAATATACAGTGTGGGACAAAAGTAGTTTTACATTTGTTAGTATGAAAAATAATATAATAATTAATAAATAATACAATAAACTGTGTTTCATGTACTCACAACCATAAACCTACTTTTGCCCCATCCTGTACATAAAAACAATATAGTATGTATTATATTATATATTATTATATAATATATTTATTTATATAATATAAATATATTTATTATTTAAATAAATATTAAATGAATGAATGAGTATTTAAATAAACAAATACATTTAAATAAATAAATACATATTATATAATAAATATAGACAATACATATGCAATATATTCATTATACATTATTTAGTATATGATATATTATTAATGCATTTATTAATATATTAATAAATACATTATTTATGATATAATATGTTATTATATATTATATATTATAACACTATATATAAAACCATAGTTTTAAATTCCATGAGGCATACTAGGAATTTGTCCTTCAACCACAATACAGTCAAAGCCTGGAGTGTTCTAAGGACATGGGCCCATATGAATATAGAACAATAAAGGTAGAAAGAATCTTAGACAGAGTCTAGTCCAACTCCTGAATTTGGACATGACACTCTGAGGCCATGAACTGCAAAGTGAATTGGGTCCATTTCCACATCTAATTAGTGGGGGAGCCACACTTGAACTCCAGACTCTGGGCTCTGATAAAAGTCTCTTTTGCTACATCTCTTGGCTTCCCCTCTCAAAGGCCTTAGCAGTCGGTATCTTTGATTTTGTACCTAGAGCTAATTATTTTGCACATTTTTATTTCATTCTCCTAGAAAGATTGATAATTCTCAGGCTAAGAAACCACCAAGACAATTGTGAAAGATTTACTACACAAAAGGAATCAACATAAATCTTTAATGCTTATAATGATCAGTATTCAGCCATCCTTTGTATATCTGTAATCACAACTTAACTACCTTTCTGCATGTTAGACTAGGAGGAGGGGAAGAGGAGGAAGAGAAAAGGAGGAGGGAGAGTGAGAGAGATTGAGGGGTTAGAAACAGATGGTCTAATTTGAAAGCATGAGCAGGAGAGACAAGGCAGAGCATCTACTGCATAAGTATTTGAAATCTCACTCAGACTGCTCTGTAGTCGAGGGCGGGTAACTGCTCGAGGGAAATTGCATGAGACTAGGGTTAGGGTCTGGCAGGAAGTCGTGGTGAGGAGCTTCAGGGAAGAAGAAACCCCAGGGTTTGGGGAAAATCTCTAGTAAACAGAGTCCTGAGATAACTGGAGTTTAGTCAACATAGGAAGGGATTTCCACGCTCTTCTGTATATACGCATCACCCTAGAAAGCCTTTCAATTAGATACTCAGGAGTCTTCTCCCCAGAGTTTCTGATCGAGTAGATGGAGGGGGTTGATCCACGAATCCACATTTCACCAAATGATTTGGACGTGGGAACCATGACCTACACTTTAAGCAGCTGGCTCTGTGAAAAACTTGTGTGTGTTTCAATGTCCCCTTCACCTAGCACCTCCAGTCTCCCTCAAAGACTCAACACAACTTACAGAACCAAGGCTCTAGATACATTTCATTTGGAACCATGGAAGGGAACCATGCTTTTCAGAAGATTTGGGATGAAGCCAAAACTTAAATCTCTGTTTGGATGATCAGGTCGACGGTAATGAGGATGATGGTGGCTCTCACATAAATGCTCACAACGTACCAGGCACGATGCTAAAGGCTTTCCATGAGATATACCAGGTGAGTATATAACACACAACGCTATATCGCTATATACACAACATACATCACAACAACGCTATATGCGAGAGTGGCGGCATTAGCTTCATTTTATGTCAGAGGAAACCTTGGTTGTAAAAGGTAAAGCAACTTGCCCATGGTTACACATCTATGAAGCAACAGAAATATGAGTCTAACCCAGCTCTCTTTGACTGCAAACCCCATGTTCTTAATGCCTGTATTTATTGTTTTTTACCAGTTATCTTGTAGGCATGGCTTCTCCTCCCTTTAAAATTCAAGTATCTCCTCAATGTTGCAGGTTTCATGGATTTCTGACTCTCAGGAGCAAATTCTCCTGAACTGCATTGCCGTGCATAATATTTTACATAACTCAGTTGTACTTGCATTATATGTATCCCTTAATACTCTGTCTCTCTGGCTTGATTGCGAGCTTCTGGAAGACAGGAGCCATATTTTATTCTACTTTGCATCTTCTTGCCTGGAAGTCGGCATCAACTATATAAGGGATGGCTCCAGTGAGCATTTAGATAACACTGCCATTTAAGGCAAAGTTTCTATAAAATGTTGCTATGTTTGTCTTCAGTGCCATCCTGACTTTGCAAATTATAAAGCTACAATTTGAAAGTGATGGAAATTAAGGGGGATCATGATTTGAGATATTGCTTTTTCCCTATCCTGTGAGAACAAACCGAGAGAAACATTCTTGAAGTTTGAAAGGAAGTTCTTAACTGCAAATAAGGTAACATGTGGAATTTATTATACCAATTATTTATATGAGCTGAAAGTAAAAGTAGACACAGGAAGGGCTTAGATAAATTCAAAGATGAGAGCTGCATAACAAATTGTTAGTAGCAAATTAGTGTGGTTCAGGGAATGTCCATAGTTTCTTCATGAAGAAAATTGTCCTCCTTCCCATAAAAGGCCCTTTGGTCCCAACATTGAGAGCCGAGTGAGAGGTGGATAGGAATTAGATTTAATTTGGTGCTTACATTTATATATAGTTTTTTTATTTTTTACTTTTGTACTGCCATCTGATCCCCTCTTATACTGAGCAAGACTTGGCACTAGGCTAAGACTTTGAGGTTGCTACCACTGAATCAAGCCACATCTAGCATACAACTAACACTAAAAAACATTACAGAAAAATAAACCGGATGACAGAAAGCTTACTTACTTTCTCATGGGCCACAGAGGGCACTTTCAAAACCCTATGGGGACCCACGTGATCCAACACCAGTGCTAAAATCAGTGGAGTTGTTTGCATACAATCTCTTGATCAACTATGGTTCCCAAGGTGATACAAAAGAAAATACTGATCTTAATGATCAAGTTCAGTTAGTTTATGAATGTCATGGGAACAAACCCTGAAAATTCTCTAGTGTTGATATGATCGGATCCAAGTCACTATGAAGACTCCATTTCAAAGGGTCTAAAAGGTGTTTGAATGTCCCTTCTTCTCCCCCATCCCGGTCTCTATGAACACTTCCACCAAGGACACGGTGAAGGAAAAGACACAATTTTCATTCAGAAGGAAGTAGGGACATGGTATATTCTCCCTGGATGGTCCTTTTGAGTTACTTTGTTATTGACTATTGAACAAATTATTCTTAATAAAAAACTTATTTATTAGGCTTCCATATATGTACTTAGTACTAGCTATTTCATCAAGGAAGACTCCTATGTTATGTATCATATCAATTTCTCCAAAAATCTTATTATTACATATAATTTCACTTCCTTCCAGAACTAGGAGTAAAGCTGGTTAAGTTGCAATTACCAATATAACTGCAATATAAAATGAGATGTGTATTTCCACAGGCCCTTCTCATTTCGCCCGACTCTCTGTGGGCATGGATAGTGTGAAGTTAAAATGCTTAAGATCAAGGTAATCAGATCACCACTAAGTAAGTAAAATGCAGTTGCCTACACAAGGTAATACGGCTCCGCCTGTGAAGAATGAAGAAACTGTAAGCAGTGCTACTGCCTGCCGCCCCTGTTGAGTTATTAGCAGCAGAAGAAGGAACCCTTGCTCTTGGCAGATACACTATCGCACTTGAAATAGATTTTTCCAAAAGTGCAATCTGATCATCCTGCTGAATGTCTGTAAACTCAGAATTATTGCTGGAGTGCCAAGGTGGACTGAGAGTTTTAGAAATAAAAGGCCCATGAGAACCGGACACACACACACACACAGACACACACACACGGGATTTTCAGTGCATGCGGAGGAAGGAGCAGACTGCTTTAATCAGTGACTAATTATAAACTATTTACAGAGCCTGGGATGTAACCTGCTCTGTCCCAGGCACTGTGGGAGGAGGCTGGTAGAAAATGGGATAGTACCATCCCTAACCTAAAGGAGCACAGAATTTGTAAGGGAAACAAGAAAAGAAGCGTTTACTAAGTAAGGTAACATTTGTAATGAATGCTGCATTATGAGTCACATTCATACAAATTTCATTGAGCAAGCCTCCACTGAGTACCTCCTAAACACAAGGCCCTCCCTCCGCCAGGTGTCCCAGGGCATGAGAAGAGTAAGGTTCAGTCCTATTATACAGAAGGGAAACATAAGGGAAACAATCTTTGTGGACCTGTGACAACGCCCTCTGCTCAGGGCTCAGTCCACTAACCGACTGAACAGGCACAGCGGTTCCCAAGGCACATAGCAGCATCCCCATTTTGCGGATGAGGAGTCTGAGGTCAGATGGCACCTGGTGCTGGGGTAGGGGTTCCCTCTATGAAGGCCTGTGAGGGCTTGTTGCTCACACTAGGCTGCCTCCTTGGAGATCACTGGGTCTCGCCATTCAGGTCAGGGTCGCCACAGGCTGGCCCCGAGCCGGTCTGTGGTGACCCACCGCTGGTTCCTTGGCTAAATGGAAGATACAAAGCCAGTGCTGTATTTCATAAATCTAAATTGATTAAGCTGAAGGGACTCCATGTGTATGAAGTTGTTTCCTTCCTGCTTTTGTGATATTAAACCTCCACTTAGGACATGGTGGTGCCAACGGATGGCAGCTGTTGTTATTTTTTTAACTCTTTTTTCCCCCTAGAAAAGTAAACTGAGAATTGGTGCTCTGTGTCAGTTTGTCATGTGTTGTTTTGATTTTTTTCTTTCAATGGTGCTTGAAATCCAAAACCTGGAAAGTGCTAATTGAACAGACAATTTTGATGTCAGTCTGTGTACAGAGTTTAGTGATATGAAAAATTCTAGAAACTTTCAGTGGATTTTTAAATGGACAAAAAATACCGGGAGCCCTGGTTTCAGCTCTGTATCATTTTCCAACTCTCTTTCATCCCTATTTTTTTTTCACACATTGCTCAAACCACAAGAAAACACCCTATTTTCTGTCCTCTCTGGAAGCTTGCCCTGCTTAGGTATTCTGCACGATGTGAGGAATGAGAGTCACTTATATGAAAACAGGACAAAACGGTTGGCAAAGTGCACCAAGGGAAAGACTGCTACTCCCAGTTAGTTTACTTTTCTATTTTAAAGGGTAAACACAGCCCCATCTCCTTCAGTTGGCCTTTCCCAATGACAGGAGGTGGCTACGGGGCAGCTGTCAACTGCCTCCCACTTCAATGTCAACGACTGGCTCAATCGTCATCTCTTCCAAGAACATGTCTCAGGCAACAAATCTCCTGTTAGTGGCATCCACTGTGGGGTTCTGGCTAATACTAAAGACAGAGCAGTGACAGGAATGGTGGTGGTGAGTCTCTTATCTCTCAGACGAGGAGCCAGCGGAGCAAAAACCTGGACTTGTCTGCCTGAAGGTCTTTTATGCCAATGGCATGCTTCCTTCTCCCAAACGCAAAGCTTCGGAAAGATCCTGACAAAAGGGACAGAGAGTCACAAGATATCGTGTGACTTACGGTTGTGTGCTGTCCAGGTAATGCCAGGTAAGTGGCTGAACTGGTGCTCCCAGGTCCCAGCCCTCCTGAAGATGAGGCAATACCAGAGCGCTCAGTCCGACATGTGTCAACATGGGCCCAGCGAGGGGAAGGCTCTGAACTAGGTCAGGGAAGAGAAGATTTTATTAATCTTAAGAGTTCACCTGTCCTAGCACAGTCACCAGTTACTGGCACCTAGTAAGCATGTAAGAGATTCTTGGTGAATAAATAAATGGACAGAGGCAATTATTGAATAGGTGTTCAATAAATATGCATGACATTAAAAAAAAAACACAAAACAAAACAAAACACTGCAGGTACTTAGCCCAGTGTGTTATGTGAGGGTCACGACTGAGTCAATGGAAGTGTTCCTTTCTTTAGGAAAAGTTATAGTCGTGCTATGGTTACTCAAGGTTCATTTTTGTCTCTATGTCTGTCTCTGTTCATCTCTCTCTGCCTCTGTCCATGTCTGTCTGTATGTATCTGTCTACCCATCTAACTGCCTCCCTTTCTCGCTCGCTTACTCTGTTTCCTCAGTGTCTTGAAGGACTCACACAAGAAAAAGTTTCAAAGGAAAAAATTTCCAACCCAGTGCTTTCTTTGTCACACAAGCGTTCACCCCATTTCTGTGACCTGACTTCTCTTTCTTACCCTCCCATTTCTTTTCTAGCTCCCAGCCCCAGCTCTCCAGTCCTCTGGCAGTGAACCACAGATGGCCTTGTGAGCTCTGAGAGCTCTCTGTGATCCCTGGCATTTATTCTGTCCCCAAGACTCTCTGGGAGACCACCGGGAACAGAATACCTGGAAGGTGGTAAGGGCTTACTCAGGAGGGCTTGTGAAATTGTCAGGCATAAGAGGAAAACTCTAGGCAAAAATCACCCACGTCCTCTACTAAATGAGGCTTGTCATCACGTTCAAAGGACAAAGAGAGCCCTGTTTTATTTGTTACGGTGTCTTCAATTTGATTTTTTTACATGTGGTTTTTTTAGGTTGTTGATCAAGGTTGTTAAAGGAAAGAGGAGGTGCCACAGTTCAGCAACCTCTAATGTGAAAGGGAGTGATTTCCCGGTTTTCCCTTGCTATATAACACTCCTTACTGACTCCCAGGAGCATACCCTGCCGTAGCCTGCTCATACTTCCCACGCCAGCCTCCCACTGACCTTTAACATATCCGTAAGCAACGGCAGCCCAGCATCCTAACCAACAGCCTCACTATGCACATAGGCAGTCACCGCCACCCATCCTGGCCAGGACCCGCCCCCACAGGCTCTGTCCTCACTGCACAGCAGAGATGCCTTAGACCCGCCCTGGCCTTACCACTTGCTCCTGGAAGACTTCCTTCAGATATACACCCTGCACCAGGAATAGTTCCTTTCTAGCAGCCTAAGCTCCTGCACTCTCTCTGCAGAATCTGGCACCCCCAAGGAAGCCCCCTACTTTGCTCACATCATGAGGTCAGCTCCCCTCAAACATTTGCCTCCTTTTGCCCATCTATCAAGCCCCAGATCAAACACCACCACCTTCATAAAGCCTTGCTTAATTGACACCAGCTGCAAATCCTCTCTCATTCCCTGTAGCATTTTGTGCCGGGGACATCTAACAAATGACGTACGAACACCCAACTGTTGTCATTTCAACTTTGTTATTTGTAAAATAGGGCACACAATACATTCCCCCAAACTAGGCAATCAATAAATCTTAGCTTATTCTATTATATATCACAAATTTTATTTTTATTACAGTTATTTGTGTATATGTGTACATATACACATATACACACACATGCACACATGTAGACACATCCACTCCCTTGGCTCACCGAGAATACATACATATGTGTGTGTGTGTGTGTGTATATATCTTTAATACATAAACTCCCAGAGAGCAGCCGCCATCTTGTTCTTCTTTGTATATTGCCTAGCATAGTTCTTGGCATATGGCTTCTATAAGATATATACATTGAATGACTAAATTTAACTTTCTGCCTCAGTTTTCCATCTGTAAAATGGGAATGAAAATAGCTTAATTATTTCTAACCATTATTATCAGGATAAATTAAGATACTGCATGTAAAACATTTTGAAAAATAAAAAGACCAAGTGCTAGGCAAGTATGAGCTATTATTTGGTAAATTATGCTATGTGGACGTGAGTGAAACAATGTTACCTGACTTATCCAGTAGAGGGCAATGCCACACACATGAATATTCAGATTCTTTGTAAGACTTCCAAAACATAAATTAAACAGTGAGAAACACTTTGGTATTATATAAACAAAATAACACAATTTTTCTGGATTCGGCTGCTTTTTGATCTCTTTTACTGTGTTGTCTATGCAATTTATATGTGTAGAAGGGACCTTCGACTTTATTGGGTGTTTCAAGTGTGGTTCAGTTACCTGATTTCTAATTTCTCTATTCAAATTTCCAGTTGCCCCTTAGCCCAGGGTGAGGAATGAGTCCAGCCTAGTCAATAGAGAAATAATGCTCTTTTCACTCATTTTATTACCTCTATCTGCAGTATTTCTTCCTGATCTGGAAAGCAGCCTGAAAGGGTTTCCATGCTGAGGGAGGGACCAGAAAGAGACTTGGACAAACAACGCCAACCATTGTTTCCTCAGCCCGTTTTGGCTCCCCTCAGTCTGCTCTGGGAAGACACTGAACCCATTGAGTCAGCCACTGACATTTTGTTAGGATGGGCTACGTCTCTCTCGATAAGGGAACAACACGGGGTGGCAGATGAATTAGGACACACAGAACCGCACATTCGCTACTCTCCTCTCCACTCAGACGCCTCTACGCTCTGCACATTCACATGCTTCTACTCTCCACTCAGTTCTGAACTCACTGCACTGCAGACAGAAACATGGCCGGAGGAGGTGCATAAGTGTCTGATGTCTTCCTCCAAGGAATTCAAACTTTAACATGTAGTCATCAAATATAACTTAAATTAATAAAATTTGAATAATACATTGAGTACTCGCTGTGTGTCAGGCACTGAGCTAGGGAGGGACAGATGATACAAAAATGAGATACGATTCTTACCCTCAAGAAATTCTCAGTCTAGACCAGAGAGTAGAGGAACCCATGAAAGCAGCCAAAAATAAATAGATGCAAAAATGACCATAATAGAAACAACTATAGTCAGTTATGCTACAACACTTGTTTTCAAAAACATGGATTTTTCCCAAGGATTGTTATATTAGGGAACAATTTAAGCATAACTTGAATTTTGCATCTGATTTTGTATGATGTCAGCTGTAAGAAGCATTAGGTGAATGCAGAAAATTGTACTGAGATAAACTGAGCAGAGAGAGAATATCCAAACACACACACACACACACACACACGTAGACGCATCCAGTCCCTCGGCTCACCGATGGGTTCTGAGCCTTGTGCACCTTGCACTGGTGTCACAACTCTCCCTCACAGCTCACGTAACCCTCCTTCCCCACTCCACCAGGACTCACAAGCTGAACCCTTCTGATGCCCACTGTAAGCAAACTGCGGATCTTTTTTAAGGTCAAGTGCCTTATTTATTACAGTATTTATGATTTTTAAACCACTTTATGTGTGTAACATGGAGCTACTATTTTCATTTCATTTCTGTCTTTTTAATGTTTGCATGTCAGTTAAGAATGTTTTTGTCTGTTGAGTCCTTAACTCCATTTTTTCCAGAAGTCTTATTTTCATTGCTTGATTTTGCACAGCACAGTGACTTTTAGGAGCACATATGTGGTATTATTGCAGAATGTACAGCAAGCCCTTGAGTGTATAAAGCAAGGAGCACCTGCTCAGGAGGAGGGGAGAAGATGTCCAGGTATGGCCTCCCCAGAGAGGAACATGGAGAATCATAGTGATGTGGAAGAGTATGACTATCCTTTTTTTTCCTTCTGTTTTTTTTTTAAATATATGCCTCTATAAAATCAACAACAAACAAAAAAGACTTAAAATGGCTAATAAAAATGCAATTAATACAAGTCAAAATACATGAAAAATAACTTTAAAAAGTTAGGCAGAGAGAAAATAAAAAGAGGCAAGTAAGGTAAAACCTGGAGCGAGGTAAGCTTACAAAAGGCATGCCTTAAGTTCCGTACAAAAATCTGCAAGAGACAAACCACAGATTTGCCGCTAAGCTGCCTAGCTATCAATGTCTGGCTGCCTACTGGGCTGATCTGATCCAGAGAGGATTTTACAAAATCTAATCTGAACCATACAATATGGTGGTCACTAGCCACACGCAACTATGGCATTTGAAATGCAGGTATTTGAAAATGTAATGCACTCAGTATAAAATACATAGTAAAGTTCAAAGACACAAAAGTAACGTAAAAATCTCACTAATAATTTATAATGATTATGTGTGAAAATGATAATGTTTTATGAGTGATTAAACATTACTAACACTTCTTTTACTAATTTCTTTTTATTTTTTTAACATAGCTAGTAGAAAATTTTAAATTACATATGCGCCTCACATCTATGGCTCTCATTATATTTCTTTTGACATCCCTGATCCAGGGGAATGCATAGGCTATACATGATTATATAGCACCATCTACAATTTCTGAAAAATGGTAAGTTCAAATGGTGCTTCTTGACAAATGTCTGTGATGAGAACCTCTATGTGCTTGGTGAGGAAAACAGCCAGTTGTTTTAGCAATCAGCTAAAATGAGAGTAGCGTTAACGTGCTCTTGGGAAAAGCAAGAAGCCTGATTAGTTCATGAACCAAATAAAAGGCTATACTGCCTTGCTGGGAGTAAGACCCAGGACATAACAAGGATTCATCTGCAAGAGGTGGAGTGCAGGGTTTGAATCTATGTGTGTATGTGTGTGTTCCTGTGTGTGTCCTTCTACGTACCCCATGGTGTGTGTGTATTTGCATCCATGTGTGTTCTTATATATGCAGCTGTCTCTGAACACATGCCCATGGGTATTTGTGTGTCTGTGTGCCTTTCTGGTGTGCCCATGTGCACACAATGTTTCTGTGTTGTGTACCCATATGTGTTCCTGTGTGCACATTTGGGTGCAAGGCTATTTCTATATGTTTGTGGTCTCTTATATGTGTGCCCATGTGTCTTATGTTTGTCAGTGTATATACATATGCTCTTATGTATATGTACACAGTGTGCATCCTGTGTGGGGTATGTTCCCATGTGCTTGCATGTGTGTGCCTTTGTACATGTGTGTATATATTACTTGTACATGATATAAGTAAGGAAATTGGCTGGGAGGGAAAAGTAAGCGTGGAAAGATATACTCAGAACCTAGCCCAGAGGGTAAACAATTTTATGCATCAGGTTTGGAACTCATCCTATAGATACTGACAGGTTTCAGACCAGAAATTCCTATGGATAGATTTGCATTTTTTGACGGATCATATTAGGTGCAGTTATATGCAATGGGGTAGGAACAGTTCTATTGAGAAAAGGGATCTCTATACATTTTATAACTTGTTAACAATTAGAAAACATAATATTTAAAGCTAACATTCTTATATACTCTGTAGAATGCATATTCTTTTGTTTTAGGTATCTGAAAACCTGACATGAAAACTGTTGGCTTGTCGGTCCCAGAGGAGGGTAGTTTAATATGTCAAGTACTTAATAATTAAGTTTAGGTGGCGTCACTTTATTTCTTGCCTACATGCAAAGGCATCTCCTAAGTTCTTTCGTGTCATCTTGTGCGAAATTTAGGGCTCTCCGTTCTCTTGGACTGAGAAGTAAATAAGACTCTCATGTGGTTATGAGCCTTGTCCTCAGTTTGCTGGAGAGCAGAGGCTGTGGTCCAGAAACCTACCTGCTTCTCTGCCCTGAACACATGCACAGACTTGAGCGCTGACTGTTTTCAGAGGATGGGAGGGATTTGCTGCCTCCACTTCACTGCCAGTCACTTTACCTCTGACCCACTCCCTTCTTAATCTCCTTAATTTGGTCCATTTACACAAACACAGAGGGGTGATGTCACCACATGTGTAGTCAGAGTGTGTGTGCCTTTAGGAAGGTTAACATCAAAGGACATACTTTTTTCCCTTCCACGGTCTTGAAGAGTGACTAATTTTAACTGCTCCGGCTCTTCCCTATTAATAGGTTCTGCTACATCAGTGGGAGGGGAAAAAATGAAGACCAAGCTAAGTAAGTGTTCAGGAATTCTGATCAATCCTCTACCTGTCATGTCTTTACCTGGCTCTACCTTGGAATGTTCCACAGGGTTTACAGAATATGAGTGACAAAAAGTTCCAGTCTTCAGAAACCTAGGCTTAACTGAAGGCATTTAAGTGTTAACCATGCTACCGGGTATTTTTTTTTGAGTTCTGGAAAATTTTGCTCTATTATTTCTTTTTTAAACATTAACATCTAATTCATATTCCATAAATTTAACTGTTAAGATGAAAATAATCAATCTGAACCATTTGTCGAAAATGGGCAGAATACTGAGTGCCGCCCAGTAGACTGAGACCTGGACTAAGGAATCTAGATGATGCGAGGCCGTGGGGCACTGGACCTCATGCCATGCACATGCACTCAAGCCAGAATAGAGGGGTGCCACACCGGGTGAGCCCCCGGGCAGCTCATGGATGCCCCAAGTTTAAAATTTCTGCAGTGGAGAGTAAATGGTGGAAATGGTGAGTGAGAGAAAACAACGAGGGGTGTCAAGGGCTTTACGTGGCTCAGTCAATTTCATTTTGGTTGTGTTGTCCTTAGAGCAGCAGCTGTGGTTGGCAGACTGACGTTGGGGGTGAAGCAGGAGGCTGTGAAGATATTCCAGACAAAGGGCGGTCATCGTGAAGGAGACAAAAGAAAAGGGTAGAGCTAAGGTAAGGCTCTTTAAGTGACTGGATGTGGGAAAGAAAACAGAAAGAGAGGATGGTTGACTCAGTTTCCTAGGTTAGACAACTGGGTAGGTGGTGAGGATACCCAGAACAGAGGATACACAGTAGCAGGACCACAGCCCACATGATGGAGAAGAGTTCAACTATGAATATTTGTATTTGCAGTAGTTTGGAACACCAGCTGAAGATATGTCCAGCAAGCAGTCGAATGTATGGTTTTGAAGCTTGAGACACATGGCTGAACCACATGTACAGACTGGTGAGTCAGCAGGACATTGAAATAGAAGGAACCACGAATGTGGCTGAGATTAACCAGGGGAGAGTATCAATTAAGAGTCATGGCTGAGACTTAGCCCAAGTCTGGGGATCTCAAAGTCCCAGGCACTAGTGGAAAAAAGGAGTCAATAGAAGAGACAAAGCAAAAAATCAAAAATGAAAAGGAAGAACAAATAGAGAAGAACCAGTGTCATGGAAGCCAATGGGGTGGAAGAACCACGGTGGACTTGGGGCAGCTCTTGAAGTCGATGCTTCTGAGCTGAGTACTGAGTTCCAAGGAGGAATTATCCTGGACAAAAAGATGGGGAAGGGCGTATCTGAAAGGGAGGCCAGCACTGTGAGATGTGAGCACCCTATGGATTCTCACTACACATCTGTAGATTTCTCCTTTTAGAGCATCAGTGCGTAACACAATGCTTTGTGCTGAACAAGGGCTGAAATGTAAGCTAATCGACATGAAGTGACTTCCATAAATGAAACAAATTAAGTGACCAAACTAAGTTCTATTCAACTGAAAACCATAATAATCATTGGCAGTGTTTATGCTCAATTTTCCATAAGGTTTTTTTTACATGCATCATCTCACTGAAACCTCACAGCATGTCTATGTTAATAGATAGCATTATCATCCTTGCTTAAATATGAAGAACTTGAGGCTGATGACTTACTTAAGGTCATACTGATGGCACGTGGCTGTGTGGGACTTGAACTTCAGTCTTCCGAATTCAAGCCTGTGCTTTCACGCCTGTATCACATTGAGCCCATTTTCTTTCTTTAAAAAAAAATATTGATTGATTTTTAGAGAGAGAGAGAGAAAGAGAGAGAAACATTGATTTGTTCCATTTATCTATGCATTCATTGGTTGCTTCTTGTATGTGCCCTGAACTGGACATCAAACTCACAATCTTGGTGTATCGAGATGATGCTCTAAGCAGCTGAGGTACCCGGCCAGGGCTTGAACCCATCTGCTTTAGTGAGTTTTTTTGTATCTGGCACAGCAGACAAGAGAAACCTAGAGGCTTACAATAAGCAGGTCTCGGGCAGGCTTTACCCCAGGGTTTGTGGCTGGTGTGATGTAGCTAATAGGACAACACTGACTAGCAGCTACAGAAAATGTGAACTTCCACCGAAATGCCTTGCAGCTGCTTCCCTCTGCAAAGTGTCGCTGCTTCCATAGTTGTCTGTCAGCCAATTATACTCCCCTTCGCCCTCACTAACAGAGCCTCAGTTTTATTTGTAGTGGTGTGTGTTCAGCACCGGAACTCGCCTCCCCAGTCTCCCCAGGTCCAGGGACAGACCTGGCTAGCAGCACTCTGTGCTCTGTTTCCTCTCTGCCCTTCCTTCTTGGAAGACAAACACAATGGCTGGACATGCAGCCATTATTTTCGGAATAGAGGGACAGAAGTCATAGGCTAAGGATGGTGAAAAAAGAAACCAGGGAACTGGCCTCTGACGACATGGTGGGGCTATCCTATCAGCTGTGAATCACCCACCGACACACTTCTTGTTCAGTGTGAAAAATCAAAGCCCTTACTTATTTAAGACCCAGTCTTGCAGCTGTTCTGTTGATTGTTGACTGTGATCCCAGCCGCACAGACAGCATCTACGCCAGTGTTCCACAGTTTCACCGCCCTTTCGGTGTCTGGGTTTCTATCTCACCATCCAGAGGTACAGAAAAAGCAACAGTCATTTCTTCACTAAAGGGAACACACAGGCACCCTGTGTTTAGGAAAGAGTTGTACTTCTTTCGATATCAACTAGCGGTAAGCACAATGGTAAATCTAATAGAAATAACTTACGACTACAGAATGGTAATGAAGAAAGAGCTTGGGACTTTGCAGTTATACAGATGATGGCCTGCGTTCCAACTGTAATTTACTAGCTGTTTCACCCTGAACAAGTTGCTTAACTTGTGAGCCCTGATTCACGTCTCTGCAAACTAGTCATGATACCAATTTTATAAGATTGTTATAGGTATTAAACGGAAAAATGTCGAGTACCTTGTATAGTGTTTGGCACAATCAACACAGCCTCCACGAATGCTAGATATGAATATTAAGGGAGATTATCCATGCTCCTTTCCACATAAGCCCCTTTGTGTAAAATATGTCCTTCCCCGCCTGCTCTTAGGGGGTCTCCAGGGTGGAAATGTGGTGTGATGAGCCATTCTCAGTCCCTCTTCAGTCTCCTTGAGAACGATGGAAGAGGACAGACACAAAGAAAATGTCACAAGGTAAAATCTGAGACATGAATTGAAAAAAGTTCAAGCTACTGGCTTCCTCAGCAACTATTGGAAAGGGGTTTAATGGATGTGGGAGTGATTTTGAGAACCTAGGACACCTTCAGGTTAAAATTACAGCCACTGTTGGATGATTTGCCCAGAGTCTAGGACAGAGCCAGAGAGCTCCTGTACTCAGCACAAGAAAAGCAAACTCAGTGGAGGCAGGAGAGCCAGGACCTGGGGCACCTCCCACCCCCTCACTTCCTGTTGGCTCCCAAGAAGGTGAGAATCAACATCCCTCTTGCAAGATGCCAAGTTATTGTATGGTACCTTTGGAACTATCTTGTGCAACATAAGGATCAAAAAAAGATAATGATCCTTATTTATAAACCTAAGTGTACTGTTCTCTAATCCAGGATTCTGGACTCTTTTGAAGTCTCAAACCTATTTGAGCAGCAGACGAAAGTTACACATTCTTTATACAAAAAGGAATGTATATACCCACTAAATTTTGCTTATAATTTTAGAGTCTTCAGAGATCTCCCAGAAGTCTATCCATCTGCCTGCAACGGGTTCACAGACTCAGGTAAATAATTC
Organism: Desmodus rotundus; assembly: GCF_022682495.2. NCBI lineage: Eukaryota > Metazoa > Chordata > Mammalia > Chiroptera > Phyllostomidae > Desmodus > Desmodus rotundus. Next base: position 16,307,166 of record NC_071397.1, on the reverse strand, counting down.
CAACTCTAAGCATTTTTCTTCTTTCTGCGTATCAACTGTCACCCACTGGAGCCCAGCATTTCACATTTTATTTCCAATGGGTTTGCAGTGTCAGATAACAGTGAACTACCCTTTCATTGCCTTCTATGAAGGCCTGGCTCTCTAGACTTTAGAGCTGTGGAGAAACAGACCTTGTTTTAGGTTTGTTTTTCAAGGGTGCGAGTTGTTTTCATTCTGGTTGTTTATTTGGTTGGTTTTCTTGTTTGCATTTTTCCCCTGACTTGTAGTTGTTGGCAACAGGCTCTCTGGCAGTCCGAGGTAGACGTGTCTGGGCTTGTTTCTTTGTGACAGTCGCACACCAGTCCGGGGTTCACAGTTGAGCCACTTTTTCTGTAGGAAAAGGGTGACCTGACCACTGCCTCTTGCCCCTGGCTCATGTCAGTGGGACCCATGTCACCAGCTGCCTCAGCGAAGTGGGATGCTTCTCATCCATTGTTGCTTCTCACACCGTGTCCTGTTGCTGAACGTAATCTTAAGACCAAATTCGTATACTTAAAGGCAAAGGTGAAAAAATAAAGGATGCTGAAGAACTCTAAACTTTATGCCCCAGAATGCAGTTTAGACAATCAAATAGCTAAAATGTTAGCCCCCCATAAAACTGATTATTGATTATTGATTACTGCATGCCAGGTACCTTCCTAAACAATTAAAATGAATTATTTCATTTAATTTTCACAAAAACCCTATCCATAGGTATTCTTATTATCCACATGTTACAGCTGAGAAAACTGAATGAGTTACGGAATTTATCAAAAGAAAGAAAGAAAGAAAAAAAAATAAAAACAGGACCAACTACTTCCCTTACATTAAAAAATTCAGTCTCCACAATAAGAAGCATGTACTGCGAGGAAACTAAAGCTCCCTGGACAGACTGATAGAGATAAAGTATTTGGGAGTTTATAATTCGGTGCCGATAACATAGTAGGTCTTTAACCCTATTTTAAGTGACGAACCATAGGTCACGTAATTCCTACACTAGGCCTGGAACTCAGGTGTGCTGGCACCTTTCCATCATACCACTCGGACTCTCTCATGCAACCAGCTTTCCTCCATTATAAATAATCATTGGCTGCAGTATTATTCAGTAGGATGAAGATAAAATATGGAAAAGTCAAAAGATTATGCTACCTCTAATTATGTCAAATTGCCCCCCCCCCCAAAATAACTTAAATTTTATTGTTACATCTTTTCTTCTTGCTTCTCTATTTTTGTTTAGTAGAACTCTTGGGTCAATGTTTCCCAAATTATCAGATCTATTGCATGTAGGTGGAAAACACAGTCAAGACATGAAGTTTATCTTTGGTTCCATAGGTTACAACTTCCCTCCTAGTCCCCACGTCTTTATTTTCTCCACTATAAACACCCGCCCTCAGGATCACATTGAATCGAAGTCCTTTACAGCTTAGTGGGGATTTTGAAGCACAGCTACCTCTTTTAGGGGCATTTGTGTTTCAACTTTACCTTTTATAATGGCATGAAATGGGTATCTTCCTGTGAAAGGTATTTGAGATATTAACTCTCCTTATGTTGGGGGTCACGTGATCCTTCCCAGGGTTTCTGAAACGAGAGTTCAGGCATCCAACTGCTCTCGTGTCAGGTAAGAACTTCCTGAGTGGAGTTTTCACAGAGAGTGAAAATGTGATTTTCACCCTCCTCCCGGAAACACTGAATCCTTTTAGGGCACGCTGAAATTTTCTGCCTGGAAGAAGCGGTAAAATGGATTCGATCACCAACGGTTACGCTTGAGCAGAGAGTCTGGAAGTGACAGGTACTTCTAACAAGTATTTGGAAATTGCGTCTGCCTGGATTTATTTTCATTTATCAAATATTATTTTGCTACCGAACTTAAGGAGGTGTAACTAATGTCTCCAATTGCACTTCTCCGCTCCCTGGCCCCGTGCCCGCCAGCCCCGTGGGAGAAAGGCGTCAAGTGACATTGGCAAGACTGCTCTTTAACAGCCGACATTATTTTATTAAGGAAAATTTGTATTGCCCTTTTTTTCCCTCTCAAAGGTGCCAAATGGGCAGATTTGGATTTTTCTTGGCCAAGGGAATGAAAGACCAGGGAAGTGGCTTTGCTTCCCCTCTGGCGCTTCCACAGCAAGTTCAGGAGACGCCTGCGGAATCCAATCACTTTGAGCAGCTAAAATTTCAGGTTTGAATTTCATCTCAGAAATGCACAAAGCCTGGGAGTCGGTGACAGTATCAGAGTGGGGGTTGTTGTCAGTTACCTGTTATTCTGTTGTGACTCACAGCTGGCCCAGGTGTGTTCCCCCCAGGTAAGGCGGGAGGCCTGCTGAATGCCACATCTCTTTGTTGCATGCTATCTTGTTAGTTAAGCTGTCAAGAAAGTTGCCAGAGAAGAGAGTGGGGGTGGAGGGACACACAGAGTTTAATCCAATTAAAACTTCACTGGCTTGTCCACATTCTTGGTATCCTGGCTCAAACTCGGAAGGATCTTTTCAGTCTGGGGATGGTGAGGGAGTTGCAAAATGAATCTTAACTGCTTATGTGGCAACAAGGCATCGTGTAAAGCATAAGGCAACAGAGAGAGGGTCTGTGGTATGGGAGATAAAAAGAGCTAACTTTTAACTGTCTTTTCAATGGCATTTAACTCAGTGGTGTTTTGGGTGTAAAAAGACTCACTGAGCTTGGCACGCAAGGACGTTCTGCGTCCTTCTACCTAAGAGAAGTTTTTTTTTTCCCCCTGCAGATGTTTTGACCTGACTTCTAAGAAGGGATTTACTGATCCCAGGAAGATCTTTCCTTTGAGGGCAAGAGGAAACAATGACTGCAGCACTAGATGCCTTGGAATTAAAACTAACAAATGTGCTCAGATTTAAATCGACACCATCACATTTTGACACAGATGGTATATTTTAGTGCTAAACCTGTTTTCCTTTGCTCGCAATGGGAAACATGCCGTACAAACTCCCTTGACAGAATGGTTTCTGAATGAAATCTGTACTTGAAACAAACTTATGCATGAGGCAACCGCAGAGCCTTGCACATGTCTTCTGCAAGGGCTGCTCGGGGTGAGCAAGAACAGGGCTCTCGCCTCTTCTGGGCGGAGTGACAGGAGGTGGAGGGCTGAGGACTGCGGAGTAGGTGCGGGTGAAGGAAACAGAAGGAAAGGCCTGCTTGGATGAAAGCAGCTGACTTGGACGGTCGAAGACTGTATGCATGTCCATTTCAGCTTTACAGAAAGGATGCTCATGACTGGAATAATACTGCCAGAAATAACACTGTACGCTCCTTCTAAGGCAATTTTGTAACCTGGAAAGATGTCCAGGACATACTGTTACGTGAAAAGAGGGAGTGGATTCTATGGTTGCATGAATTAAAAATTACACACACACGGAGTGTATGTACTTGCATTTGTCTGATACATACAATGCTACAATTGTCCCTTCTTATCTGTGGTTTTTGCTTTCTGTGGCTTCAGTTTCCCGTGGTCAACCATGGTCCAAAATGTTAAATGGAAAATTCCAGAAATAAACAATTCATGTTTTAAACTGCATGCCATTCAGAGTAGTGTGATGAAACCTGGTGCTGTCCTGCTCTGTCCAGTGTAGCCACACTGTGCGTGTCCCCACCTGTTAGTCACAGGGTTGCCTTCTAGATTATCAGATCAGTTATGGGAGATAGAGAGACCATGTTCACCTAACTTCTAATAATTGTTGTGAATCTATTACTGTGCTCAATTGAATAATTAAACTGTATCATAGGTATGTATGTATAAGGAAAAACAATGTATTTAGAGTTTGGTACCATCCACAGTTTCAGGCATCCACTGGACATCTTGGAAGCTATCCTTCTCATATAAGGGGGGACCGCTGTATTCATATTGGCCATCTCTAGGGCAAGTAGGAAAAGTGGGAAATTATTTTACTTTTTTTTATAATTTAAAATAATGAGGTAGTTATGGCCAAATGGAAGTAGACTTACAGTTTTCTTACAGGACTGAACGTTTTCTAAAGCCCAAGACAGCACTGTCTTCTCACAGGCCGCAGAAAAATGTGTGGCAGTGGTAGCTATCAGTGAATGGTTAATGATTAAACTGAAGTAATCTTTTAGGAAAAGAGTGAATTTTAAGTTTTATCTACCCAGAAAGTCTTGTTGATAACAATTAGGAGAAATGTTTTATTTTAGTTTTTATTTTCTGGTAGGATTTCTATTATTAGTGTATTAAGGTGATTCTTAAATAGATGAAAAGTTATAGGCCTATTTGACAACCTAATATTTTTCAATAATCTACTTGTACACACAAACAAAAGTCATAAGCTTAAAATGTTGCTTATCATTTGCAAGGAGGGTGTGGTCCAGGAACTCTTGAAATCCATCCACAAACCAAGTTATCAGTGGATGGTGAGAGCAGATGGCATTAATTGTGAAACTTACATGAGTTTAAAGCAATCAAAATCGGATATAAAGGAATGGAAAGACAGTATTTTTAAAAATCTTTACAGATGAATTTAATCTAACATGCTCATAACTGAAACTTTGGCTAAGTACCTTCCCTGAGAGTTTTCCCTGTTTTTTTTTTTTTTTTTTTTCTTTTTGTTATTGTTGTTCGAATGAGTAGGGAGAAATACAGAACTCTGAGGAAAGGCAGTTAAAGTCTATGGGGAGTGATTTCAGAAACAAGCTGTGAAAGAGAATAGGCCCACAAGTGATTCCTGGTGATTAGCTTAGAAGCACTTTGACGACCTTGCAAGGGTCAAGTACCCAGGCGAGGCCACCGGGGTGTGGTGCAATCTGAGGCTAACCCCCAAATCTTCCCAGAAGATGTAGCTGTCTGCTTCTCCATATACTACCCCTACTGTCTCTACTGATACCAACTAGTCCAAGTCCTTCATGGGGATAGATTTTGTTCAGTAATTTAACAAAGACTCGAAAATTCCTTTATATGGCCTTGATCGAATTTGGCTGCACAATAGAATCACCTGGGGAGATTTAAAAAATCCCGATGCCTTGGCCATATCCCAGATCAGTAAATCAACGTCTCTCTTAGGTGAGATCCAAGCACTTGGGTTTCATAAAGTTCCCAGGTGATTCAATGTGCAGACACTGCTTTGCAGCTCTTCTTGGTGAAGCTCTCCTCATAGCATCTTTGAAACCTCACAGGCATTAGTAGCTTCACTTAAGTTCCACCTCTGGATTCGGTGTGTACTTTTCCCATGCCATGGATAAGCCTTTCAGCGAGCAACTGAATCATTAACATCCTCAGAGTTTATGGAATGAGAGCAGACTAAGGAAACCTTATCCAGACGTCACCTCATTTCATTCTGCCCCAGTCCTTTGTGCTTTCGTATGTCTCTAATTCGATATTTGCATGGAAACGTCAATCCTTGTGGCCAGAGAAACCCAGCTTAAGCTTTTGGGAGGGTCAGCTGTCCATGAAGTAACTACCTTAGACTTTAGGACCCTCATTAGCACAAGTAATTATGAGTTAACTCTGCTATTCCAAAACATTGATCAAAAGGCCAAAGCACACAAAGAAATGTAATCATTTTAGACTGTAAATACTAGAAATAATTTAAACCATGTTTGTAAATTAACCAGAACCTTTCCCATTGTAAGTACAAGAAACGAAACTCAAAGTAGATCAAGGAACAACAGAAAACAAAAAATAACAATAATTTATTGGCTCATCCAGTGGACTGAAGTACAGCTTGATTCAGATGATCAAAAAATATTACACTTTTTTTCCCAACAGCCTTCACCACAGTGTTCTCTGTTGTGCACTGAATTTTCAAGCCTCTTCGTTCAGAGTGGCTGGAAAATGGCCACTGTGGGTTCAGTCTTCCATGGTCCCCGAATCACTATCCTTGACACATAGAAATAACTCTCCTCCCAGCATCCTTACAACACATCTAACCGAAAGACTAGTCATGCTCTGGGATTTATCCTTGTGACAGAAAGGTAGGGTCCCTTGTTTGGCCAGGCCTGGGCCAATGACCACCTTGTGAAGGACAGGCTGGCACTAGGAACGACAGCCCTGCCAGACACCTGAAAGGAAGCAGAGCTTACACACAGGAGAAAAGCAGTGTGGGAAATATTCTGTATCTCCCACGGCATGTCAAGTGTGCCCCTACTCTGTGGTTTCCACCGTAGAGAGGAACAAAACTGCCTCACATACCGTCATCAGTCATTACCAAACGTTAATACTAGATAGTAAAATGTTATGAATAAATCTGTTCAACTCATAAATATACTTTCTCAATGCTATGCCATGAGACACTAGACTGAATTTCTGTTTGTTTTAGAAATAACTTTTTATGCAAAACAGAGTAATTCTCATCAAATTCTGCAATCATTAAGCAAAAAAATACATTATTATAACATATAAATGTGTTTTATTATTTTCTTACAGTTTTGTACATTTTGAAAGTGCACAAAACATAATTTAACAATGAATATATAAGTACAAGGCAATTATTCATATATCCACCAATATACCTACCACTCAGGTCAAAACATATCACACCGCGGGCTCTCCAGGATTCCCCATGTGCCCCCATCACACATCACCACCCCTTCACCTCAGCCAGAGGTGATCCTTACCCTGTCTTTCATGGTTTCCACTTTATAGTTTTACCACTGATGTAGATATCCCTACAAGTACTGTAACTCTTTGTGAAGTCTATAAAGGTAGAAAAATATACTTGTATTCTTTTATGTTTTGCTTCTTATGTTGAATTTGTTTACAAATATTCATCCATATTATCATGGATAACTGTTTTGCTTATTTTTACTGCTGTGTAGTATTCTGTTGTTAGAGTCTATCACAACTTATTTAATCATTTTTTGATAAATGTTTGGATTTTTTCCCAGTTTGAGATGTTATGAGCAATGCTTTTGTGAGCACTCCTGAGTGTCTTTCCTTATATACTTTAACACATGTCAGGACCACAGAGAAGCTTTGTAAAAACACAAATTTCTGGCCCCCACCTCAGAGTTTCTGATTCAGTAGTCCTCCGGTAAGTCCCCAGCACTTCCATTTCTTATAAGTCCCCAGATGCTGCCAATACCACCAGTCTGGGAAACACCTTTGAGAACCATGGAGCCGGTCCTGCCTGTTTGAAGTTGGTCCACAGCCCAGCTTCCTACGCATCACCTAGGAGTCAAGCAGAGCTTCGGAATGTCAGACTGCACCCCAGACCTACGGAATCAGAATTTTAATTTTAATAATATCCCCAGGTGATTTGAATGCACATTAAAGCTTGAGAAAAATTGCCGTAGGTTAAATATATCTTGAAATGGATTTTTTCTGGGTCATAGTAATATGGATATTTCTAGATAATGTCAAACTGTTTTTATAGTAGACTTACAATGTACACATTAACCACCAGAAATACGTGTATTTCCAGGTACTTTTCAAATTGCTAAGAAAAAGACATAATAGTTTATTTTTTAACTTAAATAAGCCTTCCTAAAATGTTTCTAACTTACCATCTAGAACACATTCTTCCTAATACTGTAAGTGGGTAAAAATAGTACATAAACAGTATAAGCCCCACTCCTTCGTTTTTCCATAGATTCCCCCTTTTTCAATTTATAGACAGTGATGAGCTCTTAAAGATTTAAAAAAACATAAAGATATAAAGGGTTTGAAACAATTTTCAAACAAAATAAGTAATTTCTCTTGGACAGGGGACATTAATCAAAGTGGGCGTAATTTTTTTACAATTTGAAGTGATCACTCAAGTTTTAATACGAAAACAGTAGAAAGTTTTGGAGATACTTTCAGTTTTACTATGGAAACGTTCGAACAGGAGTGAGGCAATCTTAACATTTTTTCATTTTCATGAACCTCGCATGGTGAGTGGCTTTCAACTACTGAGCTCGATGTTCCACTTCCGTCTTCCTGAACATTCACTTGTGTGTGTTTCAGATTTCCTTAATGCAGGAATATAATCTTTCTAATGGTATTAAAAGCCTGGTGGAGCGATCGCATCTTTCTTTTGTTTATTTAGTTTTTAGTTGAGACATACAATTCAGATCAAACGAGGGCCACGGGCTTTGCCCTCCCCTGTAAAAATGCTGTGAGGATGATACATCCAATCGTGGTGGGAAAAACACCAGGACAAAGGCAATGTGAGTGGTAAGGACATATAAATAAGAACTACTTCTAATATTTTTATAAATAAGCTTAGGTGTTGCCCTGAAAAGGCCACATAAAAACCCCATTCAAAAGTACACATATTTTGTGTGCTTAAATGTAGATTTATTTAATTTCTTCTTAATTGTACTAATAATATTACAGTAGTTTCCAGCCTAATTAAAGGATAATTAAGTGCGGGACAATAGCTAAAAAAAGTATGTCTCTCTTTTACAATATAATCACTTACGCTAATGCACTATAAATTGAAATGACAATAATATTGTCATTTCAATAAAATTAACAAACTTAATAAAATTAAGTTTGCAAGGGAACTCTAATAGCTTAATATAGCAAAACCATTCCACATCATAGATATAACAGGAAAACTTTATTAGTAAGAATTTCATGTCATTTATTTGCTCATTCAGTTGTCAGTTCACCACTACTGCCTCCCCACGGTAAAAATTCTAATCCATAAAAGAAGCTCATTGGTGTTGTCCATTAAGTTGATGGATTTTTTTTTTTTTTTGTATGTACATCAGCTTCTCCGAGAGTAGGTTTCAGACTGACCAAGGGCAGTGCAGTTACCACCCAGCTGATCATCAGCACGGTGACTGTGCGCCAAGAAGTAAGCTCTGGCCATCGCAAAGTGTTGTGCCTGTACAGTAGGACGGAGCTGACTCAACAGACTCACCGACCTCCCTGTCGCATGTTCTGAACAGTGAGTCATCTTATAGTCCTTCCATGACTATTCCGCCGGACCTAAACTCAAGACCCTCGCTCAGCTGTGTTTTCCCCTCCTGACTTGCACTGCCCAGGTCGCTGTCAATAACCGTTACCCACCTGACTCCAAACTGTTGCAAAACCTCCGTGTCTTACTGATTAGTGTTAGAGCACAGCGACAACTCTGAGCTGGTTAACACTTGCTGTGCACAATTACTATAATCTACAAGAATGTGGCTGCCCCATCTGTGTCTCTGTAAGTACTGCCTGCTGCAAATGGCACTGGTCCAGGGCAGAGAACTGACTTTTCCCAGGCCCCCGCCAAACTCAAGTGCCCCAGTCTTACATGGAGTGGCATGAGAGGTAGTGTAAGGTTAAGGCTCTTCTCTTCTTTTACCATGAGATGCATTTATTGCAGTTGTCTCCAGAAAGTCCTTATAACAATGTACATTACCAGGGAGCAGAACACCAGTATGTAGCCTTCATCCATCTCTTTATATGCATACAGTAACTCATGCTAAGATATAATTAAATACACGATAAAGGCTGCGATCACAATAAGAAAGTATACATTTGGCAACAAGTGGCACTCCCACAATAACTTGTTCTGATTAAATTCCTAACAAGGACCCTAGCACAATCAATCCTTCTAAATTCTTGCCAAACCTCACCTTATTACTGTGTCATTTTGTCTTTTATTTTGAGGGCAGTGACAATTCCAGCCCAATTAACCTTAGCTAAAAACAATTAACATAAGAAGGAATTAAGTAGTACAAATTGGTAGTTACAAAATAGTCATGAGGATGTAACGTGTAGTACAGGGAACACAGTCAATAATATTGTGATCACTATGTATGGCGCCAGGTGGAAACCACTACAAAATAATATAGAAAGTCAACTGTAGTAAAAAAATAAAAATTACACACACACACACACACACACACACAAAGAAAAACAATGACCATGATCTAGGAGGAAGGGCATGCTCTACCGATACCTCACCTGTATCCTCTGTGAGCACTTTCTGTACCTAACGGCACTCACTCAGGACAGAACGGTGCCTTTTCCCGGGCCGACTACTAAACCGTGGTGTTCCAACCCACATGGGGTGTTGTGAGAGCTACCATGAGGCTGAGCTGATCGACAGTTCTCTCTCACCAGCCGCCATGTTACGAGGGCCTCTACCGTTGCCCCGGACGGTCCTTGTTAACAGAGTCATTACCAGGAAGAGGAGAAGGAGCAGCAGAGTGGAGAACTTCTTCATGTCACTGTGGGTGTGATTATGAATTTAGCTGATGGTAATGTGTGAGACACAAAGCAGATAGATTGATGGGAATAAGAAATACAAAAAATTGGAGCCAGTATTACTGTCCAGACTGGCTTCCTTCTCTAGGGAGGTTTCTGATAATCATCAAAAAAGCACAGGTGTACATGAAACCCTGGGAAGTTTGGTGGAATAAGAAGGAGCCCTCTAAAGCAGGTGTATCTAAACTTTAGGCGTCTGTGTGCTACACTGGAATAAGAAGAGTTGTCTTGGGCCACACATTAAATACACTGCCACATGTAATCACAGAAAAGTCTCATAATGTTTTAAGTAAATTTACGACTTTGTGTTGGGCCACATTCAGAGCCATCCTGGGCTGCACAGACACCCCTGAGGGGGGAAATAGCATATACCCAATTTCGCCACTCATTTACAGTTCTAAACATAGGAGTATTCTTACCTTATACAAGATGGGATGCCCAAGACCTGGACTGGGAAGTTCAGATAGTTGGAAAAATCCCTCTTGGTGGGTTGCCAGATCCTGGAAGGCTCCAAAGGCCAGAAAAACCTTCAATCCAGCTTTACCAGTATGGAGCCTTTGCTGAAAGGATTTCTAAAATAAAAAGTAATGAGTAAATAAATAAATAAATGCCTTTGTCCCTCACACTCTCACCTGGAACACCCCATCCCCACCCTGAGGACCTGAACATCTTAGGTGACAAAACTAAAGTTTTTGCAGCCTCAAAATCATTAATAGCATTCCTATTACATGTGTGAGTATATGCAGGTATGGGGAGGAAAGGAGTTAGTTTGGTTTAATAACACCTGAATTGTGTTACAGTGCATTGCATTCAAATACATCAAAGAGTAACTCAGACTAAATATTGTTCTCCCAAGAAGTGGCAATCTCTGTCCCAGTAATCAATAGGCAACCACTTATAATTAAAGACTCATTTGTCTACAATCTTATTAATGTAGTCAGTTTGATAGAAAAACACTTAAAAGCTGGAAAACATGGAGAAAATTCAAACTTCAGAATCAAGAATGTTTTTTTTTAATTTTAATTTTTTATTGTTATTCAATTACAGTTGTGTGGCTTTTCTCCCCATCCCTCCACCCCACCCCAGCCAAACCCTCCTCCCTCCCCCACGATTTTGTCCATGTGTCCTTTATAGTAGTTCCTGTAATCCCCTCTCCTCACTGTCCCCTCCTCCCTCCCCCCTGTCCATTGCTAGATTGTTCTTAACTTCAATGTCTCTGGTTATATTTTGTTTGCTTTTCTTTTTCTATTTATTATGTTCCAGTTAAAGGTGAGATCATATGGTATTTGTCCCTCACGTCTGGCTTATTTCACTTAACATAATGCTCTCCAGTTCCGTCCATGCTGTTGCAAAGGGTATAAGCTCCTTCTTTCTCTCTGCTGCATAGAATTCCATTGTGTAAATATACCATAGTTTTTGGATCCACTCGTTTGCTGATGGGCACTTCGGTTGCTTCCAGTACTTGGCTATTGTAAATTGTGCTGCTATGAACATTGGGGTGCACAGGTTCTTTTGGATTGGTGTTTCAGGGTTCTTAGGGTATAATCCCAGCAGTGGATTGCTGGGTCAAAGGGCAGTTCCATTTTTAGTTTTCTGAGGAAATTCCATACTGTTTTCCACAGTGGCCTCACCAGTCTGCATTCCCACCAACAGTGCACTAGGGTTCCCTTTTCTCCGCATCCTCTCCAACATTTGTTTGTGGATTTGTTTATGTTGGCCACTCTGACTGGTGTGAGATGGTACCTCACTGTGGTTTTAATTTGCATCTCTCTGATGGCTAGTGATGCTGAGCATCTTTTCATATGTCTCTGGGCCCTCTGTATGTCTTCCTTGGAGAAGTGTCTGTTCAAGTCCTTTGCCCATTTTTTAATTGGGTTGTTTCAGAATCAAGAATGTTAAGTTATAAAAGATGCCAAACAAATGAAACAATTCATAAGATCAAATAAAGTTTTATTTGCAAAATATTACAATCCATAATTCACTCATTATTTCTTCAAACACAAAGACGAGGGGCAATTCAATCCTAACTTTAGTAAAGTCTGAAAGATAAATATTGAGTACACTTTATTAATACATGAGAGATAACAGCCAGCTAACAAATACTGGATGGTCATACTTGGTGATGAACAAAGGGAGTTGTAATGAATACCTTTGAATATTTCTTTAAAAAAAAATCCCACAGTGCTCTATACTGACCTCATGCAGACTGAATGGTAACAAATTATTTCACAAAAGTAAAACACAAAGGAAAAGGTCATGAGGACCAGTAAATAATCTCATATGGTTCCTGATAGATTTATTTACAAGGAGATAATATCATTGGCCTATATTAGAGTAGTCACTCCTGAAGTGTCTTCCTTCTCATAAGGAATATTGACCTGGTTTGGCATTGATAAAGGAGGATTATAGAATAGATATGCAAATGGAAGGTCCAGCAAATGGGTGGAATGCAGAGCTGAGTTTGTCTCATCGCCTTGTCCGTACTCCAGACGCATCAGGGTAGGACTGCCACCACAGAGTCTGGTCACCATCCTTGCTCAGTCATCAGACACTACACAACACAGCTCTTGTGGCAGGGCATCGGTATCATCAGTGGTGCTTCCTTTTTTAATTAGTTAGAACATGTGAGTGCTAGACACCAGACATACAATATTTGGGGCTACAAATCTGAGAAAAACTAGCTCACAAAGAGGGTAATCAAATCTGGGAATACAAATTTTATGGTCTGAATTTGGGGCCACATCAATGATGCTTCACACTTAGTGAGGATGGTGATGCCAACCCTTACTTGGTACCTTGGTCTAAGGGACAGTTTAGGCAAATTCAGACCAGACTGCACAGGAAGATGCGCTCCTTCAGCAAGAGCCCAACCCAACCCTCTGTGTCATGTGATCAGAGGCTGGAAGTGCTTTCTTTAGAGTATCATTGCCTAACCTGTCCTTTGTAGTCAGTGTACCTTGTCAGCTGGTAATTGTAGGTACCCAAAACCTTCTATGCTTCACTACCTAGGCATAATGAGGTGGATTAAGCAATGGAGACCTGACTCTTTACAAAGACCCTTAAATGGATTAGAATGTGTTATTTTCCTGTGCAAACAGCTTAGGCCACTTTGAACACATTGTACTTATAATGCCATGGACTTACCAGATCTTTCATACCTGACCTCAAAGCACTCTGTAAATAAAGTGCTTTCCCCATTTCGTAAAGATGGGGAAGGTGGAGTACAATAGAGCAAAATGAAAGTTATACAGTTCTTTCAGGGGGCCTTATAATTAGAATTGTTGCTTGTATAGTTCAAGTTACCAAAAAATAAACAAAACAGGCAAATGAATAAATAAAAGCTGTGCTGAGGGAAAGGAGTTAAAAACTGAGTCATCTATATTAGCTGCCTAGTTGAATCAAATTCATATAGTCATTCTTTAACACTCCGTTGTCTTGGTCTATGTATGTATAAGCCTGTTGTTTCATTGTTTATTTTATTCTACGTACAATCACATAAGCCCATATAAAGACAATTGCTGAGTCATCCAATCCAGGGAGCAATTATTAGATTCCAACATGGAAGAAATTCAGGAGCAGAAAAAAGTCCAGAGAAATTTCAAAAGAAAATGTATAGAGCAGGAGAGAGGGTCATTACTCACAGTCACTTTTTCTAAGAAGCCAGATTATATATATATCCATTTTACAAACATTTGTACTTACTATGTGACAAGTACTGTTTTAAGCATTGAGAATAGAGCAGTGAAAGAAAAGACAAAATTCCTGAAGAACTTGGAAAAAATGAAGACCCTGGTTACAGCTCTAGTATTTAGGTGAGTATAGGAGGAGAAAGCAGCAAGGAAGTTGGAAAAGGAATAGTTGGTGAGGTAGGAGCAAAACCAGGAAAGTGTTGTACCACAGAATCAAAGAAAATAAAGGGCATCGGAATGGTGGGATGTTAACTGATTAGAAAGCCTTTGAGGGGGAGTACAATAAAAAGAGAAGAGGCTATTGGATTTGGCAACATGGATGCCATGGGTGACTATGGTTAGCCCAGCCTCGATGGAGATGTAAATAAAGCCACCTCTTTGAAGAGTTTGAAAAAAAAAAAATGAAATAAGGAAGTGTAGTGTGTCGGGTGACTACAGACAATTTGTTTCCATAGTTTTGTAATGAATGAGAAGGAAAGAAATGAGAGACAGTTGCGGGGAGATATAGGTGGAGATTTTTTTTAAAATTCAAGGTAAAATAACAAGCTACTTGTTGATGGAAAAGGTATGGTAGAAAGGGAGAAATTGATGATGGTTGTTAGAAGGAAAGCATTAAAAATGCAAATGGGGTAGGGCCCTAAGCACAGGAAGGGTGTTAGCCTTTCTTGGATGCAGACACACCTTATTCAGAGTAATGAAGACCCAGCATTTGGGTACAAACACGGGCAGATGGATATTTTCAAAAGTGGAAAGGTGTGGAAACTGTTGACTTCTTTTTGTTTAAAGAAATAAACTTGGAAGAAAAGTTTTCATCTAGGAATCATGGCACAGCATTCAGGAGAATTGAAGAGAGAAATAACGGTATGGGAAGCATAAGCTCGGTTTTGTAGCTTTGTGCTTTTCTCCACCCAGTGTTCAGCTGCAGAAGTACAGAAGGTAGAGGCTTGGGTCTCATCGGGATTTCGGCTTTGCCAGGCAAAAGTACTTATAAAGGGAGTGAGTTTAAAGGTGCACATGGCATCTTACTGAGAGGTCAGGAAGTAAGTGAGAATCAGAAACACATTTATAGGGAGAAAACAAAAATGTCAATGGATTTGATATTGAGGCACAAAGAATTGCTGTAGTTCTAGAATAGGATCCCGAAGACAATGCAGTTTGGAGCCAATGCAGTTCCAGTGTTGACAAGACTAAGGGGGTGACTGAGACAAAGGGCGCCTAAGACACAGGGAGGAAAAACTGATGGTAGCAATACAGCAAACGAACAGACTGCCAGTGTGTAAAACTGGGTAGAATGTACAAATGGATCTTATACAATCTAAGATTTATGACAGAATAATTTAAGCTGCAATAATAAAGAGACCACAAAACACAGTGTTTCAATGAGATAAAAGTTCATTTCTCTCTCCCATAACAGTCCAGATATAGGCAAGAAGACCAAAGAAGTAGGTTGCTGTGTTCCATGAGGCCATTCAGAGAACCAGGGACTCTGCTTTGTTGCTCCAGCGCCTGGATGTAGCTCTCATTCATGTGGTCAAAGCTGGCTCATCATCATCATATCCAGGTGGAAAGTGAAGGGCAAGCTGCTTCCTGTTAAGGAATTTGAACATGTCACTCCTGCTCTCATATAATTGACCCTATCTTAGCATTACGGTCACACCTCCGTAGTCTGTGGTGGACTGACTGGCCATGTGCCTGACCAAACCTCAAAGGTTTTTATTACTAAAGGGAAGGAGGAGAAAGAACAATGGGGAGTAATTAGCATGTCCCCTACGAATATTAAACTTACAAAGAATAATGGCAAAGGATGGATTTCCATGGAATTGAAATTTTTATTTCATAGATATTATGACATTTTCTGTATTTACTTGTAAAACTCAATAATTGAGTTCTTGTTCTGCAGGTTGACATTAAAAAGAAAACAGCCAGGTATTTTACCAGCAAAGGTGAGTTTATTTGGGAATAGCACAGCACTGCAATTCAGGATAAACATGCTATAGTGAAAAGTATAGACAGGCAAGTCCCGCAAACAAAGGGGAGGAGGAGTACAGGGAAAAGGAGGGAGTTGGGAGCGGGCACTTTGAACAAATGTCCACTGGAGAAAAGCAAGGGTTCAGAAGGCTTCACCTTGGCTGAGTTTGTGATGGTTCTCCTGGCTGGGCAAGGAGAAAATCCTCCTGCTTCCTGCTGAGGTAGTAAAGACACTACTTGTTGGGAATGCAAGGTAAGTCTCCTCCTGTCGGGGTCTGCAACTGACAGTTCTTCCTGTCGGGTGGTCAATTGATGTTGAGTGCTGGTGCGTGAGGTTTCCGTTCTTTAGTTTCACAGTACCAAATATGAACGGGGAATACTTCTGTGATTCTGGCACGGTCCTTGATCTCAAGGAGCTCAAATTCTTTGTCAGGGAGGCAAACCAAACAAAATTACTAGGGCTACAAGGGGTTGTAGACACTATGTCAGAATAATGTCTGTGATAAAGTGAGTGCCGAAAAGAAAGAACGCATTCTCCCTGGACCAGATGATTGCAGGGAGGCGGCGAGGATAGACGTCATGGAGCAGGTGTGGCAGGAAGGGCTACCAGTGTAGAGATCTCCTCGGTGAAAACAGTGTCTTCACATTCGCTCTCTCATATACTCCTCCAACCGTTCTTTGAGGAGTGTAGGCCCAGTGTAATGATTTACATTTTACAGACAAGTAAACTGAGGCTCAGTCACATGCCCAAAGGTTCACAACTAGTAAACAGCAAAGCTGGTTCTAGATTCCAGCTCCACAACTTATAAGAACAAGAATCTTCCTAAGCTATTAGGCTTGAGGTTATGAAGAGTTACATGAATACGACTTGGAGAAGAGTGTGTGTGTGTGTGTGTAGATTTCAATCCGAAAAAATAACTTGAAAAGCGATTGTTTATTAACTGTAGAAATAGGTCAATGCACAGCAGACCACACAAGATGGAATTTCGAAGAAGAGCAGAAGCAGGCCAGCTCTTGCATTATTATTCTCATTATTCCCCCCACGGAGGCAATTTACAATGATGTAAGGCACAGTACCCTACGCCTCTCCTGAGGCAGAGTACACCAACATAGCTTCAAACGACATTACACAGCCTAAGCATTCACTTCTTCCACCAACCTTGGCTCCCCAAAAGCTACAGCTATTTCCAGAAATCTAATTCAATCAGAAAACAAAGATTTGCCACGTGGAGGGTATTCCGAAAGGCCTGGAAAAGCCATTTGGAAAAGAAGTTCCAAAACTGTTGTTTTGAGCAATGGCAGCAGCTTTAACTTGCCAAGATGCCCCTGTGGAAACAATGTTCACTTGAGCGAGTACCCTGTCGTAAATGAAAATGCAACCTTGTAAATATATTGCCAGATCTTAGAAAATGTATCATTTTTCTCTCTATCACCTTTAGCAGGTTGTGTTACTCCTATTTACTAAGGCAGAGAGAATCAAGAGGAAACCAGCATCTAGATTAAAAAATTTATTGGACCTTTGATGCATCAGAGTTGAGGCTGAATCCACTAACTTCATTCAATAAGCTTCATTGCCTCATCTCATGGTTTAGACACTCTAGCTCTGGGTAGAGAACAAGGGCTTCCATCTTGCTTTTTCCTGTCTTCTTAGAAAACAGTTTGTTGCCCTCATCGAGCTCACAGAATTGAATGGGCAGGGCTGACACATCAGATACATAAACAAACTTGACTGAAAAATGTTAAAAATTCTAGGCTGTTAGTACGTACAGAGAATTATAGAAAGCTTACTCTTGGGGTAAATCAAGAGAAGAAGCTTAAGTGGAGGCCTGAAGGGTGAATAACATTCATCAGGCACGTGGGAATTAGCAGGGGTGGGGAGGGAGAAAATCAGGTCACAGAGCCAGTAAAACTGAAGTTTGCTGGTTACCAGTGGTAGGCATTTTCCATGCTCACCTCTAAAATATACTAAGTGACAGACAGTGTCCAAACACCGTAATTTTCATTTAAATGCCTAAAAGCATTTGTGAATATTATCAAAATTCTATCATAAACTATGATGTTTATAAATCAGAAATGGTCAAATATTGACCCAGTTTTTAGGAAGCATAGAAGAGTAATTCCGGAAGGTGACATCTTCACATCGATCATTGGCACAATTCCAGGGCAACCAGCAAGAGGAACATGAGTAAGCTGAGCTTCACGGAGAGCACATCCTCCACAACCACCCTGATGTCCTTGCTCAGTTGTGGCCTCAGAGTTTCTGGGCTATGTGAGCACTGTCAGACCAGAAAAATAAGTGAGGCACTTTTAAATATTTTGCTAAAGTAGGAAAAAAACCTACAATTTTTTCCATATATTCTGAGGAGAGGGTAGAAACGGCTTAAAGTAAAGGCTTCAAATAGGTAGATTGCATGTAGATTACTCATTTTTTCAGTGACGGATATGAGAAGCCTTTAATAATATGAGAAGCCTTTAGATAGTCAAACATGGCAGGTCAGGACCCTTTCATTTGGGATGTGGGGTATATGAAACGGAGGTTACTTAGAACACTCAAACTTCCTTTGTACTAACTAATCCCCCAAATCTTTATTGCTCTAAGGAAGAAAAATATATCCCAAAGCTGAAAACTACACAGAGCACAGAGAGCATCAGAGAGAGTTCTCCAGAAGGAAAAATGCCCTAGGCTTGGCACGGCTAACTTCCTTTTTGTTCAGCTGATCTGTTACCTATAGGTTAATCCATGACACTAACAGTCGTTGTGACCATAACGCAGATAAGAGGGCACAGGTGTAAAAATATGATTCTCCACACAGTTGAAATATGTCAGTGTTCCCATGTTTTCCTAAACTTCTAGATGAAAATCACTAAATGCTGATTCTTATCTAGTGAAAATTGCAATACTCGGAATCCTGACATTACCTCTGCTTCCCCTCGATTAGTATCTCATCAGGAAGCTGCAGAGAGTAGTGCAGAATTAACATGTTCTTGTTGGCTTTAAAGGTCAGTTTGGAAACAAACATACAGATCAATGGAACAGAACAGAGAGCCCAGAAATAACCCACGCTTATGTGGTCAGTTAATTTATGACAACGGAGGCAACAATATACAATGGGGAGAAAACAGTGTCTTCAATAAATGATGGTGGGGGAAATGGACAGACACATTTTGTTAAGTAAAAGTGAAACCTGATCACTTTGTATACCCTATACAAAAATAAACTTCTGGATTAAAGACCTAATGTAAGACCTGAAACCATAAAACTCCTAGAAGAAAACATAGGCAGTAAACTCTTTGCCATTGGTATTAGCAATATTTTTTAAAAAAATATATCTCCTCAGGCGAGGGCAACAAAAGCAAAAATAAGCAAATGTGACTATATCAAACAAAAAAAAAGCTTTTGCACAGCAAAGGAAACTACCAACAAAATGAAAAGGCAACCTACTAAATGGGAGAAGATACTCATCAATGATACATACACCTAATAAGGAGTTAATATGCAAAATATGTATAAAGAACTCATACAACTCAACATCAAAAAGTGAGCAGAGGACATAAATAGACATTTCTTCAAATGGCCAACAGACACATTTCCAGTTGTAAAATAAATAAGTCACAGGGATGGT
The DNA here is from genome assembly GCF_022682495.2 of Desmodus rotundus. Taxonomy (NCBI): domain Eukaryota; kingdom Metazoa; phylum Chordata; class Mammalia; order Chiroptera; family Phyllostomidae; genus Desmodus; species Desmodus rotundus. The sequence continues at coordinate 16,287,712 of NC_071397.1, read as the reverse complement.
CTGTCTGATACAGGGACCACAGCCAATAACATCACAATGACTTTGCACAATGATGGAAGTCACTACACTTGTGGCGATGATCACTTTGTAAGGCACAGAGATGTCGAATGTTATACACCTAAAGCCAATATAATATTGTATGCCACCTACACTTTAACTTAAAAATAAACAGATAAGTAGATAAATAAATAAATGCACAGTCAAGTTGTAGGAAAAATTCTATCATAGAAAAGATGAGAAGAAATAACACTGAGATGCAGAGTGCTGCCTATCACCACAGAAGCCAAAAGTACCAGTTTAGGAATCTAATCACTTCCAATGGGATGCTGCCTCCTGGGACTTTGCATCTGGATGTAGTGACACGAAGAACTAGGCATGGTCCAGAAATCCATCTGACTGTGGCAGAGGCAACAGAGACAGAAACGGCGGCACCTCCTAGGCAGGGGCATCCCTGCCTGAGGAGGCATGGGCGTGGGCATGCGCAGTATTACCCACGCTCTCGTCCTATCAGAGCAGCAGGGCCAATGTGATATTGGGGCCCACCGACAGGGGCAGTGCAGGCAGTGCCATTTCATCCAGCTCTCACGTGCTGTGGTCTAGCAACAACTCCCATCATCTATCTTACCTCGGCTGTGTTCAGTTTCTAAGTCTTAGTCAGTCTTTCCTTCTATTCTAAGAGCTCTCCATTAGCCTTCCAATAGACATCCTTCCTTTTTACACTAGAGAAGAAAGGTTAGGGAATTAAAAAATAAATGTAAAGGTCCAAGTGATCCCCATACTGATTAGCTGACCAATCAACCCTATCTTATACATTGCACCCTTTGCAGATGAACAGCCAACCTTCGTCCACAATGCAAGTCAAGCTGTGCTGAAGAAACTGTCTGTAGCTGGATGTGAAAGTGACCAGATAAGAAAGGTCAAAAGAGCAGAGTCTCCTCACTCATTTGAATAGGGAGTGAAGGGACTTGGGCTCTCAGAGCCTCCTCCAGCATGGCAGGAACCCCCGTAACATATCTGGAAAGCAATGTAACGGGAACAAAGGTACTGCAAGTATGTACTGAGATTAAAGTTTCTTTTGGGGAAATTGGGCATCACAAAGTTGACTAGTTTAATCTCCAGTGCTCTGAAAAAAAAGTGTAAGAAGCAAGGAGCCATGAACTTAGGGCCAGCCAAGCAGGGGAAATATTGCTAATTTTCAGAGTTCTTTGGCTCACGTTTTCTCTCTAATACATGGGGATTTTAATGGACATTGAATCACTTGTTGTGAACTTCAAGTAATTTATTTTATCTGAGAGAACAAAAAAAAAATCCCAGTGACATCTCCATAGACAGACAGACAGACAGACAGACAGATAGACAGACAGATAGACAGACAGATAGACAAACAGATAGATAGATGATAGATAGACAGATAGGTGATAGATGGACGATAGATAGACAGAGAGATAGACAGACAGATGATAGGTGGACGATAGATAGATAGATAGACAGATAGGTAGATAGATAGATAGATAGATAGATAGATAGATAGATAGATGATAGATCGATCCATCCACTTGGCTAACTTTCATCATGAACGCCCTCTGAGATTCTGAGTCTGGGCTTCAACCTGGGATCCGGGCCTCGCTTTAGGATTTTATTACACTCTGTCTGGATCGTGCCAGTGTTATTTTATGATGGGTGCCTATAGATTGTCTTATCATCAGAATTCCAAAATGCCTTAGAGCTCCGTTAGCTCAAGTAAAAATCAGAGAGATGGAGTTTATCCAAGACCATACAGCCAGTGAGTGGTGGAATCAGGACATTTTTCTTTGCCCATGTGAAACTCCTTTCGAATGAAATTAAATTCTTCTCTTTTTTTAGGAACCACATTGAGCCAAAGTACCAGGAACACAGTGTTTGGAAAGACCAGTTGTAATGTTGGCTTCTCTTGATGGCCTCTCTTTGCTCCAACCACTTTCCACATCAGCACTTGGTAGACCTTCACTTGGCTGTTTTATTCTGATGTTACCGCTGTGTTGTGAGCCCTTGAATGCAAATATCACGTCTTCTTTTTCACACCTACAGCGCCATGAGCAAAAGAGCATAATGAATCCCAAATGCCTTATGACTTTGATGCACATGAGGTGTCATGCCCAACTGGTGTTAATATTATTATTAATATCTATCTGTATAACATTGCTGAAACGAAAAAATACATTTTGCTTTAAACTGTGGGTGTCTTGAGGGGAGAGGTCATACTTTTATTATTCTTTGTGTCTTCTCCAATACCTAGCACAATGCCCAATCCCCAATCCCCAAATACGTGTCTGTTCCATGAATGTATAAATGAAGCGTTTCTTCTCAGGTAAGTTCCACACATACCAGTGGCCCCAGGTGTAAGAGATCTTACATTAATTGTGCATCAGGGGTGTCTCATGTAGGTCCTAGCTTACATTCTTGGCAAGAAAATAGTAGCATTTTCTGGTAGGCCACACATCCTATTCTTATAGTGCTGTGGGCTTCAGCTTCTCCACCCCTTTCTGTACTCAAGGGTTTGAGAATCATTTGTTAGTGCTTATAAAGGGAGCTTTGCTTAGTGATAATACCCCTGCTATAACTCATTGGAGTAGAAGATTTTAAACGGGAATTGTTACTTCCATGAAGATGTGTGCTGCTGTATTCCCTAGAGCTCAAAGGGAACAATAAAGTCATTTAAATTCCTTTTATCCACTCACACACACATTTATTGAGCACCCACTATGTGCCATGTGAGTGATGCGGAAAAAGAGATGAATAATAAGTGGGGTTTGCTGTCAAGGAGCTCATAGTCAGATGGGGAAGACAGGCATATAAATAGGTAATTTAATATATTCCCAAAACTGCGTGCACAGAACTGTGAACAAAGACTTTTTGTCAATCTCACCAATTCAATCTTTCTCCCAAAGCCTCTCAGCCTTTCCTACAGAGGGAATCACTCTGCAGAGGTCCGGATTTTTAAATATTCTGAATTCTAATTGGCCTTCCGCAATTCAAAGTTAACACCGTGTTGGTGCTCAGGAAATACGCATTTCCAAATTGATCTATGTTTCAGAGAGGAACAGAACAATAACAATAACAACAAAGTATTTCCCAGATCTCTGAGGAGGGGTTAGGAAACAGCAAGCAAACACACAGATCCCTTTAAAATAAATGTGTCAGAAGCAGGACTCAATAAAGCATGGATGTAACATGAAACAAGTCACATAATGGAGCTGATTGTGTTGTTGGGCACAGGTTTTGAAATCCTTCTTCCAGCTCGTGCTGTGGCCCCAGGTTAAAAATCTGCAATGTGTTAAGCAACAGTAACCTTTAAGGTAAGAGGGTCAACTTACTCAATATGGTTTTACTCTGGAGCAGAAACTGGGACTAACCAAATGTCAAGTGCCTGCTACCAAACACGAACCACTCTCCCATACACTGAGTAATAGAAATGTCACTTTTTCCCTTAGAGATCGAAAAACCTTATTTCAATACCTAAATTCCCATGAATCTAAATAATACTGTTAGTGTCACAATTTTTGGAATGCGTCTGGCTGGGCATTAATACCTTCATAACATGGTTTTCACTCTACTTAAGAATTTCTAAGCATTTAAGTACATTCACTAAATTTCTCAGTCTGCCTTGAAATTGACGTGTTCAAGATTGTTTTTTCCAGAATGTATAATAATTTAGACAGAATGTATAATAGGGGAAGTACATCACCCCAATTCCTTTTAAAAATTGAAACAACTTGGTAAAATTGAAATATCAGAGGGTTTATTTACTGATTACAAGGTAATGAAATTTTTGCTCACTCACTTCTTTGTATGGTACTGTAATGCAATCCACATCACTTTTCAGTTTTGTTTTTTTTTAATTAGACATTGTCTGTGGATCTTCGCTAAGTCCTTACTTTTGGATAAGTAAATGGACTAAATAAGCTTGCACTTGATTATTGGATAAAAAACAAGGTCTTTTTTTTGTTTATTATGTATTGGTTTGGGGTGCACAGCTCAGTGTTTAGACAGTCATATACTTTACATAGTGGTCCCCCTCGATATTTCCCGTACCCCAAGTGGCACCACACAGAGTTATCAAAATATTATTGACTGTATTTCCTATTCTTTGCTTACTTCCCTATGGCGATTTTGTTAACTACCCATCTGTGCTTCTTAGTCCCTTCACCTCTGCCACCAAGAGCCCCACTGCCCCTCCCCTCTGGCAATCACCTGTTCTTCTCTGTATCTATGAGTCTGTCAATTTTATTTAAAACAAAGGCTTTTCAACTGATGACAACTCATCATCTCAGTATCACTGCCTGCATTCGGAGCAGACAAGGCAAGAGAAGCCAGCATTTGGACTCTCAGGCCCTTGCTCCAATCGCTGCACAAGTTTGGTTTTTCGTTTTGTTTTTCCTTTTGGGTATCATGCCTGTGTCTTGAAGGAAGAGCAATTAAAAGAAAGTGGTTCCCATAGACATTAGATTCCCCTAGATATTTCACAACTCTTCAGCCATAACATTTTGGGGGGATAAAAAATGCCATGTTCTTTATTATTTCTTTAGTCTTTACTTTTCTGTCTCTGGTTAATCTGTACATTTCCTCCAGCCTATTTTTAAAGTATCATGTTAAAACAGAAAAAAAAAATTGCAAAAGCTGAAGGTAATGATCTTGGGAATTACTTGACAAGTCACATCGTGGGAGATGAGCCAAAATGTCAGTTTGGGGAAACTGTAAGTCATTGTAATCTTCTCTTTTTCTCTCAGCCCAGAGAAGAGAGGAACTGTGGCCAGGGATGAAGCTCTACGGTTCAAGCAGCACTCCAGACTGAACAGAAAAGGGTTGTGACTCGGTAAAAGCACAAGTAAAAGGCGGAATGCAGGAGGCATCTTCATGGGGCCTGACATAATAATGGAGATGGAGGGATGGATGGATAGATAACAGATACACCAGGCTGTATCTTAAATGTGTTCCATACTGTTTTAAACCCATATGAGTGTTTTTTAATTTCATACAGTAAGTGTACGAGGCAAGTAAAATTTCAGGTCAACCATAGAGATTATAGAGATTAACTGTAGAGGGTGAGGAGGAACCAAAGATCGAATCAAGGTTCCAAGCCTATGTGAATGAAACTGTTAGGGCTAAAATGATTTTTGAATCATTTTGGGGAGGGGTAATTGATCAGAAGGGTATAGACTTCATGTACCACTTCTTCCTTTGGCATTACATCAAAGAACCTCACCAATTTTCCCTAATTCAGGGTAAATTATGTGTTGTGAGGCAAATCTGAATTAAAGAAAAGTGTCAATGGAGAAAGGCATTTTGAAGAAAATGTCATTGAATTAATCCAAGTTCACACAGTAAAACAACTGACAAGTGGTGGGCTCTGAGTAAAAGGAAGTATTGCCTGTACTGTGGGTTTTGTAGAAGTACTGCTTCATGTGTTCACTGTTTAAATGCAAATATAGGAACATAGCCATTAAATAGTTTCACCTTAAATATACTTATGTTTTTGTTATCTTTATTCTATTGTTTTCTTGATAAAAACACTGCTGACAAGTCATAAAAGCCTTACAAAATTTCCCCAGAACAAAACAGAAAAATATCCAGCTCCTCAGAAGATGACCTACAGAAGAATTATATTTAGTTTGATTACAATATAGTCTCTACCACTGATATTCCTATAAACTGAGTAAAATTGTCTTTGCCCCCTTTCTGGATAGCATTACTTTACAGAAAGGACACTTGATTTTATGTTACACCCAGTGTAAGCAGAATGGAAGAGCGGAGTTGCAATATTTCAATTCTATTTTCAGTTACTTTTGTCATTTTAAAGTAAAAAAGTTTAACCTCCTTTTGTTATTTCCCAATTCATTTACGTGTCATCACTGACGTTTCCACCATCTTACCTACCCTCCTGCACGTACATTGTGCCAGCTCACACATAATAAATGGATAATGCTTTGCATGGATAATCTCGATCTGCGCAGGAATCCTGTAAGATTGTAATTTTATTTGTCCACGTTAGAAAAGGAAAATGGAGCCATAGAGAGGATAGAACAATTGCCAAAGTCGTGCAGGTAATGCAGTCAGGTACTGAACCCTGCGATCTAAATTACTGCGGTATAAAACCTCCAGCTCTAGTTCTGTAGGTATGCAACCCTTATTGGTGCACTGGAATTGCCTTAATATTAACTCTCAGAATTAGATTGTGCACATCTCCTCCACTATTTGCTTTAAGTTATATCACATGGCGGCTTGAAACTAGCTGTGGCGAAAGTATTTGCAGCATGGCACTGGCAGCACTACAAATCAGGGCTTTGTCTTTCCCTGGGGAGCTGGGCGTTAGGTATTTATCAGCATATTGGTGAGCACCGTCTTTCTACTTCCGGATCCATGGAAGTAATGGAATTAAGAAATTCCAGTCCTATGCTGATGAACAAGAATACCCTAATCAACTGTAATACAGGATTAAGTTAATCCTTTGCTGGTTATTATGTTGACTAGAAGCAAGCTAGCTCAGTGTGCCTCACACAGACGTGAGAACTAGCTAACTCACAGGCTGTAGTTGGTCCAGTCTCTGTGTTGATATGATACTCGTCTAGATGGAAAGAGTGACTACTGCCATCAGGCAAGATCTTTCGCACCGCCTCTCATCCTCAGACTCACCTTCGCATTAGTCCTAACAAGTCAACGGATCTTTGCAAACGTCTGCTAGATGTACTCTGACAGTGCCTGCCTCTAACATAAACAACACGACTCTCGCTACTGTCCCAGTGTTTCTGGGACCCCCCCTATTGGACTCGGCTTGGCATTTGCACATACACAATTCTAAATTGCAGGGCACTTAAACTTGGGGCAACTCTCCACCAACAGAGCATGGCAGGTAATAAGTGTTTTTTCCTTTGAATCTGGCTGAGATATGGGAAATGCATCCTATATTACTTGTCAGAATGTCCCAGAACAATGAGCACCAGGTATCCACAGCAGTGGTCAACTCATCCATGCATTCTCATACAAGCTTTCCTTCTTTCCCTCATTCCATTCTTCCTCTGTCTTTCACTCCTACTCCCTGGTACATGCCTGCATGTGAACTTTGGGTTTGGAGGCTAGGGCCTCCCTCTTGGAGAACCTCCCACAGCCAAGGCAAGGAGGCCTACATTTGCACCAAGAAAAAAGATGTGGAATTCTTTTTTTTCTCCCAAATATTTGGATACATGCGGCATTCTTAACAAGTGTTGGCCCTTTCAAGGAACTTAAAACTTCAAGCAAGAAAAAATGACTATTAAGCAAATACTTATTTAAATATTGCTTTCTCTAATAAGTATTACAAAAGAAACCCATTAATTTATCTCAGTTAATTTGAGGGTATGTAAAAGCCAACATTTTACTTCCTTAGTGGTCCCTGAAATGCTCCTTTCCAGAAGGTGGGATCCTAGCATCCCTTGCCCAAGGCAATAAATAATCAGCATTAGAAATCATAATCACCATACTGGGGTGGCACAGGTCATCCCTTAAAAATCCAATCAGAGATCACAACAGCCAATGCAAGGGGAAAAAAAAACAATCCTTTCATAAAAGAGAAACAAACCTCACTACTCAGATAAATTTCCCCGTGGAAAATACAAATCCCCAATTACTGCCCAACATGTGCAAGATATAAAGCCTCACTTGGAGCTGAGAATCTGCACGATATTTAACAAATTACTAGCATCACAGCATGTTGGATGGAGATTCAGGACCAGACCAAGCAGGGAAAAAAAGAAGAAAAAACCCCCAAAGTTGTTGCTTTCAAAATCCTGCAAGAAGCCAAGTGACTTTTTGAACATCTCCATTTTCTTTCTAGATTGACCCTTTTGACAGACTCCAAGGACCCAGCTGATGATGAAGTTGAAATGGAATGAATCTAATTATCTTGGATGTCTGGTTTTAAGTTTTAATCTTTCTTGATTCTCTTCTGTGGCTTTTTTTTTCACTGATAAAGACATTTAGAAGGCCAGAATAGGAAAAAAATGAAAAATATTGATCTTCTAAACTCTCATATTGGTTTCAGTCACCACTATTTGGGGTAACAGAGAACAACGATGCTACAATTTGAGTACACCTTGGTGTTGTGATGTAGAAGGTCTCCATTCCACATATAGATTGAGTCCCTGCTTAATTAATTACTTCAACAAACATTGCTGAGTGCCTCAAATTACCAGGCACAGTGCTTGGTTTTTGGAATATAACAATGCGAACACTCATTTTTTGAATGTCCATCATATTCAAGTCACAATAAATGGCACATCAATAGTGACTATAAAATTTACTCTTGAATCTGACTTATTTTCCACAGGCACATGAGTCTGAACTCATATTTGTGACCAGTGTCTCAGGAAGAATTTTCAGCAGAAGAAATCACAGTCCCACAGAATGTTAGAATTGTATCAGCCCTCAGAAAATAATTTAGTTCACTTGCTTATTATACAAATGAGGAAACAGATTCCTAGAGAGATGAAGTGACTCGCTCAAAGATATGTAACAATTAAGCATCTGTAACTGGGAAATTAACTATTGATACCTGTTACTTGTTAAATCATCCATAGCTATTCTTGTTTTTCCCCATTTAATTCATTCACCGAATGGTCAAGGGATAAAATGATGAACAAAACAGAAAAGGTTGCTGTTTACCTTTGGGACGTTAAAACCTAGTCCTTGAGACATATACTAATCAAATATCCTACCATACATACATACATACATACATACATATCCCTTTGTAATTTTGCTTCAAGTGAGGAATCCGAAAATGCTTCTCTAAAGAAGTAAGCAGAGAATTGAAGGATGTGGAACATTAGCTAAGGAGAGGGTGGAGAGGGCTGGATGGAAAGAATAGTGGAGGCTTGGAGAGTGTATTAGCTTCCTAAGGCTGTTATTAAAAAAAATACCACAAACTTGGTGGCTTGAAACAATAGAAATGTAATCTCACAGTTCTGGAGGCCAAAAGTCCAAAGCCAAGGTGTAAGCACAAAGGAATCCATCTTGGAGGCTCAGAAGGTAAACCGTTTCAATGCCTGTATGAGTCTGCTTGCGCTGCCGTAACAAAACACCACAGACTGAGTGGCCTTAACAACAGACGTTAAATCTGGAGGCTGAAAGTCTAAGATCAAGACTCCAGCAGGGCTGATTCCTGTTAAAGCCTCTCTCCCTGGTAGACTTTTCATTACACAACCTCTGCTGGCTGTACCATTCATTACACGACCTCTTTGTGCCAATGCTGAACAGAGAGAGGGAGAAAGAGGACACCATAGTGTCTCTTTTAAGGACCCAGTCTTATCAATTAGAACCCCACCCTAATGATCTCATTTAATCTTAATTACCTCCGTAAGGCCCTATTTCCAAATACAGTCACACTAGGGATTCAGGTTACAGTGTATTAATTGGAGGGGGGGGGCACAATTCAGTTCATAGTAATACTGCTCTCCCAGTTTCTGGGAGTTGCCCACAACCCTTGGCAGCAAGGATTGCACAAACCCTTAGTTTGTGGCAGCAGAACGCCTGTCTCTGCTTCAGTTGCCTTATGTCAGTCTCCCTGTGTCTTTGCATTTACGTTCCCCTCTTCTTGTAAAGACACCAGTCATCAGATTTAGGTTCACCCTACTGTGTCAAGACATCATCTTCACTTGATTTCATCTTCAGAAACTCTATTTCCAGATAAAGTCACACTCATAGGTTTGAGGTGGACATGAACTTTTGAAGGGCATTCAACCCCGTACACAGGGTAAGGAGAGTTCCTGGGATGCGCACGCACAAAGCCCCTGAAGAGGCAAGGAAAGGAGCATCCCCCAGGTGGGAACCCTGGCTGTGTGCTGGAGTGTGGGGGGAGCCGTCTGGGCCAGGTCAGCAGCCTCTGTCATCCATGTTGAGCATTTGGTCTCACTCTGAAAGAAGTGGGCAGACTGAGGTAATAGATTAAAAAAGGAAATTACATGGCTAAATTCGTGTGTTAAAATGGCATGCTGGCTTCAATGTAGAGGCAAAAGGATCTACCAGAACTTCGTGAGGCAAAGTCAGTGACCTTGATAAGTGAGGATGGTGGGGTGGGTGACAAATGTACTGGAGAAAGATATTAGTGGGGATGGACTTGACCTTGCAGTGGAGAAGAAATGGATTAACAACACAGAAGCCTCAAGCCTGCAGCTCACAGGAGCCAGTCGTGTTCTTTGTCCTATGAGTGCTTTTCATTTTTGGCCCACAGTCCTTGATGTGAAAATTCACATTCAAGAAACTATCCATGAAACGCAGTATTTTCTCCATGATTAATATTAGGCTCCCGCTCGTAACAGAATGCAGGTCCGGCTGCCTGCCGCTGAGAAAGCCGATACTCAAGAGGCAGGTGCTGATGTAAAAGAAAAAGTGGTTTATTTGCAGATGCCAGCTGTCCGGAAGATGGGTTTCATGTCTCAGAGCCCATCTCCTGGAAGATGGGGGCCTCAGGTCACAAAGCCCATCTCCCCCTCTCAGTGAAGGCAGAGGTTTTTTATAAGGAGGGAGCGGGGGAAGAACAAAGAGATTAAGGGAGGGGTTGGAAAAGGTCTGTTTGTATAGATGAGCACAGGCCATTCCAATAAGGCAAGCGATGGTCTGGTGTGGGTCATCCTGGCTTCCCATCATCGCGGCTCCATGGTGGAAGGTCAGCAAATCTCCCAGAACTAGAACGCTTAAAGGTCAGCATCTGTATTTTTTGAAGTTAATTCTCAGGATTCTTACACAACTATGCTGTTCATTTATAAGTCACATGTTAGTCAGAGTCAGCACTTAACAGAAACGCTGTCAAAAGAATGGTGGGGTGGGTTACAATTTCCTACCATTATAATTTTCAACTATTATATGCTGACTGTCAAGGGAAGTTTATTTAGTTCATCCCTAGATAATGAAGCCTAACAAAAATTTAATATATATCATTTTTTAAAAAATGAAGATTTTTTTCAGAGAATATGGTCATAAGATTTGATGATTCATACTTAGAGCACGGGTAGTATTGCCTCAGCGGTCTCAAATAACTATATAACCGATCTCCTTGATTCCCTGTGTTCTGCCTGATTTCCCCCAATAACCCATCACTGAGTTATTTCAATAACCAATCACTTGATCTATTAATTAATATGATTAAATAAAAGGATTTGGAACTGGCTAATCTAGTTATTTCCGTTATTAAGAGCATTCTGTATACTCGATGATGAAAGAGTTCATTTGCTCAGTTTTTTGTCTGCAGACAGCTGAGACAATGATCGGATAGACACCTCAGATCACGCGAAACCCATTCAGGGCTACAGTGTGAAGGACACAGCACAGCATCCCGGGAACACAGGCATCCACTGCACAATAGTCTCACTTATCCTCCCTTCTCTCCTTTTCCCATTTCAACTAGCTACAAGAGGAAACTTCTATAAATGTGGACTAGAAAGGGAAAATCTATTAACTAAAAGAAGTACATAAGTTAATGTAATGTATTGGACATGCAATTTAAATTGGAAAACCAACTTAAATGCAAAGCAATTACTGACACTTTTAATATTAGCCAGACTAATAAAGCAGCAATTAGATCTCATTATATAGCGATAAAATTGGTTTGTAATAGATTGATTGCACCAAATGTTCCTACTGATTTTTGATGGCCTTATGGACAACACTACTATTATTTTATTTTAAGGAAAAAAATTCTAACAGTTACAATCTATTTGAGCTCTTCTTTTATGTGAGCATCAAAGATAAGGCAAACAAACAAACACAAAGAAAATAGGAAAGAAAAGAAGGAAAGATACAAAACACTCCATATACCCAAGTATATTTATTTTCCCCAAGGGATCACTAGTTGTTTTGGAATCTTCTTTGCCAGAAGCAGTTTCTAGAACTCTCATGGCAGACTGTTCATTTGTTCATATTCGAGGTAAGTGTGTGAAGATGTTATGCTAAATAGAATTTTTGTCTAAATTATATAATCAAATAGCTTAGTGATCCCAAATTCTTGATATCATAATTATGTACATATAGTTATCTATAATTCTAAAGAACAAAAACTCCCCAGCTGTGGACACCCTGCCCTCCAATCTTCCTGTCTCTGTCCTCTACAGCACCACCAAGTGTGGGAAAGCCAAGCAATGTGTTACTACTGAGAGACAGAAAATGAGCAGTGGTCCATGACTATTGAATGACCACAGTAGAATTCCAAAAGGCCGCTTTCCTTGTCCTAAGTGGGACAGATTTGTGATCAGTTCTTGCTGCAGAACTCTCTACATGATCACTGAACTGAAACCACATTCTTCAATGGCTTCTTTCCCTTCCCTGTCCTGTTCATTGCTTACCTGTTTCTTACCTGTTTCTTCTGAAAGCACTCACTTTACTAATCATATGCTCATGGATCCTAGGTTGTCCCAGTGTGTTTTTCACCCCCATAATATTAGACTTTTACCTGGATACATGCAAAGTGTCCAGGTAAAAGAATATAGAATATAAAAGTCTCCTAGCATAGAAAAGTTACATTTCCCAGTCTCCCTTTCAGCTTCATGAGGCTACGGGACTAAGTTTTGTTTAATGAGAAATAACTAGAGGTGCCTTTGGTAGCTTCAGGGATTAAACTTTCTTTCCAGAAGTGATTTGGGTTCATCGTTCACCACTTGTTCTTCATTCTCTTACTTATCCTGCGGTCTACAATGAAGTCATCACCATCTTGGTGCAGAAAAATGACAACCACACCTGAGGGGGGACAGAGGGTGAGGTGGAAAGAGTCCAGGTCTCTGAAGACTTTGTGAAACAGATTATTAGCCTTGGATGGCACACCTCTGGAATTATATGTGAGAAAAAAATTACATTCTGTTTTGTGTAAAACTCTGTGATTTTGGGTTTTCTAATACTGCACAACCTAACCCTAACAAATATCCATATGAAAGGTCAAGAACATTCACATTCAAAATTAGTCAGCACTTATGGGTTCAAGGCATCTAATATAATTAGAACAATTGTCAAAATGAGAAGAAGCCACAGCAGAATAAACAACATAAACAACACGTGCTGCAGATAATTCAGAACCCAAGATGGTAGCATCCAGTCAGCCTTCACTGGCTGAGAGAGTAATTTACCAACCTTGATCTTAGAGTTGTATGTTCTAAATTGGCCAGCCAACTTATACTGGGTTGGCTTGAACTTACAACATGGATTACTGAATAGTGTGGATTTACATACCGTACAAGTAATTTTTTTTAATTTTTAGAGAGGGAGAGAGAAAGAGAGGGAGAGAAACATCAGTGTGTGGTTCCCATTTGAGCACCCCCACTGGAGACCTGGCCCACAACCCAGGAATGAGCCCTGACTAGGAATCAAACCAGTTACCCTTTGGTTCATAGTCCAGTGCTCAATCCACTGGGCCAGACCTGCTAGGGCTGTAAGGTAATTTTTAAAGAATACCTTAGCTTCCCCTCCTACCCCTGGGAAACACAAAATGGTGGGTGATACAGGTGCTGAGGGAGGGCCCGAACGCCCCAGGGACCCCGGGGGATTTGGCAGCGGCATTCATGCAGAGGTCTCTATCGGCATCATGGTCCAGGCCACGGAGCTCACAGAGGCAAGGTCAATGACAATGAGTGGATCCTCATCACCAAGCTGGGCCACCTGGTCAAGCACAAGAAAATCAAGGCACTGGAAGAGATCACTGTCTTTTCTCTGCCCATCGAGGAATCTGAGAGCAATGACATTCTCCTTGGGACCATTTCTCAAGGAGGAAGTTTTGAAGACTGTGCCCATGCAAAAGCAGACACATACAGACCAGAGAACCTGGTTCAAGGCATTTGTCACTGTTGGGGACTACAATGGACATGTTTGTCTAGATGTTAAGTGCTCAAAGGCAGTAGCCAGTGTCGTTCAGGGGCCAGCATCCCAGCCAAGCTCTCTATAGTCCCTGTGCAGTGAGGCTACTGGTAGAACAAGATCATCAAGGCCTACACCATACCTCAGCCAGGGCCTGCACTGCCACCCTGGGCAACTTCGCCAAGGCCACTTCTAAAGCCATCTCTAAGACCTACAGCTATCTCACCCCTGACCTCTGGTAAGAGACTGTGTTCACCACGTCTCCCTATCAGAATTTCACTGACCATCTTGTAAAGACCCACACCAGAGTGTCTGTGTAGAGGACCCAGGCTCCAGCTGTGGCCACCACATAATTTTATACAAGGAAAGTAAAGTGAATTAAGCCAGTTAATAGTAATAATAAAGAAGACCTTAAATAAGGTAGTAATATATACCAATGTTAAAATAAAGGAAGTTCATAATTATTTTCCTACTTTCTAAATCATTTATTTCTTCCTAATCTAAATAGCTAAACCAACCTTCAAGTTTTAATTTTCCTAAATTCTAGACAACTGTGATAGTTAGCTGTGACTCCCCAAAATATGAGTAACTGAAAATGATGTTGCAATGATCTGTTATCTGAGGGTAGACGTCTTCTCTAAAATGCAATTGGTTCATGTTTAATGATGATCAGTGAAGTCGTTCTATTACACAGGGACATTTTTGTAATTAATTCATCCTGTAGATCAGTAGAATGCTGTGTAGTCCAAAGTTAGTATGATGAAGGGACATTATTGACATATCTCTATGGCCCTGGAGGGCAACAGCTAATATTACACCCAAAACTAGTCCCCTAAATCAAACCACGTCTCCCTGTTTCATTTTGTGTACTTGCAGAGATGTAATCAACTGTTCGTTCGTGTTTGGAAGAAAAGAGACTTCGATACTCACGTGAGAGCAATTGAGAGGAGTAAATGAACGTGACTCAAGTCATAGAAATATATATGTTTAATTCAGTGGAAATTTTAAATTTTTTAGTGATATCTTCTGTCTGAAATATATTCTAATCAATATTCTATTGAACTATATTTTCCTTACAAAACTAATCAAAATGAAAATATTGAGCATCTATTATATTCATGTAATCCATTATACAGAAATCGTCCATTTATTTTCATTTAACATTTCTCATGTTTGTTAATATTTATGGAATGCAATGTAAATATCACTAAATACATTGAGTATATTACATTTATTTGTTTAGTCCATTTTTCTTCTGGTTTTTAGATTTTCTATTCTCTTCTTGTTTCCTTTAAGTTGAAGATATATTTTAAACTATGAGAATCTTTATCAATAGATATATCTTCAAATAGACTATCAAAAGTTTAACTTTTCTTTTTTATTTCTTTTGAGCTGCTTCTTATGAACAGATTATTATTGTTTCAAAAGTCAATAAAATCCATGGTTTGTACTGTTTTGTGTTACATCACATGGCTGGCTTTTAGTTCGAACAAGTAAAAAATATTTACTATTTTTTTTTGTAAAGCTAATATCATACTTCCTTCTATAATTTACATCTAACTTGCTTAATTTATTTTTCTAAATTATGTGTTATACTAAGAACAAGTGAGAAAAATCACATTCTCACATCTCAAATGAAGACAAATATAAAAATATCGTACGAAAGGAAAGCCGTTTTCTGACAGTAAAATGAGTCATCAAAGAGCAAATAGAACAGTAGGCATCTACTTCAGTTCAGTCAAAAAGTTAGCACACATTTGCAAGTTGTAAGGACAAGAAAACTCAATTCTCAGATACGCCTGTTTCATGAAAAATCACATGAACTCAATTAGCTAGAAAAAATGCCTAGAAAAATGACCAGAAAAAATACTCCAAAATTATAGTGGTTATATTAAAGTGTATTCAGTAGAATGTATTTTTATTTTCTTCTTTAGTTTTCTATAGTTTCCAATTTTATACAATACCCACATCAAATTTTTCCTCTCTGTGTCTTGCATACAAGAAAGCAGGCATAGAAAGAGGAAATTAATAAGAAGGGGGTATTGGAGAGGGTGGGGTGGAGGTTTTATCAAGCCTGTATCTTTAGGAAAAGCTGGAAGCGCTTAAAGAAGAGATGATCAGAGATTTGTGCACCATGCAGAGGGAGGAAAGGGTCCCAGACTGCAGCGTGCTTCCTGCAGAGACAGACCCTCAGGCGGATCCTACTTGTCCCAGGAACAAGTTTAGCCTAAAGGAGGAAAGGATAGTGTCCACAAAACTTAAAAGGGAATGAGCAGCTCTCCAGCTGCCACTCGGCCCACCAGGCACTGATGCACTCCTGCGTGTTACCACGTCCTTTTCCTTCGTCACCTGCAGAGCCTTGGCTTTGGAGAGGAAAGATTCTTATTAAAACTCTTCAAAAGGCAGAAAACGCCTGGAACAAAGTAACTGTAACTGTAAAATGTCCTGAAAGGCCAATTCGAAATTGCAATACTGGGAGTTTTATTACAACTAACTCCTCCTTAATTATCAATCAATGGATTCTGTTGAAAAAAAATCCCTCGTATTCTCTGCTGGGGAAATGATGCTAATTATTTTCTGTTAATTAAGGCTGTTCTGGGATTCAGACGTGCCATCCTTCAACTAAAAGATTGACACATCAATGCTAACATAATGTTCAGTGCACCGTTCTAAAGTCTTTATAACCAGGGATAATAAATTAGTGCATGTTATTTTAAACCTCTTGAATAATCATGGCTTTGTCGGGGAATAAAAAATGTATACATATGCAATAATACATGTACTTTAATATGTTACTTAATACAGCCTTGCAAATATTTAAAAAGAATGTCGCTGAGATACTGTGGCTCACTTGCACATTTTTTATTAGGCAAAAATTGAATACAGTATTTATAAAGTTATCTACTCACACCTCAGAGAGCAGAGGATGGGTTTAAAATAATTTAATTCACTAGCTTCTCTGTTCTCATAGGTAGTACACGGCAGGAAATCTGTGTGTCACAGCAACTAGTACTTGTCAATTATTTAATCAAATTATGGTCTAACTAGGATACTGCACTTCTCCGTGTTAAAATTTAATATATAAAAATATAAATTTGGGCTCCTGAGGATTTCTCTTATTCTGTCCCTGAGTGAACAAGCTTGAACATAAAATGGTTCTCAAGAGGAATCAGCCAGTCTGGCTTCAGCTCTCATCGTCCAGAATGTGATAGTCCCAGCAGCTCTGTGACGCAGGTGATAAGCAGAGTAAAACACTTGTTGTTAAGGTTGTGGGACCTTCTTGTGCTCCCCGTGTGCTCTGGCCACTGTCAGGTGTGTGCATGTGTGCACACCCACACAGCTCTCACTTGCTCTTCTACCAGAAATATGGGAACTGCTGCTGAGATCCTATTAATAATTTTTTAAAAATTGGTCAATAAAATAAGATCTCTCTCTTCTCTGCCTTAACATTATCTGTACTTTTCCACATGTGAAGAAAGAAACGAGAGCAGTCAAGTGATGAACACTGGTAATTACTTCTCACTACTACTGTGCTTCTTACCCCTTTCAGTGGATTTTCCAGTTATAAGCTGAATGGAAAGTTCAGATGAAATAACTACGGGTGAACTGATTGAGACACAGTGATGCGAAGAGATTTACTCAAATAAGCCTCCCAGCAGTGAATCTAAACAAATGTTATTCCGTTACGTAATGCACCCTAAACGGAGCACCACCAAACAGCTGGATGTCCTAAAACACTGTATTGCAAGGAAATCACCACATTCACAATTTCCAACCACTTCTATTTTAGTTCAACATGTAATTTATCTCACGCCCATCAATAAGCCAACAAATATTTCTTTAGAGCCCGTCCCAAAAAAGGCAACACTTTCTGAGCACATAAAGCCTGTATAATTACTATTTGTCTAAGCCTTGAAATAGAACTGTAAGATAGATATTATTTTATAGACTAGAAACTAGTGTTCAGAAAGTTTTAACGAAGGTTTAACAATGACCTCAAGGTCACAAGTCAGTATGTAGCAAGATTGATACTTAATTCCAAGTGATTTAATTTAAGTCATGTTCCAGTCTGTTTACTATCATCATAACATCCTACTAAGTAACTTTCTAGCTGTAACAAGCTCTATGTTAGTTAGTGAAGAAGTTATAAAGATGTAGAAGATATGGGTGATCATCATTTGGGGTGATAGAACATGCAAATGAACTGATAAGTAACAATACAAGGCCAAATATTGTCAGTGTCTACAGTTAATAAGTGACATATGCTGAACTGGTCACTTCTCCTTCTTGCCAACTTTCTATCTGGTCCAAGCCATTGTTATATAGTCTTTGTTAGACTATACTATGATTAATCACTCAGTTAAACTCCCTACTAGGATGGGGGCCCCTCTAGGGCAAGGAGTGTGATTCACTTATACCAAAATGACTAGATCAATGTCTGCACATAGTATCAACACAATATTGTCTGTGGAATAAATGGATATATCAAGTGCCTTAACACATGGGGAGTGAATGTACTTTATTTGATTAATTCATTTACAGAGCATCCACCACGTGCCAGGCACTATGCTAGGCTACAATCCCAAATAAGACAGATGTAGTTTCTCTCCTCAGGTAGCTTAGAGTCCAAAGGAAGGATGCATTCAGTCCACGAGGTGTGGGAGCACAGTGCACCAAGTACCATGTTTAGAGAAATAGAAACTGTTATGGAGGACAGAGAGGAGAATCTGTAACTTACACAACTTAATTCATTACCCCAGATTTGTTTAAAGCTCTTAAGGAGAATGAGAAATGAAAGCAAACTTCCCGTAACTACAGGTGAATAGCCCCCGGGAAGAGGCACCTGAACAGCCACTGCCATTCTGCTCAGCTACAGAGGAAGGAATGAATGTAGCAATCAAAAGACAAGACAGGGCAGGCCATCGAGTGTACAGCCTGAGCAGAACTGAGTTACTGAATACCCTGTGACTATCTGCAGTGTTCCCCTGGCCACATTACTATCTGCAGGCACAGGCAACCTCATCCTTCTGGAAACAAGGCATCACTTTACTGTCTGCTGAAGACATATTTATATGAAGGAAAGGTCAAGAATAAAAATCATCTTCTTTGTGCATATGGCAGGGCCCATTGAGTTCATAGAGAGCATTACCCAACAATCAGCACCTCAGCCTGTGGGTCTAATCCCAAACTGGCAGAAATGCCCTACCTGGGTTTTGTCATCCTTCTCCCCTGCAAATAAACAGGATATTTTTTACCTATGATAGGTGATTATGTGGCTTTCATTCAGCTCTTGTAATTCATTTGTACCTCCCGGCATTCATGAGTCATGGGTCTTTTACACTTGTCACAGAAACCTAATCCCTACCCTTCATGGGCCAGCTATCCTAAAGATGGCTGAATGTGTAATTGCCTTGAAGTGTAACATGTTTCCCACGTTATTTATTATAGCCGTGCCTGCTAGCACCTCTGTGGTTGAGGTTGTGTCAGCATTTTCAGTAGAAGCCCCTATTGCCAGCAGTACACACGTGTTCCAAGCTCACACTCAGCACATGGGACGTGAGTCCAGGGGGGGAATTTTCTACTACATTTAAAAAATATACATAAATAAATTGGTTGGGGCATTTTTAAAAGTTACATGGCTGAAAAGGGGGAAATGCAATAAGAGGCCTTTTGAGAGTTTCCCTTTTGTGTTCCTAAACTTTAAGGTTAAGATGAGGGTGTGGCGGTAGAGGTCCTCACTGCTGAAACGGCAAGCCAACACCACCCCTTCTTCTCTGTCCTTGAGAAGCTGAAGGAAGGAAATGGAGCCATGTCCAATCCAAATTTTAAAATCCACTAAAGGAATAAAGAAATAGATTTGAATCCGAAAAAAAATTAATGGCCTCAAATTTGGGAGTAGTCCCTCCCCTAGTTTAGGGACAAATGTGGTCAGATCTGGGTAGGACAAGATTAATGGCACTCTCCCAGCTACTGATGAGTGAGAATTACTTGCAGTAAAATGGAAAAAGAATGGGGCTTTGCATCAATATACCCACACCCTGGTTCTGCCATGTATTGGACACGTGACCTTATGAAAGCCATTTAACGTTCTGCATCGCAAGGGCTAGGGGACGGAGGTAGGCAGCATGCCTGGAATGTAGAGAAGCCGGCTCTATGAGCTGGGTTTGGCAACCCTGTATATCATTTCTGGGAGGGGTGGGTGATGATGCAGTAGGTTTGATGGTCAGTTCTGGCCACTTGTTCTTGGATTTGTGGTCATACACCTTTTTCTTTTTGTAAGTTATCTAATGTAATTTCATATATTTACTACAATTTTGGAAGAATTGACTCCCCATTATGTGCTCAGTACTGTACGAGGCACCACAAAGGGTTCAAAAAAGTATGACTCCCTATCATCTATAAGTTTACATTCTTGTAGGAAATACAGACTTACCCACAGGAAAGAGTATTGGTTCCTGAGGATGGTGTCCTAGGTGAAAAAATGGCCCCCAAATGTGTTCACATTAAATCCCTTATTTTAAAAAAAAATGTCTTTAGCAAATGAGTGGATCAAAAAACTATGGTACATTTACACAATGGAATACTACACAGCAAAGAGAAAGAAGGAGCTTATACCCTTTGTGACAGCATAGATGGAACTGGAGAGCATTATGCTAAGTGAAATAAGCCAGGCGGTGAGGGACAAATACCATTTGAACTCACCTTTAACTGGAACATAATCTACAAAAGAAAAAGGCAAACAAAATAGAACCAGAGACATTGAAGTTAAGAACAATCTAAAAATAGCCAGAGGGGAGTAGGGAGGGGATAGTGGGGAGAGGGGTTTCAGGAACTACTATAAAGTACACGTGGACAAAATCAAGGTGGAGGGTTGAGGCGGAGTAGGGAGATAGGGTTGGCTGGGGTGGGGTGGAGGGGTGGGGAGAAAATGCAGACAACTGTAATTGAACAACAATAATTTTTTTTTTTAAAAAAAGGAAAAACAACTAAATGTCTTTGCAGCTGTGATTTAGTTAAGGATCTTGAAATGAGGAGATAATCCTGGATTATCTCAGATGGGCCCTACGCGTAATCACAAGCATCCTTATGAGAGAAGAGGAATAGGACAACTTGGGAAGACACCGAAGAGGGAAATGGAGACAGAGATTGGAGTGATGCAGCCTCAAGCCAAGGAATGCCAGCTGCCACCAGACCCTGGAAAAGGCACGGGAAGGAATTTCTTTTAGAGCCTTCAGAAGGAGTGTGGGCCTGCTGACACTTTGATTTCAGACTTCTGGTCTTTAGGACAGTGGGGAATAGATTTATGTTGTTTTAATTCACCAAATGTATGATAATTTGTTACTGTAGTCACAAGAAACTAAAGTAGTAGGGAAAGAGAGGTCCTCCTTTTTTCTACATTAGATTCTTAAAATTTTATTTATTTATTTATTTACTTATTATTTCCATCACCATTTATCCCCCTATACCCTCTTCTACCCCCACCACCCATCCCCCACCACACTGTTGTTCATGTCCATGAGTTCTTTCTCTTTTTTTTTGCTCAATTTCTCTACTCACCATCCCCCAGCATACCCTCCCAAGCTGTCAACCTGCTCTCCATCTAAGAGTCTATCTCTGTTTTGTTTGTTGGTTCAGTTTATTCATTAGATTCTACATGTGAATGAAATTATACAGTACTTGTCTTTCTCTGACTAGCTTGTTTCACTTAGTATAATGTTCTCCAGTCCACCCATGCTGTCACAAAGGGCAAAATTTTCTTCTTTTTTTACTGCCAAGTAGCATTAGTAGAATCTAATAAACAAAATAAACTAACAAGAAAAATACAACCAGAGACATGGAAACATGGAACAGACTGATAGCTGCAGGAAGGGGGAAATGGTGGAAGGAAGGGGAAGGGATTAGTCAGAGAACATGTATGAATGACTCATCGACATGGATAACAGATGGCATTGGCTTTGGGTGAAAGGGGTAGACTGGGTGGAAGGGTGCAAAAGGGAAAAAGTTGAGACAAATGTAATAGAATAAACAATAAAAAACTACTAGATCTGATAACTGAATTCAGTAAAGTAGCAGGGTACAAAATAAATATCAGAAATTAGTTTTTATATGCCAATAATGAACTATCAGAAAGGAAAACTAAGAAAACAATCCCATTCACAATTGCTTCAAAAAGAATAAAATACCTAGGAATAAATTTAACCAAAAGTGTGAAAGTCCTGCATTCAGAAAATTATAAGGCACTGAACAAAGAAATTGAAAGAGATACAAATAAGTGGAAGCATATACTGTATTCATGGATAGAAGAATTAACTTCATTAAAACATTCATACTACCCAAAGCAATCTATAGATTCAATGTAATTCCTATCAAGATACCAATGATGTATTTTACAGAACTAAAACAAATATTCCAAAGTTTTATATGGAACCACACGAGACGCCAAATATCAACAGTGGTTCCCCTTCTTAGTGATTAAGTAAGTGGAGTCCATCATAAATGATTAGCTGAGGTGGAGAGGAGGAATACCAAAGATGACACGGACCAGTTGTGAAGAGTTAATTTTGCTTCCAAATTATGGTTAATGGGATCCAAGTCATAAAAGGTGTGCTTTAGGGCAGTAGCCAATTTTAATATTGTCTTTGCAGTGCTGTCCCCCTCTTCAGTGGTGTCACTACTGTCGGTTTTAGTCACCCACGATTAACTGCAGTCTGAAAACATTAAATGGGAAATTGCAGAAACAAACAATTTGTAAGTTTTAAATTGTACACCATTCTGGGTAGTGTGATGAAATCCCTTGCAGTCCTGCTCCATCCCACCAGAGAGGTGAATTGGCCTGTGTCCAGCGTATCCACACTGCATATGCTACCTATCCATCAGTCACTCAGGAGCCTTCTCTGTTATCAGACTGGTTATTAGAGAGATAGATCACATTCACATGTTACCACAATATATATTTTTATCCATTTTATTTTATTATATTATCATTGTTAATGTCTTATTGTATTTAATTTATAAACTAAACATTACAGAGATATATATGTTTAGGAAAATGACAGTATCTATACTTGAAATGAGATAATCCTGATTCAATATTATCTGTGGTTTCAGGCATCCACGGGCGGGGGGGGTGGGTGTTGAACATATTCCCTGCAGATAAGGGAGAACTACTGTATTTACTTTTAGGATTAGGATTTGCATTGTCCTCTACTTATAAATTTCCCCCAAAACTTAAAAAAAAAAACCCTATGAGTTTTGTAATGCTAAGTCTTTCAAGTAACCTTTAAATTTAGCAAGCTAAAATTATAATTTAGTAACAAATAAAACCTTTCCTCAAATTGCTGTATTGATTCAGTAAAGATATAACCCTGTCATAAAGGAAGAAGCAACACTTTAATGTTTTTAGCAGTGATATTCACAGGCAATGTTCAAAATTAGCGCTTGAATGATGAATCCTTCCTGGTCATTTTAGCACATACTCTAATGTCAACAGATTATTAATTTCATAGACAAAGAATCGTATTTGTAAAACCCTCTAACTTCTTTATTTGAGAAGTATGGCTTTTTAAAAATTATTAAATTTTAATTTTAAATAAAAGCTCTTCTTTCCTTGATCCTGAAATTATTGTCACCATCCACATTCTCTAGAGGACCAGTACTTGAAAACGATTCAAGCAAAATGGATCAAAATATTGCAATGTATAAAGCCCTATTGCTTGGCGTTTGGTTAATTAAAAATTTAAATTAATTTATTTGGCCAGAAAACCTTTTCTGTTTTAACCTGTGTTGTCAGCAGTTTTCTGAAAGCACATTAGCTGCGTTTAGTCCTTATTAAGTGGAGACATTTAGGTGAAGGGCTCATTTACCTGTTCTCTGCAATGTGGAGGCTGGTTCCCAAGGAAGGCGGCATGGCCACTTCCCAAAAGGCCCTGTAGGAGCCGGGTTACTGTTGCTTCCCATCGCCTCTGCACAGCGACGACGGGTTCCCTCTTTTAAAGACCAGTTCACCGGCATACGTAGGATATTGGGGCATGAAATCAGATCACCCATTTATTTACATTTACAAATGAACTCTCCTGTATGTGGACTAACATTCGAGGGTTGTTGTCAGCAGAACATTCTCTTCATTTTTGCAAACTTCATTAAAACTCTATATTCCTCTAAAGAACTTATCAAATTTATGAGTAAACAGTTCATCACTAAATGTCTTATTCCTCTGATAAAATGCTAGCTCTGCAGGGAAAGAGCTCCTGTCTGTTTTGCTCTATCTTCAGCAAACATAGAAACACACCCAAGTATATATACATAAATGTGCTCACAGGTATGATATTGACTTATGCTGGAGTTACTAACAGCAGTAAGACAATTGATGTATAAAGCCCAATTGCTCTTTAATCAAAGAAGGAGCCATAGAAAAGTGGCGTTTGAGGTCCATGCATTTAAAGCACGACAGACTCCCAATTCTCCCCTTAGCATCTGGGAGATCACACAGGGACTGGAATCCTTCTCCTCCTACATGCTGGATGCCTAGGTGACTGTCCTGTGGTCAAGATCCCAGAGTCTTGGGAAAGCTGTTTTTCTTGTTCTCTATTTAGATATTTTACTAGAGGCCAGACTGATGACTGACAACCAACTGCCCAAATGGGACGACTGCTTTCTGCATCTGTTCCCTACTCAGGTCTGGACAGAGGTGGTGAGAGTCATCTCCTTGGAGCAAAAGGTCAAGGTCTGAGCAGAGAAAGCTGAAAAACTGTTTGCCTGTGCAAAGTGTTGCCTTTGCTTAAATAACCAGAGAACAAACCATTTATGTGCTGCTCCCAATCATACAGTTGCATTTTTTAAAAAAAGACTGGAAGGCTATTAAGAGATCTCTGTCATAGTTTTCTCCCAGGAAGCCTGCCCATCCTAATCTCTCCCTTCTGGCAGCATGCTCACGGTCCAGGCTGATCCCTGCTGCCCTACAACAACGAAGCACCTCGACCTCGTTTTGTCTCTGTGTTTCGTCTCTTTCCCTGGCATTCCCTTTCCTTCGCCAAATTATGCCTATCATTTACTCTTTTAACCATTTTATCTTTCATTTATCCATTTATCTCCCTTCCAGTGAACTCCTTCAATACTTTCCATCACACGATTTAGCAAAAAAAATTTTTTTTTCTAAGAAGTATCACTTTTACTGAATCATGTATGTTAATTCAATATCCTCAACATAATTTATAAGACAAAAATATAAGCACCTGGAGAACAAAATCAATGTTTCATACATTTTCTCTAGCCTCCGTCTCCACTCAGACAGAATAAGGTAAAATGAATACTAGTGGTCCATAAACATCCACAGATAATAGATTTATAACTACTAGATTTAAATGTAGTCCCCATCTCCCCCTGGAATGAGGGGAGCCACAGTTCAGAGAAAAATGAGGCTCTTCACTGATCACTAATTTAAAGAAACACTACATACCTTCATGAGATCAAATTGATATGTTTAATCCATCTACTCAGTCACAGCTGAAAAATTAAGAAGTACTTACTTTTGCATTTCACTCTGCTCCTTTTCCATTTTATAAAGGAATAACTATATATCATATATGTATGAGTCCCTTACTAGGATTTTAAAATTTCTCTGTTTCTAATGTGTGTTAAAAAATGTTTCCTTAGAAAAACACTCTTGAGCAACTAGGGAGACTTCTGGAAAGGAATCCTGCCCTGTATAAGTACTTGGACATAGTAGTGGTTACTGTAAAGATATAAAAGTTAATATATACAGTTTTTGACATTAAAGAACTCATAGCCTCAGGAGAAAAGTGTTATGGTTAATTATAGCTGCATAACAAAACACCCCAAAATATAGTGGCTTAAAACAACAACCATTTTCTTATTTCTCACAATTTTCTTTATCACAAATTCAGGTGGGTCTCCGATGGGAAAGTCTTTGTTCTGTGTGGTGTTGACAAATGTCTCTCAGCTGGTGGATGGGCTGGAGTGTCCACACATCTGAAGTTTTGGAAGGGATGGCTGGAAGGCATGGCTCAGCTTGGGATGTCAACGTGAGAGCCTAGGTGTTCTCTCCAGTGTGGTGGCCACAAGATAAGACATTTTACATGGTGTTTGCCTTCTCAGAACAAGTGTTCAAGAGATAAGAAGCTACCAGGCTCCTAAGCTCCAAATCCAAAACCTGGCACAGGATTGTGGATCACTTCCAACATATTCTGTGGCTCAAGTGGTCCCCGAGCCCACCTGGTTTCAAAGAGAGGGAATACACACCTTCCCAGCACCTCAGCAAGAAGAGTGTCAAGAAACGGCGGCCATCTTCAGTGTCCCACAGAAGGTCATAACATACACTTAACTGTAATGGTAGGTGGAACACAAGTATTTTCAAATAAATGCTGGGAGAGTTTTATTGTACAAAAGAAGAGATTGCTTCCATGTGGGAAAGTCAAAAATGTTTTCCCGAATGCGTTGGTATTTGGATTTAGCCTTGGATGACGGATAGAAAATAGTCTGAGCTGTGACTTGAGGAGAAGACAGAAGGGACAGTAGGAGAAAAGCCCAGGCATTAGGTGTCCCAAAGCACGTATAAGAAAGAGGAGGTGGCTCCCTCTTCCCGATGATGAGGTTGTGTGAACAGAAGTGATTGGAAACAAGGTTGGAAAGTTTAGGTGGGCCTGGATCCCAAACCCTTTTGAATACATTGCTAAGGAGTTTGGGCTTTATTCTCTAGGCAATGAAAATTCATATTTTTTTTAACCAGTTGCTGAGAGCATGGAGGAAAAGAATGGGTTCTTCCAATGGAATTCTTCAGAATTTGAAGAAATTGTGCAAGAACCATGTATTTATAAAATTAGAAATCCATCCCTCTATATGAGAAAATGAGGCTTTAAAAATTAGTAATAATAAAAATAAAAACAACAGTAATAATAGGCATTTATTGAGTGTTTACTATTTTTCAGTCTCTGTGCTAAGACTTTACATGTAGTGGCTGGTTGATTCTTTCAAAACCCCTGTACTATTAGGGATGTAAATACACTATTATAAGAGTGTCCAAGGCAGATACCATTATTTTTACCTTTTTTACACATTTGGAAACTACAGCACAGAGACATGAAATAAGTTGCCCATGGTCAGAGTTATGGTGAGCCCACACACCTGAGTGACTTGTCTAATGTCATACAGTTGGTTGGGGAAAATATTAGGACGAGAAGTCAAATCTCCCAATTCTAATTCCACTTCTTTCCCTGCAACCCAGTAAGTACTGAAGAACAAAGAAATTGCTCCTCCATTTCTATTTCTATTCCTTTATTCTATTTTCTACCTTCAGACATATAGGACCCTTCACTTTCAAATTCTTTCCTGTCTCCTTGTTAAAATGCCTCACAGAAAAATATGTGATCTTTGTCACCATCTCTATTCCTTTCCAACCCATGCTCTCCAATCCCCTTAATAACCTCCCCAGATTTTCATTCCAAGGGGTGGATTCTAGTTATCATCAAAGAAAAAGCTTGAGACACTTGAGATTTTTTTCTAAATAACATTTGAATCAGTAAGAAACACAAACATGCACAATACATTCTGTTTTCTCCCTGAAAATATAAAGTGTGGGAACCTTGTGGGATAAGGCCCCTTGCAGGTGTCCTTGTAGATGCTTTTCTAAATGCGACCATCTGCACTGACAGGACTGACTGACAGGAACGTGGATGAGCCCCCCAAAGGATCAAAGGAATAGCTGTAGGTGAAGCCCAAGTGCTTGGTGGACCATAAAAACCCCGTCTCAGAAATAATGTACTGAAGCTACATGTCTGTTAAGCTAAATCAATATAAAACTTATGTCTGTGGAGCACCTAGGTCATGAACTCTAGGTCAATAATCAAATAGAAAAAGGTGGGGAGAAATGCACAAGGAAAATGAAGAAAATAATGCTTCCATAGCCAGAACTTGATCTTGGGACAGAGTACAAAAATCAGATTTCCTTGATCTTCCCAATCCTTCCTGGGAAGAGTGAGGGTTGGTAAGAAGAATGAGATTCCATAAACAATATCTAGATGTCTTATTTATTTAATATATTATGTCCATTTCCTTTCTATGAGCAGGGATATGGTAGGGGAGGGAGGATAAATGAAATAAGGTCTGTTTAAAGGCCAGTAGAATAGTTGAGTGAAGCAGCAGTGGGCTCAACTCCCAATTGTAGCATTTCCTGGCTGTGGAAGCTCTGCTGTGTAACCCTGAGCACATAAATGAACATCTCTTTGTCACATCATTAACATCAGGATAACATTAGCACATACTCATAGAAACGTTACAACTATTAAATAAGTTAGTATCTAAGAAATTCTTCCAATAGTACCTGGAATATAGTGATCACCGTATAAATTGTATCTATTGTTTTTAAACCCCTAAGACTGTCTTCTGACCCTGTTGCCCTCTGGCACCATCCCCCTCCTATGCCCACTCTGCTCACTCCTCTCTGGGTGTAACGCAGTCCTAGCCCGAGGTATTTATACAGCAGGTCCTCAAATAACATTGTTTTGTCCAACATCATTTTATTATAAGGTTGATGAGAAACAGAAACTGATTTCTGGCCAGGGTCACTGTCCATGTGAGTTTGCAGGTTCTCCCCGTGTCTGCGTGGGTTTTCTCGGGAGGTTCTGGTTTCCTCCCAGCTGCAAAGACGTGCACGTGAGGTGAATTGGCCTCTTATACTGTCCCAGTCTGAGTGAGTGGGGGGCGTGTGAGTGGCCCTGCAATGGGAGGATGTCCTGTCCAGGCTGGAGGCCCCTCCCAGCACCCTGAGCTGCTGGGACAGACTCTGGTCTTTTGTGACCCTGAACTTCTTCCTCCAATGTGGAATAAGCAGGTCAGAAAATAATGATCTTAATCATCTTCATATTTCTTAAATACATTATAACTCACAATTATTTTAATGTTTAATATTAGCAGTGTTTGGGGTCTTTTTTTAGAAGTTTTATGATGTTTTCATGACCTGAAATAGGCCATAGGAACTTAACTTTTGTTTGTATCAATTGGCCTATGGTAAAATTGGCTTCTTTATACATCCTTTCATTTAAAGTCAGTTTCTGTACAAACTTATCGATGACATTAAGACTTACTGTATGTCTCTGGATTCCATCGGGTTATTTATTTACTGTCTATCTCACCCAGTGAATGTGAGCTGCATGAGGACAAGGACTTTTTGTCTAATTTATTTCAAGTACATTTTTAAAAATTTTTGCTGTATCCCTAGTGCCTAGAAATATGCCTGGAACATAACAGTTGCTCACCAAATATGTGCTGAGTGAATGAACACTGAAGAGAGCACAGCGTGTCGTAAATCTCCTCCAGGGCGAGGCACTAATACTAATACTGTCTTCTACCGGAACAAACACACGAAACCAATGAAATGAGGGCTGTGAGTGATTTCATAACTGTGTAGGGTACTTGGTCAATGTAGTCCGTGCATCTGGACAATACAGGGAAGACACACTTCCAACCTTGGCTTTTTTTCTCCCAGGAGAAGATTCAGGGATTGAGTCATCGGCAAAATGGTTTGAGCCTCTGACTTTGAAAGTCTCCTTTTCTAGTTCACTAAGAATATGCCTGCCCCACCCCTACATTATTCACATGGAGATTTTCACATAGAATATGGAAATCCATCAAGAAACAACATAGTTCTTATGATACTGAATTTATAAGGAACCTCCATTATGGACAAATTGATATGGTGAATATAGGTTTCTAAAAGATGAGACTTACTAATCAACTTACTTTTATTATGTACTTTAATTCTGGCATGCCATTATTATTGCCCTACAGAATACAAAAGAAATACAAGGCACAATTGATGCCCAGGGAATATATAATTGTTGGGTAAAAAAATCCTAAAATAATTAATTAGCAGAAAAATCAACCCTATAATATGACTTCATTTGTTAATACAGTGTTTCCAAAACTTACTCAATCACGAGAATTATCTTGGTTTTTTAAAATAAAAATATACATTTCTAGGTCCAGTCACGGAAGATTCCAATTCAACTACATTAAGGTGTATCCTTGAGATCTATATTTTTGATAAATACCCAGCGAATCTTATGAACAGGAACTTGGAAATGCTTTTCTAAAATAATAAAATATTGCTTCATGAAGTGCAAAAGGATTCAGAGAAAGTCAAGTTCATTGTGCGGGGACAGCCCCAGTAAAGACTTCACATGCCATTCTTCTTCTCACCTCAGCCACACTGCCAAGCTTTTCTAATGAATGCGGTTACCTGCAGTCTGACCATCTCCTCTGTTTTAACCTCCGGCATCTGGCTTTGTCCTCCCTACCCCACACCCAGAATTCCTCCTCCTCACCCTTTCATCAGAAAGGTCTTTTCTCGTTGTGGTTAGCTTCTCAGAAGCATCTGCTGAAGCAATCCTCTACTCTTTCCTTTTCTGCTGCCCCCACACTGCCCTGATTTCCCAGTCTCTCCTCTCTGTTTATACGATTCCTGAAGCTCCTGTGCTTCTTTCCTAAACTCTTTTCAAAGATACCAACTTACCTAGTCTTGATATCACTTCTTCACAAACGTGTATAACATGTTGAATACTAATCCTTGTATATCCAATATTGCATGGTATTTTTAAAGATTTTGGTTGTTCCTAACTTGACTGTGCATTTATGGAAAGAACATCTATCCTGAATTAAACAAATCAGTAGCTTTGGCAATAGAAGTGCAAATAAGTGCAAAAAAGGACGTTAGAGTGTCTGTTGCTCCGCTGCTGCAGACATATTGCTGTAGTTAGGTCAACAGTCCTGAAATATGCACATACTGTACTTACTAAAGCACGGGCATATTAAACATCTCTTACTGTACAAACCACGCTAGCGCACATATTCGATGTTAACATTAAAAAACTGAAACTCTTGAAGAATTCTTGCTGAAAATTTAATTCCACAGATTTTAATTTTTACATATAATTCAAGGCTAATTATTAGTGATGTAACTTATTAAGTTATTAAGTGTTGTTAAAATTTGCTCTTCACAAAGTTGCATTAACATGTGACCAGAGTTTAGGCAGTCCCTCACTGAGCCTTCTGCTTCAAACATGCAACCACCAAGTGCTGCCTGGCTAGATGCTCGGCTCCTCTGTTCATGGCAAGAACCCAAAGCGTGGGAGAGCAGTTTGTTACCAGCAAATCGCCAGTGAAATCTTGAGCGGACACAGATTTCAATTGTAACTGTAATTAACGTAATAAAAAAATCACAGACTTACTGTTAGATTTTAGCTTTGTCATGTTGCTTCTGGATAACTGCTATGTTGCTACCATTTCTTTTACTTTAATTGGTTTCCCCCAAGTCTATTAATCACTGGCAAGTAGAGTAAGTGGGTCATGGCCAAATACATTTGGGATCTTGTGCCCGAGGGGCCGGTGAGGAGGAGACTTTAGTGTCAGAGAGCAGTGCCTGCAACTTCTAGGACTGGCTCCGTGTTCACATTTCTCAGTCCCTGGACAGTTTTAATAACTCTCCACAAATAGTAATATATGTAGCATCGCCGTCTCTGGGAGGAGCACTGGGATTTGTGGTGAAGAGTGGAGTTTACAAGTCTTTTCTGAATCATGCCACAGAAGGTGCTTATAGTTTCGTGGAGCGCTTCTCTCTGTGGAAATCAACCCTTGGGAAAATAAAAACATTGTGGTTTCTTGTTCAGTGTTTGCTTGGTTTGTTTTCTTTTTTAAAACTTCTTTTATCTTTCAAGATAAACGATAAAAAAGAATTTAAAAATAAAGCATTTGTGAGTCTTCCTAGCACTGCCTGTCTGTGTCTGCTTGAAGCAATTCCTCGCGTGAACTGAGGTGCTCTGATACCGCATGGAAGTGACCTGCTCTTGGCCTCAGCACTCGGAGAAACTTCTGGTGAACACCTCCCTGCCCCAAAAGAACTTTCAGGAAGAGTTAAAACTAAAACGTGAATGTTGAAGGGAGAGAGGTAATCTGTGACTGCCAAAGAATATGGGTGAAGCTATTTTTAAAAATACATTCATGCATTAATTATTTCTTATGCTCACTCTTGTCAAAATAGAAAGCCTTCATTGGGAGTTGGGAAATATCCTTCGTGCTGAATGCTCTGTAGTCTGTGACTAAACAATTCTTCTTAGTTTAACGTATCTCTACTTGCCTGCTTGAAAGCAGAAGCCTCCTACAGTATAATCAATTCCACACCCCAGCTGGGGGATCCTGGATAAGGAAGAGAATGAGCATGCATTGAACACCTGCTATATTATCTGATACTTAGCTTATTCATCTCATTTTATTCTCACTATGATACTATATGGTAGGGACCTGTGTTCCACATTTTCCAAATGAAAACAATGTAAAATCTAAAAAGCTTAAATAAATTGTCCAAAGTCCCAAATTACTAAGTGTTTGAGCCCAGATTCAAAGAAAGTTCTATATAAATAACAAATCCATGGTTTTCTAACTTTTCCATCTTCTTGTAAAGAGTGTGATACCTATGCCTGCTAATTTACATGTTCTTTTTAAGAATAAAAGGAAACTATGTATGCAAAAATATTTTGATAGGTTAAGAGAATTTTGGAAATGTAAACATGTTAATCATTTGCAGGAAATTTCCTCTGTCTCTTCTCCCTTCTGTTTTCTTCCTTCCCTTCCTTCCTTGTTGCTCATGCATACTGATAACTTAGAAACCAAGACATACTTTAACAATATAATATTGTCAAAATACTTCCTTCGTAGAGTCTTACATAACCTATATCAGTTTTGTATTTTCCCACGTTAGTCACCCATGTTTTCCCATACGACATCCAATAAAAGCAAGAGTCATAGCTACAGTTATCAGAGATCACCATTTGAAAATCTAGCTAAGACAATAAGTGCCTCAAGTCAACTACTTTGCTTCTCTGCATTAGTGCTGCCAGCCTTTCCAGATACTCCTGGGACCCTTAATATACATACAAAAAGGTTAATATTTGTCTAATCAATTTGATCAATAAATAGCTATGGTGACCAATGCAATGCTATTGTTCTTTCTGTGTTATTACCAGCATGTTGAGCGTGTTGGGAGAGCTCTGGGTCTGACTCACAGTAGCACCGCTGTGATCTGCACACGGCAGGGAACAAGAAATAGAGTTTCTATCACCTT